>NC_140988.1:28321452-30721452 GCF_052327205.1 Somniosus microcephalus
CCCCCCGCGATTTCCCGAGGCTCTCCCCCCGCGATTTCCCGAGGCTCTCCCCCCCCGCGATTTCCCGAGGCTCTCCCCCCCCGCGATTTCCCGAGGCTCTCTCCCCCCCGCCCCCCGCGATTTCCCGAGGCTCTCCCCCCGCGATTTCCCGAGGCTCTCCCCCCCCGCGATTTCCCGAGGCTCTCCCCCCGCGATTTCCCGAGGCTCTCTCCCCCCCGCCCCCCGCGATTTCCCGAGGCTCCCCCCCCCGCGATTTCCCGAGGCTCTCCCCCCTGCGATTTCCCGAGGCTCTCTCCCCCCCCCGCCCCCCGCGATTTCCCGAGGCTCTCCCCCCCCCGCGATTTCCCGAGGCTCTCCCCACCCCCCCCCGCGATTTCCCAAGGCTCTCCCCACCCCCCCCCGCGATTTCCCGAGGCTCTCCCCCCCCCGCGATTTCCCGAGGCTCTCCCCCCCCCCTATTAAATTGTTATTTAATTCCCTAACACATCATTAAAATATTTACCTTAGTTCCCTAACACACAGAAAGTGTGGGGGAAAAAATTCTGAAAAATCAAGATGGCGGCCACTCGCCTCGGTTCAGAAGGATAAGGCCCGCCCACACACGCACCGATTGGTCGACCGGTCAGGTCACCGAAGCGTAGGATTGGTCAATCGTCGAGTCACTCGACACTCAACTGTAGGAAGGAACCCGCCGTCCGATTGGTGGACCTCGACGTCACACGGTCGCTAATGAGATGCTAATGAGCGGAAGGCTGAACGTTTTTCGGATACCGCGGGCAGGATTTTTGTCCGGCCGAAACGTAAATACGCCTATGACCGGTCCGGAATCGCAAGCTTTCTTTTGAGGCAACGCGCGCGTCGGTACGCTCTGTAACTTTCAAACGTATAGAGAACAGACAGACAGACATCGGGACAGACAGAAGAGCCGCTTTATATATATATAGATTAAATACAATACACACACACATATATATATATATAAATTAGCTTAGTTCCTAAGTGTTCCCCCGCTCCCCAAGACACTTCCACTGCAATTTGACAGAACAGCACACTGGTGTGTTGGATACTTTCCTCGAAATGTCCGAGTATTTTCCATGCACAACTGGCAGGGTAACACAAGCAACCAATAGGAGCTGCCCACAGGAGCCTGCAACTGTGTCATTTTACCACCAGACAATGTCCGGCATTTGATCTGTGCTGTGATGGCAATACTTTCCGTTATCGCTTATCCCTTGTTCTGATGAGTCAGCTTAATATGAGTCCCTGTGGCACAAATGCTAGTTTCCTGCTGTCATGTGATAAAGGAGAGTTTATGGAGAAAACACTTTGCAGTATGCCACCAGGAATTTCCACTTCTTGTATGTATTTGAATAAAGCTTTGACTGCATAAAAAATCCACGTTTCCATGGTTACCATTAGGAAATCAATTAATATTGGTATTCTCGTCAGGCATTACAAGAATAAAAAGAACCCATGTGTTCCAGACAAGAGAGATTTGAAAGAAATCTGAAAGAGAGTCATGATGCAGTGTACTGCATTGTAAATGATGCAGCAGCATCTATCGACCACAAGATGGTGCTAGTCTCCTCTTGTATAGGAGTACACTTGTGACATCTAGTGTTGGCACACTATTACTGCAGAGTCTTAGAAACAATGGGGCTCAAATGCCAACACCACCACTGCGTTGTTGGGCAATCTCTTGGCATGGGGAGAGGGGTACTGCGCACAGCGCAAGGGAGCAAGGATGCCTGTTTTTTACCTCAAATTGCAATGGTGGCCTCTCTTTCGTTGCCCATTTCAAATGGCTGCTGTGCAGCTGCCTCATTTATATTGAAGTTTGGGCCTTCTGAGCCGAGCGCCAGGTTTCCAGACCCCTGAGCACTCGCCACCAAACTGCATTGGGGCACTCTGGGTGCTCCGTGGCTGCTGTAGGCCTCAAGCCTCTCTGTCCAATTTTGCAGGATGCACAATATACTGAAGAATTATCCACCTCAATCTGTTCAAAAGAGGTGGGCAATCTGAAATCTTCTCTCCCTTGCATACTCGCATCAACCCCCAAAGAGAATTGAAAATTGAATTTAGGCAAATCCGGGTAACAATATCAATTTTATCCCAATTTAGCTTTGGATGTTTTAAGAATGTTGCCATACTTGTGCAGTGGGATACAGAGAAATGTCACATTTATTAGTACTAATGCACCAACAGATGTTTTCACATCTCTACAGCTCAGCTTTGATGTTGACAGTGGAAAGAAGTAAATAGCAAATAGATGCTTTTTATGGAACAATTTGATTGTTTCAATGCTTTTGCTGGGAGGGTCTAACCCACCTAAATTCTATGGTGGTCCATTAGCTGCACTACCAAGACATGCATATACTATCCGTTTATCCTCCCACATTATCATCCTTATCCAAAGTATGGGTTTGAGGCATCCATTCCCCTGGCAGATTACTCGCCATGCATTTCGCTAGTGAACTGATGGCTATCCCTCCCTGGCCCCCATTTCTTTTGTGATTTAACTCTTAAAGGGCAAAGAAAGTCTAAGGGGACAAATTTCCATTCAAAACACTGTTCCCATCTCTGGACCATAGGAATTATATGTTACTTATTCTTACATAAAACTGAACCACCATTCCTTCTTGCTTTGTCTGCAATGGTCGGTCAACCAAATCTAGACCTGGTAAGGGGAATTTTTATAATAGAATCATTTAAGCAGTTCCTGCCTCAGCCTTCTGCTGGAACCCTCATTCATGCCTTTATTATCTGCAGACTCAACTATTCCAATGCTCTTCTGGCTGGGCTCCCCTCTTCCAGCCTTTGGTTCAGTTCATCTAAAACTCTGCTGCCTCTATCCAATCCCGCACTCTCCCATCATCTTTATCCTCACTGACCTATATTGGCTGCCAGTCCCCCAATGCTTCCAATATAAAATTCACATCCTTGTTTAAATCCCGTCATGGTCTCGTCCCTCCCTATCTCTGTAACCACCTCTAGGCCTATAGCACCAACGCCCCCCCCACCCCCCACCCCTGCAGAATTTCAGGATTCTCTGTTACTGGTCTATTGTGCATCCCCCATCACCTTCAACCCACAATGTGCGGCTGTGCCTTCATCCACCTCGGCCCCATGGTCTAGAATTACCTCCCTAAATCCCTCCGCTTCTCCTTCTTTAAAACCCACTTAAAACCCACCTCTTTAATCAGGATTTTGGTCACCCTTCGAATATTTCCTCCTCTGGATCAGAATTCATTTTTTCATAATGCCTCTGTGAAGTGCCTTGGGAGGTTTCTTTCCAGGTTAAAGGTGCTTTATAAATACAACTTCTTCTTGTGTGGGAATCTAGAACCAGGGGGCATAGTACCTCCCCGAGATATCTGCGCTCCTCTAATTCTGCCCTCTTGAGGACCCTTGATTATAATCGCTCAACCATTGGCGGCCGTGCCTTCTGTTGCCTAGGCCCGAAGCTCTACAATTCCCTGCCTAAACCTCTCCGCCTCGCTACCTCTCTTTCCTCCTTTAAAACGCTCCTTAAAACCTACCTCTTTGACCAAGCTTTTGGTCACCTGCCCTAATTTATCCTTATGTGGCTCGGTGTCAAATTTTTTGTCTTAAAATACACCTGTGCAGCGCCTTGGGACATTTTACTACGTTAAAGGCGCTATATAAATACAAGTTGTTGTTGTTATGAGGAATTTCTTCTCTGAGGGTCGTGAATCTTTGAAATTTTCTACCTCAGGAACTGTGGAGGCGGAGTCATTGAATATATTCAAGGCGGAGATAGACATATATTTCAGCTACAGGGGAGTCAAGGGTTATGGGGAGTGTGCGGGAAAGTGGCATTGAGGCCAAGATCAGATCAGCCATGATCTTATTGAATGGCGGGGCAGGCTCGAGAGGCCGATTGGCCTATTCCTGCTCCTATTTCTTATGTTCTTATGTTGTGATCAACAGTAGATGAGTGATGGATAAAAACAGAAATGAGGTACCTGCAGCAGAGGAACAGGATCAGAACACAAGAAAGCATGGTTGGGAAAAGGCTATCTAATTCATCGAGTCCATTCGAGCCTAAGGCCGGCTTTTTTAAAAATTCGTTTATGGGATGTGGGCGTCGCTGGCAATGCCAGCATTTATTGCCCATCCCTAGTTGCCCTCGTGAAGGTGGTGGTGAGCCGCCTACTTGAACCGCTGCAGTCCGCGTGGTGAAGGTACACCCACGGTGCTTTTAGGTAGGTAGTTCCAGGATTTTGACCCAGCGACGATGGAGCATCGGCGATATACTTCTAAGTCAGGATGGTGTGTGATTGGAGGGGAACTTGGAGGGGGTGGTGTTCCCATGCGCCTTCTGCCCTTGTCCTTCTAGGTAGAGGAGGTCGCGGGTTTGGGAGGTGCTGCCGAAGAAGGCTTGGCAAGTTGCTACAGTGCATCTTGTAGATGGTACACACTGCAGCCACGGTATGCCAGTGGTGGAGGGAGTGAATGTTTAAGGTGGTGGATGGTGTGCCAATCAAGGTGGCTGCTTTGTCCTGGATGGTGTCGAGCTTCTTGAATGTTGTTGGAGCTGCACTCATCCAGGCAAGTGGAGAGTATTCAATCACACTCCTTACTTGTGCCTTGTAGATGGTGGAAAGGCTTTGGGGAGTCAGGAGTTGAGACACTTGTCGCAGAATACCCAGCCTCGGACCTGCTCTTGTTGCCACAGTATTTATGTGGCAGGTCCAGTTAAGTTTCTGGTCAATGGTGACCCCCAGGATGTTGATGGTGGGGGATTCGGCGATAGTAATGCCATTGAATGTCAAGGGGAGGTGGTTAGACTCTCGCTTGTTGGAGATAGTCATTGCCTGGCACTTCTGTGGCGTGAATGTTACCTGCCACTTATCAGCCCAAGCCTGAACGTCATCCAGGTCTTGTTGCATGCGGAAATGGACTGCTTCTTTATCTGAGGAGTTATGAATGGCGCTGAACACTGTGCAGTCATCAGCGAACATCCCCATTTCTGACCTTATGTTGGAGGGAAGGTCATCGATGAAGCAGCTGAAGATGGTTGCGCCTAGGACACAGCCCTGAGGAACTCCTGCAGCGATGGCCTGGGGCTGTGATGATTGACCTTCAATCACCACAACTATCTTCCTTTATGCTAGGTATGACTCCAGCCAGTGGAGAGTTTTCCCCCTGATTCCCATTGACTACAGTTTTACTAGGGCTCCTTGATGCCACACTCAGTCAAATGCTGCCTTGATGTCAAGGGCAGTCACTCTCACCTCACCTCTGGAATTCAGCTCCTTTGTCCATGTTTGGACCAAGGCTGTAATGAGGTCGGGAGCCGAGTGGTCTTGGCAGAACCCAAACTGGGCATCCGTGAGCAGGATTTTGGTGAGTAAGTGCCGCTTGATAGCACTTTCGATGACACCTTCCATCACTTTGCTGAAGATTGAGAGTAGACTGATGGGGCGGTAATTGGCCAGATTGGATTTGTCCTGCTTTTTGTGGACAGGACATACCTGGGCAGTTTTCCACATTGTCGGATAGATGCCAGTGTTGTAGCTGTACCGTAACAGCTTGGCTAGAGGTGCGGCTAGTTCTGGAGCACAAGTCTTCAGCACGACAACCGGGATGTTGTCAGGGCCCATAGTCTTTGCTGTATCCAGTGCGCTCAGCCGTTTCTTGATATCACATGGAGTGAATCGAATTGGTTGAAGACTGGCTTCTGTGATGGTGGGGACCTCAGGAGTAGGCTGATATGGATCATCCACTCAGCACTTCTGGCTGAAGATGGTTGCAAATGCTTCAGCCTTGTCTTTTTCACTCGCGTGCTGGGCTCCACCATCATTGAGGATGGGGATATTCATGGAGCCTCCTCCTCCCGTTAGTTGTTTAATGGTCCACCACCATTCCCGACTGGATGTGGCAGGACTGCAGAGCTTTGATCTGATCCGTTGATTGTGGGATTTTACAAGTGTAAGAGTTTTAAAAAACATAAAAATAATCTGTTTTCATTCATTTAAACATTAAAACACATGTACAATAAGGTCAGGTTATTTTTAGCCCCTTGAAAACAATTACATTTATTTTTCAAAAAATTAAATTTTTGTTTCCAATGTTTCATTATATTGTATTTTAATTAATTTTAAATATGTAATTTAAAAATGTATTTGTAATGTGAAATGTATTTTTTATGTCATCCCCATTCATGCTTATGGGGTTTCTGTACATACGGAATCTCCATAAGCATGAATGGAGGTTCCCTTCTTTGGTTGGGCCGGCCCACGTGATTCCAGGGGCGCTTGCAAACCACGTGCGCCCCTGGGATACGTGGGCCTCTACGCAGGCCTACGCTTGGAGGCCCAGGAGCGCAGGTTGCCATGCATGGATCCTGAGGCAGAAGGTAAGTTCGTGGATTTTTTGCTGGTTTGGAGACCTCTGCCCGCGGGAAGCCTCTGACCGCAAATTCAGGCCCAATGTGATAATGACCAGATAATCTGTTTCAGTCATGTTGATTGAGGGATAAATATTGGCCAGGGCGCCGGGGAGAACTCCCCTGCTCTTCTTCGAAATCAACTGAGCCACGACTGACACTCTAACCAATGGGTTGGTTGAAGTGACAGCGGCAAACCAGAATCCAGAAATCAAATTAAAAAAGGATACCAACAGCTTGCAAGCACGAAAGTGAGATCTCCACCGATTGCAGATGCTATTTATCACTCCAGATCCATTACAAGAGTAAAAAACTATCCCGAGAAGCTAGCTAACTAATACAAAAGTAATTTGGCACAGGAGACATTTCAAGCCATCATACTCTCTCATCTTATCACCCAAGCTTTGCTCCTTACAACTCTGGTGGTTTTCTGAAAATAAAAGAAAATGACAACATGTGCAGTGGTTGTCATAGAAACACAGCCCTTGTCGGAATTTTAAAAAGGATGGCTGTTTCTGCCCCTCAAAATAATTTTTTTAAAGTTGATATAAAATGGCTATCAATTTCTCTAAACGAATGGTTTTGTCTTTGACTCGGGGTAAACTTTACGAGTTAGCACTCATTCCCAATGCTGAACCTTGCTTGACGGGAGGGCAAAAGGGATAATCAGTTGCAGAGGTCAGTGTGCCCAATTCACGACCCTCCCAAATTTCCAGTTCTTTTCATTTTAATCACTTCAAAATCGAGAGGGTCTTCCTGCCCTCGTCTGACCTCCCCCCAGTTGAGCGCGCGTCAGTGCCAGGAGTGCTAGATCGTAAAACTTTACCATTGGTCTAAACATTCAGATAATCAATAATCTCTGCACATTTGAAGTGCTTTTCAAAGAGGGGGGATTGTTATTCAAAAGATTACTGCAGTAAAATGCAAGCACATTTTTATTGTTTTAGTTTTGGGGGGGAGGAATACACAGAATTAACTAAATGCAGACAATTAAACAAGACAGTAGATTTTATAAACTTGCAGCAATCATTTCTCTATTTAGGCTATTACACACCAAATACAAATGTGTAGACTGATATTGCTTAATTTTGATGCTTTACATTTTCAACAAGTGAAAACTGAGGGCTGGGTTTTCCTCCACAGTGGGTCAGGCACTGGATGTGTGTCAGGCCGTCTCTTCGGGCTACACTGGTCATAATTGTACCATTCGGCCTCATGCCATCCCCCTCAGAGGCCTGCAGAAAGTAGCCAGGGCCAAACTGCCCTTGCAGCAGCAGTGGAGACGTAGCCTGCAGCAGCTCCCTTTGAGCCAGCCTCTTCCCTGAGGTAAGGGCCACCTCAGTCCCCAGTGGCTCCTCTGTCTGAGCAGCAGCCAGCTACTTTAGAAACTCTTGTTGCTGGGGAGAAGTAGGGGGCCTAGGTTTGCACGGGTACACAGTTTCAGGCATCAAGCAGAAGCATGGTGACAGGAAAACACTCCGATGGCACACGTGTTTCCGTGCGTTCAACATTTTTTGCACTGATCAAATCTGCAGACTGATTTGTGGCAAGTTTGGTGAGGGAATGCCTGGGAAAAAGAGTAGCAGAATGTATCTGAAGTGGTAGCTGACATGAATCAGTCATTCATGAAAGAAAGACTTATGAAATAATACTGAGCGGCCTACGGGTGGCACTGTCCAGGGACAGTATAAATACTCGGGCACGGGCCCAGCTTGCGCAGGACATTCTTAACAGGAACTAGTGAAGGACACAACTAGACCTCCATGTTGTAAAACAGTTGATTAAAGCTTTGTTTAATGCTTAGACCAAGTGCCTAGTAGTTTTCTTACGTCAGTAGCATTGGTAATTGTACAGTAGACGGGACTGTCAGCCGATGAATGGCTGGATGTGTGTTCAAAAGGAAATCCATGAAGGCAAGGCTGGTTTAACAGGGGGACGGCATCAATTATGTAGCTGAAAGTATCCCCTCGTGAGCTCTTCCCACAAATGTCTGGCAGATGGCAGAGAGTTTGCCCATGTCACCTTCCTTAATCAGGGTTTTGGCTGCATGCCACAACCCCAATGGCCTTGGTTTCCTTCCTGTGGTGGCATTAATCAGCAGTCCTTTATGGATGGCAATATTGTGCAACCTATAGCAAACCACATGATAATAGAAACTCTAAACTGTCTGTACTGTACTGTACTGGAGTAGTTCTCCCAGATCTATCAGGGCACCTGAAGTGTGCATTGAGAACCCCTATGGTCTGCTCAGTGACAACGCTGGTCCCATGAGCTTTGCTGTATTGGTAATCAGTGAGGGCCTTCAGGATCTGAACCAGTGTCACCCGTCACTGGGGCGGTGGGTAGCCTTGATCACCGACTGGCTACCTGCCTTTCAACTGTGAACATGGTAGGATTGAGGACTGTGCTAAAATAAAAGAATCCCGGCAGCTCCCTTATTATTGAGCATTCACTTGCATAATGAGGAACTTCTGATTCCACATGTGTGTGAACCTTCCTGTTGAGAAGGTTCACAGTACGCTCAAAAGGAGCATGTATTGCAATGTGGGTATAGTTGATTGCACCTTGCACCCGGGGAAATCCAGCCGCTCTGTAAAAGTTCGCAGCCCTCTCAAGTTGCACGAGGTGCATTGTAAAAAATAAACTTAGCTGCTTGTACAAACAATGCATCAGTGAGGTCGCCGGATGTATCGTTGGATAGATGATTGGCTGATACTGCAAATGCCCCGATGCTGCCTAAAAGGAACCAGTGGGAAAGAAGTTTGGTGCCATAGTGACTTTGACTGCCATGAGCAGTACAGTGCCTCTGGTAGACAAGCAAGCAGCACAACTCCATTACTGCTTCATGTGGGAGCCACAGCCTTCTTGAGCACTGCCAAGTCATGCAGTTCAATAGGACTTGTAAGCACCTACGGGTAGGGGCCAGATGCTGTCTATGGTAAATGTTCAGTTTGACCTCCCTGTGCAGTTCCTCTTGATTTTACTTCCTTTTCATAACAGAGGTAAAGGGAAGTCCCTTAGGTAAACACCTTATTTCCTGAGGTCAAGAGGTCACAATGAAAAAAAAACACGAACTCCTGCTGCAGCCAGTCCACATCCCCGCTTCCCCTCCCAGCCGCTATGCTAATGGTCTTTGTGATGGGCGGGCAGTAGCTCTGTTGTCACAAAGCCATCTCAGAAACAGCAGCGCAAGGCCAGGACCCAGAATATCTGGACCCCGGCCATTCTGATGGGAATACGCTGGAACAGACATGGATTTTCATGGCCAGTACTGTAAAACTATAACACTTTGGAGAACTATCATCAATGAAAAGTAAACCATTCCTATCGCTGCTGGCCTAACTGAATCGTTTTATCTGCTGTAAACCATCAGGCCCTGACCTATATACCTCTGGATGGACAATTCCCTTTAGCTAATAACTTGGACGTGATTGGCTGAATACTTTTCACTACTGTAAACTAATCTCCCTCAATAAGCTTCAATCTTCTGTTGGTGAAGTCAGTGAGTAACAGAACAAGGATTACTGCCTGCTGTTGTTACAAAATAAAAATCAGAACAAGCTTGTCCTCTCAGCAAAGTGGATTAAAGCTTTGCTCCTTTTGTATTGAATTTGTACCCGGGGGCATCATAAAATAAATATTAAGTGCAATGTTTAGGCTATAAACAGTAAAATATTTCACCCTCAGGCTGAAGAAGTGTCATTGAGGGTACAAAGATGCTTTTGGGTTCTACTAGAATGTGGGATTTACAGTTTTAGGATTCCTGCTTTCCTTATTTACCTATTTTAGTATACTCTATTTTATTTTGTAATATTGAGTTCAAAAAGGAATAGCATTTCCAAAAAGAAAATACTGCAGATGCTGGAAATCTGAAATAAAAACTGAAAATGCTGGAGACACTCAGCAGGTCAGGCAGCATCTGTGAAGAGAGAAACAGAGTTAACGTTTCAGGTGTTCTTTTATCCCCCCGCCCCCTTTCCCAGCCCCTACACTTACTTAAAAATCTGTTCCATTTCCTGCTTTTTTCCAGTTCTGACAAAAGGTCATTGACCTGAAACGTTAACTCTGTTTCTCTCTTCTCAGATGCTGCCTGACCTGCTGAGTAGCTCCAGCATTTTCTGTTTTTATTATTAATAGCATTTCCAACTTGATCCCCTTTGCAGTGAAGAGCTTGTGCTGAAGCGATAGGGATCTGCACTTTCCAAGCAGTCAGAACAGAGAGGCCCATAATCTCTGGATTGCTACCTGAGCCACGTGCAAATTGACATAGAGTAAATAAGATCAGAGGTGAACGAGTGGCTCAAAGATTGGTGTGGGAGAAATGGTTTTCGATTCTTGAGGCACTGGCACCAGTACTGGGGTAAGAGGGAGCTGTTCTGTCGGGACGGGCTTCATTTGAACCAGGCTGGGACCAGTGTCCAGGCGAATTGAATAACTAGGGCTGTAGATAGGGCTTTAAACCAAATAGTGAGGGGGAGGGATACGCTGAGATGAAATTTAAAAAGTCAAAGAAAAATGAGAAGGCAAAAGTGCAGGGTAGCAATAGGGGTAATGATAACCAGAGTGTGACAGGAAGGGACAGAGCGTGTAAACATAAGAGTGCATCAGAGTAGGGAAAAATGGTAAAAAGACAAGATTAAAAGCTCTATATCTGAACGCACGCAGCATTCGTAACAAGATAGATGAGTTGACAGCACAAATAGAAATAAATGGGTACGATCTGATAGCCATTACAGAGACGTGGTTGCAAGGTGACTCAGGCTGGGAACTGAATATTCAGGGGTATTTGCCATTTCGTAAAGATAGGCGAAAAGGAGGTAGTGTAGCTCTGTTAATAAGGGATGAGATCAGTGCAGTAGTGAGAAATTATATTGGCTCAGAAGATCAAGAGATAGAATCAGATTGGGTGGAGATAAGAAATAATAAGCGTAAGAAGTCACTGGTGGGAGTGGTCTACAGGCCCCCAAACAGTAGCCACACTGTAGGACAGAGTATAAATCAAGAAATAATAGAGGCTTGTAAGAAAGGTATGGCTATAATCATGGGAGATTTTAATCTTCATATTGATGGGACAAAGCAAATTGGCAAAGGTAGATTGAGGAAGAGTTCTTAGAGTGTATGCGGGATGGTTTCTTGGAATAATACATTGTGGAACCAACCAGGGAGCAGACTATTTTAGATCTGGTAATGTGTAATGAGGCTGGATTAATTAATGATCTCGAAGTGAAGGATCCTCTTGGGAAGAGTGATCATAACATGGTAGAATTTCAAATTCAGTTTGAGGGTGAGAATGCTAGGTCTCAAACTAGCGTCCTGAACTTAAATAAAGGTAATTATAAAGGTATGAAGGCAGACTTGGTTAAAGTGAACTGGGAAAATATATACTGTAGAAAAGCAGTGGCAAGCATTTAAGGAGATATTTCATAACTCTCAGCAAAGATATATTCCAGTGAGAAAGAAAGACTCTAAGAGAAGGATGAACCATCCGTGGCTAACTAAGGAAGTGAAGGATGGTATCAAATTGAAAACAAAGTCATACAATGTTGCAAAGAAGAGTGGAAGGCCAGAGGACTGGGAAATTTTTAAAAACCAGCAAAGGACAACTAAAAAAATGATAAAGAGAGAGAAGACAGCTTATGAGAGTAAGCTAGCAAGAAATATAAAAACAGACAGTAAGAGCTTCTACAGGTATATAAAAAGGAAGAGAGTAGCTAAAGTAAATATTGGTCCCCTAGAGGATGAGTCTGGGGAATTAATCATGGGAAACAGGGAAATGGCGGAGACCTTGAACAAATATTTTGTCATAGAGTCATAGAGTTTGTCATAGAGTTTTACAGCAAAGAAAGAGGCCCTTCGGCCCATCGTGTCTTCATGGTAGAAGACACTAAAAGCACCCCAATAATAGATAAACAAGGAGCTATTGGGGTGGGGGGGACTTAAAACAATCACTATCACTGAAGAGAAAGTATTAGGCAAAATAATGGGACTAAAGGTGGACAAGGCCCTTGGACCAGATGGCGTGCATCCTAGAATCTTAAAAGAGGTGGCTGCAGAGATAGTGGATGCATTGGTTGTAATCTACCAAAATTCCCTGGATTCTGGAGAGGTCCCAGTGGACTGGAAAACCGTAAATGTAATGCCCCTATTCAAGAAAGGAGGGAGACAGAAAGCAGGCAACTATAGACCAGTTAGCCTAACATCTGTCATTGGGAAAATGCTGGAGTCCATCATTAAGGAAGTGGTAACAGGACATTTAGAAAATCATAATATAGTCAAGCAGAGTCAGCATGGTTTTATGAAAGGGAAATCATGTTCGACAAATTTGCTGGAGTCCTTTGAGGATGTAACGAGCAGGGTGGATAAAGGGGAACCACTAGATGTAGTGTATTTGGATTTCCAGAAGGCATTCGATAAGGTGCCACATAAAAGGTTATTGCACAAGATAAGAGCGCACGGGGTTGGGGGAAATATATTAGCATGGATAGAGGATTGGCTAACTAACAGAAAACAGAGAGTCGGGATAAATGGGTCATTTTCAGGTTGGCAAACTGTAACTAGTGGGGTGCCCCAGTGATCAGTGCTGGGCCTCAACTATTTACAATCTATATTAATGACTTGGATGAAGGGACCGAGTGTAATGTAGCCAAATTTCCTGATGATACAAAGATAGGTGGGAAAGCAAATTGTGCGGAGGACGCAAAGAATCTCCAAAGGGATATAGATAGGCTAAGTGAGTGGGCAAAAATCTGGCAGATGGAGTTTAATGTGGGAAAATGTGAGGTTATCCACTTTGGTAGGAAAAATAAAAAAGCAAATTATTATTTAAATGGGAGAGATTACAGAGGGATCTGGGGTTCCTTGTACATGAATCACAAAAAGTTAGCATGCAGGTACAGCAAGTAATTAGGAAGGCAAATGGCATGTTGGCCTTTATTGCAAATGGAATGGAGTATAAAAGTAGGGAAGTCCTGTTACAACTGTACAGGGCGTTGGTGAGACCACACCTGGAGTACTGCTTTATTTAAGGAAGGATATACTTGCATTGGAGGCAGTTCAGAGAAGGTTCACGAGGTTGATTCCGGAGATGAAGGGGTTGTCTTATGAAGAAAGGTTGAGCAGGTTGGGCCTATACTCATTGGAGTTTAGAAGAATGAGAGGTGATCTTATTGAAACATATAAGGTTCTGAAAGGGCTTGACAGGGTAGATGCAGAGAGGACGTTTCCCTCGTGGGGGAATCTAGAACACGGCAGCATAATTTCAGACTAAGGGGGCACCCTTTTAAATCGGAAATGAGGAGGAATTTCTTCTCTCAGAGGGTCGTGAATCTTTGGAATTCTCTTCCCCAGGGAGCTGTGGAGGCTGGGTCATTGAATATATTTAAGGTGGAGATAGACAGATTTTTGAATGGTAAGGGAGTCAAGGGTTATGGGGAGCGGGCAGGGAAGTGGAATTGAGGCCAAGATCAGATCAGCCATGATCTTATTAAATGGCGGAGCAGGTTCGAGGGGCCAAATGACCTACTCCTGCTCCTATTTCTTTTGTAAGATATAACGGCTATTATTTATACCTAAACATATTGGCTCAGAAATTCGGGTCGGGGGCTTCCCGCGGGTGCAAGCCCCTGACCTGCACTTACCTAGCGCGCCGCCGTTGTGCTGTGGGCCCGCGAGGGATTCCGATCCTGGGCCTCCTCCAGCTGCCAGCGCGCAGTGCTTGCGTATCCCAGGGGCGCAGTTAGTTCGATGCGTCCCCTGGGATCACATGGGCCATGGAGAGCCAATGGTAACAGGGAATGCTTCATTCATAAGTTTGACAGGAAGAGCTATAATATAAGATACTATAAGCCCCAAAACATCACTAAAACTTCAAATAAATAAATTTTAAAAAATCACATTTTTAAAATAACTATAAATTACATGTAATAACTATTTTAAACAATAATTTAAATTTTTGAAAAAAATTAATTACATTTTCTAACGGGGCTAAAAATAAACTTACCTTTCTTTAAAGTATTTAAAAATAATAAACCTGTGGAAAAAATGTTTTAATTTTAACTAATTCACCACTTACCTTGTTAAAAGCAGGCCTTGCGCCTGCTTTTTTAAAGTGTAACTGCTAGAGACTTACCGCCCAGAAAAACCTGGAAAAAAACGTAAGTTCGATGCGCACGCGCTGCCTCTCCGGCGCACGCGTTCCACCTGTCAACCCCTTCTTTCAGGGGAACGGAAGTGCTGGTTTCCCACGCATGCGCAGTGCATGCACAAAACCGGCACTTCCATTGGGCTTACAGGTGAGCACCCCATGCGTACTCACCCGCGGAGACCCGAATTTCTGGGCCATTACTGCATTTTTTGACAAATTATTTTTATTATTTTATATTTCTCCTCTTTCCATTCTGAGGAGCACTCTTTGCTAGGATAACTATCAAGGGCATCAGGGGCCCTCCAGCACCTTGCCCAAGTGACTATTTTTCATAAGTAAAAGCAGAAAATGCTGGAAGCACTCAGCAGGTTAGGCAGCATCTGTTTGACTATTTTGCACGTTTGAGTCTACACTAAGAACATTAGGCTTATCAACAGTCAGCTGTGGCTCAGTGTCGCCTCCAAGTTAGAAGGTCGTGGGTTCAAGTCCCACTCCAGATAATTGAGCACATAATCTCGGCTGACACTCTAGTGAACTACTGAAGGAATGCTGCTCTGTCGGAGGTGCCGTCTTTCAGATGAGACGTTAAACCGAGGCCCCGTCTGGCTTCTCAGGTAGACGTAAAAGATCCCATGGTGCTATTTTGAAGAACATGGGAATTCGCCCTGGTGGCCTGGCCAATATTTATTCCACAACCAACATCACTAAATTAAAAAAATCGCATTACAGTTTGCGGGAGCTTGCTGTGCCCAAGTTGGCTGCCGCATTTCCTACATTATAACAGTGATTACACTTCAAAAGTAGTTAATTGGCTGTAAAGTGTTTTGAGACGTCCTGAGGTCATGAAAGGTGCTACATAAATATATAAGTCTTCCTTTCTTTTTTCTTTAACTATAGTGGCCATCACAGTCCAGCCAAATCCTGTGCTCAACCAATGTCCATATATGAAGACTTTCGGCAGGGGTCAAAAGTCTCCCCACTAGTTTCTGGGTCAGATGTATGCAGGAGTAGTGACAACCCTGACTTGTTGGCTAACTCAGCACAGATCAGAGATGAATCTTGGAACCCTCCTGGTCTGTACAGCCCAGCTACTCACCTCCCTGACCAGCAGAAGCATTGGGGAGAGCCACTGAGTGATTTTCTTATGGCCGACAAAGTACACTGAGGAGATGCTGAACAGAGTTTCAATATTTCACCATAGGAACAGATGAAAAGTCAACGGATAAATACCCCATTTGGTCTTTAGGGCATTGAAAGAGACCTGCAAGAATGCTAAGGATTGTTGCTTAGGAAGTGAAGAATTAAGGAGGGGAAAAAGAAATCATCGAATGTTCATTCCGCCATTACCTCATATGTTGTTGGTCTGTTTGTTTTTTTCCGCTTCATCTTTTTTCTTTATTTTATTCATTTTTGAGATTTGGGTGTCGCCGGCAAGGTCGGCAATTATTGCCCCTCCCTAGTTGCCCTTGAGAAGGTGGTGATGGGTCTGCTTCATGAACCGCTGCAGTCCATGTGGTGAAGGTGCTTCCACAGTGCTGTTAAATAGGGAGTTCCAGGATTTTGACCCAGTGACGATGAAGAAATGGCAATATATGTCCAAGTCAGGATGGTGTGTGACTTGGAGGGGAATTTGGGAGGTGATGGCGCCTGCTGCTCTTGTCCTTCTAGGTGGAAGAGGTCACAGGTTTGGGAGGTGCTGCCGAAGAAGCCTTGGCGAGTTGCTGCAGTGCATCTTGTAGATGGTACACACTGCAGCCACGGTACGCCGGTGGTGGAGGGAGTGAATGTTTAAGGTGGTGGATGGGGTGCCAATCAAGTGGGCTGCTTTGTCCTGGATGGTATCGATCTTCTTGAGTGTTGTTGGAGCTGCACTCATGCAGGAAGGTGGAGATTATTCCATCACACTTGTGCCTTGTAGATGGTGGAAAGGCTTTGAGGAGTCAGGAATTGAGACACTCGCCACAGAATACCTAGCCTCTGACCTGCTCTTGTAGCCACAGTATTTATGTGGCTGGTCCAGTTAAGTTTCTTGTCAATGGTGACCCCCCGGATATTGATGGTGGTGGATTCGGCGAATGTAATGCCATTGAATGTCAAAGGGCAGTGGTTAGACTCTCTCTTGTTGGAGATAGTCATTGCCTGGCACTTGTGTGGCGCGAATGTTACTTGTCACTTATCAACCCAAGCCTGAATGTTGTCCAGGTCTTGCTGCATGCTGGCATGGACTGCTTATTATCTGAGGAGTTGCGAATGGAACAGAACACTGTGCAATCATCAATGAACATCCCCACTTATGATGGAGGGAAGGTCATTGACGAAGCAGCTGAAGACGGTTGGGCCTAGGACACTGCCCGGAGTAACTCCTGGGGCTGAGTTGATTGGCCTCCAACAAGCACAACCATCTTCCTTTGTGCGAGGTATGACTCCAGCCAGTGGAGAGTTTTCCCCTTGATTCCCATTGACTTCAATTTTACTATGGCTCCTTGATGCCACACTCAGTTAAATGCTGCCTTGATGTCAAGGGCAGTCACTCTCACCTCACCTCTGGAATTCAGTCCTAACCTGGTTTTCCCCAGTTTGAATCTTGATTAAAACTGAAGTGATTTTTTTGTGACTCAATAAACTGCTTACTTGTTACTGCAATACAGCTACATGGTTTGCTGGAACTGGCTGAGTTACTCCACATGCTGATCAAGGAATCGCACTGGTGCTGATGCCTTCGCTTGTGCTTCTGATGAAGCATGAGAATGTGCCATTTCTAATAATGTATTTTGAAGGTGTTTAAGCAAGGATCATGTATTTGAAATGGTGACCAAAGGAGCAATCCAGTTTGCTATAAAGTGCATAACATTTCTATTATTTATTAAGTTAATGTTCTTAAATTAATGTCTGACTTTGGAAGAGAAAATCATTCACAATATTAAAAAGTGCAACCATTTCAAAAACAATCCTTCAATATCAGTCTGTAGGTGATCAGTAATTACATTTTGAAAGACAAAATTGGATTCTAATGATTTGCAGGGTGCTCTAAATCATGACTATTTAAAGGGCAACCATAACAGGGAGGTGCTGGTTCCTGATGCATTTGCAGTGCCAGATCAGTATCAGTTTAATTATTTTGCCGTTGGTTCATCCAGGCTATCTATCATGAAAGCTACAACACAAACATTTCATGTTCCGTGCACGAACATTTGAACTGGATCATTTTTGATCAGCCTTGTCTCTATAACCTTCTCCAACACTGAAACATCTCACCCTCCACACCTACGCAACGAGTGGTTAGGATTTGGAACGCACTGCCTGATAGGGTGGTGAATACTGATTCAACAGTTGCCTTCAAAAGGGAATTGGATAACTATTTGAAGGAGAAAAAAAATTGCAGGGATATGGAGAAAGAGCGGGGGAGTGGGACTAACTGGATTGCTCTTCGAAAGAGCCAGCGCAGACTCGATGGGCCGAATGGCCTCCTTCTGTGCTGTATTATTCTATGATTCTAAAACTATCCATTCCTCTGACTCTAGCCTATTGGGCGTTGCCCCTCCCATTACCCCAAGGTGGTAGCGACTTCAGTCACCTAGGCCCAGGCTCTGGAATTCCCTGCCTAAATCCCTCTACTTATTCCAACTCCCTCTCCTTCAAGACTGTCCTTAAAATCTATCACTTTATCCAAGCTTTTGGTCACCAACCCTGCCCTACCCACCCCGCCCCCCCCCCCCCGCCCCTACCCCCACCCAACCCCCCCAACGTCCCTCAACATCTCTTTCTTTTGCTTAGCATCCATTTTTTTCCTTATACCTCTGCGAAGCACCTTAGGGCATTTTTCAAAATTAAAGGCAATGCATAAGTCCAAGTTGTAGTTGTAGTGTTTTCTTTGAAATCTTTACCAATGGAGAACTCTGTCTACAAATGCTTGAAGCAATGCCTCACAAATTAGTCAATGTTCATCTCTAAGCAGGAAAAGATAATGTTACTACATACATTATTATGCTTAACTATACTTATAGAATCACCAAGCTACACACAATAAAATTCAAGGTTATATTCTTTCTCAGTGTGTAAGATAAGGTTTTTTCTGAATTTATAGAAACTGAGGCCAAAAGTCCTCGGCATTCCAGCGCACTCTCGCCACTACTCTTGTTAGGAGTGCGCCAGAAGGGCCAGAGATTAGGCCTTCACTTGAATACACCAGCTCTCAGCCTAATGTTGAGGATTCTGTAGGGCTCTGTAAGGGGAAGAGCCTCCCAAGGGAGGGAGGGAGGAGCAGCCGGGCTGGGGCTGCGGATTTCCAAAGCTGGGAATTCCCACATTCCCGGCAATCAGGAGGGGCCCAGTGTAGCGCCAGCAGGCCACCAACTGGGTTAAGTGGGCCCCACCTGGGAATCCAGGCCAAGACCATGCCCTGGAACACCCATTAAAAAAAAGTAAATGGCATCTTGTCTTATTACTTTATGTGGTCTCGGAGGGCAGGCAGGTGCTTGATATGCACCCCTAGTGGTGCAGGTGTTCGCCAGTGCCATACACAAACAGGGAACCCCCCTCCCCCTCCCCCTCCCCACCAACCCTGGACCAGCGTGGGGGTTAGAGGTGGAGGATCCAGGTGGGCGCTTACTCTGGGATGCGCCTCCCTCGTGGATATTCAACAAAAATCTCTCTTCTAACCTTTTCCAGTTCTGACGAAGGGTCCGTGACCGAAACGTTGACTCTGTTTCTCTCTCCTCGATGCTGCCTGACCTGCTGAGTATTTCCAGCACTTTCTGTTGTTATTTCAGTCTTATTAAAGTCTATTTATTAAGACTTAATAATAATAATTTAACAATAATCTATTTAATAATACTAGGTGCCTTCTGTTGCCTAGACCCTAAGCTCTGGAATTCCGTCCCTAAATCTCTCTATCCTCCTTTAAGACGCTTCTTAAAACCTACCTCTTTGATCAAGCTGTTGGTCACCTGCCCTAACATCTCCTTATATGGCTCGGTGTCAAATGTTGTTTTAATAACGCTCCCGTGAAGCGCCTTGGGATGTTTTACATGCAGTAAGTTGTTGTTGTTTATTGGCAATTTTTAATTATTGTTTTGATTTTAAGAAATAAGGGGGATAAATTCAGTATCGCCCCGTTTGGGGCGCCATTATCGGCCGTGCGCAAAGTTTAGCGCCTGGCGCTAATTATCGCCTCCGACGGCAAACTTGGCTTTTATCGCCCCTGGAGGTGATTGGAGCGCTAAATCAGGCGCTTCACACCTGTCTTAAGCACAAAGGCCGAGGAGCGAGGTGCTAACTCAGAGCGCTGGCGAAGCTCATGTGATGTCCGTCAGCAATGGAACACAGACACACTGGCGCCGGCCAGTTCTTAAAGGGGAGGGTTGATGTTGCTCTCCATCCACACCTTGCTCATTGCAGCCTTGAATCTCGGCCTGGAGAGACCTGTACATCAAATCTGCTGGAAAGAACAATGGAGAGGCCCAGGGAAAGAGCTCGGAGTGCAGCCCCCACGGTCTCTTCTAAATCGATACAAGGAAGGGCAAATCAAAATGAACCTGCAAAGTGCTGCTCAGCACCCAAAACCCCTTCACACAGCGTTGAATCTCTCCAGAAGTCTCTCTCTCTCTCTCTCTCAGAATGCGTGGTGCAAAAATGTCACCAACAAAAAAAGGCAGGAAGCAGTCACCTTTAAATAGCGCTCCCCCAGTCCCTTCCTGACTGTAAAACGCTCCCCTCAACCTGTCATTGCTAGCGGCAGGCGGTAAGGCAGGGGGCGTCACTCAATATCCTGTCCGGGGCGCTACCAGGGCGTTGCGCACTCGACTAACGTCACGATCTGCCGGCACAGGAGATCGTGGCGGTAGTGTTTAGCGCCGCCGCAAAATGTCTCATTAATTTTACGAGCGGCGCAAACATTGCCGCGCCTGGGCGCTAGTTGCTTTGTGCCCCATTAGCGCCCTCTTAAGGCGCCAACGGGAGGCGCAAACCAACTGAATTTTCCCCCCCAAGTCTCTTGTGCAAAGAAAAGCTGAACGTCTAAGCATCCCAACACCACCATTGGTTAAACACTTGCACCTCAAGCACAACGTGCCTGCTTTTTATTTTATTATGCCTCTCTGACGCTCTTTGGTACATTTTTCTACATTAAGGCCCTATAGAAATGCAAGTTGTTGCTGTTGCTCCAGACAACACAGAGTGACATTGACGGTGGTTTTCAAGTCTGTGACTCAAACCTGAATGGCCTTATAGCTAGAGAAGAATGTGAAACGTTCAGTAACACTAAAGAGAGGAAACATTCTCTTCAAAAGTTCCTTTAACTGTTTCTGACTGGATTGGCATCATCACGCAAGTGGTGGAAGTGTAAAACATATAAAATACAAACAAATCATCCTAAGTATTTTAGGTTAGATAAGTGCCCTCTTCAATGAAATAGAGTTTAAATGCATATCCAAAGGGATCTAAAAAAAAGGCTGAATGGTGCTTTAACAAGATTAGATTTTACAGACCAGCTGGACACCTGAAACATGTGTGAAGGTCAAGCGCAAAGATTATTAATTTGAATATTGACCAATATGTTTCTGTATATGCTTTACGAGTCCCACGGTCCCTTGGGTCTTTGAAAACCTCAGGTTGCAGGGATGTGAGATAGGCATCAGAGTGCTTCAATTTTGATTTAATCGCTTGCTGTAATACACATTAAGTGTTTTCAGAATTCTCTCTGCTAGAAGTACCACCTATTATCTCTGATCCCACAGAATTAGCAATGTTTCACTGTCAAATCTGATCATCGCATGGTCTCCTACGCTAACTCAATGCCCCCCAGGACCTCAAGCTGTGAAGCTCCCTCCCTCGCTCAGTCTTCTCTCCCTCCTGCAACAACAACAACTTGTATTTATATAGCGCCTTTAATGTAGTAAAACGCCCCAAGGCGCTGCACAGGAGTGTTATAAGACAAAAAATTTGACACCGATCCATATAAGGATAAATTAGGGCAGGTGACCCAAAGCTTGGCCAAAGAGGTAGGTTTTAAAGAGTGTCTTAAAGGAGGAAAGAGATGTAATGAGGCGGAGAGGTTCAGGCAGGGAATTCCAGAGCTTAGGGCCTAGGCAACAGAAGGCATGGCCACCAAAGATTGAGCGATTATAATCGGGGTGCTCAAGAGGGCAGAATTAGAGGAGCGCAGATATCTCGGGGGGTTGTGGGGTTGAAGGAGATTACAGTGATAGGGAGGGGCGAGGCCATGGAGGGATTTGAAAACAAGGATGAAAATTTTGAAATCGAGGTGCTGCTTAACCGGGAGCCAATGTAGGTCAGCAAGCACAGGGGAGATGGGCAAACGGGACTTGGTGCGAGTTAGGACACGGGCAGCCGAGTTTTGGATGACCTCAAGTTTACGGCGGGTGGAATGTGGGAGGCCAGCCAGGAGTGTGTTGGAATAGTCAAGTCTAAAGGTAACAAGGCATGAATGAGGGTTTCAGCAGTGGATGAGCCGAGGCAAGGGCAGAGACGGGCGATGTTACGGAGGTGGAAATAGGCGGTCTTTGTTATGCTGTGGATATGGGTCAGAAGCTCATTTCAGGGTCAAATATGACACCAAGGTTGCGAACAGTGTGGTTCAGTCTCTGACAGATGAGAGGGATGGAGTCAGTGGCTAGGGAACGGAGTTTGTGGCGGGGACCGAAACCAATGGCTTCGGTCTTCCCAATATTTAATTGGAGAAAATTGCAATCCTGCAATCTGTAGACTTTTAAATCTAGGTTTAATCACAACTTTCTCATTTACCTTATCTCCTCTTTTATACTTTTTAACCTTGTTGATATTCTGAACTAGGTTATTCAAGTCAATAAAAAAAAACAATTAGTGGCTGTAGGTATCTGGAATGGGCCTTGGTAGCAGCCTTAACATGAAAATGCCATGAAAAAAAAAGAAATAAAGAGAGAGATGTACACCAAATTCTACTGGAACTGTAATTGTGCCCTATTTGAGGGAAATATTGTGACTAACTGAGAAAGGAACTGACATCTAAGAATGTATTTGCAATTTGTATATCTAGTAACACTATAATAGTACTGTAGCTTGCCCTAAGGACCCATTTTAGTCTATGAATTATCAAGGATTTGTAAGGATGATAAGTTGCCTCACTAAAGGCCTCAGAATGCATGCATATACGTATATTTTTCAATAAATACCTGTCACGCTTTTCCAGCTCTTGCACTGGGATTGCACTTATTCCCTGCAAAGCGACTTTAAATGGTGGCAAATGAAGCTTCATGCACAATAAAACTAGGGGGCGTAGTCTCAGGATAAGGGGTCGGCCATTTAAGACTGAGATGAGGAGGAATTTCTTCACTCAGAGGGTTGTGAATCTTTGGAATTCTCTGCCCCAGAGGGCTGTGAATGCTGAGTCTTTGAGTATATTCAAGGCTGAGATAGATAGATTTTTGGTCTCTAGGGGAATCAAGGGATATGGAGACCGGGCGGGAAAGTAGAGTTGAGGTCGATGATCAGCCATGATCTTATTGAATGGCGGAACAGGCTCGAGGGGCCGTATGGCCGACTCCTGCTCTTATTTCTTATGTTCTTATGTTCTTAAAGGGAGTTCCTTCATCGTCGCTGGGTCACAATCCTGGAACTCCCTCCCTAACAGCACTGTGGGAGTACCTTCACCACACGGACTGCAGCGGTTCAAGAAGGCGGCTCACCACCACCTTCTCAAGGGCAATTAGGGATGGGCAATAAATGCTGACCTTGCCAGCAACACCCACATCCCAGGAATGAATTTTAAAAAATAGGGTTTGGATTTTTTTCTGTTGCCATATTTACAGGACTTTTCTGAATATTGTGTTGTTTTATTAGAATTTTAATTAAGGTGAATTTATGGAATTAATTTGTAGGGCACAATTTTTATTTACTCATAATGATAAGTTTAGGTTAAACCTCTCAGAAATATAGCACATATTATCCACAAAGTCATCAGAAAGCAGACTAAGTGAATCATTTACAAGGCTTGAGCAGCACGGGAACAGGTTAAATATAAGAGGGTGCACGAACAGAAGTATTTTTGATATCAACTGTTTGGGGGGAAAAATTGGGTTGATTTGCATCTCTTGTTAGCGCTAGTGGGGCACAAATCCCCTACTGCCAGGTTGCGGCGCCACTAACCCCTCCCGTGAAATTCAGCAGGAGGTTAGCAGCAGTGGTAGCCGGTAGCGCCCCGTGGCGCTGTGCCTCCGGCGATCGCCGTGCGCAGCGCCCCGGCCGCAACCTTGGGTTGCGCCCCGTGACCTATCGTCAGGGGGCATTTTTGCAGCCGCGGCGGTGAAACAAAAAGGCAGGTGTCGGGCGGCCATTTTTTATTCGGCCGATTGCCAGCACCTGCCCCCTTCCCCTTTTTTTTTCGGGGTGCCGACTGCGGTCGCTCAGCCCGGCACTCCTCTCGAGTGCCGGGCTGTTTTCCCAGCACCCCGCTCCCCAGTGGTCCAGCAGGGTCCCAGTGCGCACAGTGCTAGACCCCTCCCCTTTAATCAGGGGAAGAGGCCTGCAATGACGGGGCGCTACGTGCCGACCGCGTGGCTCTGTTGCACGTAGCACCGCAAAACTCACTGGTACCGCTCCAAGAAGGAGGGGTAGCACTTCCAGTAGTGCCCTGCCTCCTGCTTGGGGCGCTACTACTGAATTTACGGCGCAGGGCCGCTAACTTTTTCGGGGCACTAAAATTAGCGCCCCTGCGAAGGTAACGCTCCAAAGGGGGCGCCAATGAATTTTCCCCCTTAGGTTTTAAGAAAAAAAAGTTCGAATTGATGGCGTTACACTTCATAGAGTGAAAGTCTAGGAAAGAAGGGAGAATGGAGATAAATGAGGTCACGGTGAGAAGAAAAACATTGTTTAAGCTTTTTCTAAACGTGTGCTTTTTTAATCAACAATTTGCTGCTGTTACACTTTTTCGAAGTTATTATACCGTCGGTCACTTGGGTAATGTGCCACAGAACCGACAGGAGAGATTTTCTGCTTCACGCCCCCACCACTGAGAGTGCGTAGCGGGAAATTGCGAACCCCAGCCCATGGTTTTCATTCCATTCATTTTAATGGACAGAAAATCACGCAATTTCCCGCTACGTGCTGCTGCTGGCATGTGCTGTGAGCACCGAGACGGAAAATCTCCCCTTACATTCTCCTGCTGCAGAATTTTGGTTGGGCTTGCTACCGAAAGTGGCCTTGAAATGCCGTGGGATTCTGATTCAGGATACCAGGAGGAAATGTGCCATTCTGCTGTATAACTAACATTGCAAAACCCTTAGGCTGCTAGCAGGTCCAGAGAATTCACAGTCTCTGTGTGCTGGATGGGTTTTTGCATGCTCAGCTCACACCAAAGCAGTGAGCTGTGCAATGTCTTTGTATCCAAATAGTGAGAAAATTCTGTGCCACGTGGGTTTGAATCACTTGAGCTGCAAACTAGCTGAACCCAGCGTACTTTCCGCAACCGAGGATTCCCCTCTACTGTGGTTGACACTGCCCTCGACCGTGTCAGTTCTATCTCCCGCACTTCTGCCCTCACCCCTGCCCCTCCCTCCCGGAACCACGATAGGGTTCCCCTTGTCCTCACCTTTCACCCCACCAGCCTCCACATTCAACGGATCATCCTCCGGCATTTCCGCTACCTCCAAAGTGATCCCACCACCAAACGTATCTTCCCCTCCCCTCCCCTTTCAGCATTCCGCAGGGACCGCTCCCTCCGAGACACCCTAGTCCACTCCTCTATCACCCCAAACAGCCCTTCCTCTTCGCCTGGCACCTTCCCGTGCAAGCGGAGGAGATGTAACACCTGCCCCTATACCTCCCCCCTTCCCACTGTCCAGGGCCCCAAACACCCCTTCCAGGTGAAACAGCGATTTACTTGTACTTCTCGCAATCTAGTATACTGTATTCGCTGCTCACGATGCGGTCTCCTCTACATTGGGGAGACCAAACGCAGATTGGGTGACCGCTTTGCGGAACACCTCCGTTCAGTCCGTAAGGGTGACCCCGAGCTTCCGGTCGCCTGTCATTTTAATTCACTGCTCCATTCCCACTCGGACCTCACCGTCCTTGGCCTCTTGTATTGTTCCACGGAAGCTCAACGTAAACTCGAGGAACAGCACCTCATCTTCCGATTAGGCACTCTGCAGCCTTCCGGACTCAATATCGAGTTCAACAATTTCAGATCATAAGCTCGGCCCCCATTTCATTTTCTCTTGTAATTGTTCCACTCCTTTCCCCCCCCCCCTTTCCTTTTGTTTCTCTCTCACACCTGGCAGCTATCTTTTGCCCTGCCAGTACACTTTACACCTAATCCCAGCCTATTACCATCTCGTCTAGCTTCTAATCTCTTTTACTTCTTTTGTTTCTTTTATTCTTTTGTCCGATCGCAGCCCTGCCTCCGATCTAGTTTCTTTTCTTTCCAGTTTTGAAGAAGGGTCCAACCCGAAACGTCAACTCAAATTTCTCTCCACGGATGTTGCCTGACCTGCTGAGTTTTTCCAGCATTTTCTGTTGTTATTTTGTACTTTCCACTCTGCTGTGGAGGAACATTAAGGGGGAAAAATTCGGTATCGCCCCGTTTGGGGCACCATTATCGGCCGTGTGCAAAGTTTAGCGCCTGGCGCTAATTATCGCCTCCGACAGCAAACTTGACTTTTATCGCCCCTGGAGGTGATTGGAGCGCTAAATCAGGCGCTTCACACCTGTCTTAAGGCGCAAAGGCCGAGGAGCGAGGCGCTACCTCAGAGCGCTGGTGAAGCAAGGAAGGGCAAATCAAAATAAACCTGCAAAGTGCTGCTCAGTACTCAAAACTCCTTCACACAGCGTTGAATCTCTCCAGAAGTCTCTCTCTCTCTCAGAATGCGTGGTGCAAAAATGTCACCAACAAAAAACGGCAGGAAGCAGTCACCTTTAAATAGCGCTCCCCTAGTCCCTTCCTGACAGCATAACGCTCCCCTCAACCTGTCGTTGCTAGCGGCAGGCGGTAAGGCAGGGGGCGCCACTCAATATCCGGTCCGGGGCGCTACTGGGGCTTTGCGCACTCGACTGATGTCACGATCTGCCGGCGCAGGAGATCGTGACGGCAGTGTTTAGCGCTGCCACAAAATGTCTAGTTAATTTCGCGAGCGGCGCAAACATCGCCTCGCCCGGGCACTAGTTGCTTTGCGCCCCAATTGGCGCCCTCTTAAAGCGCTAACGGGAGGCACAAACAACTGAATTTTCCCCCCTAAGACTTCAATGAACTTGCATTTATATAGTGCCTAATGATCCAAAGCACTGCACAACCAACAAATGACTTTTGAAGTGCAGTCATTGTTGATGAGGCAAACAGTTGTGGTTCTCCTTACGTTTATGTGTAAAGCACCTTAAGGCACGAAATAAATTCAAGCTATTCTTGAGGGTATACTTCGAAAAACTACTCCAATTAACTGGTCTGGGAAAAAAGGGCATTTATCATCACTCCCAAGACTTGGCCACTGTTATAAATCTTCCAATCGGCATAACTCACTTTGCAGCCTAACACTGACACCAAAATTGCAGAGCGAGGGTTACAGTCCTGGATTGTCCTTCTCCTGCTGGAGGAGCGACTGCCCACCGCCCCGGCCGCGACCCGTTTTCCTGGGTTGCGGATCATTACCTATGCCGGGAGAGCTCCTGGCGAGGCCCTTCCCACAACAAAGGGAGCCCACCAGCACCATGGAAGGAAATGCAGGCAGTGCTGCAGCACCAGGAAGAAGAGGCGGACAGTTAAAGGTGGGGGATGGGGCAGAAAAGCTGCAAAAAAATGTTTTATAAAAGGAAAGAAAGACTTGCATTTATATAATGACTTTCACGACCACCGGACGTCCCAAAGCGCTTTACAGCCAACAAAGCACTTTTTTTTATGTGCAGTCACTGTTGTGATGTAGGAAATGCGGCAGCCAATTTGCGCACAGCAAGCTCCCACAAACAGCAATGTGGTAATGATCAGATCATCTGTTTTAGTGATGTTGATTGAGGAATAAATTCAAAGAAGGCTCCCCATGAGGCACAAGACCGCTAAAAGAAGGTAAATGGGGGACTTAAGTGAGAGAGAGCTGCCCACTAGGCCTACTCCCTCCTACATTTTCTTTAGAAAAGGAAGGTCTGATAGAGGTCTTTAAGATTATGAAAGGGTTTGAGACGGAGAGAAGATGTTTCCACTTGCGGGCGAGGCCAGAACTCGAGGCCATCAATATAAGATAGTCACTAATAAATCCAATAGGGAATTCAGGAGAAACTTCTTTACCCACAGAGTGGATAGAATGTGGAACTCACTACCACATGGAATAGTTGAGTTGAATAGTATAAATGCATTTAAGCGGAAGCTAGATAAATACATGAGGGAGAAAGGAATCGAAGGATATGTCGATGGGGTTGGATGAAGAAGGGTGGGAAGAGGCTCATGTGGAGCATTACCACCGGCATGGACCTGTTGAGCAAATGGCCTGTTTCTGTGCTGTAAATACTTCGCCATTCCCCTTTTCCTGCCGGGGTCAGCAGTAGACAGGAAGGAAATTAGGCAGGTTCCTGGGCTCCACCTGAAGCTCACCATTTACACAAGGCAGGGCTGTGAAGGAGGGCAGCCAGCGGCCTTCCCTGCTTGGGCGGGTTAGGAATACCTAGGTCAGCACGGCAATGCAGCAGTAGGCCTCCCGGGCCTGATTTTCCTCCATGTTGCCAAACAGGGGAACAGGGGGGGGAAAAATTCAGTTGTTTGCACCTCCCGTTAGCGCCTTAAGAGGGCGCTAATGGGGCACAAAGCAACTAGCGCCCGGGCGCAGCGATGTTTGTGCCACTCGCAAAATTAACTAGACATTTTGCGGCGGTGTTAAACGCTACTGCCACGATCTCCTGCGGCGGCAGATCGTGACGTCAGTCGAGTGCGCAACGCCCCGGTAGCGCCCCGGACCAGATATTGAGTGGCGCCCCCTGCCTTACCGCCTGCCTGCCGCTAGCAACGACAGGTTGAGGGGAGCGTTTTGCAGTCAGAAAGGGACTGGGGGAGCGCTATTTAAAGGCGACTGCTTCCTGCCTTTTTTTGTTGGTGATATTTTTGCACCACACATTCTGAGAGACAGAGAGAGAGACTTCTGGAGAGATTCAACGCTGTGTGACGGAGTTTTGGGTACTGAGCAGCACTTTGCAGGTTCATTTTGATTTGCCCTTCCTTGCTTCGCCAGCGCTCTGAGGTAGCGCCTCGCTCCTCGGCCTTTGCGCCTTAAGACAGGTGTGAAGCGCCTGATTTAGCGCTCCAGTCACCTCCAGGGGCGATAAAAGCCAAGTTTGCCGTCGGAGGCGATAATTAGCGCCAGTCGCTAAACTTTGCGCACGGCCGATAATGGCGCCCCAAATGGGGCGATACTGAATTTTTCCCCCATGGTGCCAGGCAACACACTGATTTGAAGCAGAAACATTTGGGCCTAAATTATTCTTCCTCAAATGTAAAAAAAATCTGTTTAAACTCTTATCATTTACTCTTACAGTAATCGCATGCAGAGGAATTTGTAACTGAAATCTCCATAGGAAGTAATTTAAATGCACATTTTGTCGCTCCCTGCTGAGGTGTGATGGATCAGCCCTATTCATTGCTCCCTAGTGAAGTACCCTAAAACTTAATAATTCGTCCAGTTGGGCAGTGAAATAACTGTTTGCTTGTCTGAACTAAAATGCAAATGTGTGGCCTTGGAGTAACTTTGTGTTTTACATTCGCACACACACACACTACACCCTGTATGTTCAACTTATATATTTAGAAGAAACTTGTGCTGGAAATGCCATTGTAAATTGGCAAATTGCCTCAATCCCTGAGGAGACAGGACATTTGAGGCTAAGTAAAGGTTCAAGTGCACTTGGCTGACGTTAGCCACTGGGCTCAGTCAGTTACAGTCTGCACTGTGGGAACAGAGCTAAGTATTGTTCTCGTTGCTGCATGCTGATTTGGGAGCTGCTCGTCTTCTTGAAGCCAGTACGAGCTGAGTACCACTGTGTATAAAAGAGCACCATATGTAAGAACGTGGATACCTATTGCAACAACTTGCACGTATGCAACGTCTTTAACACAGTAAACATCCCTCGGCGTTTCACAAGAGAAACTGATGCTGAACAGCACGAGCAAATGATCTAAAAGGTTGGAGGTAGTATTTGCCAGTGTTTTTAGAGGGGAAGAGAAGAACCAATGGGTAAGAGTTTAGGGAGGGAGTTCCAGAGAGTAAGCCAAGATGGCTGAAGGGTCTGCTACCGATGTTGCAAGCGGAGGGAGGGCAGAATGCATAGGAGGCTAGAGTCAAGAGAATCAAAAGGCATGGGCTAGAGGCAGTTGCAGAAGTAGGATGGGGTGAGTCCTTGGAGGGATTTGAAAACAAGGACAAAGATTTTGGAATCAATGCGTTGGGGGGATGGCGAGACAATGGAGGGTGGCGAGGATAGGCAAGTGAGACAGTGCTGGACAGGATGTGAGCAGTAGAATTTTGGATGAGTTAGAAATTTGTGTCGTATGGAGCTTGGGGGTTGGTGAGGAGGGCATTGGAGAAGTCAAGTCAGGAATTAACAAGAGTGTAAATAAAGGTTTCAACAGCAGTGAGGGTGAGGTAAGGCTGAAAGCAGACAATGTGGCGGACGTTGATGTCAGCGGTCTTAGTGATAGATTGGATGTGAGGTTCATGTCAGGCATACTGAATACTTCCAAAATGTCATCAAATTATATTTAGATAAAATCCGAATGTAAGCACATGTTGGTTCATTCCATCAACCAACCATTACAATCCTTATGTTGGATTTTCTTGTAATTGTTATGTTAACTCGTTAATCTCCCATGGTGTTACTCGTGGACAACATTTTTTAAAAAATCTCACTTTCTATAACCATCTAATTCTTTCTGACTCTCTGGGCTGGATTTTGCCGGCGCTCAGAGGGCGGGTTAGGAGGCGGGTCAAAGGGTAAATTGTTTGATTGACGACGGGTTGCGATCCCGCCATCAACCCACCTCCAAACAATTTTCTCAAGTGTCGGGTCCCCAATTTGCGCATGGGTCCGACACCTAGTGGCAGGAATAGGATTAAAGCCAATTAACTGCCTATTAACAGGTAGTTGCTACTAGTTGACAGGCTATTTTTTAATTTTGCCGCTTCTGCCTTGGGTTTCCTGACACCATGCCAGGTAAGTGTGGCATGTTGTGAGTCTGCTGTAATGTTTCTGGATTGATGACAGCTGCAGAAGTGGTGTGAAGGATCCAATAGTGCACTGAGTCTCAGAGGTAAGAAAATGTTGGGAAATGCATTTTTAATACATTTAGACATTTCTTTAGGTAACAAGTTTTGAAATCCATGTCCAGTGTCACCTCATTGGGAGAACCTCTTTCACCAGTGACAGATCGCTTCTGTCATCTCACCTGCAGCTGCCATCTATTCCAGCCTCTGGAGAGAGTCATTGGAGAGCCTGGGTGCAAGAGGTCACCTTTATGCAGTGATTGTCAGTGTTTGCAGCACCTCAATGCTGTCAAACACTGAGAAATCAGCTGCCAAAAAAAATTGTGTGTGGTCCCTTTAAGAAAACCGGCAGATGACGCGTCATCAAATGACATCATCTGACTGGCTTCCTGTTAATTGGCCGGCAAGCCTGCAGGACAGGCTTAACAAGGTCAATCAACGTAAAATCACGTCTGTGGGCCGGATGCAGTTGGGAGCAGGAATGGAAACCGGAAACCACCTGACCCGCACCCAACTCGCCTCCAATGAAAGAATAGCAGCCTGTCTTTCATTTTGTCTTCCAGTCTTTTTCAACTCTTTCCCTCCTTCTCTTTGAATGGTTCTTGCTCATTTTCTCTCATTGTAGTCCCTTTATTTCTGTTTATCTCTATCTCTTTTCATTTTTTCTTTCTTTCTGTAATATAATAAGTAGATATTCCCTTTCAAACAGCAGCTGCATGACCTTGCTGTGATCTGGTTAGAGTTGTTCCTGCACTGGTTGTGAGCATTTCTTCAAAGTATATTTTTGGAGAATACACACACATTTGCACTTTACCCGATTTCATTTCTGATTTTTTGTTTACCAACAACAACAACTTGTATTATATAGCGCCTTTAACATAGTAAAATGTCCCAAGGCGCTTCACATTATTTGCCTTTTAAGACAAAATATTTGACACCGATCCACATAAGGATAAATTAGGGCAGGTGACCAAAAGCTTGGTCAAAGAGGTAGGTTTTAAGGAGCGTCTTAAAGGAGGAAAGAGAGGTAGCGAGGCGGAGAGGTTTAGGCAGGGAATTCCAGAGTTTAGGGCCTAGGCAACAGAAGGCACGGCCACCAAAGGTTGAACGATTATAATCAGGGATGCTCAAGAGGGCAGAATTAGAGGAGCGCAGATATCTCGGGGGGTTGTGGGGCTGAAGGAGATTACAGGGATAGGGAGGGGAGAGGCCATGGAGGGTTCTGAAAACAAGGATGAAAATTTTGAAATCGAGGCGCTGCTTAACCAGGAGCCAGTGTCGGTCAGAGAGCACAGGGGAGATGGGCGAACGGGACTGTACAGTCTGTCAGTAATGGAGCAATCACAGGAGCTCATATTTAATTTTTTTAATGTTTTTGTTTTTCTGTGGGTATGTCCTGAGGTATGAGCTAGAGGGCTGTGTTCGCCTATATCACTGAATGAGAGATGTCTCAACAATGTCATCTCCCCACAGCCTCAACTGTCAGGGATACTTTTTCAGAGGCTGGCAAGTTATATATTTTTCCTCCGATTGTGCATTTTATTTGCCATATTATATCAAAATATTTAATAATCACAATCGCTAATCACAATCTCTCTCTCCCGCATAGCAAACTCAATCTATTTTGTTACTGTATTCAGGATAACCTCATACCTGACATAAAATGATACTGTGATTTCATAATGGCAGAGCGGCATTAGACAGTTACACAGAATTACGTAGAATTTTACAGCTTAGAAACAGGCCATTTGACCCAACAACAACAACTTGTATTTATATAGCGCCTTTAATGTAGTAAAACATCCCAAGGCAACAGGTCTATGCCAGTGTTTATACTCTACATGGCCCTCCTCCCACCTTACTTCATCTCACCCTATCAATATTTCAGTCTGTTCCTTTCTCCCTCACGTACTTATCTAACTGCCCCTTAAATGCATCCATGCTACTCACCTCAACTACTCCATGTACTTAATGAGTTCCACACTCTCATCACTCTCTGAGTAAAGAAGCTTCTCCCCAAATTCCTTATTGGATTTATTAGTGACTGTCTTATATTTATGGCCCCTAGTTTTGAACTCCCCCACAAGCAGAAACATCTTCTTTACATCTACCCCATCGAACACCTTCATAATTTTAAAAACCTTTATCAGGTCACCCATCAGCCTTCTCTCTTCTAGAGAAAAGAACCCCAGTCTATTCAGTCTATCCTGATAGTTGTACTCTCTCAGTTCTGGCAACATCCTTCTAAATCTTTTTTGCATTTTCTCCAGTGCTTCAATATCCAGTGAGCAAACTGTATCCAATACGTCTGTTTCTAGAGATCTAGAAAAGCCAATCTCACTGTTGCCAGCTTGCTCCAAATTTTGCTGGTTTTCTAATTAGAATACGCCGCAGCAAGCTTAGCGGTGAATCAGGCACTCAGCGCTGGTCTAAGAGATGAGCCACTCCACCACTGACGGCCGTGCTTTCAGCTGCTTAGGCCCGAAGCTCTGGAATTCCCTCCCTAAACCTCTGCTCTTCTCTGCCCCTTCTCCTGTAAGACACTCCTTAAAACTTACCTCTTTGACCAAACTTTTGCTCATCTGTCCTAATATCTTCTTATGTGGCTCGGTGTCAAATTTTGTTTGATAACGCTCCCGTGAAGTGCCTTGGGATGTTTTACTATGTTAAAGGTACTACAGGAAACTCTCGATTTACCAGCACCTAAATAACCAGAAATCTCTGTTAACCGGCAAAATTTAGGAGTAGGTTCAGGTAAGTTTTACTTCATATTAGTGGCCGTTCCTGGATCTGTGGCCGTGTAACCGGGGTTCCTGCACCTGTTGCTGTGCCACAGGGACGCTTGGTCTGTGGCCGGGGTTCCCGCACTTGTTGCCATGCAACAAGGATGCCTGGATCTGTGGCCGTGTACGGGGCTCTCGTACCTTTTACTATACCTCTGTAATCCGGACTTTTTGATAAACCGGCACCACGCCAGTCCCGTCGGTGTCGGATAAAAAAGTTTCCTGTATATAAATGCAAGTTGTTGTTGTTGAACTGACGGCATCATCTGGAGTCACAGGAGGGTTTCAGTGAATGGAAGTGTAACTTCTTAAATAAGCTCTGATCTATGATTATTTTCAGGTGTCATGTCCCTTTTCGAGGTTGGAGATTTTCGTCACTTTCACTGCTATGTGTGATCGACGAATTCAGGCCACATCAAGTCGTTACGTTATAAATTAGGAATAATTTAGGAATAAAATAATTACTGGTTTTTATTTCCGTGGAGTACGTGGCCATAAAACGAGCCAAGCAAGCTAACCTTGAGTTTTTAACTTGTAGAAAGGTTTGAATGGTGTTGAAGATAGCAAATCTTTGTGGACAGCAACATTTTACATAATGTCATGCTGACTTACCTCTGAGTAGATGGGCTTGAAATGTTTTTGAGGTACATGTGCATCAATTTACTCATAACTGATTGAAACAATAGTAATTAATAAGCAAATTAGAGTTATTAGAAAATATATGTTTGTTGTGTTAGTGGCTTTAGTGAGGTTGAGCACCGTGGGAATACACAAACGGGGTCATTTAAATTCTGAACACGAGCTCACACATTGATTGGGCTCTGGACATAGAGCAAGGCCTTATTAATTTAGGCCCGGATTTTGCAGTGGTAATGACGGCGAAACTGTCAGCGTTTGCCGTCATTGACCCTCTGAAACTGACCGCAACTTCAGGATTTAGCGCTTGCACAGATAATCACGGGAATCCTGAAGTTGCGATCAGTCATTCCCTGCTCTGTCACATTTTGCGTTGTGGAACTGCCCATAGGCGGCAATCAATTCAAATCTTATGAAAACCTCCCCTTTTCCGCTCTAATATCGCTGTTAAACACACCATAAAAAGTTAAGCCTTGTTCAATAAGGTTTTTAACGGCGTTCTGAGTGATAACTACTGCTGAACAACCACTCTGGCCCTGAAAAACTAACTTTATGTTTGTGGAATGTCAAATTTCTCCATTATGGCATTAAAATGAAAAATATATTTTAAATTTTTAATGATATTTCAGCTTCTACCTTAACCATGATAATAGCTGCTTTTAACTTCCTGGTTTGCTGTCTGTGAGAATTCTTCAATGTGATTGGCTGTTTAGCCAGCTTGATGACATCATTGCTGCTGGACACTGGAGATCCCCTATAGATAGCGCTACAATCAAATTAACGTCGAGAAAGCTAAAGTTTTCGCCACAGAGATCGCAAGATCTTTGTGGGTAGCGTTTTGAGGTCAATGGCAATCACTGCCATTTCGCCGCTGACCACAAATTCTGGGCCATTGAAAATTCAAGGTACAGCAAGTGAATGCGCAACAGTAATACATTAACAACTGCCAGTTTAAACTTTGTCTGGGAGCGATAAATCACGCTGCTGCTAGATCACTTAGGCCATCACTTTTAAGTCTAAGTTGCTGCGGCATTAAAATTGGATTGAGCCCAGGAAAATTGTGATTGCCATTATTTTAAGGGGGGCAGAGTTATGATAAATACCTTCTCACTGTTTTTGGCGAGGGTAACAAGAAAATATGGAGTGCCGTTCAAGGGTCCCTATGACGTAGGTGCGCCATTACAATAGCTAATGTTCCTAGATAAATCTGGGCAAACATTTATTGAAAACTTCTCTCAGGAAGCGAAGTGAAGATTTAATTATTGTTTACCTTATATTTCACGGGGCAGTCTGCTCATTTTAAAGCAGCAATTATTTGTATTTATATATATAAACCTGTTTGAAAGATAACAAAAATTGTGGTAATGTAACCTGGCTTTAAAAAAGTACTGCTCAGACTTAAATCACCCACAAACCGTATAATTTTCCCTCAGCTAATGGTAATAATAATGGTGAGGACTAAATATCTCTCTGGAGCAACTTGAAATGCAAACTATGACTAATTATTCTGAATGTGTAATATGATGCCATATATTTTCAATCTGGGGAAAGAAATCAAAGTTATAAGCCTTAATCGCTTAACTTTTAGTTTGCAAATTTCAGCTTCTGTTGCCAGTAAAGGAGGTTTAATTCTATTCTATTTCCCACATTACAACAGTGACTCCACTTCAAAAATACTTCATTGGCTGTAAAGCGCTTTGAGACATCCGGTGGTCGTGAAAGGCGCTATATAAATGCAAGTCAGTCTTTCTTTGTTTTCTTGGTACCTGCAGCAGAAAGCCCATGCAGTTACTGAGCTCATATTTCTCTACTTACCAGCCTGCGAATGTCTCTCTCACACTCTTTCTTAATTCTGGTTATCTCGTCCTGATGGGACTGATAAGCACTTCTCAGGTCAGCAGCTTTCTTCTTATCAGCCTGCGCGATATTGTTCAGGGATTCCTCCACCTGCTTCTTTGCGGATTTCAGCTCTACTACCTCCTGCTGCAGCTTGGTGCGTTCGATGTCAAACCCTTTCCGAGCTTCTTCTCTGGCTTCGTTGAGCAAGGCGGTTTTAACTTTGTCAGCTGCCCCATCCCGTAGTATATTCACCGTAGATTGGAGTCGCTGGATTTCGCTGTCCTTAATTTTGATTGCGCGGGCTAGTTCCTGCTCGTGTTGCTTCAGCAGGATCTCGCGGACGGTTTGTAGCTCCTTCATTTTCTCTTCGTGGAGTTTGGCCTTGAGGTCCGTAGTAACCACCGTGTGCTTGTGCTGCTCCAGCTCCCGCACTTGCTTCACTTCTTGCACCTTTTCCCGTTCTAGCTTATTCACCTGGAGAGCAAAAGAGACAAGCAAAAAACGTATCAGTGTAAAATACTGCCTTCTCATTACTGATGTCTTTTGCTAAGTTATAATTAGGTATTCTCGCTAAAGGTGACTGCGATGGTTTGGGCACATTTCAAGAATGGAAACAGCTAGGATGCCTTTCATGGCCTTGCATACAGAGACATGGAACAAGAAGCAGAGACTGAAGCGGCCAGGCTAGTTAAGAACCAACAACAGTGGAATTAATTCACTCGGCCCCATCATCGATGCTGCGCTGAGGGACGGGAATTTAGTAGTAGTATTGTAGCTAGTAGTCTAAATGTTCTTTCTAAGAATTACAGTAGCCCTTTAGCAGTAAAATCAAAACTAAAACGTATCCCTGGAATACAGTGAATGAAAGCAGAAGGACAGCACACGGCGCAGTCGATTCAATCTGTTAATTCCTCTTATGTGCAATAGTGAAAAGTTCTGGGGGAAATCTACCAGGATGAAAGTATCATTGATTTCATCACAGGTTCTCCAATTGTTTCAAGGAGTGGATTTGCAGCAATTTCAGGTGCCAGTTTGGAGGAGCTCCAGTTGGGCTCTGAGGAGTATTCAGTGAATGTGGGTATAACAGCTTTCAAGCCAGTACCAAGCACAGATTAGAAATGAATGAGGACATACGGTCGCCACTCCATAACACTGGAGCAGCTCAGAAGACGAGTGGACACCTGTGAGGTCTTCTTGGGGAAGAAAACGGAATTGAAGGATCTCCAAACAAATAGGAGATGCTCGGGTAAAATCACTGATCCCACACTTCCAGCAGGGAGCCACGCTTGAAGGGAGAGCAGGTCAGACAATGAGCGCTGCAATTTTGTAGGCCTAACTCCGACCCATGCTTCCTTTAAGCGCTGCTCCCCACTGAGGGAAGAAAAAATTGGCCAGAATTTTGAAGTTTCCGACCCGCCCGGGGTGGGCAGCGGTAGACCGCGGGAAGTCCGGGTTTCCCCACACGCTGTGGCGATTGCAGTCGGGCAGGTTAGTGTTTGTATGGGGCGGGCTGATGGTGGGCGAGCTTGGGGGACCAGGAGGAAGCACTCCTGCCCACAAGGATTGCTCCCCGAGGCGGTTCTCGCCTCGTTGCAGCTACCGGGAGTCTCGAGGCCCGGAATTCCCGACTGGCTGCAGTAAAATCTACAAAGCAGGTTAAAGCAGAGGCTTCAGGGCCTCGTTGCCACATTTAAAATGCCAGCCCGCCCCCCGTCCCACCTGAGTAAAAGCCTAAAGTGGGCGGGCTGGGGTCGGGATTTAGATTTTTAATACTTTAACTTCACCCTGCCTCCAACCCACCCATTTTTTCATATTAAAATTCCCTCCAGTGACTCTACATTACTGATTTGAATTTCTTAAAACAGAGAGACACATGACACTGAAAATAACCTCCAGACTTTCCTTCTTTAGAAAACCTTTTATAGTTCCTTGCACTTCCAAAATTATACTTCATAACTATCATTGAATATTCACTAACACGCAGGCGACATGCGGAAAGCATTTGATCTTCAGGACCACAAAATGTTGAAATTCATCACATAACACACTCCAAAAATGGTCTTCATACTAGGACTAAGCAAAACCTATGAAATCCTGGTGACAACCTTTCTTAGATAGTAAAGAGTATTCAATAACCCAAAGTTTATAAACATGTACATGAACTGCAGTTTAAATAGCCTTTCAAAGAGTTCCTGTAAGAAAATGCTATGCGGTGGTGCCCATTCATCGGGTGAGATTTTTAAGCTGGAGTTATACCGCTCTGAATGTGAATGGCCTGCTCATGTTCTAATGTTGCTAAGTTCCTATAACAACAAACTGGTGTGAGATAACCGTCTGGAGGCTGCCTCACAACTTTCGTGTGACTGGGGTCTCCTGAGTTATAGTGCCACTGATGTGCATCCAAACCACTTTGCATCAATGCAGAACTGGCAGCATAACTATACCCTTAAAGTGGCCCCAAATTTGGAGAACTGTGCACTGCTTCAGTGTTCAGCCTGCTGGAGCAGTAAGACTGTTCCTCCATTCAGTTTGTCAGCTTGAACCACGAGCCACGTTAAATCGCCACTGAAAGATCGGAGAACCAAGTAAAGTCTGTTTGCGTTTCCTGGTTTCTTCCTTTTACTTGATTTAAAATATGTTTTCGAGGCTCATAAAGAGAGAGATTTTATTTTGAACTGCTCAGGTGACTGTTGATGAGTCTTGACCAGTTTAAGGGTGCAAAAATTGTGATAATTATAAAAACAAACATGGTGCATTGACCAAATGAAATGACTGACTGTTTCAACGGCAGCTTTGTTGGTTTGGGTTAACAGAGTGGAAATCTTAAACACATTCTCCTATGTAACTGGAAACAGCATGTTCCCCCCCAAAAACACACACACAAAACATTGACTTTCATCTTTCCCCAAATCAACTCACCACTGTCAAAGGCAAAAAAAAGGAATTACCATTAAATTTAGTTTAATGTGGTGCAAATGTTAATCTTAACAGTACAATATACTGAAGATCATATTTGGGAGTATTAACAGTATTACCACTTGGAGTAATGTAGTCGATGCATCAAGAAACGAGGTTATCTTGGATCTTGTTCCATAGGGACTGCCTGCCTAAATCCTAAAGTAAGGCAACTGTTTTGGCTGACTCTAATCATAACAAAATCTGTGCTGCTGCCAATCCAAATTCTAAACCTCAAGTTTCAGTTTACTCTGTTTCTAAAATAAAGTTGGTGCTTATACTAAGCAAAATCCCCCAAAATACAGCTGTTCTTTCTACTAACTCTAACTGTAAAACAGGACTGGCGTCACTGCTAAACCAAAGCGAGGCTTAGTTTACGATAAACGTACAAATATTATCAGAGTACAAAAACCACTCATGCAACCTTTTCATAATGACAGTCCTTTATAAACTTGGCATCACTGCCTGTGGCTCAGTGGGTAAACACTCCGTGTGGTTCAGGACTGAGCCACACCTATCAGGAATGTCTCATCCTGGACAGAGTTAGATGAAGAACAGCCAATGCTTATGGTACCATACCCGAACATGAGTCATCGCCTTCAGGAGAGCATTTAAAGGGGAAACAGACGTAGCTAAGTCTGTACAGTCTTGTTACCTCAAAACATAAAATCATAACCACAACATTACTTCTAATTATGAATGCCCCACTTAAATCAAAGATATTTTTTAAAAGGCTCTATTTTCTTGAAAAAATTGTTGGGGAATCATAGAATCATAGGGGGAGAAATTCGGTATCGCCCCGTTTGGGGCGCAATTATCGGCCGGGTGCAAAGTTTAGTGCCTGGTGCTAATTATCGCCTCCGACTGCAAACTTGGCTTCCATCGCCCCTGGAGGTGATTTGAGCGCTAAATCAGGTGTTACACACCTATCTTAAGGCGCTAACGCCGAGGAGCGAGGCGTTACCTCAAAGCGCTGGCGAAGCTCATGTGATGTCAGTCAGCAATGGAACACAGACACACTGGCGCCGGCCAGTTCTTAAATGGGAGGGTTGATCTTGCTCTCCAGCCACACCCTGCTCATTGCAGCCTTGAATCTCGGCCTGGAGAGACCTGTACATCAATTCTGCTGGAAAGAACAATGGAGAGGCCCAGGGAAAGAGCTCAGAGTGCAGCCCCCATAGTCTCTTCTAAATCGATGCAAGGAAGGTCAAATCAAAATGAACCTGCAAAGTGCTGCTCAGTACCCAAAACTCCTTCACACAGCGTTGAATCTCTCCAGAAGTCTCTCTCAGAATGCGTGGTGCAAAAATGTTGCCGACAAAAAAAGGCAGGAAGCGGCCACCTTTAAATGGCGCTCCCCCAGTCCCTTCCCGACTTCAAAACGTTCCCCTCAACCTGTCGTTGCTAGTGGCAGGCAGAAAGGCAGGGGGCGCCACTCAATATCTGGTCCAGGGCGTTACCGGGGCGCTTGGCAACCGACTTTATCCCCCATAGAAACTTACAGCACAGAAGGAGGCCATTCAGCCCGTCGTGTCTGTGCTGGCTCTTTGAAAGAGCAGTTGTGCTTGGTCCCACCTCCCCCCCCACGCCTTTTGTCTGTAACCCTATAAGTTCCTCATCCTCAAGTACCTGTCCAACTCACTTTTTAAATTATTTATGGAATTAGCTTCCACTATCTTTTCAGGTAGAGCATTCCAGATCCCGACAACGCCCCGAGTGAAAAAATTTCAGGGAAGCTTTTTAATATCATATCAATAATTCATTATGTCATTTGAGAGTAATGTAGCCGGGAGCAAGCGGAAGCCAAGCGCAAACAGCAGAAGGAGCGCACGTCAACCCAAGCACCCCACCCACCCGCCCCTTCAACCACCATCTGCCCCACCTGTGACAGAGACTGTAGGTCCCGCATTGGACTCATCAGTCACCTGAGGACTCATTTTTAGTGTGGAAGCAAGTCATCCTCGGTTCCGAGGGACTGCCTAAGAAGAAGAAGAATTGTAAGAAGAATGGCATACAGCTCTTCCCCTTCCCAAAATATAAAAAAGCTTTACCAAACACTTTTTCTTCATGACGAGTGTGCTCCTTAAAAAAAAAAGACTTCTACTTATCTGATTTACTAGTAAAACCTCTGTGACACGGTCACACAACAGAGGTGACTGGCCCATCAGCCAGGATTACATGGAATTCAGGAGCTCAGAACCAGTTAAATTGACTCCAAAGCGGAATAATAATAATGCCAAACAGCTTATCTTGATTCATGTGGTCTTGACTCAGGGGAAGGTGCCTAAGATCTGATTTTAATTAGCACGCAGCTGCCTTAAGCTAGCCGACGCCACTAATACTGAATGCAAGATGCCAAACTAAGCCTGCTTCAAGCTGATTAGAACTGGGCCGGAGAGAGAGTTACGCTTCTGTCAGATGTTTTCCACGGAGTTGCCACAGTCAAAAATACAATTTCCGTAACTAATCGTGCACAATGAAATGAAAATGGCTATTTCCACGGAGTCGAGCAAACTGATACTGCCGCCCAGCAGCATGGCTTCCAAGCGAAACAAACAAGCCATACTAGGAAGGTGGGAAATTTCTTCTTCAGAAGACACCTTCGGAACTGCTCCCGCTTCGCGGACGTATCTTCACCAAAAGTGCAGCAGAAACACCGTTTAAGCGTGGAAGCAGCTCCGAGGAAATTTGTGCATGGTGGCAGCTCCTGTTTGCTTCAGAGCGTTACCATCGGAAGGAGGGCACTTGCAGATACTAATCCTGCTCAGACGAAACTGAGGGGAGAATTTTGCCAGCCCTGGGGAGGCGGGTTCGGAGGCGGGACTGCCGGGAAAATGGCAGAATCTGGGGGCGGGTACCCATCCCGCCCCCAACTTGCCTCCGTGCCATCTTCCCGGGAGGCGGGTACCCGACCCGCGCTGGGAGCTGCCTCCCCCCGAGGCGGGAAGGGGATTAGTGCCAATTAACTGCCTGTTAACAGGTAGTTAACTGGCAGTTTTTTTGAGAATCCCTATTTTCAGTCCTGAAGTGTGGGCTTCCTGACGGCTCTGAATCTCGCCAGGGTCAGCGAGGCGGGCCGTGGGTCTGCGGGGGTCGGAGGGGCCGAGATGTCGGGTGTGCAGCTGAGTGATGGGTGCATGTGTGCAGAGTTAAGTTATGAGGTGTGTTTAAAATGTTTTAATAAATTTTACTTACCTTTACTTCTTCCTGCAGGCTTCCTCCCTTCAGGTCTCTGGAGTCCCTCAGCTCACCGGCACAGAAAGCAGAATGGCCGCTGAAATGTCAAAAGCTGTAGCCTTCTGCCTTCTGCTCAGGAGAGATCTCTAACTGAGTCTGAGTGACAGGACTGAACTTAGAGGACAGACTGTCCGTGTTTGACAGCTTCGCAGAGCAGTGAAACGCTGACATTTCATCTGTCAAAGGCTCTTGACAGATGAAACGTCACTCGCTGAAGTCACCTGTAACCGGCTTTCCCTTAATTGGCCTGCTAAGCCCGCTGGGCGGGAATAACAAGGTCAATCAAGGGAAAATAGCGTGGGTTGGCCACAAGTCGATGGAGTCGGGACTAAAACCCAACAAGTGGGAGCCCCGCTTCCAAAGGCTCCCCATTGAGAAAATCCAGCCCCGAGGATCAGTTTGCCCGCTTATGACATTTTTTTTAAGGCGATCATATATAACTTTGTTGCAGACAGTTCCATCCAAAAACACATATTTATTGCACCGGAGTAATGCACTATTTACAATGCACAGTGGTTTATTAGATTCCCCCCCCAAAAATCCTGTACTATACATCGTGTAATTTATAAAAGATTCCTGCGTTGTACAGCTTATTTCCAGCTGGCCTCCGGTGAGAACACATTTCATTGCATTCGCTTGCTTTAAAATTGCGTCCAAAAACAAAAACAAAAATCAAGCATACATTCCAGCTCAACATCAGTTTTTAAATGGTATAGGTATTGGGCGCATAAAACACATATAGAGTGCTAAAAATTCAGGGGCGGCCGCCGCTCTTTCACCAGCTGGTGGCGAGTCCCGCAGCATCCTCCATTTTCCTAGGCTTGACAGCACTGCTGGTAAGATGCATCGCCCTGCAAATTCAAATGAGGGAGCGGTGACGTCACACGTCGACTTAACATCACCGCGGTGAACTTGGACCTTTGCGCCAAGTTCAGCGCTGGGTCCTAAGCTCGCCATGTAAACCCAGCGTGCAAGCAGACTCAGAGGTGCTGTCAGCACCTCTTAAAGGGACACACATATCTTTCAGGTAAGTTTGCATTTAAGCTTTTGGACTTTTTATTTTTATTTTACTGAAGTAATGGCTTGCTGCAATAGATGTTAAAAGATTTTTTTAAGTGTGTAAGGAGCGCTGCTGGATGCTTGCAAGGCCTCAGATGGTAAAGGAAGGCCTGTGAGAAGACAGAAAATGCTGGAAATACTTAGCAGGTCAGGCAATATCCGTCGAGAGAGAAACAAAGTACACATCTCTGGTCAAGATGCTGCCTGACCTGCTGTGTGTTTCCAGCATTTTATGCTGTCATTTTAGATTTACAGCATCCGCTCGCAGAGAGAAGAGGAAGATGCAGAAGAGGAAGAAGCAGAAGAGGAGGAAGCAGAAGGAAGGATGTAATGCAGACAGCCCCTTTCTGGCTAGGATGTCTGGGATATTTGCCTGCGGTCTCAGTGACCACAACTCCAATTCCCCTTTCAACATTAGTCCCACATCTTACCGTCCCCTCTGTTACAGACCATCACAGCATCCTCTTGGCCATGATGCTCAAATAAAAGCCACCACAAAGCAAACTTTCCAATCCAACTTTATACATTTATCCATCCAATATGATATCAAGAAATCAACTCATCACTCTTATGCATTCTCTTAGTGACTGTCTTGTGTGTGCCTTTGCCTATCCTACTGATAGCACGCAGGCTACCCCAGTGGCTGCAACATGGCTGTTGGAAGGCTGCTAACTTTCAGTGGGGGACACTGCAAATGGTCTTGCTCGTCAACCTTGAGGAGCTGATGGCTAGGAATGTCAAATCAAATGATGGTGTCTCTTCTTTTTCTTCACTGTCCTCTCCCTCTTCTTGGCCAACCAATGGTTGGGCAGGCTGCATTTCTTGGGTGTGTAAAATCAGGAGGGCACAAGGGTGGAGGTTTGGTGAGAGGAGGGCAGGAAAGCAAGGGTTGCATGCCAGAAGGAGGATAACGTATGAGGATACCAGCATCTTGTATCCTTTCTGCCCCGCCGCTGGCCAAGGGTTCAGCCAAGCCCCTGCCAAGAATGGCCTGCACCGTCTCCTCCAAGGGAGTGAGGTGAGGCTAAGAATGGGAGATGTGCCTCGTGATTGGTGCAGATTGTTGGTAGGTGAGTGATTGGCGGGGGGAGGGCAGAGTCATGCATTGAACAGCGTGTGAGGCTAGTGGTGCAGTTGGTAGGAGACAGCTTTTGAAGATGCATTCACTGACCTTGACCAGTGAGGCTATGGAGGTCGCTAGGAATTGAGGGAAATTAAAAGGGCACTGCATTAAAAGGACAATGCCTTCTGAACTAATAAAAAATGTAAATGAAATGAAAAAATTTCCGTTTTCAGCCCTTATTACTTTTAATAAAATACCTCCATGAATATCCCCATCCTCAATGATGGTGGAGCCCAGCACGTGAGTGCAAAAGACAAGGCTGAAGCATTTGCAACCATCTTCAGCCAGAAGTGTCAAGTGGATGATCCATATCATCCTCCTCCTGAGGTCCCCACCATCACAGAAGCAAGTCTTCAGCCAATTAGATTCAGTCCACCTGATATCAATAAACCGCTGAGCGCACTGGATACAGCAAAGGCTACGGGCCCCGACAACACCCGGCTGTCGTGCTGAAGACTTGTGCTCCAGAACTAGCCGCGCCTCTAGCCAAGCTTTCCAGTACAGCTACAACACTGGCATCTATCCGACAATGTGGAAAACTGCCCAGGTATGTCCTGTCCACAATAAGCAGGACAAATCCAATCCGGCCAATTGCCACCCCATCAGTCTACTCTCACTCATCAGCAAAGTGATGGAAGGTGTCATCGACAGTGCTATCAAGCAGCACTTACTCACCAATAACCTGCTCACTGATGCCCAGTTTGGGTTCCGCCAAGACCACTCAGCTCCAGACCTCATTACAGCCTTGGTCCAAACATGGACAAAGGAGCTGAATTCCAGAGGTGAGGTGAGAGTGACTGCCCTGGACATCAAGGCAGCATTTGACCAAGTCTGGCATCAAGGAGCCCAAGTAAAACTGAAGTCAATGGGAATCGGGGGAAAACTCTCCACTGGAGTCATACCTAGCACAAAGGAAGATGGTTGTGGTGGTTTGAGGTCGATCATCACAGCCCCAGGACATCGCTACAGGAGTTCCTCAGGGCAGTGTCCTAGGCCCAACCATCTTCAGCTGCTTCATCAATGACCTTCCCTCCAACATAAGGTCAGAAATGGGGATGTTCGCTGATGACTGCAGTGTTCAGTGCTATTGACAACTCCTCAGATAATGAAGCTGTCCATGCCCGCAGGCAACAAGACCTGGACGACATTCAGGCTTGGGCTGATAAGTGGCAGGTAACACTCGCGCCACAGAAGTGCCAGGCAATGACTATCTCCAACAAGTGAGAGTCTAACCACCGCCCCTTGACATTCAACGGCATTACCATCGCCGAATCCCCCACCATCAACATCCTGGGGGTCACCATTGACCAGAAACTTAACTGGACCAGCCACATAAATACTGTGGCAACAAGAGCAGGTCAGAGGCTAGGTATTCTGCGGCGAGTGTCTCACCTCCTGACTCCCCAAAACCTTTCCACCATCTACAAGGCACAAGTAAGGAGTGTGGTGGAATACTCTCTGACGTAAGAAAACTACTAGGCACTTGGTCTAAGTGTTAAACAAAGCTTTAATCAACTGTTTTACAACATGGAGGTCTAGTTGTGTCCTTCACTAGTTCCTGTTAAGAATGTCCTGCACAAGCTGGGCCCGTGCCCGAGTATTTATACTCTCCCTGGACAGCGCCACCCGTAGGCCGCTCAGTATTATTTTATAAGTCTTTCTTTCATGAATGACTGATTCATGTCACTCTCCACTTGCCTGGATGAGTGCAGCTCCAGCAATACTCAAGAAGCTTGACACCATCCAGGACAAAGCAGCCCGCTTGATTGGCACCCCATCCACCACCTTAAATAGTCAATCCCTCCACCACCTGCGCACCATGGCTGCAGTGCGTACCATCTACAAGATGAACTGCAACAACTTGCCGAGGCTTCTTCGGCAGCACCTCCCAAACCCACGACCTCTTCCACCTAGAAGGACAAGGGCAGCAGGTGCATGAGAACACCACCACCTCCAAGTTCCCCTCCAAGTCACACACCTCCTTGACTTGGAAGTATACCGCTGATCCTTCATCGTCGCTGGGTCAAAATCCTGGAACTCCCTCCCTAACAGCACTGTGGGAGTACCTTCACCACACGGACTGCAGCAGTTCAAGAAGGTGGCTCACCACCACCTTCTCAAGGGCAATTAGGGATGGGCAATAAATGCTGGCCTTGCCAGCGACGCCCACATCCCAGAACGAATTTAAAAAGGTTCACCCTCAGAAAGAAGTGGCACATCATCCACATTGCCACCTGATGCACTTCTAACAATCCTGGAATCATGCCTCTTAAAATGGCCGGGAGCTGAGTCCATGGAGGCCTGAATGGTGATATCCTGACTCGAATAGGATGGCTGTCACTGGGCCCGCAGTGTTCTCACAATTGTGTACCTCACATCACCTGAGATCATGATGCAGACACACATGTACCGCGACAGTAAGCAACATTTTGCAAAGGACTTATGTTCCTGCTATTGGTTGAACTCACAGTCCCTGCAAGTGCCTTTAGCATCTAACAGATCAAATTATGTTCTTCCTTTCGCGTTGTTTCGGTTTACAGTAGAAGATGATCTGTTTCTCTTAGTTGTACTAAGTCTGTCGAGAATACCTCCGAATTAGATGTTGCCAGACTATAGATTTTTAAATCTGACACTCCTCCCTATGGTCTTTGGTACAACTCTTTGCGATCCAAGGCCTTCCTCAGTCATGGCTTTGTGATTCTTCCTCCTCTTCCAAGATTGTAGTTACTTATATGATTACTTACTATTGTTCCAAGTTTAAGGACTGGGACATGGAAGAACCACCTGTGGAAATATAAGGACAAAATTTTGCTTCATTCATGTTGAAGTCTTCCAGAAAATGAAGGAACATATCGCAAGAATTTGCAAACATTTTGCACATCAAGGCCGACAGTGCTTAACTACAAAAGCAAACGATTGTGGGCCAAGTAAATTTACATATATCTTGAACAGCTTGCAGAAATACTACTGTAATGCACATTCTGCAGTTTTAGAAAAAAAATGAAAGTATGAATGGAATATGGGCTCATAAAATAATACAACACTCACCAGAATGACTGAAGTCTAGGAAGGTGTTGGGTCTCTGTTCCATCAGGTTGAATTTCTAGGCCACCCTTTGTTCTGCCCGTACTGAGTTTCTCCTTTGGCACTTTGTTGTGTTGCACACTAGCTCTTCTTTTATTAAAAGCACCCCCACCTCTAGCAATAGGTAACGTCATTGATGTGCTTTGGACAGTATTCAGGCAGTCAAGTACCTCGAGATATTTATTGAATTTCTTTTTGCAAAAAATACATCAACAAGCTTTTTGCCGTTTGCACCTAAAAGTAACATTTTCTTTTCAATTTACAAATTGTTCTACAACTACTTATACAGGCAACATGGAGAATTCTGTAGAAGCAGACTTTCTCAATTCTGATTGGAGGTCTTATTTTTCCACCAATCGAAGACCGTGTTGTCGTGGTGGGTGATTCCGCTGAGTGTGGATTTTTTCCCCTCAAAATTGGTCAAAGATCTACGAAGAATGCCCTTCCACCCACAACACAGACCCTTAAATGTCTTTGGTGTCCAAATGGTGATCAAGCAATAAACCTTTTAGTGCACCGCCTTAAGTTCCAGGCAAGTGCTTTACACAATGAATTCATTTTGGAGCCCAATCGACCAGTTATGTAGTACTTGTATACATGCTGTAGGAATGAAAGCTATTAAAAGGGACAGTCCCCCATAGTTTGTCTCATTTGCATGACAGTCATTTTCATTTGCATATGGAGGATAAACAAATGAGGCAGATGACAAGCTAAGATTTTTCTGACTCGGTCATGGATCCCTGCATAAAGAAAAGAAAATCAATTTGGAAAAGGAACTTGACTCTTGGTAGCTTCCTTTAATGTGCACACCTAGGGGGAAAAATTCAGTATCGCCCCGTCTGAGGCGCCATTATCGGCCGTGCGCAAAGTTTAGCGCCTGGCGCTAATTATCGCCTCCGACAGCAAACTTGGCTTTTATCGCCCCTGGAGGTGATTGGAGCGCTAAATCAGGTGCTTCACACCTGTCTTAAGGCGCAAAGGCCGAGGCGCTATCTCAGAGCGCTGGCGCAGCTCATGTGATGTCAGTCAGCAATGGAACACAGACACACTGGCGCCAGCCAGTTCTTAAAGGGGAGTTCTGACGAAAGGTCATCGACCTGAAACGTTACCTCTGTTTCTCTCTTCACAGATGCTGCTTGACCTGCTGAGTTTCTCCAGCAGTTTCTGTTTTTATCTTAAAGGGGAGGGTTGATTTTGCTCTCCATCCACATCCTGCTCATTGCAGCCTTGAATCTCGGCCTGGAGAGACCTGTACATCAAATCTGCTGGAAAGAACAATGGAGAGACCCAGGGAAAGAGCTCAGAGTGCAGCCCCCATAATCTCTTCTAAATCGATACAACGAAGGGCAAATCAAAATGAACCTGCAAAGTGCTGCTCAGTACCCAAAACTCCTTCACACAGCGTTGAATCTCTCCAGAAGTCTCTCTCTCTCTCTCTCTCTCTCTCAGAATGCATGGTGCAAAAAAAGGCAGGAAGCGGTCCCCTTTAAATAGCGCTCTCCCAGTCCCTTCCTGACTGCAAAACGCTCCCCTCAACCTGTCATTGCTAGCGGCAGGCAGTAAGGCAGGGGGCGCCACTCAATATCCGGACCAGGGCGCTACCGGGGCGTTGCGCACTTGACTGACGTCATGATCTGCCGGCGCAGGAGATCGTGGCGGTAGTGTTTAGCGCCGCCGCAAAATGTCTAGTTAATTTCGCGAGCGGTGCAAACATCGCCGCGCCCGGGCGCTAATTGCTTTGCGCCCCATTAGCGCCCTCTCAAGGCGCTAACGGGAGGCGCAAACCAACTGAATTTTTCCCCCCTACTGTCCAGCCCAAAGGATTCGAGCAATGTATTAATTTTTGCAGGAATTTTGAAAGGGGGACACAAAATAGATTTTAACTAGTAAATGAAGGTTCATTATACTTCTTGATGTATTTCACAGCCTGCCTAGGACAGTGAAAAAAAATATATGCCATCCATCATGTCTTACTTATAAAGATATTTCACAAAAAATGAAATAGGAGAAACAGAAATATCAAAGTATAAATGGCTGTCCTGTAATTGGCCTTTGGATAACACACTTTGGCCTTCTCTGCCACATTCAGTACTGGGACTATTTCACACCATTTTACTTTTCATTTGGAAATGCCAATATAAGCATGCTATCAGCAGACATCACAGTAGGTCTTCAGCGATACAAACCAATTATTCAGACAGCTTGACAAGAGTCTTGCATTGAATTCATAGCAGTACTGCTGTCACTGCATTAATGTTGAACTTCAAGGAGTATGCCAGAGGTCACAGTCACCTTAACTGGGTGTAACAGACTGTGAACTGCACCATCCAGCTACCATCTGTCATTGTTCCGCAACACCGCCTTGTAATCAGGGGCATTCAGTGCACACAGTCCATTGTCAATAAAACTGCTTTTCATCAGTCCTCAAAATACAAAGCTGCTTACAAACACTAAAACATATATAAATGCATGTCGAGCCTTATGAATACTGGCAGATTACACTGTGTTTCGAAGCTAAGTGCAGTGCAAGCCCATTACTGGAACGTGCTCTGGCACCAATTCATTCATATCTTCCTCGGGATTTGTTTGATATGAGCAATTGGAGAAAGTTGCACAATTACTCCTCACTGAAGGGCGGGGTTCGAATTAAGAGGCATTTACTTAAACAAAACTACAACACATCACTTCCTGAATTATTAATAGTTACAATGATTTGACGATAGCAAATATCTGTTCTGCATTTACTTCATGTTTGAAGGCTTACATCTACTTATCTGCAGTAATCGCACATACACGATTTGCTCCAGAGAAATGAAATAAGAGAAGTAGAAATATCAAAGTATAAATGGCTGTCCTGTAATTGGCCTTTGGATAACACACTTTGGCCTTCTCCTCTGCCACATTCAGTACTGGGACTATTTCACACCATTTTACTTTTCATTTGGAAATGCCAATATAAGCATGCTATCAGCAGACATCACAGTAGGTCTTCAAAGGTACAAACCAATTATTCAGATAGCTTGACAAGAGTCTAAAAGGGGGCCCAAATGACCTGCATTGTACCAGATGGAATTTATTTACATATAATTTGGACTGCAGCATTCAGTAACCATCCTGTTTTGTTTTTTGACTACAAGAAACCAGTCTTGTGTTGTTTAGGTAGGTCTCCATTAGTTCCATCTTCCATTACTTTTCCACAATCACTGTATTCTATCGAAGTTCATTGCTGTACAGGAAACTCTCGATTTACCGGCACCTAAATAACCGGAAATCTCGGTTAACCGGCAAAATTCAGGAGTAGGCTCAGGTAAGTTTTACTTCATATTAGTGGCCATTCCTCGATCTGTGGCTGTGCAATCGGGGTTCCTGCACATGTTGTTAAACAACAGGGACGCTTGGTCTGTGGCCAGGGTTCCTGCACATGTTGCTAAGCAACAGGGAAACCTGGATTTGTTGCTGCGTACGGAGCTCTCGTACCTTTTAACTATACCTCTCTGTAATCCGAACTTTTTGATAAACCGGCACCACGCCGGTCCCGTCGGTGCCGGATAAAAAAGAGTTTCCTGTATTATGGGAAGGTGTAGTTTGATGTGCTCATTAAAATAAGCAATGTCAATCCTGAGGAAAGGAACCATTTCTGTAACTGTAAGCATCAGGTACTCCCGGATCAGGTACAAGACAACCCAGATTTAGAATAAAGCTCTCTTTATTCAGATCCCACAACATGTCCTAAATATGTCCTTTTTAAGCAAGTAAAACCATTAAAAATTAATATGATCTGGTATAATGTAGCTTTCTATCAGCTTTCAGCACAACCCATTTCCTGTTCGCCTCCCTGTGAACCTGGATACACTGTCCCGTGTGTTAAATCCAATATAAAATGGGAGAGCAGGATGCCGTGGCCAATGCTTGTGTGCCACCAACAGGCAAGTTTAACGAGTGCCATTGATAGAAACCAAGGAGAAGATATTCTCATTGAGTCATAGGGGGAAACATTCGGTTGGTGGGCGCTCGGGCGCCAGGAACTTTGCGCCCGAGCGCGCCGGTTTTAGTGCCGCTCGCGAAATTGACCAGTCGTTTTGCGGCGGCACTAAACACTACTGCCACGATCTCCTGCGCCCGCAGATCGTGACGTCAGTCAAGCGTGCAACGCCCCAGTAGCACCCCAGACCGGATATTGAGTCACGCCCCCTGCCTTAGCACCTGCCGTTAGGAACGACAGGTAGAGGGGAACATTTTCAAGTCAGGAAGGGGCTGGGGGAGCGCTATTTAAAGGTGGGCGCTTCCTGTCTTTTCTTGTCGGCAAAATTTTTGGTTTTAATGCTGTCCTAAGGAGTTTTGGCCCTCAGTACCACTTTTGAGGTCCATAAGCACCGAGCTCTTTCCGTGGGCCTATCCGTTAGTGCTTCCAATACAATTGCTTTTGAGGTCTCTCCAAGCCGAGATTCAAGGCTGCAATGAGCAGGGTGTGGCTGGCCAGCAAGATGGCCCCTCCCCTTTAAGAACTGGATGGCGCCAGTCTGTCTGGATTCCATGGTAATTGGCATCGCCTGAGCTTCGGTAGCATTCTGAGGTAGCGCCTCGCTCCCTGACGTTTGCATTTTAAGAGAGGTGTGTAGCACCTAATTTAGCACTCAAATCACCTCCAGGGGCGATAGAGGTGAATTTTGCAGTCGGAGGTGATAATTAGCGCCAGGCGCTAAACTTTGCGCCTGGCCGATATTAGCGCCCCAAAATGGGCGATACTGAATTTTTCCCCCATAGAGTCATAACGGAAAAGAAGGAGGCCATTCAGCCCATCGAGTCTGTGCCGGCTCTCTGTAGAGCAATCCAGTCAGTCCCATTCCCCCACTCTATCCTCATAGCCCTGCAAGTTTATTTTCCTCAAGTGCCTATCCAGTCTCCCCTTGAAAAAACTGAGCGACTCCACTTCCACCATTTCCGTCGACAGCGAGTTCCAGATCATCACCTGGAATTCTGTCCATTAATGTAGCCAGGGCAGTGCATTAATCAAAGGAACAAAAGACTGGGAGGGATCATTTTCATGACTATTTTCTCCCTTGCATTACACATGGTCTTCAGGAAAGATGACAGAGTAGCGGTCTGTTCCCAAAACTCTCAGACTGTCTTTCTACAGTCACCTACCAGGAGATGTGTTAGAGGGAAATTCCTCTTGCCAATACTAATAGTGGAAAGAAATTTTAAAAAAAGAAACAGGCAAGCTTTTTAGCACCCCCGAAGTGCCTTAACAGCCCCAAAGAAATCAGAACCGTTAAAATCATAGAATCAAAGAATGATACAGCACAGAAGGAAGCCATTCAGCCCATCGTGCCTGTGTCGACTATTTGGTAGAGCTATCCAATTAGTCCCACTCCCCTGCTCTTTCCCCATAGCCCTGTACTTTTTTAACCTTCAAGCATTTATCCAATCCCCTTTTGAAAGTTACTGCTGAATTTGCTTCCATCACCCTTTCAGGCAGTGCATCCCAGATCACAACAACTCCCTGCATAAAGAAACATTTTCCTCATGTCACTTCTGGTTCTTTTGCCTAGCACCTTAAATTTGTGTCCTCTGCTTAATGACCCTTCTGCCACTGAAAACAGTTTCTCCTTATTTACTCTATCAAAACCATTCATGATTTTGAACACCTCGATCAAATCTCCTCTTAACCTTCCCTGCTCTAAGAAGAACAACCCCAGCTTCTCTAGTCTCTCCACATAACTGAAGTCGCTCATCCCATGTACCATTCTGGTAAATCTCCTCTACACCCTCTCTAAAGCCTTACTATCCTTTCTAAAGTGTGGTACCTGGAATTGAACACAATACTCCAGCTGAGGTCTAACCAGTGATTTACAAAGGTTTAGCAAAACTTCCTTGCTTTTGTACTCTATGGTCGAGATTTTCCGGGGGGGGGGGGGGGGGTGGCGGGGTGGTGGTCAGCAAGCACAATCAGTGGCGGGTCGAGTGGGAAAGTGTTTTTTTCCCCCAGCGGGTCGGGACCCCGCTGTGAACCCACTGCCACACGCCTTTCCTGGTGTCGGGTCTGTCAGCGCTGAGCAAACCCAGCAGGCAGCGGCGGGGGACCCAATTCAGGTAATTATGATCTTGTTTAGAGAGCATTAAGAATATATTTGCGCTCACCTTTTGATTTTACCAGCTCGCCCACGGAGTCCACGCTGATCGTGGACTACATCTGTCAAGCTGAGGCAGGAGTTCCAGTGGCCATTAAATCAGCTGTTGAGTTGACAGCTTCAAATGAACAGTAAAAGCTCCCACCTTACAGAGATATCTTCCCTCAGCCACAAGCTCTTCCTCACTGCATTTCCACAACAGATTCACCATGCTGCAAGTCTTTACACAAGTCTCCATCCAGTCTGACCTCATTTCCTCTCCCACCATTGACAGATCGCTTCTGTCATCTCTACTTCACCTGCCATCTATTCCATCAGCATGGGTGCCCTTTATACTCTCTCACCTTGGTCCTGAGAATCCCACCACGATCAGCCCTAACACCAGCAGCACCAGGCACACCAGCAGCACCAACAACACCACCAACCTTCTCCGCAATCAACTGATGCTGCACAGGACACAGGGCATCAGCACCCACCACATTGCTGCCTGGGAGGCCAGTGATGGCCTCACCATGGCCAGATTTACTACACTTGACGCTGTACACCCTGGTTCCCACATGATGCGCCAAGTTGGCACCACCCCACACCAACACCATAAAGCATCCCTACAATGCCCAAGCCATTCCTTTCACACTCATCACCATTACGGGGGTACCTTTATGTCTTACCATTCACTGCAACTCAAGTGGACACAAATCTGTTCAAGAATGCAAAGTGTTGAAAATAAAGATTTCAATGTTTGACACCACATTTACATAAATTTACATAAACATTGCATAAAACACCCAAGTGCCTACCCTTGTGTGTTGGTAGTTAGTATGTTTGCACTAGGATGAGGGTGAGTGTGAGGGGTGGCTAGTGAGATGGGGATGTGATAATGTAGATAGGGAGGGATGGGTGGAGGTGCAAGGTAAGTTGGTGTGAGTAAGGATGTGCAGGAGTAGGGTAGGGAAGGCAGAGTAATGGGGACGTGATGAGAGGCACAGCAGGATGAGGTTGAGGGGGGCTTTGTACTAACGTTTCCTGATCTAATGAGATCATTGATACGTTTGCGGCACTGCGCCCAGGTTCTCCTGACCACATCCCTGCTTGTGTCCTGTGCAATATGCAACCAAGCTGTGTTGATCTCCTGGGGAGGTCTCTTCCGCCCATGGGAAGGGAAGAGGACCTCCCTGCGTGCTCTGACTCTCTCCATAAGCATATGGAGGGAGTCATGGGAGAGCCTGGGTGCAGCCCTGTGCCTTTGTGCAGTGCTTGCCAATGTTTGCAGCATCACAATGCTGTAGAACACCGACAGCACAAATGTCAAATTAAAGTTGGCCACGGTCCCTTTAAGGAAACCAGCTGATGACACATCATCAAATGACATCACCAGACCCGCTTCCTCTAATTGGCTGGGAAATGCGAATGGGTGGGCTTAACAAGCCCAATCAAGGGAAAATCATTTTACAGAGCAGGCTGGAGCCAGCAGCGGAGTCGGGACCCGCCACCAACGTCACCCGCCACGGACCCGCCGAGGTCAGTAAAATCCTGGCCATTGTCTCTATTAATAAAGCCAAGGATCCCATCTGCTTTTTTAACAGCCTTCTCAACTTGTCCTACCACCTTTGAAGATTTGTGTACATACACCCCCAGGTCTCGGTTCCTGAACCCCCTTTAAAATTGTACCATTTAGTTTATATTGCCTCTCCTCATTCTTCCTACCAAAATGAATCACGCCACACTTCTTTGCATTAAATTTCATCTGCAATGTGTTTGCCAATTTCATCAGTCTGTCTATATCCTCCTGAAGTCTGTTACTATCCTCCTCATTGTTTACTACATTTCCAAGTTTTGTGTCATCTGCAAACTTTGAAATTATGCTCTGAATGTTCAACTGATGCAGAATTTAGGAATCATGGCAGCTCTCTGGATATCTGGCATTAACATGGTGTCTCCGGCTGACACTGCATAATGAATTCTGAATGACCATATGTATGCAGTTAATGGTGCCCTGTTACCATGGGAAGTTAACAATTGCTGCCTGGATGTTTTCTGGTAAGGCATGGTGCCGAACTGTACACGGCCTAGTGCAAGCCTCAGCGACACTCTGACTGCAGTGCTGCAGTGAGGAACAGCTCAATTCTGTCAGATCCCTGGTGGCAGCCTGGGAAAATGCTGAAGCATAAAGATTCAGGGCTGGGCCACTTTAACAGCAGGCAGCGCTGTGCCCACCCTGCCTTGCTCCTCCAGCATGGTTCACAAGATGGCACAAGTCAGTAGCCACCTCCCTAGATATGACGCATATGTCACGTGCGGTGATCTGCAGTCACATCCAGGTACCAGGAAACTCTTTTTTATCCGGCGCCGACAGGACCGGCGTGGCGCCGGTTTATCAAAAAGTCCGGATTACAGAGAGTTATAGTTAAAAGGTACGAGAGCTCCGTACACAGCAACAAATCCAGGCTTCCCTGTTGCTTAGCAACAGGTGCAAGAAGCCCGGCCACAGACCAAGCGTTCCTGTTGCTTAGCAACAAGTGCAGGAACCCCCGATTACACAGCCAAGAATCAAGAAACGGCCACTAATATGAAGAAAAACTTAACTGAACCTACTCCTGAATTTTGCCGGTTAACCGAGATTTCCGGTTGTTTGGGTGCTGGTAAATCGAGAGTTTCCTGTAACTGGTTCTGAGATGTCGTTGTCTGACGCCAGGGGCTATCAAGGTTCTATGGAGCCCGCTTCCCCTTCAGCCCTTTGCCTCCTGCACCTAAGCAATAAAATCAGACAACCATTTGCAAACCTGCTCATCCCACCAACTCAATAGCATTTGCTGCACTGTGGCTGTTGCAACTGCAGCTGAAACTGAGGGCAGGGAATGACTGGAACATTTTAGTATGTAAAAAACAGAGGGCAGTGATTCTGCAACAAATCGGGCTTAATGGGTCTGCTGCAGCAAAAAAAATAATCTTGTTAAAGATTTCTTATCCAATTTGGAGCCAGCAGAGAACTCGAACTCCCATGTGTAATGATGTTTGCTGCGATTACATTAAATTTAACTGTCCTGTGCATGGATTGTATCGACAGCAATGGGCACTAACCCAAAATCAGAGCAGAGATCAGGGCTCCTGGTCTGCATACGCTACCCTGCCTTATCACAGAATCTTACAGCACAGAAGGAGGTCATTCAGCCCATCGTGTCTGTGCCAGCTCTTTGAAACATAGAAACATAGAAGATAGGAGCAGGAGTAAGCCATTCGTCCCCTCAAGCCTGCTCCGCCATTCAATGCGATCATGGCTGATCATCCAAATTCAGTACCCAGTCCCTGCTTTCTCCCCATACCCCTTGATCCCTTTAGCCTTGAGAAATATATCCAACTCCTTCTTGAATATATTTAATGAAATGGCCTCTACTGCCTTCTGTGGTAGAGAATTCCACAGGTTCACCACTCTGGGTGAAGAAATTCCTCCTCATTTCTGTCCTAAATGGCCTACCCCTTATCCTTAGACTGTGACCCCTGGTTCTGGACTCCCCGACCATCGGAAACATCCTTCCAGCATCTAGTCTGTCTAGTCCTGTTAGAATTTTATAAGTTTCTATGAGATCCCCTCTCATTCTTCTAAACTCCAGCGAGTACAAGCCCAATCGATCCAATTTCTCCTCATATGTCATTCCTGCCATCCCAGGTATCAGCCTGGTGAATCTTCGCTGAGCTCCTTCCATGGCAAGAACATCCTTCCTCAGATAAGGCGACCAAAACTGCACACAATACTCAAGATATGGTCTCACCAAGGCCCTGTACAACTGCAGCAAGACATCCTTGTTCCTGTACTCAAACCCCCTCACTACGAAGGTCAACATACCATTTGCCTTCTTAACCGCCTGCTGCACCTGCATGCTTACCTTCAGCGACTGGTGCACAAGGACACCCAGGTCTCGTTGCACTTCCCCTTCTCCCAATCTATTGCCATTCAGATAATAATCTGCCTTCCTGTTTTTGACACCAAAGTGGATAACCTCACATTTATCCACATTATATTGCATCTGCCATGCTTCTGCCCAATCACCCAACCTGTTCAAATCATCCTGGAGTTTCTCGGCATCCTCCTCACAGCACACACGCCCACCCAGCTTTGTGTCGTCTGCAAATTTGGAGATATTACATCTAGTTCCCTTGTCTAGATCATTAATATATATTGTGAATAAGCTGGGGTCCAAGGACCGATCCCTGCAGTACCCCACTAGTCACTGCCTGCCACTCGGAAAAAGACCCGTTTATTCCAACTCTTTGCTTTCTGTCTGCCAACCAGTTCTCTATCAAAGTCAGTACCTTGCCCCCAATCCCATGTGCCTTAACTTTACACGCTAATCTCTTATGCGGGACCTTATCAAAAGCCTTCTAAAAGTCCAAATACACCACATCCACTGGTTCTCCCTTATCTATTTTACCAGTTACATCCTCAAAAAAAGAGCTATCCAATTAGTCCCACTCCCCCGCTCTTACCCTTGTTAATGCCAAGTAGCTTTTCACAGCAGTAAGCATTCCACTGAATGCGTAGTCATCTGACTGGTGATACCTCTCCAGTGCTTTGAGGTGCCTGCTGTACATGGACCATGTACAGCAGGCACCTCAAAGCACTGGAGAGGTACCACCAACGCTGCCTCCGCAAGATCCTGCAAATCCATTGGCAGGATAGGCGCACCAACGTCAGTGTTCTTGCTCAGGCCAACATCCCCAGCATCGAAGCTTTGACCACGCTCAATCAGCTCCGATGGACGGGTCACATTGTCCGCATGCCCGATACGAGACTCCCAAAACAAGCGCTCTACTCGGAACTCCAACACAGCAAGAGGGCCCCAGGTGGAAATGCTTCAAGGACACCCTCAAAGCCTCCTTGAAAAAGTGTAACATCCCCACCGACACCTGGGAATCCCTGGCCCGAGACTGCACAAAGTGGAGGAGAAGCATCCGGGAAGGCGCCAAACACCTCAAGTCTCTTTGCAGGGAGCAAGCGGAAGCCAAGCGCAGGCAGCGCAAGGAACGCACATCAACCCAAGCACCCCACCCACCCGCCCCTTCAACCACCGTCTGCCCCACCTGTGACAGAGACTGTAGGTCCCGCATTGGACTCATCAGTCACCTGAGAACTCATTTTTAGTGTGGAAGCAAGTCATTCTCAGTTCCGAGGGACTGCCTAAGAAGAAGAAGAGTCTCCTGCCATGACATCATGCAGTGTATATCAAACAAGGGCGAGCATAGCATGTCATCTTAGAGACAGAGATATCTGGATGTGAAAGACAGAAACAGGCTAGGAGAGGTCTTCATTGAGCCTGACCAGAAAAATAAAATAAAGATAACTATTATCTTGTCTTTTACAAAGAACCAAGAAAAGCATCTTAAGGCAGTCCTGTAATATGAAAAGTTACAACTGTTTGCTAGTTGAATAGCAGGTGAATACCAGTACTTAGGCCAAGAGCTGTGAGGGTGAGATGTATGTGAGTCATCTTGATCCCATAAGTCACTTGTCCATGTACCAGAGTTCAGCCTAGCACAACTGAATCCTCCATATAGTGTGCAAGAGACACAATTTTAATTTTCTTTCTCGGGATGAGGGCGTCGCTGGCAAGGCCAGCGTTTATTGCCCATCCCTACTTGCCCTGAGAAGGTAGTGGGTCTTCTTCTTGAACCACTGCAGTCCGTATGGTGAAGGTGCTCCCGCAATACTTAGGTAGGGAGTCCCACGATTCTGATCCAGTGGCAATGAAGGGATGATGATATATGTCTAAGTCAGTGTGGTGTCTGACTTGGAGGGGGACAGAGGTGATGGTGTTCCCATACAAGTGAGAATCAGGCTGAATATAGAAAGTTCAGAGGGGAAGTGAAAAAGAAAATAAGAGGGGCAAAGAGAGAGTATGAGAATAGATCGGCAGCTAACATAAAAGGGAATTCAAAAGTCTTCTATAGGCATATAAATAGTAAATTGGTAGTAAGAGAAGGGGTGGGGCCGATTAGAGACCAAAAAGGAAACCTACGCATGGAGGCAGAGAGCATGGCTGAGGTACTAAATGAGTACTTTGCATCTGTTTTCACCAAGGAAGAAGATGCTGCCAAAGTCATAGTGAAAGAGGAGGTAGTGGAGATACTGGATGGGATAAAAATTGATAAAGAGGAGGTACTAAAAAGGCTGGCTGTACTTAAAGTAGATAAGTCGCTAGGATGGGATGCATCCTAGGATGCTGAGGGAAGTTAAGGTGGAAATCGCGGAGGTACTGGCCATAAACCCAGCAACTACAGACCAGTCAGTTTAACCTTGGTAGTGGGGACGCTTTTAGAAACGATAATCAGGGACAAAATTAACAGTCTCTTGGACAAGTGTTGGTTAATTAAGGAAAGCCAGTACAGATTTGTTAAAGGCAAATCGTGTTTAACTAACTTGATCAAGTTTTTTGATGAGGTAACAGAGAGGGTTGATGAGGGCAATGAGGTTGACAAGGTGTACATGGGCTTCCAAAAGGCACATAATAGACATGCCAGCAAAGTTGAAGCCCATGGAATAAAAGGGACAGTGGCAGCATGGATACGAAATTGGCTCAGTGACAGGAAACAGAGAGTAGTGGTGAACGGTTGTTTTTCAGACTGGAGGAAGGTATACAGTGGTGTTCCCCAGGGGTCAGTACTAGAACCACTGCTTTTCTTGATGTATATTAATAACTTGGACTTGGATATACAGGACACAATTTCAAAATCTGCAGATGACACAAAACTTGGAAGTATCGTGAACAGTGAGGAGGATAGTAATAAACTTCAAGAAGACATAGACAGGCTGGTGAAATGGGCGGGCACGTAGCTGATGAAATTTAATGCAGAAAAGTGCAAAGTGATACATTTTTGTAGGAAGAATGAGGAGAGGCAATTTAAACTAAAGGGTACAATTCTAAAGGGGGTGCATGAACAGAGAGACCGGGGGGTATATGTGCACAAATCGTTGAAGGTGGCAGGGCAGGTTGAGAAAGTGATAAAAAAGCATACGGGATCCTGGGCTTCATAAATAGAGGCATTGGGCAGGATTTTCATTCAGAAGTCGGGTTGGAGGCGGGACTACAACTTTCGGGGTTGTAGTCCCGCCTCCATCGAGATGCGGCCAATCCACGCAATTTTAACTTGATTGACCTTGTTGAGCCCGCCCAGTGGGCTCAGCAGGCCAATTAAGGGCCACCTGGCAACAGGTGACGTCACAGACTGAAATTTCATCTGTCAAGAGATTTTGACAGATGAAATATCAGCGTTTCACAGCTGTTTGAAGCTGTCAAACACTGACAGTCTTACTTCTAACCTAAGTCCTTCTCCACAGACTCAGTTAGAAATCTCTCCTGCACAGAAAGCTGCAGGCTGTCACTTTTGACAGTTCGCAGCCATTCTGCTTTCTGTGCCGGTGAGATGAGGGACTCCCGGAACCTAAAGGAAGGATGACTGAAAAGGTAAGAAAAGGTAATTTACACTTCTTTAATCACTTCAGACACACCAAACACACTTACCTTTGCACTCATGCACACATCACTCACGTGAACACCGACATCTCGACCCCTCCAAGCCCTTCAACTCGACTCCTCTAACTTGGCATGGTTTGGAGCCATCGGGAATCCCACAGTTCAACCTTAAAAATAGGGATTGGGCTAAAAACTGCCTGTTAACTACCTGTTAACAGGCAGTTAATTGGCACTAATCCCTTCCCGCCTCGGGTAGGCGGGTCCCAGTGCGGGGCGGGTACCCGCCTCCTTTGAAACTGGCATGGAGGCGGGTTGGGGGCGGGATGGGGTCGGGACCCCCGATTTCGGGGTTTTAACCCCCCACACGCCTCCAATCCCGACTCCGTGGCCCAATGAAAATCGAGCCCATAGAGTACAAAAGCAAGGAAGTTATGATGAACCTTTATAAAACACTGGTTCGGTCTCAACTGGAGTACTGTGTCCAATTCTGGGCTCCACACTGTAAGAAGGACGTGAAGGCCTTAGAGAGGGTGCAGAAAAGATTTACAAGAATGGTTCCAGGGATGAGGGACTTCAGTTACGTAGATAGACTAGAGAAGCTGGGGTTGTTCTCCTTGGAGCAGAGAAGGTTGAGAGGAGATTTGATAGAGGTGTTCAAAATCATGAGGGGTCTAGACAGAGTAGATAGAGAGAAACTGTTCCCATTGGCGGAAGGGTCGAGAACCAGAGGGCACAGATTTAAGGTGATTGGCAAAAGAACCAAAGGCAACACGAGGAAAAAAAATTTACGCAGCGAGTGGTTAGGATCTAGAATGCACTGCTTGAAAGGGTGGCGGAGGCAGATTCAATCATGGCTTTCAACAGGGAATTGGATAACTACCTGAAGGAAAAAAATGTGCACGGCTACAAGGTAAGGGCGGCGGAGTGGGACTAGCTGAAGTGCTCTTCCAGAGAGCCGGCATAGGCTCGATGGGTCGAATGGCCTCCTACTGTGCTGTAACCATTCTATGATTCTATGTATCTGCTGCCCTTGTCCTTCTAGGTGGTGAAGGTCATGGATCTGGAAGAAGCCTTGGCAAGTTGCTGCAGTGCATCCTGTAGATAGTATGCCAGTATTGGAGGGAGTGAATGCTTAGGCTAGTGGATGAAGTGCCGATCAAGCGGACGACTTTATCCTGGATGGTGTTGAGCTTCTTGGGTGTTGTTGCAGCTGCACCCATCCAGGCAAGTGGAGAGTATTCGATCACACTCCTGACTTGTGGTGGAGAGGGTTTGGGGAGTCAGGAGGTGTGCAGTTTTTTGCAGAATACCCAGCCTCTGAGCTGATCTAGTAGCCACGGCATTTATCTGGCTGGTTCAATTGAGTTTCTGGTCAATCACGACTCCCACTTGTTGCAGGTGGGGAAAGTGATGGTAATGCCTTTCAATGTCATGGGGAAGTGGTTAGCCTCACGCTTGTTGGAGATGGTCATTGCCTGGCACTTGAGTGTCGCGAATGTTACTTGCCACTTACCAGCCCAAGCCTGGATGTTGTCCAGGTCTTACTGCATGCAGCATGAACTGCTTCATTATCTGAGGAATTGTGAATGAAGCTGAACACTGTGGAATCATCAGCAAACAGCCCCACTTCTGACCTTATGATGGAGGGAAGGTCATTGATGAAGCAGCTGAAGATAGTTGGGCCTAGGACGCTGCTCTGAGGAACTCCTGCAGCGATGTCCTGGGACTAAGATGATTAGCCTCTAACACCCACATACAAGACCATAATCATCCAACAGGCATACAAAATATTTGAGCCATCAGATGGTCTTTGGATATTTTGGGCTAGAAAATGAGAAAGTTGCAACTATTGTGATCTATTTTTTGCAGCATGTGTTTATATTTTATATATCTATCTCTAAAAGACCAAATAGATTAACAGCACAGTGCACTGGGTCCAGCAGAACAAAGCCGCTGAAGGAAAGACCAAGGACAGTCAATTTAAACTGTTCTCTGAATGATAATCCACACAGAGGTGAGCGCAAAAGAAGCTGAACATGCTTTTCCTTTACCCATCACTGTGTCTGTATTCTGACACAATAGTCACAGACCATTATGAAGATTCACTATTCCAGCCAGGTCTACTCCAGCACGTTATTTCCAAGTCCACCACCCGATCAAACCTACAGTCTAACTGGAGTAGAAAGTTGACAACAGAGGTGTGTCCTGAATATGAAAAGCAAGCCTAGTACAGTACATGCTAAAGAAATCTGACTTAACTTGCCCCTCTGAGATTTGGTACAATTAAAATCTATCTTCTTGATATTGATGTCCCCTTTGCTGGTTTGTGATGTTGATTACCAGATCCATGTGGACTGTTCAAGTTAAAAACAGCCTCTCCCTTTTCTTTCTCCGATTGTCACCTCGTGCAGCTCCCGGCTCGCGTTCAACTATGGTTCCGCAAGCAGCGGCAACTCTCCTGCACTTTGTACAAGTAGCCATTTTCCTAACTCTATGGACAAAACTTGCAACATCAGCAGGGGACGTAAAGTGGGCACCAGCGGATCGGCCGCCCGTTATACACCCCGCCCCAATGGGAGTCAGCGGAAAGGAAAGTCGGGAGGGGTGCGTCATGGGCGGCTGATCCGCTCCTGCCCATTTTATGCCTCTGCCCATGTTGGAAGTTTCACCTCATCTTCCAACATAGAATAGAATCACGGAAGTTTTCAACGTAGAAGGAGGCTATTCAGCCCATCATGCCTGTGTTGGCTCCTTGAAAGAGCTATCCAATTAGTCCCACTCCCCCGCTCTTTCCCTTGTTAGCGCCAAGTAGCTTTTCACTAAGCATTTGACATTGTTCTTTATTCAATATTCCGTATGTTTACAACTGTTTTATATTTAAAAATACATTCTCAACCTCTCCCTATGTTCTTTTGATGATGATCTTAAACTTATGCCCTGTAATTACTGACTAACTGACCAGTGGAAATACTTTTTCCTAACTGACCTTATCAAAGCCCCTCATAATTTTGAAAATCCCCAATAAAACTCTTAACCTTCACTGCGCGAATGGAAAGAACAAGCAGAAGATTTGTCAGCACCTCCCAACCCCCACCCCCTCCCCACACACCAGAAAATAGTTAACTTGAAAACATGGGGCACAATCTTGGCGGAACTGGGGTCCACCCCATTTCCTGGCCCTTGGCCAACAATTCTGCCGGCTTTCCAGCGGGTCTGGATTCGAACTTGAGGCCCCGTGTTTTGGTGCAGCATAAATAATCTCTCTTTAGTTTAAGACCCTGTGATGTAAAAAGACTACTGAGCACTTGGTTTGAGTATAAAACAAGGCTTTAATCAACTGTTTCACAACCATGAGATTCTAGTTACATCACTAGTTCCTGGTTACAGAAACATCCTGAGCAAGCTGGGCCCACGCCTGAGTATTTATACTCCTTGGACGGTGCCACCAGCTGGCCGCCCGGTGTTATTTCATGAGTCATTTCTCCATGAATGATAAGATTCATGACACCCTGTACTTGCAAACAAAATCGGACGCTAACGGTGCACTGACGTAAGCTCCCAGCAAAGTTTGATTATTCATTTCCAATTGTTCTCAAACGTTTTAAATATTTTTCAATTTACGATATTAAAAACAAATATGTAGGACACAGCTCACAACATACCATCAAGCCTACTTTGTTGTTTTCCGAGTATAATTTCATTTAGACAAGTGGAAGCCATTTCAGTCCCTTAGGTCTAATAAACTTTGAAGACAATAGGGGGGCTTTATCACAGCTATCAACATTCTGGAATTCCGATTCTTAATCAGTTGAACAGCTTTACTCTACTCACACACATCCTCAGTGACAGATTGTGCAATAAAAATTCTGCTGACTGAAGTTTTAACTCAATCTTATAAGCTGTTACAAGTTCAGAAATGTATATTTTTTCCATCTGTAATATCCATTTTCTGCAGGATAAGAGATAATGTAGAACAGACCAAATGACTAAATTGAATGGCATATCAGCACAATATACAACAATATACAAAATGCCCAGTACAGGAAAATCTCCTAGAAGCTCACAGACCCGATAATCCACTCTAAGTTGGACACCAGTTAGGTGCGATGTACTCATATTCGGCCTTTTATTTAAATATTTATTTTTCTTTCATAGGTGCGCTATGCCGGATCTGATTTGCCGGTTCAGGTTATTTGCGTTGTCCCAATGTGCCCCCAGCGCAGTCCTGCTTCCTGACAGGCACCTGCGCCACGGAGCCTGGGCCTGGACCTGGGAGAGAGCTTAAAAGCGGCGGCAGTGAACGAGGCCCGACCACAGAGCCTGGACCTGGGAGAGAGCAGCATCGGCGGCAGAGCTTAAAAGCGGCGGCAGTGAACAAGGCCCGACCACAGAGCCTGGACCTGGGAGAGAGCAGCATCGGCGGCAGAGCTTAAAAGCGGCGGCAGTGAACGAGGCCCGACCACAGAGCCTGGACCTGGGAGAGAGCAGCATCGGCGGCAGAGCTTAAAAGCGGCGGCAGTGAACGAGGCCCGACCACAGAGCCTGGACCTGGGAGAGAGCAGCATCGGCAGCAGAGCTTAAAAGCGGCGGCAGTGAACGAGGCCGACCAATTCAGCAGCAGGGGAGAGAGGTAAAAAGTAATCAAAGTGTGACGTCAGCAGGAAGCAGGTAAGTGATTGGTTGGTGAGCATTTCTCTCTTTTTTAAACTTTAACTCTGGTTTATAGTTTCTAAGGTCTCTCTGGTGTAGCGGGGACTGTTGGTAAAACTATTTAACTGTAGTGTAATTAGTGGGATTGATTGATTTAATTTAAACTCTATTAATTAAAGGTTAAATCATGGCAGGACAGCCCGGCCCCGTAATCTGCTCCTCCTGCGATATGTGGGAACTCAGGGACACTTCCTGTGTCCCTGACAACTACGTGTGCAGGAAGTGCACCCAGCTGCAGCTACTGACAGACCGCATTGCGGCGCTGGAGCTGCGATTGGATGCATACTGGAGCGTTCACGATGCTCGGGACATCGTGAATAGCACGTTTAGGGAGTTGGGCACACCACAGGTAGAGGTTGGACAGGAAGAAAGGGAACGGGTGACCAACAGGCAGAGTGCTAGGCGCAGGCAGGTAGTGCAGGGGTCCCCTGTGGCCATCCCCCTCTCCAGCAGATACACCACTTTGAGTACTGTTGGGGGGGATGGCTTATCAGAGGAAGGCAGCAGCCAACTTCCTGGCACCAGGGGTGGCTCTGCTGCACAGAATGGGAGGAAAAAGAGTGGTAGAGCTATAGTAATAGGGGATTCAATTGTAAGGGGAATAGATAGGCGTTTCTGCGGCCGCAAACGAGACTCCAGGATGGTGTGTTGCCTCCCTGGTGCAAGGGTCAACGATGTCTCCGAGCGGCTGCAGAACATCTTGGAAGGGGAGGGTGAACAGCCAGTTGTCGTGGTGCATATAGGCACCAACGATGTAGGTAAAAAGCGGGATGAGGTCCTAAAAGCGGAATATAGGGAGTTAGGAGGTAAATTAAAAAACAGGACCTCAAAGGTAGTAATCTCAGGATTGCTACCAGTGCCACGTGCTAGTCAGAGTAGAAATAGAAGGATACTTCAGATGAATACCTGGCTAGAGGAATGGTGCCGGGGGAGGGGTTCAAGTTCCTGGGACATTGGAACCGGTTCTGGGGGAGGTGGGACCAGTTCAAACCGGACGGTCTGCACCTGGGCAGGGCTGGAACCGATGACTAGGGGGTTTGTTTGCTAGTGCTGTGGGGGAGGGTTTAAACTAAAATGGAAGGGGGTTGGGAACCTGAGCAGGGAGACAGAGGAAAGGGAAACAAGGATAAAAGCAAAAGATAGGAAGGAGAAAAACAAAAGCGGCAGTCAGAGAAATCAACGGTTTAAATCAAACATGGCCACAGTAAATAATAATTCTAATAGGTCTAAGAGCGTTAAAAAAACAAGCCTGAAGGCTTTGTGTCTTAATGCGAGGAGCATTTGTAATAAGGTGGATGAATTGGCTGTGCAAATAGAGGTAAACGAATATGATTTGGTTAGGATTACGGAAACGTGGCTCAAGGATGGCCAAGACTGGGAACTCAACATCCAGGGGTATTCGATATTCAGGAAAGATAGGCAAAAAGGAAAGGGAGGTGGGGTAGCATTACTGGTTAAAGAAGGGATTAACACAATTGTAATGAAGGATATTAGTTCTGATGATGTGGAATCTGTATGGGTAGAATTGAGAAATACTAAGGGGAAAAAAACATTAGTGGGAGTGGTATATAGACCTCCAAACAGTAAGGCGGAGGTTGGGGATGGCATTAAAAGGGAAATTAAAGAAGCGTGCAATAAGGGCACAGCAGTCATCATGGGTGACTTTAATCTACATATAGATTGGGCTAACCAAATTGGTAACAATACTGTGGAGGAGGAATTCCTGGAGTGTTTACGGGATGGTTTCCTGGACCAATATGTCGAGGAACCAACCAGAGATCAGGCCATCTTAGACTGGGTATTATGTAACAAGAAAGGATTAATTAGCAATCTTGTTGTACGAGGCCCCTTGGGTCGGAGCGATCATAATATGATCGAATTCTTCATTAAGATGGAGAATGAAGTAGTTGACTCAGAAACAAGGGTCCTCAATTTAAATAAAGGAAACTATGATGGTCTGAGGAGCGAGTTGGGTAGGATTGATTGGGGAATGGCACTCAAAGGGGTGACGGTGGATAGGCAATGGCAAACATTCAAAGACCGAATGGATGAACTACAGAAGTTGTTCATCCCAGTTTGGCACAAAAATAAAACAAAAAAGGTGACTCAACCGTGGGTAACAAGGGAAATTAGGGATAGCATAAGATCCAAGGAGAGGACATACAAATTGGCCAGAAAAAGCAATAATCCTGAGGATTGGGAGCAGTTCAGGATTCAACAGAGGACAAAGGGATTAATTAAGAAAGGGAAAATAGAATATGAGAGTAAGCTTGCAGGGAACATAAAAACTGACTGTAAAAGCTTTTATAGATATGTGAGGAGAAAAAGATTGGTGAAGTCAAGCGTAGGTCCCTTGCAGTCAGAATCAGGGGAATTTATAATGGGGAACAAAGAAATGGCAGACCAACTAAATACATATTTTGGTTCTGTCTTCACAAAGGAGGACACAAATAACCTCCCAGAAATACCGGGGAACATAGAGTCTGATGAAAGGGTGGAACTGAAAGAAATCAGTATTTGTAGGGAAATGGTGTTAGGAAAATTGATGGGACTGAAGGCCGATAAATCCCCAGGGCCTGATAAGCTACATCCCAGGGTACTTAAGGAAGTGGCCCTAGAAATAGTAGATGCATAGCTGGTCATCTTCCAGAACTCGATAGACTCTGGAACAGTAACCATGGATTGGAGGGTAGCTAATGTTACCCCACTATTCAAAAAAGGTGGCAGAGAAAAAGCGGGGAATTATAGACCGGTAAGCCTGACATCGGTAGTGGGGAAAATGCTAGCGTCCATTATAAAAGATGTAATAGTAGAGCACTTGGAAAGCAGTGACAGGATCGGATAAAGTCAACATGGATTTACAAAAGGTAAATCATGCTTGACTAATCTACTGGAATTTTTTGAGGATGTAACTGGTAAAATAGATAAGGGAGAACCAGTGGATGTGGTGTATTTGGACTTTCAGAAGACTTTCGATAAGGTCCCGCATAAGAGATTAGCGTGCAAAATTAAGGCACATGGGATTGGGGGCAAGGTATTGACTTGGATAGAGAACTGGTTGGCGGACAGAAAGCAAAGAGTTGGAATAAACGGGTCGTTTTCCGAGTGGCAGGCAGTGACTAGTGGGGTACCGCAAGGATCGATCCTAGGACCCCAGCTGTTCACAATATATATTAATGATCTGGACGAGGGAATTGGATGTAATATCTCCAAATTTGCAGACGACACAAAGCTGGGTGGGAGGGTATGCTGCGAGGAGGATGTCATGAAACTCCAGTACGATTTGGACAGGTTGGGTGATTGGGCAGAAACATGGCAAATGCACTATAATGTGGATAAATGTGAGGTTATCCACTTTGGTGGCAAAAACAGGAAGGCACATTATTATTTGAATGGCAATAGATTGGGAGAAGGGGAAGTGCAAAGAGACCTGGGTGTTCTTGTGCACCAGTCGCTGAAGGTAAGCATGCATGTGCAGCAGGCGGTTAAGAAGGCAAATGGTATGTTGGCCTTCGTAGCAAGAGGGTTCGAGTACAGGTACAAGGATGTCTTGCTACAGTTGTACAGGGCCTTGGTGAGACCGCACCTTGAGTATTGTGTGCAGTTTTGGTCGCCTTATCTGAGGAAGGACGTTCTTGCCATGGAAGGAGTGTAGCGAAGATTCACCAGGCTGATACCTGGGATGGCAGGAATGACGTATGAGGAGAGATTGTGTCGATTGGGCTTATACTCACTGGAGTTTAGAAGATTGAGAGGGGATCTCATCGAAACCTATAAAATTCTGTCAGGCCTGGACAGACTAGAGGCTGGAAGGATGTTCCCGATGGTCGGGGAGTCCAGAACCAGGGGTCATAGTCTAAGGATAAGGAGTAGGACATTTAGGACTGAAATGAGGAGGAATTTCTTCACCCAGAAAGTGGTGAACCTGTGGAATTCTCTGCCTCAGAAGGCAGTAGAGGCCAGTTCATTAAATATATTCAAGAAAGAGTTGGATATATTTCTTAAGGCTAAAGGGATCAAGGGATATAGGGAGAAGGCAGGGACAGGGTACTGAATTTCAATGATCAGCCATGATCTCATTGAATAGCGGAGCAGGCTCGAAGGGCCGAATGGCCTACTCCTGCTCCTATCTTCTATGTTTCTATGAATCGGATGCAGAGAGCCCCAAGAGGCCTGCAGGAGCAGTGATGGCCACCCGCCGCAGGGTTGTCCAGCTGTCGCCCAAAAACAGCAGCCAGAAAGCCTTCAACCCTGAGGATCCAATGGGCATCTGCAAAAATAAAACTGACCCCTTACCTTTTTGGGCCACCTTCACCATGTTGCCTGCCCCTCACAGGGGCCCCCCACACTGAGAGCACTTGGCGTAAAGGGCTACAACAGCTTCTCCTGGCCTTTCTGTATCTGGAAAACTAGGTGGGTTGGCCGGGAACACCCCTCCCACCTCATTTACATGGCAATGCTTTACCTATACCTGTTGTAGGTGCAGGCACTCGCCTGCCCTGGCCCATGGAATTTTAGGACAATGTAAAGGGGGTGGAGACCCTGCATCTTTGTTATATTTCATACAAATTCTATGCCAACATTGCTGAAGGTGCCACTTTGTTTCCACACCTCTATCTCTCTGGATCTCTGCAGGCTGTACCAATGAACCACTCTAAACCATATCTTGGCATTGGTCAATAATCAACTTTTATTCAAGTTTACCAGTAATTTGGCAATAACAAAACAACAAAAGGATATTGATATGAAATATTGAAGTTGTAGATAACAATCCAATTGGAACTGAAAGTGGATGAACTCAAAAGGTCCCTTTGCATTTATAAACAGTTTTTATGTTCTAGGTAATTCTAGTGATTTCAGAAATTGCAGGGACATCACTTTAGGTTTTTGTGGTTGAGTTCACTTCAATTGTTTTTGTGCTTATGTTGATTATGTCTTGTGCTGTCCTTAATACACTTAAAAGCTTGTTAAAAGGTAGCTAAGAACCATTTTCCCATGTACTTACCATTTTACCGGGTTTTTAACGAGGTTCCCGGACAGCGGGCATCACATCAAGTAAGTAGGTTGGGTGTTGTGTCAGCATGGAATGATTTACTAACCTGACAGCTGCAAATGGTCCATGAAAGCTCCCATTTCATAGGTCTTCACTTTCTAAGGTTAGAAGCTGTTTTTACTGCATTTGGAAGACAGATTGAGCCTTATGCAGCTAGCAAGTGTTTGGAACAAACTCTCTATCTAGTGTCACCTCATTGCAACAACCTCTCTCACCACTGACAGATCTCTTCTGTCATCTTAACCTCACCTGCCATCCATTCCATCAGCATCAGTGCCCTTGGTCCTCAGAATCCCAACACGATCAGCCCCAACACCAGCATCACCGGGCACACCAACAGCACCAACATCCACACCAATCTTCTCCGCAATCAACTGATGCTGCTCTGGGCACAGGGCATCATCACTCGTGCACATTGGTGCCCGGGACGTCAGCGATGGCCTCACCGTGTCCAGATTTACTTTACTTAACACTGTACACCCTGGCTGCCACATGATGCACCAGGTTGGCACCACCCCACACCAGCACCATAAAGCATCCCAACAATGTCCAAGCCATTCCTTTCACAGTTATCACCATTGGTGGGGGGAGAGGGCATGACATTATGTCTCACCGTTCACTGGAACTCACTAAAAAACTTCCAAAGGTGCACACAAATCTGTCCAAGAAGGCAAAGTGGTGAAAATAAGGATTTCAATGTTTGATAACAAATTAACAGAAACTTTACATGAACATTGGCTAAAGCACACAAGTGCCTACCTTTGTGAGTTGTTACTTTGAATGATTGGACAAGGGTGAGGGTGAGTGTGAGGGGTGGCTATTGAGATGGGGATGTGATAATGTAGATAGAGAAGGATGGGTGGAGGTGCAAGGTAAGTCGGTGTGAGTAAGGATGTGCAGGATCAGGGTCGGGAAGGCAGAGTGATGGGGATGTGATGAGTGGCACAGCAGGATGAGGTTGAGTGTGGCTTTGCAGTAAGGTTTCGTGATCTACTGAGATCATTGAAACATTTGCGCCTCTGCAGCCTGGTCCTCCTGATGACATCCCTGCTTGTACCCTCCTGTGCAATGTGTAACCAGGCTGCATTGGTGTCCTGGGGAGGTCTCTTCCACCCATTGGAAGGGAAGAGGACCTCCCTGCGTGCTGTGACTCCCTCCATAAGCATATGGAGGGAGTCATGGGGGAGCCTGGGTGCAGCCGTGTACCTTTGTGCAGTGCTTGTCAGTGTTTGCAGCACCTCAATGCTGTAAAACACTGACAGCAAAACTGTCAAAATGAATGTGGACATGGCCCCTTTAAGGAAACCGACTGATGATGTGTGCAGTTTTGGTCGCCTTATCTGAGGAAGGATGTTCTTGCCATGGAAGGAGTTCAGCGAAGATTCACCAGACTGATACCTGGGATGGCAGGAATGACGTATGAAGAGAGATTGGGTCGATTAGGGTTATATTCGCTAGAGTTTAGAAGAATGAGAGGGGATCTCATTGAAACTTATAAAATTCTAACAAGACTAGACAGACTAGATGCAGGAAGGCTGTTCCTGATGGCGGAGGAGTCCAGAACCAGGAGTCACAGTCTAAGGATAAGGGGTAAGCCATTTAGGACAGAGATGAGGAGGAATTTCTTCACCCAGAGAGTGGTGAACCTGTGGAATTCTCTACCACAGAAGACAGTTGAGGCCAATTCATTAGATATATTCAAGAAGGAGTTAGATATATTTCTTAAGGCTAAGGGGGTCAAGGGATATGGGGAGAAAGCAGGGACAGGGTACTGAATTTGGATGATCAGCCATGATCGCACTGAATGGCGGAGCAGGCTCGAGGGGCCGAATGGCCTACTCCTGCTCCTATCGTCTATGTTTTTATGTTTCTATGACGCATCATCAGATGACATCATCAAACCCGCTTCCTTTTAATTGACCGGGAACTTCGCAGGGCGGGCTTAACAAGCCCAATCAGAGGAAAATCACTTGGAGGAGGCGAGATGAAGATGGGAGCGGGGTTTGAGGCCGCTGCCTACTCCGGCCGCACCGGACTCACCACGGCTGGCGAAGTCGCGGCCCTAGATTCTGCTTCATGCCGTCTGGTCCACCTCAAACCAGCACCACCAGTACTTGGATCTCCACTGATGTTCCTCTGAGCCGATGCTAGGTATCTGGGTAATGCGGCGAGGAGGCGAGATGGGATTGGATCTGCCTCGGCCAGTGTGGTGGCTCAGCGCTAGCAGGAATGTTCGAGCTACCACACGCTGAGCCCATCCTCCAGCTTACTAACTCTTGCAAGCAGAAAAAGCTGTTGTTTTCCCTCATGATATGTATGTGGTCACTAAGGGAGAGATGGAAGGGATTTTTTACTGATTTAAACAATGATACTTTCTCAATTAAAAATAATTAGAACTTAGCCTCGACTAAATATACTACGAAAGGCAAGGATTTCTTAAATCCGTACGTATTATAAAGAGTTGTGGCCGAGCCACTAAGGGACTCCAATCAATTGTATATAATTCCCTTTAATAATATGTTGGCTACAGCCTGAGTCTGTATCTTTGTTTTCACTGTTTACATGTACAGAGCGCGATCACTTTAATAGCGCGGGCAAACGTGATGATGTCACGCCGTTCATCACATGATCCCCCACCGGCGGGAAAAACGTGATGACGTCAGCCACGGGACCGCCCGAGCAGTCCTCGTGGAGCCTCCGAACTGACTAGACCTATATTCGATGTTCTCCTGTAGTTATCCGTTAAACTCTGTTGGTTTTCATTAAACCTCATTTATTTGATCGCCTGAGTGGACCTCAGTCTTTTGGATAGGAACTAGACATTCCGACAGAGTAATATAACCTGGACTGGCAGAGTTGAGGTGACATTAATAAACTGTTCTCAAAGTTTACGGCATCATCTCAACCTCTTCAACATATTTCTGTCTTAGAACATCAGCTGTTCTACCCATGTTGCAGTGTGCAATATAATGTGCCCTCTAAGACTATTCAGTATTGATCACCGTACCTACCTTGCTTTTTTCCTGCTGAAGCTCTATTTGAATATCGGTCAGCTTAGCCCGGAGTTCCTCATTGGCAGCTTGCAATGCGTCTATTAGTGCCTCGGGCTTTTCGCCCTTGCCGCGTCCTTTCTTTGACATGTTTGTTCAGCAGTTCTTCTGTACACGGTGAAGGTGGAATCAATAATTCCTAACTGTCAAAGTCTCACAGTCTATGGAATATCCTCCCATCATCAGCTCCATCCTTTGGAACCTGGAGTGAATACATTCAAAACAAAGGGAAAAGAAAAATCAACCTTGTAATTCATTACAGATCATCACATACAGTACGTCACATCATCTCAGCCCTAGTGCATCGCTGCAGAGGTTCTGCAGGGCAGTGTCCTAGGCTTAACTAGAACAATGACCTTCCCTCCATCATAAGGTCAGAAGTGGGGATGTTCGCTGATGATGGCACATGTTGAGCTCCATTCACAATTCCTCAGACAATGCGGCAGTCCGTGCCCACATGCAGCAAGACCTGGACAACATTCAGACTTGAATTGATAAGTGGCAAGTAATATTCGCGACACACAAGTGCGAGCCAATGCCCATCTCCAATGAAAGTCTAACCACCTCCCCTTGACATTCAATGGCATTACCATCGCCGAAACCCCCGCCATCAACATCCTGGGGGTCACCATTGACCAGAAACTCAACTGGACCAACCACATATATGTGGCCTGCTACTAGAGCAGGTCAAAGGCTGGGTATTCTGCAGCAAGTGGCTCACCTCCTGATGCCCCAAAGCCCCTCCATCACCTACAATAGATAAGTCCCCTGCGCTGGGGTCTTTAAGTGCACTGACTGTCAAGTTAGTCCCCTCCTATCATTCAAATAACCACACAGAGCCTCCACCAATGACAGGTGTAGGCCCAGTAACGCTTCACTGGAAAACATTGGGCATCACAATGGGGACAAAAACCTGACGTAACAGATCTCCATCTCTTTTTCTCTGCCCTGCAATTGAATAACACTATGAAATATATCCTCCTATATCTTCATATAACTAAAATATAACTGCGATTATCAATGCTGCACTGTCACATCACTTTCTGAAAGTAAAACTGCCGATCCTTGTGCGGGCTTTTTAAAACAAAATTCACATTCAGTTGATGTTGATTGAGGTGCCAGTGCTAATGACTTCCTTTTCCACACAGTCTCTATAGCGATAAGAAAGTTGTACTTTGATGGATGGGATTAAAAAGTGCCACCATTAGAGTATTCCACGAATACTATATTGGACAGAACTACAATAAGGAGTGTGGCTGTATACGTGGCAAATAGTAGCTCCCTTGACACAGATGAAAAATGCATAAGGAACACAGAGACTGGCAAATTTCTCAAACAAAGCAAAAACCAGCTTTTAAAATATTTAGTGTGAACAGTGCTCTGAACAAATGCCAAGCCACACAGTGTAGCCTTCATTTTGCTTTATAAAACCAGTCATTTGGTTTTTGCAATCCCATGTTCTCAAGGTTTGTTCCTACCATGTGTTTTGTGTAACTGAACTGATTTGAAAGGATGAGACACAGATATCATCCAGCTTTTCAAAATGCTTCCCGAATACCATGACAAATTGCCCCCTAGTACCATTGTATGATGACACCGCTGTTTCCTCTCGAGTGGAGCACCCTCCTTTTTGTATCAACATTTAAATCTGAACCTTTCTCTGCTAAACAGTGAAACACAGCCGGAATTTCAAAAGGTGAAGCTAGGCAAACATATGCGCCTGGATTTTCCGCAGGGGATTCTCCCGATCCGCCAGTGAAGCTTCAGCACAAAGCCCTGGAGAAATACGGTCTATTATTTAATCTTCTTCCTTTCCAAACCTCCTTCCAATTTCCCTTATGCCACTCACTCACGATATGTTTTACCACCGTGCCGCCTGAATAATTCATGGTTAAAAAAATTACATTGTTTCAACGTATTGTTTTTAAAGGAAAAGAGGGTAGAATTTCCATGGAAGTGCTTCTCAATCTCTAACCGTAGCTACAGTGGAAGATCGGCGGAAACCAACAATGTAAATGGCTGCATGCACCGGCCGCGATTCTATCGGCACTGAGAGGGCAGGTTTGGAGGCGGGTCAAGGGTCAAAATCGTTTTGATTGATGGCGGGTTTCGATCCTGCTGTCAACCTGCCTCCAAACAATTTTCTCAAGTGTCGGGTCCCCGATTTGCGCATGGGCCCGACACCTAGCGGCGGGAAGAGGATTAAAGCCACTTGCCTGCCTGTTAACAGGTACTTGATAGTAGTTAACAGGCTCTTTTCAATTTTGCTGCTTCTGCCTCGGGCTCCCTGATGTCCGGACACCACGCCAGGTAAGTGTGGCGTGCTGTGAGTCTGCTGTAGTGTTTCTGCATTGATGACAGAAGTGGGGTGAAGGATCCAATGGTGCACTGGTGAGTTTCAGAGGTAAGGGAATGTTGGGAAAATAATTTTTAATGCTTTTACAATTTTCTGTAGGTAAAAAGTTTTAAAATCGATGTCTAGTCCCACCTCATTGGGAGAACCTCTCTCACTAGTGACAGATTGCTTCTGTAACCTCACCTGCAGCTGCCATCTGTTCCAGCCTATGGAGGGAGTCATTGGAGAGCCTGGATGCAAGAGCTCACCTTTCTACAATGATTGTCAGTGTTTGCAGCACCTCAATACTGTCAAACACTGAGAAATGAGCTGTCAAAGAAAAATTGTGCGTGGTCCCTTTAAGAAAACCAGCAGATGACACGTCATCAAATGACATCATCTGACCGGCTTCCTCTTAATTGGCCGGCAAGACCGCAGGGCAGGCTAAACAAGGCCAACCGACGTAAAATCAGGTCCGTAGGCCGGATGTAGTTGGGGGCGGGACTGGAAGCCGGAAACCACCTGACCCGCTCCCAACCCGCATCTATTTAAAAAAGCGCAGCCATCGTTTTTCCGGAGTTTAAGAACATAAGAACATAAGATAAGAATTAGGAGCAGGAGTAGGCCATACTGCCCTTCGGGCCTGTTCCGCCATTCAATAAGATCATGGCTGATCTTCAACCTTAACTCCACTTTCCCGCCTGATCCCCATTTCCCTTGATTCCCCTGGAGTCTAAAAATCTATCTATCTCAGCCTTGAATATACTCAACGACTCAGCATCCACAGCCTTTTCAGTTAGAGAACTCCAAAGATGCACAATCCTCTGTGTGAAGAAATTCCTCCTCATCTCAGTCTTAAATGGCCGACCTCTTATCCTGAGACTCTCCAGCTAGGGGAAACAACCTCTCAGCATCTATCCTGTCAATCCCCCTCAGAATCGTATATGTTTCAATGAGATCACCTCTCATTCTTCTAAACTCCAGAGAGTATAAGCCCAATCTACTCAATCTCTCCTCATAGGACAATCCTCTCATCCCTGGGATCAATCTAGTGAACCTTCGTTGCACCGCCTCTAAGGCGTGTATGTCCTTTCTCAGATAAGGAGGCCAAAACTGTGCACAGCACTCCAGGTGTGGTCACACCAAAGTCCTGCACAATTGTAGTAAAACTTCCTTACTCTTATACTCCACCCACCGTGCAACAAAGGCCAACATGCCATTTGCCTTCCTAATTGCTTGCTGTACCTGCAATGCTAACTCTGTGTTTCCTGTACAAGGACATCTAAATCTCTGAACACCAACATTTAATAGTTTCTCACCATTTAAAAAATATTCTGTTTTTCTATTCTTCCGACCAAAGTGAATAACATCACATTTCCCCACATTATAGTCCATCTGCCGCCTTATTGCCCACTCACTTAACCTGTCTATATCCCTCTGTTTCTCTGGGGTTTCCTCCATTTCTCCTGGATTTACGTCCTTTCTCCTGGGTTTACGCCGCTCCTCCTGGCTTTACATAGAATCTATAGAATATACAGCACAGAAACAGGCCATTCGGCCCAATCCAGTCCATGCCAGCGTTTATGCTCCACTCGAGCCTCCTCCTGTCTTTCCTCATCTAAATCTATCAGTATAACCATCAATTCCCTTCTCCCACATATGCTTGTCTAGCCTCATCTTAAATGCATCCATACTATTCGCTTCAACCACTCCCTGTGGTAGCGAGTTTCACATTCTCACCGCTCTTTGGGTAAAGAAGTTTCTTCTGAATTCCCTACTGGATTTCTTGGTGACTATCTTATATTGATGGCCTCTAGTTATGCTCTTCCCCACAAGAGGAAACGTTCTCTCTGTATCCACTCTATCAAAACCTTTCATAATTTAAAAGACTTCTATTAGGTCACCCCTCAGCCTTCTCTTTTCAAGAGAAAAGAGACCCAGTCTGTTCAACCTTTCCTGATATGTATACCCTCACATTTCTGGTATCATCCTTGTAAATCTTCTCTGTACCCTCTCCTGTGCCTCTATATCCTTATTATAATATGGCGACCAGAACTGTACGTAGTACTCCAAGTGTGGTCTAACCAAGGTTCGATACAAGTTTAGCATAACTTCACTACTTTTCAATTCTATCCCTCTAGAAATAAACCCTAGTGCTTGGTTTGCTTTTTTTATGGCCTTGCTAACCTGTGGCGCAACTTTTAGTGATTTGTGTATTTGTACTCCGAGATCCCTTTGTTCCTCTACCCCACCTAGACTTCCACCCTCCAAGTAATAAGTGATCGCCCTATTCTTCCTACCAAAATATAATACCTCACATTTATCTGTGTTGAATTTCATTTGCTAATTATATGCCCATTTTGCAAGTTTATTAATGTCCTTCTGTAATTTGTTGCAGTCCTCCTCAGTATTGACTATTCCCCCCCCCCCCCGCCCCAATTTGGTTTCATCCGCAAATTTAGAAATTGTGTATTTGGTTCCAAAATCTAAATCGTTAATATAAATTTTGAACAACAGTGGTCCAAGCAGGGATCCTTGTGGAACACCACTACCCACCTTCTGCCACTGTGAATAGCTACCTTTTACCCCTGCTCTCTGCTTTGTCTTGAAGCCAGCTAGCTAACAATTCTGCTACTTGTCCCCCGACTCCGCATTCCCTGACCTTGATCATTTGCTAATTATATGCCCATTCTGCAAGTTTATTAATGTCAATTAATGCTTTGCACCAATCTTCTGCTGACCTTATGGCAGGAGGTCGAGAGAACCTGTGTGGAAATTCCACCCCAAGCTATCTCCCTTGGACAGTCAACAATCTCCCCTGAAAACAGAATATCATACCATCAGCATTCCAATCCCACGTTAGTCATTTCAAAATCCACAAACTGAGCGTTTGTGTATTTAAAGTTTTTTAAATAATCTTTGAGAGGTAAAGCGGCAGCGTAAGGTATGGCATCTTCAAAGTCAACATGGATTTACAAAAGGTAAATCGTGCTTGACTAATCTACTGGAATTTTTTGAGGATGTAACTGGTAAAATAGATAAGGGAGAACCAGTGGATGTGGTGTATTTGGACTTTCAGAAGGCTTTCGATAAGGTCCCGCATAAGAGATTAGCGTGTAAAGTTAAGGCACATGGGATTGGGGGCAAGGTATTGACTTGGATAGAGAACTGGTTGGCAGACAGAAAGCAAAGAGTTGGAATAAACGGGTCTTTTTCCGAGTGGCAGGCAGTGACTAGTGGGGTACCGCAGGGATCGGCCCTTGGACCCCAGCTATTCACAATATATATTAATGATCTAGACAAGGGAACTAGATGTAATATCTCCAAATTTGCAGACGACACAAAGCTGGGCGGGCGTGTGTGCTGTGAGGAGGATACCAAGAAACTCCAGGATGATTTGGACAGGTTGGGTGATTGGGCAGAAGCATGGCAAATGCAATATAATGTGGATAAATGCGAGGTTATCCACTTTGGTGGCAAAAACAGGAAGGCAGATTATTATCTGAATGGCAATAGATTGGGAGAAGGGGAAGTGCAACGAGACCTGGATGTCCTTGTGCACCAGTCGCTGAAGGTAAGCATGCAGGTGCAGCAGGCGGTTAAGAAGGCAAATGGTATGTTGGCCTTCATAGCGAGAGGGTTTGAGTACAGGAACAAGGATGTCTTGCTGCAGTTGTACAGGGCCTTGGTGAGACCACATCTTGAGTACTGTGTGCAGTTTTGGTCGCCTTATCTGAGGAAGGATGTTCTTGCCATGGAAGGAGTTCAGCGAAGATTCACCAGGCTGATACTGGGATGGCAGGAATGGCGTATGAGGAGAGATTGGGTCGATTGGGCTTATACTCGCTGGAGTTTAGAAGAATGAGAGGGGATCTCATTGAAACTTATAAAATTCTGACAGGACTGGACAGACTAGATGCAGGAAGGATGTTCCCGATGGGCGGGGAGTCACAGGGGTCACAGTCTAAGGATAAGGGGTAGGCCATTTAGGACAGAAATGAGGAGGAATTTCTTCACCCAGAGAGTGGTGAACCTGTGGAATTCTCTACCACAGAAGGCAGTAGAGGCCAATTCATTAAATATATTCACGAAGGAGTTGGATATATTTCTTAAGGCTAAAGGGATCAAGGGGTGTGGGGAGAAAGCAGGGACAGGGTACTGAATTTGGATGATCAGCCATGATCGCATTGAATGGCGGAGCAGGCTCGAGGGGCCGAATGGCCTACTCCTGCTCCTATCTTCTATGTTTCTATGTTTATGTTTCTTGTCCTGCTGCACCTTCAGTTTAACTTCTTATTTTCACATGACAAGGCCTAATTCAGAACAGATTTTCAGGGGTGGGATTGTTGGTCCGCTCTTTCTAGGCTAGCATTATTTCAGGCAAGAAAAGTACCCCGTTTGTGTCCGTCTTTTAGGAAACTACAGAACGGCGGGTGCAATATTGTTGTAAGTAGCACGGCTGCAGCTTCTGTTATATTTGGTGAGAACAAGGTGTTAACAATGCAACTGACGCTAAAGCCAATGATTAAAACGAGAACTTCAGGTGCCAAACAATTTGCATTTAATGTACTTAACAGTCCTCATACATCTGGGGCTAACTCTGTGTCAGAGAAGTGTCGGCATGAAGTGACAAAAGGCTGCTAATGATCTCATGAAGGCACATGATGGTTACAGCCCAGTAAATGACAACTGCTGCCTTTGAACACCATTTTACTTACTCTATAGAATATATTTATGTATAAAGTGCTAGAAAACCAGAGACTACACAATCAAACCTAAAAGCATTAAAGCACTTTTAGTGGTAATATGCATACTGAGCTGTAAAGAGGTATTTTGCATATCACTGAATGGCAATTTATCTGAAGCCATCTGGATTGTACCCTCTTTATATTACCGAACTGGGTTGAGAGGTAATACTTAGGTAATCTTTCCAACTTTTAAAAGGCAGCATCAAGCTCCTGATTTCAGGGAAATTAGCCAATCCATCACCGAGATCTTGTCATCTTGTACTTCTAGTTAGTTTCTTCTGTCCCGCTTGTTCAGGTGTTACAACATTTTCCTCTCATATATTGGTTTATAATCATACACCACATAGAGTCACGCACTCGCACACACATACATACATATGAATGCTGGTTGGCCTGTGCTTCAGCAACATCCTGTCTGACCAATGTGCCATTAGGGAAAAGCATTCTTATTTCCCCAAAATTTACGATCGGAGGCTCCGACCTGTAATAATTTACGCACTTACCTGGTGGCCCGGGAGGTATGGAGACTTGCGATCCTGGGCCTCTCCAGGTCCGTGCGGGCAGAGGCCCACGTATACCAGCCCCTGGGATCACGTGGGCCAGCCCAACCAATAAAAGGGAATCCCAATTCATACTTATAGGAGTTCCGTACGGACGGAAACCCCATGGGTCGGAATTTAACTCAGGAAAATTTAAGACACAACATGGTAACAAACAGCCAAAAATTTAAGGTAATGGCCCTGAATTTGCGGTCGCTACCGCCTTTGAAAATGACCACAAGTTTGGGATTTCCGCATGCACGCGCTAAATCCCGAACTTGCAATCTGTCAATTGCCAAATAGAAAGATGATCCGCTGTGACTTTCAAATCCTATTGCTGGTGAAAAGTTGGGCTAATTGCCCACCAACTGCGCATCAATTACGTTGGAAAATTTTACGGCTGGTGAAAACAGGCGCAGGAGCTTGTTTGCACAGTGTAAGGGGAGGGGAGTTGAAAATAATTGCAATTTCAGGGCCATAATAATTAGAAACATAGAAAAATAGGAAGAGTAGGCCATTCGGCCCTTCAAGCCTGCTCTGCCATTCAATATGATCATGGCTGATCCTCTATCTCAATAACATATTCCCGATCTCTCCCCATGCCCCTTCATGCCTTTTGTGTCTAGGGTTAAAAACGAACCGGTAAAAGAACTTACCAGGCAGCTGTAAAGTCTCGGTTTAAGGGATGAGATTGATTTAATTTTTTTTTAATCTTGCAGAGTCTTCCAGTAACGAACTGAACTTACTCCAAAGTATTCCCTGTGCTTTTTAAAGCCAAGTACTGCACCTGTCAAATAAATATTTAGTATCACACTGTTTAATTCACAAGTTGTAATACAAGGGGCTTTCTATGTTTCCTGATTGGCTAGTGAAAGGAGCATCGCCCCACGTGATTCCCGCTACGTTTATGCACAACGGCACGCCCCTGGGATCCGTGAGCCACTAGGCTGTGCAAAACTCGGCAGTGTTTCAAAGCAAGTTTTCCCTTGGGGCCTCGCACGAGGGGCTGGATTTTCCAAGCCCCGAGGAGGCGGGCATGGAGGCGGGACAGCCTGTAAAATCGGAGAAAGTGGGGGCGGATGGCAAACCCGTCCCCATCCCGCCTCTGTGCCCACTTGCCAGGAGGCGGGAAGATGTGCAGCTTCGGGTCCCGTCTCCTGGAGGCGGGAAAGGCTTTTAATCCTTTTAACAGGTAGTTAACAGGCAGAAAAAGGATTAGTGCCATTTTACCTTCACAGGTGAAGGCTTCCCGACCTCGGAGAACCTCGCCGGGCTGGAGGAGACGTGGAGGAGGTCTACGGCGGTTGGAGGCACCTGGAAGTAAGGTGTAGAGGTGAGTGATGGGTGCAAGTGTGCAGTGGTACGTATGCAAGGTGAGTGTTCAGTTATGAAAGGTATTAAAGGGTTGCAGGATGGAAACACAATTAAATTAGCCAGACTGATATTTTTTGTATTTTACGAAAGAGAGTGGAATCCTAACATTTTCTGTTGAAGTCACTTACCTTTTTTTCCTTCTATAGCCTTTAGCCGCGCTGGATCGGGAGAGCGGACATCCACCTTGTCAATTTCAGGTAATGGCTGATGGATCCTCCGATCCATCAGACATCTGAAATTTACTTATTTTCAATGTTTGTTGAGTCCTCACCTCAAAGGCTCATCAAACTAAAGAGAATGTCAGTGTTTGACAGCTTCACAGAGCTGTCAAACGCTGTCATTTCTTCTTTCAAGAAGTCTTGACAGAGAGCACGTCTGACGTTGACGTGATCTGTCAGTGACTTCTTCCCTAATTGGCTTGCGGAGCCTGTAGGGTGGGCTTAACGAGCTCAATCAGGGGAAAATCCCTCTGAATGGTCAGGCGAGGATGGAGGCGGGACATTGACACGACAAGCAGCAGTCCCGCCTCCAATTCACCTCCATTCACAAAATCCAGCCCGAGGTAAGTGCGCATTTCGTTCGGAGGTCGACGGCGTACTCCCTAGCTATGTTGCCGACTGCAATTTCAGGGCCAATAATGGCAAAGCAACAGTGCAACATGACAGCAGGTATTGAACCCTACTTTAAATATGACTTCAACAGAAAATATTAGGATTCCACTCTCTCTCGTAAAATACAAAAAATATCAGTCTGGCTAATTTAATTGTGTTTCCATCCTGCAACCCTTTAATACCTTTCATAACTGATTTTTAGCCAACATACAGAAGTCTAATACAGCTCGCTTTTAGTGTCGTTAACATAGAAAAGCATCCCAAGGCATTTCACCGAGACGTATTCAGACAGCAGTGAGCGGCAAGTCAAAGAAGGAGATATTAGGAAGTTTGATCAAATGCTTGGTCCAACAGCTGAGTTTTAAGGACGGTCTTATGTGAGGACAGGAAGGTTAAGAGGCAATGTTAGGGTGAACAGAGTTGGAGGATGCATGAGGACAGAGTTGGAGGAATGCAGAGTCTGGGGAAGGAGGATGGTGTTGTAGAGCTGTAGGAGATTATGGAGACAGGGAGGAGCCAGGCCATGAAGGGATTTAAACATGATGATGTGGATTTTCAATTAAAGGCGTAGGGGGACTGGGAGCCAATGTAGGTCATCAACAACAGGAGTGAGGGGTAGGTGGGACTTGGTTAAAAATAGGATACGGGCAGAGGAGTTTTGGATGAACTGAAGTTTACAAAGAGTGGAGGATGGGAGGTAGGCCAGGAGAGCTTTGGAATAATTGAGTCTGAAGGTGACTGGAGGATGGCTGAGGGTTTCAGCAACAGATGAGGATAAGGAAGTGGCAGAGGTGGGTGATGTAATAGAGGTGGAACCTGGCGGCCTTTGTGGTGGAGAAGATATGGGGTCAGTAGCTCAGCTTGGGGTTGAATAAGATGCTAAGGTTGTAAACAGTCTGTGTCAATCTGAGACAGTGATTACGGAGGGAGGTTTTATTTTTTAGTAAGAATGGATGATAAACACAGTACAAGAAACTTTCGATTTACCGGCACCTAAATAACCGGAAATCTCGGTTAACCGGCAAAATTCAGGAGCAGGTTTTACTTCATATTGTACTTGCATTCCTCCATCTGTTGCTGTGCAAGGGTGTTGCTGCAGCTGTTGCTAAGCTACAGAGACGCTTAGAACTTGTGGCCATTGTTCTGAACTTGTTGCTAAGCAACAGGGTTTGTTGCTTTATACGGAGCTGTCAGCTCTCCGTATCTTTTACTATAGCTTTCAGTTATCCGGAATTTTTGATGAACCGGCACCACGTCAGTCCCGTCCGTGCCGGATAAAAAGTTTCCTGTACTGCCTAAAATCTACTTTTTCTTTACTTGCGAAGTAATTTGACAAATTTAGGCGGAGATTTTCCTGGGCGCACTGATCACCTGAACATGATAAATAGCCGAAAATCGGGCAGGTAAGCACACGGCTGTGAAGGAACCCACCAAGTTTTCCTCCATTTAAATAGGGAAAAAAACTGTGCAGGTTCCTTTAGAGCGAGCGCTCTGAACCGCCTGATTCTCCTGGTTTCACTGTGCCCCTGGGTGGAGAGCCAGGAATGGCTGCTGAGCAGACACTATGTGCTACAGTAGCGAATACGACCAACTGTAAGCTATTTTAACAAACACTTCGCGTCTTGCCCTTCACTCATTTTTTTGAGGGATGTAGCAGATGTTCAGCAATTACTTCCGTAATATTAGCTGCGTTTCATTTTTATATTTTTGCCTTTTTTCCTGGGTCTAAGAATCACAGGGTGATATGGCAGATGCAATATAATGTGGATAAATGCGAGGTTATCCACTTCTGTGGCAAAAACAGGAAGACAGATTATTATCTGAACGGCAATAGATTGGGAAAAGGGGAAGTGCAACGAGGCCTGGGTGTCCTTGTGCACCAGTCGCTGAAGGTAAGCACGCAGGTGCAGCAGGCGGTTAAGAAGGCAAATGGTATGTTGGCCTTCGTAGCGAGAGGGTTCGAGTACAGAAACAAGGATGTCTTGCTGCAGTTGTACAAGGCCTTGGTGAGACCACACCTTGAATATTGTGTGCAGTTTTGGTTGCCTTATCTGAGGAAGGAGGTTCTTGCCATGGAGGGAGTGCAGCAAAGATTCACCAGACTGATATCTGGGATGGCAGGAATGACGTATGAAGAGAGATTGTGTCGATTAGGCTTATATTCGATAGCGTTTAGAAGAATGAGAGGGGATCTCATTGAAACTTATAAAATTCTAACAGGACTAGACAGACTAGATGCTGGAAGGATGTTCCTGATGGCGGGGGAGTCCAGAACCAGGGGTCACAGTCTAAGGATAAGGGGTAAGCCATTTAGGACAGAGATGAGGAGGAATTTCTTTACCCAGAGAGTGGTGAACCTGTGGAACTCTCTACCACACAAGGCAGTTGAGGCCAATTCATTAAATATATTCAAGAAGGAGTTAGATATATTTCTTAAGGCTAAAGGGATCAAGGGATATGGGGAGAAAGCAGGGACAGGGTACTGAATTTGGATGATCAGCCATGATCGCATTGAATGGCGGAACAGGCTCAAGGGGCCGAATGGCCTACTCCTGCTCCTATCTTCTATGTTTCTATGTAAAACAACTCCAGGTGTTCAGTAGTTTAGCTTTTCAAATATACTCTTCATATACTTGAAAAGGTAAAATTTGCAGGGCTATGGGGAAAGAGCAGGGGAGTAGGACTAGCTCTGTTAGCTGTGGCTCAGTTGGTAGCACGCTCGCCTCCGAGTCAGAAGGTCACAAGCCCCACTCCAGAGACTTGAACACAAAAGTCTAGGCTGACACCCCAGTCCAATACTGCGGAAGTGCTACTGGGCCATATTCACATAATCCAGAACTGAAAGTAAGAAAGAACTGTCAGCTCAAAGTATTGGTAAACCTTATAAAAAAAAAGGCAGAAGTGGCTGCACTAAACCTGCCACTGTAGCACTTCCCGCCCTCACTCCATGTCCCCCAGAGTGAGGCCCAACAGGAGACATCAACATGCTGTTTTTGAGCATTTCTCAATGGGTAAAGCTCCCACCAAACTAACATTTTCTCCCCACACTATTGGTATTAAATAGCTTGAATGTGGAGATTAACTTTTTAAAATATAAACAGCAAACTCAAATGTTTTTTTCTTCTCAAAGTTTCTGAAACAACTGTCAGGTACTCAGCCTCTCTTAACAGCTAAGATACACTTTACTAGACAATGTCAGGATGGATGCCTAAAAGGAATATTGAGGCAAGGAGTCAAGATACCAGACTTCTGTGTCTCAATTCACCTCAGACCACAGAAATGGCAGCTCTGGTTGGGAAGGAGGGATTATATTTGTTAATAAAACTGTCGCACAATAATGGAAAGGAATAAATCAAATAATAGTTGGAAAGGTTGCTTCACCTCATAATGCCCACCCAACCTTAAAGGTGCTTTGCTTCAAATTCACTTCTGCAGACACAAAACTTAAAACTCAAATAGCTGACTGATCAAAATATCATTTGTAATATAATCTAATTATAAATTTCATTTTCATTTGTAAAATGGAGAGCTGACATGTGGAATCTATGCCATACGGTGATATTCATTCCGTGATGCTGGCTCCGGTCACTTGGAGAAACAAACGATCTGTAACCCAAGAACTGGTTTTGTCTACATTTTAGGCCATTAACTATTTTGACTTTCCACCATGCTTTATGCTATTGGGAGCGTAGTCACAGTAAGTGTTAACTGGTTACTAACAATAGAACCTAAAGCAGATTATATTTTACTATTTAAAAAAAAGTTGACCCATATTAGTTTAGACTGTGGTATCTTCCTTCAGTATTCTCTCTCTCAATTGTCTATCTGTATGTACATGCTCATAATTCTGAGGATTTTCTCCCCCACCCTACAGCCTCTATGTTAGCAAGATTTCTTCACCATCTTTACGTCTGGGACCCAAGCTGCTGTCATCTCTCTACCGCCAAGATCCCCCAAACAATCGCTGTGCTTCTGAAAATATGCTCTGCTGGCAGTTTTGCTTCCAATTCCTCCGCTGCCCCAGCCTACATCAGTGTCGAGCTTTGCTCCTACCTTTCTGTGTCTCACCACTGTTTCACATCCCTCTCCCAAAATTCTCGGCACTAATGAATTTGCTCCACTGACACTGCGGATGTTGGGATAGCCCAAACTCCGTAGCCCTCCCCGTCTCCAAAATACAAAGTACAAGCAGCAACACCACAGCAATGCAAGGAACAGGATTTGAAGTGGGTCGGAAGAAGTAAGCAGAGGGGAAAGGGAAGGGAGCAATGGAAACATTGGAGAGGAATTAATTAATTGTCAGCTAACTCCTACGGAGAAACTAATGTTTTTTGACATAAACACAGCACACAATATTGCTTCAGAAAATGTTGTAGTCTGTGAGAGAGATTGTCAAATGCCAATATTTGGGTTATGAAGTTTTCCACTCCTAGTTGTCTATAATCTTCCAAGGTTATACATGCACCAGAATTTTTTTTTAAAGAATGCAGTGGTCACTGATTACAGCACAGAATTGCAAACCAACTCAGAATGGGATTAACACATTTAGGATTACATAGGATTACACAGCATATACAGTACAAAAACAGGCCAACCAGTCCATGCCGGCATTTATGCTCCACACGAGCCTCCTCCCTTCTTTCCTCATCTAACTCGATCAGCATAACCCTCTATTCCCTTCTCCCTTATCTAGCCTCATCCCAGGATGAACATAACATAAGAACATAAGAAATAGGAGCAGGAGTAGGCCAATCGGCCCCTCGAGCCTGCTCCGCCATTCAATAAGATCATGGCTGATCTGATCCTAACCGCCAATCCACTATCATAGAACCATCTCCTGAATCTAACAGAATTAGACACACGAAATAGGAGCAGGATCAGGCTACATGGCCCCTGGGCCCGCTCCGCTACCCACAGGGCCATGACCGATCCGAACCTAGACTCATGTCCAAATTCCTGCCTGCTCCCCATAACCCTTAATTCCCTTTACTTCTAGGAAACTGTCTATTTCTGTTTTAAATTTATGTAATGATGTAGCTTCTACAGCTTTTTGGGGCAGCATATTCCATGGACCTACCACCCTCTGAGTGAAGTAGTTCCTCCTCATCTCAGTTTTGAAAGAGCAGCCCCTTATTCTAAGACTATGCCCCCTTGTTCTAGTTTCACCCATCATCGGGAACATCTTCCCCGCATCCACCCGATCCAACCCCTTCACAATCTTATATGTTTCAATAAGATCGCCTCTCATTCTTCTGAACTCCAATGAGTAGAGTCCCAATCTACTCAACCTCTCCTCATATGTCCATCCCCTCATCCCCGGGATTAACCGAGTGAACCTTCTTTGTACTGACTCGAGAGCAAGTATGTCCTTTCTTAAGTATGGACACCAAAACTGTACGCAGTATTCCAGGTGCGGTCTCACCAATACCTTGTACAACTGAAGCAATACCTCCCTATTTTTATATTCTATCCCCCTAGCAATGAAAGCCAACATTCCATTGGCCTTCTTAATCACTTGCTGCACCTGCATACTAACCTTTTGAGTTTCATGCACCAGGACCCCCAGATCCCTTTGTACTTCAGTACTTTCCAGTTTCTTGCCATTAAGATAAAAACTTGCTCTACGATTTTTCCTGCCAAAGTGCATAACCTCACACTTTCCAGTATTGTATTCCATCTGCCAAATCTCTGCCCACTTACTTAGCCTGTCTATGTCCCCTTGCAGGTTTTTTATGTCCTCCTCACTCACTACTTTCCCTCCCATCTTAGTATCATCTGCAAACTTTGATATGTTACACTCGGTCCCCTCCTCCAAATCGTTAATATAGATTGTAAAGAGTTGGGGACCCAGCACTGACCCCTGCGGAACACCACTAGTTACTGATTGCCAGTCTGAGAATGAACCATTTATCCCAACTCTCTGCCTTCTGTTAGATAGCCAATCCTCTATCCATGCCAGAATATTACCCCCAATCCCGTGATTTTTTTATCTTAAGCAATAATCTTTTGTGTGGCACCTTGTCAAATGCCTTTTGGAAGTCTAAATACACTACATCCACTGGTTCCCCTTTATCCACCCTATATGTTACTTCCTCAAAGAACTCCAGCAAATTTGTCAAACATGACTTCCCCTTCATAAAACCATGCTGACTTTGTCCTATTAAATTATGATTATGAGCTTGTCCATTTGATCATTTTAAACCTAGACTCACAGACAATGAAAACGTGTTGATATTTTAATTTCTTTTGGTCCATCTTGCAATTTTCTCTCCAGGTGTGATTCATCACCTTTTCCACTCTCCATCCATTCAGTTACAATATGTGTTGTCTTTATTGTGACTCATGTTAGCAGCAATGAGAATGGAAGAAAAAGCAAACGCTCGAATGAGTGGAACCAAGACCCAGGGAAAACGTAGAAGTTCTTGTTTAGAAAAGCAGTAAAGTCTGGTGAGGCAGCAAGGTTAAATTAACCAATAGAAGGAGGCAGGAGCTGATCGGAAATATGGTAGAACATCACAAAAGGGACGACATAAATAACAAAGATAAAACTGACCAATTCTCATTTTATTGGTAATTAGTTCGTAGTAAATCAAATGCACTGTGTGACATCACTTACGTGGTCAGAGAATTGAAAAGATTCCTCATATTTTCATGCACATGGCATTGTTATTTAGCTGTTGAATTGGGGCTACACTCCTCCTAGTATCTGAGTACCCAACAGGAAAGCTCAAGTCCTGTTCTTCTTCCAAACTCCATCCCCCTGGCTTCAAGTTAAGCCTATTGGGGACTAAAGTCCACCTGACTACTAAATAAAACTTGTTCAGTGGCGAATCAAAAAACAAGCACAAAGTCTTTTTTTTTTCCACACAAAATAGTAAATATTCGTTTAAGAAATATTGAGATGTGAAAATGGTAGGGACTTTCTGGATAGATGAATTAAGATGGGCTGAATGATCTCCCTCATATGTAAGTATCTTGTGACTGTACAAATAAATAAGTGACTGACCAGTAAATCTACGTCTGCTTCTGACTAGAAAGCAATTCCATTTTTTTTATTGTTTCAGCTCCACAGGACAGGCCATTACTGCGGTATTACTGTTGACTTTGCAGCATCTGTTGTATTACAGCCTACTGTATGGAACTGAATTGGTACAGGTTTAACTTTGTGCCTTAGATGACCAATTGTGAACAGGTATTTTATTCGCAGTCGGTGTCAGGAACCAAAGAAAAAACACCAAGGTCCACCTAGTTCACTTTTTACCATCCTGGTAGACGCATGATATGATAATAGAGTTGTTGACTAACCATGGTGATCCATCTCTATCTACATTAATCTATAACAGACCCAGACATGAGGGAAGAAAACCCCTTGTAGTGGAAAGCTTTGGAAATACCCAAAGCCACCTCTTCCTCCGAAGCATCTAGCCTTAATGGGACACACATACAACCTATTTTATGTCGTATAGATTTCTCGTCCTTACAAAACAGCACATCCTACCATGAACAGCAGCAGGAGAGGTTTGCTGGCTCTTGATAAAAATGTTAACGTTAAAATTATACATGCATCCCATTGGAGCAGGACTTTTCAATAGTTTTGATGTCAGCAATGGCTCAATGGTAGCACTGTCACCTTTGAGTCAAAAGCTCTGTGATTTGCTGGTATTTAAAGATCTCAAAGCAGCTGTGATGACCTGTGAATTTATACTTGATCCACGTGCATGTGTGGAGTTTCAAGATGCAAGCCACTCGTCTCTAAAGAGAGGTATGAAATAGCTCACGTGACAAAGGGAGGGAACCACATGGAATAGCCTCTATTCTACTGAACATAAAAATACACAACTTAAACATGAGCTACAAACAAAATACCTAACTGAGTAGGTTATATGCAAAGTTCCCTGTAAGCTGCCTGGATGCGCAGCATTCTGGAGGTCCCGCACAGCCGGAGAGCCGGCTTTTAAATTGAAAATACACACATGCGCAGTGACCGTGCGGGCCAAAAAAAATTAAAGGGAACATTGGTTATATGATTAGCACTTGAATAAGCAAGGCTGGTGCAACCCTGTTTTTATGGCGTGGATGCTAAAACATGCTAATTCAATATTGGCTTACATTGATATTTACAAATACGACATTATCTTTTTTGCCAAAGTATCAATCTTCTGTCAGCCATTCAACTGTAAGACTTCATTATCTCTCATTCTGAGGCAAGCCCTGATGTGTAATAGCATTTCCCCCCCTCTTTTGCAGTTACATTTCAGATCTCATTATTATGTGATATATTTGAAAGAAAGACTTGCATTTATATAGCGCCTTTCACGATCACCGGACGTCTCAAAGCGTTTTACAGTCAGCAGTCAATTTGCACACAGCAAGCTCCCACAAACAGCAATGTGATAATGACCAGATAATCTGTTTTTTTTTAATGTTGGTTGAGGGATAAATATTGGCCAGGACACCAGGGATAACTCCCCTACTCTTCTTCGAAATAGTGCCACGGGATCTTTGAGAGAGCAGACGGGGCCTCGGTTTAACATCTCATCTGAAAAACAGCACCTCCCTCAGCACTGCACTGGAGTGTCAGCCTGGAGTTTTGTGCTCAAGTCTCTGGAGTGGGACTTGAACCCACAACCTTCTGACTAAGAGGCGAGGGTGCTACCAACTGAGTCACACTTGATTTAAACAAAAGTTACAATTTTGACATCATTTGATATTTTGTACTGAGCGACAATTCAGAAACAAACTCAGAAGTTGACACTGACCCAGATTTTAGTATCCATCAATACTTAAATTTCTGCTTTGTATAAAAATTATATAACTTAGTAATGAAGTAAACTACTTCAGGACTGTCGTATGAGGAGAGATTGGGTCGACTAGGCCTGTATTCACTAGAGTTTAGAAGAATGAGAGGAGATCTCATTGAGATGTATAAAATTCTGACAGGGCTAGACAGACTGGATGCAGGGAGGATGTTCCCCCTGGCTGGGGGGGGTCTAGAACGAGGGGTCACGGTCTCAGGATACGGGGTAGGACATTTAGGACTGAGATGAGGAGAAATTTCTTCACTCAGAGGGTGGTGAACCTGTGGAATTCTCTGCCACAGAAGGCTGTGGAGGCCAAGTCACTGAATATATTTAAGAAGTAGATAGATTTCTAGACACAAAAGGCATCAAGGGGTATGGGGAGAGAGCAGGAATATGGTATTGAGATAGAGGATCAGCCATGATCATATTGAATGGCGGAGCAGGCTCGAAGGGACAAATGGCCTACTCCTGCTCCTATTTTTCTATTTTTCTGTGTTTCAAATGAGGCAAGCTGCTTTGTATGAGCAATAACTAAAGGCACAAGGACTCAGAGGACAAAAGAATGCCACATCTTGTGCCAGGACACTCCAGGAACCTCGAGATACAGGGCCACCTCACACCATTCTTTCTCTAATCTGAAATGGGAATTGGTTGCCCAAACCAGAAAAAAAGACTGGGTGTAAAAACGATCTTTTATTTAACAAATCTTCAATTAAAATTTTTTAATAAATTATTCAATTTTTTTAACGTAGTACAAAAAGTATAGTAAACGGTAAAACAAAAGTAGTTTACTTCATTACTAAATTATATAATTTTTATATAAAGCAGAAATTTAAGTATTACTAGATCAATGGATACTAAAATCTGGGTCAGTGTCATCCTCTGCGTGAAGTGCTCATCACCCACAGTGACACTTGAGGTTTCTCCACAATCCCACTAAGCGGGCTGTCAAGTGACTCTAAGGAGATCTGACTGATGACATCCTTGAGCTGTATACACTGCCTACCAAGACCGCCTACTTCCACCTCTGTAACATTGCCCGTCTCCGCCCCGCCTCAGCTCATCTGCTGCTGAAACCATCACCCATGCCTTTGTTACCTCCAGACTCGACGATTCCAATGCACTCCTGGCCGGCCTCCCACCTTCCACCCTCCGTAAACTTGAGCTCATCCAAAACTCTGCAGCCCATATCCTAACTCGCACCAAGACCCGCTCACCCAGCACCCATGTGCTCGCTGAACTACATTGGCTCCCGGTCCGGCAATGTCTTGATTTCAAACTTCTGATCCTTGTTTCCAAATCCTTCCAAAGCCTCGCTCCTCCCTATCTCTGTAACCTCCTCCAGTATTACAACCCTCCGCGATCTCTGCGCTACTTCAATTCTGGCCTCTTGCGCATCCCCGATTTTCTTCGCTCCACCATTGGCAGCCGTGCCTTCAGCTGCCTAGGCCCTAAGCTCCGCAATTCCCTCCTAAACCTCTCCGCATCTTTACCTCTCTCTCCTCCTTTAAGCCGCTCCTCAAAAAACCTACCTCTTTGGCCAAGCTTTTGGTCATCTGTTCTAATATCTCCTTCTCTGGCTTGGTGTCAGATTTTGTTTGATGATGCTCCTGCGATATTTTACTCTGCTAAAGGCGCTATATAAATACAAGTTATTGTTGTTGTATGTAGGAGGGTGGCTAATTGTGGGTCGATGTATTCAGCAAGTTGACCACAGAGCCAATGCGTGGCAAAGCGTATCCAGGCTGAATTTTATACAGGATCTGATGGCATTGTGCAGCCGATGTAAGGCAGAGTGCAGAGTATCCATAATATATTCTACGACCCAGATTCTTTGGGCATTCTCTGTCTCCTGTTGGCTCAAGGTCTAAGGTGATTGGCCCCTGGTTCTTGTGCTGATGTATCTATTCTAGTGTAATATTTTTATGTCATTTCATAATCATAGACAGATTTACTCTAATCCAGGGAAATTTATTCCAGCACACCTGCGTGAGTCATTCTTCCCATGATTGACTCCCAGACCTGGCCTCCATTTTATGAAGCATTGCAGCAAGCCGCAGACCAGCAGCTTAAAAAAAAGCTAAGACTTGAACAGCTCCAAGTTCGATATAAATGCAGCAAAGTTTAAACTTTCTAAGCAATGACTGGTGCAATTCGGATATTTTACACTTCCTTGAGCTCGACCCTTTCTTAAAAAGCCAAACCAAATTGCAAAATGCTGTGTGTTTGATCTGAGTGTCTTCAAGAACGTACCAATTTCACAATGACTACAAATTCTTAATTAACCTGTCGGATAAACAAAGCCAGGGTCCTCAACCGCAACCCAACCCTTAAGTGAACCCGCCATTCGGTTTAAGATATGGAGAGTAATTAAACATCGGAACATAGGATTTTCGAGATGCAAAAATACCAAGGTCCATCTAGATCACCTTCTACCAACCTGGTGGTTGTATGATACAACAATAATCGAGTTGGTGACTAAGCAGGACAATCAATCTCTATCAATTACAAAAGACCTAGAAAAGAGGCAACAAAATCCCTTGTAGTAGAAAGCTTTGGGAACCATGGCCTAGAAATTCGGTTGGCTGCGCCACCAGTTAGCGCTTAAAGAGGGCACTCAGTGGCTTTAGCGCCACTGGCTGCGCCTCCCGCAATATTTAGCGGGGCGCTAATGGCGGCATTAGCCTGTAGCGCGGCGCCGCCACCGATGACGTAATCGGTGTGCGCAGCACCCCGCTACCGCCCCGATCGCGATATTTGGTCGCGCCCGCCTCTAACGCCAGTCGCAAATCGCGCCCGGTTCACGGGGCCTACCTGTGGCAGTAGTGGCGCAAATTAAGGTGGAGGTGCAGGGCAGCCATTTTTTTCGGTGGCCACCTGCCAGCACCTCCGTCCCCGGCCTCCTGATCCCCACCCCCCCGGGCAGTGCCGGCTGTGTCCCGAGAGCCCGGCACTTCTCCCCGGTGCCGGGCTCTTTTGCCGGCACTCGCGGTCGGTCATCGCGCTGGTGCAGGCCCCTCCCCCTTAAGAAGGGGAGGAAGGCCTGCAGTACCACAGCACGCCGTGCCGCAGCGTGTGGCGCTGCGGCACGTTGCGATATTCAGTTTGAGCGCCCCAAGAGGGACGCGGGGCGCCTCGAGCAGCGCCCCGCGTCCCTCTTGGGGCGCTCAAACTGAATTTCCAGCGGGCGCAATGGCTCCGTTCGTAGCGGTAATTCCAGCGCCCAGACGAGCTTGGCGCTCCGTTTGGGGCTCCACCGAATTTCTAGGCCCATAGGTCCAAAGCCATCTGTTCCTCCAAAGCATCTAGCCTTAAGAGGACACACATCTACAGTCTATTTTATATGGTATAGTTTTCTCATCCTTACAAAACAGCACGTCCTGCCATGAGCAGCATCATGGGAGATTTGCTAGCTCGTGATAAAAATGGTAATGTTAAAATTATACATGCATCCCATTGGAGCAGAGCTTTTCAATAGCTTTGATGTCAGCCGTGGCTCGGTGGTAGCACCCTTGCCTTTGTCAGAAGGTTGTGGGTTCAAGTCCCACTCCAGAGATTTGAACAGATAATCTAAGCTGACACTTCAATGTAGTACTTAGGGAGTGCTGCACTGTCGGAGGTGCTGTCTTTCGGAGTCCCCATCTGCTTTCGCATTTCCTACATTACAACAGTGACTACACTTCAAAAGTACTTCATTGGTTGTAAAACACTTTGGGATGTGCTGAGATTGTGGAAGGTGCTATATAAATGCAAGTTCTTTCTGTGATGCTGCTTCCTTTGAGTAAGCTTATATTCATTTACAGAAGAACATAAGAAATAAGAGGAGTCGGCCATATGGCACCTCGAGCCTGCTCCACCATCAATAAGATCATGGCTGATCATCGACCTCAACTCCACTTTCCCGCCCGATCTCCACATCCCTTGATTCCCCTAGAGTCCAAAAGTCTATCTATCTCAGCCTTGAATATACTCAAAGACTCAGCATCCACAGCCCTCTGGGGCAGAGAATTCCAAAGATTCACAAACCCCTGAGTGAAGAAATTCCTCCTCATCTCGGTCTTAAATGGCCGACCCCTTATCCTGAAACTATGCCCCCTAGCTGTAGACACACCAACCAGGGGAAACAACCTCTGAGCACCTACCCTGTCAATCCCCTTCAGAATCTTGTATGTTTCAAAGAGATCACCTCTCATTCTTCTAGAGTCCAGAGAGTATAGGCCCATTCTACACAATCTCTTATCATAGGACAGCCCTCTCACCCCAGGAATCAATCTAGTGAACCTTCGTTGCACCGCCTCCAAGGCAAGTTTATCCCTCACATTTTTCTTAAAACATTCACTGCACTCTGTGGAAACCTCTTTTCCAGTGACAATGTAGCAAAGAGTTCAAATGAAAAATGCAGCTTTGGATGTTAATTCAGGGTAGTGTGGAGTGTTAGGATGTGGGATTATGCCTGTGGTCCCCATGTATATCAGGCATGCTGTCGCAGACAGTAGGCTTTTACACACCTCTGAGCAGCGTTGATGTAGGCCTAAAGCAGGTAGTCTGCTTGTCCAACGAAAATGTAGCAGGGTTGGGGGAAAAAAAGCTAACAAAACGAGCAATAGAAATATAAAATAATTTACAACCTCCACACAAAAAAAGCATCGCTATGCTTAGTACTGGTGAATGTAGACCTGGGACTTGTTCATGCGATATATATTAATGTGATCTCCACATTTAGCAGTCTTGGCATCAATGCTAAATGTAAATAGCAGCATTAGAATTTCAACCTGTATCTCTGAAATATTCTGTATTAATATATAACCCTGGTAAAATACAGGTCACAATGTAATGCAGTTTAATTGTCAAGGGTTATTACTTTTAGCAGATAACAATGGATCCTTTTCTGGTCTAATGGCTCTACTTTGCTCAGGACGAGTGCCATCTCCATTATTTTGTTCCATTTTGCCGTCATGTTTGCACTGTATTGCTCATCTCAACATGTTGCCTGAATGTCAAAGCCTGTTATCAGAAAATTAGCATTGCAAAAATGTTAACCTGCTTAAGGACACAGAAAAAAACAAGTGGCATTTTGAATGTTGGCCCTCCATGTTTGAAACCCTAATTATTTGCTGCAGCTTCACTCGTTCATTCATCACTTCCTCACTCTCAGCCAGCAACACATCTTCCACCTAATTATACTGCAAATGTAATCACTATGTTAAGGATTATATTCCTCTGCCTTTATGCCTCAAACACCTTTCAAAATATAGCCTCATGTTCCCAAATCAACTACAAGAAGCTGAGCTCTTGGCCCAGACTGTGTGGAAAACCTGCAGTAAGGCAGAGTCAAGGAGGTTAAGGACATATATTGAGTTGTCCAAAGGAGGAGAGAAACTCTGAAAAAATATCAACAGAAACAGGGAGACGGGGAAAGTGTGGGGGAGTGCGGTAGCGCATCAAAAACCTGGGATGTCCGATAATATTGCAGGACCTCATTAACATATTCTTCTTCTGTCTTCTGCCTGGCAGCCGGTCAGATTGACAGGCTGGCTGGCTGTCGGGCAACAAAACCAGCAACAGGAGGCTGCAGCCGGGGACCGTTGGAGACGATCCCCAGTAACCAGGAGAGATCGGGATTGGAGCTTAGTGGCAGGTGAGGGGGGGGGGGTGGGTGAAGAGTCAGAGCCCAGTAGGAGCCCAGGATTGGAGCCTGGTGGGGGTCGCCAATCACGGCAGCGAGGAGAAGCCACGATCGGCAGAAGGGAGGCCGAAGGCTTCCTTGAGGAGCCATGGGGGAAAGCACTCCTGCACCTCCTGGCCTACAAGGAGTGCTCTAAAAAGCGCGAAGCTGCTGGGGCTAGCAGCTCAAGCCTCCATTTCGCTGCCGGGTTTCCCGCCCCCTGGGAAACCTGGCTGGCAACTGTTAAATTTAAATCAGGCTCCCAACTGCACTGCGGGAGCCAGATTTAAACGTGATGATGAAGTGTTCCACCTCTCCAAGACGGGACACGTACACGTCATGCAACCCGCCACCGTAAAAATGGCAGCAGATGTGTACGCCACGGGTTGAGGACCTGTTCCCCTATTTTTAATTTTTAACCCTCACCTGCCCATCGTGGAGGGGGGTTAATGTCGAGGTCCATGCCACTCAAGCCTCCATATTCATTTTAATTTCAACAGGAGCTAGCTGACCGATCTTGCAGGGGTCATTTGAACGCTCCCTCTGAGACTACAGGGAATGCAATGGGAATGCTGAAGCTCCATTCAAAATCCTCTCCATCGAGTCCCATCAGTCGAGTAATATTCTAAATGCCTGGCACATCTGATAGTAAAACCAAATATCCCTCTAAATTTGATCTAACCTGATTCGCTTGTATTAACAGCAGAGTCTTGATGGTACTTCATTTCAATTAAAGCTACTCTATGTCTCACCGGTTGGAATAGTGTCCAATTTAATTCAATCACAAGGTCCATACTTCTGCCAACGTTCAGCTTCCTCCAGATGGTAAAGCTAGCAGGGGCTAGCTTTTGAGTTAATCAAACCTTATACACAAGGATGTTAGGATACACAATCAAATGCAAATATTTTTTTTTTTTTTTTTTTAAGAAACACAGCATCCATTCAATAATGCTCGTACAAAAAGAGTGCGGCGATGTTAGCTGGTTATTGAGGTCTCATGAATATAAATGGGTAGAAACCAATAGTTTAGGGAAATATTCAGCCAAAGAAACCCTAGGGGGCAGAAGGTTTAAACAGAGATTAAAATGGTCCAATTTTTCTGATGAATGATCCTACCCAAACAATTAAACTATCAGGGGGAGATTTTCCTCGTGCAGAAAATGGCCTGAGTGTAGCATATAGAGAGTAAATGGGCGAAGAGGGTTACAGTCCCATAACGAAGCTCGCCTGATTTTCCATCCATTCATTCAAATGGACAGAAATGGGACAGGCTCCGTTAGGCAGGTTCATCCCCATAGCTACAGGAGGGAAATCTGCCCTTCCCTCGTTCGGATGCTGACTGACCAGCTGTACGTTTTCTGTCGTTATTTCAGATTTCCAGCATTTATTGTTTTGCTCTTAATATACATTTTGCTTTGAGGGGGAGGAGTATAATGGAATATTCTTTCAAAAGGACAGGCTACAATTTCACTTTCTGGACATCAAGTTGGGAAAACGTTTTGAACACAGGACCCTCCTCCCTTCAGCTGTGCTCTCCTGAGCGAGCCAGCATAAACTAAACACTTACTGCTCGTCACAGGAATTAAGGTAGGAATTAGGAACATGGGACCAGGAGTAGGCCAGTCAGCCCCTGTGCCATTCTATTAGATCACGCCTGATCTGTACCTGAATTCCATTTATCCGCCTTTGCTCTATACCCCTTAATATGGGACGACCGTACGTCCTTGTTTTCCGGGTTAGTCCCCAGATGAGGGACTGTGTCGCTGGGCAAACAAGGTCCCTGGAAGAGACCCCGGTTCACAAAACACATCCCTGAAGTGTACCCCTGGGCAGTGAGTGTACCCCCTGGGCAGTGAGTGTACCCCCTGGGCAGTGAGTGTACCCCCGGGCAGTGAGTGTACCCCCGGGCAGTGAGTGTACCCCCTGGGCAGTGAGTGTACCCCCTGGGCAGTGAGTGTACCCCCTGGGCAGTGAGTGTACCCCCCGGGCAGTGAGTGTACCCTCCGGGCAGTGAGTGTACCCCTGGGCAGTGAGTGTCCCCCCTGGGCAGTGAGTGTCCCCCCTGGGCAGTGAGTGTCCCCCCTGGGCAGTGAGTGTACCCCCTGGGCAGTGAGTGTCCCCCCTGGGCAGTGAGTGTCCCCCCTGGGCAGTGAGTGTCCCCCCTGGGCAGTGAGTGTCCCCCTTGGGCAGTGAGTGTACCCCTGGGCAGTGAGTGTACCCCTGGGCAGTGAGTGTACCCCCTGGGCAGTGAGTGTCCCCCCTGGGCAGTGAGTGTCCCCCCTGGGCAGTGAGTGTCCCCCCTGGGCAGTGAGTGTCCCCCCTGGGCAGTGAGTGTCCCCCTTGGGCAGTGAGTGTACCCCCGGGCAGTGAGTGTTCCCCCGGGCAGTGAGTGTTCCCCCGGGCAGTGAGTGTACCCCCGGGCAGTGAGTGTACCCCCGGGCAGTGAGTGTACCCCCTGGGCAATGAGTGTCCCCCCCCTGGGCAGTGAGTGTCCCCCCCCTGGGCAGTGAGTGTCCCCCCCCTGGGCAGTGAGTGTCCCCCCCCTGGGCAGTGAGTGTCCCCCCCCTGGGCAGTGAGTGTACCCCCTGGGCAGTGAGTGTACCCCCTGGGCAGTGAGTGTACCCCCTGGGCAGTGAGTGTCCCCGCCCGGGCAGTGAGTGTACCCCCCGGGCAGTGAGTGTCCCCCCTGGACAGTGAGTGTACCCCCTGGGCAGTGAGTGTACCCCCCGGGCAGTGAGTGTCCCCCGCGGGCAGTGAGTGTCCCCCCCCCCCGGGCAGTGAGTGTCCCCCCCGGGCAGCGAGTGTACCCCCCGGGCAGCGAGTGTCCCCCCTGGGCAGTGAGTGTCCCCCCCGGGCAGTGAGTGTACCCCCTGGGCAGTGAGTGTACCCCCAGGCAGTGAGTGTACCCCCAGGCAGTGAGTGTCCCCCCCTGGGCAGTGAGTGTACACCCGGGCAGTAAGTGTACCCCTGGGCAGTGAGTGTGACCTCAGTCACTGAAGGGGGCCGGGGGCGGGGGGGGAGGGGGGGCGGTGGGTCAGGTGTGACCTCAGTCACAGCGTGGGGGGGGGGGGGTCAGGTGTGGCCTCAGTTACGGGGGGGGTGGGGGGGGAGAGAGTGCTCAGGTGTGACCTCAGTCACTGGGGGGAGGAGTCAGGTGTGACCTCAGGCATGGGGGGGGGGGTTGCAGGGGTCAGGTGTGATCTAGTCATGGTGGGGGGGGAGTCAGGTGTCTGAATGCGCTTCAATGGTGTGACGTCACATCCGCAGTAATAATATACACTACAAATGCAAAACAATGTGCATATGTGTAGCTGTTAAATATAGGCTGCTAACAAATGTTGCCTCGCTGCGCTGCGCAACCTACATTTCCCATCCTGGCTACTTTGCTTTGCTCCCACCCTGTGTGTCCCCGGATTCGGTTTAAAAAATATGGTCACTCTACCTTAATATTCTTTGCTAACAAAAATCTATCGATCTCAGTCTTGAAAACTTAAACTGACCCAGCATCCACAGCCTTTTGGGGAGGTAAATTCCAGGGCCTAGAAATTCAGTTGGGCGCGCCAGCCGTTAGCGCCTTAAGGGGAGTAGATCTCGAGCGCTAGGTGCTTATCGCCCGGGCGCAGCGCGATCTGCGCCTCTCCCTAACTTCAGGACACATTTAGCGCCGGCGCAAAGTCTTAGCGCGCGCCCTGCTGCGCGCGCAGATCATGACGTCATTTAATAGTGCAACGCCCTTTGTGCGCCCCAAACCGGAACTTCACTCGCGCCGGCCCATTGTGCGCCGGGCGTCCCGAGCGACTGTGAAGTGGAACGGTACACAGGCCAGCCGGGCCGGGGGGAGCGCTAATTAAAGGGCACTTACCCAGCAGTATAAAGGCCAGCCATTTTGCAGCATTCACTCTTGTGCAACGGTTTTTTGGACAGAGACCAAGGAGGTGAGTTTACTGGTTTGGACCAACACTTGGACAGGTATTTTTGGCTCAGGCCAGAGCTTACCAATTATCTTAGCCTTCATTCAGAGCTCAGTGTTTGCCAGCATATAATGGGGGCTGCATTGGGTGGCAACGCTGAATTTCAGCCTTATGCCAGAAGGGCTTACAGACGCCGTGAGAGAGTGGCAGCCCTGGCTAGACGCAGAGGGGGCAACAGGCGTCGCCAACTGAAGCCTTACCCACGCAGGGTATACCGCCAGCAGACCTCCTATCTGACCATGTCTGCCGCGATGTGTGTTAGGAGGCTGCGATTCCGAAGGGAGGTGGTTGCAGACATCTGCCGGCTGCTTCAGAGAGATCTGCAGCCACAGCTGATGCGCAGGACGTCTCTGTCGGTGGCAGTGAAGGTGACGGTGGCTCTCAACTTCTATGCCTCCGGCTCCTTCCAATCCGCTACTGGGGACATCGCTAACATCTCCCAGTTCGCCGTGCATTGCTGCATCCGCCAGGTGACCGAAGCCCTTTTCAGAAGGAGACATCAATTCATCTCCTTCCCCATGACCCTGGACAAGCAGCAGCAGCGTGCAGTGGGGTTTGCAAGAATAGCGGGCTTCCCCATGGTGCAGGGCGCCATTGACTGCACGCATGTGGCTTTGCGGGCACCTCTTGAGCATGCCGAGGATTACCGCAACCGGAAGGGCTACCATTCCCTCAATGTACAGCTGGTGTGTGACCACAGGCAGCGCATCCTAGCTGTCAATGCCCGCTTTCCAGGCAGCAGCCACGATGCCTTTATCCTGCGACAGACAACTGTGGCTGACATGTTCCAGGCACAGCCTCCCCCAAGAGGATGGCTTATCGGGGACAAAGGCTATCCTTTGTGTACCTGGCTCATGACCCCGCTCCGCGCGCCCACGACCCCTGCTGAAGAGGCATACAACGAGAGCCATCAAGCGACGAGGAACCTCATAGAACAAACAATTGGCGTGCTCAAGCAACGGTTCCGCTGTCTCGACCGCTCCGGGGGAGCCCTCCAGTATTCGCAGGATCGAGTCTCCCAATTCGTCGTCGTTTGCTGCATGCTGCACAACCTGGCTATCCGCAGGACTCAGGCACTGCCACCTGACGTTGGTCCACCACCTCAGGAGGAGGAGCAGGAGGAGCATGAGGACGACGAGTACCAGCCCAGGAGGGACGCACAAGGTCCAAGGGCCGCCCGTCGTCGGCTTATTGAACGTCACTTCTAGGCCCCCTGTCAGGGAATGGCTTGTGCCAATGATAGAACATGATTGCAGCCGCTCCGCAAGCCCTCAGCCGGTTAAGGCAACAAACACTTCAAAGATCAAACATGGACAATGTGAATAAATAAAATGCTTTATTGTACAAACTCTGGGCCCTTCCCACATGAAAACCAAAAACAGAGGAAACCCCCAAAAAACACTCAAACACATTACTCGCTCCCACAACCTGGGGAGGATTAACAAAATAGGGCAACTAAAATGGCCGTCATTCTCGGCCTTCGTCCAAAACAAACATCACATCATCGGCCTTCAAAAAACAAATATCCAATTCTCGGCCTCAAGAAACAAACACAAATGGCCACACATTCGACTATTTGGCCCGCTAGGGCGATGCCTTGGCCATCTTTGGGTGGCCCCTGCCCGCCCTCCTGCTCCGCCTCAAAGTAAGGCCATTGGCTGCTGCAAGGCTGGGGGCAGGCTCCTGAGGGGCACATGTCGTGACGGCAGATGCCCTTGGGGGTCGGCCTAGTCGAGGTCTGGGCGTCGAGCGGCCGGCTGTTGATTGCTGCAGCTGTGGCTGGCCAGCATCAGTCGCTGCAGCAGCTCCTGGCAGCTCCACTGGGGGAGTGGCAGTGGCGGCTGGAGGAATGGCGGCAAGCTGGCGGGTGGCAGGCGCTCGCTGGTCGCCTGAGACACTGGCACTCGCCCGGGCCAGCACTGCAGCATGCGCACCAATCTGCCGAGGGACAGACCGATGTGCTGCTGCAGCGCGCCAGGTGCCCTGGCGATGCCTGGCTGACACAGCGAGTGTGGCAGCAGTGGGTGCCCGTGTTGACCTGTTCACTGACCGCAGCAGAGCAGCCAGTGACTGGACGGCACCACTAATCACCTGGCCAGTCGCTGAAAGATCTGCCCGGTATTCCGCCCGACTGGTGGCCTCTAAGGGCCCGAACTCGGCCACACTCCGAGAGAGGGAATCGATGGACTCAGGCAACCGTGCCACTGCCGCCATGAGCTCCGTGTGCCAGCGCTCCGGGTCCGCGGACAAGTCTTCGAGGCGTTCCATCTCCTCGGCGAAGAGCATCTCCTGACTGGAGGCCGGACTCTCCCTCTGGGGAGAAGGCCGCCGAGCTGGCCGACCCTTCCTGCGTTGCTGGAGGCCGCTGGGCCCAGCAATTGGACTCCCCTCCGACGCATCCCCCCTCTGGGGAGAAGGCCGCCGAGCTTCCACCCCTCTCCCGCCTTTCTGCAGCACGCAGGTCCCAGGAGCTCCCCTCCCCTTCGACACTTCCGCCACGCTGCCCTCCAGGGAAGACGTGTCCCCTACATTGGCCTGGGTGGCCGCGGCTGAGGGTTCCCCTGATGGGCCGCCTTCCTCTTGCTCCTCCTCCTGCTCCTCCTCGGAGGGTCTGTCACTGGCAAGTTGAGGGACCTCCTCTTGACCATCTGAAAGCAGGAAGGCACAAGAGTAGCTTTAGAGTGAGGAGAGGGCGTCAGTGCGGGATGCATGAGTGGTGGCATTCAGCGCATTGGTCGGACAGTGCCAAAGGATGTAGATCTGATGCGCAAGTGGGACGAGAGAGGTGCAAAAGGTGATGTCCTTACCATTGCTTCCCAGAACAGGGTCGGCATCTCCACATGCAACGGGCCCAATCACCCGGCCACCCATGAGGCGCTCCACGCGATGTTGCAGGTCGGTGAGTGGTTGAATATGGGGTCGTCCTCCCCCGGTCGCAGTCCGGCTCTTGCGATTATTCGCCAGCTTGGCCTGCAAGAGAAAGGTCGGCCTCTAAGTACAGTGTGTCGCCGTGATCTTGTGTGCACTGCCTCCCATGGTGGAATAGCCTGGCCAGTGTGTTGCCATGATCTGGTGTGCACTGCCTCCCATGGTAGAATAGCCTGGCCAGTGTGTCGCCATGATCTGGTGTGCACTGCCTCCCATGGTGGAATAGCTTGGCCAGTATGTTCAGTGCAGAATGTGCAATTGATGCTCATGCCTGTGCCATAGCTGCTGGATGAAGGCTGGCCATTAGAGCTTTCAGGTCCCTTTGCCCATAATGTGAGGTGCACATGCAAGGATGAGGAGGTCACTGGAAAGGGTACTCACCCTGACAATGCGTGCGAGGTCATTTAACTTTTTGCGGCATTGGGCACCGGTCCTGGGGACGTCGCTGTTGGCCGACAGCTTGCTGGCGACATGCCTCCAGGCTCTCCTGTAGACGCGGACCGTCGCCTTCTTGCCATTGTCCGGGTACAAAACATGGCGCCTCTTCTCCACAGCAGCAAGCAGCACACTCAGATCACGCTCTGAGAAGCGCTGCGCACGTTCACGGGCCTTCTCCATGTCTTCAGGCGCTATTTGGGTCCAGCAGCAGTGTTCAGGCCTAGCTGGAGGGCTCCACTATCCAGGGCGTGGCAGCAGACACAGTCGACCCTTCCCCCTTAAGAGCTGGCCGGCGCCAGGGTGTCTGCTGTCAGTCACGAGATGGCCGCACCTGCGCTGCGCCCGGCCTCGGCGCTATCGATCACCACCTCCGACTTAGCGCCCAAAGAGAGGCGTCCAACAGCAGTTTTAGCGCTCGCCCGAACTAGTAGGGCGAAGCTAATGAATATCGGAGAAGTGGCCTAGATTTGGCGGCGGACGCAAACTTTAGCGGACGCCCCACTTTAGCGCCCCAAAAGTGGCGTCAATGAATTTCTAGGCCCAGATCTCTATTACCCTTTGTGTGGAAAAAGCGCTTTCTGATTTCAACTACCTTAGCGCTGAAGAGAGGCACTCCCGCACCTCCTCAATGGCCCAACAATACTTACCTTTTCGCGAGGCCTCCAGCAATCCCGCTAAGGATCACCAGTCAGGCTTCTCAATGCCTGGAGAGATGGGATGGGCATCCGCTGTGCATGCATCACCCATTTCTCTTTGAAAATTGCAATCGGGGTCCTGTGACAGGCGTAGGAGCTTGATTTGTGCAATTATAACATCCTCCCCCCATCTTTGGGCAGGAGTGCTCGCTGCCCATCTAAAAGCCTGCCTGTAAACATCACAGAAAATTCAAAAGACAATGTGGAAGCTTACAAAATCCAAACCCTCTCCAAATATCTTCATCAGCTATGACAGCCTGTTTTGTTCTGATGCACCATATGTGCGCAAGACTGTCGACAGAAATGAGCCCACTGCTCTCTAAACTACATATACAGGTAGACTATCCTTTATCCGAAAACCTCGGGACCAGCCGTGTTTCGGTTTTCGGAAAATTTCGGATTTCAGAAGGTATTTTATAAGACTGGGAAATTTGTCGGGGTGGGGGTCGGCGGGGGTGGGGGTCGGCGTCGGCGGGGTCGTGCGCACGACTTACGCTGAACGAAAAAACTTTCGGTTTTCAGAGGATTTCGGTTTTCGGAAGTGCGGATAAAGGATACACTATCCCTTATCCGAAAGGGTGGGGGTCAGGGGGGGAGAAAAGAATATCGGACAGGCCGCTGCAGCTATCGGACGGGCCACTGTATTGTTGGGTTCACTCTCCCGGTATACCTCCTTCACACTGCCCGGCTCGGCCTGCAATCTCCTACCCAGGAGGGAACTCAGTGACCCTCTGCCCTGCTCAGGGTAAGTCATGCGCCACTCTGGTCATGTCGTGCGCACGACTTACGCTGAACGAAAAAACTTTCGGTTTTTAGAGGGTTTCGGTTTTCGGAAGTTCGGATAAAGGATAGTCTACCTGTACTGAATTTCCCATAAAGAGGCTTTTTCGCAGAAATCATACCAAAGGAGTGCTATGGATGAATAACTATTGGATTAAAAAATATATATAAAACTTGTAGTATATTAAATGTTTTAATTAATGGCACCAAATCGTCGTTTCCTTTCATTAGTTCTCCTCATTGGAGTCAAAATAGAGTAGAAATTCAACATCGTCACGCTGCTTTTATGGGCGTAAAGCGGACGGAGAATTAAACTGATAAGGCCCGAGGACCAATTTAGGATGGACCTTGGGCCGTGCCATTCTGGCGCACACCTTGGCTGCCCACCATACGAATCACACCCGGTTTCAGGCGTTGATGAGTTTAGGCCCCTGGGCACCATTACAAAGCCTCTCCATCAGCAGCACCATCACCAGCAATGAACAGGAAACTTTGCGTTATCCGGAGGCTAAATGTCCGGCAAGCTCGAGCCACCGGCAAAAATCAGGAGCCGTTTTGTTAGGTTTTTTTCTTCTCGTGGCTTTTTTTCTTCTCGTGGCTTTTTTGTCCAACAGTCAGGCTCTGCAAAGTCTCTCTGAAGCTGTTGCTAAGCGACAGAGACGCTTCCAAGGTATGGCCAACTGTTTAGAAGCTGTTGCTAAGCAACAGTGTTTGTTGCCAGATACGGAGCTGCTCTGTATGCTTCAACATTAACGCTGGTTTGTCCGGCAGTTTTGAAGGAACGGCAACAGCTCAGTCCCGTTGGTGCCGGATAGCACAAAGTTTCCTGTAGATCATTTTGTGCCTAAACTGCAGCTGTAACGCAATTTATTAGCAGATGTCATCAATGTATTCAGTAAAGGTAGAATCATAGAGGTTTACGGCACAGAAGGAGGCCATTCGGCCCAGCACATCTGTGCCGACTGAAAAAGAGCTATCCAGCCTGATCCCACTTTCCAGCTCTTGGTCCGTAGCCCTATAGGTTGCGGCACCTCAAGTGCATATCCAAGTACTTCTTGAACACAATGAGGGTTTCTGCCTCTACCACCCTTTCAGGCAGTGAGTTCCAGACCCCCACCACCCTCTGGGTGAAAACATTTCTCCTCAATTCCCTTCTAATCCTTCTACCGATTACTTTAAACCTATGACCCCCTGTTTATTGACTTCTCCTGTGCAGTAATATAAAAATCCACTTCAATGACCACATGACGCTGGAAACAAAAAGCCCGTGTAAAATAGATTGCAGCATTGCACATTTAGCTTTCACTAGCTTACAGATCTACAGCGACTGTACTTTAGGATAGGTGTATGGCTCAGAATGGGCTTGCACCAAAATAGCACCAGAGTATTGAACAATATTGAAGATTTTCTGAAGTATTTGTTTTCGAGGTCTATTTTTACACACTGAGAAATTCAGCAATCAGATATACGGCTCCAAACACTTCAAATGCACTGTTCATTTAATTAGGTGAGTGCACAATCCATACTGAAGCTATCTGAAGGTCAAATAAATGAAAAAAAGTCAGCTAAATGGTGGAGCAGTATACTGAAGTCCCAAGCGAGTAATTAGGAAAGCAAATGGAGTGTTGGCCTTTATTGCAAAGGGATTGGAGTATAAAAGTAGGGAAGACCTATTACAACTGTACAGGGAATTGGTGAGACCACACCTGGAGTACTGCATACAGTTTATTTAAGGAAGGATATACTTGCATTGGAGGCAGTTCAGGGAAGGTTCACGAGGTTGATTCCGAAGATGAAGGGGCTGTCTTATGAAGAAAGGTTGAGCAGGTTGGGCCTATACTCTTTGGAGTTTAGAAGAATGAGAGGGGATCTTATTGAAACATATAAGATTCTGAAGGGGCTTGACAGGGTAGATGCAGAGAGGATGTTTCCCCTCGTGAGGGAATCTAGAACTAGGGGGCATAATTTCAGAATAAGGGGGCACCCTTTTAAATCGGAAATGAGGAGGAATTTCTTCTCTCAGAGGGTCGTGAATTCTCTTCCCCAGAGAGCTGTGGAGGCAGGGTCATTGAATATATTTAAGGTGGAGATAGACAGATTTCTGAACGATAAGGAAGTCAAGGGTTATGGGGAGCGGGCAGGGAAGTGGAGTTGAGGCCAAGATCAGCTCAGCCATGATCTTATTGAATGGCGGAGCAGGCTCGAGGGGCCAAATGACCTACTCCTGCTCCTACGTCTTAGGATCTTATGTTTTATGTAAGATGTGGTACGTGTAGTGATAGTTCTGGGGCCTGACAATCCCACTCTCTATCAGAGGTAGAGAGTGTCTCTACTATCAAGGGTACCTTCCCACAGATAAACAAAATGGAAAAATCATTACAAGTCACCCAGGGTTAGTGCCTTCTCACACCTAGTTTTAGGCAAACACTGACAGAGGCCTGGGAACAGGTTGTCCATGCACTGTCCCTCACCAAGAATCATCGAATGGAAATAGCACAGGAGGCCATTTGGCCCATCGAGCCCATGCCTGCTCTCTAAAGAGCACTTCAGCTAGTCCCGCTCCCCCGCCCTTTCCCCGTAACCCTGCAGTTTTCTTTTCTTTCAGGTACTTATCCAATTCCATTTTAAAAGCTATGATTGAGTCGGCCTCCATTACCCTTTCAGGCAGTGCATTTCAGAGCCTAACCATTCACTACATAAAAAGTTTTTCCTCATGTTGCCTTTGGTTCTTTTGCCAATCACCTTAAATCTGTGTCCTCTGGTTCTCGACCCTTCCACCAATGGGAACAGATTCTCTCTATCTATTCTGATGGCAAATGAGGAGGCAAGACCCCAGTTATTCACAATATATATTAATGATCTAGGCGAGGGAACTAGATGTAATATCTCCAAGTTTGCAGACGACACAAAGCTGGGTGGGTGTGTGTGCTGTGAGGAGGATGCCGAGAAAATCCAGTATGATTTGGACAGGTTGGGTGATTGGGCAGAAGCATGGCAGATGCAGTATAATGTGGATAAATGTGAGGTTATCCATTTTGGTGGCAAAAACAAGAAGGCAGATTATCTGAACGGCAATAGATTGGGAAAAGGGGAAGTGCAACGAGACCTGGGTGTCCTTGTGCACCAGTCGCTGAAGGTAAGCATGCAGGTGCAGCAGGCGGTTAAGAAGGCAAATGGTATGCTGGCCTTCATAGTGAGAGGATTCGAGTACAGGAGCAAGGATGTCTTGCTGCAGTTGTACAGGGCCTTGGTGAGGCCACACCTTGAGTATTGTGTGCAGTTTTGGTCACCTTATCTGAGGAAGGATGTTCTTGCCATGGAGGGAGTGCAGCGAAGATTCACCAGACTGATACCTGGGATGGCAGGAATGACGTATGAAGAGAGATTGGGTCGATTAGGCTTATATTCACTAGAGTTTAGAAGAATGAGAGGGGATCTCATTGAAACTTACAAAATTCTAACTGGACTAGACAGACTAGATGCAGAAAGGATGTTCCTGATGGCGGGGGAGTCCAGAACCAGGGGTCACAGTCTAAGGATAAGGGGTAAGCCATTTAGGACTGAAATGAGGAGGAATTTCTTCACCCAGAGAGTGGTGAACCTGTGAAATTCTCTACCACAGAAGACAGTTGAAGCCAATTCATTAAATATATTCAAGAAGGAGTTAGATATATTTTTTAAGGCTGAGGGGATCAAGGGATATGGGGTGAAAGCAGGGACAGGGTACTGAATTTGGATGATCAGCCATGATCGCATTGAATGGCGGAGCAGGCTCGAGGGGCCGAATGGCCTACTCCTGCTCCTATCTTCTATGTTTCTATGTTTCTAAAATAAATGGGAGGAAGTACCTTAAAAAGAGGGGCGCTCAACCACAACAAGAAAAAAGGATATCGAGGGCAATCCAATATGTGGTCTGTGCATTTTATTATTTAATAGTGTTGTCTACAGCAATATTCTGTACCTACAGCAATATCAACCATTTTTAACAATGCCATCCAAGGGCGCACCTAAAAAAAACCACACTAAAACTTCTGTCACAGAATATTACAGATGTGATAAAAACAGAGAATTACAGCACCATCCACATGGGATGAAAGTTTAAAAAAATTAGTGCCATGATATTCTGCAGGGGTTCTACTGGTATCCCACTGGAGTTATGGCGGAAGACCAGTAGAACCCCCCACAGAATTTTAGGGCCTCGGCTTCTAAATGTGATTATTCGCCAATATTCTTAAAATTGAAACTGGTCATAATCTCTACCCCTGTCCCACATACCGAGATGTCAATAGTACACAAATGTATCCACACACCTTTCTAACTGAACAGTGGTAAGATTATAGTACAACCTAGCAAGCATCCCCTCAATGCAATCACATTACTGCATAAACCATCTGTAATGCTAGCATGTTGTGTTGTTAATCATTAGTCTCCAGAGAAACCTATAGACAGTGTTACCAGTTGTCCTTTCACATCACTGCAGTTAATCCAAGTAAGTTAGAATATCCTTCTGCCAAATGTTGCTACGAGCTCACCAAGTCTGAAACGACTTGCCCCTACTAATGGATCCATTAAGCTGTGTATGAAAGCAGCCAGCCAGAAGCACAGTATTCTCCAAGCCAACATCCTGAAAGGCTCAGATGACCTATATTTACTGCTTCATTTCCCCTCACATTAGTCCAGTGCGGCCTGAACGGACATTGAAGGCTGCAGTAATCGAACTGCCCCACAAATTAGACTGAAATAACATAATGAGCTTTTATGCTCACCAAGATTTAATAAACTTGACTATGAACAAGTGCAGAAACAAACTGCTAACTATTCCCTCAGAGTACATTTATAGTATTACTTTTCAACATTTCTGCTTGTAATGGTATCGTAGAAAGGACAAAGAGACAGATATACGAGGTCCCATTTGGTTTTCTAAGGGGAGGAACCTCTATCCATTCCACGAGACCTCCAATGTCAGCGCGGCTGAGCTGGGGTGGAGACTCCTTATACTGGGAGTTCCCACTTCCCTGACCCAGACATTACACTGGAGGCTGGTATGCCAAGAGAGACGAGGCTGCCAGAGGGAGTTGGGGTTTTTCTAGGCTAAGGAAGGAGCCTTGACATCCAAAGAAAGTAATTTTTTTCAAAAAAATAACCTGTCAGCCCCTTATACAGGATGCCAAGTGGCTGCTGGTTGATGTCTCATGGGAATGGGGCTGCCTGTTCCCCCCCACCCCCCCTCCTCCAAGCACCAGATTTTACAGTACATAAGAAATAGGAACAGGAGTAGGCCATTCAGCCCCTCGAACCTGCTCCGCCATTCAATAAGATCATGGCTGATCTGATCTTGGCTTCAACTCCACTTTCCTGCCCACTCCCCATAACCCTTGATTCCCCTGTTTTTCAGTAAACTAGGTGGGCACCCCTGCCAATAGGGGGCACCTCTTAGATGCCCACCATGGTGGAAAGGCTGCAAAATATAGCTTAGGGTGCCCACTCCAGGAGAGTTTTAAAATGCCAGCCTGTTAGAAGGGGATGAGAAAACTTTAAAATTACAGAAACTTCGGAGGCCCAGGCCTTCCCTGGAGCAGGTGGAAGGCCCACCCTTAACAAGACCATGTGGAAACTGCTGGGGAGGCCGGGGCCCAACATATCCAGGTCGCACCTAACTTGTGGTCCTATCTGCTGGATCCCTGTCGGAGTTACAGCAGGACCATGCCAGAAGGGCCATGTATTTTTAACCCCATTTATATGTTTTGTTATATATGTAGGAAGGAGACAGGAAACTGGTGCTCCAAAAGATTTTAGAAAAGACGGTTTTAGTGGTTTGCCTGGTTCTTTTTCTGGTGGTTGGTGGTTCTTGGTTTGCAGCTTTGAAAAAAATTGAGCAATTTGATGTGTAGCTTTTCCTACCTGTCTATATTTGAACATATCATAATGGTGAGCTCAACAGATAGAGATACTTTGAGCCAGTCAAGTAAGTGAGGCATATCCAGTGCAGTACTGAGGGAGTGCCACATTATCGGGGATGCCATCTTTCAGAAGAGACGTTAAATCAAGGCCCCGTCTGCCCGCACAGTTGGACATAAAAGATCCTGTGGCACTATTATTTCGAAGAAGAGCAGGGGAGTTCACCCCGGTGTCCTGACCAATACTTATCCCTCGACCAACACCTAAAAACAGATTACAGGAAACTTTCGTTTATCCGGAGGTTAAATGTCCGGAAAGCTCTATCTACCGGCAAAATTCAGGAGTCGGTTCAGATAATTTTTTTTTCTTTTCGTTGCTTCTTTTCTCCAGTCCTGGCTCTGCAAGCGTCTCTGTAGCTAAGCAACAGCTTCAGCTAGACGCTTGCAAGCTGCGCCGACTGTTTTGAAGCTGTTGCTAAGCAACAGGGTTTGTTGCTTCACACGGAGCTCTGAGCTCCGTATGTTTTAAACATTAGCACTGGTTTCTACGGCAGTTTTGATCTAACGGCACCAGCTCGGTCCCGTCGGTGCCGGATAGCAGAAAGTTTACTGTATCCAGTCATTATCACATTGCTGTTTGTGGGACCTTGATGTGGGAAAATTGGCTGCCGCATTTCCGACATTGCAACAGTGACTACACTTCAAAAGTGCTTAATTGGCTGTAAAGCGCTTTGGGACGTCCTGAGGTCGTGAAAGGTGTTATAGGAATGCAAGTCTTTTTTCTTTTATATAGCTGCTATGTGTGACACTTTACATAATATTAACAGCACAGAAACAGGCCATTCGGCCCAACAGGTCCATGCTGGTGTTTATGCTCCACACGAGCCTCCTCCCACCCTTCTTCATCTAACCCCATCAACATATCCTTCTATTCCTTTCTCCCTCCTGTGTTTATCTAGCTTCTTCTTAAATGCCTCTATGCTATTCACCTCAACAACTCCATGTGATAGCGAGTTCCACATTCTAACCACTCTCTGGATAAAGACACTTATCTTGAATTCCTTGTTGGATTTATTAGTGACTATGTTATATTTATGGCCCCTAGTTCTGGTCTCCCCAGCAAGTGGAAACATCTTGGCCTAGAAATTCGGTGGGCTGCGCCACCAGTTAGCGCCCAAAGAGGGCACTTAGTGGGTTTAGCGCCACTGGCCATGCCTCCCGCGAAATTTAGCAGGGCGCTAATGGCGGCATTAGCCTGTAGCGCTGCGCCACCACCGATGATGTCATCGGTGTGCGCAGCGCCCCGCTACCGCCCCGCTACCGCCCCGATCGCGATATTTGGTCACGTCCCCCGCTGTAACGCCGGTCGCAATTTGCGACTGGTTCAGGGGGGCCTACCTGCGGCGGTAGTGGCGCTAATTAAAGGGGAGGTGCGGGGCGGCCATTTTTTTCGCTGGCCACCTGCCAGCACCTCCTCGCGCCGCCGTCCCCGGCCTCCTGAGCACCCCCCCCCCCCCCCCCCAGGCAGTGCCGGCTGTGTCCCAAGAGCCCGGCACTTCTCCTCGGTGCCGTGCTCTTTCGCCGGCATTCGCGATCTCTGATCGCGCTGGTGCAGGCCCCTCCCCTTTAAGGGGAGGAAGGCCTGCAGTACCACAGCGTACCGTGCCGCAGCATGTGGCGCTGCGGCATGGTGCGCTGCGATATTCAGTTGCAGCGCCCCAAGAGGGAAGCGGGGTGCCTCGACCAACGCCCCGCTTCCATTTGGGGCGCTGAAACTGAATTTCCGGCTGGCGCAAGCAGCTCCATCCGGAGCGGTAATTCCGGCGCCCAGGCGAGCTTGGCGCCACCGAATTTCTCGGCCCTTGTTTACATCTACCCTATGAAACCCTTTCATAATCATAAAGACCTCTATCAGGTCATCCCTCAGCCTTCTCTTTTCTAGAGAAAAGAGCCCCAGCCTGTTCAATTTTTCCTGACAGATACAACCTCTCAGTTCTGGTATCATTCTAGTAAATCTTTTTTGCACCTTCTCCAGTGTCTCTATATCCATTTTATAATATGGAGACCAGAACTGACCACAGGACTCCAAGGCCTAGAAATTCAGTATAGCCACGTTTGGGGCGCTACAGCCGGGCGGCCGCTAAAGTTTACGCCCGGCGCAACTTAGCGCCACCTTCGCCGATATTCAGTTGCATCGCCCCAAGAGGTTGCTGCTGCGCTAAAACAGGCGATACGTGACTATCATTAGGCGCTAAGCCCGCGGTCCGGGGTGCTACCCCCGAGGGCGGGCGCAGTGCAGGTGCGGCGAGTTGCTGATTGAAGGCAGACACTCTGGCACCGGTCAGCTCTTAAAGGGGGAGGGTGGATTTGTTTGGCTGCCACGCCCTGCACACTGCAGCCCTGAAGCAAGGCCTGACCACTGCTGCTTGAACTGTTCAACGCCCAGGACAATGGAGAAGGCCAGGGAGAGAGCGCAGCGCTTCAGCGAGGGTGACCTGAGGGTGCTGGTTGGCGCAGTGGAGCGCAGGCGCCATGTTCTGTTCCCTGAAGGTGGCAGGAGGCCGCTGCCCAGCGCCTATTGGAAAGCCTGGAGGGAGGTGTCAAACAGGGTGACCTCCAACAGCGTGGTTGCCAGGACTCCTGTACAATGCCGAAAAAAGTTCAACGACCTCACTCGGGTTGTCAGGGTGAGTACCCTTTCCAGTGTCCTCCTCATCCCTGCATGTGCACCTCACTTTATGGGCAAAGGGACCTGAAAGCCCTAATGCCCAGCCCTCATCCAGCAGCTATGGGACTGTCATGAAAATCACTTGCACATTCAGGACTTTACACACTGTCAGGGCTATTCCACCATGGGAGGCAGTGCAGGCAAGATCAGGGCTTCACACTGTACTTAGAGGCCGTCCTTTCTCTTGCAGGGCAAGCTGGCGCACAACCGAAGGCAGCAGCGTCAGACCGGGGGAGGCCATCCTGACCTCAAACAGCTCTGCGACCTGGAGCAGCGTGTGGAGCGCATTATGTCAGGCCGGCTGATTGGCCCCGTCGCCAGTGGAGATGCCGACCCTGTTGTGGGCCCCAATGGTAAAGGCATCACCTTTTTGACCTCTCTCTTTCCACTTGCGCCTCACACCAGCATCCTTTGCCACTGTCGGACCAATGCAGTGCATAGCAGCACTTATGCCTCCCTCGCTGCCGCCCTGTCCTCACTCTAAAGCAACTCTTGTGCCTCCCTGCTTTCAGATGGTGACTCGCCAGGTGAGGAGGCGGCCCCTCAAGCTGGCACTGTGTCCGAGTCAGACATAGAGGAGGAGGAAGAGGAAGCCAGACCATCAGGGACACCCTCAGCCGAGGCAGCCCATGGCCATGATGGTGACACGTCTTCCCTGGAGGGGAGCAGGGGGGAAGGTTCGGAGGATAGTGAAGCTCCAGGGACCAGCGGGCTGCAGCAACGCGGGAGGGGTGGGGAAGCTCGGCGGCCTTCTCCCCGGAGGGTGAGTGCGGCCTCCAGTCCTGCTACGGTGAGCGCAGAGGAGGTGCGGATCCTAGCGGAAATGGGCGCCCAGGCTGAGTGCAGGCACACTGAGCTCATGGCTGCAGTGGCAAGGATGCCTGACTCCATAGAGTCACTGTCAAGGAGTGTGCAGGAATTCGGGGCAGCACAGGCCAGGAGTCTGCAACAATTCAGTGCAGCACAGGCCAGGAGTCTGCAGGACTTCGCTGCATCACAGGCGGCTTCTAGCCAAGTGCTCAGTCGTGCCGTGCATTCACTGGCTGGTGTCATGCAGACACAGACCAGGGCCACACGGGCACTAACTGCTGCCACCCTCGCTGGATCGGCCAGGCATCGCCGGGGCACTCGCCGCGCCGCAGCAGCCCAGCAGTCTGTGCTTCAGCAGATTGCTGCGCATGCTGCAGTGCTGGCCCGTGCGAGTGCCAATGTATCAGCCGACCAGGGAGTACCTGTGATCTGTCAGGTTGGCAGCATTCCTGCAGCCAAAGCTGTCACTCCTCCATTGCAGCTGCCACCAGCCGTTGGACAGACTGCTGCCACCCAAGCAGAGTTGGAGCAGTCAGCAGCCGGCCCCTCCAGGCCCAGAGCTGGTCCAGGCCGACCCCCAAGGGCATCTGCCGTCTCACCATCTGACCCTCAGCAGCCTTCCCCCAGCCTTGCTGCAGCCACTGGGGTCCCATTGAGGAGGAGCTGCAGGGCGGGTAGGGGCCAGTCACGGATGCGAAACGCATCACCCTCGCAGGGGAAAAAGTAGAAGGTGTGGCCAAATGTTTTGTTTTACTTGTAAAGGCCGAGACTGGTGTATTTGTTTTACTTGTAAAAGCCGAGACTGGTCTATTTGTTTTACTTGTAAAGGCCGAGACTGGTCTATTTGTGTTTTTGGGGGGGGGTTTCTCTCCATTAGTTTGTTATGTGGGAAGGGCAGAGGTATCATAGTAAAAAAAATTCTTAAATCGCACTGTCCATGCTTTCTTTTGGAAGTCCTGGTTGCCCTGCTCGGCTGAGGGCTTGTGGAGCGGCTACATTCATCTTCTGCCATTGGCACAAGCCATTCCCTGAGAGGGGGCCTAGAACCGACTTGCAATAAGCCGACGGGCGGCCCTTGCACTTTCTGCCTCCCTCCTGTGCTGGACCTCCTCCTCCTCCTCTGGTGGTCCTCCAATGTCTGCTGGCAGTGGCTGAGTCCTGCGGATAGCCAGGTTGTGCAGCATGCAGCACACGACAACGAAATGGGAGACTCGCTCAGGCGAGTACTGTAGGGCTCCTCCGGAATGATCCAGACAGCGAAACCGTTGCTTCAGCACGCCGATTGTTTGCTCAATGATGTTCCTGGTTGCTTGATGGCTGTCATTGTATCCCTCTTCAGCAGGGGTGCTGGGCGCACGGAGCGGGGTCATCAGCCAGGTGCACAAAGGATAGCCTTTGTCCCCGAGAAGCCATCCTCGTGGGTGAGGCTGGGCCTCGAACATGTCTGCCACAGAAGTCTGGCGCAGGATGAAGGCATCGTGGCTGCTGCCTGGAAAGCGGGCATTGACAGCTAGGATGAGCTGCCTGTGGTCACACACCAACTGCACGTTGAGCGAATGGTAGCCCTTCCGGTTGCGGTAATCCTCGGCATTCTCTAGAGGTGCCCGCAAAGCCACATGCGTGCAGTCAATGGCGCCCTGCACCATGGGGAAGCCCGCTAATGCTGCAAAGCCCATTGCACGCTGTTGCTGCTTGTCAACGGTCATGGAGAAGGAGATGAACTGACGTCTCCTTCTGAAAAGGGCATTGGTCACCTGGCGGATGCAGCAATGTACCGCAAACTGGGAGATGTTGGAAATGTCCGCAGTGGCGGATTGGAAGGAGCCGGTGGCATAGAAGTTGAGAGCCACCGTCACCTTCACTGCCACCGACAGAGACGTCCTGCTCCTCAGCTGTGGCTGCAGATCTCCGCAAAGCAGGTGGCAGATCTCAGTGACCACCGCCCTTCTGAATCGCAGCCTCCGAACACACTGCTCCTCAGACATGTTCAGATATGAGAACTGCTGGCGGTATACCCTGGGTGGGTAAGGCCTCCTTTGCCGACGCCTGTTGCCCCTTCTCCGTCTGGCCATGACTGGCACTCTCTCACGGCGTCTCTGAGCCCTTTGAATGCAATGGAGAAGCCCAACGTTTCCACCCATTGCAGACCCCATTATATGTTTCCAATCAATGCTATGGCTCGGAAGTTAAAGACAAGTGCAAAGCTGTGGCCTGAAGCCACAAGTACCTGTGCGAGTGTTGAGCCAAACCAGAAAGCTCTCTACCTTTGTCTCTCTCCAAAGATCCGTCTCTCACAAAGAAGGAGTGGTGCAAAATGGCTGCCATTTATACTGCAGGAGGAGTGCCCTTTAATTAGCGCCCCCCGCGCCCCGTAGCGACTGGGAACCGTTCCCCTCTACCAGTCGCTAGGGGCGCCAGGCGCACAATAGGCCGGCGCCACTGAATTTCCGGTTTGGGGCGCACAAAGGGCGTTGCACCATGAAATGATGTCAGGATCTGCGCGCGCAGCTGAGCGCGCGCAAAGGTTTTGCGCCGCCGCTAAATCTTAACTGAAGTTCGCGAGAGGCGCAGATCGCGCTGCGCCTGGGCGCTAGCCGCTTAGCACCCCACATCTCCTCCTCCTAAGGCGCTAGCGGCTGGCGCAAACAACTGAATTTCTAGGCCCAAGTGTGGTCTAACCACAGTCTATACAAGTTTAACATAACTTCTCTGCTTTTCAATTCTGTCCCTCTGGAAATGAACCCCAGTGCATGGTTTACTTTTTATGGCCTTATTAACCTACCCCATTTAGATACTTCTATTCCAAGGAGTATGTGACCTCCTTATCCTTCCTACCAAAATGTACCACCTCACAATTAGCTATACTGAAGTTCATTTGCCAGTTGCACACCCATTCTGAAAATGTATTCATGTCTTCTTGTATTTTATCACAGTTCTCCTCTGTATTAACTACACCCCCCAATTTAGCGTCATCCACAAATTTTGAAATTGTACTTCTGATCCCCGAGTCCAAATCGTTTACGTAAATGGTGAACAAGTGGTCTCATCACCAATCCTTGTGGAACACCACTTCCCACCTTCTGCTAGTCTGAGTTACTACCTTTAACCCCTACACTCTGTTTTCTGTTTTGTAGCCAGCTTGTTATCCATTCTGCTACTTGTTCCCCTGGCTCTGCATGTTCTGACATAGAAACAAAGAAGAAACATAGAAGATAGGAGCAGGAGTAGGCCATTCAGCCCCTTGAGCCTGCTCCGCCATTCAATGCGATCATGGCTGATCATCCAAATTCAGTACCCTGTCCCTGCCTTCTCCCCATATCCCTTGAGCCCCTTAGCCTTAAGAAATATATCTAACTCCTTCTTGAATATATTTAATGAATTGGCCTCAACTGTCTTCTGTGGTAGAGAATTCCACAGTTCACCACTCTCTGGGTGAAGAAATTCCTCCTCATCTCAGTCCTAAATGGCTTACCCTTTATCCTTAGACTGTGACCCCTGATTCTGGACTCCCCTGCCATCGGGAACATCCTTCCTGCATCTAGTCTGTCTAGTCCTGTTAGAATTTTATAAGTTTCAATAAGACTTTAGACATGAGTCTACTATGCGGTACCTTATTGAAGGCCTTTTGAAAATTCAAATATACTACGTATACTACGTTACCCTGTTATTCGTTATTCTGTTACTTCTTCAAAGAATTCAATAAGGTTGGTCAAGCATGACTTTCCCTTTTGAAATCCATGCTGACTACTCTTTATTATATTTTCAGTTTCTAGATTTTTTTTATTACATCTTTGAGTGAGGATTCCATTAGCTTTTGTACCACCGACGTTAAGCTAATTGGTCAATAGTTCCCTGGACTTGTTCTATCTTCCTGTAATACCCACTGGAAATGTTATGTACGCTAAGTATGGTTATCAATCTTTAACTTAGACACTGTATTATCATTGTTATAAATCCCTGGGTTAAAGTTGCCCATGTGAAGGTACGGCAAGAACTTTTAAGGACACAATGTGACTAAGAGCAGACTTTCCATAATTCTGCACCAGTATCAACTGTTGCAGACAGTGAGGCTGCGCAGTCTCCAGGCAGAAACCCCAGGAAGGGGTGGAGTCGGGTTTTTCGAGCGGGAAAACAGGAGCGACTGAAAGAAAAGAGGGCAGGAGCTCTGAAAAGAGGGCTCAGGGGGCAAATGGCTGCCGCATCCCGTCCCGGGCTTCCAAACTCGGCCGCCGCCCTTCGTATTAGTAGCTCTGCATCCAGAACTCAAAGTGGGATTCAGTGATCGTGAAGAGAATTCAACGAAGGGGTTCGGAGTCGTAAGTCTTGCAGACATTATACATACCATGAGCTCCAACTTAAGCGCGCCAACGAAAGAGTGCACTCGAATTTGGACACAGGGACAGATTCTCCTTTGAATCCATATAAATGGAGAATGTATGTTTATTATGTCTAGATTCATTCTAATGTATGCAAATGTCTAATTTAGGTCATTGACCCATAATCTTCTTATACTGTCCGACGTTAAAACTATAAAGTAAGATAATTAGAATTAAGCCATTGTAGTAGTGATCTCCTTACTGGACTATAGAATACTGTCTACAACAGAGACCACATCTCACATATATCTAGAGAACCATGAAGGGGTTACATTCCTTTTTAAATATAAGAATCACATTAGCGAGTGTGACATAAAATTCTCCACACAGTATGGACACGTGCTAGATGACAAAATACATGTCGGTTCACCCCTCCATTATCGTATGACAGCTGTTCTCTTGTGAAGGGAGTTATTTCAGATCACAGTAGTTCTTGAATAATATCGACAAATAATCTGCCCCCAGCCCCTTCCACAAAGGATAATGATAGCAAAAAATAAAATAAGGGAGAAATAAGCTATTTTCTTCACCAGCAAACCATGTAATTTTCACAACAACAACAAAAAATTGCTTCCTGACAATTCAGTGAGCTTGTTTTTTGCTTTCATTTAAATCTTTCCCAGTTTGATTAACAGGCAGGAGCTTCCTGGAGGAATCACCTATGCATCGAATAAAGACGAATAAACAGAGCATGCACTGAACCAATTGGCAACAAATTAAAACCTAGACACAGGTCCATTTACACCTCAATCAGTTTCACTTCTTTACTCACAACTTGTACTCTTACAAAGTACTGTAGGGAATGGCTGTGGCCCATCATGTTGAACCACCTCATTATGACTTCACTGGTTAGCGAGAAGAGGTGCAAAAATGAGTCGTAAAACTCAACCTTGGTTTCTTAGTATTCAATTAATGGATTAAACAGTGAGCCACAGACTCAAAGAGACTCACAGTTTCATGTTAATTTCTATTCCATTTCAGCGGTAATGTATTGGTGAGCAAAGTCCTCTTTAACCAAAAGAGGATCATGTACATCAATATTAAGCTGATGTTACCTGCAGTTTTTTATATTCACTGAAAAGGGAATCTCACCATCAACAGCCCCTTTCAAAAGTCGAACCATCACAAAGAATTAGGTTAACTCATGTATCTTCTGTCTATTTTCACAGCTTTTCTTTTTTGGGGGGGAATAAGCTTTGTTTAAATAATGAAAACTGAAGGCATCGTTAAGAGAACGGGCTTGAGGGAGTTGCTGCACCAGCTAAATTAACCCATGCAATTGAAAGTTTACACTGCGAAGCACTTCGGGTTAATGAGTGTTTCTCTACTGATGCTAATTCAAAGCCTAATCAATTATAGGCTACTCACCATATCCATTTTTAATTTGAGAACATCCCTGTCACTGATTTGTGGTACCGCATTTTGTAAGACCTGAAAGATTCTTAGCAACACATCATATCACCAGCAAATACTGGACTGTACTCTGCTACCACTTTGCTTCCACGAAGCAAAGCAGTGTTGACTGTATAAGCTTTTAATGACTCGTGCTTCACTCAACATTGCAGCATTTATTCATCCTCCTTAGTGCAGGTACATCTATTGTGTAAAGTACACTGCAAATTTCCAAGACTGTTAAAACACATGGGTACAGACTGTAATTTTGACTTGTAGACCAAAGCGTATTTTTGCCTACATTTAGAAGCCTAGGGAAGGGTCTAACAGATTATGAAATGTGTCAGTCTCTTGCAGCTACGTAGTTTATCCCTGTACGGATAGATGTTGCGAGGGGACTGGCACGTCTGGATGTGATGAGTCTGATTTACACCAAATTTTGTCATTTAATTAATTAATCTAAACTAGTACAATTCTGATCACTTTGGATATAGAATTGTGTATGTTAAGTAGTTGGTTTTGGTCACTGTTGGCATCTTACTGGGAGCCAGGAGCGATTCTCCAATTTTAATACCATTTTCATAAAAGTACTAAATCTGAATTCTTTCTCTGGCCTGCTTAATCCAGCTTGTTTAATGTTATAACAAAACCTAGCCGGAGCTATAATTTTTTAAATAAAAGAGTACCTCTGGGAGCTACTGAAGTCTGCTTCTGTAAACAGGTCCTAGTGCCATTGGGGTGAAGCCACAGAATTCTACAGCCAATCTTCAACTTCCGCCTGAAAAAGGTGAGAGGTTGGTGGGGTGCCAATAAAATCTATTGGTGCCACCGACAGCCAGTACATCATGTGACCGAACACATGGACGAAATAAGGGTGTGCAAGGCACCATCGAGTTGTAGCTTTTTTCAGTTTCATGTATCAATGCTGAAGTGAGAATTTAATGTAAGCATCAGAAACAACAGCTTGCCAAGTGAAAATACCGGAGCCGACTTTCAGTAATAACAAGATTACTTTATCATCATCCTCTTACTGCTCAGGCAACTATTAGAACATGGTCCTACCAGAGACAAGTCACATCGTTCGGTTTAATATATCACTTACTGTCTTGGAACACAATATTGGCCCGGAATTTGCAGTTGTAATTACAGCGAAACTGTCAGCGCTCGCCGTCATTACTGTGTAAAACTGACAGCAACTTCTGGCGTCCGCACATGTGCAGTTAAACGCGGAAATCTGGAAGTTGCTGTCAGCGATACCCTGCTCCTCCACAGAATGCGCTGTTGCAGTCTTCGCAGGTGCAATCAACATAGAATCAGTGATTTGACGTGAACTTCAACTTTTTATGCACTATTCTCGCTGTAAAATACTATGAAAATGTTAAGCATTGCTTAATCATGTGTAACTGAGTTTTTAGCGGCGTACTAAGTCATAATTACTGAACAACCTCTCTGGCCCTGAAAAACTAATTCTACAAGTGTGGAGTCTCATTCCCTCAGAAGAACATTTTAAAATTGCATGATTTTTAAATTAATTTTTATTAAGTTTGTTCATGATATTTCAGCTTCTAACCTAATCCCATGTGTAGGTCCCAATCTTTATTTCGCTTTCTGTACAATGATTAAAATGTGAATAATAATCCCTACTTTTTACTTCCTGCTTTGCTGTCTGTGAGAATTCTTCAATCGGATTGGCTGATCAGCCTACTTGTTGTCTGCACTGTTGCCGCAGATGGCACCAAATTCAAAGTCACGTCAGAATAGAGGAAATCCATGCCCTAGAGCCCGCTAAATCTTTGGGGACAGCTGTTTATCGAGGTCAGCGGCAAGCACTATCCCTTCACTGCTCACCGCAAAATTCGGGCCAGTGTCTGTCCAGAAACACTGATTTTTCTTTACTGTTGTTCTGCTGACAGGGGTATCAAGGTGGACTGTGACAGACATCAAGCTCTTGCCATATTTTTAACAGTTTCTAAGCGTAGATAGAAGAGGCTTTCCTATAAAAATAAATGAGTAATTGAAGCTGGATAATTGTTTTCCTTTTGTCCTGTTTGAGCTGACTGCCGGTGCTGATTTTCTTGACAAGTCATAGGCCTAGAAATTCCCTTGGGTTTGCGCCCATTTAGGGGCGCAAGAGTGGGTTGCGCCGGAAGTTGCGTCGCCGCTGAAATTAGGTGGGCCTTTAAATCGGTGTAAGCCGGTAGCGCTGCGCCGGCACCGATGACGTCATCGGTGTGCGCAGCGCCCCGGTACCGCCCGAAACCACGCCGATCCCCATCTTCAGTAGCGGCCGCCTCTTCCCTGGCGGCCGCTAACAACGTTTTGAAAACCTGGCCGTGCTGCAGCCTTAGAGGCGCTATTTAAAGCGGAGGTGCGGCCGGCCGCTTTTTCGGCGGCCACCTGCCCGCACCTCCTTCCCCGGCCTCCTCCACCACCCCCCCACCCCGCGGCATTGCCGGCTGGTTTCCGTGGAGCCCGACACTTCGCCGTTGTGCCGGGCTCTTTTGCCGGCACTTTCAACGGGGCTCCGGCCGTTGCAGGCACCTCCCCCTTAAGAGAAGGGGGAGGCCTGCAGTACAGCAGCCTGCCGCTCCGCATCGGGTGGCGCAGCGGGACCGGCAGCGCTGAAATTCACTTTCAGCGCCCCAAGCGGGGCGGGCACACCCTGTACCAGCGCCCGCTTCCGCTTTGGGGCGCTGAAAGTGAATTTGGGGTGGGCACAACTGGCTCGGCGGCGGGCGCTAAATTTCCGGCGCAAACGTGCTGGCGGGGCGTCACCGAATTTATAGGCCATAATAATATTTTCTTGGCTTTTTTGGTCTGCTATTCTCTTGTTAAAAATCTGTTCCTTCTTTTGCATTGATAGTGTTTAAAAATATACATTGGCCTAGAAATTCACTTTGGGGCGGCCAGCTCGCTCGCGCCCAAAAGTTAGCGCTGGGCGGGGAGCCATTAGCGATCGTCAGATATTCAGTGTTAGCGCCCCAAATCGGAACCGGGCGCTATACCAGGGTGTGCCCGCCTCCGCTTGGGGCGCTGACACTGAATTTCAGCGCTCTTGGCGCCGCTGCGGAGCGGCAGGCTGCGGTACTGCAGGCCTCCTCCTTCTCTTAAGGGGGAGCTGCCTGCAACGGGGAGATCGCCGCTGGAGAGTGCCGGCAAATGAGCCCGGCACCACGGAGAAGTGCCGGGTTCGCGGAAAGCAGCCGGCAATTCCGCCGAGGGGGGGGGGGGAGGAGGCCGGGGAAGGAGGTGCGGGCAGGCGGCCGCCGAAAAAGCGGCCGGCCGCACCTTCACCTTTAAAGCGCCCCACTAAGGCTACAGCACGGCCCCGTTTTTTGGTCGTTGTTTGCGGCCGCTTCGGAGGAGGCGGCCGCTACTAATATGGGGATCGGGCCGGTTTCGGGGCGGAACCGGGGCACTGCGCACACCGATGACGTCATCGGTGCCGGCGCAGCGCTAACGGCTACCGCCGCCAATACCGCTGCGCTGAATATCAGCGCAAACTCATTTTTGGCGCAGAAGCCCTCTTTAGGCGGTAACTGGCCGCAAAGCTGGCAGCGCCTTAATGAATTTCTAGGCCATTCAAAACAATACATTTCAAATGTCATTCCTTCATCATTGCTGGTCAAAATCCTGGAACTCCTTCCCCAACGGCACTGTGGGAGTACCTTTACCTCATGGACTGCAGCAGTTCAAGAAGGTGGCTCGCCCGCACCTTCTCAAGGGAAATTAGGGATGGGCAATAAATGCTGGCCTTGCCAACGATGCCCACATTCCATGAATGAATTAAAAAAGCACTAATGAAAGGTTAGAATTGCAGTACTGGTTTTCTTCATACAGTTAATATAATGGAGAATACCTAATCTGCATTATATTCCAAAGCAGCAACACATCTCATCCAAGACAGTGCTTGCAAACTGCTTGTACTAACACAGTGACTTCATAAGGCACACTTCTGCCCACAGTTGAGCTTGTTTCTTAGTTCCCGGTTTTCTCCTCTACTCTCCTGAAAGGCCCTTTCTGGGGGTGAGGTACAACAGCTACTGGAACCAGGAGTGGACTGGAATCAGGAGTTTTCCCCGAGTGCCCCTGTGAATGATTCCACAGCATTGTATTAACAGTGCCCACTCCACAGTTTTTCCGGGAGAATGGGCGCTTTCGGGGGAGCCTGTCTGTCCTTGGCTGGCATCTCTAATATCTCACCCAATTGGCTGTTCTTTATGGGTGACCCTAGAGAGCATTGACAAGCTACTTCGCCGTGGGAATGATACAAACCCAATCCATGCTCAAATGCATTTTTGGTAAGGGTCACTGGATAGAGATCAGGAGCAGGAGCCCGGGCTGATTCTTCCCCTACCTAGCCCAGGAACGCTGAAATCAAATGTAGCCACAGACCAGGGATTGACCGTGGGACCTTGATGGGCTATATGCCTCAGCACCACACTGCTAGTTATGTTTGCCCAATGAGAAATCAGGGAGCTACTGCAGCCTAGTTTTTTTAACAGCAATGACTGGGCCTGATTCACAAATATTTTATCCAAACGGTCAGAAACAATGGGCTTACTTTAACCATAGTAGCAGTGTTTAAAAAAAACCATATGGGATAGTGGAGTTGTTTATTCTCACTAATGCAAAAAAGAAATACAAAATTAAGGAAACACTGTTAACGCAGCAATACATAATCCTGTAATTCCCTCCTCCAAAACTAACAACCCTGTAATAACCCTCTGGCAATCACATGGTTGTGTAATCCTTCGGTGATCACATCAAAGGATTACAATATCCTCCTCCATGTCATGTGGTCCCACTAATAGCCCTCAGTATTCACTGCAGAACAATCTCAAGCCCACTGAAGCTCAGAGTATTAAAGATAAAATATAATCAAGAAACACTATGGGCTGGATTTTACCAGCCCTGAGGAGGCGGGTTTGGAGGCGGGACTGCTGGGAAAATCCCCCAAAAATGGGAGCGGGTCTCAAACCCGCTCCAACCAATCTTCCCGGGAGTCGGGTCCCTGATTTGTGCAAGGACCCGACTCCTAGCGGCGGGAAGAGGATTATAGCCACTTAACTGCCTGTTAACAGGTAGTTAACAGGCAGTTAAGAAGCTTTTTCCAATTTTTCGACTGCTGCTGCGGGCTTTCCGACATCGGGGTAAGTGAGGCATGCTGTGGTTCTGTTGTTATGTTGGTGTTTGGATGACAGCTGCAGAAGTGGTGTGAAGGATGCAATGGGACACCGATTAGTATCAGAGGTAAGGAAATGTTGTGAAAGTAATTTTTAATGTGGTTAGATGTTTCTGCAGCTGACAAGCTGTGAAGTGTTTGTGTAGCCTCATCTCATCGGGAGAAGTGACAGATGGCTTCTGCAATCTCAGCTGCAGCTGCCATCTGTTTTATCCTAAGGAGAGAGTAATTGGAGAGCCTGGGTACAAGGGCTCACCTTTGGACAGTGATTGTCAGTGTTTGTAGCACCTCAATGCTGTCAAACACTGTCAAATCATCTGTCAAACAAGTGTGGTCCATATGCCTTTAAGAAAACCGGCAGATGAAGCATCATCAACTGACGTCATCCGACACCGGCTTTCCCTTAATTGGCCGGCAAGCCCGCAGAAGGCAGCAGTCCTGCTCCCAATGCGTCTCGGTGAGTAAAATCCAGCCCTATATGTGCAAAGCAAAACAATGGATATCCTGAGTATGACAGGCCACAACCCAATCTCAGGACTCAACTATTCTTTCCAACACACTCAAACTTCACTCTGTTGCTTGAGATCATTTAAATCTCTCATTAAAGTTAAAACTTTATAAAATTACACTAAGCCAAATATTATTCCATAATAACATAGATTCAATAGTATAATTTGAATATGTGCCCTTCAGACAAATGCTCAACAAACTTTGCCTGACCTCTGGTCATCGACCTGAAACGTTAACTCTGTTTCTCTCTCCACAGGTGCTGTCTGACCTGCTGAGTATCTCCAGCATTTTCTGTTTTTAAGTCAATATTGTTGTCCATTATTTAATTTTCTTTCCCAGCAAATTGTTTAAGTGGACAAATGTGGCTTCCTGTTACAGTAGCATATACAGAGCAGACACTGGGATCCCAGACAGCATCACTGACTGGGTTTGAATCTCATTTCTGCAGCTATTATGCATTTCCCCCTTTCTTGCAATTAAACACAACGGCCTAGAAATTGGGTATAGCCCCGCTTGAGGCGTTAGAACTGGCGCTGCGCAAAGTTTATAGCCAGACGAAACTTATCGCTGCCTGGCGAGATATTGGGTTGCATCGCCCCCAAAGGGGATTGAGGTGCGAACTCAGACATTGCACGGGGCTTCTGAGGCGCAAAAGTTCAGGCGCTACCCAATATCGGCGCGGACGGGCGCAGCGCAGGTGATCTCAATTACCGGAAACCACGAGACTTCCAGGCGCCGGCCGGCTCTTAAAGGGGTGGGTCAGTCAGCCTGAGCTGCCACACTCAACGCCCTGTAGGCCTCAGAATCGGCGCTCGCCCTTCTCTGGCGCAAGAAACTTGTTCATGATGGAGAAGGTGAGACAGAGAGCAGAGCGCTTCAGCACTGAGGCTCTGGACCAGTTGGTGTCTGCAGTTGAGCGCCGTCGAGATGTTCTGTATCCTGACAATGGCAAGAGGCCGAATCAAAAGGCTTACCGGCGATCTTGGAGGGAGGTTTCTCTGAGGGTCAACTCCAGCAGCATGGCGACCAGGACCCCTGTTCAGTGCAGGAAGAAATTCAACGACCTCACTCGGGTCGTTAGGGTGAGTGTTGGTTATGCAAACTTCTGATTCCCTCCATCTGCACCTGACTTCGAGCACCCTGTTACCATGATGCCCCAATGGCCATCTGTCAGCAAGCACCCATGGCCCTTTCTGGCCTCATGTAAGGGCCCTTGCACCATGGGGGGCATGAGATGATCTCTCAAGGCCTCATGTAAGGGCTCTTGCACCATGGGGGGCATGCGATGATCTCTCAAGGCCTCATGTAAGGGCTCCTGCACCATGGGGGGCATGCGATGATCTCTCAAGGCCTCATGTAAGGGCTCCTGCACCATGGGGGGCATGCGATGATCTCTCAAGGCCTCATGTAAGGGCTCTTGCACCATGGGGGGCATGAGATGATCTCTCAAGGCATCATGTTACAGAACTTCCCCTTCTTTCCCCTGCAGTCCAAGCTGGCAGCGAGGCGAAAGGAGCAGACTCGAACCGGTGGCGGGCCTCCACAAGTCGTCACTCTGACGGATCTCGAGGAGAGAGTGCACCAGATTCTTGGAGGACGTCTGTCTGGTCCTGTTGCCACTGCAGCTGCCGACCCCATTTCCGACAGCGAGGGTAAGGCTCTTCCCTTTTTCAGCTGTTTCCTTCCACTTGGTCCCCCCGCCAGCATGCTTCCTCAGTCTGCAGCCATGTCAGAGCCTTGCCGCAATCTGGCATGCCTTTGCGCCAACCTGTCCTTTTGCTAAAGCCACTCTTCCACCTCCCTGCTTTCAGATGATGCATCACCAACTCGGGCTCAATGCCCTGAAGCTGCCAGTGCCAGTGCCTCCAGAGGCGAGGATCAGGAGGAAGCCGGACCATCCGTTCCAATCTCAGGGGAGCATACACATCTACAGACTGGGGATAGTAGTTCCCTGGAGGGGAGGGGGGGGGGGCTCTGAGGATCAGCCAGTTGCCGGAACAAGCGGCATGCAGCAACGCAAGGGGGGTAGGCTAGTTTGGCCACCGTCTCCCCGGAGGGCAAGGCAGGTAGTGATGACTGCTGCACAGAGTGCAGAGGAGGTGCGTCGCCTGGCTGAAATGAGCACCCAGGCCCGGCTCAGGCACACTGAGCTGATGGCTGCAGTGGGGAGGATGCCTCAGTCAATAGATACACTGGCAAAGAGTGTGTTGGACGTCAGGGCAACAATGGAGAGGACTCTCCAGGGCTTCGGGGCAACAATGGACAGGACTCTCCAGGGCTTCGGGGCAACAATGGACAGGACTCTCGAGGGCTTCGGGGCAACAATGGAGAGGACTGTCCAGGGCTTCGGGCCAACAATGGAGAGGACTCTCGAGGGCTTCGGGGCAACAATGGAGAGGACTGTCCAGGGCTTCGGGCCAACAATGGAGAGGACTGTCCAGGGCTTCGAGGCCGCTATGGAAAGGACTGTCCAGGGCTTCAGACAATCCTGGAAAGGTCTGTCCAGGGCTTGTCCGAGGCAGTGGAGCGGTCGGCACCGGCCTTGTCCGAAGCAATGGAAAGAACTGTCCAGGGCTTCTCCGAAGCACTGGCACCTGGCTCACAGGTCCTCACTGCTCGCACGCAATCACTTGCTGGCCTCGTCCACACCCAGACTGAGGCAACGCGAACTCTCACTGCAGCCACCCTATCTGCATCAGCTAGGATCACCCCGGGCCCTTCCAGTCCCATACAAGGCCAGGAATCAGTGGAGCATGCGATTGTGGCGGATGAGCCGAGCCGGTCCCCTCAGAGAGCCAGTGTGTCGTCCGACCATGGTGCAGGTGTCCTCTCTCGGCAGGTGACCATTGCACATCCCAGCGCTGGTACGTCTGCAGTGCAGCTGCCACCACCTGCAGGGAACACTGCTTCCAGCCATGCTCAGATCAAGCATCCTGCGTCCGCACCCTCCAAGACCAGAGGTCGGCCAGGCCGTCCCTCAGGGGCTTCTGCGCTTCCACACAGTCAGCAGGCGTCCCCCAGCCTTCACCCCGCCACTGGGGTTCAATTACATAGGAGCAGCAGGGAGGGAAGGGGCCGTCCGTGAAAGAGAAGTCGTTCTCCATCAAGGGGCCAGCAGTAGAGGGAGGTCCTGAGACGTTTCCTTGGCCAAATTCAAGGACACCCTCACCTGTAGTAATTGTTGGAAATGGTTTGTTTCGTTTTGCAGCTTTGCCAAAGAGTTAACTGTTATTTTGTTAGTTATGGTTTCTGTTGACATGACGTTGTTTTGCTGTAATGAAAGACTTTTGTGATAATAAAGAGAAGTTTTAATGTGCTATGGTGCACGTGACTAATTACAGTGATGCTGGCCTTCAGAGGCTTTCAAACATCCAAAGTGCGCAGGAGTAAAGACACTCATCATTCCACCAGAGGGGCCTCGAAACGAGTCCTCATGAGCCTCTGACGGCTGGCCCTTCCACTTTCAGGAGCCCTTCCATGTTCCTCCTCCTCCTCGTCCGCATGCTCCTCCTCCTCCGCCTGCTCTTCCTCCTCCTCCTCCTCCTCCTCGACCGCCTGCTCTGCTGGTCGTTGAGGGACAGCTGGAATTGGCTGGGTGCGTCGAATTGCCAAGTTGTGGAGCATGCAGCAGACGACGACGATGTGACCCACTTGCTCCGGCGAGTACTGCAGGGCTCCCCCCGAATGGTCAAGACATCGGAAACGCTTTTTGAGCACACCAATAGTGTGCTCTACAATGTTCCTGGTCGCCTGATGGCTGCTGTTGAACAGCTCTTCTGCTGGGGTGGCGGACACACGGAGTGGTGTGATCAGCCATGGGCAGAGAGGGTAGCCCTTGTCCCCAATAAGCCAGCCTCATGGTCGAGCCGGCCCCTCAAAAAGGTAACAAACTGAGGTCTACCGCAAGATAAAGGCATCGTGGCTGCTCCCTGGGAATTGGGCGTTGACTGCCATGATGATTTGGCGGTGGTCACAGACCAGCTGCACGTTGAGGGAGTGGAAGCCCTTGCGGCTGCGGAAGTCCTCAGGATTCTGGAATGGCACCCTCAAAGCCACGTGTGTACAGTCAATCGCCCCCTGCACCATGGGGAAGTCCGCAATAGCAGCGAAGCCCTGCGCGCGCTCCGTCTGCTTCTCCAGGGTCAGAGGGAAGGTGATGAATTGACGCCTTCACCTATAAAGGGCAGCTGTAACTTGCCAGATGCAACAGTGGACTGCAACATGAGAGATATTCGCAATGTCCCCAATGGCTGACTGAAAGGATCCGTTGCCATAAAAATTGAGGGCAACAGTCAGTTTAACGGCCACCGACAGAGAGGTCCTGCACCGTAGACGCGGCTGCAGATCCTCAGCAAGCAGGTGGCACAGCTCAGTAACAACGTCCATCCCAATTCGGAGCCTTCGCACACACTGCTCCTCCAACATGGTAAGGTATGACACCTGCTGCCTAAAGACCCTCGCAGCATACCCTCGGATTGGCCGACCTCCATTGCCCCTCCTCCTTCTGGCCAATCCCGGCCCTCTCTCCCGCCGTCTCTCTGCCCCTAGTGTTCGGTCATGAGGCCGTACCCCTCCAAAGCATCTCCCATTCTGATGCCAGTTGGTCAAAAGGCTGTTAGGTCTAGTGCTCCAACTGCTCCGGACAGGTTTGAAGGTCCCAAGTACTCTAATGCTAAATTCCAAAAACTCTGCTCCATAGTAGCTCACCAACTCTCTCCACCAACGATCGCAATGAACAGGCCAAGTGGCTGAAGCTTCTATACTAGAGCTGTCCCCTTTAAATAGCGCCCCCCGACTCCGAGAAGGGCCTGCTAACGCTCCTTCGAACTGTCACTAATAGCGCCAGGCGTAAAGGCTCCGGGCGCCACCCAATATCCGCTCAGGCGCCCCTAAAAGGCGTTGCACACTGAAATGACGTCATGATCAGCTTGCGCTCGCGGGCGCGCGCAAACACTTAGCGCAGGCGTTAAATGTATAGTCAATATGGGAGTTGTCGCTATCTTCATTGCGCCCGCCCCAACATTGGGTAACGCCCCAATTCTCGGTCTCTTTAGGCGCTAACCGCTGGCGCAAACAACCAAATTTCTAGGCCTTCAGGTTTAAACCAAGGCAGCTATGGTTTGTGGATATAGAGCTCCAGGTGGCACAGCAAGAGGACGTAATTCACTGGGAAAAACATAGAGAAAAGTACCGACCTGCTATTCTCCCCACCCTCACCCCCATTTGCCTCCTAAGATAAGAAAGCATGGAACAAGAAAAAGTCTAGTCATCCCACGCTCCGGTCCTTCCACAGATCAATAGACTCCGCCTAAGTTCTGCATAAATACTCCCTAGCTCCCAAAGGTAATCAAACAAAACTCCACAATGCCTTTGAGTACAATACGCTGCCATGCATAATATGCATCACCCCTCCCCACTTTGCACTGCAAATTTCAGGAACAATGTAGCATCCATGAGAAATCTCCCTTCCTCCACACACACAAACACACTTTTAGCTTTGGAACTGTTATAAGTATCCAGCCTTGCACCATTGTATTAGAAAAACTCAAGATAGTTAAGTATACGGAGTTGCTGTTACAGCTGCAGTTATATTTCTGCTGTTCTTTTTGGTAGTTATACTAGTTTAATTCATGTGTTGCACTTTAAGCAGTCTAACGAAGGTTGTTCTGGAGTCTCCTACAATATTAATTTTCAATATAGCATTAGCTGCAGCCCATTTTTGGACAATTTATGGTATTCCTCCTTACCCCTGCTCCTTCTCGCCCTGCAGCTCCCATATTTCTGATTCTCCCAGTAGTTGATCCCTCCTCCTCTCCCAAACATGTCCCTGCCTTCAATCCGCTGCTTGCATCTGCCTCTTTTTTTCCCCGCCCCCCCACCCACCCACCAGATGCCTTTCCTCCATTCCCACATGCTCCACGAGCCTTCCTTAAATCAGTCTCAGTGACATCCCATTGTACTCTCCCATCCAGTGAGTTACTCAATGCAACCCCCTTGGTGTGTAATCTACAGCAGGTATCCCAGCTTCTGACGCAGGAGTAAAACTGCTCTATGGTCACTATATGTAAAGGTACCTGTTAACGTTTAGCCTTATAAACAAAACTGTCAATTACCACTTAAGGACTATGACATTTTAAATGTTCTGCAATCAATGGCCATTGAATAAATGGAATATTGTCAAAAGTATTTTCACTTGGATTGGCATAGTGATCTGAGCTGAGTTAGACTTGGTGGTGTGAGCATAATTTAAGATTTGCAGACAGATAAAATACACTAGTGGGCTAAAAATTCAGTTGGGCGCCAAGCTCGCCTGGGCGCCGGGATTACCGCTGCGAGCGGAGCCACTTGCGCCATCCGGATATTCAGTTTCTGCGCCCCAAATGGAAGCGGGCCGCTACTCGAGGCTTCCCGCGCCCCGCTTGGGGCGCTCACCCTGAATATCGGCGCGCTAAGGGCTGCAGCGCCACACGCTGCGGCACGGCACGCTGCGGTACTGCAGGCCTTCCTCCCACTGTTAAGGGGGAGGTGCCTGCAACAGCGCGATCCCCGCTCGCGAGTGCCGGCAAATGAGCCCGGCACCAAGGAGAAGTGCCGGGCTCTCGGGAAACAGCCGGCAATGCCGCGGGGGCCGGGGTGGGGGGGGGGGGTTTAGGAGGCCGGGGACGGAGGTGCTGGCAGGCAGCCGCCGAAAAAGCGGCCGGCCGCACCTCCACCTTAACTAGCGCCACTACCGCCACAGGTAGGCCCCTGTGAACCGGTCGCTATTTGCGGCCGGCGCTGAAGAGGCGGGCGCGACCAAATATGGTCATCGGGGCGGGAGCGGGGCGCTGCGCACACCGATGACGTCATCGGTGGCGGCGCAGCGCTACAGGCTAACGCCGCCATTAGCGCCCCGCTAAATATCGCGGTAGGTGTGGCCAGTGGCGCTAAAGCCACTGAGTGCCCTCTTTGGGCGCAAACTGGTGGCGCAGCCCACTGAATTTCTAGGCCACTATGTATTGGATAGTGAATTTGCTGCATATTATTTTCCCCCAGTAAAACCTCAGTCACAAGGCAATGCCACAATATAAAGTGTAGCGACTGTCGCTGTCATTATGCAAGACATTTGGTTGCAATAATGGAAGACTCACAGGTGAATGGGAAAGCTTGCCAATGGAGAAACAATGAAGAATACATATGTCTGTCATGGACCCTCCCAATTGTATGTGACACACCTTCTCTTTACGGATATGATTTGCTTTGACAGCATTGACAGACGAAGGGTTAGATCTTCAGTAGAAATCATCAGCTTTATTATCGGATTTAAAAGTAAATGTGGGAAAAATAGAAACCTGTAGCGTCGGTAACGAAGAATACAATTTGATAATGGGCTTCTTTGTTCTTCCTTTCCTGATCAATTTTCTTCAACAATTTGCACCTGCTTCTCCTCCGCTGAGCACTTAGACCTTTATCTGAGCACTGGACACGAGGGCCTCTTCAGTGAGTTCTTGCATAGCATTCAACTGCAGGAGGTATCACAGCCTCAATGAATGTTCCTCAGGACTGCTCCTTGATGTAGCGGAAAGGCTTGTGTGCTCCTATGATCCTGAGAGCTATGCTGGTAGTGCCACCCAAGCCAGATAGGTCAGAAAGTAGGACCCTGACTAAAGGCAGTCCACCGGGCCTCCTGGTAAGGGGCTGTGAGCCAGGCTAACAACCTGTCCACATAAAATTGCCTTTCGTTATGGAAGCAACTCAAGAGCCAAGACGAGTCTGTTACAGACTTGCAAATAAAGACATTAACTGTGGAGAATCATGATAGGCTGGATGTTAAGCAAGATGATATTCCATTTGGAGTCAAATATTTTGCTTTGGGTAAACAGCAGCACAAGAAATGGGTTGTCTCATATGTCACTAAGTATAGGAGACTCTAACTAACTAACTAAAAACAAACATTATAACACCATGACACAGGGTGGGGCATATCACAATCAATGTTAATCCACTGAAGATTGGCTGCTTTTACTGAACAAAAAATCAAACTGTTCAACAAAAGTTCAAAATGCAGATTGGAGGTCTATTTTTTAAACAAAAATACAATTTATAAAATGAATTAAAGGTTGACTGTTGTTCATGCCCTCAGAGCACACACACGAGGGCACATCCTGACGGCCAATACTTCAACCTATTTACTGTGTGATTAGTCCAAGAGGTTACATTCATTTTCCAGCCTGGTAAATGTGACAGCCAACCCAACTGAAAATAAAACCAATAAATAACAGTTACTGATACTTAATGGGCCATACTATCTGAGGTGTGTACAAAGGTTCCTGTAAAACTAGCACGTAGAATAAATAGAGCATTGCACTATTAATGATGCTTTACAGACACTGATTTAATTCTGTAAAAGGCAGGCATAATTCATCAGCTCCTACTCCTGGATATTTCACAAAAGAAAAAGGAAGAAAACAAGAAAGAAAGAAAAAAAAGGAAATAAAGAAAGAAAGAAAGAAGGAATGAAGGAAATAAAGAAAGAAAAGCAAAGGAAGAAGGAATGAAGGAAGAAAAGGAATGAGAAAAGGAAAGAAAGAAGGAAAGAAAGAAAGAAGGAATAACGGAAATAAGAAAGAAAAGCAAAGAAGGAATGAAGAAAGAAAAGCAACGAGAAAATGAAAGAAAGAGGTGTCAAACGCTGTCATTTCTTCTTTCAAGAAGTCTTGACAGAGAACAGGTCTGACGTTGACGTGATCTGTCAGTGACTTCCTCCCTAATTGGCCTGAGCCCACAGGGCGGGCTTAACAAGCTCAATCAGGGGAAAATCCCTCTGATTGGTCAGGCGGGGATGGAGACGGGACAGTGACACAAGCAGCAGTCCCGCCTCCATTCACAAAATCCAGCCCAATAAGTAAAAAAAAAATGCAATTTTTGTCACAGACAAGGGAAATATTCTGTAGTGGGGAAAAGAATTCTTACTGCAGAAAAATGGCATGCAGAGATATGAAGTAGAAAATGTGCATTGTCAAATCGTGAGGGTTCCAAGTACAATACGACATAACAGTTGTACACATTACATGATGCTCCATTTGCTTGTTCAAGTTGATGTTCAATAGAATCACAGGAAAGTTGCTAACTTCTTTATCCAGATTGCCAGTTTGTTCAAAAGTGATATGCAAGAGGATGGATGTAGAGACAGTTACTATGACAGGTCGTGGTTTTGGTACTATTTCAGAGAAGGAATTTTATGTTCTGCTGCTCCTTCTTGATCTGTCCTTGCAAAGTTACATTGATGGATGCTAAAGTGACCAGAAAATCACAGGCATGTAGATTCAGCACTGCTTTCCTGCTACTATAGTCAGGGTAAACTTACAGTTCATGCTGATTACATTTGACATGTTACGTTTTGCTCAATTTTAAAGGAAGTGCTGGAGGTTCACATATACAAATCTTACAAGTTGATAAGGCTGTTAAAAAAGCATACGGGATCCTTGGCTTTATAAATTGAGACAAAGAGTACAAAAGCAAGAAAGTAATGCTAAACCTTTATAAATCACTGGGTAGGCCTCAGCTGGAGTATTGTGTCCAATTCTAGGCACCACACTTTAGGAAGGATATCAAGGCCATGGAGAAGGTGCAGAGGAGTTTACTAGAATGGTCCCAGGGATGTGGAAATTCAGTTCTGTGGAGAGACTAGAGAGGCTGAGATTGTTCTCCTTAAAGCAGAGAAGTTTAAGGGGAAATTTAATAGCGGTGTGCAAAATTGTGAAGGTTTTGATAGAGTAAATAGGAGAAACTGTTTCCACTGGCAAGAGGGTAAGTAAAACAGATTTGAGGTAATTGGCAAAAGAGTCAGAGGGGAGATAAGGAGAATTTTTATTACGCAGCAAGTTGTGGTGATGTGGAATGCATTGCCTGAACGAGTGGTGGAAGCAAATAGTAACTTTCAAAAAGGAATTGGATAAATACATGAAAAGGTAAAATTTGCAGCGTTATTGGGAAAGAGCAAGGGAGTGGGACTAATTAGACAGCTCTTTCAAAAAGCCAGCACAGGCACAATGGGCCGAATGGCCTCCTTGTGTGCTGTATGATTTTATGATTCTTATCATTTGGTCGTGTCTGTAACCCTTCAAAAGGTCACTGATCTGGTACATGAATCACTGGGCTATCACAGGGAAGGCACTGGGATATAACAGGGAAGGGCAAAGTCTTAGTGATCTAGGATTTTGGCCCAAGAATGGATTCTCAACAAACGTGACTGTAAACATCATGGGAGGAATTTTAACCCCCAAAACGACCCCAACCCACCTCCAAACTGCCCACTTCCGGTTTTAACAGAGGCAGGTTGGGGAGCTGGCACCAACCCGCTCCCAGGAGGTGGGTTGGCAATTTAAATATTTAAATAAGGCCGCACGCCTCATATTTAACCACCATTTTAAATTTAACCCTGGCCAGCCAAGTTTTCTGGGCCTCGGGAAACCCGGCAGCTAAAGGGAGGCGAGGGCGGCTGGATCCAGGAGGTAAGTGCCTTTCTACTTACCTGCTCGATCCAGTTTACCTGCCTCACCAATCCCCGGGATTGGACAACCCCCCCCACAAACCCTTCCGATCTCCCCCCACCGACCCTACCGATCTCCCCCCACTGACCCTACCGATCTCCCCCCACCGATCTCCCCCCACCGACCCTACCAATCTCCCCCGTCTGACCCTTCTGATCTACCCCGACTCTCCTGATCTTGCCCCCCACCGAACCTCCCGATCTCCCCCAACTCTTCTGTCTTCCGCCCGACTCTTCTGATCTCCCCCCGGACCCTTCCGATCTCCTCGACAATGCCTCCGATTTCCCCCCCACTGCCCCCGACCCTGATCTTTCCCATGGCCTCCAGTTTCCCTCGACCCCGGACCCTAATCTTTCCCACGGCCTCCGATCTTCCTTCCGGCCTCCGATCTCCCCCCATCCCCCGACCCCAATCTCCCTTCTGGCCTCCGATCTCACCCCAACACCCAGCGCTCCCGGGGTGTGGCCAAGAAATGGAGATAAAAAATACTAACCAGGTCCTGCTGGTAAATTCGGCAGGACCTTCGGGAAACCCACTCTTCCAGGTTTCCTGACCTTAAAGCAGCTCATCCCCGCGCCCGAGTCAATATCCAGCCCCATATCACCTGCAGACAATGGCAAGACCCCAGTTACTTTTGGTTGTATTTCTTCACTGTTCCTATGCCATAAGACCCATGGCATAAAGCAGCTATTGATATAGTAAGGCCATTGGAATTTCTCCCAGCTGATGGTAATTATGCAATGACACTGCTGAACTACTTCAGAAAATGGCCTGAAGTTGTTTCACTTCACAAGACGTGAAATAATTTCATCAAGTTTCTCGCCTCTGCTTTCACCAGACAGGGAGATCCTCATGAAATGGATTCAGATAATGGATCTCTGTTAATTTCCCTAGAGCTTGCGGAATTCATGTAACAGATAGGGATCAAACATTCGCATTCTTCGATTATTACCCTTGAGTAAATGGAGAAGCGGAATGTTTTAATTGTATTTTGAAAGACTGCTTACGAACTGCTTTGCTATAAGAATTGATTTGGAAATCTTTTGTTCTTAAATTCTTCAAACATGAGAATGATTCTTCAAACAACAAGGAGAGTTTCCACCACAGTTGCTCCATAGATCATAGGAATTTCGGTACTGACGGAGGATATTTGGTCTATCATGTCTGTTCTAGCTAGCTACTCAATCCATTTTACTGCTCTTTCTCTGTACCCTGTAATTGTCTCTTCTTCAACTGTTCCTCTATTTGCCCCTTAAGTCTTGTGATTGACTCAGCTTTGCAGTAAAGACTTAGTTATTGGACAGGAATTTTAGAGAACCAACAATGGTGAACCTAAATATTCTGATCCCAGCATAGTTGTATAAAAGAGAAATAGCAGAAGTTAGTTAACGATGAACCCAAATCTCTCTGCACCTATCCACCTTACCAGCGCCGATGGGAGCAATTCCGTGATCCTGTTCTTGCAGCAGGGAGCCAGACTTGTAGAGAATGCTGGTCACAGAATCGGGGCTACAATATTGTTGTCTATCTCTGAGCCACGTTCCCTGTGAGCACGACTTCCCTGCTGGGACCGCAGGATTGCAGAATCTCCCCAGTGTCTAAGTTTGGCACTAGTTGAGTGCATTGCCACCTCCATGCTGTGCCAATCACAATGAGAACTCTACTTCCTGCCACTGTGTATCAGAGAAGACATTAAACTAAGGTCCTGTCTGCTTCCTCAGGTGGATGTAAACAGTTCCATGGCACTATTCAAAGAGTTGGAAGTTCTTCTGGTATCTTGGCCAATATTTCTCCTTCAACTATGATCACCAAACGCAGATTGGCTTGTCACTGATATCATTTGCTGTTGGTTTATCTCTGCTGTGCATTAATTGTACCTGATGTTTGTCTACACATCAACAGCATGTTTGACAAATTTGCTCGAATTCTTTGAGGACGTAACATACAGGGTGGATAAAAGGGAACCAGTGGATGTGGTGTATTTGGACTTCCAAAAGGCATTTGACAAGGTGCCACACAAAAGATTACTGATCAAGATAAAAAATCACGGGATTGGGGGTAATATACTGGCATGGGTGGAAGATTGGCTATCTAACAGAAAACAAAGAGTTGGGATAAATGGTTCGTTCTCGGGCTGGCAATCAGTAACTAGTGGTGTTCCGCAGGGGTCAGTGCTGGGACCCCAACTCTTTACAATCTATATTAATGATTTGGAGGAAGGGACCGAGTGCAACATATCCAAGTTTGCCGACGATACAAAGATGGGAGGGAAAGCAGTGAGTGAGGAGGACATAAAAAACCTGCAAAAGGACATAGACAGGCTAAGTGAGTGGGCAGAGATTTGGCAGATGGAATATAAAAATATTGGAAAGTGTGAGGTTATGCAGAAAAAATCAAAGAGCAAGTTATTATCTAAATGGAGGGAAACTGCAAAATGCTACAGTACAAAGGGATCTGGGAGTCCTGGTGCATGAAACACAAAAAGTTAGTATGCAGGTGCAGCAGGTGATCAGGAAGGCCAATGGAATCTTGGCTTTTATTGCAAGGGGGATGGAGTATAAAAACAGGGAAGTCTTGCTTCAGTTATACAGGGTACTGGTGAGGCCACACCTGGAATACTGCGTACAGTTTTGGTTTCCATATTTAAGAAAAGATATACTTGCTCTCGAGGCGGTTCAGAGAAGGTTCACTCGGTTGATTCCGGAGATGAGGGGTTTGACGTATGAGGAAAGGTTGAGTAGGTTGGGCCTCTACTCATTGGAGTTCAGAAGAATGAGAGGCGATCTTATCGAAACATATAAGATTGTGAGGGGGATTGATCAGGTGGATGCGGTGAGGATGTTTCCACTGATGGGTGAGACTAGAACTAGGGGGCATAATCTTAGAATAAGGGGCTGCTCTTTCAAAACTGAGATGAGGAGAAACTTCTTTACTCAGAGGGTAGTAAATCTATGGAATTTGCTACCCCAGAGAGCTGTGGAAGCTGCAACATTAAATAGATTTAAAACGGAGATAGACAGTTTCCTAGCAGATAAGGGAATTAGGGGTTAGGGGAGAGGGCAGGGAAGTGGACGTGAGTCTAGGTTCGGATCAGCCATGATCTTATTGAATGGCGGAGCAGGCTCGAGGGGCCGTATAGCCTACTCCTGCTCCTACTTCTTATGTTCTTATGTGACTACACGTCAAAATAACTCTTTCACCGTGAAGTACTTTGAGATGTCCTGAAGATGTGAAAGGCGCAATGTAAATGCAAGTTCTGCCTTAGCTAAAGCGCTAGAAACTTTGTGCAGGTTTTACAGTCAGCCCTTGCTTATTATATTCCATTCGAACAAAGTTAGCGATGATTAAATCCATGCTGCCTGTTTGGTTTTCACTGGATATACAACACCAATGAGAAAGGCATGAACCACGAACACTGAATGAAAATCAGTGCAATTTGTGAACAATATGCCCATAGTTCAAAAACATGGAGCCAGAATTCATATAGGACCACTCTGCCGGCTGAAGAATGGCTGAGTGGGCCCAAGTCCGCCCTGGTTGGGAGACCTAGACCCTGTCTCAAATTACAGGGTCAGTGTAATTTGCATACTTAGGCAGGTGGTCTGCACCTGTTAGGATGCATCAGCCACACGCACACAGGAAAGGAGATCCGGGGACGGACCAATGAAAGATGAAGTTTATGAAATCTACAGCGCCTCAAAAAGTTATCAGGGCACTATTTGCAGGTATAGAATCCCTCCAGAACACCGATAGCTTCACAAGCTCGAAGGACTTTCTTGGGGCTCTCAGCTGATGTGAGTTCCCTAGGCAGGCCAAGGGAAGGCGGGAAGAATTCCTGAGGTAGCCTGGATCGCCAGGGGCTGCCGATTGGAGAATCCCTCTCTTTCCCCTCCCCCCTGCCAGAAAATCATTTTGGAATGCAAATAGGGCAGAATCCTGTCGGAACTGGCTTGCTTCCAATTTTCCAGTCTCCCCGCCATCAACCAGGGTAGCTCTGCCCAGGACCCAATTGGAATTTCAGACCCCTCATCTTTAGTACATTAAGAATACAGAGCGAGGGCATTTTCTTTACTATTCTGAGATATCTAGTCCAAATGAACAGCATCTGTAGCGATTTTATTTGGTATGGAACTGGTACAATCTCCAAGTACTTCCTTTGTTCCGAAAGGAGGACCAAAATATTAATTGTGTGCTTTTGTGTTTTATTACCTTTTGCATCTTTTTCAAAAGCTCTGTTCAGCAGGAAAGTCTGATCAATATTTTTTTTAAAATGTTAACAACCTCAATAAATTATTTATTGCATCAAGATTGAACAGCTTTGAAACCTGGGAAATTTTCATCTTTTAAAATGCATGAATCGGTTGGTGGTTTGGACAAGGGAATTGATAATGCCGGTCTAGTTTCAAGGGAGATTTTGAGATTCAGTTGTATTGAATCACAGTGTCACCACTAAACTGTTATTTCTACGATCTTATACAGGCAGCAGTGGTAGACTAATTATTTTGCACATCTCTTGATATCTTGTTAGCAGCGGAACTGGATGAGAATTTAGGAAGTCAGCAAAACATTCAACATCTTTTTGCATTATATAATTTATCAACATATTTCCAAACAGCAGATTATATTAAACCAACAATAAATTAAGCATGGTGTGGGTGTGTCCTGTGACAAACCATCAGTTCATTTTTAGTGAGTGGGAAAGGACTAACAAGTGCTGGAGTAATGGCAAGATAAAAGATTGAAGCAAGGAGATAATTTTCTTTTTCCTAAATTGCTTCAATTAAAGCAATGAACAGCCTTAATGCTCATTAGAATTACAGTAGAATGACTGGCTCATTAACTTCTGTTAGCACCCTTGTAGGACACCAACAACATCCATCAACTAAAGCTGCGTAGGAAAATCCATAAACCCAGAGGCACAGAATGTCACCTGTCTAGCCAGCCTATTGTAGCCAAGATCTCGTTTCAACTTATTTTAATGCTGTGTCATGTACAAACTGGAGCACACGCTGTACCATCTCCCCCACAATTTGTACTGTTGTAAGATTCTGTTGTTTTAATCAGAGCACGCGGTGGGATCTAGGATTATGAGGAATCTGTGGCTTGTCCCGTGTAACCCAATACAAATTCCCCACGTCTTTCTGTGCCCTCAGCAACCAGCAGAGTTGCCTTCATGAGCGAGATATGTACCACTGTTGGAACTGTCTCCAGAAGCACCCTGTGGTAATGCCACCTAATTTTTTTTAAATAGTCGCATTAAACTTTACTGTACCCGAGGAGTGCTGAACTCTGCATTCGGCCTTCACACGTCATGGCGTAGCATTGCAGAAAATGCCCATTGGAACAGAGGCTGTGGCTCTCCCAACGTGCCAGACAGCTACTGGAATATTTAAAAATAAAGGGGGAGAAATTGGGTGAGTAGCGCCACCTGTTAGCGCCTAAAGAGGCAGTCAGTGGCTGTAGCGCCACTGGCTGCACCTCCCGCGATATTCAGCAGGGGCGCTAATGGTGGCGTTAGACATTTGCGCTGCGCCGCCACCGATGGCATCATCGGTGTGCGCAGCGCCCCATTTGCGATATTTGGTAGCGAACGCCGCGGTTGTGCCATTCGCTACCCGCGCCCGGTTCACGGGGCCTTACTGTGCCGGCAGAGGCGCAAGTTAAGGTGGAGGTGCGGTCACTTTTTCGGCGGCCGCCTGCCAGCACCTCCGTCCCTGGCCTCCTGGTCCCCCCCCCCCCCCCCCGCGGCATTGCCGGCTGTTTCCCGAGAGCCCGGCGCTTCTTCTTGGTGCCGGGCTCTTTTGCCGGCACTCGCGATCGGGCTCGCGCTGCTGCAGGCCCCTCCCCCTTAACAGGGGGAGGGAGGCCTGCAGTACCACAGTGTGGCGCTGCGGCACGTAGCGCTATGAAATTCACTTTCAGCGCCCTAAGAGGGACGTGGAGCGCCTTGAGCCGTGCCCCGTCTCCCTCTAGGGGCACTTCAACTGAATTTGCGGCGATCACTAATGTGGCGATCGCGGCGCAAATTCCAGCGCCCAGGCGAACTTTGTGCCGCTTGGGCGCCTCAGGCCAATTTCTAGGCCAAAGTAACTTGAAAAAAGGAAATTTATGAAAGAAAAACCACATCACTCAGGAAATGACCAAGTGCTTGGAAAGAAAATAAGATTAAAACCCATCCTGCCATATTGTCATCCTCCACATATATTTTTGGGAAGGTTGAAGGAATAAAAAAAAGACTTGCATTTATATGGTAAATTTGCAGTGCTACAGGCAAAGAGCAGGGGAGTGAGACTAATTGGGTAGCTCTTTCAAAGAGCCAGCACAGACACGATGGGCCGAAAGGCCTCCTGTGTTGTATGATCCTATTCTATGATTTTATGATGCAGTGACTTTCACAACCTCAGGACGTCCCAAAGCACTTTACGTGCAGTCACGCTTGTAATGTAGGAAATGCGGTAGCCAAATTACGCACAGCAAGAACCCACAAACAGCAATAAGATCATGACCAGATCAGCTGTTTTAACACTCTGCATTCTTGTGCAGAAGATGAAAATGAATAGTTCCTAACTCGAGTTCAAACTAAAGGAAATCTTTAAATCGCCCAGTTTTCAGAACATTCTTAGGAGTTAAAATTCACAAAACGAAAGAGCAATTTCCTTGTGAATCATCATGCTGCATATAGTCCGGAACTGATGATATTTATGACCCTCTACTTACCTTTGTTGCATGGTATAGTATAACTGATATACTTTCGCAGTATGAATTATTCTGCCTGCATCAGAAGCAAAGTCAAGACAGAATGGGAGCCATTTTAACTTTTGTCAGGAGTGGGGAAACAGGCGGTTGCGGATTGGCTGCCTCTATACAGCCGATTTCCTTTTTTCAAAGTCAATGGTGGTAATTTTCCACTTTTGGTGGTGGCAGAAAACTGAAGTCTATGGATAGGAAATTCGGGCAGGGTGTACAACGGGCGCCCGATCCACTGCAGCCAGCTTTCCACCGCCACCGACAGTTAAAATTGGCCCAAACCGATCTTCTCCCTTAACAGATGCTGATGGATCTTCTGCGCATTTCAAGCATTGTTATTTTATTTCGGAAGCAAATTCAATTCAAGGGTTCACCCAGAGAACTGAACAGTCCACTTTACAGCTCTGATCCCTTCTGGTATAGTGGAAGAGCGTCAAACCAATTTACTATATTGAATCCACTGCTGTTGCTACCAATGTTCCCTGTAATTTTTATTGGCGTCACGCGGCCCCTTTAAGGGGCTGCGCAGCCCATTCAAAATATCGCGCATGCACGCTTACTGCATTGAAAAGCCGGCTGCACAGGACCCCTGGAGCGCTGCGTGGCCAGCTTAAAGGGTACATTGGTTGCCACCCATCATTTTTATTTAAAAGAGACTATTATAATTGCAGACAGAAAAGACAGTCTGATAGTTGAATCATAGAGCACAGAAGGAGCCATTGCCGGCTCTTTGAAAAAGCTATCCAATTAGGCCCATTCCCCATAGCAACATTTTTCCATTCAAGTATTTATCCAGTTCCCTTTTGAAAGTTACTATTGAATCTGCCTCCACTCCCCTTCCAGGCAGTGCATTCCCGATCATAACAACTCGCTGCGTAAAATAAATTCTCCTCATCTCTTTCATGGTTCTTTTGATAATTACCTTTAAATCTGTGTCCTCTGGTTACCGATCCTCCTGCCCGTGCAAACAGTTTCTCCTTATTTACTCTATCAAAACCTTCTTCTAGTCTTTTAATTTTATCTCTCACTCATCCAATGAGGTTCTATGCTAGCACGAGATGGTTGATTTTACAAATGCGCACTGCTGACACACAACCTCACCGGCCAGTAGTGCGTCGGGGAATCTTAGGTGCACTCCTCATCATTCTCCATCCATTCATTTTAATGATGGAAAATTGTGGAGAGGGCACCCTCGAATTGCTGACTCTTCATCCCAGTGGGCAAGGCTCTGCACTGGGAGTGAGTATTTATAAAATCAGACCTTATTAATGCAGTAATATTTTGTGCAACTATGCACTGTTCTGAATATCATTCACAGTGTATTTTTCCATAACTATACACAGAATTGAGCTGGTGCTGGGGCAAAGTTAGCAGTCATAAATTGATTTTTAATCAATCAATCAATCAGGTGTTATAATAAAGTTCCACTTTTCATATTTAGACAATATATGACTCCTTTAAATAGTATTAGTCTTTGTGATATAATAGTCCTTTAGTGTTTACCATCTGCGGCATATTTTTGGGAGAGAGAAAAAATGACATGCTACCCTCAATAGGAAATCTTTAATTGAATATGACACTAAAGACACTCTTGATAAGCCTGAGGGTGAAATATTAGGTGGATAGTCGAAGTATCCAATTAAGTGGCACACTCTGTAGATTAAGATAATACATGGCCCAGCTTTGTTACTGCTTTAATTATGTTGAGATATTAGCTTTAGGATGTGATTTATGATGCCGGCACCTCTTCTGATTCAGCCTCTATTAAACTTGCATTACAGTAATTCCCACTAGTTAAAACAGATGAGCAGAGGGTGCAATTTGGGAACTGTATCTGGGAGAGGAGGGAAACAGAGAAGGGGATAAAAAAAATGCGGATATTATTTCACATCAAAGTAACAGGCTAAAATAGGACTTATGGAGCAGATAATGTCACATTAATAATTTAATATCCATCTGATATCTACATGCATTTGTTTTAACAAATTTATAAATGTGTTTAGAATTATGAAAGTACATGGTAGGGTCATCCTTCAAATTGTAACAACCCTCACATGCCTCAGAAACCTGTCCAGTTTTTTTTCTGATCTTGATGTCACCAAATGCTATAGATATTGCAGAATATAATGAACCTTGCCCGAGTCAGAGAGAATAGACCTCGACATGTACCTGTTCGCAAACTTCTCTCAGTTGACATACTGACTACTCTGCTAAATTTTAATGCTGTTTTGTGCTCCTCCCCTCTAAGCTGTACATGTTGGCTCATTCAAGAACACATTCTCCCTTCATTCCAAACACAAGAGACGGTAACATAGAAACATAGACATAGAAGATAGGAGCAGGAGTAGGCCATTCGGCCCCTCAAGCCCGTTCCGCCATTTAATGAGATCATGGCTGATCATCCAAATTCAGTACCCTGTCCCTGCTTTCTCCCCATATCCCTTGATCCCTTTAGCCTTAAGAAATATATCCAACTCCTTCTTGAATATATTTAATGAATTGGCCTCAACTGCCTTTTGTGGTAGAGAATTCCACAGGTTCACCACTCTCTGGGTGAAGAAATTCCTCCTCATCTCTGTCCTAACTGGCTTACCCCTTATCTTTAGACTGTGACCCCTGGTTCTGGACTACTGGACTCATTGGGAACATCCTTCCTGCATCTAGTCTGTCTAGTCCTGTTAGAATTTTATAAGTTTCAATGAGATCCCCTCTCATTCTTCTAAACTCCAGCGAATATAAGCCCAATCGACCCAATCTCTCCTCATACGTCATTCCTGCCATCCCAGGTATCAGTCTGGTGAATCTTCGCTGCACTCCCTCCATGGCAAGAACATCCTTCCTCAGATAAGGCGACCAAAACTGCACACAATACTCAAGGTGTGGTCTCACCAAGGCCCTGTACAACTGCAGCAAGACATCCTTGCTCCTGTACTCGAATCCTCTTGCTATGAAGGCCAACATACCATTTGCCTTCTTAACCGCCTGCTGCACCTGCATGCTTACCTTCAGCGACTGGTGCACAAGGACACCCAGGTCTCGTTGCATTTCCCCTTCTCCCAATCTATTGCCATTCAGATAATAATCTGCCTTCCTGTTTTTGCCACCAAAGTGGATAACCTCGCATTTATCCACATTATACTGCACCTGCCATGCATCTGCCCAATCACCCAACCTGTCCAAATCATACTGGAGTTTCTCGGCATCCTCCTCACAGCACACATGCCCACCCAGCTTTGTGTCGTCCACAAACTTGGAGATATTACATCTAGTTCCCTCGTCTAGATCATTAATATATATTGTGAATAGCTGGGGTCCTAGCACCGATCCCTGCGGTACCCCACTCGGAAAAAGACTCGTTTATTCCAACTCTTTGCTTCCTGTCTGCCAACCAGTTCTCTATCCAAGTCAGTACCTTACCCCCAATCCCATGTGCTTTAACTTTACACGCTAATCTCTTATGCGGGACCTTATCGAAAGCCTTCTGAAAGTCCAAATACACCACATCCACTCGCTCTCCCTTATCTATTTTACCAGTTACATCCTCAAAAAATTCCAGTAGATTAGTCAAGCACGATTTATCTTTTGTAAATCCATGTTGACTTTGTCCGATCCAGTCATTGTTTTCCAAGTGCTCTGCTATTACATCTTTTATAATGGACTCTAGCATTTTCCCACTACCGATGTCAGGCTTACCGGTCTATAATTCCCCGTTTTCTCTCTACTCACCTTTTTTGAATAGTGGGGTTACATTAGCTACCCTCCAAGGTAACAAGGTCTCAGGATTGTTCAATGGCAACACTACATACTCCTGAAATTTAAGTCCCAATCGTTCCATCACAACAGGTCAGAGGATCAAGGAAAAACCGACAAGGATGGTGCTCTCTACTGGAGACCATACTGCATTTGAAGATCGAGGAAGACTAAACCAATAATAAGAACGCTAATTGCATCTTTATTTATTATCTGCACATGCAAATAAGACTATATCAAAGTAGTTCAACAAAACTGGAGGTGGGTCTCCGATCAACTTCACCATAACTCAAAGAAGAAAAGTTAAGACAATTAGGGATGGGCAATAAATGCTGGCCTTACCAGCGACGCCCACATCCCATATACCAATAGAAAGAAAGATGAGGCCACCCTGTTGCTTAAGCTAAAAAGTACTCAAGAAAAGAAAGATAATCCTGATTTTTTTTCTGTTGTTTCTTCATTTGAAAAAAAATCTCCTGGGACCATAAATCCATAGACCTTTTATCTCAGCAGCAGTACTAAGATCAGATTGCTTTGATCTTCACTCCAGAGATTGAGCGCAAAAAATCTAGGCTGACACTCCAGTGCAGTACTGAGGGAGTGCAGCACTGTCAGAGGTGTTGTCTTTCAGATGAGACGTTAAACCAAGGCCCCATCTGCTCTCTCAGGTGGACGTAAAAGATCCCATGGCACTATTTCGAAGAAGAGCAGGGGAGTTATCCCCGGTGTCTTGGCCAATATTTATCCCTCAATCAACATCACTAAAACAGATTATCTGGTCATTATCACATTGCTGTTTGTGGGAGCTTGCTGTGCGCAAATTGGCTGCCGCGTTTCCTAAGTTACAACAGTGACTACACTCCAAACTTCATTGGCTGTGAAGCGTTTGTGACGTCCGGTGGTCGTGAAAGGGGCTATATAAATGCAAGTCTTTCTTTCTTTCAGTCCCTGACCCAGCCACACTTTCCAGGGTCAAGGGGAGTTCCCCTGATTTGCATAGCAATGGTGGGCATCCGCACTACTGTTGTTGCATCTTGAGCACCCGCCAGATGGGGGAGGCCACAAAATACCGTTGCACTGTGGCCTATCAGCCCCTTTTATAACAGAGCTGAGAAAAATAACTTCGAAGCTTCGACCCCCACATCACTATTACAGCTCATCAATTCGAACTTAAAACATCCACCATCAACAAATGCTGCTGTGAAAAATCCAGCAGATTCCCCTTTAAGATTTTGCTCACTTGTTGAAAGCCCATAGCACGCCTGGCCTTCGTTGCCCATGTTGTGTAGGAAAACTAAGAGCAGAGCGCATTCCCCATGTGAAAAATTGGGGAATCGCACAAGGCCTCATTAGCCCGTCATTAACATTGATTTTAATATTTAAATTAGGCTCTTGCACCACTGTTCCGACCAACACTCACACACCCTGTGACGTAAGAAAACTACTAGGCACTTGGTCTAAGCATTAAACAAAGCTTTATTCAACTGTTTTACAACATGGAGGTCTAGTTGTGTCCTTCACTAGTTCCTGTTAAGAATGTCCTGCGCAAGCTGGGCCCGTGCCCGAGTATTTATATTCTCCCTGGACAGCACCACCTGTAGGCCGCTCAGTATTATTTCATAAGTCTTTCTTTCATGAATGAACTGATTCATGTCACCCTGCATCAACAGGACCGATCCTGATGGTAAGATGTCCACGTCCATCACCATGTCCACATCTCTCATCAGGACTTCTGGCATCTCCCACAAAACTGTAGGGCGGATCTGCATATCCCCAGTGATCCACTCTTGCTAAAGGCTGAGCAACCTGCTTGAGAAGTGCGGTGGTGGTGCTGGCTATTCTGTCTGCTACACTAAGGCACTGTGTTGCATAGCACCGTTCCCTGGGTTGTTGCTCTCATTCCGTAGCTTGTGTTTTCTTCCATTAATATTGAACCTTCACCTTTTGTCCAGGTTAAAATTTCACTGTTGAAGGATCGTGTTCTAAATTTTGGACTAATCTATTATGTGCAGGCCTCCAAATTTAAGACAGCTCACATCACGGCCTTAAAAATTAACCCCTTTTGGTGAAAATTCAGCAAAAATTCCCAGAGACAGTCTACAGATTCAGAGTAACAGCCAATCGACACCATGTGCCTCATCTAAACATGTCATCCTTATCTCTCTACTGGACCTCGCTAGACATTTCCTCCCATCAGCTCCATTGGCCAACACAGTGGCCCAGAAATTCGGGTCAGGGGCTTCCCGCGGGTGCAAGCCTCCAACCTGTACTTACCTAGCACGCTGGCGTTGTGCTGTGGGCCCACGTGGGATTCCGATCCTGGGCCTCCTCCAACTGCCGGCGCGCAGTGCTTGCGTATCCCAGGGGCGCAGTTAGTTCGATGCGTCCCCTGGGATCACGTGGGCAATGGAGAGCCAATGGTAGCAGGGAATGCTTCATTCATAAGTTTGACAGGAAGAGCTGTCAAACCTATAAATACTATAAGCCCCAAAACATCACTAAAACGTCAAATACATTTTTTTTTAAATCACATTTTTAAAATAACTATAAATTACATGAAATAACTATTTTAAACAATAATTTAAGTTTTTGAAAAAATTAATTACATTTTCTAACGGGGCTAAAAATAAACTTACCTTTCTTTAAAGTATTTAAAAATAATAAACCTGTGGAAAAAATGTTTTAATTTTAATTAATTCACCACTTACCTTGTTAAAAGCAGGCCTTGCGCCTGCTTTTTAAAAGTGTAACTGCTGGAGACTTACCCTCCCAGGGAAACCTGCAAAAAAAACGTAAGTTCGATGCGCACGCGCTGCCTCTCCGGCGCACGCGTTCCACCTGTCAACCTCTTCTTTCAGGGGAACAGAAGTGCCGGTTTCCCGCGCATGCGCAATGCATGCATGAAACCGGCACTTTCGTTGGGCCTACGCGTGAGTACCCAGTGCGTACTCACGTGTTGGGATCCGAATTTCTGGGCCAATATAGCTATATTCTGATAATAATGTGCTCATTTCTTTACCAGGTAAAAGGTACACAGCAGAAAATATTTTAAGAACCAGTGTGACTTGTGGCTTTTCCTTTCTGCTTCCACTTGTTACAAGGTTAGTAGGCTCACCCTCACCAACCAAATAAGGGACTAAAATAATATGTTTCATTCAATATAATAACTCTCATTTTAACAAAAACAACAAACTTTGGAACTTTAACACTAAACTGGCACTTCGGCCTAAATTACAATTCAATGGTGCTAAAATTTATGACTTGGGGGCGGGCGGGAAAGATTTCCACGGGGACACCGCCCCAACCAAAGTGCCCCTTTATATTCCGATGGGGAGAGGGGCGGAAGGGGGCATGAGTCCTGGTGAGGCCCTTTGAAAGGCCCCATGCCCATACCAGTCAAAGGTAATCAATGCCAGTGGGGATTGATTATCTTCAGAAAGAAATGTCCCCGAGACCTCACTGGGAGCCAAAGATGGACAAGACACACTTTTTCATTGGACCATTCGATCGATCCTGGAGGCTTCCAGGAATTTCAGAGATAAATATTTGTTTTTGCACTACATCAACTCTTTAAATATTTACATAACATAGAAGTACTTGAAGGAACATTCTTTAATATGGTGACAAGAGTCGCTCATTTAGGCAATTTAAATATATATATAATTAAAAAACAAGGATCTGCCACCCTACCAGGGGCACCCATTCCTATGTGGGTAGGCAGAGGTGAGTGCAACTCCACTTTTCTGCCCAACTGCAGCCCGCACCTGTTTCTTGCACTGTTGATGTGACGTTGAAACAGGCTCAAAACTCCATCTGTTACTCCAGTTAAGTTTTAGGGATACAGGGCCGGTTGAATTAGAGGGGCATTAGAGGAGGAATCCAACAACACAAGCAAAAATGGAGCTGTACAAGAGTGCAGCACTGACAGAAGCCACAGCACCATTAGTGCAGTCGATTCAGCTCCGCCTACACTGCCCAATTCACAACCTCCACTGCACTGCCATAGGAGGCCAGGTGGCTTCTCACAAGAAAGCAAGCGAATAAAAATTTGACCAGAGGGGCAGAAAAGGGCAAAAACGGTGGGCCGTAATTTGCGGCCCCTATGGGTGCGTACGAGGTGTGCACGCGCCCATAGGGGCGGTGCAAGTTCCGGGTTTAGGCATGCGAAGCGCATGCGCTAAAACCCGGAACTTGCGATCTGTCAAGAAGATCCTCCACATCCCCGGGAAAAGGGCCTCCGCAGGCGGAGATTTGCACAATTTGCCCAACTTCTGCCTAGAGAATGACCGTGAAATCCTTACGCCGGGTAAAAGCAGGCTTAAGGTCTGCTTTTACCAGCGTAAGGCTTTTAAAGAACAGAAAACTAACTTTTTTTCAATAACTTATACATTTAAAAACCTGTGAAATAAGATAACTATCTTTAGCCCCTTTAAAATATGTAAATTTATTTTTCAAAAAATTAAATTTGTTTTAAATATTTAATTAAATGCCATTTTGATTACATTTAAATATGTGATTTTTTAATTTATTTATTTGAAGTGTACGTGTATTTTTGGGTGTATTCCCATTCATACTTATGGGTTTCCTTACGTACGGAATCCTCATAAGTATGAATGGGGATCCCTTTCTTTCATTGGTTGAGCCGGCCCATGTGATCCCATGGGCGCTTGCGAACCGCCTGTGCCCCTGGGATACGTGGGTCTCTTCACAGGCCTACGCACAGAGGCCCAGGAGCGCGAGTGTCCGCACCGCTGGGACCATCAGGTAAGTTCGGAGATTTTTTGCTGGTCGGAGGCATCCGCCCGCGGGAAGCCTCCGACCACACATTCAGGGCCGGTATATTTTCTATAAAAAGCAACAATAGATAAAGAGATAAAATCATTCAAGAAAAAGCATCTTTCTATAACCTCACAAATAGGGAAGCAAGACAAATGAGTTATCCCACTGGATTGCCACTGGGCTCGGTGAGGTGAGCTGAATATAGAACAGCATTCAATCTAATGGCATAATCTTCAAGCAGTAGCGTGGGTGGAAGGGGAAGTGCGGCTGTCTGCACCAGACACTGACCTCTCCTGACTAGTAGTAAGGCACGCACACAGGGGAGCCACGTCAGTCAACAAAGGAGCGAAGGCGGTCAGTCTCACCGCCATACACAGAAAGGTTTCGTGCAATTTACACTGTATTTCTTGGCCAGGATTTCTTCAGCTGCATCAAAGACTTATTACAGAGCAGTCTGATCGTATAAATAATTCATCACCTTGTCAGTTAAATCAACAGTACTGCACCTCACTTACCAAAAGCAAACTTCTTCCCTGGACTTTTCTTGGCTGATACAGTGCTAAGGGTTAATTTTTTCCCCTCTTTTCCAATAATCTCTTCTGGAATTCCATTTCTGAAAGCAAGTTGAAAATACAGCATCACTGGTCAGTCGGTTGAGCCTTAATACTAATGTTCAAAAAATGGAGACACAGCTTTTAAGTGATACTTAGTAATAGGACAGATTCAGGGCAACAAAATAATAAAGTAACTTAAAGACACATCATAAGAATGCACAGAATGGGAAAATATCATTCACGAAACAAATCCATTCCACTTGGAACCCAAACTTCTTTGCAGTACAGCCTCAAAATGTTCAATATTAGCCAAAAATTATCGAGTAGTAACATCATTACTACCAGACAAAATGTGCATTTGTAATTATGTACTTATTATGCTGCAGCTATAAACACTGGCTAGACCACACCTTAGGAAGGATATATTGGCCTTGGAGGGAGTACAGCGTAGGTTTACCAGAATGATACCCAGACTTCAAGGGTTAAGTTAAGAAGTAGAGATTACACAAATTAGGGTTGTATTCCCTAGAATTTAGAAGGTTAAGAGGTGATCTGATCGAAGATTTCAAGATATTAAGGGGAACAAATAGGGTAGATAGAGATAAACTATTTCCGCTGGTTGGGGATTCTAGGTCAAGGAGGCACAGTCTAAGTATTAGAGCCAGACCTTTCAGGAGTGAAATTAGGAAATACTTCTACACACAAAGGGTGGTAGAAGTTTGGAACTCTCTTCCGCAAATGGCAATTGATGCTAGATCAATTGTTAATTTTAAATCTGAGATTGATAGATTTTTGTTAACCAAAGGTATTAAGAGATATGGGCCAAAGGCGGGTGGAGTTAGGTCGCAGATCAGCCATGATTACATGCATAGGATTACATCGGATATACAGCACAGAAACAGACCATTCAGCCCAACCAGTCCATGCTGGCGGTTATGCTCCACTCGAGCCGCCTCCCGTCTTTCCTCATCTAAATCTGTCAGCATAGCCCTCTATTCCCTTCTCCCTCATATGCTTATCTAGCCTCCCCTTAAATGCATCTATAATATTCGCTTCAACCACTCCCTGTGGTAGCGAGTTCCACATTCTCACCACTCTTTGGGTAAAGAAGTTTCTTCTGAATTCCCTGTTGAATTCCTTGGTGACTGTCTTATATTGATGTCCTCTAGTTATGCTCTTCCTCACAAGTGGAAACATTCTCTCTGTTGAAAGGATTCGCAAATTTCATGTCTCCCCTGAGGATTTACTTTTGGTTTATAGAAACATAGAAGATAGGAGCAGGAGTGGGCCATTCGGCCCTTCGAGCCTGCTCCGCCATTCAATGAGATCATGGCTGATCATTCAAATTCAGTACCCTGTCCCTGCTTTCTCCCCATATCCCTTGATCCCTTTAGCCTTAAGAAAGATATCCAACTCCTTCTTGAATATATTTAATGAACTGGCCTCCACCGCCCTCTGTGGCAGAGAATTCCACAGGTTCACCACTCTCTGGGTGAAGAAATTCCTCCTCATTTCAGTCCTAACTGTCCTGCCCCTTCTCCTTAGACTATGACCCCTGGTTCTGGACTCCCCGACCATCGGGAACATCCTTCCAGCCTCTAGTCTGTCTAGGCCTGACAGAATTTTATAGGTTTCGATGAGATCCCCTCTCAATCTTCTAAACTCCAGTGAGTATAAGCCCAATCGACACAATCTCTCCTCATACGTCATTCCTGCCATCCCAGGTATCAGCCTGGTGAATCTTCGCTGCACTCCTTCCATGGCAAGAACGTCCTTCCTCAGATAAGGCGAACAAAACTGCACACAATACTCAAGGTGCGGTCTCACCAAGGCCCTGTACAACTGTAGCAAGACATCCTTGTTCCTGTACTCGAACCCTCTTGCTACGAAGGCCAACATACCATTTGCCTTCTTAACCGCCTGCTGCAACTGCATGCTTACCTTCAGCGACTGGTGCACAAGAACACCCAGGTCTCTTTGCACTTCCCCTTCTCCCAATCTATTGCCATTCAAATAATAATCTGCCTTCCTGTTTTTGCCACCAAAGTGGATAACCTCACATTTATCCACATTATAGTGCATTTGCCATGTTTCTGCCCAATCACCTAACCTGTCCAAATCGTACTGGAGTTTCATGACATCCTCCTCGCAGCATACCCTCCCACCCAGCTTTGTGTCGTCTGCAAATTTGGAGATATTACATCCAATTCCCTCGTCCAGATCATTAATATATATTGTGAACAGCTGGGGTCCTAGGACCGATCCTTGCGGTACCCCACTAGTCACTGCCTGCCACTTGGAAAACGACCCGTTTATTCCAACTCTTTGCTTTCTGTCCGCCAACCAGTTCTCTATCCAAGTCAATACCTTGCCCCCAATCCCATGTGCCTTAATTTTGCACGCTAATCTCTTATGCGGGACCTTATCGAAAGCCTTCTGAAAGTCCAAATACACCACATCCACTGGTTCTCCCTTATCTATTTTACCAGTTACATCCTCAAAAAATTCCAGTAGATTAGTCAAGCATGATTTACCTTTTGTAAATCCATGTTGACTTTGTCTGATCCTGTCACTGCTTTCCAAGTGCTCTGCTATTACATCTTTTATAATGGACTCTAGCATTTTCCCCACTACCGATGTCAGGCTTACCGGTCTATAATTCCCTGCTTTTTCTCTGCCACCTTTTTTGAATACTGGGGTAACATTAGCTACCCTCCAATCCATGGGTACTGTTCTAGAGTCTATTGAGTTCTAGAAGATGACCAGCAATGCATCTACTATTTCTAGGGCCACTTCCTTAAGTACCCTGGGATGTAGATTATCAGGCCCTGGGGATTTATCGGCCTTCAGTCCCATCAATTTTCCTAACACCATTTCCCTACAAATACTGATTTCTTTCAGTTCCACCCTTTCATCAGACCCTATGTTCCTGGTGTTTCTGGGAGGTTATTTGTGTCCTCCTTTGTGAAGACAGAACCAAAATATATATTTATTTGGTCTGACATTTCTTTGTTCCCCATTATAAATTCCCCCGATTCTGACTGCAAGGGACCTACGCTTGACTTCACCAATCTTTTTCTCTTCACATATCTATAAAAGCTTTTACAGTCAGTTTTTATGTTCCCTGAAAGCTTACTCTCATATTCTATTTTCCCTTTCTTAATTAATCCCTTTGTCATAGAAACATAGAGATAGGAACAGGAGTAGGCCATTCGGCCCTTCGAGCCTGCTCCGCCATTCAATGAGATCATGGCTGATCTTCGTCTGAGATCTTAGCTGATCTTACCAGTTCAGTACCCCGTCCCCGCCTTTTCTCCGTAACCCTTAATCCCCTTAGCCTTCAGAAATATGTCCTCCTTTGTTGAATCCTGAACTGCTCCCAATCCTCAGGATTATTGCTTTTTCTGGCCAATTTGTATGTCCTCTCCTTGGATCTTATGCTATCCCTAATTTCCCTTGTTACCCACGGTTGAGTCACCTTTTTTGTTTTATTTTTATGCCAAACTGGGATGAACAACTTCTGTAGTTCATCCATTCGGTCTTTGAATGTTTGCCATTGCCTATCCACCGTCACCCCTTTGAGTGCCATTCCCCAATCAATCCTACCCAACTCGCTCCTCAGACCATCGTAGTTTCCTTAATTTAAATTGAGGACCCTTGTTTCTGAGTCAACTACTTCACTCTCCATCTTAATGAAGAATTCGATCATATTATGATCGCTCCGACCCAAGGGGCCTCGTACAACAAGATTGCTAATTAATCCTTTCTCGTTACATAATACCCAGTCTAAGATGGCCTGATCTCTGGTTGGTTCCTCGACATATTGGTCCAGGAAACCATCCCGTAAACACTCCAGGAATTCCTCCTCCACAGTATTGTTACCAATTTGGTTAGCCCAATCTATATGTAGATTAAAGTCACCCATGATGACTGCTGTGCCCTTATTGCACGCTTCTTTAATTTCCCTTTTAATGCCATCCCCAACCTCCGCCTTACTGTTTGGAGGTCTATATACCACGCCCACGAATGTTTTTTTCCCCTTAGTATTTCTCAATTCTACCCATACAGATTCCACATCATCAGAGCTAATATCCTTCATTACAATTGTGTTAATCCCTTCTTTAACCAGTAATGCTACCCCACCTCCCTTTCCTTTTTGCCTATCTTTCCTGAATATCGAATACCCCTGGATGTTGAGTTCCCAGCCTTGGCCATCCTTGAGCCACGTTTCTGTAATCCCAACCAAATCATATTCGTTTACCTCTATTTGCGCAGCCAATTCATCCACCTTATTACAAATGCTCCTCGCATTAAGACACAAAGCCTTCAGGCTTGTTTTTTTAACGCTCTTAGACCTATTAAAATTATTATTTACTGTGGCCATGTTTGATTTAAACCGTTGATTTCTCTGACTGCCACTTTTGTTTTTCTCCTTCCTATCTTTTGCTTTTATCCTCGTTTTCCTTTCCTCTGTCTCCCTGCTCAGGTTCCCAACCCCCTTCCATTTTAGTTTAAACCCTCCCCCACAGCACTAGCAAACAAACCCCCTAGGACATCGGTTCCAGCCCTGCCCAGGTGCAGACCGTCCGGTTTGAACTGGTCCCACCTCCCCCAGAACCGGTTCCAGTGTCCCAGGAACTTGAATCCCTCCCCCTGGCACCATTCCTCTAGCCACGTATTCATCTGAAGTATCCTTCTATTTCTACTCTGACTAGCACGTGGCACTGGTAGCAATCCTGAGATTACTACCTTTGAGGTCCTGTTTTTTAATTTACCTCCTAACTCCCTATATTCCGCTTTTAGGACCTCATCCCGCTTTTTACCTACATCGTATTAAAGAAACCCTGGTTGGACTGAGTTTAAAATCCAGGGCACATCAAGATGACTGCGGTCAGCCTCAGGGCCAAAGCCTGTAAATTTCAGTTTGGACTGACAGCTTGTATTCTGATGACTGTGAGAAGGAACTTTCCAGAACTTGAATGTAGACAGACCTTCTGCATTTATGCATTAGAAGCAAACCCAGTGGCATTCGGGCCTCTGATTAAAAGCCATCAAGGTTGTTTGCACAAACAATCAAGAGCAGACAGGGCCTATTGAATATGTAGTGGGACAAGCTCAGCTGCATTCAGGCCTTCGTTTAGAGAACGTCAACATTGTTTACCTAAGTACTTCAAAACGATCAACGGGGCATTCAGACTGGAATGGCCCCATCACGAAACCAGTTGGACAAAGGGGAACACCGATGAGATCAGTAAAACCGATTACCGGCCATCCAGGTCGATGGGCCCAGATCGGTACCTTTTGTATGAGTTTCAATACGTCCAGATTAGACAAAAGAAATGAGCTGATCTGGCGGGAGATAAGGGCTACTGGGAAGGGTATAACTAGTCCCTCGGGAGGCCATTTCTCTCTCTCTCTCCCGCCTCGCCTCCGGTGCCCTGCCTTACCATCAACCCAGCAAGAGGATCGTCGACGAAGGGCCCGTCCAGGGAAGTAGAATACCCGCAGTTACGTTTAAATTATTGGGGTATCTCTGCTTTAGGCAGTGAAAACCTAAGACATCGGCAGGCAACAGGGCATGGAGCAGGCGTTTCAACATCCTAGACTGGTGAGCATCAATTTTCTGGCCCATCACAAGATAATCTAGATAGGTGTAAAGGGTGGGAGTTAAGGGGAATCGCTAAAGTGTCATTTTAGTCATTTTCCCTCGATGTCTCCGTTTCTCCTCCCCCGTTAAGTGTAATTGTGCTACATCCATAGTGATTTTCTCTGTATAGTAATTGTTCTCTATTTTAATAAACATTGGTTTTCTTTGCACCAAACCACTGGTCTCGTTTGTCTATATCGCTACTTGTAAATAAGTCCAGTGGTCAGAACCAAAGGGGAAGCGATTCGAACCGCACGGGGCTGGAGCAGCTCAGACACATGACTGACTGACCAGACACAAACCCCAAACCAAAACCCCCTACACTGTATCCACTCTATCAAACCTTTCATAATTTAAAAGACTTCTATTATGTCACCCCTCAGCCTTCTTTTATCAAGAGAAAAAAGACCCAGCCTGATCATCCTTTCCTGTATGTATACTCTTGCATTTCTGGTATCATCCTTGTAAATCTTCTCTGCACCCTCTCCAGTGCCTCTGTATCATTTTTATAATATGGCGACCAGAGCTGTATGCAGTCTAAGTAGTTAACGTAAATTGTGAACAACAGTGGTCCCAGCACTGATCCTTGTGGAACACCACTACCCACCTTCTGCCACTGTGAATAGCTACCCTTTACCCCTACTCTCTGCTTTTGGTCTTGAAGCCAGCTAGCTATCCATTCAGCTACTTGTCCCCTGACTCTGCATTCTTTGACCTTGTTCATCAGTCTATTATGGGGTACCTTATTGAAGGCCTTTTGAAAATCTAGATAAATTACAACTACTGCATTACCATTGTCAACTCTCTCTGTTACCTCTTCAAAAAGTTCAATGAGGTTGGTCAAGCAAGACTTCCCCTTTTGAAATCCATGCTGACTATTCCTTGTTATATTTTTGGTTTCTAGATGTTCTTCTATTTTCTCCTTTAGTAGGGATTCCATTATTTTTCCTACCACTGATGTTAAGCTGACTGGTCTATAATTCCCCGGAAATGTTCTATCCCCCTTCTTGAATGTAGGTATTACGTTATCTATCCACCAGTCTTCTGGCACCATACCTTTTTTTAACGAATTATTAAGTATGTGTAGTAATAACTCTGCTATCTCTTCCCTAGATTCTTTTAAAGTGCATGGATGCAATCCATCCGGACCAGGGGTTTTATCCTCTGAGTTTGATTAGTTTATTTAAAATTGATGCGCCATCAATTACTCAAAAGACTGAGGTTAAGCGAGTAACAACCAGGCTTTTATTAACTAAAGAATGAAGGTCTAGTCTCGAGTGGTCGACCCGTCCAGAATACTAAGGGACTGGGAGGTAGTCACTTATATACCTGGAATAGTGGGAGGAGTCAGCCGAGGCATGTCCAGACCTGTACCTAGTGGAATACACATACACATACAGACAGGTATAACAGTGGTTTACCACATTCACCCCTTGTTTAAAAATGAGTCCGGCGGGGTGAAGTGTATTTAAAAGTTCGTGTATTGGAGTCTCTCCGGAGGTCTTGTCTGCCGCTGTGATCGACGTGGCGACGGCAGGGGTGGTGGAGCTTCCGGCGTCGCGTCCCGTGTAGGCTGGGGCACTGGAGTGTAGTCCTCGTGGGTGACGGTCCAAGGCGAGCCGGCTGCTGGGGTTGGATATCGGGTCGTGGGGGGGGGGGGCGGTAATGGGTAGTGGGTTACAGCGGTCCCCGAGGGTGTCGTGGGGGGGGGGGGGTGGTAATGGGTAGTGGGTTACAGCGGTCCCCGAGGGTGCGAGGTCTCGTATGGAGACTGTGTCCTCCCGCCCGTCCGGGTACGCGATGTATGCGTACTGGGGGTTGGCGTGGAGGAGGTCAACCCTCTCGACCAGGGGGTCCGTTTTATTGGTCCTCACGTGTCTTCTCAGTAGTACCGGCCCTGGGGACGTCAGCCATGGCGGTAACGCTGTCCCCGATGTGGACTTCCTTGGGAAGACAAACATTTTCTCGTGAGGGGTGGCATTGGTGGCAGCGCAGAGCAGTGACCGAATCGAGTGGAGCGCATCGGGGAGCACCTCCTGCCAGCGGGAGGTCGGAAGGCCCCTAGACTTTAAGGCTAGTAGGGCGGCCTTCCAAACTGTTGCATTCTCTCTTTCCACCTGTCCGTTCCCCCGGGGGTTGTAACTGGTGGTCCTGCTTGTGGCTATACCCCTAGCGAGCAGGTACTGGTGGAGTTCGTCGCTCATAAACGATGAGCCCCGGTCGCTATGGATATAGCTGGGGAAACCGAACAGGGTGAAGAGGCTGTTCAGACATTTAATGACCGTGGCACTGGTCATGTCCGGGCAGGGGATAGCGAACGGGAAACGGGAGTACTCGTCAATGATGTTGAGGAAGTACACATTGCGGTCGGAGGAGGGGAGAGGCCCTTTAAAATCGACGCTCAGGCGTTCGAAAGGGCGAGTGGCTTTTATCAGGTGGGCTCTGTCTGGTCTATAAAAGTGCGGTTTGCACTCAGCGCAGACTTGGCAGTTCTTGGTCATGGTCCTGACCTCCTCAATGGAGTAAGGCAGGTTGCGGGCCTTGATGAAGTGGAAGAACCTGGTGACCCCCGGGTGGCAGAGGTCATTGTGGAGGGCCCTCAGCCTATCGATCTGCGCGCTGGCGCAGGTGCCACGCGATAGGGCATCTGGGGGTTCATTGAGCTTCCCAGGCCGGTACAAGATCTCGTAATTGTAGGTGGAAAGTTCGATTCTCCACCTCAAGATCTTGTCATTTTTGATTTTGCCCCTCTGCTTGTTGTTGAACATAAAAGCAACTGAACGCTGGTCAGTGAGCAGGGTAAATCGTTTTCCGGCCAGGTAGTGCCTCCAATGACGCACAGCCTCCACAATAGCCTGGGCCTCCTTCTCGACCGTGGAGTGTCTGGTCTCCGGGCCCTGGAGGGTTCGTGAGAAGAATGCCACAGGTCTCCCCGCCTGATTAAGGGTGGCGGCCAGAGCGAAGTCGGACGCATCGCTTTCCACCTGGAAGGGGATGGATTCGTCCACTGCGTGCATGGTGGCTTTGGCAATGTCCTCCTTGATACGGTGGAAGGCCGAGCGGGCCTTTGCCATCAGGGGAAAAGAGGTGGATTTGATCAGCGGACGGGCTTTGTCTGCATAGTAGGGGACCCACTGGGCGTAGTAGGAAAAAAACCCTAGGCACCTCTTCAGAGCTTTTAGGCAGTGCGGCAGTGGGAGTTCCATAAGGGGACGCATCCGGTCCGGGTCGGGACCGATGACCCCGTGTTCCACAACACAGCCAAGGATGGCGAGGCAGTCTGTGCGGAATATGCACTTCTCCTTGTTATATGTCAGGTTCAGGAGTTGGGCGGTGCGGAGGAATTTCTCGAGGTTTGCGTCATGGTCCTGCAAGTCATGGCCGCAGATGGTCACATTGTCTAGGTAAGGGAAAGTGGCCTGCAGCGCGTTTTGATCGACCATCCGGTCCATCTCCCTTTGGAAGACGGAGACCCTGTTGGTAACGCCAAAGGGAACCCTAAGGAAGTGATAGAGGCGGCCGTTTGCCTCAAAAGCAGTATACTGGCGGTCTTCGGGGCGGATGGGGAGCTGGTGGCACGCTGATTTCAGGTCAATGGTCGAAAAGACGCGGTACTGCGCGATCTGGTTGACCATGTCAGCTATGCGGGGGAGTGGGTAGGCGTCCAGCAGGGTGTAGCGGTTTATTGTTTGGCTGTAGTCGATGACCAGGCGTTGTTTCTCGCCGGTCTTAACGACCACAACCTGGGCTCGCCAGGGGCTGGAGCTGCCCTCAATAATCCCCTCCTTCAGGAGCCGCTCCACTTCGGTTTTGATGAAAACCCTGTCCCCGGCACTGTATCGCCTGCTCTTTGTGGCGATGGGCTTACAGTCGGGGGTGAGGTTAGCAAACAGTGGGGGGGGTGGGACTCTGAGTGTGGAGAGGTTGCATCTGGTGCGCGGCGGGCAATTTGGAGGCTGCTGGCTGCGGACTGTGAGTGGGGGGAGGAGGCCACCGTATGCCATCGTAACACTTTTGAGGTGGCACTGGAAATCCAACCCCAGTAGAACGGCAGCGCAAAGTTGGGGCAGGACCAGGAGTTTAAAATTATTGAACACAGTCCCGTCTACTACTAGTGTCACCACGCAGTAGCCGCCAATGTCCGCTGACTGGGACTCGGCGGCCATAGAAATCCGCTGGTGCGCAGGCAGGACTGGGAGAGAGCAACGCCGCACCGTGTCGGGGTGGATGAAGCTCTCTGTGCTCCCGGAGTCAAAAAGGCAGTTTATTGCATGGCCGTTTACCTTAACGTCCATTTTGGACCGAGCTAGTTGGTGCGGTCTCGTTTGGTCCAGCGTAACAGAGGCCAGCGTTGGGGTCGGTGCGTCGCTGCGGGTATCAGATGGGGGGTGGTTGGCGGCCTGCTGCGTCCCGGCTTGTGTCCAAGATGGCGGCGTCCATGATTCCCATGTGGCTGGAGTCGTCCAAGATGGCTGCTGCTGCGGTGGTTCGCACATGGCTGGGGAGGCCCAAGATGGCGGCCCGCACGGCCCACACACGGCGCTGTTGGGGGCCCAAGATGGCGGCTTGCACGGCCCACACGCGGCGCTGCTGGCGTTCGGGGTGGCTTTGGCCTTGCAGATGCTAGCATAGTGTCCCTTTTTCCCGCAGCCCGAGCAGGTCGCATTCTTCGCCGGGCAGCGCGCTCTGGGGTGTTTGGCCTGGCCACAGAAGTAGCATTTCTGGCCTTGGGATACTGCTGTCTGGCTTTGGGACACTGCTGCGGTGGTTGGGCCGTTGTTGGGCTGTGGCTGGGGTGGCACGGTGCTATGGGGCTGTCCTACCGTGTCCCAGGTTGTCGTTCCCCGCGGCGTCCACGGTGCAGAGGAGTAGGCATCCATGCCCCGGTAGGCTGCGTCCAGTGTTAGTGTGATTTCGGAGGCTTTGTCGAGGGTGAGGTCGCTCTGCTCCAGCAGTCGCTGTCGGGTGTAGTTGGACCTGTGGCCCGCTACGAAGGCATCCCGGATCAGTTCCTCCGTGTACTTAGTGGACGTTACCGCCTTACACCCACAGGCCCGGCCAAGCACGGACAGTGCTTGGAGGTATTCCTCAGTCGATTCCCCAGGTTGTTGCTTGCGACTCCCCAGGAGGTGCCTGGCGTAAACTTCGTTCACAGGGCGCGTGTACTGGGTCTTGAGGAGCTGGAGGGCGGCTGTGTACGAGGTCGCGTCCCGGATGACTGAGTACACTCGGTGGTTCACCTTGGAGATCAGGACAGACAGTTTGTTCGCATCCGTTACGACCGCAGTGGAGGCAGTCAGGAATGCCTCGAAGCACATGAGCCAGTGAGCAAACTTGGTGGAAGAGTCCGCTTCCCGACTGTCCATGTCCAGGCATGCTGGTGTGAGGATCTTCTCCATTATAAAAATTTAGTTAATAAAATTGATGCGCCATCAATTACTCAAAAGACTGAGGTTAAGCGAGTAACAACCAGGCTTTTATTAACTAAAGAATGAAGGTCTAGTCTCGAGTGGTCGACCCGTCCAGAATACTAAGGGACTGGGAGGTAGTCATTTATATACCTGGAATAGTGGGAGGAGTCAGCCGAGGCATGTCCAGACCTGTACCTAGTGGAATACACATGCACATACAGACAGGTATAACAGTGGTTTACCACAAATATATCCCCTTTTTATTTTAAATGCACTTATCTCATTACTAATCGCATCATCCAATATCATATCCACCTGTTCTATCTCCCTGGTAAATACTGAAGCAAAATAATTATTTAATATTTCTGCCATCTCTCTATCATTACCTGTGGTATTACCCTGTCTATCCCTTAATAGCCCTTTTGCATCCCAACCTTCCCTTTTACATTGATGTGCCAGTAAAATATTTTACTATTTTGTTTTATGTTCCTTGATAATTTAATTTCATAGTTTCTCTTTGCCTTCCTAATTGTTTTTTTGACTTCTCTCATAATCTCTTCGTATTCTCCCTTATCTTGCACTCCCCTGCTGTCCATGTACTTAATGTATGCCTCTTTCCTTACCCTCAATTGTTCCCTTATGGCTTTATTCATCCATGGTTTTTCATTAGTGTTTAGTTTGTTCTTTCCTTTTAGCGGAATATATTGTTCCTGCACTCTGTTAAACACCGTTTTAAATGTTTCCCATTGCTGTTTTACATTGTTGTTTGCCAATATTGTTGCCCATTTTATTTTAACAAGTTCTATTCTCAGCCCCTCAAAATCAGCTTTATTCCAATCCATTAACCTGGTTTTCATCATACTTATGTCCTTCTCAACTATCATCTTAAAGCAATTTATATTATGGTTACTATTGTCTAGATGTTCCCCTACTTTTACTTCTCTTATCTGCTCTGGTTCATTCTCCATTACTAGATCCAGTACTGAATCCTCCCTTGTTGGACTTTTTACATATTGGGTTAGAAAGGAGTCCTGTACACATTGTCAGAACTCCATTCCCTTATCCCCTTTACCTACCTCTTAAAAGTTGAAATCCCCCATGATTATTATTCTATGTTTTTTACTCATTTCCCTAATTTGTCTGCATTTCTTCCTCCATCTCCTTTCTACTATTAGGTGGTCTGTAGACTCCGCCTATTAGTGTGATTGATCCTTTATTATCTTTTATCTCTATCCATATGGATTCTATTTTTGATTTGCTGACAGCTGCGTCACTTCTTTCTACTGCCATTATGTTATCACTAATAAGTACAGCTACTCCACCTCCCCTTTTTCTCTCTCTATCTTTTCTAAATATGTTATACCCAGCAATGTTTAATTCCCAGTCCTGATTTTATGTAGCCATGCCTCAGTAATCCCTACTACGTCTGGTTTCTTGCAACACGTGATTGCCTCCAGCTCCCCTGTTATATTGCAGACACTGTATGCATTGCTGTACAGACAGTTTAACTCATTTTTAATAGGATTTCCTCTCACTTTATGTTTAACCATCTTTTTAGACTCCTGTTCTATAACTATTTATTCCCTTGTCATCAATGTCTTCCTTACTTTATTATTTCCTATGCTCTCCTTTCCTGTTTTGTTTACATTTAGGCTGGTTATGTTTATTGTAGATCCCTCTCACATCTTACTAGTTTAAAGCCTTTGCCACGTCCCTATTTACCCTTTCCCTAGGACACAGGTCCCATCCCGGTTCAGGTGGAGCCCGTCCCATCAGTACAGCTCCTTCCTGTCCCAGAACTGGTGCCAGCATCCCAGGAAAAGGAACCCCTCTTTCCCACACCAGCCCTTTAGCCACGTGTTAATTCTCCCGATCTGTCTGCTTCTATGCCAATTTGCCCATGGCTCGGTCAATAATCCAGAGATTATTATCCTCGAGACCCTGCTTTTTAATTTAGAGCATAATTCCTGATACTCTTTCAGCAGGACCTCCTCCCTGTTCCTACCCATGTCATTTGGACCACCACAACTGGATTTACCCCCCTCCCTTTCCAAGTTCCTCTCCAGCCGCCTCGAGATATCCCTTACCCTGGCACTGGGTAGGCAACACATCCTTCGGGAATCTCGTTCTTAGCTGCAGAGGATGTTTTCTATCCCCCTAATTATAGAGTCCCCTATCACTACCACATTTCTATTCTGCTCTTTGTAATGAGGTCTGGAGCCGAGTGGTCCTGGCAGAACCCAAACTGGGCATCTGTGAGCAGGTTATTGGTGAGTAAGTGCTGCTTGATAGCACTGTCGACGACACCTTCCATCACTTTGCTGATGATTGAGAGTAGACTGATGGGGCGGTAATTGCCTGGATTGGATTTGTCCTGCTTTTTGCAGACAAGACATACCTTGGCAGTTTTCCACATTGTCGGATAGATGCCAGTGTTGTAGCTGTACTGGAACAGCTTGGCTAGAGGCGCAGCTAGTTGTGGAGCACAAGTCTTCAGCATGACAGCCGGGATGTTGTCGGGGCCCACAGCCTTTGCTGTATCCAGTGCGCTCAGCCATTTCTTGATATCATGTGGAGTGAATCGAATTGGCTGAAGACTGGCTTCTGTGGTGGGGGTGTCCTCAGGAGGAAGCCGATATGGAACATCCACTCGGCACTTCTGGCTGAAGATGGTTGCAAATGCTTCAGCTTTGTCTTTTGCACTCACATGCTGGGCTCCACCATCATTGAGGATGGGGATATTCATGGAGCCTCCTCCTCCCGTTAGTTGTTGAATGATCCACCACCATTCACGACTGGATGTGGCAGGACTGCAGAGCTTTGATCTGATCCGTTGATTGTGGGATGCTTAGCTCTGTCTATAGCATGCTGCTTCCGCTTTATAGCATGCAGATAGTCCTGTGTTGTAGCTTCCTCATGTTGGCACCTCATTTTTAGGTACGCCTGGTGCTGCTCCTGGCATGCTCTTCTACACTCCTTATTGAACCAGGGTTGGTCCCCTTGCTTGATGATAATGGTAGAGTGAGGGAAATGCTGGGCCATGAGGTTACAGATTGTAGTGGAATACAATTCTGCTGCTGCTGATGGCTCACAGCGCCTCATGGATGCCCAGTTTTGAGCTGCTAGATCTGTTCTGAATCTATCCCATTTAGCACGGTGGTAGTGCCACACAACACGATGGAGGGTGTCCTCAGTGGACTTTGTTTCCACAATAACTGTGCCGGTGGTCACTGCTACCAATGCTGTCATGGACAGATGCATCTGCGACAGGCAGATTGGTGAGGACGAGGTCAAGCAGGTTTTTCCCTTGTGTTGGTTCTCTCACCACCTGTCGCAGGCCCAGACTGGCTGCTACTTCCTTCAGGACTCAGCCAGCTTGGTCAGTAGTGGTGCTACCAAGCCACTCTTGGTGATTGACATTGAAGTCCCTGTGGTGATTATTCTTTATGTTAGTAAGAAGTATTGTGATTGGTTGTTTGTTTCCTGCCTTGGGATATATGCTGTAATCTCATTGGTAGTTGATGTCATGTGATTTGTGGTGGCCATCTTAAATTCAGTTCTTTCTAGCTTTGGTTGGGACTGGGTGTGGAAAGATGTGCTGCAGGATTTTAAAGTTAATAAAGCCTAGATTAGAAAGGCAAATCTATTCTTTATCTCAGTCCCCCACCCAGAGTATATTCTGTGCCCTTGCTACTCTCAGTGCTTCTTGCAAGTGGTGTTCAACATGGAGAAGTACTGATTCATCAGCTGAGGGAGGGCAGTAGGTGGTAATCAGTAGGAGGTTTCCTTGCCCATGCTTGACCTGAAGCCATGAGACTTCATGGGGTCTGGTTTCAATGTCAATATTTATTATAGAATCATAGAATGGTTACAGCACAGAAGGAGGCCATTTGGCCCATCGAGTCCATACCGGCTCTCTGCAAGAGCACTTCAGCTAGTTCCACTCCCCCGATCTTTCCCTGTAGCCCTGCAAATTTTTTTTCCTTCAGGTACTTATCCAATTCCCTTTTGAAAACCATGATTGGGTCTGCCTCCACCACCCTTTCAGGCAGTGCATCTCTGATAATAACCACTCGCTGCGTAAAAAAGTTTTTCCTCATGTCGCCTTTGGTTCTTTTACCAATCACCTCAAATCTCTGTCCTCTGGTGCTCGTCCCTTCCGCCAATGGGAACAGTTTCTATCTACTCTGTCCAGGCCCCTCATGATTTTGAACACCTCTATCGAATCTCCGCTTAGCCTTCTCTGCTCTAAGGAGAACAACCGCAGCTTCTCCAGTCTATCCATGTAACTATAACCTTTCGGCACGAGCGAGCAGCTGATGTGCTCCAGCGGTCGGCTGGCTGAAGCCTACCCGTGGGTTTGGTCACCCACCCTTTCTGTACTTACATTTGAACAACGTGGCATTGAGCAGCACCATTCACATTCCAGCTCTTTCCAATTCTCATGCTTAATGCAGCATTTAAAAATGCACCAAAACCCTGATATTCAGCCCTGGCTTCTCTCTCAACCGATACTCAGAAGAGACAATCTTGCACACAGAACTTAACAATGTGGCATGAGCTTCACCATAAATGGCTCCACCAACATTAACTTCGAAAAAATAAGTAATTTTCTTCTACCAAAAAAAAAATCCACATGTACTTCCACTCTAACATTTCATTGGCTCAGAAAATGAAAGCTCACTAATTATCACACGGTAGCACATGCTGCTTTGTCGTTTAGCAAACATGCTAACCCACTGTCAAAGCAACACGTTGCTATAACAATAATCTAAGTAGGGTTATTCTGCCAATTTTTCTACTATAACGCTGGTCATATCGTAACAAAATGTTTTTGGTTATTTAAAATAAACTATATAAAAGGTAATGTGAGCATTTTTCACTTTGCTGTCACAGCAAAACATATTTGACAGCAGAATTTATTACAATAAGGCCCATAATGGTCGCACTTATCAGTTCACTACACACTGGGAGGTATCACATTTTTCTTTCTATTCATGGTTGACAATCAGTCGATACTGTTATCTCTCTGAAAACAACTTCCCTTTGTCGGGATCATTTTGTACCACTACGGCATTCTATTGCTCTTGGTTGGCTGAGAGCTTCTCGCAGATGTTCGCTGTCCATTGCCTGTATATATTCCACTGAACAGTAAACAATTTTGCCAAGCTTTTACCCACCAGGCGAGTAAACTGACCTTATTTTTTTTTTTCAAATTGTACATATTGCTCTGGGACCTAGCTACTGCACACACAGCACTCATGTTTATGAGGAGAGCGGATTGTGATAGGCCCGTAACAGTCAAGTCAAGGCAAGCAAAGCAAAGCAAATGTGTCACAGCACGTCTATCGGAATGACTGTTGGGTTTTACAGCAGTTCAATCTGCTGGTCTGAATTTTACAATGGCAAGTCATCATTCTACGAAACCCGACCAACATCTTTAGAGTCATAAAAACAAGCCACCCCTCCAAAAAAGTGTCTTACAAAACAAAACAAGAAAGAAATATTTGCATTTATATAAAGCCTTATCATGCCTTTGAAACATTTACACAACAAGTACTTTTGAAAAGAAATGACTGCTAGTATGTAAACCAAAAGATTTTGATCTGGCAGGAATCAAAGAAGTTTTTACTCACAGTGCGTTTTAAACAAGCTACCCCTTGCTAATGGGAGGCATTGCAGCTTCTGCTCAGCGTCGCCTCACTCAAAGTGGCTCAGATCGAGGGCTGCATGGCGTGGCACTGGGAATCAGCAGCTTAGTGCCCAGTGCCATGCAAGCCATTTTGAACCTTGCTCTTGCTTTCCTCCACCCTTTATAACCACACCCCACTCCTTAAATGTGAGGGCAAATCAGGCAACCTGCTCCCAAGACCCTATTAATTAATACTGATACAATAGCAAAATACTGCGGATGCTGGAAATCCGAAATAACAACAGAAAACGCTGGAAATACTCAGCAGGCCAGGCAGCATCCGTGGAGAGAGAAACAGAGTTAAAGTTTCAGGTCGAAGACCTTTCGTCAGAATGGTCTTCGGCCTGAAACATTAACTCTATTTCTCTCTCTACGGATGCTGCCTGGCCTGCTGAGTATTTCCAGCATTTTCTGTTGTTATTCCCTATTAATACTGTTCTGACTCCAGATAATTAGAGGTGTGAAAGGGTGGACCAGCATATTTTTTCCATTCATGTTTTTATTCTTCCCTTGGGCTAAGCATCTGCCCAAGTTACCTGGCAGTGTGTGAACTCATTTTGTGGGGAATTGCAGAGAAGAAGTGCAATTTAATTTTTAATTAAGAAATACTACTTTTAATAACATTTTTAACTTTTTTTTAAAATGTGGCCATGAATTTACTCGTTCTTTGTAGGCGATCTAGGTCATAAATACAGTGTACTGGATTTTCTGGGGTGAATTTCGGGGACGGGACTTGTTTCCACCTTATAATGGCTGTACTGTGTTTCTGTTCGGGTCCAGGGCCCTCCATGTGTGCATACACCAATGCTGCTAACCTAGACAATTGCCATGGCATCCCTATGAAGCATCCTCCATTGTACAATGTGGTACTACTGCCAAGCTGTCAACCGTGAGGGATTATGGTGTCCTCCTCAAATTCGGCTGCCCTCAAAAGTTTGTCACTATCCTCCGCCTGCTTCACGACGACATGCAAGCTGTGATCCTGACCAACGGTTCCACCACAGACCCAATTCACGTACGAACCGGGGTCAAGCAAGGCTGTGTCATCGCACCAACGCTCTTCTCAATCTTCCTTGCTGCAATGCTCCATCTCACCCTCAGTAAGCTCCCCACTGGAGTGGAGCTAACTTACAGAACAAACAGGAAACTGTTCAACCTCCGTCGCCTCCAGTCCAGATCCAAGGTCGTCCCATCCTGTCATCGAATCACAGTATGGAGACGATGCTTGCATCTGCGCTCACTCAGAGGTCGAACTCCAAACCATCGTAAACACCTTCACCGAAGCATACGAGAGCATAGGCCTTACACTAAACATCCGTAAGACAAAGGTCCTCTACCAACCTGCCCCCGCCACAGTGCTGCCCCCCGATTATCAAAATCCACGACAAGGCCTTGGACAGTGTGGACCACTTTCCATACCTCGGGAGCCTACTGTCAACAAGGGCAGACGTCGACGACGAAGTCCAACACCGCCTTCAGTGTGCCAGTGCAGCCTTCGGTCGCCTGAGGAAGAGGGTGTTTGAAGACCAGGACCTCAAACCCGGCACTAAGCTCATGGTCTACAGGGCAGCAGTGATACCTGCCCTGCTGTATGCCTCAGAGACATGGACCATGTACAGCAGGCACCTCAAAGCACTGGAGAGGTACCACCAACGCTGCCTCCACAAGATCCTGCAAATCCATTGGCAGGATAGGCGCACCAACGTCAGTGTTCTTGCTCAGGCCAACATCCCCAGCATCGAAGCTCTGACCACGCTCAATCAGCTCCGATGGACAGGTCACATTGTCTGCATGCCCGATACGAGACTCCCAAAACAAGCGCTCTATTCGGAGCTCCGGCACGGCGAGAGAGCCCCAGGTGGGCAGAGGAAACGCTTCAAGGACACCCTCAAAGCCTCCTTGAAAAAGTGTAACATCCCCACCGACACCTGGGAATCCCTGGCCCAAGACCGCACAAAGTGGAGGAGAAGCATCCGGGAAGGCGCCAAACACCTCGAGTCTCTTCGCTGGGAGCAAGCGGAAGCCAAGCGCAGGCAGCGCAAGGAGCGCACGTCAACCCAAGCACCCCACCCACCCGCCCCTTCAACCACCGTCTGCCCCACCTCTGACAGAGACTGTAGGTCCCGCATTGGACTCATCAGTCACCTGCGAACTCATTTTTAAATGTGGATGCAAGTCATCCTCGGTTCCGAGGGACTGCCTAAGAAGAAGAAGAAGAAAATGGGAAAGACTGTGGAGAGATCTAACAGCCCAAAACTGGCCAACTATGAAGCACTGTGGGCCATCATCAGCAGTGAAATTGACTATCACCACAATCCATAACCTCATGGCCCAACACAACCCTTACTCCGTCATCACGCAGGTCCGGTTAGCTCAGTTGGTTAAAGTGTGGTGTTAATAACGCCAAGGTCGCGGGTTCGATCCCCGTACGAGCCACTTATTTTGCGGAGCAGGCTCGAGGGGCCGAATGGCCTACTTCTGCTCCTATCTTCTATGTATCACACCAACCCTGGTTTAATGTAGAAGAGATTGCCAGGAGCATCACCTCAGAATGTGGTACCATCCTAACAAAGCTACTAAACACAAAAAACCAGCACGCTATAGACAGAGCTAAGAGGTCCCACACCTAATGGATCAGGACAGAGCTCTTTAGCCCTACAACATCCAGTAATGAATGGTGGTGGACAATCAGAAAACAGGAGGAGGCGCCATGAACATCCCATCCTCAATCATGGTAGAGCACAACACATGAAGTATTTGCAAGTGTCTTCAGCCAAATGTGGTAAGTGGACAATCAGACTTGGCCTCCTTCCAGCATAGATACCAGTGTCCAGTCAATTAGGTTCTGAATTTTGCCCGTGGGCATCCAGCAGTCTTTGTCTCTTTTGGTATAGTTCAACCAGGAGTGTCTGAAGGTCGACCTCATTAAATTTGGGGCTCTTCTACGCTGCCTTTCAGTGCCCTGCTAGCTTCTTTGGGTAACTCTGCCTGCTCTTCCACTTGAGGACATTCATTAAAAGTGCCACAAAATCTTACACGAGTGCATCTGTTACAGTCACCCATCAATCAACTAAGTCTTGCAAAAAGTTCTTCACGTACCTGGTACTCCCCTAGCCTGCTGCTGAAATCTTCTGTCATTCTTACCAATATAATAGCTGCACCTGAAATATTCCACCCGCCCCAGCGAAGTACTCCCATGTTACACAACAGCTGCACTCAGCCAATGACAGTGGGTATAAAATTGAGCTGACCCTGCGTTCTATGGCAGGGTCAAAGCTGGGGTAGATCGGCGGGCAGAAGTCCCACCCTTACAGCGCATCACTGGGACAAGTGGCCCTGTGGACATTTTTTTATATTTGTTCTCAGAATGTGTGCAACACTGGCAAGACCGCATTTATTGCCCATCCCTAGTTGCCCTGAGATGGTGGGACATCGCGAGCCCCTGCAATCCTTGTGGTGATGGTGCTCCATACTGGCGTTAGGGAGGGAATTCCAGGATTCTAAGGCCTGTCACTGGGACTCATAATTTTGATTTCCTCTTGAGTGTGGCTTATCATGATTGGAAGAAATTGAAATCTTATTAAAAATAATGTAATATTCATTTCTTAATGAATTTTTAAATACATGCTACTTCCTGGCCTGTATAAGGGGGGAGGGGGATATTTACTATCTATCAGGATGTCCTAATTAACAGGATTAAATTGCATTAAATGAGAATGCTTTCTACTGGGGCATGCACCTCACACATAAGAGTGTCAGATGACGATAATTGAGTAGACTGCACAACATGCTGTATTGGTGATGCATTACAGAGGTCATAATAAAGGAGCCTGTCCAGCCCAAACCTTCTGCCTTCCCATGTGTAAAGGTAGGTAACCTTGCATAACATTGGCTGCATTGTTCCAGCAGGACAGCTCGCAGATGCAAAGGGTATTGTATGCTGCACATTCTATTTAACAGTCACCATCAATTGGAGGTGGAGTGCACCAGAAAAAAGCTCATATAATAAGTGTTGAAGTCTGTTAATTAGGGCATCCTGATGGAAATGAAACTATCCCATTTATCTGCTCACCTCCCATTAACCAAATCTCATTAGTGCTCTTTATGTACACTGGGAATCAATTAGTATCTGAGCTAAACACTCCCCATAAAGGACTGGCCCCATTAAACAGTATTAACTGGATATAGGTTTATCTATTTATCAACAATTTATGAACAGAGAATGGTTTCGGAAGTAACTCCTGAGAACGCTTAAGAAAGTAATAATGTGTCAGTTAATTAATGCATAATGCTGACATGGACTCGAGGCTGAGGAAATTAAAATAATTTTCTTTCAGCGATAAATCAAACAATATTTACACAAACAGAAAAGAATCCAGCAACCTGAACAATCTTTCCAACAAAAAAAATTAGTAATATTCTTTTCCCAGAATGTATAAGCAGCCATGTAAAGGGCCCAACTTTAAATCTTTGTGCATGCTGGGATGGTCTTGGCATTAATGGTGAACAGAATTAGCAGCGGCTACATTTGTACGCTACTTTTTTATTCTGTTTTGGAGCTAGCGTTTAGTACACAGCTACCCCCAGCCAATCGTGTGCTGTGTGTAAAGGATATAATAACAGATTCTATGACAAGCCAAAGTTCTCATTATGCACACTGCACCAGAATGGAACAACAAGAAACATTCTGCTTCTCCCCAACACATACTTTACACTGAAATTTTAAGTGTTATAATAAATGTCAAATATTCTTCACGTCAAAACAAAGGTTTCTTATCCCGGAGGGTTTATTTCATTTCTTTTCTACAAAACAAAATGACTGTTTCTTACCAGAATGTATTTAACTGTTTTGCGCTTCATAGCACAAGATGAGTATCAAAAACAGTGAACAAAATAAATGTTTTTCATTCTGTAATTTATTGGCCCGTAATTTGCGGTCAGCGGTGAAGCAAAGGCGTTTGCCACTGGTCCCGAAGCAAGCTTCCCACAAAGACAAAGATCTAGCGGTCTCTGTGGCGAGAAGTTCGGCTTTCCCGACATCCAGTTGAGATCCGTGTAAGTTAATGGGGAATCCCTAATGCGAGCTGCTGTGGCGTCAACAAGCTGTCTAAGCAGCCAATCACATGGCAGAATTCTCACAGACTGGGAACCCGGAAGTGAATAAGCTCTAACTTTTAAAAAATGTTTTAGATAGCAAAACAAAGATTGGGGCTCTCACACGGGGAAAAGGTAAACCTGAAATAAACATGAACAAACTTAAAACTTTTTTTTCCAAGTTTCTTAAAAATTGGAATTTCTATTAAAATGGATAAATTTGGCACACCGCAAAATTAAATTTAGTTTTTCAGGGCCATAACGTTTGTTTAGCAGTCAATACACTGTTAAAACCCCAGTTACACCTAATCCAAAAGGGTCTAACTTTTAATGGGGTATTTAACAGCGATATTACCGCGGAAAAGCCCAAGTTTGTGTCAGTTTCTCTGATTTCCCTGATTACACCGATTGCCGACAATAGCGGGTGGGAGGGGCGCACAGTGCAGCCAGTGTCGGAGCAGTGAATATCTGACCGCAGCTTCAGGATTTCTGGTTAGGATGCACATGCGCTAAATCCTGAAGTTGCCGTCAGTTTCAAAGGGGTAATGACGGCGAACACTGTTCGTTCGCTGTTATTACCCACCGCAAATTCCAAGCCAATAACTAACCCATTGCTCTACAGTGGTTTACCTTTCCAAGATCCAATGTACTTCAAACCTGGAAATGCAAGCATGCACCTCACACAGTTTTTGGCACCTTGTTATGCTGCGTAATTATATTAACAGTCGCAGCTCCAAGGACACACACTGTGATGCTGAAAATCCCAATTTTACAGTAATAACGCTATTCAGATGACAGGACTAGCTGTAATACTCTATCAATATTAGATTATCAAAACATTCCAAAATATAAAATACATTTTAAAGCATTTGCTTCCTCTTAACTATATCTTCTATATTTTCTTCATTAACTTTAAGTTTGTCTTATTTCTAACTGGCATTCTCGGCTTCAAACAAAAAAAAGAAAAAAATATCTAACTTAAGAATTAAATATTCAAAAGCAAAATACTGCGGATGCTGGAAATCTGAAATAAAAACAGAAAATGCTGGAAATACTCAGCAGGTCAGGCAGCATCTGTGGAGAGAGAAACAGAGTTAACGGCCCAGAAATTCAGGTTGGGGGCTTCCCGCAGGTGCAAGCCCCCGATCTGCACTTACCTTGTGCGCCAGCAGTTGAGCTGTAGGGCCCCGTGGAATTCCGATCCGGGGCCTGGTCCAGCTGCCGGCGCGCAGTGCTTGCGTATCCCAGGGGCGCAGTTAGTTCGAAGCATCCCCTGGGATCACGTGGGCCATGGGCAGCCAATCGGAGCAGGGAATGCTCCATTCATTAGTCTTGACAGGAAGTGCTGTCAAGACTTATAAATACTACGGCCCCAAAATAGCACTAAACCTTCAAATAAATTTTTTAAAAACATCACATTTTTTAAATAAACTATAAATTACATGAAATAACTTTTAAACAATAATTTAAATTTTTGAAAAAAATAATTTTATATTCTAACGGGGCCAAAAATAAACTTACCTTGCTTTAAAGTATTTAAAAATAATAAACCTGTGGAAAAAATGTTTTAATTTTAATTAATTCACCACTTACCTTGTAAAAAGCAGGCCTTACGCCTGCTTTTTACATTTCTAAATTCTGCAGGCTTACTCTCCCGGGAAAACCTGTAAAAAAAAACTAAGTTTGATGCGCACGCGCAGCCTCCCCCGCGCACGCGTTTGACCTCTGAACCTGTGCTTTCAGGGGAACGGAAGTGCCGGTTTCCCGCGCATGCGCAGTGCATGCTGGAAACCGGCACTTCCATTGGGCCTACGGGTGAGTCCCGAATTTCTGGGCCAATGTTTTAGGTTGTTCACCTATCGTCAGAACGGAATTAAATATTCAATTTATTTTTTATTTCTATGGCTTTAGCTCGCTGGAGCTTGGGATTGATCCCTCCCCTCCTTCCACCCCACCTTCGACAGGCCCTGATTTTAAATTCCAGGTGGATTCCCCGCTCAGCCCTGAGTTAAAATTACAGTCGGGTCTCAATGATGTCATCGGGCCGCAACATGCATCTGCAAAGAAGGACCCCGGTGGCTCTGGGCGGGTGTCCTTGCTGCCTGCTCGGGAGAGCAGGTTAAAATTGCAGATGTTGCGATCATGGCGGCTTTTGAACAGGTTAAGAGCTAGGGCGATTTTAACTGCCTACCCGCCAGGTTTCTGCTGAGCGAGTTGGGTTAAAATCGTACCCTTGTTCTCTGTCTGAAAGCTGACTCTCAAGGCTGGCTCTTCTGCCGACTGAGTGTCAGAACATTAATCTTTGACTTAACTGTGTCATGGGAGCTACCGAGTCAAGCTTCTGGTGGTTTTTACTGGCTGATTTCGGGTGCAACCCTGAGCAAGTTATCATGTCAGCAGCTCAGGGCACGACATGCTGCGGAATGATATTATTTTACTGGCAATGCTTGAAAGGGTTAATCCACATCATTCACCATCTCCTGTTTTGGGTGCATATTTGAGGTTGATGGCCGACTGAAAGTTTTATGAAACGGCCTCCAAAAGTGCACGTTAATCATCTTGGCTTCAACTGCAGTGGTCTAAGTGGAATTAGTACAGTGTGCACGCAGGCTAGGAGTTTCCGCAGAGCTGCTCCCGCTCCGTACCCGTTAGTTCACGGGAACTGTGGTGGAAACCCCATTTATACATGTAGACAGGGTTCCGCCGCACTTCCTGCAAAGTTACGTTGGCGGAGTGGGAACAGCTCCTAAGAAAGTTCCTGGCCATTATTATTTATTAGTTTTTAAAACTTACTGTGTGCTGTCAATCAGGGAAAAAAAACTGTTGCCGTACATAAGGAAGTGCAAATAAAAATTTATAAAACACTTTCTTTTAAAATCACTGTCCCTGCATGTTTTTTTGGAAAGCATATACACAAAGCTTCAATTTTGGTGCAAATTGACAAATAAACTTGGCTGCCACCAGTGCCTCAAATTCCATCGCTTTATTTCAAATGCTTCTGGCGCACATGTATATGCATTTAATTGTGGAATTTACCCCTTAATTCCCTATCGCAGTCTGGTCCTGATGTCTGGGCAAAGTGATATACCTTGTGATGCTGCATTCTGCTTGCACAGCTATATAAACAGAGCGGGTAGCGAACCAGCACACTTGGTATTAAAGAGATATTTAAAGTCAGATGATTCCGCTCCTGTTTGCCACTATACAAACTATATCAACAATAAAGAAAACCCTCAGGTTTCTAATGCAAAAGCAAAATACTGCAGATGCTGGAAATCTGAAATAAAAACAGAAAATGCTGGAAATACTCAGGAGGTCAGGCAGCATCTATGGAGAGAGAAACAGAGTTAACGTTTCAGGTCGATGACCCTTCGTCAGAACTAGAAAAAGTTAGAGATGGAACAGGTTTTAAGCAAGTGTAGGGGCAGGGAATGGGGGGCGGGGAGGAAAGAACAAAAGGGAAGGTCTGTGATAGGATGGAAGGCAGGAGAGATTAAATGACAAAAGGGGTGATGGTGCAAGGCAAAAGGAGATGGTAATGGGTCAAGTTAAGAAACAAAAGGTGAGTCCAGATGAGGTGTAAATGGCGATGGGTTTCTAAGTTTGGAGCTTTTGTCAGTAGACACTGTTGGACTCTGCACTTGCCTATTCGATGGTGAACTAACATGGGCTGCCACCAACCTCCTGCCTTCCCATTTCTTCTTTTTCAGACATGACTCCTCGTCACTTTGTATAAAAGAATGGGTTAAAATGTTTTGGGGGAAAAAAACAGCCTGAACCAGCATGTCACATGTCGTAATCCTCCACCCAACTTTTATTACAATCCTTTTGGAACCATGCTAAGAACTGTAACACGTGGATTAAGTATCATTGCAACCACATGAAGGGCAGATATGACCGAAGTAACAGGAAGACGGGCTGGCGGTAGCATGTTTTCCTACTGCTGTCACCATTTGCTTTTTCCCTTCCCTTGGTCAAACTGCTCCACAATGGCCCATAATTTGCTGTCAAAATAACGGTGAGGCGAAAGGCACTCAATGTTATTTATGCACGAATGTTACAGCAACTTCAGGCGAGGGCAGATGGGAGGTTAAATGTGGAAATCCAAAAGTTGCTGTCGGAGTTGCGCCACTCTGCCGTTAGCATCGTGACAGCGGCATCTCGCTGTCTGCCTCACCATTGAAATGCAATGAACGCCGTGAAGTTGCTGTATTTGCGTGGTAGATATGAACTCAACTCACCACAGAAAGTTAAGTCTTACCCATTTTTTAAAATATTCATTCCTGGGATGTGGGCATTACTGGCAAGGTCAGCATTTATTGCCCATACCCAATTGCCCTTGAGCCGCCTGCTTGAACCACTGCAGTCCGTGTGGTGAAGGTACTCCCACAGTGCTGTTAGGGAGGGAGCTCCAAGATTTTAATCCAGTGGCGATGAAGGAACGGCGATATATTTTCAAGTCAGGATGGTGTGAGACTTGGAGGGGAACTTGGAGGTGATGGTCTTCCCATGCGCTTGTTGCCCTTGTCCTTCTAGGTGGTAGAGGTCGGCAGAGGTTGTGGGTTTGGGAGATGCATTTGAAGAAGCTTTGTCTTGGATGGTGCCGAGCTTCTCGAGTGTTGTTGGAGCAGCACTCATCCAGGCAAGTGGGAGAGTATTCAATCACACTCCTGACTTGTGCCTTGTAGATGGTGGAAAGGCTTTGTGAAGTCAGGAGGTGAGACACTCGCCGCAGAATACCCAGCCTCTGACCTGCTCTTGTTGTATTTCTGTATAAACTCGCGAACCCAATTTTGCGTACACTCTTTTGTAAGGAGTTGCAGAATTCTGGGGGTATTCCGGACCCTCATGATATCCGGAAGGTTACAGCCTAGTTAAACTTATTTAAAGTGCTATCTGGAGGACGGTAAGATCTTCAGTCGTTCATTTCCTTTAGGGAGAGATAGCCTGAACCTTTAGGCCCATATAAGCGTCTTATGGAATTCGGCTATCTCTAACTTAAGTTGAAGGTGAACGTCTGGGGAATACGCCTGATCTGGGGTAGCCCGAAAGGGCTAGGACTTTTAATTATCCCTTCACCCTGTGGCCAGAGAGGTTCTGAAAATTTGTGTCAGAGCCCCTGCAATCTCCTCCCTTGCCTCACACAGCAGCCTGGGATACATCTCATAGAGTCATAGAGTTATACAGCACGGATAGAGGCCCTTCGGCCCATCGTGTCCGCGCCGGCCATCAAGCCCTGTCTAATCTAATCCCATATTCCAGCATTTGGTCCGTAGCCTTGTATGCTATGGCATTTCAAGTGCTCATCCAAATGCTTCTTAAATGTTGTGAGGGTTCCTGCCTCCACAACCCTTTCAGGCAGTGAGTTCCAGACTCCAACCACCTTCTGGGTGAAAAAGTTCTTTCTCAAATCCCCTCTAAACCTCCCGCCCTTTACCTTGAATCTATGCCCCCTAGTTATTGACCCTTCTACTAAGGGAAAAAGCTCCTCAGTATCCATCCTATCTATGCCCCTCATAATTTTGTACACCTCAATCATGTCCCCCCTCAGCCTCCTCTGCTCCAAGGAAAACAAACCCAATCTGCCCAGTCTCCCTTCATAGCTGAAGCGCTCCAGCCCTGGTAACATCCTGGTGAACCTCCTCTGCACCCTCTCCAACGCGATCACATCCTTCCTGTAGTGTGGCGACCAGAACTGCACACAGTATTCCAGCTGTGGCCTAACCAGTGTTTTATACAGCTCCATCATAACCTCCTTGCTCTTATATTCAATGCCTCGGCTAATGAAGGCAAGTATCCCATATGCCTTTTTTACCACTTTATCCACCTGTTCCGCCGCCTTCAGGGATCTGTGTACTTGCACACCCAGATCCCTCCGACCCTCCGTCTTGCCTAGGGTCTTACCATTCATTGTGTATTCCCTTGCCTTGTTAGTCCCCCCAAAGTGCATCACCTCGCACTTTTCTGGGTTAAATTCCATTTGCCACTGTTCCGCCCATCTGACCAATCCATCTATATCGTCCTGCAGACTGAGGCTACCCTCCTCGCTATTTACCACCCTACCAATTTTTGTATCATCCGCGAACTTACTGATCATACCTTTTACATTCATATCCAAGTCATTAATGTAGACCACAAACAGCAAGGGACCCAGCACCGATCCCCGTGGTACCCCACTGGCCACAGGCTTCCAGTCACAAAAACAACCTTCGACCATTACCCTCTGCCTTCTGCCACTAAGCCAGTTTTGTATCCAATGTGCCAAGGCACCCTGGATTCCATGGGCTCTTACCTTCTTGACCAGTCTCCTGTGCGGGACTTTATCGAAGGCCTTACTGAAATCCATGTATATCACATCCACTGCGTTACCCTCATCCACACACCTAGTCACCCCCTCAAAAAATTCAATCAAATTAGTCAGACATGATCTTCCCTTGACAAAGCCATGTTGACTATCCCTGATTAATCCTTGCCTCTCCAAGTGGAGACAAATTTTGTCCCTCAGAATTTTTTCCAATAATTTTCCTACCACTGATGTTAGGCTCACTGGCCTGTAGTTCCCCGGTTTTTCCCTACTTCCCTTCTTGAATAATGGTACTACATTAGCGGTTCTCCAGTCCTCTGGCACATCCCCTGTGGCCAGAGAGGTCCTGAACATATGTGTTAGAGCCCCCGCAATCTCTTCCTTTGCCTCACACAGCAGCCTGGGATACATTTCATCCGAGCCTGGGGATTTATCCATTTTTAGGCCAGCTAAAACCGCCAATACCTCCTCCCTCTCGATGTTAATATGTTCGAGCATATCACAGTCCCCCCGCCCTATTTCTATGTCTACATCGTCCTTCTCCATAGTGAAAACAGATGCAAAAAATTCATTTAGAACCCCTCCTACATCTTCCGGCTCCACACACAGATTGCCACTTTTGTCCCTAATGGGCCCTATTTTTTCCCTAGTTATCCTCTTACCCTTAATATACTTATAAAACATCTTAGGATTTTCCTTTATTTTGCTCGCCAGTGTTATTTCATGGCCCCTCCTTGATCTCCTAATTTCTTTTTTAAATATCCCCCTGCACTTTTTGTACTCCTCTAGGGCTTCCTCCGTCTTTAGCCTTTTGTATCTGCCAAAAGCCCTCCTTTTTTTCCTAATCCATTCTCGTATATCCCCTGACATCCAAGGTTCCCTGTGGTTTTTGGAACCACCCTTGACCTTTACGGGAACATGTTGCCATTGTATGATCTCAATCTCCCTTCTGAAAGCCTCTCATTGCTCCGATGCGGATTTTCCTACAAGTAGCTGATCCCAGTCCATTTTGGCCAGATCCTGCCTTATCCTATTAAAATCGGCCTTCCCCCAATTTAGAACCTTTATTTCCAGCCCATCCCTGTCCTTTTCCATGACCACCTTAAATCTCACCATATTATGGTCACTGTCACCAAAGTGCTCACCTACTAGCACTTTTTCCACTTGGCCAGCCACATTCCCTAGAATTAGGTCCAGTACCGCCCCCTCTCTTGTAGGACTTTCTACATGCTAGCTCAAAAAGCTCTCCTGGATGCACTTTAAGAATTCTACACCCTCTGAGCCTTTCACACTCTGACTATCCCAGTTAATATTGGGGAAGTTGAAATCCCCCATTATTATTACCCTATTATTTGCACATTTCTCTGAGATTTGCCTACATATCTGTTCCTCTATCTCCCCCTGACTGTTTGGAGGCCTATAGTACACTCCCAGCAAAGTGCTTGCCCCCTTTTTGTTTTTAAGCTCCACCCATATGGCCTCATTAGAGGAACCTGCTAATATATCATCCCTCCTTACTGCAGTAATTGACTCCTTAATTAATATTGCGACACCCCCTCCTCTTATACCTCCCCCTCTGTCTCGCCTGAAGATTCTGTACCCCGGAATATTGAACAGCCAGTCTTGCCCCTCCCTCAACCATGTCTCCGTGATAGCAACAATATCATACTCCCATGTGTTTATCAACACCTTCAGTTCATCCACCTTATTTGCAAGACTCCTTGCATTAAAATAGATGCCATCCAGCCTTGCCCTTATATGTTTGCCCTGTCTACCAAGCTGACTTGTTTTTTTCTCTATAATTGGCAGCACATCACCCCCTATTTCAGCTCCCCTCTGTATCCCATCCCCCTGCCAAGTTAGTTTAAACCCCCCCCAACCGTGCTAGCAAACCTCCCCGCAAGGATATTTGTCCCGCTCTGGTTCAGGTGCAACCCGTCCGACTTGTACAAGTCCCACCTTTCCCAGAAGCAGGCCCAGTGATCCAGGAAAGTAAAACCCTCCCCCCTACACCAACTCTTTAGCCACGCATTCATCTGCTCTATCCTCCCATTCCTATACTCACTAGCACGTGGCACTGGGAGTAATCCAGAGATTACAACCTTTGAGGTCCTGCTCTTTAATCTGTTACCTAGCTCCCTAAATTCTTGATGCAGGACCTCATCCCCCTTCCTACCTATGTCGTTGGTCCCAATGTGGACCACGACCTCTGCCTGCTCACCCTCCCCCTTAAGAATGCCCTGTAGCCGCACAGTGACATCCATGACCCTGGCCCCAGGGAGGCAACAAACCATCCTGGAGTCACGTTTGCGGCCACAGAAACGCCTATCTGTTCCCCTTACGATAGAATCCCCTATCACTATTGCTCTCCCACTCTTTTTCCTCCCTTTCTGAGCAGCAGAAGCGTCCCTGGTGCCAGGAAGCTGGCTGCTGCTGCCTTCCCCTGGTGAGTCATCCCCCTCAACAGTATCCAACTTGGTATACCTGTTTGAAAGGGGGATGTCCGCAGGGGTTCGTCTGGGCCTGGGGATTTATCCACTTTTAAGCCCGCTAAAACCGCTAGTACCTCCTCCCTCTCAATACTAATTTGTTCAAGTATATCACAATCCCCCTGCCTGATTTCTATGCCTACATCACCCTTCTCCATAGTGAACACAGATGCAAAATATTAATTTAAAACCTCACCTACATCTTCCAGCTCTACACACAGATTGCCACTTTGGTCCCTAATGGGCCCTACTCTTTCCCTGGTTATCCTCTTGCCCTTAATTCTTCCCCCCAGTCGCTCTCTCTCTTCCCCCCAGTCGCTCTCTCTCTCTCTTCCAACAACATGCCCTCAAAAAAGCCTCGGAACCGCCGGGCACCCCCAGCTAGTATACTTATAAAACACCTTGGGATTTTCCTTTATTTTGCCTGCCAGTGTTTTTTCATGCCCCCTCTTCCCTCTCCTAATTTCTTTTTTTAAGTACCCCCCTGCACTTTCTATACTCCTCTAGGGCTTCCACTGTTTTTAGTCCTTTGTATCTGCCAAAAGCCTCCCTTTTTTTCCTAATCCATTCTTGTATATCCCTTGACATCCAGGGTTCCCTGGGCTTGTTGGTCCCATCCTTGACCTTTATTGGAACAGGTTGGCATTGTACTCTCTCTATTTCCTTTCTGAAAGACTCCCAATGTGGATTTTCCTACAAGTAGCTGATCCCAGTCCACTTTGGCCAGATCCTGCCTTATCATATTAAAATTGGCCAACCCCAATTTAGAACCTTTATTTCCGGTCCATCTTTGTCCTTTTCCATGACTACCTTAAATCTCACCAAATTATGGTCACTGTCACCAAAATGCTCTCCTACTGACACTTCTACCCACTTGCCCAGCTACATTCCCTAGAATTAGGTCCAGTACTGCCCCCTCTCTTGTAGGACTTTCTACATGTTGACTCAAAAAGCTCTCCTGCATGTACTTTAAGAATTCTGCACCCTCTAAGCCTTTCGCACTCTGACTATCCCAGTTAATATTGGGGAAGTTGAAATCCCCTATTATTATTACCCTATTATTTCTACTCTTCTCTGAAATTTGCCTACATATCTGTTCCTCTATCTCCCCCTGACTGTTTGGGGGCCTATAGTACACTCCCACCAAAGTGCTTGCCCCCTTTTTGTTTTTAAGTTCTACCCATATGGCCTCATTAGAGGAACCTGCTAAAATATCATCCCTCCTTACAGCAGTAATTGACTCCTTGATTATTGGACTCTCGCTTGTTGGAGATAGTCATTGCCTGACACTCGTGTGGCGCGAATGTTACTTGTCACTTATCAGCCCAAGCCTGACTGTCGTCCAGGTCTTGCTGCATGTGGGCATGGACTCTTTCATTATCTGAGGAGTTGCAAATGGAACTGAACACTGTGCAATCATCAGCGAACATCCCTATTTCTGACCTTATGATGAAGGGAAGGTCATTGGTGAAGCAGCTGAAGATGGTTGGGCCTAGGACACTGCCCAGAGCAACTCCTGCAACGATGTCCTGGGGCTGAGATGATTGACCAACAACCACAACCATCTGGGCTGGGCTCCGCCATCATTAAAGATAGGGATATTAATGGAGCCTCCTCCTCCCGCTAGTTGTTTAACTGTCCACCACCATTCATGACTGGATGTGGCAGAACTGCAGAGTGTTGATCTGATCCATTGATTGTGGGATCACTTAGCTCTGTCTATAGCATGCAGTACTGTGTTGCAGCTTCCCCAGGTTGGTATCTCATTTTAGGTGTGCCTGGTGCTGCTCCTGACATGCTCTTCTACACTCCTCGTTGAACCATGGTTGGTCCCTAGCTTGATGGTAATGGTAGAGTGAGGGATATGCCAGGCTATGAGGTTACAGATTATGGTGGAATACAATTCTGCTGCTGCTGCTGATGGCTCACAGTGCCTCATGCATGCCCAGTTCTGAATCTATCCCATTTAGCACAGTGGTAGTGCCACACAACACAATGGAGGGTGTCCTCAGTGTGAAGACGGGACTTCATCTCCCCAAGGACTGTGCAGTGCGGTTATGGACAGATGCATCTGCGACAGGTAGACTGATGAGGACGAGGTCAAGTAGGTTTTTCCCTCATGTTGGTTCTCTCACCACCTGTCGCAGGCCCAGACTGGCAGTTATGTCCTTCAGGACTTGGTCAGTTCGGTCAGTAGTGGTGCTACCAAGCCACTCTTGGTGATTGAAGTCCCCCACCCAGAGTACATTCTGCACCCTTGCTACTCTCAGTGCTTCTTCCAAGTGGTGTTCAACATGGGAGGCATACTGATTCATCAGCTGAGGGAGGACGGTAGGTGGTAATCAGCAGGTGGTTTCCTTGTCCATGCTTGAATTGAAATCATGAGACTTCATGGGGTCCAGAGTCAATGTTGAGGACTCCCAGGACCACTCCCTCCCGACTGCATGCCGGTGGGACAGGACATACCCGTGGGACAGGACATACCCAGGGATGGTGATGGAGCAGTCTGGGACATTGGCTGAAAGGTATGATTCTGTGAGTATGACTATGTCAGGCTGTTGCTTGACTCGTTTGTGGGACAGCTCTCCCAATTTTGGCACAAGTCCCCAGATGTTAGTGAGGAGGACTTTGAAGGGTCGACTGGGCTAAGTGTGCCGTTGTCGTGTCCGCAACCGGTGCCTAGGTCGATGCCGGGTGGTCCGTCCGTTTTTTTTCTTATTCAGTCCAAGAACCTTTTAATGACGTAATAATTACTGCCAAACAACCTCTCTGGCACTGAAAATTAACTAGTACAATGTGGAGTCTCATTCCTTCAGGTTTTAATTGTTGGAGTTTTTAAAAATGTAAAATTGTAATTTTTTTTTAAACTTTTGCTTTGTCTCCTTTTTCTCTCTCTCTTAATCCAATCTTTCTTTCCCTCTCTTTATTTCTCTTTCTGTACCTGATTTGACATTGAATTCACCAATTCTAATTTACACTTCTTGCCCAATCCTTGCGTTGTTAATCTCACAATCATTCAATATGATTGGTTGAGGAGATACACAGTTGTTTGCCCTGTTCACTAAGGTCCCAGATGCCCGGTTTTCCTCGCTAAGATGTTATCAGTTCGCACTTTCAGCAACTTGCCACGCAAAAAGTTTAAAAACCCAAACGTGCAGATGCTGTTAGATACCTTACCACAGCAAATTATGGCCCAATATAAACAGAGTTCTTGCAGCAACAGGACGAAGAGAAACTACAGTATATATACTCAGAGCTATTTCTGATTCCAATTGTGGTTCCAAGTAGCAACTAATTATTAAACTCACTCTTCTCGGGATCTCTGAAGCATAATTCAAGACTGGCAGGAAACATTTTCTTTAATTAAAATACATTATTGTCATGGCTTGCAATTCAAATCTGCATTCTACACCACTTATCAAATCTACTAGCAGCCTTGTCTTTCAGTGACTCTCCTAATTGGGGTTACTGTATACTGGGCAGAGATGGATTTTAATGAATCCTGCTTTTCTGTTCAAAGCCTTGGATGTTTTTCAATACCCGGGCTTCAAGGCTTTGGGCAATTCCCAAAACAGGGTTGGAGAATCCAAAAATGAGCCTGGGAACAGGGAAAATTAGAGGAGCCAAAAACAGAATTGGAGCTAGCAACAAAATTCCAAATAGCATTTATTAAAAAGATGATTCTGTGGCTATAATATTTGAAAACGAAGCTCTCAATTTGAATCCAAGCTTTGCCTGATATTTTTACTCAAGGTTCCCCTAGGGCAGTGCAGCTTCAAGTGCCTTATCATGATGTTGATCAAAATTGAATGAAATGATCTTCTGGCTTCCGAACCAGTGCTTAACAGACTACACAACCCTCAGCCAAACAATTACTGGAGAAATGTCTTTATTCATCACATTTTCCACATGTTTCAGGGAAGCGGTGTGATTAAACCTGTCTGAGCTCAAAAATATTTTAAGAAATGACATGTTAACAAATAACTCCACACAAGTTACAAAGCTTACATTGTATATTATTCAACCATTCTCAGAGCAACTTCCATTTCAGAAGCTGTACTATGCATTTATATCAGATTTTTTTTTTAGAACTTTACATAATATTATTAGATACCAAGGCATTGCAGTAGTACAGCTGTTGGGATCCAACGTGTTTTTTTTCCCCCATAAGCTGAAAGAATCTGGCTTTCCAGCCACGATTTCCCACACGATAAGCTTCGTGAGAGAGGCAGAGCAGAGGTCAATAGAAAGGAAAGCTACCTGGAACCACTCTCATGCACCTCATGGCTGGCCATCAACATGAGTAACACAATGATAATTTGCATTGATATAGCGCCTTTAAATGTAAACAAACAATTTCCCAAGGTGCTTCGTGATGGAAAGAGAAGGGGGAACAGACGTCAATCTATGGAGACAGAGTTTAGGAGGTTTGACTGCAAACTTGGCAGACAGGATGGGTTTTTAAAGGTGGACATAGAGGTGGAGAGATGGGCAGGTTTAAGTAGAGCCCTCCAGGTCAAGGTGGCTGAAGGCTCTACTATATATGATGGGGTCAAGAGAGTTGGGAGGTGCACAAGAGGGAGCACCAAAGGATGCAGGAGGGGTGTAAGGCTGGAGGAGTTTACACAGATAGGATGGGACGAGGCTATGGAAGGGTTTGAAGATAAGGATGAGAATTTTAAATTTAATGCAAGTGGGACAGGGAGCCAATGTAGGTTAGCGAGGATAGAAGTCATGGGAAAGCAGGTCTTAGTGCAGTAGTGGTAATGTAGGGGATGGCATCAAACAGGAAATTAGAGATGCATGCAACAAGGGTACTTCGGTAATCATGGGTGACTTTAATCTACATATAGACTGGCCAAACCAAATTAGCAATAATACTGTGGAGGATGAATTCCTGGACTGTGTACAAGATAGTTTTTTAGACCAGTACTTTGAGGAGCCAACTAGGGAACAGACTATCCTAGATTGGGATTGTGCAATGAGAAAGGGGTTAATTAATAATCTTGTTGTGCGGGATCCTTTAGGGAAGAGTGACCATAACATGATAGGATTCTTCATTAAAATGGAAAGTGAAGAAGTCCAATCCGAAACTAGAGTCCTAAATCTAAACAAAGGAAACTACGAAGGTATGAGGAGTGAGTTGGCTATGATAGATTGGGGAGCTTCATTAAAAGGCATGATGGTGGATAGGCAATGGCTAACATTTAAGGAACGAATGCATGAATTGCAACAGTTATATATTCCTTTCTGGCGCAAAAACACAAAAGGAAAAGCGGCCCAACCATGGCTAACAAAATAAATTAAGGATAGTATTAGATCCAAAGAGGAGTCGTATAAAGTTGCCAGAAAAAGTAGCAAGCCTGAGGATTGGGAGCAGTTCAGAGTTCAGCAAAGAAGGACCAAGAGATTGATTAAGAGGGGAAAAATAGAGTATGAGATTAAACTTGCAAGGAACATAAAAGTGGATTGTAAAAGCTTCTACCAGTATATAAAAAGAAAAAGATTAGTGAAGACAAATGTAGGTCCCTTACAGTCAGAAACGGGAGAATTTATAATGGGGAACAAGGAAATGGGAGAACAATTGAATAAATACTTTGGTTCTGTCTTCACGGAAGAGGACACAAATAACTTCCCAGATATACGAGGGAACCAAGGGTCTAGTGAGCAGCATGAATTAAAGGAAATTAGTATTAGTAAAAAAATAGTGCTGGAGAAATTAATGGGACTGAAAGCTGATAAATCCCCAGGGCCTGAACATTTGTATCCCAGAGTACTAAAAGAGGTAGCCATGGAAATAGTGGATGCATTGGCTGTCATCTTCCAAAATTCTATAGATTATGGAACAGTTCCTGCAGGTTGGAGGGTGGCAAATGTAACCCCACTATTTAAAAAAGGTGGAAGAGAGAAAACAGGGAACTACAGACCGGTTAGCCTAACATCAGTAGTAGGGAAAATGCTAGAGTCTATTATAAAGGATGTGATAACAGGACACTTAGAAAATATCAATGGGATTAAACAAAGTCAACATGGATTTATGAAAGGAAAATCGTGTTTGACAAACCTACTGGAGTTTTTTGAGGATGTAACTGGTAGAATAGATAAGGGAGAACTAGTGGATGTGGTGTATTTGGATTTTCAGAAGGCCTTTGATAAAGTCTCACATAAGAGGTTAGTGTGCAAAATTAAAGCACATGGGATTGGAGGTAATATACTGGCATGGATTGAAAATTGGTTAACAGACAGGAAACAGAGAGTAGGAATAAATGGGTCTTTTTCAGGGTGGCAGGCGGTGACTAGTGAGGTACTGCAAAGATCAGTGCTTGGGCCCCAGCTATTCACAATATATATCAATGATTTGGATGAGGGAACCAAATGTAATATTTCCAAGTTTGCTGACGACACGAAACTAGGTGGGATTGTGAGTTGTGAGGAGGATGCAAAGAGGCTTCAAGGCGATTTAGACAAGTTGAGTGAGTGGGCAAATACATGGCAGATGCAGTATGACGTGGATAAATGTGAAGTTATCCACTTTGGTAGGAAAAACAGAAAGGTAGAGTATTATTTAAATGGTGCTAGATTGGGAAATGCTGATGTACAAAGGGACCTGGGTGTCCTGGTACACCAGTCACTGAAAGCTAGCATGCAGGTGCAGCAAGCAGTTAGGAAGGCAAATGGTATGTTGGCCTTCATTGCAAGAGGATTTGAGTACAGGAGCAAAGATGTCTTACTACAGTTGTACAGGGCCTTGGTGAGACCACACCTGGAGTACTGTGTGCAGTTTTGGTCTCCTTACCTAAGAAAGGATATACTTGCCACAGAGGTAGTGCAGCGAAGGTTCACCAGACTGATTCCTGGGATGGGCAGGACTGTCGTATGAGGAGAGATTGGGTTGACTAGGCCTGTATTCACCAGAGTTTAGAAGGATGAGAGGGGATCTCATTGAGATGTATAAAATTCTGACATGGCTAGGCAGGCTGGATGCAGGGAGGATATTTCCCCTGGCTGGGGTGTCTAGAACGAGGGGTCACAGTCTTAGGATACGGGGTAGAACATTTAGGACTGAGATGAAGAGAAATTTCTTCACTCAGAGGGTGGTGAACCTGTGGAATTCTCTACCACTGAAGGCTGTGGAGGCCAAGTCACTGAATATATTTAAGAAGGAGATAGATAGATTTCTAGACACAAAAGGCATCAAGGGGTATGGGGAGAGAGCAGGAATATGGTATTGAGATAGAGGATCAGCCATGATCATATTGAATGGTGAAGCAGGCTCGAAGGGCCAAATGGCCTATTCCTGCTCCTATTTTTCTATGTTCTATGACACAGGCAGCTGAGCATTGCACCAGGCGGAGTTCCAGGATAGTGGAGAATGGAATGCTAGCAAGGAGGGCATCAAAATAATCAAGACCAGAGGTGCAAAACGTGTGGGTAACATTTCTAGCAGCAAAGGGACTAAGGTAAAAATGCAGACAGTAATGTTATGGAGGGGAAAATAATAAAGGGCTGATCTTCCTCTCCCAGCGCTCTCTGGAAGCAATTATTGCCAAGTGCACCCAAACTTGCTCTTGAACCTAACTTTCATGGAGTTGCCATGCAGGTGCACTTTTGGCCACAGCCATGAAGAGAAGACGAAGTGTGGGCACATCCTGGGCCTCAGACACACCAACAGTGTTAACGGGGCAGGCACAGCTAACGCCCAAGGGAGGGGCACAGTAATTTTTTTTGCAGGTATTGGGGCAGGATTATTGACAGTGCACTTCCTGGTGAAGAATGACAGATTTTGAAATTAATGTATGCGGGCTAGAAGCCAAATGTTGCAAGTCGGTGGTCTTTACATTTACTTAAAGGTCCCATCCCCAGTGACTTATGTGTTAGCTGCTGTGCTGTGGCTGGGATAGCCGCAGCAGTCCAAGCCGCAGTTTGGATGCCCCTGCCATCGGCCTTGGAGGGAGCTGGTAAGAGTGAGGCACCGTTGCGCCAGGAAGCAGCTGGGGGAGCAAGCATATAAAGTGTGGCTCTGAAGAAATGGGGTGGGTGCTGGACTGACTTTCTGGCTTCTCCTTTTGATTCCAGGTGCCACTGGGCAGTTGTATGGTCAGAGGGTGAGGGATTTCCTAGTCTGGAGTACGGAAACAGTTGATTAGAGCCCAGGAGACGGCCCACCAAATGACTTCAGCACCTGCCAAGAGGGCTTGTGGTTGTTTCCTCCTTATCGGCCTCCAAATAAGCCATGAATCGCAAGAGCAGGTGCCTCCAGCACTAAATGTAAAATAATAACATCAGCCCAAAACAGGTACAGAAGCAGCAAAACCATTTTTTAGTCAAATGGCCCAAAATAAATCCCTTTCTTGACAACACCAGTCTGTCCTTTAAGACAGACACTGCTTAAAACAGCAGATATGGATTCAATAGTTCCAGAACTTTCTGGGAGCGCATCTGAACTGCAGCCAGTGCTTTCGGAGGACGTTTGAGTGCAGAGGCTTTTGACACTGGTTTACATGAAATGAATCTTGCTGCTTCCTCTTTAGGCACAGTCAAGTGCAGACATCGGAAAAGCCATAGAGGACGTCTAATTGCTATCTAGGAGCAAAATGGGAGCAAAGAACTAGCTTCCATTCTTCCTCTGCATTTTTTGGGTGCTATTTGGGAGCAGGTCAGAGCAAATTCATCCCTAGAGGTTCTTCTTGCCCAGAGAGCAGCACAAGGTGTGGGAAGCCCAAAAAGGGAAATTGGAACAAAAGCACTATGGAATCCATTACAACAAAAAATACCTCAACATTTCTGTCCATGTATTTGGTATGAGCAAATTTTATCATCGTGATGCATGTGACGGATAATTCACTAAGTTGCCGACATTTCAAGGACCACATCGATGGGAGGCAAACTTCAAATGGATTTACATTGGGGGAGAATTTCCTCGGCCCTCTCCCGATTTCCCGCCATCAAGATCGACAGAAACTCTCGAGAGGCGGCATTAATGGGATCTTTTTTAAAAATTTGTTCATGGGATGTGGGTGTCACTGCAATGTCAGCTTTTATTGCCCATCCCTAGTTACCCTTGAGTAGGTGGTGGTGAGCCGCCGCCTTGAACCACTGCAGTCCGTGCAGTAAAGGTACTCCACACTGCAGTTAGGGAGGGAGATCCAGGATTTTCACTCAGCGACGATGACGGATCGGCGATATACTTCTAAATCAGGATAGCCTCTGACTTCTGTCAAAATCACTGCAGTAAATCGGGAGAGCCCCGCGAAAACTTCAGCCGATCACATTTATGTTGAAAAAGAGCCACTGCTAGTTTAATTGATCACAATGGAGAATTCTTCCAGAATCATCATCAGATCCTGGTGCAGGCTCCATCGCTATGACGGGCGCATTGGCGTTAACGTGATTTACCCGCTGTCAGCGGTGGACGGTAAATCAAGTAGCAGGAAGGCAGGAGACAACCGTGTGACTTTGTGAGACTGTAGCACTGACCTTTTATCCAATCGAACGGGAGAGTACCGAAGAGGCTCAGCAAAAAAGAAAAGCAAGAGAAGAAGAAAAGTGGAGAAAACAGCAGCCGGAGGTCGAGAAATGGACGAGATGCAAAAAGCTAGTTATTGAAGTGGAAAAATCTGTTTAAAGAATGATTCCATGACAAAGTCTGCCCGAAATAGCTGGCACGCTTAATGCATTATAAGTGATGCCTTTGTAATTGACTCCTATGGTAATGGCAAATGGTTATTGCCATTTGCTCGATATAGGCGACTGACTGTGCTAACCATGGACCGTCTGAGTGGTGGGGATTGTATCTTCTCCTGACTGAAGGCTAGCCTCACACCATCGTACCTTTTGTCATTTAATCTCTCCTATCACCCTATCACAGGCCTTGCCTTTTGTTTCTTCCTCCCCTCCCCCCTTTCCCTGCCTCTGTACTTGCTTAAAATCTGTTACATCTTTAATTTCTACCAGTTCTGACGAAAGGTCACCGACCCAAAGCGTTAACTCAGTTTCTCTCTCCATAGATGCTGCCTGACCTGCTGAGTATTTCCAGCATTTTCTGTTTTTATTTCAGATTTCCAGCCTCCGCAGTATTTTGCGTTTGTGCTAGTAATTAGTGATTTTAACAAATGTAAATCTTTCTCCAAACTGTATTCTTTACTTCAAACTGAGGTCACGTGTGTTAGTTCTTTGCATGCTGCACATATTTTGAAACTGTTCAAAGGACTGAACCCTCGCAAGGATTATGTCACTGCATTTTGCTATGGGTGATCTGTTCCGAGCCATTTCTGCTTCACATTAAGTGACATCTCTGACAGAAAGTCACGTTTTCTTCCCTGCTAATCATTCGCTTTATCCATAGGTAGCCTCATTTGCACAGGGCGTCTTTAGCAATTTAACCGTTCATTAATGACAGGCAGCTGACCAAAGTCCCCGAATTTACATTTAACATTAATCTGCTTCCTTAAATCCAAGGCAGATCACTCAGCATGCCACTGGTGATTAGCTCCATCAAACAATTCGCCACGACCTAGAATATCCATTGTGCAGTACGAGATAAACTAACTCATGCACCCAACAGTAATTAGAGGTCGAAATCCAGCAAAGCATCGTTCCCTGAATGTGATGTTTTCATTCAAGCATGTTCAGCTCCTTGTAGTATACAAGTGGTAAACTGTGAATTTAAAAACAAATCACAGATTTCATAATTCACCCTACTCCTGCACTTAAAGGAAAATAATACTCATCTAAAATGTCTGTCATCCCACATTTGAAAGCTTTGGAACAGAATTTATTAGGAGAGAAAGAAAAATGAGTTTACTTGAGATTTTACAGATGGAACTGAACCAGTAATGTGCATCTTAAATTCAGAAAACAGCAGTTTCACTTTGTATCATGAACCATTTCATTACCATGACATTGTACCAATTATACTTAGTGCTTTGCCCATCAGCTACAGCTCTACAGCCCATTTTTTATCACAGTATAATACTGGGAGGTCTTCCATGGTGTTGTCCATGAGAGATCAGCAGATATACTGCCCACAGTCTTCCCCACACGCCTCCCACAGTACCCCAGGATTCGTCTCCGATCCTTGCCAGTTAACTAGTGCTTTCTAACTTTGCTCTGCCACTCCTTTGAGCGGTAATAACGAGATCTTTTTCTTCTCAATCACAGCAGGCATTTTGACAAGCAGGCTGTTCTCATCCGATGCACAATTGTCTACTTCCCCAAACTGAAGGAAAGTACAATCATGCTTAGGATGGTGTAGTGGTCTCACTCAGGTTAGTCTCTGAGCTCGTGATGCTAATCAAGTGCTGGGAGGTCAGTGTAACTTTGTGTTTTTGGCACCCAATGTGCATTTCCCAGAGTTTAGCCCTTTTCCCCTATGCTGTTTCGGAGGCGATTTTGCCAGCCCTGGGGAGGCGGGTTTGGAGGCGGGACTACCGGGAAAATGGCAGAATCTGGGGGCGGGTACCCATCCCGCCCTCAACCCACCTCCGTGCCATCTTCCCAGGAGGCGGGTAGCCGACCCGCGCTGGGTCCTGTCTCCTAGAGGCGGGAAGAGAATTACAGCCACTTAACTGCCTGTTAACAGATAGTTAACAGGTAGTTAAGAGGATTATCCCCATTTTTCCAGCAGAGGTGCAGGCTACCCGACGTCTGGAAACCCTGCCAGGGTCAGCGAGGCGAGCAGTGGGTCTGCAGGGGTGAGAGGGGTGCAAAAGTGCGCTGTGGTTGTGAGTGATGAGTGCAAGTGTGGAGAGGTAAGTATGTCAGGTGAGCAAAAAGTGATAGAAAATGTTTACTTACCTTTGTTTCTTCCTGCAGGCTTCAACAGTTGGGGAACCAGAGACACCCACATCTCACCGGCAGAGACGACAGATGGTTGCTGCATTCTCCGATGCAACAGCCATCTGATTTCTGCTCAGCAGATAGGTTTGATGAGTCTTGAATCAAAAATTTTTGACAGATGAAACGTCATACACTGACGTTCTCTGGAACCGGCTTCCCCTTAATTGGCCTGCTATGCCCGCTGGGCGGGCTTAACAAGGTCAATCAAGGGTAAATAGTGTGGGTTGGCCACAAGTCAATGGAGGCGGGACTAAAACCCGAAAAACAGCAGTCCCGCCTCCAACGCGCCCCCATTGGCAAAATCACCCCCATGGTTGCATATTTAGGGCTCGAAGTGCTGTAATCACATTACTCCAACACACTAGGCCGAGTGTCACCATGGCCAGGTTTATTGAGCCACACTGTCCCCTAGGTGGGTACCCCAGCATGAGGAGGTATCACAAATACTCCAAAAATAAAAATCATGAGAGGCTTCTGGATAAGAAAGGTCACCAATGCTGCCCGATGCAAGAGGGAATCAGGGAAAATAACAAGTTAAGTTGAAGGGACCTCCCGGAGATCCCTGGATCTGGCATTAGGTTGATTACAGCACCATCAGTCTCAGGACCTTGAGATAGGCTTTGGCAGAACTCTGCTGTTCGACTTGACCATCAAAGTAATTCCATATATCCCAGTACCTTTCTACCATCAGAACGACCCTGCCCAAAATGAGTTATATCAAGCCCCTACAAAGACGACATCTTGAGAATTTCTGTGCCTGCGACTCAAAGATCATATGGAACTTGCCTGAACAACCCTATCAAGGCAGGAACATAGGAATAGGAGCAGACCACTTGACCCAGAAATCTGCTCCACCATTTTATCAGCCACGGTAGCTTTTTTTTATTTTGTACATGATTCCAGTGTAACTGCTGGGATCATGGCCCTGTGGATTTTTGGGGTCAATACTCTAAAATAAGATCCGGTGATCAGTCTAACTACAGTAGTACTTCCTTGTTTTTATCTTCTTTAGCTCTAATTATGAAACCGAGTATCTCATTCGTATTTTTGTTCACCTTTTGCACTTATGTGCTAGGTTTTTTTTTTTAAAAGGTTATATGCCTGGACCTCTAAGTCCCTTTATTCATCAACCCATTCATCCCCTTTGCACTCAGTACTTCCCAATTGAAACTGTCTTTCTATCTGCCATCTTAACTCCAAAATATACTAGCTCACAAAAGGATAAACATGTAATCCCTTTTGACCCCTGCCCCCCAAAAAAAGCACAGGTGCTTATCACTCAGGCAGTTGGTTAAGACTCTCATCACAGGAGTAAGTTGAAGGGCAATACCGTACATTGGCAGTACAGGAAACTTTGTAATATCCGGCACCGACGGGACTGAGCTGTTGCCGTCCCATCAAAACTGCCGGACAAACCAGCGCTAATGTTGAAACATACGGAGCCGTATCTGGCAACAAACCCTGTTGCCTTACAGCTTCTAAACAGTCGGCCGTACCTTGCAAGCGTCTCTGTAGCTCAGCAACAGCTTCAGCGAGACCTTGCAGAGCCTGACTGGTGAAAAAAAAGCAACGAAAAGAAAAAAAACCTAACGAAACGGCTCCTGATTTTTGCCGGTGGATCGAGCATTCCTGACAGTTAACCTCCAGATAAACCAAAGTTTCCTGTAATTGGTTGACATTTAAAGGCACGGACACCTTGTGTAGCACTTGGTGACTGACAGCTGCCAACAAATTCCCCAGGGAAAAGTGCTTGAATAATTATAGAAGTGCTGGCCCTGCTAAACACTGCTTTTGTTTAAGGTACCCATTCCAATTTGAGATTGTTACAGTTTCATGGCTTTATCTAAACATCATCTCCATTAATGGTTAAACAGAAGTTTCCTTAAGTAGACCGAAGAGCCCTGAATCTCTCCCAGAGCTGCTTCCACGTAAATAGGGTTTCCATTGCATTTCCCACAAAGAACATAAGAACATAAGAAATAGAGCAGGAATAGGCCACTTGGCCCCTCGAGCCTGCTCCCCCATTCAATAAGATCATGGCTGATCTTGGGCTCAATGCCACTTCCATGCCCACTCCCCATAACCCTTCACTCCCTTATCTTGCAAAAATCTGTCTTATCTCCATCTTAAATGTATTTAGTGACCCAGCCACGACAGCTCTCTAGGGCAGAGAATTCCACAGATTTACGACCCTCTGAGAGAAGAAATTCCTCCTCATCTCAGTTCTAAAAAGGCGACCCTTTATTCTGAAACTGTGCCCCCGAGTTCTAGATTTCCCCACGAAGGGAAACATCCTTTCTGCATCTACCTAGTCGAGCCCCCTCAGTATCTTATAGGTTTCAATAAGAGCACCTCTCATTCTTCTAAATTCCAATGCGTATAGGCCCAGCCTGCTCAACCTTTCTTCATAAGTCAACCCCCTCATCTCTGGAATTAACCTAGTGAATCGTCTCTGAACTGCCTCCAATGCAAGTACAGGAAACTTTTGTTTAAATGGCACCTAAATATCCGGAATTCTCTATTAACCTTATCTGAGGCAGGATGTTCTTGCCATGGAGGGAGTGCAGTGAAGATTCACCAGACTGATACCTGGGATGGCAGGAATGACGTATGAGGAGAGATTGTGTCGATTGGGCTTATACTCGCTGGAGTTTAGAAAAATGAGAGGGGATCTCATTGAAACTTATAAAATTCTGACAGGACTGGGCAGACTAGATGCAGGAAGGATGTTCCCAATGGCCGGGGAGTCCAGAACCAGGGGTCACAGTCTAAGGATAAGGGGTAAGCCATTTAGGACAGAGATGAGGAGGAATTTCTTCACCCAGAGAGTGGTGAACCTGTGGAATTCTCTACCACAGAAGGCAGTTGAGGCCAATTCATTAAATATATTCAAGAAGGAGTTAGATATATTTCTTAAGGCTAAAGGGATATGGAGAGAAGGCAGGGACAGGGTACTGAACTTGGATGATCAGCCATGATCTCATTGAATGGCGGAGCAGGCTCAAGGGGCCGAATGGCCTACTCCTGCTCCTATCTTCTATGTTTGTATGTTTCTATGTAACTGGCAAAATTCATACTCCGAAAACAACACCTCAATAACCGTAAATGTTGCCGAGTCCGAGTCTCCCGCGGTGGCCGAGTTAGTCAGTGGGGGTAGTTCTCCAAACTGCCACTACTCGGCTTCTTGGCGCTGTCGGAAGTCATTAAAGAGTTATGGATTACCCTCAGCTGGCAGTACTGTGCTTAATCAAGCATCTTCCACCATCCATTTAACACAACATTCTGTAGGTGACTACCCAATTACTGTATACTGCACATTTCTTGATTTTTTTTATTTTTGTTTGTTAAAAATAGCCTCGGTAGATAACCCTCTCCGTCATCTGGAATTTTTAATCAACCGGCACCATCCCGGTCCTGTCGGTGCCGGATACCAAAGAGTTTCCTGTATATCCCTCCTTAAATAAGGAGACTAAAAGACCAACGTTACGGCAGTAGAGAGCCGCTCTGAGGAAATCCCAGGCAGCTACCCACTTCTGTGAGGACAAACAATTGCAAGCCCAAAATAATTTTCTAACTGGGTTTTACTGTTGTTGTGTTACCAAATTTTCTATAAAATGGCCCAGATGACCACACCAACCAAAGTTCACAGACTGAAGCATCCAGTATTTTTATTCATGAATAGTAATATGAGGCACAATAATCATCAAATACTAAAACAACAATATTTGAACATAAATCAAATAAGCAAGTCTATAATGGGTTGCGTGCCCAAAATAATGATGAGGGTTCAAATCCTTTACCAATTCAATTAACAAAGTTTAAGTTATAGTACAGGTAGACTATCCTTTATCCGCACTTCCGAAAACTGAAAACCTCTAAAAACCGAAAGTTTTTTCGTGGAGCGTAAGTCGTGTGCACAACATGACCCGAGTGGTGCCAAACATGACAGGAGTGGTCCGGGAGCTCTGCCTTTCCCTGTGAGCAGGGCAGAGGGTCACAGAGTTCCCTCCTGGGTAGGAGATTGCAGGCCGAGCCGGGCAGTGTGAAGGAGGTACCGGGAGAGAGAACCCAACAATACAGCGGCCCGTCCGATAGTCTTTTCTCCCCCCCCCGCCCCCCGACCTGATTTGCAGGCCAGCTTAGTGTAGGAGTCAGCCGATATCCGGCTTTCCCACAACTGGCAGCAGCAGTCGAGCCCCAGACCCCCGCTAAGTCAAGGAATTCAGATACGGAGCAGGGGGAGCCGGAAACCTCGATCTAACGGCAGAAATCAGCAGCCGTTTTGTTAGTTTTTTTTTCTTCCCCTAGCATTTTTTTCTTCCCCTAGCATTTTTTTTAAACAGTCAGGCTGTGGAAAGAGTCTCTGTAGCTTAGCAACAGCTTCAGAGACGTTTCCAAGGCAGGGCCCGAGTGTTTACAAGCTGTTGCTTTTGTTGTCAGAAAACCTTCTGAAATCCGAAAAATTCCGAAAACCGAAACACAGCTGGTCCCAAGGTTTTTGGATAAAGGATAGTCTACCTGTACTGCAAAGTCAGCCTATCTCATCCTCTTGCAAATCTCTTGTATGAGGTTGGTGCTGGTGATTGGAACTACAGTATTTCAATTGGCCACAGTGCCCTTGAGTTAGGGATTGGAGACAGTCAGCCTGTGCTCCCCCCAATGGATCACAGTCCATTAACACCTCTCTCTGCGAATAAAGTAGAGATCTCTACTCGCTGTGAGGATCCTACGTGAAATGTTCTTGTATGAGTTACATAGGATATACGGCACAGAAACAGGCATTCGGCTCAACCAGTCCATGCCGGTGTTTATGCTCCACTTGAGCCTCCTCCCGTCTTTCCTCATCTAAATCTATCAGCATAACCCTCTATTCCCTTCTCCCTCATATGCTTGTCTAGCCTCCCCTTAAATGCATCCATACTATTCGCTTCAACCACTTCCTGTGGTAGCGAGTTCCACATTCTCACCACTCTCTGGGTAAAGAAGTTTCTTCTGAATTCCCTATTGGATTTCTTGGTGACTATCTTATATTGATGGCCTCTAGTTATGCTCTTCCCCACAAGAGGAAACATTCTCTCTGTATCTACTCTATCAAAACCTTTCATAATTTAAAAGACTTCTATTAGGTCACCCCTCAGCCTTCTTGTTTTCAAGAGAAAAGAGACCCAGCCTGTTCATCCTTTCCTGATATGTATATCCTTGCATTTCTGGTATCATCATTGTAAATCTTCTCTGCACCCTCTCCAGTGTCTCTATATCCTTTTTATAATATGGCGACCAGAACTGCACGCAGCACTCTAAGTGTGGTCTAACCAAAGTTCGATACAGGTTGAGCATAACTTCCCTACTTTTCAATTCTATCCCTCTAGAAATAAACCCTAGTGCTTGGTTTGCTATTTTTATGGTCTTGCTAACCTGTGTCGCTGCTTTTAGTGCTTTGTATTCCGTGATCCCTTTGTTCCTCTACCCCACCGAGGCTCGCACCCTCCAAATAATAAGTGACCTCCCTATTCTTCCTACCAAAATGTAACACCTCACATTTATCTGTGCTGAGCTTCATTTGCCAATTATATATCCATTCTGCAAGTTTATTAATGTCCTCCTGTAATTTGTTGCAGTCCTCCTCGGTATTGACTATCTCCGCCCCCCCCCCAAATTTGGTGTCATCTGCAAATTTAGAAATTGTGTTTTTGATTCCAAAGTCTAAATCGTTAATGTAAATTGTGACCAACAGTGGTCCCAGCACTGATCCTTGTGGAACACCACTACCCACCTTCTGCCACTGTGAATAGCTACCCTTTACCCCTACTCTCTGCTTTCGGTCTTGAAACCAGCTAGCTATCCATTCTGCTACTTGTCCCCTGACTCCGCATTCTCTGACCTTGTTCATCAGTCTATTATGGGGAACCTTGTCGAAGGCCTTTTGAAAATCTAGATAAATTACATCTACTGCATTACCATTGTCTACTCTCCCTGTTACCTCTTCAAAAAATTCAATGAGGTTGGTCAAGCAAGACTTCTCCTTTTTAATTCCATGCTGACTATTCCTTATTATATTTTTAATTTCTAGATGTTCTTCTATTTTGTCCTTTAGTAGGGAATCCATTATTTTTCCTACCACTGATGTTAAGCTAACTGGTGTATAATTGCCTGGACATGTTCTATACCCCTTCTTGAATATAGGTATTGCGTTAGCTATCTGTCAGTCTTCTGGCACTACGCCTTTTTCTAACAAATGATTAAATATGTGTAGTAATGCCTCTGCTATCTCTTCACTAGATTCTTTTAAAATGCGTGGATGCAATTCATCCAGACCATGGGTTTTATCCTCTTTGAGTTTGATTAGTTTATTTAATATATCCCCTCTTTTTATTTTAAATGCACTTATCTCATTACTAATCTCATCATCCAATGTCATGTCCACCTATTCTATCTCCCTGGTAAATACTGAAGCAAAATAGTTATTTACTATTTCTGCCATCTCTCTATCGTTACCTGCGGTATTATCCTGTCTATCCCTTAATGGCCCTATTCCCATCCCAACCTTCCTTTTTTATTGATGCGCCTGCAAAATATTTTACTATTTTGTTTTATGTTCCTTGATCATTTAATTTCATAGTTCCTCTTTGCTTTCCTAATTGTTTTTTTGACTTCTCTCCTAATCTCTTTGTATTCTCCCTTATCATGCACCCCCCTGCTGTCCATGTACTTCCAGCTCAAAGAAACAATGCTGCTAATTATTATAGAAGTTTATGAATTTAATCTTTTTATCAAAGCCTCAACAGCCCAGGGAAATGTGGTGATGATGCAGAGGCGGTACGAAAAGGAAAATGGGGTCAGGTGGGATGGGTCATTTGCGAAATCCAGCTCCAACAACTGGTAATCTGAATTTTCCTCCGAGTGCCCTGACTGTAACTGCAACCGTATGTAAATAAAAAAGAACTTGCTTTTATATAGCACCTTTCGCAATCTCAGGACGTCCCAAAGTGCTTTGCAGCCAATGAAGTACTTTTGAAGTGTAGTCACTGTTGTAATGTGGGAAACCCAGCAGCCAGTTTGCACACAGCAAGGTCCCACAAACAGCAATGAGATAATGAAAAGGTAATCTGTTTTAGTGATGTTGATAGAGAGATAATTATTGTTCAGGACACCAGGGGAGAACTCCCTGCTTTTCTTCAAAATACTGCTATGGGATCTTTTACGTCTATCTGAGAGGGCAGACAGGGCCTCGGTTTATCATCTCATCCGAAATACGGTAGCTCCAACAATGCAGCACTCCCTCAATACTGCACTGGAATGTCAGCCTAGCTTTATGTGCTCAAGTCTCTGGAGTGGGACTTGAACCCACAACCTTCTGACTCAGACAAGAGTTCTACCACTGAGCCATGGCTCACGGTGGGGGCAGGGCTTTCCCCCTGGCTTTCCTTTACTTCTCAGCCAGTCTCCACCCACACGAAACACCACCATTATAAAGGGGGGCAGTACAGTGATCCAGAGGCAGGAAAGCATTTTGGAGGTCATTGCTGACAATTATCAGCAATCCTTTAAAGCCTCGAAGCGACAGGCAATGCCTGAGCCTCTTGAAAAATAAGGCATTAATGGTACCTTTTCTGCGACCAAAAGAATGCCTAGGTTAAGTGGTTAACTTGAAGGAAATAATAGATTTCCCTCTTGGAAATCTATTGTTCCTGTGCTTTGAGGAAGAGGATGATGAGGACATGAAAGAGAGGAGGATGGAAGAGAGCTGCATCAGGTACCCAGACAACATCCGACCTGTAGATACCCATGCAAGTGGGTCTACAGACCAAGGAGGTATTAGCTGGGTTCCTCCCATAGGCAGTGTGTAAGGAGGCTGCAGTTTCCTAAGCACTGCATTATGCCAGCTGTTGGCACCAGGCCTGCAGTTCCTTTCCAGCAGGGGCACAGCCGCGTCAGTGCAAAAGCAACAGCAGCTCTGAATTTTTATGCCACCTGATGTTTCTTGGCAGCCTCGGGTGACTTAAGGCACATAAATTAATCAGCAGTGCACCACTGCATTACGCAGGTGATGGATGCCGTGTTCAGGTGTGTCTCAGAGTTCATATCCTTCCTCAGGGACCCACCACACCACAAGCGCTTGAATTTTACTGAATTGCAGAATCCCCCACAAGTCTAGGTGTCACTGGGCATTACAGACCCCATCTGAAAATACCCTAAATTTCACCAACAGGAAGGCTTTTCACTCTATGAATATGCAGCTTGTGAGTGGTGCCAGCCACATCATTCTGCTTGTGAATATATGCTACCTTGAAAGATGCCATGATTCTTTTGTTGCATGACAAACGAGGACTTGCATTGTTCTGTCAAAGCAATGCATCAGGACGGTTGCTTGGAGACGAAGGTCACCCACTTCAACCATGGCTGACGACACCACTCCATCATCCGAGGACCAATACCAATAACAGGCTCAATGAAGCCTCGTGTGCTACATACATCATTATTAAACAGACCATCGGGATTCTGAGCTCCCACTTCCATTACCTGGATAGGTCAAGAGGAGCCCCATAGTGCAGGGTATCTAGAACTATATTGGCATGCTGCATGAGCATAATTTAGCAGTTGGCAAGAGATCTGCAGAAGAGAAAGAATATGGAAGCCATCAGTTTGCAGATCATGATGTGGGAAAGAGATGAGTTGGAATGTGACAAACCATCGCCAGCAGCACGCGAGATTCAGCAGCAAATCATCAGCAACTGTTTCCAGTAAAAAGGAGGTACTGCACCTCCAGAAACTGCAATGCTGATGATGAGCCTTTGCATTAACAGCTACCCGTTATTCAAATCTACAAAACATTTCACATTACTGCAGGGAAGGGACACATTATCACTAAATAAAGAGAAAACCCGAGCTCCATAAAAAATAATCCACAAACGTATCAATCTGCTGAAAACTTCCACATTGACTGTCTCTTCATTACGACCTATTATTATTTCTTATCACTGTGCCTACCCCTTGTGCCGAACGCTCGTCTCACATGTGAATCTAGCCTCTTACTCTTGTGTGGTGCTACCTCAGTGTCAGGGGGTTGTGAGGTTGGTGGCTGGGACTGTACTGATGAGAGCATTTGAATTCTGAGGTGGCACTCATCTCGGTGATGCTAATGTCCCTGAAGTACTTTCTTCCAGTATCATGTCACTTATGTCTCCAAAACCGATCTGACTCGGGCTATTCAGCCGCATTGTCACTAACATGGGAAACTGTGACATCCTTGCAGCCCACTGGTACTTGGTGATCTATGAAGCAGTTGGTGCTGCCACTCTGGAAGCGATGATAACCCTCAGAACCTCCCCTGATGCCTTGTCGTCACAGAAATCTCCTGGACTGCCACCTTCTTCAGGGTGTGCTGACACACATAGAATCCTACAGCACTGGAGGCCATTCGGCCCATCATGTCTGTGCCAGCTCTTTGAAACACCTCCCACATAGTGTTGCAGATGTGGGATGTGAATTTTTCCAACTTGTCCACTATCTCCAACACATGGGAAAAGACTACTCACCACCCCCCAATCTCCCCCCAAAACGGACATACCTAGAAGTCGGCTGCACTGGCCGATATTGCAGTGTCCCGGAGCTAGCGGGCTGCCCCAGGGCGCTTGTCCCCTCCCTCCGCAGCCGAGCAGCCGAATGTTAAAGAGGCCCAGCACTCAAAATGGACTGCGCCTCCTTTGGCTGGACGTCCAAAACCTGTTCAGGGGACAATCTATCATAATGTCTTCAAAATACATTGTACAAGTCTAATTATTTAATGGTTTAACAAATGACACATGAAAAGGATGTGGCCACTTTAAGCCACAAATATATATACAGCAATGCTGAAATCCACCCCCCCCTCCAAAATGATAACTTAGTCTTTTTCATTTCATGCTTAAGCAACGTCAATTTAGCACACAGCTGTAAATCCGCATATATTCCAGATTTTAATCAGTGGCGACCTGCCAACAGCAGTAAATGGAAATTATTTCAGACTGCTAATGCAAATTGTGCAATAGTAAACTAAACCAACATATATTTATTTAATGATACCATGCAATGGGAAGTTAAAGCAAACCGGTTTTAATAAGGTGACGTCAGGATTCTGGAGAACAACAATAATTAATGGACAATATTTTTAGGGGGAGAAATTGGGTATAGCCCCGCTTGGGGCACTAGAATTGGTGGTGCGCAAATTGTATCGCCAGGCGCAACTTATCGCCACCTCGAGCGATATTGGGTTGCATCGCCCCTAAAGGTGATTGCGGCGTAAAATCAGGCGCTGCACGGGACTCCTAAGGCGCTAACCTGGCGGCGCTACTCAATATCTGGGCGGCCGGGCGCAGCGCAGGTGCTGTCAATAATCGATGACCACGAGACATGCTGGCGCCGGCCAGCTCTTAAAGGGGTGGGTCATTTAGGAACAGCAGCCACACTCATCACCCTCAAAATCGGCGCGGTGCATTCTGTGGCGTTACAAACTTTGACCAGATGGAGAGGGTGAGGCAGAGAGTGGAGCGCTTTACCGATGGGGCATTGGATGCTTTGGTTGGCGCAGTGGAGCGCCGGCGAGCAGTGCTGTACCCTGACAATGGCAGGAGGCCTCGCCAGAACGAATACCGCAGAGCTTGGAGGGAAGTTTCTCAAAGAGTCAACTCCAGCAGCGTGGCGCCCAGGGCTCCTGTGCAATGCAGGAAGAAGTTCAATTATCTCACTCGGGTCGTTAGGGTGAGTGGCTTTTTGGCAATCTTCTTCATCCCTCCATCTGCACCTGACTTTATGGCCAGAGGGTGCGCAATGCCCCAATAGCCATCTGTCAGCCAGCACCCATGGCCCTTTCTGGGAACGCACACACACATTCAACTCAATGCATACTGTAAGGGCTGTTCCACCATGGGGGGCATGAGATGACAACTCAAGGCATACTGTAAGGGCTGATCCACCATGGGGGGCATGAGATGACAACTCAGGGCATACTGTAAGGGCTGTTCCACCATGGGGGGCATGAGATGACAACTCAGGGCAGCATGTTTCATCACTTCCCGTCCTTTCTCCTGCAGGCCAAGCTGGCCAGGAACCGGAGGGAACAGATTCGTACCGGAGGAGGCCGTCCTCAGCTGCAGACACTGACGGACCTGGAGGAAAGAGTCCACCAGATTGTTGGAGGCCGGATGAGTGGTCCCGTCATCACTGGAGCTGCCGACCCCATTGCGCACAGCGATGGTAAGGTCATCACCTTTTTGAACTGCCTCCTTCCACTTGTTCCCCCCACCAGCATGCTTTTTCACTCTGCACCCATGTCAGAGCATTGCAGCACTCTTGCATTCCTTGCTGCCACCCTGTCCTTTCGCTAAAGCCACTCTTCAACCTCCCTGCTTTCAGATGCTGCATCACCAGCTCGGGAGCCGGGCCATCAAGCTGCCAGGGACACTGACTCCGGAGGCGACGAGCAGGAGGAAGCCGGACCATCCGTACCACCCTCAGGCGAGCCAGCCCATCTGCAGACTGGGGATAGTGCTTCACTGGAGGGGAGCGGGGGGGATGGCTCTGAGGAGGAACCAGTTGCAGGAACCAGCAGGCTCCAGCAACGCAAGGGGGTAGGGAAGCTCGGGAGCCGTCTCCCTGAAGGGCAAGTCAGGCCACGATGACTGCTGCACAGAGCGCAGAAGAGGTGCGTTCCTTCGCAGAAATGAGCACCCAGGCTCGGTTCAGGCACACTGAGCTGATGGCTGCAGTGGCAAGGATGCCTGAATCCATCGAGACACTGGCAAGGAGTGTGCAAGACTTCGGGGCAGCACAGGCGAGGAGTGTACAAGACTTCGGGGCAGCACAGGAAAGCAGTGCCCAGGGCTTCGGGGCAGCCCTGGAAAAGACTGCCCAGGGCTTCGGTACATCACTGGAAAGGACTGTCCAGGGCTTGACCGAAGCACTAGAAAGGACTGTCCAGGGCTTCACTGAAGCACTGGCACCTGCCACGCAAGTGCTGAGTGCTGCCACGCAGTCACTCGCTGGCCTCATGCAGAGGCAGATTGAGGCCACGCAAGCACTGACTGCTGCCACCCTCGATGGATCAGGCAGGATTACCCGGGGCCCTTGCAGCACCACAGCAGGCCAGCAATCTGTGGACCAGCCGATTGGTTCGCATGCTGCGGTGCTGCCCCGTCAGAGTGCAAGTGTGTCGGCCAACCACGGAGCAGGTGTCCGCTCTCAGGATGTCAGCATTCCTGATGCCACTGCTGGCACGTCTCCACTGCAGCTGCCATCACCTGCAGGACAGACTGCTTCCACCCATGCCCAGTTGGAGCAGTCAGCATCCGGGCCCTCCAAGCCCAAAGTCCGTCCAGGCCGTCCCTCAGGGGCATCTGCGCTTTCGGACAGTCAGCAGGCGTCCCCCAGCCTTGATGCAGCCACTGGGGTCCCATTACGGAGGAGCTGCAGGGAGGGAAGGGGCCGTTCTCGCAAGAGAAGTAGATCACCATCAAAGGGGAAAGAGTAGAAGGTGCTGCTGAGACGTCTAGAAATCAAGGCCATGGATGCTGGTCTGAATGTTAGTAATGTTTTGGATAGTCTCCTGGGTGTGCGAGTCATTATGTGTTAGTTTGTTAGTTAAGCTTTCTGTTGCCATTGCTTTGTCATGTTGGAAGGAAGCACATTTATCAAAATAAACAAATTATTTTATTGACATTGGCCATGTCTGCTATTTACATTCATACTGACCTTCATCGACTTTGGGTTATCCGAATGGTTCCATTCCTGGTCTTCGATTGGCACCAAGCATTCCGTGAGAGGGGCCTAGAACCGACTCCTAATCAGCCTCTGACAGACGGCCCTTCCAGTTTCTGGGACCCTCCCGTCTTGGTCCTCCTCCTCCTCCTCCTCTGCTGGTCCTTCAATGTCTACTGACATTGGCTGGGTGCGCAGGGTGGCGAGGTTATGGAGCATGCAGCAGACAACGATGAAGTGGGAGACTCGCTCTGGTGAGTACTTCAAGGCGCCTCCCGAATGGTCCAAACAGCGGAACCGCTGCTTCAGCACGCCAATTGTGTGCTCCACAATGTTCCTCGTCGCCTGATGGCTGACGTTGTAGTGCTCTTCTGCAGGGGTGCTGGGCGAATGGAGCGGGGTCATCAGCCATGGGCACAGAGGATAGCCCTTGTCACCGAGAAGCCAGCCTTCTGGGTGAGCCAGGGCCTCGAAAAGGTCTGCTACTGAAGTCTGGCGCAGGATGAATGCGTCGTGGCTGCTGCCTGGGAACTGAGCATTGACCGCGAGGATCAGCTGCCGGTGGTCACAGACCAGCTGCACATTCAAGGAGTGGAACCCCTTGCGGTTGCGGAAGTCCTCAGGATTCAAAACAGGCGCCCGCAAAGCCATGTGCGTGCAGTCAATGGCGCCCTGCACCATGGGGAAGTCCGCTATTGCCGCGAAGCCCTCTGCGCGCTCCCGCTGCTTCTCCGGTGTCACAATGAAGGAGATGTACTGCCGCCGCCTTTTAAACAGGGCATGTTACTTGCTGGATGCAGCTATGCACCGCAAACTGGGAGATGTTGGCAATGTCCCCAGTTGCTGCCTGAAAGGAGCCGGTCGCATAGAAATTCAGTGCTACTGTAATCTTGACAGCCACCAACAGAGAGGTCCTGCACCTTATCTGCGGCTGAAGATCTGCCTGAAGCAGGTGGCACAGCTCAGTCACCACCTCCTTTCTGAATCGCAGCCTAAGACACTGCTCCTCCGACATGTTGAGGTAAGAGAACTGCTGCCTGAATACCCTGGCAGCGTAAGGTCTGGTGTGGCGACGTCTGTTGGCCCTCCTCCGTCTGGCCATTCCTGGCCCTCTCTCCCTCTGTCTCTGTGCCCTTTCCAGATGGTCGAGCAGCAGGACGTTCCCCTCCAAAGCAGCCCCCATAATAATAGGTAACAAGAAATTATACAGGGTGTAAACGCTCACCAGCAGCAGGGTGATGGTCTGAAGGCTGAAGGTCCTCTGGCAGCGCTGGGTCACTAGTGATATGGCTCTCAGAGTGCAACTCTGTGAAAATCTCAAAGAAGTTGTGCTCCCAAAATGGCTGCCGCTTTTATACCAGTGCAGTCCCCTTTAAAGAGCGCCCCCCTAAGCCCGAGAGCGACTGGGGAACGTTCCAGTAAGCTGTCCTTATTAGCGCCAGGCGGAACGAAGGGGTGCACCACTGAATTTCCGGTCCGGGGCACCAAAAAGGCGTTGCACACCGAAATGACATCATGATCTGCCTGCGCCCGTAAGCGGGCGCTAAGATTTAGCACCGGCGCTAAAACCCACTCAATATGGCAAGAGGTGCTAGGTTCACTGCGGCCGGCTGAAAATTGGCTAACACCCCACTTCTCGGCCTCTTTAGGCGCTAATCACCGGCGCTACCAACCGAATTTCTCCCCCTTAATATTATTTCACTTGAATCAGCTCTGATGGAACACGTACTTGTAATAGCTGAATCACTCACTCCTGAAAGAAGTGCACTGTCAATTTAGAGTTAGATCATTACCAAGACCAGTGCTGATCCAACCCAAAATTGCTACAACATAAGCATAAATGAACAATAAATCAGTTTTTCTCCCGATTTTAAAAATGTCTACTGGAGAGCTGTGTTACTACAGCGTGTTTTTCTGTCAGACTAACAAATACAGTAGACTAGCCCTGTAAAATGCTCCTCCATCACTAAGAAGGGTTAGTTCTACTTTATATCAAGTTGAGACCACATGGAGGAGTGAGCAAGTTCTGCAGTGTAACTACAACCAGATGCAAAGTTAACTTTTTAAGCTGGCGCCCAAGGCTGTCAGCGAGCCCATGCGAGCACTTTTTAAGTTTGTAATTCTTAGACAACAGCTGATTGTCCTCTTGACACTTTTCTAACGTTTGAAATTCCATTAGCAGTCAAAGGCCAGCAAGCAAAACTCTGCAGCTGCGATCAAGTATATAAAGCAGAGTTTCGCTTTTCCCAAACTAGATATTGATGCAACCCAACAGTATCATTTGATACTGTCCACTTGCACTGCTTTCAAACCAGTGCAGTGTCAAACTGTACCTTCAGTATAACTGCAGCATTAGCAGAGCTACAGTGAGGCGTACACTAGGTGAATGTCTATGATTTCTTATCGGATGGTCGTTTAGAAGCAGTTTTTAGAACCTGGAGTTACAGTATACGCATGCTCATACTGCGTCTAATCTGTAAGGAAAATGATATTGATGTTTGCAGATGCTCAGCAGGAACAGCTGATCAAGCAAATGCCCTCCCATGCACACACCATCAGAGCCAGAAGGTCAAAGGCCAGACGCATCATATCAATTGCAGCACTGAACAGTAGGGGATTTTATTTCCGCTGTGCACTATTTCTAACCCAGTGGTTAATGCATTTGTGTTGCATTCCTGTCTGTGCTATTTTAAACTCACTTGTTAACTCAGGCTAAATGACTGTTAAAATAGCACAGACAGGAACTTAACAGGGAAACATTCAGTGTGCTAAAAATAGAGCACAGAGAAAATTAAACCCTGAGGTATCTCAAGTCAGATTCACTCATGCCATTTCCAAATAGCTTACTAAAACCGTCCTTCAAGAATAACTGAAATGAGGTTGCAATTCTTTTTCCTGCTCAACAATTCCAACATTAAATATTGAGGGAAGGACGCGTTTACAACAGTGGTTCTTAAACTCTTTTGGTTGAAGGACCCTTTTTCAAATGGATTAGTAATTACAGACCCCTCATCTAAATTTTACTATATAATACACATAATATGAAAGTCCTGCATGTAAAGAGTATTGTAATAATGCCTTTTAAGGACCTGTACTTTGTCTTCATTGCTGCCATAGCAGAAAGTGAGGTATCACGAATGTATGTTGTTGGGAGATGTAGCAACACTTTAATTGCTTTTTACCAATTCTGGGTACTGACTGCAAAAGAATCAGAGGCAACATGAGGAAACTTTTTTTTTTTTTACACAGCGAGTTGCTGTGATCTAGAATACGCTGCCTGAAAGCAGATTCAATAGTAACTTTCAATAGGGAATTGGATAAATACTTGAAGGGAAAACATTTGCAGGGCTATGGGGAAAGAGCAGGGGAGTGGGAGTAGTGGGATAGCTCTACCAAAGAACCGGCACAGTCACAATGGGCCGAATGGCCTCCTTCTGTGCTGTATCATTCTATGATAATGGAAGTGCCTTCAGTCACAAAAGGTGCATTGTAAGAAAATGAATTGAGCACTGATACTTTCCTACTTGTAATTTGGGAAGTTTTCTCGCTATGGATTTGCTTTAATTGTACATTGCTTTTTCACAAGGAAGATTTAAATATATTTCAACTCATTTGTATCGCTTCAGAGTATCGGTGGGGCAGGGGTCCAGCCCAGGTATGATGGAATGGCAGGAATGACATATGATGGGATGGCAGGAATGACGTATGAGGAGAGATTGGGTCGATTGGGCGTTTACTCACTGGAGTTTAGAAGAATGAGAGGGGATCTCATTGAAACTTATATAATTCTAACAGGACTGGACAGACTGGATGCAGGAAGGATGTTCCCGATGGCCGGGGAGTCCAGAACCAGGAGTCACAGTCTAAGGATAAGGGGTAAGCCATTTAGGACAGAAATGAGGAGGAATTTCTTCACCCAGAGAGTGGTGAACCTGTGGAATTCTCTACCACAGAAGGCAGTAGAGGCCAATTTATTAAATATATTCAAGAAGGAGTTGGATATATTTCTTAAGGCTAAGGGGATCAAGGGATATGGGGAGAAGGCAGGGATAGGGTACTGAATTTGGATGATCAGCCATGATCTCACTGAATGGTGGAACAGGCTCGAGGGGCCGAATGGCCTACCCCTGCTCCTATCTTTTATGTTTCTATGTAGGAGGGGAAGCGTGTACTGGCTTTTTAAGCGGACTGTACCAACTGTACCGGGGGGTGCACCGACTGTACCGGGGGAGAGTACCGACTGTACCGGGGGGTGCACCGGCTGTACCGGGGGAGAGTACCGACTGTACCGGGGGGGGTGCACCGACTGTACCGGGGGAGAGTACCGACTGTACCGGGGGGTGCACCGGCTGTACCGGGGGAGAGTACCGACTGTACCGAGGGGGTGCACCGACTGTACCGGGGGGTGCACCGACTGTACCGGGGGGGTGCACCGACTGTACCGGGGGGGTGCACCGACTGTACCGGGGGGGTGCACCGGCTGTACCGGGGGGGGTGCACCGGCTGTACCGGGGGGGTGCACCGGCTGTACTGGGGGGTGCACCGACTGTACCGGGGGAGAGTACCGACTGTACCAAGCTCCAACTAACCTTTGGTTTCTTCGGTGAGGCTGACTCATGGTGCCCGCAGCTCAAGTCCACGGACTCGCACTCTGCGCTTGGCCGCATTGCAGCATCGGGGGCCTGGCCACAGCGACCGCGAGCCGCCTTCTGCCGTTCCATTGGGTCCCAAAAGAAGCTGAGCAGCGGCCTGACCCACCGCGCCCCTCCCTCTGCTCTCTGTCCAGCCGGCTGCATCTACCCGACTGCCGCAACCAGCCCACTCCAGGCATCCCGCGCCGGAGCCTGGGGATGACATAACTTAGCAACCAAGAACACTGAACCATGAACACTTCAGAAGCCATTTCCATGTCATTGATTCCAAATGGCTTTTCTGTCAACCAGATCCTAAATAGGGTGTACAAAATTGTAAGTAGAATTGAAGTGACTTTTCCCAGCTAAATAACTTTCAAATAATTTCCAGGACCCCCTGGGAAATCTCTACGGACCCCCAGGGGTCTGCAGCCCCCAGTTTGAGAACCACTGCTTTACAACAGGTCATGGATCAAAAGGTAGTTATTTCTGAACTAACTGCGGAAGGCTAGATCGTTCAGCTGAGTTGAGTGTGTGCAGTGAAAGACTTTAATCACTTTTTTAAAAACATCGACGTGTACTAAGTAATATGTTCCACAAAAGTCCCTGTGAGGTGTAACCAAAATGCATTTTAAGTTAAATCGATTACACTGCTGATATTCTGCAGCTTTTCTCTTCGACAGTAGATTTGGAGAAGGGGTCAAAACTCATGCTTCTAAATTTTCGACTGAAGAAGGCCATTGAAACCTTCTTAGTTTATCCAGCTAGAAAGACCCCAGAAATCCCCGCTTGGCAGCATTTCATTGATTCTCAAATTATGTCAAGGTTTTCCGCTCCACTGCACTATCCGGATGTCCATTCCATGTATTGATCACTCTTGCTGTGAAGAAACTTCCTGACATCAGGCCTAAATTTGCCTTTTATGAAATTGAACCTCTGTCCTCTTTGTCCTACACTCGCAATTTTGTTTTAATCAATTCTCTGGATTTATTTGTTCCACACCAATTACTACCTTATATTCCATCATAACATCACCTCAAACACCTCAAGGCTGAAAAGCCCACGTTTCTAAATTCTGTTCTCATAACTTAAACCTCTAACACTAGAGATCAGTCTTATGTTCTTCTCTGCACTGCTCCCAGTGCTTGAATGCCTTCACTGTACCTCAGCGGCCAGAACAGGACACAATACTCAATGTGAGGTCAGCACGAGACAGTTTGAGCAGAACTTCCTCTTACTTCTACTCTACTGATTGGTTATAGAACTCCATTGGCATTGTTGATGCATGTAATGAACTACTGGCCCCGATTTCCATGTCAGTAGACTACATACTGTAATGCCCCAAAAGGTAAAATGTTTCCGATAGCAAAATACTGCGGATGCTGGAAATCCGAAAAAACAACAGAAAACGCTGGAAAAACTCAGCCGGCCAGGCAGCATCCCTGGAGAGAGAGTCAGAGTTAACGTTTCAGGTCGATGACCCTTCGTCAGAACTGGAAAAAAGCAGGAAATGGAAAGCGAGTTTAGGGGCTGGGAAAAGGGGGAGGGGATGAAAGAACAAAAGGGAAGGTCAGTGATAGGATAGAAAGCAGGAGAGATTAAGAGATATTCACGGCAAGAGGAGGTGGTAATGGGACAGGTTAAGGAACAAAGGATGGCTCTAGACGAGGTGTGAATTGCGCTGGAAGAATGAAGGACAGCTGACATGTGGGAGGGAAGAAAAAAAGGGGGCCAAACAAAAAGTGTGGATAAAAAAAAAAGAAAATATATATATGTGATAGGGGCCGAGGTTATGATCTGAAATTGTTGAATTCTATGTTGAGTCCAAAGGGCTGTAGAGTGCCTAATCGAAAGATGAGGTGCTGTTCCTCGAGCCTCGAAAATGTTTCCTGCTGGTTACCTGTATAATTGTTCTAAAAAAAAGACTTGCATTTATATAGCGCCTTTCATGATCTCAGGACATCCCAAAGTGCTTTACAACCAAAGTACTTCTATTGTGTAGCCACTGGTGTAATATAGGAAATGCAACAACCAATTTGAGCACAGCAAGCTCCCACAAACAGCAATGTGATAATGACCAGATAATCTGTTTTTTTTTGTTATGTTGATTGAGGGATAAATATTGGCCAGGACACCGGGGATAACTCCCCTGCTCTTCTTCGAAATAGTGCCGTGGGATCTTTTACGTCCACCTGAGAGAGCAGACGGGACCTCGGTTTAACGCCTCATCCAAAAGATGGCACTTCCAATAGTGCAGCACTCCCTCAGCACTGCACTGGGAGTGTCAACCTAGATTTTTGTGCTCGAGTCTCTGGAGTGGGACTTGAACCCACAACCTTCTGACTCAGAGGCGAGTGTGCTACCCACTGAGCCACAGCTGGCAAAGCCAAATTCTATTGAGCGCTCTGTTATCTAGATTTTTCTTAGATTTTCTTTGCTCTTCCTGTCACCAACCCTACCCTAGTTTCCATTTTCTTCTTTTTCTGTTTTTTCCTATTCATTCATTGAACTCCAGCACAATAGCAAAATAATACATATTTTAAATGCACAGATAATGTTTTCCCAAATTTAACTCTCTGTCTGGACTTTTGCACTGGTTTGGGATTTTAAAAAATTATGAAGTGATCCAGAAATGATCAGAGCAAAACTTAGGAGACAAGGTGAATTAACTCAATAAATGACATCTTCTATGTACCCTTCTTTCCCTTTTCTCTTATATTGTCCTGTAACCAACTCCACAGAGAACATGAACATACAAATAATGTTCGATATGCACACATACACCCAATAAAGGTGCTTTTTTTACATTCCTACCCCGCTTCCTGTAAGCTATTTGTAGGTATTCCTCCAATACGCTCAATACCCATCACTTCCTAACTAAAAGAATGTTTTTATTGTCAAAGGAATCACTGGCTATTCACCGAACACACATAAGCATCATTACATGGAGATGTGTGTCACTTGTACAGGAGGTCGGCACTGTTCACACAGCAAACTGGATGACTGTTAAACTAGTCTCTGCTGTGAGACAAATGAATGAAGCTGCTCCTCCACTGCCATAATGGTTGGTCGCCTCTCTTAAATCAGTTTGTCTGAGCATTTGTTGGTGGCATAATCAACAATGGTTACCGAAATTCCAACAATAAAAGATACTTCAACAGTTACGACAAATGTTGAGTCAGGAAAATGAATATTTGATATAAAATTCCAACCTCGAGCGACTCAGCCTAATTCTAGTCTCATAAAGCACTGCAGAGTTCCAGGTTAGTTTCTTTTACAAGACAATTTTCTGTTATTCGCAGTCTCCATTTACCCAAGGCGTTCTACGAAGCAAAATATCAATTCAGTGCAATTTTAAGTACATAACCGTCATAGGATTAACACTTGAGGGAAATACATTCATGCCTCATACTTGAACCTACCTTCAGAATAGTTAATACCGTCATTTGTTTTCCTTATTTTCTCCTCAGGTCATTATACAACTAGCAATAAGAAATTACCTGCCATAGCTTGACAAATGTGACTTTTTATTATGCCACATTAGTAATTTCAGGCCCATCATTCCTGACTTGAACTCTCATCACCTTCAGGTTCAACTGCTGATGCTGGTGAGCTCAGCTTCTAATTTATCACTACTCCAGAGGTCCAGGCGAAACTACTACTTATACTGTACGTGTCGCCAAATAATTTCTTCCAATTTTTTTTTTTAACTGAACACATAAAAATTATAATTAGCTTCTGATGAAACCTGTAAATATAAAAGCATTGATTTTAACACTGGGAGGGTTTTGGGCAGGTCATCTGGAACTCACCCGCGGCTGCAGAAATGAGGCCCAGGCTATTTTAATTCCCAGGCCTCGCTTAAATCCCACCAGAATAGTCATGAAGTCGGTGAGAGACAGCAGAAAATCGTCTGACCCGGAGGCAGTCTGCCGACACAAGGTAAGTGGCAGGATCGGGTTCCAGAGGTGTGTCATGCCTTTGGGACCGGGGGGGGGGGGGGGGGGATAGAAGGGGCAGGGGAGACCTAAGCTTTCCTTGTGGAGCCCGGACTCCTGGCCCCACAAAAGAAAGAATTGTCCTGGTCAATATTTATCCCTCAACCAACATAACAAAAACAGATGATCTGGTCATTATCACATTGCTGTTTGTGAGAGCTTGCTGTGCGCAAATTGGCTGCCGCGTTTCCCACATTACAACAGTGACTCCACTTCAAAAAGTACTTCATTGACCGTAAAGCGCTTTGAGACGTCCGGTGGTCGTGAAAGGCGCTATATAAATGCAAGTCTTCTTCTTCTTCTAAATTTTTTTTACCTTCTTCACCCTCTTCTGGGGCTGATCCTCTTCCGATCTGCTTCAGCCAGGTAGGAAAGTTGCCCTGCTCAGGCCAGAGTTAAAATTGCAGTTGGGTCCCGATGCCGCATATGTAAAGGTGGGCCCCAGCGGCTTTGGGCGGGTGTCCTTGCCACCTGCTCAGGAGACCAGGTTAAAATCAGGAACTACGGGATCCTGGCAGCTTTCCAGTAGATAAGTAACCTGGGAAAATTTAATTGCCCACCCATCCAGTTTCCATCGGGCGGGCAGGGTTAATATTGGCCCCAAAGCTCCAAACATTCGACTGCACATTTTATCACAAGCAAGGAAAATCTAAATAGCTATGCACAAATTTCTTTGCCGCACGCAAACACTGACTATCATTCATTTACCCCACCACCGTTTCCCCCCCCCCCCCTGCCTTATAACCTCATGTACATATTTTCATCAGTTCCTGCTTCCCCTCTGTAAAGTTCAGTTTTAGGCAAACCTGAACCAGACAGGCAGGTTTTGGAACATAGGGACATGTGAAATTAGAAGCGGCAATTTGGTCCACCTAGCCCATTTGTTTGACAGACCACGTACAATACACCCTATCATAGGCTCAACTCAAACATTGAACTTCCTGAGGAACAGTTCTGCACGTTTCTCCCTATCTTCTTCCTTCAGTGTAGTGCGTCTCTCCAGCTTGTCGGGTTAGCTGTAAGAAAGTGAATCCCTTCACAACCCAATGCCCCCTCACAACAAACTTGAATAAAGTACCGGCAAGATGTCTGCCAAGCAGAGCATGTGACATCGTGACTGCACCAGGAAGTATGGGTCCCTTCCTGTAGCACCAGTCAACCACAACCAAAGGGTACACTCGGCCAAGCTTCTGATGGACAGAAACCTCGAACCCACCATATCCCTCACCTCCCACAGGTACCCAGGGCAGTCCTAACTCAGTTCTCAATGTTAAGGTTCACATTTTCGCCTGCACTGCAACCTTACCATCTTGATAAGGAAAGACCCTCACACTGCCAACCAGTAATCCTACTCATGTGCAAAAGAATGTATTGCTCCATAGTGCCTTCATTTTATGTATTGGAATTAGGGTGTAACCTGCAAACCGGCATGTACGGAGTTATTCTGTATTTAAATATGATCTGGGAAAGTGTAGAAATTCTTGTGCAGTTGTTTCCACTGGCAGGAGGGTCGGTAACCAGAGGACACAGAGTTACGGTAATTGGCAAAAGAACCAGAGGGGAGAGGAGGAGAAATTATTTTACACAGCGAGTTATGATCTGGAATACATTGCCTGAAAGGGGAATGGAAGCAGATTCAATAATAACTTTCAAAAGGGAATTGGATAAATATTTGAAGGAGATAAAATTGCAGGGCTATGGGGAAAGAGCGGGGAGTAGGATTAATTGGATAGTTCTTTCAAAGAGCCGGATGGCCTCCTTCTGTGCTGTATGAGTCTATGAATTCTGCAATAACAAAGTAAGGGTTCAGATGAAGAGTCAATACCTAAAATGTTAAAAACAACAGAAAATGCTGGAAAAACTCAGCAGGTCAGGCAACATCCGTGGAGAGAAATTTGAGTTGACGTTTCGGGTTTGACCCTTCTTCAAAACTGGAGAGAAAAGGAACTAGATCGAAGGCAGGGCTGCGATCGGACAAAAGAATAAAAGAACCAAAAGAAGTAAAAGAGATTAGAAGCTAGACGAGATGGTAATATGCTGGGATTAGGTGTAAATTGTACTGGCAGGGCAAAAGATAGTTAACCTGTCCTTTCTTTATACAGATGCTGAATGAACTGCTGGGTATTTCCAGCATTTTCTGGTTTTGTTTCAGATCTTCAGAATTTGCAGTTTTATTTCTTCCTAATATTAGTTGGAGAAAAGTAAACTGGATGGGGGTGAGGTATCATAATTTTTTTTAAATATTCATTCCTGGGATGTGGATGTCGCTGGCAAGGCCAGCATTTATTGCCCATCCCGAATTGAATTGGTGGTGAGCCGCCATTTCAAAGGGCAGTTAAGAGTCAACCACATTGCTGTGGGTCTGGAGTCACATATAGGCCAGACCGGGTAAGGGTGGTAGATTTCCTTCCCTAAAGGACATTAGTGAACCAGATGAGTTTTTTACAACAATCTGATAGTTTCATGGTCACCATTACTGACACTAAATTTATTTAATTAACTGAATTTAAATTCCCCAGCTGCCGTGGTGGGATTTGAACTCACGTCTCCGGGTTACTAGTCCAGTAACATAACCACTATGCTACCGTACCCCGATATTGATGGAGCAACCAAGGACTTAGGGAATGCACTAGATAAAATCTAAGTGAACAAAACAGTGGCAGATGGAATTCAATGCAGATAAGCCTAAGTTATTAAAGGAAAAAAAAAGACTTGCATTTATATAGCACCTTTCATGACCTCAGGACATCAGAAGAAAAAATAGGCGCCATACTCTACATACAGTGCCAAACCAGAAAGAGGTGAGTGTGGAGCAGACCTAGCGGTGTTAGTAGGCTCACTGCTTAACATCTCTCGTCATTGCGGAGCAGCAAAGCACGTAGAATACTGCACCAGAGAGCTAGCCAAACCAGTAGAGCACAAGTCAGAGGACGTCTTGCTAAAACTGTACAGACCGCAGTACTGAGCACTGTGTTCAGTCTCCAAGACACGAGAAAGTGCCACAAGATGCATCTCTAGCATCAGATGATTGAGCTCTGAACCTAGGCTGGAAAAACCCGGGTTCTTCATTCTTGAAAGGAAGGCAACGGTGAGGAGACCTCGCAGAGCTAAATGGTATAGAGAAGGCAAATTTAGACCACTGCTTCAAGACAAACATGACAGTAAGACCAGAGTGGGGAGGGAGGGGGCTCTAGTTCAAATTGGCAAAAGGCAAATGTAGGATTGATGTCCCAAAGCTCCCCTTCTTGCAAAGAGTGGCTAGCACATGGATGGGACTTTTGGATAGGGTATGTAGGCAAATAAGTTGGAATTATTTCAGTAATATTTGAATACTGTGGTGGGGAAACTGTAGGTTTTTCCAGATGGATGAGCTAGGACTGGTCAAATGGCCTTCATCATATGTATTTAATGTGCAATCTTGTAATTTATGTGACTGACATATGGCTTCCTGTTACTTTTCCCAAATCCTCTCTTACTTTAAAACTTAATGAAACCCCAGGTCTTAGTTCTTCAAAAGGATAATAACGAGCTAATTAAAATCATAGATTAGCTTTGGCTTTTGACTGGAAAAGATTTGTCGAAGCGTTTTTTTTAAATGATGGTTACAAAATTAGAAAAGGCAAATAACTCAATAACATTTCTGAATTTATTGAGCTCCGACAATAAGAGAGGAAAAAACAAGCTTGTTAGTCTTAATTTTGGCAATAAAATCACAGCTTCGAAATGCATCATTTCTGAGAATGTGATTTTGCGAGCAGATTGTTAATTAGAGAACAAAACAGGCAGTCTCTAATTTTTCATCACGAGAGATCACACTTTAAGAGTCTAATTAAAAACAAAGGTTGAGTTTTCCCAGCTGGAAACTGCAAGAAGCTCACCTTTTGATAGGACTCAAGGATAGCTTTGTAGATTTCCACAACATGGCCGTGGTCATTGCTGTTATCGACATTACTTGTATCGGGAATACACAAGCAAAGAGGAAATTAGTTATTAAGGAGGTGTGAATTTTTACCACCTAATTTTCTTCCTCCTGTCTTAAATTGGGCTATGGTTCCACGTGTGGCAGGCAATTTCTGGTACCTCATTCAAATGCCCATTTTTCATGTATGAGGCTAGATTGTGAGTGTCCACAAGCCATTGGACTGTGAGGGGAACCCGAGCCAAACACTCACCTGACAAGCACTGTCCATCAAAGGTCAGTATCAGCGCTAATTATCCACTCTTTAACCCAAAGGATAAATTCTCATTGGTTTACTTACCCACCAAAAAAAAGGCATGTATACACTACTTCCCTCATTTTGTGTCAGCATTTGGTAATGAATTCCAGCAAATACACAGAAGCTATGTTTTGCTAACATTAATATCATAATGAATTTGGCATTGCCCATCTCTCTTCATTGGCTACTATCGATGCTAAATAAGTATAAATGAAAGCTTCAATGCCCCCATCACCGACTCCCCGCCCCCGCTCTTCTTTATAAAGTTGCCCTTTATATTGTGCTGGGAAAAAAATCTCAACTCTGACTAGACCCCAAACTTACAAAAATAATGATGGAACATTATAAGGAAATGATGTTGGTTTTACTTTTACATTATTAAAGACTGAGAACACATTTTTAGTAAGGCTGTAGGGAAGGACACGTTTCTGGTAGGCCCTGAAAACTAGGAGTATCCTTCCACAGAGATTCACAGCCAAGTCAAAAGCCTTTGGGTTAGAAGTTGGTATGCGTTGTGCCAGTTTTTCTGGCGTAAAACGAGTGCAACGCATTCTAATTTAGCAATGGGGCGGCCTGCGTCCAATCAGCGCATGTGTCGCAGACCAATTTGTAGGCGTTCGCCCCCTTGCCTATGTAAAAGTGGAAGCCCTAATGCCTACCGAAGTCCCCTTTGCTGAAATTCATTTAGGATGAGTGGAACAGGTGTCGGGCCTGCCCCCCCTCAGAATTCAGCCGCGACCCCTGCAGCCTCCGACAAAAGATAGGTTTTTTCCCGATCTTTTTTGTTTAAAAAAAAACTTCCCGTGAAGCCAGGAGGAGCAGAAATGCTCACCCAACGCCACAGTCATCACGATCGATCACTGCCCCACCGTAGCCTGCTCCAATTCCCTTGGCAAGACGTACCCAAGGGCCGCAGCGGCCTAAAATTGAATTTCCCCGGCAGGCGAGCTGCCTGCGGAGCTGTGACAGGCGCCCCGAATCTGTAGACGATGCCCAAGGGCCAATGTCTGGCGATCCACGGGCCTGTCAGTTGGGGCACGGGTTGTCTCTGCAATGCCGAGACTCGGCCCGTAAACGGGCTCAGACAAAAATCTACCCCACCATCTGCTGTCCGAGCAGGCGCAATTCAGTTATTGCTGCAGTCAAATGTTCAAGTGCTCACTTGTGGAAAACCTTCAAAGTGTACACTTTAAAAAAGCGAGAAGGATGTGTATAGAACTATTATTAACAACATGCAGCACCATCAATTATCAGAGCACTTCCAAAATGAAAAACTCTTGCATTTAAAAGCAGCCTTCCATATGAAGAAAATTGAGTTGTTGACATCACACATAATGTACATGTGAAGGTTAAACTGCTGTGGAATGACATCTGGATTTGCTGATTCATATATAATCTCATCGAGTCACTGAAATCTGCATGGAGCCATTACTTATTTTCTTTCAATCGAAATAAGAGCTTATGAATAACAAGCTGACATGTCAGAATATCTGTAGAGCAAGGTTATAGTTTAAAAATAAAGAGAATTGTAACTTTTGCCTCCCATCATGTTATACTAGAAGGTAATGTTTCGTGTGACCTACGGTATAGTTTTTGCTGCTTTTACAAGCACAGTATCTACACCCTTTAATTTACCCAAATACTGGGGAAAATTAAAAAAGCAGAACAGCAGATTATTGTAAGAGGGTTTTTCAGAATTACACTAAACCACGAAGAAATTTATAGTGCTCGCAAAGCGACCTGAATAACTTTATTCTTAATTTTTTTTGCACAGAAACGCTTCTGTAATCCTGAGAGGCTTAAGCTGTTGGCACTTCTTAGTCACCTTGCTTCACCACATTTCATAGAATTTGATATTTATAATTCAATTTGTTGCAAATGAAATTTAGCACACAAAAGGTCAAGTAATTTGCACTAAATCGAAGTCATTACTATTTTATCAATGGGGGCAGTCAGGAATAAGTACAATCTACAAAATCTTCAGCATGCACAAGTAGCTGTAATTATCATTCAGTTCTAACACGTCTGGGCCTTTGTCCACAAATATGTACTGAAGAGGATCTATAAAATGAATGATGCACAAACTTGCTCCGTTGTGACACCGAAATGCTCAAATGGCATTCCGCAAAGAAGCCACGTTACTAACAAAAGCCTTTTTGGAATGCATGTTTCCATAATCTAGATATTCGTAAACATATCAAAGAACTAATAACATAAGAAAAAAGATATATCTGAGGGCAGCAGCTAACTCACCGTTGATTCAATCCTCGCCAAGGAGAAGCGAGGACTTTCCACAGGCTGAGATTCATTGCTGCGTCAGCCAAAGGTGACAGCAAAACAACACACTACAACAACCGCACGGAAAGGAGCCACTTCACTCTGAACCATCTCACCTATTGATTTGTTTGTACATAATGGCATTTAACACACTGGTCAATCTGCTATAATTTCTGAACCTTAGATAATGTGCAGTCAAGAAAGTAGTCTCCATATTAAATTCTAACATCAGTTCCAATGGAATCAGCAAATTAAGTAATAAGAAAAACAAAACATGGATTTTGGAAAATCCTAAAAAATCTTTTTGTCTTTTGTTTATTATCCTGAAACAATGATACAAATCAAATAAAAAGGCACCTTTGCGCCACTTAAATGTGAGATCAGTACAACAATCTGAAACAGATTTCAGTTCATCCAACTGCCAAACCAAAAAAGTTTGCTAAACATTTATGAAGATAGACTCTTCGATTTGCAGTACAGCTTTATATAGTTAAACTGTGCATTTAAAAGCATCAAAATTGATCAATTCACTCAACTTCTTTCCGTTTTTTTTTACAAATAAAAGCTTAAAATTTTAAATATTCATTTGTACTAATTTATTAAAATATATTAAGCTTGTAAAAAAAAGATACCCCAGGGATTATAACCGGGATATGCATGGTGGCAACTTTCAACTTTGGTGGGGGCAGAAAATTGGTGCTATCGTGTCAGCCGCCCGTTATATATCCCCCCGATTTGCCTTTCCATTGTCTTCAAAGGAAATTAGATTCGAGCAGGGTGTATAACGGGCGGTCAATCCGCTACCAGTATTACACCCCGCCAAATATGAAAGTTACGCACCTTGGTTTCTGAATTGCTTTGATACTGATTGTGATTTTCAAAACATGTTTGATGAAGTACTGCACAAGAAAAGTTTGAAGCTCAGAAAATACGGAAACATTAGTAAAGGGGATCTAAACAAATTAGACAATAGGAATTATTTTAACTATGGACTATTTTAACAGTGACTAATAGAGTTCCCTCAGAGAAGAATCCCAGTGTCCCTTCTTTTCTACAAATGACCTTGGTGAGCTAAAATAAATGAATTTCAAAATTTGCTGATGACAAAAAACTGTGGAAGTAGATACTATTTAGAGATATGGAGGAGCTCAGCATTTAAGCAGATTCAAAGTACTGTACTATATATAGGTGCAAAAACATGATCTTGAGTGTGGTGCTAGCATTGAATCATTGCAAGCAGCACAAAGTTAACACTCAACATTAGCAAACTCTATGGTAGGCATATTTATCGGCAAGTTTACTCCTAACCTTCTGACAATGTTTAGCTAGGCAGCCCTGACAGCTAGGAATACTATTCAGAATTGTACAATGTTACTCGAAAGTAATAGAGTTGTTGCTCCCAATGTCCAAGCCATCAATGTGAAAAAGAGACAGCATGAGGCTGGATGCTGCTGGAATGCACTGTGCAAAGAGGTTGTTGGGCATTAGCTGAGAAGTTTGAGTGACAAACACTGAAGTAATGAGGAAAGCAGCCTCTGTGAAGTAACAGAACACGTTACAATAAAGCGAGTGGTAAAGGGCAGGGGCATATAGGCTAGTTGGCTGAATACTGGTATCCTTGGGAAAAGGACCATGTGGGAGGTCAAAATTCAGATGGTGGAACTGTGTAGAAGAATAGCAGAGTGCCAACAGACAAAGAGCTACAGGAGCTGGCTGAGGGGAAAGCAAGATAGCAATTTCTTGCATGGCAGGTGGTGGTAGAATTGAGAGTGATCAACTTTTTCCATCATCTTTCATATTAATAGCATAGAATATGATGGGATACTGTAGAGATGTATTACATTGCCAAAATAAGTCATTTTTTACACCACATTCTATTCAAATTTATATAAGAATTACTTCCCAGCACACACATCTACGCTATTCTCTTCAGTCAGCACAACATCACGATAGTTAGCTCAATGCCACTCTTGTCCTTATACATTGAGTGGTGTGAAACAAGCCCAGTGCCAGCTTTGTTTTCCACCCACAGATGACCTGAGGGCGATTGGTGAAAACGAGGAGTTGACCTTAGATGTTCGAGCTAGGAGCTCAATGGTCTGGTACAGCAGATACTTCATCTTAAGTGGCACTTAATTTCATTATCATAAAGAAAGTTGATGAAGAAACTGCTTTTGCCAATAAATATCACCAATTAGTTTAATATTATTCTATATAAACCACTTTCAAAAATGATCTGCACTAAAGGTATGATAAGCTTGCAACAAATTAACCTGGCAGTGGTTAGCTAATCAGATAGTCTAGATTTGCATTTCCATTCAGAACAGCCAGAACCTAAAGTGTGCTTCCTTCATTCGATATTTGTGCACTGCCAGGTGATGGTGTTCAAGGGAATAGGAACAGTTCATTGGAAAACCATTCACCTTCAACATCAGTATGTAAATATTTTTGGCCAGAATTTGCTCAAAAATAACGGCGAGTGAATGGAGCACGCCGTTATTAAAGTACTAATCAGCCAGCAACTTGTGGTGAGGAAGAGATAGCACACGAATTGCCACAAGTTGCCGGATGATTTGCACCACTCCGCAATTAGCTTCACGATAACGGCATCTCGCCCTCAACCTCCCCGTGAATTTCATGAAGTTGCTGCAATTGCACATTAATTGTCCATTAAAATCATCACATCTAGTAATTATTAACGTAAGTGCTTTTTAACAACATGATAATTGTTAATGACTGCCAATCAACCTCTCTGTCCCAGAAAGGGAACAATTAAAAGTGTGGAGTCTCATTCCTGCTGAACACCTTCAGGTACTGAATTGTTGGGAGATCTAAATTTTTTGTAATAAAAATTCTTATTTTCCTTTCTTTCTCTTTTTAGCTCTCTCTTAATCCAATCTTTATTTCACTCTCTTTGGGGGGAATTTTAACGCCAAAAAACGGGTGGTTTGGGTTTGGGTGGAAGGTTAAAGTTTTAAAAAACGAAATCCCGACCCCAACCCACCCACTTCCGGTTTTAATCTTGCCTCAGATTTAACCACCATTACAAATTTAAACCTGGCTGGTTGGGTTTCTCAGGCCTCGGGGAGCCTGCTGGATCCAGCGTCATTGCCTCACCCACCCATCGCGATTTGACAATCCCCCTCGAGGCCTCCGATCCCGCCCTCCAGCCCCCAATCATCTTCCTTCCCTCCCTCCTTGCTGCAGCCTAGTGCCCCAGGCCTACCTGCCTGCAGCCAGCAAGCCTCTTCATCTTGCCTGCTGCGGGTGGGAAACAGAGCTTTGAAATGCTAATCAGGCCCTGCCGTTAAATTCGTTCTCCCGGGTTTCCTGACCGCTTTCTAACCCCCCCCCCTCACAAAAACCAACCCGCCTCCAGATTAAAATTACGGCCTTTATTTCCCCTTCTGTACCTGATTTGACATTGAATTCACTCTCTCTAATTCACCTTCCTTGTCAGCCCTTCCTCTGTTTATTTCTCAATCTTTACATTTCATTGGTTAAGGAGATACACTGTTGGTCCTGTCGTTCACCAAGGTCCCAGGTGCCCTGTTGCCCTCGCCACTTCCAGCAACTTAACGGAAAAAAATCTTTGAACTAAAGGATGGAGGAAAAAGTCTAACTTACCGGGCATTCCGCAAGATGTCCTGCTCCAGTAAATTCCAGCCCTTTATTAATGCTAACTGATTAAAAGTAGTAAAAGCTTCCTCTATATTCACCAGACTCTAATCACTACAGATTTAGGAAATGTTTTATGTACTGGAAATAAGCAGGAGTCTGAACTTATATAATTGATCTCAATCATAACGTTTTACATTGCAGCAAAATGGAAATTCTTCTGTACTTCAATTTTCAAATAGGATTTAATCTGGTCAGAATTGGTTTTAAACCGAGTCCCTCGGCAGTATTCGTCCCTTCAAATCTGAGTTCTGTATGAACTGCAATGAGTACAGTAAGGTTGATCTTTTGGCACCTCAATAGGGCCCTTACATTAAATATATATAATTCAAGACATTATTCACTAAACTGTTCTGACAAGACATTTCTACTAGTGGAATACCTGTCACTAAAATATCAGTAAATCAATCATTATGCCCAGAGAACAAAAACAAGCAGTTTATAGCTTTGTAGTGCTTGCCATAGTAAACTCCTCCCTGATGAATAAATTATAACTGCTGAATCTTGTTTAATTTTGGTGTCCTCTGATCATACAATCTTTCTAATGTATGCAAAACTATGTTGAAATGCAAAGAATTTCATATCTGCCATAGTCTCTCACTGTTACTTAAAAATTGGCATTGTAGTGGTCTTGAAGTGTCAGCATAGTCCAATGGCTTCCCTCTTACCTCTAAGTCAGTAGGTTATGGGTTCAGGCCCCAGTCCAGAACTGGAACTCATTGGCCCAGAAATTCGGGTCTCCACGCGTGAGTACGCACGGGGTACTCACCCGTAGGCCCAATGGAAGTGCCGGTTTTGTGCATGCGCGGGAAACCGGAACTTCTGTTCCCTTGAAAGAAGGGGTTCAGAGGTCGAACGCATGCGCCGGAGAGGCAGTGTGTGCGCATCGAACTTACATTTTTTTCCCAGGTTTTTCCGGGAGGGTAAGTCTCCAGGAGTTACACATGTAAAAAGCAGGCGCAAGGCCTGCTTTTAACAAGGTAAGTGGTGAATTAATTAAAATTAAAACATTTTTTCCACAGGGCCATTATCTGGACTGACATGCCAGTACAGTAATGAGGGAGTGCTGCACTGTTGGTCAGGTCAAATGTTAAACCGAGGCCCTGTGAAGGTGGATGCAAAAGATGACCATAGCACTTTTTGAAGAAGAGCAGGTAGTTCTCTCAAAACAGATTAATGGGTCATTCATCTCACTGCTGTTTATGGGGCCTTGCTGTGCAAGACCAATTCTGTATTTACCTGCAAAACAGCAGCAGCTACACATCAAACTAATTAATGGAATGTGAAGTGCTTTGAGCTGCCTAGAGGACATGAAACACACTATATAAATGCAATTATTTTTACTCTTTCTTTAGATTCTTTAGACAGTTGAGGTAGGAAGAGCTGATTCTAACTCAGATTAATGCCATGCATCAAGATTAACATGTCCAATTTAATGATCTGGAGTGCACTTCCAACAAATTGATCAAGATACCTTTATCTGAAGAAACTAAATTTGTCCTGTTACTCTTTGCGAAATGAGAAAGGCTGAAAGACTTCTTATCGATCACAAAGTGAAGGTGACTGTTTTTCTCTCTTTGCAGAAGTCCACACCGAGAAAGCCTTCTCAAAGTCAAATTGGCAAAAGATAATGGAACAGATGGTAGTTAACTCTTGCCATTAATAGAAGGTAACTGGATTAAACACATTTTCAGTTAGTTTGTAGATAACATGTGTTAGCATCAATGAGAGTTTATTTTTAAAAAACTGTTTTGAACACTTTGGTGAAACATTTGTTATTGTCTTGAGCATTCTCAAAACATTTAACAGGGGCTCGCTCTATGCACTGCGAACCACGTTATCATCATTCGGGAGTAGAAATTAGTTTGAGCCTGTTCTTGGGCCCAGACTTGGCATCCCCAAACAGCTATAGAAATTGGTCCTAGGGCCCTATCTGAATAATTGTTTTTTTAAAAAGTGAGTAGTCAGATACTAGAACAGCATTCTGTGCATTAAATTGCTTATTCATTCACAAGGAAACAAAATATAAAAATGCTTTCTCCAGAGGTTTGAGGCAATACTCCCCTGTAATACACCTTCATTCAATGAATCATTACCACTGGTCCTATGCTAGTAGAAATCTGGTGTGATGGGGCAATTGCAGCTTGAGAGAAGTGGCATAATCCTTCCGCCCAATGGCCAGCTTAATGAAATGTCTGTTCTTGCTGCAGCTGTTGCTGGTTATTATACCATCTAATATACCCTCACCCATAAATTATTTGGTTTGAGTTTTGTCAGTTCTAACCCAGGCCACTGGTCAGCAGTGGTATGCAAAAGTGGGATTCTCCAAATTATTCTGCTTAGGAAAGTTTAATCGGGTCTTATCTGCTATCTATTCGGTGGGAATAGAAAGTACTTGGCCTACCTGCCTTGAATCAGCCTCTTGCCGGTCAACTACAGAATGACCTTGATAACATTCGTTGAAAAGTTTATAGACCAGACTAAACATGCTCCTATCTAGTTGTGTAGTATTGAGCAATCTACACAAAGGAAAACAGGACTGAAATCTGTTTGAAAAAAATGTTGAGAGTCAGGCAAAACGAAGCTTGGAGCTAACAGCTACGCAATGGTTGGCAGAGTGTTCCGAAAAGCTGCCCTATGAAGATCTGTGTAGCCATCAAAATCACTAACCTGACAAAGAAAATAAGAAAAGACCAGTTAGCTTAGCTAGGCCATCCTGTCCATTTGGCAATGTCAGAGTCTCCTCTGGTTCGCTACCCAACCCACCCACCCCCCCCAAAAAAAAGCAAAATCCATCAACAACTCCCTCCACATTGCCCTATTATCTAATTCTATACTCATGTCCAAAATCACAACCATCCATCTAGCTGACACCACCTTCGCTGACTCACTTTCTCTGTTACCATGCAACTTCAACTCCCAGCCCTCTGCCGAGGCCTCACTCAGTATTGTGTATAAGCACAAGATCTTATACATAAAGCCGACCACTTGCTACTGGCGGGCAGGAAATTAACTTACTGTTGCAGGTTTTTGACGGAAACCCGCTCAGAGTTAAAATCCACCCCGTGTTTTAACTCAAAAAGTCACCACACTATAATCTCCGTATCACCATCTCCATTATCACCCTTGATCTTCATTTTTCTATGTATAACCTGAGTTCCTAGACTTTATTATTCTGAAGCAATTCAAAACGTGCAAAGTCCTTTTTAAAGCCAAGTGGAACAAAACTGAAAATACTGCACCAGAGCCTAGATAACACTGTTGGCAAAATTAGCTGACAAACAATGGGGCTGATATTAAGCAACCCCCCCGCCCCGACAGGCAGGGGAAGGCTTGGGAAAACCTGGCAGCAAAATGGAAGCAGGAGCTGCCGGCTCCAGCAGGTTAGTACTTTTTAGAGCACTCCTTGTGGGCCAGAAGAAGCAGGAGTGCTTCCCCCAGCCCCTCAAGGAAGCCTTCGGCCTCCCCTTCTGCCAATCGCAGCCTCTCCTCACTGCCGTGACCGGCGACCACAAGCCCCACTCTTTCCCTCCCTCACCATTGCAGGCTCTGACTGCCACCCCACCCCACCCCCAACCAAGCTTTGATCTTCCCCTCTCTCCCGATTGCCGGGGACTGTCTCCAGTGGTCCCCCGGCTCTGGCCTCCTGCCATCACCTTTCCCACCCAGCAGACTGCCAGCTTGTAAATCTGGCCAGCTGCTGGGTGAGAAACGGAAGGCAAAAATGACAATGAGGTCCTGCTATTAAACTCGACAGGACATCCACCTTCCTGGAATTTCCAGGTTCTTCTCCCGCCCCGCCGATCCCATTCCCCCAGACCCTCTGCGTGAATATCGGGGCCAATGCGTTCATGTGGCTCTATCCACTAATAAACGTAGGCACTGGCCTAATTAAAATAAACTAGTTAATGTAATGTATATACCTTTATAAGGGGGGGGAACTACTTTTTACAGCTCATGTACACTGCAGTACCGGCAGTGACCACACCTGTATATAGCACTGAGTAGTAATCTGTACAGACCAGTTCCCGTGTGAGCCACGTTGAGTAAACACCTGTTATACCGTTCTCCTGCAGTCTGTGTCTTATTATACACAGACACAACATTGGCGACAAGGGAAGTTCGAACCTACTTGCAACTCTGCATCACCTCCCGGGGATTCGTTCCTGGAGATCAGTGGATTGGAGGTCAAGGCCAGAGACTCGGGCGTCGACCACGGGCAACCGCCCAGTCATCCAGCAGAGATTTGAGAATTGCGGGGGAGGCTGTCGAGAGCCAGGCTTGGCTTTCCAGTCGAGGTGGTCCAGCGAAACGGGCTGGCAACAGGTAGTGCGCAGACCCTTCCCGGACAGCGGCACAGCAAAGGTCCGAGCAGCGTTGACGGGGGAGAGAGAGAGAGGGCAGAGCACACAGGGCGCAGCCGGTGTTCAGGGGCCGAGCAGCGTCGGAGAGAGAGACGGGCAGAAACCCGCGATGCGCTGCCATTGCCACGAGGACCGCCGAGAGCGGCGTTGGCAGCAGCGCAGGAGAAGCGCGCGAAACCTACAGGGCGCCGCCATTGCCACGAGAACCGCCGAGAGCGGCGTTGGCAGCAGCGGGGGAGGAAGGAAAGCGCGGGAGACGCCATTTTAAGTCATTGGGAGACGCCATTTTAAACCACACCCAAAATGCCGAAGAGTGGCAGTATCACCGCATTTGACAATGAAGTCGAAGATTGGGCTACATATGTCGAACGAATAGAGGTGTACTGCAAGGCAAATGAGGTGTCAGATGACAACAAAGCGTCGGTATTGTTAAATTTTAATGGGTGCAAAGACGTATCGTTTATTACGAAATCTAGTAACCCCAACGAAGCTAATGGAAGAGAGTTTTGAAGACATAGTAACGATACTACAGGAACATTTAAACCCCACACCGCTGCTGATTGCAGAAAGATTCAAGTTTCACAAACGGAACCAGCATAAGGATGAAAGCAATGCTGATTATTTAACAGAACTGCGCAAACTATCGAAACACTGCCAGTTTGGAGCGGGACTGGCAGATACCTTAAGGGACAAGTTTGTGTGTGGGCTTCAAAGTGAAGGAACCCAGAAACGGCTTTTATCTGAAAAGGACCTTACGCTGGAAAAGGCTTTCAACATTGCGGTATCATATGAAGCAGCAGCACGGGGCGCTGCAGAGATACAACAGAGACCGCAAGAATATGGCACAAACGAAATGTCATATGGAACAGAGAAGTGCTATCGCTGCGGCAGAACAACACATGACCAGAATGATTGCTGGTTCAAAGACAAAGTGTGCAGACAGTGTGGAAAAGTAGGACACATAGCACGAGTCTGCAGGTTGGGAAAGAAAACCAGCAATAAGAAACCTACCAAAAAAAAGTACAAGAAGGTACATAAGATGACGGAGGATAGTTCAGATGAACAAAAGAGTGATAACGACTCCGAAAGCAGGGAACTGAGTTGTCTGAAACTACATAATGTGATCACAACGGAGGATCACCGAACCATTTGGGTCACTCTCAAGATAGCAGGAGTCCAGGTAAAGATGGAATTGGACACAGGATCAGCCCTAACAGTCATAAACCGACGGGACTATGAGCGGCTATTCTCACACATACCCTTGAGAGACACAAAAATTATTTTGAAGACGTACACGGGGCAAAAAAGTCTACCCCAAAGGAAAAATAAGGGTGACCGTTATATATAACGGTAAGGAAACACCAAAACTAGACCTGTATGTATTGCAAGATGGAGGACCACCATTACTGGGACGTGAATGGATCTGGAAAATACAACTGGATTGGCATTCCATACAGGCACTGACTGTGGCTGACAAAAAGGATGACGACATCACACCTGGGCGACTGTCAAAGATCCTAACCGACGCGAAAGAAGTGTTCCAGCAAGGACTCGGAACACTAAAAGGCATGACAGCGACGATTAAAATTGAAGAAAACGCAAGCCCAAAATTTTTTAAGGCCAGACCGGTACCTTATGCGATCCGCCCAGCCGTCGAAGCAGAGCTGGAGAGTCTGGAACATTCATGTGTACTGTCCAAGGTAGACTGGAGCGAGTGGGCTACACCCATCGTCCCTGTGATGAAAAGGTCGTTGAGCAGCACGCCTGGGGAACCAAGGAAGGTTCGCATCTGTGGGGACTTTAAGGTAACAGTGAACCCGGTCCTTCACACCGTACAATATCCACTTCCGTGGATTGAAGATATTTTCGCCTCGCTACCTGGAGGGAAACGCTTCACTAAGATTGATCTGGCCCAGGCGTATCTGCAAATGGAGGTAGAAGAAGCATCAAAAAAATACCTCACAATCAACACCCATAAAGGTCTCTACCAATACAACCGGCTGCTTTTCGGGGTAGCATCAGCTCCGGCTATTTGGCAGAGGGCAATGGAACAAGTCCTGCAAGGGATCCCAGGGACCCAGTGTTATTTGGAAGACATCCTGGTCACGGGCGAAAATGACAGTGATCACCTTGCCAACCTGGAGCAGGTGCTCACTAGATTGCAGGAATATATGGGCTCCGAGCTAACCGCCCCAAATGCGAGTTTTTTAGAAAACAGATCTCGTATTGTGGCCACGTTATCGATAAAGAGGGGTTACATAAGTCCCCAGAGAAGATTGAGGCAGTAGTCAAGGCTCCAGCACTGGAAAATGTGTCACAACTGAGGTCGTTCCTCAGGCTGGTAAACTACTACCATAAGTTCTTGCCAAATTTGTCTACAATACTACACCTACTGAACACCCTACTGCAAACTGGGGTGCCATGGAAGTGGAGTGACGAATGTAGACGAGCTTTCCAGAAGAGCAAAACACTAATCACATCGAAAGAGGTATTGGCCCATTACAACCCGGCATTACCAATTCGGTTGGCATGTGATGCGTCACCCTACGGCATTGGAGCGGTGCTGTCGCACAAATTCTCGGACAGCTCAGAGAGGCCAATAGCCTTTGCGTCACGATCACTAACCTCAGCCGAGCGTAACTACGCCCAGATTGACAGGGAGGCCCTCAGCCTAGTGCAGGGAGTGAAAAAGTTCAATCACTATCTGCACGGGCAGAAATTCACCTTGCTGACTGATCACCAGCCTCGTCTCCATTTTTAATCCGAAGAAGGGCGTTCCGGTGATGACTGCGCAACGACTACAAAGATGGTCACTTTTTCTAGGGGCGCACCACTATGAGATTGAATGTAAGGGCACGAAACAGCATGGAAATGCTGATAGGCTATCACGCCTGCCACTGCCTACTGCGGAGGAAGCACCAGCAGTGGATCCTGTCGAAGTATTCCATTCCACTATAGTTGAATACCTACCGGTAACTAACGCTTGTATCGAAAAGGAAACCCGAAATGACCCGACACTGTCTCGGGTATATGATTTGACGGTGAAGGGATGGCCAGCACATGGTGACTCACTGTTGCCAGCATTCTCAACAAGGAGAGAACAGCTGTCAGTGTGCCGGGGGACCTTGATGTGTGGATCCCGAGTGGTAATTCCACCCAAATTAAGGGATAGAGTGCTCAATGAGCTTCATGGGGGTCATCTGGGAGGGGTAAAAATGAAGAGCCTAGCCAGGGCTTGTGTGGTGGCCGGGAATCGATAAACAAATCGAGGACCTAACCAAGAGCTGCTCAGGATGTCAGAAAGTCCAAAATGCACCACCGCAGGCCCCTCTACGCCCATGGGAGTGGCCCTCATCTCCATGGCAACGGGTGCATATTGATTTTGCTAGTCCATTCATGGACTCAATGTTTTTAATAGCCGTGGATGCGCACTCGAAATGGCCTGAGGTCATCAAAATGTCCTCCACCACCACGGAGAAAACTATTGCAGTCCTACGGACCATTTTTGCCAGGAATGGGTTGCCAGAACAGATTTGCTCCGACAACGGACCACAGTTTGTGTCCGAAGAGTTCCGGAGGTTCTTGAAAAAGAATGGGGTAAGGCATTACACATCCGCCCCGTATCATCCAGCCACAAATGGATTGGCTGAGAGGTTCGTACAAACCTTTAAGAAGGCAATAAAGGCTATGTACAATGACAACATTCCGCTGCAGCACAAGGTGGACAATTTCCTGTTCGCCTACCGGAATGCGACACATGCAGTCACCAACCAGACCCCAGCCATGATGTTCTTTAACCGAAGGTTAAGATCTCGCCTGGATTTGCTCAGACCAAACGTACGAAGAGATGTTGAGAGTAAGCAATTCCAGCACATCCATGAGAAGCCAACAAGGAGCTTCAATGTAGGGCAACCAGTCTTGGCCCGCGACTACCAAACAGAAAAATGGCAGCCAGGAACGATATGCACACGGCAGGGCCCACTAATGTACACAGTGGGCGTTGGGGAGAGCATCGTGAGACGCCATACTGACCAGATCCTAGAGTCACAGGAACAAGTCAACCCCATGCCTCGCCCATACGTACCTGGTGATGAACCCGACGTACAGGTCGCATCTACCCCAGAAACAGTAGCATCGGAAGCTGATGAACCAACCGACGACAGGGGGCCAGAATTGCCTCTGCACCAAGAGCAAGACACTCGGGAAAGGCGCTATCCAGAAAGGATCAGGAAGCCTCCCCAAAGACTGAATATATAAATAGACTATTTTCAGCTAATGTTGCATGTTAAAAGTGTTAATTGTAATTAGTTTGATATTTAATTGTTAAATGAGTGTTATGGTACTGTTAATCTAAAAGGGGAGGAATTGTAATGTATATACCTTTAAGGGGGGAACTACTTTTTACAGCTCATGTATACTGCAGTACCGGCAGTGACCACACCTGTATACAGCACTGAGTAGTAATCTGTACAGACCAGTTCCCGTGTGAGCCACGTTGAGTAAACACCTGTTATACTGTTCTCCTGCAGTCTGTGTCTTATTATACACAGACACAACAGTTAACAGCTCTGAAAATACCAGACAGAGGATTATCATACGAACATGCTAAGTATATGTCTACTACTATCACTGAGGTGTGGTCTTGCTGGTGAGTTTAGATGTCGTGTTACTCCTATATTATGCATCTGCCCATACTAAATGTTATTTGCCACATTGACGCCTGCGCTATTTCTCACCAAATTCTGATGCACTTTTCTAGCCTCTGCTGCACGTTTTGCAAATTAAATAGTGATGCTGTACATGACCACTCCTCCGGATCATTAATGATGATTGCAAATTGCAGAAGATCATGTAAAACTTCCCCTGAGCTGTACTAGTCACTGCTTCAGGTGAAGAGTGCATTTATTTACTGGCATACTCCAACAATAAATCAGTCTAATTAGTTCCTTATCCTTTTACGACACAAGCCTTCAGGATCAATAAAAAGGCCTGTGCAGTAACTTGCCAAATACTTTTTAAATTTCAAAATATATATTATTAACCATTCAGTAACTTCCTCCATTAAATCAATTTAATACACTTTTTGAGGTATTGGATTTCATTGCTTAAACCAATCTCAAAAGAGCTTTTATTGCATCCTGTATATTGCGCATCATGATTTTGTGCTTCTGAACTTTGCCTGCCTAAAATTCTCAGGTCTCTTTTCTTCCCTCCGCCCCAGGTTTTTTTTCAAACCACTTTTTAGCCCATTCCCCATTTTGTTTCTGACATCTCTTTCCCCCCCCCATCCCCTGACACACACACACACACTAAGAAAGTAGGCAGGCTCCTTACTTCCAGGATTCTGCCTGAACCACTTCTTAAATAACCGCTAGGAGGTGCACGGGAGGCCGAGGTTGATGCAGCCATCAATTTTTCAGCATTAAAAATAGCACCAACAACTCCTCAGTGAGGCTCTCCAAAAGGCAAAATAGAGAACAGTGTGGTAAACCACTGTTTGTATTCCTGTTTGTCCTGTTTGTATTCCACTGTGTACATGCCTGGACATGCCTCGGCTGACTCCTCCCACAGGTCCTAGTATAAAGGTGATTGCTCCCCAGCCCTTTGTATCCTGGACCGGTCGACCACTCGAGGCAGACCTCCATTCTTTTGTTAATAAAAGCCTTTAGTTACCCTTCTAACTCTCAGTCTTTTATGAGTAATTGATAGCGCATCAATTTTATTAACAAAATTTTTATAATGGAGAAGATCCTCACACCAGCATGCCTGGACTTAGATCATCGGGAGGCGGACTCATCCACCAAGTTTACTCACTGGCTTAAGTGTTTCGAAAAATTCCTGACCGCCTCCGAAGCAATCAAATCGGAAGAGGACAAACTGGCTGTCCTGACCTCCAAAGTGAACCACCGAGTGTACTCGGTCATCCAAGACGCGACCTCGTACGCGGATGCTATCAAGCTCCTCAAGGACCAGTATACGCGCCCAGTGAACGAAGTGTACGCCAGGCACCTTCTGGGGAGTCGTAAACAACAACCTGGGGAATCGACCGTGGAATACCTTCAGGCACTGTCTGTGCTTGGCCGGGCCTGTGGGTGTAACGATGTAAAGGCCGCCGTGTACACAGAGGAACTTATCCGGGACGCTTTTGTAGCGGGCCACAGATCCAATTACACCCGACAGCGACTGTTGGAGCAGAGTAACCTCGACCTCAACAAGGCCTCTGAACTCGCACTATCGTTGGATGCAGCCTACCAGGGCATGGATGCCTACTCCTCTGCACCGTGGACGCCGCGGGGAATGACAGCCTGGGACACGGTAGGACCGCCTCATAGCGCCGTGCCACCCCAGCCACACCCCAACAATGGCCCAACTACCGCAGCAGTGTCCCAAGGCCAGAAATGCTACTTCTGTGGCCAGGCAAAACACCCCAGAGCGCGCTGCCTGGCGAAAAACGCGATCTGCTCGGGCTGTGGGAAGAAAGGACACTACGCTAGCGTCTGCAGGGCCAAAGCCACCCCGAACCCCAGCAGCGCCGCGTGTGGGCCATGCGGGCCGCCATCTTGGACCTCCCCGGCCATGTGCGAATCACCGGTACAGCAGCCATTTTGGACGCCTCCAGCCACATGGGGATCATGGACGCCGCCATCTTGGACGACAGCCGGGACGCAGCAGGCCCCCGACACCGCCTCATCTGATACCCGCAGCGACACACCGACCCCTACGCTGGCATCCGTTACACTGGACCAAGCGAGACCGCACCAACTGGCCAGTTCCACAATGGACATTAAGGTAAATGGTCACGACACAATCTGCCTTTTTGACTCTGGGAGCACGGAGAGCTTCATCCACCCCGACACGGTGCGGCGTTGCTCTCTCCCAGTCCTGCCTGCGCAACAGCGGATTTCTATGGCCTCCGAGTCCCAGTCGGCGGACATCGGCGGCTACTGCGTGGTGACACTCGTAGTAGACGGGACCGTGTACGATCATTTTAAACTTCTGGTCCTGCCTGACCTCTGCGCTGTCGTCCTGCTGGGGTTAGATTTTCAGTGCCACCTTAAAAGTGTTACGATGGCGTACGGTGGACCCCTACCCCCACTCACAGTCCGCAGCCAGCAGCTTCCAAATTGCCCGCCGCGCACCAGGTGCAACCTCTCCACACTCAGAGTCACCCCCCCACCACTGTTTGCTAACCTCACCCCCGACTGTAAGCCCATCGCCACAAAGAGCAGGCGATACAGTGCCGGGGACAGGGTTTTCATTAAAACCGAAGTGGAGCGGCTCCTGAAAGAAGGGATTATTGAGGGCAGCACCAGCCCCTGGCGAGCCCAGGTTGTGGTCGTTAAGACCGGCGAGAAGCAGCGCCCGGTCATCGACCACAGCCAGACAATAAATCGCTACACCCTGCTGGACGCTTACCCACTCCCCTGTATAGCTGATATGGTCAACCAGATCGCGCAGTACCGCGTCTTCTCGACCATTGACCTGAAATCAGCGTACCACCAGCTCCCCATCCGCCCTGAGGACCGCCAGTACACTGCCTTTGAGGCAAACGGCCGCCTCTATCACTTCCTTAGGGTTCCCTTTGGCGTCACCAACGGGGTCTCCGTCTTCCAAAGGGAGATGGACCGGATGGTAGATCAAAATGCGTTGCAGGCCACTTTCCCATATCTGGACAATGTGACCATCTGCGGCCGTGACTTGCAGGACCATGACGCAAACCTCGAAAAATTCCTCCGCACCGCCCAACTCCTAAACCTGACATATAACAAGGAGAAGTGCATATTCCGCACAAACCGCCTCGCCATCCTTGGCTGTGTTGTGGAACACGGAGTCATCGGCCCCGACCGGATGCGTCCCCTTATGGAACTTCCACTGCCCCACTGCCTCAAGGCCCTGAAGAGGTGCCTAGGGTTTTTCTCCTATTACGCTCAGTGGGTCCCCTACTATGCGGACAAGGCCCGTCCGCTGATCAAGTCCACCTCTTTTCCCTTGACGGCAGAGGCCCGCTTAGCCTTCCACCGTATCAAGGAGGACATTGCCAAAGCCACCATGCACGCAGTGGACGAATCCATCCCCTTCCAGGTGGAAAGCGACGCGTCCGACTTTGCCCTGGCCGCTACCCTCAATCAGGCGGGGAGACCCGTGGCCTTTTCACGAACCCTCCAAGGCCCGGAGACCAGACACTCCGCTGTTGAGAAGGAGGCCCAGGCGATTGTGGAGGCTGTGCGTCATTGGAGGCACTACCTGGCCGGAAAACGATTTACCCTGCTCACTGACCAGCGTTCAGTTGCTTTTATGTTTAACAACAAGCAGAGGGGCAAAATCAAAAATGACAAGATCTTGAGGTGGAGAATCGAACTTTCCACCTACAACTACGAGATCTTGTACCGGCCCGGGAAGCTAAATGAACCCCCGGATGCGCTATCGCGTGGCACCTGCGCCAGCGCGCAGATCGATAGACTGCGGGCCCTCCACAATGACCTCTGCCACCCGGGGGTCACCAGGTTCTTCCACCTCATCAAGGCCCGCAACCTGCCTTACTCTATTGAGGAGGTCAGGACCATGACCAGGAACTGCCAAGTCTGCGCTGAGTGCAAACCGCACTTTTATAGACCAGACAGGGCCCACCTGATAAAAGCCACTCGCCCCTTCGAGCGCCTGAGCGTTGATTTTAAAGGGCCTCTCCCCTCCTCTGACCGCAATGTGTACTTCCTCAATATTATTGATGAGTACTCCCGTTTCCCGTTCGCCTTCCCCTGCCCGGACATGACCAGTGCCACGGTCATTAAATGTCTGAACAACCTCTTCACCCTGTTCGGCTTCCCCAGCTATATCCATAGCGACCGGGGCTCATCGTTTATGAGCGACGAACTCCGTCAGTACCTGCTAACTAGGGGTATTGCCACAAGCAGGACCACCAGTTACAACCCCCGGGGGAACGGACAGGTGGAAAGAGAAAATGCGACAGTTTGGAAGGCCGTCCTGCTAGCCTTAAAGTCTAGGGGCCTTCCAACCTCCCGCTGGCAGGATGTGCTCCCCGATGCGCTCCACTCTATTCGGTCACTGCTCTGCACTGCCACTAACGCCACCCCTCATGAGAAAATGTTTGTCTTCCCAAGGAAGTCCACATCGGGGACATCGCTACCGCCATGGCTGACGTCCCCAGGGCCGGTCCTACTGAGAAGACACGTGAGGACCCATAAAACGGACCCCCTGGTCGAGAGGGTCGACCTCCTCCACGCCAACCCCCAGTATGCTTACATCGCATACCCGGACGGGCGGGAGGACACAGTCTCCATAAGAGACCTTGCACCCTCGGGGGCCGCAGTAACCCACTACCCACTACCACCCCCCCCCACGATCCGATATCCAGCCCCAGCAGACGGCAGGCCTGGGCCCCGCGACCCGCTCGACATCTACGAGGACGACACGCCTGTGCCACAGCCTACGCTGGACTCGACGCCGGAAGCTTCACTACCCCTGCCGTCGCCACGCCGATCACAGCGGCAGACAAGACCTCCGGAGAGACTCCAATACACTAACTTTTAATACACTTTACCCCGCCGGACTCAATTTTAAACAAGGGGTGAATGTGGTAAACCACTGTTTGTATTCCTGTTTGTATTCCACTGTGTACATGCCTGGACATGCCTCGGCTGACTCCTCCCACAGGTCCTAGTATAAAGGTGATTGCTCCCCAGCCCTTTGTATCCTGGACCGGTCGACCACTCGAGGCAGACCTCCATTCTTTTGTTAATAAAAGCCTTTAGTTACCCTTCTAACTCAGTCTTTTATGAGTAATTGGCCGAGGTTGATGCAGCCATCAATTTTTCAGCATTAAAAATAGCACCAACAACTCCTCAGTGAGGCTCTCCAAAAGGCAAAATAGAGAACAGGTCTCACAACGCTAAAAATCTTTGACCTCTACATCCGTGGCACAGCAGCCCAGCCTCTGTGTTTTCTTAACATTGAGCATCACATTAGCCACCTTCCATTATTTTAGGAACTTCTTTATAATGTAATTTCCAGTAAAAGTCCCCCTATTTCCTTCCTTCCTTATTTCCTGAAGAATTTTCTCTTGCATCCCTCAGGATCATGTCACTGCAATTTGCTGAACTTCTTCATCAATCTTCCTTTACTGATACCTTCATCCATATAGCTTCCTTTAATTCCGCAACCATCTTATTCCTCATCTGGAGATGTTCCGGTGTTCGCTCATTAATGATTTGAAGTGTTTGTTTAATGAGTCTGACATTTCCCAGTCCTCTGTCCTTATCATCCTTTAGCGAACCATATTGTTCTTGTATCTAGCATAAAGCAAATACAGTTGCACACATTATTTAATTGCCCTTGATATCTTTTACAATAGATAGTGCACAACTGCCTTTTATGAACAAGTTCTAATCCTTTTTTAGGCTTTTCCTATTTTCCCTTTATTTTTCACTTGTATTAAGACTGAGCGTTTGTTTTATTGGTTTTATTATTCCTGAATGATGATATTTAGTATTTTCTTATGTCCTAAAGTGGTTTTCTTGTCACTTTTATTTTCTCCTGTAATCCTTATTACTTTTGTAATCTCCCTGTACCGCATACCAACCCTGGCTGAAAGAACAAACTGGAGACCTGTAGCAGGTCTCCACTGATGATGGTCTGCAGCCATCTGCTTGGAGATAATACATAGAAAAGCACAAAGTTACAACATGGAAACAGGCCATTTAGCCCAACCAGTCTGAGTCGGCGTTTACCCTCCACACAAACAAAGAGTCCTAATCACTTTTACCTACCTGTTCCCATAGCTCTTAATTCCCTGTGGCCACCTATCCAATCTAATCCTGAATGTTGACATCGTTTCTGGCTCATCCACGAACCATGGAAATTAATTCCACAAACTTATAACTCTGTAATTTCTTGTGCTCTCTGTTCTAAAACTTTTTTAATCTTGTATTTCTGGCCTCTCATTCTTGACTTAGGATTACATCGGATATACGGCACAGAAACAGGCCATTTGGCCCAACCAGTCTACGCCGGTGTTTATGCTCCACTCGAGCCTCCTCCCGTCTTTCCTCATCTAAATCTATCAGCATAACCCTCTATTCCCTTCTCCCTCATATGCTTGCCCAGCCTCCCCTTAAATGCATCTATACTATCTGCTTCAACCACCCCCCGTGGTAGCGAGTTCCACATTCTCACCACTTTTTGGGTAAAGAAGTTTCGACCCTTCAACTACTGGATGCAGCCTGCTTCTATCTACCATATCACAACCTTGCATGATTTTAAACACATCTATCATATCGCCCCCATAATCTGCGTTATTCTAATGAAACAAGCACCAATTTTTCAAAGCTTTCTTCGTAATTGTATTTCCTCATACCAGGTAGCATCCTAGTGAACCTGCATTAAACCCTCTGTAAAGCCTCAATATCCTTTCTATAGTGTGGAGCCCAATACTGCGCACAATATTCTAATTGAGAAAGAGAAAAGACTTGCATTTATATAGCGCCTTTCACAACCACCGGATGTCCCAAAGAGCCAATGAATTGCTTTTTTTGAAGTGTAGTCACTGTTGTAATGTAGGAAGCGCAGCAGCCAATTTGCGCACAGCAAACTCCCACAAACAGCAATGTGATAATGACCAGATAATCTGTTTTAGTGATGTTGATTGAGGGATAAATATTGGCCAGGACACCGGGGGTAACTGAGGTCTAAGAAAGGTTTTATATAGGTTCATCTTTACCTCTTGGTCTTTATATTCTATTCCTGTTGTGATAAAACGTAGAATTCTATTAACTTTTTATACGGTCTTATCAATCTGACGTGCTGCTTTTAATGTTCTGCGAACCTATACCCCACCCCCAAGTCCCTTTGCTCTTCCTCAGCACGTGCCAACTTTCAATCAGACTATGATTACTGCTGTTTTATTTTAACCAAAATGGATCACCTCATACTTAATGACATTGAACTCGAGTTGCCACTTTTTAGCCCATTCACCCATCTTATTAATATCACTTTACAACTTCCTTTGGTGTTCTAAAAAAATTAACTGTACCTCCTATAGTATTTTGGTATCATCAGCAAATTTTGACACCACTCCCTCTAGGCCGCTATCCAAGTCATTGATATACAGAGTGAACAGGAGTGGTCCAGGATTGGAACCTGTGGGACACCATCAACCACTTCCAGCCATTCTGAAAAACTGCCCTTATTACCTATTCTGTTTTCTCCCTTCTAACCAATTTTTAATCCAGTTTGCTATACTCCCACTAATCCCATATCCCTTAATCTTCACTAGTAATCTCCTCTGTCGTACTTTATCAAAGGCTTAAATTTTCCCTACCACAGAGGTTAAGCTAATTGGCCTGTAATTTCCAGATTAGCTCAATCTCCTTTTTAAAAAAAAATGACCTTTCTCCAGTCCTCCAGCACACATCCGCACACTATAGCCTTGAAATTTAAGGGCCGATTTTACCTCCCCTTCTGGCTGACAGGAACGGTGTGGGCAGGAAAGATGGCTGGAGAGAGGATTGTGCCACACTCCTGCCACCCGCCATTTTTACAAGCCTGAATTTAGGCACAGGAAGGGCACCCGCACCAAAGGAGTGGTGGGGCTTAATTTACAGTGATGCATCCCAATGAGGTCATCGAGACACGCACTACCATTTTAATTGCAGGCCCAACTAAAACCTGCACAGTCTGCAACCCGCCAGTGAAAGCTGGCGACAGCAAGGATCCTTGTCAAAGGCTTTTAAAAAAATCATTTTTAAAGGTTCCCTTCCCTGATTGTTGGCTTGACGACCACCTCCCCCGCCCACCCACCCCACAAATCCTGACTTATCTGGCCAGGGACCTCGGTTATGTTCTGGTCCAGCTGTTACTGAATTTGGATGATCAGCCATGATCTCATTAAATGGCAGAACAGGCTCGAGGGGCCAAATGGCCTACTCCTGCTCCTATCTTCTATGTTCATAATGTTAGTGATATAACAGGAACACCCATGAAGTTGTACATTTTGAGGGCAGTGACTGTGTCAGATGGAAGAAAGGAGTGTTGGTGCTCAAGGCAGGGGAGGGATTGTTTCGGAGAATCTCTGCTCAATAAGTTGCTGCCTTCCAGCTCTGACAGCTCACAGTACTGCTGATCCATGCTCTTCTTTGGCATCATTCGGCTCGTCATCCTCTTCTTCATCTTCCTGCTCCACTGTATCCTCCTCAGGCAGCTCCAAGGGATGGCAAGGTTGTGGAGCATGCAGAAAACAATAACTAATCTCGACACTCACTCTAGGCTGTACTGAAGGACCCTTCCGAGCTGTCCAGAGGGCGGAACCATTGTATGAGGACGCCAATGGTATGCTCAATCAGAACCCTTGCTGCGGAGTGGCGCTCAATATATGCTGGCACTCTGCGTCTATGCCCAGGTTCCTGACAGGAGTCATGAGCCAGTTTAGAGGGGATAGCCTTTGTCCCCTAGAACAGAGAGAGTTTGAGGACTAGCGCAGTATGAAAGCGCCACGACTACTGTCGGGAAACCGGGCGTTGACCTGCGCCAGTCGCTGCCTGTGGTCACAAACAAGTTGAGCATTGAGCGAATGGAAGCCCCTCCTGGTGAACAACAGAGCTGCTTCCTGAGGGGGGAGTGCGGAGGGCTCCTTGCGTGCAGCGTATGATGCCCTGCATCTACAGGAATCCAGCAATGCGTGCAAATCCCAGTCCACTTTCTTCCTGCTTATCAGCCTCCATGGGGAAGGCAGCTGACTGTTGTTGCTGACGTCACTGGACGCAGCTTGGAAAGAACCAGAGGCAGAAAAATTTAATGCCACAGGTGACCTTCACCACCACAGGCAGTGCAGTAAATGCCCCTGCGACAAGTGACTATCTCCCTTTTGAAATGCCGCAGCCTTACATGCTGCTCCTCTGCAAGGTTCAGGTGTGACGTTCTGTTCCTGAATGCCCGCATGCTGTAATGCCTGCTGCGTCCTCTTCTTGCACCCTGTGCAGGTCTCTGTTGCTTTCCTTGCTGCTGCTTCTCCTCCTGATTTCGGAGCTTCAGTGGTAAGCCCAGCAGCATTGGCAGGTTCAGCAATTGAGAGCAAGCAAATCCTGAGAAACACCCTCCAAAAATCCACTCTGCAAAAAGGTATCTTACAGCCAGAGACTTGCCAAAACCCTGGCCCAATAGTACCCTAGACGCCTGAAATGACTAACCAGAGACTTGCCTTGATGGAGGTGTGGATACCACATGTTCAAGCTGTGTACCGATTGTTCTCACCGTGTTTTGCAGGGCGAGTTAAGGAGGGGATGTTTCAGGTGCATGTGGACACCAATTTAACAAAAGGGCCCTGATTTAGGTGCGGGGCCCTTATTAGCATGCTTAAATGATGCCTGCGCTGGTTGCAGGCGGTTGCCATGGACGCCTATTGAGTGCACAGACCAATGTGGTGTCGCACGCACTTCCGGCGCTGCTGTACTGGACTTTGCCGCGCCCAATTGGACCTTAAAAATGTGCAAGAATCATGGCGATCTCTCCCACATAATTCCTACATACTTCAGGACGGGCCTGCATCTGATCTCGAAAAAAGACACTGCAGCTCAGAAGAGTTAATATGGACATCAATTGCAGGATGCCAAAACCATTTCTGCTCGAAAAATATCAACAGAAGGCAGTTCTTCCCCACCCAGCTTTTATCTCACTGAAGACTCACTGCAGCATTAACACCACGGGCCCCAGGGAGCGGCATGTGGAACAGAGTGCTAAAACATGATTAGGAAAAAATACTAAATATTAACATCTAGCCCTATAGAAAAAAACATACTCGAGGAGCCGTATGTCTTTTCAAAGTTGATTCTATTACACACACACACACACACACACACACACACACACAAAGGGGTTGAAATTCATCGGGCAGCAGTGTAAAACGGGTGGTGTTGCACGGGACGCCTTTCAGCCGCCCCGCTTGATATTCAGTTCTATTGGAGTCACTGAGACTGAATATCAGGCGGGGACTATAATAGACACCGTCCGTTTTAAGCTACTGCTTTCTAACCCACAGACTTTGAATTACATTAACAGGAGTACCGCAACCACCAAATTAAAGCTCCTTTAACAGTCCTCTTCAATGCATCTTCCTATTACCTGATGGCAGTTAATATACACCGCGCAACAGAGTAGCCATTTTGTGCACAGCAAAATCCCACAAACTGCTGCAAACAGGATGCAAGAGTTCTTGGGGGGGGGGGGGCGGAAGCCGAACTGGGCTAGTTTTTCCAAAACTCTCCCAATTCGCGCCCCTCATTGTGAAGCAATAGCATTTCATGTAGAATATGTACCAGAACTACTAGCCTACTGTACGCATGGCATGGCTACCAGCTCCATAGAGTGGCCCACAGAATGTGCAGCATACCTTCGTTGATGTAGGAGGAGGTTCATTTTCAGGTTCTCCAACAACATCCAATGGCCACTTTCAGTGAGCGAGCTTCTGTATGGGCGTCTGCCAGGCAAATGGTCTTTCATCTCATTTGCGTCATCAGCACTGCATTTAAATGTAGCTGCCTGTTTCAGCAAGGAGAAGTCCACGCTCAGCGAGGGCTGCGTACTCCCCCCCGCCCCCCCACCTGCTAAAAACACGAGTGAAGCTCAAAAGGGGAGGAGACCTGACATTATGCATTGCTATAAATAGGTGGACACCTGGCACAAAGCAGAGCAGCACCAGTCCCTGTGGACTCGAATTGCCTTTCCCACCACCAGAGGTTCGCTGGAGCAGAACCCCCAGCTGCCCAGTACACAAAGATGAGGGCCCCATCCGGAATTGCAGGGGTGGGATTATTTGGATGGTTGGAGCAGGCCACACACGCCTGCAAGGGTGCTTCAGTGTACTAACTCCGATCCACCCTTGCAAAGCAGAGAAGCCCACAGCTGCTCCGCCCGAGGTACCCCGAGGCCCTTCCCGGGGGGAAAAAATAAATAGGAGAATCCTTCAGCTGGAAAGAAAGATGTTCTGCCTCTTGACAAAGTAATCAATCCCCGCCAAGATCAATTATCTTAGTCTAAGTAAGGCCTGGTGCCTTTCAAAAGGCGACGGCGTTCCTCACGCGATACTACTGTTGAGGCCTTATTAGGGCGTACTGGGTGGAATTCCCAGGGTAGCATGGGAACTCCGCCAGACACGAACCCCTGATGTAAAGCTAGCAGGCAGAGGAATTACTCTACCCATCACAAAATGCAAATCTTAAAGAAACATGGCGGAATCCGACAGGACCAAGTCTCCCCAAATTTCAACCACTGGCAGGCAATCTGGCCACTCTCCAACTTTTCTTAACAGGTTGTTAATTAGAGAAAATAGGCAATCTCACATTTTTTTTAAAAAAAATAGAATTTCACCACTTTAAGTGTGTTGCTGCTTCAGTCATTTCCATCTCAGATTCTTTACTTCCCAGAACGACATCAGTCTTCATCTGAACCATTTCTTACATCATCAATAGATTTATCTCACTAAGTTCTGCTACTAAATCTTCAACTAACAAGGTAATCTCAACTTTCTACCCTTCATCCTTGCATTTTAAATCATAGATATGTTTTAGTATTTCCTTATAACTATTCCAGTGTATCTCCCCAGACCAGATAGGCACCGAGATCCAGATGGTTGTAGTTGAGGTGTATGGGCCTCAAGAAAGGCCCCCCAAGGAAAAGCCTTATTATTACTTGATCTCAATGAGCATCAGCAATGACTTTTGCTGTATCTAGCTTCTTTCAAAAGAACCACAGAGGTCTTTGCTGGCCTAAGGTAACCACTGCTTTAGAAAGAAAATAAACTTAAAAGTTTATATAGTGCCTTATCACATTCTTAGGACATGCCAAAGTGCTCGTATCCAATACTGTAAATTATTTTTGTTGTGCAGTCACTGTTGTCTAGGCAAACCTAGCAGCCAATTACACACAGCAAAGTCCCACAAACAGCAAATGAAATGAAAGGCCAGCCAATCTGTTCTTTTTATGGGTATACTGGTTCAAGGAGGAACGCTGACCAGGGCACCAGGAGAATTTCCCTGCTATACTAAGAGTGTCACAAGATCTTTCATATCCACTTGAAAAAGCAGATAGGGCCTCAGGTTAAGATCTCATCCAAAAGACAGCATTTCAACAATGCAGCACTCCTTCTGTACTGCATGGAGCTGTCAGCCTAGATATTGTCCAGTATGGTCTTAAAATGGAAATCTCCAGGCGAATTAGTATGTTATAACAAAGCAGCACCGATAACCCAATCCCACCTTTTCTGTTACTGTTTTTCTATTTTTAATTCAAGTTTAAATACTGATTTTAACTTTCCTCTAAAACCCTCCAGTTCCAGATCACAGAAAAAATTGCTTTCTGATTGACTTGGCCGTCAAAGTTTATGATCCTTTTAATATATCAATTAGGACAAATGATCTTGGCAGCAGTCCTGGGCAGCATATATTCCGTCCTCAGGCGATAACAGGGGTGATTTCCAGCACTTGTCCATACTGGACAGGCGAGTGGAGCAACTGCACTTTTTCCAAGCTTAGGCCTCATTTGTACAAGGTTAGCGAGCTGCTGAGCATTCAATGAACATTGACTGGTAGCTTGCCAATCCGGCGCGGGGAGGAGGGGATGGGTGGGGGGGTTGCAGGAAATCCGGGGGCTACAAGAAAGTCTTGCATTTATATAGCGCTTTTCACGTCCACTGGAGGTCAGTGCTTTACAGCCAATGAAGTACTTTTTGGAGTGTAGTTACTATTGTAATGTGGGAAACGCGGCAGCCAATTTACGCATAGCAAGCTCCCACAAACAGCAACGTGATAGTGACCAGATAATCTGTTTTTTTGTTATGCTGATTGAGGGATTGACCAATCACCCCTGCTCTTCTTCGAAATAGTGCAGAGTATAAGGAAGGGGTGTGGGGGGGCACTCTGGGGGTGGTTACTGAGCGGCTGCCAGCAGCTCACGGTATTTTTGTGGGGGTCAAGAATTGCTCAATACAGGAAAGCTATTATTCGCCAGTTTTTGAGCAGCTCCCAGAGTTCCCTTTAAGGACCGCTGGTTAGGCCACTCAGGCTTTAGCACCAATGAGTGGCATGTGATCAATGGGGTTACATTAATCTCTGTTCATCTCCCTCCAACAAAAACCAAGGTAAACAAGTTAGAATGACAAACTCCCAGACTCAAGCTGATAATCTTTAATTAGGGGTCAAATCATAAAATCAAACAGCACAGAAGGAGGCCATTCGGCCCATCGTAGACCTATCCAATTAATCCCACTCCCCTGCTCTTCCCCCCATGGATTTGTAAATGTTTCCTCTTCAAGTATTTAAATGCTCCCATTGCTTGTGTCATGGGGCCTTCCTAACCATTAAGCCAGTTTGAGGTTAACATCTGTACACTATTGATGTGATAAAAGCTGTCAAGTGAGGTGACGGATGCATTGGGGTCGATTTTTACTCCCAGGCGGGAACGTGGCCTCGCGAGTGGCCGGCCCGTCTTGAAGCGTAGCAGAGAGGTCAGGGAAGTCAGCAGGAAGTGGCTGTCCGGCCGTTTAAAATCGGGTGGCTCCTAGACCACTGCCAGGGACCCACGGGAATGGTCCCCGGCACATGGCAAATGTATAGGAGGGACTTGCGAGGAGAACTGTGGTCGGGGAAAGTGTGGGAGGAAGCTTGGAGCAGAGATGCGCAAGGATCCCTCGCTGAGACCCAGAGGAACACTTAAATGAACTTAACTTGGATCTCGATGCAGCTCCCAGCAGCTTTGGCCTGGCAGGGAAGTCACAATTCACCCCCCCATTCCGGCCGCAAGTAAAAATAGCAGTCAGGTCCTGATGATGTAATCGGAGCCTGATCTGCATATTTCAAGAAGCATCCACCTTGGCTTCCGTCGTGTGTCCTTGCCACCTGCAATTTAACGTTGCAGTCAGCTCGATCAGGGCGGGAACAGAGTGGATAAGACTCCCGGTCCATTTTAACTGCCCGGTTTCTGCCGGTAGTGGGGGGGGGGGGGGGGGGGGGGGCGGGAGAAGGGGAGTTAAAATCAACATCACCAAGTAAGAACAAAATAATGCTGTTACTATAAAGGTTACAAACTTGTGATTTTTAAAAATCAGTTGCTAAGATCTAAACTTGTTAGCTTTTTTATTTGATTATCATATTAACTCAACTAAAACAAAATACACCTAGGTCGAGTTAATAAAAAAGCTAACCAGTTTAGATCTTCGCCCTAGGCCCATTCCTGTTTTAGAATTGTCCAATCAAGGGCAGCGTTTTGTGGTAAAGCAATTGTATCTCCTGAGTTTCTTTAATGGTTTATTTGGTCAGTAAATGACTTGCTCTTTGCTAGTCCAGCGTAATGATTTCACGAGTTAGAAATCAGGGCGGTTTATATATCCTGAATGAATACAGAATTATCTACATGCGACTGAGAAGATGAGGACACCTACTCTCCTCTAGACAATTTCTAAAAAAGATCAATTTGTGATCCACGAGAATCTCACCAGGGGCCTATCACAAAGAAGAAGCACCGACAATGCAACAAGCAGACAATGTGCCAAGCTTCTCTATTCAAAGTGCGCCACTGCGCATTTGATCTCAAGTGACTTGCAACAAAAAGTCCTGGCAGGAATGTTAATAGAAATAAAATCAGTTTGGAATCAAACTGGCTGATTTCCAAAGACGCTGGGATGGTGCTGTTCCGCTTGGTGAATGGCCAGCTGCTGAAGAGTAGCGTTTGGAGGGTGTGATGCCACTAAAGTACTCCAAGTGGACCAGATCGGTTTGATGAGCCAAGTGGCCTGTTCCTGTTCTATCACTTCGTACACTCTTCAAATATTTTCCGCAGCTGGTGCAAACCCAAGAGGCTGTCTACGGACCAGCACGCCTCATATTTTGCTGCAGTTAATCGTACCGTCCCCTGGCCAACTATCATTCATGGAAGGGTACAAGCCACTGAATATATCTTCATTAGTGCAGCCTAGTTACCGATGTTTTGGGGGAAAAGCAAGAATTTTAAGAGTGTTACAGTATTTGTTTTTGTAAATGTTACAGTGGCGATCAGCCATCGAGCGAGCTCCATGACAATATATTTATGGCACTAAGGGGGAATATATTTTTCCCTAATTTCAACTGACTCTTGACAGAACGTTGAAAATGGCAGCTAAACAACTCTGGAGAAAGGCAATAAATTGCCTCCAATAACAGAATTCTGAGGTGCCCCTACATTTATTAAAGCCGAGCTGTAAATCAAGTTAAAATACTAAAACAAGTCAATTTACGTCAATTATTAAAGCCATGCTTGCAATATGAACATTAAATTTGACTGTGTTAATGAACACAGAACGTACCTGTTAAGTCTGTGTGTTCCAGTTGTATTAAGATTAATTACTGACACAGACTACAAGAATAAAGTTCAACAGGTCTTTACTAGTTGGAGGTCAGGACTATACTAAATACAATATCACTACACAGTACTTATATACCGGTGGTCACCACCGGTACTACGTATACAGCAGCCAGAGAAAGTAGTACATCTCTTAAGGTGGAACAGGCTTAAGTTCTCTTAAGGTGGAACAGGTTACATACACCACAATCCTCTCTTTTTAGCTTAACAGTCATATCCCCATTTAACATAACATAATAACATATATACATATATAACTTCAGGTATAAACAGTTCAAAGGTTCAGTCTCTCAGGAGGCCTTCTGATTCGGTTTGGATAACGCCTTTCAGTGGTCTCTGATTCTTGTTGCTGAGGTGACTCTTCTTGTTGGTTTCCTATGTATTGGACGTCATCATCAGGTACAGTCCCTGCCGAGGTAGATGCTTCAGGTTCATTAACGTCTTCCACACTTGTCTCTGTCGCAACCATGGGTTCGACCCTTGCTCTTGATTCTACCAGTTGATCCGCATGACGCCTTATCACATTGTTACCAATATCTACTGTGTACATCAGAGGTCCTTGTCTGGCCCGAATTGTTCCGGACTGCCATTTTCCGTTTCCATAGCCCCTTGCCAACACTGGTTGTCCTACGTCGAAACTTCGAGTGGACTTGTTATTAATATGCCGGAACTGTTTGTTTTCCACTTCCCTCCACACATTTGATTTTAACAAGTCCAACCTGGACCGCAACCTCCTGTTATAAAACATCATGGCAGGACTTTGGTTAGTCACTGCATGAGCGGCGTTTCGATATGCCATTAGGAAATTGTCCACCTCGTGTTGTAACGGAATCTGATCATCGTTCATGGCCTTTATTGCCTTTTTGAATGTTTGGACAAATCTCTCGGCCAACCCGTTTGTCGCCGGATGATATGGGGCAGAGGTATAATGTTTCACCCCATTCTTCTTTAAGAATTTTTGGAATTCTTCCGACACGAACTGTGGTCCGTTGTCCGAACATATCTGTTCTGGCAATCCGTTCCTTGCGAATATTGTTCTTAACACCGCAATTGTCTTTTCTGAAGTAGTGGTATTCATCTTGATCACTTCTGGCCATTTGGAATGTGCGTCCACCGCAATTAGGAACATGGAGTCCATGAATGGACCAGCAAAGTCAATATGTACGCATTGCCATGGGGCTGAAGGCCATTCCCATGGGTGTAGCGGTGCGATCGGAGGTGCATTTTGCACTTTTTGGCACCCAGCGCAGCTTTTTGTCAACTCCTCTATCTGTTGGTCAATGCCCGGCCACCATACATAAGCCCTAGCAAGACTTTTCATCTTAACTCCCCCCAGATGACCTTCATGCAGTTCCTTTAGAACTCTTTCCCGTAACTTGGGAGGAATAATCACTCTTGTCCCGTACATCAAAGTACCATGGCAGACGGACAGCTGGTCTCGCCTTGCCGAGAATGCCGGTAACAGAGGATCACCATGTGTTGGCCATCCCTTCACTGTCACCTCGTAAACTCGGGACAGTGTCGGGTCGTTCCTGGTTTCTCTTTCAATACTTGCATTGGTGACTGGTAAACACTCGATGATGGTCGAATGAAATAACTCAACAGGGTCAACTTTCGTCGTCGCTTTTGCTTCAGGTAGTGGCAGGCGCGACAGCCCATCAGCATTGCCATGCTGCTTCGTACCTTTGAATTCTATTTGATATTGATGTGCCCCTAGGAAAAGGGACCATCTCTGGAGACGCTGTGCTGTCATCACTGAAACACCCTTCTTAGGGTTAAAAATGGATACCAACGGCTGATGGTCTGTCAGAAGTGTGAATTTTTGGCCCTGCAGGTAATGATTAAACTTCTTCACTCCCCATGCAAGGCTGAGAGCCTCCCTATCGATCTGCGCATAGTTGCGCTCAGCGGAGGTCAATGATCTGGATGCAAACGCGACTGGCCTTTCCGTGCCATTTGGCAACTTGTGTGAGAGTACTGCCCCAATACCATATGGAGAAGCATCACAAGCCAACCGAATAGGCAGTGTCGGGTTGAAGTGAGCCAACACTTCCTCTGAGGTGATCAATTCTTTGCTTTTGCGAAATGCCTTCTTACAGTTTTCGCTCCATTCCCATGGTACCCCCTTCTGTAAAAGAGCGTTCAGCGGGTGCAGTACCGTGGATAGATTCAGTAGAAACTTATGGTAATAGTTAATCAATCCCAGAAACGACCTCAACTGAAAGACATTATCCGGAGCGGGAGCCTTTACAACTGCCTCTATCTTGTCAGGAGACTTATGAAGCCCCTCCCGGTCAATGACATGACCACAGTACGAGATCCGCTTCTGAAAGAACTCACATTTCTGCCGATTAACTCGAAGTCCATACTCTTTCAGTCTGTTGAGCACCAGTTCCAAGTTTGCGAGGTGTTCTTCATCACCATCACCTGTAATCAGAATATCGTCCAGGTAACATTGTGTGCCTGGAATTCCCTGTAATACCTGCTCCATGGCCCTCTGCCAAATTGCCGGAGCCGATGCCACTCCAAAAACCAGCCTATTATACCGGTACAAACCTCTATGCGTGTTGATCGTGAGGTACTGGCGTGACTCTTCTTCAACCTCCATCTGCAAGTACGCCTGCGCCAGGTCTATCTTGGTGAAGTGTTTCCCGCCAGACAACGAAGCAAAAATATCCTCAATCCACGGAAGCGGATACTGCACCGTGTGAAGCACCGGATTAACGGTGATCTTGAAATCTCCACAGATGCGAACCTTCCCTGGTTCTCCTGGCTTGTTGCTCGAAGGACGTTTCATAACGGGAACAATGGGCGTAGCCCACTCACTCCAATCTACCTTAGCCAGTACACCTGAACGTTCTAGCGCTTCCAGTTCCGCTTCTACAGTAGGTCGTATTGCATAGGGTACCGGTCTGGCTTTGAAAAATTTTGGTTGTGCATGTTCATCAATCTTGATGTTTGCCGTAATTCCTTTCAGTGTTCCCAGTCCTTGCTGGAACACCTCTTTAGCATCATCCAATATTTTGGACAATCGTTTAGGTTTGACATCTGTTTCCCCGGAATCTACCGTTAGTGCTTTTAAGGAGTGCCAGTCCATATTCATTTTCCTAATCCACTCCCGTCCCAGTAGTGGTGGACCTCCTTCAGGTAGCACATATAAGTCCATTACTTGGCTTTCTTCGCCCTTGTGGACCACTTTTACCTCTATCTTTCCGATGGGGTACACTCTTTGCCCCGTGTATGTTTTCAATATAATCTCCGTATCCCGTAGGGGAATATGTTGGAATAACCTTTTGTAATCTTTCTTATTCATGACCGTCAATGCCGATCCAGTGTCCAATTCCATCTTTACTTGGACTCCTGCTATCTGAAGGGTGACCCAAATTGTCTGGAGATCTGCATCCTTACCAACGTTGTGTACTCTTAAGCTACCCAGTTCATTACTGCTAGCGTCTGAATCTGACTTCTGTTCGTTCGAACTGGTCTTTGTCACCTTGTGCACCTTTATGTATTTTCCTTGCGGTGACTTTTTGTTGCTGGTCTTCTTTCCTGACCGGCATACTTTAGCTATGTGGCCAAGCCTGCCACACGTTCTGCATTCTTGGTTTTTAAACCAACACTGGTTCTGATCGTGTGTTGTCTTTCCACAACGATAACATTTTACAGTACTCAAACCCAATTTATTTGTACTGAGTTCCGGTGACCGTAGCTGCATTACTGCCGTGCCTCTCGTTGCGGCTTCGTGTGCTGCTGCCATAGTGACCGCTTTCTCAAGCGTCAGCTCATTCTCCTCGAGCAGTCGCTTTTGTGTATCTTCTTTTAATAATCCACACACAAATTTATCCCTTAGCGCGTCTGTCAGTCCCGTTCCAAACTGACAGTACCTCACCAGCTTACGCAATTCCATTAAATATTCAGCATTGCTTTCATCCTTCAGCTGCCTTCTGCTGTAAAATTTAAATCGTTCCGCTAGCATCAGCGGCGTGGGGTTTAGATGATTTTTCAGGACAGTAACAATCTCCTCGAACGTCTTATCCGCCGGTTCATCTGGTGATAAAAGGTGTTTCAATTGCCCGTATGTCTTTGCACCCATTAAGTTTAATAAAGTGAGTGCTTTCTCTGCATCTGGGATTTTATTTGCTTTACAATAATTTTGTATGTGTTCTACATACATGGCCCAATCTTCGAAGTCGCTATCAAAGGTATTAATGTTCCCATGTTTAGGCATCGTTGCAATTTATTTTATCCCAAGATGGCGGCTTCCCGCTCTTGTCTTCGTCCTCCGCCTACAAAATGGCGGTTTTCCCGCGCTTGGCGGTCTTCACCCACTGGCTGCAATGGCGTTTGGCGTGCCGCTGCTGCTCCCCTTTCCCAGCGGTTAGTAACTCCCCCGACGCTGTCTCCGCTTCACCGCGGCTCCCTCGGGCATTCGCGCTTCCCCAATGTCGCGCCTCGCAGCCCTTCTTGCAGCCCGGTTATTAGCACCGGCTGCGTTCGCCTTCACCGCGGCTCTCGCGCCTTCAGTCGCCCCAGACGCTGCGCCTTTTTGGCCCGAAAGCGGCCCGGCCCTTATCACCAGCCGCGATCGATGTCCCCGCGCTGCGCCTTTCGGCCCGAATGCGGCCCGGCCCTTATCTCCGGTCGCGATCGATCTCACCGCCCTTATTCCTCCGTCTTCCTCCCCCCGTCTGTACAGCCAACGCGGCCGACTTTCTGCTCGCGTCGCTGACCGGCTTACCCACTACCGAGGTAGAAAGAAGATAGCTGACTGCCGCTGATGGAGGCTTCGAGTTCAGGATGTCTTCTGCACTCCGGGTTCTCGATGCCTGCCGCGCGACGTGTCTTCCAGCAGGGTGTTGAGGGTGGATGCCTCTCTTCGACGCCCATTCTGTGGACGAAGCCGCCGTGGATATAAACTGCCGCAGGGTAAGAATCGGACTCGTCGCCACTGTTAAGTCTGTGTGTTCCAGTTGTATTAAGATTAATTACTGACACAGACTACAAGAATAAAGTTCAACAGGTCTTTACTAGTTGGAGGTCAGGACTATACTAAATACAATATCACTACACAGTACTTATATACCGGTGGTCAACACCGGTACTACGTATACAGCAGCCAGAGAAAGTAGTACATCTCTTAAGGTGGAACAGGTTACATACACCACAGTACCAGACTCAAAGCTCGCTGTTACGGTCACTGCAATTAAAGCATACCCACTTGTCAATGAAGGTAAAACAGACACTTGCCCCTCTACTCACATTTGCCTAGATCTTCTTCATTAGGTTCTCTTTCCTATCCCCTTGAAGCCCACCACTCTATTTAGCCAGGTGATTTGAAAGAGGAAAGTTGGTCCATTTGCCTCTGATTGGTCGTACACACGTACTAAATAAAGTTTGAAACAGATTAATAAGCCTTGGCCATGCTCAAAGACATTTTCACAGCAATTATGTAAAATGCTAAAATCTACAAGAACCAAAAGTCATCTAACTGACTAACTGAAAATCACAGGCCTGAAGTGTGCATTTGTTACTAGTGCACCAGAGAATTTACACCACTGTTTAGTGTGGCCAGCAAAACAAGACTAAAAGGACACATCAGTGCTGGTAAAGTAAAAACTATCATTTGAAACCAACACCAGCACAATCAACGCTAATTTTAAAGAAGGTACCAGAGACATATCTCCACAGCACAATTACTTCAGAATTCTTGTTCTCTCCTGTAGATGTTCTGAACAATACACGATTGAAAAAACTGGTAACTTGCCACAACAAATCGTGGCGGTGACACCAGATAGGAGCTACAGCTTGTTCAATGGAATTTAAAAGTGGCATTTGCAGAACTTACAAAGATAAAAATATAATAATGAATGGTGTAAGCAGTCCTGGAGTAAGCATGATTGCTCCTGCATCACACATCAGATCCCACATGTCAATCACTTGTTGTAGGGGAAGGAATTCTAATACTGCTAAAGTCACACCATGCATACCTAATGTTTTTGCCACTAGCTCTAGCTTTTCAAACCCCGCTTGCTTCGCTCTTACTCCATAGCTGGCCTCAACCTACTGTGGGTTACAAAGGATATGATGTGGGTAATTATAACACTTGGGGAAAAAAAATACTAGTAGCTCTCCCATGGCATCGCTCAGGTCGACCGATTTGAAGTGACTGAATAAGTCAAAGTCCATTATTAGTAATGGTATTTTAGGATTTTTATTGGTAATTTGGGGATCAGTGCTGAGCATTATTCTATGAATGGCCTTTGCTTTATATATAATATTCCTTTAGTTTTGATCCGATATAATTTTTAAATCCGAGGAGTCACGGATTGTAAGATGTACCGCTTGGAGGTAGTTCTCTACTAATTAACAGTACTGGACAGAGGTGATATTGTTTGGCTGCACTGGGCTAGGCTTTGGAAGCACTAGGAATGATGGTCCTAGGATCGGTAGCACTGGGGGGACAGTCCTGGGGTTTGGCAGGGGTGGGGATTCTATGGTTTGGCAGCATTAGTCTGGTATCACCATGGAAGGAGAACTTCAAGTTTGGAAGCACTGTGGTGGCTGAAATGGAGGCTTGACAGAATGGGGGGGTGGGGCGGAGATGAAATGTGAGGCGTATAAATACAAGTTATTATTGTTGTCATGATTTGCTCCAGATATGTGTGTGCGCGTGCATCACAGCTATCACTAATTAGAATGTTTACATTTTTCTAACTTTCAACAAATAAGATGATGGTAATCAGAGCCTGTTTGCCTGAGCAACTTTCAAAGTTCAATTCATTTGTTAAAGGGAAGGAAAGTCAAATTAGGATAAGGAAAGACACCCACTGCCTCTCTACTCACCCTCTCTCACTTTCAACTTGATACATTTTCTTAAGTTTTTATTTAAAATTTTATTTGAAAACCTACTCACCTTCAAAAACACACAAATTGAAATATTATAAGAACTAAAATACATTTTGATGCTTCCCCATAAAACAATGCTTCTAATTTGAACATAAATAAAAGCCAGAAGTGGTGTGTCATCAGCCCAGTATATTTTAATATTTAAAACAGATCTTTTCTCTTTCTCTCAAACACACACACACACACAAGCTCTCACTGTTTAAAAAACATAATCAATATTTGCTTTACCTATACACAGCTTTGGGAATTTGTCCTCCAGCTTTTCTTTCAAAAACCGACTGGATATTGTTAGAGACTGAAGAGAAGAATTGTATCGGTTGAGCAAACTAAATGCCACTGATACACCTCAGGAAACTGTGCACACGTGAGACTGCAGGGCCTGTCTTCAGCGAACAAGAGTCATCCCTCTTAGCAAGACCAGTTCAGGCTTTTGTCAAATAACAACTTTGGTGATAGTGTAAAAGACACAAAAAAAATTCAATGGATACGCTTAATCCTGTTTTTTGGAAATATTCAATTTTGTGGACAGTAGGATTTTCCATTTGAGAAAAATATGGTAGATGATTTTTTTCAAAACACATTTTGAGTCAGTCATTCAGTTGGTTCACCTTTATTATTGGTAGGTTTTCCGAACTGGTCATTCAAGATTGGTTGTTCTCATAAATCTTTAGTGGTTTCACAACAGCAGATTATTAATCACATTCCTTCCTTTAGATCTATAGGTTCCCAAAACTCTTCAGTTCTGATTTGCTGCTGTTAGTTTGTGTGTTATTGCAGAATTATAACAACAGGAAGTATGAAACAGCAAGTGTGCTGGATGCAAGACTGTTAACTACGGAAGTCATATCTAGGTCACGAGTGCAGTGACAATTATACTGTACAGTTTCTCACATAGCATTCTATTTGAAACAATTAGCTTTTGCTGAAACTGGACATTATTTTTGTACTGTGCAACCACAGGGCACAGCTGAGAGGACAGGGCAAAAACATAGAGCTAAGGAAGATGAACAGCATATACAGGGTATTTGAGCTGCTTTACACAGAGCATGACTAATCCTTTGTTCACTACAATTTTCACGACGATAAATTCAGCCACAAAGTCAGTCGCAATAACATCAGACGCTCATTCTTAATGCAATGTAGTGCTCTTTTTATGGCTGCACGAAAGGAGAGTCGTTTACCTTAGAGAGTTCCCTGCAGCCATCTCACTTTAGCATCGAGCAAATCACGGCCGATAAAAGTATATAAAAAGGAAGAAATGCAGAGCAGCGAAAGCCGCACTGACATCTCATTTCAGCTGCAGCTTTAGCACTGCGCTGCGCCCTGGCTGGAGGGATTTATTAAGCTGAAGATCCCTGTCTAAATTAGAGCATTCAGGCCTGAAGAAAGAAGACAATTCATCTGTTGGTAGCAAAAGATGAATAAGTATTTCATTTACATAACGTGCTCCTGCATCAATAGTGAATGCAGTGCAATGAATGTGTCAAAGCAATAAAAATGATAATGTAAACATTGTTATCTGCAAGTACAATCGCTGAAGTCTGCATCAAGATTATGAGACTCTTTGGGGTAGCTTTAACCCCCAAAAACAGGTGGGTTAAGGTCGGGCGAGAAGTTAAAATTTACAAACTTAACTCAACCCGCCCACATCCGGTTTTAATGGAGGTGGGATGTGGTGCGGGCAACCAACCCGCTCTCAGGAGACAGAACCCTCATTTAAATATTTTAATTAGGCTGCGCGGCAATAATTTTTTTTTCTTCCAGCTTTAACACTGGTCGGCCAGGTTTCCCAGGCCTCGGGAAACCCGGCAGATGAAATGGAGGCGAGGACTGCTGGGTGGAATAGGTTAAGGGCCTTTTCAGCACTACTTGTGGGCCAAGTGGAGCAGGAGTGCTTTCCCCCAGCCCTCCAAGTTATCTTATTAACCTCCCCAGCAATTAGATCCCCCACCCGACTGCAATCCAATGCCCTCTCGATTACCTCCCCGGCCCGCGATCTCCTCCCCACCCCCCGTGATGTTCTCTATGGGCCCCCTGCGATCTCCTCCCCCAATCTCTCCAGCTGCCCAATAATGTGTCCCCGACCACCAATCTCTCCGCCTCCCCATTAACGTTCCCTCCTCCGCCGATCTCTCTGCCCCCCCCCCCCAATCAATACTCCTCCTCCCCCAATCTCTCCGGTCCCCCCATCGATATCCCCTCCTTCCCCCATCAATATCCCCTCCTCCCCCATCCCCCCATCGATATCCCCTCCTTCCCCCAATCTCTCCCCCATCCAACCCGATCTCGCCCTTCCTCCTTTATGCTCCCTGGCTGCGGCCTGGTGCTGCAGGCCTATGCACCCAAAAGCCAGCTAACCTCTCAATCTGGCTGGCTGCGGCCAGGAAACAGATTCCAAAAATGGTAATCAGATCCTGCTGTTAAATTCGCAGGACCTGAGGGAAACCCGTTCTTCCGGGTTTCCCGACCACTAAACTGCCCCCCCTGCTCCTGTCCCAGCCTCCCCATAAATATCAGGGCCTTTATTTAACAGCTGTCAAGAGATGGGAGGGAATTGATAACTGACCATAAATATGGAATTAGATTTTACAGCCATTGAAGATGAATGGGCGGAACTCTAGCCACACTTCCAAGCCTCATTTGATCCTTTTTTTTGGTTCATTTGCTCCACCACCGTCATGTTAAACAATTATTGATTCAGGAAATATATTTTGGGACTCAATGGGGAAATCACTTTACACCCACAAAAGTCGTCATTCTCATACCTAGGATGCATTACCTTACTGAGACAGAATATGATTGAACATGAATGAATCTAGACTCTATGGAATTCTTCTAACTCACAACTTATAACTCTTGACGATGAACTGATTCAGTGCTGGTCTCCAAGATGCCTTCACAATGCACACTGGAAGCAGAACGCTTCACATCGCATACATATCGATACACAGTGGGGGAGCCACACACCAGTGAGGGAAAGGGTTACTTTGGCCAGTCGTATACAAAAGGCTTTAGTTTGCTGACAGCGTAAATCTTTCCCTTAGGTGACTGCCTTTGTCAAAATGCTCCAGGCAGAGCTGCTTTTTCAATCCATCAGTAATACCCAGGAGGGTTTCATAACAGTGACTTGGCAAATGTATATACAGGTTGAGCGTCCCAAATCCAGAGTTCCGGAATCCAGACTGTTCCATAATCCAGACTCCGGGACGATTTGTGACAGGGGTCCAGAATCCATAAAATGTTCCAGAATCCGGACACCCTGAGGGAGGCTTACCAAAAACGCAACCTGGGCCCAGGCATTTCCGGACTCGGGACATGTTTCTGATGTCCAAAGTCCGGAAATATCGCAACCTGGGCTCGGGCGTTTCCGGACTTCGGACATCAGAAACACGTTCCCAAGTCCGGAAAACCAGCTCGGTCTCGAGGTTGCCGGATTCAGGACGCTCAACTTGTATCTATGATTGCAGAGCTTACAATATATTTTACTTCTTTTAAGGAATGCAAGAGTGTCTTAACTAATGAAGAACTTGTACCAGTAGATCATCAAGCCAAAAGAATGAGGAATCCCATTTACTGGGAAATCCTTGTTCCGATAATTCTAGATTATGACCAGAGTAAAAACCGATGGCTTTTCCAAAATACGGTGACTCAATCTGGTTACCAATAGGCCATATTTTGAACATATGGGAAAGAATTAGCTTACTCGATAATATGAGCCAAGGCAGCTGGAATAATTACTTCAATACCAGCAATAGATCAATACCTTCAGTCTTCCATGTGGCCTTTTCCCATTTGGGACCCACGCCAGTATTTTCCCTACTGGGACAACAACAACTTGCATTTATATAGCACTTGGTGAAACGTCCCAAGGTGCTTCACTGAAGCATTACCTAACAAAATGTGACACTGACCCACATAAGGAGATATTAGGACAGGTGACCAAAAGCTTGGTCAAAGTGGTAGATTTTAGGGAGCTTCTTAAAGGAGGAGAGGCGGAGAGGTTTAGGGAGGGAATTCCAGAGTTTAGGGCCCAGGCAGCTGAAGACCAGTATCTTCTCAGGATACCTATATTCCGACAAATGGCACATATGTCCCGCTCATTATAATGTTCAGATCATAATACGCTGTGTTACAGCATGTAGGTAGTTGCTTCTCCTCTCTTCATTATTGATTACTCTATCGTTGCACTTAATACTGAACATTCTCATTGCACAGCATGTTCCAGAAGCGTCCGGCCTCTGCCTTCATTGCATTTTCAGCAACATATAGAAGTGTGGGGAAAAAATGGCAAAAGGAAAAGATTTGAATGAGATTAGTGACCAATTACTGAAAGCATCCAGTTACTGAAAGTCTGTTGTCAAAAAGGCGGGGCAATTACCCGATTAACCCTATGACCTGGAAATTGCGGTCGGAGGTTTCCAAAGAAAACTCCGTATTTACCTGATGGCTCCAGAGCGTCGGACTCTTGCGGTCCTGGGCCTGCAGACGTACGCCTGCGTAAAGGCCCACGCAACCCAGGGGCGCATGCGGTTCACAAGCGTTTCTGGGAACACGTGGGCCAGGCCAACCAATGACAAAGGGAGATTCCTATTATGCTTATGAGGATTCCATTTACTTACGGAATCCCCCAGGAGCATAATAGAAATCGCCTAAAAAATAAAAATTCACATCACTTAAATAAAAATAAATGATCACAGGTTCAAAGTTAATTAAAATACCCATTAATTAATTAAAATAAAAATTTGATTTTTTTGAAAAATAAATGTAAACATTTTTAAACGGGACAAAATTTACGTAAACTAATTTTAAATGTAAGTGAATGTTTAAATCGTTTAAAAAAAAATATTTTAACCCTTACGCTGGTAAAAGGCCTTATGCCTGCTTTTACCAGGCGTAAGGTTTCGTGGGTATTTGCTGGACAGTAGTTGGGCAAATAGCCCTACTCTGTGCCAGCGAAAGTGAATTTACAGCGGATGCGGTGGATCTGCCCAAGCGAAACTTGACAGATCGCAAGTCGGGGCCATTTACAGCACTCGCGACAGTGGGCATACACTATCACAGGCCCCGTAAATTCCAGGCCAATATTGTGCGCAATGTATGTACGTCAGCTTGAAAAGGACCCTGATGCATTGGAGACGATTCAGTGGAAGAGTGAGAATTCCAGGACTTGAAACTAAGTTACGAGAAGAAGCTGATAAAATTGAGCTGTTTTAACAAAATGAAGAGAGGTATGTTCACTGAAGCAGATAATTTAACTTGAACTGTAATCTCAGAAGGAGAGACCACATTGGCAAGTCTCAAGCAGAGCTCGAGATTAGAACATGTGATAAGAAATCTTTACTACAGAATTGGTAATGTTGTGGATCAGACTCCCATCAAGTACAATTACTGCTATGTTCATTAATTCCTTGCCAAAGGAGCTAGATAAATATCTGGCTAAGAATTAAAGGCTGGAAGGATGGGTGCAGATACAAATGATCAAATAATTGATGAAAATTATGGTACAGTCCCATGGAATGCATGTGGTCAGGATCAGATAGATTGTAATGTTGGATTGGAGTTTCTGCTCAATTACCTTTCATGGTCAGGAAGTAAGTTCTTACATGTCTTCCCGGAAGTTTTACCTGTGGTTATGCACAACCGTCAGGAGATTAAGTACATGGGAAACAGTCCATGACACTGAAAGGTGTACAAGGCCTGTTGCAAAAGGGTACTTACTGCAATAAGGGGAAAGCTTTTGCTCATTCCATACTTTTTTGTATTCTTAATCTTTAGTTTAATTATTCCGTCAACCACCCATTCCTCAATTTGCCAAGACAGTAGACGTTAAATTCCACAATCCCGTGATCCAGGGAAAGCTGTTGTCACAGGGAGCGTGGGTTAGAGAATCAGGGCTGCAATGTTGTAGCCCTTGCTCCAATCCATGCTCCTTTTGGGCACAGCTTCCCCACGTGTGATACATGATGGCAGAATTTACCATTACATATCTTCATTACTAATTCAAACACTAACTAGTCAAAGGCAAAGATTTGGATGTTATCTTATATACAACAATTTGACTAATTAAACCAATTTAACTATTAGAGTAGCATTTAACCTAATACAGATGAATACAAAGGGGGAGAGGGAACATACCGGGTGCAGGTAAAATCATGTCGCGTGTCAGCCGTAGCTCAGTGGGTAGCACACTTGCCTCTGAGTCAGAAGGTTGTGGGTTCAAGTCCCACTCCAGAGACTTGAACACAAAATCTAGGCAGACGCTCCAGTGCAGTACTGCGGGAACGCTGCACTGTTGGAGGTGCTGTCTTTTGGACGAGACGTTAAATTGAGACCCGTCTTCCCTCTCAGGTGGACGTAAAAGATCGCATGGCACTATTTCAAAGAAGAGCAGGGGAATTGTCCCCGGTTTCCTGGCCAATATTTACCCCTCAACTAACACCGCTAAAATAGATTGGTCCGGATTTTGCATTGAGAATAATGGGTGAGAGTAACAGCGCTCACCATTATTATGGAGTAAATCGGACAGCAACTTCCGGAGTCCGCACACGCGCAGTTAAACGTGGAAATTTGGACGTTACGGTCCGAGTTACCCTGCTTCTCCACAGGCTATGTTCTAACAGTATCTCGTCGATAGACTTGCACTGAAATCAATGCAAGAGTGGGCAGTTGGAATACTTATCCACTAGTTACCCACTAAACACAACAGATAAAGTTAGGGCTGGTGCATTCAGGTGTAAGAGAATTTTTAATGGCGTGATAAGTCATAATTACTGCAAATCGACCTCTCTGGCATTGAAAATTTAATTTTTACAAATATGGAGTCTCATTCCTTCAGAATTTAATTAGTGTTGGAAATTCTTTTTAAATAATTAAAATAATTTTTCTTTTACTTTCTCTGTCTGTCTCTTTTATCTCTCTCTCTTAATCCCTTCTTTCATTCCCTCTCTTTATTTCGCTTTATGCACATAATTTAAATCTAATTTATACTTCCTGCTTTAGATTCAGTGAGGATTCTTCAATCTGATTGGTTGAAGAGCCTCGCTGTTGCTTGACCTGCTCACACACGCCACAGATGCCCTGTAGAGGGCGCCGCGTTGGACTAGATGCCCGATGACAGCAAGTCGCCACTCAAAAGTCCGCAAAAAGTCTGTGGCCAGCTGTCAGCATAGTGAACGGCGAGCACCGTTCCTTCGCCGCTGACCACAAAATCCGGGCCAATATCTGGTCATTGACACACTGCTGCTTATGGGACCTTGCTGTACGCAAATTGACTGCCACATTTCCGACATTGCAACAGTGACTACACTTCAAAAAGTACTACATTGGCTGCAAAGCCCTTTGGGACGTCCCGAGGTCATGAAAGGCGCTATATAAATGTATGTCTTTCTTATTACCCATTTTTGATAAGGCAGGTGATTGGAAAGTGGCCTAATATCTGAGTTTTGCTGAACTTGTGGCAGAACAAACAGTTAAACCTACAATCACGTCAAAATCCATCAATTTAATTGATTGTCGGGGAGAAGATCAGCAATTGTAACCACAACTAAATCTTCAGCCAAATTCAGATCTATTTAGAACAAGTTTGCAAACGACACCATCCACAAGACAGAATAAAAATCATTACTCCAAAAAACCATAAATGTGTGTAATTTTATTCCATTACAAATAATTGTAATTATAAACCATGTACTCCTTCATATATTCCGAAGATTTAACATTTTATAAAATAAATCTCATCAGTACTTATTACATTACTACATTTGAAAAGAGTATGCTTGTAAAAAGTGTTTGTGGAAATTTATAATTGATCTGTTTTTGTAAAATGGTTCAATCAAAACCACATGCTGGGCTAATATGGAAATAAAGGCAGGCCTGAAACATGAAAAAGCACCACATAATTGCAGAAGCTCTTCACCATCACCTCAGGCTGTACCGCAGTTTGGGGCTCATCTACAACCTTTAATGTAAAGTGCAAACGGTCTCAGCCAAGAAAACAAAGCAGCGAGCCGAGAAGTGATCGGTAAATCTTTTATTCAAAACACAAAAAACTTTCATAGTTACTAAAATATTATCTGGATCATTTAAGAATTTGCCACATCATTTTTAACCTTAAACCAGAATATTAAAAAAATATATGAATTTGAAAGAGTGTGACTGTCCCTAAATATAAATCAGTCGAAATGCAGCTCCTTAATGACCCAAAGCTTGTTTAATGAGTAGCTGAGCTATGCAGACCATGAGGGTCTGAGGTTTGGACCGTAGTCCATACTTAGTTGGCCGATCTAAGCAATTAGCTTCAGTGACCCTGGGTTAAAAAAGTTCCCACTCCTCCTTACTGTCCAGTGGCCCCTGTTGGAAGTACAAGTATGTGAACATTGAGTGAGGGACAGGTTTGGACTCAGTTGCGTTTCCTTATTGGAATAACGTGCCATGGAATAGCCTGCCAATGAAAAATTGGCCACTTTGTTGAGGTATCAGAAAGTGACCATTCCTGTGGAACCAGATCCCATCAAGGAATCAAATGCCTTCAATTGAGATTGGGAGCAAGACAAATTGGCAAGGAAAAATATCAGTAACCCTAATAACTAATACCTGAACATTCCAAAGCTCTAAAACATTAAGTGCATATATGTAACTGTATATTATTAATTTTGAGTTAGGTAAATAATAAGTTTTGGGAATGTCAGATTGCATCAACGCTATTCACGTTCTGTATATTTACAGATTTCAGACATCTCTGCTTGAGGAGCTTAGGAAGAATCAGTGGCAATACCCTTCAGGGTCATCCTCAGGGTGCAGTGGCATAAAAGACACAGTTGCATTGAATGGCGACCTGCTTTCATGCTCAAGGTGGCTTTGAGCCGATTCTGTGGAGACCAGAATGGTAATATCCTGGTGGAGCATGGGAAGAACTGAGGGAGTCTCATAAATGTTTGCATCACATCGACTAAAGACAACATGCCATGAAAACTGGGCACACAATTTTACAACGTATTTTTCAATTTACTTATATGACAATATAAACATAGTTGAAGCCACACTGTACAGTCTCCATGCATAAGTCAACCATCCAAAATAAGGGGCTAAGTTCTGCCTTTTGTGGGTTCTGGGAGTGATATGGGAGAAGACGACATTGGTCCTCGTTGCACCTATTTTCCAGGTGGAAAATGGGGGCAAAAGGGGTCAATCAGGAGCAACAGCCCGTGCCCGATCTGCGTTTTGGGCGCCGCCACACCGGTGAAGTCGGCTTTCCACGTGTTCCTGGCGGCTGCGTTAAACAGGTGTTGGGCACCTTACATGTGTTAAACTGGGGTCCATGGCCTGTTTACGGACCCCCTCAGTACAATTTGTCAGCGCTGAGCAGAGTGTGCTCCACTCAGGTTTTCCAATGCTTGCTGCAGACTAACCAGCTGCGGTCACCAAAAAAAGGCAACTTTTTAAAATGGAACTTAATCTCACATGGAGCCAGAAGAAGCTGGAGTGCTCCTCCCGGCTCCACAGCACTCCTGAGGGTCGCTGCTGGCTCACGATCCCAGCCCTCTTGTCCTCCTCCCGACCCCCAGGACTTAACTGAGGGTCGCAGCTGGCTCACGATCCAGCCCTCTTGTTCTCCTCCCCATCCCCAGGGCTTAACTGAGGGTCGCAGCTGGCGAGGCTGGTGACCCACACGTTGGAGGCCAGCGCAGTGGCAGGCTGCCTCTGGTGTTGCGGTCGGTGCCTGCAGCTCGCCGAAAATATGCTAATGAGGCCGCGATCCCAATTTCAGGCAAGCCTTGACCTTCAGCTTCCGACGCCTGCTCCGAGCACGCCGACCCTTATGGGCCCAAAAATAGGTCGACGACAATTTCCCAGCCAGTATCTGTGAACTCTGGCTGCTGTGTCCTTCTTACTTGTGTTGTCCTACGAGGATACCTCCCTGTGGGAAACTGCCGACTGCAGTTTGAGAATACGGTTCCCCTATGGACTTTACAGCAACCTTGATGCCTTTCTCAGGTTCCGTGTGCTCAGCTAACACCTTCTTTTCCTGTAAGATCATAATGATTTGCTGGTGTTTGCCCAAGGCCATCAGATATGGAAGAATCATCCTTGGAGGTCAAGGACAAGGGTTCTGGATAAACTGAACAGCTAAGTCACAGAAAGAGATTGCAAGAATTTCGAGCATTAAAAAGCTGACTGCGTTGAAGTTATATACAAGTTACAAATTACGGACTAGGAGTATTAACACATGCTTCAAAGGGCTTGTATATATATTACGGCAGTGGATGGTATGGTATGAAGTATATGAAATAAAATAGCTGAGATTCTAAGCTCTAAAGCAACAGGGCATAGGTTTGAGGTAACAGTGTAACACTCGCCAGAGTAATTAGAGAGGGCACAGGCCCATGTTCCGCAAAATGGAAGATTGCAGCCGCCTATTACTCTTGTAGGGGTTCGCAAAATCCCCTCAGTCCCCGAAGATCGGGAAATATTAATCCACATCGTGGACAAAGACTTTGTGTGATTTAAATTGTCTCTGGGTTGGACAATGTTTTAAAACGTGCCCAGAACCGCAAAAGGCTGCGTTAAGGAGCCCGTGAGCTAAGCAGCACTTGGACACCAGAATCAAAGGACTTGTGAAAATCGCACACTTTAAGATAGTACATTTTATTAAAAAGAGATGTACTCTTGAGTTTTGAACCTCATGGAAACAGAATTTTCAGCAGGAAAAAGGACAGACAGGCCATTAGCATTTGAATGGAGCCCGAGCTGTCAATCACCCTGTGGTATTGGGCGGGTCAGGTAACCTACAAGCTGTTTGTTTACACTGGGGAGTAGCCCGTTTGAATCTGCCAATCAAAGGCAGTTCAGGAAGCCCCTCCCTGCAGAGACAATCGATTTGTTTACAGAAACTGCTACAAGGATGTTTGCACAAGGAGTAACCACTTGAGACTGCAGTCTCAGTTGACCACAGACAATGGGTTTCTGTTTACATAGTAATACAACTCCATTCAAACCCATCAGGATGAATGAAGACACATTCAAACCACTCCAAGCTTTATTCGACAGCCATCACAGACAATGGACACATTTAAACTGCAACTTTATTCAAACCCATCCCAGACAATGGGGACAGTTACCGCCCAGAAACTTCCGGATCTGGGCGGTAACATTTCGGCCCCAAAATTGGGGTGTAAAAAGATAGCTTCTCAGAGGCATCTCTCTCTCTCTGGCTTGCCTCTGTGTGCCCTCTACAGCGTGGGAGTCTGTCTGAAGAAGTAAGAACACCAGCAGTTTACTTTTAAAACACTGGGGTGTTTCTTTACTTCAGGACAGTGAAGATCTCGTGGGGCACGGAGCTGGCATTATAGTGGTGAGCATATATTTTTCTGACCTTCCACAAGGCAACTTAGGATAGGCATAGGGGTGGGGAGTAAAGTGGGATTTCATTAGAATTGTCATTTTAGTCGTTTTCCCTCATTATGCCCATTTTTCCTCCCCTATCTAAGCAATTTTACTGTGATTACATTGATCGTGTGGTGTCGTTTATTTAGTTAATAAAGTTTGACTTTCTTGCATCCAAACCATTTGTCCGTTTTTAATATATCATTAATTATAAGTTCCTCCAGTCAGAACTGGAAGGTTGGGTTTAGCGATTCGAAACCGCTGATTGGTATTGGTCACAGTGCAGTGGAAAAAAAAGGCTGCTTGACCAGGTAAATTACCGTAAACCAGGTAAAAGATGCCCCCCTACACTCTACCTATGTGAGAATTGTTTTACTTTGATGTGCTGGCATGTCGGATTGTAGCTACTTTTGTAAACTTATTTTTTTATTGTTGAATATGTAGTAAGTTACTAATGCACTTCTGACAGTCCTTAAGGTGTGTCAGCTACTTTGAAAAAAAGTGACTTTTGGAAGAATTTTGGAGAGGGGCATCTCGCGATGTGTCCTGTTAGCTCGACTTGTTCGCGCACGTTTAGAATTCTAAATTTTTTGCCCACAAAGTTGCCTGAAATGCGAGCTGATAACGGAGTGGCGAGGGCAACAGGACATCTGAGGTCTTGGTGAACAACGGGACAGTGTATCTCATTAAACAATGTGATGAAAGGATTAGGCAAAAAGACTTGCATTTATATAGCACCTTTCACGACCTCAGGACATCCCAAAGCACTTTACAGCCAATGAAGTACTTTTGAAGTGTAGTCACTGTTGTAATGTAGGAAACGTGGCAGCCAATTTACACACAGCAAGGTCCCACAAACAGCAATGTGATAATGACCAGATAATCTGTTTTAGTGATGTTGAGTGAGGGATAAATATTGGCCAGGAGACCGGGGATAACTCTCCTTAAGAAATAAACAGAGGAAGGGCTTAGAAGGAAGGTGAATTAGAGTGGTTGAATTCAATGTCAAATCAGGTACAGAAAGAGAACCAAAGAGAGGAAAAGAAAGATTGGTTTAAGAGACAAAAAAAAGGAAAAGTGAGATTTTTTTTTCCCCAATTTAAAATTTGACATTTTTCAAATCACCAACAACAATTCACAACCTGAAGGAATGAAACTCAACACTTTAATTGTTCATTTTCTGCAAAAGAGGGATTACTTGGCAGTTAACAATTATCATGCCGTTAAAAGGGTACTTATGCTGTTAATTACTAGATGTAACTTTGTGGCGAATTTAATGGACAATTAATGTGAAAATGCAGCAGTTTCATGAAAATCACAGGGAGGTCAAGGGGGAGACGCCGTTTTCATGAAGCTAATGGCGGCGGGCCGCAAATCATCCAGCAACTTGTGGCAATTCGCAAAGCATGGGGTATCTCTTCCTCGTCACAAGTTGCTGGCCGATTTGCAAATTAATAACACGCTGTTCACACTGTTATTTTTCAGCAAGTCCTGGACCACTAATGTTTCAACTACACAGACAGGGTTCAATGGTAACAGTGCCTAGGTATACACGTCATTTTGTAAACTGTTTTACAAATGCATGCCAAGTCACGGTGTAGGACTGTGGACTCTGCCACACAGCTGCTGTGGGCTCCATTTTACTGCTTGGGCAAAGTGAGTGGATAAAAAAAAACTTGCACTTGTTAAATTCAATTCTAATTGGATGTCTTGTTTCCCCATCACTGAAAAATATCCACAGGCTGAAATTTTTGTGGCATTTTTGTTGGATGATTTAACAGAGAATGCTAAGTGGGTTTCTTTATCTCAATATACTGGTTGAAAATCCACTGGAATTTTCCTGCCCAAATCTAGAAGCTCGCACTCTGCCAAAAAAAAAGTTTACTTTACTCTTTTTCTTCAGAATAATTGCCTTTGTAAAAAGTTAGAATTTCAAATCTCAAAGCATTTTTGTACACAAAAGGTTAAGTAATTGGCACTAAATGGCAGCCCATTACTATTCAATGAATGGAAGCAGCCAGGAACAAATGCAATCCACACAAAGCTTCATTATTCTTCAATACAAGTGGGTACAATTACTGTACTTTTACTGTCCAATGACATACACAGATGAGGACCTGCGAGATGAATGAAGTAAAAGCTTGCTCCTTTGTGACATTAAAATGCTGTTCAAATGGCATTCTGCAAGGAAGCCATTACTTATGCCACAGAGGGAAGTGTTACTAACAGTGCATTTAATTAACAGCACGCCTTCTAAAATACACACTGCCATGTTTAAATACTCCTATACACATGCAAAAGAGCTAATAACATGCAATAAAAATGCATTTGAATACTGCAGCTGGCTGACTGGTGATTCCGTTTAAGTCAGTGCTCTCCAAGGGAAAAAAGCGGACCCATCAAACACTGCGATTCATCCTTGTGTAAGCACTGGCAAAACATAGCAACCAAGGTTAGGGGAGGAGAGGGAAACATATGCAGCAAATGAATCCCACCTGTGACTTCTTTAAACACGGTGAGGTCTCTTCAATATTACAGTAAGTCAGCGTTATTATTTACTCAGAGCAGGATCTCTCTAATATTACAAGTCCCACTCCAGGGGCTTGAGCTGACACTCCAGTGCAGTGCTGAGGGAGTGCCGTCTTTCGGATGAGACGTTAAACCCGTCTGCTTTGTCAGGTGGACGTAAAAGATCCCATGGCAGTATTTCGAAGAAGAGCGGGGGAGTTCTCCCCAGTGTCCTGGCCAATATTTATCCCTCAATCAATGTAACAAAAACAGATTATCTGGTCATTATCACATTGCTGTTTGTGGGAGCTTGCTGTGCACAGATTGGCTGCCGCATTTCCCACATTACAACAGTGACTCCACTTCAAAAGTACTTCATTGACTATAAAGTGCTTTGAGATGTCCGGTGGTCATGAAAGGCGATATATAAATGCAAGTCTTTCTTTAAGATCCAAAACTTATTTTATGCTTTATAAAGAAAACGTGAAAGCAAATCGATTTTCTTTTTCTTTCAAATGTTCTCCTTTTGTCTCGTGTTGGCACTGAGTAACACAGTTCCATGGGCACCTGCAGTCCTCCACTGCTTCATAAAAAAGTTGCCTTTTTCCAAGTGTCGGTTTGGACAGCGAGAGTTGGCGGACTGTTCAACTGTGAAGACGTCCTGGCGATAGCCAAGCGTGACTTCATACATGCACACTTTCCAGTAAGAGTTTTTTTGTTAATTCTGGGACAACTAGAGCAGTTGAAGAAGCTTCCCTTCTCCAACCCCATCTCATTGCGATCAGTCAACCGAGCACAGCTCGTGAATCCAACCGGGGATCTTCCTAGTCTTTGTGGTTCAATGCCAATACAAGCAGTACATATGTCCACTGAACCATCAGGTGAGTCCATTATTTTAAGAACATAACATAAGAAATAGGAGCAGGAATAGGCCACTTGGCCCCTCGAGCCTGCTCCGCCATTCAAGAAGATCATGGCTGATCTTGGCCTCAAAGCCACTTCCCCGCTCGCTCCCCATAACTCCATTATTGAGGCCAATTCATTAAATATATTCAAGAAGGAGTTAGATATATTTCTTAAGGTTAAGGGGATCAAGGGATATGGGGAGAAAGCAGGGACAGGGTACTGAATTTGGATGATCAGCCATGATCGCATTGAATGGCGGAGCAGGCTCGATGGGCCAAATGGCCTACTCCTGCTCCTATCTTCTATGTTTCTATTATCTTGCAAAAATTTGTCTATCTCCACCTTAAATGTATTTAATGACCCAGCCTCCACAGATCTCTGGGGCAGAGAATTCCACAGATTTACGACCCTCAGAAGAAATTCCTCCTCATCTCAGTTCTAAAAGGGCGACTCTTTATTCTAAAACTGTGCCCCCGCGTTCTAGATTTCCCCACGAGTGGAAACATCCTCTCTGTATCTACCTTGTCGAGCCCCCTCAGTATCTTATATGTTTCAATAAGATCACCTCTCATTCTTCTAAATTCCAAAGAGTATAGGCCCAGCCTGCTCAACCTTTCCTCATAATTCAACCCCCTCGTCTCTGGAATTAACCTAGTGAATTGTCTCTGAACTGCCTCCAATGCAATTTTCTAATATCAGCTCTTAATGTATCTTGTCCATTTTAAATCAGTAAAGCATAAACATATACTGAGAAAGATGAAAAATAACTCATCAATGCATCTCATTTTCTCCTTTAAAAAAACTAGATGTTCCACCCATTGACTAACAAGGACTGGAAATTCTGGGTTTAATAACTGTTCCTGCGACAATTTTAAAATCTGGAGTAAACAGGGGGGGGGAGAATTTCTGGGAAGTTCTTCTGTAATTTTGGTGGAAGATTGCCGGAAAGCAGAGGTTACAGTGGGAGGTCAAAGGAATCCCCATGGGAATTCCAGCCACAAATGTTTAGTAAGATTAGGAATTCCAACAAGAAACAAGGGAGGTGAAATTGGACAGAGCCGGCCTGCTGGCGTGAACTGGGTGCAGGGAACGGGTGGGCCCGGCGCGCTCGAGATTGGGCCTTGAGCTTCAATTAAATTAGGCTGGCGAGCTGCGGATGCCTGCTGTGCGTCCCCAGGCAGCTTGCTGGTGAAGCGGATTTAAATTCTGGACCATAACAGCACTCAGGTAGATCCTGAGAAAGGGGGGTGGGAGGTGAGAGGGGGGGAAAGAGTGCTCAGGAGGAGGCCGACAATGATCTTCAGGACTAGTGTGGAGCTGAGAGGAGTAGGAGTGCCCCTCTCGGCTCCATATTCAGGCAAGTGCTTTTTTGGTGGTGGCGGCCTCCTGTGGTCCCTGTAAGGACCGCTGGTAAGGCCACATGTAGACTTGTTTATCCGGATTTTTGGTTAGCCGGTGCCAGCGGCGTTCAGGGCAGCCTAATTTCTGGAAGGGGTCCTGAACCAAGCATCAGGCCTCCTATTTGCATATGCAAGGGGTCTAACACCTGTTTTAGACGAAGGCCCTGGACACCTATACTTCAGCATTTATCAACGTGGCGGATGGTGCACTTCCGGTATGAATGTGCGCACGCACACCACCCACCATATTGGGTGTGTAGGCGCCCGTTTTATGCCTGTAAAATGAACACGGCGTAAAGGAATTTCTAGGGCAAGACCTTTAACCAAAACTCAATGATTTTTGACAGTGGCAGGATTAATGTACATTTACCACATCAATCTTTGTACAACTTTGCTGTAATAAAATATCAGACAAGGTTAACACTGCGCCTGAATGGTGAGGCCTGAGGAGCCCCTGATATTAGGCCTCGAGACTTATTTCCTTGAAATGAGTGAGTTGCGGAGAGTAAGAGGCAGCTCGCCCGGCGAAGAGGCAGCACTGGCCGAGGGGTGGGGGAGGGAAATCACTAGCCGGGGGTAGAGATCGTTAGCCGGGGAGGGGGGGGGGGAGCAATTGGACAGGGGGCTGGATTTAAGGGGAGGGGATCAGTAGTGGTCTACATTCTTTGAATGTGAGGTCTGAGGAGCACTCCTGGCTCCTCCCAGATCCACATTCAGGCAAGTATATTTGAAAACTTACCTTGTTAGTAAGTTGAGCACACTCCTGTTATTTTAACTGCAGTTCAAAGTAATAGCGGGTAATAACTGGGGTACTTAAGTAGAGATCAGTACAGGGCAGTACCTTTGGTGCTACTCACACTACAAACAGGCCTTAACTAGCCCTACCAAGCTTAATGTCAGCAAATAAAAAGATACAGCTACATCAGTTTTCTGTGTTCCCACTGGGTTCAGTGCCGACAGTAGTGTGTGCTAGTCCAAAACTGAAGGAGAGAACTTAGCTCACTACGGTCTTACCAGGCTATTGCTTGTGGTGGTTTACCGGGCCAAAAGTTGTGGTCGGAAGAACATGCACCTACCTGCTGGTGGCCCTCCTGCGTAAACTTGCGCTCTGACGCTGCGAGTAGGAGTGCAGCGTAATGGCCCACGGATCCCAGGGACGCAGCCTGTGCGGAAACGTACCTGGGACCGCGTGGGCTTGGTCCACCAATCAGAAAACAGATCGTCTTTCATTCATTTAAATTACTACATGACTTCATTACTACGGCCTTTAAAATACATTCAGATTTAACTTTTATCGTGGGAATCCAATTCATTACTCACTTCTAAACAAATACTGTGCACTGTGCAGAAAGTTATGAAATGTAAACGTTATTAAAAAAAAACCTGCAGCTTGAACATACAGTAGGATTGCTTCTCGTTGAAGCTTTTATGTCATTTAATTAAAAAGCATTCTTTTCATTTCGGTATCCCCTTACGCTGTGGAAACAGGCCCTGTGCCCGTTTCCACCAGCTGTACAATTTTTGTATGAAATTGCTGGGCAGCTGGTGGGCAAATAGCCCAACTCTACGCCCGCAATTAGATTTTTCGGTGGCGGACTGGATGGCCTGTCAACGCATACGTTGACAGACCGCAAATTTGGGATTTCGCACATGCGCAAATTCCCGAACTTGCAGCGGATTTCAAAGGCGGGATGAAGACGTACTCCGAGAGTGCGCAGTCATACCCACCGCAAAATCCGGGCCAATATTTTGTGTAGTATAAATCTACCCATAGCTGCAAGATGCTTGATGGGAAACTGGGCATTCCGAGTTCATCATTGTCTTTTCCCAACTATTCCCATAAAACAGAAAACTGACATTAATGGTTCCAATTGGCAGCAATATTTTAAACACAAGTGCATCAATATCAATTAAACAAATACAATCGACAGATAGACAATCTCCAAATTGTACAAAGTGCTATTTTAACAAGCTGAACACAAAATGCTGATCATGAAATCAGGTTTAAATAAAAATCTTCACGTACTATATTAACTGCAGCAGTAGCTATCGACTATGCTATCAAAATACGGAATTCAGAAATGTTTATTTCATCGTGTTATCCGAAACAGCAATAAACCAAGACAGTTTTCATTTTCTATTACTGAATTGCAAAAGCGATTCATACACAAACATTTATTGATTACACTACAGCAAGAGATAGAGACACTGATCTGTGCTCAAGTTGTTTTGGTGTGATGGTCAGACAGCAATAACTAGCAGGGAAACCGAATTAGTTTTGTCCCCCGCAACATGTACTAGATAAACTGAAATTAATAGAACTATTTGCAGAACTGAAAGGAAGCAAAACAAATTGTACACATTTCATCACAGAACTGCTGACATTTGAAGGCAATGACCACTTACAGTACATTACTGTACAGTCTACCTGGTGTCAGCAGGAAGCACGCAATACATTCAAATAAGCCTAATGAATGCACTTTAGTCTTTAAGTTAGCATTAAGGGAAAAGGTGTGAAATTTATTCATAATGTCTTGTAAGCATCACTAAGCACTTAGTGACAGCCATTATCATTAAGTGCAATAAGCAAACAGCGGGGAAGCAGTAATCCATTCAAATGGGAGTATATGTGCATTGCTTCCACATCAGAATTATTGCTAGATTGAATTAGCAATAGCCTGGGTTAAAACTCATCACAAGGACTAAGAGCACCAATGATATTTCAATGGAGGATCCAAATTTCACATGGGAAAATGATCAATCTTTGGCCGTATGTACAACATAAATTATTTCCCATGTTGACACTAACTGCTTAGACATAAATAATGATAATGCACAATGTTACATTAAATTTTTTCTAATAACAACCTTTTCATCAATATTTGTCATTTTAACTGATAATTATGGATCTTATGTTCTTTGTATTTGTAATTTTTTTGTAGTTATACGCAATATAATCAGTTCCTAGATCTGGATTCTGGCTTTGTTCCGACTATTCAGGTTCTTTGTAGCCGATCCTTTAAGAAAATTAAAGCACACAAACACATTGAGGCAATTTGTCAGTTTTGGTCTCAACAAAGCATTTGTGGCATATCCAATTGCAGCTATTTCCCTGGATGCCACAAATACCTTAAGAGAATGATAGTTACTCAAATACTTTCCCACATTACAACAGTGACTCCACTTCCAAAAGTACTTCATTGGCTGTAAAGCGCTTTGAGATGTCCGATGGTTGTGAAAGGCGCCAAGTCTTTCTTTTTTTTACTTAGGTTTGGTGAAGTTAGTTCAATGGATTGCTACAATGATTTAAAATGTCGATCGTCTCCACGCTCACCAATGGATAATTGTGGTAAACCACTGTTGTTCACTCCACTGTTGTTCACTCTTGCCCATTGTTGTACCTGTCTGTGCATGCCTCAGCTGGCTCCGCCCCTGGCTCCACCCATATGCCCTGGTATAAAGGCGGCTGCTCTGCAGTTCCCCAGGTATTCAGGACCGGTCGACCACTAGAGGCATGCCTTCGTTCTTTAGCTAATAAAAGCCTGTTTGTTACTCTCTTAACTTCCAGTCTTTCTCAGTAATTGATAGTGCATCAATAATTGACAAACAACTTATCTTTAGAAATGGGAAAATAGATAGGGCTATTGCTGTTGAATGCTTGTTTTGGTCATTCTCCTCCAAAGGCCACAGATTTAAGAAGCAGGAGCAGCAAGGTGGAAGTACAAGGTACTCCTAAATGCAGATAATAGTCTAATCATCATGGGTTGCCCCAGGATTTGGGCCTGTGCATCTATCTTTTCACAAAGTAGGCAATTGGAGGTAATCTTTAGTGACCAGAGGAATGTTGCCCAGTCAAGTACAACTGGCCACTGTTAAATAATATAGATTATCATGTGACAAATTAATTTTGGCATTATATATCCTAACAGTTTCAACGATTAGTAAAATTAATGGTGAACACAACCAATTTCAGCAAAAGTTGAATTAAATTAAATTAATCAAGCCCTGCTCTCTAGAGATTAATGTAGTATGAATGACCTTTGCAAGTCAAGAATAACCTAATAATAATGTGGTTAGTCACTATTACAAGTTTAGGAGCTTGTCTTAGATATTCTCTTGGGTACAGCTATACTGGTCACTTCCATGAGTGGTCCGAGTATCTCATGTTTACTGGTGTGTTCGCACTGCCCAATATCGAACTATGCGACATAATGCAGGGGTATAAAAATAGTACCTGCCTGTGACGGGATCAGATATTCCTGTCTTTTACACATGCCCCATGCGCCTCTCCAAAGTCTGCAAAGGCGGACTGGGAAAACATCTGGTAAGACGAAGCCAGATGCAAATCCTTAAAATGCTTTATTTCATAATGAGCGTACATACAGAGCAACAGTTAAAATCAGATGCAATCAGTATAACTAGTCTACTATTCTTCACACAACAGTACAAAACAACAGACACACCATGTTGTCCCACATCAGTGGGTCGTCTTACCTCCTGCATGCTAAATTTGAGCCTGGGCAAAGCTTGCCCTTGCAGGTGTCTCTTTGAAGACCTGACTGACATCCTGTGTCTCTATCTCTGTTTTTGTCACCCACAGCCAGAAGGAAAGGCCTGCCAGGCTACCCCTGCAAAGTGCCTGGAGCGACAAACATCCCAAATGAATAGGTGTAAGATGTTCACTGATAGCTGATACAGTCTAACGAGCTGCTCATCATTTACAGCTTTTGGGGAAGCAACGTCAAAGCTTAGCTTATTAGCATTTCAATCATCTTTCGTCAGTGCCTTTTTAAAAAAGAATTTGTGAATACACTTTGCTTCAAAAACACAATAAGTCACTATAACCCTTTTTTTTCATTCAAATCCTGTGTGTGGAAAAATGATCAATAAATCCCAAAACGTGAGTCACATGACAACCCAGGCATGCACTAGCAATTTCAGTTAAGAACCTAAACATGCATTACAATTAACAAACCGATTTTGAACCAAATGTGGAAAGAAAGAGCCATTTTGGCTGAGAAGGATTTTAATTCCTTTCAATTGAAAGTAATAACATAAGAAATAAGAGCAGGAGTAGGTCATTCGGCCCCTCAAGTCTGCTCTGCCACTCAATAAGATCATGGCTGATCTGATCATGGCCTCAACTCCACTTTCCTGCCTGTTCCTCATAACCCTTGACTCCCCTGTAGCTCAAATATCTATCTATCTCCGCCTTGAATATATTCACTGACTCAGCCTCCACAGCTCTCTGGGGTAGAGAATTCCAAAGATTCACGACCCTCTGAGAAAAAATTCCTCCTTATCTCTGTCTTAAATGGGTGACCCCTTATCCTGAAACTATGTCCCTAAATAAAATGCAAACTATTTAACAATTAACTTTACTAACACCTCCAGAATTTATCAGCCAATAACTGGGCCTCAAATCATCCTCTTCATAATAAGTTAAATTTGATTCATCAATGGTGCAGATTTGTAAGTCCAACAAACAACTATCTATTTGCACTTAGCGCATCATGGAGGGAGTGGAGCAATTGGTTCATGTACCCACACACAAATTAAAAGTGGACGAGTTTAATAAGAGTTCCCTCGATGGCTTAGTTGGTTAAGCTAGTGAGTATCTAAGCCACATGACCTAGTTCAATCCCTGGTCTGTGTTGTCCCACCTGATTTCGCAGTGGCAGTAAGGTACTACAATCAGCCTGAGCAACACTAGATTAGGGTGGAGAGGACAATGGGAAGAAAATGATCTACTGACCATACCTGATGCCCATTCAGTTTCCATGAAGCAGAGATACCACCAAATAAATGCTAGGGTGGGGTTCACTCAAGAACGGGCTAACATTATGTACGTATTATAAACATTAAACGCAAAGAACAATGGCTATTATTGTTGGGTCTATATTTTTGCCGCAATTAATTGTTTGGGAGGAATGGAAAGATTCACAGGCAGCATATAATAAGGAAAAAAAGATTAGCTCACTTACAGAGAGACTGATAATCAGAACCATTCATATTTTCTTCGGAGATGCAAGAAAGTACATAGAACCTGAGCCATTTGTGCTCGCAACCAATCAATATTTTCCCAGAAACAGAGTGTGACTGAACATACATATCTTCTTTTTATAATTATTGTTCGCTGGTTGAATAAATATTTATACTTTTATTCACCATTGGTGTAGTATACAAAAAGTATGGTTCACTGTACAATGACACATACTGATAAGGAGTGAGCCTTACATCGAGGTTTACAATTGGTCCAGATAGCAGATTCCAGTAAACAGTATTGGACTTTAGGTACACTGTTGTTGATGACCTCTGGATCTCTTTAGCTGCATCAGTCTAGTTTTGTGAACTTCCGTGGGAAGGTGGGTGCATGTCCCTCTCCTATGCTGCCTGGGCTATATGGGGAATGTTGGAAATGTACCAGTTGGTCATTGGCGGTAGGCCAATAGTGGCTCATCCTCAATGAGTACATTATATTTTAAGACTGGGCTCTTTTCCATAGCACATCAACCCACACTGACCATCAGGTGATCCACCTGCTGCTACTTCAGTGGAGTGCACTGTTGGGCTGCACATATTTCCAGGAAGACCTTTCTTACTGCTCTCTGTGCTATGCAACCATTGTCATTGTAAAGCATTCAATGGAACTATCACATTGGTGTTATTCAAAGAGACCATCACATTGGTGTTATTCAAAGAGACCATCACATCTGTATTATAAATGAGACCATCACGTCTGTTATATAATCTCAATTTATAATTAGACTATATTAAAACATCTTCAGGGTGTTGTGCCAAATGTTGGTCATGTCTTCAGCACTGGGAGGCAATGGTTGGAAAGGGATGAATCAGATAAGATTATTTTTGATCCACAGTTCAATTTTCTTAGTAGTCCTATGGATATGCATCCAAGTTTTTCTGGTGATCTCTACAGAAGCACTCCTCACTGATGCACCACTCCCATTTGATCTAATATCAGTCTGACTGGCTGCTCTGGTTTTCTCCAAAAATTCAATGCATATGTACGAATGTATACACACACTGCATGATGCAGTGAATATATGCACGCACAATGATAGTCCAGGGTTCAGAGAAATCCAGAGCATCCAAACAACTGTAGCTGATATAACATAGCTGGCATAACTGAGGTAACACCGTTATATCTGTTACTTGCACTGGTTGGCTGTTATAACAAAGGCAGATTTAGTGGCAATTTATGCCAAATTGTGGGCAGTTTTGTGGTGTGGGTCTGTGGAACTTGATTCAGAAATCACAAATTCACATTACGTAGGTCCGACACAACCAGCGGAGAGAGAAGACGGTTATTCCCGACAAGATGGATTGAATTAGGACCTAAATTATAAGAAAGGCAAAATATTGAACAAAATTTGCAGCATGGGCCATAAATCCAACCGACTTTCCCAGAAGTTAGCATATGCTGCAGAAACACTAATGATTTAACAGCAGTGCTCATATGAATAGAAAGCCACCAGTTTAATGGTCATTGCCAGAGACTGCATTAGCCCTAGCACTCGTATCTCAGCAGATGATGATAAAAATTGTAAAAAATGTGACGAAAAGAAATGTCTCCTTTACTGCTGAACCATAAACCTACTTTATTAAAAATGAAAAACTAAGTTTATCTTATACACTGTAATAAAGACTCCAAAACAAAATGATTTAGGAGTATGTTATGTATCTTGATGCCTAGTTCAAAGATGCTCGAGTGATTTGAAAAAAATTTAATGCGTTAATTTTTTAAGTGCAAATTGCTAAGCCATAAAAACTTACTCGTGGCCCCAAGCTTCAACACAGCTGATTAAAAAATGCCACTGGCTATTCATCAAGAAATTGCATGCGATAATTGTAAAATGGCTGCAGAAGACATAAATTTAATAGTGTAACTAGTGAGGAAAGTAGGAATTTGAACTGTGAAACCAACATGAACCAACTAAAAAAAACTTAAATTCCAAAGTATGGGATTTAAAAAAAAGGCTTGACTATCTTTCCAACCTAACTTATGCTCTGGTGGACAAAAGATTGTTTAAAGAAATCTGACTTCAAATCTTTCAAACACAACTGCAAACTACATTTCATTTATCATTTCTGATATTTATCTTATTAGATTGATAAAGCTGTCAAACAAGCTTATGGGATAAACTCTATGCCTTTATAACACAAAAGCAAGCAAGTTATGCTGTACCTTTCTAAATCACTGGTTAGGTCGCAGCTAGCGTATTGTGCATAATTCTGGGCACCACACTTTAGGAAGGATGTCAAGGCCTTGGAGCGGGTGCAGAGGAGATTTACTAGAATGGTAGCAGGGATGAGGGTCTTCAGTTTTTGGAGAGACTAAAGAAGCTGGGATTGTTCTCCTTAGAGCAGAGAAGGTTAAAGGTAGATTTAATAAAGGTGTTCAAAATCATGAGGTGTTTTAATAGAGTAAATAAGGTGAAACCATTTCTACTGGCAGGAGAGTTGGTAACCAAAGGAGACAGATTTAAGATAACTGGCAGAAGAATCGGGGGGAAATGAGAAGAATTTGTTTTTATGCAGTGAGTTATGATCGAGAATGCACTTCATGAAAGGGTGATGGAAGCAGATTCAATAGTAACTTTCAAAAAGGAACTGGATAAATACTTGAAAAGGAAAAATGTTCATGGCTATGGGGAGAGAGCAGGGGAGTGGGACTAGATGGATAGCTCTTTCAAAGGCACAATGGTCCAAATGGTATCCTTCGGTTCTGTAAGATTCTATGATTTTAAACCCTCTTATTAATTTTCCTCTCAGTCTTCACTGCTCGTGTAATGAGTTAGCCATCCAATGTGGTGCGCTTTTCCCTTAAGTACCAATTATGCCAAGAATAAGAAGCTAAAATAGCGTAACATGTTTTCTACTATTGAATCTGCTTCCATCACCCTTTCAGGCAGTGCATTCGAGATCATAACTGTACTGCACAGAAGCCATTTACCCTGAACAGCAATTTGGCAGCATATGATCAACAGGGAAATGTATGCTATCCCACATTCCTAATACCACTGCTCAGTGATTCCCAAACAATACATGAATTACAGCCAACACCAACAGTAATTCCCAGACTCAAATAAATTCAGTTCTTGCAGATTGTATGATTTTTTTCCCCCTTAGTCTCATCAATAAGTACAAGTCTCATCTAATATCTGGTACTAAGAGTACACAAGTCACTGAAAATTCAGATTATCAAAGAACAGCTCACTAGCAAAGGGTTAAGATGTAACTAAATATTGTTTCATCCTAAAGCTTTGCAAACTATACTAGACATTTTGTAGCAATACAGATATTGGGTTATGTTATAGTTATAACTGTAGCATGCTATCTAACACTATAAAATGCATTAATTCTAATTTCTTTTAAATGTATTTTATGACACTCTATACTGAAGCTATAAAATGTCAAGCTGCAATTCTTGCACACTCAAAATAAATGAAAAACCATTTTGAAACAACTATTTGATGAAGCTAATATTTTGTGAAGGAAAATTATTTGACAACTTGAACTTAAGTTAGGATGATAATGCTTTCATTAGAAAGTACAACTTCACAACCACAGTTTCAAGTTTAGTAATCCTACAACACTTCATTGTAAAAGTGATGATAACCAATGCACCTGCATGGACATTTGGCAACAACTGAGCCAGTGATGAATATATCAAACAGACTATTTACACACAAATACTCGGCATCTCCATAATTACTGTTAAATTGCAGGATCATCATTTTCCTTCCTCGTGTTCTACTTTGCAATCTTCAGAATCACCCAAAAATCGAGACATCTGCAGATGGGCTTGTTTGCCTCAGGTAAACATCCACAGTTGCAATGATTTGGTGGAGGAGTTCAGAGCCTAGAGCCCAAGGCCTGGGCTGCTGCTCTTTCCCAGAAAGGACATTCTGTATACATTTTTCCCATTTCCACCAACCCCCAAGGCAATACCAGAAAGACAAGTGGGTCAACGTTAGTGTGACTCCACACACAGCATATCAACTATGTCAACTTTGGAGGGGGTTTTCTCCCCATCCAAGAGATGTATCCCCTTCTCCATTCCAGACAGAACATACTCATTTCTTCTGAACCAAAGTGAGTTTCTTTTGGTAGCCGTCGCCAAACATTTTGCAGTTGGCAGTCTGGTAACTATGGTGATCTTCCCTGGGTTCTGAATACTTACACATTATTGCAAAATTATATCCCTACAAGTGGAAATGTTTGCTTTCCTACACTTTGAACAAGATGTGACCATCGTTTTTTTAAAGTAACATAAATCCTGCACTATCTTGAGGATATATCAAACAAAGAAATGAAATCCTGCTCTGTTAAAGTTAATTTGCATTCAATATCTACTTTTATCCCCCTCCGAGCCAGGGATTCTTAGAATACCATTTCATCTGTTGATTTATCAAAGGGCACCAATAATCCCTAATCAAACCTTGAATCCATGGATGGCATTTAGCCCCTGATTCACAATTTCATGTAAGCTCTCCATGAGCCTATGGGTACCACAGATTTAACTTTTGTCATGGAAGACATCTATGCCATTGGCACTGATTTCTCTCGGTGGATCTGTGCCTTAGATGCTTAATCATGTAACTTCATCAGGCACCAAGATAGGTCGATCCCTCATTCTGAACCTAAACTGAGATTATCTTGCTCAGATTACAGTGCCTTTTTCTATACCGCACCTCATTCCTTGTGTTCCACTCCATAGTTATTAAAAGCAGCATTTTGTACGAAGTCTATTGGACAAAGAGCATTCAGAAAGATTGCTCAAATTATTTAAGTCCAACTGGACTAGAGGTTTAGGCTTTCTTATCTTCAGTTAGTGCCTAATGCACTAGTTAGTTGAATGCATTGACCCTTTTCTACCAGCTAATAGAGTAGGATATGGTGGAAAATCTTGAGACACTACCACGGAAATGGACATGGGCCCATTTTTGTACGCCAATGCAAGGTATCTATACAGCAGCTGACTAGAGTAGCTTCAAAAAGCACCACTGTCTAGATCATCCTGCTAAAAAAAAGTTTGGGAGACCAATGCTTCACCTCTCTCTCTCCAGCTCAGGCTGGACAAGCCACATCACTTCCTAAGCTAGCACTTCCGTAGAGGCATTCCATGAGATGTACAGTAATAAATTGAGAGAGCTTGTAGATTATTTGCCTTTAGGCACATTAGTCATGGTTTTTCAAATGAAGCTGAGCTTCACATACCATATTTCCGCCCTCCCCCTGTTCTCCATCTATGACAGAAGAAATGGGGCCCAAGTTGTCTGATCACTTAGCTTTACATTAGATGCCACATGCGGCCCAAAGAATTGAAAACCAAGTGATACATGAATCTTGAATGGAAAGATGTGCGAACGATCACATGGCTGTGAACTGAAAATTGAATTAACCGATTCTGTGGATTTTTCCCCCCTGTTGGTTTGAATATTTTATTGATGGCATGTGGAGTGCACCATTATTTTAAGAATGACACAGAATAATAACTGTCATCATATGAACACTTAACCAGCTTGTGTCAAACTTCTCTCTGCTATTTTAACTGGGGCATTGCTCTATTTTAAATGTGTTAATGCTACTATTAAAATAGCAGAGGGGGATTTGGTACAAGCACACAAAGTGCTCATAAAATATCACTGGCAGGAATTTCTACCCTAATTAGTACAACGCCTAGACATTGTACATGTACTTTTGCTTGCTGTTAATACCAAACTTTTCATAGGAATATGTCATGTTTTGAGACTCTGCTATACAGGTTTATATAAGTGTTGACAAATACATTGATGTTAACTTCACAGTGGTATATAAGTTGAAGCATATTAAAATATGCTAAATTGATTTACTCCAGACCAGAGTTATCATATATGAATAATAAAAACAGAAAACGCTGGAAATACTCAGCAGGTCAGGCAGCATCTGTAGAGAGAGAAACAGAGTTAACGTTTCAGGTCGATGATCCTTCGTCAGGGTCATCGACCTGAAACGTTAACTCTGTTTCTCTCTCTACAGATGCTGCCTGACCTGCTGAGTATTTCCAACGTTTTCTGTTTTTATTTCAGATTTCCAGCATCCGCAGTATTTTGCTTTTTTATTATATATTAATGCTGTTTTCCATTAACAGCACTTAAAACTGTTAAAAACACTGCTTTATAACAGGGTCATTATAAATAGCTTGAAAGTGCCAAAAGTTACTTTCAATTTCACAAACTACCCAAGAATGGGAAAAGGATTAAGGGAATATACAGTCATTTTTTTTCCCTTATTGAGATCATCAATGGTTTTAAATGGCTTTAATCTTTGGAAACCAGCTTGCATACACAAAATATTCCCAATAAGGTGGAATGATCGATTATTATCTATGGTGAGAGTTACAGAAATAAAGGAAGGTGTTTTTATATATTTTTTCCACTACCTTGTAATCGAGTTGGTGACAGCATTCAATTCGTAACAGTCTACTGTCAGTGGATGCATCCACTTTCCCTGGTAGTGTTAGTGAGCTGCTCAGTCTCGTGAACTTGTGAGCTGAGCACTGTGATTAGATCTTCATATTCACAAATACATGAGTGTTGGACTTCTCATGATGCGTGGAGGAAATGTAAATTTCAATCCTAAGTAAATTATTGCTTACAACACAGTAACATTACAATTACAAAATATTCGTTCACTCCAGTCACTGATCTGAAATTGCTTTTCTTAATTAAAATCATGACACAGGTGAGGAAATGCTCCATCAGCAGCTGGCAAAATTTTCCCCCTTGAAACAGTGTCAGCCGTGGCTCAGTGGGTAGCACACTCGCCTCTGAGTCAGAAGGTTGTGGGTTCAAGTCCCACTCCAGGGACTTGAGCACATTAAATCTAGGCTGACACTCCAATGCAATGCTGAGGGAGTGCTGCACTGTCAGAGGTACCATCTTTTGGATGAGACATTAAACCGAGGCCTCGTCTGCTCTCTCAGGTGGACGTAAAAGATCCCATAGAAACATAGGAGCAGGAGTAGGCCATTCGGCCCCTCGAGCCTGCTCCGCCATTCAATGCGATCATGGCTGATCATCCAAATTCAGTACCCAGTCCCTGCTTTCTCCCCATACCCCTTGATCCCTTTAGCCTTAAGAAATCTATCCAACTCCTTCTTGAATATATTTAATGAATTGGCCTCTACTGCCTTCTGTGGTAGAGAATTCCACAGGTTCACCACTCTCTGGGTGAAGAAATTCCTCCTCATTTCTGTCCTAAATGGCCTACCCCTTATCCTTGGACTGTGACCCCTGGTTCTGGACTCCCCGACCATCGGGAACATCCTTCCTGCATCTAGTCTGTCCAGTGCTGTCAGAATTTTGTAAGTTTCAATGAGATCCCCTCTCATTCTTCTAAACTCCAGCGAGTACAAGCCCAATCAACCCAATCTCTCCTCATACATCATTCCTGCCATCCCAGGTATCAGCCTGGTGAATCTTCGCTGAACTCCTTTCATGGCAAAAACATCCTTCCTGAGATAAGGCGACCAAAACTGCACACAATGCTCAAGGTGTGGTCTCACCAAGGCCCTGTACAACTGCAGCAAGACATCCTTGTTCCTGGACGCAAACCCTCTCGCTACAAAGGCCAACATACCATTTGCCTTCTTAAGCGCCTGCTGAACCTGCATGCTTACCTTCAGCGGCTGGTGCACAAGGACAAAAAGCAAGTAAGTGATTGGTTGGTGAGTATTTCTCTCTTTTTAAACTTTAACTCTGTGGTTTATAGTTTTTAAGCTCTCTGTGGTGTAGCGGGGACTGTTGGTAAACCAGGGCCCTTAAATATACCATTTAACTGTAGTGTAATTGGGATTGATTTAATTTAATTTAATTTCAATTAATTAAAGGGTAAGTCATGAAAGGAGAGCCCGGCCCCGTGGTATGCTCCTCTTGCGCTATGTGGGAACTCAGGGACACTGCCTGTGTCCCTGACAACTATGTGTGCAGGAAGTGTGTCCAGCTGCAGCTACTGCCAGACCGCATTGCGGCGCTGGAGCTGCGATTGGATACATACTGGACCATTCGCGATGCTGAGGACGTCGTGGATATCACGTTTAAGCAGTTGGTCACACCGCAGGCAAAGGTTGGACAGGCAGAAAGGGAAGGGGTGACCAACAGACAGAGTACTAGGCGCAGGCAGGTAGTGCAGGGGTCCCCTGTGGACATCCCCCTCTCAAACAGATACACCACTTTGAGTACTGTTGGGGGAATGGCTTATCAGAGGAAGGCAGCAGCAGCCAACTTCCTGGCACCAGGGTTGGCTCTGCTGCACAGGACGGGAAGAAAAAGAGGGGTAGAGCTATAGTAATAGGGGATTCTACTGTAAGGGGGATAGATAGGCGTTTCTGCGGCCGCAAACGAGACTCCAGGATGGTGTGTTGCCTCCCTGGTGCAAGGGTCAAGGATGTCTGAGCGGCTGCAGAACATTTTGGAAGGGGAGGGTGAACAGCCAGTTGTCGTGGTGCACATAGTTACCAACGATATAGGTAAAAAACGGGATGAGGTCCTAAAAGCTGAATATAGGGAGTTAGGAGGTAAATTTAAAAAGACCTCAAAAGGTAGTAATCTCAGGATTGCTACCAGTGCCACGTGCTAGTCAGAGTAGAAATAGAAGGACATTTCAGATAAATACGTGGCTAGAGGAATGGTGCGAGGGGGAGGGATTCAAATTCCTGGGACATTGGAACCGGTTCTGGGGGAGGTGGGACCAGTTCAAACCGGACGGTTTGCACCTGGGCAGGGCCGGGACCGATGTCCTAGGGGGAGAGTTTGCTACTGCTCTGGGGGAGGGTTTAAACTAAAATGGCAGGGGATTGGGAACCTGAGCAGGGGGACAGAGGAAAGGGAAACAAGGATAAGAGCAAAAGATAGGAAGGAGAAAAACAAAAGTGGCAGTCAGAGAAATCAACGGTTTAAATAAAACATGGCCACAGTAAATAATAATTCTCATCGGTCTAAGAGCGTTAAAAAAACAAGCCTGAAGGCTTTGTGTCTTAATGCGAGGAGCATTCGTAATAAGGTGGATGAATTAGCTGTGCAAATAGAGGTAAACGAATATGATTTGGTTGGGATTACGGAAACATGGCTCCAGGGTGGCCAAGGCTGGGAACTCAACATCCAGGGGTATTCAATATTCAGGAAAGATAGGCAAAAAGGAAAGGGAGATGGGGTAGCATTGCTGGTTAAAGAAGGGATTAACACAATTGTAAGGAAGGATATTAGCTCTGATGATGTGGAATCTGTATGGGTAGAACTGAGAAATACCAAGGGGCAGAAAACGTTAGTGGGAGTGGTATATAGACCTCCAAACAGTAATGCTGAGGTTGGGGATGGCATTAAAAGGGAAATTAGAGAAGCGTGCAATAAGGGCACAGCAGTCATCATGGGTGACTTTAATCTACATATAGGTTGGGCTAACCAAATTAGTAACAATACTGTGGAGGAGGAATTCCTGGAGTGCTTGCGGGATGGTTTCCTGGACCAGTATGTCGAGGAACCAACCAGAGATCAGGCCATCTTAGACTGGGTATTATGTAACGAGAAAGGATTAATTAGCAATCTTGTTGTACAAGGCCCCTTGGGTTGGAGCGATCATAATATGATAGAATTCTTCATTAAGATGGAGAATGAAGTGGTTGACTCAGAGACTAGGGTCCTGAATTTAAATAAAGGAAACTACGATGGTTTGAGGAGCGAGTTGGGTAGGATTGATTGGGGAATGTCACTCAAAGGGTTGACGGTGAATAGGCAATGGCAAACATTCAAAGACCACATGGATGAACTACAGAATTTGTTCATCCCAGTTTGGCATAAAAATAAAACAAAAAAGGTGACTCAACCATGGCTAACAAAGGAAATTAGGGATAGCATAAGATCCAAGGAGAGGACATATAAATTGGCCAGAAAAATCAGTAAACCTGAGGATTGGGAGCAGTTTAGGATTCAACAAAGGAAGACAAAGGGATTAATTAAGAAGGGGAAAATAGAATATGAGAGTAAGCTTTCAGGGAACATAAAAACTGACTGTAAAAGCTTTTATAGATATGTGAAGAGAAAAAGATTGGTGAAGTCAAGCGTAGGTCCCTTGCAGTCAGAATCAGGGGAATTTATAATGGGGAACAAAGAAATGGCAGACCAATTAAATACATATTTTGGTTCTGTCTTCACAAAGGAGGACACAAATAACCTCCCAGAGATGTCGGGCAACATAGGATCTAATGAGAGGGAGGAATTGAATTAAATCAGTATTTGTAGGAAAATGGTGTTAGGGAAATTGATGGGATTGAAGGCCGATAAATCCCCAGGGCCTGATAATCTACATCCTAGGGTACTTAAGGAAGTGGCCCTAGAAATAGTAGGTGCATTGCTGGCCATCTTCCAAAATTCTATAGACTCTGGAACAGTTCCCATGGATTGGAGGGTAGCTAATGTAACCCCACTATTCAAAAAAGGTGGTAGAGAGAAAACAGGAAATTATAGACCAGTAAGCCTGACATCGGTAGTGGGGAAAATGTTGGAGTCCATTATAAAAGATGTAATAGCAGAGCACTTGGAAAACAGTGACAGGATCGGACAAAGTCAACATGGATTTACAAAAGGTAAATCATGCTTGACTAATCTACTGGAATTTTTTGAGGATGTTACTGGTAGAATAGATAAGGAAGAACCAGTGGATGTGGTGTATTTGGACTTTCAGAAGGCTTTCGATAAGGTCCCACATAAGAGATTAGCGTGTAAAGTTAAAGAACATGGGATTGGGGGTAAGGTACTGACTTGGATAGAGAACTGGTTGGCAGACAGGAAAGCAAGGAGCTGGAATAAACGGGTCTTTTTCCGAGTGGCAGGCAGTGACTAATGGGGTACCACAGGGATCGGTGCTAGGACCCCAGCTATTCACAATATATATTAAATGATCTAGACGAGGAAACTAGATGTAATATCTCCAAGTTTGCAGATGACACAAAGCTGGGTGGACGTGTGTGCTGTGAGGAGGATGTCGAGAAACTCCAGTATGATTTGGACAGGTTGGGTGATTGGGCAGATGCATGGCAGATGCAGTATAATGTGGATCAATGCGAGGTTATCCACTTTGGTGGCAAAAACATGAAGGCAGATTATTATCTGAACGGCAATAGATTGGGAGAAGGGGAAGTGCAAAGAGACCTGGGTGTCCTTGTGCACCAGTCGCTGAAGGTAAGCATGCAGGTGCAGCAGGCGGTTAAGAAGGCAAATGGTATGTTGGCCTTCGTTGCGAGAGAATTCGAGTACAAGAGCAAGAATGTCTTGCTGCAGCTGTACAGGGCCTTGGTGAGACCACACCTTGAGTATTGTGTGCAGTTTTGGTCATCTTATCTGAGGAAGGATGTTCTTGCCATGGAGGGAGTGCAACGAAGATTCACCAGACTGATACCTGGGATGGCAGGAATGACATACGAGGAGAGATTGGGTCGATTGGGCTTATATTCGCTAGAGTTTAGAAGAGAGGGGATCTCATTGAAACTTATGAAATTCTAACAGGACTAGACAGACTAGATGCAGGGAGGATGTTCCCGATGGCGAGGGAGTCCAGAACCAGGGGTCACAGTCTAAAGATAAAGGGTAAGCCATTTAGGACAGAGATGAGGAAGAATTTCTTCACCCAGAGAGTGATGAACCTGTGGAATTCTCTACCACAAAAGGCAGTTGAGGCCAATTCATTAAATATATTCAAGAAGGAGTTAGATATATTTCTTAAAGTTAAAGGGATCAAGGGATATGGGGAGAAAGCAGGGACAGAGTACTGAATTTGGATGATCAGCCATGATCTCATTAAATGGCAGAGCAGGCTCAAGGGGCCGAATGGCCTACTCCTGCTCCTATTTTCTATGTTTCTATGGGATCACCTGGGCTGGCCCAACCAATCAATCAATCAAAAAGGGGGATCCCCATTATGCGTACGGGGATTCCATTTAGGTACAGCATCCCCATAAGCATGAATAGGAATCCTCTAAAAAACAATTACACACCAGTTAAATAAAAATAAATTACATGTTCAAAATTAATTGAAATACAATTTAAACATTTAAAACAAAAATTTAATTTTTTGAAAAATAAATAAGCGTTTTAAAGGGGCTAAGAATGACCTAAACTAATTTTAAAAGTTTTTTTATGTTTAAAAATTCTTTTAATATTTATTTAAACTCTTACGCTGGTAAAAGTAGGCCTCATGTCTGCTTTTACCAGGTGTAAGAGTTACACAGGCATTCGCTGGGCAGTAGTTGGGCAAATAGCCCAACACTCCACCAGTGAATGTCCATTTCCCGGGGATGGGGGGGATCTTTCAAGCTGAAACTTGACAGATCGCAAGTTCCGGGTTTTGGCACATGCGCATCACACGCGGAGACCTGGAACTTCCGGGACACTTACAGCCGCGTACACACCGCGTATGCGGTCATAGGCCCCGGATAATCTGGGGCCAACAGATCTGATATTATCTGTATATCCTTTGCTTTGAAAATAGACTGCACAAATATTATCACTTTAACACATTTGTATGCAATGCCTTGGTCCTCTAATTTATTGCATCCATTCATTTATTTTAACTGGCTTAATGACTCCATTAAAGTATCTGAAAGAAACTGCATATAAATGAGCATTTGGATGCTAATATTCACTCACAGTAATTTCAAAGCTCGAGTGTGATTTTTTCCCCAAACTATAAGAAAGTAGATTCAATTGTTGCAGTGTATAATGCAGCTTCTTTGAAAAGTTGTGTTAACAAAAATGGATGGAACTTGAGGGAAAATCATACAAAATGTTTTAAATGGCAACTCATTTGTATATTATCTTAACACTTTGCAATTTAGGAAAAAAAAACCCTCTCTTTTAACTATGGGATTTCAAAATCGAAAGAGAATGGCTATTTCTCTGTTCCCGAGGATAGTACGTGGAATAGGTGTTAATAAATAGGTTGTAAACATTATTAGATTTATTTTTAAAAGTCATCACAGGTGAATTAAAGAGCAGTAACTGCTGAAAAGTGGAGAGAAATGTAAAATTGTCTGTGAAACACTTCATACCAAAGGATGGTAGTAGGTTGTAAGTTATTGGTTCTGGAGATAAGAGCAATGGACTTTCAAATCAAAAGATCCATAAATCTGAATGTAGACTCTATTGATGTTCAAAGCCGACATCAGTATTGGGAAGATGCTAGAATCTATTATTCAGGACATGATAACAGGGCACTTAGAAAATCATAATATGATTGGCAGAGACAACATGGTTTTATGAAAGGGAATTTATGTTTGACAAATCTGTTGAGTTGTTTGAGGTTGTTACTAGTAGGGTGGATAAGGGGGAACCAGTGGATGTAGTGTATTTTCAAGAAGCATTTGATAAGATGCCAGGCAAGAGGTTCTTACACATAATTAGGGCTCCTGGGATTGGGGGTAATATATCAGCATGGATTGAGGATTGGTTAATGGACAGAAAACAGAGAGTAGGAATAAATGGCCCATTTTCGGGTTGGCAGTCTGTAACTAGTGGGGTAGCGCAAGGATCAGTGATGGGGCCTCAGCAATTTACAATCTGGATGACTTAGATGAGGGGACCGAGTGTAATGTATCCAATAAGGGGTCGGGCATTTAGGACTGAGACAAGGAGAAATGTCTTCATTCAAAAGGTTGTGAATCTTTGGAATTCTCTACCCCAGAGGGCTCTGGATGCTCAGTCGTTGAGCAAAGACAGAGACTGATAAGATGTTTGGATACTAAGGGAATCAAGGAATATGAGGCTAGTGCAGGAGGATGGAGTTGAGATAGAAGATCAGCCATGATCTTATTGAATGGTGGAGCAGGCTCAAAGGGCTATATGGCCTACTCCTGCTCCTATTGCTTATGTTCTTAAACACACCTACCTATGGCAAGTTTTGCCATATTTTAGCGAGATCAATGGATAAATTACTGCAGAACAGCTGGGGAGATCTTACCAGTGTCCTGGCCAATATTATTCCTCAACCAACATCACTAATTAAGCAAAAAACAGATGATCTGGTCATTAGCACATTGCTGTTTGTGGGGGGACTGCCTAAGAAGAGAAGAGGAGTTTGTGGGACCTTGCTGTGCGCAAACTTGCCAATGTGTTTCCTACATTACAACAGTGACTCCACTTCAAAAGTACTTCATTGGCTATAAAGTGACTTAGGACATCCTGAAGTTGTGAAGGGCGCTATATAAATGCAAGTTCTTTCTTTCTTTAGCTGTAGAGTCCCTGCCTTCCAACACGAGGGAAGAATTGGCTTGGTTGCTGCCTGTATTGACAGCATAAAAATATTTAGAATTCTTTCTGGCCAGTGAAATCATAAACCCGTTCTTTTTGAAAGTGTTTTTGATTTCACTAAAAATACCAATCAGAGGAAATTTAATGCATTTATGATGTTGCTATGTGTAGCAGCCAGTGCAATTCTTCTCCCATGGTACTGTAATGGCAGAAAGTGTCATGGCTTCCGGGCAAGAGAATCCACTGGACACTGACGGAAAGGAGTTCCGTTTTCAGATGCCATGATTTGACCTACTTGTTTCTTTACATTTGCTGGTGATGGCAGAGCAGCACTGGAAGTAGGTAATGAAGGGTTCACAGCAGAGGCTTGTGACACTCCCAACTGAAGGATGCTTTACAGAGATGGGCACCCCTTTGGGAGCTAAAGAGAAAAAATTAGGGTAGGTAAGAAAAGCTAACATAATTAGCAGTGATTTCCTTCAGCAGTTATGCTTGACAAACCATTATGCCACTAGGGGAAATTACATTAAACTTTGCTAAAAAAACAATCAATTATCAACCATCAGTAAAAGAAGTGAAAATGTTTTGGTTGGTGACTTAATTCATTCCAGCTCAGCCAATGGCCGCAAAATCCGTCTGCCCAAAAGCAGCAGCTTCCTTCTTAACGCAGTAAACAAAATGACAGTAAATCTGTCAGCATGCTGTCAAACATCACAAGAAACCATGCTTCTGCAGACCTGTCAAATTTAATTAAAGGTACATGTCCTCCAGTGCAATCAACACATAGGGAAAAGTGCGCACACTGTCTGCACGAAAATAGTAGAGCTGTTCGTTATAAACGCTGTTGACTGGATATAGTAAACAATCTACTAAAATAAGGAGGTGAAACTCTTGACTGGTCATTCTAATCTGGTGGCTGCGGCAGCTGAGCTATCTGGGTGTTAATTTCCTCAGTGCTACTACAGCTCCGTCATCATCAGTTCAACGGAAACCCTGCACGAAAACGGGGTTTCTGCCGAAGTTACGGTGGTGAAGAGGGAGAAGCCCCAAGGAAACTCAACCCCTGGGAAACTTGGCCCCCGGGAAACTCGGCCCCCAGGAAACGCCCGTGCAGCATTTAAAAAGACAATCCAGCGGATACTTCAGCAACAGACGAGGGAACAAAGTAGTAAGCGAGGAACACTGCTTGGTTCCTTCATTTCACTCTCTAATAACTTTACTGCATGTCTTACCAATACTTTTAATACACTTGTTATAAATCTCATCACCGGGATACTGAATTAAAGGATCAGCCATGATCTCATCGAATGGCGGAGCAGGCACGAAGGGCCGAATGGCCTACTCCTGCTCCTATCTTCTATGTATCTATGTATCTATGTATAAAGAAACTACTCATGAAATAACACTGGACGGCCAGCTGGTGGCGCCGTCCAAGGAGTATAAATACTCGGGCGTGGGCCCAGCTTGCCCAGGGATATTTTGTAAGACAGGAACTACAGGAAACTCTCTTTTATCCGGCACGGACGGGACCGACGTGGTGCCGGCTCATCAAAAATTCCGGATAACCGAACGCTATAGTAAAAGATACGGAGCTGAGAGCTCCGTATAAGGTAACAAACCCTGTTGCTTAGCAACAGCTTCAAAACAATGGCCACAAGTTGCAAGCGTCTCTGTAGCTTAGCAACAGCTGCAGCCACACCCTTGCACAGCAACACATGGAGCAAGGCAAGTAATAAAAGTTAGCTGAACCTACCCCTGAATTTTGCCGGTTAACTGACATTTCCAGTTATTTAGGGGCCGGTTAATCGAAAGTTTCCTGTAGTGAAGTACAACTAGACCTCCATGTTTTGGAACAAGTTGATTAAAGCCTTGCTTTATACTCAAACCAAGTGCGTAGTGAGTTTTATTACGTCAACACTTGTATTATATTATGACCACCCAAGCACCGTCTATGCTGAAAGGGCAGCAGGACATGTCACTGAGCCAGAGAAAAAGGACGTACAACTTCAATCATTGAGTCTTCCAAGCCCTCCTGGAGGGCATTGAAGGCAGGTGAACAGGCTCCTGGTATGTGTGCCACCAAGGCAACCAGAATTATCACACGTGCCACCTGGAGGGAGGTGGCACTGGCACGGACTGCCAACTCCCTCAATCCGATGACTACAGAACAATGCTGCCAAAAGCTCCACATCCTCAGCGGAGCAGGCACGGTAACGCTGCACACCTTGCCCTTTTCTTCCTTGCTCACCTTGGACCAGCACACTCTGCACCCTCTTAAAGTAACACTTGTGCAACAAATGCTTCACAGTGTTTGCTGGTTAAGTAGGGGCTCCAGCTCAGCAGCTTGCACTCGGGCTACCCGCTTTGAGGAGAAGTGCCATGCAGCTCATGGTGAGCCACTCAGCTTATCCTGGGAGATAGCGATGTCTGGCGCCAGAGTGAAAAATGGGAGGCAACACCAAGCTGCCAAGGAGATAGTTGGCATTTGATTAGAGCCTTCACAGTCCCATGAGCCTGTTGTAGACAATGAGCAGCCAACCACCTCCTGTGGTCCTGGCCCTCGGTGACATCTTGAAGAAGCATGAAAATATGCACCCATAGAGAATGCCATACTTGCTTCTGGCTGTTGGTAGGGAGTGGGGGGGGGGGGGTGTAAGAGAGAAGGGGAGGGGTAATGGGAGTCTGAAAATCTGCTGGTGATCTGATCCTGTGAGAAACAATTAGAAATTCACATCCCACGATGCCCATTCTCAATGTTCCAAACCCTGGATCACTCTCCCAACATTAACAACCCAGATCCACCTCCTTCCACTCCCAAGTACTCCCAAGTTCCTACAGCTTATCGTCTACCAACCTGCAACATGTACCTCTGTATCCTCAGCTTTGAAAAACCAGCTGACCTTGCACTGTGGTGGAACAGCACCGTCACAGCTCAAGATGCAGTTCCACGGTCCTACTGCAGGAGGTGCTGCTCAGAAGGGCGGCCCTTTTTGCTGGTGAGGGGCATCCCGCTGTGAAGAGCAGCATGGGTGAAGGTGGCAGAAAAGATCAATACAATTTCACCACTCCACAGATTTGGCAAAGAGAGATGACCCTCACCGTGGCAATCTTCCAGCGACCTGTAAATTTCTTGCACATTCATCACACTTTGCCAAATGTTGCCAGGGTGCCTTACAATGCATGCTAAGAGGGCACATGACCAACACTCTGACAATTGCTCAATGACTTCCCAAATGCATGGGAAGCCTATGCTTTTGTTGCACACTATTATCATTGCCATGCCAATCCGTTTGCACTGCCGTCCATGAAAAGTGCAAACAGCAAGAACGCTGCCAACACCAGCTACCTGCAAGTTACACATTCAGAGACTCACATACAGTAGGGTCTGGGCTGCGCGCTTGGCTATCACACGCCTCTCAGCTTCCTCATTCCAATACATGTCCGTTTTTATCTACTTACAGGAGGAAGTCATCCATAATAAGTGGCAGCACAGGGGACCCCTCAAGCAGAAGGCCTCTGACCTCTTAGAAGAGAGCCCTGCTAATTTTGGGCCTGGAGATAATTGGGAGTGGGGAAAGGGGGAGGTCAATGGCCTTCCCCAACTTCAGGACTAGTACCGTGCGATGCTTTTTTATTCATTCCCCACCCCAACCCCCTCACTGAATCACAAGTATACAGTGGCCCACAGCAGCACAACACACAATATCTTACCATGCAAGCAGTGTTCGAAGTGATATCTTCCTAGCAGAATTGTAGCACATGTTCTTCTGATCATATTCCCGTAAGAGAGAGACTCCAGAGGGTAATATGCACCCAGGTTCCAGAACTTCACAGCATCCTGCACCATGCACGGCTACAGCAGCAAGTAGATGGGCAGATACATTCGCACCAGGGGGCCAGGGGGTTCAGTTCGTGAGCTACAAGAGGGAGCTGGTGATACGTGAGCACGAGTAAGAGCAAGTAGGATTGGAGGAACTGTAACCTCTTGGCTGGAGGGTCTTCAGCTGCTAAACCCAGGGTTTTGGGTCTTACGCAGGGGCAGTCCAGAAACACAGTTTGGTAGGTCAGCATCGCCGGTTCTTGCTGGTATTTTGTAGCAATCCAGCCTGCACAATTTAGTGTCATCTATGAGAGAGTCCACAACTCACATCTGTGCAGTGCTGCATGACCACATGAGCAGAAAGCAGATCACCATGGAGAACGTGATCTCTGTAGTGGAACGCCCCTTGACTGAAATCCTAAGCTTAGGCATAACAAATGTTCTTACTGCGGCTCTGGAGACCTGGGCCAGGGTTTTCCATTTGTGTGCTGACTGTAAGTATAGGTGCACCAGGTTGAATAGCCATAGTAAGCTTATCATTAAATATATAGCCACATATTAAAGATTGATTCTGCAGTGGTTTAATGGCTACACAAAGTCAGACGCGAATGCTAGAACTAATGAGCACGCGTGTGAAATATGTGTAATAAACAACCCAAGACATCAAAGACATGCACAAAAATGGTAGCAGCTAACCTTACTACTAAACCAGCTTACATGTCAACAACGTACACACGTGATGACATATGGTACAGGAAACTTTGTTATATCCGGCACCGACGGGACCGAGCTGTTGCCGATCTATCAAAACTGCCGGACATACAAAGTTAATGTTGAAGCATACGGAGGTTTTCATCTCCGTATCTGACAACAAACACTGTTACTTAGCAACAGCTTGTAAACAGTCGGCCCGTACCTTGGAAGCATCTCTGTAGCTTAGCAACAGCTTCAGAGAGACTTTCCAGAGCCCGACTGTTGAAAACAAAGCCACGAGAAGAAAAAAAAACCTAACAAAACGGCTCCTGATTTCTGCCGGTAGATCGAGGTTTCCGGACATACAACCTCCGGATAAACCAAAGTTTCCTGTACCCACATTTGTCCTATATAATTAAACCTATAAAAGATACCACACACAGGAGCTCCTTGGGGCACTTCAATCCTGACGGAGCCCTTGTAATGTGAATATTGGCACCTATATCTCATATGCACTGCATGTAAGGGGTTGTGATTTATTATGGGAATCAGGGGGAAAACTCTCCACTGGCTGGAGTCATACCTAGCACAAAGGAAGACGGTTGCGGTTGTTGGAGGTCAATCATCTCAGCACCAGGACATCGCTGCAGGAGTTCCTCAGGGCAGTGCCCTAGGCCCAACCATCTTCAGCTGCTTCATCAATTACCTTCCCTCCATCATAAGGTCAGAAGTGGAGATGTTCGCTGATGATTGCACAGTGTTCAGTGCCATTCGCAACTCCTCAGATAATGAAACAGTCCATGCCCGCATACAGCAAGACCTGGATGACATTCAGGCTTGGGATGATAAGTGGTAATTAATATTCGCGCCACACAAGTGCCAGGCAATGACCATCTCCAATAAGAGAGCATCTAACCACCACCCCTTGATATTCAACGACATTACCATCGCCGAATCCACCAACATTAACATCCTGGGGGGTCACCACTGACCAGAAACCTAACTGGACCAGCCACATAAATACTGTGGCTACAAGAGTAGGTCAGAAGCTGGGTATTCTATGGCGAGTGTCTCACCTCCTGACTCTCCAAAGCCTTTCCACCATCTACAAGGCACAAGTCAGGAGTGTGAAGGAATACTCTCCACTTGCCTGGATGAGTGCAGTTCCAGCAACACTCAAGAGGCTCGACACCATCCAGGACAAAGCAGCCCGCTTGATTGGCACCCCATCCACCGACTTAAACATTAACTCCCCCCACCACAGGCGCACCGTGACTGCAGTGTGTACCATCTACAAGATGCACTGCAGCAACTTGCAAAGACTTCTTCGACAGCACCTCTCAAACCCATAACCTCTACCACCTAGAAGAACAAGGGCAGCAGATGCATGGGATCACGACCACCTCCAAATTTCCCTCCAAATCACACACCATCCTGACTTGGAAATATATCGCCGTTCCTTCATAGTCGCTGGGTCAAAATCCTGGAACTCACTCCCTAACAGCACTGTGGGAGTATCTTCACCACACGGACTGCAGCGGTTCAAGAAGGCAGCTCACCACCACCTTCTCAAGGGCAACTAGGGATGGGCAATAAATGCAGGCATTGCCAGCGACGCCCACATCCCAGGAACAAATTAAAAAATATATAAAGTAGCAAAATACTGCGGATGCTGGAAATCTGAAATAACAACAAAAAATGCTGGAAATACTCAGCAGGTCAGGCATCATCCGTGGAGAAATAAAGAGAGTTAACGTTTCAAGTCTGTGACCCTTCGTCAGAACTGAAAACATTTAGAGATGTTTAATGCAGGTACAGAGGCAGGGGAGGAAAGAAAGAACAAAAGGGACGGTCTGTGACAGGGGGGGAAGGTCTTTGACTTGATTTAATATAGAAGTATTAAACAAATGTTCCCTAGTCCTTGAACTTGTATTAGGGGTAAAGGATGCATGACAATATCCTATAATACCTCCACATAAGGGCAATAGGGATATATGACAATATCCTGTCTAAACACCAGCTCGCAATTTCCCCATCACAAGCTGACAACTGCAGAGATGGCGACCCCTGGCCTTGGGGGCTCCAATCCACAGCATTATGTCTTGTCCGGATTCATCATGTTGAACAATTAGATTGAGACAGCCAGAATGCAGGCCGCCACAGCCTCAATGATGTTTGCGAACTGTCTGTTCCCAGACAGATCTTTGGCTAGGCCATAGGAGTTGCCAGTAAGAGGGGAATAGCGGGAACTGCCATAGATGATGGAGGTGTCACTCAGCTTAACACCACAGCCATAAACACCGAGCCGTCCCACTCAAAAGACTGCAATTATGACAGATAGTGCACAGGCCCAAGTAGGCCACTACATTTAATCCCATGGCAGGGCTGTCTACTGTCCCAAGCATGAGGAGTTACTTGTCTCTCCCCGCCAATTCTTTTTAATGGACATTCATTCCCAGCAGCCATTTATCTCATTCCCTCCTTCTACTGGGGAAACATTTAGAAGGTCACACAGTTAGAAAGTAGATAAAAAGAAAGACTTGCATTTATATAGCACCTTTCATGACCTCAGGACGTCCCAAAGCGCTTTACAGCCAATGAAGTACTTATGAAGCAAGCTCCCACAAACAGCAGTGTGATAATGACCAGATAATCTGTTTTTAATGAAGTTGATTGAGGGTTAAATGTTGGCCAGGACACCGGGGATATCTCCCCTGTTCTTCTTCGAAATAATGGGCCGGATTTTCCGCCCCCCACGGGTGCGTACACACCCATTGGGATCTCGCAAGTGCCGGTTTCAGGCATGCGAAGCGCATGCGCTGAAACCCGGCACTTGCGATGTCAAAAATTCTCTTGACAGTTCATCCGCACGCTCAAGAAAAGTGCCTCTGCGGGTGGAGAGTTGCGGGTTTTTTTAAATTTTTTTTTACAACTTTCGCCCGCTGAATGACCGTCAAATTCTTCCGCCTGGTAAGGCCTGCTTTTACCAGCATGAGTTTAAAATAACAAAAAAATTTTTTTTCAATCATTTAAACATTATAAAACCTGTGCAATAAGGTAAGGTTATTTTTAGCCCCTTTAAAACATTTAAATTTATTTTTCAAAAAATTAAATTTTTGTTTAAAATATTTAATTAAATGGCATTTTAATTAATTTTATATATGTAATGGTTTTTATTTATTTATTTCGGTGTGTCGGTGCATTTTTGCAGTCATTCCCAGTCATACTTTTGACAGTTCTGTCCGTAAGGACCTGTCAGAAGTATGAAGGGGGATTCCCTTCTTCCATTGGGTCCCCATGGCCCACGTGATCCCAGGGGAGCTTGCGAACCGCATGCGCCCCTGGGATACCTGGGCCTCTTCGCATTTCGAAGAGGAGAGGCCCAGAATCGCAAGCCTCGGGATCTACAGAACCAGCAGGTAAGTTCATAGATTTTTTTCCGATCAGAGGCATCCTCTCGCAGGATGCCTCCGATCAGAAATTCAGGGCCATTGTCATGGGGTCTTTTACGTCCACCTGAGAGAGCAGACAGAGCCTCGGTTTAACATCTCATCTGAAAGACAGCAGCCCTTCAGCACTGGACTGCAGTGTCAGCCTAGATTTTGTGCACAAGTCTCTAGAGTGGGACCTGAACCCACAAACTTCTGACTCCGAGGCGAAAGTACTACCCACTGAGCCACGGCTTCATATGCGATGATAAACATGAAGCACCAGAGGAAACACCCTGAACACACCTGCACCACATCAGGTACTTCAAGTTATAACACTGGGGTTAACTGGTACTCAAATGTGTCGTAATAGTTAATTTGGGAGTGAAGCAGGTTAATGTACTTGGAGAAATGTTGTGCTATTCAAGATGTAAAGCTGAGGCCAATGGCAACGGTCCCATTTTTTTCCCAGGGTACTGGGCACACGTGCAGATGATCATTGTACATTCGATGGTATAGGTAAATGCAGTTTATCAGAGCCAGCCTTAGTACTCTTGCCAAGGCTACTGTTGGTTGTATATATTATAGCTCAGGGTCTCTTCTTCTCCACCAACACCATGACAATGGCTTTTTGTAGGGTGTAATGCACATCAGGTTCCAATTACCTTGGATATCTAGGCTGGCCGGAGCTGCATGCCTCCTCTGCTACTGCCCTTCTTCTAGAACCAGCAGATAGAAGGGGGTGGCCTGTGGAACATCCCTAGCTCCTATTTAGGCAGAGCTCAATTATATTCGACTTTACAGCATCAATAAACTTTCATACAGCTCTTACTGAATAGATCACTGCATCATGACAATGCTTCCTGCAGTTTTGACATTACGAGTAAATTAATGCTTCTACAGATGACAACAGAACTTAACAATGCTAGGATTGTGAACTTGAATTTTAAGTATGCTACAAGAAATCACAAACGATCTTGGAAGTTATGTGAACAGACATTACCGACAACAAAAGCTATGCTTTGCTGTGTTTTTCCCCGAAGTTTTTCATCAGATACTCCCATTTTCTCCTCGTGCTGGCTGATTGCCATCTAGCCACAACTTTCCCCATTCGCAATGCTATCCTGCTTTCACCTGGTGAGGGGTAAAAAATGAGGATTGAAAGGCAGGCGCTAGCAGCGTTTGCCTTGATGAGGCCTTCATGCAAAGGCACAGTTTGGGGATCCTCCATTTTACTAGACAAGGATACTAAATACCACCTACTTAATCTGGGGCCAAATCCGTACACGTACGATCATGAAAAGGCATGTTTGCGATAAATATAAAAATAATTGACAAAATGATCAGGGACCATTACATAGGTGTTCTTACACTGGACCCGCTTGGAGCCCTGTGGTACCTAATGCCGACTCTGAAGACAGGTAATGACTTATTTGCCTAATTTTTCTTCAACTGATTTACTGAGTTAGCCAAGAATAGCAAGGCTCTTAAGCTATTTCTAGACTAAAAATGAATCAATAACACGGGAAGCCAGGAAGTGCTCCCCTCCCCAAAAGGTGCCACATCCACATTACTGTTTATATAACCTTTGTATGTTTGGATTAGAACTCTAATTTGATAGGCAATTAGTTTCTATCAGTTCTGTTCTTTTAAAACAAAGTGTGCATGCAAAAGTCATCCTGTCCAAGGCAAGGCATATATTTTATTGCACTCTTCTGCTCCCACTGTTCATCAATGGGAGTGTGTGCAGTGATGTAATTATGAAGCACAGTCAAGCTGATGTGCTCAGGCTAGATTCCCCCAGAGTAGTGGCATATAGAGAGTAGAGCCTGCATGCTTATCAACTCTGCCTTTTCCCTCTCTTCCCTTGACAAATCACCTTCACCTTACCTTAAAACGTGCATAGCTTTTCTACTGAAAGTTAGAGAAACATAATGAGGGATCTATGTTTAGCTCTCATGTCCCGATATGGTACAATCCTATTACTGAGATTAACCACACAGAGATTTACTGGCAGCAGTATAGGTCTGATAGTACTCAGAGACTGTGTCACAGATTTAGGTTATTGCAGCTTTAATAAACCAAAATTGAAACATACTATTCCTAATAAAGATTTATTTAAACGTCTACCAATTAAGCATACACACTTCAACAGTGGGGATTTAGGCAGAAGCTTCTTCAATCCCCAAGTAAAACGGCAAGAGGTCCAAATATAGCCTCTAAATGTAAAAATAAAATTGTGATAAGATTTAAAGAGAGATTTATTCCAAATTCTCAGGCAATCTCGTCAAGGTGTTGCAGACATGATTACTGATGAAGAGCTAAGGAATAAAGTCTGGAGGTCAATCACATTGGCAGAGAGAGAAACTGGAAACAAACAAATTCAGTTGAAAGTGTGCCAAAGAACATATTGGACCACTTTACATCTAAATGAGACATTGGTACTGCAGGTTTGAACTTCTGTACATCCTATGGGATTGCAACACCAAAGCCTTTCTGGATGAAAGTCCTGGAGATTGACAAAGGGAACCACTCTTCCCAATGCTGATTACCACTAAAAATATGCAACTCTCCAAATCTAGCAACATCAGGAATCCATAGACTGTGCTATACATTAATGACCATTGTAAAGTGTACCACCTGAAGACAGCAGGGATTGCACTGAAAAATGAAACGCCTTCATTAAGGAGACCTTTCAATGTGCAAATGTTTAGATTACAGCAAAGGGCCCCCAGGGGAACTTGGAAAAGAACTAGGTCCTCATATAATAGATGTATAAAAGAATAATGGATGTGAGATTCGCCTCAAGGGAATGTCCTCTTTCAAGTTATTGTTTTCCCTCTTGTCCTTTAGCAACTATCTCACAAATTGAATGTATTGAGCTTACTGTACAATTGGTGTTCAATTTCTAAGCCTCATTTGTATTGGTTATATCCATGTATCCCCATCTATCTATATTTATTTATAGTTTTGTATGCTGTGTACAATAATGTAATCAAAAGTTTAATTCAAAAAGCAAAATGCTTCATGTATCAAAGGGTACTCCAGTAGAATGCCTACTGCTATGCAACAAGTCCACTTTGTTCACATTAATATTAAAAATGTTCTTTTTAGCTGCCAAGGGTAAATAGAAAACTATACTTCTGAGGAGACTTGCGATAATAGGAGAAAAGTCGAAGATGAAGTTTAATTATGAAAGGTGAATAGGGAAAAGACTATTTCCGCTGGATGAGGAGTCAGTGATGGGAGAACATCAACTTAAAATTATCACGAAGGAGAGAAGTTCGGAGAAATTGCTTTACACAGAGGGCTGTTAGAATATGGAATGTGTTACTACTGGAAGCAGAGACCACTGCATCTTTGAAGAAGAAAATGGATAAATATTTGAACTAGAGGAAGATACAAAGCTATGGCAAGCAGGACAGTGGGTTTTGTTTTGGATTGTTCGAGCAAAGAGCTGGCACAGGCAGGATGTCCTTCTGTGCTATAAACTTGAATGGGAACAAAATAGATTCTTGCACATAACAGATCTGGTGCTCAGTCTGGGGAGGGGGGGGAACAAATCTTCATCTTATGTTGTACACTTCTGTGGGAAAAGAGATTCTTGGACAAAGTGACTTTAATGCTCACTCTGGAAAAAGAGGAAAATATATCGCCAATAGTGATCTTTGTTTAAAAATATCTGACTATCAGTATCTTATTAAAATGATAATGCCCCAATGTATTTACCTTTTTGCAGTGTGAGCAGGTACAACAAAAAAAACTGCATATGTAGCAGTATGTGTGCGTATAGATGACGTATTTTGGTATTGTCCACAGCACAGGCTAGTGTAGTTATATTTTATGTAAATAGCTAGCATACAGAGCTGGCCTGCTTTTTTTTTTGACTAATGTTGGTAACTGCCCACAAATTGCAGAGTATGCCTCAGAGAAGCGTTACCATTTAATTTTACTTATATGTTTTTCTTTATTATGCAAAAATCACTGCAGGATTATGATTATTCAATGTCTGTGCGTACCGTTTGCCCGCAGCCAATATTCATCTTACAGAAGCAAAGAGAGCTAACACAGCCCTTTCGACATGTATTTTTAACATTCCTGTGCAAACTTCTGAAGTACATTGCATAATATAAGCAACTGAGGCAAAACCTATCCTGCACAAATACAAATATACAATGGCAATTCCACAGAATTCAAAAATTCATAATTCTAAAAATATATTGCAACTTCTTCTGTCAAATGTATGTACCTCCCCCTATTATCAAATAATTATTCAACTGGTTGCATTGTGGCTGGAACCTTAGCCATGCCTTTTGTATGATCTGTTTGGCCCATGAAATCCTTTGGGGGAACATTGAAATAAAAAAAATATGGTGTAGGCTCTGTGTTTTATTCAGTAAGACATTCATGCTTGTCTTTTTTATTTTGAGAGCGTGCTGTCAGGTTGAGAATTTAATTTAAACTAATGGTATAAGGTGTAGGCATAAGCAGTTATAAATCTGCAATACCTTGTACTGTAAGCTTTGTTACAATTACAGTTCATCCTCAATATGCATTGAGGGCATGTAAAGGGCTACCAATGAGATTTGTGAAGTATATCCACAAGCAAAGCTGATTGTAACTTGCTCGCTTTACTCATGAGTTAGTTAGACAGCCAACTTTACCAGTGGATATACCTACTCACTACTTGCAATAACATTCTACTTATGTCATAACATTAAATATTTTATTAAAAATGTTTTTATTATAAATATAAAATATATTAAGTCCCCACACTTTATCTGTGCTACAAGGAACTGTAATACTATTATATTTGAAACTGCAGCACTTCTCACTATATTACACAAGTCAATCATGCAATCTACTTAATTTCATAAGCGTGACTTTTTCCCTTTTTATTTACAAGGTAACACAATTTTCTTAATTGTTTCCTGCGCATGTGTTACTTGGATACATTTTAGCCATCAAATTCATTCCTATTTTTAATATGAATAAGTTAGCAGTTTGAACTCTCGAACGAACCAGCCACTGGCATGGAAGGGAATGGAACACCATCCTCTTGGCTAAAATGCTGCAATAAAATCAACTGAACTAAAATACTTATGATTTTGCATTTTCTGCCATGTTCTTGCATTCAATTCAATTGCAGAAATACAAATATTTATAGAGGACATGTTATACAAGACTGATCCTCCATTAATTTCATTGGTCAGCTTCCACTCCCAAAATGTTTAAATGGGTACCACGATAACTGAAACTTTTCTTCATATTCAATGTTGCATGTGATCTCACGATATCCCTAATATACTTGGATCATGGAAACATTTTGGCTCCAAATAATATGAATTGCCTCTAAAGGCTTGGTGAAGATGATTAAATTGGCCACAAATCAGTGGACGGCCATTACTTGGACCCAAATTCCTCTTCATTTTGGATCAATACAAAATAGGGTCGTGCCAGTCTCTATAATACCTCTAACCCACCTATGCAGTCAAACAAACAGTGACAGGAATGTTATTACCAATATTGTGAACAGGTATTCCATCAGATTCTTAGCACATCAGTTCCTGCTGCTGAAAGAGTGTTTCGACCACTGCAAAACACTTTGGGATAAAATATTTTGAACGTGATTTAAGTACAACATTGTTGCATAGCTAGTTTTGAAGCCAACATTGCCTGGCTATAATTGCCATCCAAAAAGCTTTTATGTTCTGTAATTTTCCCATAAGTAGGCTGCAATCCAATTACCTCTTCCTCTGATATGTTATCAGGAGTGAGCATTGGGAGGCCCTCCTGCCAAAAGACACGGCGGCGTTTTTTAATATAAAACCAGAACAAAAATCATGGTATTTGAGGGTGAGTAACTCAACAGGACAGTAGAAAATAATGAAAATGGATCCTTGAACTGGCCAGAATATTTCTGGTGTTTATCACCTTTGACAAAACAGAAGAGCAAACTCTTTTTTTTAAATGTTTGTCACTGAAATATAATTTGGGTCAATACATGGCCCAAGATGTGTGTTGGTCCGTTTCCTGTATTAACCAAACACAGTGCAATGCAATCTGTGTCAAAACCAATCACTGTGTCACAAAAATCTGTGACCAAATAATGTACAATCATTCCTGTTGTTTTCTCTCTCCAGACACAAAGACACGCCTCGTCAATCAGATACAAGTATGCAGATCTAAACATGGCAAGAACAAAATAAATATAAAATTTGCCAATAACCAACATCTGAAAATGTGATGTCATCGCAGTAGGAATGAACAGCCTTAAATTTTTAAAGTTTCACGAGCAACGTTTCAATTTCAATGAACAACATTGATGACAACTACAGCAACTGAGGGCCATTTTTTTTCCAGTCATAAATCTAAAATAATTATTCGAACCTGGGATCATCAAAACCATGAATTAATAGAAAAACTTCTGTGAAAAAAGATGAGCCAAACTAGTATTCAAGCACCGGGGTCAAGGGGATGGCATACTTCCGACTGAGGACTGAATCACAGACTTGTGTTGGGTGACCACAAAAATAGACACTGCAGCTCCGAAGAGGTCAGATGCGACATCAATTACAGGATGTCAACGCATTTTCAGCTATATGGAGAGAAAAAAAATGTGAATGGAAGGAGACTGTTGGTTGCCCCACCCTGCCTTCATGCCAGTCCGCAAAAGGCAGATCCTCTGCAGCACTAACTACAGCATCACGGGGCCCGGGGAGCTGCATGGGGCTCAAAGACCCCAAATTCACCAGGAGATTTCTCACACACACACAAAAAAGACCTATTTATTTAGAATAGATAAAAAACCAACATGCACGACGCAGGAAACCGAAACCTAATCAACCTATTGCAATGTTTCTTACATTACTTAATGGCAGTTAACGCTGGCAAATCTCGACAGTATTTTTAATCCAGCGTGCACGTTACACCCAGATAAGTAGTTTTAAAAAAAAGACATTTATGAAGATTTTTAAGAAATAATAAAGCGGTGAAACACACACCCACGCGATTTCATGAAATACGTGTTGCTGATCTGCAAGCACGGTGCACAAGCTGAGGAATTTCAGCCTCATTTTTTCTCCCCTCTGCATTGAAAGGGCTGACAGTGCTCAGGTATTGCTGTACTCACTTGCCACGCTGTCTTCACCGTCTTATGGGTTTAAACTGCACAACTAGCAGATACTTAAATATTTTCTTACCCCACTAGAAAAATAACCTCATGTCTCGACCAGCTTCCGGACTGGGAGAAAATCCAACTGCAGGTTCATTATGAAACTACTGTGTATTATTTATATTTATATATATATCTCTATATCACGCAGCTGTCTTCTTTTTCTTGTTGCAATGTTCTATTGCATTAAGGTAATTTTCTTGTCTGTCATTCTTTCCCACTGTCTGTCTGCCTCACTGTTTTATGTGGAAACGGGTCCCTCCGTGTGGACAGCTCCTAGCGCAGTTCTGTGAAAGCGGCACAGCCCACAGCCATCTGACTCGCTCTATCCGCACAGCGTCAGCCAGCACTGCTTAAAGAGGCAACAGACTATTTACAGCACCAGCACACACCTCTTCCTTTAAAAAAAAAATAATCTAGTCAACGGTGTATTGGGCTGGGCTGGGCTGGGGGTGTAAATTGCATGGCATATTTTAATATATTTTTGAAGAATCAGCAAAAAACAAACAAACGCGAAATCCATCAGAGAAAAAGTTTTAAAATAATGATGCTTTAAAAATGTGGGGTCCAACAGACTGTGTGAATGTTTCAACAAATTAAAAAAGTCACTACCCAATACATTTAATAAGCCTTATTATACATGAATATACATCTGTTATACAAAGTTTTTAAATAATTATGCTTTAAAAATGTGGGGTCCAACAGATTGTGAGAATATTTCAACAAATAAAAAAGTCACTGCACAGTACATTTAATAGTCTTGGACTATATACATCAAAAAACAAAGTTTTAAACATCATTATGCTTTAAAATATACGTCCCATCAAATCATATATCTGTAATCAGAGCTTAAACAAATAGGATTGAACACTAAAAAGCTGATGCTAATCAGGCCACGTGTAATCAGTGCAACATCCCCACTGACACCTGGGAATCCCTGGCCCAAGACCTCACAAAGTGGAGGAGAAGCATCCGGGAAGGCGCCGAACACCTCGAGTCTCTTCGCCGGGAGCAAGCGCAAGCAGCGCACGTCAACCCAAGCACCCCACCCACCATCTGCCCCACCTGTGACAGAGACTGTAGGTCCCGCATTGGACTCATCAGTCACCTGAGAACTCATTTTTAACGTGGAAGCAAGTCATCCTCAGTTCAGAGGGACTGCCTAAGAAGAAGAAAACCTTCAACCTTGCTCCATCACAGTAAGCTTTTTTCTGTTGGTGCTAATTTCCTGAGGTCACTGCTACTTTTTGAAAATTCATTCTCGGGATATGGGCATCACTGGCAAAGCCAGTACATTTAATTGTCTTAGACTATGTACATTAAAACAATCCCTAGTTGTCCTGAGGAGGTGATGGTGGGCCTTTTTCTTGAACTGCTGCAGTTTGCGTTACCTCAATGCTGTTAGGTAGGGAGTTCTGGGATTTTGACATGAGTTCCTACTGGCAGATGAATACATGGGCATTTAACAGCAGCCTAGGTGTAGCCACCCCCCCGCCCCCCACCCCTGTAGATTTGTCAGGTCATGTGGATGAAAAGCAGCATAAAATACACATAAAAAGGTAGAAACATATCCAAAATACAAATACATGTGCACTGTATACATTATTTTTTAATAATCTACTGAAAAACGCAATATTGTTAGTTCAGCGTCATTAGTCAAGTGATTGTGTTTCTTCAAATTATATACTTAATGTAAATAATCTTCATAATACTGTAGTATTATTCTCTCAATGTCACATTAACTGAATCAACTACAGTGAAATGTACGTGTTATTTATAGTAGAAACCTGCAAGTTAGCTAATTCTCTAGCTCAAACCAACCCATGACAACTGTATTTTTTAAAGTTTCATTTTCAAAACAATATGATGTAAATTTCATCCCCCTGTATAAATCTCCCCATTTTGGAAAAAATAAAAATTCTTATCTTCCGCTTGTGTGCCAGAGTCAGCAGTAGGGCACCAAGATAATCAGTCCAATGGAATGTACTTGCTAATTCAACCACCTTACTAAGTTGCCCACTTTTGATCAGTCCCTTAAGTAATTGAGGTTAGAAAGGTTATTTGAAGAGTACAGCGATGGTAGGGCTGGAGGTCGTTCCCTAAACAAATCCACAAGCAAAGATTTAGATTAAATGCTAAGAAACATTTATTTTCACAGTCATTGGCCTCTGGAATAAACCACTGAAGATTGTGATGAGTAAGGACAAGCATTTAAATTGGAACTTGACAAGTTCCTGAGAAAAGAGGATGTTTCCAGTTAAAGGGGGTAAGTTGTTAGTGAGTTGTGTTTAGGAGGTGCACGGGCTACCGCCGTCGGCTGAAGTTTGTTGGATTGCCTTGACGAGTCACGGAAGAATTTCCTGAAGTTTTTCCTGAATTAGTTGCAGGTTTGGTTTTTTTTACGCCTGTCCCAAGGGTTAGCATGGTTAAGGGGGTGATTGAATGGTGTAAGTGGTTGACTGGATTGAATGGGCTTTTCTCAGCTTTATTTTTGATTGGGATTCTACTGTCTTTTCAGGAAAATATTATACATGTCACCAGTCATGGAGGGGACAGAGATGGATGGTGTCGTTGGATAACACACTTTCTTTCCATGTCTGGGCGACTTTGAATTTATTCAGGAATGAAGTGAAGAAGTTTCCTTCTCTGCCTTGCCTGGGATGGCCTTATGTGAAATCGATTTAAACAGCCTTAATCCAGTTCTTAATGCATGTGGGCTCACAGCGCAAAGCAACCTGGATTTCAGCACAAATGTAGTCTTCACTTAAGAGGCCGTAAAATTGACTGATGTGGGAAATAGAAAAAATATCACTGGTGCAGTGCTCATCTGATATTGGGATTAAAGCACATTATTAGGGCAGAAGAGAAGATGTATTCTTTGAGGATGTAACAAGCAGGGTGGACAAAGGTGAGCCAGTGGATGTGGTGTATTTGGATTTCCAGAAGGCATTCGATAAGGTGCCACATAAAAGGTTACTGCATAGGATAAGAGCTCACAGAGTTGGGGGTAATATATTAGCATGGATAGAGAATTGGCTAACTAACAGAAAGCAGAGAGTTGGGATAAATTGGTCATTTTCCGGTTGGCAAATGGTAACTAGTGGGGTGCCACAGGGATCGGTGCTGGGGCCTCAACTATTTACAATCTACATTAATGACTTGGATGAAGGGACCGAGTGTAATGTAGCCAAGTTTGCGGATGATACAAAGATGGGTGGGAAAGCAAGTTGTGCAGAGGACTCAAAGAATCTGCAAAGGGATATAGACAGGCTAAGTGACTGGGCAAACATTTGGCAGATGGAGTATAATGTGGGAAAGTGCGAGGTTATGCACTTTGGCAGGAAAAATAAAAAAGCAAATTATTATTTAAATAGAGAGAGATTACAAAATGCTACAGTTCAGAGGGACCTGGGGGTCCTTGTGCATGAAACACAAAAAGTTATATACAGGTACAGCAAATAATTAAAAAGACAAATGGAATGTTGGCTTTTATTTCAAGGGGGTTGGAGTATAAAAGCAGGGAAGTCCTGCTACAACTGTACATGGTATTTGACGTAATAAAACTTACTACGCACTTGGTTTAAGCATAAAGCAAGGCTTTAATCAACTTGTTTCAGAACATGGAGGTCTAGTTGTACTTCACTAGTTCCTTGTCTTACAAAATGTCCCTGGTAAGCTGGGCCCTCGCCCACGCCCGAGTATTTATACTCCTTGGACGGCGCCACCAGCTGGCCGTCCAGCGTTATTTCACGAGTAATTTCTTAATGAATGATGAGATTTATAACAGTATTGGCGAGACCACACCTTGAGTATTGTGTACAGTTTTGGTCTCCTTATTTAAGGAAGGATATACTTGCATTGGAGGCAATTCAGAGACGATTCACTAGGTTAATTCCAGAGTTGAGGGGGTTGACTTATGAGTAAAGGTTGAGCAGGTTGGGCCTATACTCATTGGAATTTAGAAGAATGAGAGGTGATCTTATTGAAACATATAAGATACTGAGGGGGCTCGACAAGGTAGATGCAGAGAGGATGTTTCCCCTCGTAGGGAAATCTAGAACGCGGGGGCATAATTTTAGAATAAAGGGTCGCCCTTTTAGAACTGAGATGGAGGAAGAATTTCTTCTCTGAGGGTTGTAAATCTGTGCAATTCTCTGCCGCAGAGAGCTGTGCAGGCTGGGTCATTAAATACATTTAAGGTGGAGATAGACAGATTTTTACAAGATAAGGGAGTGAAGGATTATGGGGAGCAAGCAGGGAAGTGGCTCTGAGCCCATGATCAGCCATGATCTTATTGAATGGCGGAGCAGGCGTGAGGGGCCAAGTGGCCTATTCCTGCTCCTATTTCTTGTGTCTTATGTTCTTATGCATCTTCCCAACCTGTACTTAACATGGCAATTGCGAAGGTCACAATGTCTGCCAAAAATTAACAGAATTTATTTCCCCAGCATTGACATCCCTCACCTTGATGAGGCCCAAAAATGCGTACATAGAGTCACAATCCCTCATAAAACAAACATTAGCTTGCCACAGTAAAAAAAGTGTTATATTTTTACCTGTAGGTGCCAGTTCAATGCAGGGTTGCTTGCATGTGTATAATTTTATACATCTGACAGTAACACGAAGACACAAGCCCCTTCAGGTATCAGAGGAACTAATATATATTTACAATTACAGTCTCCTTTGTGGCCACGATAGAGTGACTCAAAAAGTCATAGTAAAATACAGGACTCAATTTACTGATTCAATTTAAGGGCATTTTCTTTAGGGTTCAAAGCTGCAGCTTATACTTGAATGGGCTCGGACACCGCATATCTAAATTGTCAAAAATCATACTTACAAACCATTTCTTGTACCCAATTGGCTTGATGTAAATTGACATGTCAATATGAAAAGCCAGAAGGCAGAGAACTAGCCAAAAAGTGCAGACAATAAGACAGAAGCCCTCCCAACAGGGAACAGGATCAGTGTAAATGTCCAGAATTGCATGGTAGTGTCGCTGACGTATAACATTATAAACAGGTAATCCGTTTATTTTATGAGAGCTGTTAATACCATAAAGGTGAAATGGATTTAAATCAAAGCATTTCAAACTGCTCATTATAGGCAGAGCTTCACTAAAATCAGACACACAGAAAGAGGGGGGGAACAATGGTGCTTGTATAGAAATTTGTTAAACATTTAAGCAGAAACACCATGTACAACATCTAAATAATTAAAACTTTTATGTCTGGTGCATGCCTATCACATCAATGGTGTCGCATCTGAAAGAGCAGAAATTTGTGATTGGCTGAACTGAGGACTTATCCATTAAATCACCAGTCAATTATCCAATTGGTGAAATGTGAGCAAATCAAAAGCAGTGGGTACCAATGAGGAACGAGTAAAGCAGCAGAAATAGTGCTACTAACTCTAAATTAGCACTAGGTCTAAATTAGCAAGTACTGTAGCTGGAAATACCAATCCTGAACTAGCAAGAATCCTTTGAATTCCCCCGCTCCCCCACCCCAGTTGAAAATTTACTGATAAAAGTAACACTTTTAACATAAAGAAATAATTGGTTCTGAATAAAATTATTGTTCTTCCTGGTAGAGTTGCCTGTAAAATGTTGCAAATCTCAAGTGATTTCTTGGAGAGGCCTCCTCCTGTGCTGGCACCTTGGTGCTTCATTTGGCGACAGCATCAATTATTGGGTTGGCATCTTCTTTTCTGCAAATGATTTGGTTCCTCCTGATTGCAGTCATCTCAATCACGGAAAGCCCAAACCCTTCAGTCTGGTTCTACCCATGTTTATGCTGAAATCCAAGAGGTCTAACCTCTTCCCTGTGCTCCCTGCAGCGGTCCAACTTGATTTACGCAGAGTAATTCCTGACTTACCTCACTATTCAGTGTGTCCAGCCACTCAGTGGTTTGCACTTCCAGCCCCTCAAGTACAATAACCCCCACCTCCCTCCCTGACTGCTTGGCAGGCCTCCATGATCCCCAACCTCCCGATTTCTCCTCGAGTGCTCCCCCTTCCAAGTATGTCTTTGCCTCACTTCCTTCCTGCCAGAGGTTAGCCACTTCAAAGTCCTCCCAGATCCAGGACTGCAAGCCCACCGAGTGTTTCCACACACAAAGACACACACACACATACTCTCCTGAATCCCGCTCAGGCTAGGGCCCGTTCCACTTGTCCCACCCCATGCTCCAACCCCAACTTCTTGCTTCTTCCCTACCATAGCCACGCTGGTCCCTCCTTAGCTGACTTTCAGCCCCACTTTCTTTCTCAATGAGCAGTGACACAGAAGATCCACTAGTTGTGTTTTAATATCTAATCAGATTGGCATCATAGTACACCACATCTATGCTATAGTACCACATGTTCTAACCTAGAGGTGTAACCATATATAGAGTTGGGGGCAGGGGAGGTGGGGGTACAGGACAGACGTCAGGAGCAATTCTAGGGTTTGAAGGTGGGGGCATAATCCGTACAATTTCCTTTGCTGTTCTATTATTGAGGCAAATGATTTGTTGTGGCTCATTATTCTCTGCCAAATGCCATGAATTTTTACACTTAGCACAGTTTGCTGCTCAAGAACTTAAATTTTGCATAAAAGGTCCTGACACCAGTGAAAATAATGGCTTCTGAGTGTTAACGAATCTCTTGCCCTCTTAACTGTTGTAATTTCAGCGTGCTACTGCAAAAGGACAGAGAAACACACTTATGACATGGTCAAGTGCTTTAAATTGTCGTGTGAAAGTGTGAAATCTGTTTCATACCACAGCGCAAGAAACTGCATTTTGCATCACCATTCGCTGTCAGGTTGGAACTCTGCTGCACAGGCAAGAATTCCATTGATGACTTTGAAACATTTAACAGATTTGCTCTCAGGATTTATGCCATCGGAAAACCTCCCATTTCATGGAACTGCCGCCTTATAACTCGCTCCCAAATTACATAGAAATGCATCTTGTGTGTATAATAATGTTTGTGTTCCTAGCCAAGTGTAAAAAATAATTAAATACCATCTGCCAAGTTTGCTTCATATGTTGCCAAAAGAATTTTGGGAGCGCAGCAAGTGGTATTTCCACCCATGGAGCAACGGTGTTGTTCGCAGGCTTATTTAGCCTATCCGTACCAATATACTATAGTCCAATTTGTAGTGGAGTTGGCAGGATTTTTTTTCAGGGGCTGTTTAGACACGAGCTTGCCAGACCAAACAAAACTAATACCAAAGGTCCATCTTTCAAATAGGAGTTTCAGAATAAGATCCGAATGGAAACATCATTACCTCCTGTAATCCAACTCAATCAAATGGCTCTAAGCCACAAACACCAAGCGGTGGTTATGTCACTAGTCTACTGGTAACTTCGCTACTATTCAGTGCAATATCCCGGTGAACATTCCCCAGCTCGACACCATCCAGGACAAAGCAGCCCGCTTGATTGGCACCCCATCCACCACCTTAAACATTCACTCCCTCCACCACCGGCGCACCATGGCTGCAGTGTGTACCATCTACAAGGTGCACTGCAGCAACTCACCAAGGCCTCTTTGGCAGCACCTCGCAAACCTGCGACCTCTTCCACCTAGAAGGACAAGGGCAGCAGGTGCACGGGAACACCACCACCTCCAAGTTCCCCTCCAAGTCACACACCATCCTGACTTGGAAATATATCGCCGATCCTTCATTGTTGCTGGGTCAAAATCCTGGAACTCCCTACCTAACAGCACTGTGGGAGTACCTTCACCACACAGATTGCAGCAGTTCAAGAAGGCGGCTCACCACCACCTTCTCAAGGGCAATTAGGGATCTGCAATAAATGCTAGCCTTGCCAGTGATGCCCACAGCCCATAAACGAATAAAAACATTTTTTTTTTTTTTTTTTTATAAAGAAGGGCAAGCCAAAATGAATCAGTTTTCGCTCTTCGAATTGCAGGAGTGACTAGCTCTGGAAGAACATCGGTTGTTTCTGTGTTCTATCAAGTGATCTAAGGCATGTTCGTTAGAAAGAAGTAGTGGGTCAATTAAAAAAAATAATCACAGAAATTTCAGGAGATGTTTGAACACTTCCCCCTCCCACCCCTGCTTCAATGTTGTGCAAATACACTTACGTGATACTCCGAGTTCATCACCTTAAATTGCTCCCACCGCCAGTGACTGATCTGCAATTACATTAGTGTTATATAGTACAAAATGCATTCTCCAGTACCAATCCAAGTTCGGAAGGGCAAAATCTATATACTTCCAAAATTCAACTGGACACAGTATAAAAATTACATTCATACACCATTACAATTTACTGAGCAAGTATAACCAGTGGATCAGCTGGTTATTATAGTTGTGCCATATTAATTGTTTTCGATTCAATCTCCAATATGTGGCACGTCAGCTGGTGGTAGGGGTGTTACGGGTGTTACAATTTACCTCTGTGCCACTGCATGAGGGAAAGGAAAGATTAGCCAGGGCTCCTGCTCCTGTCTGCCGTCCAGTAATCGCTGTTGGAACGTGCCTGCATGCAGCGGTCAGGTGAGGCGAGGCCGGGAAAGGGCGCGCCTATAATGCCCTGTGTGAGCAAATAGTCTGCTGCCACATACTGTCGAGGCTCACACATGAAGAATGGTCACTTGGGCGTGCTACTGGAGGGCTGCCAGCCCCCATAGAACCTTCCAGCAAGTTATCAATGCCTTCAGGAGGAGATATATATATGTGTGTTTCAGCACTGTGCAAACAAGTTTTAGAATAACCCCTATTGGGTTTGTCTGGTCCCATGAGAAATTGTCTCTCTTGAGGTTCAGCGAATCTGGCTGTTGCTCGAGTTACAAGGCCTGGTTATTTAGATGGGGAAGGGTCTGTAAAAAATATAATCTATTATTTTCTGATTGATAACTGCAATGCGGCCCTCCATTTCAAGCAGTTTACAGTATTACACCTACAAGGCCAAAGCACTCGGTCAGTCAGGTTTTCACCTGTATCTGTGGAACTGGTTTTCTACTGTTTTTCCTTTTCCTTTCTATCTTTAAGATATTCTATGCTTTAATTGACTTTGGCAGTAAAATCACTAACATTATAATTTTACCAACAATTCACTTTTTGAAAATATTACATCGGAAAAGTCATGGTCGAGAAAAGCCATTCGTCCCACTGAATCTCATCTTCAAGAATGCGGCTCACCACCACCTTCTCAAAGGCAATTAGAGATCCCACTATCCAGCCTGGCAGATTGTTCCACATATTTGGCACTATTTGAATAAAGAAGTTTCATCAATTTTAAATTTGTTAAATAATTTCCATTTATGTCCCCTGTCCTAGGTTCCTGGTTTATTTTCAAGTAATACTTTGGTTTTTCTTCAGAAACTGTTTAAATAACAAAAAAACGACATTAAAAAAAAAAGATCTTGGGAGGGGTAGGGATATATTTCACTTTCAAAAAAATGTTTTTGGTAAAATATATGATCCTTTAAATTGCTCTGGTGCTGTAAGGATCAGAGTGACTGGATTAAAGAAAATAAAAAGGCTGCAAAAATTTGTCCTAAAAAAATGAGCAGTTCTCTCACATCAACTTGAACATGTCTGCATGATTATTTATACTGTACTACTCATGGGTTTTGGACAGAAGAAACAGAAGCAAACTTACCCAAGATCTGTGAATACAGGAGTTATTTTATCAGTGGGAAAAGACCCTTAACTGGCAAGGGCTGCAAGCTTGAGTGAATTCTGTACATCTTTCACCCAACTACACCACCATTATAATTGCTGATCCTTGCTGACATCTCCTTTTGATATTGTACACAGACTTCCCCAGTAAACAGCTGCAAATTATTTTCCTCGGTAAACCTGCGGCAATTACATCATAATTATCAATTCTCCTGTGTAAATGTCAGCACAGGCGGACTGGCAATTGGCATCCGGGTGAACAGTTGCTGCAGCAGACAAACTGACTAGAAGAAAAAAAAAATGCGCAAAATTTAAGTACTGTGGATATGATAAATAATAGACTCAAGGGTATAATCAAAATCTCAGGACTCCAAAGGATGGTCATAAACCATTCAGCTTCATTTCCATGACTTATGACATCACTGGAGTCCTTCATTTGGTTTATTGCTCGCTATTAACTCCCAAGTATATGCATAATTTCCACACAATTTCTGCCAATATGCAATCACTCTATTCCTAATTGTCCTTGAAGTCACTCCCAAGTATCTGTTTATTCTCCACACAACCCCACTGTGAATAATTCTTCATGTAATCAGTCTTGGGTGTTTATTAATATTTAAGCTATCAATCTATGGATAATTCTCTGGCAGTCATTCCCATAATTCTCCATTTTAAGGATACATGTCAAAATACCGATCAAAAAACAATTGAGGATACCTTCAAGCAACAAATATAAAGAGACATTCATGCACACTCTGGCATATCCAATCTTATTTCGCAAGAACAAAATTGCCACTCATAAAGCATGTTCTATTGTCTGAGGAATCTAAATATGTAATCATCCAAGAAAAAAACTGATCTCCAATTCAAAATAAACATTCTGTGCCAGGAGGTCTAACCCTGGTTTGCCGTTTAAATATTTACAGTACTATAATTTAAGAATGGACTGTAAAAATGTTACTGGACATAAACTAAAAATATAGCTATGAGAGTGTGCTGAAAGGCCTGTTTGCATTATGGATATTCTATCTTAGTTTTGTGTCTCTGAGCTACATTTATGCTGTGTGAAACTAAACCAAGGCATCTAATCTTCCTATACATATTTTAAACAAACGCTTTAATATTAGGAATAATTGGAATTTGTAGAAATAGGAGCATTCTAATCAATAGGTATAAGATATTGAGTGCCACATACAATAGCAAAATACTGCAGATGCTGGAAATCTGAAATAACAACAAAATTGCTGGAAATACTCAGCAGGCCAGGCAGCATTTGTGGAGAGATCTCTCCGCGGATGCTGCCTGGCCTGCTGAGTATTTCCAGCATTTTCAGATATTGACTGCCTGTTGATTGAAGCAAAATACTGAAAACGTTTAGTTTTGCAGATACAGAATAACTACTACATTTCTGATGAAAACTAATTCATGTCCATTAAAAAATGACTCTCTCCAAATAAAACATTAGGCTTAATTGGCTGAAGAGCTGTCAGATATGAGAAAAGAAATCTGTAACCATTGGCCACTAATTGACATCAGCAGGCAACAGCATTCATTGAAGTGACGTCAGCAGACAACAGATAGAGGCCGACAGATGTCACAAAGTACAAGCTATTTCATGCCCAAAATTGATTCAAATATTTTTTGAGCATTTTTAATATATATGTTTAGCTCAAGCAGGCAGAATTTAAAATAATTCATCTGAGTTTCCAAGCTATTGTTATAACCGTTATTTAAAAACATTGACTGTCATGAGTGTTTCTATGAAGAAGTCTCCCATTTACTAAAATATTTGATTGTATAGTGGTTGACAAAAGTTTCCCACCATTTTATGAAACACTTGCATTGAAATGTATATTTCATATTAGTACAAATTTAATTCTTACTTTAAAGATAACCATCAGATCATTTACATACCAATTTAAAAACACTAATTTTCATGTTAGCTATAATGTATTTAAACTTACTGTTAATTGTTGGTAGTAATCTCTCACCATTTTATGAAAGTAGGGCTCCCAGAGCCAACAAATATTTCTTTTGAAGTTCATCCATTAACATTTTACCCTGCCTGCTGAGTGGTCCCGCTCCCCCGCCCCCATGACCACTCCAGGGCCCAAATGCTCCCAGGCACCCCCCCCCCCCCCGCACCACACACATACCCAAACAACTCATTAGCAACAGCTCCGTGATGGCCATAGCCTCCATGGGCATCCGATCGTCTCTACTCTTCATCTCCATGGCTGTGTTCCACTTCTTCGTTCTCCGAGTCCTCGATCACCTTTTATCTGGGCTTCCTGGCTGGTGGTATCTCCAACTTCAAGAAGGTGCCCAGAACAGACAGAGTCCATTTGAAGGAGGCTGCTGGGATTGTTGGTAGAAGCTGCCATTTGGGGGGAAGGGAGAAGGGATGAGGTGAAGTGAATCATGAAAAATCTCAATTGGAAAAGCTAAAGGCAAAACTAAGGAAGGAGTCGATGAGTTGCTCACCACAAGAGGCTTACTGTCACATCAGAAGATGTATCATTTCATTCCTAATCATTCAGCTGAGTTCACAAACACAATATCCTTGAAAGGCAGTACACCAGAAACAATGAACCTTGATAACTGGGCATGCTGAGGATGAGAACAGGGGTGTGGGATGTCAATGAATCAGAGATAGAGAGACAGACAGACAAATCGTGTGATGCATATAGAATGTGTGCCATACATAGAGAAAAATGGAAGGCAGACAAAGGGTGGTAAGAATTAGTAAGAGACAAGAGGAGCTGCAGAAACAGATTTTTTAAAAATTATCTCTGAGCAACATCACAGGAAATCAACTAGTTATCAAATAGCGCACCTACATATCAGGAATTCAGGCGAGCACTTTCCCTTTCCTCACTAGGAACAGGAGTAGGCCATTAGGCCCCTCGAGGCCGCTCGATTTACCCATTATTGCCTCATTGCTTTGTAGGTAAATAACATCTAATTATTCCAGTTTAACAGATATGAAAAGGTGATTCTGTGTATTCCAAATATTTTGCTGCAACTTCCCACTGCTTTCGGAAATTCTCAGCCCTTTTCATTCATACCAGTGTCTGACGCCACCTTTTGTTTATTAAAGCCTGCTTATTATCACATAATTTTCATGCACAGCTACGCTTTTGCTACAATCTTCTTGTCAGATGCAAGAGCTCACATCTTCCTCTGAACAGGAAATGTAATCGGGATCACCACAAGATTGCTGTAGCAGCTACTGCTAAAAGTGACTGATGGCTTTTATTATGAGTATACTCCAAAACGATTTGGTTGAATATTTCTGTGAGGTAAACTACATCATAGCGGTGTATAAATGCAACTCTTCCTTTCTAACAAAATGTTCTTCGTGTTCAGACTGAAAATGGAAAGAGATAACACTCGGAAAATTGCCAATCTAATGCTGCATCAACTGGCATACTAGGAACAGTCTCAGAACTTCATAAAGTAGAAATGTTTAAAATGATTTGCGGATAGGGATTTTTTTTAACCAAAGGTCACCAGCGGGAACATAATAATAATAATAATTCAACTTTATTGTCATTGTACAATGCACAAGTACATGAACAACGAAATGTGATCTTGCAAGCTCCCATGAGTCCAGTACAAATAACATTAACATTAACGTAAATAGCACCGTCCTGGGAGAAGCAAAGCCGCTGCATCTGTGCGCGCTGCCATTCCATTTCCACCATTCCTCCTGTCCGACAATCTTCAGCCCAACGCCCGGGCCTGCTCACCAGCCGCCCCTCCCGGGGGTCCTTCCGTGACCTTCTCACCAACCGCCCCTCCTCGGGGCTCCTTCCATGACCTTCTGCACCTGGTCTTCCCTGATGGTCACTCCTCCAGGTACTAACCAGGCCTGGCTCTGCTTAGCTTCCAAGCCTTGCCAGTGACCCTGTCCCTAGTCCCAGGAACAGGAACATATGGCGCTTCAGAAAGTTTGTGTAGGAGGAAAATGAAAACCATGCACGTGGGTAGGTGGAGGTTATGACTCCCTTTAAAAAATTTAAGTAAATTATATTAAACTAGCTGGAGTGCCCGGTGGTGCCGAGGCTTTTTCGAGGGCATGTTGTTGTTGGAAGAGAGAGAGAGAGAGCGCGTGACTGGGGGGGGGGGAAAAAGAGAGAGCGACTGGGGGGGAAGAGAGAGAGCGACTGGGGGGGAAGGGGGGGGAGGGGAGGGTAGGGGGGGAGGGGGGGGGAGGGGAGGGGGAAGAAAGGGGAGGGGGAGGGGGGAGGAAGGGGAGGAGGGGGAGGGAGAGGAGGGGGAGGGAGAGGAGGGGGAGTCCCCGAGCCCCGCCACTCGATCTCCCGCCCCCCGATGTCCCGCCCCCGATCTCCCGATGTCCTGCCCCGTGATCTCCCGATGTGCCGCCCCGATCTCCCGCCCCCCGATCTCCTGCCCCCCCGATCTCCTGCCCCCCCGATCTCCTGCCCCCCCGATCTCCTGCCCCCCCGATCTCCCGCCCCCCCCGATCTCCCGCCCCCGGATCTCCCGATGTCCCGCCCCCACGATCTCCCGATGTCCCCGCCTGAGCCGGCTTCAAGACCAGAGAGACGCCGCCGCGCAACCTACCGCGTGAGGCCTGGCCGGAACTCAAGTCGCGCTCCGGGCAGAAGATGACGCGGATGCTGACTCCCGCCCCGCCCGCCTTTACTAAGATGGCAGCGGTGGCGACGCTCGGCTCAGGCCCGCCCCCTCCAGCCTTCACAAAGATGGCGGCGATCGCTGGCCTTCTGTCAATCGCGACGGGAGACGCCTAGCTCGGGCGTGGCTGGTCAATAGACGCCCAGGCTTTGAGGCCTGGAAAAACGGTGAAAGGTAGGAAAATTATAGAAGTTAGACAAAAGATTTACAAATTAATTAACTTTTTTAAAAAACAATGTCTTTTAAAAGCAACTTTTTTTTTGCTGGAAATGTAGATTTGAAAAGAAACACGCAGAAAGCGGAAAAAGAAAGGAAAAGTTTGGAATCAAGATGGCGGTGACTCACCTCGGTTCAGAACGATAAGGCCCGCCCACACAGGCACCGATTGGTGGACCGTCAGGTCACCGAAGCGTAGGATTGGTCAATCGTCCTGTCACTCGACCGTAGGAGAGCCCGGCCGCACGTGCCAGGAACCCACCGTACGATTGGTTGACCTCGACGTCACTCAATGCTAATGAGCGGATAATGAGCGGAATGTTGAACGTTTTTTGGATACCGCGGGCGCAATTTTTGTCCGGCCGAAACGTAAATACGCTTAGGACGGTTCTGGAATCGTCAGCTTTCTTTCGACGTATCGCACGTGTAGGTACGCTCTATAACTTTCGAGTTAATTCAAGACAGACAGACAGACGGAATGACAGACAGAAGTATCCTTTTATATATATAAGATCGATAGATTATAAATTATATTAAAAGTCCCATGTTTAAAATTTCAAAAATGAAAATATCTATAAACACGTAACTTGATTTCACCATTTTCCCCAAGTAGATATAAAAATCATCTTTTTAAGTTTAGATATTAAAAACAAAGTACTTTCCTGCCACAGTATAAAGAAGAAGACACCAACTTCTTTTACTTCCCCTTCTTTCCCATAGCCGGCACGGGCTCAACGGGCTGAATGGCCTCCTTCTGTGCTGTAACCATTCTATGATTCTAGGAGGTGACTCATGCTGCAATATAGTTTGAGGGGTGTTGACAACCACTTGCCAGCTTTGAAATACTTTGTTGACGGGCTCTGCAGACCATTATTTCGGGGAAGCAGATATGACACCAGGCATGAAGGAATCCTTACAAAGCAGACCTGCTAACACAACTTGAAGGGGAAAGTTGTTTTGAAACAGGAACTGCCCTTCCATTCGGCAGCTGAAGCGTCACAGAGGTAAATTTGATCATTCAGTGCTCTCAATATGGGAGAATTGTCTGAATTTGGGAAGCAGAGTTGCACATTTAAAATGGAAATCAGAATGTTCTTCATCTTCAGCCTGAAAATTGAAAGAGGCAACACTAGGAAATTGCTGATCTAACTGGCATACTAGGAAATATCTTTGAATCAAATTACAAACTTCATGTGAACATAACTTAAATGGTGTCTAATTCATTTTGTTTATCATTAGTTCTAGCATGTCTCGCCTGTCTCCATAATATCGTCTGTCTCCACCCCTGCCCATCTGCTGCTGAAACCCTCATCCTTGCTTTTGTTACCTCCAGACCCAACTATTCCAGTGCCTTTCTGTCCAGCCTCTCATCTTCCACTCTCTGTAAACTTGAGCTCGTCCAAACCTCTGCTGCCTGTGTCCTAACTCGCACCAAGACCCGTTCACCCATCACCCCTGTGCTCAATGACCTACATTGGCTCCCGGTCCAGCAACATCTCGATTTTAAAATTCTCATCCTAGTGTTCAAATTCCTCCATGGCCTTGCCCCTCCCTATCTCTGTAATCTCCTTCAGCCTTACAACCCTCTGAAAACTCTGTGTTTTCTTGTCTCTGGCCTCTTATGCATCCCCGAGTTCCTTCGCCCCTCCATCTGTCCAGGCACTAAACTTTGGAATTCCCTCCCTAAACCTCTCCAACTCTCTACCTTCTCTCCTCCTTTAAGATGCTCCTTAAAATCTATCTCTTTAACCAAGCTTTTAATCACCTGTCTTAATATCTTATGTGACTCAATGTCAATTATTTGTCTGATAACACTACTGTTAAGCACCTTGGGATGTTTTACTACATTAAAGACACTATATAAAGAGGATAAAACCCCTGGTCCGGATGGATTGCTTCCACGCATTTCAAAAGAATCTAGGGAAGAGATAGCAGAGGAACTACTACACATATTTAATAATTAGTTAGAAAAAGGTATAGTGCCAGAGGACTGGCGGATAACTAATGTAATACCGATATTTAAGAAGGGGGATAGAACATGTCCAGGGAATTATAGACCAGTCAGCTTAACATCGGTGGTAGGAAAAATAATGGAATCCCTACTAAAGGAGAAAATAGAAGAACATCTAGAAACCAAAAATATAATAATGAATAGTCAACATGGATTTCAAAAGGGAAAGTCTTGCTTGACCAAACTCATTGAATTTTTGGAAGAGGTAACAGTGGGAGTAGACAAGGGTAATGCAGTAGATGTAATTTATCTGGATTTTCAAAAGGCCTTCGATAAGGTACCCCATAATAAACTGATGAACAAGGTCAGAGAATGTGGAGTCAGGGGACAAGTAGCAGAATGGATTGCTGGATGGCTTCAGGACAGAAAGCAGAAGAGTAGGAGTAAAGGGTAGCTATTCAGTGGCAGAAGGTGGGTAATGGTGGTCCACAAGGATCAGTGCTGGGGCCACTGCTGTTCACAATTTACATTAACGATTTAGGCTTGGGAATCAAAAACCCAATTTCTACATTTGCAGATGACACCAAATTGGGGGGGGGGGGGATAGTTAATGCTGAGGGGGACTGCAACAAGTTACAGGAGGACATTAATAAACTTGCAGAATGGACATATAATTGGCAAATGAAGTTCAACACAGATAAATGTGAGGTAGTGCATTTTGGTAGGAAGAATAGGGTGGTCACTTATCACTTGGAGGATGCGAGTCTAGGTGGGGTAGAGGAACAAAGGGATCTCGGAGTACAAATACACAAATCACTAGAAGTTGTGACACAGGTTAGCAAGGCCATAAAAAAAGCAAACCAAGCACTAGAGTTTATTTCTAGAGGGATAGAATTGAAAAGTAGGGAAGTTATGCTAAACCTGTATCGAACCTTGGTTAGGCCACACTTCAGTATTGCATACAGTTCTGGTCGCATATTATAGAAAAGATATAGAGGCACTGGAGAGGGTGCAGAGAAGATTTACAAGGATGATACCAGAAATGCGAGGGTATGCATATCAGGAAAGGATGAGCAGGCTGGGTCTCTTTTCTCTTGAAAAGAGAAGGCTGAGGGGTGACCTAATAGAGGTCTTTAAAATTATGAAAGGTTTTGATAGAGTGGATACAGAGAGAATGTTTCCACGTGGGGAAGAGCATAACTAGAGGACATCAATATAAGATAGTCACCAAGAAATCCAATAGGGAACTTAGAAGAAACTTCTTTACCCAGAGTGGTGAGAATGTAGAACTTGCTACCACAGGGAGTGGTTGAAGCGAATAGGATCGATGCATTTAAGGGGAGGCGAGACAAGCATATGAGGGAGAAGGGAATAGAGGGTTATGCTGATGGATTTAGATGAGGAAAGACGAGAAGAGGCTCGAGTGGAGCATAAATGCCGGCATGGACTGGTTGGGCTGAATGGCCTGTTCCTGTGCTGCATATCCTATGTAATATGTCACTTATTGTTGTATGCTCATTAGAATTGCTTTGCTTCGCTTCTGCATAACTGTAAATTATTGTTAAATTATGCAAACATAACATTTTAGTTGACAATTGGACCTGGATCCCATTATCTGCATCAGCAATAAATCATAAGGGAAACCAGACTGGTAATGATGTATTCAGATGCAACAGGAGCCACAGAAAACAACTTATAATGAGCACATGTTCCAATAAGCAGGAACATAGGAGGCAAGCACCACCGGGATCTCTACCAGTCCTGCGACTATAAGTGTTGTCATAAGTAATATGAAGTAAAACAACAATCATTGCTAAATTATTTATTATGAGCCCTGACTGTCAGATCTAATAGTTCTATGAAAATGTGAAGAAAAAAGTTGTTCTGGGATACAATTTTTAAATAGAGATATAAATGAAACAAAGCTGGGAGGTGAGCAGCATGTTGGAGGTCACGGTAAACACAGCAGGGAGTAAAGACAATTGAGAGAGAGAGGCTGGATTTGAGTAGGCCTCAAGTGAGTGTCTGTGCAGTACAAAGCCAACTGCCCTGGAGACACAGCTAGGAGGAATCAGTGGGAGGTAAATATAATATATGCTAAGCATAATAGAGATCACCTAAGAATGGCAGACAGATGTGACAGGCAGACATGACAAAAATAGTGTGACAGGAAAAAAAAAACTTACTTTATGAGAACATAGGAAGTGTGTGCCATATAACAAGGTGTTTAATATATTAATATATAAGGTATACCTAGAGTTAGATTGTTAAAAAATTGATAGATAAAACAAAACAAAATAAAAAATGCTTTCTCAGACTTATTGTGAATCTTATCCCAGGAGTGCTCAGATTGTTGAAAAAGAGAAATAGAATGAGAGTAAACTAGCAAGAGACATAATTAGATTGTAAAAGCTTCTATAGGCATGTAAAAAGGAAGAGATTAGTGAAAGTAAATGTGGGTCCCTTACTGGCAGAGACAGGAGAAATTATAATGGAAAATAAGGAAATGGCAGAGACATTAAACAAATACTTTGGGGTAGATTTTCATAAAGCTGTCGGGAAGGAGGTGGGACTACAACTTTCGGGTTTTAGTCCCGCCTACATCGACGTTCGGCCAATCCACGCAATTTTCCCTTGATTGACCTTGTTAAGCCCGCCCAGCGGGCTCAGCAGGCCAATTAAGGGCCACCCAGCAACAGGTGACGTCACAGACTGCAATTTCATCTGTCAAGAGGTATTGGCAGATGAATTATCAGTGTTTCACAGCTGTTTGAAGCTGTCAAACACTGACAGTCTGACTTCTAACCTGAGTCCTTCTCCACAGACTCAGTTAGAAGTTTCACCAGCAATGAATTTTCATAATCTATCTTCCCTTTGAAAGTAAACTAGCAAAAAATATAAAAACAGATAGCAAGAGTTTCTACAGTTATATAAAAAGAAAAAGGGTGGCTAAAAAGTGAATGTTGGTCCCTTAGAGGACGAGACTGGGAAATTAGTAGTGGGGAACATGGAGATGGCAAATACGCTGAACAAATATTTTGTATCAGTCTTTACAGTAGAGGACACTAAAAATATCCCAACACTGGACAAATAGGGGGCTATAGCGGGGGGAAGAGCTAAACACGATTAAAATCACTAAGGAGATGGTACTCGGTAAGATAATGGGACTTAAGGCAGATAAATCCCCATGACCTGATGGCTTACATCCTAGGGTCTTGAGAGAAGTAGCGGTAGGGATTGCGAATGCATTGGTGGTAATTTTCCAAAACTCCCTGGATTCAGGAAAGGTCCCAGCAGATTGGAAAACTGCTAAAGTAACGCCCTTATTTAAAAAGGGAGGTAGACAAAAGGCTGGAAACTATAGACCAGTTAGCCGAACATCTGTGGTTGGTAAAATGTTGGAGTCCATTATTAAGGAAGCAGTAACAGGATATTTGGATAAGCATAATTTAATCAGACAGAGTCAGCATGGTTTTATGAAGGGGAAGTCATGTTTGACAAATTTGCTCGAATTCTTTGAGGACGTAACACAGGGTGGATAAAGGGGAACCAGTGGATGTGGTGTATTTGGACTTCCAAAAGGCATTTGACAAGGTGCCACACAAAAGATTACTGTACAAGATAAAAAATCACGGGATTGGGGGTTAATATACTGGCGTGGGTGGAAGATTGGCTATCTAACAGAAAACAGAGAGTTGGGATAAATGGTTCATTCTCGGGTTGGCAATCAGTAACTAGTGGTGTTCCGCAGGGGTCAGTGCTGGGACCCCCAACTCTTTACAATCTATATTAACGATTTGGAGGAGGGGACCAAGTGCAACATATCCAAGTTTGCCGACGATACAAAGATGGGAGGGAAAGCAGTGAGTGAGGAGGACATAAATAACCTGCAAAAGGACATAGACAGGCTAAGTGAGTGGGCAGAAATTTGGCAGATGGAATATAATGTTGGAAAGTGTGAGGTTATGCACTTTGGCAGAAAAAATCAAAGAGCAAGTTATTATCTAAATGGAAAGAAACTGCAAAGTGCTACAGTATAAAGGGATCTGGGGGTCCTGGTGCATGAAACACAGAAGGTTAGTATGCAGGTACAGCAGGTGATCAGGAAGGCCAATGGAATCTTGGCTTTTATTGCAAGGGGGATGGAGTATAAAAGCAGGGAAGTCTTGCTTCAGTTATACAGGGTACTGGTGAGGCCACACCTGGAATACTGCGTACAGTTTGGTTTCCATATTTAAGAAAAGATATACTTGCTCTCGAGGCAGTTCAGAGAAGGTTCACTTGGTTGATTCCGGAGATGAGGGGGTTGACTTATGAGGAAAGGTTGAGTAGGTTGGGCCTCTACTCATTGGAATTCAGAAGAATGAGAGGCGATCTTATCGAAACATATAAGATTGTGAGGGGGCTTGATCGGGTGGATGCGGGGAGGATGTTTCCACTGATGGGTGAGACTAGAACTAGGGGGCATAATCTTAGAATTAGGGGCTGCCGTTTCAAAACTGAGATGAGGAGAAACTTCTTCACTCAGAGGGTAGTAAATCTATGGAATTTGCTACCTCAGAGAGCTGTGGAAGCTGCGACATTAAATAAATTTAAAACGGAGATAGACAGTTTCCTAGCTGATAAGGGAATTAAGGGTTATGGGGAGCGGGCAGGGAAGTGGACATGAGTCTAAGGTTCGGATTAGCCATGATCCTATTGAATGGCGGAGCAGGCCCGAGGGGCCGTATGGCCTACTCCTGCTCCTACTTCTTATGTTCTTATGTTACGAAAGCTGAGGGCTGTCACTTTTGACAGATCGCAGCCATTTTGCTTTCAGTGCCGGCTGAGTGATGGACTCCCGACGCCTACAGGAAGGAAGGCTGTAAAGTAAGTACAGGTAATTTAAACTTCTTTACACACTTTAGACACACCAAACACAATTACCTTTGCACTCATGCACCCTTCACTCACCTGAACACCGACATCGTGACCCCTCCAAGTCCTTCAACCCAACGGCCCACCTGCTCCAACCTGGCGTGGTTTGAAGCCGTCGGGAATCCCACACGACACCCCTCAAAATAGGAGTTAACAGGCAGTTAATTGGCACTAATCCCTTCCCGCCTCGGTCGGCGGGTCCCAGTGCGGGGCGGGTACCCGCCTCCCCTGAAACTTACGTGGAGGCGGGTTTTGGGCGGGACCCCCGATTTCGGGATTTCACCCCCCCACCCCCCCCGCCTGAAATCCCGCCTGACGGCTCCAGGAAAATCGACCCCTTTGTATCAATCTTCACAGTAGAAGACACAAAAAACATTCCAGAAATAGTGGGGAACACAGTAGAAGACACAAAAAACATTCCAGAAATAGTGGGGAACCAGGTCTAGTGAGAATGAAGAACTTAAAGAAATTAGTATTAGTAAAGAAATAGTACTGGAGAAATTAATGGGACTAAAAGCTGACAAATCCCCTGGACCTGATGACCTACATCCTAGGGTTTTAAAAGAGGTGGCTGCAGAGATAGTAGATGCATTGGTTTTGATTTTCCAGAATTCCCTAGATTTTAGAACGGTCCCTGCAGATTGGAAGGTAGCAACCATAACCCCACTATTCAAGAAAGGAGGGAGGGAGAAAACAGGGAACTACAGGCCAGTTAGCCTGGCATCAGTAGTAAGGAAAATGCTAGAATCTATTATTAGGGTCGTGGTAACAGGGCACTTAGAAAATCGTATTATATTTGGGCAGAGTCAACATGATATGATAGGGAAATCATTTTTGACAAATCTGTTCAGTGTTTTTTGAGGTTGTAACTAGTAGGGTAGATAAGGGTTAACCAGTGGATGTAGTGTATTTAGATTTTCATAAGGCATTCGATAAGATGCCACACAAATGGTTATTACACAATATTAGGGCTCATGGAATTGGGGGTAATATGGATTGAGGATTGGTTAACGGACTGAATGGGTCTTTTTCGGTTTGGCAGTTGTAACTGGTAGGGTCACTGCTTGGGCCTCCACTATTTACAATCTATATCAATGATTTAGATGAGGGGACTGAGTGTAATATGTCCAAGTTTACTGACGATACAGAGCTAGGTGGGAAAATAAGTTGTGAGGAGGACGCAAAGAGGCTGCAAAGGGATATGGACAGGTTAAGTGAATGGGCAAGAACATGGCAGATGGAATATAATGTGGAGAAATGTGAAGTTATCCACTTTGGTAGGAAAAATAGAAAAGCAGAATACTTTTTTAAATGGGGAGAAACTAGGAAATGTTGGTATTCAGAGGGACCTGGGTGCCCTTGTATACGTATCACAGAAAGTTAGCATGCAAGTACAGCAAGTAATTAGGAAAGCAAATGCTATGTAAGTCTTTATTACAAAAGGATTTGAGTATAAGTGTAAAGAAGTCTTACGGCAATTATATAGGGCCTTGGTGAGACCACACCTGGAGCACTGTGTACAGTTTTGGTCTCCTTACCTAAGGAAGGATATACTTGCCTTAGAGGGAGGGTAACAAAGGTGCACTAAACTGATTCCTGGGATGGGGGGGATTGACCTATGAGGAGAGATTGCGTAGACGAGGCTTATATTCCCTTGAGTTTAGAAGAATGAGAGGTGATCTCATTGAAACGTATAAAATACTTAAGGCACTTGGCAGGGTTGATGCTGGGAGGATGTTTCCCCTGGCTGGGAAGCCTAGAACTAGTGGTCACAGTCTCAGAATAAGGGGTCATCCATTTAGAACTGAGATGAGGAGAAATTTCTTCACTCAGAGGGTTGTGGATCTTTAGAATTCTCTACCGCAGAGGGCTGTGGAGGCTCAGTTGTTGAGTATATTCAAGACAGAGATCATTAGATTTTTGGATACTAAGGGAACCAAGGGATATGGGGATAGTGCGGGAAGGTGGAGTTGAGGTGAAAGATCAGCCATGATCTTACTGAATGGAGGAGCAGGCTCGAGGGGCCAAATGGCCTACTCCTGCTCCTATTTCTTAGGTTATATTCTTATGTTCTGTAGAAGTGCTGCATCAAATTCATAAAACTGAAGGCTTCCTTTTTGACACGTAGCAGCACAGAATCACCTCTCCTCTGCGATTCCCCAGTCTAAGTCTAGAAATATATTAAGCAAGAGAAAATCAGAGACAAGTCTCCTTGCATCACTTTAGTATACTTCCTCCAAGCCAGGTAAATGATAGAATGGGCAAAGTTCTAGGGACGCTTTTTATTTTCCCAAATTTTTAAAGAGGGTATTTTCTCACCTGTTGTCTGTACACAGTGCTGTCCCCTAGCCTTGCACCATTCTGATAAGAGAGGATTGGCAATTTGTTTCCAGACATCTGCAAACTGCGCTCTGAAACAAGCTACTCCAAGGTGTGTCAGCACAGCCACAACCTCTGGAGAAGTGTCTGATATCAACATGGTGTCTTCCTATAGCCACACGGTACAAATAAGGTGTAATGTATATACCTTTAAGGGGGGGGGAGCTATCTTTTACAGCTCATGTATACTGCAGTACCGGCAGTGACCACACCTGTATATAGCACTGAGTAGTAATCTGTACAGATCAGTTCCACTGTGAGCCACATTGAGTAAACACCTGTTGTACCGTTCTCCTGCAGTCTGTGTCTTATTATACACGGACACAACATTGGCGACAAGGCAAGTTCGAACCTACCTGCAACTCTGCATCACCTCCCGGGGATTCGTTCCTGGAGATCAGTGGATTGGAGGTCAAGGCCAGAGACTCGGGCGTCGACCATGGGCAACCGCCCAGTCATCCAGCAGACTCGAGAATTGCGGGGGAGACTGTCGAGAGCCAGGCTTGGCTTTCCAGTCAAGGTGGTCCAGCGAAAAGGGCTGGCAACAGGTAGTGCGCAGACCCTTCCCGGACAGTGGCGGGCTAGAGCCCGACCGAGCGGCACAGCAAAGGGCCGAGCAGCGTCGACGGGGGAGAGAGAGAGAGAGAGAGAGAGAGGGCAGAGCGCACAGGGCGCAGCCGGTGTTCAGGGGCCGAGCAGCGTCGAAGAGAGGGAGAGAGAGAGACGCGCAGAAATCCGCGAGGTGCCGCCATTGCCACGAGGACCGCCGAGAGCGGCGTTGGCAGCAGCGCAGGAGAAGCGCGTGAAACCTACAGGGCGCCGCCATTGCCACGAGAACCGCCGGGAGCGGCGTTGGTAGCAGCGGGAGATGAAGGAAAGCGCGGGAGACGCCATTTTAAGCCATTGGGAGATGCCATTTTAAACCACACCCAAAATGCCGAAGAGTGGCAGTATCATCGCATTTGACAATGAAGTCGAAGATTGGACTACATATGTCGAATGAATAGAGGTATACTGCAAGGCAAATGAGGTGTCAGATGACAAGAAAGCGTCGGTATTGTTAAATTTAATGGGTGCAAAGACGTATGGTTTATTACGAAATCTAGTAACCCCAACGAAGCCAATGGAAAAGAGTTTTGAAAACATGGTAACGATACTACAGGAACATTTAAACCCCACACCGCTGCTGATAGCAGAAAGATTCAAGTTTCACAAACGGAACCAGCAGAAGGATGAAAGCAATGCTGATTATTTAACAGAACTGCGCAAACTATCGAAACACTGCCAGTTTGGAGCGGGACTGGCAGATACCTTAAGGGACAAGTTTGTGTGTGGGCTTCAAAGTGAAGGAACCCAGAAACGGCTTTTATCTGAAAAGGACCTTACGCTGGAAAAGGCTTTCAGCATTGCGGTATCACATGAAGCAGCAGCACGGGGCGCTGCAGAGATACAACAGAGACCGCAAGAATATGGCACAAACGAAATGTCATATGGAACAGAGAAGTGCTATCGCTGCGGCAGAACAACACACGACCAGAATGATTGCTGGTTCAAAGACAAAGTGTGCAGACAGTGTGGAAAAGTAGGACACATAGCACGAGTCTGTAGGTCGGGAAAGAAAACCAGCAATAAGAAACCTACCAAAAAAAAGTACGAGAAGGTACATAAGATGACGTAGAATAGTTCAGACGAACAAAAGAGTGATAACGACTCCGAAAGCAGGGAACTGAGTTGTCTGAAACTACATAATGTGATCACAACGGAGGATCACTGAACCATCTGGGTCACTCTCAAGATAGCAGGAGTCCAGGTAAAGATGGAATTGGACACAGGATCAGCCCTAACAGTCATAAACCGACGGGACTACGAGCGGCTATTCTCACACATACCCTTGAGAGACACAAAAATTATTTTGAAGACGTACACGGGGCAAAAAGTCTGCCCCAAAGGAAAAATAAGGGTGACCGTTATATATAACGGTAAGGAAACACCAAAACTAGACCTGTATGTATTATAAGATGGAGGACCACCATTACTGGGACGTGAATGGATCCGGAAAATACCACTGGATTGGCATTCCATACAGGCACTGACTGTGGCTGACAAAAAGGATGACAACGTCACACCTGGGCGACTGTCAAAGATCCTAACTGACGCGAAAGAAGTGTTTCAGCAAGGACTCGGAACACTAAAAGGCATGACAGCGACGATTAAAATTGAAGAAAACGCAAGCCCAAAATTTTTTAAGGCTAGACCGGTACCTTATGCGATCCGCCCAGCCGTCGAAGCAGAACTAGAGTCTGGAACGTTCAGGTGTACTGTCCAAGGTAGACTGGAGCGAGTGGGCTACACCCATCGTCCCCGTGATGAAAAAGTCGTTGAGCAGCACGCCTGGGGAACCAAGGAAGGTTCGCATCTGTGGGGACTTTAAGGTAACAGTGAACCTTATTTGGCAGAGGGCAATGGAACAAGTCCTGCAAGGGATCCCAGGGACCCAGTGTTATTTGGACGACATCCTGGTCACGGGCGAAAATGACAGTGATCACCTTGCCAACCTGGAGCAGGTGCTCACTAGATTGCAGGAATATGGGCTCCGAGCTAACCGCCCCAAATGCGAGTTTTTTAGAAAACAGATCTCGTATTGTGGCCATGTTATCGATAAAGAGGGGTTACATAAGTCCCCAGAAAAGATTGAGGCAATAGTCAAGGCGCCAGCACCGGAAAATGTGTCACAACTGAGGTCGCTCCTCGGGCTGGTAAACTACTACCATAAGTTCTTGCCAAATTTGTCTACAATACTACACCCACTGAACACCCTACTGCAAACTGGGGTGCCATGGAAGTGGAATGACAAATGTAGACGAGCTTTCCAGAAGAGCAAAACACTAATCACATCGAAAGAGGTATTGGCCCATTACAACCCAGCATTACCAATTCGGTTGGCATGTGATGCGTCACCCTACGGCATTGGAGCGGTGCTGTCGCACAAATTCTCGGACGGCTCAGAGAGGCCAATAGCCTTTGCGTCACGATCACTAACCTCAGCCGAGCGTAACTATGCCCAGGTTGACAGGGAGGCCCTCAGCCTAGTGTGGGGAGTGAAAAAGTTCAATCACTATCTGCACGGGCAGAAATTCACCTTGCTGACTGATCACCAGCCTCTTGTCTCCATTTTTAATCCGAAGAAGGGCGTTCCGGTGATGATTGCGCAACGACTACAAAGATGGTCACTTTTTCTAGGGGCGCACCACTATGAGATTGAATATAAGGGCACGAAACAGCATGGAAACGCTGATGGGGTATCACGCCTGCCACTGCCTACTGCGGAGGAAGCACCAGCAGTGGATCCTGTCGAAATATTCCATTCGACTATAGTTGAATACCTACCGAAAACTAATGCTTGTATCGAAAAGGAAACCCGAAATGACCCGACACTGTCTCAGGTGTATGATTTGACGGTGAAGGGATGGCCAGCACATGGCGACTCACTGTTGCCAGCATTCTCGACAAGGAGAGAACAGCTGTCAGTGTGCCGGGGGACCTTGATGTGTGGATCCCGAGTGGTAATTCCACCCAAGTTAAGGGATAGAGTGCTCAATGAGCTTCATGAGGGTCATCTGGGAGGGGTAAAAATGAAAAGCCTAGCTAGGGCTTGTGTGTGGTGGCCGGGAATCGATAAACAAATCGAGGACCTGACCAAGAGTTGCTCAGGATGTCAGAAAGTCCAAAATGCACCACCACAGGCCCCTCTACACCCATGGGAGTGGCCCTCATCTCCATGGCAACAGTTGCATATTGATTTTGCTGGTCCATTCATGGACTCAATGTTTTTAATCACCGTGGATGCGCACTCGAAATGGCCTGAGGTCATCAAAATGTCCTCCACCACCACGGAGAAAACTATTGCAGTCCTACGGACCATTTTTGCCAGGAATGGCTTGGCAGAACAGATTTGCTCCGACAACAGACCACAGTTTGTGTCCGAAGAGTTCCGGAGGTTCTTGAAAAAGAATGGGGTAAGGCATTACACATCCGCCCCGTATCATCCAGCCACAAATGGATTGGCTGAGAGGTTCGTATAAACCTTTAAGGCAATAAAGGCTATGTACAATGACAACATTCCGCTGCAGCACAAGGTGGACAATTTCCTGTTCGCCTACCGGAATGCGACACATACAGTCACCAACCAGGCCCCAGCCATGATGTTCTTTCACCGAAGGTTAAGATCTCGCCTGGATTTGCTCAGACCAAACGTACGAAGAGATGTTGAGAGTAAGCAATTCCAGCACATCCATGAGAAGCCAACAAGGAGCTTCAATGTAGGGCAACCAGTCTTGGCCCGCGACTACCGAACAGAAAAATGGCAGCCAGGAACGATATGCACACGGCAGGGCCCACTAATGTACACAGTGGACGTTGGGGAGAGCATCGTGAGACTCCATGCTGACCAGATCCTAGAGTCACAGGAACAAGTCAACCCCATGCCTCGCCCATACGTACCTGGTGACAAACCCGACGTATAGGTCGCATCTACCCCAGAAACAGTAGCATCGGAAGTTGATGAACCAACCGACGACAGGGGGCCAGAATCGCCTCCGCACCAAGAGCAAGACACTCGGGAAAGGCACTATCCAGAAAGGATCAGGAGGCCTCCCCAAAGACTGAATATATAAATAGACTATTTTCAGCTAATGTTGCATGTTAAAAGTGTTAATTGTAATTAGTTTGATATTTAATTGTTAAATGAGTGTTATGGTACTGTTAATCTAAAAGGGGAGGAATTGTAATGTATATACCTTTAAGGGGGGGAACTATCTTTTACAGCTCATGTATACTGCAGTACCGGCAGTGACCACACCTGTATAAAGCACTGAGTAGTGATCTGTACAGATCAGTTCCACTGTGAGCCACGTTGAGTAAACACCTGTTGTACCGTTCTCCTGCAGTCTGTGTCTTATTATACACGGACACAACATAAGGAACCAGCACAAAGGACAGCAGTCACAAAACCATTTCCTTGCACTTCACGGTGAATCAAATGGGAGCTTCAACGCACTGTGGTATTTGCTCTACCCTTGGCCTGGAAACATTTCAAGTCCAAACAGAAATATGGTCTATTCAGGCTTGCAATTAAAAAGCACTACCTAAAGAAGAAAATATCAGAGCATTTACAAATACTAACAGAATCTAAGAGATAATGGCCCAGATTTTGCTGTCAATAACGGTGAGGTTAATGGTGTTCGTCGTTGTTTAAGCATAAATGGTACAGCAACTTCAGGTGAGGGGCAGATGCGCGTTTAAATACCAATATCCAAAAGTTGCTGTCCAAGTTGCACCTCTTCACTGTTAACTTTGCAAAACGGTATTTTGCTGACTGTCTCACCACTGACATGCACTGAATGGCGTGAAGTTGTTGTATTTGTGTGATAGATACGGACTAAACGCGCCACAGAAAGTTAAATCTTGCCATTACAAGCACAAGTACCCTTTTAACATCGTGATAACTGTTAATTACTGCCAATCAAAGTCGCTGGCATTGAAAATTAACTATTAAAAGTGTGGAGTCTCATTCCTTCAGGTATTAACTGTTGTTGGAGATTTTTAAAAAGTCAAATTTAAAATGCTAAAAAAAGTTTTACTTTTCCTTTCTGTCTTGTTTTTCTCGCTCGCTCTCTCACTGCAATCTTTCTTTCCCTTTTTATTTTTTTATATCTGGTTTGATATTGAATTCACCCACTCCAATTTACACTACCTTCGGCTGCTTAAGGAGAGACACAGATGTTTGCCCCGTTCACTCAGGTCCCAGATGCCCCGTTTCCCCCCTCGCTGTGACGTTATCAGCTCGCACTTTCAGCAACTTGCCACGCAAAAAATTTAAAACCCTAAACATGCAAGAGCAAGTCTAACTAATGGCAGACACCATTAGCTGCCCTGCGACAGTAAAATTTGGGCCAGTAAACAAAAGCTATTTTTATGTCAGGTACAACGATATATATATGTATATATAGTGTGTAAAACAATACAATCCTATTAAAGTTACCCACATCATTATATTGCAGAAATACTATTGCCTTTAATAAAAATGCAACAAATTAAATTTACAAAACACCTAGAAACAAAAGGCTAATTTTGCTTTTACAATTTTTGGATACAGTCAAAGAATAGATCATCAAATGCTATTGTTTGATATCTGATTATACAGGTTGGATTTTAAAACAATTACTATAAAAATAAATTTTTAAGTACATGCCTTATGGTTACCAATCTTGATGGTACAATTTGAGTTATGCACTTTATGATAAAGAAACAATCTCTAACTTCTAGTTTATTGGTATTTCTCCCATCTCAAACCCTTGTAAGATATATGACCATACTCACATTGTTTCTTTTAATACTTTTATGTATACCATCAGATTAAATAATTTTGCCAACTGTCTATTAACAACTACTAACTACTTACTCTCTCCAGTGATTCTCACAACAGATTCTGTCTGCCTTGGGTTGGAGGGTTTGGGGCATTCTCAGTTTTCCACAGTAGCAGCAGAGGAAAAACAGCTGTTTGAAATGTCAGCTGTGCAGTGGCCCTCTCCCACCACTTGTCCATCTTTTCATTCCTTGGGTACATCCAGTCCTTTAATAGCTTAAATGTTACACAGACCCCTCCGAGAACAAAGAATACAAAACATAGCAACTATCTTCATTTGGCCCTTAACATTGCGAGCAACTTTTAATTCTCGAGATGTGCGTGTCACTGGCAAGGACAGCATTTATTGACCATCCCTAGTCACCCTGAACCGAGTGGCTTGCCCATTTCAGAGGGCAGCGAAGAGCCAACCACATTCGTGTGGGACTGGACACACATATAGGCCAAATTGGGTAAGGAGGGGAGGTTTTCTTCCTCAAAGGACATTACTACACCTGTTGGGTTTTTACGACAAGTCAATAACTTTATGGTCACTTTTACAGATCAGAGCTTTTTATTTCCAGATTTTTAAAAACCAAATTAAAAATCGCAAACTACCATGATGGGATCTGGACTCTCAGTCTTTGGATTACTAGTCCGTGGCTTGGGATTACTAGTCCCGGGCTCAGGATTATTAATCCAGGGCTCTGGTTTACTAGTCCAGTAACATAACCACTACACTACAGTACTTAATTCTCTAATTTCTTCTTTGCATCCTAAAACCTTTTTAGTTTACTTTAATCATTTTCCATGCACAAGTAAATCCTCCTCCTATCCTGCTTTAATAGCTGAACATAAGAAATAAGAGCAGGAGTAGGCCATACGGCCCCTCAAGCCTGCTCCGCCATTCAATAAGATCATGGCTGATCATCGACCTCAACTCCACTTTCCCGCCCCATCTCTGTATCCCTTGATTCCCCTAGAGTCCAAAAATCTATCTGTCTCAGCTTTGAATATACTCAAAGATTCAGGGGGAGAAATTGGGTTGTTAGCACCACCGATTATCGCCTAAAGAGGCCAAAAACTGGGGCGTTAGCCAATTTCTGTGCGGTCGCAGGGAACCTAGCGCCTCGCCCCATATTGACCATGCATTCTGCGCCGGCGCAAAATCTTAGTGCGCGCTCGCGGGCGCAGGCTGATCGTGACGTCATTCCATGGTGCAACGCCTTTTTAGCGCCCCGGACTGGAAATTGGGTGGCGCCCGCCTCTGTTGCGCCTGGCGCTAATAGTGACAGCTCACTGGAACGTTCCCCAGGCACTCTCGGAGTAGTGGGGCGCTGTTTAAAGGGGACACCACTGGTCTGAAAATGTCAGCCCTTTTGTGAACGCAACTTGTTGGCTGGTTTGATAGAGTTGAGCAGCTGCAGTGCTAGAGCCTTATTGCCATTCAACCAGCGGTGCCAGAGGACCTTTAGCCCTGTGAACATTACCTAGCTGCTGGTAAGAGCTTACAACCTTTACCTTCATCACTCTTATTATGGGGGCTGCTCTGGAAGGGAACAACCTGCTGCTAGAACATCTTGAGAGGGCACAGAGATGGAGGGAGGGCCAGGAGTGGCCAGACGGAGGAGGGCCAACAGACGTCGCCACACCAGACCTTACGCAGCGAGGGTTTTCAGACAGCAGTCCTCCTACCACAACATGTCGGAGGAGCAGTGTGTCAGAAGGCTGCGATTCCATAAGGAGGTGGTGACTGAGCTGTGCCAGCTGCTTCAGGATGATCTTCTGCCGCGCATACGGTGCAGGACATCTCTGTCGGTGCCCGTTAAGGTTACTGTTGCCCTCAATTTCTTTGCCAGCGGCTCCTTTCAGGCTGCGACTGGGGACATAGCTAACATTTCCCAGTTTGCGGTGCATTGCTGCATCCGCCAAGTTACAGATGCCCTATATTGCAGGAGGCAGCAATTTATTTCGTTCCCTTTGACACCGGAGAAGCAGCAGGAGCGTGCAGAAGGCTTCGCGGCAATAGCTGGCTTTCCCATGGTGCAGGGCGCCATTGACTGTACGCACGTGGCTTTGCGGGCGGCTGTGAACAATCCCGAGGATTACCGCAACCGCAAGGGGTTCCACTCCCTTAATGTACAGCTGGTGTGTGACCACCGGCTGCTGATCCTCGCGGTCAACGCACAATTCCTTGGCAGCAGCCACGACGCTTTCATCCTGCATCAGACCACAGTGGCAGACCTTTTCGAGGTCCCGGCTCACCCACGAGGCTGGCTTCTCGGAGACAAGGGCTATCCTCTGTGCCCATGGCTTATGACCCCGCTCCGTTCGCCCAGCACCCAGGCAGAGGAGAACTACAACTCCAGCCATCAGGCGACGCGGAACACTGTGGAGCACACAATCGGCGTGCTGAAGCAGCAGTTCCGATGTCTCGACCATTCGGGGGGGCGCCCTGCAGTACTCGCCCACATCGTCGTTGTCTGCTGCATGCTCCACAATAATAATAATCAACTTTATTGTCATTGTTAGTGCACAAGTGCAATACAACGAAATGTAGGTTTGCGGCTCCCGAGAGTGTACATTTTGATTAAGACATTTAACATTCAACATTCATTTGGCTTGTAATACATAAACATAATAAAGTGCATTGGCAGATGTGCAGGCTTTAGAGTTTATTTGTAGAGTTCAGTGGGATGACAGCCCTGGGAAAGAAGCTGTTCCTAAATCTGGTCGTTTGGGTGCGAATGCATCTGTAGCGTCTCCCAGATGGCAGGGGGGCGAACAAACTGTGGCTGGGGTGGGTAGGGTCTTTGATGATGGTCAGTGACCTCCGTAAACAGCGTTTCTGGTAGATGTTCTCTATGGTCGGTAGCCGGGTGCCGGTAATGCGTTGGGCAGTTTTGACTACCCGCTGCAGGGCTTTCCTCGCCATCCAACGCACCCAGCCAATGCCAGCCGAGCTTGAAGGCCCAGCAGAGGAGGAGGAGGAGGCGGAAGAGGAAGGGCCATTCATCAGAGGCTCATAACGACTCGCTTCTAGGCCCCACTGATGGATTGCTTGGTGTGTTTGGGAGAGGACCGTCCGGTTCACCCAAAGCCTATGAAGGACAGATTATAAGTGTAAATAGTTTAGATATGCAGTGTAAATAAAAAAAAATCTTTATTTTCAAAAAGGTGGAGCCTTCCAACTTCATAAAGCAATTGCAACAGAAAGCAAAACTAACGAAATAACACTTCAGTTACGGCTTAACACATAACTAAGGATTTAACACAAAAGTAACGGCAAAACACATAGCTAAAGATTTAACACATGAGCAAGGAAATACAACTTTAATGTCTGCCAAACACGCAACATTAACCAACACATCCCCATCATTCACAAGAGCTGTAGAGGGCCTTGAAATGTTCAACCTCGCCGTCAACGAGGCTCCCTCTACTTTTGACCCCTTGATGGGCATCGACTTCTCATTCTGGAACGCCCCCTTCCCTCCCTGCAGCTCCTCCGTAATTGCACCCCAGTGGCTGCATCAAGGCTGGGGGAAGCCTGCTGAGTGGACGAAAGCGCAGAAGCCCCTGAGGGACGGGCTGGACGACCTCTGGGCTTGGAGGGCCCGGGGGCTGACTGCTCCAACTGCTCATGGGCGGATGCAGTCTGTCCTGCAGGTGGTGGCAGCTGCAGTGGTGACGTGCCAGTGGTGGCATCAGGAATGCTGACATCCTGAGAGCGGACACCTGCTCCGTGGGCGTGCGACACACTGGCACTCTGACGGGGCAGCAGCGCAGCAAGCGCCCCAATCGGCTGGCCCACAGATTGATGCCCTGCTGTGGTGCTGCAAGGGCCCCGGGTAATCCTACCTGATCCTTCAACGGTGGCAGCAGTCAGTGCTCTCGTGGCCTCAATCTGTGCCTGCATGAGGCCAGCGAGTGACTGCGTGGCAGGTGCCAGTGCTTCAATGAAGCCCTGGACAGTCCTTTCCAGTGCTTCGGAGAAGCCCTGGACACTCCTTTCCTGTGCAGCGGAGAAGGCCTGTGCACTCCTTTCCTGTGCAGTGGAGAAGGCCTGCACACTCCTTTCCTGTGCTGCACCGAAGTCCTGGAGACTCCCTGCCAGTGTGTCAATGGCTTCAGGCAGCCTTGCCACTGCAGCGATCAGCTCATTGTGCCTGAGCTGAGCCTGGGCGCTCATTTCAGCTAGGGCCCGAACCTCCTCTGCGCTCTGTGCAGCAGTCATGGTGGCCTGACTCGGCCTCCGGGGAGACGGCCCCCGAACTTCCCTTCCCACCCCCTGCATTGGTGCAGCCCGCTGGTTCCTGGAGCTGGCTCCTCATCAGAGGCACCCCCCCCCCGCTCCCCTCCAAGGAAGATCTATCCCCACTTTGCAGCTGCCGTGCCTCCCCTGAGGCTGGCACGGAAGGTCCGGCTTCCTCCAGCTGGTCGCCTCCGGACTCAGTGGGACTGGCAGCTTGAGGGCCCTGCTCCCGATCTGGTGATGCTGCATCTGAAAGCAGGGAGGTTGAAGAGTGGCTTTAGCGAGAGGAGAGGTTGACAGCAAGGGATGCAAGATTGGTGCAATGCTATGACATGGGTCCACTGTGAAAAAGCATGCCGGTGGGGGGTCACAAGTGGAAGGACACAGATCAAAAAGGTCATAACCTTACCATCGCCGTGCACAATGGGGTCGGCTGCTCCAGTGGTGACAGGACCAGTCAGGTGGCCGCCAACAATCTGGTGCACTCGCTCCTCCAGGTCGGTCAGGTTCTGGAGGTTTGGAGGTCCTCCCCCGGTCTGGATCTGTTGTCGCCGGTTCCTTGCCAGCTTGTACTGCAAGAGAAAGGACAGGAAATGATGAGACATCATGGCGTCATCTGTCATGCCATGCTCCCCTTGGTGGATTAGCCCTGGCATCATCTGTCTGTGCAAGTGTGTTCCCAGAAAGGGCCATGGGTGCGTGCTCGCAGATGGCCACTGGGGCATGGCGCACCCGTTGGCCATAAAGTCAGGTGCAGATGAAGGCATGAATAGGACTGGCAAAAAATCACTCACCCTGACGACCCGAGTGAGGTCGTTGAATTTCTTGCGGCACTGCAATGGAGTCCTGACCACCAGACTGCTGGAGTTGACCCTCTGAGTGATGTCCCTCCATGCTCTGCGGTAATCCTGCAGACTAGGCCTCCTGCCATTGTCCGCGTACAGGACCACTCGACGGCGCTCCACTCCGCCCACCAATGCATCCTCCGTGAAGCGCTCTGCTCTTTGCCTTGCCCTCTCCATCCTCAGAAAGTTTTAAGCGCAGAACAAAACACAGCGCCGAAATTCAGTTCTGCAGGGCGCAAAGTGTGGCTGCTGATCCTTCTGGACCCACCCCTTTAAGAGCTGGCCGGCTCCTGACTCTCTCGTGATCATCGATGATTGACTGCACCTGTGCTGCACCCGGCCGCCCCGATATTGAGTAGCGCCGACATGTTAGCGCCCTAAGTCTACTGTGCAAAGCCTGATTTAGCGCCGCAATCACCTTAGGGGCGCTACGACCCAATATCGCGCTAGGTGGCGCTAAATTGCGCCTAGCGCAAAACTTTGCGCAGCGCCAAGTCTAACGCCCCAAGCGGGGCTATACCCAATTTCTAGGCCTCAGCATTCACAGCCCTCTGGGGCAGACAGTTCCAAAGATTCACAACCCTCCGAGTGAAGAAATTCCTCCTCATCTCAGTCTTAAATGGCCTACCCCTTATCCTGAGACTAAGCCCCTTACTTCTAGACACTCCAGCCAGGGGAAACAATCTCTCAGCATCTACCCTGTCAATCCCCTTCAGAATCTTGTATGTTTCAATGAGATCACCTCTCATTCTTCTAAACTCCAGAGAGTATAGGCCCATTCTACACAATCTCTCATCATAGGACAACCTTCTCATCCCAGGAATCAATCTAGTGAATCTTCGTTGCACCGCCTCCAAGGCAAGTATATCCTAAAATAACATAACATACAAAATTCATTAAAAATGTCAGTTAAAGGAATCTGGCAGCACCGGTTATTGAAATCACTTCCAAAGAATCAGATCATGGCAACTCCATTCATGAATGCTTCTGCTCTATGTGTACACAGTGCTGACACTGGATTTATTCCAAAGTCAAACCTTTCACAGCTTAAATGAATTTCTATTCCAAAGCGACTCTCCTGCTTTTGAAAGGTTATTGTGCATCTACTCATGAGATGGATTCACATCGCTACGAGACTTGCATTAGTTGAGCATTTGTCAATTTAGGGCAAGGGCAAAATGAGGAAACAAAGAACAACCACAATAATGTTGTACTTGAGATTGTAATGATTGGTAGTGCCTTAACTTAGGTTCAAAAATCATTTTCTCCTCTCCAAAATATGTAACTATTCCTTTCTGCCCCCCCACCCCTCCAAAAAAAACCCGACACCAGCAATGAGAAACACAATGACATTTGGGAAAGAGCCAATAATTTGTAAGATATTCCCTGCAGTCATCACACTGACTGCCATAATTGCACAGAGAGCGACTTGGCCATCTTATTTCACTCTATATACTATTCCTGCCAACATCTCCTATTAGTACAGTGCTATATTTATTCTCTATTAATGACCCCTATCATCTCTTTAACAGCTTCTAAGCCCAAATGCCCTTCCTCAAGCAGGCAGTGCTCGTCACCGGGTCACTGACTCCTCTATTAATCACCAGTTCCAACGCTGCTCTGTCTCAGCTATTAAGATATGTATTTTCCAAAAAGGGAGACTAGATATTCATTATTAACCAGCAGCCTGGTAAACTTCTCATCCATATGCACACACGGAGATTTCGGCAAACAGCAGGCTAATTTAGGCATTTTAACTACAATATTATTCAGCCACTACTGTATCTGCATGTCATGCATGCACTATGTTGGATTTTTTTTGTATCTCTCAGTTTTAAAAATACTTTCTCACCATCAGAACTCATTTAAAAATCAAACCATTACATAGAATTACCACGAACTTTAACATCTTTTTGTTTTGTCCAGTCAATATCATTCAGAACAGTAAATCTGATGATATCGTAAAGGTACTACATTGGAAAAATGACTGAGCCTGACAGTATGGGAGTCGAGGCTGAAGTATCCTTAGATTATTTGCTGCGTCTTTCCTGATAATCAGCTCCCTGACAAAGTACTGTAAATAGCCCTAATGACATCACCAACACACACTGATTAAGCAAAAATATTCAAGGATATTCACATGTATTAAATTTGCATGTTAGAGGGTGTCCCAACAGAGACCCTTATCTTTAATCTGATATATTCTAGAAATTAATCTAAAGTAGCTTGATTCTAGAACAGTGTTTAAGTCCATTTAATTTATTTAAAACAGCAAATGACAGCAATGTAATTCTTACTATCATCTTCCTGATCACATTTACTTGTTAGAACATATGAAAATGATGGACAGGAAAAGACCAGCTGGCCCACAGAGCCTACTCCACAGTCACGATGACTTTAGTATCAATTCCCAACAACCGTCACCCATCACCCATCTAATCTCCTGCGAGAGGAAAAAAAAAGATTTTTAAGAAACTGTTGGGCAAATTTAGGGAGGAGAAAAAAAATCTGGAAAATTCCTCTTCCACTCCCTAAAACAATCAAAACTCACCCAGGAGACCACACTGACTATGAATTATATTACTAAGTATCTCACCTACCTTTTGTATATTGTGGTTTCTGCCCCAGCTCGGAACTGCTCCAGCTCTCTTTCGAACGTTTGAAGGTGTGCAGCGAATCCACTCAACCTATGAGCTGCCAACTTGTTCCATAGGTCCACTGTCCTCTGGGGAGAGAACCTCCTGAAATGTAACCTTGTTCTATCCTTGCCTAACAATCACATGATCCCTGTTCCCCCTATCCTATCCAATTGAAAGAATCTGTCTCTATATGAACACAGTTAAGTCCCTTCATTATTCTAAATACCTCAATCAAACCCTCCCAGAGTCTATGATTCTCTAAACTAAATAAGACCCAACTTTTTAAGCTTATCGGGGTAACTGAGGTGTTTTTAAACTGAGTATTATTCCAGTGGACCTCCTCTGAACCTTTTCCAAAACCTCAACTTTACCCATGCAAGGGAACCAAAACTGGACACAGTATTCTAAATGGAGCTTAACCAAGGCCTTATTGAAGGACACTGGTGCTTTTTTATTTATATTGAATCTTCGCAGCAATGCAACCTAACACCCTATTTGCTATCGTTTCACGGCAATAGCCATGAACCTTAAGAGAATTTAGTACTACTGTATAACAGAGATCATTTTCTTTCTCAACAGACTTTAGTTCTGTACCCTGTAGGGTGAGTATACTTGGTATTGGTCCAGCCCACGTGCATAGCATTACACTAATCCTCGGTAAATACCATTTGCCAAACAGATCTTCGTATCTGCCGCAAACTTGCAGACCGCTACATCCAGGTCATTAATGAAGATTGTAAAAACCAACGGCCCTAACACCGACCTCTGTGGGACAATACTTATAAATCAGTCTCCAAGCAGATCCAAAACCATTAAGTCTACGAGGTGTACGGTGCTACCTTTACCCATCTACCTCGTAACTTCTTCAAAAAAATTGAATCAGCTTGGTAAGACATGAAGTTGTGTTCAGTCTCTAATAACTACTCTATCCAGGTGATCATACACAATATCTCTAATGATCCTTTCTAGTACCATACCCATGATTGAAGTTAAGTTAATTGGCCTATGTAAAATAAACAGACCATTTCAGAAGTATGTAACATTTACTTGGACGTCTTCATCAAATCACATTATACTGAATGTAACCTATTAGTTCATTATTGTGGCAGTTGTAATGTGTCTGCAGGTGTCTATTACACATTGTATGCCAAACTATAACTGTGAAATTGAGTGTCATAAAATGCAATGATCCCGCAGTGTAATTAATGTCTTTTAAACTTACTGTTATTGCGACTGAGTAGCTACCACTATAATTGTAAGATCGACTGTGCAAATTAAAAAAAAATACAAAACGTGGCTCCCCAATGGCTCAGCTGGTTAAGAATGTGAAACATACAGACCAGGGGATCCCAGGTTCGATTACCTCTCTTTGCTGAATTAGCTGATCTTAGCCAGGACAGCACGATGACCCCGAGTACCCCTGTAGCAGGATACGGTTGATCGGCCAGAGCTTTAATTCCTGATTGCTATCCAGTGATGCCTGCTGAAGATTTGCATGGTGTAAACATCGAGTAAAGAAAGGGCTGGATGAAGGTGGTCTCCTCCCCTCGCCAGGTTGAATCACCTGACAAAACTCACCATCTAGTATGAAACGAGAATGATCACACGAGTGAAGCAGCCCACCCATGGAACCATATACCATCAACGGGTCAACAACTTTCGGAAACGAGAAAGGGAGAGCAGAAAATTGGTGGGAAAAGGAGACAAACGTGTTTTATATAATATGAATTAAAAACATCGCATTCAGGCAAATTAAAATGTTAACTAGTACTCATTGTTTTTCTTGTTTGATGTCAATGTCAACATTTAAAAAAAAATTATAGATATTTTCCAGACTGGTTGATGCAGTTGCTTATTAAATTTACAAGGCAACATGTGACACGAGGTATTTACAAACAGGAAAATAGAACTAAAACAAGTTACACTTAACTCTTGGTATATTGCCATAAACATTAATGTATATTAAGTCATTATAATGCAATATTTAAAGGTATACAAATGCACGTTAAGACCAAGGTCTGTTAAATTCAATGCTCTTATAAACCTCAACAAAGACTTCAATGGTATTCTGTTTATACATTTTTACAAAAGCTCTAATTGTGCTTTCTCATGTATAACTGCGATAGACAAGTACATTACAAGGTGCAGAATAATGTTCACAGTGTCATGTTCAATAATGTAACAGAAGTATTTTAAATTGCTTTTGTTTGCTGCTTTAAGTGTATATATACTAAATATAAACCACAAGCTATATTTCCCTATCATGTGAGACATAACTCAATATTCCTACTGTTCAAATCAAGTGATACAATTCCTATTGTGTAATATTAAAAAGAATAGTGCAACCATTTCAAATATCTGGAGCAGGAGAAAATGAGAGAGAAAATATCCCATTATAATTCTTATCACATTTCTCAGGAAGAACATTATGACAGGGGCTTACCGTCGTACAATAATTCTGTAAGAGCTTAACTGTTCCCTGAAGATTTAAATTCAGAATCCTATAAAATGAAACTGTTCTTATGGAAAGACAGTGCTGCTGGTCACAGCTTTTAAGAAAACACTTCCCTTTGTGTCCATGAAGCACAAAACACCGCCATCTGCTGTTCGATTTGCGCACATCACTTATACAGTCATGAACTGTTAAAAACACAGAAAAGTGCTGAAAATTCACATCAGTCCAGTCAGCCATCTGTAAAGAGCTTTATTAATAGAGGCATAGAGTACAAAAGCAAGGAAGTTATGCTAAACCTTTGTAAATCACTGGTTAGGCCTCAAGTAGGGTAATGTGTCCAATTCTGGGCACCACACTTTTGGAAGGATGTCAAGGCCTAGGAGAGGGTTCAGAGATAATTTACCAGAATGGTACCAGAGATGAAGGACTTCAGTTATGTGGAGAGATGAGAGAAGCTGTAATTATTCTCCTTCGTGTAGAGAAGGTTGAGGGGAGATTTATTAGAGGTGTTCAAAATTATGAGGGGTTTTGATAGAGTAGATAGGGAGAAACTGTTCCACTGGCAGGAGAATCGGTAACCAGAGAACACAGATTTCAGATAATTGGCAAAAAATCCAGGGGAGGAAATTAGGATAATTGTTTTACGCAGCAAGTTGTGATGATCTGGAAGACACTGCCTGAAATGGTGGTGGAAGCAGCTTCAATCTCGAAAGGGAATTGGTTATACACTTGAAAAGGAGGAATTTGCAGGGCGATGAGAAAGAGCAGAGGAGTGGGACGAATTGGATAACTCTTTCAAAGAGCTGGCATATAAACTATGGGCTGAATGGCCTCCTTCTGTGTTTTACGATTCTATAATAGGCACATGATGTTGTTTCAAGACCGTACTCTTCATCAGGCTATTCTGATAAAGGGTACACACCCAGAATGTTATTGGTTGCTTCTGCCTGGTAATATCTTCTCATTAGCTGTTGCCGATTCTCTTCCAGGAGCGATGTTTGATCACACACTGCTCTGAGACCAACTCCACTCTCAGCTTTATTTATCATCACCCCAAATATCTTTCCTACAAAGTACAGGAAACTCTTTGGTATCTGGCACCAACAGGACCGGCGTGTTGCCGGTTGATCAAAAATTCCGGATGACTGAGAGGGTTATCTACCGAGGCTATTTTTAACAAACAAAAATTAAAAAATCAAGAAATGTGCAGTATACAGTAACTGGGTACTCGCCTACAGAATGTTGTGTTAAATGGATGGTGGAAGATGCTTGATTAAGTACAGTACTGCCAGTTGAGGGTAATGCAATGCAATGTCTACCAGCAGTGTGGGAGACACACAGTACCCCTGTAAAATGGCGGATCAGAAGAGACTACCGGCAGCGTGGGAGAGTCAGACTCCTGTTACAGGGGTATTGAGGTGTTCCGACTCCCGACAGCACCAAGAAGCCAAGTAGTGGCAGTTTGGAGAACTACCCCCACTGACTAACTCGGCCACCGCAGGAGACTTGGACTCGGCAACATTGCCGGTTATTGAGGTGTTGTTTTCGGAGTATGAATTTTGCCAGTTAATAGAGAATTCCGGATATTTAGGTGCTGTTTAAACGAGAGTATCTTGTATATTGCTTTAGGGCTAAAATGATCATATTTTGCTGGAGTCATCAATACACCCATGTGTTTTTCTGCAGAGCAACAGCGACTGGCTAATAAGGAACCAGTTTGCACTGGCTGAATGAACAACCCATGGAAGCTCTGCCCCTCTGAACTCCTGCAACAGTTACCACCCTTACTTCAAGTGGTTAACAATGTAAGGGGTTTGCTGATAAGCTCATGGTTTAAATCAACTTTTGCAAACAAGAGCTAGGTTGAAATTGGCAGTTAAATCAGTGGAACAGAGAATTTTGTCACAGGTTTGGTTTACTGGCAATAAGCACAGGTCTTCCCACCCCATTCATGCACCAGATGACGTCAATTTACCAGTCCAGCTACCATGCTCCAGTTTTTGCTCAAGGCTGCAAGCTATTGGGTACTGAACTGGAATGGAACAAGTACAGCAAGTAGATTACACAGTCCCTAAAATCTATTTCACAAATATGAAAATATTCCGGTTGGAGCAACAGGCAGGCGATTCAACAGACAGCAAACCGAGCATCTGCATACTCGTAATTTTGCACACTATTGTGAAATGAACAATTGAAATATAAATTTAGAACCAAACAAAACTAGGGGGCTGGATGATGAAGTTGGTTTGAATTTAAACTTGAAGCTTTAACACCGTGGTTCATATTCAGTTGATTCTTCTCAATGGTGGCTGTAAGCACCCTACATGGTGAGTTAGTGCCGGGTTTGAGGTCCTGGTCTTCAAACACTCTCTTCCTCAGGCGACCGAAGGCTGCACTGGCACACTGAAGGCGGTGTTGGACTTGGTCATCGACATCTGCCCTTGTTGACAGTAGGCTCCCGAGGTATGGAAAGTGGTCCACGTTGTCCAAAGCCTTGTCGTGGATTTTGATAATCGGGGGGGGGGGCAGTACCTCAAACCCGGCACTAAGCTCATGGTCTACAGAGCAGCAGTGATGCCGCCCTGCTGTATGCCTCAGAGACATGGACCATGTACAGCTCAAAGCACTGGAGAGGTTCCACCAACGCTGCCTCCGCAAGATCCTGCAAAACCATTGGCAGGATAGGCGCACCAATGTCAGTGTTCTCGTTCAGGCCAACATCCCCAGCATCGAAGCTTTCACCGCGCTCGATCAGCTCCGATGGACGGGTCACACTGTCCGCATGCCCGATACGAGACTCCCAAAACAAGCGCTCTACTCGGAGCTCCGACGCGGCAAGAGAGCCCCAGGTGGGCAGAGGAAACGCTTCAAGGACACCCTCAAAGCCTCTTTGAAAAAGTGTAACATCCCCATCCCTGGCCCAAGACTGCACAAAGTGGAGGAAGAAGCATCCGGGAAGGCGCCGAACACCTTGAGCCTCTTTGCCGGGAGCAAGCGGAAGCCAAGCGCAAGCAGTGCACGTCAACCCAAGCACCCCACCCACCCACCCCTTCAACCACCATCTGCCCCACCTGTGACAGAGACTGTAGGTCCCGCATCGGACTCATCAGTCACCTGAGAACTCATTTTTAATGTGGAAGCAAGTCATCCTCGGTTCCGAGGGACTGCCGAAGAAGAGACGACATGGTGAGTTTAGGCAGTGTCACCTGAGATCCTACTGCGCGCAGGCCCAGAGCACAAAACTGTCAGAACTCATTATGAATTGTCACTGCACTCAAATCCTATTCAAGACTCCACAAGGATGGCACTGGTGCTGGGGTTAATGCATATCATTGGGCTACAAAAACAGAAATTTTTCTACAAACCTGAACATTGGAACTGACCCAAAAGGGCTCGATATTGCCACTGAGTACGCAAAGTGGAAAAATCTTCTGTTCTCCATTACCAGCGGCCCTCAGTTTGATCAGTACAAAATTTCACTAAAAGGTACAGGAAACTTTCGATTTACCGGCACCTAAATAACCGGAAATCTCGGTTAACCGGCAAAATTCAGGAGTTGGTTCAGGTAAGTTTTATTACTTGCCTTCCTCGATCTGTTGCTGTGCAAGGGTGTGGCTGCAGCTGTTGCTAAACTACAGAGACGCTTGGAACTTGTGGCCATTGTTCTGAACCTGTTGCTAAGCAACAGGGTTTGTTGCTTTATACGGAGCTCTCCACTCCGTATCTTTTACTATAGCTTTCGGTTATCTGGAATTTTTGATGCACCGGCACCACGTCGGTCCTGTCGGTGCCGGATAAAAAAAAGTTTCCTGTATTTTAAAACATAAATCAAAATTAACCAGAGCGTAGATTCAATGAGGTAGAGAAAAATGTAAGTGTCACAATGGCTGATGACTCTCGCCTCTACAAAGGAATATTAATTGTATTTCAATCATACTGCATATTTGGCATTGATACAGTGGAATCTTATGTCCTATACAAACAGCAAAACCACAGTCTAATGTTAATGTATTCATTAGTCATCAGTTCGGCATTAGTACTGTAACCACAAAAAAGGCAATCTTACAGAGCTACCTTTGGAGCAGAAATTTTAAATGAAAATTAACTTGAAAGAAAGAACTCAGAGCACATTGCATTGAGTTTACATTATTGTCAATCAATATTAACATTTGAGCAAATGACAACAAAGTTCTACATCTTTCAGTTAACACTTTGATGTGATACACACACTGAATTGGGTTTTATCAACTTTGCGCCCAAAAGACTAAATCTACGAAATGATACATCAGTATTCATGTTCCTATGCAACTTCCTATCGTGCTGCTACATTTTCTCTTGTATCATACACCTGAAATATTCTAACAAGTTTCTTTACTGAGACACCTTCTGCCAATCCATATACACTGCATTTATTGCATATTCTTTATCGAACCAATGTGTCTGTTCGTCAAAAAAAAAAATCTATTAAATTTATCGAACAGAACTTTCCTTCAATAAACCTATGCATTTCCAAATGTTTACTAATTTTATCTCAAATTATGGATTTTAAGAGCTTGGCCAGAACTGATGTTAGGCTATAGTTAACCAGCTTAGCTTTCTCTCCCTTTCTGAACAGCGAACCATGCTCCAGAACTCAGCCTGTCAATGAGCAACACCACAGGAGCTCAGCTGGTGTGCACGTGCATATAATTATACGGCATACCTTTTCACTACTTTACGCTAACAGTTCATTATTTGCCTTTACATATTTTCTGATAAATTAGTTGTTAAATTGTCCGCGATTCAGCACAATTTGGCACCACACTGGCAATGTTACTTACAAACCTATTTTAAATAGGCCAGTGGGATTTGGTTAGCAGAATCAAGTCAAAATGCCACCAAGTTAGCTGGTGTAGGAAGTGGATAAAGATATATTGGTGCAACTTTTTTTTACGACGATTGAGTCGAGGTACAATGTTGGGGTAGAGCAGCAGAGATTTACTGGGCACCTGGCTGTGCTAGGTGCCCAAAATGGAAAAAGGTTACTTTCTCCAGCAGTGAGATCGGTCAAGTTTGATGAGCAAAATTTTTACCAGAAAAGTTTTTTTGACAGTGTAAACTAAATAGAATAAAGTCTAAGTATCACAATGGCTGATGGTTTATCCTTCTACGACAGGTACAAATCAAATCCCTTCAAGCTAATCCATCCCGCTATCTACCTATAAATATATTTTCCTGCCCAATTGTCAGCACCGTAGATTTTTATTTCCTCCTTTTGAGCGAATGATGTTACTCCCCATTATTACCAGCTGCTTTTGCAGTGCAAATACTATTCGAGATTTGATCATCACTAGAATATGGAAGGCAGCATCACAAACACAAAATAGGAGTACAACTGCAATTTTGCAGTTTTCCTTAGCAGCAAAGCAGCAAATATAAATAAGTGTTTTAAAAAAAAGTTTATTTTATTCAACAGTACTTTCACAATAAAAATAAATATACAGTACTTTTTCTGTCCAAATGTAGCAATACTATATAGAAAACACTTTGTGTTCTCAATGATTTAGTAAACATTTAAAACACCAAAACATAATTTTTTTTATATCTATAAAACAAGAGTTCATAGTTTTCTTAAGCGTCATTTAAAAATACACATTCTACAATATGATTCATATATGAAAGTGCAATTAAAAAGTCTCACTACCATAGCACCAACTGATGGACGTATAAGACAATAGCCATTTACCGGCAATCTTTCCTTCTAGATTGGCACCAAGAATATATAGTGCTAATCACCAACTGGAAATAATGTTGTACTTCAGCACAATATATGCTTTGAAATCACTAGCCAATTTACACTTTAAAAAAACTGGTATGATACACATGTACATTTTGTACAAAACATTTGATAATGTGTTGAATAGCTGGCAGCAAATAACACAAGTACAACTGTGAAAAATCACATTGGCTGCTGTTTCAAAAAACTGGGCAAAGTAGTTTTCCATTAAAATACATAATTTAAAAAAAAATGAAAGGCAAACCACAGTTCAGTTTGTAGAAAAAACACAAATGGAGACCACTTTCCCTTACATGTGTTGTAAAAGGTATTTCTTTATATCATTGCATGTAAAAAATACTGTGACACTTGGTACATGCAAAACATAGGAAAAGATAATTTAATCACAAAACTGTAGTGTTCTATCCAAAAGAGGCAAAGGGAAAGAAAAAACATTGATTTGCACTATGTTTAGGTATTACGTGACCGTGACAAACAGTGTGCCTGCTATTTTTTTGGGGTGCCCGCCCCCTTTAAGGGACTGCGCAGCCCATTCAAATTACTGCGCATGCGCGGTTTTTACCATTGGAACGCCGTTGAGTCAGCTGTGCGGGGCCTCTCAGCAGGGAACATTGGTGACAAACATCTTTCACTACTGGACTTAAATGGTCCAGTAAATTGCCCCGTCCCAAGACTAATCCCATCACACCTTAGCCAGCAATAATAGTGTGAAGATGATGGCCTGTTTGCCAATTTTAACATTAGTAATGTGCATTTGTAAAGTACAACTTGCACCACATGTATTATCTAGTTTAAAAAATGCATCTGCTACATGCTTTTATAACAGGATACAGAGCACAAATATACTAAACAGTGAAAATCATTTGCGTTTAAAAAAAGAACACCGATGAGTCCAATCCATAAAAGTCAACTTCAACAAAATCTCTAAACAGATAGAAACCCAGTGAAATTCAATGTTCACATCTGACCTGAGCTGCTTCTTCAGAACCTTTTCTATTCTTCATCCTTCAACTTCTTTATTCTTCATATACAGTACTGTTAACAAAGGCTTTTGCAAATGGGAGTGTTTCTGTAAAATCACACAAATTGTTTGTTACAATTTAAATTATTTTTACCCAGTAACTTATACATAACTGTTAAATGAATTTGGGCTGCTTAACTTGTCTGGCTTTGGTTCAAGGAGCAGGGCACATTACAGCTTCTATCCAAAGGAGAGCATTGGCACTTTCAGTAAATAGTGAAACATTACAGGTAGAAGGAAGTATTGCTACACTTTGGGAAGTACACACAGGAAATTTGAGTCAAATATTGTTGTATTGTTACAACATCATGAACAAGGCTACATGTAAAAGCCCGATCGTCAGATTTTAGCATGGTGTGTGTGTCTGGGTTGTGTACGGTGTATCTGAAATCAACTCGCCAAGGCTTCTTCGGCAGCACTTCCCAAACACGCGACCTCTTCCACCTAGAAGGACAAGGGCAGCAGGTGCATGGGAACACCACCACCACCAAGTCACACACCATCCTGAGATTAGAAGTATATCGCCGATCCTTCATCGTCGCTGGGTCAAAACCCTGGAACTCCCTGCCTAACAGCACTGTGGGAGTACCATCACCACACAGACTGCAGCAGTTCAAGAAGGCGACTCACAACCACCTTCTCACGGGCAATTAGGGATCGGCAATAAATGCTGGCCTTGCTCGTGACGCCCACATCCCATAAACAAATTTAAAAAAAACATGACAAGAGCCACATACGCTCACCCACATGGGTGAAATCGAGCCCAGTTTCAAGCAAAGACAAATACAAGCTAAAGATCAGTTGTCAACTTTCTCTTTTCACCTCCTCTAAAGGGGCTGCTAGCTTCTTATTAGGATACGGCTCCCAGATGCCAGTCTCCCTTTAGTACCTCACCAAAACAGCTAGTTTTCATGTGTAAGCATTGACAATGAAACTTGGCAGGCTACTCAATCGCAGGGCAATCGTAGCTGAAACCAACCCTCTCCTCACCTGATGCCCATGCATGTGCGTCCAGCAGGGATTACTAGGAAGCAATAAGGAGCAGGAACCCAGGATGATTTTTCCTCTCCTTAACCCAGGGCACTGTAGCCAACTGTACTGGTGTTAATGTCACCCCAACTAAGATCAGCTAACTCAGCACAGGCCCTGGATTGAATCTGGGTCTTTCATGATCTGTGTGTAGATCAGTTGTTCACCAGCAGAGCTGTCAGGAGAGGTGATAAGCTCAAGTTTAAAGGCTAAGAAACCACTGATTGAAAAATAAATTTTTTAAAAATTAACATTTTTTTGTATTACTTCTATAACAACTTTTAAAAAAATGACAATTTGAATCACCTCAGTCGCAGGTCTCACTTGCTCACAGTGGCACTAAGAACATAAGAAATAGGAGCAGGAGTAGGCCAATCGGCCCCTCGAGCCTGCTCCACCATTCAATAAGATCATGGCTGATCTGATCCTAACCTCAAATCTACTATCACTCTACATCCCTCCCGAACCCATGTGATCTCCTGGGAGAGGCGAAAAACCAGATAAAAAACCCAATGGCCAATTTGGGAGGAAAGAAAATCTGGGAAATTCCTCTCCGACCCATCTAGGCGATTGAAACTCGTCCAGGAGATCACTGTCCCTATATATTCTACAGTACTTACCTTCTGTAAAAGGTGATCTCCACCCCAGCCAGGAACAGGAATAGAACCATCTCCTGAAATCTAACACATAATTAGAACACAAGAAGTAGGAGCAGAACCAGGCTACACGGCCCCTGGGCCCGCTTCGTTACCCACAGGGCCATGACCGATCCGAACCTAGACTCATGTCCAATTTCCTGCCCGCTCCCCGTAACCCCTAATTCCCTTTACTTCTAAGAAACTGTCTATTTCTGTTTTAAATGTATTTAATGATGTAGCTACCACAGCTTTCTGGGGCAGCAAATTCCACAGACCTACTACCCTCTGAGTGAAGAAGTTTCTCCTCATCTCAGTTTTGAAAGAGCAGCCCCTTATTCTAAGATTATGCCCCCTAGTTCTAGTTTCACCCATCATTGGGAACATCCTCACCAACATCCTCACCTACAGAATACAACCAGCATTTTAAGACATCTCCACATTGTAGGTTTGCCAAATATTTGTAATCTGCCTCACTCAGCTCTTAAAAGTCTAGGCTTTGCCTACAAATCATAATGAATTAAGATTTGCATTTAGCTGAATGTCTTGAGGGCTATTATCCTTTTTTTCTAGAAAGGCAGGTGCCCAGTCAAGCCTGACATCCCTTATGTAAGAATTCTGCAGAATTTGTTGAAATATATCATGAACACATAGTAACAGGAATAACATATATAAACCATGCCATCTAAAATGATAGTAGTAGTTAAACTTGTATTCATTATCAACATTCATCTTCATTGGGCTTAAAGGATTGAAGATTTGAGAAAGCAGCTGTTAATTATCAGACTATCGTACCCCGCTCCCATTCACAGTGGTCAATGTTGTGGTAGCTAGCACAGTGCATCAAATCTACACTGGATATGGTGTACAATAATTTGCATTATACAAGAAAAGAATAAGAGAACAGATTAATAATAACCATAAATACAATTGATTAACAAACTTCAAAAAGACGGAAAGGAATCCCAAAAATGGAGCCGTCTAGAAATGATCCAAGATATCCTTACCATTTCATATACATCACACAGACAACAAAAACTGCCTTCCCCACCTTTAGGGTGCAGCCATGCATTAAGGTAGTTTCAGCTCCTTTAAGCCGAGCACTTAATCTGGGGGAACCAGCAGACTTTTCCCACCCTTGCAGAGTCAGTCTTGCCTTGCTACGTGTATTTCTTTCTTCTCCCTCCACTACAACACTGAATGAACTACGGCAAAGGGGGAAAACAGAAACCTACTCAATATAGAGGCCACAGTCAGCATACATGAGTAGACCAGACCTACTCGCTCTCCCTTCCCTGCAAGCAGAAAGTGTTTAGCTTCTGCTTGTCGGTACCTCCTGGATCATGATCAGGAGCTCACCCGATAGGAAACTGGGGCCAAAATTGGGCTAAGAGATTACATTTGTCTCTTACCATTTTCAGGATTCCCTTTTAATTCAAGATGTCTTAATCTAATCCAGCAAGTTATATTTTCAATTAAAACAAGCAAACTCCTTTTGTCACATGTTGAGATTCAGTTGTTTTAACAGGTTACGCCACAACAGGACGTGTCCCCAAATGCATTTAAAAATCATCAATTCAATAAATGGAATATTGCACTATTGACATTATGTTACTGGTTCTTTCCAAAGGCTATGATTCAAAAAACCATGTTAAGGACTGATGAGACTTTCACACTTACAAAAGAACTGCAGTGCATCACCACTGATGATGTTTGATACTTAAAATTTAGAGCATGATATGTCACTGTAACCTGCATTCAAAAGAACCCCACTTGAGGTTACAATTACAAGGTATAATGTTGCAATTCAAGCACAATGGTCCAGATTTTGCTGTGGCAGGGCATCTAACGGCATCTGCCATAGTTAGACTTGCCCTTGCCCGTTTAGGTTTTTAAATGTATTGCGTGGCAAGTTGCTGAAAGTGCAAGCTGATAATATCGCAGCGAAGGAAACTGGGCATCTGGGACCTGAGTGAACAGGGCAAGCAAGTGTGTATCTTCTTAACCAATCAGATTGAAGAATTGAGAAATTAACAGCGCAACAACTGAGAAGGAAATATACATTAAAGTTGGTATCAAATCAGGTACAGAAAGAGAAATAGAGAGGGAAAGAAAGATTGGTGAAAAGAGACAGTATGGAAAAGTTTTTAAAAATTTTAATTTTACATTTAAAAATCTCCAACAATTAATAACTGAAGGAATGAGACTCCACACTTGTAATAGTTAATTTTCAGTGCCAGAGGTTGAGTGGCAGTAATTAACACTTATCACGTCATTAAAAGGCCACTTAGACTTGAAATTACAAGACTTCACTTTCTATGACGAGTTCAGTTTGTATCTACCGCGCAAATATAGCAACTTCACACCATTCAACTGTGAGAGATGCAAAATAAGACTTCACTAAAATGAACCATGGGTTATAGCATTGTAATCTCATGGCTTGTTATTGTCTTGTAGTGCACGCCAGTCCATGCATTCCTCTGCATACAATCTACTACAGTGAACCATGACTCTTGTGGCATTGTACTACAGTGAAAGCCAACTATTTCTCAGGATGACTCTGTGATCAAAGCAATGTGCAACTACAATCAGGTTTTATTCTCTAGTGAAAATTGGTGTCCTTTATTGGGCAGTTATGCTACTCATTTTGCATCGAAGAAAGAGGTTTTGGCTTGGTATCAATTCAAACTGTAGCATTAATGAAATGGAAAGTTGCCCAAACTGAATTTTGACAAGCAGTGCAAGACCATTGCAAGGAGGTAGTATCATTTCATTTTGACTACTCTCAGGCTGTAGTATGCCGACAAACATATAAATCGGCGATAACCAATGTGAATTTATGAGTTATTAATTGTATTAAATTGTTTGGGGAAAATATTCACCTTTACTTCATGAGTGTATCCAGAGATAGGCACTGTTTCTGCCGAATGCAATTTCCTAAGTCATAAAACAAAGATTTTATGTTAGATTTGTACTGACTGCCAGTACATTTTTCTTACCAAGTTGTGAAAAAAACTGCTGAAAGGTCATTTTGTGAAAACATGTACCAGAGATACTTGGTTTTACTGCCTGACTCATGAAAACTAAAATAAAATGACTGCGATTTATGGATTAAAATAGGCTAACACTGACATCAAAACTAGTTAGAAAAGCTGCAGACTACACTGTCAATGACACTATTACAGTACTTGCTAAACTAGCGCACAGCTTCTGTCCCAAGGTGCTCCACAGGAGTGTTATCAAACAAAATTTGACACTGAGCCACATGAGATACTAGGACAGGCGAGAGGTAGGAGGGTCCTAAAGGAGAAGAGAGAGGTACGGAGGCCGAGAGGTTTAGGGAGGGAATTACAGAGCGATAGATCTAGGCAGCTGAAGACACGGAGGTGGAGCAATGAAAATCGGGGATGCACAAGAGGCTAGAATTGGAGGAGCGCAGATATCTTAGAGGGATGCAGGGCTGGAGAAGGTTAGAGACCCAGAACCAATGTAGTTTACAGATAAATATATCATCATGTAGAGGTTTTGGGCATTCCATTACCAGTATTCATGGAACCATAGTGGAACAATTCCTTCAAGAAAGGAGGGGAGAAAACTGGATTTTAAAAAAAGTGACAACTTGCATAAGACTTTTGGCATTGCACTAATAATTTAAGGTCCTGGCCTGGTTTCCCAACCAATATTCAAGGAAAAAGAAAGGGAGTAATGTTCATGCAGCATTAATATACTGCAGTGCAACCAATACGATGTACCAGACCACAGGTATGACATGTCGTCCCGCTACAGCTCCCCAGAGCCTCGCCACCTAACTGCATGTAGTGTAACAAACAAAATATGAAGTCGCGATAATTCTTTCAAAAGCAGAGACGACACACCAGGATCATTCATGGTGCGCACATTGAAAGTGCACAGACATCACCATCTTGGAGGTGCTTAACACCTTTTCTACTAATCATGTGGGTGATGATTTTAGATGATGTTGCTGTTGCCACCTGGACACCTCTGGCCAGCAGGGTGCCGAAAGATGCTTCCCCCTTGCTGTAGTCAATTTATCACCTGGAGCTAGTGGGGCACCGGAAGGCACGCCCTTTGGTGACTCGCACAACAGACAATGCAGAATAATATACCAATTAATTAGGCAAGAGATTTTCCAGCCAACCTGCTGGATTGGTGTGCTACATCCACGATGCTCAGTCATGGTTACTCTAGGATGGTTACCAATTAAGGCCAATGAGCCAATCTAGCCCAGGTTTGTAATCGGAGTTTCCCCTCTCCTCGATTCAGTTGGTTCACAGCACTTTATTCCATATTATTTGGTGCAACCTGTTGTGTATGTAACCGTTTACCTTTAAGGGAACTATAGAATGTAACCGTTCGCCTTTAAGAGTACTACTTTAGGGTGGCACTATCTATTGGCTCATGTATACTGTAATACCGATAGTGACCACACCAGTATATAAGGGTTGTGATACGTTAACTAGGGCAGAATCGCCCGAGCCTCTGAATAGTAAAGACGTGTTTTATTTTGTTAACAGTGGAGTCTGTGATTATTTATAATACAACCCACAGACTTAACACAACCCTTCCGGGTTTCTACAAGAAGGACTTCCCCCACCCACCACCAGGGGACGTGCCTCTGTGTCATGGGCTTGGAAGTCTACTGGAAAAATGCAAAAGTCCAGTCGCTCAGTGACTTTCCCTACGTTCGCCTAATTTAGAGATTGTGGAACACGTGGAGCAGTTAATGTTTCTAGGATTAATGATCCATAAGTCACGTCGAAGCACCCCAGAAATACAACGCAGAATTGTGCTGATGCTCCAGGCGATGATGAGCCCGGACAAGAACATTAGATCATCGCATCTCCAGCTCCGAAGAAAATCTCCCCCGTACAATACCTACATCACTCCAAATCCCCTGTATGCATTAGAGACTTGCAATGTCTTGCAAGCAGGCAGGGCAAAAACTGACACAGAACACCAGTGGTGTGTTCACCGCATCTGTCGCATTCGGTGGTGTGACTATGCCACCAACAGCAAGCTCAAAAAGATGATTGCCTAACCTCCCTGTCATAATTGCCAAAAGGAATTTAATCGCTGTTTGGGCACGTGGCCAGCCTTGACCAGTCACACGATACATCCAGGAGATGCAGAGCCCTTCCTCCAAAGACCTGGCAACAGCCCTCTGGAAGGCCTAGAAGCACTTGGCTCTCAACCGTTACAGTTGACCTCTGGTCCCAGAGTATAGGGGTCTTCTCTGCTGTGAGGAAAACCAAGGACCTTGAGAGATGGAGATGTATGATCCATCCAGCAACGCTCCAAAGGAGCACGCTACAATGTTGACAGTAGGAGAAAATAAACTAAAGGTGGATACTGTTAGGAGTACAAGAAAGGCTGCGCTAAGGAATCCATTTTATAGTGAAGGCTCCATTTTGTAACAGACAATTTCTCCAGAAATCTGCCTAGCAGCAGGAATTTGGAACATGGCCAAACAAGTCCAGTCCCTCAAGACCAATGTTCCTTCTCACAAATCCCCCCCACCCCCCGCCCCCCCAACCGTAGCTGGTAAGGACAATTGTCTGTTCTTTCTATAGTTTCTGCAACACAGGAGTTGTTTTTACCTTTTTCCTAACCTGATCGTGCAGGGAGGTTACGTAAAGCTCCGAGTTCTTGTATTTGATCACGCAGGGAGCCTGTGCTCTATCTTGTGACCACCAGCAATAAACAAACTAAAGGCCATAGGCCCTCATCTAACTGGTACTAATTGGAGCCAACAGAGCTGACTATTTGCTGCAATGCCGAGCTAATACAAACTGAGGGTAAAGTTCACAGGATGCAAAATACGAGGTGATGGTCCACAGCTAGGGAATAAAAGGTGAGACGGTGTAATGCGGTCAGGAATTTGAGGGCGGATCGCTCTACTACTGAGCTCAGTGACTGTGAACGCGAGATCTTCCACAACCACCGTATCATCATGAGTGTCGTGAGTGTCATTCCCTTCAATAAACTTAAAAACTTTGACTCTGGCGTGTTGGACTCTCATTCTTGGTACATAAAGGCAAAGACTACAGGCTTTGACTATCCTAACAATACCTTCAGGGGGTGTTCATATAGGACAAAGGAATGGAAGGAATAATAAAGAGAACTGATCAGCAGTGTAATTTATAACTTACCATTATCCATTATTTGAATGTGGAACTGAAAGAGCATTGGAACCATTTTTAAACTTTCCAGTTGCGCATCCAAAGATGCCCCATAGGCTTTCAAATTTGCAAGATCGGTTTCCAACTTTATCTTCCGATTCTGAGATAGAAAACATTCTGAGAAATCATGGAACAGCCACAGATCATACTAGAGCCCCATCTAGATAATTAAAATAAGTTACATAAAATAGTTTTAATGCATTTAAGATGGTAAAACATTTGGTAAAATCTTTATTTTACGTACAAAGATATCAGATACAGTGACAAGCCAATATCACTTGTAATGACTCAGAATGAAGCAGAATTAACAGTTTACTGTTGCAGAGTTTTAATCTTTTTAAGCACTATTTGGCTCTACAAAGTCAGATTGAAAATAGTGGTTTCTTGTTACCTTCTCACCAAAGACAACATCATGCATTTTACATTGAATATTAAATATCCAGTATACACTGCGCAGCCATAGTTATTATGCATTTTTAAAGAAAACATGCATTTGCAAGACCATTGAATGAGTCATTCAGGAAATGTAAATAAAGTACAAACTGAACATTGAAAGAACAATATAAATTACCTTCAAACCTTCCAACTGTTGGTTTAAATTTTCATGCTCATCTTGTGCATGCTCCAAAGATTTTGCAAGTTCACCAAGTTCAAACTCTCTTACTAGGAGTGAAACAAAACAGACAGTGACTTTCTTTTTGGATTTTATCCCCATGTCTTACTCATGCCTGGACTCGCATCTCTGCTGCCGATTAGGACTCCCGGAATGATTTGTCAATACTTTTCCAAAGATCATGGAAAAAAAGGGTTAATTAATGATAGCCAAAACGAATTTGTTAAAGGCAAGTCGTGTCTCACAAACTTGATTAAGTCCTTCGATGGAATAATGGAGAGGGTTCATAGAATCTTAGAGCACAGAAGGAGGCCATTCGGCCTATCGTGCCTGTGTGGCTCTTTGATAGAGCTATCCAATTAGTCCCCCTGCTCTTTCTCAATAATCCTGAAAATGTTGATGATGGTAGTGCAGCTGATGTTGTAGACTTTAAAAGTAGTGTTTGATAAAGTGTCACATAATAGACTTGTTAGTAAAATTGAAACAGGATTAAAGGAACAGTGGCAGCATGGATATAAAATTGGTTAAGAGGCAGAAAGCAGAGTTTTGGAGAAATTCAAGGTCTGTGAATGATTTTGCCGCCCATTAATTTAAATGGTTTGACAATCAGTTGCAGCACACTCAGATTTCTGGCGGGCAATGCTGTCCACTGGCAACACAAAATAAAAAAATTACCCCTTGAAATGTATTTAGGAGCACTAGCTTCAGCAATACACCATTGAATAAAAGGACCTCAGCACATAGAAATACCATCTATGGTGCTTTCTCAAGTCGTAACAGGGAAAGAAGTGTTCTGATGATATGTGTAATAACATCACAAACCTGTTACATTTGGAGGTATTTATGACTTCATTACACATAGCAACCAGAGCAATTATTCTTCCAGATTGTGTTATTTTTCAGCTGTTTGACAAATTCAGTTGCCATATTTGAACATAGAGATCCTATCAATAAATGAAGTAAGAGGATTCATATCAAAATAAACTACTGGTAGGGATCAAGATGTTTTCAGATTACAAACTGACTTGCATGAAATGGAGGTTGCTGTCAACTTGCATCATTTAAGACATGACACACACCCATTCAATGTACACACAAGGGTCCTTCTAACATAAAAGGATCTTACTATTAGTAAAAGAAAAAAGGAAAGACTTGCATTTCTATAGCACCTTTCACAACCTCAGGACATCCCAAAGCGCTTTACAGCCAATTAAGTGCTTTCGAAGTGTAGTCACTGTTGCAATGTAGGAAACGTGGCAGCCAATTTGCGCACAGCAAGGTGCCACAAACAGCAATGTGATAATGGTCATCTGTAGGTGTTGGTTGAGGGATAAATACTGGCCAGAACACCAGAGAGAACTCCCCTGCTCTTCTTTGAAATAGTGCCATGGGATCTTTTACATCCGAGAGGGCAGACGGAGCCTCGGTCTAACGTCTCATTCGAAAGACGGCGCCTCCGACAGTGCAGCACTCCAGCGTCAGCCTACATTTTGTGCTCAAGTCCCTAGAGTGGGACTTGAACCCACAACCTTGTGACACAGGTGCGAGAGTGCTACCCACTGAGCCACGGCTGATACTCCTAGTATTTAAAAAAATGTTCGTTTCCACTTTAAGGAGGCTAGGGTTCTGACATTGTTGAACATGATCAAAAAATGCAGGTATTACTGAAAATACTCAGCAGGTCTATCAGCATCTATCAAGAGAGAAGACTGTTAACATTTTGGATGTAGACCATTGTCGGTTTTGATCTTTAACTTAAACTTTAACCTGTCCTCTCTTTCTTTAAGATGCTAATGTGCTGTGCATTTCCAACATTTTGTTTTATTTCAGATTTGCAGTTTTTATGTCTATTTGTAATAGTCAATAACACATTGGTTTTTATGTTAACAAAAAATATTGATAAAGGAGGAATGCCAGTGCTCGGAACAGCAACACATTTCCAATTCAGGCACCATGTATCAGCACTTTGCACTCCCACGTCCGGTATAACCACATCAAATACAGAATAAAGCCTCTACCACTCTGCCCTAATTAAAGTGCTTGAATCCTAACCGAGGACATTTCCTATCACCCAATGTGAACTGCAGCCATTTACCACACCAGCTGAATTAAAGCCAACTGTGCCAAACTATGGGCAGTTTAACATGGTTGGTGCACCTACAATGACTTTGGTCAGGACAGCCTGAACTCATTTCAACTAGGACCTTTTCAGCCAACAGAGGGAGGACATTCACTCCATTATTCTAAGCTAGATTTATACCAGATCCAAGAGGTGCAACCCAGTCCTCCTTTAATAGAGTTTAAAATAATACAGGTAGTTGCTAATAAAATCAGTTTATCTTGGCTACAAATTTGGAAATAAAATCCCACACATTGTTTGTACTTACATTTTACCTGCTTGAAAATATATTCCTCCAGTAGACTTAGGTTAAGTGATGTATAGTTACGCTTCGAGGCCAGGCCACATAACTGGGACAGCTCTGCATGGTCAGCATCATTTGCTGAGTCCTCATCACCCTGCTGCTGGTCTTGCTGCTGTTTCGAGAGCTCAGCTGTCTCTTTCTCAAAGTCTCCTGTTTGAATTCAAAGTCACAGTTTTTACAGCTGTGCATGTTTGTGGGGGGGGGGGGGGGGGGGGGCGGAGGGTGTTCCATGTCATTTGTCTGCCGAAGTAAATTAAGATGGTGACTACATGCAGTATTAATATCTTAAACACTTTGCAATTTCACTAAAGTTGTAGTGTAATAATGGAGTTGGAGCCTAACCCAAGTCCAGAGAGGTGTGGTATGAGATCCCCTGGAGGAGGAAGTCTCAACTTGCTTGAGCTTGGTGTTCAAATCAAGTGTGGTGTTGAAAAAAATTTGAAAAGTGCCATGGGGATCATTGTACTACCTGAGGACTTCAGAAAACTGTTATGAGTTAATGCATGTTTGGATGCTGTCCAAGCATTTAAATTTTAACTGCATTGGAAGAGCTCTCTCCTTGATAGGAGAACTGCAGTTCAAGCCAGGTACTGCATATGGCACTGCCTTGCTCGAACCAATACTGCAGCTACCACTGTCCAATCCATCAGTGCAGTAGAAATGCAGCATCACAGTGAAAATGAAGTATGGTACAAGGCATAACCTGAAAAGTGTTGTTTTTTAAATTTGACTTCATCCTAACAGAGGGGAAGATAGAAGGATTAGATCAACAAGCTATTACTGCTTTGTCTAGATACATTTTCTGCACATAGATAACAATGCATGTACAATCTGAAGCAAGTAATAATACTGTAATAGTTCTGGTGAAAGGTCATTGACCTGAAACATTAACTCTGTTTCTCTCTCCACGGATGCTGCCTGACCGGCTGAGTATTTCCAGCATTTTCTGTTTTTATTTCGGATTTCTAGCATCTGCAGTATTTTGCTTTTGTAATAATACTGTAGTGTCTGCATACAAATAGATTTGTATGTTACTAATGGCAATGCAATTCAATCATGCTTTTGAACCACAGCTACCTTATTAATGTGTTAAAACAAAAAAGACACTGTCATTGTGACATTACCCACAAATGAGCATCCCAAACCCTCCAAATCTTATTCTGTCCAGTTGCTTTTCATGTCTCCCACTTTTCTTATATCCAGTCCCTGCCGCACCCCTCCCCGACCCCCAGCATGATCTCATTGATTTTTATTTTTTCTCCTTTGAAACCGAAGGCTTCAGTTGTACACTGATTTCCGCAGTGGTGTGGATTACTAACACCACTGAAATAATACTTCTGCTGATCAGAAGGGCTCTGCATTGCTGCGGGGAGCTGTCAGAAAATGTTAAAACTGAAGCCTTGCTACAAGAACAGCCTGGCTTATTTCCAAGATACAAGATCTCACTTGCGTCCTAACATGAGAATGGAAACACCCAAGAAAAGAACGTTTGAGCACCCGGGTGGTTCAGTGGTCATAACAGATAATGAAGGGTCCAGGTATGATCCCTCATTTGGACTAAGTTAGCTATTCTCATTTGGGGTACACAATTGACCTCAAGAACCCTTGGCTGGGAGAAGGGGTTGAAAAGAGGGAGGAAATAAGCCGGGGTTCCCACTCGTGATTACGACCGACTCTCTCAAGTATCTACGTGGACATTGGGTGATAACAGGATCATGCTTGGCTGTGATGCCATCCAGCTGACCCCTCATGGGCAAATATCCTATGCAGTTTCACATGTGAAGAATGACCATTTGAATAGGACTGGAGGGTACTGTTGCCAGTTCTTATGCAAAATTTCACTCGTTTTGTTAGTGTTGTCTCAAAAGTGAAAACTGGTTTGGGGATTGTAGAGCCCTTTTTCAGTGCTTAAGCACATTTTGATGAAGAATGTAAGAGGCAGTTCCTATTCCCTAACATCTGTCTCACTATGGATAGCTCCTTTTTTGATGGGGGGGGGGGGGGGGCAAGAGGAAAACGAACGCTTACACAACATACTGCGTGTTTTCTATGACTTGACTTTACAGCAGTTATTGAAGAAAGACGTGCTGCGTCTCAGAAAAGATGTAATTACATCATAATTTATAAGTTGAAGTTTTTTTTCCCAACCATTAATTTTATTATTCTTAATATGATTGCCACAAAACAATTTAACTATTGTCCCACTGGAGAAAACATAAAAACCTCAGATTGCAAATGGTTTCATTATTCATTTTTCACTGCACATCTATAAAGTTCATCCAGGAAATAATGCAGCAATAATTCAGGTTCAACAGAAGGTATAGCTTTATGGGCTCATCCATAATGCACTCAATTTTTTTTTCTTTGCAACTGTTTTTTCCTACTGCAAATATTGCCTACACAAACCTAATAAGCACAACTAACAGGGGAAAAATAAAAATACAATAGAAGCATTTTGAATGGGAGTAAGAGTTGAAAGGTTGTAGTCTGAGAGGCTTTGATAAATAGTGTGTGAACCTGAGCGGCAGCAGCATAAAGGGAGAGGCGGAGAAGGCCCAGGACAGAGTGTGGACCCGAGCTGGAGCAGCGGCAGCATAAAGGGAGAGGCGGAGAAGGCCCAGGACAAAGTGCGGACCCGAGTGAGAGCGGCAGCAGCATAAAGGGAGAGGCGGAGAAGGCCCAGGACAGAGTGTGGACCCGAGCTGGAGCGGCAGCAGCATAAAGGGAGAGGCGGAGAAGGCCCAGGACAGAGTGTGGACCCGAGCTGGAGCGGCAGCAGCATAAAGGGAGAGGAGGAGAAGGCCCAGGACAGAGTGTGGACCCAAGCGGGAGCGGCAGCAGCATAAAGGGAGAGGCGGAGATGGCCCAGGACAGAGTGTGGACCCGAGCTGGAGCGGCAGCAGCATAAAGGGAGACGTGGAGATGGCCCAGGACAGAGTGTGGACCCGAGCTGGAGCGGCAGCAGCATAAAGGGAGACGTGGAGATGGCCCAGGACAGAGTGTCGACCCGAGCTGGAGCGGCAGCAGCATAAAGGGAGAGGCGGAGAAGGCCCAGGACAGGGTGCAGACCCGAGCTGGAGCGGCAGCAGCATAAAGGGAGCAGCCCAGGATAGAGCGCGGACCCGAGCGGGAGCGGCGGCAGCAGCATAAAGGGAGAGGTGGAGATGGCCCAGGACAGAGTGTGGACCTGAGCGGGAGCAGCGGTAGCATAAAGGGAGAGGCGGAGATGGCCCAGGACAGAGTGCGGACCCGAGTGAGAGCGGCGGCAGCAGTATAAAGGGAGAGGCGGAAAAGGCCCAGGATAGAGCGCGGACCCGAGTGGGAGCGGCGGCAGCATAAAGGGAGAGGCGGAGAAGGCCCAGGATAGAGCGCAGACCCGAGTGGGAGCGGCGGCAGCAGCAGCAGTGTAAAGGAAGAGGCGGAAAAGGCCCAGGATAGAGCGCGGACCCGAGTGGGAGCGGCGGCAGCAGCAGCAGTATAAAGGGAGAGGCGGAAAAGGCCCAGGATAGAGCGCGGACCCGAGTGGGAGCGGCGGCAGCAGCAGCAGTATAAAGGGAGAGGCGGAAAAGGCCCAGGATAGAGCGCGGACCCGAGTGGGAGCGGCGGCAGCAGCAGCAGTATAAAGGAAGAGGCGGAAAAGGCCCAGGATAGAGCGCGGACCCGAGTGGGAGCGGCGGCAGCAGCAGCAGTATAAAGGAAGAGGCGGAAAAGGCCCAGGATAGAGTGCGGCGGACCCGAGTGGGAGCGGCGACAGCAGCAGCAGTATAAAGGGAGAGGCGGCAAAGGCCCAGGATAGAGCGCGGACCCGAGTGGGAGCGGCGGCAGCATAAAGGGAGAGGCGGAGATGGCCCAGGACAGAGTGTGGACCTGAGCGGGAGCAGCAGCAGCATATAGGGAGCTGAGCGGCGATTCAAAAAAAACACAAGGAGTGACGTCACAGAATAGCTGGTAACTGATTGGTTGGTAAAGGTCACACCCTTTTTTTTCTCTTCAAGTTAGGGGCTGGGATTAAATAGCTGGTATGGGATAAAGCTGGAGCTTGGAGATTAGTAACTGTTAATATTATATTAATAACTTAAATTAGATACATCTTAGTCTTAGGTTTCTGTAAAGTTAGTTAATAGTCGAATAAATAAAGGCATGGCAGGGCAGCTCGGTCCAGCGGAATGCATATCCTGTGCCATGTGGGAACTCCAGGACACTTTCCGCGTCCTGGACAACCACGTGTGCAGGAGGTGTCGTCAGCTGGAGGAGCTTGAGCTCCGGGTTTTGGAGCTTGAACAGCAGCTGGTGTCACTGCGGTGCATCCGTGAGGCCGAGAGCTATGTGGATAGCACACTTCAGGAAGCGGTCATCCAGCAGCTAAGGAGTGTGCAGGCAGAGAGGGAATGGGTGACCGCCAGGCAGAAGAGGAGGACCAGGCAGGTAGTGCAGGAGTCCCCAGAGTGCATCTTGCTCTCCAACCAGTATTCTGTTCTGAGTACTGGTGAGGGCCATGGTTCCTCTGTGGAGCACAGCTAGAGCCAAGTCCACAGCACCACAGGTGGCTCAGCTGTACAGGGTGGGAGGAAGATAGGGGATGATGTAAGAAAACTACTAGGCACTTGGTCTAAGCGTTAAACAAAGCTTTAATCAACTGTTTTACAACATGGAGGTCTAGTTGTGTCCTTCACTAGTTCCTGTTAAGAATGTCCTGCACAAGCTGGGCTTGTGCCCGAGTATTTATACTCTCCCTGGACAGCACCACCCATAGGCCGCTCAGTATTATTTCATAAGTCTTTCTTTCATGAATGACTGACTCATGTCAGGGGATTCAATAGTTAGGGGAGCAAACAGGTGTTGACTCCAGGATGGTATGTTGTCTCCCTGGTGCCAGAGTTAAGGATGTCACCGAGCGGCAGCAGAACATTCTGAGGGGGGAGGGGGTGAACAGCCAGAGGTCGTGGTCCATATCGGTATCAACGACATAGGCAGAAAAAGGGATGAGGTCCTGCAGGCAGATTTTAGGGAGCTAGGAGAGTGTCTCCCACAGAACAGGGATTACAGCAACAACTAGACCTACTCGACAAATACTGCCAAAATTGGGCCCTAACAGTAAATCTAAAGAAAACCAACATCATGATTTTTCAAAAAAGGCCCAGGTGTCAGGAAAACAAATACCAGTTTACTCTCAGTGATACCACCATAGGACACACTATGAGCTACACTTACCTTGGTCTAACCGTTACAGCATCAGGGAGCTTCAGCATAGCAGTGAATGCACTAAAAGAAAAAGCCCGAAGAGCCCTATATGCAATAAAAAGAAAATTCTACAACATCCAAATCCCAATCAAAATCTGGCTAAAAATATTTGACAGCGTAATCCTGCCGATTGCGCTGTACGGTAGTGAAGTATGGGGCCCGCTCAATCACCATAGCTACACTAAATGGGAAAAACACACAATAGAAGCCCTACATGCAGAATTTTGCCGAAGCATCCTTCGCACCCAAAGGAAAACACCAACAAATGCATGCAGAGCCGAACTAGGCAGATACCCACTGATAATAAACATCCAAAAACGAGCACTAAACTTCCTAAATCACCTCAAATCTAGCTCCTCAGACACCCTTCATTTTAAAGCCTTCCAGACCCAAGAGCTAAACCCAGAAAAGGGTCCCCTGAGTCAGCTGCTACTGAAACTAAGTGCTCCTACTCAGCCGGACCCTGACCAGTCCCAGACCAACACTGCCGTCCAAACACCAATCCGAGTGAACCAAATCATTAAACAAAGCAAAGAAACCTACCTGGAACATTGGAACAAAATAACCAAAAGCCAAAGCAGATTAGAATGTTACCGGGCCCTAAAAAGAGAATATAAACTGGCAGACTATCTCTCGACCATCAGAGACACAAAACAGAGACAGACCCTCACCAGGTACAGACTAAGCGACCACCAACTGGCAATTGAAAAAGGAAGATACAAGAAATCCTGGCAGCCTAGAGAGAATAGAATATGTGATCAATGTCTGGCCGGCGAGGTTGAGACAGAGATGCATTTCCTCCTAAAATGCGAAAAATTCAACACATCAAGAAACATATTATTTGACAAGCTCAGCCAAACAACCCCAGATTTCAAGGAATTGGATGACCTGTCAAAATTAAGATTAGTCCTGGGAGAAGGAGACAGACCATACCTTGGTGCCAAATATGTAACAACATGTCACAACCTGAGGACTGTTTAAAATTAATACTGAATATACCCACTGATGTACAAAGACTGTTTAAATTAATATTGTTTAAAGTAATATTGTATGTACCCAACGAAGGTCAAAATTGTTTGACACCTACAGAATGTTGGAGAACTGTACTTTTTGTTATGTAAGCTTTGGCAATATGGTTCCCTGTAAACTTTCATGCCAATAAAGCATTTGAATTGAATTGAATTGAAGCAGGACCTCAAAGGTAGTAACTTCTGGATTACTCCCGGTGCCACGAGTAAGTGAGTATAGAAATAGGAGGATAGAGCAGATGTATGCGTGGCTGGAGCGATGGTGCAGGAGGGAGGGCTTAAGATTCTTGGGGCATTGGGGCCGGTGGGACCTGCACAGGCCGGACGGGTTGCACCTCAACAGAGCCGGTACCAATATCCTCGCGGGGAGGTTTGCTGGTGCTGTTGGGGAGGATTTAAACTAAGTTGGCAGGGGGATGGGCACCAGGATGTAGCATTAGAAAGGAGAAACAAAGGGCACAAAGCATTGGGAGATACGGATAGCACTGAAGTAAGAAATAGCATGGTATTAGGAGGGGTCAGGCTAAGAGAGAACACAGGGTGGTCTAAAATAGGTTTACAGTGTATGTATGTGATCGCACGAAGCATAGTAAACAAGGTTTGTGAGCTGCAGGCGCAAATAGCTACATGGGAATATGGTGTGACAATAACGGAGACCCGGCTCAAAAAAGGGCAGGATTAGGTATTAAATATTCTTGGATATGAGGTGTTCAGGAAAGATAAGGAAGGAAAGATAGGAGGTGGTGTGGTGGTATTGGTTAAGGAGAATGTTACAGTGCTGGAGGGAGAAAATGCCCTGAAGGGGTCAAGGACAGAATCTAAATGGCTAGAGTTAAGAAATAATAGAGGTGCCATTACACTACTACGTGTATTCTATAGGTCACCAACTAGTGGGAAAAATATGGAGGAGCAAATTTGCAGAGAAATTACAGAGAGATGCAAGAACTATAGAGCAGTGATAATGGGGGACTTCAACTATCCTAATATAGACTGGGATAGAAATAGTGTAAAGGGCAGAGAGGGGGAAGAATTTCTGAAGTGTGTTCAGCAGACCTTTCTGGATCAGTATGTTTCCAGCCCAATGAGGAAGGCGGCATTGCTGGATCTGGTTCTGGAGAATGACGTAGGTCAAGTGGAGCAAGTGTCAGTAGGGGAACATTTAGGGAACAGTGATCATAGTATTATAAGGTTTAGATTAGATATGGAAAAGATCTAGAGTAAAAATACATAATTGGAGGACGGCAAATTTCATTGGGATGAGAACCGATCTGGCCCGGGTAAATTGGAATCAAAGACTGGCAGGCAAAACTGTAATGGAACAATAGGCTGCCTTTAAAGAAAAGGAAATAGTTCGGGTACAGTCGAGGTACATTTCCACTAGGGGAAAGGTAGGGCAACTAAAGTCAGAGCTCCCTGGATGACAAAAGAGATGGAGTAAGATGAAGCAGAAAAAGAGCGCGTATGACAGATGTCAGGTGAGAATCAGGCTAAATATAGAAAGTGCGGAGAAGTAAAAAAGAAAATAAGAGGGGCAAAGAGAGGGTATGAGAATAGAATGGCAGCTAACATAAAAGGTAATCCAAAAGTCTTCTATAGGCATATAAATAGTAAGCGGGTAGTAAGAGGAGGAGTGGGCCGATAAAGACCAAAAAGGAGACCTACGCACGGAGGCAGAGGGTATGGCTGAGGTGCTAAATGAGTACTTTGCATCTGTCTTCACCAAGGAAGATGCTGCCAAAGACATAGTGATGGGGGAGGTAGAGGAGATACTGGATGGGATAAAAATTGATAAAGAGGAGGTACTAGAAAGGCTGCCTGTACTTAAAGTAGATAAGTCACCAGGACCAGATGGGATGCATCCTAGGACGCTGAGGGAAGTGAAGGAAGAAATCGCGGAGGTACTGGCCATAATCTTCCAATCCTCTTTAGGAATGGCGGTGGTGCCAGAGAACTGGAGAATTGCAAATGTTCCACCCTTGTTCAAAAAAGCGGAAAAGATAAACCTAGCAACTACAGGCCAGTCAGTTTAACCTCCATAGCGGGGAAACTTTTAGAAACAATAATCAGAGACAAAATTAACAGTCACTTGGACAAGTGTGCATTAATTAAGGAAAGCCAGCACGGATTTGTTAAAGGCAACTCATGTTTAACCAACTTGATCGAGTTTTTTGATGAGGTAACAGAGAGAGTTGATGAGGGCAATGCGGTTGACGTGGTGTACATTGATTTCCAAAAGGCTTTCGACAAAGTGCCACATAATGGGCTTGTCAGCAAAGCTGAAGCCCATGGAATAAATGGGACAGTGGCAGCATGGATATGAAATTGGCTAAGTGACAGGAAAGAGAGAGTAGTTTTTCGGACTGGAGGAAGGTATACAGTGGTGTTCCCCATGGGTGGTTCTAGGACCACTGATTTTCTTGATATATATTAATGATTTGGATGTGGGTGTATAGGGCACAATTTCAAAATTTGCAAATGACACAAAACTTGGAAGTATAGAAAACAGTGTGGAGGATAGTGAGAGACTTCAAGAGGACATAACAGGCTGGTGGAATGGGCAGACAGGTGGCAGATGAAATTTAACGCAGAAAAGTGCGAAGTGATACATTTTGGTAGAAAGAATGAAGAGAGGAAATATAAACTATAGAGTACAATCCTAAAGGGGTGCATGGAGAGAGAAACCTGGGGGTATATGTGCACAAACCGTCGAAGGTGACAGGGCAGGTTGAGAAAGCAGTTACAAAAGCTTACGAGATCCTGAGCTTCATGAAGAGATATAGAGTACAAAAGCGTGGAAATTATGATGAACCTGTATAAAACACTGGTTCATCCTCAACTGGAGTATTGTGGGCACAGCACTTTAGGAAGGACGTGACGGCCTTAGAGAGGGTGCAGAAAAGATTTACAAGAATGATTCCAGGGATGACGGACTTCAGTTACGTGGACTGGAGAAGCTGGGGTTGTTCTCCTTAGAGCAGAGAAGATTGAGAGGAGATTTGATAGAGGTGTTCAAAATCATGAGGGGTCTGGACAGAGTAGATACCCATTGGTAGAAGGGTCGAGAATCAGAGGACACAGATTTAAGGTGATTGGCAGAAGAACCAAAGGCGACGTGAGGAAAAGCTCTTTTACTTAGTGAGTGGTTAGGATCTGGAATGCAATGCCTGAAAGGGTGGTGGAGGCAGACTCAATCATGGCTTTCAAAAGGGAGTTGGATAAGTACCTGAAGGAAAAAAGTTTACAGGGCTACGGGGAAAGGGCGGGGGAGTGGGACAAGCTGAAGTGCTCTTGCAGAGAGCCGGCATGGGCTCAACGGGCCGGATGGCCTTCTTCCGTGCTGCAACTATTCTATGATTCTAGTGGCATTGCAGATAACCTCTGCAGTCATGATTAAGAGTGCAAAAGGGGTAGGGGTATTGCCAGGGTAACTTATGTAAGGGATATTTCAAAGTAGCTGGAATGGAACTTAGAAGGGAAGGGAGGAGAACCAGTCATCATGATGCAAGTTAGAACCAATAACATAGGAAAGAACAGGGAGGTGGGCCCTGCTATGGGAGCATCAGGAGCTAGGGGCTAAATTAAAAAGCAGACCCTCAAAGGTGGTAACCTCCAGATTATTATCTAAGCTGTGTTAATTAGCACAGGCATAAACAGATCAGGAAAATAAATGCAAAGCTGAAAGTGTGGTGTGAGGAGGGCTTTCAATTCATGGGACACTGAGACAGGAGCTGTACCACTGGGACGGGCTGCACCTGAACCTGAACCTGAAGCAAGGTCGTCGTGGAAAGCATAAATAAAACTGTAGAAAGAACTTGAAACTAGTAAAGGGGGAGGGGGGAAAGCATTTGAGCAGAGATAATAGTAACCTAAAGGTATGAAAAGGGATAAAAGGTCAGAATATGAAAAGAGATAAAGATTACAAATACTCAGGGAACAGGAAAGGTTATAGGAAGTAATAATAGTATACCTGTTAAAAATAAAACAGGAGTAATGAAAAATAAGAGCCTATTAAATGTTCTGTATAGCAACATTCAGAGCATCAAGAACAAAATAGGGAAATGGAAGCAGTAATTACAAGTGAGAAAACAGATTTAATAGGGATAATGGAAATATGGCTGCAGACAGGACAGGATTGGCAGTTAAATATTGCAGGCTAGAAGAAAAGACGAAAGGGTGGTGGGATACCTGTGTTAATCAAAAAATAACGTCAATAGCAAGAAAGGACATAACCAATAAAGAGACAGAAACAGAATCCATATAGATCGAGATAGAGGATAGTAAAGGATTGGTCGCACTATTACTGGTATACTGCAGACCTCAAATGGTGGGAAGTAGAGGGAGATATATGCAATAAAAACAGAAAATGCTGGAAATATGCAGCAGTCAGGCAACATCTGCGGAGAGAGAAACAGAGTTAATGTTTCAGGTCGATGACCTTCCATCAGAACTGGAAAGAGTTAGAGATGTAGGTCTGTAGACAAGTCTATGAAATGAGTAAAAAAAAAAAAATCAGAATCACGAGGGATTTCAATTATCCCCCAATAAACTAGCAAGGAGAGGGGGTGAAAGGGGATGGAATTTTTACATACTGGGTCAGGAAGGTGTCTTGTGCATAAAACTCTTTTCTGATCCAATATGTAAAAACCACAATAAGGGAGGAAGCAATGCTAGTAATAAATAATGCAGATAAGAGTAGTAAGCGTGGGAGAAAATCTAGAGAGCAGTGATCACAAAATAATGGGCTGGAATTTGCTGGAGCAGGGCCTCTTGTCACGTGCCCAGTTAGTTAGACCTTTTCCTGCACCCTGCACCTCAATAATATTTTGCCCTGGAAGTTTCTGGAAGTGCGAGCTAGTAATGGCACGGCGAGGGCAACAGGGCCCCTGGGACCTTGGTAAACGACAGGACCAAGTGTATCTCCATAACCAATGAGATTTAAGGACTGAGAAGGAGGGTGATTTGAGTGGGTGAATTCAATGTCAAATCAGGTACAGAAAGACAAATAAAGAGAGGGAAAGAAAGACTAGATTGAGAGAAAAAGAGAGACAGAAAAGAAAGGTAAGGAAGAAATAAAAAATGCAAAAGTTGAGATTTAAAAAATCTCCAACAAAAATTCACTACTTGAAGGAATGAGACGTCACACTTTTAATTGTTCGCTTTCTGGGCCAGAGAGATTGATTGTCTGTCATTAATGATCATCACATCATTAAAGGGTACTTGCGCTATTAATTACTAGACTTAATTTTCTGTGGCGAGTTTAATAGGCAATTAATAATTGATGTACAAATGCAGCAACTTCATAAAACTCATGGGGAGGTTAAGGGCGAGATGCCGTTTTCACAAAGCTTACAGTGGAGAGGCACAATTTGTCCAGCAACTTTTGGTGATTCACAAATCACAAGGTATCTCTTCCTTGCCACTAGTTGCTTGCCAATTTGCACACTAACAACGGTGTGCGTCGTTCACACACCATTATATTTTCAGCAAATTCTGACTCAAAAAGATTTACGATAATGACTGAGAGATCTAGATAGTACAAGACTGGGAAAAAGTCAACTATGAGGGAATGAGAATAAAGTTAAGGGACATAAACTGGAGAAAAATATTGACAAAGGGGTAGAACAACAGTGGGCCAATATTTAAAGGCGAGATCGATAGAGTTCAGGAGAAATATATCCCACTAAAATTCAAGAACTAGCCAAAAATGAGACGGATGGATAAAGAGGTAAGGATAAAATTGAACCTGAAGAAAAAGGAATACGCAAATGACAAACAATAAAGGAGAGGATGATAAAAAGGAATATGATGAGCTTAGGAAAGAGATTAAAAAGACAATTAGGAAGGCAAAGAGCAAACATGAAATGAAAATACCAAAGAATATAAAAAGTAATAGTGGCGTATACTAAATGCACAAAGTAACAGAAGAAGAATTAAGATAGGGATAGGGCCACTGTGGGATGAGCAAAATAAACTCGCTGAAGATGCTAACAAATGATTTGGACCCAGGAATTGGAGGTACGGTGTCGAAATTTAGAAATGATACCAAATTGGCATATCAACTAATAATGTGGATGACTGCATTAAAATACAGGAAGACATAAACAAGCTTGCAGAGTGGGCGGCTAAAAGGCAAATGAAATTCAATATTGTGAAGTGTGAGGTGGTTCATTTTGGTAGGAAGGGGAAAACTTATTTCTTGGAAGGCAAGAAACTAAATGGGAGGAGCAAAGAGATCTATGATTTCAGATACATAAATTGCTAAAAGTATTGATAAGGCCATAAAGAGCATAAACAAAGTACAGAGGTTCATTTCTAGAGGAATAGAATACAAAAGCAGGGAAGTAATGTTAAGTTTGTATAGAATCTTGGTCAGACCACATTTGGCGTATTGCATAAAGTTTTGGGCCTAGAAATTGACTATAGCCCCGTTTGGGGCGCTAGCCTCGCCAGGGCGCTAAAAGTAGCGCCCCGGAAGCATTCGCGGCCGCCCACCGGAAATTCAGTTGGAGCGCCCCAGAGGGAAGTACGGCACTACTGGAGGCGCCCCGCATCCCTCTTGGGGCGCTGCAACTGAATATCGTTGCGCAACGTGCCGCAGCGCCACACGCTGCGGCACGTCGCACTGCGGTACTGCAGGCCTTCCTCCCCTTCTTAAAGGGGAGGGGCCTTGTTCTGCGCAATCTGGGGCCCAGCTGGGCCACCGAGGATCGCGAGTGCCGGCAAAAGAGCCCGGCACCGAGAAGCGCCGGGCTCTTGCAACGCAGCCGGCACTCCGCTGGGGGGGGGGGGGGGGGGGGGGGGGGGAGTTAGGAAGCCGGGGACGGAAGCGCAGAGAGGTGCTGGCAGGCGGCCAACAACAAAGATGGCCGCCCCGCACCTCCTTTAATTTGTGCCTCTACCGCCGCAGGTAGGCCCCCCTGAACCGGTCGCACATAGCATCCGGCGGTAAAGCAGGGGGCACTTCCTAATATCGCGGCCGGGGCGTCAGCAAGGCGCTGCGCACACCGATGACATCATCGGTAGCGGCGCAGCGCTAACGGCTAGCGCCACCATTAGCGTCCCGCTGAATTTGGCAGGTGGCGTGGCCAGTGGCTTGCGACCCACTTAGCGCCCTCTTAAGGCGCTAATGGGTGGCGCAGCCACCTGAATTTCTAGGCCTTGATCTCCATACTGCCAAAAAGGATATTGAAGAGCTGGAGAAAGTGCAGAAAAGATTACAAGAATATTGCCAGAATTGAGAGAATGCAACCATCAGGAAAGGCTGAGAAGGCCGGGGCTGCTAAGTGAAGACCTGATAAAAGTCTTTAAAATTACAAAAGGTTTTAATTGGGTGGACATGAAGAAACTGTTTCTACTTGTGAGCGAGTCCAGAACAAGGGGGCATAAATATAACAGACCAAATAAAGAATTTAGGAGGAATTTGTTTAGAGTGGTGAGAATGTGGTTGTGGCAGATAGCATTGACACATTTAAAGGGAGGCTTTATGCATGCATGAGGGAGAATGGAATAAAGAGATACGGGGGCAGGGTGGGAAGAGGCAATTAGAGTGGAAAGAGGCTGGTAGCTCATAGCGATGCAACAGCATCGTTCTTTACTATAAAGTATTTCAAATGGGAACAGTAATGAATACAATTGCTGGCAGAAAATGAGCCGAGAACAAGATTAAATTCAATGGCCTGGATCTTCCTCTCAGCGGCGAAGGAACGGCTTTTGCCGTTCACCTCACATACAGTTACCCACATACTTTTCATGGGTTTGTCAGCGGAGACTTCGTCATCCGGCATCTGTTTCAAAGCGGCGTCCTCTACAGGGTAGCTGTGGCATTTGTGAACAGGACAATCAACAAGGCTCTTCAACCAATCAGATTGAAGAATCCTCACTGACCCACGCAGTCTAATCCAGGAAGTAAAAACCAGGAAATATAAATTACATTTAAATCACGTACAGGAAGCGAAATAAAGATTTGGAAATACAGATGGGATTAAGGGAGATAGACAGACGAAGGCTTAACAAAATTATTTAAATTTTGATTTTTTATAAAATCTACATTAATTTTCTTGAGGGAATGAGACTCCACGCTTGTAAAATTAATTTTTCAGAGCCAGAGAGGTTGTTCAGCAGTAATTATCACTTATTACATTGTTAAAAACTTATTTACTCCTAAATGTACCAGCTCTAACTTTTTCAGCCATTTTTAGTGCGGAACTAGTGGGTAATTACGCCATGTTCACGCCATAACAGTGATTTCAGTAACAAGTCTATCGGAGAGAACTGCAACAGTGCACCCTGTGGAGGAACAGGGCATCTCTGACAGCAACTTCGGGATTTCCGTGTTTAACTGCGCATGTGCAGACGCCAGAAGTTGCTGTCAGATTTACCCTTTAATAACAGCGAGCGCCGACACCCTCTCTGTTATTATTACAGCAAAATTCGGACCATTATTTTTGCAATCAATTCAGATGGATTTTGCAGATATGCATTCCCCTCTAATATGTGGCGAAGTAAAACCTAATGTCAATGCAGAAAAAATCAGATGATAAAACACTTTCAGTGTCGATCAAGTGATATGATCATGGAAGTCATGACACCCACTACCAATAAAAAGTAATCTCAACGAAACATGGAATAAAACTGACCCTACAAATTCCAAATGCACACTCTATAAAGAGCACCACAACACATCTCCAGGTTGATAGGACTTAAAATGGTTCACATAGTCCTTTAGCAGTGTGAAACAGGCTCATCACTGGACCTGATCGCATGATACATTAGTCATCAAGGTGTGAGCACATTGCATCTCATCAGATACAAACGTTTTTTAAATGTTGTATCACACAAAAGCTGATGGGGAATTCCATACATATAATGGTTAAGTGATATCAATCATCAAAATTTGAAATACTTTGCAATGAAGAAATAATAGAAGTAAATTACCTGCCGTATATTTATGCATAGCGTCACGTTGGAATACTGTAGCTACGCAGTGATTCAGTTGGCTAGTTGCTCGAGTCAGGTATTCATTATGCATGGGCATTTTAGAGGATGGAGGTTTTTTTATTTTGGAGGCGCTTTTATGTAACACGTCGAAAAATGTAACTTTATTTGAATGTTGCTAGGTTGCTGTGATTTGTGTTTTGTCATCAATTAATACTTTTAAAACTGTTATTTGACTAAATAGCATCAATAGAAATCTGGGTACATGGTGTAGCTTGCAATGGTGTTAAATAATTATGCAAAAAAAAAATCTATCACACAAGAGTTATCACACTAATTGAAAAGCCACGGCTATATGTATTTCATAAAAATCTTTTGTGTAATTGCTATGTTGAATTCATCTATAACCTTTCAGACGTCATTATTTTATTTAGATTTTATTGAAATATTTCCTGTTTGCAGAAGGCAGGAAACTTGTGAAAATCTTTTACCTGTCAAATTCTGCAGATGCTGTCTTCCAAAAAGATGTTCCCTCTTGTTATGTAATGAGCTAAAATACTGATTACATGTTTTGCAATACAGGTCATTGTTGTCCTCATCCTGCTGAACAAAAACACCCAATTATTTACTCTTCAATCTATCAACAACATACAAGGTTGGTGGACATCTTCTTTTGATGACTTGAGTTATTTACAAGACAACAAAAGCATAATTTCAAATCCAGAATACAAATTGAACCAATGTATAAATTGCTGACCCATTTTTATAGATATCATTAGCATTTAAAATAAAGAAGTCAAACTAGGTGCAAATGGTTGCCCTACACTTAGCGAATATAAAACATTCATTCTGATGTGATTTGTATGCTCAATTTTGAGATAATTTGTTGAAGTGGCTAAAATATTATCATGATATTGCTTGTACACTATGATAGAAAGCTAAATGTGCAAGTTAGTAAATTGAGAATGTAATCAACAATGACTGTTCCTTACCAACATCTGGTTCATGCACAACTACATTATCAGCTATTGTTATAAAGTGGTAGACTTTGGTTTGTTTGAGTCAAACTCATAGTTCCAATGTCTACAGTGTCAAAATTAAATGTCTGAAAATAAAGCATTTTGGAGAGCCTGTGTGTTGGGCCAGAGTGCAGCAACAGGAGTACAATCCCTCCAACCCTAAAGTTCTTGATCTCAGCCAGGTTTCTGAGAAGTAGCCAAGTAGAGGAGATGCTGTGTCACTTTTGTGTGTCCCTAGTGCACAGCCAAAGAAGTTGCATTTATGAGGGCCAGGGAGCAGATCAATCACCTTCCTTCTTGGCTACATGAGGTACGTGACAAATCGAGACTTGTACAAGAAAAGGGGATGTGGAAGATGGAAATGTAGAGTTTCACTTAACAAAAAAATCAAAACTGATACGTGTGAAATAACATTTTAAAACTCAGAAGTAATCATGATCAGAATGAAAGGAGCATTTTACGATTTCTCCAGAAGCCTCACACCCATCCACAGCATAAAAATGTATCACCTGACAGTTTTAGGTGTTTGCAAACGCATGTACAGGAAACTTTGTGCTATCCGGCACCCACGGGACCGAGCTGCTGCCGTTGCCTAAAAAGTGCCGTACTCTCCAGAGTTAATGTTGAGAGATACGGAGATTCTTATCTCCGTATTTGACAACAAACACTGTTGCTTAGCAACAGCTTCTAAACACTCGGGTGTGGCCCTAAAGCTCTGTAGCTGAAGCTGTTGCTATAGCTACAGACCTTGCACAGCTTGATTGTTCAAACAAAGCAAAAAAAAAAAAAAAAAAAGAATAAAAAAAGGCTGCGATTTTTGCCGGTGGCTCCAGATTGCCGGATAGCTCACCTCCGGATAGCACAAAGTTTCCTGTAAAAAGTTTTTGCATCTGCTAAGTGTTGGAGATCTCCCACATTCATACCCTGGAACACCCCCAACATTGAACTATTTTTATATGACATTACCACAAAAAGGATAGTTTATTATTGAGGGTATGCATCAGCCTGGGCTTAGTGGTAGCGCGCTAGCCTCTGAGTCAGAAGGTTGTGGTTCGAGCCCTACTCCAGAGACTTGAGCACAAAACCCAGGCTGACATTTCAGTGCAGTATTGAGGGAGCGTGACCCTGTTTGAGATGCCGTCTTTCAGATGAGACATTAAACCAAGGCCCTCCCAGGTGGACATAAAAGATCCCATAGCACTATTTGAAGAGGAGCAGGGGTGTTCACCCGGTGTCCTGGTTGACATTGATCTCTTAACCAACATTACCAAAAACAGATTATGTGGTCATTTATTTCATTGCAGTTTGTGGGACCTTACTGTGCATAAATTGACTGCCACATTACAACAGTGACTACACTTCAAAAGTACTCAATTGTTGTCAGGACATCCTGAGGTTATGAAAAGTGTTACATAAATACAAGCTCGTTTGTTCTTTTACCAATGAACAACTTCACAAATATTTTTCCACTGTCTTTTCCTTGTAAAAAAATGTTTAATTATTGTTATATATTAAGTTTAATGAAATAAAGACTCTACTTACGCCAATTTCTGATAGTGCAACTGCTTCACCTTCAAATTCAGTATCCAGAGAGTCCACACCTGATTGGAACAAAATGTTACATTAACTGCGACTTAAATTCTGAACAAGTCGATGCCTCACCAGCAGCAGGATCCTGGCAAGTAAACACAGCAATCACCAATGTTGATAAATCTCATATTCGCTCAACATTTTATGTGGCTTCATATGCCTTGCTAGCAGTGAAATAATTACTCCTTGACAGTCTGTTGAGATATCTTCAAATTGAAATTACCTCCATAACCACAATTGTAACAATGCCAAAAAATCTGCTGATAGAATCTGCTGAGAGAGATTTTAATAGGTTCTATTAAGGGCAGCACGGTGGCATAGTGGTTAGCACTGTTGCCTCACAGCGCCAGAGACCCGGGTTCAAATCCGGCCTCGGGTGACTGTGCAAACTGCACACAGACATTCTCCCCGTGTTTGCGTGGGTTTCCTCCGGGTGCTCCGGTTTCCTCCCACAGTCCAAAGATGTGCGGGTTAGGTTGATTGGCCATGATAAAAATTGACCCTTAGTGTTAGGGGGGATTAAATACGTGGGGTTACGGGGATAGGGCTTGGGTGGGATGGCTGTCGGTGTAGGGACCGGGTGCTAGGGTTTGGATGATCAGCCATGATCTCGTTGAATGGCGGAGCAGGCTCGAAGGGCCGAATGGCCTACTCCTGCTCCTATCTTCTATGTCTATGTCTACATCGCAATAGATGGGGTAGAAATCTATGAAGTGATAAACTTAAATCATTTTAATATATTAATAACGGCATGTCTGCTTGCACATGAATCACAAATTGTACAAATGCTAAACAATCTGAAAATGTGATGTGCTTCTGAACTGAAGCCGTAAACTGACAAGCACATTCCAATTTCCAAACTTCCCTGAACAAACATCGATTAATCGCTGAATGGCCGGAGGCTTTGTTTACTGAAAAATTGCATTTTGTAGCCTTAACGGAACATAGCTGCATCTTACCAGCTGAATAATATATTCTACATTATATACTGTAATACTCCCATCATTGTAAAACACGGCATCTACCAACTTAACATGAGCAATGCCAGGAGGGTGTAACTGTACCTGAGCAAGGCAGTCAAAGTGCTTCACATAGAATTAATTAGTTTGACATGCAGTGCCTGTTACGATGCAGGCAAATGCGGCATTACAGCAAGATCCCACAAACAGTGATGAGATGAATGACTGCTTAATTCATTTTAAGCGGCGTTGGTTGTGGTGAGAGTTAGCGCCAGGACACTCAGAACTCCCTGCACCTTCTCTTTAACGGACAATTGAACCATTGGAATAGGTGGACAGGATGCATTCTCTCAATACTGCACTGGAGCTGGAACCCACAACCTTCCAACTCAAGAGGTAAGATTGCAAGCAACTGAGCCAATTTAGCAGCAAATACAAGAACACTAGAGAACTGACCCATCAGAGTGTCTTAAGTCTACTCTTCTTTGCATGGCAGAGCCAAGAACTGTGAAAGGTTGTCAAGGACAATTAGACTATGCATAGTAACGTCATCACCAAGGAGGGTTACCCAAGACACAGTGGATGAAGTTGCTGCAGTAGTGCACCGCCCCCCCCCCCCCCTCCACCGTTAATCAGGCACAGTATCACACTGGACTTTTCCAGAGCAGAACAAAAACAATGCTAAAAATGGTAGAGATCCTTCTTCAGTTCTGTGGTAAGGTCTCTACCCAAAGCTTTAACCTTTTTCTTTTCAAATACTATTATATCTGATGATGTACATCTAGAAACATTTTCTATTTCAACTTCAGATTTCTAATATTTGCATTTTATCTCCACTATGGTTCCAAACAATTGGGAGAGGATTTTGTTTGTGAGCAGAACTACTGATTTTTTTTCCTCTTCCCTCCCTCACAACAGGGTTGATTTTCCCCTTTAAATGGGTTCTAGTTACAGCATTTAAAAAAGAACCATCACATGATTAAAGCAACATAATAAAAGGCAAATGTTTTTGACTCTTACCACACAGGTATTTTACTTTGTTCACTGCTCTTCTTTTCAGGAAAGCTTGATAAGCCTCTGAATTTTGATATGCTTCCAGCTCCTCAATATATCGGCGCTTGTCTTTTTCTGCTTCATCAATATACTTCTGTCCAAATATAGGAAAGAACCCTTAGTGGAAGCCACATCTATTATTGCAAAGTAAATTTAGAAATATCAACGGGGTGGGGGTGGGAGGAGTAAAAAATCTGTTACGATCATAACTGGAAGTAAGAGGATTTGGAGTAGGAAAGACGAAGTAAGTTTTGTAAAGTGGTAAATAAATAGTATCACAAGTATATCTGAGATCTGTATCTGACAGTATCAGTACGCTATGTAAATTTTTGCTTTGGGTCAGTCATGCAATTGATTCTTTCAATAAATTGTTGTTATAATGATAGCAAGCCTCTGTTATCAGAAATCTCACTCCAGGGTCTGGACTATCTGTATGCAGCACAACAGGAGATCTATAGTACTTTTTCAATGTCAGTACTTCAAGAGTTAAGGTTACCCAGGCAAAATTGGCACTTTGATACCATTGCAAACTTAAGTTCATCCAATATCCCATTTTTACTCCAATCAAGCTTATACAGTAAATAAAAACAGAAAATTTTGGAAATACTCAGCAAGTCAGGCAGCATCTGTGGCGAGAGAAACAGAGTTAACGTTTCAGGTCGATGACCCTTCGTCAGAACTGGTCGATGACTTTTCTCCAGTTCTGATGAAGGGTCATCGACCTGAAACGGTAACTCCGTTTCTCTCGCCACAGATGCTGCCTGACTTGCTAAGTATTTCCAGAATTTTCTGTTTTTATTTCAGATTTCCAGCAGCCGCAGTATTTTGCTTTTGTATTAAGCTTATACAGTAGTTTGCCCATACATCCGCAAACAGTAGTTCCTGGTATGTGTTGATCCAGATGTAAGTAAACCATGACCAATTACACTATGAAATGCTGTGCAAAAAAAACCAACAGGCTTTTGCTTCTTTATAATCAGGGCCACTCGTTTACAATAACTGAAAAGTCAAATCCTGTTTTTATTGCAAGGTTTTTTTAAAAACAGGTGTTTTAGGATCGCATTCTGCGATTCCGTCCAGTTTACAATGGAAACCACACATCAGTGGTCCGGATTATGATGGCTTTTACAGCTGAAATGAAAACTGTAGTCTAGGATTTTAGCCAGTGGATGATCTTTCTTCCTCTATCAGTTAGTGATAAATAGATCTTTGTCTACTGACAAGCTGTATTTGAGCCAATAGCCAGGACAACACCTATCTTAGTAGTTATACTAGTTTGCATTTCAGTAGCCACTGGCTCTATCTTTAGGGAAAGGTACAAGGGGATCATTAAATACACCTTTATCTGGTCCATTACTTGAAAGGCTGAAAATCCATGAACAAACACACTACCACTGCAACTAATTCTGTAAGTACTTTGGAGTGGTCAAATTTGTAAAGATGTATTGACTATCTTACTGCATCCAAGGATCTCAGCAAATTCCGGATTGTCCAGAAGTTATCACACAGTCTGTTTTGTTTGACTGCCTTGATTAGCCCTGCTTGATTTATTAAATAAGCTCAGAAAGAACAACTTCAAACCTCAGAGCCAACACTTGGGCCAGGTTGTATAAATCCACTCCTGAGGTACAAGATAGGGTTGAGTTTTCATGTTTCTTGGGGATAAAGGAAATCATTTGTCCTGGTGTGTATCCAGTGAAATAATATATGCCCAAATAAACCCAAGCACGTTATGGCAGGGATTTGAAACTGGTGTTTTTGTTTTGTAGCGGCGGGTCAGGTCACCGTATCAAATGGCAGTCCTTTAGTAAATGCAATTATCACTTCTACTTGTCCTTTTAAATAGCAGTGACCGCCAATTAATGGAAACAGGCTACTGAGTGGCGCCATCTAGTGCATAGGTGTCCAACCTGCAGACTGAGGGCCATATGCAGCCCTTGAGTACTGATAATCCGGCCCTTAAAGGCCAGGCAATTCAGTCCTTTTTGCACTTATACTTCTTATGTGTTAGTTAGTCCGGTTTGAATTTTGTGTGTCTAGAGGTTTGGATAGGGCTGCTTTTAGTGCTGTTGTTTCATCGGTGGATAAATACTAAATCAGAACACCATGGTTTGTTAGCATCACCAACAAGATATATGTAAATTATTGGGAACATGGATGTAAACTTTATATGTAACCCTCAAGGCTCCATGGTAAGCACCTATGTGAACCATGAAGGCAAAGTCTTGGGCAGACCCACTTCTCTCCTCTCTTTCTGGGCGAGGGTAGGAAACTGAAGATTTATCTGGAAAAAAAATAACTCTTGCAACACCCAAACTCTTATTTCAAAACTATTTAGATGGAAAAAACAGAGCGCCCACAATAAAAGAGTAAAGAGGCATTTCTCACCTGCTTTCCCTCCCGAGAGAGCTGTGACCACCGAGTGCCCAGCAACTTTGTAATCTCGGTAAATGGGAGGACCGGATGTTCAATTTTCAGCTTGGCTCTCTGTTCATTCAGGAATAACACATACCTGTCAGGCAGTTACAAGGGATTAAAGGAACAAATTCTTAAGAAACAGTGCTACCAGGCTTATTAAATTAAAAATTTCATATTAGTGAAACTACAGAAAGAATAAATCTTATTACATTTTAACTACACACAGTGATTTAGGAATTTGTAAAGATCATGGAAAGTGGTAGTGCATCAGAAGACAATCTCTGACGAGGTTACTCAATTATACCTGAAATATACATAATGGAAATTACCCAACTGTTATTTTACATCAAGCACTTCAGAAACTCTACACACATCACCAAGCCTACTTGTGGTGCACTTACTGTACAAGTACTATTACTAAACATCTGGTTATTTATAATAAGCAACTATAAATTTATCTATGCTACCATAAACTTCACTTACACAACACCAAAACAGTTTTTTCAACAAGGATTGAGGAAGCAACAGATCTTTGCGATCTTATTGGCACAAATTATTCACTAAATGTATTTATTATATTTAAAATAGAAGTTGAGTTATCTATTCATAAGGTGGTTTATGATTTTTAATCATAAAGGGCTGGATTTTTCCAACCTCGGCGGGTCCATGGCGGGCAATGTCCGTGGCGGGCAGGGAACCCCGCATCTGTCTTGATCCCAGCCTTCAACAAGATTTTCCGTTGATGGGGCTTGTTAAGCCTGCTCTGTGAGGTTCCCGGCCAATTAATGGGAAGCGGGTCTGATGATGTCATTCGATGACGTGTCATCAGCCGGTTTCCTTAAAGGGACCATGTCCACATTCATTTTGACAGTTGCACTGTCAGTGTTCTGCAGCACTGAGGTGCTGCAAACACTGCACAAAGGTGCATGGCTGCACCCAGGCTCTCCCATGACTCTCTCCATATATTTATGGAGGGGGTCACAGCACGCAGGGAGGTTCTCTTCCCTTCCAATGGGCAGAAGACACCTCCCCAGGACTCCAATGCAGCCTGGTTGCACATTGCACAGGAGGGCACAAGTAGGGATGTTGACAGGATGACCTGGCTGCAGTGACACAAACCTTTCAATGATCACAGTAGATCACGAAACATTACTGCAAAGCCACACTCAACCTCATCCTGCTGTGCCACTCATCACATCCCCATCACTCTGCCTTCCCTACCCTACTCCTGCACATCCTTACTCACACCAACTTACCTTGCACCTCCACCCATCCCTCTCTATCTACATTATCATTTCCTCATCTCACTAGCCACCCCTCACACTCACCCTTGTCCAATCATTCAAAGTAACAACACACAAGGGTGTGCTTTAGCCAATGTTCGTGTAAAGTTTCTGTTAATGTGTTGGTCAAGCATTGAAATCTTTATTTTCAACACTTTGCCTTCTTGGACAGATTTGTGTGCACCTTTGGAAGTATCTTAGTGAGTTCCAGTGAACGGTGAGACATAACGTCACGCCCCCTCCCCCCCAATGGTGATGAGTGTGAAAGGAATGGCTTGGACATTGTCGGGATGCTTTATGGAGCTGGTGTGGGGTGGTGCCAAACTGGTGCTTCATGTGTCAGCCAGGGTGTACAGTGTTAAGTAAAGTAAATCTGGACACGGTGATGCCATCGCTGGCGTCACGGGCAGCAATGTGCATGGGTGATGGTGCTGAGTGTCCAGAGCAGCATCAGTTGATTGCGGAGAAGGTCGGTGTGGATGTTGGTGCTGCTGGTGTGCCCGGTGATGCTGGTGTTGGGGCTGATCGTGTTGGGATTCCGAGGACCAAGGTGAGATTTTTTTTCAAGGGCACCGATGCTGATGGAATGAATAGATGGCAGGTGAGGTTGAGATGACAGAAGCGATCTGTCAATGGTGAGAGAGGTTGTTCCAATGAGTTGACACTGGATAGAGAGTTTGCTCCAAACGCTTGCTAGCTGCATAAAGCTCAATCTGTCTTCCAAATGCAGTAAACAACAGCTTCTAATCTTGGAAAGTGAAGACCTATGAAATGGGAGCTTTCATAGACCATTTGCAGCTGTCAGGTTAGTAAATCATTCCATGCTGACACAACACCCGACCTACTTACCTGACGTGATGCCCGCTCTCCGGGAACCTCGTTAAAAGCCTGGTAAAATGTACATGGGAAAATGGTTCTTAGCTACCTTTTAACAAGCTTTAAGTATCTAAATTGGCTGTTCCGCCGCTTGGTGTCGGGTCTGTTCTGGGATGACAAACCCGACACTTAGGAAACTGACAAGGAGGCGGGTTTACATCGGGATACCGACCCGCTGTTAATCTTTGTGATTTTGACAGCGGACCTGCCTCCAAACCTGCACTCTGAGCACCGATAAAATTCCGGTCAAAATGTGCATTTTTGGTGATTTTATAAAATGTTACAGTTTATCAAATGAAGACATTGCCCTAAGTTACAAACAGATTGAGCCACACCACTAGTTAGCACTCAATGTAAACTTTAAAAAAAAAAGATTTTTACTCAATTTAGCTTCAATCTTCACCATAAGCTCCAATGTCATTCTTTTCCCATACCTCGTGCAGTAATTTGTTAAAATTGGTGTTTGTATCCATACCTGCTAATTTAGTGTAGCTGTTCCAAACGCTTTTCTTTTCTTTAATTTTCATAATCGCAGGTTATGATTTGTATGCGTAGGCTTTTTATTTTGACTGGGAAAAGTGGTGACACATGATGGAGAGGGCGTGGACTTGGATTACCAACATTTATTCCTGGGCATTGTGTGGACACAAATTAGCACTGGTGTGAGAACAACTTGCGAGTTCATACTTTTATTTAATATATTAAGAAATGCTGGGTGCCAATTCAAAATTCAGGAAAACATAGTAGTAAATCTGGTTGCTTTTCAATTAGAAACACACATCATCAGGGACTTGTCAATGACTTTGACACGAACATTATCCTTAAATTACAGGGGATGTGCTTTTTATCAGGTGAAGCAGGTGACATGTTTCGCTATACAGGTTGAGCGTCCAAAATCCGGAGTTCCGGAATCCGGAATGATTGGTGGCAGGCTCGTCCGGAATCCGAAAAATGTTCTGGAATCCGGAACTCGAGTTTGGATGCTCAACCTGTACTTCAAAAAGCCATTAACTTTTGTTGTCTTTTTTAGAAAAATCCTATGAGAAATGCGAGTGATGCAATAAAACTTTAGTGCTGTGTTTTATCCTCCTTAATCTGCACAGCTCCACCAAGTGTTTCCGCCAGGCTGCAGCCACGGCACCACGCCGCCTTGGTGGCCTAGTGTGGGCCATCGGATGCTCTGCAGAGCTCGCAGCGTCCCTCCCCTTTAACAGAAGGGGAGGGACGGAGAAACGCGTCAGTGCTACGCGGAGCGGCCCAGGCATTTCCGGACTCGGAACGTGTTTCTGATGTCCGAAGTCTGGAAACGCCCGAGCCCAGGTTGCGATATTTCCGGACTTCGGGCATCAGAAACACGTTCCGAAGTCCGGAAAAACACGTAAACCGGCTCGGCCTCGGTCCCGAGGTTGCTGGATTCAGGACGCTCAGCCTGTACTACTTAGCAGCCGAACGGTCAAACGTTGTTACAAGTGGTTATGGGACTGAAGAGTCAGCCACTCTCAAAAGTTAGTCCCTCAAACAGAAATGTGTGTGGATAGCATCACCAGCAACTGACATTCAACAGGAAACCATTTTCTTACCCTGTGGTCGGAGCCCGTGGTGCAGTAAAATCTTTTGGAGGTTTTCTCTTCTTGCCTTTGGGCCAACCACCTTTTCTTTTCTGAATTTAAAAGATGTCAGCATCAGGCTGGAGAGGTTTATGGATATCTCAGCTGGCATGATCACATTTCAATACATTAAATCATCACTGGGCAAAATCAGAAGCTTGTTCTTAAGAAAATTCATTCTTCACTGTAACCCTGTAAACTTGTCATTGATTACACCAGAGATATATGTATGTGTATATGCCTGAGGATACAATAAATGACTCAGAAAGTATGTACAGGAGAGCCAAAGTCAAATAAAACCCAAGCTTGGTGTCATCTAATTATTTTTCCTGACTTACTTCATCTTCTCTTGTGTGCTTTTCAACCTTGGTGCCCAGCATTACTGGTTTAACTCTAACTTGTTTTTTCAAAAATAAAATTATGGACATACACATGCCCTGGACTAAAATACATATTGGGGCAGAATTTGCGATGGGTATGACAGCGTATCGAGTATGCCATCATACCATCTTTGAAATTGACCGCAAGTTTGGGATTTCTGCATGCCTTGCGCATGTGCCAAATTCCGAACTTGCAATCTGTCAAAGTACGCCTTGACAGATAATCTGCACCGCCTTGGAAATCCCAATCGCTGGCGCAGAGTTGGGCTAATTGCCCACCTACTACGCACGAAAATTTTACAGTTGTTGCATCAGCATAAGATTAGATAGAAACAGTTACTCGTTCTATTAGCTCCGGAATGTGATGTCATGAATTGTAAAACTATCCGAAACACCTCCAATGATTAATGTACAGATTTTTCTGATCTTTGTTTGGGCTCGGTTGTATTTATGTTTGTATCAACTGTCCATGTTATTTTATAGGAAATTTCGCAGAGCTTCAATGATTTATCAGAACTCGAATTCCTAAATTAGATTTAAGAATTAATTCTCAATATATTTTTTTTTTAGATGGATCTGTGTGAGGAGAGAGAGAGAGCAGGTCATTTTGGAACTATTTATTCTTCTAGTCCTCATAATAATTCTGAAAATACATCGGGTGAAATGCAATATAAAGAAAATTACCAGTACTGAACGTGGACACTTTCCCTTCGGTGTACTGATTAGTGCAACAGACCCACGTGATCGCAGGTACGCTTCCGTACACGCTGCGCTCTTGGGATCCGTGGGCCATTACGCTGCCCTCCAGTACGTAGCGTTAGAGAGCAAGTTCTCCAAGGAGGGACCCCCATCAGGTAAACTCGTATTCTTTTCGCAGGTCGGCGACGTACTCCATAGCTACGCCTCCCACTGCAATTTCTGGACCATTATTTTTCAGCAAACCTTGCCCATACTTATTTACCATAAACACTCCTTTGTCACGGAACGTGCCGTTGCATACCAGCAATACAAGGTCGAGTGTGAAAGTTCAGACTGCATATTTAGATACTTGAGGACTTCTAGCAAGTTATAACACTGTAATTCGATCAAGCATTTCTAATTACTGTGCCGCCCTAAGCAAGGAGTGACATTGAAGCTGTTTATGAATGTCAGCAGACCGTGCGATCAAATTACTGCCTAAAATCTCACTACCAGAAATTTCTTACTGTATCATATGTTCTATTTTTAAACTATGTAACTTTATTCATTAAATGCGGAAGTGCTGGCGACGTAGATAAAACAGTAACAATAACTGTGCCACAGGAGTTGAAAGGTTATGGCACTGTTACTAGTATTACAATATCAATTTGCTTTCCTAGCAGCATACGAGATATACTTACTACAGTACAGGAAACTTTGTGCTATCCGGCACCGACGGGACCGAGCTGTTGCCGTTCCCTCAAAACTGCCGGACACTCCAGCGCTAATGTTGAAAGATACGGAAGCTTCTGAGCTCCATATCTGTCAACAAACCCTGTTGCTTAGCAACAGCTTCTAAACAGTCCAAGCGTCTCTGTAGCTTAGCAACAGCTTCAGCAGACCTTGACTGTCGAGGAAAAAAGCAACGAGAAAAAAAAACCTAACGAAAACGGCACCTGATTTTTGCCGGTGGCTCGAGCATTCCGGACAGTTAGCCTCCGGATAACACAAAGTTTCCTGTATATGGAACAAGACATAGATGTCATGACAATAACAAAACCTTAGGCTGGTACATATTCTAGCAACCACTCAAACTTCTAGTTCAGTTTTATGACTTCAGAACCCCTGTGTTGTAATCAAACTGTAATACTCTTATTTTTCAGTTGACCAAATCATTCTGTGCTTGCACAACATTTTCCCTAAGGTGCCCTAATTTAGCCATACAGTGTGCTTACTGTATTGTGCAGCTCCATTTTTGCGACTTAGCTCAATTTATCAGAGAATGTAGGCGAGCAGTGAAGGGAAATTGATTTTGTTTCCCTTACTTTGCACTGAGTTTTATCACAAAAACAGATGTTCTCTCTTATCTCGCCACAGATCAGAAGCAAAGCTGAACTCCCCTGTATCTGAAAACAGGAATTAACATCAACCGCAGACCATTCAGCTTTCCACCGTTTGATTTTTTTTCAACCATCAAATCAACATTCTCTGTCTGGATTGAAAAGCATAGGGTGGTGCTTTGGGTAGGTCAATTCTGTCCAATGCATTTCATTTAAAAACCCTTAAAATCAACAAAAATTACCTTCCCTTTCACTTACAAGAAAGAAAATAATTCAACACATCAGCTATTTGCTGTGAAGATAGCAGCAGACAAGTGCCAATCTGTAACAATTTTATATCACTATTTCCAAGCATGGCTGATATAATAGCACGAAGAAGCTGTACAGAGATAGCAGTCAACAACAACTAGCAATTATATAGCGCCTTAAATATAGAAAAACATCCTGAGGACCTTCACTGAGGCATATTCAGAAAAAAAGTGAATTGCTTTTTGGTGAAATAGTCTCTGGGCTTGGGGTGGAGGATGTTGAATTACTTCCACCGATAAAATTAGCAAAAAGATCAGCACAACTGTAAAACAGGATTTGCACTCGTGTTGGCTTTTCACCAAACTTAAATCGACAAGAGGAATTTCACCCCCAAGTGAAAGCAGACTTTCATCCATGCTGGTCACAAGTTTTTACAATTCCAATGTATTATTCTGAAGAATAAACTGATTACTTCAAATTTCACTTTGTTGAAATACTTGCCTTGGTCTTTCGTTTAAAGATGTGTCCTAGAGAAATATTAGTGTGGACGCTATTTACCAACTTGATGTTGAATATTATGAGGAAACAATGTACAGGAAACTTTCGATTAACCGGCCCCTAAATAACCGGAACGCTCTATCCACCGGCAAAATTCAGGAGTCGGTTCAGGTAACTTTTATTACTTTTTTTTACTCCATTTGTTGCTGTGCAAGGGTGTAGCTGAAGCTAAGCTACAGAGATGCTTGCAACTTGTGCCGATTGTTTTGAAGCTGTGCAACAGGGTTTGTTGCTTTATACGGAGCTCTGAGCTCCGTATCTCTTACTACAGCGTTCGGTCGCCCGGCATTGTTGATGAACCGGCACCACGTCGGTCCCGTCCGTGCCGGATACCAGAAAGTTTCCTGTAATTATGTTCACACAGATCTGTAAGTAGGTCAGCTAAAAAACTAAAGGAGTCTGTGGCTCTGGTACCCTGTTTGTGCTCAGAGTCACAGGCTAACTGCTGTTGGTCCTTGATGCCGTTATAGTGGCATGTTTAGTATTTGTAAGACTTCTACCTGTCTGTTGCTACCTCCACAGCAAATAGCTGATTGGTCATATTGTTTTCTTTCTTGCAAGCGAAGTGGAATTGCATTTTGGGGGATTTAGAGCGAAACCCATTTGGACGGACTAGATCTATCCGAAGCAATAATCTGCCCGTTACTAATTATGCAATCCATACAGAGGTTGCCAGTTTGAGGTTTAAAAAAAAAAATCAGACTGTGTGGTAAGCGGGGAATGATCTGAGATTTACATCAAACCCAGGTTTTCAGATATAGGAGAGTTCAGCTCTGTGTCTGATCTATTGAGATATAGAGAACACGTGTTTTAGTGCTATCAATCGATGCAAAATAGGGAAAATAAAATCAATTTCCCAGTTGAAAGTAACTCTAATTTATATTACAGGGCAGCTTCACCAATAGGACGAGGGAAAATAACACATAAATGCCCTCCTCTTACTATCCACAGCCCTCCCTTTAAAAGAACACATTTAGAATGAGACCTCCCTGCTTGACACAGTAAAATAGAGCTCAACTTAGAGAAAGGGGACAGCAAAACTGGAAATAAAGTTCCCTTTTGAACTCTTCCTCGTGATTCAACATGTGGAATAAGTTTTAGCTAGAGGAAGGGAGGTGAAAACCATGGAATCGTCAAAAAAACAATTGGATGCTACACCGGGGGGACTTTAGGATCTTTCTGCCTTTCTCGTCTGTAATTATCTTGTGACACTGAGGAAGAGTCCAGCCAAAAGTAACTCTCTTTTATGATAAAAACAGGGCAAGTGGAAGAGAGTGTAGGTAGATTTCCTGGCAGCACCAATGTTTCGTTGCTGCTGCAAACTGACCAATGTTAATGAGCGTCTATAGTGTCAGCTGTGGCTCGATGGTGGCACTGTCGCCTGAGTCAGATGGTTGTGGGTTCAAGTCCCACTCCAGAGACTTCAGCACAAAAATCTAGGTTGACACGCCAGTGTAGTACTGATGGAGAGTTGCACTAACGGCGGGGCCGTCTTTCAGGTGAGACAATAAACCGAGGTCACATCAGCTCTCTCAGGTGAATGTAAAAGATTCTATCGAATTATTTCAAAGAAGAGCAGGGAGTTCTCCCGAGTCCTGTCCAACATTTACCCCTTAACCAACATCACTAAAAACAGCTGTCCTGGTTCACCGCTCCATTTCATCCTTCGCCTCATCTGACACTTCGACAAAAAACTTTTTTTCTTCCTTTCTGATGTCAAGGATCGTAGCTTCGACAACTCTTGGACACCAACGCCCCTCCGGAACCTTCTTCCCCTTCACTTTCCTCTGACCCCCCTTCTCCCAGTCTCACCCCCTGCCACGTTTTCACTATATCCTCTGACCTTCCCCTCTCTGACCCCGAATGATCAGTCCTCAGCAAAGGCCTGAGCTTCATCCCCTTACGCCCCCATCTCAATGAATTTTGAGCTCGGCACAATGTCGCGCTCTTTTTCCGTCACCTTCATCTCCGTGCCCACTTCTTTGGCCAGGAGTCTTACCCCCACACAGCAGATCCTTTCCCCCGCTTTCAGAATCCGCGTTCTACCTGGACCCCTCCCTCGGGCCTCTTAACCTGTCTAGATCTTTTCATTGCTAACTGCCGGCGTGACATCGGCCATCTCAATTTCTCTGCTCCCCTCTCTCACTCCAACCTACCTCCCTCTGAACTTGCAGCACTCCGTTCTCTTATGATCCAACCCTAACATTGTCATTAAACCTGCTGACAAGGGTGGTGCTGTTGTTGTTTGGCGAACCGATCTCTACCGTGCAGAGACTGAACGCCAACTCTCTGACACCTCCTTCTACCTCCCCCTGGACCATGACCTCACTACCAAATATCAAGACTTTGTTTCCAAGACTGTCAATGACCTCATCTCCTCTAGAGATCTTCCCTCCATGGCTGTCAACCTCATAGTCCCCTAACCCCGCACAGCCCACTTCTACCTCCTTCCCAAGATCCACAAACAGGGCCGACCTGGTAGACCCACTTTTTCAGCCTGTTCTTGCCCGACAGAACTGATTTCTTCCTATCTTAACTCTATTTTTTCTCCCCTTGTCCAGTCTCTTCCCAACTACATTCGTGACTCTTCCGACACCCTCCGCCACTTTATAAGTTTTCAGTTTCCTGGCCCCAACCGTCTCCTTTTCACCATGGACGTCCAATCCCTCTACACCTCCATCCCCCACCAGGACGGCCTGAGGGCTTTCCGCTTTTTCCTTGAACATACACCCAACCAGTCCCCATCCACCACCACCCTCCTCCGCCTGGCTGAACTTGTTCTCACATTGAACAACTTCTCCTTTGACTCCTCACTTCCTCCAAATTAAAGGTGTTGCTATGGGAACCCGCATGGGTCCTAGCTATGCCTGCTTTTTCGTGGGATATGTGGAACATTCTTTGTTCCAGTCCTACTCAGGTCCCCTCCCTCACCTCTTTTCCCGGTACACTGATGACTGTATGGTGCCGTTTCCTGCTCTCGTCCTGAACTAGAAAATTTAATTCACTTTGCTTCCAATTTCCACCCTTCCCTCAACTTCACATGGTCCAACTCCGACTCTTCCCTTCCCTTCCTCGACTTCTCTGTCTCCATTTCTGGGGATAGGCTATCGACAATCATCCACTATAAGCCCACTGACTCCCACAACTACCTGGACTAATCTTCCTCCCACCCCACTTCCTGTAAGGACTCTATTCCATTCTTCCAGCTTCTCTGTCTCCGCCACATCTGTTCTGACGATGCCACCTTTCATACCAGTGCTTCCGATATGTCTTCCTTTTTTCTCAACCGAGGATTCCCCCCACCGTGGTTGACACGGCCCTCAACCATGTCCGTTCAATTTCCCGCACTTCTGCTCTCGCCCCTTCCCCTCCCTCCCAGAACCACGATAGGGTTCCCCTTGTCCTCACCTTTTACCCCACCAGCCTCCTGTCAACAGATCATCCTCTGCCACCTCCAGCGTGATACCACCAAACACATCTTCTCCTTCCCCCCCCCTTTCAGCATTCTGAAGGGACCGCTCCCTCTGTGACACCCTGGTCCACTCCTCTATCACCCCCAACACCCCTTCCCATGCAAGCGCAGGAGATGCAATACCTGCCCTTTTACCTCCTCCTTTCCCACTGTCCAGGGCCCCAAACACTCCTTCCAGGGAAACAGCGATTTACTTGTACTTCTTGCAATTTAGTATACTGTTTTCGTTGCTCACGATACGGTATCGTCTACATTGGGGAGACCAAACGCAGATTGGGTGACCACTTTGCAAAACACCTCCATTCAGTCCGTAAGCATGACCCCCTGAGCTTCCGGTCGCCTGTCACTTTAATTCCCCGCTCCACTCCCACTCTGGTCTCTCTGTCCTGGGCCTCTTACATTGTTCCAACAAAGCTTAACGTAGGCTCGAGGAACAGCACCTCATCTTTCGATTAGGCACTTTACAGCCTTCTGGACTCAACATCGAGTTCAACAATTTCAGACCGTAACCTCGGCCCCTATATTTTCTCTTTTGTCTCACGTGGCAGCTGTCGATCATTCTGCCAGTGCCATTTACACCTCATCTAGACTCATCTTTTGTTTCTTAACTTGTCCCATTACCATCTCCTTTTGCCTTGCACCATCATCCCTTTTGTCTTTTAATCTCTCCTGCCTTCCACCCTATCACAGACCTTCACTTTTGTTCTTTCCTCCCCTCCTCCCTTTCCCTGCCCCACACTTGCTTAAAAATCTGTTACTTCTTCAACTTTTTCCAGTTCTGACAAAGGGTCATCGACCTGAAATGTTAACTCTGTTTCTCTCTCCACAATGTTGCCTGACCTGCTGAGTGTTTCCAGCATTTTCTGTTGTTGTTTCAGATTTCCAGCATCCGCAGTATTTTGCTATTGTATCACTAAAAACAGATTATATGGTCATTATCACATTGCTGTTTGTGGGACCTTGCTGTGGCGCTAATTGCCTGCCATGTTTCCTACATTACAACAATGAATACAAAAGTACTTAATTGGCTGTAAAGCACTTTGGGACGTCCTGAAGTCATGAAAGGCACTACATAATTACATTCTTTCTTTATATTGGTGGGAACTTCACACTTAAGGGTACTTGGAATACCCCAAATGCATATTATTTATAGTCACAACAGAAGCCAAATCACAATTTCACAGTTTCAACAAGCTATTGTTACAATTTAGTAACCAATGTAATTTTAGTTACCTCAAGCAAACAGATGCAGCGATGCAATGCATTACATTCAAACTAGAAAGGATGACTTCACAAGCTAGAAATCAAAATTGCCACAAGGTGGCATAAGAGGCAATTTCTGCAATGGGGAAATCTAGTTTCTTGTTAGGTCAACCTTGGGGCTACAGTAAGTATAAGTGGCAAAATAAAGAACAAAATACTTTTCTATTGAACCCAGGACTAAGCACGAAAACAAATAACCATTCAATCTGTGGACAATTTTCCCTTGATCTGGCTGTGTGTGAATTAATCTTTATATATACACATTAGTCAATCTCTAGTGCTGCAAGAGGTTGGAGGATAATGGAAGCAATGTGGGGGAGGGGGGAAGGGAACCAAGCAAGAAAAAAGGCAGTGGGAGAAGAGACGATAGCGGTGGCGGGTGGGAGAGTCTGAGTGAGTGAGCTCGGGAGGAGGCAGAGCAAAGAGAGAAGAGGAAGGGAAATACAGATCAGTGGAGGTAGGGGGAATGAGGCATGGAACAGTCAGTCATGGCGGAGGTGAAATACAGCCAGCGGGGAGGGGACGTGTGTGTGTTGTAGATGGGAAATGCAATTGGGGGTAGGGTTACTCATATGGAAATGGAAGCAGGAGGCAGATGAAGGATTTGCAGATAGAGGATGGCTTGTAACCAGAAAGTAGCTTTTTTTTGGGGGGGGGGGGGGAGGTTTGCAGGGAGAGAAAACAGATGAAAGTATTTGAAAAACAAAATCTACATGAAGAACCATTTTTTGTGCGCAGAAGTAATTTGCTACTAGCGCACACTCATATATAACCAGAAGTATGTCTGTGAATGAGTGAGCGCAAGAGAAAGAGCGCAGAGTGTGAGCGAGAGAAAGAGAAAGAGACAAAGAAAGGAAAAGCACCGTCTCCCACAGTGGCTCTTAGGATCCTATTCATCAGCCAAACAGTGGGTTAAAAAAAACGGATCAAAGCTAAAATATAGTAACCTGCACATACACAGGGACTGTGCAAGCATATGGCAACACAATTACTATCCTCACAACTGTTAATACAAGTATGAAAAATCTGCTAAATATCTTGTTTATTGTGCATTTAGTGGCAATGTATGAAACTGTACCAACATTACTGCAGGTCATCTTCAGAAACTTGTTGGGGGAGGGAAGGAATAAAGGGAATAAAGTAGAACCACTGCCATCCCACCTAACTCCTACAACGAACCAGCCTCCTCCTCACCAGGTTTAAACAAACTATTCCAATTTTTCTTGTAATCTGCACATGACCCAGCATGTAGGAAACATGTCATACCAAAACATTGACTCACCCACAGAGATTTTTTTTTTTAAGTCACTCCCTTTATAAAAACATGATGATTTTGATATTACAAGAAAAATCTGACTGGAGATACTAATTAGGAGGGAAGAGGTGTTTCTCCTCTACCCCCACCTTGAATTCTGATGTGCAACCCACGAATTTGACATATGGTTTATTTGAAAAAATTGAACCGACCATAAAAGGAATTTGAATCTATTAATAACTGAAGTAAATTCTAGCCATAAGCAGGAATCAAACTGGCCAATTTTACCAGCACAAAAGTATCCAAAGCAGTAACCGCAGTGATTCATGCATTCAGTTTACTTAAGGTAACAATACAATCTGCAAATAGCTGCAACACAATCGGAGGTTTAAATTTAACACCGTTACCATAAAGGTGTTCAATTTAAATACACATTGTGAAGTTAGCAACAAAGGATTTGATAACGTTTCTCTTCCAATCCAAGAGTAATTTTCACTTTCATCCCCAGCTACAATTTTATAAGTTACACAAACACACAAAATTACCAGCACACTTATTCACTCACATCTGCCAACACACACAAACATTGCATCAATAGACTGGAACTTGTATTTACAAGGTCTCATTGTTCCAGAATGCCAAGCCTGGGCAAATTAAACTTGCTGCTGAAATTCTACTTCACGTTGAAGTATCCTATATTGCGATCATTTGTTAATAATCGAAGAAAAAAATCCACAAAGGTCATGAGGTACCAATTTGAATTCAATCCAATTACACATCTCTTCAAATTAATTAAGCCAGTGTAAACAGTGCCCATACTGGAAACATGATGATCAGGCCCTGCAGATTTTTGATAAATGCAAACATGATCTAACCACAATTTCCCAGCATATTGATTCCCATTCACTCCTACTATACCGAATTCTAGACCCAAGCCAAATTCTCAATGTTTCCAGTGCTTAGTGCATTAGTCAATCCACTACCAGTTTTCACTGAGCCCGCAGGATTTTTTTGTAAAGAAGTGTTGCTTTTGTTTCAGTTCAATCACATGAAGCACTGTTGCCTCACAGCGCCAGGGACCCGGGTTCGAATCCGGCCTCGGGCGACTGTCTGTGTGGAGTTTGCACATTCTCCCCGTGTTTGCGTGGGTTTTCTCCGGGTGCTCCGGTTTCCTCCCACAGTCCAAAGATGTGCGGGTTAGGTTGATTGGCTATGATAAATTGACCCTTAGTGTTAGGGGGATTAAATACGTGGGGTTACGGGGATAGGGTGGGATATGTGTTGGTGTAGGGGTTACGGGGATCGGGTGGGATATGTGTCGGTGCAGGCTCGATGGGCTGAAATGGCCTCTATCTGCACTGTGGGGTTTCTGTGATTCTGTGATAGTGCAAAGTTAGAACATTTGCTACTTTCACCCCTTAGTTCGCAAAACTTCTGGCCGAAGTGTGTTATTTCTTAGCAAACCAGTTTCGCATGTTTCAGGATTCAACCATAACTGGAAAAATTGACACACCCTAAAATGTAAACCAATGGATTGGCAAAAGAAGCTCACCCTGCAATCAAGTTGCTCTATGACTCACCCACCGTGTACATTTCCAAAATTAAAAAGAATTAATTACTTTCTTTGCCAACTATACAGTAATCAAGCTATAAAAAAGATCCAAATAACCCTCCTTATTTAAAGCGTTCAAGCAAAGTTGCTGACATAGTAAGGCAGTTTACAGGCAACTTGTTAATGGGGAACAGGCCCATTAGAAGGGGTTAAATTTCAACAGTTTACTTATAAAACACAATTCTCTTTATAGTACTCTCAATGTGTTGCACAGAAAACCCAATTTGCAGCACTGCATTGTTGAGGCAGGCTCCTTTGCGTCTTCATCCATTCAAACAACAGTCCTCGGTGAGGTTATAACTTCATGATGTTCTGAGAGGATTTTTTGGCAATTTTTATCCCAAAAATAGAATTAATAGTTCCTCAAAAGAAGAAATTCATCCCAAATTTTTACATACCACAAATTAAGTTCATCTGTTTGCTAACTTTTGACTTCTTTTGTGCTAACTTTTGACTTCTTTTGTGCAATTTAAACTATCAATTCACTTTAATGTTTTCTTTATGTCTAATTCTGAATATGACCAAGCTGTGGGAATCTATATTGCAAAGCCACAGAACCAATAAAAAGTCATGATATCACCCTGGGCAGGACTGGTACTTCCACCAATGCCACATTAACTCATGTTAGTATTTTAAGTTAAAATAGAAGTTCACAAGAAACAAATCTTTTATTTCTTTTTTTAAAATAATAGAAATCAATTACAGGAAACTCTTTGGTATCCGGCACCGATGGGACTGGGATGGTGCCGGTTGATTAAAAATTCCGGATGACGGAGAGGGTTATCTACCGAGGCTATTTTTAACAAACAAAAATAAAAAAAATCAAGGGATGTGCAGTATACAGTAATTGGGTACTCACCTACAGAATGCTGTGTTAAATGGATGGTGGAAGATGCTTGATTAAGTACAGTACTGCCAGTTGAGGGTAATCCATAACTCTTTAATTACTTAACAATGGCGGATCGGAAGAGACTACTGGCAGCGCGGGAGAGTCAGACTCCTGTTATTGAGGTGTTTGGACTTCCGACAGCGCCAAGAAGCCGAGTAGTGGCAGTTTGGAGAACTACCCCCACTGACTAACTTGGCCACCGCGGGAGACTCGGACTGGAACTCGGCAACATTTCCAGTTATTGAGGTGTTGTTTTCGGAGTATGATTTTTGCCGGTTAATAGGGAATTCCTGATATTTAGGTGCCGTTTAAACGAGAGTTTCCTGTACTACACTTTGTGGAGTTTATCCTACTCCACAATACCCACATAAGAACCTCATTTCACCAATCCTATGACATGAATACCTTTGGCTCATCATTCTCCAGTTCTTTTGTACCACTGCTACCTTCTACTTGTCCCTCCAGAATAACATCTTGCAGCTGTTGCGATCCTGTATCCAAAGGGTGAATCTGAAGCAGCGGATTGCCTGCTGAAATAGCACTCACACCATCTCGTTGCAGCAAAGGCTGTGGAGACACTGAAACACATTTATAAATGACATACATTGTGAAATACCGATATTAAAAATCTTACATCTGCACACACTTCCTGTAACACTTTTTTGTCACTTACATTTGCACCATTACACTTTGTTGGTTGACTCAAAGTAAAACAGTAGCAAATCAGAATAGGTAGGGAATGTAAAAATCAAAAAGCGGGAAAACCAGCTAGCAAACCGCTAAAGAGAAACTACAGGAAACTTTGTGCTATCCGGCACCCACGGGACCGAGCTGCTGCCGTTGCCTAAAAAGTGCCGTACTCTCCAGAGTTAATGTTGAGAGATACGGAGATTCTTATCTCCGTATTTGACAACAAACACTGTTGCTTAGCAACAGCTTCTAAACACTCGGGTGTGGCCCTAAAGCTCTGTAGCTGAAGCTGTTGCTATAGCTACAGACCTTGCACAGCTTGACTGTTCAAACAAAGCAAAAAAAACAAACAAAAAGAATAAAAAACGGCTGCTGATTTTTGCCGGTGGCTCCAGATTGCCGGATAGCTCACCTCCGGATAGCACAAAGTTTCCTGTACTAAGGACTTTAATCTAAACAGCTAATCTTGAATGACCAATCAGGATACCAATAAAAAATATTCAAGAAAAAACGGTGAACCAATTGAACCATACTTTACGGAAAAATAAAATGATCTGCCACTTGTCTCTGAAATTTCAACTGTCCAAATTTGGGATGTATTTGAAAGGCCTCAGCCTCCCCCAAAAGCCTGGACATGAACTTGACATTTTTGCCAAGAGCTGTGATTGTGTTAGCTGAAAGCAAATCCTGCAGTCTGAGCGTGTGCATCGTGCACCATCTCCCTGGATGCATCAGTAGTATTTAGTCAGACAACTGCTTGCTTATTTCTCTTCAGCTTACAACCATATCTGCTTCATTATTTTTCCAAAATAATTTGAAGATAAGCTAGGACGAAGTTCAAAAGTGTCATTCAGATAAAGTTTATATCGAGTGTTTAACACAGAAACTGCATGTAGGAAAGGATGAGAGTGAGCGAGTGAGAAAACAGAGATCCATGTTCTAATTATAAACATTGTATTATTTATTTTCTTAGTGGAAGAGTCAAATTTTGTCTCTATCCAAAACCATATTTCAATTTTTCCACACACTTACAAATTCCAGTCTGACAAATTTAAGATATCCCCGTCCACAGTTCTGCCAAATCCCAGGTTCCACCTCCACAATGGTACTAGGACTACAGGACCACCCCTTTTTGCTTCCAAAGCCCAGGATCATTCCTCACTGCTACCAAAGCCCAGGATCTCTCCATGCAGATAAACCCCATCGCCTTCTCAGTACGGCTAAATACTGGAGACCTACCTCCAATTGATACATCTTGCACACTTTTTTTTATGTACACTCATCTTTAAAATATGGTATGGGACAAAAAATTAGTGATGTAGGGAATTAAAGAGTTGTGGATTTCAAGCCCCATATTCCTGAATACTGTGTAACAAAAATGAAATTTGATTATTTAGTTACCCTAAGTCAGTGGGCCTGATCCTATGCCCTATATGGCATGTCATCAGGCCCAATGATTTATGGTATAAAATAACATATCCTCAAACTCAATGTAAAATAACATGGGAGATTTGCCAATTACATATTAAAAGTCTTGTGTCTGCACGCAATTCCTGTTATACTCTGTCAGCCAGTCACATTTTCTTGATTGGCTGTAAGTAAAACAGCAGCAAATCAAAACTGAAAAGCCAGGGAACATATTAATCAAGTGTAAGGAAAATGGCTAGAAACTGCCAATAAGAAACGGAGGACTTATAACAACAACCAATCCTGAATGACCAGTCAGGATAGCAAACCAATAATAGAAAGGAGAAAATGAACAAATTAAATCAAATTGCTTCTTGGAGGCATCTCTTGTTGGTATCTCTATTTCTTAGCAAAATCTGACAGTGACAGAGATTGAATCGATCGCCCCAGGCCAGCCCTAGTGACACTGATCACCAGTAAAATGCTGGCGTGACTAGCTTCCAACATTGCTACTGCTGTAATGTGACATATGACACTAATCCATCATTACCGTTCTATTTAAATACGTGATACCAGAAGATGGTCCTTCCATGCAGATGAAGAAATGGTTAGGTACAATCTTGCACCCAATGGCAGATAAATGGCATAAATCTGGCCGAACATTATGCTTCATAAGTCAATAAACACAGTAACAGTGCACTAAGTGTTTTAAGGCAGGAACAGGCTGACAGTAAAAACAGTAGTTTGGGGGGGGGGGGGGGGGGGGGGAAATGGCCCAAAAGGGTCCATGGATGAGTCAGTGAGCAGACTGACAGGTGGGGCAAGGAAGCTTGATGGATCAAAAGGGGCCAAAGTGCTCTTGGGTCCCTCCCACTCGAGATTGCAAACCTTGCTCCCCCAATTCTACCAGATGCCAAGAACCCCCAAATAATGACAGACACGGGACCACTCCCCAATCCTTCAGGATCCCCCAACCTTCAGTGGCAATAGAAAGGCAGCCATTTATTGTCATGTTGCTTCCAATCTTAATATGTTAAATTTACAAAGTAGACCACACGATTTTATGACCTTTGTTTTTGACCCAGATTTTCTGCTGCTCTTGATCCTACGAATTAGCTCAGAGTTTTGATATATTATGTGGTGTATCAGAATCCTTTCAGGAAACAAGTCCTTTGAAACTATACAAATCGCTTTTAGAAAAATGTGTTTGCAGTTAACTAACAGCAGAGACTCCACAACCCAGATAACAATGGCAGTAGAAAAAAGTGACACAGCTATTGGTAGGACAGAAATATAATTCACGTGGATAGAGATAAAAGATAATAAAGGATCAATCACACTAGTAGGGTAGACTACAGACCACCTAATAGTGGATGGGAGGTGGAGGAAGAAATATGCAAATTAGGGAAATTAGTTAAAAAAGATAGAATAATCATGAGGTATTTCAACTACCCCGATATTAATTGGACAGAAGAGGTAGGTAAAGGGGATAAGGGAATGGAGTTCCGACAATGTGTACAGGACTCCTTTCTAACCCAACATGTTAGAAGCCCGACAAGGGAGGATTCGCTACTGGATCTAGTAATGGGGAATGAACCAAAACAGATAAGAGAAGTAAAAGTAGGGGAACATCTACGCAATAGTGACCATAATATAATATGCTTTAAGATAATAATTGAGAAGGACATAAGTATGACGAAGTTATGACCGGGATAATAGATTAGAGAAAAGCCGATTTTGAGGGGCTGAAAATAGAACTTGGAAAATAAAATGGACAACAATATTGGCAAACAATAACGTAGAAAAGCAATGGGAAACATTTAAAACAGTGTTCAACAGAGTCCAGGAAAAATATATTCCGCTAAAAAATAAGAACCAGCTAAACACTAATGAGACACCATAGATGAATAAAGACATAAGTGAAAAATTGAGGGTAAGGAAAATGGCATACACTAAGTACAGGTACATGGACAGCAGGGGAGGGCATGACAAGGGAGAATATGAAGAAATCAGGAGAGATGTAAAAAAAAAACAATTAGGAAGGCAAAGAGGAACTATGAAATTAAATTATCAAGGAACATAAAACAAGCACGTAAATAAAAAAAGGAAAGTCGGATGGGAATAGGGCCACTAAGGGACAGTCAGGATAAAATCACAGGCAGCGATAGCGAAATGGCAGAAATATTAATAAATACTTTGCTTCATTATTTACCAGGGAGACAGATCAGGTGGACATGACATCAGAAGATGAGATTAGAAATGTTATAATCGCATTTAAAATAAAAAGGAGAAATATTAAATAAACTAATCAAACTCAAAGAGGATGAAACCCCTGGTCTGGACAGATTACATCCACACATTTTAAAAGAATCTAGGGAAGTGATGGCAGAGGCAATGCTACACATATTTAATAATTTGTTAGAAAAAGGTATAGTGCCAGAGGACTGGTGATAGCTAACTTAATAATACCTATATTTGAGAAGGGGAACAGAACATGTCCAGGGAACTATAGACTAGTCAGCTTAACATCGGTGGTAGGAAAAATAATGGAATCCCTACTAAAGGAGAAAATAGAACATCTAGAAACCAAATATAATAATGAATAGTCAGCATGGATTTTAAAAAGGGAAAGTCTTGCTTGACCAACCATACTGAATTCTTTGAAGAGGTAAGAGAGTAGACAAGGGTAATGCATTTATCTAGATTTCCAAAAGGCTTTCGATAAGGTACCACATAATAGTCTAATGAATAAGGTCAGAGAATGTGGAGTCAGGGGACAACTTGCGGATGACACCAAATTGCGGGGGACAGGAGAACTGCAACAAATGACAAGAAGACATTAATAAACTTGCAGAATGGGCATATAATTGGCAAATGAATTTCAACACAGATAAATGTGAGGTACAGGAAACTCTCGATTTACCGGCACCTAAATAACCGGAAATCTCTGTTAACCGGCAAAATTCAGGAGCAGGTTCAGGTAACTTTTACTTCATATTAGTGGCAGTTCCTGGCTCTGTGGCTGTGTAATGGGGTTCGTGCACTTGTTGGACGCTTGGTTTGTGGCCGGAGTTCCTGAACATGTTGCTAAGCAACAGGGAAGCCTGGATTTGTTGCTGCGTACGGAGCTCTCGTACCTTTTAAACTATACCAAATCTGGACTTTTTGATAAACCGGCACCACGCCGGTCCCATTGGTGCCGGATAATAGAGAGTTTCCTGTATTACATTTTGGTAACAAAAATAAGGAGGTCACATATTACTTGGAAAAGAAGAATTTAAATGGGGTAGCGGAGTACAAATACACAAATCACTAAAAAGTAGCGACACAGGTTAATAAGGCCATTAAAAAAGCAAACCAAGCACTAGGGTTTATTTCTAGAGGGATAGAATTGAAAAGTAGAGAAGTTATGCTAAACTTGTATCGAACCTTGGTTAGACCACACTGTGTACAATTTTGGTCGCCATATTATAAAAAAGAATATAGGGGCACTGAAGAGGGTGCAAAAAAGATTTACATGGATGATACCTGAAATGCGAGGTTATACCTATCAAGAAGAAATAAACAGGTTGGGTCTCTTTTCTCTTGAAAAGGGAAGGCTTTGGGGGTGACCAAATAGAGGTCTTTAAAATTATGAAAGGTTTCGATAGAGTAGACACAAAGAGTGTTTCCACTTGTGGGGAAGAGCAAAACTAGAGGCGATCAATATAAGATAGTCACCAAGAAATCAAATCGGGAATTCAGAAGAAACTTCTTTACCCAGAGAGTGGTGAGAATGTGGAACTTGCTACCGCATGGAGTAATTGAAGCGAATAGTATAGATGCATTTAAGGGGAGGCTAGATAAACATATGAGGGAGAAGGGAATAGAGGGTTATGCTGATAGATTTAGATGAGGAAAGACGGGAGGAGGCTCGAGTGGAGCATAAGAGTTTCACGGGCATTCGATGGGCAGAAGTTGGGAAATAGCCCAACTCTCCAGCTGTGGATGCACTTTTCCTGGGGATGCAGATGACTCCGCAACTTCCGGGTTTTCGCACATGCGCTTCACATGCCTAAACCCCGAACTTGCGCGGCCCTTACGGGCACGTACACACCTCGAATGCACCCATAGGGGCTACAAATTACGGCCCATTAGGTCTCAAAGACTTTGCAAAAGCATTGGCCTCGGATATCAAACTTCAAGTATTTGTTCAGCTAAACTAACAAATACTTGGAAACAAATTTTCATCGTCACTTCTGCGCTACTGTTTTTATTCAATATTTATATATTTCTTATATTTATATTTTTGACATTTATTGAGTTCTTTCTATTGATTCCATTCTTTTTCTTAAAGCATCCTGTGTGTTTTACGTCTTTCTCTACCTTTTCTTCTTTCTTGTACGTTATAAGCTGAAGTCTTAGGTTGCAAGCTCAACAATTCAAATGCTCACATCTTTTTAAAATTAAATCACTGCAGAGTGCTGAAGCACCAATATGCTGGGACAATGGTCTGGACCAGCAGTTTCTCTGTACACCAAGTTCCCAATCTCAACCGTGCCATTGCAGCTAATAAAGTTCTACCATTCTAGCAACGTTATATATTTTATAGGTACTTGTTACAGGAAACTTTCGTTTAACCGGAGAAAGTCCGGAAAGCTCTATCTACCGGCAAAATTCAGGAGCCGTTTTCTATAAGTTTTTTTTATTTCTCGTTGCTTTTTTTTTTTCCCCACTCAGGCTCTGCAAGGTCTGTAGCTAAGCAACAGCTTCAGCTAGAGACGCTTGCAGCTGCAGCCGACTGTTTTGAAGCTGTTGCTAAGCAACAGGGTTTGTTGATTCACACGGAGCTGAAAAGCTCTGTATGTTTTAACATTGCCGCTGGTTTATACGGCAGTTTTGATCTAACGGCACCAGTTCGGTCCCGTCAGTGCCGGATACCAGAAAGTTTCCTGTATGTTTATTGTTCCTCAGAACTTTCTTCTCATGCTCCTTCTAAGTTGTAAAGTACCACCCTGCACATTCTTCTTCCTTCCTACATTCAACTCACAATGTGCCAGTCTAAATCATTCTTTCCTTGGACATAAAAACTGTGGAACTCCTTATTTCTGGTAGATTTTCCTTTGTCTTACAACCTACAGGCTTTAAAGCTCAAACATACCGTTGTCTAATTATTCCTTTCTGATTTAGAAATGAGGAACTTGCATCTGTATAGCAACCTCAGGACTTTTCAAAGCACTTCACAGCCAATGAAGTACTTTTGAAGTGTAGTCACTGTTGTAATATAGGGAAATAAGGCAACCAATTTGCACACAGTAAGGTCCTACAAACAGCAATGACATAAATGAGAATCTATTGTAGGTGTTGTTTGATGGATAATGGTGGCCAGGACACCGTAACCGAATAGTGCAGTGGGATCTTGTACATCTACCTGAAAGGGAAAACGGACATTTTATTCGAAAGACTTCTGACAGTGCAGCATTCCTCAGCACTGCACTGAAAGTGCCAGTCTAGAATATGTGCTCCAGTCTCTGGAGTGGGGCTCAAACCCACGACTTTCTGATTCAGAGGCGAGAATGCTACCACTGTGCCAAGGCCGAAACCTGCTTCTTCACTTTTAATCTTTTCAAGCTTCATGGTTTCCTGTATCATGAAGTTTAACTCAACTCCTTGATGTGTAACAAATTGCACACTGGGCATTATCCACTATTTAGCAAGTGAACAAACAAAAGTATTTATTGGAAACGTTATTTCCCCACCCAGAGACAGAATAAAACCACTTTGAAGTAAAGTAATCGTATACAAGACCATTACCTGCAGCCTGCAGTTCCAAATTCACATCTGAATTCAGCTGGCCTACGTAAGACAATGTACCTCCGTTAGCATCCGTAGTCACACACACTATCCTGAAAATAATAAAAATTGTGGTCAAAACAAGCCCCAGCAAGGAAACGGAAACTTAAAATCATGCTAACTATTTTGCTATTCAATACAAACAGCAAATCTTTTAGTCAACTGTCCTCATGCACTAACACTTTTTTTTACATCAAAAATGGCAAAATAAAAGGACGGCTTTGTCATAGCTGTGGCATAAAATAAAGCAATGAAAGCAAATAAAATGTTTGCTTTAGTATTCAATTATCAGAAATGGATTTACTCCAGAATACTTAAACAGCTTAGTGATTAAGATAACCGTAGCTACAACAACTTCGCTGTGCTGAAAGAAATCAAGAACTTGGATATCCTGACAATCTTTTCTTCCAGATCTCTATCCAAGGTAAAACTTCATCAGCAGTGTGGCTTTAGTACAGCTGTACAGTGTGCAGGTTCTAAGGTTGTAGGCATGGGAATAGTATTAGCTTTTATTGTGATTTTTAAATTTTATTTTATAAAGATCTTTTGCCTAATTTACTTTCTGAACCACAATATTTGGGGTATAAAGCTTTGTGTGCGATGTCCCTTCGCTGGGCAGCCGGCTGACACCAATCTTCTCCTGTCAGACATAAATCAACTGCACACTTCAGGATTCATCTCAAAAAGCAAAATACTGCGGCAGCTGGAAATCTGAAATAAAAAGGGAAAATGCTGAGAGCACTCAGCAGGTCAGGCAGCATCTGTGCAAAGAGGAAGGTGGGGTTAACATTTCAAGTCGATGGCCTTTTGTGAGAACCGGGAGATATTAAAGATTAATAGCTTATAAGGAGAAACAGAGAATGAGGAAAAAAAGGGGCGATTAATTCATTGCCTATACCAACAATATACACTTATAATGCCTTTAACATTCCAAAGTGCTCCTCGAGGCTTGAGGGAGGTGGGGGGGCAGGGGGAAGAATCAGAACATCTAATAGTAATTTGGAGAAGAGTTAGGGAAGGCGACTGTTGGCCCTCCACTATTCTGTTGAACAATTGTACAGGAAACTCTCGATTTACCGGCACCTAAATAACCGGAAATCTCTGTTAACCGGCAAAATTCAGGAGTAGGTTCAGGTAAGTTTTACTTCATATTAGTGGCCGTTCCGGAATCTGTGGCCGTGTAACTGGGGTTCCTGCACCTGTTGCTATGCAACAGGGACGCCTGGATCTGTGGCCGGGGTTCCTGCACCTGTTGCCATGCAACAGGGAAGCCTGGATCTGTTGCTGTGTACGGGGCTCTCGTACCTTTTACTATACCTCTCTGTAATCCGGACTTTTTGATAAACCGGCACCACGCCGGTCCCGGAAAAAAGAGTTTCCTGTAATTTAATGAATGTAATAAAAAAAAGTGCATCTCAACAATGGAGAAGCCGCGCAGTAATGGGCAAGGTCCCGCGCAGGCTGCTCACCGGCTTCTCCATTGTAAATACCGCGCATGCGTGGAAATTTCAAGGGTCTGCTCACTAAAAGAAACAGGCCGTGCAGAACAAAGCACAGCTTACAGGGAACACTGATCTCAACTGCGGCAACCAATTTAGCACACATCCTGGCAAAACACAAAGCTTTGTGTGTTTTTGTTTTCCAACAACGTACTTTCTGTTCGTGATTGTACCTTCTTGTTTTGAAGCCTTTTGTGATTGTATACCGTCTACGAAGTCAACACAATTTCCAAACTGTATCTCACATCCTTGCCAATGTGACTCCCTTGATGGGGAAAAAAATGCAAAGTTTTAGAATTCATCAATAAATTCTAAAACTTATTTTTCTCTATCAAAAAAGTTGCACTGGAGAGATTTAGCTGCTCATATATATCTATATAAAAAATATCAGAACCATTTTTTTAAATTAAAAATTATGCAGAATTAGGCTAATTATAAACATCTGTTGTACGTCAATGTATTTGAAAATATGTGGTGAAAATATTTATTTATTAGCAAAAATATGTTGAAGGGACACAACAGTATGTTTTTAGATGCAGGGACAAATGACATTTGGGTTGACTTGCACTGGGAGTGCAATTCAAATTTCTAACGGGTGATTTGTATTGCTTAAAAAAAATCTGAATTTTCATAATTGTGTGGAGAACAGATGCACCAACATACATGAATTGCATGCAGGTAAAGAACAATTATTTTAACAAGGAGAAATTGCTAACTTTAATAAAAACAGCTATGGTTTTAATTGTATGTAAAGAACTAACAACGAAGGAACTGTGCGAAAAACTGAATTCAGAAGGACGTGTGAAATTCATCAAAATTCTGCTAAAATCAGTGTAAAACACTAAACAATTCACACGATCCCCTTGACTTCAGTTTCCAAGCAACAACCAGAGCCTATGAAAAAACAAGCAGCTCTAAAAAGTTGCTATTTTCAGTTATACTAAAGCAATCAAAACACATTAGCATTCCCAGTTACTACAAAAGGTACTGTAAAAACCCATCCAAAAGCAAGTGTGACTTACACCCAGCAGCCAACTAGCGTTCACATTAAAGCATAAAGTTAAACACCAAGTCTGATGGTTTGATTCATGCACGAAATTCTACAGTTAATAGTATTCCCCACACAAACTTCAACAGAACAAGGGATGCGTTATTCCTGAAAACACTCCCTATTGATTTTGATGTTAATGCATCCTAAATAAGATACTGTATTAGAGGAAGCAGTGTCAGCAGGAATTACTTCAGGCATTTCACCAATACCGTAACAAAATTCCTGACAATAACATATGTGTACAGTCAAAAGATCTTAATTGAGAGAACTTGCAGAGAACCCAGTGACAAAGCTTTCCGATGAGACAGTTAAGATAGATGTTTCCACACACTTTAAAAATAAAGATATAATAAAAGTGGGGATGAAAATAGAAATAAGTTAAAAGAAAAGCAACATAAACTACACCCTTTCATATTTATTGTTAGTTACATTACAATTAATGTATCTAGTGATTCAGATATCAAAAATAGGAGGAAAGCTCAGTGATGTATTACCATCATTTGAACAGTGAGGTATTATTGGCTTGCAATACATTTCAAACAGTGAGTTATTTTACATAACACAGAAGTAATTATTTTGTCAACAGGGGCCCGTCATAATGCAGTGTCAAACAAAGGATTTTGCTACCTAAATACAATGATTATAACAGAATTTCATGTGCAGTGGTCTTGCATGTCATTAAGGTCACGGATTTGTGGTTTCCATGGGAAAAAATGGATGCGTGTGATCCCTAAAACACCAGTAAAAATCCCATAAACCAAAGTACTCTTTGAATTTGACTTAGCCAGTTTCCAAAAATCAGTGGGTCAAATGCTGAGCTATATTTTCCATCCAATCACCATGAATGGACTGAATCGCAAAAAAGCAATCCCTCAAGTCACTGGTGAAATATATAAATGAATTAGAAACTAAATTTGTTCAGTGAATCACAGTAAACCAATGACTCTGCTCATGTTTTGAAGGCAAGTGGCACTGTGACCAGATCAGAGGTGGTTGTGCACATATTTTTTGACATATCTCCAGAACATGCTTCTTCTTAGGCAGTCCCTCGGAACAGAGGATGACTTGCTTCCACATTAAAAATGAGTTCTCAGGTGACTGATTAGTCCAATGCGGGACCTACAGTCTGTCACAGGTGGGGCAGACGGTGGTTGAAGGGGCGGGCGGGTGGGTGGGGTGCTTGGGTTGACGTGCGCTCCTTGCGCTTGGCTTCCGCTTGCTCCCGGCGAAGAGACTCGAGGTGTTCGGCGCCTTCCCGGATGCTTCTCCTCCACTTTGTGCGGTCTTGGGCCAGGGATTCCCAGGTGTCGATGGGGATGTTACACTTTTTCCAAGGAGGCTTTGAGGGTGTCCTTGAAGCGTTTCATCTGCCCACCTGGGGCTCTTTTGCCGTGCCGGAGCTCCGAGTAGAGCGCTTGTTTTGGGAGTCTTGTATCAAGCATGCGGACAATGGAACCCGTCCATCGGAGCTGATCGAGCGTGGTCAAAGCTTCGATGCTGGGGATGTTGGCCTGAGCAAGAACACTGGCGTTGGTGCGCCTATCCTGCCAATGGATTTGCAGGATCCAGAACATTAAACTCCAGCCCAGTCATAAGGATTATTAAACATCAGCAGAAACAACCCCAACTGCCAGAATGAACATGATTGTGTCCTGGATGTGATAAGCAATATCCCTAAACCACTCGCCTCTCTCTTCCTTTAAGATGCTCCTCAAAATCTACCTCTTTGGCTAAGTGTTTTGTCACCTGCATTAATATCTCATGTAACTATGTCAATTTTTATACGTTAAATGATCATCATCTGGCATTATTCTCTGACTATATAATCTGTGTCTATAGGCATCTCTCCACTTCACCTGACGAAGGAGCAGCGCTCCGAAAGCTTGTGATTTCAAATAAAACTGTTGGACTATAACCTGGTGTTGTGTGACTTCTTACATTTGTCCACCCCAGTCCAACACCAGCATCTCCACACCAAAAGTGAACTGGTTGGTGTCTCAGCAAGGATGGATGGCTGAGTGATTCCCTTCCCACCAACAGTGCCATCTGAACCTTCTCTCCATTATTAACAGATTCCCTGGTGCTTGTGGTTTTGGGACTGCACCATGACCACTCACTATCTAACACACTCCCTGTTCTCGCCTTCACCTCTCGTTTTAAGCAGTGACAGACAGTTCTGTTGGCTTGACCCTCTGCACTGACATATGCTGAAAGGCTGAGATGAGGTAGATGGAATGGGAGCAGACTCTTGTGGCGTATAAACGCCAGCAGAGACTAGTTGGGCCGAATGGCCTGTTTCTGTGCTGGATATTCTGTGTAAATTCTATGTCGGTCCAGTGTGCTGGTCACTGTTACCAGGTATGACACACCCCCGCCCATCAGCGCCGCCAATCCCCCCAGTACCTGTGCTGACCGTCCACGTTCTCCAGGGAGACGGTGACGGGCACACTCTCGATGAAAGTGGCCGAGGCCCTGCCAGCACTGCTGCCGCGGTAGGCCGTCACAACGCCGCTTCTTCCTCCTCCTCCGCCAGAACCCGTCCTCACCACAGCTGCCGCTTTCCGGCTCAGCTGAGCTGCGAAGGGGGACGAAGTGAATTCAGCCCGCGACAGAGGCTGCGGGCCTCGGGCCCGTGAAATGCCGCCGGTCGCGTCCATCTCCATGTCCGCGCGGCGCGGCGCCGAATGGAGCCCCGGGACCGGCCGAAATCCCGGGGGCGCGCGTGCGCGGGACCAAATGGAACCACACAGTTCGCCTGCGTGCGTGGGACCAAATGGAACCACACAGTGCGCCTGCGTGCGCGGGACCCAATGGAACCACATACTGCGCCTGCGCGCGGGACCTAGTTGGAACCACAGTGCGTCTGCGTGCGTGGACAATCGAGCTCCGTTTAAACCGTCGGAATCTCGGCCGTCTAATTAGAACAACCACTCGCATTCACTTGCAATTAGTAAACACCTCTGGCTGGAAGCGGAGTTATTTTGCCAGCTGCAGTACGCAACTGGTTTGGTAGCCATTGAGGAGAAGTCTATTTGCTCTAGGCAGAGAACTCAATTTTGGGGGTGTTTTTTGTGAGCGGTTGGAGGCGCTGTGTGAGGGAGTGGGAGATCGAATCGCAGGGCCGGCTGGAGCGAGGACTCCGGACGCCGCGGCGTTGTGACGTCACAGCAGAAGGGTTGGAACTCCGGGAGGCGGCAGATCCGCCAATCAGAGCGGTGGAGGGCGTGGCCAATGGCTGGGGTCTGCGCCCTGCAGAGTGACTGATCAGTCAGACTGCAGCAAGCAGTGGGCCGAGGAGTTCAGTCAGACTGCAGCAAGCAGCGGGCCGAGGAGATCAGTCAGACTACAGCAAGCCGAGGAGGAGCTGGCGATCGGTCCGCGGGAGGAGATGCAGTCAGAGCCGCTCCCAACTCCGCAACAGGGCAAGTCGCAGCTGAACGCCGCCGCCGGTGGTGTTGGAGACGCGCACAAGGATGGGCTCCAGACTGCATCCCCCGCCTATACGACGGCAGAGGACGGTCAGTATCTGCTCCACACGTTAACCGCTTCGTCAACAGAGTTCGCGGTTACAAACATCAGGGGGAAATCTGTCACTGATTCTCGCCTGTGTCACAGTGGTATCTGTGAAAGTCGGGTGTGTGGCAAATACTTTTTTCAGTGCACCGCACAGTAGTCGGATTACTTTTTAAAGAGGTACTTTTTAATCATGAATGAGTGTTCTGCAAATCTTTATTGCCTGTGGAGGTAGAAGAGCTGTGTGCCCTTGTCGGGTCGAAGGTGTGGTATGTTTTAAATTATTTACCTTTATTTTATTGAAGGGGATGTGCATTCAGTATGTACTGTTTATACATTTTTAATTATGCTTTAGGCAGATTATTTACACCATTAAATTGGAAACCTACTTGATAGAACTGAACTATGTAAGTGGTTTTTCAAGTAACATTACCAATTAAGGCTGCAGTTTTTTGAGCAGTTTTTGTTCATTGATCAATTGTATTCTGTTGTTTGATCATTATCATTAATCAGTTGTGGATTTTTAAATGAAAAATAAGAGGAAGAACTGCAAACTAAACAGCAGAATTTTCAAAGCAAGTCATAATTGAGTTCCAGAAATAATCCAGTGTGAAACCCCACTTTTGTGCGTGGCCATCAGAATGTGATTTGTACTCAGAACTTAAGAGTGAAAATATGCAGCAGATCAATACGGATCTGTAAAGTGATATGACTGATTATCAACCACAACAACAACAACTTGTATTTATATAGTGCCTTTAACATAAAACGCCCCAAGGCGCTTCACAGGAGTATTATAAGACAAAAAAAATTTTGGCACCGAGCCACATAAGGAACAATTAGGGCAGGTGACCAAAAGCTTGGTCAAAGAGGTAGGTTTTAAGGAGCGTCTTAAAGGAGGACAGAGGCGGAGAGGTTTAGGCAGGGAATTCCAGAGCTTAGGGCCATGGCAACAGAATGCATAGCCACCAATGTTTGAGTGATTATAATCAGGGATGCTCAAGAGGGCAGAATTAGAGGAGTGTAGATATCTCAGCGGGAGTTGGAGTTGTGGGGCTAGAGGAGATTACAGAGATAAGGAGGGGCGAGGCCATGGAGCACAGGGGTGATGGGTGAATGGGACTTGGTGCAAGTTAGGACATGGGCAGCCGAGTGTTGGAGGACCTCAAGTTTACATAGGGTAGAATGTGGGAGGCCAGTCAGGAGTGCGTTGGAATAGTCAAGTCTAGAGGTAACAAAGGCATGGACGAGGGTTTCGGCAGTGGATGAGTTGAGGCAAAGGCGGAGATGGGCGATGTTATGGAGGTGGAAATAGGCGGTCTTTGTTATGCTGCGGATATGTGGTCGGGAGCTCATTTCAGGATCAAACAGAACACCAAGGTTGCGAACAGTGTGGTTCAGCTTCAGACAGGTGTCCGGGAGAAGGATGGAGTCAGTGGTGAGGGAACAGCGTTTGTGACGGGGACCGGAAACAATGGCTTCGGTCTTCCCATTATTTAATTGGAGAAAATTTCTGCTCCTCCAGAACTGGATGTCGGACAAGCAGTCTGACAATTTAAAGACCATGGAGGGGTTGAGAGCAGTGGTAGTGAGGTAGAGCTGGGTGTCGTCAGCGTATATGTGGAAACTGACGCTGTGTTTTCGGATGATGTCGCCGAGGGGCAACATGTAGATGAGAAATAGGAGGGGGCCAAGGATAGATCCTCGGGGGACACCAGAGGTAACGATGCGGGAGCGGGAAGAGAAGCTGTTGCAGGTGATTATCCTACAGATAAACTCTCTTGAATGGAACATAAGAAAGCTCATAATTAATGCTGGGCATAAAAAAGGGAGGGACCTTAGTTATTGCAATTGCTTGATTTAAAATAAATTGTTAGATATTAAAGATCATAGGCAATCAAGAGAGATTGAAGGGCTGAACTTGTGCTCCCAGTGAGGAGTGCATTGCAGGTGTGCAGCTGTGATTTTGCCGTTTATATTTTAGCAGGTGGAAGATCATTGGCTGGGGCACTTTTCTCTAGAATAGAGAAGGCTGAGGGGTGACCTAATAGAGGTCTTTAAAATTATGAAAGGTTTTGATAGAGTGGATACAGAGAGAATGTTTCCACTTGTGGGGTAGAGCATAACTAGTGGCCATCAATATAAGATAGTCACCAAGAAATCCAATAGGGAATTCCGAAGTAACTTCCTTACCCAGAGAGTGGTGAGAATGTGGAACTCGCTACCGCAGGGAGTGGTTGAAGCGAATAGTATAGATGCATTTAAGGGGAGGCTAGACAAGCATATGAGGGAGAAGGGAATAGAGGGTTATGATGATAGATTTACATGAGGAAAGACTGGAGGAGGCTGGAGTGGAGCATAAACGCCGGCAGAATGGCCTGTTTCTTTGCTGCATATCCTATTATAGATGTAGAGAAAATGTTGCCACTTAAGGGGAGACCAAAACTAGGGGTCATAAATATAAGATAGTCACTTATACATAAATTCAGTAGGGGATTTAGGAGAAACTTCTTTACCCAGAGAGTGGTTAGAATGTGGAACTTGCTACCACAGGGAGTATTTCAGGCAAATAGCGCAAATTTAATTTAAGTGGAAACTAGATAAACAGGGAGAAAGGAATAGAAGGTTATGCTGATAGGTTTAGAGGGGTGGGAGGAGGCTTGTGTGGAGCATAAACACCAGCATGGACCAGTTAGGCTGACTGGCTTGTTTCTGTGCTGTACATTCTATGTCATGGAGCATCGAATTTGCCCTTTAAAAGAATGTGAAAATTGCTACTGTGCTAAAAGGACATTGAGAGAGAAGCGCACACAAAGAAAAGGGGAAACAACAAAAAAACTGCAAATGCAGGTAGATGGAAATTCAAACAGTGAATGCTGGAACTATGCCCGAAAGCCAAGACCACCGCACCGAGGGTGCAGACCCCATCCATCTCCGAATAGTGACTTTCAGTTACAGCACTTAGACTTGTTGGGACGTCAATGCTTGTGAAACAAACCTCTAGTACTTAATCAGTGCTGTGCTTTTTTGTGTATGTATATGCAAATACATATTTGCTACATAAATAGAAAACAATTAGAAATGGTCGTCTGTCGATAGTGGTCAGAAAATGATCCATTTATGCAAATCTGCTATAAGGTCTCTCTCCCCCCCCCCCCCCCCCCCCCCAATTACTAATGGAACCACTCTTTTACTCTGACATTTTTTTGCTACAAAATATGAAGTAAATGGGCCAAAAAAAACACTAAATTGTTGTGGTAAAATTGAAATTATTCCAATGATGGGAGTGGGTAGAGGAATAGCAGAAAGGCTTAGCAACAGCAACAGCAACAGAATTGTAATCGTTCTTTTGATTCCCATCCCTCACTTTTTGAAAATAAAAGTTGTGGTCTGGAAATGCATTGTCAAATCTTTAAGAACCTATTATGATGATGGGAGCAACCTTGGGCCTTACCCATGGTGGCTAAAAACAGAAATTAAAAAGATTTGTGGTTAATTTGAACTTTGCCTTTCCAAGTTTTCAAATTTGCATAACAAGAACGCGCCGAGGCAGCCGGGAAGGGCTTGAAGTGCACGTGCGCAGGCTGGCCTCTTCCTTTTGGATCTTCTGCCGGAGATGGGTCACCAGCAGCTCTATTGGTCTCACCTGAGGAAGTTCGGCCAGGGCTCCCGCTCATGCCGAGTCTGTGCCAACTGACACGGCCTGATCCAGAAATACGGCCTTAACATGTGCCGCCAGTGCTTCAGACAATACACCAAGGACATTTGTAATTTAGTCCAACTTGACGAAGCCAAAGGAGCAGGAGTGCAATCGAATTCAGTGTGGAAAGGAAGTACTCAACATGTTGGAACAACCTTCAACTGCGATCACCTGGGAGAAGCAATCTTTCTGTAATGCTCCATTTTTGTAAATAAAATTAGCTTGCCATTTAAAAAAAAAAACAACCAAAAAAAAACAAGAAACACAGCCTTTGGCCTGGGGTTCTGGCTGTGCTGAAATAGCTGCCGCATTTCACCACAAAACACCGAATACATTTCAAAAGTAATTAATTGGCTGTTAAGTGTCTGGGCATTCTGAAGATGTGAAAGGCACTATGGCAATGAACATTTTTTTTCCTCCTCTTTTCATCATTGTAATTGGCTTTGAGTGACCAGGACTATTGGTGGAACTAAGTAAAAGGCTCAATTGCCAATGTGTATCCATTTGTATACCAATGGGTTTGCTGCACTCATCAACACAGCAGTAGTGTTTTCTGTTAATGACACAATTTAGAGCAGTGTTTCTCGACCTTTGTTGGTTGAAGGACCTCTTCAAATGGATTAGTAATCACAGACCCTGCATCTAAAATGTAATTATACTCTATAATACTCATAATATGAAAGTGCCACCTGTAAAGAGTGTTTTAATAATGCTTTTAAGAGTGCAGGTATTTCAAAAACTTTACCATTTTAAAGTAATTTACTCACCGATCAACTTTTTTTCAGGGTGTCTGTGGATTTGCTTTGGTTTGACCCTCGCTGGTGAAATAGTTTGATTTTCCTGGGTTTGGTACTTACTGACCAGGAATAGGGGCCAAAACTGCTAACCCAAAAAATAGGATTGAGATTAATGAGTTGAAAATTCCAACATAAAATGTGATAAGATTAGTGATGTCCATATGGGGTTTGTAGGTGTCATTTTCAGCAATGTAACTGATTCTAATTTTTCACACCATGTGAAAATCTATTTGGCCCACTTTTATGAAACATGCACATGCACATCTGTGGCTTCAAAGAATTCTGCACTAGTTAATCTTGGCAGTTTTAATATAAATTTATTACCTACAGCTTGAAAGGAACAATTTAAGTAGATTTCCTCAGTAGAAATCAAGAATTATGCAATAAAAGTAGATTACTGGGGAAAAAGTCTGTGAAATGAGATGCAACTCGGCTGAACCTGGACAAACCTCTTCTTCCACCTCTGACACTTTCAACAGGATAACTGATGGCATGATTAATATTCAACAAACAATAGCAATGACATAATCCTGTCTCACCTTTGGCAACACCAGTGGCTCAATTCCAATTAGCTCAACCAAAGTGCAATTCCAATTTTGCAAATGACGGGACTACCATACTCCACCAACATTAATTTCTAACTGCTTTATGATACCACAATAACCAGTGTGAAACAATACCATTCATCAACAGTAAACTATAACACAATACAGAAAACTGCCAACAAATAATATTTTTCAACTGAAAATCTCATCTGTTGCAGAGCACTGCCCTTGTGATTGTAAGGCTTTAAGGATTAATGGCTGTGATAATCGTATACGAAGATTGTTTGATTTTATCTACCTGCCGATCCTCGTGCCGCTCTCGGTGCTTCTCTACATGTCCACTCTGCTCCCGCCTTGCACCAAGCCCACCTCCTGCTGCTGTTCATTGGCTTCCTGTGGTCATTCATTGGTCTAGCTAGATAACAGCCGGCAAGCTGATTTTCCTTGATGCCGGATTGCGGTGGAACCTACAGATCCAGACTGGCCCTTTGATTTGAAGGAGATGGATATTCAGATCTGCATCCCAGATGATTATCCTTTGGAGGTGTATACTGTGGATATCTCTGAATCTTACTCTTAATCTTCAGATTATTTTGCAGACCCACTGGAACGCTTCTAAGGACCCCAGTTTGTGAAACACTGATTTAGAGTAGCAACAACAACTTGTATTTATATAGCGTCTTTAACCTAGTAAAACGTCACAAGATACTTCACAGGAGCATTATCAAACAAAATTTGACCCCGAGCCACATAAGGAGAAATTAGGGCAGATAAGCTTGGTCAAAGAGGTAGGTTTTAAGGAGTGTCTTCAAGGAGAAAAGAGAGGCGGAGAGGTTTAGGGAGGGAATTTCAGAGCTTAGGGTCTTGGCAGCTGAAGGCACGACCGCCAATGGTTGAGCGATTAAAATTGGGGATGCTCTAGAGGCCAGAATTGGAGGAGCACAGCTTTTTTGCAGGGTTGTAGGGCTGGAGGAGGTTACAGCAATAGGGAGGGGCGAGGCCATGGTGACATTTGAAAATAAGGATGAGAATTTTAAAAATTTAGGCATTGGTTAGGGTGAATGGAACTTGGTGCGAGTTAGGACACTGGAGCAGAGTTTTGGATGACCTCAAGTTTACTGGGGGGTGCGGGGAAAGGGTAGCAGAAAAAGGAGACCGAGCAAAAGATGTAGGGTCAAGTTGACCAGACTAGAGCTGTTTTGCAGGAAAGGTGGGATTGTGGATGGCTGAACAAGCCAAACAAGAATTGATGATCTGTTCCAGTCTCTCGTTGAGTTCAGACTTGAACGGCTCTGTTTTTACAAATCCTGCCCCAGTCTTCTCGGCCTGGCCATGTATTCTCGCAGCATATCCCACTCAAACCTTTCAATTCTACTAATAAGCCTGCTCACTTTATCGAGACCTCTCCATATACATCTGAAATCTAATCTTGCCTATTTGGATCTTTTTTGCTAATTCCCTGAAGCTCTTCAAAGGTGGGGGTGTGTGGAGAGGGGAGATTGCCATTCTAGTTCACTCTTCGGTGCACAGTCCAAACTGCTGCGCTGCTTCACAGTCATTGTTTCTGTTCTGGCTATGTGGGGATTCCAGCCACATGACTCACTGGCTAGTGAACATTCCCAATTTGTACAGTAAAATCTGAGCTATTCCATATATGAAGTATTGCTGAAGCTACTCGACTGCTAACCCGTTACAGACTTTGTTTTTAATGCAAGAGCATGAGACTGCTATTTGGTTCTGTTTTACTACAAATTTTTGAAGTTCGTATTAATGTTCTTGTGGAGTTATAAATTCAAACTATTACAGCTGTATATGGCCAAAAAGATTGCATTTACTGATCTTTGAAAGCACGGTTTCAATTGTGCTGGTTATGCACTTGCTGTAAGACAGGTGGAATATATAGCTTTTTAAAACCTACCCTTTGGCAGATGTGAAGCATGGGCAGGGTCCATTTCTGACCAGCTCAAAGGTATTGAAGGAGCCATTTGATGAGTAAGTGAGTTGAGTCATCTGGTTTCAGTAAATAGCCTGTGACATTTGCCATGGTCAAAGTTCAGCACTTTCTCCTATTCAAAAACAATGGGATCTTCTCTAGTGTGTTTTATTAGTCTGACTGCCAGTTTGTTTGTACCGATTGTTCTTAATCTATAGATTATGATTAGTGAAATATTTAAAATTGCTCTGACACTTTTTTTTTTTTCTTTTTGCCTCCATCTTTTGCATTTAACACTGGCTCTAAACAATTTACAAACCATGTTATTTATTATGTCAAGGACCTGGGGGGAAAAAAAAAAATGTGTGATTAAAATTACTTACTAAATAATGGTAATTAACTATAACCATCCCTCATACCCCGCCCCCATACTCAGTTGAAATTAAAATCCGAGGTGTGTTTCTCATTTCAACTTGTAGTTATCTGACCAATAATTATTAACTAGGGTTGCCAACTTCAGTTGCACAAAACCCAGGAGGTTTTATCACATGCTTTCCAGCCTCCCCCCCCCCCCCGCCCCGCCCCACCCACCGTTGGACACCTGACCCATCCATCCTCGTGGTGCCCTGCCTTCTCACGCCAATTGGAAAGCGAACAGACTCTTTATTACCCAATTGGATGCTTCTTGACTGTCAGTCAAACGGTCTTCTTTCCCATATCCATTTTTTTTTTAATGTCCCTACGACTTTTCTCCTGGGCTGCTCATGGCAGCATCCAGGAGGTTATAACTTTAATTGCTGGAGATTTTGGGACAATCCGGGAGGGCTGGAAATCCTATTACTGTACTAACATTTATATGAGCAGCCATTAGGAAATTTAGGATGCACTGGATCAGGGTGAATCATTATGCAAGAGCCTAGTAAGGAGGCAAATAAATAATCAAGATTTTTCCTATACCAGTGATTGTTTTAGTATTTGGCTTTGCTTCAGTGATGTAAAACCCTCTCTCATAACTCACTTTTATTATTGCCAAGGCCACGAGCGTTAAATTATCACAGAAAAATGGATGGAATTGTGGCTTGTGATCTCCAAACTGTTAACTTCTGGAATCCTGAGTAATAAACATTGAATTAAATTTATTGGACTAGCTGTTAACAGTGGGCCTGATTATCGCCTAACTCGAGTACCAATTTAGCATGGTAAAATGTGTTTTATGTTGAACTGTGATAAGTGGAGCCAGCCTGAAGTTCATGTGGAACGTAAACGTCGGCATGGACAGGTTGGGTCGAATGGCCTGTTTCTGCACTGTATATCCTATTGTAAATCGTGCATGTTATACAGGGCTATGTGCAGTACAGTAATTGGCCAGTGCAGATTATGCTAGATAACTTACAGAAGTTTTTTTTTGTAGGATGATATTGGAAGTGACAAAGTTCCTTATTTTGTTGGAAAAGTTCTTTGGAAATCTCTGTAGTATTTTGTAGTCATTTCTCATTATTCCATTCCAGAAAATTCTATTTAATGGGAACTTCATGCATCCTTGGGGTGTTTTACTACATTAAAGGCGCTATATAAATGCAAGTTATTAAAACACATCTTGTTCATTTAAAGGAAGTTTTCCTGACCTAAACAATCATTTGGGAATGAAAATTTGTTGATGGTTTCTTTAAATCACCCAACATTTGACTCAAGTCTGGCTGCTGTTAAACCAGAGAGTGGTGAGAATGTATAACTTGCTACTACATGGAGTAGTTGAGGTGAATAGCAGAGATGCATTTAAGTGGAAGCTAGATAAATACATGAGGGAGAAAGGAATAGAAGGATATGTTGATGGGGTGAGATGAAGAAAGGTGGGAGGAGGCTCGTGTGGAGCATAAACACCAGCACAGACCAGTTGGCCCGAATGACCTGTTTTGTGCTGTACATTTGACGTAAGATCTACTTCATAATGCAACCCTGTTTGAACTTTAAGGCTTTTAGATACAATAATTGCAATGGAAAGAATGTCTCACTTGACAAGTTTAGTAACATGAATGATAAGCTTACTTCAGCTTGTGAAAAATGCAATACTGCTCAATTTGAATAGGCTGGGCTGGATTTTGCCGGCGCTCGGGGCGGGTTTGGAGGCAGGTCCGCTGTCAAAATAGCAAAGATTGACCAGGTAGGAAACCTGCTGTCAACCCACCTCCACGCAAGTCTCCTAGGTGTTTGGTCTGTATGCACAGAACTGACCCGACACCAAGTGGCGGGGGAGACAACTTGTATCATTAAATGGCTTGTTAACAGACAATTTAATGGTATTTAAGCCTTCCTTGTAATTTTACGTGCTCCCCCACAGGTAACACGCCAGCTCACCCTGGTGTGAGTTGAGTCTTTGATTTATCTGATAACCTGACAGCTGCAGAAGTGGTATAAAAGATGCCATGTTGCAGATATTCAGTTTCAGAGCTCAAACTGTTGGTTACTGCATTTGTAAGTCATCTAGAGATTTCTTTAGCTTGCAAGTGTTTTGAGCCAACTGTATATCCAGTGCCACCTCATTGGAACAACCTCTCTCACCATTGACATCGCTTTTGTCATCTCACCTGCAGCTGCCATCTATTCCAGCAACATCTGTGCCCTTGGAAATAATCACACCTTGGTCCTCTGAATCCTTCCACGATCAGCCCCAACACCAACATCACCAGGCACACCAACCTTCTCCACCATCACCTGATGCTGCACGGGGCATCGGCCCCTGACAACATTGCTGCCCGGGAGGCCAGCGATGGCATCACCATGGCCAGATTTACTTCACTTGACGCTGTACACCCTGACTGCCACATGATGCGCCAGGTTGACACCATCCCACACCAGCACCGTGAAGCAGCCCTATAATGCCCAAGCCATTCCATGCACACTCATCACTATTGTGTGGGGGGGGGGGGGAAGTTATATCTCAACATTCACTGGAACTCAGTAAGACACTTCTCCAAGGTGCTCACAGATCTGTCTAAGGTGAAGTGTTGAAAATAATAGATTTCACTGTATGACAACACATTACCAAAAACTTCACATGAACATTGGCTAAACCTCTCGAGTGCCTACCCTTGTGTGTTTGTTGGTATGCTTGCAGTAGGATGAGTGTGAGGGGTGACTAGTGAGATGGGGAAGTGCTAATATAGATAGAGACGGATGGGTGGAGGTGCAAGGTGAGTTGGTGTGAGTAAGGATGTGCAGGAGTAGGGTATGGAAGGCAGAGTGATGGGGATGCAATGAGTGGCAGAGCAGGGTGAGTTTGAGTGTGGCTTTGCAGTAACGTCTCGTGATCCACTGAGATCATTGAAAGGTTGGCGCCACTGCAGCCAGGCACTCCTAACGACATCCCTGCTTGTGCCCTCCTGTGCAATGTGCAACCAGACTGCGTTGATCTCCTGGGGAGGTCTTTTCCGCCCATGGGATATGGAGTGAGTCTGGGTGTAGATGTGCACTGACAGCACAACTGTCAAAATCAATGTGGCCACGGTCCCTTTAAGGAAACCGGTTGATGACATGTCATCAAATGATGTCGTCCGACCCGCTTCCTGTTAGTTGGCCAGGAACCCCATTGGGGCCAATCTATGGAAAATCTGAGTGCGGCTGCAGACTGGAGTGGGACCGGAAACCACCAACCAGCTCTCATCCCGCCTCCGCAGGAAAAATCCAGCCTGCTGTCTTCAATTGACTGTCAATGAAACATAGTTATGTGAAGTGTAGACATTTATGCAAGGGGAAATAATTTGATTTTGCTAAAACTCTTAAATATTGAAGATGAGATGGTGGATTTTTAAAATTAACTTGATGTTGTCCTTCGTAACCACAACACATTGGTAAACTTACTTGCGAACATTTTGTACTTTCAAGACCCAAGAGGTGATGAAATATGTGGTAGAAAAGCTGAAACACTAAAAGTTGTGGCACTGCCCCTGCTGTCAGGGGGAAAAAAAACACAGTTCAACTTTAATCAGCTTTGTTCCTTCTCCTTCTCTCTCTCTCTCGGCAGTCACACGTGATCTCTCCTCTCCTGATACAACCAACTGCAGCCGCAAAGCCAAGCTGAGGTCAAGGGTGTATCTCAATCCATTGCACTTTTTTCGCAATGCATCAATCCAGATAATGTTGGGTTTAACTTGATTTGTACAGAAGCATTCTGCTTGTGAGAAGAAAGAAATGAGAGGAAGGGGTTTTTGGTTTTAAGTACTAGTCTGAAATATTTGATTAAATTTAGGATCTTGAGTGAAAGGCAAAACCCATGATGAAGGATGTCTCAAGTTTGGAAAAAGGGTAGGATAGATGAAGTAAAGCAAGAAGCAGTAATTAGATGATGCCAACCTTGTTTGAAATGCCTGCAGATTATAGGAAAAAAGAAAAATGGAGGGAGGTAACGAGTTTGAATAGGAAATGGAGGGCGGTAAGGAGTTTGAATAGGAAATGGTGTAATCAGTCTTAATTTTAATAAAGGGAGTGTATTTGAAGCTTGACATGAACATCTGTTCAGGAGAGCACTAGCTGTAGTAATGGTCAAATAGAGAAGAGAATTTGAAACTAGATGCAAGAGAAAGGATAAATCAAATATATCCTATTTTCAGATTGAGGAAGTACATAATGCATTATAATGAGTTGCAGGATGGTTTAGGTTATGATACCCCCATGAATAGCCTGCCGACACTCACTGTTGCATAGTATTACGTAAGAACATAAGAAATAGGAGCAGGAGTAGGCCATTTGGCCCCTCGAGCCTGCTCCGTCATTCAATAAGATCATGGCTGATCTTCTACCTCGTCTCCACTTTCCTGCACTATCCCCATTGTTAAGTCTGTGTTCTAGTTGTAATTACTAACACAGACTACAAGATTAAAGTTCAACAGGTCTTTACTGGTTGGAGGTCAGGACTATACTAAATACAATATTACTACACATTGCTTATATACCGGTGGTCACCACCGGTACTACGTATACAGCAGCCAGAGAAAGTAGTACATCTCAAGGTGGAACAGGCTTAAGTTCTCTTAAGGTGGAACAGGTTACATACACCACAATCCTCCCTTTTTAGCTTAACAGTCATATCCCCATTTAACATAACATAATAACATATATAACTTCAGGTATAAACAGTTCAAAGGTTCAGTCTCTCAGGAGGCCTTCTGATTCGGTTTGGATAACGCCTTTCAGTGGTCTCTGATTCCTGTTGCTGAGGTGACTCCTCTAGTTGGTCTCCCATGCATTGGGTGTTATCATCATCAGGTACATTCCCTGCCGAGGTAGATGCTTCAGGTTCATTAACGTCTTCCACAGTTGTCTCTGTCGCAACCATGGGTTCGACCCTTGCTCTCGATTCTACCAGTTGATCCGCATGACGCCTTATCACATTGTTACCAATATCTACTGTGTACATCAGAGGTCCTTGTCTGGCCCGAATTGTTCCGGACTGCCATTTTTCGTTTCCATAGCCCCTTGCCAACACTGGTTGTCCTACGTCGAAACTTCGAGTGGTCTTGTTATTAATATGCCGGAACTGTTTGTTTTCCACTTCCCTCCGCACATTTGGTTTTAACAAGTCCAACCTGGACCGCAACCTCCTGTTATAAAACATCATGGCAGGACTTTGGTTAGTCACTGCATGAGCAGCGTTTCGATACGCCATTAGGAAATTGTCCACCTTGTGCTGTAGCGGAATCTGGTCATCGTTCATGGCCTTTATTGCCTTTTTGAATGTTTGGACAAATCTCTCGGCCAACCCGTTTGTCGCCGGATGATATGGGGCAGAGGTATAATGTTTCACCCCAATCATCTTTAAGAATTTTTGGAATTCTTCCGACACGAACTGTGGTCCGTTGTCCGAACAGATCTGTTCTGGCAATCCGTTCCTTGCGAATATTGTTCTTAACACCGCAATTGTCTTTTCTGAAGTAGTGGTATTCATCTTGATCACTTCTGGCCATTTGGAATGTGCGTCCACCGCAATTAGGAACATGGAGTCCATGAATGGACCAGCAAAGTCAATATGTACGCGTTGCCATGGGGCTGAAGGCCATTCCCATGGGTGTAGCGGTGCGATCGGAGGTGCATTTTGCACTTTTTGGCACCCAGCGCAGCTTTTCGTCAACTCCTCTATCTGTTGGTCAATACCCGGCCACCATACATAAGCCCTAGCAAGACTTTTCATCTTAACTCCCCCCAGATGACCTTCATGCAGTTCTTTTAGAACTCTTTCCCTTAACTTGGGAGGAATAATCACTCTTGTCCCGTACATCAAAGTACCATGGCAGACGGACAGCTGGTCTCGCCTTGCCGAGAATGCCGGTAACAGAGGATCACCACGTGTTGGCCATCCTTTCACTGTCACCTCGTAGACTCTGGACAGTGTCGGGTCGTTCCTGGTTTCTCTTTTAGTACTTGCATTGGTGACTGGTAAACACTCGATGATGGTCGAATGAAATAACTCAACAGGGTCAACTTTCATCGTTTCTTCTTCTTCAGGTAGTGGCAGGCGCGACAGCCCATCAGCATTGCCATGCTGCTTCGTACCTTTGAATTCTATTTGATATTGATGTGCCCCTAGGAAAAGGGACCATCTCTGGAGACGCTGTGCTGTCATCACTGAAACACCCTTCTTGGGGTTAAAAATGGATACCAACGGCTGATGGTCTGTCAGAAGTGTGAATTTTTGGCCCTGCAGGTAATGATTAAACTTCTTCGCTCCCCATACAAGGCTGAGAGCCTCCCTATCGATCTGCGCATAGTTGCGCTCAGCAGAGGTCAATGATCTAGATGCAAACGCGACTGGCCTTTCCGTGCCATTTGGCAACTTGTGTGAGAGTACTGCCCCAATACCATATGGAGAAGCATCACAAGCCAACCGAATAGGCAGTGTCGGGTTGAAGTGAGCCAACACTTCCTCTGAGGTGATCAATTCTTTGCTTTTGCGAAATGCCTTCTTACAGTTTTTGCTCCATTCCCATGGTACCCCCTTCTGTAAAAGAGCGTTTAGCGGGTGCAGTACCGTGGATAGATTTGGTAGAAATTTATGGTAATAGTTAATCAATCCTAGAAACGACCTCAACTGAGAGACATTATCTGGAGCGGGAGCCTTTACAACTGCCTCTATCTTGTCAGGAGACTTATGAAGCCCCTCCCGGTCAATGACATGACCACAGTACGAGATCCGCTTCTGGAAGAACTCTCATTTCTGCCGATTAACTCTAAGTCCATGCTCTTTCAGTCTGTTGAGCACCAGTTCCAAGTTTGCGAGGTGTTCTTCATCACCATCACCTGTAATCAGAATATCGTCCAGGTAACATTGTGTGCCTGGAATTCCCTGTAATACCTGCTCCATGGCCCTCTGCCAAATTGCCGGAGCCGATGCCACTCCAAAAACTAGCCTATTGTACCGGTACAACCCTCGATGCGTGTTGATCGTGAGGTATTGGCGTGACTCTTCTTCAACCTCCATCTGCAAGTACGCCTGTGCCAGGTCTATCTTGGTGAAGTGTTTCCCGCCAGACAACGAAGCAAAAATATCCTCAATCCGCGGAAGCGGATACTGCACCGTGTGAAGCACCGGATTAACGGTGATTTTGAAATCTCCACAGATGCGAACCTTCCCTGGTTCTCCTGGCTTGTTGCTCGAAGGACGTTTCATAACGGGAACAATGGGCGTAGCCCACTCACTCCAATCTACCTTAGACAGTACACCTGAACGTTCTAGCGCTTCCAGTTCCACTTCTACAGTAGGTCGTATTGCATAGGGTACCGGTCTGGCTTTGAAAAATTTTGGGTGTGCATGTTCATCAATCTTGATGTTTGCTGTAATTCCTCTGTGTTCCCAGTCCCTGCTGGAACACCTCACAGAAATCACAGAAACCTCACAGTACAGATAGAGGCCATTTCAGCCCATCGAGCCTGCACCGACACATATCCCACCCGATCCCCGTAACCCCTACACCAACACATATCCCACCCTATCCCCGTAACCCCACGTATTTAATCCCCCTAACACTAAGGGTCAATTTTTTTATCATAGCCAATCAACCTAACCCTGCACATCTTTGGACTGTGGGAGGAAACCGGAGCACCCGGAGAAAACCCACGCAAACACGGGGAGAATGTGCAAACTCCACACAGTCACCCGAGGCCGGATTCGAACCCGGGTCCCTGGCGCTGTGAGGCAACAGTGCTAACCACTATGCCACCGTGCTGCACCTCTTTAGCATCATCCAATATTTTGGACAATCGTTTTAGGTTTGACATCTGTTTCCCCGGAATCTACCGTTAGTGCCTTCAAGGAGTGCCAGTCCATATTCATTTTCCTAATCCACTCCCGTCCCAGTAGTGGTGGACCTCCTTCAGGTAGCACATATAAGTCCATTACTTGGCTTTCTTCGCCCTTGTGGACCACTTTTACCTCTATCTTTCCGACGGGGTACACTCTTTGCCCCGTGTATGTTTTCAATATAATCTCCGTATCCCGTAGGGGAATATGTTGGAATAACCTTTTGTAATCTTTCTTATTCATGACCGTCAATGCCGATCCAGTGTCCAATTCCATCTTTACTTGGACTCCTGCTATCTGAAGGGTGACCCAAATTGTCTGGAGATCTGCATCCTTACCAACGTTGTGTACTCTTAAGCTACCCAGTTCATTACTGCTAGCGTCTGAATCTGACTTCTGTTCGTTCGAACTGGTCTTTGTCACCTTGTGCATCTTTATGTATTTTCCTTGCGGTGACTTTGTTGCTGGTCTTCTTTCCTGACCGGCATACTTTAGCTATGTGGCCAAGCCTGCCACACGTTCTGCATTCTTGGTTTTTAAACCAACACTGGTTCTGATCATGCGTTGTCTTTCCACAACGATAACATTTTACAGTACTCAAACCCAATTTATTTGTACTGAGTTCCGGTGACCGTAGCTGCATTACTGCCGTGCCTCTCGCTGCGGCTTCGTGTGCTGCTGCCATAGTGACTGCTTTCTCAAGCGTCGGCTCATTCTCCTCGAGCAGTCGCTTTTGTGTATCCTCTTTTAATAAACCACACACAAATTTATCTCTTAGCGCCTCTGTCAGTCTCGTTCCAAACTGACAGTACTTTGCTAGCTTACGCAATTCCATTAAATATTCAGCATTGCTTTCATCCTTCGGCTGCCTTCTGCTGTAAAATTTAAATCGTTCCGCTAGCATCAGCGGCGTGGGGTTTAGATGATTTTTCAGGACAGTAACAATCTCCTCGAACGTCTTATCCGCCGGTTCATCTGGTGATAAAAGGTGTTTCAATTGCCCGTATGTCTTCGCACCCATTAAGTTTAATAATGTTAGTGCTTTCTCTTCATCTGGGATTTTATTTGCTTTACAATAATTTTGTATGCGTTCTACATACATGGCCCAATCTTCGATGTCGCTATCAAAGGTATTAATGTTCCCATGTTTAGGCATCGTTGCAATTTAATTTATTTTAATTTTTATCCAAGATGGCGGCTTCCCGCTCTTGTCTTCGTCCTCCGCCTACAAAATGGCGGTTTTCCCCGCGCTTGGCGGTCTTCACCCGTCCCCCGACGCTGTCTCCGCTTCACCGCGGCTCTCGCGCCTTCAGTTGCCCCAGACGCTGCGCCTTTTTAGCCCGAATGCGGCCCGGCCCTTATCACCAGCCGCGATTGATGTCCCCGCGCTGCGCCTTTCGGCCCGAATGCGGCCCGGCCCTTGTCTCCGGTCGCGATCGATCTCACCGCCCTTATTCCTCCGTCTTCCCTCCCCGTCTGTACAGCCAACGCGGCCGACTTTCTGGTCGCGTCGCTGCCCGGCTTACCCACCACCGAGGTAGAAAGAAGATAGCTGACAGCCGCTGATGGAGGCTTCGAGTTCAGGATGTCTTCTGCACTCTGGTTTCTCGATGTTTGCCGCGCGACGTGTCTTCCAGCAGGGTGATGAGGGTGGAAGCCTCTCTTCGACGTCCGTTCTGTGGACGAAGCCGCCGTGGATATAAACTGCCGCAGGGTAAGAATTGGACTCGTCGCCACTGTTAAGTCTGTGTGTTCTAGTTGTAATTACTAACACAGACTACAAGATTAAAGTTCAACAGGTCTTTACTGGTTGGAGGTCAGGACTATACTAAATACAATATTACTACACAGTGCTTATATACCGGTGGTCACCACCGGTATTACATATACAGCAGCCAGAGAAAGCCGGGTTCGAATCCGGCCTCGGGCGACTGTCTGTGTGGAGTTTGCACATTCTCCCCGTGTTTGCGTGGGTTTTCTCCGGGTGCTCCAGTTTCCTCCCACAGTCCAAAGATGTGCGGGTTAGGTTGATTGGCTATGATAAATTGACCCTTAGTGTTAGGGGGATTAAATACGTGGGGTTACGGGGATAGGGTGGGATATGTGTTGGTGTAGGGGTTACGGGGATCGGGTGGGATATGTGTCGGTGCAGGCTCGATGGGCCGAAATGGCCTCTATCTGCACTGTGGGGTTTCTGTGATTTCTGTGATCTCTTAAGGTGGAACAGGCTTAAGTTCTCTTAAGGTGGAACAGGTTACATACACCACACCCATATCCCTTGATTCCCTTAATATTCAAAAATCTATCGTTCTCTGTCTTGAATATACTCAACGACTGAGCCTCCACAGCCCTCTGGGGTAGAGAATTCCAAAGATTTACCACCTGCTGAGTGAAGAAATTTCTCCTCAACTCAGTCCTAAATGGCCAATCCCTTATTCTGAGTCTGTGACCTCTGGTTCCAGACACCCCAGCCAGGGGAAACATCCTCCCTGCATCTACCCTGTCGAGCCCTGTAAGAATTTTGTATGTTTCAATGAGATCACCTCTCATTCTTCTAAAGTCTGGAGAATATAGGCCTAGTCTATTCAATCTCTCCTCATAGTACAATCCCCCCATCCCAGGAATCAGTCTGGTGAACCTTTGTTGCACTCCCTCTATGGCAAGTATATCCTTCCTTAGGTAAGGAGACCAAAACTGTACACAATACTCCAGATGTGGTCTCACCAGGGCCCTATATAATTGCAGTAAGACGTCTTTCCTCTTGTACTCCAATCCTCTTGTAATAAAGGCCAACATACCATTTGCTTTCCTAATTGCTTGCTGTACCTGCATGTTAACTTTCAGTGATTCGTGTACAAGAACCCCCAGGTCCCTCTGAACACCAACATTTCCCAATCTATCACCATTTAAAAAATACTCTGCTTTTCTATTTTTCCTACCATAGTGGATAACTTCACATTTCTCCACATTATATTCCATTTGCCATGTTCTTGTCCACTCACTTTGCTTCCTTGAAGCATCCTCCTCACAACTTGCATTTCCACCCAGCTTTGTATCATCAGCAAACTTGGATATATTACATTTGGTCCCCTCATCCAAATTATTGATGTAGATTGTGAATAGCTGAGGCCTAAGCACTGATCCTTGCGGTACCCGACTAGTTACAGCCTGCCAACCCGAAAATGACCCGTTTATTCCTACTGTTTTCTGTCTGTTAACCAATCCTCAATCCATGCTAGTATATTACCCCCAATCCCATGAGCCCTAATTTTGTTTAATAACCTCTTGTGTGGCACCTTATCGAATGCCTGCTGAAAATCCAAATACACCACAACCACTGGTTCCCCCTTATCTATTCTGCTAGTTACAACCTCTCAAAACTCGAACAGATTTGTCAAACACGATTTCCCTTTCATAAATCAGTGTTGACTCTGCCCAATCCTATTATTATTTTCTAAGTGCCCTGTTACCACGTCCTTAATAATAGATTGTACCTGTAGCATTTTCCCTACTACTGACGTCATGTAGTAATTTGCAACATTGAAACATGGCCCAACAGGTTCATGCCGGAGTTTTTGCTCCACACGAGCCTCCTCTCATCCTTCCTCATCTAACCCAATCGCACATCCTTCAATTCCTTGCTTCCTCTTGTGTTTATCTAGTTTCCCCTTAAATGCATCTATGTTAGTCGCCTCAACTAGTCCTTGTGGTAGCGGGTTCCACATTCTCATCACTCTCTAGGTAATAAAGTTTCTCCTAAGTTCCCTATTGGATTTGTTAGTGACTATCTTATATTTATGGCCCCTAGTTCTGGTCTCCCATGCTAGTGGAAAGATCTTCTCTACGTGTACCCTTTCAAATCCTTTCATAATCTTATACATCTGTCAGGTTGCCTTTCAGCCTTCTCTTTTCTGGAGAAAAGAACCTCAACGTGTTCAATCTTTCCTGATGGGTATAACTCCTCAGTTGTGGTATCATTCTAATAAATCTTTTATGCACCTTTTCCAGTGCCTCTATATCCTTTTTATAATATGGAGACCAGAACTGTTCACAGTACTCCAAGTGTGGTCTAACCAAGGTTCCATATAAATTTAACATAACTTCTCTGCTTTTCAATTCTATCCCTCTAGAAATTAACCCTAGTGCTTTGTTTACTTTTTTTATGGCCTTATTAACTTGCGTCGCTACTTTGTGATTTGTGGTTCTGTAACCCCAGATCCCACTGCTCCTCTACCCCATTTAGATACTTCCTTTCCAAGGAGTATGTAACCTCCTTATTCTTCCTACCAAAATGTACCACCTCACGCTTGAAGTTCATTTGCCAATGACATGGTTATGCTACAAGCTTATTGATGTCTTCCTGTATTTTGTCGCAGTCCTCCTCTGTATTAACTAACCCCCACCCCCACTCCAACTTGCTGTTGTCGCAAATTTTAAAGTTATACTTTCGATTCCCGAGTCCAAATCATTCATGTGTATCGTTAATGTTCTGGACTTATTACGTGCAGATAGCACCCTCTGGTGGTAGATATTGTATAGCAATGTTAGTATACTGCAAGAGGTCATTTGACCTCTTGTTCCTGTTTGAACCCAGAAGTAGAATTCCAGGAAGAACCTGACTGAGTGAGTGAGTAATGGAGGATCTTCCATGAGGGATTCTCAATCCAGTGCCATCTCATATATATGCTAGGCCAGACGCAATGTCTGTGAGTATCCTTGTTTGTTAACATAAGAACAACCTTGTCAGTGTAGTATTTTGACAATACTTTGTTTTATAAGAAGTTATTAGTGTTAGTTACCGAAGTTTAGTCCCAGTGCTATTTAGTTATACAATTAGTCTATTCTATTGTTATAAATGTGTTTATATCTTATGTAACATCTAATGTATAGTACTCAGTTCTATGTACAAAACATACTTTGTCTTTGTTTACAGTTTCACAAATTTGTTCAAGTAAAGCTTCAAAACAGCAAATCGGCTTCTTGAGGAATTATTTGAATAAGTGTTTAACTTGCTGGATAACTAGATAGGAGCACGTCTAGCGAGACCAGTACAGTTAATAACAGTGGTCCTGGCACCGATCCCTGTAGAACACACTTCCCACCTTCTGCCAGTCTGAGTAACTACCTTTAACCCCTACTCTCTGTTTTCTGTTTTGTAGCCTGCTTGTTATCCATTCTGCTACTTGTCCCCTGACTCCACATGCTCTGACCTTAGTCATGAGTCTACTGCTTGGTACCTTATCGAAGGCCTTTTGAAAATCCAAATATATTACGTCTACTGCATCATCTTTACCCTTTCTGTTACTTTTTCAAATAATTCAATAAGGTTGGTCAAGCATAAACTTCCCTTTTGAAATCCATGCTGACTACTCTTTATTATATTTCCAGTCTTTAGATGTGTTTCTATTGCATCTTTGAGCAAGGATTCCATTATCTTTCCTACCACCGATGTTGAGCTGGTTGGTCTATAGTTCCCTGGACTTGTTCTATCTCCCTTTTTTTAAAATATAGGAATCACATTAGCTGTCCGCCAGTTCTCTGGCACGATTCTCTTTTCAATTAATTGTTTTTTTTATATATATGTAAAAGCGCCTCTACTATCTTTTCCTTAACCTTTAATGCACGCGGATGCATTTCATCTGGTCCAGGGGTTTTATCCTCTTTGTTTAGTTTATCAATTATCTCCCCCCTTTCTATCTTAAATGTCTTTAATTCTGTTTTGATCTCGTTTTCTAATGTCATGTCCACCATGTTGGTCTCCCTGGTAAATACCGAGGCAAAGTAATTATTTAATATTTCTGCCATTTCACTATCATTATTTGGTGAGTTTATCGTGTGTATCTCTTAGTGGCCCTGTCCCTCGTGATTTTTTTTCTTTTGTTTGTGTTTATAGAATACTGTACTCTTTCTTTTGATATTTTAATTTTGTATTTTCTCTTTGCCTTCCTAATTGTTGTTTTGACTTATTTCCTAACCTTTTCATATTCACTTCTGTCATCCTCTCCTTCATTGTCTGTGTTCAGTGTGTGACTTTCTCTTTAGTTTCAATTTTGTCCTTATTTATTTCTTCTTTCATGGTGTGACATTACTGGCTAGTTCTTGCTTTTTAGTGGGACATATTTCTCATGGACTCTCGATCACTGTTTCAAATGTTTCCCACTGCTGTTCTATTTCTTTGTCAGTAAAATTTTCCAGTTTATTTTCCCTAGTTCCATTCTCATTCCCTTTAAAATCAGCTTTGTCCAATTTATTATTTTGGTCTTTGTCTTACTTGTGTCTTTCTCGACCTTTATCTTAAGCATTCATTTGTTGTGATCACTATTGCCTACAAATTCCCCTACACTTCTCTGTTCTGGTTCATATCCCATTACTGGATCCGGCAGTGCTTCCTCTCTTGCTGGACTTTTTACATACTGGGTAAGACAAGAGTTCCGACTTACACATTGAGAAAAACCAGTTGAGTGAGGTAGTGATGTGCTTCCAGGGGCTGTGCATCTGGATTGCATCTTCAGCTATAGCCTTTTAGGAGAGGAATTGCAAGGGGAGAAAAGATAAAATGGCTCTTGGAAATGAAATTTGCTATTTTTCAAATGCCATGCTATTTGATAGTTATTAATTTGTTTTCCTAACTGTTCAATTGTTTGTCTAATTCATGTGGCTTTGTAGCATGGCATGAATATATTCTGTGACCGTTTTGTTAAATTTGAGTTTTGGGAGCCCCACATCAACCAAACTCAATCTAGTAAAAATTTGTATCATGGTATAAATTTTAAAGCAAGTTTTTTGTAACTAATGGTTTCCTTTGGCATGTTTTAATTTTTCAGCAGAAGCATTGAATGAGGAACAAGAAATATCAATAGAGGAACTAAAACAAAAAGCCAGAGATGGTGACGCAAAGGCACAGACTAAGGTAGAATTAGAACATTGCTGTAAAAATTCTTCAGTGGTCCAAATGCTAATTTATTCAATATATAACGATATAAACTCGTTCTTCCTCATGTAGTTATACTTTTCATATATCATGAAATTGGGAGAAAAAACTGTCACATTCTTATAAGAACTTTGATTTGTGGAAGCCTTAACCCATATGGGTTTCCCATTTACTCTGGATGTGCACAGTTAACCTATCGATCCTTGTCTCCCCGCACCCCCCCCCCCCCAAAAAAAAAAAAAATTATTGGCAGGTTGTGTTTTGTCTGCGTTCCTCGGACAACTTTGAGTTCTCTTTAATTTCCTGAATGTTGGTTCTATTAGTCCCAACTATTTTTTAAGCATCGTCCTCGAGTAAAATCTGCTTTAGATTCCATATTGGCACAGCTGTTGTTTTCTTCCCCTGTTCAGTTAATTTTTCCACTAGTCTTAAAGTTTTACACACCTGTTACTCACTTGTATCTTTATTGCTTTCCCAGAGATGATGTTGAAAGTATGTCATTTGTTTTCCTAACTGTTACATTGTTGGTGTAATTCATTTGTTACACAGCCTGGGAAGACTGTATTTTGCTAACTAGAGAACAGGCTAGAGAGATTAGCCTGATTGGTGTGGGGAGGGGCCATTATAAGTGGCCTAAAGATCAAACTGACGAGCAATATTGAGGGAAACTCCATACTTGTTGAATTAGTGAAAGCATTGAGGACGTATCACCTGGTCGTGATCAAGGTCTGGGCAAAGCAGCCGGTGTCAAGATGGCTGCAGCATAAAAGCATCTTCGAGGTCCTCCGAGGGAAGGTTGACGCTAATGTTTTGAGCAGCTACTAAGGCCTTCCAACTGGCCTCCTTATTCTTGTTAGAATGGTGTCAGAAGGTGCAAGTGCCAGCAGACATGATCATGAGGGTTTAAGTTTCCCTTTAGTAGAACCATTAACAGTCAATTAGGTTGCTATTTGTGGTGTGGCTACTTATTCTAGAGGCTTTAAATATCCAATAGGTTTTGACGAAATTGCAGGGTGGCAAGACTACAGTCGGGTACAAATTTTTCATCTTGGCGCTAAGAAATTCTTCAATGAAGATTCAGTTTAAACCTTCAAATCCTGTTGCAGGATCTAAATCAGTTATCGGCCTAGTCATGGATGAATGAATATGGAAGAAGATCCACTTTTGGTATGGTCTTTATCCTTTTGAATGGAGTTATTTCCAATACCACAGATTAGACTTGTTAGCAAACTCGAAGCCCATGGGATTAAAGGGGCAGTGGTTGCATTGATACGAAATTGGCTAAGTGACGGAAAGCAGAGAGTCGTGATGAACGGGTTTTTCAAACTGCAGGGAAGTGAGCAGTGGAATCCCCAGGGATTGGGATTGGGACCACTGCTCTTTTTGATATATATTGATGGCCTGGATTTGGGATTACAGGGCATAATTTCAAAGTTTGCAGATGACTCCACTCAGAAATGTAATAAACGGTGAGAATAGTAACAGACTTCAGAAGAACATGGACAGATTGGTGAAATGGCAGATGAAACTTAATGCAGAGAAGTGTGAAGTGATTCATTTTGTTAAGAAGGAAGAGAGGCAATATAAACTGAATGGTACAATTTAAGAGGATGCAGAAACCAAGAGACATGGGGGTATATGTACACAAGTCTTTGAAGGTGGCAGGACAAGTTGAGAAGGTTGTTAAAGGCATATGTGTTTTTTGACTGTTTTAAATCGAGGCATAGAGTACAAAAGCAAGGAAGTTATGCTAAACCTTTGTAGAACACCAGATAGGCCCCAGCTGGAGTATTGTGGCCAATTCTGGGCTTCACACTGCAGGAAGGACGTCAAGGTCTCGGAGGGTGCAGAGGAGATTTACTAGAATGGTACCAAAGATGACAGACTTCAGTTACGTGGCGAGACTAGAGAAGCTGGGGTTGTTCTCCTTAGAGCAGAGAAGGTTATGGGGTGATTTTGATAGAGGTGTTCAAAATCTTTGAAGGGTTTTGATGGAGTAAATAAGGAGAAACTGTTTCCAGTGGCAGAAGGGTTGGTAACGAGAGGACACAGATTTAAGGTAATTGGGAGAAGAACCAGGAGCGACATGAGGGGAAAAAAAATTTACATAGCGAATTATGATGATCTGGAATGCACTGCCCGAAAGGGTGATGGAAGCAGATTCAATAATAACTTTCAAAAGGGAATTGGGTAAATACTTGAAGAGGAAAAATTTGTAGGGTTATAGGGAGAGCTGGGGAGTGGGACTAATTGGATAGCTCTTTCAAAGAGATGGACCAAATGGCGGCCTCCTGTGCTGTTTCACTGTATAATTCTATATTTTCAGGTTACATTTTATGACCACTATTGCATTTTACTGCTTTGTCCCAAAAATCTAAATATATGTATTTATTTAACACATTACTTTTGCATCATCGATATCATATTTTCAAAAGTGCTAACTGAGTAAATTACTGTGTACATTATCTGATAACTCGTCACTGAATTAAGTTGTTTGAAGCCTAGTTTGCATGTCTGATGCAGCTCAATTAAGGCAAATAATGTTAGGATAACTGGGTCACGCATTACTGCCGATCAATTTCTGTGACACAATTTGAATACTACTGGCACTGTGGGCAAGTAGCTCAACTGATTCTATTTTAAGGGTTAGCTTTATTTTGTGTGTACTCTGTTTCTGCCTTGTTTAAAATGTTTTCCCCTATTCAAAGTATAAACTAGGCTGACACTTCATTGTAGTACTAAATAAGTACTGCATTGTCAGAGGTGCAGCCTTTTATTTGAGGAGTTAAACCAAGGCCCTGCTGCCTTTTTTTCTGATTTTAGATGTACATATAAGATCCCATGGCACAATGTAAAGAAGAGCAGGAGGTCTTCATGTTGTCCTGGCCAACACTCATCCCTTAATTAAAACAAAAAAAAACCCAGATGAACTGGTCATTCAATTAATTCACTTTGCATGAACTTGGGGTGCACAAATTGGCTGCTGCATTTGCCTACATCAGGGGGTGTACTTCAAAAGAAGGCAATTGATTACAAAGTGCATTAGGAGGCCCCGAGGATATGATATGGCACCATATCAATACAATTTATTTCTGTACTCTTATTCGCTCTTTCTATCTCCTCTCTCCCTTCTTAGTTGGACATTTTTTCTGTTTGCAACTTTTTAAAATTGCTAACAGTGTAAACTCTTACAGCTGTACTACTACAATATCTAATGGCCTTAATCACTTCCCCACACACTAAATGATTAACATAGTAAAACATCCCAAGGCTTCACAGGAGCATTAACAAACACCATTTGACACTGAGCCATATAAGGAGATACTAGGACTAGGGGGTAGGTTTTAAGGAGCGTCTTGAAGGAGGAGAGAGATTTAGGGAGGGAATTCCAGAGCTTGGGGCCTAGGTAGCTGAAGGCATGGCTGCCAATGGTGGAGCAATGAAAATTGGGAATGTGCAAGAGGCGAGAATTTGAGGAGCGCAGAGATCTGAGAGTTGTAGGGCTGGAGGAGGTTACAGAGATCGGGAGGGGTGAGGCCATGGAGGATTTGAAAACCAAGATGAAAATTTTAAAATTGAGGCCTTGCTGGACCGGGAGTCAATGTAGGTCAGCGAGCACAGGGGTGATGGGTGAACAGAACTCTGTGCAAGTTAGGATATGGGCAGCTGAGTTTTGGATGAGCTCAACTTTAAAGGAGCAACCAGGTGGGAGGTCGGCCATGTGAGCATTAGAATAGGCAAGTCTAGTGGTAACATAGACATGGATGAGGGTTTCAGCAACAGATGAGCTGAGGCAGGGGTGGATACGGAAGCAAGAAGGAAAGGGGTTGATAAAATTGCTCAATATATTTTTGCTTCCAGCTACTATCTCATGTCAATACTGAAAGTAAAATTCATAACAAATAAATACGCAAAGCCACTAGGCCTGCTCCTCTTAGAAGCTTCAGGTTTGTGTACCATTTTATTAGAGTTCGATTCTTCAGGATAGCCTTTCTTCTTTGGGCCTGGTGCATGCATGTACTGACTGCATATGCATACCACTGGGCCTGGCCCCTCATGTTTGAGCAGAGCAAACCATGCCGCACTTCCGTTCAGCAACACCAGAGTCCAGTCTCCCAATCCCTACCCAGGTGAATCTACTTCCAATTGCACGGACTCTGATCCTGACCAGTGCCTCTTGTAGCACTCCTGCACACCAAGGGCTGGATTTTGTCAATGGGGACGTGATGGAGGCAGGACTCCCACCTTTTGGGTTGTAGTCCCGCCTCCATCGACTTGTGGCCAACCCACGCTATTTTCCCTTGATTGACCTTGTTAGTCCCGCCCAGCGGGCTCAGCAGGCCAATTAAGGGACACCTGGTTACTGGTGACGTCAGTGATTGACATTTCATCTGTCAAGAGCTTTTGACCGATGAAAAATCAGCATTTGACAGCTCTGTGAAGCTGTCAAACACTGACAATCTGTCTTCTAACTTGAGTCCTTCTACTCAGACTCAGTTAGAGAGCTCTCCAGACCAGAAAGCAGAATGCTGCAGCTTTTCACAGTTCAGTGGCCATTCTGCTTTCTGTGCCGGTGAACTGAGGGACTCCCGAGACCTGAAGGGATGAAGCCTGCAGGAGAAAGTAAAGGTAAGTAAAAGTTATTGAAAGACTTTACACTTACCTCACACACTTACCTCTGCACACATGCACCCATCACTCACCTACACAACGGACATCTCGACCCCTCCAACCCCTTCAGACCTACGGTCCGCCTTGCTAACTTGGCGTGGTTCGGAGCTGTCTGGAAGCCCACACTTCAGGGCTAAAAATAGGGATTAGGCAAAAAACTGCCTGTTAACTACCTGTTAACAGGCACTTAATTGGCACTATTCCCCTTCCCGCCTCGGGGAGGCGACTCCCAGCACAGGTCGGATACCCGCCTCCTGGGACATTGGCACGGAGGCGGGATGGGTTCGTGTGCCCCCCCCCCCTCCCCCTGATTCTGCAATTTTCCCACCTCCACGGGGCTTGAAAATTCGCGCCCCAAGTGTGTCCAAACTACAACCAATGAGCCCTAGCAATTTGGCCCACGAAGCCCAGGCAACACAAGATAATAAATAGGAGCAAGAGTTGGCATATGGCCCCTCGAGTCTGCTCCACCATTCAATATGATCATGGCTGAATTTTACACCAGCTCAACTGTCCTGCCCTATCCCCATATTCCTTGATTCCCTTAGTGCCCAAAAATCTATCCATCTCAGTCCTGAATATACTCAATGACTAGGCATCCTATGGAGTGGAGAATTCCCAAGATTCCCAACCCTCTGAGTGAAGAAATTTCTCCTCATTTCAGTCTTAAATGGCCGACCCGTTATCCTGAGATTGTGATCCTTAGTTCTAGACTCTCTAGCAGCGACCCTGTCGCGCCCTCTAAGAATTTTATACGTTTCAATAAGATCACACCTCATTCTTCTAAACTCCAGGGAATATCGGCCCATTCTTCTCAATCTCTCCACATAGGACAACCCTTTCATCCCAGAAATTAATCTAGTGAACATTTGTTGCACCCCTCTAAGGCAAGTATATCCTTCCTTGGGTATCCCTGGTTTGCCCCTTGTGAATTTTGTAGGTCAGGAGATTTGGAAAAGGTTATTCTTTGCACCGGTGGGTAAATCAAAAAGCAGAACATCAAACATTTGCTAGTATCAGCAACTTGAAATATATGCAAATGATTTGAATGTGGATTTAAATTTTTATTTGTGATGCTCGATGTTCCACAGGCCTACAAAGACAAGTATTTGGGCATCCCTGTTGTAAACTGCTTCTGGACCTGTGTCCATCCCCGTCCTTTACACTACCAGGTTCCATTTTGCCATTCTTTCATTGTCGCTGGGACAAAATCCTGGAACATCCTCCCTAACAGCACTGTGGGAGTACCTTCACCTCTCTGACTGCAGCGGTTCAAGAAGGCGTCTCAACACCACCTTCTTGAGGGTAATTAGGGATTGGCAATAAATGCTGGCTTTGCCAGTGACGCCCACATCCTGTGAATGAATAAATTTAAAACAATTCCCTCACATCTCCTCATCTATGCTTCCATGTTTCTGCATCCCATTCCCTCATGGGTCCCTCACTCAATTTCATTAATTCCCCCCCTGGAAGCAAGCCAATTTGAGTCTCTGCCCCATTTCCCACTTGGTCAATGCTGCCAAGCCCCACCCCGCTCTGGCCATAACCCTAGCCTGACTCTGCAGGTGGATATCGGGCAGGGATGCAGGCTGCCCTTGGCACTGCAAACATTGAGAGGAATCGAGGTAGACTGCAGAGTTGATAGGAAAGCAACATGAATGGGGTGGAGCTATAACCTCGTTTGCTCTCCCAGTCACCTAGCTTGTGTCTTTCTCTGCCTGCACACTGGGCCTTCCCCTCTCCCTGTACCACATCTTTCCACTATCCCACACTGCATCTCCTTTTCTATATTTTCTGTATCTCTACCCACTCCTGTTTCTGCTATTTCTTTGGTCCTCCATATCATGCCCTTGACCCCTCTGTGCTTACCCTGATCCTGCTCTTTACTTCCTTCTCTCGCTCTGATCACCACCAGCATTTCATCACTCTTGTCGTACCTTACCATTTCCTTTTCCACTTCACATCGCATAACAGCCTGTATCTTTCAGTTCACCTCCCTTCCCTATGAGATCCTTCTCTTGTGCTGCGACTCTCCTTCATCCACTCTGCTCCCGCCGCCCCACCCCCCTTATCCCCCTATGATCCTTCCATTCTTTTGCGATTGTCTTTTGTCAAGCATTTATTGCACTTTAAATTCCCTTGGCCTCTGAGTCTTGCACTGCAGCTCATTTCTCGGTCGCCTCAGCTACCCTCGGTCCCGTGGAAGCATTTGCTTCCCCCCCCCCCCCCCCCATTCCCTCCGATACCCTGCTTTCCCTCAGTGTCATGTCCTGACCCCTCCCTTCGCTCAATAGTGCCACTTGATTTCCTGCCTATCCCTTCTCCTTCCATCCCACACAACCCTATGCTCATTCTACCAGGCCTGCAAATGGGTCCGTAGGCCCAAAATGCACGACAGAGAAGTAGGCGGGTATACAGGAACCAATTGAGGGCGCTGCAAGTGGCACTGGCCAGGACTGGAGTCCGAACACTCGAGGTAGAAAAGAACTAATGCAGCAAAAAGTGGCAGGGGCCAGAATTTACTCCAAGATGGGCTGAAAAGAGTAGGAGAGGCTGTAGCTTGGGGGAAAAAAAGGTGGCTGAAGAGACCCTGGAGTGGTGGTGAAAGGCCGGGAGATGATGTGGAGCATAATGTGATGGGAGTGGGGGAGGATGATGAACGACAACTACAATGGCGAAGATTCAGAGACTAGTAAGCTGTTGGAGGCAACAGTGGGGGAGTCAACGGCCTAGTATAAAGTGAAACATATTTTAAAACAACACTTGTCTATAAAGTGGAAAATGGCGGGTGTCTCGGGGCCACAGCACCACTGTGGTGGGAGGACAGAATAGAACGCATTAGTGTTACTAATTAAAATAGGTGCAAAAGGAAATAGGCATGACGAGCAGGAAGACTCAAATTTTGGTGTATTATAGTAGTGCTAGTTGTACAGTAAATTGAAATTGCAGTTCTGTCTAAATTAAAAGCTGCCTTGAATCCAAGACCTTTTTCAATCCTTAAGATTAAAGCTTCCCAAGCTTGTGTCTATTTTGGACACATTCATGCTTCGAAGATGTTTATTTTTGAGATGTGGCTTTGGAAAGTAATATATATTTTGCTATTGAGAATGGGGAGTGACTATATTCTTTTCCTCTTAGATAAATGTGTTTTGAGACCCCATTCACTGTGCTGTGATTGCGAATGATTATTCTATTTTATGTCTTTATTTTAGCCTTGGTGCTACAATACACATTGCCTCCTATTAGGCAGCAAGCAGCTGTAAAACTCTTTTTAGGGAGCCTTGCCTGGCAGGAAGCAGATCACTACTGCATTGCAGGGTCACCTTACACACACACTTGCTTACTAAGATGTTTCTAGATTGCCGTGCTGTTTTGGATATTTGGTTTAGTGACGCTCTGCTGACAACACTAAGTTAGGTGACATAGTAAATCATGTAGATGGGAGCAAAAAGTTGCAAAGAGACCTTGATTAAGTGAGTGGACAAAACTGCGGCAGGTGGAGTTCAATGTAGTGTGAGGTCCTCTACTTTGGACCTAAAAGATAGATCCTAGTATTTTTCTAAATGGCGAGAAGCTAGGAACTGTGAAGGAGCAGAGAGATTTAGGGATCCAAGCACAGAAATCACAAAGCTGGTGGACAGGAACAATAAATAATTAAGGCGGCTAATGGAATGTTGGCCTTTATCTCGAGGGCTGGAATACCAAGGGGTGGAAGTTATGGCACAGCTGTACAGAACTCTGGTTAGACCCCATCTGCAGTACTGCATTCCGTTCTGGGCACCGCAACGCAGCAAGGATATATTGGCCTTGGAGTGGGCGCAGCGCAGATTGACCAGAATGAAACCAGGGCTAAAAGTTAAATTTGAGGACAAATTGCACAGACTAGACTTTTATTCCCTTGAATATAGAAGATTAAGGGGTCTAATTGAGATGTTTAAGATGATCCAAGGAGTTGATAGAGAGCAGCTATTTTCTCTCGTGGGGGGTGTCCTGAACAAGGGGGCATAGCCTTAACATTGGAGCTAGGTCTTTCAGGGGTGGTCAGAAAGCACTTTACACAAAGTGTAGTGGAAATCTGAAACTTCTTTTTTCCACAAAAAAGCTGCTGAGGCTAGGTCAGTGGAAAATTTCAAAACTGAGATTGATAGATTTTTGTTAGGCAAGGGTATTAAGTGTTATGGAATCAAGGCGGGTAGATGGAGTTAACATATAGATCAGCCATGATCTAATTGAATGGTGAAATCTGCTTGAGGGGCAGAATGGCCTACTGCTGTTCCTTTGCAGATCTTTCTACTGGAAGATGCATTAGAGTAGTGTATTATTGTTCAGAGTAAATGGTCCAGGGGCTAACTTGTAGGAAAAATTGTCTAAGCAAAGTTGAAATTCACCCTCACCCAAATGGGGCTTGTTTCCAACAGGCCCAAAAAAGTGCCATTTGCTAATACAGAATTTCAAAAATAATAGTATGTAGCATGAAAGGCAACTGATGCAAGCACAACAATATCAAGTTGTCACTTTGTCAGAGTACTGACCGACTTGGTATACTATGTAAGCAATTTCAGCCTTTCACTTCAAAATACAGGCCTTTCTCTAGATCTTGTAATGATTTTCAGTCTTGACCATCTCCCTTCTGTTTGGCAATGCTGCTTGTGTATCCAAATTATTTACACAATATGTGCGCGCACACACTCTGGTTAAAGCATATGTAATGCAGTGCTTATACTGCACCTTCGTGCCAACATCTTCAGAGAAGCCAAAGGAAATGGGTGGCATGTTTTAGTTTGGGAAGGTGAGGCTCTTCCAACTTACCCGAGTTGTCTGGACACATCACATCCACTTGAAATGGAGTGCACGCCATTACCTTCACTGAGGCAGTCTCCAACAGGTAGTCTTGGATTGGTTCTTGGGGTGAAATGCACTTTTTAAAACTGACTTTCCTTTTTACAATTAGCGTAGCCCACTGTACTGCCAATCAGTTCCTAATGTTTTTGAAGTATGCTGACTCTCCTGTCAATTGTTCTTAATCAGTGGAAAGTAGGTTGTATTATGCAGTAAATGATTGAGCTAGGTTGCCTGGGATACCATTACCATATCCTGACATGCACAAACCATATGTAAGTGGGAAGTGAAGCCAGTGCTCCCTACTCTTGTTACGCCAGAACTGTATCTGTATAGTACAATCCATAGAATCATTGTGCCGGCTCTTTGAAAGAGCTGTCCAATTAGTCCCACTCCCCTGCCCTTCCCCCATAGCCTTGCAAATGTTTCACGTTCAAGTATTTAGCCAATTCCCTTTTGAAAGTTATTATTAAATCTGCTTCCACCACCCATTCAGGCAGTGCATTCCAGAACATAACTCGCTGCATAGAAAAAAAAAGTCTCCTAATTTTGCCTCTGGTTCTTTTGCCAATTACCTTCAATCTGTGTCCTCTGGTTACCGATACTTCTGCCACTGGAAACGGAGTAAATACGGAGAAACAAATAAAAGCCTTCATGATTTTGAACACCTCTATTAAACCTCCCTTTAACCTTCTCTGCTCTAAGGAGAACAACCCCAGCTTCTCTAGTCTCTCTGTGTAACTAAAGTCCTGCTATTCACAATGGCCCAGAAATTCGGGTCTCCACGGGTGAGGACGCACGGGGTACTCGCCCGTAGGCCCAATGGAAGTGCCGGTTTCCTGCATGCACTGCGCATGCGCGGGAAACCAGCACTTCCGTTCCCCTGAAAGCAGGGGTTCAGAGGTCGTGCGCGGGGGAGGCTGCGGGTGTGTATCGATCATCGTTTTTTTTTACAGGTTTTCCCGGGAGGGTAAACCTGCAGAATTTAGAAATGTAAAAAGCAGGCATAAGGCCTGCTTTTTACAAGGTAAGTGGTGACTTAATTAAAATTAAAACATTTTTTCCACAGGTTTATTATTTTTAAATACTTTAAAGCAAGGTAAGTTTATTTTTTTAGCCCCGTTAGAAAATAAAATTATTTTTTCCAAAAATTTAAATTGTTGTTTAAAATAGTTATTTCATTTAATTTATAGTTTATTTTAAAAATGTGATGGTTTTTTAAAAATTTATTTGAAGATTTAGTGATGTTTTGTAAGAAGGGGCCCATAGTATTTCTAAGTTTGACAGCACTTCCTGTCAGACTTATGAATGGAGCATTCCCTGCTCCGATTGGCTGCCCATGGCCCACGTGATCCCAGGGGACGCATCGAACTAACTGCGCCCCTGGGATACGCAAGCACTGCGCGCCGGCAGCTGGACCAGTCCCCGGATCGGAATTCCACGGGGGCCCACAGCTCAACGGCCGGCGCGCAAGGCAAGTGCAGGTCGGGGGCTTGCACCCGTGGGAAGCCCCCGACCCGAATTTCTGGGCCACTATATATTAATGATCTAGACAAGGGAACTAGATGTAATATCTCGAAATTTGCAGACGACACAAAGCTGGGTGGGCGTGTGTACTGTGAGGAGGATGCCGAGAAACTCCAGTATGATTTGGACAAGTTGGGTGATTGGGCAGAAGCATGGCAGATGCAATATAACGTGGATAAATGTGAGGTTATCCTCTTTGGTGACAAAAACAGGAAGGCAGATTATTATCTGAATGGCAATAGATTGGGAGAAGGGGAAGTGCAACGAGACCTGGGTGTCCTTGTGCACCAGTCGCTGAAGGTAAGTATGCAGGTGCAGCAAGCGGTTAAGAAGGCAAATTGTATGTTGGCCTTCGTAGCGAGAGGGTTTGAGTACAGGAACAAGGATGTCTTGCTGCAGTTATACAGGGCCTTGGTGAGACCACATCTGGAGTATTGTGTGCAGTTTTGGTCACCTTATCTGAGGAAGGATGTTCTTGCCATGGAAGGAGTTCAGCGAAGATTCACCAGGCTGATACCAGGAATGACGTATGAGGAGAGATTGGGTCGATTGGGCTTGTACTCACTGGAGTTTAGAAGAATGAGAGGGGATCTCATTGAAACTTATAAAATTCTGACAGGACTGGACAGACTAGATGCAGGAAGGATGTTCCTGATGGTCAGGTAGTCCAGAACCAGGGGTCACAGTCTAAGGATAAGGGGTAGGCCATTTAGGACAGAAATGAGGAGGAATTTCTTCATCCAGAGTGGTGAACCTGTGGAATTCTCTACCACAGAGGGCAGTAGAGGCCAATACATTAAATATATTCAAGAAGGAGTTGGATATATTTCTTAAGGCTAAAGGGATCAAGGGGTATGGGGAGAAAGCAGGGACCAGGTACTGAATTTGGATGATCAGCCATGATCGCATTGAATGGAGGAGCAGGCTCGAGGGGCCGAATGGCCTACTCCTGCTCCTATCTTCTATGTTTCTATGCCTGGTGCCATTCTAGTAAATCTCTTCTGCACCTTCTCTAAGACCTTGACATCCTTCATAAAATGTGGTGCCCAGAATTGGAGACAATACTCCTGCTGGGGCCTAATCACTGATTTATGATGGTTTAGCAAAACTTCCTTGCTTTTGTACTCCATGCCTCTGTTTATAAAGCTAAGGATCCCGTATGCTTTTTTAACAGCTGTCTCAGCTTGACCTGCCACCTTCAAAGATTTGTGTATGTACATCCCAATGTCTCTTCAATCAGCATTGCTGTGAACTTCAGGTTTAAAGAAAAAAATAATGGGCTTTTTTTCCCTGGTACTGCTAGGTTGGTAAATATTACCTGAAGCTAGCTGGCGATGAGGACGAAGAACTGAACAACTGTACAGCTGTAGACTGGTTGATCCAAGCTGCCAAACAGGGCAAGAAAGAAGCATCAGAACTGCTTAAAGGTTGCCTTGCAGAAAGGAAAGGTACATTTCTTTGTAGTTAGCATAGAAAGGCTTGGAATGGGATGTGGGAGTAATGGTAACTTACCATTTTCAATGTCTTGATAATGTGGTGAAGCAGTTTTATTAAATAAATAAATAAAAAAAATTTTAAATTGAAAGCTCATTGAATGGTTACATGACTAACACTATAGGAGCACAAGTCTACCAAAGCAATGCATAGCAAAATACTGACTACCTATTCAGACCACACTTTGAATTCTGTATTCAATTCTGATGCTGCAAAACTATATACATGCACTGGAAAAGGTCCCAAGAAGGGCAACAAAACTGAATGTAATCCGGTCTCCATATTATGAAATGAACTGGATAAGGTGCAAGAGAGATTCAAAAGGACGATCCCAGAACACTGAGGATATGCATATCAGGAAAGGCTGGCGCTCTTTTCTCTAGAAAAGAGAAGGCCAAGGGGTAACCTGATCGAGGTCTTTAAGATTATGAAAGAGGTGGATAGGATAGACATCGAGAAAATGTTCCTACTTGTGAGGGAGTCTAAAACTAGTGACCATAAATATAAGATAGCCACCAATAAATCTAAGAGGGAATTCAGGAGAAACCTATTTACCCAAAGCGTGGTAAGAATGAGGAACGCCTTGCCACAAGAAGTAGTTGAGGCAAATGGCATGGATGCATTTAAGGGGAAGCTAGAAAAGCACATGAGGGAGAAATCAGTAGACTTAAATGCTGATGGGGTTAGATGACTAGGGGTGGGAGGAGGCTCGTGTGGAGCATAAATGTTGGCTCGGAGCAGTTGGGCTGAATGGCCTGTTTCTGTGCTGTAGACTCTAATTCTATGTAATGGGGATGTGCTATGAGTGAAGATTGGGTCAGCTGAAGTTCTAGAAAGCAGACAGTTGAGTGACCTCACCAAAGTATCTAAAATATTAAATGTTATGGAATAGTATAAGCTGTGAATGTAAGACTAGTGCACATAAATTTATATTAGTGGAAAGAAAAACCTTGCATTAATATAGTGCCTTATTACATTTGTCAGGAATGGCCCAAAGCTACTTTGAAGTGTAAATACATTTCATAAAGGCAGAAAGTAGATTTAAAGGCAATGTCAGGAAGAACTACTTAAAGTACCAGGCAGGGTAGTAGAGATGATAATTTCAAAATGCAGTTGAATACTGAAATGAAAGAATTATGACAGGGGAGAGGTGCGCTTTAATGAACAGCGTAACTTTTTGCCATTCACTATTTTATTCTTGAGCTTTCCTAATCCCCACCCCCAGAAACACTATGCCTTGCTATACAGTTCAGTGAGCACACTGGCAGTCAAATGTGCAAATGAGATGAATTCTTCCCTCCCTTTGCATCCCAGTAAGACCATGGGTGAAAGGGTGACCGATATTTAATGTGGGTATTGATACGTAAAGAGAGGGGACAGGAAATTGGGATTGAAAGAGGACGCTATCTTGGCTAACGAGATGGCAGAGCAGGCTTGAAGGGCCAGATGGGCTACTCCTGTTCCATTGTTTTTAATAATTACTCATCCATGAATAATCTATGAATACAGTGTCAGTGGACTTGGATTCCAGGAGATACTTGGTACCAGAATTCAGCTACATTTTAGGAATGAGTCTTGGTCTGATTAGTTTCTGTTCAGACTAGGAAATGGATCATGTGTAGGCTGTCTGAATCTTCCTACTCCTGCATTCTCTTAGATATCTTGTAATATTGTATGCTGTAACAATTTTCCCCCTCTTTTTCCTATCCAATCCAATTTGCATCCCTGAAAGAGAATGGGAATAAATGATAAATGTGACTTAAAAGAGCTGATGCTCTATTTATAGCCTGTCTTGAATTAATTCTAAAATGGGTTGCCAGAGATTGAACGTGTATTTAAAAAGAAAATCGTGTTATAGAATATGTGGTATCTTGTTATAGAATATGTGGTTGTGTAAACTTTTCTTGGTTTCATACAAGATTGTTGGTTTCCATTGCTTAAAAAGTTTGAACACTTGACCCCCACTTTTTCCCTAAAGGCATCACGTCTGAGAACGAGCAGGAGGTGAAACAGCTCACAGACGAGAGTGAGTTTGAACGAGTTGTGCGGAAGGCTACCTTAGTCATGTACTGGAAGCTGAATCCAAACCGAAAGAAGCAGGTTGCCGTCTCCGAACTCCTGGAGAATGTCAGCCAAATTAATGCTGAAGGTAGGACAAAAGAGAAGGCTAACAGCTGGGCCATGTCTGAGATGGTTTTGAAGACCAACAATGTAGAAGAGGTTACACGTTTTCAAATCTGCATTGACCATGTGTTATGATAGCAAATTAACTTGTGTTGGTTTTATTATTATGCAGGTAGCCAGGTAGAACCGGGCCCTGTCTCAAAAACACTGCAAAAAGAGAGGCGAGTGCTTGAACGACTGGTCAGCATTCAAAGTAAGGACAAAACCTGCTGGCGCTTTTTCTGTTTTGTTACTTCTTAAAAACATACTTTGTTTTTTTTAAAGTTCAATATTCAGTGTAACAGCAATTTTTTTTAGTTTCTTATTTCAAGTTCATTCTGACCCCATTTTCCAAGAAAGATTGTCTTGCACGGTAGTGCATTTTAGTGCTATGAAATACTAGGGGTGGGAAAATCAAATCAACAGTGCAGAAGGATTTTCCACAGTTCATACAATAGCTTGTTAAAGAAAAGGGATACTTCCGATCAGAGATTCATATGTACTGTAGATAGTTTTAGCTAGATTGCCAATTGTTTTCAAACAAATAGTTTCTGCTTTGAAGTTTTCTCTGTAGGGAACTCCCTTGAAACTACAGAAAAGTTTAGAAGGGAAAGAGGGAAGAACGCAAAGGGAAACCAATGGAAAATTTAACTTGTGGTTATTCACCTCTTGGTAATAGCACAAACCTTCAGCAGTTCTCAAACCGGGCTGTTTCGAGCTGCAGAAGGAAATTAACCCACCTATAAACTCCCCAATAGCACAATAATACTGCTTAAAACTTGTACCTATGTCGATGCATATGCTTTGTAGTGGTCTGAGATTCTCTGACACCTGGTGTGTGAGGCCAGTATAATGTGACGAGCACAGCTGAGATGCCTGACTAAAGTTACCTATTTAGAGGACTGGATGGCATAGTACTTTAGCACGCTGGTTTGTTAACTCCTCAGTTCAAATTCAGGCCAGACTGATGGGTTAAATATGTCCTCTATTTTTGCCTGGGTTCATAGTGACAATGGGCATGAGCTCAATGCCTCCAGAACCAATATCACTACAAATGCTCTCCCCACCCACCAAGAGAAAAGCACCATAAAGACAAAACAAATGACCGAGTCAACTAAAAATGCGCGCAAATGTTAAATAGTAATTCTATTCTCATTATTGATGAGATAGACCCTGTCCTGCGGTGCCCATTGATCACAGAAAGCTTCACTGGCTTTGTGGGTTTCATATAGAATGAGTTTGTATCACAGGTGTGTCCATAACTTGGCAATAAAGTGGCAGTTGCTGTGACCACAGGGATGGCTGGTGTGGGACAATTCTTAAGGTTTGGGCTAAGGCATGTTTACAGAGCTAAACAGAGTAAAGTTCACTTTGATGTACTTAGTTGGAAGTGTTCAATGCAAACCAAGTACCTATAATGCTAACATGTTCTGTCACTCCGTGCTAACACCCTCACCTCGAGCACAAAAATAAAATGCGGAGGCATGTGGGACCTCTGCTGCATTGGTGCATTAATGATACAGCTGTGTTCCTGTTAATTAACATTGTTGCTGCTATTTCAGATAACAAGGACATGATGTTGAATGATTTTGTTGACCTCACAAAGAAGTACGCCAAGGGCATTATCCCATCTAACTTGTTAATGCAGGGAGAGGATGATGGCCTTGATGGGAAGCCACCTGAAGATATGCCATTGCGGCAGAAGGTATAGTTAAGAGTATGAACAGTTTATTCTATGGACTGGTGTAACACGCAGCAGTTTCAGTATAGGTCACTCTTAAAATCATACTTTGACATATTTAACTTAATATTACTGGGCTTTGTTACAGATGGTAAATGCATTAAATTATTTAAGTTACCAGAATTGTGGGTTTATAGAGAGAAAAAAATGCACCGATTGATATTTTATATTAACATTATATCAATTCTTGTTCTTGCAAAGATTGGGGAGCTTAAGCATAAATAAATGATTCTGCTATATGTAAGTGGCTGCTAATGGTTGTAACTTCATCAAAACTTGAAATATTTCTATACCAAAAGAACTGAATAGGCCTGTAGCTGTGTCCTTCCAGAGATTTCTTGCTGGCTGTTGTTTCCAATGCTTATCAATGGGTTCTCACTCATTTTGTTGGCTTGATTACACTGCATGTATAGTACTACCTTTTTATCTGTCAACGGTGACACTAGTTTGCAAGCCTTTGCAATATGCTAATCTATTATAATTTTTGATGGTTTTAACGCGATCATAGTTTGAGTTTTTTTTACCTGAGCAGTGTAAAAGTTTACTTTTTTTTTAATATACTAAACACATATTTTGTATGTCTTCTACAGATCCTGAAATACCCACTTCATGCCTTAATAGAAATGAAGGAGCTCCTAATTGATATAGCCTCCAAAGCTGGAATGCACTGGCTACAGACAATTATTCCACTCCACCATGTAAATGCCCTCATCTTCTTTTTCATAATCAGCAACTTGACAATCAACTTTTTTGCTTTCATCATCCCTCTAGTCATCTTTTACCTTTCCTTCATTTCCATGGTGATCTGTACTTTGAAAGTCTTTCAGGATAGCAAAGCATGGGATAATTTCAGGACAATGACTGACTTGCTGCTCCGCTTTGAGCCAGATCTAGATGTAGAACAGGCGGAGGTGAACTTTAGTTGGAGTCATTTGGAACCACACATCCACTTCATGCTCTCTGTGTTTTTCGTGGTTCTTTCCCTTGCCATAGTAGACAAAGATTGGATTCCTTGTTCAGAGCTGGCCGTCATTGCAATTTTCTTTATGATAACATCGTACATGAGCCTGAGTACATGTGCAGAACCATACACACGAAGGGCTCTCATTACAGAGGCTGCATGTTCAGTAATCGGGTTCTTTCAATCTCTTCCTGATAGCTGGTCCTACTTGAGGTTCTTTGGGGAATCCTTTATGTCTATCCCGATAGGTAATATCTTTATGTTGAATATAGGCATTCCCTGTCTCTTGTACTTTTTCTTGTTTTACTTGTTCTTCAGAATGGCGCAGTTGAGGAACTTTAAAGGTACTTACTGCTACTTGATTCCTTACCTTGTCTGCTTTATGTGGTGCGAACTGGCCGTAGCTCTCCTGAAAATGTCCACAGGATTAGGTCTTCTTCGGGCATCAGTGGGCTATTTCCTGTTTCTCTTTGCCCTGCCAATTCTAGTTCTAGGTATTGCATTAATGTTTGTGATCCAATTAATAAAATGGTTCATTTCCATGGATTTGATCAAGATAATGGTCACCCTCATTTTGTGCACTATTCCAGTTGTCCTCCACTTGTGGACAAAATCGACTGGCACTTTGTTAGGACTAGTCAAGTCCCTGACCAGCAGCTCAATTGTCAAGCTTATCCTGGTTTGGCTCACTGCTATCATGATGTTCTGTTGGGTGTACGTGTACAGATCGGAAGGTATGAAAGTGTACAATTCCACTCTGACTTGGCAGCAGTACAGCTTTGTTTGTGGGCCTCGTGCCTGGAAAGAGACCAACATGGCTCAGGTTCAGATCCTTTGTGGTCATCTTGAGGGACACAGAGTCACATGGACTGGAAGGTTCAAATATGTCCGTGTCACCGAGATTGACAATAGTGCAGAGTCTGCAATAAATATGCTTCCGTACTTCTTGAGTGATTGGATGAGATGCCTGTACGGTGAGCCATATCCTGAGTGTGATCCCAAGAATGTGACTGTGGTGGAGGAAGATCTCTGTCGGCTGAAATTCCTCACCAAGCACACCTGTCATCTTAAAAAGTTTTGTCGCTATAAATTTGAAATAACTGTGGGAATGCCTTACAGTAAAAATGGGAACAAGACTCTTGAAGATGATGCAACCAAAGATATTGTACTAAGAGCAAGTAATGAGTTCAAGAATGTTCTGCTGAACTTGGGGCAAGGAAGTGTGGTGGAATTCAGTACCATTTTGGAGGGCAAGTTGGGCAGTAAATGGCCAGTCTTTGAACTGAAAGCCATCGGATGCCTTAACTGTATGTCGAAGTTAACACCAGCAACAGCAAGGCACGTCAAAATTGAACATGACTGGAGAGGTACAGTGAAGCAAGCTTTCAAATTTGCATTCAATTTCTTCTTTGCGCCATTCTTGTGTGCTATATAAACCCATGTTTTGCTTTTAAGCAGGGGCTGTTGACATTAGATATATTCTTGCTGGATAAACTACCCTTTGGCTCCTTAAGAGGTACTCTGCAGCATATTCATTTAACAACCCTGGAATTCTTCCCATTGAAAAGTATGGGATCGCGTTTAGGGCAATAGAAATGTGCATTACCCAGTCCAATTTAAACGTTACCTGGACCAAACCATTCTGGTCACATTTAGTGGGAAGCAAGAGTTACCAGTGGATTTGTGGTTTGCAGTACCCTGGGGCACATGCTTCATTTGATCTTGAATGGCCTTGGTGCAGATACCAGCTACTGTTTTAGTCCAGTCTTATTTTGCTAAGAAAATGGGAAGTTAGATGGTTAGCTAAATATGGCTAGCATTTACAAGATATTTAAACTGTATTAACTGTTTAAGTACTCTTTAAGTAAACCTGTATTAACATATTCAATATGCATTGAATGGGTGGTGAACAAGAGCTAACACTAAATGGTGAAGCATGTATTTAACATGATCTATGATACAGTGCCACGGATTAATCTGCTTAAATGTACATGTGCATCCATACATTTACTGAAGAAATAATTTATAAATAAAAGGCCCATTCTCTGTAATGCGGCATTTTGGGCCTGTTCAGCTTTTGCCTTTATATGAAAGAGAGCGCATGCGACAAGATTAAGTATCGACAAAGTGCTGCCACCTGAGTACAGTTCAGAGGAAGGGTTCAGTCACTACTATGTTTTGTAAGCTTAATTGCAATTCCTGTTTGTGGGGGTGAGGTAAAGTGATAACGCATTGTTTCACTTTTGTTTTTAAATCGGAGCTTAATTTAGGTCTGAAGCTATGCCTATGTATGTGCTACTGAATTAACACTGAACTCTAAAGAAAGACTTAAACATACATTCCAGATGAAAACATATATTGTATTTTAACTGTTTAATTTTAATGAATGGCCTAAAGTGGTATGGTCGTCATCTGTGGTGTTGGTGCGTCACTGGAGACACTCGCAATGGCCAGCACTTTAAATTTATTCAATGAAAGCAAATTGAGGTAATAATTTTAGACTTTAATTCCAATATAAATCTGATTGCATCAGTGATCGGATATGCAGATTGGCTTCTGTTTTAAAATGTGTATGAAAATTAAGGATATTTAAACAAGCTGTGGTGTATTTCCTCCCCTGTGATCATCATATAAATACATGGACACAATATTATGATCTCATAGCATAGCTATACTTAAGCTTTCACCAAAAACATGAAAAGGCGAAGTAGTCCAGAATTTCTTTGCAGTGCATTCATCCTTTGATGATTTCACTGCATATTTTTTTCTCCCATCAACAGCAGTGTTGGACCATTTAAATGCCACATGGAAATTCCATAGTGTAGGAGTCCTGATTAGTTTAGTGTTTACTTTGTTTCAGCAGCCACTATCCGAGGGCAGTGATGTCTGTGTAAAATAGCATAGGTTGTGATGGTGGCCAACTTAAAGGTCAGTAATATGTTATCACGGACAAGAAATTGTGTTTCCTGCTTCGTATAACACTTTAATTCTCTAATGTCTGTGGAAAACTTGACTAAGATTGGACCTTATTTAATGGACAATTCTTAGCTTGGCAATCTAAAAAGATCAGTGTTGTGCTAGTTTAATAGCAGTTTGATTTTGTGGTATTATTAGCAATGGGGGGGGGGGGAGAGAAGTGTGGGTAATCTTTTAATCACTTTAGATGCTCAAGAGAAGGAGCTTTATCTTATGAGACTTTGTAAGTAGAGGTTCATGAAATCTTGCCTTAAGGGCTTCTGACCAAATAGTACTATGTAGTGTAAATAAAAAGATGCTACCTCTAGTCATCTAGAAGTGTTGCATACCCTTGTCAATTTGGGCAGGGGGGGGCGGTGGAGGCATGGAGGTTCTGAAGGATCATGTTTTTTTTAATGCAATTTTTTTCCTTGCAGGACAACACTGTACAATTTTTTAAAAAGTTAAGATTTATCAAGCTTTTTATAGATTAAGATGAAATGCGGTGAGGAACAGGAGGAGGCCATTCAGCCCTTCAGTCTTGTTCCTAGGTTCACTGGTAAAGTTTCTGAATATAAAAGTAAATGTTAAAGGAGCACTTTAGTTGGTATTAGTGGTAGTCACTTTTTCCCCCAAGAATATAACCTTTTGAGGTTTGCTTAACCGGGGAGTGGTTTGAAAATCAAATCTTTTTTTTTTCACAAAACAATGATAAAGCAGAACTTGGACCTAATTGAGTGTGTAGCATTTTTCTTCAGTCAAATGGTATAATTTCTTTAATGTCAATTCTGTAATGAAAGTTGCATATCTGTGAAAGTAAGGCTTTAAGTTTTTTTTTGGGCGGGCAGTGTTGGTATTTGCAATGACATTTAATGCGTCCTACATGATACTGTGTGCAGTTAATCGTGGCTTGATACTTCAAGAAGCTGCCATCACTCACTGGTTACATAGTTGAAAGCCAATAGATATGTTTCTACCAAACTTGCCAACTCTCAAGGTGACGGAAGTGCTATGAATAATTCAAGAACCTTCTCCATATTTTTCAAAATACATCGTACATCATCTGATGAACCAAAGATGATTTACTGGAAATTAAGCGTGTTTACCAGTGTATTTATAAAAAAATAAAAAAATAATTTTTTTTTAATGAAGCCATTGTTCATTGATTGCATTATTCTTGATTGAATAGTGATCAGTTTCTACTTTAAGTGCCTGACTGTGACCCTTCACTGTGACTGTATAGCCCCTTGTGTGGTGCAGTATTCAAAGGTTTGAACAGTGGCAGTAAGCAAATGTAGCATTGAGTAAAACTTTGAATGAAGTGTGCATTCTGTAAAGGGTAGAAGCTCACTGATATGATACATAGAAACATAGAAGATAGGAGCAGGAGTAGGCCATTCGGCCCTTCGAGCCTGCTCCGCCATTCAATGAGATCATGGCTGATCATCCAAATTCAGTACCCTGTCCCTGCCTTCTCCCCATATCCCTTGATCCCTTTAGCCTCAAGAAATATATCCAACTCTTTCTTGAATATATTTAATGAACTAGCCTCCACCGCCCTCTGGCAGAGAATTCCACAGGTTCACCACTCTCTGGGTGAAGAAATTCCTCCTCATTTCAGTCCGAAATGGCTTACCCCTTATCCTTAGACTATGACCCCTGGTTCTGGACTCCCCGGCCATCAGAAACATCCTTCCTGCATCTAGTCTGTCCAGACCTGACAGAATTTTATAGGTTTCGATGAGATCCCCTCTCAATCTTCTAAACTCCAGTGAGTATAAGCCCAATCGACACAATCTCTCCTCATACGTCTTTCCTGCCATCCCAGGTATCAGCCTGGTGAATCTTCGCTGCACTCCTTCCATGGCAAGAACGTCCTTCCTCAAGTAAGGTGACCAAAACTGCACACAATACTCAAGGTGCGGTCTCACCAAGGCCCTGTACAACTGTAGCAAGACATCCTTGTTCCTGTACTCGAACCCTCTTGCTACGAAGGCCAACATACCATTTGCCTTCTTAACCGCCTGCTGCACCTGCATGCTTACCTTCAGCGACTGGTGCACAAGGACACCCAGGTCTCTTTGCACTTCCCCTTCTCCCAATCTATTGCCATTCAAATAATAATCTGCCTTCCTGTTTTTGCCACCAAAGTGGATAACCTCACATTTATCCACATTATAGTGCATTTGCCATGTTTCTGCCCAATCACCCAACCTGTCCAAATCGTGCTGGAGTTTCACGACATCCTCCTCGCAGCTTACCCTCCCGCCCAGCTTTGTGTCGTCTGCAAATTTGGAGATATTACATCCAATTCCCTCGTCCAGATCATTAATATATATTGTGAACAGCTGGGGTCCTAGGACCGATCCTTGCGGTACCCCACTAGTCACTGCCTGCCACTCGGAAAACGACCCGTTTATTCCAACTCTTTGCTTTCTGTCCGCCAACCAATCCTGAATAATGGAATTTGGTCAGTACAGAGTTGGTATTCAACCAAACTATTTCTTTAAATTAGCTGCCTTACATAAACCCCCTCACGTGCTTAGCTGCCAGTTCACATTGGCTATTCTGATTTGAGCACTAATTGTCATTTAAAGATCTGCTTGTATTAAGTGCCTGATTGTGACACTCCATGGTGGCTGTATCACCAAATGTAACATTTCCACTAAAACTGGTATTTACCTTCTGTATTAAACACTTGTATTGATGCCACTACCGTACAAGCCTTCAACTGCATTTAATCAGTTATGAATTTTTTCTTTGAATAAAAAGGCTGCTTCCATTATTTGTGCCAGTGTTTTATTCTTGTCTCATTAGAAATCTAAGGGTTCAGTAGAAGGAATGCTGTGATTTTTGAATTGTATACTCGTGCCTGGAAATTCAGGTATGCCCATTTTTGGGCGCACGGGGAAGGAAAGGGCACAGGATTCAATCCCTGCACCAAAAGGGTGAGGCTCGAGGATATTGATCTTGGGCCTCATTTCCTTGAAGCCGGTGAACTGCGCAGAACTGCCGGTGAATCATAATTAAAGATCAGGTGACAGCAGCCCTCAGTAAGTGAGGGAGGGTGGTCAGTGGGGCCGGGGCTTGAGCATTTGGGTGATCAGTGGCCTGGTGGGAGAGGGGGAGCGGCCTGCATTCCAATTTTAAAAAACTCAAATATAAATAATGTCAGGCAGCGCACTTCCGGCCGGAAATGTGCACGCACTTCCTGCCTGCCATATCGCGAGCTTAGTAGGCCGGTTAGTGACTGAGAAACGGGCACTGTGGCCAAATTTGTAGGCCTCTATGCCTCACTGACATCAGTATGTCTTGATCACATGCCTCACTTTCGTTTCCCCCCCCACCTCTGCCCTTCCCATTAGGGAGAGAGCACATCCAAAGGCAACTTGTCTGACTTGCACACCTCTCGGCGCCTGGATCAAGGCTGGCATTGGTAGACGCTTTGAAGCAGATGACTGTCCTCGATCTGGGAATGGAATAGGCGAAGGAGACAACTGGGAACAAGAAAAAAGGGTTACGGTCTTGTATTCAGTGTTATAAAATTTACCAAATCCTGGGGAAGGAGTCATTTGAATAGGGTGCCCATCACATGGTCACGTTGGAATCTTGGACCTTCACCTGTTGCTCCAACATAGCAAGCCAGAAGCTGGATTGTCCGGAAGAAAAACGTGCCAGTTATTTCTAACTTGCTCCTGGACAGCCAGCCCAGTTTGGAATGATTTCCCAGACATGCCCTCAAACTGTTGCCAGGATGCAGGGGCGGTGTTGGGGTTTGGGGTTTCCCTCTCCAGTGGCCAATGGAGTGCATTTTCTTTTATCTTTGTGAATAATTGACTTTTTTTTATTTTGAAATGAAAATTTCATCAATGCGCTAGGGTTTTTAGCTTTGTCTCCTTAATTTATTTCATGTGTCTTGTAATTGCAAGGGAGGTTACTGTATGATGTCAAATATTGTAGTTTGAGTCATTTAATAGGGAAGATACTTCAGTACCATGGAAGCAGCCTTGTGTCCCTTTTGTACTTTACAGTAAAAAAAAAGTTGCATTTATATAGCACCTTTCATGACCAGTGGATATCCCAAAGCGCTTTACAGCCAATGAAGTACTTTTTGAAGTGTAGTCACTAATGTAGGAAAATCCACAATAATAGTCAATATATAATCATACTTTCATTTTTTTAATGTATTCTAGAGGGGGTGTTTTTGTAATTTTTTTTCTGGCTTTTTTTAAACCAAGCTGGAAAGTATTTGATTCCCTGTTTTTTTTTAATGGAAATGACTGAGTAAGTGGGAGCCCAAGCTATCTCAAAAGCTGCAAAAGTGAGTATATTTTGGGCAGTTGTGGACTTCAGTTTTGTTCTTTGCTGTTGTTCAAACGTCTGTTGAATTCAACAATGTTCTGATGTTTTTTCTATTCTCACGGTCTCTGATCTATTTAGTCAGGATTTCTTCTGCAGCACTTTACAGCCACAAGATGGCACTGTAATGCTTGCCATGGTCACTAAGAATAGATTCTGAGCTACTGTAGTAAAGTGCACACCAGTCAAGGAGAGCACCAACAGTGTCTTCTAAAGTTCTTCTACCTGTAATTTGTCTTGGCACTAGCATAGGGTGTAGCTTCTGAATTCAATTACATCGCACACAAGGGTGTAACCTGTAAGCTTTTATAGTACTGATTTAAAAAGTGACAATTTTCACTTAAATACAGACTTTCATATTTTGTATTTCTCCCTTTTTACTTTTAAGTATCAAAAGGCGAGACAGGCGGGTAACTTCCTCCCACTCAGCCAGTGCTTTCCATCCATCACACAACTTGAGATCATTAGCTCAGTCAGGCCAGCAATACAATCCTCTGCTTCAGTAACAGCTGTGCAAGCTCACTGATTGTTTATGGGGCCGAAGCCGGAGGCTTGTTGTACTCCCGTTGCACACATGTTATCATGCAGTGAAGGAGTCACTGTGATGCTGTGGATTTGCACATAAGTGATGAACATGCCTCATTAAGTTTTGAAACGGCATGTAGCACAAACACCACATTGTGGTGCTGACTTTGCTCTATTATTCCTTGGAATGGGAGCAAGCGAAGCTCCATGGGTGCAGCATTTTTTAATGTGGCAAAAGCGGGGGGGTTTTTAACGTTCTATTTCAATATTTACGGTCTACTTCAGTTATATTTTTCAAATGAATGTAATTTTTTTAATGCAAGTATTTTAAAGTGGCTGTATTCATGGTTTAGGTGGTACAAGATGAACGAGGGATATGGGAGATCAGACATGGGAAAGGCAGACAAATATCAAAGAAATTAGAAGATTTTAAAAATAAAGTGTAAATTTAAAAGTATTCTTCCTTCAGCCATTTTACCTACTGAGGCGCTGCATTACTTTTAAGTTTTTTGCCTGCATTCTGGGGCTGGTAGCCTCCTACATCAAGCATTCTAGGATCTTATTAAGAACAAGAAAGGTCCAAGGAGATGATTCACACTTTAAACGTTTCTAATTAGACAACATTTTCCAGGATCATACCAACTCATTTAAAGTAAACTAAAACTTGTATTTACATAGTGTTTTTATAATAGCAAAGCACCCAAAGAAACTTTACAGAAGCATACTCTGACAAAAATAGATGCCGAGTTAAGAATTTGGAGGGCTGACTAAAATGGTCAGAGGTGGATTTTAAGGAGGTGTCTTAAAGGAGGAGACAGAGGTTGCCAGGCCAAGAGGTTTAGAGAAGGAATGCCAGAGCATAGGGTTTAGAAGGCTGCCAATGGTGGGGTGAAGGGAGCGGGCGATGCACAAGAGGCCAGGGTTGGAGGAACGCAGAATGCTCGGAGGGTTGTAGAGCTGGAGAAAGTTAGAGATAGAGCAGAGCGAGGCTATAATGGGATTTGAATACGAGGATGATAATTTTAATTTGGAGTGATGATGAGTGGGACAGGGTACGAGCAACAGAGTTTTGGATGAGTTGAAGTTTATTGAGGGTGAAAGATGAAAGCCCGACCAGAAGAGTAGTCGAGTCTGGAGGTAAAAACGACACATGAGGGTTTTAGTTGCAGATAGGCTGAGGCAGGGGTGGAGAGGGGCAATATAAAGGCAGCAGTAGGTTGTCTCTCTCTAATGGAGAAGCTATGGGTCAGCTCTGGGTCAAATAGGACGCTGAGGTAGCAAATAGTCTGGTTCAATTTGAGACAGTGGCTAGAGAGGGGGAATTGAATCAATGGAGAGAGTATAGAAGTTGTAGCAGCGGCTTTGGTCTTCCAAATGTTTAACTGGAGGGCATTGTGTATATTGCAGACGACATGTCTCCTAATCATTGCCATGCCTATGTAACCTAAATTTCTTCTGTGTCCATTTATGTGTGCATATTGGCTGTCCCTCTGGACCCGAGTCCACTACTTCTATTTTTCTTCTCTTGACCCCTTTTGGGGCCCTTGCCTCCTGTCTCCTCCCCTTCCAGTCAAGCCACCTTTTATTTCTCTCCTCGAGTACTTTGCTCTCCCCCCCCCACCCCCCCCCCAATCCCAACCCTAAGCAATTATTACTCCTCTGTCTTCCTACACACCTGTCACCATCCCAAGCTTAAATCCCCCTTCGATAATCCCATGAATATTCTCTCTGCCTCTCTATCCTCCAAAGGGCAGGCAAATAGACAGAGGTCATTTAGGTTTCATAGGCATGGCAAAGATTAGGAGTGTTGTATCCTGAAAAGTGGACCTGGTGCTGTCAGGTCACCACTTAACCCTTTCCCCCTCAGAGCAGATTAAGTGATATACAAAGTCGACGCTTAGCTTTGGTACAGATGACCGACTTCGAGTGAAGGATGGTTCAAAACGGTCTTTATTCACAAGCCTGGGGAGAACCTTCTGAGACCCCTAGCAACAATCACAGTTATACAAAAATCAAACCCCCCCCCCCTCCCTAGGGGCGGGGATAAAGCTTATCAGCATATACAGAGTTATAGCTAAATGGCAATTATAAACCGTGACATTTCATCTTGCGCCCACAATCCCACATTTCTGTTATCGGTTAGTCCCGTCACCTCCTGTGACCATGGGCCTCATAATTACTTTACAACCATCCATTTGCCTGTAGCCAGGTGGTTTTGCTTGTTACATGTTTTCTTAAGATAACAGTCCTCCTTAAGGGTGCGAAGCCCAGACTTTCGGCCTCGTCTCAGGTTACCTTCTGCAAAGCAAGCACATCCTAATTAGACTTTGAAGAATGAAACCCTGTTGTGATTTACAATAACTGAATTCTTAGGTGCGTTATCTCGCATATGTGATGCTTCGCCTGGCCAAACACGCATCCTCCTCAATCTTCCTATGGGTTAATCTCAGCATTTGAAGTCACTTAATCATGTTTTAAAACTTAGCTGGGTGAAGGCAATATACAGATCTCTATATCGTTTAACTCAGGGTAAGGATTAACCCATTATCTCCACCTTGTACATTGGTGCTGCATTATACATATTCTAACATACAAACTAAGGTATAATAGTAATTTGGCTACTTCAGAGAGCTATGTCCTGATTGGATAGGGAGGAGACAATGAGAGAGTCCAAAGTTAAAGTTTGAGGTCCTGTGGTAGGATGAAGTTGACTTTTAGGCAAAGTGAAGTCAGCTTGGAATATCAGCAAATCAGTGACCAGGTTCGGAAACAGTTGCAGACAGCGAGTGAGTCCAGGACTGTGCAAGGGGTAGAGGATCAGTGGACACATTGCTTGAGGTTGTCAAGTGGAAAATAGAGCATCGAGGAGACATGGAGTCAGCGATGTGTCAACAGAGGTGAGGCGTGGCATCAGTGTTAGTAATGCATGTCACCAGATTCAGTATACGAGACGCATTGGTAGTGAAACCTAAGGATGGTGAGCAATGAAGCCAGGGGATGGTGAAGGATAAATCCATGGGATCAGAGGTGCAGCTGAGGAACTGCTCTAGGAAATCCATGGGATCAGAGGTGTAGCTGAGGAATTGCTTTAGGGAGGTGAAGAGTACACAAGATTGGGAGCAGTAGTATTGTCTGGCCAACCCAGTCCAGTGAAGGGTGATTGAGGGGAGTCAGTAGTCACAGGAACGAAGTGGAAAGCAGCAAAGTGAAGGTCATTTGGCAGCAATGGAGCAGAATCCAAAACAGGATGGGAATCAGCAGGAACAGATCAGTTAGCGCAGCATAGAGTGAAAAATTCCCAGCAGAGGAGCAGAAAATGGAGGACACAGGAGCAGAGTATGTACTAAAATAGAGGCAATCCAGCAGAGAATACAGTCTCTGTAGAAAGTGGTGGTCACTATAAAGCCCAGAAGCCAACCCAGCAGCACAGTACAGCTGAGAAGCCAGCAGTGCATTGAAGTGCAGTCCTGAAGCTCAACCGTAGGTGGTGGATGGGCACGAAAGGCTAGAACAGTTTATCTTGTAACGTGAAGCGACTGAGTGGCAGCATAGAGCAGGTTTATCCCAGAAGGTTCAGGTTCAATCACTGGTGTGGGCAGAATTAGTTGATATCACCCAGGGGGTAGTGGTAGGAATGCTACAGTAGGCCTTACCAGCCCTGTGCCTAGGGAAGGGGTAATCGGCCACAATTCCTGCTCCTGAACACTATTCAGCAACCCATGCTGGAAGTGCATTGTGTGGGCATCCATGTAGGGCAGGATCGCACTCAATTGTGATGCTCTTTGCAGTTGAATACCTGCTAACACCGTCAAGGCTTACACGATATGATCAGTTGGGTGAGATACAAGGGGGTAAAATGATGGCAGTACTGTAATGCAGAAGGAGTGAAAGAAGGGGATAAAAACTGATAGAAGAAAACTGAGAAAGGGAACTCAAACTTACATTCGTAAAATGCAGTGCAGGTATTCAAAAAGAACCCTATTACAGTTGTAACTCCAAGCAGTGCAATGGTCACTGTAGCAATACGAAGATTGAAACCTAATTTGTCAACTTGAGTCCACAATAACACACACTGTCCATTAGAAGGAAGGTGCTCAATGGATTGAAGGAGCTTTGTTCATGCTGTACCTTTATTTATATTATTAGGCGTTGGGCTGGGTGTTAAAGGATTACAGCCTCTTTTTGCTTTTTTGGCATGAACTGCAAAGTATCCTTTCAGCACTCGTGAGTAGTCGTCTCGGGCTAAGGATGCCCCCCAGGGTGATGCATCAATTTTATAGCCAAACCACAGTGGGTGGCTTGTTAGCGCTAGCGATAAAGCATTAGTATCCCAAGCAGAAGGTAATGTGTTCAATGTCATCCTCTAATGACATTTGAGCTCACCTCCCATAGGACAAATCTTCACCACTTTTCAATTTGGCCACTAGATGGCACACTCTGTCTTGACTGCAGGTGAATAAAATTGACTCGGCCAATCTCACCCCTCAAAACTGGCTCTGCCGTGGTACAAGATTGACACTGTACACTGGGATGCTCTTGGCAGAAGCACATGCTGCTTTCCTCACCCAGGAAGGAAAATATAAAACTGGAGAACTCTTAAAAAGGGAAAAGTAGCATTAATATAATTAAAATGTAATTAAATTGCTGACCTGTTTTGGGGCATTTTCCTTGAACAATCATGGCTGCAAGTATCAGCTAGCAGTTAGCTTGAAAAGTGATGATGATGTAAGCAATCTTTCAGATGTATTAGTTAAAAATCTCCTCTGCCTCTACAATTCTATTAGAATCACTGCAATCCCTGCTAGTCCAATAGGAAATCCACTGATAATTACTCTTTGTATTTGCTTTCAGGCATATGGGTTGCCATCAGTAAATTGGTAGCTGCAGCATCGATGTTTAGTTGTTCTGGGTCATGTTAACTATTCCAATAACATAACCTTTACTTGATGTCTTATTTTCCCTTTTATTGTCCATAACTGAAAATGTAACTTAAAAAAAATATATAAATAATTCAGTTCTCTGGTTTTGTAGCTTATATTAGAAATTCAGTCCAAGAACAAAGCTATGAATTTTAGAATAGTTGCATACTAACTCCCGCTCTAACTTAATCATTGAACCAGTAACATTGATTCGTGTATGTAGTATTTTACTTGATGAGGTAGTTGTGAGGAGGCTTTCTTTTAAAAGTGCAGCCAACTTGTATTAAAATTTAAACCACTTCATTATTTAAATAAAGTGATCAATGCATTTGATTGATAGTGAAATCCATTCGGGGCGGGCCAGAGGGGTGGGAGGAGTGTAATTTTAACCGGATTGGTCACCTGTTTTACACCCCTGTCTGATTTTACTTTCCACTGCAGAGGTGTAAAATGATTGGCCAATCCGATCCCTGTGGGGTTTTTATTATGCAACTGTGTCAGTCATTTCAGGGAAATTATTATTACTTCATTGGCTGTGAAGCGCTTTGGGAAGTCCTGAGATTGTGAAAGGTGCTATATAAATACAAATTATTTCTTTACTGTTAAGCTAATCACTTGTTAATTTATTGTTCAATAAATGTACTTGTTACTATGGGGGAGAAATTCGGTATCGCCCCGTTTGGGGCGCAATTATCGGCCGGGCGCAAAGTTTAGCACCTGCCGCTAATTATCGCCTCCGACTGCAAACTTGGCTTCTATCGCCCCTGGAGGTGATTGGAGCACTAAATCAGGTGCTACACACCTCTCTTAAGGTGTTAACGCCGAGCAGCAAGGCGCTACCTCAGAGCGCTGGTGAAGCTCATGTGATGTCAGTCAGCAATGGAACACAGACACACTGGCGCTGGCCAGTTCTTAAAGGGGAGGGTCGATCTTGCTCTCCATCCACACCTTGCTCATTGCAGCCTTGAATCTCAGTCTGGAGAGACCTGTACATCAAATCTGCTGGAAAGAACAATGGAGAGGCCCAGGGAAAGATGGCAGAGTGCAACCCCCATAGTCTCTTCTAAATTGATGCAAGGAAAATCAAATCAAAATGAACCTGCAAAGTGCTGCTCAGTACCCAAAACTCCTCAACACACCGTTGAATCTCTCCAGAAGTCTCTCTCTCACTCAGAATGCGAGGTACAAAAATGTCACCGAAAAAAAAGGCAAGAAGCGGTCGCCTTTAAATAGCGCTCCCCCAGTCCCTTCCTGACTGCAAAATGCTCCCCTCAACCTGTCGTTGCTAGCGGCAGGCGGTAAGGCAGGGAGCGCCACTCAATATCTGGTCCGGGGCGTTGCACGCTCAACTGATGTCACGATCTGCGGGCGCAGGAGATCGTGGCGGTAATGTTTAGCGCCACCACAAAATGGTAAATTTTGCGAGCGGCACAAACATCACCGCACCCGGGCGCTAGTTGCTTTGCGCCCCATTAGCGCCCTCCTAAGGCGCTAATGGGAGGCGCAAACCAACTGAATTTTTCCTCCTTAAAGTCTGAAACTAGTCTAATGTTTTTACTTCCTTTGGAAGATATGAGGTACAAGATAGATATAGTAGCTAAAGTTACAGGAAGGTTTTCTGTTATCAAAAACTTACCTTGATATTGTGCCCACTTAGACCCTCACTGATAGATAATTAGGACCTTAATGTAATTATTACTAGCTAATATACACACCATTCAAACCTCTTCAGAGACATAAAATCTAGAAGCCAAAGTATTGAGAGTAAAAAGGGTAGAAAATACTCAAATACAACTGCTTCCAAATATCATGGGTTTCAAAGTTCTTACTCTATAATTTTATCCACTTAGCACACAAGTCAAAACTAGAACTTAAATTCCACTATGTAGACTCTTGAAGACCTCCATGTTGTCTCTCATACAAAGCAAATTGGTTACTTATTTCCTGTGGTGCAAGGACTGGAGGGAGGCCAATGAAACAGCCGATTGTCAATTGGATGATTGAGTGCATCCTACACTGCTAACATCTCGCAGCGAAGTTGTCCAATGGCAGGTTAAGAATCATTCCATTGCTGCTATCTTGGGCAAGTTCCAATTGATAGCATATTGCAGGGACATCATATTTACTGAATGCTACAGTCTAGATTAACTGCAGCACATGACATCAGCCCAAAAATTGCTGTCAAAATAACGGCCAGGCTAATGGCGCTCGCTGTTATTTATGAGCAAATGCCACAGCAACTTCAGGCGAGGGCAGATGAGCGAATAAGCGTGGAAGTCAAAAAATTGCTGTTGGAGATGGGCTGTTGCGCCATTAGCTTCGCAAAAATGGCATCTCGCTATCAGCCTCACCATTCAAATGCATTGAGCGACGTGGTAGATACAAAGTAAAACTCACCACAGAAAGTTAAGTCATTTCAGTCTAAGTACCCTTTTAGCAATGTGATGTTAATTACTGCCAGTCAACCTCTCTGGCACTGAAAATTAGGTGTTAATTATTATAGGTATATATTTTTTACATTTCTTTTTCTCTTTTTGCTTTCTTAATCCAATCTTTCTTTCCTTCTCTTTAGTTCTCTCTCTGTACCTGATTTGACATTGAATTCACCATTCTAAATTACACTTACTTGTTCAGACTTTGTGCTGTTTCACAATGGGATAGCATAGTGGTTATGTTACTGGGCTAGTAATCTAAAGAACCTGGACTAATGATACCATGAGATTTAAGTTCAAATCCCATTATGGGCAGCTGGAGAATTAAAATTCACCTAATTAAATAAATCTGGAATAAAAAGCTAGTATCAGTAATGGTAACCATGAAACTATAGGATTGTCATAATTAAAAACCCATCTGGTTCACTAATGCCCTTCAGGGAAGGAAATCTGCTGTCCTTACCTGGTCTGACTATATGTGATTCCAAACCCACAGCAAGGTGGTTGACTCTTAACTGCCCTCTGCTAATGGCCTACTCAGTTAAAAAGCAATAAAAAATGAATAAAACCAGGCAGATCCACCTGACAATGGCACACCCAGCTCAGTCGACCCTGCTTAAGTCCTCCTACATTAACATCTGGGGACTTGTACCAAAATTGGGAGAGCTGTCCCACAGATTAGTCAAGCAACAGCCTGACCATGGTCATACTCACAGAATCATACCTTTCAGCCAATGTCCCTCCATCACCATCGCTGGGTAGGACAGACCCACCAGAGGTAGTGGCACAGTAGTATACAGGCGAGAGGGAGGAGTCCTCCACTCCTCAATCATCAGCAAAGTGATGGAAGGTGTCGTCGACAGTGCTATCAAGCGGCATTTACTCACCAAAAATCTGCTTACTGATGCCCAGGTTGGGTTTCGGCAAGACCACTCAGCTCCTGACCTCATTACAGCCTATGGACAAACGAGCTGAATTTGAGTGGAGAGTGACAGCATTTGACCGAGTGTGGCATCAAAGAGCCCTAGTAAAACTGAAGCCAATGCGAATTGAGGGGAAAACTCTCCACTGTCTGGAGTCACACCTAGCACAAAGGAAGATGGTTGTGGTAGTTGAAAGTCAATGATCATCGCTGCAGGAGTTCCTCAGGGCAGGGTCCTAGGCCCAACCATCTTCAGCTGCTTCATCAATGACCTTCCCTCCAACATAAGGTCAGAAATGGGGATGTTCGCTGATGACTGCACAGTGTTCCGTCCCATTCGCAACTCCTCAGATAATGAAGCAGTCCATGGCAGCAAGGCCTAGACAACATTCAGGCTTGGGTGATAAGTGTCAAGTAACATTCATGCCAGGCAATGACTATTTCCAACAATTGAGAGTCTAACCATCTCCCCTTGACATTCAACAGCAATACCATCGCCGGATCCCCCATCAACATCCTGGGGGTCACCATTGACCAGAAACATAACTGGACCAGCCACATAAATACTGTGGCAACAAGAGCAGGTCAGAGGCTAGATATTCTATGGCAAGTGTCTCACCTCCTGACTCCCCAAAGCCTTTCCACCATCTACAAGTCAGGAGTGTGATGGAATACTCTCCACCTGGATGAGTGCAGCTCCAACAACACTCAAGAAGCTTGACACCATCCAGGACAAAGCTGTCAACTTGATTGGTACCCCATCCACCGCCTTAAACATTCACTCCCTCCACCACTCCTGACCGAGCTGGCCAAGTCCTGAAGGACATAGCTGCCCGACAGGTGCTGAGGACGCCAACACGAAGGGAAAAACCTACTTGACCGCGTCCTCACCAATCTGCCTGTCACAGATACATCTGTCCATGACAGGATTGGTAGCAGTGAGCACCACACAGTCCTTGTGGCGACAAAGTCCCATCTAGCACACTGAGGACACCATCCAGTGTTGTGTGGCACTACCACCATGCTAAATGGGATAGATTCAGAACAGATCTAGCAGCTCAAAACTGGGCATCCATGAGGCACTGTGGGCCACCAGCAGCAGCAGATTTGTATTCAACCTCATGGCCCGGCATATCCCTCACTCTACCATTACCATCAAGCCAGGGGACCAACCCTCGTTCAATAAGGAGTGTAGAAGAGCATGCCAGGAGCAGCACCAGGTGTACCTAAAAATGAGATGCCAACCTGAGGAAGCTGCAACACAGGACTACATGCATGCTGCACACAGAAGCAGCATGATATAGACAGAGCTAAGTGATCCCACAATCAACGGATCAGATCAAAGCTCTGCAGTTGTGAATGGTGGTGAGCAATTAAACAACTAACGGGAGTAGGAGGTTCCATGAATAACCCCATTCTCAATGATGGTGGAGCTCAGCACGCGAGTAAAAAAGACAAGTCTGAAGCATTTGCAACCATCTTCAGCCAGAAGTGCCGAGTGGATGATCCATATCGGCCTCCTTCTGAGGTCCCCACCATCACAGAAGCCAGTCTTCAGCCAATTCGATTCACTCCACATGATATCAAGAAATGGCTGAGCGCACTGGATACAGCAAAGGCTATGGGCTCCAACAACATCCCGGCTGTCTTGCTGAAGACTCGTGCTCCAGAACTAGCTGCTCCTCTAGCCAAGCTGTTCCAGTACAGCTACAGCACTGGCATCTACCCGACAATGTGGAAAACTGCCCAGGTATGTCCTGTCCACAAAAAGCAGGACAAATCCAATCCGGCCAATTACCGCCCCATCAGTCTACTCTCAATCACCAGCAAAGTGATGGAAGGTGTCGTCGACAGTGCTATCAAGCGGCACTTACTCACCAATAACCTGCTCACTGATGCCCAGTTTGGGTTCCAGCAGGACCTCTCAGCTCCAGACCTCACTGCAGCCTTGGCCTAACCATGGACAAAAGAGCTGAATTCCAGAGGTGAGATGAGAGTGACTGCCCCTGACATCAAAGCAGCATTTTACCGAGCATGGCATCAAGGAGCCCTAGTAAAATTGAAGTCAATGGGAATCGGGGGGAGGGGGGAAATGCTCCACTGGCTGGAGTCATACCTAGCACAAAGGAAGATGGTTGTGGTTGTTTGAAGTCAATCATCTCAGCCCCAGGGCATCGCTGCAGAAGTTTCTCAGGGTAGTGTCCTAGGCCCAACCATCTTCAGCTGTTTCATCAATGACCTTCCCTCCATCATAAGATCAGAAGTGGGGATGTTCACTGATGATTGCACAGTGTTCCGTTCCATTCACAACTATTCAGATAATGAAGCAGTCCATGCCGGCATGCAGCAAGACCTAGACAACATTCAGGCTTGGGGTGATAAGTGTCAAGTAACATTCATGCCACACAAGTGCCAGGCAATGGCTATTTCCAACAAGCGAGCATCTAACCACCCTTGATTACTATTGCCGAATCCCCCCACCATCAACATCCTCGGGGTCACCATTGACCAGAAAGTTAACTGGATCAGCCACATAAATAATGGAGCTACAAGAGCAGGTCAGAGACTGGGTACTCTGTGGCAAGTGCCTCACCTCCTGACTCCTCAAAGCCTTTCCACCATCTACAAGGCACAAGTCAGAAGTGTGATGGGATACTCTCCACTTGCCTGGATGAGTGCAGCTCCAACAACACTCATGAAGCTCGACATAATCCAGGACAAAGCAGCCCGCTTGATTGGTACCCCATCCACCACCTTAAACATTCACTCCCTCTACCACCGGTGCACTGTGGCTGCAGTGTGTACCATCTACAAGATGCACTGCAGCAACTCGCCAAGGCTTCTTCGACAGCACCTCCCAAACCCGTGACCTCTTCCACCTAGAAGGACAAGGGCAGCAGACTCATGGGAATACCACCACCTCCAAGTTCCCCTCCAAGTCACACACCATCCTGACTTGGAAATATATCGCCATTCCTTCATCGTCGCTGGGTCAAAATCCTGGAACTCCCTAATAGCACTGTGGGAGTACCTTCACCACACGGACTGCAGCAGGTCAAGAAGGCGGCTCACCACCACTTTCTCAAGGGCAATTAAGGAAGGGCAATAAATGCTGGCTATGCCAGCAACACCCACATCCCAGGAACAAATTTTATAAAATGCTTCAATCTGATTGGTTAAGCAGATACGCAGTTGTTTGGGCGGTTCACTCAAATCCCACATGCCCTGTAGAGGACGCTGCACCATTTCCATCTCCCACTTCCAGCAACTTGCAGAGCAAAATATCGTCAACATTAAATGGACACGGGCAGGTCCAACATCGAGCGCCATTTGTTGGCCTACCACAGCAATATTTGGGCCATCATCTTTAGCAGATCGGTTCTGACAACCAATAATATGAATCCTATGCAATGCACTCCCCCTAAATTTGTAATACTTTGCTGTTCTCCTATAGTGTATGTAGAAGAAGATGGAATGAAGGATAGATTACCGACCTAGCACGCTCTACTTCATTCTTCAAATGATACGTCTCCTGCATACATCATGATCACACCCATCTGTCCTCGCAGCTCCTGTATGGGCTTAGTTTTATGAGAGGGGGGAAAGGGGGTTAGTGTTTATGTGGTTAGTTAGTTTCAGGCAAAAATGAATTAGGGTGGGCCACCACGTGCCGCACTGCCTATCCGCAAACTCTGATAACCTTTTCACACGTGCGCTCAGTGTGTGGTTGTCCGAGAGCCCTTAAGTTAGGCTATACTCCTACAGTATTATGGAGGACACACAGCATTCAAAGAACAAAGATGACATTACCAGATAAGTTCATCTTTTTGATGTATGTATTCATGGGTGTAGGAAAATTTGCCAAGTTTAATAGGCTAATCAAAGAGCTTGTAACCAGACACTGGCTTCATATTAATTTCTGACCTACCTTAAATAATTTTTGTGCCTACATTTGTCATCATAGGATTTCATTATAAGATGGATGGAAAAAATAGAATATCAGGCCCATAAATGCTTGTTTTCCACTTGATGGTGTAACTGGTGCAGTGCCTTCCCAAACTCTATTATGCTAATTCCTGGGAGAGGCACAAAGAACCTGTGGCGAGTTTCAAGTAAAACTCTGGAAATTCTTCCCCAACTCTATAAGGCAATGAAGTGAGCTCCAGGAGACAATGGTGACCACTTATGATACGTCACTGGATGAACTTAAGCCTATCCTCCCTGCCCCCACACCCACTGTCCTGTTCACTCACAAACCTGTCAAGTCCCTTCTTAAAGGACAGTAGTGGATTAAATCTATTGGTAGTCTGTTCCAGAGGGCGACAACCCTCAGAGAAGAAATACTTCCTGGAATTTAACTGACTCTCTGCCTAAATTATAGATACATCCTGTAACCCTTTCAAATCACCTCTCTAGCCCTCCCTGATTATCTATATCTGCAGACCATATTTTTGTTCGGAGGAGGGCTTTAGTTTTGACTATCCCTTGCTGGCCAATATAGGTGAGGCATAGCACTTGATCCTGTAGCTCAGAATGTGAGAGTAAACACTCTCATGATAGGAATATATCATCTAGTGTGACAACAGTAGCAGTAGCTACTAATAGTCAGTCTTCAAGTTGCACCATTGATTTGTGTGGAAACATACTGTATGGCTGCTCTCAGTGTAAGATACTTCCACATAGCTTGCTTGGTATGAACTAGAGAGATTGCCTTGCATGCAGAACATTGAGCTACTAAATTAATAAAATCCTCACATCTCTCCACATGATTAGTGGGAACATCTGGATCTGGGTGTTGTGTGGTCAGGATCATTAGATCTTAGGCAATAATTAATGATCATGTCATTAGGCTGGATGTTCAGTGACAAGCACTGAATCTGAGGTTTAGACCATGGCTTGGAGAATATGGGGATCAAAGTTTTGAGATCCGTAAACATAATAAGCTATCAATCATCGGTGTACAAGTGAAATCATTGCACAGCCCAGGTAATTGGTAATGCTTCATGTCTGATGTGACTGTGACATTGCTGTGTGGAATTGAGTGAATGATTGGCAATTGATGATCGGTCTAAATGCACTAAGATCAGTTGCTCGTATTGGATTGGTTCTGAAACCCCACCGGACTAGCACCACCCTCGACTCCCATTGGCGTATTCATATTTAGCAATTACTTGATCTGAAGCATATGATCATATGCATCTTTGCACTTGAATATGCTACTTTTACTTGTTAGTTCTCATAAAGACTCTATAATTGTAACCATATTGGTACAATTAGCGGTCTGTACAGAGCGGGATTAAACAGTGTGGACTTGAACAGAGTGTTTTATTTGGAAAGAGTGGGAATTTGGAGAGGAGTGGGAAGGAGTTGTTGCTTTTTGCCTACACTACTTGTAGTGCTTTGTGTTATAGGTTTAATTTCAGTACCCTTAACTTAATCTGATCAAGTAAGTAGTCAAGAAACTACACTGTAAACTAGGTTATCTAATTACAAATTTAATTAAATAAAACAAGGTCATATAGGAATGGCAGTGCAAGTGGTGTGTCGCAACTGCAGCATTTGGGAGTTTGCAGAGACTATTGTGATCCCGGACAATCACGTTTGCAGTAAGTGCCTGCATCTTGAGGAACTTCAGCTCAGAGTTTTTGAGCTGGAGTCTGAGGTGCAGACATTGCATCAGGGATGGGGAGAGTTACTGGGACACTTTGATCCAGGAGGCAGTTAGATTAGATAGTGGTACAGGTCTGGTTAGTGATCAGGGACAGGAGGGTGTGACTGCAACTCAGGCAGGTAAGGGGACCCCAGGTGCAGTGCTGGAGGAGCCTCAGCCTTTGCCCTTGTCCAACAGGTATGAGGTTCTTGCTGCCTGCGTGGATGAGGGAAAAGCCTGCAGGATGGATGAGCAAGCTGACCATGGCACCATGGTGCAGGAGGTCATTCAAGTGGGGGGAGTGAAAGGGAATGTAGTTGTGGTAGGGGACAGTATAGTCAGGGGGATAGATACTATTCTCTGCAGCCGTGACCAAGAGTTCCGAAGGTCGTGTTGCCTGCCCAGTGCCAGGGTTAAAGACATCTCCTCGTGGCTGGAGAAGAACTTGGAGTGGGAGGGGGAGGATCCAATTGTCGTGGTCCACGTAGGAACCAACGACATAGGTAGAACTAGGAATGAGGTTCTGCTGAGGGAGTTTGAGGAGCTAGGATCCAGATTAAAAAACACAACCTCAAAGGTAATAATCTCTGGATTATTACCTGAGCCATGCGCAAATTGGCACAGGGACAAACAGATTAGAGGTTTAAATGCGTGGCTCAAAGAGTGGTGTGGGTAGAAGGGCTTTCAGTTCATGGGGCATTGGCATAGGCTCCATTTAAACCAGGCTGGGACCAGTGTCCTGGCGAATCGAATAACTAGGGCAGTAGACAGGGCTTTAAACTAATGAAGGGGAGGGTGGGAGGATTCAGGAAAAAGTAAATTTAAAAGCAGCGAGAGAAATGTCAAGGCTCTAGAACAGAATTTTGGGGAAAAGTAAGCAGAGTGGGTCAGGAAGGGACAGAGAGAGTAACAAAGGTAATGGAGACATCAAGGAAAAATAGAAATAAGTCAAAGCTGAAGGCATTATATCTGAATGTGCGAAGCATTCGTAACAAAATAGATGAATTAATAACGCAGATAGAAATGAACGGGTTTGATCTAATAGCCATAATGGAGGCGTGGTTGCAAAGTGGCCAAAGTTGGGAACTAAATGTTCCAGGATACTTAACTTTTAGAAGAGATAGGCAAAATGGAAAAGGAGGTGGGGTAGCCCTGATAATACAGGATGGGATAACGACAGTAGAGGAAAAGGATCTTAACTCTGAAAATCAAGAAGTAAAATCAGTTTGGGTGGAGCTAAAAAAACAAGGGGCAGAAAACATTGGTGGGAGTTGTTTATAGGCCCCCCAACAGTAGTTGTAATGTAGGGCAGAGTATAAATCAGGAAATTAGAGGCGCATGTAACAAGGGTAATACAGTAATCATGGGGGACTTTAATCTACATATAGACTGGGCAAACCAAATTTGCAGTAATAGTGTGGAGGACGAATTTGTGGAATGTATGCAAGATAGTTTTCAAGATCAGTATGTTGAGGAACCAACTAGGGAACAGGTTATTTTAGATCTAGTATTGTGCAATGAGTAGGGTTAATTAATAACCTTGTAGTAAAGGGGCCTTTAGGGAAGAGTGACCATAATATGATAGAATTTTATATTGAGTTTGAAAGTGATTTAGTTAAATCCGAAACTAGAGTCTTAAATCTAAACAAAGCAAACTACATAGGTATGAGGGGTGAGTTGGCTAAGGTAGATTGGGAAATGACATTAAAAGGTATGACGGTTAGACAAGCAATAGCTAACATTTAAAGAATTAATACATAATTTACAACAAATATGCATTCCTTTAAGGCACAAAATCCCCACGGAAAAAGTGATCCAACCGTGGCTAACAAGAGAAGTTAAAGATAGTATTAGACCAAAGGAAGAGGCTTATAATGTTGCCAAAAATCGTAAGCCTGAGGATTGGGAGGATTTTAGAATTTAGCAAAAGAGGACCAAGAAATTGATAAAGTGAAGATAGAATATGAGAGTAAACTAGCAAGAGACATAAAAACAGACTGTAAAAACTTCTATAGGTATGTAAAAAGGAAAAGATTAGCAAAAGTAAATGTGGGTCCCTTACAGGCTGAGATGGGAGGAATTATAATGGGGAATAAGGAAATGGCAGAGAAATTGAACAAATACTTTGTGTCTGTCTTTACGGAAGAAGACGCAAAAAAACTTCCCGGAAATAGTGGAGAACCAAGGGTCTAGCAAGAATGAGGAACTAAAAGAAATTAGAATTAGTAAAAAAAAATAGTACTGGAGAAATTAATGGGACTGAAAGCCAATAAATCCTCTGGACCTGATGGCCTACATCCTAGGGTTTTGAAAGAGGTGGCTATAGAGGTAGTGGATGCATTGGTTGTCATTTTCCAAAATGCCATAGATTCTCGAACAGTTCCTGCAAATTGGAAGGTGGCAAATGTAACCCCACTATTTAAGAAAGGAGGGAGAGAGAAAATGGGAAATTACAGACCACTTAACCTGACATCAGTAGTAGGGAAAATGTTAGAATCTATTATTAAGGATGTGGTAACAGGACACTTAGAAAATAATAGTAGGATTGGGCAGAGTCAACACGGATTTATGAAAGGGAAATCGTGTTTGACAAATCTGTTATGAACTTTTTGAGGTTGTAACTAGCAGAATAGATAAGGGGGAACCAATGGATGTGGTGTAGATTTTCAGCAGGCATTCGATAAGGTGCCACACAAGAGGTTATTAAACAAAATTAGGGCTCATGGGATTGGGGTTAATATACTAGCATGGATTGAGGATTGGTTAACAGACAGAAAACAGTGTGTAGGAATAAATGGGTCATTTTCGGGTTGGCAGGCTGTAACGAGTAGGGTACTGCAAGGATCAGTGTTTGGGCCTCAGCTGTTCACAATCTACATCAATGATTTGGATGAGGGGACCAAATGTAATATATCCAAGTTTGCTGATGATACAAAGCTGGGTGGGAATGTAAGTTGTGAGGAGGATGCAAGGAGGCTTCAAATGGATACAGATAGGCTAAGTGAGTGGGCAAGAAAATGGCAAATGGAATATAATGTGGAGAAATGTGAAGTTATCCACTTTGGTAGGAATAATAGAAAAGCAGAGTATTTTTTAAATGGTGAGAGATTGGTAAATGTTGTTATTCCACGGGACCTGGGTGTCCTTGTACACGAATCACAAAGTTAACATGCAGGTACAGCAAGCAATTAGGAAAGCAAATGGTATGTTGGCCTTTATTACAAGAGGATTTGAGTATAAGAGTAAAGACGTCTTACTGCAATTATATAGGGCCCTGGTGAGACCGCACCTGGAGTATTGTGTACAGTTTTGGTCTCCTTACCTAAGGATATACTTGCCATAGAGGGACTGCAATGAAGGTTCACCAGACTGGTTCCTGTCCTATGAGGAAATATTGCGTAGACTAGGCCTATATTCTCTAGAGTTTAGAAGAATGAGAGGTGATCTCATTGAAACATACAAAATTCTTACAGGACTTGACAGGGTAGGATGTTTCCCCTGGGTGGAGAGTCTAGAACCAGGGGTCACAGTCTCAGAATAAGGGGTCAGCCATTTAGGACTGAGATGAGGAGAAATGTCTTCACTCAGAGGGTAGTGAATCTTTGGAATTCCTTACCCCAGAGGGCTGTGGAGGCTCAGTCGTTGAGTACATTCAAGACAGAGATCGATAGATTTTTGAATATTAAGGGAATCGAGGGATATGGGGATAGTGCAGGAAAGTGGAGATGAGGAAGATCAGCCATGATCTTATTGAATGGCGGAGCCGGCTCGAAGAGCCAAATGGTCTGCTCCTGGTTCTTATGTAATACAACAGGAACAGTAAGCAACCATGCCCAACTGACAGCAAAATATGTTACTTGGAGCTGCAGCATTCTGTATTATGTTAACCTTCTTGGGGTCTGGTAACATTCCTTGCTTTGTGAAGACTAGGGCAAAATATTCTAGGTATTCCTTACCAAGATCACACGTCTATGTGAACATAAGACCATTTTCTGTGATGAACTCTGCAAAGATACATATTGAGGAAGATTTAAGTTGGGCCCAAAACGGGTGCAATATCGGCAGTGCCCACGGTCAGGAGGCCTGAACCTTTTTCAGGTTCGGACCTCATTGAAATTTTGCAGTCGAACTGCAGGGGCCAAAAGGGCACTGAGTACTCCTCCTTGACTGATAAAAATATATTTTTTAAAAACTTGCCTTTACTGAGCAGCCTCCAGTGGTCCCTTTAAGGACCGCTGGCTAAGTCGCTCAATGCCTAGAAAAACTCAGACTTGCGTGCATTGCGCATACTCCACCCATTCCTCCATGAAAACTGCAATCGGGATAGGACATTTATTTGTGTATTTCAACAACCTCCCACCTGTTTTGGGTGGGAATGATGAGTGTCCATTTAAAGGCCTGCCTGATAATTGAAGCAACCGGGCAAATGGGTGCCCAAGGCCCCCACCAGATTTTCCTCTGCTAGGCACCGATTTTTCAGGAGAGAAATAGTGGCCATCAGTTGAAAACCACCACCCACTCCCCCCACCCAATTGTGTTCTGCTTAGTTGCGTGCATGTATCAGAGCATCATCGCTTACATTCAAGAACGGAATTCCTTCAATACCTGTTAGTATGGTACATGGAAAATCTCTGCTCATGAAGATATACTGAACTTTGGCCTTTTCCATCATTTCAGACCAACGTGTTGCAAACATTGTAATATTGCAGCTCTTTGTCGAACGCGAGTTGGCACTACCCAGATTTCAGGTCCAGCTTTGAGAAAACGTGACCTATTTAACTCTAGCATCAGCCATGGTTGAAATATCATGTTGCTTTGTTTGCTGCTTGTATATCAATGAAGAGGAATGTATTGGGGGATCACTATAAAAGGTAAGATCCAAGGACTATCATCATCTTCAATTATTCCACTATCTGCCAATGTATTTTTAGCTTTGCCTCAACTTTATTCTGTACAGGAAATGGCATCTTTTGATTAACAGGAATAAAAGACCTGGCAATTAACAGTTTGACCAGCTTGCCTATATTGTGGAACGTCTTGAGGAAATTTACGAAATAGTATCCTCCAATGTTGCTATATTGATGTTACATACTGCCAAAGTAGACTAAAGAAACAACCAGACTTTCTCTTAAAAAGCAATCTCAGCAGATGTGTTTGTTGTGAAGAGTCTATGAACAAAAATTACACCATGCAGTGGGACGATGTATTTGTATTAACTGGATGTGTATGGGTGTGTGGTCGAGCTTCACGCAAGATTTAAAAGCAGCAACGTTAGATTGGTAACTGGATTCATCAATAATATTCTGTGGGCCCACGGAAACAAAAATTACTTGGATTGGCACACCTTGAAAATATACTGTTGTTGGCTTGTTGTGGATTCCTGAATCAATGGTGCACCGTTCTCATGTAGTGAATAAATATGCATCCTCATCGCTAGAGCTGCAGTCAGCTCTGTTTTAGTAACTTGCTGCACATTGTGCTGGTCTGACTGGCTGAAATTCTGTGAATATGCATTTGGGCCACCATGTTTCATGCATGTTTTTACACAGGTCTATGGTTGGATGACTGAGCACTAAGAAATGATTTTGTTTGTCACATGCACAACATTTGCTGTCCTTTGCTGTACAATTACCAGGAGAGAGATAATTTCTACCAATTTTAATACAATTGGAGTTGACCTGCTCGTTGACATAAGTGCGTGCAAAAAGCATCTACAGATTCATTCTTGCATTGCGTGTGCAGCCTTATAAAATATGATAGATTCATGGTATTTTGCTTGGGAGTGAAATGATCAGTTAGGGCTTTCCTAGCCTCATCATAATCTGCATCATATCCAGCATCAAACTGCGTGTTCAATATATATGGGAAGTGTTCTACCTATAATGCAAAAACAAAGCTCTCTTTTTGCATTGTATTGGTAATATCAAAATCTGTCATGGTACACTCAACCATTTCATCTATTTCTCCTACCTGCAGAGACTTCTGAAGTCAAATCTTTGTGTAGCTTGTATGAGGGTTTGAGGCAGCCCAGGACCATATTATTGGTTCAACTGTATAGTTACTTAAACAAACAGATATATGGGATACACTGGATCTGTGGTCATTGACTCATTCCAGACATACACAGGCCTAGAGCTAAGCAAAACCTGCATAACCTACAGAAGTTAATCATAGTCATAACCCCTGAACCAAACTTGCCTCAGCCCATTTGTTCCTGAAACGCTCATCTGTGCTTTTCTCAGCCCTACACTAGTCTATTCCAGCGCTTTCCTGGCCAGCCTCCCATGCTCCAACCTCCATAAACTTCAGCTCATCCAAAACTCTACTGCACGTATCCTATCCCGCACCAAGTCCCGCTCACCCGTCAGCCTGGTGCTGGCTGACCTGCATTGCTCCCCGTTCCCCAACACCTCCAATTTAAAATTTTCATCCTTGTGTTGAAATCCCTTTGTGGCCTTGCCCCTCCTTTTCTCTGTAACCTTCTCCAGTCTTATTTTGACCTCGTGTAACCCCACTCCCTTCACCTCTCCGTTGGTGGCCGTGCCTTCAGCCATCTCGTGCCCGAGCTCCAGAATTCCCATCCTAAACCCCGCCGCCTCTTCACCTCCTTTAAGATCTCCTTCTATGGTTTGGCATCACCTTTTGTCTGATTAGGTTTTTGAGACACGCCTCGGGTTGTTTTTCTACGCTATGTAAACACAAACTGTTTTGTTACCAACTCCTCTGAAATTATCCATGAGCTTCATTCATATTCTTGATCTCATCCTTGTTGTTAAAATATCATGTCTGTCTTTATCAACCTGGATTATTTATTGACAGGGAATGTCCTTGTTTTTTTTTTACAAGTTATACAATTACACCATGGTCTGTGTTCCAACGGAAAACTCCCAGTTTCCCTGCATACACTATTAGAACCACAAGATTTACCTTCCAGTCCTTAGGAACCATCCCAGACTGAACTATGACATTTTACTTTTACATTTTATTACACAAATTTATTTTTTAAAAATTATGACTAATTCTGATTGCTGTCAATGTTTCCTTATATTGAAATCATAAATACAACTTGTAATTTTAAATATAAATTTCATAATTGGGGCTGACATTCACGAAGAAGAAATGGTACAGAATGATAAGGGAGCAGACAACATTCATCATATACATCAACACAGCTGAAGCAAGGCACATGGGACAGTTTACAGGTTCTCTCAATGGCGAGATATTATTCTTTACAAGTAGAAACTATTCAATAGCACTGGGAGAAGGTTTGATGGAAATACGGATACAAGACAGTACAATTTCATGCTGTAATAGTTTGTGCAAATTGTCATCAAATGGTATTAGTAAAAGGTCTGATTTTCTGCGTTGCTCGTGAGCTTCAAAAGAACATTGCGGCAGTACGTTTTGTACCTCAGGCCAACATAAACAAAGATACCCTTATGTACGAAACATATGTGCTAAAAGAATGTCAGCCCAAAACAGCAAAGTACACCTTTAGGCAATATTAAAGGATGCAAAGGCTGATATTAGATTTTATTTGAAAACCTGATATTAACAAACCTGATAACCTTTCTGTCTTTGACAAACATTTTTACCAACTTTACATCAGAAGTAAAAAGCATTGGTCAGGTATAGATAAGCAATAGGTCCAATAGACACCCCTTTTCCCAAGCAAATTTCAAAGTTTGTCCTCAAAATAGCTAAAGTTTAAGATCGCTCATATATAGGCACCTCTTGCAGGTTTGAATTTTAATACTCAATACAATTGCCTCAAATTTATACTTTTCTTTTGTTTAAGTCTTTTCCCCCAATAAGTCAAAAATCCGTGTCAGTGTCTAGCCTTCAATGAAGCTGCTCGGTGAACTCAAAAGCCGAGGGAAGAGCAACTCTAAGGATGCACTTAATATTCAGACATTCATTGTGTTTTGACAACACAGATTAACTTACTAAAACTGTATTGTGCTTTATGAATCAGAGCTAATTCTCCAGATGAACACTCTTCTTGTATAAATTGGGGCAGAATCTCTCTAACTCAATGACGGATCAGAGTTTTGGACAAAGACATAAGTGTGGTTAAAGTACCCCCATCCCCTCTTATGACACATAATTTTGGGTTACTTGGAAACTCAGCAAAAAGTGAGAAAATACCAAAGGTCTTCCGACATTCATCAGTGCAGAAATGATGGGTGCAAGAATTAAATAGTGCTCAGACTGTAAAGGCTGTTCTAGAAAACTTTTTATCTCGTTACTAAATAGTTCCACGAAATCATTAACCTTCAAAACGCAAAAAACAAGGTATTGTCAGCATACATGACAGGTTCTCAAGAGGCAGTGCGTCTTCTGATGTTTTATTGAAAGTAGCAGCAAAATCAAACCTGTGTAACGTTACCTTCCTGTTGTCCTCAGCCTCCTTACAAAAAAAACCAATGGTTTTATTAGGAATGTTCTAATTAATGATAAGTGGTATGTTTTTAACAGCCTGTAAAAATTATGCTCAACATTCCAAGTAAATTTTTAAAGGCTATCTCAAATTTTGCAATAGGCCATGAACAATTCAGCTCCATAAACAGTTCAAATAGAATCCACCTTTTCCTCAATTTGTACAAGTTTTCAGTTTGACGGTTCTGTTTGGCACAGTGATATGAAACTGGGTAGGACCACTGCATTTTATCTGTTCTAGATAATTATTTCTTTAACAATCTGGAAGATATTCTTTGAAAAAAAAAATTGCATAACCTTTCTGTTAGTTTTCTTTACAATGGCAGTGCTGGGTTATGGACTATTATCCCCACTTTGCAGCCAGTGACCATGTCAAAAGGTTTCAGGTCAGGTGTAAAATTGCTTAGATTCAATGAAAAGCTCCCACACCATTGTTCTGAAAATCCCCAACTTCAGAAGAGTGCTCTACTCTACTGTGTCAGTTTTTAACTGTCCTTAATGCCTTTGAGTCAAACTGCCAAGTTACTATCAATCGTGCCAAATTAGACGGCAGTTGTATTTTTTTTTGGCAATTCTTTATGGGCTTGGAATGCAAATGCTCAAACCCATTTTGCTTCCAACAATTCTCAACGATCATAAAAGGAAAGATAGATTTTCTATCTAGCCAGCGGCAAGAGGACAATAGCTGAACCCACTTGAGTTGTCTAATAACAGGGTAAACCATTGTGAAAAAGCATTGCGTAGATGTGATTAGCGATAGATTAAAATTACATTTTGGGTAGGCTGACACAACAAACAAAGACAGCAGCTTTTTACCTTTCAGGTGCCTGTTGAAGCTATTTACTGATGCAAGGCCAACTGAATCCACCACAAAGACCGAAAACGAATCAGGAATGAATAGGTAGAGTCAGATCTCAGGTAACCGTTCTATTTAAGTCCTCGTGTATAAATTCAGAGATCTTAGGTGAAAAGTTTTAAACAACCAGTAAAATTTCTAAGATGCCTGAACCATAAAAATTTGATTGACTTGAGAAGAGGTGTAACTGTGTAGATGGTAGCCATGTGTGCCCTTCTGTGTTCCACTCTGAAGTGCTGAGCTCACCCCTGGTGACTGACAAAAATCAATTCTTACTGACAAGTGACACACACTAATGAGAAACCACACTCCACAATTCCACTAAGATGAATACAACCTTGTGAAGATCATTGGCAGAAAGGTCAGAAAAAAGGCCGGTTTATAATTACACCAAGGTATTTATAAACCTAGTGCATCTCCGAGTTCACTTTATCCTGAAATATGTAGAGATTGTTTGTCGCTGCCACTGCTATTATGTTCTCTGTTGGGTGCCAGGCCATGTGCAGGATCTTCTTGTTAAAGTCTAAACTATCAACACTAATTTCATCTTTTCTCCTCTTGCCTCCTGTGCAGACTTTGCGTGGTTTAAGCACAGCCCGTGGCTTACTGTTCTCCCTGGAAGCCTCCAGTGTGACATCTCGCTTTGTGTTGCGGTCAAACATCCTGAAGAAGTTATTGTAGGCACCGGTCATAATAACACTGTGAAGAAACAGACATTGAAGCTTTAATCAAGGGAAATACATATTAGATAATCATGGTCACATAAATGTGTCAGCTTTCCACAAGTCAGTCTGAATTATATCCATGAATGTACATGTTTTCAAAATACAAAACCAATGGTGAGTTGAATTTTAAAGCATACGGGTTTTCAAACACCAACACATGTTTGTCATTTCCTTCAATGTGTATATTTCCATTGTGAAAGCATCTATTTCACATCCAGATACCACTATATACCCCAAAATAGCAAAACGCAGCTTCATCTTGTGGCACCTTCATGAGTTGAGTCGCCCCGAACAATATCCACCCCTTTGTTTTGTGCCCTTCCCCCTTTTTTTCTCTCCCACATGGCAGCTATCTCTCACTCTGCCAGCGCATTTCACACCTCATCTAGAGCCGTCTTTTGTCTCTTTACTCGTCTTATCTCCATCTTGTCTCGTCTTGAAAACCTCTCAATGTCTCTTCACTTCTCTTTTGTTCTTTCATCCCCATTTCCCAGCCCCCAAACTGGCCTTTTAATCTGTTTCATTTCCTGTGTTTTTTCTCAGTCCTGAAGAAGGGTTTCGACCTCAAACGTTGACTCTATTTCTCTCTCCACGGATGTTGCCTGGCCTGCTGAGTTTTTCCAGCATTTTCTGTTGTTATTTCGGATTTCCAGCATCCGCAGTATTTTGCTATCGTTTCAATCTTAGCTCAAACTTTGGTTTGTGTTCAATGTTACCGATATGAGATCGGCTTTGCCTTCACTTTTGAACACGAGGAGGGGGCAACATGTGTTCCAGTCCGAGAGGCAAGGACACGAGTCATCAAGCTTCACGAATCAGATGCTGCATCTATTGGTCTCAGGCGATAGCTGCAGTATGGATTCCAGCCCGGCGTTTAACATTTATACAGCTTAGCTCAAACTGCCCAGGAAAATATACATGTGCAGAGTTCCCTCCCGGAGTAAAGTAATTTTTAAAAAAAATTGAGAGAGTATGGGCGGCAGCACCTGCGCTAAAATTTTAAATTCATCCCAACAGTCTTAAAAATAAAATCCCCCAGAGGTCCAAGAGACCCCATGCACTTTTTTAAACCCGGTTTGATACTTGCACTGCAGTTATCTACCACCTAGGATCAAACCTCCGACAGGGGGGTCTCATACCGCTACGGTCTGCAGTGAGGTCAGGTTCAAATTCCTGATTTATACGGTAACTCGGACTGGAGGAAAATCACAGCCAGTCTTATCCTGACCTTGCCAGACGTGCCCACAGGGTCAATTCCGAAAGAGGATACTGGAGGGAGAACCTTGGCGAGTTTTTCCTCTGCTTAATCAAGGTGTGCGGGGGCTCACAGTCTCCCCCGCTTTTGCTAACTCAGCCCAGGCCAAAAATTGAGCTGCCCGAGGTCATCCTGATCTGTGCACCTCGGCTATTTATGACATTGTGCACATTTATACAATATTTTTGAATTGTGTCTTACTTCAATTTTGTGTGTGATGGTGAAATTAATATCTCAGTTGATATAGACAAATATTAATATACGTTACTATTCATTAAGCCACTTTGTTTCATTTTTTTAAACTAGCATCTGGAACCACATTTTTCCAGAAGGGAGAAACTCATGCTGTTGGTGCAGCTCTACCAGTGCAGGTGACCCTCTGGTACAGTCCCTACCACTTAGAGGAGGAGCGTTCGTGCAAACGCAATTTGCCTGTTCTACGCGATGGCTGGTGTAACCGGATGGCTGAGATCCTGTAATAACAACAGAAAATGCTGGAAATACTCAGCAGGCCAGGCAGCATCCGCGGAGAGAGAAACAGAGCTAACGTTTCAGGTCTGGGACCCTTCATCAGAACTGGAAAAAGCTGGAAATGTAACAGATATTAAGCAGGTGCAGAGACGGTGACCCTGAGCTTCCGGTCGCCTGTCACTTTAATTCACCGCTTCACTCCCACTCTGATCTCTCTGTCCTCGGCCTATTGCATTGTTCCAATGAAGCTCAATGTAAGCTCGAGGAACAGCACCTCATCTTTCGATTGGGCACTTTGCAGCCTGCCGGACTCAACATTGAGTTCAACAATTTCAGATAATTATCCCTGCCCCCATTTTTCATGCAGTATGATTTTTGCCATTCCCATTTGCAACATTTTATCTTTCCTGCCTCTTACAAAAGTACAGGATGTTCTTTCAATTCTTTCCTCCCCTCCTAACCCCGCCCCCGCTGTCTCTGCACCTGCTTAATATCTGTTACATCTCCAGCTTTTTCCAGTTCTGATGAAGGGTCCCAGACCTGAAACGTTAACTCTGTTTCTCTCTCCACGGATGCTGCCTGGCCTGCTGAATATTTCCAGCATTTTCTGTTGTTATTTCAGATTTCCAGCATCCGCAGTATTTTGCTATTATATTAGGCTGAGATCCTGTGTTGGGAGGATAATTTATCCTTTTTAATAACAGATTCAAAACAGTGATATGTCTGGCAATTAACTACATAGAAATTTACAGCACAGAAGGAGGCCATTCGGCCCATCTTGTCCATGCCGGCCAACAAAGAGCTATCCACCCTAATCCCACTTTCCAGCACTTGGTCCGTAGCCCTGTAGGTTACGGCACTTCAAGTGCATATCCAAGTACTTCTTAAATGTGATGAGGGTCTCTGCCTCTACCACCCTTTCAGGCAGTGAGTTCCCAACCCTTTCAGTATTACGGTTTCAAAACATTCATCTTAAGACTACCTACAGAGCAGTACACGCAGTCTCACGTCTTGAAACATACATGTAAGGAACAGCTTGGAACTGGAGCTGATGCAGCTATCTAATGACATGTTCCTGAAGGGAGATACCCAGTTTCTGCTCCATTGCAGGAGTTGGGATTTAACTAGTCCTTTTATACTATGATCAACAGAATCAATCGCGAGTATGCCAACCCATGCCTGTTCACCTAGCTTTCCTTGAAGGAAGCTGAAGTGAGATGCATTCTGATACGTTTCATTACTAGAACAAATGTGTGTATCATATATCATCAGATATCCTGTTGACACAACCACTGTCATTCAGTTTATCAGTTGTTACCACCTGTTGTGTGCACCCTTATCTCTTCCAATCACTATTGCAAAAGCAATCTTTACTCTTATCCTTCTTAAAACTCCCCCCTGCAGTGATAAAAAAAGCCCGTCTGATTCAGCACAAAGCTTAAACCAATTTGGCCTCTCTCTATTAAATAATGTAAAAACAGGTCGATATTCTTACATCCTGGAGGTGGCCAGCAACGCGGAGCGACACATGAAATCCGTAACAGCAGTTAAACATTGCACACTAATTCCAAAAATGTAGAACCATTTAAAAGCTCATAAAAATAGTTAAACCTTAACTGACACAATCTGCATCTTACTTATTTGAATGGTTAAAAGCAGAGACACTGCTGCTATTGCAGCACAGGTGCGGCTTCTGTGTATTTACCCAGATGATTTACCGAAATCAACCTCGTGTCTAAATGGAGAGACGGTAACCTTGACTTGTTGCTGTCAGTGTCCCATCACAAGGACAGCGTGAGACCCATTTTTCTTTCAAGGCAGTGCTACGCTATGAAGGGAATGACACACGCCAGTGTCTATGCTTGGAGCCCCTCCCTATCTCTGTAATCTTCTTCAGCCTCACAACGTCCCTACCCCGCCAGATATCTGCGCTCCTCTAATTCTGCCCTCTTGAGCATCCCCGATTATAATCGCTCAACCTTTGGTGGCCGTGCCTTCTGTTGCCTAGGCCCGAAGCTCTGGAATTCCCTGCCTAAACCTGTCCGCCTCGCTACCTCTCTTTCCTCCTTTAAAACGCTCCTTAAAATCTACCTCTTTGACCAAGCTTTTGGTCACCTGCCCTAATTTATCCTTATGTGGCTCGGTGTCAAATTTTTGTCTTTTAATACTCCTGTGAAGCGCCTTGGGATGTTTTACTACATTAAAGGCGCTATATAAATACAAGTTGTTGTTGTTGTTGCTGTTGTTGGAAGGCTCAGACTTTCACAACTTAGTGACCGTGTTCAAATACTTACTTGAGGTTTGCTATCAACCAGCCTTGGATTTCTGACAGGAATGGCGAATAACCGGTATTGTGAAGAAATTGCATTTTAACTGCCCAAAATAGTCGGCGCGCTTAATGCAGCGCCTTTGCAATTGACGCCAGTTAGAACCATTTGCCAGATATAGGCGGCTGTCTGGGATAAGCGGGGTGGGGTATGTGGTGGAGACTGTGCCTAACCTAAGTGGCAATTCTTAATGCGAGAGATCCTGAGCAGTGATCAGCACTGACTGCAGGAGCCATCACAACTAAGCTTGACTTTGTCCGCACAGATACAGTAGAGAAAACTGAAGTAATACAAAAAGAATGCACAAGTCGGTCACACAAGTAAGTAAAAAGAGAAGCAGAGTAAAACATCAATTCAGAGAGGGCATTTCACCCACAGAATGACCCTGAGCCTATTAACACAGAACTGACTTCATTCACTCTATAGCTACTTTTACCTCATTTGTTTTCATCTTAAGATTGTAAACTACAGCAAAAACATCTGCATTTTGCCCACAAGAACATAACCACATACTCGCTCATAAAGTAGACACATTTCACCTCCCAATTTTTCCTTATTAATCTTTAAGTAGTGTCTGTTTTTAGTACGTCTCCATGCTTGCTTTATTCAGTCACTTTCCCCATCCTGGTATGCTGTAAATTTGTGTACATCACTCTGCATGTTTCACGCCAGCATTCGTATCTGCTACTTCTCTCATTCTTGATATTATGATAATTAGTATAATAGCCATAAATATTCCCACCCCAGATATGAACCAATTTTAGACATTTAGGAAAATAAATGTAAATTATCTTGTGATAATAAAAGACAATCTAGTGAAGTCCCAATATTACCAATACCTAATAATAACATCCAATAAGATTCAATAGAAATAACACTACACCTGGGAAAAATAAACTGCTATTCAAAGCAGCATTAAGCAACTAAACAGTGAAATACAGTGCCTTTGACTGGTTTATACCTAACCCTAGTAAATACTAGCCAGGCCTTAAAAGGCATTTTACTTCTCTCACAGGACTACTAACTTCCACCAATCACAAATTGAACACAAGAATCCTTAAGCAGATTCCTTCCTTTAAAAAAAATCACCTTTCCCTTACATCAGTAACAGAATGATTAATGAGAAACATGCCAGGCTCAGGAGGCTCCAGTCACTTCCCCAACTACCAGCTGAACATTAAATAGAATGGACAAAGATAATGGCCCAGAATTTGCGGTCTGCCTTTGAAACTGACCACAACTTTGGGATTTGGCGCATGCGGAATTCCCGAAGTTGCGGTCAGTCATTGACAGCTCCGAAACAGGCTGCGCTGTGCTCCCTCCTCCTCAGAGCCGGCAATCTGTGTAATCAGCCAAAGCATTGAAACTGATGAAAATTTTGGCGCTTCCGCAGTTAAGTACGCTGTTAAATTCCCCACTAAAAGTTAGTCCCAAAGGGATTACGTGTAACTGGGGTTTTGACAGCATTATTACCGCTAAACAAATGTTAAGGGACTGGAAAACTAATTTTAATTTTGTGCAGTGTGAAATGTGTTCATTTTAATATAAATTGAAATGTTTTACTTTATAAAAAAAAAAAAAAAGTTTGTCCATCTTTATTTCAGGTTTGCTTTTTCCCCATGTGAGAGCTCCAATCTTTCTTTGGCTCTCCCTAACATTTTTAACAAGTTAGAATTTTAAGGGCTTACTCACTTCCCCGTTCACTGTGAGAATTCTGTCCTTTGGCTGCTTAGACAGCCTGTTGATGCCACAGCAGTTCGCACAAGGGAATCCCCATTAACTTCTGTTGATTTGAATTGAAGGTCGGAAAACCTGAAGTTCTCGACACAGATCCTTGTGCGAAGAGTATTTCGGGGCCAGCAGCGAGCGCCTTCACTTCGCCGCTGGCCGCAAATTCCGGGCCAAAAAAAATAAAGATTGCTGACTATGATACCCTCTTTCTTTTTTCAGTTATGATGATGTAAAAGCCACTATATTGTCTGTGAACAGATTACCAATGCTGACTGCGCTTCCTCCATGCTATGAATAATCCTCTCCCCGTTTAAAAGGACTCCTGTCTATAATTTATAACATTAGCTGAACAATCAGATTTCTACATTTTTCTGGTTTGCCGGGATCGGGAGTGCACTGCATCATTGCAGGGTTTAGTTGTGTGTGAAAATATGTGATGGAATCCCGTTGAACTGTAGCCATGTGAGAGATACGAAATTTGCTGAAAACTGGATTGTATATCACTGCTGGCAGAAATTTCTGAGATGATGGAAAGAAGCCAATGATTCAAAATAATTTAACAAAACCAGCATCATCTATTGCTCCAGAGAATTATAAATAAAAATACATGAAAACTCTATTGACCCTGAAGGCAAATAATCAGCACTTATTTCACACAAAAAATATAAAGATACCGTCACTTAGCGACAAAAAACTACAGTCTTTTTTATTAGCCTGATCAGCACTCCGCAAGTATGTTTACACCAGTATTAGCACTGAGTGAAGATAGAAACACCAATAAGAAAGCGCTCTGTATATCTGTACATATACCCGTTTGGTATTCTGCACCTATAGGTTATGTTTTGAATATGACGCCAGTAGCTTTACCCCACTCATATTTTCTCAGAGAGAAGTCTCGTCCATCAGAATGGGCAGCTAACTATTGCAGAACCAAATGTGTTTGGTCGTGGGTTTACCACAGTACAGAACTGAGGGAAACACATAGTACACTATCATTGAAAAATCTAGTTTTATTTACAAATTAGATTCATCACTAAACAATAGTAAATCTTTTACCCATCTCAAAACACTATAAAGTAAGTGTTACTGTAACCAGTACTATAGGGCGCAGCTCCTCACCAAAACCAGCGCGTGTTCACTTAAAAAGTATGTTACTTTGCTTTAGTAAAAAGAAGTGGTTGAATGGCCACTTCCATTGACTACTAACTTCCGAGCCCATTCTTCCTCAGAGGCTGGACTAAAGGGACAGTTTTAGTGTCTATAGTTTGAATACATTAATTACACTCGATTACGCCCCCAAATGAACAGCCACATGTTCGTTGGAAAGTTGCAATCATCTGGGCTCCAATATAGTGACCATGGAGCTGGCATATAAAATATCATTTGAGTTAACAATTTTCATCTCTATGAAAATGAAAAGAGGTGTTTCTAAACTAGATAAAAGTAAAGGGTGGCGGGGCGAATTCCCTCAGCTGTTTTGCTGAACTCCCACAACAGCTTGTAAAATGGATGCGACCCATATGTTCAGGGTCCCAATCTTCTTTGGGAATTTCACTTGGCTTTTGTAAGGGCAGAGCCTCTGCCTGCCCCTTACAGGGGCACATGCAGAGGGGGCAAGGCCAGAGACTTCATATGTTGGGAATTCCATCTTCCAGCGACCCATCATGTACCCAGTGACACAAGTCATGCTATCCTCAAGAAGGGTGGAATTGGGCCCCCACTGGGATGGAGGAGGGTGTGTCTGGGCTAGAACATAAGAACATAAGAAATAGGAGCAGGAGTAGGCCAATCGGCCCCTCGAGCCTGCTCCGCCATTCAATAAGATCATGGCTGATCTGAAAAGTGGTCTGGATTCCTGAAGACGGTGAGAATTAGTTATAAAGTTTTATGCATCAACTACTTTAAAAGGGACCAAGGGGAAGCATGCATGGGGTCTCTGGAGGTGGGGAGCTGAGTAACTCCCTGACCGCAGCCAGGTGCCGGAGGCGCCCAAGATGTGCTCATACAGAAGCCAGGTGGCCCCATGCAAATGAGATGTCTTCCTACTGACTCTGTAAACTCCAGCAGGGTCAGTGCCGGAGGCCACCAGCAGGCATGATCCTGGTGTAATTGCCAGGATCACGGTCTGCACATTTTTAGGATCACAAAGTCGACATTTTTGTTGGGGTTTTTTTTTTTTAAAAAGAAGAATTATCACATACTGTGTATTTTCACTGGTGCACCGTGCACTCACTTCAGGCCTATAGTTCTGTCACTGGGATAAGAGAGCTGCATTTAGTCGTGTAAATGCACAGAGTCAACTCATGGATGCTGGCCTTCCAAAATCCATAATCAATCCGACCAAGTTGAAAAGCAGCCACACATTGGACAAGAATGAACCCAGACTATTCTTGCTCACCTATAACGGAAAGTAAACTAGCAAGACTTGTAGGAGTTGGGAGCAGGTCATTGCTTCCCAATGTATAATACATGGTACAAGATGAACAGAGTTTAAGCAGGAAAACACTAAAGTATCATGCAACAAAATAAGCATTAATCTGGAAAGACAGCAGAGTCTACAATAAGATAATACAGTAGCTAAGAATTATCCATATCATATTTGACAACCTTCCCACAGTTCATGAAAGGTGAGTATTTATGAGTAAGCTATTAGACTGCATGCCTGCTCTTCTTGTGACTTTTGGCTGCCAGTTGGTGTAATACATTGGTTCAGTATGCTTTTCTTTTCCGTAATTGCTTTCTATATTTAACACTAACCTAATTTTCCACAATTCTAATTTGGTGATAAATATACTGCGGTGATGGGTTTCATGTTCCGACACTGCAGTAGCATAAGATTAAAGTTGCAGTTGCTCGTATCTATGCCCAGATGACAAATGTATCCCATGTGTGCCCAATATAAATCACTTCTTAAGATCTGTATTCAGTCTGTTGATTACAGCTAGAGTACATCAATCAAATTCTAATCACAATTGCTATGGACTTATTTAATAAGAAACCTTTGCTGCATAGTTGTGTCAGAAGCACTTAATGTACTCTTGTCCTCAGTTATTCTAATATTTCTGCACCAATTTGTCTCCCACCTCCATTTAAATTTTTTATTTTACCTTCTTGCGGCTCTCCTCCACCCTGTTCCCCTACACATCTGGCAAGCTGCTTCCAGGCCTCTGCCATTTTTGGGTCAACAACTCGCCTCTGCTGAATAAATTGCCCTCTGCTACAGTACTTGCATTGATACATCTTTTGCGGTTTACTAATGCTGAACATGGAAGGAAATGACCGAATATTGAATTATCATCATCGGCCATTGCAAAGCTGAATTAAAATCAATTTCACTGTATAAATATTTAAGTACTTTTAGTTGTGTTAAAGACATTTAGAAATGTTTTCTGCAGCTATAGGTGGTTATGTCTGGGAGTTAGTGAGCTTAAAATCAGCAGAAGACATGAGTACAGAAGCTTACAGGATTCAAATCTACCTTTTCCGTCATTTTTGTTAGCCTGGTAATAAGAACATAACAACTAGGAGCAGGAGGCGGCCATTTGGCCCCTCGAGCCTGTTCCGCCATTCAATAAGATCATGGCTGATTTTTTACCTCATCTCCACTTTCCTGCACTAGCCCCATATCCCTTGATTCCCTTAATATTCAAAAATCTATCGGTCTCTGTCTTGAATATACTCAACGACAGCCTCCACAGCCCTCTGGGGTAGGGAATGCCAAAGATTCACCACCCTCTGAGTGAAGAAATTTCTCCTCATCTCAGTCCTAAATGGCCAACCCCTTATTCTGAGAATGTGACCCCTGGTTCTAGACTCCCCAGCCAGGGGAAACATCCTCCCAGCATCCACCCTGTCAAGCCCTGTAAGAATTTTGTATGTTTCAATGGGATCACCTCTTATTCTTCTAAACTCTAGAGAATATAGGCCTAGTCTATTCAATCTCTCCTCATAGGACAATTCCCCCATCCCAGGAACCAGTCTGGTGAACCTTTGTTGCGCTTCATATTGTCAATCAAAGACTGAGTCAGACTAGGCCGAGTAAAGTTCAGTGTAAAATCACTGAATGATAGCTTACCGCTTAGTTCTTCCTCCAAGTTCTTTATTAGTTTCATCCAAAGGTGCGAAGTAGTTTCGACCTCACACCAACAATGAACTAGTATAGTGTAAACCAGGTGTTAAGGCCTGATCGGACTCTGAAGCAAAGCAGCATGAAGTGCCCTCTTCCAAGGAGTCTCACCCCACTTTGCTGTAGTGTCAGGCTGGGCGATTCTATGTTCAGGCTGCATTCACATTATTAACTGCAACATTGGTGCGACTGAAACCACTTCGTACTGAAGCTGCAGTCGTAGTGTAAAGGCATTCATTTTACACCAAAGCAGTATGACATGGTTTAGCAAGGTTCAGATTCTCTTAAGCTCCTGATAAAGATTCCTGAAATTGCAGGTTTGAACCAACCAGGTATTCACTACAATTTTGCTCTTCAATTTGGATTCAGGGTCACCCCCGCTGCAGAAAAGGATTTCACCCACTATTCAAAAAAACATTCAAGATCAATGCACAATGCTACACCAGAGATACTGAAACCTGAGGGAGTTAGCAAGTCACTGCTTAGAGATGGGATTATTATAAAATATATTATATTTTTAAATGAGTTAAGTTTTCTCTGTTTGTATGTGAGGCGGCCCTTTTTCATTATCACACTGTTATCCCTAAATATGGGCAGGGAGGAGAAAGTGACGAACAATGGAACTGAACTCCCCCATTGGCTCTCCCTACCCTACCCCTGAACCTATGTTTCTCTTCCATTCCCCCCCGCACCCCCCCCCCCATGTCCTCTCTAAGCTCATCTTGTTCATGAGCGCCATCTCCTGCTCCCTTGACTCCATTGCCACTAAACTGCTGACCACCCAACTTCCTTACCTGATCCCCATGCTAGCGGGCATCATAAATGGTTCCCATCTCAGGCACTGTTCCCTCCCTTTTAAAACTGTCACCATCATTCCCCTCCCACGCAAAAATACCCTCGATCCCTCCGCCCCCATCGCCAATTTCCCTTTCCGCTCCAATGTCCTTCAACGTGTTGGCGCTTCCCAAATCTGTACCTATCTTTCCCGCAACTCCCTGTTTGAAATTCTCCAATCATGTTTCCGCCCCTGTAAAGTATCAAAACGACTCTTACCAAAGTCACAAATGGCATCCTATGTGACTCAATGTGGTGCATGATCTCTTTTCAACCTCTCTGCAGTCTTTGAGATGGTTAACCACATCGTTCTCCTCCAATGCCTCTCCTTCATAGCCCAGTTCAGCGAGACTTCCCTTGGTTGGTTCCAATCTTGCCTATCAGATCACAGCCGCAGTATCTTCCCACCCCATTACTTCCAAATCTGTCTTTGGCCTCTTCACTTCCTCATCTACATGCTGCCCAATGGCAACATCATCTGCAGACATGGGGTCAGCTTCCACATGTACGCTGATGACACCCAGCTCTGCTTCATCATCATCTCTCTTGACTACTCCACTGCCTCGGTGTTCTGCCACAAACTCTGTACCCTTGTCACTATTCCATGGAAAGAAAGAACTTGCATTTACATAGCGCCTTTCACGACCTTAGGACCTCCCAAAACTCTTTACCGCCAATGAATACTTTTAAAGTGGAGTCGCTGTTTTAATGGAAATGCAGCAGTCAATTTGTGCACAGCAAACTCTCACAAATAGCTATGTGATAACAGTCAGGTAATCTGTTTTAGTGGTGTTGATCAAGGGATAAATATTGGCAGGACATCGGAGAGAACTCACCTGCTCTTCTTTGAATAGTGCCATGGGATCTTTTACGTCCACCTGAGAGGGCAGATGGGGCCTTGGTTTAACATCTCATATGAAAGACAGAACCTCCGGCTGTGCAGTGCTCCCTCAGTACTGCACTGAAGGGGGTAATTTTAACCCCCAAAAATGGGTGGGTTGTTAAAATGTTAAAAATCTCAAACCCGAACCCAACCCGCCTACTTCCGGTTTTAACGGAGGTTGGCAACAAACCCGCTCCCAAATGGTGGGTTGCTCGTTTAAATATTTGAATGAGGCGGTGTGCCTCAGATTTTCTCTCTCTTCCAGCTCTAATGCTGGCCAGCTGGGTTTCCCAGGCCTCGGGAAACTCGCAGTAAAGGGAGGCGAGGACTGCTGCATGGATGAGGTAAGTGCCTTTGCAGCACCACTTGTGGGCCAGTAAAAGCAAGAGTGTTCCACTGACGCCCCCCCACCCCAACAGCTAACTCGCTTCGCTTTCCATGATAGGAACCCCACCAACCCCGCACCATCACCAACTGCACCCCCTGCCCGATTCACCGACAACCCCCTCCCCGCGATCACCGACACCCCTCCCCCGTGATCACCACTCCCCCCAATCACCGACCCCCCCATTCCCCCAATCACCGACCCCCCCCGATCACCGACCCCCCATTCCCCCGATCACCGACCCCCCTGCCCCATCACCGACCCCCCCGATCACCGACCCCCCTCCCCGATCCCCCCGATAACCTCCTCCCTCCCCCGATCACCGACCCCCCTCCCCGATCACCGACCCCCTCGCCGCGATCACCGACCCCCCATTCCCCCGATCAACGACCCCCCCGATCACCGACCCCCCCCGATCACCCGATCACCTCCCCCCTCCCCGATCACCGACCCCCCATTCCCCCGATCACCGACCCCCCTGCCCACCGACCCCCCTCCCCGATCACCCCGATAACCTCCTCCCTCCCCCGATCACCGACCCCCCTCCCCCGATCACCGACCCCCCTCGCCGCGATCACCGACCCCCCATTCCCCCGATCACCGACCCCCCCTCCCCCGATCACCGACCCCCCCTCCCCCAATCACCGACCCCCCCTCCCCCAATCACTGACCCCCCCTCCCCCAATCACTGACCCCCCCTCCCCCCGATCACCGACCCCTCCCCCGATCACCGAACCCCCCTCCCCCCCGATCACCCCTCCCCCCCGATCACCGACCCCCCCTCCCCCCGATCACCGACACCCCTACACCGTCCCCCCCAATCTATGCCCCCAATCTCTCTCTGACCCACGGGTTTACCCCCCAATCCTCCAAACCACAGTGCACCCAGCACACCCACCCCTGCCTGCTTGCATCTGCACTGTCTATGTGTCTCAACACTTTAAATCTCTGCATCATGCCTCCTCTCAATCTTCTTTTCTGTATTGAAAACAAGTTTGGTTTATTAATTCTGCCTCATAACTTAAAGCCTCAAGTTCAAAATATCCCTTTTGGCCTTCTTTTAGCAAGTTTAGAATAACTTGTTTGATTTACAATCAAATGCTATTAAGATGCATCCAGTACTTGATTAACATTATTTACAGCAGCCTCACATTGACTTGATACCGGGAGTGAATCGTTAACTAACCCTCAAACCTTTTGCTTTTTCACTAGTGTACACGTCCCTTCAATGTATACAGGTTTTCAGTTTCCTATTCCTACCTGCCACAGGTGCTACAACTGATGTTCAAATACTTACAACTCAAGCTGAACATAGAAACAACTGCATCCATTGAAGTTAAAGACAGAATGCGGAGAGGGCACATTTTTTCTAATCATATACATATGAACTTTAAAAAAAATGAGTCTTCTAAGTAGAACAAAAATTATCAAGTTTATCAAAAAAGTGGCTGTTTCTGAAGTAAAGAAATCTCATTTAGTCCTTTGAAATTTTGTTTTTGGAAAATTGGTACTACAACACTTGAAGCAATGCTGGAACCTGTCAAGATGTGTGCGAGTATTAGTTGTAAAGACTGCAGACTGACTTACATAAAAAGACTTGCATTTATATAGCGCCTTTCATGACCACTAGGCGTCTCAAAACGCTTTACAGCCAATGAAGTACTTTTGAAGTGTAGTCACTGTGGTAATGTGGGATATGCGGCAGCCAATTTGTGCACAGCAAGCTCCCACAAACAGCAATGTAATAATGACCAGATAATCTGTTTTTGTTATGTTGATTGAGGGATAAGTATTGGCCAGGACACTGGGGATAACTCTCCTACTCTTCTTCGAAATAGTGCGATGGGATTTTTTACGTCCACCCGAGAGAGCAGACGGGGCCTCAGTTTAATGTCTCATCCGAAAGACGGCACCTCCGACAGTGCAGCACTCCCTCAGCACTGCACTGGAGCGTCAGCCTAGCTTTATGTGCTCAAGTCCCTGGAGTGGGACTTGAACCCACAACCTTCTGACTCAGGCGAATGTGCTACCCACTGAGCCAGAGCTGACACTACATGAAGTTGCCTGCACAAGCACTGCAGCCACTTGATGTAGCAGGAAGTCAATACAAAAGGAATGCTGTACAAGAACTTCACACATCAGGGTTTCAAAACAACTCCAAGCTGTTGGGATGCCTTAGCTATTCCACCTCAAGTAACATATCATGGCAACCTATCCATTCATGGAATTTGAGATATTTCACAGTAGATGAACATCCAACCATGTCAGTGAGCTTAACACAATCACGTTTGCTTGCTTGTCCTTATGCACGAGCAGAGCTGTCTACATTAGGCGAACGCTTGCCACAAAATTTTCAGCTGTCAATACCTGGGGCATTTCCTCGCGTCAAAAATAATAAGGACAGTTAAAAGCAGATCATCACATGGGCCACAGTGACCAAGATAGAGGCCTCATAATATTAGCTGAGGCCAGTCAGCAGTTTGTCAGTCTGCTCTCGGAGCTGGGAAATGGTTCACATCTTGGTTAATTTAAAGCAGAGAAGGGGAGAAAGCATTTACACAAAAAGTAGGCTATTACATACCCAAATAAAGCACGTGTTTATGGCAGGTCACGGAGCTTATGAAAATGTTTATTTTTAATGCCAGTAGCATTTCCCAAATTGCAAATAAAAATGTTAATTGAAAATGAGTTCTGTACTTTATGTTTTTGAACATTATGCAGTATATTGTGGTCTGAGTTGTGTCCTACTGTGATGCAATGGTCTCGCTAATGAATAATTTAGCTATAGCTGAACTGAAGTAATTGTTTAACAACTTGAAGCAGATTCAAAGACTATTCAGATAATAGTATACCAGCTTTTCATTCCAATGCTGTGAATTACATCATCACAGGTTCAACAATATATGTTTTCCTTATTAGTCAAGCAAGGAACCCAAAAATAAGTTTTGCACTGCAGTATTTGCCTTGCAAAATAATTGCTTTTCTTTAGTGATTTTAATGAAGAGAAGCCAAAATGGAATGTGCATTTAGATATTCTGGATTATGTTAATACTCTTCAGTGTCCATTCCATCTTCTCCTTGATGCTGCCAACTTGAATATTGCTCCTGTTTGAGAGTCTTTCTACATACGAGCATTGCTGTGCACATTCAAAATCCTCCCAAAATGCAGAGTAGCCCATTCAGTTATTGAGATTTTTCTGTACCACTGTACAAGATTCGAATTCTTGGCTGGGGCTGGGTTGGGTGAGGGTGGGGAGAAATACTGACTGTGAGAATGAGATCTCAATTCCATACAAGAACAAACAAATTCACTTGCATTTATATAGCGTCTTTCACATTTTCAGGACATCTCAAGGTGCTTTACAACCAATGAATTACTTTTGAAGTGTGGTCACTGTTGTTTGGTAGGTAAACAGGGCAGCCAAATTGGCACACATCACGGTTCCACAAACAGCAATATGAATGACCATTAATCTGTTTTTGGTGCTGTTGACTGAGGGATAAATGTTGGCCAGGACACCAGGAGAACACCCCTGCTGTTCTTCAAATAGTGCCATGAGACTTTTTATGTCCTCGAGGGGGCAGATCGGGCTTTAGTTTTCATGTTTCCGCCGGTTGGCAGCACCTTGGACAATGCATCAGCCCCTCAATGCAGCACTGGAGTGTCGGTCTAAATTATGTGCTCAAGTCCTGCAGTGGGACTTGAACCTACTGCCTTCTGACTCAGCCAAGAGAGCCACCAAACGTGTGAGTAACCCACTGAATGCTGCAGGATTGGTAGGCCTGCACATGAATGAAATAAAAGCAGAAAACCCCTGACATGGATCTTGTCATTCATGTGAAAATGACTTATGTAATAATACTGGGCGGCCTGCTGGTGGCGCTGTCCAGGGAGAGTATAAATACTCAGGCATGGGCCCAGCTTGTGCAGGGCATTCTTTAACAGGAACTAGTGAAGGACACAACTAGATCTCCATGTTTAAAAACAGTTGATTAAAGCCTTGTTTAATACTCAGACCAAGTGCCTAGTAGTTTTCTTGTGTCAACCCCCGCCCCCAACTCCACTTCACAAATTCTTGTAGATCATGAAAAAATCTCCTGATGCAATGTCGTGACTCTACTTGGATTTTTACAGAAGTCTGATGATAATACAGAATTCAGAGTTACCTTACAATTGAGGAAGACTCTCAACTCACACTGGAAGATCAAAACAATCTGTTTATATCATGGTCTCTAGAATGAAACGAAGAGTCAGAGCTACTGACCTGTCTGAGCCATTCCATGCACATTCAAATTTGTCAAAGATGCAGTCGTTCTCATAGAGAGAGCAAAGCTTACTCCGGAGGTAATCATGAACCTGTTTTTAAAAAAAAATTAGCAACATTAACATTAAGCAATTGAAAGAATACCATAGCAACAGTAAATTACTAGTAATTAGCAACATAATTTAAGCACAAGATTTTAAACCAATTACAATTAACACAATGAAAGCATAATCAATATATTTCTTCCCACATGAAATATATCACTGCCAAAATCAGTGTCCAATTATATGAATGCTTCAAATTGATCATAGCACTTTTAGGCAATCCTTTCTGTGCCAAGTATGCAATTACCATTAACTGTTCTGCTCATGTGGCATTTCCTGAAAATGTAACTATACTCTTAGAATATTAAAACAGCTTTTTATGACTGTAAATGTACATCAGATATAAGCCACACTGTGACAGCGAATGACCATTAGATACAAGGTACACTGACAATGAATGTGCATTAGATCGGTCAGGCTGACCATGAATGTGTAGTAGATAGAAACTAGACCAACAGTGAATATGCTTTAGATGTAAGCCAGGTTGTGGAAGTGAATGTACATGAGATAGAATGCAGACTGTACCAGTGAATGTGTGCCAGATAGAATGCAGACTGTACCAGTGAATGTGCATTAGATAGAATGCAGACTGTACCAGTGAATGTGCATTAGATAGAATGCAGACTGTACCAGTGAATGTACATGAGATAGAATGCAGACTGTACCAGTGAATGTGCATTAGATAGAATGCAGACTGTACCAGTGACTGTGCATTAGATAGAATGCAGACTGTACCAGTGAATGTGCATTAGATAGAATGCAGACTGTACCAGTGAATGTACATGAGATAGAATGCAGACTGTACCAGTGAATGTACATGAGATAGAATGCAGACTGTACCAGTGACTGTGCATTAGATAGAATGCAGACTGTACCAGTGAATGTGCATTAGATAGAATGCAGACTGTACCAGTGAATGTGTGTCAGATAGAATGCAGACTGTACCAGTGAATGTGTGCCACATAGAATGCAGACTGTGCCAGTGAATGTGTGCCACATAGAATGCAGACTGTGCCAGTGACTCTGCATTAGATAAAATGCAGACTGTACCAGTGAATTTGCATTAGATAGAATGCAGACTGTACCAGTGACACTGCATTAGATAGAATGCAGACTGTACCAGTGACTGCATTAGATAGAATGCAGACTGTACCAGTGAATGTGCATTAGATAGAATGCAGACTGTACCAGTGAATGTGCATTAGATAGAATGCAGACTGTACCAGTGAATGTCAGATAGAATGCAGACTGTACCAGTGAATGTACATGAGATAGAATGCAGACTGTACCAGTGAATGTGCATTAGATAGACTGCAGACTGTACCAGTGAATGTGTGCCACATAGAATGCAGACTGTGCCAGTGACTCTGCATTAGATAAAATGCAGACTGTACCAGTGAATGTGCATTAGATAGAATGCAGACTGTACCAGTGACTCTGCATTAGATAAAATGCAGACTGTACCAGTGAATGCGCATTAGATAGAATGCAGACTGTGCCAGTGACTCTGCATTAGATAAAATGCAGACTGTACCAGTGAATGTGCATTAGATAGAATGCAGACTGTACCAGTGAATGTGTGCCAGATAGAATGCAGACTGTGCCAGTGACTCTGCATTAGATAAAATGCAGACTGTACCAGTGAATGCGCATTAGATAGAATGCAGACTGTGCCAGTGACTCTGCATTAGATAAAATGCAGACTGTACCAGTGAATGCGCATTAGATAGAATGCAGACTGTACCAGTGACTGTGCATTAGATAGAATGCAGACGGTACCAGTGAATGTGCATTAGATAGAATGCAGACTGTACCAGTGAATGTGTGTCAGATAGAATGCAGACTGTACCAGTGAATGTGCATTAGATAGCATGCAGACTGTACCAGTGAATGTGTCAGATAGAATGCAGACTGTACCAGTGACTGTGCATTAGAATGCAGACTGTACCAGTGAATGTGTGTCAGATAGAATGCAGACTGTACCAGTGAATGTGCATTAGATAGAATGCAGACTGTACCAGTGAATGTGTGTCAGATAGGATGCAGACTGTACCAGTGAATGTGCGTCAGATAGAATGCAGACTGCACCAGTGACTGTGTTACATCGTTATATTATCACATCGTTAAATGGAACTACTTGTTACATTATTATATGGAACTACTTTGGTTAGTGCATTTATACTGCTATGTGGCAAACTGTGTCAGGCAGTGCACAGTGCAAGGTCGGACATCATGTATCACTCTGCACCATGCGGCAGCAACATCATGAAAGCACCGAGTAAAAGCTGTAAACTAAAATGAGTTAAAAGTGTCTGTATTACATAGTAATACGAACACAAGGGGACACAACATGGTGGCAGCGGTATAAGTGAGTACAACTTGTGCCATACTAACTATGAATAAGACGAAAAGTGAATATATGAGCTGATCATGAGTGCCGGTGTCTGCGGAATTGAGTGTGAATCGTACGTGCAACTAAGATGGCGGCTGCCGCGGCACTGACTGCGCAAATGCAACCCCTCATGAACTGGGAAGCCGACAATATAGTAGAGGCATTCCGCAAGTTCAAACAGAAATGTGATCTTACATTCAAAAGCTTCCTGAAGGGTACTGCCGACGAGGAAAGGGTTAGTTACATTCTGTTGTGGGCAGGAGAAAAAGTTCTAGATTTGTATAATAGCTGGAGTTTGACTGAAGAGGAAAAGGAAAACCCTGAGACAATCTTTAAGAAATTCAGCAACCATCTAGAGCCTAAATCCAATCACCGTATACAGATACAAATTCCAGAGTCTAAGACAGGAACTCGGCGAAACAGTTGACAATTTCTTAACAAGGCTGAGAAATGAAGCCAGCAAGTGTGCATTTAAGGAAATGGAGGAAAGGCTTGTGGACCAGCTGATATGGGGGTCAGCGCATGCAGAGGTACAAAAAGCCCTGATAGGGAAAGAAAAGCTCGAAATAACAGAGGCTATAGATACTGCGAGAGCTCATGAAGCCATGAAGCAACAAATGAGAATGCTGATTTCTCAAACAGCTGACATGCGGACGGCTTCTGAGACGGACAACAGAGTGGATACAGTGAGAGAAAAGTACAACACACAAAGACATGCACATGACAACGGGAGAAACATGTACAGAAACTGTGGTAGACCGCACGATTATACAGACAGGAGGAAATGTCCAGCATATGGAACAAGCTGCAATGCATGTGGCAAACTAAACCACTGGGAAAAAAGGTGAAGAACGAAGAAAAAAGGAACATACATCAAAAACAAAGGCAGACAGCAGAACCAGAGAAAGAAACACAATATCCATGCCATGGATGAGCAGGATGATGATGATTATGGTCATGACAATACACTAAACATCGAAGCCATAAAGGTACAGCTTCACGAGCCAGAGCAGAAAATACTCCGAGGAGAGAATTGCACACCATCATCCAAATCGAAAAGTGGATCAAAGGTCAGCCCACAACCATCAACTTAAAGTTGAAGCTGGACACAGGGGCTCAGAGCAACATTCTCCCATTGAGACTGTACCAGCAGATCATTCCCGAAAACTTGAGAGAAGATGGCTACCCGAAAAACAGTTGTTTAAAGGCAAGTAATGTCACGCTGACAGCATACGGGGGGAGTGAGATTAAACAACTCGGAATAACCTTTGTCAAAGGGACACATAAAAGAAAGATCAACTGCATGTTCTATGTCACCGACACTGAGGAGCCAGCGATCCTGGGATTAAACAGCTGTGAGAAGTTGAGATTGATCTCCGTGAATCACGAGCTGATGAAAACGTCACTGAGGATAGACAGCAACACCCTGCTGGAAAATCGCCCACAAATCAAGAGTAAAAAAGACTTGATAGACATGTATCCGGAATGTTTCGATGATACAGTGGGATGCTTTGGAGATTTCCAATACCACATCACCATCGATCCAGAGGTAAAGCCCATTATCAATGCTCCACGAAAAGTACCCATCGAGCTGAAGACAAAGCTTGAAAGAGAGCTAAAGGAGATGGAAGAAAAGGGAGTGATCGTAAAGGTCACTGAACCCACAGACTGGGTAAACTCAATTGTGGTACGAGAAAAGCCAAATGGGCGTCTCAGGATATGTTTGGACCCCAAAGATCTAAACCAGGCGATAAAGAGGGACCACTATCCCACCCCAACGCTAGAGGAGATTACGCCATCACTGGCAGGAGCCAAGGTTTTCTCAAAACTAGATGCCAGAAATGGATATTGGAACGTGAAGCTGGATGAGGAATCAACAACAGAGACAACATTCAACACACCATTTGGGCGTTACAAATTCCTGCGGTTACCATTCGGGTTAAAGGTCAGTCAAGATATCTTTCAACAGAAAGTAGACGAGACATAGAGAGGCTGTGGAGGAGCTATAGGAATAGCTGATGATATTCAGATCTATGGAGAAGATGAAAGAGACCATGATATGCACCTACATGAGGCCATGGAGCGTACCAGGAAGGCTGGCATCAAGTTAAATGCCGATAAGTGCATAGTTAAAGTCAAGGAATGCCAATTCTTCGGTATGATTTACACCCCAGAGGGAGTCAAGCCAAATCCTGAGAAGATTGCGGCGATTGCTCAAATGAAACCACCCAAAGATAAGAAAGGGCTAAGGAGTTACCTCGGCTTGATCCAATACATGAGTTCTTTCATCCCAAACATGTCGGAACATACAACAAATTTCAGAGAGCTAATGAAAGAAGACGCCGAATACCAGGGGTCTGAATCACACGAAAGGAATTTCAAACAGCTTAGAGAACTGTTGTGCAAAGAAACAAGTCCGTCATATTATGACAGAAAAAAACCAGTCACTCTGCAAGTAGACGCTTCTACCAGAGGACTAGGGGCAGCTCTTGTGCAGGAAGGAGAGCCAATAGCTTTTGCATCAAAGGTCTTGACGTCAGCCGAGACGAGATACGCCAACATAGAAAGAGAACTATTAGCAGTAGTGTATGGATACGAGAAATTCCATACTTACCTGTATGGAAGGCAGTTTACAATAGAGAGTGACCATCGTCCACTAGAACAGATCTATAAGAAGAATCTGTGCAAAGCACCTGCAAGACTGCAAAGATTACTTCTAAGGCTCCAAAGCTATGACTTCACGCTTAAATATAAGCCAGGAAAGGAAATGGTGCTAGCAGATGCGTTGTCTCGATTGTCACCATATGAGAAACACGAGGTGGAGGGTCTAACAGTAAAAATCCACCACCGAGTGAGTGTTACCCCTACAAAGTTCAGTCAAATCAGAGATGAGACTAGCAAAGATGAGGAATTGCAACTACTCACACAAGTGATACAGGGGTGGCCGGAGAGAATCCAGCAGGTACAGGCGACAATTCGTCAATACTGGATGATTAGAGACGATATTGCAGTAGAAGACGGTATTCTCCTTGCTGGATCGAGGATCATCGTGCCAAAGACGATGCAGACAGAACTTCTCCATCTAATACATGAAGGCCACATGGGAATGGAGAAATGCAAGCTGAGAGTCAGATCAGCTGTATACTGGATAGGCATGTACAAAAATATCGAACAGATGGTTTCTGCATGTGGTATATGCCAGAAATACAGAAATGCACAACAGAAAGAGATGATACCTAGTGAAATACCGTCAAGACCATGGCACACTGTTGGGGCAGATCTCTTCATGTGCAATCAAGAATGGTATCTTATAGTGGTAGATTACTATTCCAAGTTTCCTTTTGTGAGAAGCATGAAAGATCTGAGAGCCACAACTACCACCAGAATTGCAAAGAACTTGTTTGCTGAACAAGGAATCTCAGAAAAGGTAATCTGTGACAATGGAACCCAGTTCACATCGAGTGAATTCAGAGCTCTGGCAGAAAAGTATGGGTTCAAAATAGTAACCTCATCCTCACATTTCCCAAGGGGACACGGGTTCATCGAAAGACAGATCCAGACTGTCAAGAGAACTCTCATCAAAAGTAGTGAGATGGGGGAAGACCAAGACCTTGCCCTCCTATCACTCAGATCAACACCACTGAAAGCAGACATGAAATCACCTGTGAAATTGCTGAATGGGAGGAAGTTTAAGACTACCCTACCAGCAAAAATACATCCTCCCCAGGACCAGGAGGATTTCAGACAGAAGCTGGCAGAAGCACAAGTCGTAGGGAGCAAATATTACGACAAACATGCAAAGATGCGACCAGAATTGCTGAATGGGCAATCAGTGCATATGCAAGACCTGGTGTTGAAAACCTGGAATCCAGCCAAGGTCATTGGAAAAGCTGATACTCCAAGATCCTACTTCGTAGAGAGCGAACCTGGTAACCAATACAGACAGAACAGACTCCACATCAGACCTTCACCTGAACTGGTTAGGCAGCAGACAACATCAGCAACATTGACAACACCAGCTACTACAAGCAGTACAAGGCCAGAAACAAGCGCCACAAATCAAACAACCGCGAGCATGCACATTCCAACTCAAGTGCGACAGCAACAACAACAAGAGCGGAACACACCAAAACACCGCAGAGAGGAGTGGTCACCACCAAATCATCCACAAGATGGAGGGACAACATCCAACCACCTGAGCGATATCGCGAATAAGAAAACTCACGATTCTTTGTATTTGATAATAATAGTTTAGATATATTTTTAAAATTAAATTAAATTTCATGTTTTAGTGTTTTGAGAAAGAGGGATGTTACATCGTTATATTATCACATCGTTAAATGGAACTACTTGTTACATTGTTATATGGAACTACTTTGGTTCGTGCATTTATACTGCTATGTGGCACACTGTGTCAGGCAGTGCACAGTGCAAGGTCGGACATCTTGTATCACTCTGCACCATGCAGCAGCAACATCATGAAAGCACTGAGTAAAAGCTGTAAACTAAAATGAGTTAAAAGTGTCTGTATTATGTAGTGATCAATAGCATGTCATTCTATAGTGGACACTAGGTGGAGCCGTAGAGCTGTATATAGCTGTATGTATAAGACTACACTACCCAGCTATATATTATATTAAGACTACATTACCCATGAGGCTAGGCTACCCACAAGGCAGCAGTCAAGATGGAAGCCTCTACAAGATGCTGTACAAGTCCACATGTGCTCAATAAAGTAACTAGCAAAAGCTAGCTGTGTTCATAATAAGAATGTCTATTTATTAATGAACATAACATGGTACCAGGGTGGTGAAGATCTGCTGAAAATTGTGAAAAGCGACATGGAGAATTTGAAGCCACCAGAGCGTTTGAATCTCACAGAAAAAATCGACTACAACTGGCAGACTTTTAAACAGCAATTCGAACTCTACATTGCAGCCATCGGATTCGGTACAAAGCCAGACGCAAGGAAGATAGCGTTGCTGCTCACGGTTGCAGGCCCACAGGCGATAGAAGTATTTAATACATTTGTATTTAATCCAGTGGAGAACAGAGAAAAATTAGAAGATGTGCTAAAAAAATTTGATGCACATTGCTCTCCCAAAAAGAATGAGACCTATGAAAGATACATGTTCTGTTCAAGGACACAGCAACAAAATGAGACTTTTGATAGCTTTATAACTGATCTGAAACTGAAAGCACAGACATGTAATTTCTCTGAGCTGAAATCATCCATGATTCGTGACCAGTGTTTGGTATTCATGATAAAAAAAAGTCAGGGAACGTCTGTTGAGAGAAACCGAACTAAATTTGGAAAATGCGGTGAAAATATGCCAAGCCAGCGAGCTAGCTCGAAAGCACGCGAAGACTTTCAGTGAAATCAATAATGATGCGATTGTAATGAGTGATAATGCTGCTGTCGGTGCTGTGTCCTACAAGGAGAAGAAACGTGGGCAGAACAGAAATGAAAAGCAATCGGAGGATGACAAATTTTTAATTGTAAACGCTGTGGTTACAAACACCAGTTAAGACAATGCCCAGTGTTTGTAAAAATGTGCACAAAGTGTAATGGAAAGAATCACTTTGCCAAACAATGCTTTTCAAAAGTAAAAACAACGAAAGGGCAACGAGTTAATGTAATTGAGGACACTGATTTAAGTGAGACATTTTTTGTAGGAATGGTGTCATGTGACAATATCAAAAAGGATACAGAAAATGTGCAGCCCTCAGAAATGGACAATGCTGAACATAAAGTTAATGCAGTAAAAGAGGACAAATGGATGATCCCACTGCAGGTAAATGGAGCATTAGTTACCTTGAAACTAGACACTGGGGCAAAAGCAAACTTAATCAGTATGAGTGACATTAACAATATGAAAGAAAAGCCCAAAATACAGAAAAAGTCAGTACTACTGAAGGACTATAATGGACAGAAAATAGATAGCTTAGGTGTATGCAGACTTAAAGTGACAGTCAAAGACAAAGTGCATCATCTCATGTTTTCTGTTGTGGCTGAAAGACTTGATTCGATACTAGGTGACAAAGCTTGTGAAGATTTAGAACTGGTCAAGAGAGTCTACCGTATAAACTGTGCCATAAGCAGACCAGATGACTCAGGTGATGAAGCAGAGAGCCCATCAAGGATGAAAAGGCCAAAGGGTATCCAAGTCTTCAAAAAGCCTAGTTTCTCCAAGAAGAAAGAAAAAGACTTGAAGGTCAAAGAGAAGCCAAAGGAAGAAAAGCACAAAGAGGAAAAACACAAGGAGAAAAAGTCCAAAGATATAACCGCAGCAGATGTTGTTAAGCAGTGGAAAGAGAAAAAGAAAAAGCCTGCACCAGAGCAGGAAGCAGTTCTGGTGGATACTCCTTCTTCCCTCAGGCCAATCTTTGGTGTTCCATTAGCCGAGACTGCTGAGAGGACTATGCTGTATGATGGGATCCAGCTGCCAGCAGTTTTTCGAGAGTGCATTGACTACATTGAGTGTTATGGCATGAAGAATGAAGGAAACACTGAAACCCTCTCCAAGCAAAGATCGCAAGGAGACCTCGATCTATACAAGAGCAGATTGATGACAATGCCGCAACTGCATCTTGTCATTCACCGCCAGAACAATCTCACGAAGACACATCAGACTTACCCGTGTTAAGATCCACACGTGAAGTAAAAGAGCCTGACAGACTTAATCTTTGAGTACAATGTAAAGCTTTGAAAATGTGTTGACTGTTTTGAAAATGTTTATGTTTATAGAGCACTAACAAAAGTGTTACTGATATTATCTTTATTGTTTTCTTGACAGTTGATTGATATTGATTTTGTTAAACCTCAAAGAAAGGGGGATGTAGTGATCAATAGCATGTCATTCTATAGTGGACACTAGGTGGAGCCGTAGAGCTGTATGTATAAGACTACACTACCCAGCTATATATTATATTAAGACCACATTCCCCATGAGGCGAGGCTACCCACAAGGCAGCAGTCAAGATGGAAGCCTCTACAAGATGCTGTACAAGTCCACATGTGCTCAATAAAGTAACTAGCAAAAGCTAGATGTGTTCATAATAAGAATGTCTATTTATTAATGAACATAACATATTACATAGTAATAAGAGCACAAGGGGACACAACAGACTGTGCATTAGATAGAATGCAGACTGTGCCAGTGAATGTGTGTCAGGTAGAATGCAGACTTCGCCAGTGAATGTGCATCAGATAGAAAGCAGACTATACCAGTGAATTTGCATCAGATAGAATGCAGACTGTACCAGTGAATGTGCATTAGATAGAATGCAGACTGTACCAGTGACTGTGCGTCAGATAGAATGCAGAATGTACCAGTGAATGTGCGTCAAGTTGAATGTTTATACACATCATTTTACAGACACCAGATACAATACACTGTCTGCATACCATGGAATGACATCTCATTTTCACCACTACCAGAGCGGTCAACAGCAGGGAAAGATTAGCAGTGACATTCATTCAGCAACAGTAACAGAACTTCCTTCACTGTTTATTTTGTAAGAGTGACCTGCATTAAAATAAGTCATTTTAAATCCAAAATGAGTGGCTGTCATTCCTAAAGAGCGGGACTTGGCAGCTCTTCTATTTGGGGCTGATTGATTGAGGGTGCGCTGTGCTGCAACAGTGAAAGGATATGGAAGGAGGCAATAGTGCAGTACCAAAAAGGGCAGGAATGCAGAAGGCAGCAAGTTCAGGTTCAGTTACGACAGACAGCATCAGGATCCGGCTCTCCTGATAAAGTAAGCAATTAGTTTTAGGTGAATGATTCTGACATGGTTCAGACTGAATTCTTCAAGGTAAAAATGGTGATCATTCACCAACCAGCTCCTGCGGCTACGAAGCACTAATTCAGATCTAAGTGTGGCCCGTCAGAAGTGGTGGGCGTGTGCCATGATTTGACGCATCACTCTTAAAAATTTACACAATCATAATTTAAAGCAAGTCTGCAATCGTTGTTACATTTCCTGATGGAAAGTATAACTTCTAGCATCTCTGGTTAATTCTTTTTAAAGGATATAAATATAACAGGAATGTGGCCCAAGGGCTTTTTGACGGAATGAGTCTGTTGGAAATGATTACTTGGAGCATATTATAGCAGAATTTTTTTAACCAACTAATTAATGATGATTTTAAAATGATAATATAGGTAACAGTGCTGTTATACCAAATGCATGCTGAGAAAGCCTAATTGTTTGAGTGTACACATTTCAGAATGGCAGGCATGCACTAAAAGCACTTTGGACAGTTTTGGAGTGATGCTCCATGTACTTATTTCCCACCACAAATGCTCCACATTTCAGAACAGAGCATCTTACTTTGTCCCCCCCAGGTTCGAGCCCAGCTTGTCGTCATAATTGGGATGTAATTTTGTAACAAACAGCTGATGTCTATTCACTGGAGCTTCCCGCCCTCCCCATTGTAAGTTTCACTGTAATTTTGTCTTTAGGGAGCAATGCAAAAAACATGCTGTGACAAAAAGATTGTGTTTCTAAGATTTTCTTTTGTTAAGTGCTTTGCCTATTAGGAGAGCTCGCAACTACCACAGCATGATGCAAGAGACAGTTCTACCGAGGCACCACTGTGCATGTACTCGCATGAACACAAAGCCACTTCAGGACCGAAATGAGGAGCATTGAGCTGGTCCAGTGAACCAATCCATTCCAACCCACTCCCTGCAAAGCCTACCATCAGAACAAAAAGGCTCATCTGCCTTCCAGCATTTACATAGAAACATAGAAGATAGGAGGAGTAGGCCATTCGGCCCCTCGAACCTGCTCTGCCATTCAATGCGATCATGGCTGATCTTCCAAATTCAATACCCGGTCCCTGCTTTCTCCCCATACCCCTTGATCCCTTTAGCCTTAAGAAATATATCCAACTCCTTCTTGAATATATTTAATGTATTGGCCTCTACTGCCTTCTGTGGTAGAGAATGCCACAGGTTCACCACTCTCTGGGTGAAGAAATTCCTCCTCATTTCTGTCCTAAATGGCCTACCCCTTATCCTTAGACTGTGACCCCTGGTTCTGAACTCCCCGACCATCGGGAACATCCTTCCTGCATCTAGTCTGTCCAGTCCTGCTAGAATTTTATAAGTTTCAATGAGATCCCCTCTCATTCTTCTAAACTCCAGCGAGTACAAGCCCAATCGACCCAATCTCTCCTCATACGTTATTCCCACCATCCCAGGTATCAGCCTGGTGAATCTTCGCTGAACTCCTTCCATGGCAAGAACATCCTTCTTCAGATAAGGCGACCAAAACTGCACACAATACTCAAGATGTGGTCTCACCAAGGCCCTGTATAACTGCAGCAAGACATCCTTGTTCCTATACTCAAACCCTCTCGCTACGAAGGCCAACATACCATTTGTCTTCTTAACCGCCTGCTGCACCTGCATGCTTACCTTCAGCGACTGGTGCACAAGGACACCCAGGTCTCGTTGCACTTTCCCTTCTCCCAATCTATTGCCATTCAGATAATAATCTGCCTTCCTGTTTTTGCCACCAAAGTGGATAACCTCACATTTATCCACGTTATATTGCATCCGCCATGCTTTTGCCCAATCACCCAACCTGTCCAAATCATCCTGAGTTTCTCGGCATCCTCCTCACAGCACACACGCCCACCCAGCTTTGTGTCGTCTGCAAATTTGGAGATATTACATCTAGTTCCCTTGTCTAGATCATTAATATATATAGTGAATAGCTGGGGTCCAAGGACCGATCCCTGCGGTACCCCACTAGTCACTGCCTGCCACTCGGAAAAAGACCCGTTTATTCCAACTCTTTGCTTTCTGTCTGCCAACCAGTTCTCTATCCAAGTCAATACCTTGCCCCCAATCCCATGTGCCTTAACTTTACACGCTAATCTCTTATGCAAATGGTGGCATTCTTTCTCCCAGTGAGTGGGGGCCCCAATTGTATATCTGTGTATTTGTCAATGATTAAATACATTTCATTTCAATTGCAGAAATTATGATGGCTACGGTGTGATTTTATATTTTAACTAATATTTAAGTTGCATGAAACTTTTGTTACCCATAAATTCTTAATAAAATCCAAATTTCCAGAAAAAGATGAAATACTTTTTTTTAAAAACTGGTTTCAAACAAGATCTCCTGGTTTATCTACAGGTCCAGGGTGCATGGGACCCACAGGGAGGGTCGTTCTTCCTGCCTGCCTGTCTTTCGCGGTCTTGTCCGCTTCCGAGTGACCCTGGAGCAATGCTCACTAATTTGTTTTTTACCGGGCTGCGCGGCCCATTCAAAATTCAGCGCATGCGTGGTTTTTCCGTTTAAAAGCCGGTGGAGCCGGCTACGCGGGACCTCCAGAGCAATGCGCGGCTGATGCAGCTTAAAGGGAACATTGCCCCTGGAGAGTGACCATGCGGTGCCTGCCGGTATGCTCGGGGCCTTCCACGACTTGTGGGTACTGTGAGATGAACACTGTATAATTGAGTTTGACAACAATATCCTGTTTTATCTTATTTGTAACACATAGATTGAGGCCTGATGATTTGGAGACCCTTGTGGCAGAGGCTATGGTTTGCACAAGGCAGACAGTGTGGCAGCTTCCTCACATTGTTCTCTGTCCCTCCTAAAAGCTTTGGCAGGCAAAACATTTTCTTCCAAATGGTTCTGCAGTTGTTGCTCATTGAAAACCAGAGAGATGAGCCAGCGCAGCGCTGCAAAGTTGATTCTAATTGATTTTACTTCTGTGCGCTTACTTTATTCAACACTTTGATTTTCAGCAATGTTTTATTACGAGCAAGGCTGAATATGCAGAACTAAAATGATAAAGACTGAAAGCAAAGTAGCAAACAATTCAATGCAAGATATTATTGAAACCAAAGTAGAATCCTATCAAACTAAATCCTTTCAAAAAACTTCAAGTATTGGACTTTATTCAAACTGCAATGTCTTAAAAACATAAGAAATAAAACAATGATGAGAATAGATCGCTTGTCTTACTGAAGCCTCTCCCCTTCAGTACTCCAATTCTAGCATGTAATTTAATTACAAATTCCCCAGTCTATGTTAAATTAGCGCTCACCAAGGTGAGAGTGGTCAGTGCTGGAGAAGGGAATGGTTCTCTGCTTTGTATCCCATCTCAGCATCAAGGTATAGCGTGCTTAGATGCAGAGTAATGTTCTCTCTGCTCAGCATCCACAAGGTGTCGAGGGTCCAACCTCAGAAGCTTGCTGTAAATGCTTCCATTTCTCATGGCAGCCATCTGTGTATTCTATCCGAGGATGCTTGCTGACTGCACCAGTTGTAAACCCTGGCGGTCATTGCCTAAACTCACTTCACACAGGACGCTTCCAACCAGCAGAGAGAAGAAACTTTCGACCCATCAGTCTGCGCTGGATTAACACGCAGGTCCCCGAGGTGACAGCACGGAATGCTGACATACAGGAGTACCAATGTCTGTTTAAGTATTTGGGGCGATTTTCCCGGGATAGGAAAAATCTGACGGCTTATTTGACAGGCTTGTGCTCCAGCCCAGTACCCGGGTGATCCAGTGCATGTGGACGCAGGCGACAGGAAACTCTTCCTCATCATATTTCTAGCTCCTGATATTGGAACACAATGTTACATTTCACAGAAATTCTTGAGGTTTTGTACCCTGGCCGTGAAATTTTTAAATCGTGGAAAAGCACCAGGATCATTCAGTCATCAGCATAGAATTCTGACATTCTCTCGGCAAAATGCCTGCTGCAACTGATGGACTCATCCACCCCGGGATGGAGCTGCTCTTTTCCGGCTCAGAGACCCCAAACTGTCAGCACTTTAGCAGTTTTATTTCTCCTCAAAAGTAGGATGTTTTTTAAAAAATATTTATGGGGTTGAGGAGTCGCAATATTGTTTTCTTTGAAAATGTCAATGGGGGTTCAGACTGTAATTTTTCCATCTTTTAGAAATGTTTCGCACTGTTGGGTCTTCTTTCTGCTAAATACCACATTGTCAAAATATTTTGTCAAGGCTTGTGTGGAAATTGTGTTCAATTCTGGGCACCACACTTTAGGATGGATATCAAGGCCTTGGAAAGGATGCAGAGGAGATTTAATAGAATGGTAGCAGGGATGAGGGACTTCAGTTATGTGGAGAGACTGGAGAAGCTGGGGTTTTTCTCCTTCGAGAGCAGAGAAGGTTAAGGGGAGATTTAATAGAGGTGTTCATTTAATGAGGGGGTTTTGATAGTGTAAATCAGGAGAAACTGTTTCCACTGGCAGGAAGGTCAGTAACCAGAGGACACAGATTTAAGGTAATTGTCAAAAGAAACAGAGGGGAGATGAGGGAAAATTTTTCAAGGCAGAGAGTTCTGATGATCTGGAATGCACTGCCTGAGAGGGTGGTGGAAGCAGATTCAAATATAACTTTCAAAAGGGAATTGGATAAATACTTGAAGAGGAAAAATTTGCACGGCTATGGGGAAAGGGCAGGGGAGTGGAACTAATTGGAGAGCTCTTTCAAACAGCTGGCACAGGCACAATGGGCTGAATGGCCTCCTTCTGTGTTGCATAATTCTATGATTGTAGAACTCAAATAAAAACACGTTGCACCCACAACTTCCGTCACATGGCCAGTTGGCAAAATGACAACTCGCACCAGACACAAAGGGGGTGATTTTATCAATGGGGGCGCGCGCTGGGGGCGAAACTGCTGCTTGTCGGGTTTTAGTCCCGCCTCCAACAACGTCCGGTCAACCCACGCTATTTTCCCTTCATTGATCTTGTTAAGCCCGCCAATTAAGGGAAAGCTGGTGATGGAGAATGTCAGCATATGATGTTTCATTTGTCAAAAATTTTTGACAGATGAATTGTCATCGTTTGACAGCTTTGAGAAGCTGTCAAACACTGGCAATCTCTGTTCTTTGGTGAGTCCTTGTACTCAAGACTCACCAAAGCTCTTTCCCGAGCAGAAATCAGATGGCTGTTGCATCGGAGAATGCAGCAGCCATTCTGCCATCTCTGCCATGGAGATGAGGCAGCTCCGCAGCCTAAAGGGATGAAACCTGGGAGGAAGAAGCAAAGGTTAGTAATCTTATTAAAACACTTTAGACTCACCTCACACACTTACCTCTCCACACTTGCACTCATCACTCACCTGCACACCGGACATTTTGGCCCCTCCGACCCCCGCCTTGCCTCGCTGACCCTGGCAAGGTTCGGAGCCATCGGGAAGCCCACACTTTAGGGCTCAAAATAGGGATTAGCTAAAAAAATGGTGTTAACTACCTGTTAACAGGCAGTTAATTAGCACAAATCCCCTTCCCGCCTCGAGGAGATGGGACCCGGCACGGGTCGGGTGCCCACCTCCTGGGATGATGGCATGGAAGTGGGTTGGGTACCCGCTCCCAGATTCTGCCATTTTCCCGGCAGTCCCGTCTCCCTAGTGCTGGGAAAATAGCTCCCAGAGATGCAGTTCATCCAGTGGATGTTATGGTAAAAGAATACAACTGCCTTGAACTTCCGAATCTTGAGCACAGAGTACCTGATATGTTTCTATAGGCTTGGTTTCCATGTTCAGATCCCAGACTTTGACAGTGAGGTAATCTCGTGTCATCATGTACCGGCCGCTGTGACTGAACTTCACATCAGACACTGAAGAGGTTATCTCTGAGAAGAAGAATCTGTTATTGGGATCCTCTGGCTCCTCAAACACTGCAGGGCAAAATAAGGAAAGTAATATTAAAAGTAGTTCCCTGAGACAGACAGGACCATCGCCAATTCACAAAACAGAGATATTAAACGGGATGCCATATTAATTCGTGGTAGTATGAACTGCCTTCTTGATGCATACAATTCATTACAGTGCAATATGGATGTAAAGAATCCACCCGTAATATTAACAGGCCAGTTTCTATGGCAACAGGAGCTGCAGCCACTATTGCAGAACCATTTTGAAAGTTTTCCTGCAACATAAATACAGCATTATACAGAATCTTAAGGAAGCAACACTCATCTCTTTGGCTGTAATATAATTTTCATTAAACTATTAGGTTATTTTTTTTTTAATGGATTTATTAAATCTAATGCAACTATCAGATAAGCTAAACCACTGGATACATTGTCATAAAACAGCATTCTGTGGTAATCATGTGCCCACTGGCAACTTTTCTTTCACGATGCTTTAAATGAATATTTAGCAGTGGATCAATGGATGCAAGTTAGTAATTTTATTCGTATCATTATACAATGCAGCCATGTTAGGTCATTTACAAAACTATTTCTTATTGGACACTATGAAGCAACAAGCAATCATGTTTCATTGATATGATATTATCTTCAGGCTATTTATTAGCAAATATCCTTCCTGGGTTGTTTCACCCAGCATGGTGCTAATCCAATAGGGTGACAAAAAAACATTGAGCACTGAAGGCATGATCGGAGTCTCTCTTACATTTCTGATAAATATTTTGTCTGTTTTCAAATTCAACACATCAGTGTGTTCAGTCTAGTTCTGCAAAATGATGGCAAATATATCGAAAAGGAACAGAAGGTAACATATTCAGTGTCACCTTTTCAAAAGAATCACAAATTCCAACACGCAGCCAAGGCCGACCTCTGAACTGATTCTAAAGTGATCTGGACTGATCCAAACTGCACCACCTCAAAATGATTTGCACTGATCTAAATTCGAATCAACTGGGACTTGCTGTTTTGGCAAGGTTCAAAAGTACAGATGCCTGAATCATTAAAATACAGTAGTAATAAATGAATCAAAGGGTCAGTTTCAGATATCTGAAGAACAACATTCCAAATCTGAATTTAGACAAATTCATTTACCTGCCTGTGCTCGTCACGGTTTGTGATACTGCATTTCAAGCCAGCTGAAAGAAATCCAGTCTAGCACTTGGGAGAAACATTGCCATCCTTTGTGAGGACAGTTTCATGCAGATTTAGTTCATGTCTGAAAATGATGTCACAATTTTTGCAGCTGTCTTAATTTTTAATTTAAACGAAATAATCTTTTGTCCTCAGGAACAGTCACAGCCTCAAATCATATCATTCACATTAGATCCTGTGAAAATGAAAAAATGCTCAGCGGAATATTTCACCAAGCAAACAGCGGCCCTTCCTAATGATTAAAAAATGCGAGAAATACATCGCTGTCAGAAACTCCTTACCTTCACAATTATTTTGGGGGAAAAAAAACTTTCAGCGCATTCACTGCCAGATAGCAACAATATACTGAATAATCTAGAGTACAGTGTGGAAACAACCAGCATCAGTAAGACTTACATGAAAATACAGTTTAGTTTGAATCTAACCAAGGAGAGAACTGGGAACGCTAATACTGGCTTTTTTTCCTTCTCTAAAGTTTATACTTTACGAGGGGTTCATCAATCTTTCTTCCCTAAATTGGTTTGAATTCTATGTAATCTTAAATGAATGGGAAATCAGCACTCTGACTGACATCCCCTAATCCAGTGGACCTGGTCATACTCAATCACACTACTGTTTTGCTGCTGTTATAGTTTATTGTATTAGAATGGGCTACAAGCAATCTGTAGGAGGATAATACCTCTTAAAAAAAATTCTAATTCCTTCTTTCCAATAACAAAATGAAGGAAAACCAGAAAAACATGGCACAAGGAACCTGCAAAATGCTAATTACAGAAAATCCCAATGACAAACATGCTGCTGGTCAGAGAGACTTAGACCCCGATTTTAACTGCCCCCACCAGGTGGAAACCGGTTGTGGGGGCAGGACAGTTAAAATAACGGGCGCCAGTTCCCCACACCGATCTCGCTTCCTTCCCGGAGTGTCCCCATATTAACCTGCTCTTTTGAGCAGGCGAACAGGACACCCGCAGGAAGGAAGCGGGGTCCTGTTTTATACAGGCAGATCGGGTCCGATGATGTCACAGTAACAACAACTTGTATTTATATAGCGCCTTTAACGTAGTAAAACGTCCCAAGGCGCTGCACAGGACTATTTTAAGACAAAAAATTTGACACCGAGCCACATAAGGATACATTAGGGCAGGTGACCAAAAGCTTGGTCAAAGAGGTAGGTTTTAAGGAGCGTCTTAAAGGAGGAGAGGTAGCGAGGCGGAGAGGTTTAGGCAGGGAATTCCAGCACTTAGGGCCTAGGCAACAGAAGGCACGGCCACCAAAGGTTGAGTGATTATAATCAGGGATGCTCAAAAGGGCAGAATTAGAGGAGCGCAGATATCTCGGGGGGGTTGTGGGGTGAAGGAGATTACAGAGATAGGGAGGGGAGAGGCCATGGAGGGATTTGAAAACAAGGATGAGAATTTTGAAATCGAGGCGCTGCTTAACCGGGAGCCAATGTAGGTCAGCAAGCACAGGGGTGATGGGCAAACGGGACTTGGTGCGAGTTAGGACACGGGCAGCAGAGTTTGGATGACCTCAAGTTTACGTAGGGTAGAACGTGGGAGGCCAGCCAGGAGTGTGTTGGAATAGTCAAGTCTAGAGGTTAACAGGCATGGATGAGGGTTTCAGCAGCGGATGAGCTAAGGCAAGGGCAGAGACGGGCGATGTTACGGAGGTGGAAGTAGGCGGTCTTTGTTATGCTGTGGATATGGTGGTTGGAAGCTCATTTCAGGGTCAAATATGACACCAAGGTTGCGAACAGTATGGTTCAGCCTCGGACAGATGTTAGGGAGAGGGATGGAGTCAATGGCTAGGGAACGAAGTTTGTGGCGGAGACTGAAAACAATGGCTCCGGTTTTCCCAATATTTAATGGGAGAAAATTTTTGCTCAGCCAGAACTGTATGTCGGACAAGCAGTCTGACAATTTAGAGACCATGGAGAGATCGAGAGAAGAAATAGTGAGTAGAGCTGGGTGTCGTCAGCGTACATGTGGAAACTGATGCTGTGTTTTCGGATGATGTCGCCAAGGGGCAGCATGTAAATGAGAAATAGGAGGGGGCCAAGGATAGATCCTCAGGGGGACACCAGAGGTAACGATGCGGGAGCAGGAAGAGAAGCCGTTGCAGCTGATTCTCTGTCTACGATTGGATAGACAAGGAAGCCTTGGGTCTGCCTTGTACCAGGTTACCCTTCCTCCCCCTGATCACTGACAAATCGCAGCAAGAGGCCCACTTTCCCCCAGCCCCATTCACAGCCCTCACCCCCCTGACTATTGCAGCCCCGTCCACAGCCTTCCCCCACCCACACCCTCCCGACCCCGACCCTAAACCCCGCAAACTGCAGGGTTCTCAATCTGGCAGGTAGTTGGGTGGGAGACTGCATTATTTTATTTAAATGAGGCTGTACTGTTGAGATCGGCAGGGCCTCCAAGTCACCAGCTTTTTCAGCCGATTACGGCCACCCCCACACCCTCCCTCCGTAGATATCAGGGCCCTAGCTTCCTAACAACAAGGTACTCCATAAATATCACCATTGGTACTGCTGACACACATCCTAACGAGGTTCATTTCACTGTGTGGAGTTAACCTAATGACATGTAATGTCAAATAAAATAGATTTCAAACCTTAAACTCTATAGGTACCAATTCTTCATTATGTATCATGCATTATGCACATGTATCAATTTTATTTTATAATATAGACTATTGCAGTACCATATGCCAGTCTGCAACATTTGTATTGATTTTGGCTCCCTGAAGTTTACACTGTTAGCAGCAGTACATCAGCCTTGCTTCTAGAAATCTGTTTGAATTCTCTATAATCTTAAATTACTGTTGCCTTTTCTGGGCAGTAGTCTCTAGTGGTCTTTTTTATGGGCAATGCTACATCACTATAAGCATAGAAAATATAGCTCATTACTATTAGACTGTCACTCAGGAGCTATTAGATTTATGAAGTAAAAGTCATCAAGTTTGTATTAGAACATGTATCGGGTGTTATATTGCTGCAACAGGATTTATAGCATCATTCTTCATGTCAAAATCGGCAAGGCTTTGAAATTATAATCTATGGCTTGAAACAGGACCCTAAGATCTCCTTTATCACGTTACATACAATTTTGACTTTTAATCTACTGGGTGTCGTGATGGAAATAAGGGTTTCTATGAAATGAATGGTTTCACAGTGAACAATCTGAATTTATTTTGTTATGTTTGCAAATTGGTGGTGCTACCTTTTTTTTAAACTCATCTTTTTCCCTCCAAATTTTTCCACTTCTTATTCCTCCTCTTCTGAGGACTCTGATTTTTCACTGGGCGCAGCTCCACAGATGCTGGCGACACTTTACTACCTTGCACAAGTGGCCATCTGTTAATGAGAGCACCTTGATCGTGAAGATCAGGAGGCTAATCATTCATGGGGGAGGTCACAACCGAGACCCTCACAAGCACTTTCTAGCCGTGGTTACCAGATCGCAATCAAATGTTGGAAACCCTGGCTGAGTTTTCCCCATTCGAGCACAAGGTGCTGAGGGCAACTGTAGTGTCCCGACTGCTGCCCCAGCTCAGATCAGTTAACTCAGCGCAGAGGAGGACTCGAGCTTGGGACTATCCTGATTTGTTTGGTTCAATATCAGACCAGGCCATTGCAAACTAAACCATCTGGAGAACTATGGTATTTCTAAATCTATCCATAAAGGATTCACTTCGGATGAATCTATCGCTTTAAAAAATATTGGTTGCACCACATGGAAAGGAAATGTATACCGCCATTTTCCACAAAGCTTCATGTGCAGAAGCACCACGTAATCCTTGTACATGTCTAACGCCATTTCTAGCTGCCTGACTGCCGGAGCTATTCTCGGTTATCACTGTGCAGAAAGCAGGTGTTTGAAGTTGGAACCACAGAATCAGACATTTTAACTGTAAGAAATACTCTGTACTTTTGGATGTGAGTCAAATAAGATACAGTCCCTCACAGTCTAGTTAGGAGGGGAAGGAAGGTAGAGAGGTGAGAACACATAATTGGTTTTATATGCATTTGAGACTGTTGGTGTTCCAAGCACAATGTGGCTTTGTGACTATCCTCGCTCTCTGATGTGCTACGTTTGTTTATTTATTTTAGGGGTGCGGCATCATATAATGTGACTCACACAGCACCACCTACAGGTGCAATGCCTATGGACTGTTGCAACCGCTCACCATTTTTAATATATTATTACTAGTCAATGTCTTGTGATGTTCAAAGCTGGGAGTTAAAACTAAGTCAAATCTACAGGTCGAGGGCAGTGGAGGAAAGGAGATGGGGGGAAGGGGATATATAGATATATATATATATCCACCATTAACAATGTTGAGTGGCTGCAACATTCTCTGGGTATGGCACCTGTGAGGGTCATTTTGTGTGACCTAACGTTACTGTGACTGCCCTGCTGTAAGTAGCTCCAGCTCCCCCACCACTGCACACACAATCCTTCATGGGCATGCCCGATTTCCTGCCTTCTCTGTTGCCCTCTCCTCCTACTCCACTCACCCCTCCTCCTCCCCAGAATTCTCTTCCTCCCCTCATCTCCATCTCCCACTCTTCCCTTCCCCTACCATGATCAAACCGTGGACTGCACTTAGTCTTAACTCCCAGTGGAACCCACCTTCCAAACCTTCTCAGAGGAGTCCCCATCATAACATCAGTGGAAACACTGTGCAAACAATGTAAACAGCCATTTTCAGCCAACATTGCAGTGGGAGAGCAAGAGAAACTTTGTGGAATTTCAGAGGGCTAGAAATTCATTGTAGTCCAGGAATGGGCGGTATATTTAGAAAAGTTTGAGAATTAGCGCCAGGCGCTAATGCTTTAGACTGCACGCAAAATTCATTCTCTCTGCTCAAAGAAATGATTGGGGCGCTAAAGCAAGTCTTAAAGGCCTAGCTCAGTGGCGTTACACTCAAAGGGTGGACCATATCAGGTGCAGTCTAATCTCAACTCATCATTGCCACAGGCTTTCCCCAGTACTTAAAGGGGAGGTTCATTGATACTGCAGCACCTCATTCTCAGCATTGCTGGCTGTGCAGCTGCCTCAGCAAGGAGAAGCACAACAAGGAGAAGGAGCTGGAGGACTGAAGCAAGTGGGCTCATGGCAGATCCACCTCAGTCGGGTGGTCAGGGTGATTGAACGCTTCAACAAATGCTAGATACCACCATCTGTACCACAAGCTTCATACACTGCCCAAAGCACCAGACCCCCAGCACTCACCTACCAACAATCTCTACCTACCAACACTCATACCCACATCTCACACCTTGCACACAATGACAGCTATTCAACTATAGCAGGCACAAGGGTTATTAGAATGATTGTGATATGTGTGATATATTTATGCATAAATTTATTCAAGGAGTTTGCAATAGTTTGTGGTCTCTCTCATACCACCTTTGCACCCAGGAGGACACTGATATGGCATGACACAAGGATGGTATGATGGGCATGTGGTGAGCAAAAGGGGGTTTAAGTCATCCTGCTGTGAGGCTGGAGGTCTGTTTGGAGGAGGTGGCAGAGTTCTGTGACCACCACCTTGGTGATGCAGAGCCATCTAATAAAATGCTCTTTGCTTAATCGAAGGTAGGAGAAGTGCTGTCGGAATACGCTCGGAGGGTAAGGCCTCCTGGCGAGAGCCCTAATGTCTCTCCTCATCCCTTTGCGCACATGTTCATGTATTTCTTGCTGCCTACGCTCCCTCTGCCATAGATCCTGGAGGGCGAGGTGGCATGCCAGTACAGCCCCCATTAATGTTGCCAAGTGTAGCAATTTGAATCTTTGAGCAATAAATGTAGCCACTTTGCACTTGCCAGAAGACTGCTGATAAAAAAAGCTGGAAATTACTCATACAAAGTGATCCACTGGCTGAAACTGACAAGACGACACTGAAACTAACCTGCCCCGATAGCTGCGACTGAATAATGCTGATGGCTTTAAATAATATCGCTGAAGCCAGCTTCCGTCAGCTGTGCATCCGCTCTCCCTGTTGCTGTCTGGTCGAGCCGCAAAGGTAAGTGGCAACAATGAATTTTGCAGATCAGGCACCAGTGAGAGTTGCACGCTCACGGACGTCACGATCTGCCTGGCGTTGAAGTCCCCGGCGGTACCACATACCGGCGGCGCAATTGGGCAGGGGGGGCGGATTTGCCTCGCCCCGGCCCAGGGCGACTGCATCAGCACGTCATTACCGCCCTCTGCAGGCGCTAACAGGAGTTGCTAACCAACTGAACTTTTACTCCATAGCCTTTTAAAATAAAATTAATTACATAGTCTGTATTCTAAGTAACTATGTTCTGGATTTAATACTTTTTAGTATGAAATTATGCCTTTGGTATTTTCATTTTGGTGATTCCTGCAACATGAGGTATTTATTTGCTCCCTTATTTTTTCCAAAAAGATTTTACATAGTAAATGTAAGCTATTTAAAAAAAAACTGTTGTACTGTGCAGTTCAGATCACACTTAAAATACATGGGTTGAGTTTTCATCCATTCATAAGCAATAGAAGGAAAATCGAGCACTCTATTCCATTTTGAATATTCTTGCATTTGCAATGATACAGCAGCAATATTGATCCCAAGTGTAAAGGGGCTGAGCTATTAAAATGAGAGAATCTTAAGCTTTACAGTTTAGAAAGAGGAAGGATAAGAGCATGAGAAATTTTGAAAGGGCCAATTTACAGGGAATTAGCTAATCTGTAAAAAGGAACAAGAGCCACTCTACAGGAAAGGGTTTAGCAGGGTCAAGTAGGATAAAAGATGAATCTAGACACAAGCTGGAATGACAATAATTGTGAATGCAGCCATTTTTTATACTAAATTCAATTGTCTGTTTGGCTTTAGTCCAAAGTCAGACAAATTATAGATCAAATTATGTTCTACAATAATACTGAGGTTTACGTAGGATTACATCGTATATACAGCACAGAAACAGGCCATTCGGCCCAACCAGTCCATGCCGGCGTTTATGCTCCACTCGAGCCTCTTCCCGTCTTTCCTCATCCAATTCTGTCAGCATAACCCTCAATTCCCTTCTCCCTCATATGCTTGTCTAGCCACCCCTTAAATGCATCTATACTATTCGCTTCAACCACTCCCTGTGGTAGCGAGTTCCACATTCTCACCACTCTCTGGGTAAAGAAGTTTCTTCTGAATTCCCTATTTGATTTCTTGGTGACTATCTTATATTGATGGCCATGAGTTATTCTCTTCCCCACAAGTGGAAACATTCTTTCTGTATCAAAAGACCTCTATTAGGTCACCTTTTTTCAAGAGTTTGCATGAAACAAGTTACATTATCTGAATTTAGTTTCAATGCACATTGCCACTGTGATAAATCCATTAAGTGGAACAAGGACTCAAAGAGGCGATATCGTAGAATTAACACGAGTACTTTATTAACAACTGGGAAACACGTTTACAGACAGCCTGCATCAGCATCCTGGCATTCCACCTTGTGCTGACCTATACAGGAAGCAAACCTCTGACCTTAGTAGCAGCATTGGCTACAGCACCACCTGGTGGATAACCTTAATCATAACATCCCAGATTACTATAGCCACTTTTGCAGAACTTGCATTCATATAGTATATTTAACATAATAAATGTCCCAGAAAAAAAGACATTAATTTTTTAATATTCATTCACAGGATGTGGGCGTCGCTGGCAATGCCAGCATTTATTGTCCATCCTAATTGCCCTTGAGAAGGTGGTGTTGAGCTGCCATTTCAGAGGGCAGTTGAGCATCTGCTACATTGCTGTGGGTCTGGAGTCACATATCGGCCAGACCGGGTAAGGACGGCAGATTTCCTTCCCTGAAGGACATTAGTGAACCAGATGGGTTTTTACAACAATCCGGTAGTTACATGGTCACCATTACGGATACTAGCTTTACTTTTTATTCCAGATTCATTTAATTAACTGAATGTAAATTCCCCAGCTGCCATGGTGGGGTTTGAACTCAAGTCTCTGGATCATCAGTCCAGGCCTCTGGATCACTAGTGCAGTAACAGAACCACTATGGCACTGTACCCTGTAAATCAAGGTAACGAGGAGAAAAGTTAGCAAAAGTGACTGAAGGGTTGGTCAGTAAGTTTTTGCAAGGCTGTTGAAGCTATGGAGACAGAAAGTAATGTGGAGAGGTTTAAGGAGAGAGAGTGCCATAGAGTAGGGACAAGACTGTACCATCAAAGGTCAGACCAAGGGACGGGATATTGAGGTAGCCAGGGTACAGAGTGCTCATTGGCATGCAGGGCTGGAGAAAGTTGCACTGATACCGTAGTGCAAGGCCCTATAGGGATTTGTAAATGAGGATAAGGATTTTGAATTCAATGTGTTGGAGGATGCAGAGCCAATGAGCATAAAGACAGCATCTCAAATGGAAAAGCTGAAAGCACCATGGCCTACTAACATTGGGGGAACGACTCCAGCTCAGAAATTTGATCTGGTTTCTCCTGATGTGCAGGAACCAATTTGTCACAGCATGAACTGGGATGACAACACAGCTCCTCTTTGTTCACTAGGATGAGGTTAAAGCAGAGGCTTTGCAGATTCAGCTACTAATCAATGTACTGTTAAAAACGATTCAGATGATCACTTCAAATTTAGAAGCACAATCCTTGCTGCCAGTATTTGTGAAGGGTCATCATCGACTGCTTGTCAGATAATTAAACCAGAGTGACAGAATGGTGCTAGAAACCAGCTGAGTGAAGTCAAGGGTACGGATATTCTATATGTCTAGGATTAGTGAGCCAATTGTATTAATCGCTGAGGAATAGCTGTGATGCTCATAGGGTCATTTAGTTGAAAAACTTAGTGATTCAGGGGTTTAATATTTATGATATTTTATTATCCTTACTGCATAACCAATTTATACAATTAACACGCTGAAGCAATTACCTTTGATATTTGAAAAAAAAAAAAATCCAGGATTGGAGACTCTCAATCAAGAAGTAGCTTTCTCCCACCCCATAATTTTCTTTTATTGTTCTGCACATCAAGTTGAGGGATGTCGAAGCTTGAAAATGGAAAAGCACTCACTAGGGTTGGATAGGCTGACTGTGTCTGACCTCACACAGGACAACTGGCCGCTTGAGCGAGTTACTGAGAGGCCGTCCCGACTGCACCAGTGTGGCTTTATCTTCCCTCATTTCCCACTATCCTTAGACCTGCCTGAGTGACTTAGCCAATTAGAGGCCTGATGTGCCTCAATGAATCCGAGACTCGACGTTAACGGAGCAAAGCAAGGCTTTTATTAACTAAGAAAGTAATACACAGTGGAGAAGTGTCTCCCATCCAAAGATCTGCTGCACTGTCTGTGAGACAGAGCAGCCTGCTTAAGTAGTGGCCAGGTATGGGCGGAGCCCTACACACAATACAGTACCGGAGGGGAAATGAAACTGAAACTAAACTAAACACAGAGAATACAGTGCCTGATGAACGGCATATTTCATCACATTCACCCCTTCTATAGATTTAGTCTGTTTGGGGGTTTGATAGTCCTCTGTGACCGACGTGGTGCCGCGGGTGTCGGCTGGGTGTCCCCGGTGGCCTCCTGGGTCTCTGCCGGGGGCGCTGCCAGGGTTGTTGAAGGGGTAGTTGGTGGGGGCACCGTTGGTCGATGTTCTTCCGGGGGTGATGAAAGAGTAGTGGGTGGGTAAGAGTTGCTGTGATCGCTGTTGCTGTTGTTGTCGTGGTTGCTGTCGTTACCGGCTGGGGCGACGTCTTTTATGGACACAGTGTCCTCCCTTCCATCGGCGTGCCGGACATACGCGTATTGGGGGTTGGCGTGGAGTAGGTGCACTGACTCCACGAGAGGGTCCGTCTTGTGGCCCCTCACATGCCTTCGTACAAATACCGGACCTGGGGTGGAGAGCCATGACGGCATGGATACGCCCGAGGTGGATTTCCGGGGAAAGACAAACATTCGTTCATGAGCCGTGGCATTAGTGGCAGTACACAATAGCGACCGTATCGAATGGAGCACATCTGGGAGGACTTCCTGCCAGCGGGAGATAGGGAGGCCCTTGGTCCTTAGAGCTAGGGTGACTGCTTTCCATACTGTCCCGTTCTCTCGCTCCACCTGGCCATTACCCTGGGGGTTGTAGCTGGTGGTACGGCTCGTGGCGATCCCCCTGGACAGCATGTACTGGCGTAGCTCTTCACTCATGAAGGACGCCCCCCTATCCGTGTGGATGTAGCTTGGCATACCGAACAGGCAGAACAGGCTGTTGAGGCATTTAATGACCGTGGCGCTGGTCATGTCTGGGCAGGGGAAGGCGAATGGGAAACGGGAGTATTCGTCCACAATGTTCAGGAAGTAAACATTGCGGTCGACTGACGGGAGGGGGCCCTTGAAATCTAAGCTGAGCCGCTCAAAGGGCCGTGTAGCTTTGATTAAGTGGGCTCTATCTGGGCGGTAGAACCGAGGCTTGCACTCAGCGCAAGTGCGGCAGTTCCTGGTCAGAGACCGAACTTCCTCAATCGAGTAGGGTAAGTTGCGAGACTTTATGAAGTGGAACAGCCGCGTGACCCCTGGGTGGCAGAGGTCGTTGTGGAGGGTCTGTAGCCGATCCCCGGTGGCGCTGGCACACATCCCTCGTGAGAGGGCGTCGGGGGATTCGTTAAGGGCCCCTGGCCGGTAAATGATGTCATACTCGAAGGTGGAGAGCTCGATCCGCCACCTGAGAATCTTATCATTTTTAATCTTCCCCTTCTGTTTATTATTAAACATAAACGCTACCGACCGCTGGTCGGTAAGTAGGGTGAAGCGTCTGCCGGCTAGGTAGTGCCGCCAGTGGCGCACTGCCTCCACGATGGCTTGGGCCTCCTTTTCCACGGAGGAGTGTCTGATCTCGGGCCCTTGGAGGGTCCTCGAGAAGAAAGCTACGGGCCGCCCCGCCTGGTTGAGGGTGGCCGCCAAGGCAAAGTCAGACGCATCACTTTCCACTTGAAATGGAGTGTTCTCGTCCACTGCCTGTAGCGTGGCCCGCTCAATATCCTGCTTAATGCTTTTGAAGGCGGCGTGGGCCTCAGCAGAGAGCGGAAAAGAGGATGCTTTCAAGAGGGGGCGGGCTTTGTCGGAGTAGTTGGGGACCCATTGGGAATAAGAAGAAAATAATCCCAGGCACCTTTTCAGGGCTTTGGGAGTGTTGGGCAGGAGCAGCTCCCGTAGGGGGCGCAATCGGTCGGGGTCTGGTCCGATTTCCCCATTCTCCACCACGCTGCCTAGTATGCAGAGGCGCGTGGTGTTGAAAACGCACTTGTCCTCGTTGTAAGTGAGGTTGAGTTTTTGTGCGGTTTTCAGGAACCTCTCGAGGTTCGAGTCGTGATCCTGCTGGTTGTGACCGCAGATGGTGACGTTGTCGAGGTAGGGGAAGGTTGCCTGCAAGTGGTGGTCATCGACCATGCGGTCCATCTCCCTCTGGAAGACCGAGACCCCATTCGTCACCCCAAAGGGGACTCTGAGGAATTGGTAGAGGCGTCCGTTCGCCTCGAAGGCGGTGTACGGGCGGTCCTCTGGTCTGATAGGGAGCTGGTGGTACACTGACTTGAGGTCGATGGTGGAGAACACCCGGTATTGGGCGATTTGGTTCACCATCTCGGATATGCGGGGTAGCGGGTAGGCGTCTAGCTGGGTGTATAGATTAACCGTCTGGCTATAATCTATCACCATCCGCTTCTTCTCGCTACCCCTCACCACCACCACTTGGGCGCGCCACGGGCTGTTGCTGCGTTCGATAATGCGCTCCTTCAGGAGCCTGTCTACCTCGGTCGTGATAAACCGCCTGTCCTCCCAGCTGTACCTCCTGCTTTTGGTCGCTATTGGCCGGCAGTTGGGAGTAAGGTTCGCGAATAGCGAAGGCGGCTTTACCTTCAGGGTAGCCAGACCGCACACTGTGAGGGGCGGCTGGGACCCACCGTAATTGAGCGTGATGCTTTGGTGGTGGAACTGGAAATCCAGGCCCAAGATCACGCTCGCACATAGATTCTTCATGATTAACAATTTAAAATTATCGTATACAGTTCCGTTAACGGACAATTGTACCGCGCAGTAACCCATAAAGGTCGATGTCTGGGTTTTATCAGCCATAGAGATGGTGCCCCGAGCAGGGACCACCGTTAGAGAGAGTTGTTGTGTTAGTTCAGGGTGGATAAAACTCTCCGTGCTTCCACTGTCAATTAAACATTTAACCCCGCACCCGTTTACCTCGATGTCCACCATTGATTTGGATAGCGGGTGCGGTCTGGTCTGGTCCACTGTGACCGATGCCACTGTAGAGCCCTGATTGAGACAAGATGGCGTCCACGCTGTCTGCTCACAAGATGGCGGACCCCACGAGGTCGGGCAAAATGGCGTCCAAGATGGCTGCTCCCACGGCGCACACGCGGCGGTGGCGGGTTTTCCAGCGGGGTTCCCTCTGCACACCTTCCCAAAGTGCCCCTTCTTACCGCACTTAAAGGAGGTGGTGCCTTTCGCCGGGCACAGGTTTCTGATGTGCTTCGGCTGCCCGCAGAAGTAGCAGTTGGGGCTCCGACGCGTCGCGGCTGTCGTAGGGCTTCTGGGGGGAGAGCGGGACCCCGACGGTGTCGGGCTGCCGGGCGGGGAAGATGCCTTCCAAGATGGCGGCGCCCTTGGTGCACACGTGGCGGCGTGGGCGGCGCGGGCTGAAGAGTAGGCGTCCGAGTTTCTCTGGGCCACATCCAGGGATCGCGCTGTGTCCACAGCCTGTTTCAGGTCCAATCCCGTTTTTTCCAGTAGTCTCTGCCGGATGTAAGTGGAGCCGAGGCCTGTGATAAAGGCATCACGAACAAGCTCGTCAGTGTACACTGCGGCTTTTACATCTTGGCACTTGCAGTCTTTGCCAAGCGTTTTCAGGGTGACTAGGAACTCATCCAGCGATTCCCCAGGTCGCTGTGCGCGAGTAGCGAGCAGATGCCTAGCGTACACCTCATTCGTAGGCTGCTGGTAATGCGCCTTTAGGATGTCGCAGGCGGCCGGGTACGTGTCGGCGTCTTGGATGAGGGGGTAAACTCGGTGGCTTACCCAATTCCGCAGGATTCCGAGTTTCATACTTTCGGCGTCCGTAGCGCCTGTGATGGCTACGGAATTGTCCAGGAAGAATTCCATACACTTAAACCAGTGTCTGAAGCGTGCCGATGCGTCCGAAGCATGCTGGTCCAAATCCAAACGTTCGGGTTTCAAGAGTTGATCCATTGCGTTGAAAATTTAGTTAATAAAATTGATGTGCCTCAATGAATCTGAGACTCGACGTTAACGGAGCAAAGCAAGGCTTTTATTAACTAAGAAAGTAATACACAGTGGAGAAGTGTCTCCCATCCAAAGATCTGCTGCACTGTCTGTGAGACAGTGCAGCCTGCTTAAGTAGTGGCCAGGTATGGGCGGAGCCCTACACACAATACAGTACCGGAGGGGAAATGAAACTGAAACTAAACTAAACACAGAGAATACAGCACCTGAGAACACAGAGAATACAGTGCCTGATGAACGGCATATTTCATCACAAGGCCCACTTATAACTCGACCGAGACTGTCCAAACTCATTTCGCACAGAACTCTTACAGCCAATAGATATTCATTCCATCCATGTGGACTAGATTTGAACCCTGCTCCCAGAGGTGATTGGCCAGTGTCTAAGCCACTGCACCACTCATAGTCAGAGTCATAACGGCACAGGAGGAGGCCATTCGGCCCATCGAGCCCGTGCCAGCTCTCTGTAGAGCAATCCAGTCAGTCCCATTCCCCTGCTCTATCCCTGTAGCCCTGCAAGTTTATTTCTCTTAAGTGCCTATCCAGTCTCCCCTTGAAAACATTCGAGTGTTTCCGCTTTCACCACTTCTGTCAGCAGCGAATTCCAGGTCCTCACCACTCGCTGCGTAAAGAAGTTTTTTCTCACATCCCCCCCTGTATCTCTTGCCCAAAACCTTAAATCTGTGTCCCCTAGTCCTTGTACCATCAAGTACAAGAAACTCTGATATCCGGCACCGACAGGACCGGGATGGTGCCGGTTGATTAAAAATTCCGGATGACGGAGAGGGTTATCTACCGAGACTATTTTTAACAAACAAAAATAAAAAAAATCAAGAAATGTGCAGTATACAGTAATTGGGTACTCACCTACAGAATGTTGTGTTAAATGGATGGTGGAAGATGCTTGGTTAAGTACAGTACTGCCAGTTGAGGGTAATCCATAACTCTTTAATTACTTAACAGTAAAACAAAACTTAGAGTAAACAGAAAAATGGCACATCGGAAGAGACTACCGGCAGTGCGGGAGAGTCAGACTCCTGTTATTGAGGTGTTCGGACTTCCGACAGCGGCAAGAAGCCAAGTAGTGGCAGTTTGGAGAACTACCCCCACTGACTAACTCGGCCACCACGGGAGACTCAGACTCGGACTCGGCAACATTTCCGGTTATTGAGGTGTTGTTTTCGGAGTATGAATTTTGCTGGTTAAGAGAGAATTCCGGATATTTAGGTGCCGTTTAAATGAGAGTTTCCTGTAGTGGGAACAGCCTTTCCCTGTCTAGCCTATCCAAACCCGTCATAATCTTGTACACCTCTATCAAATCACCCCTCAACCTCCTTTGCTCTAATGAAAACAAATCCAGCTTCTCCAACCTGTCCTTGTAGCTAAGATCTCCCATCCCCGGAACCATTCTGGTAAATCTCCTCTGCACCCTCTCAAGGGCCTTCACATCCTTCCTAAAGTGTAGTGACCAGAACTGGATGCAATACTCCAGTTGTGGCGCTTTATAAAGGTTCAGCATAACTTCTCTACTTTTGTACTCAATACCTCTATTTATGAAGTCCAAGACCCCATATGCTTTGTTAATCACTCTCAGGTCCCATCCGGTGAGTAGCCGAGACACATTCCATGTTTAGTTCTCCAATCTTTGAGTTGATTGATGTCAGCCAGGTGAACAAGAGTGCAGCAGCTAGCTTCAGTGTCCCTTGGTTAAGGCAAGAAAAATCTGCCACTTTGGTTTGCTATCCAGTGACCTACTTGAGTATTCAATACAGACAGATTGGGGCTCACCTGTGGTCATCGTGAAGTATTTTACATAATGGCTGATTTTACTAATGTGCGCCATCGGCAGGCAATCTCGCCATTACGGATGGGAGGCCACACACTCTTTCTTGAAATGTGCTCTCCGTGAGTTAGAGTCCCCAAAGCTCTCATTCAGGCATTTCACATAAAGCTTTCTCTTGTTTGACCTTTCATGATTGGAATCTCCCATTTATCACCAAGAGGATGATGACAGCTGCAAATGGTGTGACTGTCATGTTGTCATAATTGAGCCCTGCTCTGTGTGTTACTTAACACTAGTAACATATATCACCTAGAACTTGAAATTTGAATCAGGACTTTAATTAATGGCATTTGTCCCACTGATTAACGAAGTTGATGTTTTTAGTCTCCTTGCACCAAGACATACAATGCTACATTAACCTATGGTGGGACTTCAGAACTGGTGTTAACACCAGCCACAGTAACCTTAAAGCCTAAGCTGCCATTTAACACCTGGAGGCAGGTTTCATAAAAATTAATAAGTTGGGATACCATCCCTAAAATTAGCAACTTGTACATTATTCTTTCTGCTGTAAACAGAGTGCCTAAATTTTATACGATTAAATACTATATATATTTTAATTTAGCAATTTTTAACTGTAAAAAAAAATGCAGCCTATCACTACTGTTTTGGGAAAATGAAATAAAATCCAAATCATGTGCAGTACAGCTTATAGATGGCTAAAGAAACGACAGCACCCCCAGCAGGTATTATCGACAATGAGAAATTAGCCTGGTTTACCAGACACCTCTATGGTACTCTGTACTTATCCATTCCAGGCAACACGTAGGGGGTCAGATGCAAAATGTAGGGAAAGAGGATCTTCCCCATCCGTGGCAATTGCTCTTCTCTGAATCATTGACATCAGCTAAGTAGAAGCAGATTACGGGCAGAGACTCGGACAAGAAATTGGCAGATAGCCGCTGAGGGGACTCTAATGAGTCTGGTCACCAATGATCCAAAGTGAATGCTCTGCAAGAGAGTCCCTTTGTCCTACTCAACTGCAGTGCATCCAGGGGACTGCTTTATGAGTTATACCTGTGGAGCTTTAATCGTGTGGCCTATCTGTGACGCCACTGAAATGATACCATATCTTTCCAACTGACAGAAATGGGTTTTTAAAACAGCTGCAGAGACATGACTGATTTCTTGACAACATACTGGGCAAAAATCCAACTCATGCTATTCATCCTCAGGCCTCCACTCACTATATGCAAGAACTTCTTGAAGCCCTCGCTATCACAGTATGGTAGCCTATTTATAACGCAGCACTAATAAATAATCTATCAAGTTTCCTAACCTCTATGGAAGAACAAAGAAAGACAACATTTCCAGTACATTCACTGATATTATAAAAGATTCGAAGTTATATTTTCAATACTCAGTAAAATTACTGAACAAGTCAACCTGAACCGGAATTCTCAAAATGTTTTATTTTCCCAATTTTGTCAAACTCCATCAGGTTACTGCCAGGTTTGTTATATTTGCTCCCGATGGCTCAACATGTTTAACCAGTGATGTAGCTCAGCAATAAAGACTGCAGAGGGAAATTTTCAAGGGGTCAGCGGACTTGATCGGTGGCAGGTCGGGTGAGAAATTGGGTTTTTTTGGACAGCGGGTCGGGACCCCGCCGCCAACCGCCTTTCCCAAATGTTGGGTCTGTCAGGGCAGAGCAGACCTGACACGCAGTGGCGGGGGAGGCAATTCAGGTCATTATGACCTTGTTAACAGCCCATTAAGAAATATTTTGAGCCCACCTTCGGAGTTTACCAGGTTGCCCATGGGGTCTGCGCTGCTCGGAGATCACGTCAGGTAAACAGGTCGAGAGTTGAATGACCATGGAATCATCTCATTGCCTGACAACTGCAAATGTGCTATAAAAGCTCCCATCTCACAGCTGCTCACTTTCCAAGCTGTTGCTTGCAGCATTTGGAAGACAGATTGAGCTTTATGCAGGTTGCAAGTGTTTGGAGTAAACTCTCTATCCAGTGTCACCTCATTGGACCAACCTCTCTCACCATTGACAGATCACTACTGTCATCTCAAATTCACCTGCCATCTATTAAATCAGCATTGGTGCCCTTGAAACTAGCTCACCTTGGTCCTCAATCTGACCACGATCAGCCCCAACACCAGCATCACCGGGCACACCAGCAGCACCAACATCCACACCAACCTTCTCCGCAATCAACTTATGCTGCACAGGAGAGAAGGTATCAGCACCCGACCACAATGCTGCCCGGGACGCCAGGGATGGCCTCACCATGGCCAGATTTACTTCACTTGACGCTGTACACCCTGGCTGACACATGATGGGCCAGGTTGGCACCACCCCACATCAACACCATAAAGCATCCCTACAATGCCCAAGCCATTCCTTTCATACTCATCACCATTGCGGGGGGGTACCGTTATGTCTCACCATTCACTGCAACTCACTAAGCCACTTCCAAAGGTGCACACAAATCTGACCAAGAATGCAAAGTGTTCAAAATAAAGGTTTCAATGTTTGACAGCATATTAACAGAAACTTCACATGAACATTGGCTAAAACACACAAGTGGCTACCCTTGTGTGTTGTTAGCTGGTATGATTGGACTAGGATGAGGGTAAGTGTGAGGGGTGGCTAATGAGATGGCGAAGTGATAATGTAGATAGAGAGGGATGGGTAGAGGTGCAAGGTAAGTTGGTGTGAGTAAGGATGTGCAGGAGTAGGGTAGGGAAGGCAGAGTGATGGGGATGTGATGAGTGGCACAGCAGGATGAGGTTGAGTGTGGATTTGCAGTAATGTTTCGTGAGCTACTGAGATCATTGAAACATTTGTGCCACTGCAGCCTGGTCTTCCTGACAACATCCCTGCTTGTGTCCTCCTCTGCAATGTGCAACCAGGCTGTGTTGGTCTCTTGGGGAGGTCTCTTCTGCCCATTGGAAGGGAAGAGAACCTCCTTGCGTGCTATGACTCCCTCCATAAGTATATGGAAGGAGTCATGGGAGAGCTTGGGTGCAGCCGTGTACCTTTGTGCAGTGCTTGTCAGTGTTTGCAGCACCTCAATGCTGTAGAACACTGACAGCACAAATGTCCAAATCAATTTGCGCATGGTCCCATTATGGAAACTGGCTGATGATGCATCATCAAATAACGTCATCAGACCGGCTTCCTTCAATTGGCTAGCAAACACGCTGGGCAGGCTTAACAAGACCAATCAAGGGAAAATCATTATGGACAACGGGCTGGAGCCGGCAACGAGGCTGAGACCTGCCACCGACATCGCCCGCCACGGTTGGTAAAATCCAGCCCCAAGAGGTCAATGTTTGGTCTGCATCCAAATTAACCAATATTAGGAAGGGTGCTGCAGTTGGACTGAGTGTTCCTGGGTTAGGGAGGAGTAAATTGACTAGGGTTCCCGATGCCCACCCCTGATCACTATCCACTGCGCCCTGCTGGAAGTGTGTTGTGATTCGCCTGAAGAAAACAACCTATCTGCATTAACTATCAAGGCTGGTACAGGAATAATGGCCACGTGTGTGAGGTCCCAAAGGGCGCCTACCACCCATGGAACTGTGCGCTAGTAAAGAACCAATATCATAAAGTGAGGAGGGGAGAAAACTGGCTGAGAAAGGAAAAACAGTTAGTTACACTGATCCCTTACATAATACATTACTAAATACCAAAATTTTAGTTCCACAATTTCTTGCATTGTTTTAATTGAAATGGAAATAGTTTCAGACTTTTAATTAATTTGGTCTCATTTGGTAGACCGTAGAAATAACAAAAGTGTGCAACACATCAACAGTGGGTTGTTACACCACAAACAAATATTTAACTTTGGAGGGGAGTAAGTATTTGCTCAAGAATGTATCATTAACGTTATTGCATTAATAATCCTGAATGCAATGTGCGATTTTCAGTTTTGCTATCTCAGCGGAAAAAAATGTTTGGTAGGTGGCACAGTTGCTTCATGGAGCACTTCCCCTTCACCTGAGGCCTAGGTTTATATCTAGCCCATTGTTGGAATGAGAAGTCTCCCCTGCCGGTTGTCTGTAAAGGTCCTTTGTGAAATGATGGTTTGGGCAGCCTCCATCTTGTTCCCAGTAAGCATGGATCCACAGGGGGAAAAAAACAAAACGATTTTGACACTAACTTGGTGATGTCACTCAGAGAAGCCACAAGATGGCCAGCATGGAAAATCTCTCAGACATGGAGAAAGAGTTGCTCTTATGAGGTTGGAGCTAAGGCTCACTGTTGGGAGCAGAATAAAGGGAGCTCTACTGTTGATGTAACAGTGCTGTCAACTTGATGGTAACACAGAATGCCCAAACTGGGAAAGTTTTCCATTTCCACATGCTAAAATTCTGCACCTTGATGAGCACAACATTTACCAAAGATAAAATATATGTTTGCACATCAGGTATGCACTAAGAGTAGATTGTGATAGTTGGAAGCCAATCATCTCAGCCCCAGAACATTGCTGCAGGAGTTCCTCAGGGCAGTGTCCTAGGCCCAACCATCTTCAACTGTTTCATCAATGACCTTCCCTCCATCATAAGGTCGGAAGTGGGGATGTTCGCTGATGATTGCAGAGTGTTCAGTTCCATTCACAACTCCACAGATAATGAAGCAGTCCGTGCCGGATATAGCAAGACCTGGACAACATCCAGACTTGGGTTGATAAGTGGCAAGTAACATTCGCACCACACAAGTGCCAGGCAATGACCATCTCCAACAAGAGAAAGTCTAACCACCTCCCCTTGACATTCAATGGCATTACCATTGTCGAATCCTTCACCATCAATATCCTGAGGGTTACCATTGACCAGAAACTTAACTGAACCATCCACATAAATACTGTGACAACAAGAGCAGGTCAGAGGCTGGGTATTCTGTGGCAAGTGACTCACCTCCTGACTCCCCAGAGCCTTTCCACCATCTACAAGGCACAAGTCAGGAGTGTGATGGAATACTCACCACTTGCCTGGATGAGTGCAGCTCCAACAACACTCAAGAAGCTCGACACCATCCAGGACAATGCAGTCTGCTTAATTGACACCCCATCCACCACCTTAATTCACTCCCCCCACCACCGGTGCACCGTCTCTGCAGTGTGTACCATCTACAAGATACACTGCAGCAACTTGCCAAGCCTCTTCGACAGCACCTCCCAAACCCACGACCTCTTCCACCTAGAAGGACAAAGGCAGCAGGTGCATGGGAACACCATCACCTCCAAGTTACCCCTTCAAGTCACACACCATGGCTTGCATCCCAGATTGCGAAGGGAATTGGGGGAGGAGATAGCAGAAGGGCTAACCACCTCCCCATGACATTCAATGGCATTACCATTAAAATGGCGGTTACCATAAAAGGGAACCCAAAAATCTTCTACCAGCATGTAAACAGTAAGCGGGTAGTAAGAGGCGGGGTGGGGCCTATTAGGGACAAAGAAGGTGATATATGCTTAGAGGTGCAGGGCAAGGCTAGAATACTCAATGAGTACTTTGTATTTACTAAGGGGGTGAATGCTGACAAAATATCGGTAGAAATGGAAAAGGTAGAAGCAATGAAAGGTGTGAAAATTGATAAGACAGGATGTACTAGAAAGGCTGGGTATGCTTAGAGTGGATAAGTCACCTGGTCCAGAAGGCTTGCATCCCAGGTTGCTAAGGGAATTGGGGGAGGAGATAGCGGAAGGGCTTGCCATAATTTTCCAATCTTCCCTAGATGCAGGGGAGGTGCCTGAGGATTGGAAAGTCGCCAATGTGGCACCATTGTTCAAGAAAGGGTGCAAGGACAATCCTAGTAACTACAGGTCGGTCAGTTTAACCTCAGTGGTGGGTAAAGTTTTAGAAACAATAATCAAAGAAAAAATTAACAGGCACTTGGAGAAGTTTAAGCTAATTAAGGAGAGCCAACATGGATTTGTAAAAGGCAGATCGTGTTTGACTAATCTAATTTAATTTTTTGATGAAGTAACAGGGAGGATTGATGAAGGGAATGCAATGGATGTTGTCTACATGGATATTAGGAAGGCGTTTGACAAAGTACCACATAGAAGGCGGGTTAACAAAATGGAGGCTCATGGAATAGGTGGGTCAGTGGCAGTTTGGATAAGGAATTGGCTTAAGAACAGAAAACAGCGAGTTGTGGTAAATGGCTGTTTTTCAGACTGGAGGATGGTCGGCAGTGGTGTTCCCCCAGGGTCAGTGCTAGGGCCACTACTTTTTCTGATATATATATGATATAGATATATGTGATTTGGATATTGGAATACAGAATAGAATTTCTGAATTTGCCGATGACACCAAACTCAGGGGTGTGGCAAACAGTGAGGATGATACCAGTCGACTGCAACAGGAAATAGAAAGGCTAGCAGAACAGACAGACAAGTGGCTGATGGAAATTTATACAGAAAAGCGTGAGGTGATGCATTTTGGCAGAAGGAACAGGAAGAGGCAATATACACTTAATGGCACAGTTTTAAAGAGTGTGCAGGAACAGAGGGACCTGGGAGTTAATGTGCATAGGTCCCTGAAGGTGGCAGGACATATTGAGAGTGTGGTTAGCAAAGCATATGGGATCTTGGGCTTCATAAGTAGAGGTATTGAGTACAAAAGTAGAGAAGTTATGCTGAACCTTTATAAAGCACTGGTTAGGCCACAACTGGAGTATTGCGTCCAGTTCTGGTCACCACACTTTAGGAAGGATGTGAAGGTCCTTGAGAGGGTGCAGAGGGGATTTACCAGAATGGTTCCAGGGATGGGAGATCTTAGCTACAAGGACAGGTTGGAGAAGCTGGATTTGTTTTCATTAGAGCAAAGGAGGTTGAGGGTGATTTGATAGAGGTTGTCAAGATTATGACGGGTTTGGCTAGGCTTGACGGGGAAAGGCTGTTCCCACTAGTTGATGGTACAAGGACTAGGGGACACAGATTTAAAGGTTTGGGCAAGAGATACAGGGGGGATGTGAGGAACAACTTTTTTTACAACCTGTTCTTCTAATTTAACCCTTTAAGCCCTGGTGAGACCACACCTGAAGTGCTGCGTACAGTTTTGGTCTCCTTATTTAACGAAGGATATACTTGCATTGGAGGCAGTTCAGAGAAGGTTCACGAGGTTGATTCCGGAGATGAAGGGGTTGTCTTATGAAGAAAGGTTGAGCAGGTTGGGCCTATACTCATTTGAGTTTAGAAGAATGAGAGGGGATCTTATTGAAACATTTAAGATTCTGAAGGGGCTTGACAGGGTAGATGCAGAGAGGATGTTTCCCCTCCTGGGGGAATCTAGAACTAGGGGGCATAATTTCAGAATAAGGGGGCACCCTTTTAAATCGGAAATGAGGAGGAATTTCTTCTCTCAGAGGGTCGTGAATCTTTGGAATTCTCTTTCCCAGAGAGCTGTGGAGGCTGGGTCATTGAATATATTTAAGGTGGAGATAGACAGATTTTTGAATGATAAGGAAGTCAAGGGTTATGGGGAGCGGGCAGGGAAGTGGAGTTGAGGCCAAGATCAGATCAGCCATGATCTTACTGAATGGCGGAGCAGGCTCGAGGGGCCAAATGACCTACTCCTGCTCCTACGTCTTATGTCTTATGTCCTTATGGTATAATTCTAGTGAATCTGCACTGTACCCCCTCCAAGGCCAATATATTTTTCCTGGGGTTCGGTGCAAAGAAAACCGAAAGCGGTACTCGAAATGGTGTGACCAAGGCTATGCACAAATGTAGCATCACTTCCTCATTAAACATTTTCCTCACTACTGGGATGATTAATCATCACATTGAGGCTAAACTGAGCTGAGAAATTCTAAGTGCATAGTTGAAGAGTTAAACTATTTATTACATTTTTGTGCTAAAACAGCTATTACTTACAACTCAAAAGACACAGTGCAGAATTTAATAGTAATAATCAACTTGAAGATGTTCACATATTGAGGTAGCCCCCGTGTATACACACCACCTTATTTACTTTACCCGAATAAATTACTTCAAAGCATTTTAAATTCCTACATTACAGCATCCTTGAATCATGTTGAACTTTTGAGTAAAGCGGTTTTGATTTCCAGATTGTTCACAGGGCAGTTATACAAGAAAAGCAGGTCACCAAACAGTATCCACAAGGCCTCAATGTTGTAATTTTACTGATCAGAAACTACAAGATTGTTCAGACAACAGTATTGAATACTCAGTCATGTGCATAACCTGGGTTTTACAATGTCAGTGTCTTTCACACAAGGTGAAGCATACAGATGTAACAATTTTCACTACTGTAAGTTGATTAACATTCTCTTGTATATTGAAAAATATATCATCGAGCCCCAATAAACTTTAAACTAAAAGCAACCATTATTCTGAGCAGCAGTGGAAGCAGGAAGTGAACGGTGCCAGCAACTGAACTTTCAGAAGAATGGCTTGAGTGGGTGTGCTCGCAGGACTTTTCCCAATATCAGGAGCATTCATTTACTTATTGATACATCATTGTGTTTTATTCCATTGAGGGAAAAGATATTTCTAAATTGCATTGCCATTGAACTGCTGTTCAAAAAAAAAAAATCCCTAAAAGTGAACTGAGTCCACATTCATAAAACCAGAGCTGTTACAGAGCTCGAGACCCAATACAGCATTCTCTCAGAAAAGTAGAACATACTTACAATTGTGTAAAAGCTCCAACATGTAACTCTCCTACATGACAAGATATGAAACATGCAAAAAGCAAGTTGTACATCAGATTTTATAGTAAATTACTTGAATGATGGTTATACAACCCCATGCAAAGGTTGCTTTGTGCAATTTTCCTATCCTGAGAGAGAGTTATATTGGGGATTGTGCTGTGATGGAGGACTCTTACATAATTCATAATTAGCACCATCTGGTGTGGAAAGCTTGTGTGCACTAAACATTTATAACAGGTAAAAAGCAGCAAGAGAGGGAGAAGTAGAAAAAAGTAATTACTGTATCTTGCATCACAGTGAAGATTTATTTCACAAAGGTTAAATTTATAAACTGTGAAAAGTAAGGGGCAAAACTAATTTCAACTCAACAAAAACGAAATTCAGTCCAAGCTGCTTGGAGACTTGAAACAAAATAGATGAAAAAAGTAATTACGCTATGAACCGACATCAAAACCTTACTTCACGCAAAAGGTGACATTCAAAAACCTACCTCATCTTATACGGGAGCAGTACTTAAATGGTAATGTACTTTTTTCCTTTGAAACGTGGTATTCAAAGTCTATCTGAAACTTTCTTCTTCCATCATGTAATTTTCTTGTCACATTTCAATAGGGACTATAATAAGTACAGACCAATTATCATCTCAAAGCGCCCTATTACTGGAGGCAATCAGGATGTAAGCGTGTCAGAAATAACAGTCATTCAATTGGACAAATTGCAACATTCACTAGACACTAAAAGTACAGGTGCCATCAGTCCACATTTGCAGACTTAATTGCTGATTTTCAAAACAAAAGTAACTGAAAAAGACAAAATGCTGCCCAGTTCTTTGCCACTTGGTTTCCATTTAAATCACAAATATGGAAACTTGAATAAGCTCACTGCTTTAAACGTAGGTGAAACCTGTATGTAGTCTCCTGGGGGCTACCCACAACACAGCCTTCAACACTGTAATCAAAAGGAAAGATAATGTAGCAATGCACAAGGATCCCTGGAGTTCATCTCTCTATGCTGGCACTTAGAATTAATTAGTTGGCAGTTGCTGCAAAAAATGACTGCTTTCTATATGCAACAGGGTGAATGCAGCTTACATTCAAGGTAGGGTGAGGGGAGGTGGACTGCAAGTCATGGGCTCGCAGATGGACACTCTGGAGACCAATAAAAGGAAGCATATGGAAAAAGTGTTTTGGGAGCCCTTTCTGATTAACTGTTCCCACGAGGGTTCTGATCAGAGGGCCAAGCTCCAAGCAGTGTCTGTACAGAAATTAAGTATGATTCATAGAATTCTGTAACAGCCAGTATAGATTGCCAACAAATGTGTGTTTAAATACATACAACAGTGATCCAATGTACTGCACATCTAGGCAGCACTTAAAAATTGCTTCAAATTTGGTCACCTTTGAAGGATTTTGTACTTTTCAATATGGACTTATAATACTTGTTTTAAAGACTAAAAGAATGGACTTGAAACTCTCGATTATTTGGTAAAAGAACGCAGAACTGTCAACTTGAGCAACATCAGAAAGCTGGTAAATTAGGTCATTGACATGTCTTGCAAAGAATCATGGATGTCTTTACTACAAGACTGGTCTTGGTAAACTACACGACCTTAGTAACTGTTAGGAACTGTGATAAATCCATGTCGTGAGACAAGGACTCGAAGAGGCGATATCGTAGAATTAGCACGAGTACTTTATTAACAAACAGAGTAACAAACATCATGCCTGCATCCTGGCATTTCACCTTTGCTGACCTTGAAAGGAAGCCAACCTCTGACCTTAACAGGAGGCAAACCTCTGACCTTAACAGCAGCATTGGCTACAGCACCACCTGGTGGATAACCTTAATCATAACATCCCAGATTACTATATCAACAATGCCAACAATGACAGAAATAAGGACACAAAGCCTGTGGATCTGATAAGAGATTCTTTAGTGTGTAAAAACAACCCACATTTGGTATGATGGTCAAACAGCAGATTTTGAAGAGAAAACAAAGACAATCCATCCTACAAGGTTTTTTTTTTTTTTTAAAAAGGAGGACCACATGTGACGTCAGGACAAGACGGCGTGGAAGAGGAACCTTCATTCTCCCAAGAACAAAGAACTTGATCAATCCTTTGTCTTGAATTATGGTCACTAGAAAAAAGGTTGTACGAGAGGCTACTACAGGTAGACTATCCTTTATCCGAAAACCTCGGGACCAGCCGAGTTTCGGATAAAGGAGAATTTCGGATTTCGGAAGGTGGGTCGGCGGGGGTCGTGCACACGACTTACGCTGACGCTCAGCGTAAGTCAGTCGGGGTCGGCGGGAGTCGGGGCCGGCGGGGTACGCGGGGGGGTCGGCGGTTGTCGGGGCCGGCGGGGTCCGCGGGGGGGTCGGCGGTTGTCGGGGTCGGCAGTTGTCGGGGCCGGCGGGGTCCGCGGGGGGGTCGGCGGTTGTCGGGGCCGGCGGTTGTCGGGGTCCGCGGGGGGGGTCGGCGGTTGTCGGGGCCGGCGGGGTTGGCGGTTGTCGGGGCCGGCGGGGGGGGGGTCGGCGGTTGTCGGGGTCCGCGGGGGGGTCGGCGGTTGTCGGGGCCGGCGGGGGGGTCGGCGGGGGGTCGTGCGCATGACTTACCCTTTATCCGAACTTCCAAAACTGGAACCCTCTAAAAACCGAAGGTTTTTTCGTTCGTACGCACGACTTACGCTGAACGAATAAACCTTCGGTTTTTAGAGGGTTTCGGTTTTCGGAAGTCCGGATAAAGGGTAGTCTACCTGTACTTTCTTTCTGGTAAAAACTGTTACGTCTGTATGTCAAATTAAATTCTTTAAAGTTAAAAAACAACTGCAATGTCTCGCTTGATCCTTGGCCTTGTGTATTCTGCACAAGAGAGATAAGAAACTCTACACTTTTACTAATACATTTTTTTGAAAATTCTAATTTTTAATCTTTTCTCATTATCATTTTATTTCTATGTTAGATTTTTTTCTTAACTTCATTTTCCTTCCTCTCACATCCACTCTTCATTAAAACCTAAAATTATATTACGGAACTAAAATTATTGCAGCGAATGTTACATATAAACAATACATGCTTCTTGTGGCAGCTGTGCCTCAGAGTGGTCGGGCTTGTACTTACACCCAACACCTGCAATTCCCAACACAATGCGTCAGGTTTTTAAACTTGCTGACTCAATAGAAATGAAAAGCGAGCGGTTTCGATAATGGGCGAATGATCTACAATGCCAGTTTTACGCCCAGGTGGCAAGTTAAAAATCTACCCCTGTAGGAATCAACGGATTCCTATCTAAATCACTGAGGTCGAGGCAGTTCAGTAAATTAACCGAATTTAATTAAACTGGTGAACAAAACAAAACCATGCAGGAGCAACAGCAAACAGGTCTACACAGTAACTAGTTCCACGAGGTCTGAACTCAGAACCTCCCACCTCTGACGTCATGACGTCATCACGTTTCCCGCCACTCGGGGCACCACGTGACCAATGTGATGACGTCATCGTGTTGTTTCAGGTTTTTTTTTACAGAAAGCTTGTTTACACTCAGCAAACGGACATAGGTGCTGTAACATTGCTTTAAAGACAGTTATTCATTTGTACAGGAGTTCATTGGTGGTTTTACCACACCCCAGAGATTTCCTGAGCTCTGCTGCAGACATGAATTTGCATTCATACTGCGTCTTTGATGACCTCAGACTGTCCCAAAATGCTTCACAGCCAATGAATTACTTTTGAAGTGGAATTAGTTACAAAAGTTCCAGTCAATTTATATACAAGGTCTCACAAACAGTAAGAAACAGAAACAGAAACAGAAACCCCACAGTGCAGAGAGGCGCCATTTTGGCCCATCGAGCCTGCACCGACACATATCCCACCCGATCCCTGTAACCCCTACACCAACACATATCCCACCCTATCCCCGTAACCCCACGTATTTAATCCCCCTAACACTAAGGGTCAATTTATCATAGCCAATCAACCTAACCCGCACATCTTTGGACTGTGGGAGGAAACCGGAGCACCCGGAGGAAACCCACGCAAACACGGGGAGAATGTGCAAACTCCACACAGACAGTCGCCCGAGGCCGGATTCGAACCCGGGTCCCTGGCGCTGTGAGGCAACAGTGCGATGAATGACCAGTTAATCATTACTGGATGCTGACTGAAGGATGGATATAGGCTTGGAGACCAAGAAATCTCCTTTCCCTTCTTCATAAAAGTGCCATAGGATCTTTTACGCCCACTTCAACAGGTAGACAGGATCTCAGTTTAATGGGCCGGATATTCCGACCCCTACGGGTGGGTACGGGCTGTGTACCCACCCGTAGGGACATCGGAAATGTCGGTTTCAGACATGTGCTGAAAACCGGCATTTCCGATCTCTCAAGAATGGTCTTGACAGATCCTCCTGCTGCCCTGGAGGAGGGCCTCTGCGGGCAGAGAGTTCCGCTTTTTGGAGACCCTCTGCCCGCAGAAAACCCTTACAATTCTTACGCCTGGTAAAAGCAGTAAAAGTGTAAGGCCTGCTCTTACCAGGATCAGAGTTGGAAAAAAGTGAAAAAAATAATTTTTTTCCACAGATTTATCATTTAAAAATACTTTAAAAAATTTATTTTTAGCCCTGTAAAATACTTTGGGGGGAGAAATTCAGTTGGTAGCACCAGGGCTTAGCGCCTAAAGAGGCCGAGGAGCGGGGGGCTAAGCAGCTAGCGGCCGGGCGCCGCGAGGCGAGCACCTTGTCCCATATTGAGTGGGCTCTTAGTGCCGGCGCAAAAACTTAGCGCCCACTCGCGGGCGCAGGCTGATCATGACGTCATTTCAATGTGCAACGCCTTTTTGGCGCCCCGGACCGGAAATTGAGTGGCGCCCGCCTCCACTCTGCCTGGCACTAATAGTGACAGCTCACTGGAATGTTCCCCAGGCACTCTCGGGCTAGGGGGGTGCTCTTTAAAGGGGACTACACTGTTATCAAAGCGTCAGCCATTTTGAGAGCGCAACTTGTTGGTTGGTTTCAGAGAGTTGCAGAGCTGCCGTGGGAGAGCCTTATTGCCATTCAGCCAGCGGTGCCAGAGGACCGTCAGCCCTGTGAACATTACCTTGCTGCTGGTGAGACATTACAACCTTTACCTTGTTCTCTCTTATTATGGGGGCTGCTCTGGAGGGGAACGTCCTGCTGGTCGACCATGTTGAGAGGGCACAGAGACAGAGGGAGAGAGGGCCAGGAGTGGCCAGACGGGGGAGGGCCAACAGACGTCGCCACAGCAGACCTTACGCGGCGAGGGTTTTCAGGCAACAGTTCTGATGTGCCATCAATAACTCAAAGACAAGGAGTTTAAAGGATTCAACTGAAGGCTTTTAATCACTAAGAACATTGCAGGTCTTTCCACATCGGGTTCGTCTGATAGAATGACTCATACAGCTCTTGAGACCTTTACATGACAAAAGACAGGGGCGTAGCCAATACACACAATAGGAAAAAGGGGGCGGTACACACAATACAAAGCAGGTAAAACACAGGGGCTGATGAAGGCATATATTTCATCACATTCACCCCTTCTACAGATTTAGTCTGTCCGGGGGTGTGATAGTCCTTCCTGAACGTCGCAACAGTACCTCAGGTTCCGACCGGGAGTCCGTGGTGCCCTCCTGGGCATACCCATGTGTTGGGGGTGTTGCAGGTACTTCTGGGGGTGGTGAGCCTGGGGATGGTGGAGGTTCTTCTGGGGGTGGTGGTGATGGGTCGTCGTCGCTTCCTGCCGAGGCGAGGTCCTTTATGGACACGGTGTCCTCACGCCCGTCGGCGTGCTTGACGTACGCGTACTGTGGGTTTGCGTGGAGTAGGTGTACTGCCTCCACGAGGGGATCCGTTTTGTGGCCCCTCACATGCTTCCGTAATAGGACTGTCCCTGGGGTGGAGAACCACGAGGGTAGGGAGACTCCTGAGGTTGATTTGCGGGGAAAAACAAACATCTTCTCGTGAGGAGTGGCGTTAGCAGTACACAGTAGCGACCTTATCGAGTGGAGTACGTCTGGGAGGACCTCTTGCCAGCGGGAGGTGGGGAGGCCTTTAGACCTTAGTGCTAAGGTGACCGCCTTCCACACTGTCGCGTTCTCCCTCTCCACTTGCCCATTACCCCGGGGGTTATAACTAGTGGTCCGACTCGTGGCTATCCCCTTCGACAGCAGGTATTGGCGCAGTTCGTTGCTCATGAATGACGCCCCCCCTGTCAGTGTGGATGTAGTTAGGCATGCCGAACGTGCAAAACAGATTGCCGAGGCACTTGATGACCGTGGCACTGGTCATGTCTGGGCAGGGGTAGGCGAATGGGAAGCGGGAGTACTCGTCCACAATGTTGAGAAAGTACACATTGCGGTCGGTGGAGGGGAGTGGTCCCTTGAAATCTAAGCTCAGGCGCTTGAATGGCCGTGTAGCTTTCATCAGGTGGGCTCGGTCGGGCCTGTAAAAACGGGGCTTGCATTCCGCACAGGTGCGGCAGTCCCTGGTCATAGGCCGGACCTCCTCGATGGAATAGGGCAGGTTACGGGATTTTATAAAGTGAAATAGCCGGGTGACCCCCGGGTGGCAGAGGCCATTGTGGAGGCCCTGTAGCCTGTCCCCCTGGATGCTGGCACACATCCCTCGTGATAGGGCATCGGGGGATTCGTTGAGGGCCCCTGGCCTATATATTATGTCGTACTCAAGCGTGGAGAGTTCGATCCGCCACCTGAGAATTTTGTCGTTCTTGATCTTCCCCCTCTGTTTGTTGTTAAACATGAAGGCTACCGACCGCTGGTCGGTAAGCAGGGTGAAGCGTTTGCCGGCTAGGTAGTGCCTCCAGTGCCGCACTGCCTCCACTATGGCCTGGGCCTCCTTCTCTACCGAGGAGTGCCTGATCTCGGGCCCTTGGAGGGTTCTTGAGAAAAAGGCTACGGGCCACCCATCCTGGTTGAGGGTGGCTGTTAAAGCGAAGTCGGACGCATCGCTTTCGACCTGGAAAGGGATGTTTTCGTCCACTGCCCGCAGCGCGGCCTTCTCAATGTCGTGTTTAATGCTGTTGAAGGCAGCGTGGGCCTCGGCCGTGAGCGGGAAGGACGTTGATTTCAGGAGGGGACGGGCCTTGTCGGAATAATTGGGGACCCATTGGGTGTAATAGGAGAAGAACCCCAGGCACCTTTTCAGGGCCCTGGGAGTGTTTGGTAGGGGTAGCTCCCGTAGGGGGCGCAATCGGTCGGGGTCCGGACCGATTTCCCCGTTTTCCACCACGCAGCCCAGGATACAGAGGCGCGTGGTGCTAAAGACACACTTATCCTCGTTGTAGGTGAGATTGAGTCTGAGGGCGGTTTTCAGAAATCTCGCGAGGTTCGAGTCGTGGTCTTGCTGGTCGTGGCCGCAGATGGTGACGTTGTCTAGGTATGGGTAGGTGGCTGTTATCTGGTTCTCATCGACCATGCGGTCCATCTCCCGCTGGAAGACCGAGACCCCATTCGTTACCCCAAAGGGGACTCTGAGGAAGTGGTAGAGGCATCCGTTCGCCTCGAAGGCGGTGTATGGACGGTCCTCCGGCCTAATGGGGAGCTGGTGGTATGCCAATTTTAGGTCGATGGTGGAAAACACCCGGTATTGCGCAATTTGGTTAACCATATCCGCTATGCGGGGCAGAGGGTAGGCGTCTAGCTGGGGGTATAGATTAACCGTCTGGCTATAATCTATCACCATCCGCTTCTTTTCGCTACCCTTAACTACTACTACCTGGGCGCGCCACGGGCTGGTACTGCATTCGATGATACCCTCCCGCTTGAGTCTTTCTACTTCCGACGCAATGAACCGTCTATCCTCTCAGCCGCTATGGGTCAACAGTTGGGTGCGAGGTTGGCGAACAGAGAGGGCGTCCTGACCTTCAGGGTAGCCAGACCGCACACTGAGGGGCGGCTGGGACCCACCGTAGGTAAGCGTGATACTTTGGTGGTGGCACTGGAAGTCCAGACCCAAGATCACGCTCACACAGAGATCTGGCATTATCAATAGTTTAAAATCTCTGTAATCAGTGCCTTTTACCGACAACGTAACTGCGCAGAAACCTGTAATTTTTGAGGTATGAGTCTTATCAGCCATGGCGATTTTGCTCTGTGTGGGGACTATCGTTAGTGAAAGTCGTTTTACCAGGCTAGGATGAATAAAGCTTTCGGTGCTCCCGCAGTCAATCAAGCATTTAACCTTGTTCTCGTTTACCTCTATGTCCATCATCGATTTAGAGAACGGATGCGGCCTGGATTGATCCACTGTGATCGAGGCCACCAGTGGGTCCTGGAGGTCCATGTAGTCGGGACAAGATGGTGGACTCCATGAGGGTGGACAAGATGGCGTCCAAGATGGCCGCCCCCACGGCACGCACGCGGCGGTGGTGGAGTTGGAGGCGGGGTTCCCTCTGCAGACTTTGCTGAAATGTCCTTTCTTCCCGCATTTAAAACAGGTGGTGCCCTTCGCTGGGCACAAATGCCTGGAGCGTTTGTCCTGGCCGCAGAAGTAGCATTTCGGGCCCCGATGCATCGCGGCAGTAGTGGGGCTTCTGGGTGGGGGCTGGGGCTCCGATGGTGCTGGGCTGGCCTGAGACCTGGGAGGTGAAGATGGCTTCCAAGATGGCGGCCCCCACGAGGCGGAGTGGGCCGCGTGGCCTGAGGAACAGAATTCAGAGTTCCTCTGGGCCATATCCAGCGATCGCGCTATGCCCATAGCCTGTTTTAAGTCCAGTCCCTCCTTTTCAAACAGTTTCTGCCGAATGTAATTTGAACTGAGGCCCGCAATAAAGGAGTCTCGAATCAGCTCCTCCGTGTACACGATGGCAGACACGGCCTTACAGTTACAGTCTCTGCCCAGTACTTTTAGGCTTAGCATGAAGTCCTCTAGTGACTCACCATGCCGCTGCGTGTGGGTAGTCAGAAGATGCCTGGCGTACACCTCGTTTATTGGCCACACGTAGTGGGCCTTCAGAATGGTGCAGGCATCCCCGTAGCTGGTGGCATCTTGGATGAGAGGGGAGACACGATGGCTCACCCAGTTTCGCAGGATTCCCAGTTTCACGTCTCCGGTGGCGACTGCGGCTGCTATGGCGGTGGATGAGTTTGCGATGAAAAATTTGAAGCATTGGAACCAGTGTCCGAACTATGTGGCTGCGTCTGAGGCATGGGGGTCCAGATCCAAGTGCTCTGGTTTCAGGAGTCGATCCATCTTGGTGTTTTAGTGATTAAAATTGATGTGCCATCAATAACTCAAAGACAAGGAGTTTAAAGGATTCAACTGAAGGCTTTTAATCACTAAGAACATTGCAGGTCTTTCCACATCGGGTTCGTCTGATATAAAGGTCTCGAGCTGTATGAGTCATTCTATGACAAAAGACAGGGGCGTAGCCAATACACACAATAGGAAAAAGGGGGCGGTACACACAATACAAAGCAGGTAAAACACAGGGGCTGATGAAGGCATATATTTCATCACAAGTTCTCCTACCACAACATGTCGGAGGAGCAGTGTGTCAGAAGGCTGCGATTCCACAAGGAGGTGGTGACTGAGCTGTGCCACCTGCTTCAGGACGATTTGCAGCCGAAGATACGGTGCAGGACCTCTCTGTCGGTGGCCGTAAAGGTTACTGTAGCCCTGAATTTCTTTGCCAGCGGCTCGTTTCAGGTAGCAACTGGGGACATTGCTAACATTTCCCAGTTTGCGGTGCATTGCTGCATCCGCCAAGTTACAGATGCCCTATATAAGAGGAGACGGCAATTCATCTCGTTCCCTTTGACACCGGAGAAGCACTGGGAGCGCACACAGGGCTTCGCGGCAATAGCTGACTTCCCCATGGTGCAGGGCGCCATTGACTGTACGCACGTGGCTTTGCGCGCGCCTGTACATAATCCCGAGGAGTTCCGCAACCGCAAGGGGTTCCACTCCCTCAATGTACAGCTGGTCTGTGACCACCGGCAGCTGATCCTCGCGGTCAACGCACAATACCCTGGCAGCAGCCACAAAGCTTTCATCCTGCGACAGACCTCAGTGGCAGACCTTTGAGGCCCCGGCTCACCCACGAGGCTGGCTTCTCGGAGACAAGGGCTATCCTCTGTGCCCCTGGATTATGACCCCGCTCCGCTCGCCCAGCACCCCGGCAGAGGAGCAGTACAACGCCAGCCATCAGGCGACGTGGAACATTGTGGAGCACACAATCGGTGTGCTCAAGCGGCGGTTCCGCTGTCTCGACCATTCATAATAATAATAATAATAATAATCAACTTTATTGTCATTGTTAGTGCACAAGTGCAGTACAACGAAATGTAGGCTTGCGGCTCCCGAGAGTGTACATTTAGATTAAGACATTTAAACATTCAACATTCATTTGGCTTGTAATACATTAACATAAACACAACCATAATAAAGTGCATTGGCAGATGTGCAGGCTTTAGAGTTTATTTGTGGCGTTCAGTAGGATGACAGCCCTGGGAAAGAAGCTGTTCCTAAATCTGGTCGTTCGGGTGCGAATGCACCTGTAGCGTCTCCCAGATGGCAGGAGGGCGAACAGACTGTGGCTGGGGTGGGTAGGGTCTTTGATGATGGTCCGTGACCTCCGTAAACAGCGTTTCTGGTATATGTGCTCTATGGTCGGTAGCCGGGTGCCGGTAATGCGTTAGGCGCCCTGCAGTACTCGCCGGAGCGAGTCGCCCATGTCGTCGTTGTCTGCTGCATGCTCCACAACCTCGCCATCCAACGCACCCAGCCAATACCAGCCGACCTTGAAGGACCAGCAGAGGAGGAGGAGGAGGGTTCCAGAAACTGGAAGGGCCGTCCGTCAGAGGCTCATAAGGGGTCGGTTCTAGGCCCCTCTGACGGAATGCTTGGTGTCATTGGGAGAGAAACGTCCGGGTCACCCAAAGCCTATGAAGGCCAGAATGATTGCAAATAGTATAGATGGCCATTGTAAATAAAACCTTTTCTTTATTTTCAAAAATGTGCTTCCTTCCAACATGACAAAGCAATGGCAACCGAAAGCATAACTAACGAAATAACACATAACTGTCTCGCAAACCCGCCAGACTACCCAAAACATTACTAACATTCACAGCAGGTGTATACGGCCTTGAATTCTACAAATAAGACGTCACAGCAGCTCCCTCTACTCTTTACCCCTTGATGGTGATCTACTTCTCTTACGAGATCGTCCCCTTCCCTCCCTGCAGCTCCTCCGTAATTGGACCCCAGTGGCTGCATCAAGGCTGGGGGACGCCTGCTGAGTATCCGAAAGTGCAGAAGCCCCTGAGGGACGGCGTGGACGACCTCTGGGCTTGCAGGGCCCGGATGCTGACTGCTCCAACTGTGCATGGGTGGAAGCAGTCTGTCCTGCAGGTGGTGGCAGCTGCAGTGGAGACGTCCCAGTGGTGGCATCAGGAATGCTGACATCCTGAGAGCGGACACCTGCTTCGTGGTCGGCCGACACACTGGCACTCTGACGGGGCAGCACCGCAGCATGCACACCAATCGGCTGGTCCACAGATTGACGGCCTGCTGTGGTGCTGCAAGGGCCCCGGGTAATCCTGCCTGATCCATCGAGGGTGGCAGCACTCAGCACTTGCATGGCAGGTGCCAGTGCTTCGGTGAAGCCCTGGACAGTCCTTTCCACTGCTTCGGTGAAGCCCTGGACAGTCCTTTCCAGTGCTGCCCCGAAGCCGTGGACAGTCCTTTCCAGTGATGCCCCGAAGTCCTGGACAGTCCTTTCCAGTGCTGCCCCAAAGTCCTGCGCACTCCTTGCCTGTGCTGCCCCGAAGTCTTGGACACTCCTTGCCAGTGTCTCGACGGATTCAGGCATCCTTGCCACTGCAGCCATCAGCTCAGTGTGCCTGAGCCGAGCCTGGGCGCTCATTTCAGCGAGGGACCGCACCTCTTCCGCGCTCTGTGCAGCAGTCATCGTGGCCTGACTCGCCCTCCGGGGAGACGTCCCCCGAGCTTCCCTACCCCTCTTGCGTTGCTACAGCCCGCTGGTTCCTGGAACAGGTTCCTCATCAGAGCCACCCCCACCCCTCCAGGGAAGTACTATCCCCAGTCTCCAGATGGGCTGGCTCGCCCGAGGCTGGCACGGATGTTCCGGCTTCCTCCTGCTGGTCGCCTCCAGAGTCAGTGGCACTGGCAGCTTGAGGGCCAGTCTCCCGAGCTGGTGATGCAGCATCTGAAAGCAGGGAGGTTGAAGAGTGGCTTTAGCGAAAGGACAGGGTGGCAGCAAGGGATGCAAGATTGCTGCAATGCTATGACATGGGTCCAGAGTGAAAAAGCATGCTGGTGGGGGGAACAAATGGAAGGAGACAGATCAAAAAGGTGATGACCTTACCATCGCTGTGCACAATGGGGTCGGCAGCTCCAGTGGCGACAGGTCCAGTCATCCAGCCTCCAACAATCTGGTGAACTCTCTCCGAGGTCCGTGAGGGTCTGGAGGCGAGGACGTCCTCCTCCGGTCCGAAGCTGCTCTTTGCGGTTCCTGGCCAGCCTGGCCTGCAGGAGAAAGGACGGGAAGTGATGAAACATGATGCCCTGAGCTGTCATCTCATGCCCCCCATGGTGGAATAGCCCTTACATGATGCCCTGAGTTGTCATCTCATGCCCCCCATGGTGGAATAGCCCTTACATCATGCCCTGAGTTTAATGTGCATGTGTGTTCCCAGAAAGGGCCATGGGTGCTTGCTGACAGATGGCCAATGGGGCATCGCGCACCCTCTGGCCATAAAGTCAGGTGCAGATGGAGGGATGAAGAAGATTGCCGAAACACCACTCACCCTGACGACCCGAGTGAGGTCGTTGAATTTCTTCCTGCATTGCACAGGGCTCCTGGTCACCATGCTGTTGGAGTTGACATTTTGAGAAACTTCCCTCCAAGCTCTGCGGTATTCCTTCTGATTAGGCCTCCTGCCATTGTCGGGGTACAGCACAGCTCGCCGGCGCTCCACTGCGCCCACCAATTCATCCAATGCCCCATTGGTAAAGCGCTCCGCTCTCTGCCTCACCCTCTCCATCTTCTCAAAGTTTGTAACACCACAGAATGCCCAGCGCCGATTTTGAGGCCTACAAGGCGCAGAGTGTGGCTGCTGATCCTTACTGACCCACCTCTTTAAGAGCTGGCTGGCGCCTGAAAGTCTCGTGGTCATCAGTAATTGACAACACCTGCGCTGCGCCCGCCCCGATATTGAATAGCGCCGCCAGGCTAGCGCCTTAGGAGTCCCGTGTAATGCCTGATTTCGCGCCGCAATCACCTTTAGGGGTGCTGCAACCCAATATCGCGCGATGTGGCGATAAGTTGTGTCTGGCTATAAAATTTGCGCAGCGCCAATTCTACCGCCCCAAGCGGGGCTATACCCAATTTCTAGGCCTTTATTTTTTTCAAAAAATTAAATTTTTGTTCAAAATACTTAATTTATTGTAATTTCAAGTCATTTTAAAAATGTGATTTCTTTTTTTAAAAATTATTTAAAGTTTTACTATGTTTTTGGGGGTGATATCCATTCATGTATTTGACAGGTCAAATGTATGAAGGGAGATTCCCTTCTGTGATTGGCTTCCCATGGCCCACGTGATCCCAGGGACGCTGCGAACTACATGCACCCCTGGGATACGTGAGCCCTGCGCACCTGGAGTTTGGTGAGGCCCAGCATCGGAACTGTGCGCGTCCCGGGAGCCCTCAGGTAAGGGCGCAGATTTTTCCAGATCACAGGCCTCCGCCCGTGGGAGACCTGCAATCGGAAAATACGGGCCAATATCTCATCTGAAAGACAACACTCTCGACAAAGCAGTGCTCTCTCAGTACTGCACTAAAATGGCAGCGTAGATTATGTGCTCAAGTTCAAGAATAGGACATGAACCCATACATTCTGATTCAGGGGTGAGAATACTACCACTGAGTCAAGCTGACCCTGAGGCACCAAGTGGAGGCTGGGTTCATCCCTACAGGGAGGGGAGTCCTCCTGGGCCACTCCTGTGTAACCGATCAGCTGGCTATAGAAATCCATTGACTGAAGCAAGGAAACAAGTTCCCAGCCTATTTTTTTAAAAAGCTGTGTATATAGCACAGAGAAATTGTGGCAGGGTAAAGGTAAATAGGGGAGAAAACTAAGATAATAAAAATTATTCCGTAAAACATATGGTAATTCTGCTCTCTTTTCAAGTTGTTTTGAAAGAAACTTGATCGAGTTCTTTGAAGTAATGGAGAGGATTGATGAGGGTTGTGTGGTTGATGTTGTGTATATGGACTTTCAAAAGGCATTTGATAAAGTACCACGTAATAGACTTGTTAGCAAAATTGAAGCCCATGGGATTAAAGGGGCAGTGACTGCAAGGATGCGAAATTGGCTAAGGAACAGAGAGCAGTGGTGAATGGTTATTTTTCAAACTGGAGGGAAGTATTAGGTGGTGGCCCCCTTGCTCTTCTTTATATATATATTAATGACCTGGACTTACAGGGGATAATAAGGACAGGGGCAGCAGGTGCATGGGAACACCACCTCCTCCAAGTTCCCCTCCAAGTCACACACCATCCTGACTTAGAAGTATATTGCCGAACCTTCATCGTCGCTGGGTCAAAATCCTGGAACTCCCTCCCTAACAGCACTGTGGGAGTACCTTCACCACACGGACTGCAGCGGTTCAAGGCGGCGGCTCACCACCACCTTCTCAAGGGCAACTAGGGATGGGCAATAAATGCTGGCCTTGCCAGCGATGCCCCGATCCCATAAGCGAATAAAACAAATTTTTCAAAGTTTGCAGATGACACGAAACTCGGAAATGTCGTAAACAGTCAGGAGGATAGTAAGAGACTTCAGAAGGACATAAACAAACTATGAAATGGGCAGACACATGGCAGATGAAATTTAACGTAGAGGAGTGTCAAGTGATTCATTTTAGCACAAAGAATGAGGTAAACTAAATGATACAATTTTAAAGGGTGAGCGGTAACAGAGAGACTTGAGGGTGTACGTGTACATGTCTTTGAAGGCGGCATGGCAAATTGATAATGCTGTTAAAAAGGCACACAGGATCTTTGACTTTATAAATAGAGGCAAAGAGTACCAAAAGCAAGGAAGTTATGATAACCCTTTAAAAAACTGGTTAGGCCCCAGCTGGAGTTACTGTGGCCAATGCTGGCCACCACACTTTAGAAAGGGATGTCAAGGCCTTAGAGAGGGTGCAGAGGAGATTTACTCGAAGAGGACCAGGGATGAGGGACTTCAGTTACATGGACAATCTCGGGTTGTTCTCCTTAGAGCAGAGAAGGGTAAGGGGCGATTTGATAGAGGTGTTCAAAATCTTGAAGGCTTTTGATAGAGTAATTAAAGAGAAACTGTTTCCGAGTGGCAGAAGGGTCGGTAACCAGAGGGGACAGATTTTAGGTAACTGGCAAAAGCACCAGAAGCGACATGAGGAAGAAAAATATACCCAGGAAGTTATGATGATCTGGAATGCACTGCCTGAAAAGGTGGTGGAAGCAGATTCAATAATAACTTGCAAAAGGGAACTGGATAAATACTTGAATAGGAAAAAAGAATTGCTGTGCTACGGGGAAGGAGCAGGGGAGTGAGACTATTTGGATAGCTCTTTCTAAGAGCTGGCACAGATGTGATGGGCCGAATGGCCTCCTTCTGCGCTGTATCATTTTATGATTCTAAAACGCCATTCAGGTCCAAGCCCAGTTTCATTTGTGGTGCATACTGACCTTTAAATCAGTCTTCTTGTTCCAGGTCCTATTTGCAACAAGAGTGGGCCATTTCTTCGACAGGAGGACTAATCAGTAGCAGTGTATGATTTACAATAATCTTGTGCAAACTCCAATTATACAGCATCACAGTGATCTTTATGAAATTTCTGCCCTTTGCTGTCATCCATTTTTCTTTAATAACATTCCTCTAGCAGACCTGACATGCATGTCTCACTAAAATCCATTTGTTGTACCGAAATACAGTAATTAACCAAGCTTACTGTGATTGATGACAAGGTTCTAACATTTAATGATAAGAGAATGAAGTCAAAATGTGGATTTCATTGCCATCAATCCACGGTGTCTGGAAATCCTGTGTTACAGTAGAGAAAATCATTAACGTAGAATAAAACAGGAGCTTGAGAAAGCTCCACGGCTAGAGTATAACCAAGCACTCAGATAATATGATAACATTAGGAAAGCAAAAGAGATGTAAAGAAGTTAACGCAAACCTAAGAGTGCATTATAGCAGCATCATCTAATTTATGTCCTATATATAGTTATTGTCATTGTTCTGTGATTGTAGTGCCGTACCCAAGATGCCCTTTGCCCTGACACTATTGAGGCTCCTGTTGCATGCTGAACTAATTTAAACAGTATTTTCACAAGGAGGGTCCTGCTCCCCTCCCCAAACAATACAGGTAGACTATCCGTGTTTCGGTTTTCGGACAATTTCGGATTTCGGAAGGTATTTTATAAGACTGGGAAATTTGTCGGGGGTGGGGGTCGGCATCGGCGGGGGGGTCGGGGGTGGGTCGGGGTCGTGCGCATGACTTACGCTGAACGAAAACACTTTCGGTTTTCAGAGGATTTCGGTTTTCGGAAGTGCGGATAAAGGATACACTATCCCTTATCCGAAAGGGGGGGGTTCGGGGGGGAGAAAAGAATATCGGACAGGCCGCTGTATTGTTGGGTTCACTCTCCTGGTATACCTCCTTCACAACTGCCCGGCTCGGCCTGCAATCTCCTACCCAGGAGGGAACTCAGTGACCCTCTGCCCTGCTCAGCGTAAGTCGTGCGCCACTCTGGTCATGTCGTGCGCACAACTTAGGCTGAACGAAAAAACCTTCGGTTTTTAGAGGGTTTCGGTTTTCGGAAGTTCGGATAAAGGGTAGTCTACCTGTACTACGATTAATGGTTACGTGACGGGAAGAAATGATTTAACACACCAAGCTGCTAGGTGTTCTGTAGAAGGTATTTATTATATTTCACAAAAGAACTGACTGCCCAGTTTTCTCTACAGTGCATGTAGGAAGTAATGATTAAGTAACCACTTGTATACTGGAACTGGTTCAAAAGCAATGGGAGTTTATATTCAACCTATGGATGCTTCCTAAACACCAAAGTAACCCATTTCACTTTGAATTATGATGGAGTTTCAGGCAAGCTACTGTGATGCATGGAGAACAGCTCCTGCAATACTGGTAGATCCAGTCCTCTTCCATAATGTTTAATATCTTCTCCTATCTTTGCGATAACACATAGTAAACACCACACTCCCTACTCAGAAAATGAACAGTCCAATGTGCTTCGAGGCATCTGCCATTGTGGTTTGATAATTGGCTCCTACAAAATTTGTCTGGAGAACCGGAGGCGATTGGTCCTTTGACTTTCCCCTCATGGAATATGACGTGCAGAAGGAGGCCTTTTGGGCCGGCTTTCAAAGAATTATCTACTTCGTTTTATTCCTCTGCCTTTTTAATTCTTTTTCAAATGTTTATCCACTTTGTTTTTAAAAATTATTATGGATTCTGCTTCCAACACTGCATTCCATATCTTATCTCTGTAAATTCTCCTAACACCTCCTCGTGGCTTTCTGGTGACATAATCTTGAATTTATGTCCTCTAGTTACCAACTCATGAACCACTAACATTTTCCGAATTTATCTCATCAAAACCTCTCATAATTTTGAGCATTTCTATCAGATCTCCTCTTAACCTTCATCGTTCTTTTTTTTTTTTTTTTTTAAAAGCCCCAGTTTAACTAGTTTCTCCCAATAAGTAAAGCTTCTCATTCCTGGTGTCATCTTAGTTAATCTCTTTTGCATCCTCTCCATGGTCCTGACATCTTTCGTACAGTAAGGCACCCAAAACTGGACAAAGTATTCTAACCGATGATTTGTACAGGTTTAGTATTGCCTCTTTGCTATTGTACTCTATACCCCTATTGATAAAACCGAGGATCACAGATCTTTTTGCTGTTAAAAGGAACAGTTTTAGTTACTTCTCCTCCTCTCCCTGTGCTGAAATGCATGGCCTCTGTAGGCAAGCTGTGTTAGGAAAGTGGTCCCAAAGCATGGGGCTGCAATGCTCTAAGGGGTGAGAAGATACTGCATTTGTCATCATTGAAACTTTTTTCCTCAACAGGGATAAAGTACTTAGTGATAACTTGGCACTGGGTTATGAAAATGTCATTAGCACAAACACATTAAACTTATCAAAATTGTAGCTGCAAGTAGCCTTCGCTCCTGATATTTGCAAGCAAAGCACATCCACCATTTCATGAGAACTTTGTGGCAACAGTGCAATGCTACGCTGGACAAAAATCAAAGGTCAGTTATTTAACGAAAAAAATGCCATTTCACCCACCAAGCCCATTCTCGCCACAACCCAGAGCCAGTTTTCCCATTGTGGTTTCTACTCAACCCAATCTTCTGAGGGAGGCTTCATTCACAGCTTCATTTTTGAGCTCTAGAAAACTTATTCAACTTTTATTCATAATAATGCAGCAACATTCCAAACTATGAATCCAAATTTAGAACCCATACTTGTGTTACACAAGTGTCTCATTCATGGTGCCATCAATAAAGAAAAGAAAACAAAGAAAGAACTTGTATTTGTATCGTGTCGTAGCAGGACACTTACTGTGATTAATTGTTTTCTCACAGTAGAAGGAAACTTGGTGCCAAACATACAGCCAGGAATCCGATCAGCTTCCAAGGTTTTGGTCATAATTTGCTAGTACTGAAAGGGGAGATAAACATCGGCTGATTTGCCGCTAGGCTCGCTGCAGCATCTTCTAATTAGAAATGCACAACATGGAGGAAGTTAGCACCGGCGATGCCATTGCAGGAAAATCAGGGCCAATGGGTCCTTGATTTTCTATGTGCTATTTTGGGTGGGTTATTACAGCGTACATGTGGAACCTGATGTTCTGTTTTTGGATAATGTCGCCAAGGGGCAGCATGTACATGAGAAATAGGAGAGGGCCATGGATAAATCCTTGGGGGACTCTAGAGGTAACAGTGCAGGGGGCAGCAAGAGAAGCCATTGCAGGACATAGTTTACCTACAACTGGATAGCCAAGAGTGGAATCAGACAAGTGCAGTCCCACTCAGCTGGACCATGGAGCAAAGGCGTTGGACGAGGATGGTATGGTCAACCGTGTCAAAGGCTGCAGACAGGTTGAGGAGGGATAGTGCACCATGGTCACAGTCACATAGGACATAATTTGTGACTTTGATTAGGGCCATTTCATTGCTGTGGCAGGGGTGGAAACCTGATTGGGGAGGTTCAAACATGGAGTTGCGGGAAAGATGGGCACGGATTTTGGAGGCTTCAACACATTCAAGGGATTTGGAGAGGAAAGGGAGGTTGGAGATGGGGCGGTAGTTTGCAAGAATAATGGGGTCAATGGTGGAATTTTTATTGGGGTGGGTGATGCTGGCAGGTTTGAAAGCAAGGGGGACAGTACCTGATGAGAGGGATTCATTTACAAGGTCAGCTAGCATTGGGGCCAGGAAGGGAAGTTGGGTGGTCAGCAGTTTAGTGAGAATAGGGTCGACAGAGTAGGAGTTAGGTCTCATGGACAAGTTGAGCTCGGAGAGAGCATGAGGGGAGATAGGAGAGAAACTAAAAGAAAGATGCAAGTTGTGGGCTAGAGCAGGGGAGAAACATCGGGGACATTTGGTTTGGTGGGCAAGGGAAAGGGAGAGATGTGGCATAGACAGGTGAATGGATGGTCTCAATCTTAGTGACAAAGTCGTCCATGAGCTCGTCGCACTTGTTGGAAGCAAGGGTGGAGGAGGCAGGGGAGAGGGGTTTAAGGAGATGGTTGATAGTGTACAAAAGGGTCATCTTTGTATTCCAGGGTGATTCTGGAGTAGTGAAAAGTTTTGGCAGAGGAAAGCCAGGCCTTGATATGATCCAGTTTGATCTGGCGGTGAATGGCTAAATCACTTGTGCGCCATAAACTTTCAAATCTGCGTCCCGTGGACTTAAGGGAGTGAAGAAGGGGTTGTACCAAGGTGAACGACCAATATGGGAAAAAGGGTTTTACTAGGGACAAGAGCATCAAAAGGTGGATGTGAGGGTGTGATTGAGCAGATCGGTAGATGCAGAAATATTGTGGCGAATGGACAGCCAAAGGGTAGACAGTTGGGAGTTTGAAAGTACCATTGTAAGTGACCTGGGGGAGAGTTTTTTCCAAGGCTGGATGAAGAAGGAAGTGAGGTTTGGAAGGCAGATGTGAGTGGTGAGGGATGCAAGGAAGTGATCAGAGGTGTCCTTTTCTGTGATTGGGGCAAAGGGAATAGGTAGGCCATGTGAGATGGAAAGTTTGAGGGGGGGGCTGTGACTATGGGTAGGAGAGTTTATATGGAGAGGGAGGTTAAGAGAGGACAGGAGGGCAGTGAATTCAAAGGAGAGGGCAAGGTGAGTTGAAATGGATGTTAGAATCACCGAGGGTGAGAAGTCGTTTGGTGCAGAGGCTGAGGGAGGAAAGCAGTGAGGATATCTCGGCAAACTTGTCATGGGGCTTGGCTGGGTGGTAGAGATCGAGGATTTTAAGGGAGAGGCGAGTGAGATGGAACAAGGTGATGTGCACAAAGGAGGTGAATTTGCCAGAAGGAGTAGGAGGACAGACCAAGGTGAAATCACCAATTTCAGAACATGAACAGGAACAAAGGACACTAGTGCCTTTAGTCAGTAACAAAACACTCCTTACTACATTTGCAACATCATGTCAACCATTCAGCTATTACTGCCAGCATCTCAAATAATAGTTAATTATTCACAATTGTAATGATCAGTAACATGTCATTCTATAATGGTACACTAGGTGGAGCTGTATGTTTAGTAGGGGGCTACCCACAAGGCAGTAGTCAAGATGGATGCCTGTACACTAGTCCACATGGCTGAATAAATGACTAGCTCAAGCTAGCTGTTCATATTGAAAACGTCTATTTATTTATGAACATAACATGGTACCAGGATTGGTAATATCTGCTGAATATTGTGAAACACGACATGGAGAATTTGAAGCCACCGGAGGGTTTGAAACTCACAGGGAATGTCGACTGCAATTGGCGGACTTTCAAACAACAATTCGAACTCTACATTGCCGCCATCGGGTTCGTTACGTTGCCAGACGCAAGGAAAATAGCGTTACTGCTCACGGTTGCAGGCCCGCAGGCAATAGAGGTATTTAATACGTTTGTATTTGATCAAGAGGAGGACAGAGAAAAGATGGATGATGTGCTAAAGAAGTTTGATACACATTGTTCTCCCAAAAAGAACGAGACCTATGAGAGGTACGTGTTCCGTTCACGGACACAGCAGCAAAATGAGACTTTTGATAGCTTTGTGACCGATCTGAAACTGAAAGCACAGACATGTAATTTCTCTGAACTGAAATCATCCATGATTCGTGACCAGATTGTGTTTGGTATTCATGATAAAAAGGTCAGGGAACGTTTGTTGAGAGAAACCGAACTAACATTGGAGGGTGCTGTGAAAATATGCCATGCCAGTGAGCTAGCTCAACAGCATGCAAAGACTTTCAGTGAAATTAATAATAATGCGACTGAAGTGAATGACAGTGCTGCTGTCGGTGCTGTGTCCTACAAGGGGAAGAAACGTGGGCAGAACATAAATGCAAAGCAATCGGAGGATGGAATTTTTAATTGTAAACGCTGTGGTTACCAGCACCAGTCAAGACAATGCCCAGCGTTTGAAAAAAATGTGCACAAAATGTAATGGAAAGAATCACTTTACCAAACAATGCTTTTCAAAAGTAAAAACAAAGAAAGGGCAACAAGTCAATGTGATTGAGGACACTGATTTAAGTGAGACATTTTTTGTAGGAATGGTGTCATGTGACAATATCGAAAAGGATACAGAAAATGTGCAGCCCTCAGGAATGGACAATGCTGAACATAAAGTTAATGCAGTACAAGAGGACAAATGGATAATGCCACTGCAGGTAAATGGAGCATTAGTTACATTGAAACTAGACACTGGGGCAAAAGCAAACTTAATCAGTATGAGTGACATTAAAAATATGAAAGAAAAGCCCAAAATGCAGACAGTCAGTGCTACTGAAGGACTATAATGGACAGAAAATAGATAGCTTAGTTGTATGCAGACTTAAAGTGACAGTCAAAGACAAAGTGCATCATCTCATGTTTTCTGTTGTGGCTGAAGGACTTGATTCACTACTAGGTGACAAAGCTTGTGAGGACTTAGAACTGGTCAAGAGAGTCTACCGTATAAACTGTGCCATAAGCAGACCAGATGACTCGGTGGATTCTGTAGTGAGTAATTTCCAGGATGTGTTCAAAGGATTTGGAGTTCTACCATTCACTTACAAGATCCAGCTAAAGGAGGATGCTCAGCCAGTGGTACATGCTCCACGGAGAGTTCCAGCACCCCTGCGTGACTGGCTCAAGAAAGAACTGGACAGAATGACCACACTAGGAGTCATCAAGAAAGTCGAAGAGCCAACAGACTGGGTTAACTCCATGGTATATGTAAAGAAAAAGAACAATGATCTAAGAGTATGCATGGATCCAAAGGACTTAAATGCAAACATAAAACGTGAACACTACCAGATTCCCAAGCGAGAAGAAATCACCAGTGAAATGTCAGGTGCCAGATACTTCACAAAGCTCGATGCCTCACAAGGATTTTGGCAACTAAAACTGGATGGAGAGAGCACCATTTGGCAGGTATTGTTTCCTCAGAATGCCTTTCGGGATAATATCTGCATCTGAAATCTTTCATAGCGCGATGGAACACATAATTGAAGGTCTGGAAGGAGTTCGGGTCTATGTTGATGACATCATCATCTGGGGCTCCACACTGAAAGAACACAATGAGAGACTGACTAAAGTGCGACAGAGCATACGCCGGAATGGACTGAAGCTTAACAAAGCCAAGTGTCAGTTTGGCGTCCAGGAAGTCACTTTCCTAGGAGATAATCTATCTGGTAAAGGAATAGAGCCAGATATGGAAAAAGTAAACGCCATACTCAAAATGCCCCGACCCACTGACAAAAAAGGAGTGCTACGCATCATGGGTATGATAAACTTCATTGGAAAGTTCATTCCTAACTTGTCAGCCAAGATAGCCTGTCTGCGAGACCTGCTACATAAAACAAGTGAGTTCGCATGGACAGAAAGACATGAACAAGAGTGGATGAACCTCAAAACAGTGCTGACAACCAGACCTGTACTCACCTTCTTTGACCCAACAAAGAGAATCAAAGTGTCAACGGATGCATCAAAAGATGGCCTAGGCGCGGTCTTGCTACAAGCAGAGGGTGAAGATTGCCTGTTGCCTATGCCTCCAGGTCTATGACTGATACCGAGTGTCGATACGCCCAGATTGAAAAGGAATGTCTAGGCTTGGTAGTTGGACTAGAAAGGTTCCATGGCTACATATATGGACTTCCCACCTTCACAGTTGAGACAGACCACTGCCCACTGGTTGCCATCATAAATAAAAACCTGAATGAGATGTCTCCAAGGATTCAACGACTCATGATGAAGCTGCAAAGATATGACTTTGAACTGATCTACACACCAGGCAAACACATAGGCCTAGAAATTCAGTTTGGGCCCGCCAGCTCGCTTGCGCCCAGAAGTTACCGCTGCGCGCGGAGCCACTTGCGCCCGCCGGAAATTCAGTTTCAGCGCCCCAAGTCGAAGCCGGCCGCTATTCAAGGGTGTGGCCGCCCCCGCTTGGGGCGCTGAAACTGAATTTCGGCGCGCTAGATGCCGCAGCGCCACCCGCTGCGGAGCGGCAGGCTGCGGTACTGCAGGCCTTCCTCCCTCTCTTAAGGGGGAGGTGCCTGCAACAGCGAGATCGCCGCTCGCTAGTGCCGGCAAATGAGCCCGGCACCACGGAGAAGTGCCGGGCTCCCGGAAAACAGCCGGCAATGCCGCGGGGGGGCGGGGTGGAGGAGGCCGGGGAAGGAGGTGCGGGCAGGCGGCCGCCGCACCTCCGCCTTAACTCGCCCCACTAAGGCTGCAGGACGGCCCCGTTTTCAGATCGCTGTTTGCGGCCGCTGCGGAAGAGGCGGCCGCAACTAAATATGGCGGTTGGGGTGGTAGCGGGGCACTGCGCACACCGATGACGTCATTGGTGGCGGCGCAGCGCTACTGGCTAACGCCGCCATTACCGCAGTGCTGAATATCGGCGCAATCTCAGCAAGTGGCGCAAAAGCCCTCTTTGGGCGAAAACTGGGCACAAAGCCTACTGAATTTCTAGCCCATAGTGTTAGCAGATGCACTATCCCGAGCACCCACAATGAGTCATGTGAGCTCTACTGAGGAGGATGTGGATGTTCTTGTGAGTATGGTCACTGCTGCGCTGCCCGTGTCAGACACAAAATCAAAGCAAATAGCAGAAGAAACAGTAAAAGATACAGTGTTACAAACAGTAATAGAGAACATTCATCATGGTTGGCCAAAAGGTTTCTGTCCAAAGTACTATCACATCAGGTCAGAGTTAAGTGTCGCAAGTGGACTATTACTAAAACAGAACAGAATAGTCATTCCACAGGCTCTACGTCAAGACATGCTCAAAAGGATTCATGAGGGACACCTCGGAATTGAAAAATGCAAAAGGAGAGCAAGAGACACTGTTTATTGGCCTGGCATAAATAAGGACAATGAGAACATGATAAGCGAATGTGAGACATGTCAGAAACACCAAAACAAACAAGCAAAGGGACCAATGATAGTAGCTGACTTACCAACAGCACCATGGCAAACGGTTGGTATGGACCTTTTTCATTTGAATGGTAAAGACTATCTAATAGTGATTGACTACTATTCTAACTATCCTGAGATGGCGCTGCTCTCAAGCACCACAGCAAGCAGTGTCATAATGCATGTTAAATCCATCTTCGCCAGACATGGAATTGCCAGGATTGCCGTTAGCGACAATGGTCCGTGCTTCAACTGTAAGGAGTGGCAACAGTTTGCAGCACATTATGACTTTCAACACATCACATCCAGTCCTCTGTATGCTCAGTCGAATGGTAAGGCAGAGAAAGGTGTTCAAGTTCTCAAACAGCTACTGAAGAAAGCGACAGAAAGCAAGTCTGATCCTTATCTCGCCCTGCTGAGCTACCGAGCCTCACCTTTAGACTCTGGTTCTTCACCTGCTGAACTCCTAATGGGTCGCAAGTTGCGCACCACGCTACCCTGCTGTGCAAAAGAAAAGCAGAGTAAGGAACTGAGACAGAAATCACACTATGACAAGTCATCCAAAACTCTGAAACCGTTGACAAGGGATGATGTTGTCAGGATTGAGGATCCAGATGCATGGAACAGAAAAGCTACAGTTCTTGAGGAAGTAGGACCAAGGTCATACACTGTTAGAACTGAGGAAAGACAGATTCTCAGGAGGAACCGCCGTTCCCTCCTGAAAACACAAGAAACTATCCAAGAGCAAATCGATGACAATGCCGCAACTGAATCTTGTCACACACCACCAGAACAATCTAACACAAACACACATACAGGCTCTCGTGAAAACACATCAGACTTACCTGTGCTGAGAAGATCCACACGTGAAGTCAAAAAGCCTGATAGACTTAATCTTTGAGTACAAAGAAAACTATAATAAAAGAATGAAAAGCTTAGAGTTCATAAAGTAAAGCTTTGAAAATATGTTGACTGTTGTGAAGATGTTTATGTCGTTATGATTGCTTGATATTGATTTTGTTTAACCTCCAAGGAAGGGGGATGTAATGATCAGTAACATGTCATTCTAGAATGGTACACTAGGTGGAGCTGTATGTTTAGTAGGGGCTACCCACAAGGCAGTAGTCAAGATGGATGCCTGTACACTAGTCCACATGGCTGAATAAATGACTAGCTCAAGCTAGCTGTTCATAATGAAAACGTCTATTTATTTACGAAAACAACAATGGCTTGTGAAGACGATTGAGGGAGCACATTCTCCGCTGTAATAGAAAGAAAGTACTTACCCTTTTCGTGCATCTAATCTATGGAAATTATCAATATTATAATCAATATCAATTAGAAAACTCAGTTACTATGACCAGTCTGATTTTCTACTTGCAGACAGCAAATCCATACACTGTGTCCTGTCTGCTGTCACATTCTAGCCATCACGATTTGAAACTGTACTATTTCTTTTGTCAGGGTCGATTTTGCTGCTTCTTTCTACCATGAGCATGGATTCCAGTGATGGCTCAATTCTGTATGGAGACAATGCTGGAATGGTTTCCAAGTAGTCATCATTGAGTAGTAAAATATGATCACACCCTCTGTTCCTTCCATGCTATCCTATTTTTTGCAGATGAAGTATTATTCTAAGAAAATATTTCAGAAAAAAATGACCCTCTTACCAAATTGATCAGGAGCGGAGCTATAACTTAAATCATATTTACTGACTTCCTCCCTACAGTCAAACCTTTCTGCAGGTCTAATTGTGTCTCTGCACTCCAGTTACTAGACTCTGCAAAATATCACCCCCACAAAATTGCAATTGATCTTGTGTGAACTCATCGGCTATTAAAGTGAAGATTTTTTGCTAAATAAATTTAGAAAATACTTTTTTTCCCCCACTTTTTTGTGAATGTTCTCCCATCTCCCTCTTTGCTGTCATATACATTTCCATCCATTTCAGTTGGCTCTGGTATTTTGCCCTAGTGGCCATTCTCGAAAGGAGGATTCTTCTGGTCTCCCGCTAGAGACTGGCAGAACCTCCAGGAAAATGGCGTAAATGGCCGTTTTCAGACGTTACAATGTTTCTCTGGGAGTTCCACTCTGGCAGGGTCCCAAAAGAAGTGTGGAATTTCAGTGCCGACGTGTCGGTAGGTTATTCACCCACAGGGGCATCCAAGCGGAGCCTGATCCCGCCTGGCCCCAATATCCGCACGTGCTGTTGTAACAGGAATAGCAATCCCTGGAGCAGGAACCCTGGACAATTTTCTCTTCCTTAACTCAGAGCACAGGGCCCCTTTCCCCTTAAACATCAGCTAGAATGCAGTGTGAATAGACAGTGCGTCTGTTGCTACATCACAAACAGAAATGCAAAATACAAATGCCAAGCCAAATGCCCCGTAGAAAGGTTTGCCACATTTAGCAAAGATCCACTACTTGGCAAATATGTTTGGGGCCTGAGAAATCCATCTGTTAGGAACGTGGTGCAAACGAAGGGTTATATTAAATAATAAAGGAAAATGTGCAACACTGCCCCAGACAGAAAAATACCACAAGCTCCCCGAAAACTTGCAGTTCTACTGATTTCAGAGATTATATAAAGTCCCTGTAAAAATTCACAGCAGAGAGCTGCAAACGGCATGGTAACACTGAAAAAGCTTTTAAAGCATCAGCACCTCGATTACTGCATTTAATTTGCCTCGGTTTCTTCAAACTGTTGGAAGTTTATTGCTGTTTTCACTTTGCAGTATGGGTTCAAACTCTGCCAGAGGTAATTTATCACTGAATGGCATATTTTAAAACTCCCTTGAAAGCTAGTATAAAAATTGCATCTTTATTCAGGCTTCTGTGTCTTCTCAATATAAGGGAGCAACTTGCATACCAGGCTTGACTTTTAGGCTATTTATTAAAATGAGAACTTGATTTTCACTCCTGGTGCAGCAGCCCCACCCCCCCCCCCCGCCCCGCCCTCCGGCCAATGTTCTTCATTATTTTGAGGTACCAGTGAAAAATATAACACTTTGCCTGTTCTGCATTCCATCGTCGGAATTGAACACTCTTGGGTCAACATAGCTAAAAAGAGCATGAAGCTCCCGACACAAAGCCCCCAACAATAAGCCTTTATTCCCACCTTGGAAAAGCACCCTTTTCCATACCAGTGTGAATTATTTTCTATTTCCCACAAATAGCCATTCTTTTAAAATTCTCCAAGTGAGACTGCCAATTTACCAAGTGGTGGGTATTTATCGGCCATTGGAAACTGGATCGATACTGCCCAACTCAGTTGATGTCGGTCAGTCAACAAAGGGCTTTCGTCCCTTAGTCAAGTCGGGATTCAGACACAGGTCTGAGCTGAAAAGAAGCACATTAATTTCACCCAGCCTTGGCAGTTTTAATTTTTGATAGCTGTGTTTAAATTGGCAATTTTTTCATTGGTGACATGTACACTGGATTTTATAGGAATGAACACACCTCAATAATCACTGGAAAAGAGAATGGTGCATCTACCATTTCTTAATTCCAAGATCATAAACACCAGAGCACCTCGACAAATCTGTTCTTCGTCCCTCCCTTAAAATACACATTGGCCCAGAAATTCGGGTCCCAACGTGCAAGTACGTACGAGGTACTCGCGCGTAGGCCCAACGAAAGTGCCGGTTTCGTGCATGCACTGCGCATGCGTGGGAAACCGGCACTTCCGTTCCCCTGAAAGAAGGGGTTGACAGGTGGAACGCGTGCGCCAGAGAGGCAGCGCGTGCGCATCGAACTTACGTTTTTTTTTGCAGGTTTCTCCAGCAGCTCTTCCTGTCAAACTTATGAATGAAGCATTCCCTGCTACCATTGGCTCTCCATGGCCCACGTGATCCCAGGGGAACGCATCGAACTAATTGCGCCCCTGGGATACGCAAGCATGGCGCGCCGGGCAGCTGGAGGAGGCCCAGGATCGGAATCCCACGCGGGCCCACAGCTCAACGGCCGGCGCGCTAGGTAAGTGCAGGTCGGAGGCTTGCACCCACGGGAAGCCCCCGACTCGAATTTCTGGGCCATTATCTTAAACTTTTTGTGTAATGTTCTGCTTATTTGCAACATGCTGTTTAACATTGCATCTAAAGGATTGTTAAGCATTTAAATTTTGTTTGCACCAATAATAATTTGCATATTAAATCTGTATTCTGTTTGTGTATAGAAGTAAAATCAAATAAATTTCTGTTATTTTCAGTTCCAATCTACTCACAATGGTTAAAAAAAACCCTCTTAATTACAGATCTATTTCTACAGTACACATGTTCTACATGATTAGGGATGGATTTTTGCGCAATTTTGAATATTCAAATATTCTGTGACAAAGATTGCACTTCTGCGTGATTTCTGACATAATTGAACTACGAGACATCTTTCATTATCAGCTCTCACTCAAACTGATTGACAATAAATAAAACAAATTTTCAGAATCACAGAATCACCACAGTGCAGGTAGAGGCCATTTCGGCCCATCGAGCCTGCACCGACACATATCCCACCCGATCCCCGTAACCCCTACACCAACACATATCCCACCCTATCCCCGTAACCCCACGTATTTAATCCCCCTAACACTAAGGGTCAATTTATCATAGCCAATCAACCTAACCCGCACATCTTTGGACTGTGGGAGGAAACCGGAGCACCCGGAGGAAACCCACGCAAACACGGGGAGAATGTGCAAACTCCACACAGACAGTCGCCCGAGGCCGGATTCGAACCCGGGTCCCTGGCGCTGTGAGGCAACAGTGCTAAGGTTACTTCATCTCTGTAATTAAAGCAAACTGGAAGCAGGTGCTTTTTTTCTCCTTCCTGCTAGGGTTAATTGGGGTCTGTCAGCTTTAAGAGGATCGCTGCCTCAAATATGGTAACTAGGACAATACCTTCTATAAAACAGCTTGAAAAAGCACTTTTCTGAAGTGTGGCACAATCCAATAGCTTCAGTCTTGTCTGTGCCAAGAAATAGTCAAGCAAAACCATTTGCTACTTCAGTTAAAAATGGACACTGATGTAAAGTGGTGCTTCCTGCTTTATACACACTTTTTTCCCCCAATTGAATTAGCAAACAAATGAAAATTTAACTCCGAATTATTTCCCTCTCCTCTCAATTTTAAATAAATTTTACCCGCGTGAGGTCCCCCCCCCCCCTCCCCCGATGCGATACACTATTCTCTTGTTAAGATGATGCATGGATAACTGTTTTCAAGTCCTCTGATAACACTACTCTTAACCTAATAGCTGGAAGGTGAACAGATCTGGTCTGTGTGAATTACATTCTGAACCAATTTTGCCTGATTACGCTCCTGTGAAGCGCCTTGGGACGTTTTACTACGTTAAAGGTGCTATATAAATGCAGGTTGCTGTTATTGTTGTAACATGTACTCCATAGACCATCAGACGACTGAGCTGCATTTATAACAAGTCAAATTGAGCAGTTTCCAGGATATAATTCTGATTACAATGGATTATGATGGAGTCAGAGCCACGTCATCATGCGTGTTGAAGTTTGATGGGGATTACTGGTTCTCGTACGAACCAATAAAACCAAGCAGGAGGAAGCAGTAAGTGACTATGACAATCATTATGCTCTCAACATGATCTATATATTGTTTTAATGGCAAAGAAAACCAGGACAATATGAAGAGAAATGATACTGTGTATTGACAGCATAACTAGATGACATTAATTTATAAAAAATACATATTAAAATAAAACCCAATGAGCCACTTACTCACCATACAAGTGTTTAAGTGTGGCAATGAGTTATTCAGCCTCAAACATCTAAATGTCTCTGCCAGCTTGACCCCTTTTCATTAACCACTTTCAATCTAGTTTCTCAAAGCTGTATCCGTTACCTAGGTTTGACAAGTTGCCTAAAGTTCAGATTGGCCACTGAACCGTTTCCACTGATTCTTGTCATCCCGTGTCTCCTGCACTAATATTCAGGTTCTTTTCTTCCAAGACAGAAAGTTAATTAGGTTAATCACAATTCACAAGCAATAAGCTCAATTTAACAGCAAATATGGACGAGCCTGTTGTAAAACTGTCAGCTGATCGGCATGAATATGCAAAGAATAAAATGTGTCCAGTGAAAATGAACGATTACTTGAAGTGTTATTTTTTACATTCTCTGCCTTGTCTCATACTCTTATTGAAACCGACACACATGTGCTAATGATATTTACATGGTCACTCATTACTGCTATTTTTTTTTCTTTTGTCACCATACAGCATCAGTCAGATGTTGTATACATTGCTTGGCTGCATGAACTCTGCACTGGCTCAGTGAAACACTGCGACATTAACTGGCTATTTTCCAACTCACAGATCTGGAAAATGGACTTTAATCAATGACTACAAGACCTTATTATACCTCTAGGCACCAAATGGGGCCTACATGCCAAAGGATGTTGTATTTATGGCCATCTAAATCGTCAGGCTAGTTGAATCTCATTGTAATTCTAAGCAGCACAGTAGCCTGTGTGTGATTCACATGTTGATGATTTGCTTATTGTATTCTTGTGCTATTTGTCTGCATGAAATCAATGCTGTACTACAGAACTGGAAACGCTAAAATGTTTGTCTGATAATGGAAACATTTTCAACAAACAGTATTGAATTTTGCTTTTTTTTTTAAATCAAGAAAATGAATTTCATTTTGCTGAACTATGAACACTGTGAAATATAAATTCGATAAGGAAGACAATTCTCCTTGTTGCTGGATTAGAAGGCAGAATGTCTATCAGGAAAATAACTATTAGATGTGCCTTTTCCATCTAAAGCAAAACATAGAAATGCTACGAAGGAATTGGGGGACCCACGAGCAAAATCAGTCAAAGATAAAAATGGAAGATTGCTCTCCCACACTTCAGGACAGGATGCAAAAACAAGCTCGAGGACAAAAAAAACCCTTAAATACTGAAAATATGAAATATAAACTGGAAATATACAGCTGGACTATTAGTTCTGACAAAGGGCCTCTGCCTGAAATCACTTTGCTCCCCCACACTTCCTCGTCTCTTGGCATTTAGAAAATATTCCGATTCGTCATCCGTGGATCCAAAGCGGATGACCTCAACGTTCCCACATTGAATTTATTGATATTACTATTGTCAGTGCTCCTCTAAACTGTCCTCTTTTGTTCTCCCTAATCTGTGAATACAGCATATTCCTTGAACTTCTTCCTCTATGCACTGTGTTGAAAATCAAGACTGATTGCGTTGTCTCCTATTCTAATTCTAAGGGCTGAAATTGCCACAGTAGATGTCAGCATGGATGAGAGATTGTGGTCCTGATTCTGTGCCCCACACTTGAGTTGAGTGAGAGCTGAGGCTCTGCACCAGCAGAAACTTCTACCCCTTTCTTTCCTAGACCCTTCAAACTGTGGAATTCTTCACCTCCCTCAGTCTTCTCCTCATTGAACCTGTAGGCTTTTAAAATCAAACTTGGTGTCGCCTAATCATTACTTCCTGGTTTAACCTCATTTCTCCTCTGCTCTTTTCAATCTTACTGTTGACCTGAATGTGCTTAGCCCTTCAACTTGGTTTAACAATACACAGAATATTCTTGGGTGTTCAGTACTACTGTAATTAAAATTTGGACATATAAAGAAACTTTCATTTACACGTCACCTTTCACATCCTCAGGATGGCCCAAGGCACTTCACAACAAAAAATTACTTTTGAGATATCAGTCACCATTATGTAGGCAAATGAAGCAACCAACTTGCGCACATCAAGATCCCGCAAACAGCAATGTGACAAATCATCAAACTGTTTTGGTGTTCTAGGTTGAGGGGTAAATGTTGCCAGGACACTGACAGAACTCTCCTGCTCGTCTTCAAATAGCACTATGGTATCTTTTAGGTCTACCCGAGTTGACAGACGGGGCCTTAATTTAGCGTCTCATCCGAAAGATAATGCTGTTATATTTGCTCCAAACTTCACAGTTAAAATATTTCATGTTTTTACCATGTGGAAAACAGAATGGCCTCATCTGAAATCTTAATTAAAATATCCGGGCCCATAGTTTCACATCTATTATTTTAGGTCGGTAACTAGCACATATCAGTCCTAGTCAAAAAAGAAAGCAAGTGACATAGTCATCCCAGGCCTTTGCCAACATCTCTGTGAAATTGGTTGCTCGGAGGTGTGGAGCAGTGACCAAGGCTCTAATGTGCTCTGACCTTGTGGCACAATATCCAACAATAAAAAAACCTAATCCACCAATGGCCAACAGAAAACCGAAACAAAAAGTCACGCAAGTTCTTGCCACATTACTACCAGCATTTTCTCATGTCAAATGGTTAAAAAAAAACATATACAATAAATCGGCAAGTCCCCTCAAAACAAGTCTTTCGAAGTCTCCGAATTTTTCAGTATGAAGATAATGTGGATATCAGATTACAAATTCTATTCAGAACTCAGTTCCAAGTATTATTTTATATTTTCTACACACACACTTCAAGTAAAATGGAGTTGATATTAATGCAGAAGCGGGATCCGAGTGGGGGGTGCGATAGCGGGCATGAAGCACAGAAGATCATGGGACGTGTGGGAATGTCTGATTTCAACAGCGACGAATCATTATCATTTTACTTTTGGGTTTTGTGTCTCCAACGCGCGTGAGTGGGCATGATGTGCAGCCGCATGGCGCGATTTCACCTCGACTATTGAAAGGGTCAATGCACAGGTGGAAGTTGGCGGAGTTGGGAGCATTGTAGCAGAGAAAAGTATTTTGAGATGCAGTCAGGAAGGGCAAAGGCTGCCCGGGAAACCTGTGCAGAAGGTGTTGATTTTAAATCACTGCCAACATCTCAGGAAAGGAGCCTCATTTAAATATTATAATTATGGATCCGCCTCTCCAGAGCGGGTTACTCAGACACGGTTAAAACAGGAACAGGTGCTTTCGTGGTGGGTTGGGGTTGAATTTTGTGAATTTGATGACCCTCTCCCACCTGTTGTTGGGGGGTGGGGGGGGGGGGGGCGGAGGGGGTGCGCGGTGGTTTAAAATTACCCCAAAAGTCTCTATTATTTTAGTACTAACCCAGTCGCTCTCAATATTTATATATTTGGCAACATTCTCCAAATGTGGTCAGCTGAAGCCAAGATCGGTTTCCACCACAGCGCAGTGAAAATACAAATTCCTAATCACTAATTTCTCAATGCAGTTCAACAATTAACCACTGCTGGCTGGTGCATGTGCTGTGACAGAAGACATGCAAGCATGGAGAATGGTTCACATGGTTGTGTTTACAGTAGAACACAAGGTCGTGAAGAGAGTCGCCCAGCTCATTTGCTTGAATACTGAAGCAGGAATTTTCTCATTTTGGATCCTTCAACCCGAGTTGGAATTCACAAATAGCAGTCCATTACATACTGTAGAACTGTTTATATTAATACGAATATCTCTGTACTTTTTGTGCGTAAAGCCAACCCATGAAAGCATTGACCTCCATCCAGTGCATGGGGACAGAGTACAGAACCCAATTTGAAATTTCCTGCAAGTAAGCAGATGGCCATTCATGCCAGCATTCAGAAAGATATTGAAAACCATCAAATGGATCTATAGGTCCTGTAGTTTTAAGATCTTTCCAACCATGATGGAGGTGGACACAGCCCCTCCTCCATGGATTATTTTGTTTTCCCTGGCCCCCTAAGTGAGAGAAACCAAGAGAAATACTCAAACAACTGGGATAGCTAGAACAGGAGATGATGATCATCTTCAGGCGGGAGGCTCGGAGATCATGTTCTGCCAAATGCAGAAAAGTTGGTTGAGAGACCCGTTTGATAGGCCACATGATTTTTCCTGAACTGGACGAGTGGAATTCCCCTCCACATACAGTTGGTCAAGCTCTTGACTGAACCATTATGCGAGCGACCACAAGTTAAAATTCCAGCTGAGCAATTTGCAAACTAGCATTCTGCTGTGGGGACTCGAACATTTCAATTGAGAACCTGCAGCTGGAATTCGCGCGCGAACAAATAATGCTTACGTTTGGCGTGTTTGTCGCACAGTGCAGCCGCCCTCATGTCGCAGAGCCGCAACGTTCCTTTGCTGCTGCTGTAAACCAAGAGGTTACAGTGGTGGGGGTGGAACTCGGCTGCTGTGATCACTTCGGTTAATTCTTCCATGTCTACAGGTTTAATATCTACAATGTCTGGGTTAAAAACTTCATTAAGGAAAAACACAATGACGTCGAAAGATACTGGTTACATTAATATTTCACACGGGAGCATAAAAGTAACGCAGCATATTACGTGAACAGCGATGCTAACGTTCTTGATTTACTCGACACCGTAAGCACTTAATTGGAACTTCTGACCTAATTGTTCTGAGGGAAAGACTGGCTAATAATACAAGCGACAACCTTTATCAAGAAAATCCATTCAATTAAGTTACTGGGGTTCGTCTACTTCCTGGTTTACCTCAGCTTTTCTTCGTGCATCAGTTGACGACAAAAAAATGAGGGCCACAAAAGCACAAGCAAATTATGTTGGTTCCAGCAGGATCACAAGCTGTGGATTTATCATAATGTGATGCTTCCTAGTGTGTTTTACCTTCGTGTAACATGTTCATTTTTGAGAAAAATCCTGCTTTTTAAAGAGTTATTTGCTTGTCACATCCTTTTTCCTCCTTTCCAGAGATGGGATCGTTTCTGGCTTTACATTTGCTGACATGACCTAACAGAATCCTGTGGATTGTTGGATTCTCAGTCTTTGTTCAACTACTGAAAGAATGCAAAATGCCATTGTGTCTCTTGACACCACATTCGACCATTAAACAATACTTTCAACTCCTAAACCACTTTAAATTTCTTGGATTATTTTGGATTCCATCAGACAAGATGTTGAGAGTATAAAAAGATCCTGACAATTTATATACTGGAGTACTAAAAACTTCCAACAATGATGCACACAAGAGACAGAGCTCCAAGCAATGATACTGGTACTCTCTGTGGACTTTTTGGATAGATAGAGTGCCAAAGTGCGTCTTTCTCAGTTCTTGTGTACGTGGCATAAACATGGAGGTCTGACTTAAGTGGTAGCAGCTCTTACCATGCTGTTCCAAAGATCGACAGCCCAGCCACATCTCATCAATGTTGTAGGATGCATTCTAACATAAGCAAGCTTTTAATAAGGATTCTAGAACCAGTGATCCACATAGAATCTTGCTGTGTTTCCGTTACCTCTAAAAAAGCACCACACCAATACCTATTCAGGACCTTCCAAACCTACCAGATCATCTGAATGACATTAACATTAATTTAAAAGAATTATTATCCTGGGATGGCAGGACTGTCATATGAGGAGAGATTGGGTCGACTAGGCCTGTATTCACTTGAGTTTAGAAGAATGAGAGGGGATCTCATTGAAACGTATAAAATTCTGACAGGGCTGGACAGACTGGATGCAGGAAGGATGTTTCCCCTGACTGGGGGGTCTAGAACGAGGGGTCACAGTCTCAGAATACGGGGTAGGACATTTAGGACTGAGATGAGGAGAAATTTCTTCACTCAGAGGGTGGTGAACCTGTGGAATTCTCTACCACAGAAGGCTGTGGAGGCCAAGTCACTGAATGACCTAGAAATTCGGGTCGGGGGCTTCCCGCGGGTGCAAGCCCCCGACCTGCACTTACCTTGCGCGCCGGCCGTTGAGCTGTGGGCCCCCGTGGAATTCCGATCCTGGGTCTCCTCCAGCTGCCGGCGCACAGTGCTTGCATATCCCAGGGGCGCAGTTAGTTTGATGCGTCCCCTGGGATCACGTGGGCCATGGGGAGCCAATCGGAGCAGGGAATGCTCCATTCATAAGTCTGACAGGAAGACCTGTCAAAACTTAGAAAGACCTGTCAAAACTTAGATAACATCACTAAATCTTCAAATAAATTTTTAAAAAACCATCACATTTTTTAAATAAACTATAAATTACATGAAATAACTATTTTAAGCAATAATTTAAATTTTTGAAATTTTTTTAAATTTTCTAACAGAGCTAAAAATAAACTTACCTTTCTTTAAAGTATTTAAAAATAATAAACCTGTGGAAAAAATGTTTTAATTTTAATTATTTCACCACTTACCTTGTAAAAAGCAGGCCTTACACCTGCTTTTTAGATGTCTAACTTCTGGAGACTTACCTTCCTGGTAAAACCTGCAAAAAAAAAACTAAGTTCGATGCGCACGCGCAGCCTCTCCTGCGCACGCGTTCAACCTCTGAACCCCTGCTTTCAGGGGGAACGGAAGTGCCGGTTTCCCGCGCATGCGCAGTGCATGTAGGAAACCGGCACTTCCATTGGGGTTACGGGCGAGTACCCCGTGCGTACTCACCCGTGGAGACCCGAATTTCTGGGCCAATATGTTTAAGGAGATAGATAGATTTCTAGACGCAAAAGGCGTCAAGGGATATGGGGAGAGAGCGGGAATATGGTATTGAGATAGAGGATCAGCCATGATGATACTGAATGGCAGAGCAGGCTCGAAGGGCCAAATGGCCTACTCCTGCTCCTATTTTTTTTTCTGTTGTAGTGCAATATAAGTTGACCAAAGAATTTTGTACTTAACAAGTACAAATTATTTATCAATAAACATTCAATGACATGACAGTTGCAAATCCTGCAGAGTGAACACGTTGACAGCAGTTAGCATGCTGCTGGAACCCAGTAACACAAACAGCACCATAACAAAATCAAGCCACCATAAAAGGGATTAAAAAGAAAAGACTTACATTTACTTTCATGACTTCAGGACGTCCCAAAATTCAGATATTTATTATGAAAACACATCTGGCAGTGACTTCAAAGCAGTAATCTAATCTCAGATTTTAGAAACAGTTATTAACTGCTCAAATCTTTGCTCAGGAGTTAGAGAGCCAGCTGAATACCATTTTGTAAATATCCATTGCTCTCTGGATTAAATTTTGAAATAACCTTGCCCCAAAAGCATGTAACACTATCAGAAAGCCATGCCAACATACTATTTGTAACACTGCATGCCCCTAAGCCAATGTAAAATTTTGAGGAAAAAAAATTAAATGAACACATCCAGTCTCAACGAGTGATATTTAGACTGACAATATACCTGAAACACAATACCGCTAACTGATAGATTTCAATCTATACATGTTGCAGCCATTTGAAGGGATTTACTGACTGGTTCAGCTGCAAGACTCGCACACAATAGGAAAAATATTGCATTCGTTTTCCATTTGTGGCTGTAAGATTTTCACTGCAAGGTAGTGCACCTTGGGCACCCATAGCTTCCATGAAGTTATCCAATTAAACTGTAAGGGCACATAATGGATTTCTTCCACTCTGATGTATTTCAGTCAAGACCAATCGCTGCTTTGTTTTATATAAAGAGTAAGGAAACATTTACAGATTTTTTTTTTTTTTTTTTGAGGGGGGAAGAATGGTTAGAGGATGAAACATTAAACAACTGCTTTCTAAATAATCACATCATTCCTCAATCAAATACCAACAAATCCATAGTGACCATTCTCCATCACCGATTCCCCACAGGAATTAATTAAGATGTTCTCCATGGAAGATAATAATTATTTCAACAATTAGGAAGCGAGATAATTGAAAAATTGGAACAAAAAGCATGGTTTGTAAGAAAGCATGTTCTGTACAGTCACCTGTGTTGCCAAACTGAGCTCGACACCACTGGTGCTACAATGAGGAGCAGTCAATTAAGATTATTTGGAATAATTGTATGACCACATGGTTTAATATTTACATTTTAAAAAAACCTGTAGCATCTTAAAATACACAATGTAACAAGTTTTATAGAAGCAGTGTGAATTATCAAAAATTGATATTATGATTCTTCAAAGCACAAAAATTGCTACTTGACCAAATTACCTCATGACGCAACAATAGAGCACAACAAATTTACTAAATTCCATCCTCATAGGACACCCCTCACATCCCAGGAATCAATCTAGTGAACCTACGTTGCACTCCCTTCGAAGGCATGTATGTCCTTTCTCATATAAGGAGACCAAAACTGTGCACAGTACTCCAGGTGCGGTCTCACCAAAGCCCTGTCCAATTGGAGTAAGATTTCCCTACTCTTCCACTCCAACCCCCCATGCAATAAAGGCCAACATGCCACTTGCCATCCTAATTGCTTGCTGTACCTGCATGCTAACTTTGTGTTTCCTGTAAAAGGACACCCAGGTCCTCCTGAACACCAACATTTAATAGTGTCTCACTATTTAAAAAATATTCTGTTTTTCTATTCTTCCGCCCAAAGTGAATAACATCACATTTTCCCACATAATACTCCATCTGCCACCTTATTGCCCACTCACTTAACCTGTCGATATCCCTTTGCAGGCTCTTTGTGTCCTCCTCACAGCTTACTTTCCCACCCAGCTTTGTATCATCAGCAAACTTGGATATATTGCACTCGATCCCTTCATCTAAGTCATTAATATAGGTCATAAATAGCAGAGACCCAAGCACTGATCCTTGCGGCACCCCACTAGTTACAGCCAGCCAATCTGAAAATGACCCGTTTATCCCAACTCTCTGTTTTCTGTCCATTAACCAATCCTCTATCCATGCCAATATATTACCCCCAACCCCTTATCTTGTGTAGCAGTGTGACTGGAGGATGGACTAATGGAGGGCATGTGGGGGCAGGGTGGTTCGCGGCAGGAGGTCATGTGATGAAACCTCCGGGAATACACCCAACCAGAGTTGGCGACCCTAACGGACTGCCACACAGTGATGGCATCATGAAAAGCCCATCCACACACTCAGCATTTTAAATTTCAAACTTTTCAGACTCGGCTCTGCCCATGTGTGTACCCAGGCATGCATAAAGCTCTCTCCGAAACAGTAGATTTAAAATTCCAGCCACGCAGTAGCTCTAATTAATTAGGTACGTGCTGGCTGGAACCTGCAGATACTGGACTCAGACTGGTAGCTGCACCCAAAGAAAATAAACTACCTTGTTGTGATGCTGATACACTTCCATCTTTGACGGTTGGGCCTTTTCAACAGAAAACAAAAGTGGGAGAAGCCAGTAAGCAGCACACGATGTGTGTGTGAGTTTATGAGTATATCTCTGCCAATAGCTCATATTAAAGTGATGTGACAGGCAGTGTCACAGCTCCAAGCTCTCATCACGACACAGGTTAGTGGTCAACATCTGTGTTTGATGCAAAGCAGCTTTATGTTGTTCATTGGTGCCAACTGTCAGCCACCTCAGCTCATGTCTGAATGAAAAACCAACCACAATTACAACTAGAAATGTAGAAACATTTTTTATTAAAAAAAAAAAAAAATTCTAAATGCAACCACCTCGTCACAGCTGAAAAAAACCCCATTGGACACACCTCCATATTTTCTCAAAATTATATTAGCAAATTCCACTTTCTTAAAAAGCAACGTTGCATAACTAGACATTAACGAGATTTTTTTTTTTTTTTTAAAAACAGGAACGGTGGAAATTTTCTTTAAAGCTGGAAATGCACAGGTCACTTGGCATCTGAAAGAAAAAGACAGGTTCAAAATTTGGCCGTGACCCTCATCAAAACTGATGAAGCGTCTGTTATGGGGTCACAGCTGAATGCTTAACCCGCCTGTCAATTTCAAATGCTGCTTTGCATTGCCAGCCTTTGCAGAGGCAACATTAACATTATCTAAACAGTAAGTGTTCTTCCAGGTTATTCGGATTTATAATTGTGGAAGAAATATCCTGTAACAAAGCAGCCAACACTAGGAGACCTCTGTCTGCTCTCTACAAGTGAGATTTGACCTGAATATATGCAAGTGAAAGGCAGTGGAAAAATGCAATGTGTTCGCCATCTGCACTACTTAACCCTGGCTCAACACTTAAATGGCAAACTGCTTTTATGATTGAATATCTGATTAGGTATAAAATCAAATGGACCACACCATTTATAATTTACCATGTCAAATGTCTCCTTCCTGCCAAGGGACTGAGCGGTGAGCAGTCTTGCATATTGACACAGTGGCCAAGGAGCAGCAAAGTCCATGATCCCAGGTATGAAGAGAAACTGCAGCAATTATCACCCTACTGCACTGCAAATTCTGCAGCCACATGCACTCATTCCCACTGGGACCTGCTTCCGTTGTAAAAAAAAACATTAAAAAAAAAGGACTTCTATCTTTTCTTTTTACTGAAATGAATATTCCAATCATTTCACAACTAATGTCAAAAGAAAATGAGCCAGGCTTTCATTTCCCAGCCATCATTTTGTTCAACTATAATCTCCCAACACAAGATAATGAGGTTGTGTTATAAAGCGCCTTGGGTTTTCTTCAGATGTGATGTGCAGATTCTACTGTGCTGCTTGCTAGTAGGGATAGTTCTGCTTTAATAAATTGTAGGCAATTTGGACACAGATTTGTAACTCACTCAGAATCCAGTCATCTGAAAACACACCCTTCCAAACCTCTGGAGGTGCAAATGTTGTCATGTTCTAAACACAAGGAGTTGAAATAATAAATAAGGTATTCAGTGTTTGATTACTAATCAGCAAGGGTCAACTAGGGGAAAAAAGCTGCTACTACTTCAGTCTCCAGTGGAGGCCTAGCCTATTCAAAGTGGATGTATAGTGTAATGCTAAACATTGGGACTGGATATGATCAGAGCTCCAACACAGATTTACTGTGACTGTAAGTAATTAAGACAAGGTTAATGAAATATATGGTGGACATAGGATTTCTCAGTGACTAGTCACCAACCACTTCTCAATAAATCGGCAGTGATCACAGTAAATCCTGATCATACATCAATCTCACAGAGAGTAATGGCAGTATTCAGCACCAGCACAGACTGCTACTGATGCACAAAAAATAAACCTAAAAATCACACACACAGCAGATGATGGGCTGATCACAAGCATACATTCTACTCTAAGGTTTAGGAGGATTATGTTTTTCTTGTCTTGCCAATATTCTCCCATTTTTTGAGGGGACTGACTGATGCTGGTGCAGGTTTCCATGGGCATTAGGGGTCCAAGTGGTATTCTTCATGTGCAGGTATACATTCCGCTACATGGTAGGTGACTGAACCATGGGGGAAACGTTATAACTCAGCCCATTCCCATCGTCGTCTGACACTCACATGAGCACTTTCCAGAAGGGATTACTACAAAGTGAGCAGGAGCACAATCTTGGCTGGTTTTCCCCTCCTTTCAGATTTATGCAACTATAGAATAGAATATGCTGTCCAGTTAGTGAATAACTGGAGAACAACTGCTGTGGATTAGAGAAGACAAACACAGGGCTGGATTTTCATTCAGCAGTCGGGAAGGAGGCGGGACTACAACTTTCAGGTTTTAGTCCCACCTCCAGCGAGATGCGGCCAATCCACGCGATTTTCCCTTGATTGACCTTGTTAGCCTGCCCAGTGGGCTCAGCAGGCCAAATAAGGGCCACCCGGCAACAGGTGACGGCACAGACTGAAATTTCATCTGTCAAGAGGTGTTGACAGATGAAATATCAGTGTTTCACAGCTGTTTGAAGCTGTCAAACACTGACAGTCTGACTTCTAACCCGAGTCCTTCTCCACAGACTCAGTTAGAAATTTCACCGGCACTGTAAGCTGCAGGCTGTCACTTTTGACAGATCGCAACCATTTTGCTTTCAGTGCCGGCTGAATGATGGACTCCCGAAGCCTAAAGGAAGAAAGGCTGTTAAGGTAAGTACAGGTAATTTACACACTTTAGACACACCAAACACACTTACCTTTGCACTCATACACCCATCACTCACCTGAACACCAACATCCTGACCCCTCCAAGTCCTTCAACCCGACGGCCCGCTTGCTCTAACCTGGCGTGGTTTGGAGCCGTCGGGAATCCCACACGACACCCCTCAAAATAGGGATTAGGCTAAAAACTGCCCGTTAACTACCTGTTAATTGGCACTAATCCCTTCCCACCTCGGGTCGGCGGGTCCCAGTGCGGGGCGGGTACCCGCCTCCTTTGAAACTTACGTGGAGGCGGGTTTTGGGCGGGATGGTGTCGGGACCCCCCGAATTCGGGATTTTTGCCCCCGCACGCCTAAAAGCCCGCCTCACGGCACACTGAAAATCTAGGCCTTAGTATTTGGTGGTGGATGTGGTGTTAGTGAATGGAATAATGCAAGGTCTCTACCTCAGCAGGTTTCCTCACCTTGAGATGCAGTACACGTCTACCCCAGAGTAAAGTTAACAATTGAAGAGCATAACTAGAGTCCATCAATATAAGATAGTCACCAAGAAATCCAACAGGGAATTCAGAAGAAACTTCTTTACCCAAAGAGTGGTGAGAATGTGGAACTTGCTACCACAGGGAGTGGTTGAGGCGAATAGTACAGATGCATTTAAGGGGAGGCTAGACAAGCATATGAGGGAGAAGGGAATAGAGAGTTATGCTGACAGATTTAGATGAGGAAAGATGGGAGGAGGCTTGTGTGGAGCATAAACGCCGGCATAGACTGGTTGGGCCGAATGCCTGTTTCTGTGCCGTATATCCTATGTAATTCTAGGTAATCCTATGTAATCATAGAACACAGAAAGAATGCATCAATCCCGTGAGGCAAGTACTGAAAGATTCCAAGTGTACAGCAGAAAAGCCTCCAGTTAAGTGTATTTCTCTGAATGTATTAACATTAATGTTTAGAGTAAAGCTTCTAAAGCCCCCTCTAATTTTGCCAGTTTAGAGGAATCAACAAAGGCAAATTTTTCCTGTTTCAGCTACCACTATTTAGATTTAGTGTACACACAATGTGCAAAACAGAAAACTGCAGATACCTCTATCACCCAATTTAGTGAGGTAGCTTATTTTCTCCAAGTTAAATTTCTTGAGAGTTCTGTTTTAATGGGTACTTCTACAGAACCCCATACATATACTAGCCTAAGATAACAGTCACTGATTGCAGCTCTTCCCGAGGTGATCCAGCACACAGTTCAGAAGCCTGGGGTGCATGGATGCCATGGCAACTTTCATGAACTCTCAACAATTATAGCAGAATTCGCCAACATTCTCCTGAAAAATATATTTAAGTGACACTTATGAAAATAATCTCCTAGGGTTTATCACTAACCGTGCCTAATTTAAAATGTCCCAAATTATACAAATCAAACTTGTACCAACATGAAAGCAGCCTTTCAGGAACAGGACTCGCACCGTTATTTTTTTGGTCAGTATTAACCTCATAATGCCAAGACCATCCAAACCAAACTTGCAGAGCTATGGGGAACGAGCGGGGGAACGTGACTAATTGATAGCTCTTTCAGAGAGCCGGCACAGGCACGATGGACCAAATGGCCTCCTTCTGTGCTGTGTGATTCTATGAGGAAATGTGACCGAAAATAGCCTATAACATATTGTCTAATTGGAAAAGCATTTGGCAAATCTGATTTTATTTGCTTCCAAACATACAATAAAATGACATAAACCCCACTAAAATGCATTACTGTTATTTCTTGGGTGCTATACATTCACAGTAAAATTAATGCATGACCTTCGGGTTATTTTTATACAGACAGTCCCATTTTAAGAACAGCACACAAAGGATCATAAAACTGGCTACTAAAGTAACTAAAAAAATCCGTTAAACCTACGCAGTTCCACTTCAAGACTGGCTCCATAGAATTACTCTGCCAAAAATCAATGCTTCTCACAACTGGCAGCAAATTTATTCCCACGTCAAGAATCCTGACCCCAGATTTTGATACAACAGTTCAATTTTCTTTTAGTGACATGAGTAAATGGTCTACAATACATAATCCTGCTTCGCTCCTTTCTAAAGAACCGTCATCCTCTCAGCTCATTTTAATGCACACTGTGGCTCACTTCCACATAACAAAATTAATCTCTCGGGAATATTGGAAACTGCAGTTCACCATTAATGGATGCTACGAAGGCCAGGTCCACATTCATCAGAATATAAAATGACCACTTTAGACTTTCAATGGTTTAGGATGAGTACACAGTGGGAAGAGTAACATGATTGCCATGGAAACACAGTACTTTCCCCCACTTCTTTTGCCAGTACTCTGAAAGCAGCACTTATCAGTGCATTGCCAAAAAAGTGTAATTTTACCAACCCTCAATTGATAATGACCTGCATTCTATGACAATGCGGCTTTGCTGCAAGCCATTTTAGATTGAACAGTAGTAATGAGACCTCAGTTCCAAGCTCTCTTCTGGGCATTCTTATGCAGGAAAGCCACTGCCACACTGTACTTACCAGTTGTGGTAGTTTTCAACACAAAAGTACTAGGATGGAATAAACCAGCCTCCACTTAGATTTTCAAGTTGATATGATCCAAGGTGACTCTAGCTTGTCAAACTCAGACTTGAATTTCATACCGCTACCTCTGTAGAATCAGTGAAAAGGCGACAGTCTGTCTTATTGGCAAGTGGCTTTTGACAGGGCTAGGTTTGCCTTTCTTGAAAGTAAAAATTGCCTCTTCCTCTCTTACTACCAGACAAATGTAAGAAGTTGATTAAAGATATAGTTGCCGTTCAACCCAATTAAACTAGCTGGACCACCCATGTTCAGGAGGCAACAGTCCCCACATCCCTAAAAAAAAATTCCATATACTGGTAAGCCTAAAAAGGATTGTGAAACAGACGGGGGATTTTTAACCCTGCAAAACAGATGGATTTGGGTCAGGTGGGATGTAAAAATGTTAAAAATCTCAAACCCGAACCCAACCCACCTCGAAGGGAGGTGAGGACTGCTGTGTGGAATACCTTTACCCCAGCCCACCAAATTAACCTGCTTTCCCCTATATTTAGCAGGACCTGAGATTGCAAAACTGCCCCCCCAGCCCCCGCCTCTCCATTAATATTGGGGCCAGAATCTCTGGTAATAGCAACTTATCAATTCGAATATATTACTACCAGGCACATGAATATAGATTTTATTGAAAAGAGTGAATTGTTCAATTACATTTATTCTTGCTTGCCTGTCTTTTAAATACGTTTTTTTAATGACTACTGTGCAGCAGATTGACAATCAATCCATTTGCTCTGTAGTAACTGACTAAATTGACAAAGCAACCACTTTTAATGCTGAAAAATACACAAGCTTTAAGTGGTGCAGCTAATTAGGTCTACGGCTTCTCAAGCATATTTGTGAGGATAGTGGTTTCTTTGAAAGACCTTTCACAACATGCACTTGATGATCATGATTCAGTAAAGGAAGTAGAATTACTGGTGGGACACCACCTTTGAACAAGGGCATTTCGATCTCTATAAACTCCTACACACTGTGTCCAACTATAATATACCAGTGGCCTTAGATTTTCAAATGGTTTCACGTTATATTTTTTGGATGGCAAATCGATTAGTCATAAAGCTTTAGGGCGAGAAATTGGGTGCCTTTACACCTCCTGTTAGGGGCGCTAACGGGGTGCAAATGGCTTTGCGACCGGGCGCGGCGCTGACATCGACTCCCGTCATATTCGGCGGGAGTTTCGCGGCGACGCTACAGCGTTACACCCTGATCCCCTTCGCCTGGAGATCGTGACGTCATCACCGTGCGCATCGCCCCGGACCCGAAATTGACTTTCGCCCCGTGCAGCGTCGCCAGTCGAAAACACCGACAGCTGCAGGAGGCGTGCATTGGGCGGCCGGCCGCTTAGGGGGCGATGATTAAAGGCGAGGTGGCCGAGGTATGTAAAAAAAAAACTTACCTTTCATGTTGAAGTTTTTTTCGTGGGTTCCTGCCCACAATCCATCAGCCCGGCACTCTGCTCGAGTGCCAGGCTGATCGTGCGGGATGGTGGCTGCCTTGGTGGTCCAGGTAGGTACTTTCTATACTGCAGAGCCTGCAGCGATGGCCCTTCCTTTTAAGAGAGGGATGGAGTCTTTGAACGCGGCAGCGCTGCATGGCCAAGTGTGCAACGCTGCTGGAGTCTCCGCCCTGCCTGCTGCCGATTGCGCTCCAAGAAGGAAGTGGCGTGCTGGAGCGCAAACCCGAATTTTTGAGAAGTTTAGAAACATTAACGCCTGGCGTTAATTTTATCACCTTTTCAAGTGTTAGTGCCCCAAATGGGGCGATCCCCAATTTCACCCCCTTAGGGTCGAACATACCTTACCTGATAGATCCCACCTCATTCCTTTCCCATTCCTTTCCTTTCTCTAAAATGTTGTTTTACCTTTTCATTCCAACAACAATAATGGCAGACAAAAACAAATCTAATAAAGAAAAAATAAAACTGCATCTGGAAAAATTATCTGGTTTCCCCGCCAGCCTCATCAAAATGTACAATTGGGAATGTGAACATTTTATTACAATTGTTAATAACTACATTTTCTGTTTAAAATTAAAGTTCTGAGCTGATCTTTGGTGTAGAATTAACATGCATGTTTTCTGAATGGTTAATGGAGCATTAGAGTACACAAGGTCGTGAAAGGCGCTATATAAATGCAAGTCTTTCTTTTTTCTTTTAAAGTATACTGCAGTGTATAGCCAGAAAACCCTTATCCTCTCCTGAAACCACTTCCAGTACACGGATCTATGGATGACACAGCTGCTTAAAAGAATCTAGTCAAGACAATAAGCAGAAATGTGCTGTAACATCACTCAAGATCAGCAGTACTAATTTTCTTTGAGTTGACCCATGGCAACTTCAATCAGCAGGGTAAAATTGATTAATTTGGGCATTTCCATAGAGACATGCAATCTGAAAAGAAACCAAACATCAGCAAAAATCGGGATTCAAACTCGGGTCTCCTAATGGAGAATCGACTTTGACGGAAAAGAAAATCAGGCAGGGCGTGTAACGGGTGCCCGATCATTACCACCTGTTCTGCGCTACCAACAAAGTTTAATTTTAACCCCTGCATGTCTGTTATGTTCCTTAAGGTTTAAAGGCACTCTGCCTCATCAATACTGTCGCTTACACTATAGTCAGCAGCAGAAGCGAGTAGTGCTTGACGTAGTTTTCTCGGCGATTGATTTTGCTGGTGTCCATTTTCAGCATTTAATGTTTAATTTTGAATAAAATATGACAGATGTAATCAAAAGGTAAATGTGATTCAAAATCAAATCTGTAACAACAAAATTGAAAATACTGCAAAAAGAAAATGGATTAGTGAGCTATTGTTATCCACTACCATCTTATGTTACAGGTAGACTATCCTTTATCCGAACTTCCAAAAACCGAAAGTTTTTCGTTCAGCGTAAGTCGTGCGCAGGGCAGAGGATCACAGAGTTCCCTCCTGGGTAGGAGATTGCAGGCCGAGCCGGGCAGTGTGAAGGAGGTACCGGGAGAGTGAACCCAACAATACAGCAGCCGGTCCGATAGCTGCAGCGGCCCGTCCGATATTCTTTTCTCCCCCGACCCGACCGATATTCTTTTCTCCCCCAACGACACCCGACCCGACCTGTCCGATATTCTTCTCTCCCGACCCGACCCGCGGCCCGTCCGATATTCTTTTCTCCCCCCGGACCCCGCCCCCCCCACCGCCCCCCATCCCCCGGGCCCCCCCCCGACCCCGACCCCCCCCCCGACCTGAACCGCGGCCCGTCCGATATTCTTTTCTCCCCCCCCCACCCGACCTGATTTGCGGGCCAGCTTAGTAGGAGTCAGCCGATATCCGGCTTTCCAGAGAAGCAGGAAGGGGAATGAGACACGGAACAGTCGCAAGAGGTAGCCTGAACTTTTAAAATTTATATTAAATACAAATTTCCCAGTCTTATAATAATACCTTCTGAAATCCGAAAAATTCCGAAAACCGAAACTCAGCTGGTCCCAAGGCTTTCGGATAAGGGATAGTGTACCTGTATTACAATCCTTCAGCTTCAGAGGGCCCTCTACCTCAGCCCCAAAGTAAATTTTCACACTTTTAACACCAATCATTTTAGATCTGTGAATGTAAAACATTATTTTGAAATTATATCTATCAGGAGCCTGAGAACTCACTGCACGCATGATCCTTAAGGATGAATGGTAACCATTTCTGGAGTAGAGACTGGACAGTGTACTTAAGACGATGTTTATTCACCTCTAAGACCAGGATTCAAAATCAAACCAGACCACTAGGATAAAAAGTCTCTGGCCTAGAAATTGGAGTAGGCCAGAACGCTGCCGGTGCCACCGCAGGCCGAAGTTAACGGCCGCCCGAAATAATGTCGCAGGTATACTGGTGGTAGTCTCAGCAGGAGGCTCAATGTACCATGGCCATAGTATCCCTGGAGCAAGAGCACCTGTTGTTTTAAAGCTTGCCTGTCATTTTAGAAAGCAGTGTCGATCCCTTAAAGGGGAACTGCCTTCTAAAATAAAAAAAATAAAAATAGGCAGCCTTTAGCTCTTAGAGCTCAACTGCCTTATAAATAAAAATTATTATAACGAATATGGGGGTTTTCCGCTCTTAAAAGCTGAACTGCCTTCCACACATAGAAAAATGGTAAAGGTGCTTCAGCACTAAAACAAATGGCTCAGCAAGCCAGGGAAGGGGCATCCAGGGTCTCACATGTAGCACTCCAGCTTTGTGCAGGGGTCAACACTGCAAGAGGTCCTCTACTGACAGGGTCAGGAGGCTCTCCAGAAAGAATGATGTGGGATCAGATCACCGAGGCAGTTACTGCCACCCCCCACAACCTGGCTTCAGTGCACAAAGAAACTTCATGACCTCAGGATAGTGGTCAAGGTCAGTGAATGCATCTTCAAAAGCCGTCTCCTACCAACTGCACTACTAGTCTCACACACTGCTCATTGCATGCGCCGACCCCAGCCCAAATCACTCACCTACCAACAATCTGTACCAAACACGAGGCACACCTCACATTCCTAGCTTCACCTCACCCCCTTGGAGGAGATGCTGTTGGCCATTCTTGGCAGGGACATGGTGGAGCCCTTGGCCAGCGGCAGGGCTCAAAGGATACAAGATGCTGGCATGCTCATACATTATCCTCCTTCTCACAGCCCACAATATCTTCTGATTTACAAGGTGAGCATGGTGTAAGCATGCAGCTCTTGCTTTCCCGCCCTCCCCTCACCACAACTCTACCCTTGTGCCTTCCTCATTTCACACACCCAAGAAATTCAGCCTGCCCAACCAGTGGGCGACCAAGAAGAGGGCGAGGAGAGAGAGAGGAGGGGAAGAGGAGATGAGACGAGAAGAGAAGGGAAGAGAAAAGAGATGAGATGAGAAGAAACAACAACACCGTCACTCGATTTGACACTGCCACCCACCAGCTCCTCGAGATCGTCCTGCAAACATAGAAGATAGGAGGAGTAGGCCATTCGGCCCCTCGAGCCTGCTCCGCCATTCAATGCGATCATGGCTGATCATCCAAATTCAGTACCCGGTCCCTGCTTTCTCCCCATACCCCTTGATCCCTTTAGCCTCAAGAAATATATCCAACTCCTTCTTGAATATATTTAATGTATTGGCCTCTGCTGCCTTCTGTGGTAGAGAATTCCACAGGTTCACCACTCTCTGGGTGAAGAAATTCCTCCTCACTTCTGTCCTAAATGACCTACCCCTTATCCTTAGACTGTGACCCCTGGTTCTGGACTCCCTGACCATCGGGAACATCCTTCCTGCATCTAGTCTGTCCAGTCCTGTCAGAATTTTATAAGTTTCAATGAGATCCCCTCTCATTCTTCTAAACTCCAGCGAGTACAAGCCCAATCGACCCAATCTCTCCTCATACGTCATTCCTGCCATCCCAGGTATCAGCCTGGTGAATCTTTGCTGAACTTCTTCCATGGCAAGAACATCCTTCCTCAGATAAGGCGACCAAAACTGCACACAATACTCCAGATGAGGTCTCACCAAGGCCCTGTACAACTGCAGCAAGACATCCTTGTTCCTGTACTCAAACCCTCTCGCTACGAAGGCCAACATACCATTTGCCTTCTTAACCGCCTGCTGCACCTGCATGCTTAACTTCAGCGACTGGTGCACAAGGACATCCAGGTCTCGTTGCACTTTCCCTTCTCCCAATCTATTGCCATTCAGATAATAATCTGCCTTCCTGTTTTTGCCACCAAAGTGGATAACCTCACATTTATCCACGTTATATTGCATCTGCCATGCTTCTGCCCAATCACCCAACCTGTCCAAGTCATCCTGTAGTTTCTCGGCATCCTCCTCACAGCACACACGCCCACCCAGCTTTGTGTCGTCTGCAAATTTGGAGATATTACATCCAGTTCCCTTGTCTAGATCATTAATATATATTGTGAATAGCTGGGGTCCAAGGACCGATCCCTACAGTACCCCACTAGTTACTGCCTGCCACTTGGAAAAAGACCCGTTTATTCCAACTCTTTGCTTTCTGTCTGCCAACCAGTTCTCTATCCAAATCAATACCTTGCCCCCAATCCCATGTGCCTTAACTTTACACGCTAATCTCTTATGCGGGACCTTATTGAAAGCCTTCTGAAAGTCCAAATACACCAGATCCACTGGTTCTCCCTCATCTATTTGCTATCTGCACTGTCCCCTACTGAAAGTCAGCAGCCTTTCATCAGCCATGCTGCAGCCACTGGGGTAGCACTGCGTGACATCAGTAGGATAGGCAAAGGCACACACAAGACAGTCACTAAAGGAATGCACAAGGGTGGCTAGGTGATTTCTTGATGTCATATTGGATGGATAGACATATAAAGTTGGATTGGAAATTTTGCTTTGTGGTGGCTTTTATTGTAGCATTGTGGCCAAGAGGACACTGTGATGGTCAGTAACAGAGGGAAGGTAAGGTTTGGGACAAATGTTGAAAGGGGAATTGGGGTTGTGGTCACTGGTACCGCAGGTGGAAGATTCCATCCCGGAAATCCTGGCCAGAAAGGGGCTGTCTGCGTTGCGTCCTCCTCTTCCTCATCCTCCTCTTCCCTCTGAGCGGATGCTGGAAATCTGGAATAAAAGCATAAAATGCTGGAAATACTCAACAGGTCAGGCAGCATCTCGACCTGAGATGTTAACTCTGTTTCTCTCTCTCCATGGATGCTGTCTGACCTGCTGAGTATTTCCAGCATTTTGTGTCTTCTCAGAGGCCTTCCTTTACCATCCGAAGCCTTGCAAGCATCCAGTAGCACTCCCTGCACAATTTAAAACTTTTTACATCTATTGCACCAAGCCACTACTTCAATAAAATTTTAAACTGTTCAAAAGCTTAAATCCAAAATGACCTGAAAGATGTGTGTGCCCCTTTAAGAAGCGCTGACAGCGGCTCTGCAGGGTTCCTTTTCTGAGCGTGCGTAGGACTCGGTGATCAACAGAGCGAAACCGCCCAAGTCTGCAGACGTGGAGTCAAGTCAGGCATTGCACGCCGATTGACGTCACGATCTGCTCATTCACATTTCAGGGGCCACGCTATCAATAGCAGTGTTGTGGCCTTTACCAAAATGGCAGCTGCCGTGTCCCGCGCCAGAGGCAGGCGGAAGTGAGGCGGCCGCCATTTTTTTTGCCGCAAACCAGCATTAATGGCCATGCACAGGTATGGAATTTCTTGTCCTCTATGTGCTGGCTGCAGAAGGAAATGAAATGAATCTGACCAACCTGAATTCAGTTTCTACTCGTTCCTTGTGTACCATGGGCCCACTGTGGAAAATTGCTCTTTACTGGCAATCTCACCTCCACAGCCCACAAGATGGTCGATGTGGAAAAGTGATACTACTGCAGCAGGGATGCTCTTCTGAAATTGGACAAAGATATCTTTGTCACTAATTGTGCTATATCTGACCTGGGAGTGCTTGTTGCCGACACAGGGTACCTCATCTTGACCAGCATTAATATTTACTTTTAAAAAACTTCAACAAACTCTGGAAAATTTTCACGACACTGGGGCAGCAATTCCTTTGTTTCAAAATATTCAATAATTACATCCATTTTATTGAAACAAATGTCATAGCTGAAGTTTCTTTGGCAGTTACGAGGAGAAGCTTCATGTCTGGAACAGCTGCATTCTACATAACACCAGCATGGTGCACGTGACTGACCGAGAGATGGTTGACTGAATGCTGTTACTCTCTTATCTGCTTTAAACAGCAAATGTTGTAAAAGTTCACATTACACACACTCAGTGACTGCAGCATCACTTCAGGAAGCACGCGGGTCATCTGCATTGATTTAAAATAAATGTAATCGTTATCAGCATTTACATGGTTCTTTGCTGCGACAAGACATCCTATGGGTGTTCTGAAGTAAACGCTGTTTTGTCCGGGGGGGGGGGGGGGGGGGGGGCGGGGGGGTGTTGAAGGATGTGGGGGATTTTCAAATTAAGACGCTTACATAGCCTGAATTAAATTACTTTGATTCACAGTGACTCTACTTTAAACGGTCACCATCAATAACTGGGTAAAGAAGTCAGCAACAAGTACATAACCCACTTGCAACTCAATTGCAAACTAAATATACATATATTTGCGCTACAGGGGTGTCAAGGGTTATGGGGAGCGGACGGGAAAGTGGAGGAGGCAAAGATCAGATCAGCCATGATCTCACTGAATGGCGGAGCAGGCTCGAGGGGCCGAATGGCCTACTCCTATTTCTTATGTTCTAAATTAGCATTAACCATGCGATTGAATTAACACATTTCCCATAATAAACGGAGATGGTTACACTGTACATTATATGTACTTATGCATTACACATGCATTACACACTCACACACGCACGCGCGCGCACACACACAAAATAGTAGCAGGCTGAAATTCTACCTGAAACACTTTTATTTATACAGCAATGTTGATGTCCTCAGTGGCCCTGATATTTACGGAGAGGCGTGAAGGGTGCAGGAGAGCACGGTAATGTGGTAAAGGTGGGGACGTAGAGGTCCTGCCGAATATAAGGCAGGACCTCATGATAATTTTTTTCTTCCGTTTCTTGCCCAGCAGCCAGCCAAATCGACAGCTGCCGGACAGGAAAACCAGCGTCAAGGAGGCCGCAACCAGGGACCCTTAGGAGCGTTCCCTAGCAATTAGGAGGGGGGCGGAAGCGAGTGATTGAGGTTTTTGGTGGCGGGGGAGGGGGGAGAAGGAAAGAGAGACCATTGCAGGAGGGAGGACAAGCTCGGGCTTATAGTGGGTGGTGGGGACAGAAAGAGGCCGCGATCAGCAGAAGACTTCCTTGAGGGCCGGGGGGAAGCAATACTGTTCCTACTGGCCCACAAGAAGAGCTGTAAAAGGCTTTCCTCATAGCTTTCTTGAGCCGGCTGCTCCCACCTACCTTTTACTGCTGCGTTTCCCGAGCCCTGGGAATTTAAATTTAAATCAGGCTCCCAATTGCCCGGTGGGAGCCTAATTGAAATATGTTAATGAAGTGTCCCACCTCCTGCCTCTGGAGGGTGGGACACTCGCGAGACATGAAACCCGCCACCATAAGAACGGCAATGAGCACGTACGCAGCCGTTTGGGGACATGTTCCCAGTTTTAACATTTTTAACCCCACCCACCCCGATCCTCTCCCGCCCGTCATGGGGGGTGGTGTTTAATATCAAGGCCAGTATGTCTCAAACTACAGGTAGACTACCCTTTATCCGAACTTCCGAAAACCGAAACCCTCTAAAAACCGAAGGTTTTTTCGTTCAGCTTAAGTCGTGCGCACGACTTACGCTGAACGAAAAAACCTTCGGTTTTTAGAGGGTTTCGGAAGTTCGGATAAAGGGTAAGTCGTGCGCACGGCCCCCCGCGGACCCCGAACCCCGCCGACCCCGACCCCCACCGACTTACGCTGAGCGTCAGCGTAAGTCGTGCGCACGACCCCCCCCCCCCCCCCGCGGACCCCGGCGGCCCCGACCCCCCCGCCGGCCCCGACCCCCGCCGACCCACCTTCCGAAATCCGAAATTCTCCGAAAACTGAAACACGGCTGGTCCCGAGGTTTTCGGATAAAGGATAGTCTACCTGTACTTCACAATCAATGAATTTCTTTTTGAAGTATATTCCCTGCTGTTTAAGCAAATGCAACTGCTAATTTGTGCAACGTAAGGTCCCATAAACAGCAATTATGATAAATTTCCAGTTAATCAGTTCTTTTTTGGTGATGTTGGTTGGCTGAGGGATAAATGTTGGCAAGGACACCGGGGAGAACACCCCCTGTTCTTTTTCGAATAGTGCCATGGTGTAGGAAATATCGAATTCCTACGAATAACTGAGATCGACACCAGAGAACGATTAAACAGGTCTTTACTCAACGGAGATGCCACGAGGACTGACTGGGCAATTCCGTGGTTTGCGACGTGACGTCATCGCATTTGACCGCGTTTTCCCGCGCTCTTAAAGGGGCCACGCCCCGTACATGCAAACTCTATATACAAACCACAGTGATGCCTAACACAATGGTACAGGTTTAGGCTGGTGTTAGAACCTCGTTAAAAGAGAATTATATACAGTTAGCCAGAGTCATTCAGTGGTTCTGCCACAATGGTATCTTTTAAGTCCACCCGAACAGACAGATGGGGTCTTGGTGTAACATCTCATCCAAAATACAGCACCCGCAACATTGCAGCAGTCTTTCAGGTTACACTCTGGTATAAACTGAATTATACGCTTAAATCCTGGAGTAGGGCTTGAACCCACAACCTTTTGGCTCAGAGGTAAGAACACTAGCACTGAGCCAAGCTGAAGAGGCAGGACCATTGAGAAAAGTTTTGTTCACCAACTGGTGCTAATGTACAGCAAGTGAAGTCAAGCAGCAACAGAACAGAGAGCATTACCTGCAGACTTTCAACAGCTGAGTTCCTTTAGTGGGCAAAAAGCTATAATGCACCAAACACAGGCCCCTGGTTCTACTTGGCTTATAACGCTGGATCTGGTGTTAGCTTAAGGTATGTTTTGCTACATTAAAGGCGCTATATAAATCCAAGTTGTTGTTGTTGGTGTTAGTTTAAGCACTTGGTGCTCTACGGTTAAATCTGTGGGCTTTTTAAACCAGTCACAATAAAGGAGAATAATTTCATTGACCAGTAAGAACATCAGAAATAGGAGCTGGAGTAGGCCATTCGGCCCCTCGAGCCTGCTCCGCCATTCAATAAGATCATGGTTGATCTTCTACCTCAACTCCACTTTCTTGCCCTATCCCCATATCCCTTGATTCCCTTAGTATCCAAAAATCTATTGATCTCGGTGTTGAATACACTCAGCGACTGAACATCCACAGCCCTCTGGGGTAGAGAATTCCAAACATTCACGAACCTCAGTGAAGAAATTTCTCATCTCAGTCCTAAATGGCCAACCCCTTATCCTGAGAGTATGACCCCTAGTTCTAGACTCTCTTGCCTAGGGAGGCAGCCTCTAAGCAACTACCCTCTCAAGTCCTTTAATCATTTTGTACGTTTCAATGAGATCACCTCTCATTCTTCTAAACTCCAGAGAATATAGATCTAATCTATTGTCTCCTCATAAGACAACCCTCTCATCCCAGGAATCAATCTAGTGAACCTTTGTTACACCCGCTCTAAGGCAAGAATATCCCTCCTTAGGTAAGGAGACCAAAACTGTACACAGTTCTCTAGGTGTGGTCTCACCAAAGCCCTATATAATTGCAGCAAGACTTCCTTACTCTTATACTCCAACCCACTTGCAATAAGGCCAACATATCATTTGAACTTCCTAATTGCTTGCTGTACCCGCATGCTAACTTTGTGATTCGTGTACAAGGACACCTAAATCTCTCTGAATACCAACATTTACTACTCGCTCACCTTTTAAAAAATATTCTGCTTTTCGATTCTTCCTACCAAAGTGGATAATTTTAATTTCTCCACATTATACTCCATGTGCCACCTTCTTGCCCACTCACATGTCCTTTGCAGCTTCTTTGCACCCTCCTCACAGCTTACTTTCCCACCTAGCTTTGTATCATCAGCAAACTTGTATACATTTCACTCAGTCCCCTCATTGAAGTCATTGATATAAATTGTAAATAGCTGAGGCCCAAGCACTGATCCTTGCGGCACTCCACTAATTACAAACGGACAATGTGAAAATGATCCCTTTATTCCTACTCTCTGTTTTCTGTCCATTAACCAATCCTCAATCCAAGCTAATAATATTACCCCCAATCTCATGAGCCCTAATCTTGTGCAACAACCTCTTGTGTGGCACCTTATCGAATAACTTTTCAAAATCCAAATATATTACATCCTCTGGTCCCCCCTTATCTACCATACTAGTTACACCCTCAAAAAACTCTTAACAGATTTGTCAAACACGATTTTCCCTTTCATAAATCAGTGTTGACTCTGCCCAATCATATTATGATTTTCTAAGTGCCCTGTTACCACGTCCCTAATAATAGATTGTAGCATTTTCCCTACTACTGTCAGGCTAACTGGCCTATAGATCCCTGTTTTCTCTCCCTCCTTTTTAAAAAAGCAGCGTTACATTTGCTACCTTCCAATCCACGAGGACCGTTCCAGTATCTAGAGAATTCTGGAAGATCAAAACCAATGCATCCACTATCTCTGCAGCCACCTCTTTTAAAACCCTAGGAAGTAGGCCATCAGGTTCAGGGGATTTGTCAGCTTTTAATCCCATTAATTTCTCCAGTACTTTTTCTTTACTAAAATTAATTACTTTAAGTTCCTCACTCTCACTAGACCATTGGTTCCCTACTATTTTTGCTGTGTTTTTGTGTCTTCGACTGTGAAAACAGATACAAGATAGTTGTTTAACGTCTCTGCCATTTCCTTATTCCCCATTATAATTTCTCCTGTCTCTGCCTTGAAGGGACCCATGTTTACTTTTGCTACTCTCTTCCTTTTTAGATACTTGTAGAAGCTCTTACAATCTGTATTTATATTTCTTGCTAGTTTACTCTCATATTCTATTTTCTCCCTCTTCATCAATTTCTTGGTCATCCTTTGCTGATTTCTAAAACCCTCATAATATTCAGGCTTACTACATTATTTGGCAATATTGTGAGCCTCTTTTAATCTAATAGCATCCTTAACTTCTCTAGTTATCTACGGTTGGACCACTTTTCCTGTGGTGCTTTTATTCCTCAAGGGAATGTGCGTTGGTTGAATCATCCCAACAAGAATGAGGCCAAAAAAAGTGAATAAAGAACTTGCATTAATATGGTGCCTTTCACATCCTCAGGATGTCCCAGAGCACTTCATAGCCAATGAATTACTTTTGAAGTGCAGTCACTATTGTTATGTGTACTTCACTTACTTGAATCAGTGGTCTGATGAGAACCAAACAATTAATAACAGTATTAATGGAGTGAAAAATTGAAACAAAGATTTGCCTTGCCCTTAAAAGAACTGCAAAATGGCATGAAGCAGAAAAGTCAAAGACACCAAAAACAAAAAGCAGGATAGTTGTTTACTGCGACAATACTATTAACAGAAAATATTGTTTCTTTTCATTTGCCTAACCATTTCATATTAAAAATTTACAAAAAAACAATGTGTAGGATGTGAAACTTATGCAAGTCTTGGAAATTTCAATGAACTTCCAGCACTCAGGTGGTACAAGATCCATGTTTTGTTTATGAACAGGAAGAGAAATTAATCTCAGTAGATTTAGTTTCAGCGGCACTCATAACTGTTCTTTGAAATCACACACGCGTATTACATCAAAGGATACTGAAACTCCTGTCTGTTATTCCTAAATGCCAGAGGTTTATCCTGAGGTCATCGGCTGACATATACGTCTCACAGTCACTGTTGACAGAAACGGAGTTGATGTGATAGGTATGAGCGTTCGCAAAGATCTTCCGTGGAGTCACCTCCACCATCAGATCCATGGGCTTCAGTACTGGCACCTGGAGAGAGAAACAAATTAAAATTATTGTACAGCTGGTTCGATGAATTCATGGCCAACTAGTGACTATCCTTATTGAAGGAGGCAAGCCCAGTTTCGTTGGGATTGAGTTGGCTCCAAGATGACATCTGCTGCGGAAGATTGTAACCGAATCGATCCTCTTTGGCACAGTTAATTCCTGATAGAGCAGGTCTGAATTACTCGAGGGCCTTGTTGATGTCAGTCAGGCAGGTGCACTGGTGGGACCAGGAGCAATAAACATGTCACTGCGGCTAGAATTCTTAATGCTTAGCTTCAAATAACTCAGCAAAACAATTCCCTCAGAGGTAGCCGGTCCCAGCTGGAAAAGCACCGGGAACGCGATCAGTGCTCTGTGTTCATGACCTGCACATTTTTAGCACTACCCCCAATGTACACTTAAGATGTCCCTAAACCTCATCTCTTCACAAACCGTGCTTTAAGTTCTCTGGGTTTCAGTTAGCGGGGTTATGTCCCTACAGGGAGGGAGTATACACCCTTTCTCAGTTAAATAGAAACTGTGCCGATGTGGATTTCTCAGTAGTTTAGTTTGGAGACTCACACATAGTGATGGGTGTCTGCACCTGTCAGACATTCAGTCTGCCAAAAGAAAAACTGTGCAGCATAGTACAGCATAGCGATAGGCGATGTAAAATATGCACCGGGAATACAAATATACTGCACATAAAAAAAATCTGTTCATTCTACAACAATTCTCTATACGCAACACGGTTGCAAAAAAGATATAGCGGTGAATTTGGTCTTGCGCTGTAATGGGCAATAGTGAATCGATAGCTCGTTTTACACTTCGGCCTCTTTTCTTTTCCTTTTAAGCTAATGGAAATTAAAATTGTGCCGGGTGCAAGAAGGACTGCCAATGGGTTACCGCCCATTTTGTGCAACTGCCAAAGACCAATTTCACCCCCATATCTTTTTTTTGCAAACCTTTTGCATATAGAGAATTGTTGCAGAATAGTTTTTTTTTAATATATCAGATGGAAAAAAACTGTGCAGAGTTCTTGTTCTAATAAATCTAGTTAAAATGCACACCCATACGCTGCCAAATCATCTATGATTCCTAGTGAGCCACTGATCAAGAGGGTGTAGGTTGGTTGCAAGAGGCAGCTTGTTTTTGGGGAGAAAGAGAAAGTGAGCCACCATGGATTGGGTCCCATCTATCTAGCACTCAGTTAGAAAGCAGCAGAGAGAGAATTGGTAGAAGGTCACCTGCCCTCTCCACTTTCCGACAGAAATGCATGACACGGAGGAGCCTAGGTAGGAAAAAAAAATAAACAGGCAGGAGATCATCCATATTAATGAAAACAATCTACACAATCCAGTTCTGACGAAGGGTCATCAACCTGAAACATTAACTCTGTTTCTCTCTTCACAGATGCTGCCTGACCTGCTGAGTATCTCCAGCATTTTCTGTTTTTACTACATAACCCATGTTTATTTCGTATTTACTTGGCTTTCTTCAATTGCTTTGCTGTAATGTAGTTTATTATCTCTTATCCTAGCTAACTATCACAAATTAGGCGAGAGTCCTACCAACTTCACATTTCTATGGGAAAGAAGAAATATCTCAGACATTGTTACTGATGCGTTTAAACTATTTTCTGGAAATGTTGTACAAGAAGAAAAAAAAGAGGTCACAATTCACATTTCCTCAAGAACTTTTTCACTGGCATAGTTTATGTGCGCCTTACTTGCAATGCAATTGGGCTGTGGCTGTCAGTGAGATAAATCGCATCATATGAAGCTTTTCTACAATGTCATGCAGACACGTTATCAGTCAATGTTAACAGGTATGACCTTTTCTCCAAAATACATTGACAGGCACTCTATTTTATACAGCTACATATCCCCGGGAGCTTTGCTACATCCCCAGTGATCACTCCTGTCAACATCTGGCTTAAAGCCTCATTCCTGCACAAACTGTATTGTAGAAATGAACAGTATTCAGCCAAACATTTCACCCTCCCATTAAAAAATCACCCAAAACAGACTTTTGGCCTAAGTACATGAGAAAGCTTAGTGTTTTATCTAAAAAGCGATCACTGTTGTTTCTCCAGCCCTTAATGAATGGTTTTTTGCCACCTGCTGGTTGAGAGGTGGTGGGGCTGAAGTTTCACTGCAGCAAAGAATAAGATGGTGCCAATTAAAGAAACATTTGCAATGATTATTCTTCATTTCTATTTTAATAGTCTAACATTTCTACATTCACTCACCACCTGCACCATTTCTGAATGCGACCAACGGGCGTACATGAGGCTCAGTAAACACTCCCTTGCTAACTTTCCCTTTCTCTACTGAGCAGCATGATTCAAACCTACAACCTGGGAATCAGATTCTGCAATTGTTCCATGAAAAACATAGATCAGTGGCCTTGGACACCGAAATAACAGTTACCCATGTGTAACCCCTTCACGGTTCTCTAGATATATGTGAGATGTGGTCTCTGTTGTAGACAGTATTCTATAGTCCAGTAAGGAGATCACTACTACAATGGCTTAATTCTAATTATCTTACTTTATAGTTTTAACATCAGACAGTATAAGAATATTACGGGTCAATGACCTAAATTAGACATTTGCATACATTGGAATGAATCTAGACATAATAAACATATATTCTCCATTCATATGGATTCAAAGGAGAATCTGTCCCTGTGTCCAAATTCGAGTGCACTCTTTCGTTGGTGCGATTAAGTTGGAGCTCATGGTATGTATAATGTCTGCAAGACTTACGACTCCGAACCCCTTCCTCCTGGGGTTTCTGCCTGGAGACTGCGCAGCCTCACTTAACAATTCCTGTATGGTTCTTTAACTTCTGCTTTTCTTCAGTGCTTTCTCACACAAGAGAAATTGTACTTCGTAACTTCAGACCATAGCACCATAAGCTGTTTCTTCTGTTACCGTCAACAAATATCAACGACAGTGCAGAACCACCCAGTAATTAAACCCATCAAACATCGGTTTAGTTATGTTTTCAAAACAGGTGGCAGGAAATTGCACTCCCCCGCACTGTAAGCCCAGGGTAAGGCGTGGTCCTCAGCCTCTACTGGCACTCCACGCCCTGCGGTTCCTGAGCAAACCTCGCACTCGACAGTTGACTCCTGCTCCCGAGCTCACCAACTGTCACTCCCGCTCTCGCCAACTGTCACTCCCGCGCTTAGGACGTCACGTGATGCGCGTCGTTGCGTCGCTGGCCGTTGAGGCCGAAGTCGCTAGGCCGGGCTGTGCCGGCGCACGCACATCACGTCGTACGTGACGTGACGTCAGCGCGCTAGGGCGCGTCTTAAAGGGGCAATGGCCCCAACAGGTAAGTTAAAAGGGCAACGGCCCCAAAAGGTAAGTTAAACATACAGTAAGGTAAGTTAAAGGGAATTATGTATATTTCAATGTAAGGGACAACCAGTGGTACCAAGCCAAAGATTGACAACCCCACCCAGCGCACACAACATTTCCAGTGGGCATTACGCATGAAAAGAAACATTTTGAATAAATTCAACCACATACAAACTCATGATACCGACCAAATGTGGAATCATTTGACCACCCCATCATACATTTAAGAAATGCTGAGGGGAAAGCAATATCCAAGGGTCAGATTTACTAAGGGAGGGAAGGCAGCAGGGGGAAAGAGGGGAGATGTGCCTGCCTACCAGTATGGACTTGACACACTCTGGAGCGTAGATGATGTAAGGTCCGCTTACAGTAACTCAAGGAAATATCTGGGAAAAAATCCCAAAAAACAGTAGCACTTCTGCTCGTTTGTATTGGGGAATACAACACAGAGTCCTGAGAGTAGCCACAAAGCGGGTCAAGCTCCCGTCCCCAAAATGGGTAAAAGCCAAAGCAAAACTGGCTTTAACGGGAAGGTCCACAAAAACAAACACCATTTTGGATTTGAGAGTTCCAACGACACCACTGAGTGTTTAGGAAAGTGGCATTCAAGGCAACTTTGCCTCAGCCTATCCATTCAGATGAACAGTTCTCAAAACATAATAATTCCAAAGTTGGGTAAATATTTAATATATAAATCTTTTTTATTTACAATGGAAGACTGTGTTAAGGACCCAGGTGGGAGGTATGTTGTAGCGACAGCTCAGTTTTGTTTAATACAGGCAGATATATCCTGGTTGACGTATATGCCCCTAATAGTGGTCCACACAATTCTTGGAGGTGGCCTCCTCTAAAGTTGGAGTTACTGGAAACGGTTGTTGGGAGCCCCCGAGGCTGTCTCGTGGAAAGCTCTCAAGCTGGTTTAGGGGAACATATTATAAACGGTGCTCCAACCAAAAAGAAAATAAAAAGCACTGGGGCAATCCATGCTGCAGGCTCGGGACCACCAGCTTCTCGTTCAGAAGGAACATTAGAAAGCGAATAAAAATTAAACATAACCTTTGTGAAAAGAACATGTAAAAGGGGTAGAAATTGGTATGCGAGTTTTTCAGGCATAAAATGGGCTCAAAGCATACCAATTTAGCAGTGGGTCGGCCTGCGCCAAATCTGCGCAGCCATTGGACCCACTGCTAAATTCATGGTGCCCCGATTTTAGATGTCCTAGGCGGCCGCCTCAATCAGACATTAAGCACCATAAATATGCATATTGGGAGCCTAACACCTGTTGAAGGACCCCATCCGGAAATTAGTCAGTGATGAGAAAGGCAAAGGTCAGGCCTGCCCTGCTCAAGATTCTTCAGCGGCCCCCATGGCCGCCAGCAAAAGGCAAGTCAATTCTTTTTATTCAGAAAAAAACCGCTGCTGGGGAGCCAGAAGGGGCAGGAGTGCTGCTCCAACTACACAGGAGTCGTGATCGGCCACCCTCCGGAGCCCGCTCCAATCCTCCGTCAATACCCCAGACTGTACATTGTTTCAGGTTAGGCAAAGATTTTAGATCAGCGGGAAAAAAATCTTGCATTTATATAGCGCCTTTCATGACCATCGGACGTCCCAAAGTGCTTTACAGCCAATGCAGTACTTTTTTGAAGTGTAGTCACTGTTGTAATGTAGCGAGATAAAAGGTGGAAGGTTGCTGGTTCGACAGCTGAAATAGGTGGAAGAAGCTGCAGAAACCTCACCATGGCCCTGCAGAAATTCAACTTCAAACCTTGGATTAATCAAGTGGGCAGGAATTATGTATGCGACTGCTTTAGCATCAGTGACATGAAATAGTATCATCTCCCCCTTACTTATTTGGCAAGGGACACAAGGAAATTATTTCCACTCCCCAAATTACTATTTGTCACAGCTTAGGGTTTAGAATTAAGGGATAAAGAATATAAGATTTACTTATATGTACGGGCTACATGGACATAATCATTGTCACAAACCTTTATCTATTATTCGAGGTTAACATGTCCAAAGTAGGTAAATCTATATAAAATCTTACGAAGACCACAGTTGGAGCACTGCGTGAAATTTTGGGTTCCATACTATTGGAAGGATGTTGAGGCAATAGAGAGGATATAGTGCAGATTTACTAGAATGCTGTCTGGTATGAGGAAATACAATGGGAGACTTGAAAATTAAGCTTTTTTTGTTAGAACCGAGGAGATTACGGGGTGATTTGATCAGTGTTAAAAAGGCTGGGACAGAGTAGATAGAAACAATTGTTTCCAGTAATTGAGGGGTCCAGAATGAAGGGACACGAGTGACAGTTTGAGCAGGAGAAACCTTTTTTATACACACAGAGGGTTGTGAGGCTGTAGAATACACTCAGTTAGTGACTGAATCAGAAACTATGTCAACATTTAAAATAGGTTAGATAGGAGGTTGAAGGAAAGAACATGGAAATGGGAACAATTATGTGGAGGATAAACACCAATACAGACTAGACTGTATGGACAAAATGGCTTGTTTTTATGTTGTATTTTCTATGTAAAGTTACTGGCTGGTATTTGGGACAAAATTGAGATAGAAAGTTCTCCCCTTATTACCTGAAAATTGGACATAATAACCAGGCTGAACTGTATTTGTAATATGATTCTTCTGGAGTGCGAGCGCACTAGTTCAAGAAGAGCAAACAGATGTTACTGAACTTTCATTGGGAGGGGTACGGTAGCATCGTGGTTATGTTAATGGACTGCCAATCCAGAGACCTGGACCAACAATCCTGAGACACGAGTTCAAATCCCACCAATGGGGAATTTAAATTCAATTAAATAAATCTGAAATACAGTACTATCATTCATGGTGACCATGAAACGACCGGATTGTCGTAAAAACCCATCTGGTTCACAAATGCCCTTTAGGGAAGGAAATCTGCCGTCCTTACCCGGTCTGGCCTGTGACTCCAGACCCACAGCAACGTGGCTGACTCTTCACTGCCCTCTGAAATGGCCAAGCAAGCTACTCAGTTGTATTCGAGAAGGCGGCTCACCACCACTTTCTCGAGGGCAATTAGGGATGGGCAATAAATGCTTTCCTTGCCGGTGACGTCCAGATCCCGTGAATGAATAAATAAAACTCCAATATTAAGTTTAGCCAAACTGCAGGAGGACAAAATGAAGGATGGATTAGTCCTGCCAGAGCAAATATTATAATTGGGGTTGAAACTTTGATGCATATCACAGTAGATTTGCACCATGACAAAGATTTTGGACCAGTTTGAGCTGGAGAGGGCTGCAATACTTGAAAGTCATAGCTTTTAAGAATTTATTTTACACCTAACACAGGTGTAAAGTCTCAAAATGAAATAATACACTGCTTTTCTCAATGATCTCTGGTTTATGACTGACTTAACGCATTCTCTGGCAGCTGCTTGATGAGAGAAATCGTTATTTTAATATATAGGGTAATAATTTTCAACACTGGGTGAAAGCAGGACTCAACAGTACTAGGGATGTATATAAAAGAAGGTTTCTTGAATCATTTCAATAAGTCAGGAATTCAAACCGTCTTAATCAATTCGATGCTTAGCAGAGTGTTAAAGGATTGCCTTTGGATCCTCTGAGCTCAACAATGTTAGCCAGCAAGAAACCAACAAACTGCATCTTGTAACAAAAGACTAGAGTATTCAACAAGGTGGGGAACAGTAGAATTTACAGAGTCCAAAAGCTCGCAGAGAAGGGTCCTGGGTTTGAATTCACACATGCCAACTGGATAAAAATTTGGTTTCATGCACATAAAGCATCTAGCACCATGAAGATAAAGTTGATCCAATTGAAGATCATTCACAAATTCTACTAAATTCCATACCGAACGGCTACACTAGACTACTCATTAGTATTGGTATTATGCCTTAGAGGGCAATTTTTTCATAAACTGCGGCAATACCTTAAACCGCTCCTTTCTGGGAGAGGGGGTGGGGGGTGGGCAGGGCCTAGGTTTTGCCTTAAGTAGGCTAGGGAGCACAGCTGACTCTAAAATACAAACATTGGGTTTAATATCAAGAGTAAAAGTTCCACTGTGTTATTACGGGTGATTCTAGCAGCACTGTTGGCGGCAAAGAAGTGCGTTCTGGCATGGTGTTCAAAGAAGCTACCTACATGTTCATAATGGGTGAATGTAATCCTTGTAAATATGGATCTGAAAATGCTTTACATTTTGTAATATAGGGAAAGTAGAACTACAAGATTAAGGGACCTTACATCTAAGCGAATAGGACGAAGCTATGATAGGGGACGCTAGGCCGGTCCTGGGCTGGGGTACAACCCCTCTCTTGGTTTTTTTCCCTCTACTTTTCATGCTTTCCATTCTCATATATAGGGTAGTCATTTTCAACACTTTTTGTTTAGTTGGGAAATTGGAAGGGGGCCAGGGTAAAGGGATATAATAAGGATTGATTGGAATTTTTGTGCCATACCATCATGTTGACATTTTACATGCTGGATTTGGATGTCAGCTTGTGTTCCTATTACTGATGGCGCCGTTTCTCGTTTGTTTCTATTTTTTGTCCCCAATTAAAGCAACCCTCAATCAATTTTATTTTGCAGCTTTAATGAAATCAATATTTCTAATTAATTCAAATGATCATTAAGTAGGCATTTCCACCAGCCCCTTTGACTTATTATTGGTTTGTGATGCACCGATTTCTAAACACGCAATTTCCATTCTATCTGGAACTATAATTGGGCGATTGCATGCCGATTTCTTTTGAGAACCGAATGAGTTACACTGTAACAATTTACTTCATGACTGCTGTAAAAGTCGCCGCATAAATAAAATCAAAAAATAATCTAATCACATCCTTGTCTCACTTTCTACTGACTCCATGGAAAAAAATATCCGGCTCTTAGTAAGATCAATGTGATGTAAGTGGATTTTGCCTGAATATAATTGAGGAGTCCTGATCAGCATCTAAACATTTAACAACATCTGGATCTTGGAACAAGGATTCAGTAAGTCTCCACAAAAGGAGTACATTAGATCAAATGCCAAATCAATTCCAGCAGAAACATGATCTGATATGGAATGTTAATAGAAGCATCCAATAATGGTGGTATTTTGACGTGACAATTGCAACTAACCTAAAATAACTGTTGTAGGGAGTTGTAAAAAATTAGAATAGTCACATCCCTTGGGATGTCTCAGCCTCCAGACATTCTTTGCTTTTCCTCCCAAACCTATCCTGAAAGTCAATATAATTAAAAGGAAATTAATTTACTCGGTTACCTTGGCGCGATGGCCTTGGTCATGGGCCTTTATTCGGGGCTATTTTTCAGTTGTATGCTGCTTGAGTGGTCAACTTTTTGGAAGGTGCCCGTCAGCTTTACTGATTTTTTTTCGGTTGACAGGACATGCATGACCTCACACATCTTCACATTAAGGTCCATCCTTGGTCCTGGACACCAAGCCAAATCTGTCAGTCTAAATCTGTCAAGGGTTATAGCTAATGGGGGCTGCTGGGATTAGAGAAGGGTTTTGGAACTGGTGTATCCCAGGGGGGGGTCAGTGCTGCATCCAATTTCGTTCTTGCTAAATTCAGATGATTTGGACTTGGGCATAAGGAGTGCAATATTAAAATTTGCTTCAAACACAGAAGTGGGGACATTGGCCAAAAGCGAGGAGGATACAGACTACAAAATACTCGAGGAGGGCGTAGGTTAGTGGAATGGGCAGACAGGTGGCAGATGCACCTTAATGTGGAGAAGTGTGAGGTCATGCATGTCATGTCAATCTACATGTCAATCTACATGTCAACCTAAAAAAAAAAAAAATCAGTAAAGCTGACAGGCACCTTCAAAAAAGTTGACCACTCAAAAAGCAGCATACAACTGAAAAATAGCCCTGAATAAAGGCCCATGACCAAGGCCACCCCGGCAAGGTAACCGAGTAAGTTAATTTCCTTTTAATTATATTGACTTTCAGGATAGGTTTGGTGTTTTGGGATCACATTCCACCATTCAGTTTGTTTTTCTGTGAAAGCTGAAGCCTAATGGACTCCCACAAGACATGTAAAAATAAAAAGTGCAGTGCAACATGAATTATTCAAGCTTTAAGCTGCATCTACATGTAATACTACATCAGCTGTATTATAGGTTAAAAAAAGACGCTAAAAAAAACAATTTTTGCAGGGGTAGTGAGCTCTGTTGGTGCAAAATTTATGTATTTTTTTAGGGGGAAATCTGGGGCACGCCTCCAAGAAATATTGATTTTTGACACTTCTTTTGGCGCATCTGTCAGCATTATCAAGTGTACTGTGATTTCTCTCCCGGACATGCATTTTGTGTTTTTTTGCCATGCTTTTTCTCGAGATGAAGTTTTGATTTTTTTTTTGTCCTGTTGAAATTCAGCCCAATCGTGCACGTTTACCAACCTGCGCACATGTGCTTGCGTAGTCTTATCCTTTCATCCCAAGCGCAATGCCATGGGACCTGAACTAGTTAAATTAGAAAACTCAAGGCAATCAAATGTTGTGTCTGAGCTAGGGGGAAAAAAACATGCAAAATAAAAGTTGCTGCGTGCCGTGAAATGGAAAATGCCACTGAACAAAATAAAGATTATACACCCACGCCTTGTGGTAAGGTTTTGGGGGGCCCAGATGCAGGGTCCACTTCTGCGCGAGCGGGCCATAATGTGCAAGTGGCTCCGACACCATTCAAACTTTGTGGCATTGTAATGTGGGACCTTGTTCTCCTCCCCCCCCCACCCCCTCCTCCCCACCCACGGAGAATGTGGAGCACAATGGGAGATTGCACCTTTCGCTCTCATCCAATCATTCTTAATTCACCAATCCTAATTCTTGGTTCAGTCCCTCTTAAGAAAGAAAGAAGCAAGACTTGCATTTCTATAGCGCCTTTCACGACCTCAGGACGTCCCAAAGTGCTTTACAGCCAATTAAATACTTTTGAAGCGCAGTAAGTGTTGTAATGCCAATTTGTGCACAGCAAGCTCCCACAAACGGCAATGTGATAATGACCAGATAATCTGTTTTTAGTGACGTTGTTTGTGGGATAAATATTGGCCTCTACTTCTTACCCTCTTCTTCTCTTCCTTATCCCCCACAGCTGCAAGCTCCTTTCACTCTCCCCATTTTCCTCCTTCAATCCTCTCTGGCTGTGTCTTCGCTTTCTTCCCCCACCCCCTTCAACTGGTTCCCCCTTATCCCCCTTCAACTGGTTCCCCCTTATCCCCCTTCTCAATTCCATCATCATGATCTCACTTTTGCTGAATCAGGCTTTGGGACCTGGGGTCACGTGGCTGTACCTGCCAACCTCTGTCCACTCCATTCATGTACTGGCGCCTCAAGCAGCATTTAGGACACTGACCTTCGTGCCATACAGTTCAGAATTTGCCTCACCTGCGCATGCACAATGTCCACACACGCGCAGAAGACGCAAATTCCCAACTTTCTGGAGCGAACGTCAGTTGTGAACAGAAATGCTACTTCAGGAGCCACCCAGGGAAAGGAGCACATGCGATTCGGAGAAGTAAACCACTTGCTCTGAATGTAGATGGTTGGCAACTGTGCATGAAGCACTGGATCAAGTACTGATTTCCAATTCCTCCCCCCAAAAATGTTTTCCTGCAAGGCCAGCTCTGCAGCCAACCTATCCAGGAACATCAGTACTGATGCAAGGGTGTTTACACTGGAGATAATACAGTCTGTCTTCTAATAGAATCAAACTTACACAGAACAGGAGGCCATCATGCCTGTACTGGCTTGCTGAAAAAGCTATCCACTTAGCTTCAATTCCATTCCCTTTCCCTGTAGCCTGTCAAAAATTCTCTTCAATTATTTATCCACATCCTTTCTAAAAGCGATTATGAATTCGGCATCCACCACTGTTTCTGGGCGGACTTTCAATGCCCTAGCAACCATATATACGTCCCCCCACCCTCTTCATTTTGATCTTCTCAGAAATATAGTTACCTTCAACATCTTTAGTCTGAGAGAATATGGATAGTGTGGGACCCAATGGACCAAAATAGCAATGCACATTTTTAATTATACCGAAACCTGCAGAGCATGGGCACCCCACCTTCTTTTCAATTTTGCAGCTTCATGACCCGTGAGATGGGTTTCCTGGTGAAACGTTGCATTTGAATGTTTAACATGCAGCTTGGCTAATATCTTGGCTCGTTTAATCAAAATTAATTCCCGTCACGCTCAAGGAAGTGAATCTAATAGTGATTTGCACGGGGGCTGTTATCACTGCCTAGCTATGTAATAAAAGAAAGGGCTCCATCCTCCAAGATTCCAGGCAAAAATAATCCCCTGCCAACTACAAAAATGTATTAAGCTGTAAAGGAGCAGACACAGGGCGTTTGCTACATGTCATCCAAGTACAGTACTACATTAAAGATACACTAAATGCAACTAAAAACTGTCTAACTTGATTAAAAATACAAGAGTTTTTACATTTAGACCACGTCATCCTCAATGCCCCTAAACTGCAGACTATCTAACAGTTACAAATATAAATATCCCCAACCTTCCCACTGTTTCTCTAAGATGGAATAGGCCCAATTTTTCCTAAAGCCTGATTAACTTGGACATCTTGGGTGTCAGGAGGAAAGCGTTGGAAAACAACCTCCTTACAAAGGACACAAGAACACTACAGGAGAATGAGCACCAGGAATTCCATAAAGGAGAGGCATCTGGGAAGGAAAATAAAAAGAGGAAAAATTATGAAGGACAAAGGGCACAGAAAAGACATATTTCACTTCACCCAGTAGTTTCAGTTAAATTTAACGGCTCAAAATCAATGGGCAGGTTGGGAACAGGTAGGTTGGGGTTGGGTGGGAGGTCAAAGTGTTAAAAAACTGAATCGCAAACCCCAACCCGCCTACTTCCGGTTTTAATGGAGGCGGGACGGGCAGCCAACCCGCTCCCAGGAGGCGGGTCCCCATTTAAATATTATAATGAGGCTGGCGTGCCTCAGATTTAACCAGCACTTCAAATTTAACTCTGGCTGGTCGGGTTTCTCAGGCCTCAGAGAACCCACCAGCTAAAGTAAGGCAAGGACTGCTGGAGCCAGGAGGTGACTGCCTTTACACTTAGCTCCTGGATCCAGCGTCCCAGCCTCACCCACTCCCTGTGATCAGAGACTTCCCCCCCCACCCCCGTGGCCTCAGATCCCCCCCCCCCCCCCCCCCCCACTCCAAGGCCTCCGATTTCCCCCCCCCCCCGCCCACACGAGGTCTCCCCGGACTTCCCTGTCAATGCTGCTGCAGCCCCTGACCAGCCCCCAGACCCCAATGCTACTGCAACTCCCGACCCGGTTCTCCTGGCTTTCACGACCGCTTTCTAGCCCCCCTGCTTCCAACCCGCCTCCCTATTAAAATTTCGGCAAATAAGTCCAATTGGTAAAGCACAAGCCCAAAAATAAACCAGCCCTAATATCCTTACACGACCACTACACAAGAACAGTAACTATACCCTCTAAACCATTAGCCTCAACAACAAACAGCGGGGAACAATTCCACTCATTGCTATTTGTAGTGAAATCCCAAGATATGCACAGAAATAATGCATTTACAATTTTATCACAACATTTCTCGTGTTATTTTTCTAACACCTTTCACAGAACAAAACATCCCAAAGTGCTTTACAAAGGAGTCTAAGGGGTCCCGATAGGAAGAGGGAGCACAACAACCTTGTAAATCGAGGACTTATTCCTCCCTGGTCAACAAAAGAATACAGTCTATAACTGCATCACAGTATTTGTAAATAACTATATGGAGATAAATCCTAGCATAGGATAAAATCATAGAATGGTTAAAGCACAGAAGGAGGCCATTCGGCCCGTCGAGCCTATGCCGGCTCTCTGCAAGAGCATTTCAGATAGTCCCGCTCCCCCCGCCCTTTCCCCACAGCCCTGAAAATGTTTACCTTCAGGTGCTTATCCAATTCCCTTTTGAAAGCTGTGATTGAATGATTGAATCTGCCTCCACCACCCTTTCAGGCAGTGCATTCCAGATCCTAACCACTCGCTACATAAAAAATGTTTTCCTCATGTCGCCTTTGGTTCTTCTGCCAATCACCTTAAATCTGTGTCCTCTGGTTCTCGATCCTTCCGCCAATGGGAACAGTTTCTCTCTCTATCGACTCTGTCTGGACCCCTCATCAAATCTTCTCTCAACCTTCTCTGCTCTAAGGAGAACAACCCCAGCTTCTCCAGTCTATCCACACAACTGAAGTCCCTCATCCCTGGAATCATTCTCGTAAATCTTTTCTGCACCCTCTCGAATGCCTTCACATCCTTCCTAAAGTGCAGGGTTGAACAGTTCACACCTTCTATGTCCATTTGTATCTTAGGTAAGGGTGTCATGCTTGGCTATACAAACATCTAATGTCTATACAGCAAATCTAAAATAGTAGTTAGACTCATTTAAATACAAGGTCACGTAAATATGAAAGATCAGCTCATTTCTGCCACAAGTCCTTCCTAATGAATCCAGTGATGATTATGTCCAAGGAGAGGACATATAAATTGGCCAGAAAAAGCAGCAAACCTGAGGATTGGGAGCAGTTTAGGATTCAACAGAGGACGACAAAGGGATTAATTAAGAGGGGGGAAATGGAATATGAGAGTAAGCTGGCAGGGAACATAAAAACTGTGTGTAAGCGCTTCTATAGATATGGGAACAGAAAAAGATTGGTGAAGTCAAGCGTAGGTCCCTTGGTCAGAATCAGGGGAATTTATAATGGGGAACAAAGAAATGGCAGACCAATTAAATACATACTTTGGTTCTGTCTTCACAAAGGAGGACACAAATAACCTCCCAGAGATGTTGGGGAACATAGGGTCTAATGAGAGGAAGGAACTGAAATAAATCAGTATTTGTAGGGAAATGGTGTTAGGGAAAATGACGGGATTGAAGGCCGATAAATCCCCAGGGCCTGATAATCTACATCCTAGGGTACTTAAGGAAGTGGCCCTAGAAATAGTAGATGCATTGCTGGTCGTCTTGCAAAATTCTATAGACTCTGGAACAGTTCCCATGGATTGGAGGGTAGCTAATGTTACACCACTATTAAAAAAAGGTGGTAGAGAGAAAACGGGGAATTATAGACCAGTAAGCCTGACATCGACAGTGGGAAAAATACTAGAGTCCATTATAAAAGGTGTAATAGCAGAACACTTGGAAAACAGTGACAGGATCGGACAAAGTCAACATGGATTTACAAAAAGTAAATCATGCTTGACGAATCCACTGGAATTTTGAGAGGATGTAACTGGTAAAATAGATAAGGGAGAACCAGTGGATGTGGTGTATTTGGACTTTCAGAAGGCTTTCGATAAGGTCCCGCATAAGAGATTAGTGTGTAAAGTTAAGGCACATGGGAATGGAGGTAAGGTACTGACTTGGATAGAGAACTGGTTGGCAGACAGGAAGCAAAGAGTTGGAATAAACGGGTCTTTTTCCGAGTGGCAGGCAGTGACTAGTGGGGTACCGCAGGGATCGGTGCTAGGACCCCAGCTATTCACAATATATATTAATGATCTAGACGAGGGAACTAGATGTAATATCTCCAAGTTTGCAGACGACACAAAGCTGGGTGGGCGTGTGTGCTGTGAGGAGGATGCCGAGAAACTCCAGTATGATTTGGACAGGTTGGGTGATTGGGCAGGTGCAGTATAATGTGGATAAATGCGAGCTTATCCACTTTGGTGGCAAAAACAGGAAGGCAGATTATTATCTGAACGGCAATAGATTGGGAGAAGGGGAAGTGCAACGAGGCCTGGGTGTCCTTGTGCACCAGTCGCTGAAGGTAAGCATGCAGGTGCAGCAGGTGGTTAAGAAGGCAAATGGTATGTTGGTCTTCGTAGCACAGAATCACAGAATCTACAGTGCAGGTAGAGGCCATTTCGGCCCATCGAGCCTGCACCGACACATATCCCACCCTATCCCCGTAACCCCACGTATATTTAATCCCCTAACACTAAGGGTCAATTTATCATAGCCAAATCAACCTAACCTGCACATCTTTGGGTTCGAGTACAGGAACAAGGATGTCTTGCTGCAGTTGTACAGGGCCTTGGTGAGACCGCACCTTGAGTATTGTGTGCAGTTTTGGTCGCCTTATCTGAGGAAGGATGTTCTTGCCATGGACGGAGTGTAGCGAAGATTCACCAGGCTGATACCTGGGATGGCAGGAATGATGTATGAGGAGAGATTGGGTCGACTGGGCTTATACTCGCTGGAGTTTAGAAGAATGAGAGGGGATCTCATTGAACCTTATAAAATTCTAACAGGACTAGACAGACTTGATGCAGGAAGGATGTTCCCGATGGCCGGGGGGTCCAGAACCAGGGGTCACAGTCTAAGGATAAGGGGTAAGCCATTTAGGACAGTGATGAGGAGGAATTTCTTCACCCAGAGAGTGGTGAACCTGTGGAATTCTCTACCACAGAAGGCTGTTGAAGCCAATTCATTAAATATATTCAAGAAGGAGTTAGATATATTTCTTAAGGCTAAAGGGATCAAGGGATATGGGGAGAAAGCAGGGACAGGGTGTTATAAATCTCATCATCAAGAAACGACTCATGAAATAACACTGGACGGCCAGCTGGTGGCGCCGTCCAAGGAGTATAAATACTCGGGCGTGGGCCCAGCTTGCCCAGGGATATTCTGTAAGACAGGAACTAATGAAGTACAACTAGACCTCCATGTTCTGAAACAAGTTGATTAAAGCCTTGCTTTATACTCAAACCAAGTGCGTAGTGAGTTTTATTACGTCACAGGGTACTGAATTTGGATGATCAGCCATGATCTCATTGAATGGTGGAGCAGGCTCGAGGGGCCGAATGGCCTACTCCTGCTCCTATCTTCTGTTTCTATGTCCAGTGCCTGAGAGAATTGAAGTAAATTAGATAAAACTCGCTGAAACTTACTCCAATGGGCTAAGTTTTCACAAGTGACCTAGGAAGCTTTCAGCATCTGGTTGAGGAATTCTTATTCAGAAGAAAATTGAATGTTTGACAGGAAGCCTTGAATGGTGCTCTGGGGATGTTTGAGGTTTTGACAGTTGAATTGTCCACGTTCTGACAAAGGGTCTCTATATAAAACATCGAGTTATCTTCCCTTTTCAGATGCTGATTAACTTGCTGTGCTTCCAACATTTTCTGCTTTTAGTTCAGATTCACAAGTTTGCAGTTTTCTTCTCTTTTTATGTGAATTGTTAAACTTTTGCCCACGAGGCCTTAAACCATCGTCCAAAAGACCTGCCGCATGAGAGCAGATTCAAGCACATCAATTCAAAAAATTAACCTTCAGGTTATCGAGAAAAGATAGGATCCTTCAATTTGCTTTGAAGATTAAACTCAGGGAGGAGGACCATAGAGGAAGGGTAAACAGCTTTATTTGTGGCAACAATTATCGCTATGGGTTTTATTGCTTCGGGCATTTTTAATAGTAGTGGGAATGGGTATCTGAAAAATACTGTTTGGTCTCAGTCTAGTGGAGGTGGCCTGTTGTGACTTATACCAAAGGTCCAAATCTGAGCGGTTCTTCTCATCCTCAATTTAAAAAAAAAACAGAAGATATTACAGCAGGTTCTTTAAATCTGCTTACACTGACTAATCAGGAATTCAATACGGTCTTAAATACATTCCCAAAGCTTTAAATATGACAGACTCACCCTGTAGCAGTCACAGATAGCCATTAACACCTGCAGCAGTCAGCTGCTAGCCGCCTTTGGATTACTTCAGTTTGGAATCATCTTGATTAATGGGGACATCACTCTATCCCAGTTGCCACTGCACTCCAGTACAGACACAATTAGCACCAGCTTATCCAAGCTGTCCTGCTTTTCGACAAGTATAAAGAAGGAGCAGCAGACAGGTGCCCAAATCTACCACAGACCAACGGATAAAACAGTTTTCTTCTGCCTCAGTTCAATGGCAAACAAAAACAGGTTAGCTGGCAAGGTTTTTTTTTCCCCGTTCGGTTATTTAAAACTGCAGCAAAACAAAAGCGCCAACTATACGTACCAGCACTTGATCTGCACAATATTAAATGTCACATCCACTTTAAACATGGCCACGCACAGCATATGACTTTTGACATGCCAAAATACTAAAAACGACAATGTTTCTACTAAGATGTGGGAAGTTCTGCCGTATCAATGTTTGGGAAATCTAGGCTCGGTATCCACCTTTCAAAGGCAGCAGTTCTAAGTTTCCTGCATGCTTTCAAGTAGTGCGTTTTTCACTAAACCCAGGCAAACTTTTGTAACATTTTTAAATAAGAAGTTTGTATTAATGTAAATACATCTCATCATACAAAGGGCATTAAGAATAGTACCAGCCACTGCATAGCTCTCCAATTATTTTGTGTCGCTTCTACAGTGCTCCCTAAAATCAGGACCTTTCGGAAAGAACTGAAATAAAAGACTTCTTCACTGGGATGTGGCTTCAAAAACTCCGGTACCCATTGTTATTTTCCGGTAGTCTTCATGGACAAGAGTTTGAGGGGGAAAAAATCTCGAACAATACTAGTGCAAGCTATAATATTCTAAAGGTGAAGAGCTTTTTCTTGTAGAACAACATTTAGGGCGCGAAATTCGGTTACGTCCCGTTTGGGGGCGGTAACTGAGTTAAGGCCGGACATTTAGCACCCAGCGCAAAGTACCGCCCCAGCCGCTAAATTCAGCTTACTGCCCTGCACAGGAAGTGGAGCGCAATCTCGGGTGCTCCACTTCCTGTTCGGGCGGTAACTGAGGCTCCACGGAGCATTGCTGCATTTCAACGCCCCTCCTCTTCAGTTAAAGGGGAGGGCCGTTGCGCACTCTGCAGGGCTTCCGATGGCCCATACTAGGCCACCAGAGCGGCGTGGTGCTGCGGCCGCAGCTCGGCACCGAGATGCCAGGACCACGCCACGGCCCACCACGGAGGGCCGACCAGAAAAAGAAAATGGCGGCGCTGGTCGCGGCCACACCTCCCCTTTAAATAACGACCTGCGAGCAGGCCTGTGGCAGCCTCGCGGGGCACAACCGAATTTCTGCCGCGGGGCAGTAAGGGGTTGCGTCGCACGTCGGTAACGTCATTGCTGGTGGCGCAGTGGCTCGGGGCGCTGCTGGCGGTGGCGCGGCACTATCGGATAGTGCCTCAGCAATGCCCCGCCGAATTTCCCAGGAGGCACTTTTTTCGCCTCTTTCCCTCTCCCCCTGGGCGATAAGCGCTTTGCGCCCTGTTAGCGCCCTCCGGAGGCACTCAAAAGAGCCGTGTTGCTAGCCACCCTCAGATATACATAATAAAAACAGAAAATGCTGGAGATACTCAGCAGGTCAGGCAGCATCCGTAAAGAGAGCAACAGAGTTAACATTTCAGGTCGATGACCTTTCGTCAGAACTAGTCATCGACCTGAAACGTTGACTCTATTTCTCACTTCACAGATGCTGCCTGACCTGCTGAGTATCTCCAGCATTTTCTATTTTTATTTCAAATTTTCCAGCATCTGCAGTATTTTCTTTTTGTATTAGGATATACATAATCTTGGCTCAAAACTGTCTCAATCTCTTTCGTTCCATGTTTTATTTATCCAGGACTACATCCTTGAACGATACTGCCAGGAAATCCCCAAACCACTCAATGACAACCAATCTCATTTTCCAGGTCTTCGAGATTGAATGCTTTTTTGCAGCAATTCTTGGGTCGGAATAGTACTGCAATTCTTATACAATTATGACCATCACCAAGCTCTCCTCGACTTAAAGCTCCAGCAGAGGTAAAAATCTGCCAGAGAGAAAATTCTGTGAAACGTCTCCACGACACTCTCCAGATAATGTGGAAAATCAACCTACAATAAAGTTTGCAGCATTTCCTGCACCACTGAGAATTTATGCTTCATTTTTGTGAATCTCAGCATTTCACAAACTATGCTCCTTTCCTCACATACAGCCAATGAAATTAAAAAATATTAATCGGATCCATGCCCATATCCTGTCTCATTTCATTCAAGAAACTAGGTGCACTCCTGGCCCAGACCCCATTGACATTTAACGTCTTTTATAATCTTTGCTTTATTATCCGACGCGTAGGTAAGATTACTGAGCAAGTTTGACTGGAGCTGGAGATTACCGAGAAAGCGGAATGCTGGAAACCTGAAATAAAGACGGAAACATAATGCAAGATCATCAGCATCATTACAAAGGTGGAATCCTTATAAAGAGTCACTCCCAAAACACTAACCGATCATTCTCTTTCAGATGCTAATTAACCTGCTGTACATTGACACAATTGACTTGATCTGGACATTGCCCAGTCTTCATTTATGAAGATTTATGTGAACAATTCATTTAAGCACAAATCCTGATCTCCATAACAGTTCTGTCCAGCTTGTGCCTAAAGGATCTCTGCACTTTTAACCCTGCCTACTTTAAAGATAGCTTAATTTTTTTAACATTCACTACAAGCCCACTGACTCCCACAGCTGCCAGGACTGCACTTCCTCCGACCCCACCTCCTGTAAGGACTCTATTCCATTCTCCCAGTTTCTCCGTCTCTGCCGCATCTGCTCTGACGATGCCACCTTCCACACCAGTGCTTCCGACATGTCTTCCTTTTTCCTCAACCGAGGATTCCCCTCAACCGTGGTTGACACAGCCCTCGACCGTGTCCGTTCTATCTTCCGCACTTCTGCCTTCACCCCTGCCCCTCCCTCCCGGAACCACGATAGGGTTCCCCTTGTCCTCACCTTTCACCCCACCAGCCTCCACATTCAACGGATCATCCTCCGCCATTTCCGCCACCTCCAACGTGATCCCACCACCAAACGCATCGTCCACTTACCTCCCCTTTCAGCCTTCCGTAGGGACCGCTCCCTCCGAGACACCCTCTTCCACTCCTCTATCACCCCCAGCACCCCTTTCCCTTTGCCCGGCACCTTCCCGTGCAAGCGCAAGAGATGCAACACCTGCCCTTATACCTTCCCCCTTCCCACTGTCCAGGGCCCCAAACACCCCTTCCAGGTGAAACAGCAATTTACTTGTACTTCTTGCAATCTAGTATACTGTATTCGCTGCTCACGATGTGGTCTCCTCTACACTGGGGAGACCAAACGCAGATTGGGTGACCGCTTTGCGGAACACCTCTGTTCAGTACGTAAGGGTGACCCCGAGCTTCCGGTCGCCTGTCATTTTAATTCACCGCCCCATTCCCACTCAGACCTCACCGTCCTCGGGCTCTTGCATTGTTCCACGGAAACCCAGCGTAAGCTCGAGGAACAGCACTTCATCTTCCGATTAGGCACTTTACAGCCTTCCGGACTCAATGTCGAGTTCAACAATTTCAGATCATAACCTCGGTCCCTATTTCATTTTTACATATATTTTTTATCCACACATTTGTTTTGAGCCCTTCCCCCTTTTTTCTCTCCCACATGGCAGCTATCTCTCATTCTGCCAGCGCATTTCACACCTCATCTAGAGCCGTCTTTTGTCTCTCCAGTAGTCCTATCACCATCTCGTCTGGTTTTGAATACCTCTTAATGCCTCTTCACTTCTCTTTTGTTCTCTCATCCCCATTTCCCAGCCCCCAAACTGGCCTTTTAATCTGTTTCATTTCCTGTGCTTTTTCAGTCTTGACGAAGGGTTTCGACCTCAAACGTTGACTCTATTTCTCTCTCCACGGATGTTGCCTGGCCTGCTGAGATTTTCCAGCATTTTCTGTTGTTATTTTTAATTTTTTTAACCCCTTGCTGTGATCAATGATTCGTCTATTCTTCTCTTGCCTCAAACAGCTTCAAGCTAGATCACCAGTGTGCAAAAATAACAGGGAATAAATAAAATGAAAGAAAATGTACAAGGACAAATATATTTTCAATCTTTTCCTCACTCCTATTGGGGAAAAAAACTGATACATCACTTTGTCAAGCGTGATGGACTGCAATGTTTGCTTTTGAAATATTGAGCTAATTCTGCAAAGAACCAACGTGTGTAGGAATAGGTTTAATTTCAAAGGTAAGCACTGCGTCGAGTTCCCCGAACAACCAAGTTAAATTGCTTTATCCAGAGCACACAAAATGACATCTTAACAACTTTGTGCAGTATCGATATTTAGCCTGCACCGTATTTCAAGTCCAATAGAATATAACAAAGTGTGTTTGGGTACAAAAAAACAACCTGGGAGACAGATTACTTTATTCAAACTACTCGAAAAGTCCACAGCAAGTTCGGTACAAACAAGATTTCTATAAATGCTTTTTAAAATGCAACCATTTACATTCCAGGCGGAAACCCATCGTCATAACTGGAATTTTTTCCCTCTAGTTCTAATGACATTTCTGCTCAAAGCAAAACCTGCCTGGAACATTTCAAGACTTTTGCCTAATCTCTCTGAAAGGGATTTTGGTTTAATTTATATGATGATGTTGCTATGAGGTTAGACGCAGTTCACTTAGGGTTAACTCCCAGATATTCAAGCAATCCAGGTTGTTGTTTAAGACAAATGAGTTGCAATACCAGCCATCACTGGATTGGGTATTTTTTGCAAGCCACATTCATTTGAGACAGTGGGGGCAGGGGTCATTGCATCTTTAATATTGGAATGGGTTTCATTCAGGGGGCATCCAGCAAAACAATGTGGTTGCCTTAGCTCCCACACAAAAGAGGGAAGATGCTCATTCAAGGTGAGAAGTTTGATTGGCAGCTCAGTGAGCAATACTTTGACAGAGAGCTGAGGGAGGGGTCAGAGGTCAACCCTTGCCTGTATCTGTATGTGGCTGTCTCTGTTTCTCTCCCTCTGCAGCAGATGAGACTCTGGAACAGCCAGAGTGATAGCAAGGTGTCACGTTTCAAAAGATAATTACCAGTTAGTTCAGGAGGTTGCTGACTTGCGAAGTGAGCAAAGCGCAAATTGCATAATTTATTATTTTGCATGATAAGAAATAATAAGCTATTGATTGAACCTTCGTGAAAACTGTATTGGGTTCATTCCGACAAAATAAACCAGCTTATTAGTTTACAATTGGCTTCATCTCACTGGAGTGCTTTTCAGTCTACCTTCTGAAAAATAGGAGAAAGGCACATAGTGGCTGTATTCAGTACACACAGAGGGGTTTATTGTTATGGGTTCCAGGCCATGGTATAATTTACCTAGATATCAAGCACTAAAAGTACTCCTCAGATCATAGGGGACGCAAGGGCCGCTTACTGGATGGACTGATGACACTGATCCCAAGATAATACAAGAGAACACCCAAAATTTGCAACAATACCAATTTTAACAAAGAGTTTCTAATCAAAACATTAACCTTTATTCCTTTATTTCTCTTTGGATGCCACCCTTGTCTGTTTCTAATTTCAGATTTCCAACATGCACAGCTATTTTCCTTTTATTGTGCGTTTTATTTATGGTTACGCTGGGATATCAACTTCTTGAGGTGTTTTCTCATTTGCATTTATAATAAATTGTTATCTGAACATTCACGCCATGTATTCTCGAAAATTGTTCTCTATAACAAAAAGCAAAATGTTTGGACTTGGTTTCTGAATCGTGTTCAGCAGCTGTTTTTTGTTTTGCTTTCTTCATCCAGTGTAAGGAATGTGCACAGTGAGATTCCAGTGTATGGCTGTGATTTTCCCCCAGTACAGTTTTTACAGTAAAGACATGATAATCTTGCTCTACAGAGAGCTGGCATGGACTCGATGGGCCGAATGGCCGTCTTCCGTGCCGTTATGACTCTATAAGCAGATAAAGGAACAAAAGTCCATCTTGGAGGGATTTTCTGGTGAGTTTTAAGGTCACCAATCTCTCCATTAATGCCATGACTTGATCTATTTTTAACATCATGGAACCAAACCCACCCAATATGGTTTCTATATAATTGAATATGCTGGAAAATGCTTTGGTCCCCAACTGGTCCTCTCCAAGTTTTTGATCATAACACAGGTGAGTGTATTATCACTGCATCCACTTGTTGATCTGCCAAAGTTCAATTTGTGAGATGTACACTCACCTGCAGCACTGTAACTGTGGATAGATCCTTCATTCTGCCTTCTTCATCTTTGAGATTATAACCTTCTGGCCTCTTGTCTCTTTCGCTGACCTTCCACAATTTAATAGTTTTATCTGCAAGAATCAAAGGACAATACATAGTGTCAGCTTCAAGCAATACATTATAGAGCTAAATAATACTGATAGACCTGAAAAAATAAATAAATGGCACTTTTTTCTTTCCACATGTCATATATTTTAACATTGCAAGTCAAATAACCCGTTCAAACTGATGTGCAGGAAACTTTCTGATATCCGGCACTGACGGGACCGAGCTGGTGCCGTAACATCAAAAGTGCCGGACATACCAGAGTTAATGTTTAAACATACAGAACTGAGAAGCTCCGTGTGAATCAACAAACCCTGTTGCTTAGCAACAGCTTCAAAACAATCGGCTGCAGCTGCAAGCGTCTGTAGCTGAAGCTGTTGCTATAGCTACAGACCTTGCAGTGCTTGACTGGGGAAAAAAATGCAACGAGAACTAAAAAAAATATAGAAAACGGCTCCTGATTTTTGCCGTTAGATCGAGTATTCCGGACATATAACCTCTGGATAAACCAAAGTTTCCTGTACATTATTTGTACAACAACAACAACAATTTGACTGCCTTTTTCCACCTCTAACATCGCCCGTCTCTGCCCTTGCCTCAGCTCATCCGTTGCTGAAACCCTCGTCCACGTCTTTGTTACCTCTAGACTTGACTCCTGCCTCCCACATTCTACCCTACGTAGACTTGAGGTGATCCAAAACTCAACTGCCCGTGTCCTAACTCGCACCAAGTCCCGTTCACCCATCACCCCTGTGCTCGTTGACTTCTCATCCTTGTTTTCAAATCCCTCCATGGCCTCGCCCCTCCCAATCTCTGTAATCTCCTTCAGCCCCTCAACACCCCCGCCCCCCCGAGATATCTGCGCTCCTCTAATTCTGCCCTCTTAAGCATCCCTGATTATAATTGCTCAACCACTGGTGGCCGTGCCTTCAGCTGCCCAGACCCGAAGCTCTGGAATTCCCTCCCTAAAACTCTCCGCCTCTCTTTCCTCCTTTAAGACGCTCCTTAAAACCTACCTCTTTGATCACTTGCCCTAATTTCTCCTTATGTGGCTCAGTGTCAAATATTTTGTCTTATAACACTCCTGTGAAGCGCCTTGTGGACGTTTTACTATGTTAAAGTTGTTGCTGTTGTATTTATATAGCACCTTTAACATAATAAAACGTCCCAAGGCACTTCACAGGAGCGTTATAAAGCAAAATTTGACACCAAGCTACATAAGGAGATATTAGGCCAGATGACCAAAAGCTTGGTCAAAGAGGTAGGTTTTAAGGAGTGTGAATCATTCAGAGATCTACAGGGTGAATCATATAGCAACCTAAATATACACAAAATGTCTAAGAGTTGTTTAACAGAAAATCTGCTAAGATTACATGTCATCTTAACAAGGTTAGGAACATAAAAAGATCCATACCTTCAAATCATTTTCACATCTCTAAATCACATCCCTTTAACTTTTTGTTGCATCAATAATTGATTCAATTTTCAAGACATCAACAGTGTTAGTATTTACTGGACTACATGGCAGTCTATTCCATACATTGATGACTCCAAGTACAAATAAGTTTAGCTAGTGACTGACACTATTTGCAATCTTGTGCTCTGAAGATTGCCCCCTGGTTTTATTAAAAAAAAGCTCTCCACATCTAATTTTATGCATTGCTTTCCTTTAAAAAAAATTGATTATAAACAGAATTCTTCCCCCCACCCCATTTCTTCTCTTTTCCCAGCAAAATACATTTATTCCTCTAGGTTCCTCTTCATAACTTGGACAATCTAAAATCTGGAATCATCAGCTTGGAATCCTTTTGCTTGTCACTATATGATTTCTTAAGACAAGTGACCAAAGCCAGTCACAAAACACTATGGTGGAAACTGATTTGGGATCATTTTCCGGCCCAAAATAGGCAATGGTCTTGGAGCACGTGCCAGAAGCCGGAGTCCCATCATTAGAAAGGTTATAAAAAGGAAAGAAACTGTGTGTCTGTGTCTATTTATCTCTCTCTCTCTCTCTCTCTTTTCCCCCCACCGCCGCCGTCCCATAGGTGTCCAAAATCAGATTGGGGAGTAGCTGCATCCAAAGAGCAGATTTTGAAAAGATTGCCATAAGGTGGGTTTGTCTTCTTTCGCCTTGCGATTCCACATCGCAGGATCTATTCCAAACCTGCACGTCACGAACCTCAAACCGAGTTAAACATGGATCCACCGATGCAAGCTTTCAACTACAGCTTTCTGCTTCTGGTAAAGATCAGGGGTTTAAACAAATCTGCCCTTTTGCACAGGTATTCTGGAGTGGAGAAACTTTTAGAAGCTACAAAACAGTTGGGAAGTTGAATTTTTGAAAATACCCATCATCTCCAAATGTGCGAAGGGGAGAGGGAGAGTGTGGGAGGCGGTCTGGTAACAACAGGCGACATCCCATTGTATATTTTATATTAATTATATGGAGGTGCCAATTTCACAGAGAGGCTGGAATAGCAGATCCAAGGGGATGAATAAAATATGGGAAGACCTGACCTAACCATTATGCTGGATGGTTCATCAGAAGCACCGTATATTTTAAGTGGCACTGCATGAAAGAGGGCATTCCAGAGTGATCAACAGCAAGCCGAGCTTAATGAGCCACATTTCATCAAGAAGCCACCAACTATATCTGCAGACAATTGATGAACATATCCAGTGAAAAGTGACTTCCCAGGCTCCAGGTCAGCAGAGTGCCAAAAGCAGACTGTGCCATCTGTTCAGCTGGCTGCAGCTAATCACAGGACTGACACAGAAAGGGGCAGTAATGATCAGCTGCAGCTTTCAACTTACCCCCACCTCCTTCCAGGCGTGCTGGATTGCTGACTTATAAGGATGGTGCCCTGCAGTGGCAAACACCCTCCTTGCAATGGCTTCATGAAGCAACACTTCCACTGCACCAGCCATCAAACAGAGGATTAGAAGTTAGGCTGTTCAGTCGTTTGCCTGCAGGCTTGTACCGCCATATTGGGTTTCCATTTTTACCTGTCATTTTTTTTCCCCGCCCTTTAAACTTTTCTAAAAGGTTGCTATATTGTGCATCTTCAAAAGCGTAGGTAAACTCCGTGCAAGAATAACTTCAGCTATAAGCAGGGTTTTCTTTGCTATTAGAAAATGGATGTTGGCAATAAAAGGAATATATATGACAATCTCTTTAGCTCTTCTATTTAAATAATATTTTTCTCTTTTTTGACAAGGGTTTGCTGGAAGCCATCCTGTTATTAGTCCTCTGCCATTCTCTTACTGTCTTTGTGGGGAGGTATCAAACCTAATCTCATTACCACCCCATGTTCTGATGACACTCGATCCCAGCACTCGATTATGCAGATCAATGGCTTACCAATGTGCCACTCTACCAGACCACTTCCAAATCAACTGTAATCACTGCATCCACTACAGTAGTCAGTTCAAAACTGGCTATTTGAATAACCTTCTTTAGAATAATAATTGGCAATCTGTATTTGATAGGGATTTACTATACAATACACTCGTCATATCCAACTAATTGTCCAGCAAGAACAAACTAGTGGAAAATATCATCAATTGATTTCATTTTTTATTTGACAGGACCATTTATCAAATGCCGACTTTCTATTGCTATCCCAGGGTACACCATTTTGGCTTGAAATAATGATACAATGACCTTTAAACATTGTACTATTTGACCTTCGTAGAAAAAACAAATTACATTTTTGAAAACTTGCAGCCGAGACAATTAAGAGGTGTTCCGTATGTAGCTGTTTGTCCCTCGTGTTTTATGACATTTATATTCCTCCTTTAACACATGACCTCTTTGTGAATGCAAGAGTAGTTGGAAATAACTCTCCTGAGCTTCCATAATTAACTCTCTCGACCAACTGCAAAAATGATCAATCTTGATGTACCTGCTTAACATATCAAAAGTCAGATTCATCATCTGGGCTGAGAATACAAGCTCACCGACTGAAAACATCTTTTTCTAAGCTTTATTTTAACAATCTGCCAACTCCTCCTCCATGCCATTCACACCTGCTACCTCGGCCACTTGTCATGGTTACAATATAAGCCAGCTCTAGCCCAAGAGCATTCCCACAGATGCTGTCAGTGTTCCTCCGCAGCTCACTCAATCTAAGGTGTGGCCCAACCAGTCCATGCCAGCGTTTATGCTCCACTCGAGCCTCCTCCTGTCTTTCCTCATCTAAATCTAACAGCATAACCCTCTATTCCCTTTTCCCTCATATGCTTTTCTAGCCTCCCCATAAATGCATCTATACTATTCACTTCACCCACTCCCTGTGGTAGCAAGTTCCACATTCCCATAACTCCTTAGGTAAAGAAGTTTATTCTGAATTCCCTACTGGATTTCTTGGTGACTATCTTATATTGATGGCCTCTAGTTATGCTCTTCCCCACAAGTGGAAACATTCTCTCTGTTTCCACTATCAAAATTTTTCATAATTTTAAAGACCTCTATTCGGTCACCCCTCAGTCTTCTTTTTTCCAAGAGAAGAGACCCAGCCTGTTCATCCTTTCCTGATATATATACCCTCGCATTTCTGGTATCATCCTTGCAAATCTTCTCTGCACTCTTTCCAGTGCCTATTCTTTTTATAATACGGCGACCAGAACTGTACACAGTACTCCAAGTGTGGTCTAACCAAGGTTCGATACAGGTTTAGCATAACTTCCCTACTTTTCAATTCTATACCTCTAGAAATAAACCCTAGTGCTTGGTTTGCTTTTTTTATGGCTTTGCTAACCTGCGTCACAACTTTTAGTGATTTGTTTATTTGTACTCCAAGATCCCTTTGTTCCTCTACCCCACCTAGACTCGCACCCTCCAAGTGATAAGTGACCTCCCTATTCTTCCTACCAAAATGTAATACCTCACATTTATCTGTGTCGAACTTCATTTGCCAATTATATGCCCATTCTGCAAGTTTATTAATGTCCTCCTGTAATTTGTTGCAGTCCTCCTCAGGATTGACTGTCCCTCCCCCCAAATTGGTGTCATCCACAAATTTAGAAATTGGGTTTTTGATTCCAAAGTCTAAATCGTTATATAAATTGTGAACAACAGTGGCCCCAGCACTGATCCTTGTGGAACACCACTACCCACCTCTGCCACTGTGAATAGCTACCCTTTACCCCTACTCTCTGCTTTCTGTCTTGAAGCCAGCTAGCTATTCATTCGGTTACTTGTCCCCTGACTCCACATTCTCTGACCTTGTTCATCAGTCTATTATGGGGTACCTTATCGAAGGCTTTTTGAAAATCTAGATAAATTACATCTACCACATTACCATTGTCTACTCTCTTTGTTACCTCTTCAAAAAATTCAATGAGGTTGGTCAAGCAAGACTTTCCCTTTTGAAATCCATGCTGACTATTGATTACTATGTTTTTGGTTTCTAGATGCTCTTCTATTTTCTCTTTTAGTAGGGATTCCATTATTTGTCCTGTCACTGATGTTCAGCTGACTGGTCTATAATTCCCTGGACATGTTCTATCCCCCCTTCTTAAATATAGGTATTACGTTAGCTATCCGCCAGTCCTCTGGCACTATATCTTTTCCGAACAAATGATTAAATATGTGTAGTAATGCCTCTGCTATCTCTTCGCTAGATTCTTTTAAAATGCATGGATGCAATCCATCTGCACCAGGGGTTTTATCCTCTTTGAGTTTGATTAATTTATTTAATCTATCTCCTCTTATTTTAAATGCTCTTATCTCATTGCTAATATCATCCAATGTCATGTCCACCTGTTCTATCTCCCTGGTAAATACTGAAGCAAAATATTATTTAATATTTCTTCCATCTCTCTATCGTTACCTGTGGTATTATCCGGGCTATCCTTTAATGGCCCTATTCCCATTCCAACTGTCCTTTTTTAATTCATGTGCCTGTAAAATATTTTACTATTTTGTTTTATGTTTCTTGATAATTTAATTTCATAGTTCCTCTTTACCTTCCTAATTGTTTCTCTCCCAATCTCTTCGTATTCTCCCTTATCATACACTCCCCCTGCTGTCTGTGTACTTAATGTATGTCTCTTTCTTCACCCTCAGTTGTTTCCTTATGGCTTTATTCATCCATGGAGTCTCATTAGTTTAGTTTGTTCTTTTCTTTTAGTGGAATATATTGTTCCTGCACTCTGTTGAACACCATTTTAAATGTTTCCCATTGCTGTTTTACATTGTTATTTGCCAATATTGTTGCCCATTTTATTTTCCCAAGTTCTATTCTCAGCCCCTCAAAATCAGCTTTTCTCCAATCTATTACCCTGTTTTTTGTCATACTTTTGTCCTTCTCAATTATCATCTTAAAGCATATTATATTATGGTCACTGTTGCCTAGATGTTCCCCTACTTTTACTTCTCTCATCTGCTCTGGTTCATTCCCCATAACTAGATCCAATAGTGAATCCTCCCTTGCTGGGCTTTTTACATATTGTTTTTTTAAGAATCTGATTCCATTTCACTTTTTATTTGAAAACCTGAGTCTAGTATTGTAGCGACTGGGCTCGTTGAAAAAGAGATTCCTCATTATTTAAAAGCTATTTGAACAAAGTTAATTTACAGACTGGACTAATAAAACAGTGCAAAATCTCCACCCTACATTTGCACTTGCACCTCAAGTAAATATTCTGAAACACCTATATTGTACTCGTTAAAATCTAGAATATATAAAACGAAAAGATTTTAGGTTAAACGCATAACACTTTAGGACAATTTTTACCTCTGCAAATATTGGAACACAAATGTGGCCTAATTTACACGTTAAAATAGAAATGGCTTTGCCTCAGAATTGAAGGATATACATTACCTTCTCTTTCTTTTTGTTTGGTTGTGGCTTTGTTTTTATCTGCTAAAATAAAACAAGAACGCTGCAGCCAGTCTCCTTTCCTGACTGGTGAAGGAGACGTCGTTTTAAAACAGAATACAGCTTAAAATCTGTTAACTCTGACTACTGCACTCAGTTAAGATCTGAATGGAGCGAAGCAATCCACATGTTGAAAATTTTGACATGGCCATCCGTTAACGGCTGCAGGCAAATGATGATAATTTCATCACGCCCAGAGTTCACTCACCATTGGTGGAGAGGAGGAAGTGGGCTGCATTCTGCTGAGGCAGCCACCGGATCTTGTTAATCTTTTCTTCTATTTCCAGGCTTTTTAGGTAATCGAACTCAGGCTCATGGCTCTGGAAGGTGCTGTAAACATTGTACTCACCTTGATGGTGAGGCTGGTTTTTTGTCTACAAAGAAAAAAAAGGTTGATTTTGAAGTTGAATATGCAGATCAACAGATTTTTGGGGAGCAACTTTAATTAGCAAATATTTTAAAAGATTTGGAAGAACACAAATGTTTTCCCTCTTCAAACTTTGGAACTATGGTGGATTTGAATTTTGTAGGCTACAGATGCATTATAAAAATTGTGCGCGCTACATATTGGCTGAATTGGCTACGGCAGTACTTAAAATCTGTAATTTAATACTTGACTGGCACCCCATCCACCACCTTAACATAGAAGCTAGGAGCAGGAGTAGGCCATTCGGCCCCTCGAGCCTGCTCCGCCATTCAATGCGATCATGGCTGATCATCCAAATTCAGTACCCTGTCCCTGCTTTCTCCCCATACCGCTTGATCCCTTCAGCCTTAAGAAATATATCCAACTCCTTCTTGAATATATTTAATGAATTGGCCTCTATTGCCTTCTGTGGTAGAGAATTCCACAGGTTCACCACTCTCTGGGTGAAAAAATTCCTCCTCATTTCTGTCCTAAATGGCCTACCCCTTATCCTTAGACTGTGACCCCTGGTTCTGGACTCCCCGACCATCGGGAACACCCTTCCAGCATCTAGTCCTGTTAGAATTTTATAAGTTTCGATGAGATCCCCTTTCATTCTTCTAAACGCCAGCGAGTACAAGCCCAATCGATCCAATCTCTCCTCATACGTCATTCCTGCCATCCCAGGTATCAGCCTGGTGAATCGTCGCTGAACTCCTTCCATGGCAAGAACATCCTTCCTCAGATAAGGTGACCAAAACTGCACACAATACTCAAGATGTGGTCTCACCAAGGCCTTGTACAACTGCAGCAAGACATCCTTGTTCCTGTACTCAAACCCTCTCGCTACGAAGGCCAACATACCATTTGCCTTCTTAACCACCTGCTGCACCTGCATGCTTACATTCAGCGACTGGTGCACAAGGACACCCAGGTCTCGTTGCACTTCCCCTTCTCCTAATCTATTGCCATTCAGATAATAATCTGCCTTCCTGTTTTTGCTACCAAAGTGGATAACCTCACATTTATCCACGTTATATTGCATCTGCCATGCTTCTGCCCAATCACCCAACCTGTCCAAATCATCCTGGAGTTTCTCGGCATCCTCCTCACAGCACACATGCCCACCCAGCTTTGTGTCATCTGCAAACTTGGAGATATTACATCTAGTTCCCTTGTCAAGATCATTAATATATATTGTGAATAGCTGGGGTCCAAGGAACGATCCCTGCGGTACCCCACTAGTCACTGCCTGCCACTCAGAAAAAGACCCGTTTATTCCAACTCTTTGCTTTCTGTCTGCCAACCAATTCTCTATCCAAGTCAGTACCTTGTCCCCAATCCCATGTGCGTTAACTTTACACGCTAATCTCTTATGCGGGACCTTATCGAAAGCCTTCTGAAAGTCCAAATACACCACATCCACTGGTTCTCCCTTATCTATTTTACCAGTTACATCCTCAAAAAATTCCACATTAGTCAAGCACGAGTTACCCTTTGTAAATCCATGTTGACTTTGTCCGATCCTGTCACTGTTTTCCAAGTGCTCTGCTGTTACATCTTTTATAATGGACTCTCGCATTTTCCCCAATACCGATGTCAGGCTTACCGGTCTGTAATTCCCCGTTTTCTCTCTACCACCTTTTTTGAATAGTGGGGTAACATTAGCTACCCTCCAATCCATGGGTACTGTTCCAGATTCCATCGAATGTTAAACATCCATTCCCTCCACCACCGGCATACCGTGGCTGCAGTGTGTACCATCTACAAGATGCACTGCAGCAACTCGCCAAGGCTTCTTCGGCAGCACCTCCCAAACCTGCGACCTCTTCCACCTAGAAGGACAAGGGCAGCAGGCGCATGGGAACACCACCACCTCCAAATCCCACACCATCCTGACTTAGAAGTACGTCGCCGATCCTTCATCGTCGCTGGGTCAAAATCCTGGAACTCCCTACCTAACAGCACTGTGGGAGTACCTTCACCACACGGACTGCAGCGGTTCAAGGTGGCGGCTCACCACCACCTTCTCAAGGGCAAGTAGGGATGGGCAATAAATGCTGGCCTTGCCAGCGATGCCCAGATCCCATAAGTGAATTAAAAAAAAGCTAATTTTCTTCTATTGAAATTGGGAGCATTTGTTTCCCCAGCAACCTGGTGAGTAGAGAGTTAAACAATGCAAGCCAAAAATTCCCAGCTCGGATTTCTAGTCGGTGCTGATTCAGCTGGAGCAGCAGCTTGGGCACGGTCATAGACCTCAGTGACTCGGGTTGGGGCAAAGGGCAAGAAAGAAACCAGCCAACCTTCCCACCCTAAATGCCATCCTTCAATTCCTGCTGAAATTGTGCGTCAGGTGGGTTGAATGCGATTCGTTGCATCGGAAAATAGCCCACCAACACTCACTTGGATGAGACACTAAAAGGGGTACAAGTGGCCGTGGGTCTCCGTCCCAACAAGAGTTCAGATCTTCAGGGGAGAAAAAGGGTGGGAAGTTGGGAGAGGGGGAGGGGAGTAGTCAGGAAACACTGTTCAAGGTTGGATTTAGCTGATTAAATGGATGCACTAAATGACAACGTCAGCAACATGAGGAAGCAGGCAAACTATATCCTTCTCCATAAGCTGTGTGCATTCGTGCCCCCAGTAATTTTGATGGGGAAACCCCCCCCTGCCGACAGAAATCATGACCTACAGTTGCCGAAACATTGAACTTAGCATTGGAACAAAAATCAAATCATATCACAAATTTTGCTTTGTTTCATTTTTAGTTAGAGGCAGATAATGTCTCTTTTTTGATCAGATGAAATTGTTGTTGGTAGCATCAATACAATAGTGGAGATTCTTGTAATCAATACAAGTCAATTTCTTTCTCCATTGTGAATGCCTTCTTACCTTAGCCAACAGACCTATTTGTTTGGCAACCTGGGGCTAGATTTTCAGTTTAGGCAGTTTTGGGGCGCTAGCTTTAGCGCCCGCCCGAAGTTAGCGCCCGCCCCAAAGTAGCGCCCCGTTGCCGGGAATTCAGTGGCTTCGCCCTAAGAGGTTGGTGGAGCGCTAAAAGAGGCGTTCCACTACTCTCTTTAGGCGCTAAGCCGGCGGTCCAGAGGGATAGCGCCCAGGCGGGGCGCAGCACGGGTGCGGTCATTTTTGCACTGACAGCAGACCCCGTGGTGCCGACCAGCTCTTAAAGGGGGAAGGGACGAATTAGTCTGCTGCCACGCCCTGCACACTGCAGCCTTGCAAAGAGGCCTCAACACTACTGCTCAGCCCCAGGGAGTCATGGCAACGCCAGAGAAGGCCCGTCAGCGTGCCCTGCGCTTCTCAGAGGGTGATCTGGACATCATGCTCACAGCTCTGGAGGTGAGGCGCAAGATCTTGTTTCCAGACAGTGGGAGGAATCCAACCCACCACGACTACACCAAAGCCTGGAAGCAGATCGCCCAGAGGGTGACATTCACCGGCGAGGCCCCCAGGACCCACACACAATGCCGTAAGAAGTACAACGATCTGACCAGGATTGTGAGGGTGAGTAGCCTTTCCAGTCTCCTCCTCATTCTTGCATGTACACCTGACATGATGGGCAAAGGGACCTGAAAGTCCTTTTGGCCAGCCCTCAGCCAGCAGCATTGGGACAGTCATGAGCATCAAATGGCCATTCGGCACTCTACACTTTGGCCAAGCTATTCCACCATGGGAGGCAGTGCACACTACATCAGGGCTTCACTCTGTCCAAGCTATTCCACCATGGGAGGCAGTGCACACTACATCAGGGCTTCACTCTGTCCAAGCTATTCCACCATGGGAGGCAGTGCACACTACATCAGGGCTTCACTCTGTCCAAGCTATTCCACCATGGGAGGCAGTGCTCACTACATCAGGGCTTCACTCTGTCCAAGCTATTCCACCATGGGAGGCAGTGCACACTACATCAGGGCTTCACTGCGCACTTACAGCCCGTCCTTTCTCTTGCAGGCTAAAGTAGCGTTTAATCGCCAGGCCCGTGCCAGGGGTGGCCGCGCCAAGCTGCAGAAGCTCACTCGGCTGGAGGAGCGCGTGTGTGTGCTCATGGGAGCACGTGTGATTGTCCCCACAGCGTGCGGTGTATCCGACCCTCCACTGCCCGGCAATGGTAAGGACCTCGCCTTTTGGCCCTCTCGCGTCGCACTGGCCCATCCGAGCTACCTCCTTTGCCACTGTCCCACCAATGCGCTGAATCCCACCAGTCCTAACTCCCTCGCTGACGCCGTCTCCTCACTCTGAAGCTACTCTTGTGCATTCCTGCTTTCAGCTGGTGACGACCAGGACCCTGAGGCTGCCAGTGACAGCACCTCCAACCAGGAGGAGGAGGAGGAGCAAGCCGGACCTTCGGGGGAACAGTCACGTCCCGCAGGAGAGGAGGAAATGCTCGACACCTCCTCACTGGACGAGTGCCTGGAGGAACTGTCGCAGGGCAATGCAGCTTCTGGGACCAGTGGCGTCCAGCCACCCAGCAGCCGTGCGCGTGGCCCGCGGCCTTCCCCCCAAAGGGGGGAAGGATCAGAGGGGAGTGCTGCTGCTCGGCAAACTCGCCGTCACCAACGCGGCAAGGGTCCCCTAGTTCGGCCCCCTCCTCCCCAGCGGGAGAGTCGCGACTCCAGTCCGGACACCTTCACTTCGGAGGAGGTGCGGAAGCTCGATCAGATGGCCGACGACTCGGACCGGCGCCACACGGAGCTCATGAGCGTGGTGGGGCGCATGCCTGAGGCCATCGAGTCGCTGGCGACCAGTGTGCGCGAGTTCGGGGCAGCAACTGCCGCGACTGGCCGCATGCTAACTGATGCCGTCAAGACCCTGGCGGATGTGATGCGCGCGCACACCAGGACCAGAGGGCCACTCACTGCTGCCACACGCGCTGTCTCAGGCAGGCATCGCCAGGGCAGGCGCCGCGCTGGACCATCCCAGCAAGCCGGCCGTCGGCTGATTGCTGCGGATCCTGCAGTGCGGGCCCGGCCGAGTGCCACCGCGCCACAGCACCAGCCAGCGCATCCCAGACGCCAGCTGGCCCACATTGCACCATCCGTCGCCGCCATTCCCCCTCTGGGGCGTCAAGGGCAAGCGGCTGCAGCTGATGGTGGCCAGGCTCAGGCGCGCCACTCAGGAGACGGCCCCTCGAGGCCCAAACGCCGTGTAGGCCGCCCCCCAGTGGCATCTGGCGGAAGGGCATCTGAGCCTCAGGCGCCTTCCCCCAGCCTCGCAGCAGCCACTGGGCAGAGCTTGCGAAGGAGCAGCAGGCAGGGCAGGGGAGGCAAAATGCTGGCCAAGGTCTCGCCCTCGCGGGCCACTCAGTAGAGGGTGTGGCCAGCTTTCCTTTAATATGGCGGTGGCCATCTTTATTTTGCCCATGGTTGTGCTTTTGGAGGGCTTTTTTTTTGCGTTAGGCCGACGTTGAGGCCCGGTTTCAATAAAGGTGGAGTGGCTCCTCCCCAGTTTGTGGGAGTGAGTCGTTTGTTGGGCTTTTTGTGGGGCCCGTTTATTGTTTTTGGGGATTCATGTGGGAAGGGCTTTTCATTTTTGTTTAATAAAAAATTATCTTTATTCATGCAGTCTCCATGGTTGTTCTTCTTAGTGTTTGTTGGCTTCGCCGGCTGAGGGCTTGCGGAGCGGCTGCATTCATCTTCCCTCATGGCCCCTGGCCATTCCCTGACAGGGGGCTTAGAAGTACCGTGTAATAAGGTGGCGTCGTGCGGCCCTTGGCCCTGGTCGCTCCCTCCTGGGAACGTACTCCTGCTCCTCCTCCTCCTCCTCCTCATGCTCCTCCTGCTCCTCCTCCTGAGGTGCTGGTCCAACGTCAGGTGGCAGTGCCTGAGTCCTGCGGATAGCCAGGTTGTGTAGCATGCAGCAAACCACCACAAATTGGGAGACCCGGTCCGGCGAATACTGGAGAGCTCCTCCGGAGCGATCAAGGCAGCGGAACCGCTGCTTGAGGACCCCAATAGTTAGCTCGATGATGTTGCGGGTGGTTTGATGGCTCTCGTTGTAGGCCTCTTCAGCAGCGGTCCTGGGCGCGCGGAGCGGGGTCATGAGCCAGGTGCACAAAGGATAGCCTTTGTCCCCGAGTAGCCATCCTCTTGGGGGAGGCTGTGCCTGGAACATGTCATGCACAGTACTCTGCCGCAGGATAAAGGCATCGTGGCTGCTGCCTGGGAAGCTGGCATTGACTGCCATGATGCGCTGCTTGTGGTCACAGACCAGCTGCACATTCAGAGAATGGTAGCCCTTCCTGTTGCGATACTGCTCGCCATGCTCCAGAGGGGCCCGCAAAGCCACATGCGTACAGTCAATGGCGCCCTGCACCAAGGGGAATTCCCCGAGTCTGGAAAATCCCAATGCGCGCTGATGCTGGCTCTCCAGGGCCATGGGGAAGGAGATGAATTGGCTTCTCCTTCTGAACAGTGCTTCGGTCACCTGGCGGATGCAGCGATGCGCGCCGTACTGGGAGATGTTTGCTATGTCCCCAGCAGCGTATTGGAAGGAGCCGGTGGCATAGAAGTTCAATGCCACTGTCACCTTCACTTCCACCGACAGAGACGTCCTGCACCTGAGCTTTGGCCGCAGATCTCGGCGAAGCAGGTGGCAGATCTCTGCAATCACCCCCTTCCGGAATCGGAGCCTTTTAACACATCGCGCGGCACTCATGTTTAGGTAGGAGCGCTGCTGGCGGTATAGCCTGACTGGGTAAGGCCTACGTGGCCGACGCCTGTAGCCCCCTCTGCCTCTAGCCAGGGCTGCCCCTCTCACAATACGTCTGCGAGCCCTACGGACATGGAGCTGCAGCTCCGCGTTGGCACCCCATGCAACCCCCATCAAATCCTGGCAAACACTCTAATTTCCAAATGGCCACTTGCAGCGCTGTTGCCTGAGTCCAAAAATACCTGGCTCTTGCTGCTTGAAACCAGTTAGCTATCCTCCTTGTTGTGTCTCCAGAAATGCGTTGCACAAGACTGTTTTCTGAAATAATGGATGGCCTTTATACTGGAGAGGACGTTCCCTTTAATTAGCGCCCCCCGGGGCCCGCGCTGGTTGTGTTGCGTTCCTTTTTCCAAACGCTCCGGCCGCCCGCCGCACAATGGGGCGGTCCGACTGAAGTTTGCAATCGGGGCGGCCAAAGGGCGTTGCACGAGGATGTGACGTCATTTTCTGCGCGCGCATCCGGGCGGGCGCTAAACTTTGCGCCGGCGCTAACGGGCAACTTAATTTGGGGCGGGGCGCAAACTGCGCTGCGCCCGGGCGCTACACGCATAGCGCCCGGAAATCACTTCTCTTAAGGCGCTAACTGCTGGCGCAAGCAACTGAAAATCTAGCCCTTGGTATTTCATATGTGGATCTTTGCAAACAAAAGATAATTTTTCTTGCGAACTGTAACTAGCTCCACACATGAATATGTATTTTACTCATGTATTGTAGGTAGCATTGTTAACGTACATTTTAAGCCTGAAAATCTGAACTTCAAAAGAATTAGTAGCTGAAAGGATGGAGTTTCACAGGATTACATAGGATATACCAGCACAGAAACAGGCCATTCGGCCCAACCAGACCATACCAACGTTTATGCTCCACTCGAGCCTCCTCCTGTCTTTCCTCATCTATCTCTTATCAGCATAACCCTCTATTCCCTTCTCCCTCATATGCTTGTCTAACCGCCCCTTAAATGCATCTATACTATTCGCCTCAACCACTCCCTGCGGTAGCGAGTTCCACATTCTCACCACTCTCTCGGTAAAGACGTTTCTTCTGAATTCCCTCTTGGATTTCTTGGTGACTATCTTATATTGATGGCCTCTAGTTTTGCTCTTCCCCACAAGTGGAAACATTCTCTCTGTGTCTACTCTATCAAAACCGTTCATGATTTTAAAGACCCCTATTAGATCACCCCTGAGCCTTCTCTTTTCAACAGAAAAGAGACCCAGCCTGTTCATCCTTTCCTGATGGGTACACCCTTGCATTTCTGGTATCATCAGACATTCATAAACCACCTGAGTTTCACTCTCATCATTCAGGACGTCCTCCTGACTCCTTAAGTAAGCTACAGCTTGTAAAAAGCAGAGGATGAAGCTTGCGGCATTCTTGGTCGGCAAGACTGTTTGCCAGCCCATAACGTGGATTTACTCACTGTTCTATCGGGGAGGTGTGATGAAATAACTCTGTGTTCTGGCATTTGTATTGTCTGTTGTTGTTGTACTTGCTAATGTCTGGAATGTTCTACAGATGTAACCACTAATGCTCCTCCCTAGCCCCGCCCCACCCCTCTGGATCCTCTGGATTGGTGTGAGTCTTACTCATAAGGGCTGGGTCGGTGATGAATGATGGCTGCCTTGTGTTAACTCGATGCCATGTTCTTACTTAATAAAAGCCTTTAGTTTTAAGCTTTAACCTCTTGGATTCAGGCAGTTATTTGGCACATCAATTTTATTAAGTAACAACAGACAATACAAATGCCAGAACAGAGAGTTATTTCATCACAGGAGGCACTGTTATTTCTTGTATCAGGGTGCTTCGATAGGCAACATATTGGTGTTCCAAAGCACGACGCCACTGACAGATTAAACACGGGCTCAAACTTTCAGCTCTTTAAATCACAGTTGTACCATCGGGCAAGCACACCTCTGAGCGGCCACTTAGCTTACCTGCTCCGCTGACATTCGCGGCTACAGAAACAAAATGTTTCTACCAGGGAAGCAGTTCAACAAACAAGTAAAGCAATAATGAGGCACCAGAGATAAGAATGCAGTGCTGTCATGATTGCAAAATTACAAATTTCTTGTCACAATTCCTCAACACTTACCTCTTGTTCTCTCTGAAATATAACAACTCGACCCCCCTTGTCCCCTGTAGCCAGCAATTCTCCAGTGTGGTTGAACTCTACGGTAGAAATTATATCAGCTGAAAGAGAAAGATGGAAACAAAAAGAAGTTTAAAATAAAACTAAATTGGGATTATAAGGTAAATTCACTCAGCTTGTGCACCCAATGAGGAGCTGCACTTGAAGAGAATGCAGGTCGCAGAATACACTTACAGGTTCAGCATACTTTAAAAAAAAAATCACAGCAGAACAGAGTGGAGAAATTACAGAAATTGTAGCTATTTCGGGGTACATCTTCCTGTGTTGGCTGATTTTAGCATAAAAGTGGACATGAGTATAAAGTGGTGTTTTCAATGCTACTTTTTTGTTAAAAACAGCCAAGAGAGCAAAATATAGCCCAGTGTGTTGTATAGGACAAAGAGTATAGCCCACAGTGTTGTATAGGACAAAGAGTATAGCCCACAGTGTTGTATAGGACAAAGAGTATAGCCCACAGTGTTGTATAGGACAAAGAGTATAGCCCACAGTGTTGTATAGGACAATCTAAATGGATTGTCCAAATTATGAACCTGAGTTCATAATTTATGTTATCCATTTGTTAAAAATCTAGCATGAGGCACACACTTCCTGTGCACAAATCTTACTTCCAGTTATCTCTATTTTTTGTCATACTTTTCTTTCAACATCTCCCATTGTAAATTGCCAACATTTCCCATTCAATTTTGCTTTGTTACTGGTCACAATATTTTTGCAGGCTCTGGCCACTAGATAACTCTGTAGAGCAAGTTTCTGAAGTCTCTTTAACAAGTCCATCACCAATTTGTATGTAAAAATGTTCTACTCATCCACTGACTGTGGGCGACATCACAGACATTTGACTCGTTTATAATATGCTGTACTGAGGGGAACAAGGCACCTTCAGACCATTATAAATATTGTATCAAACATTCTTGTGTGGTAACCTTACTAATTCCTAAACTGGAGCATTTATCATCCATGGAACTTAACCAGAAACTGCCTTGCATGTCACATCATTATACAGAGATGCCGAACTGTCTACGTTGGCGAGAATGGTGAAGATCATGTGAACCAATTTAAATCAAATTTTAAGCAGCTCTGACAGGCTGCTGACTTTAGCTACATTTAGATTACAATCCCTCTTCCTCACCATCCCCTCGCCAAAAAGATTGTTCATTTCTAATGCAATAATCTGAACTGGACACACCCTTTTCAGGATTTACACTTCAGGCTCCCAAGGTTCACTTTTATGCACCTGGCAGTATTAAATTACCACTGCTGCAAATCTGCCGAAGTTTACTTCTCCACAGATAGTACCAAGTAAATTCTCATCAGCATGCATTCGCCTGGTGAACATCACTTGCTTTTGCTGCCACGGTCAAGAGATGAAAACTTCACAAAAGTACAGCTGCAAGTAACAATCCGCACAATTTATTCTGGTCCATTTACAACGTCTTCCCTGCTAATCTGCAACTAGGGTGGCTGCAAAAAAAGATTGAGCGAAAATTTGTGGGCAGAAATAAGCTGGGTTTGTTCAGTTCTCATTCCAGTCCATTACCTTACTGGTGCAGGCAGCTTTTAAGACACACTTTTGGAACCCTACAGTGTGAGTTTCATAACAATGTATCCCATGGCAGGTCATAATCACACCTTGGGACAATAAGTATAAAGCCTATATAAAACTTCCAAACTCCAATATTTTAAGCAGCACTGTCCTGTCAATTGTTTATTTTAGTTTATACTAAAGGTGTACCAGATATTTGGCTCTTTTAACTTCTTCTTAGGCAGTCCCTTGGAACCGAGGATGACTTGCTTCCACATTAAAAATTAGTTCGCAGGTGACTGATGAGTCCAATGCGGGACCTACAGTCTCTGTCACAGGTGGGGCAGATGGTGGTTGAAGGGGCGGGTGGGTGGGGTGCTTGGGTTGACGTGCGCTCCTTGCGCTTGCTCCTGGCGAAGAGACTCGAGGTGTTCGGCGCCTTCTCCTCCACTTTGTGCGGTCTTGGGCCAGGGATTCCCAGGTGTCGGTGGGGATGTTACACTTTTTCAAGGAGGCTTTGAGGGTGTCCTTGAAGCGTTTCCTCTGCCCACCTGGGGCTCTCTTGCCGTGCCGGAGCTCCGAGTAAAGCGCTTGTTTTGGCAGCCTCGTATCGGGCATGCAGACAATGTGACCCGTCCATCGGAGCTGATCGAGCGTGGTCAAAGCTTCGATGCTGGGGATGTTGGCCTGAGCAAGAACACCGACGTTGGTGCGCCTATCCTGCCAATGGATTTGCACGATCTTGCGGAGGCAGCGTTGGTGGTACCTCTCCAGTGCTTTGAGGTGCCTGCTGTACATGGTCCATGTCTCTGAGGCATACAGCAGGGCGGGTATCACTGCTGCTCTGTAGGCCATGAGCTTAGTGCCGGGTTTGAGGTCCTGGTCTTCAAACACTCTCTTCCTCAGGTGACCGAAGGCTGCACTGGCACACTGAAGGCGGTGTTGGACTTCATTGTCGACGTCTGCCCTTGTTGACAGTAGGCTCCCGAGGTATGGAAAGTGGTCCACGTTGTCCAAGGCCTTGTCATGGATTTTGATAATCGGGTGGGGGGGGGGGGGGGGGTGCAGTACTGTGTGGCGGGGGCAGGTTGGTAGAGGACCTTTGTCTTACGGATGTTTAGTGTAAGGCCTATGCTCTCGAACGCTTCGGTAAAGGTGTTGACGATGGTTTGGAGTTCGACCTCCGAGTGAGCGCAGACGCAAGCGTCGTCTGCATACTGTAATCGACGACAGAGGATGGGACGACCTTGGATCTGGACTGGAGGTGACGGAGGTTGAACAGTTTCCCGTTTGTTCTGTAAATCAGCTCCACTTCAGTGGGGAGCTTACTGAGGGTGAGATGGAGCATTGCAGCAAGGACGATTGAGAAAACCACATGCTCATAATACTGAAAGGGACTGGAGATTCATTTTAGGAAAAGTTTTAACCAGATTTTTAAAACAATACACATCATATTGCACATGATCTAAAACCATGTCATCATTGCACCATCAGGTAACAAAGTCATCCATCACAAGAGTTTCCATAGCAAGTTCAAATGATTTCTTGCTAGAACATCACACAGTTCATCCCTCAATGCACAAACAACTGCCGACAGCAGTCCAGCTGTTACTCCACTGTAGTTTCAGGCGTCGAGCCACACTCTCACTGCCAAGATGCACTATAGCAGAGGAGGGTCATTGCATTTCCATGTAACTACTGTGCAGTAAATGGTCGATGCCAGTTCACCTGTTAGTTTATGGTAAATGTATCGTATTTTGATTCTTTACAAAGCCTCAAGCACCAACTATCACAACATCGACTCCATGGCACTTCACAAAAAAAAAAGCTATTACACAGTTGGAGCACAATGCGCTACGTACTTTGGATTTCAGAGCTAAGGGAAAACTTCAAGGAAAGACAAAAAAATTAATTCAGAATGAATAGATACACCATAACCCCAAGTGTCTTCATCAACACCCTTAAAAAAAAAACCGAGCAGGGATTAATTTCAAAGCAAAAATGTTACAAAGACATCATTGCAGAACTGACCTAGTGAAGTTACCCAGCCCAACATGGAGAAGTTGAACTACTGCTGGTTATGTTATTGCACAACACGGAACATGCTTGTATCAATTTCCTCTCTGCCATTTTAAGAGGTGTCGTTAAAGCCGTCATTAAAATCGATGGGGAATTTGAAACCTGTGCATTAAACTAAGTTTTATGAGCAGTAATTTTACACCGTACAGTCCAAATGGTGAAAGAAAGAATAGATTTTAAAAAGGGGCGAAAATTGAATATTAATCAAAATATTTGTACGGGTGTCACAGCCAACATTTTTGCTGTTAACAATAAAATCAGTCGGAGAGTTCACACATGGCACACTGTAAGGAAAAGGAAGATAGAAGGAATTGTAACTTGAAATTGGGTTTGGAATGTTTCCAACATTTATTCAGTAGACACCAATCATTGGCAGAATGGAACTTTGGAGACTTTGCACCACAATGATTTAGACACTGGGAGGGGGCTGAAATTCAACTTCGATGATAACGCACGATACATCCTGCCCAGTTTTGACGATACGCTATCACCTGTTTTGCGCTACTGTTGAAACTGAATTTCATCCCCTAGGGTCCACACCTCTGGGATCTGGGTTCAACATTCGTGCCAGACTGAAGGGATGAAAACCTCCCGTGTCCACTGGCTGTAAGATTCCCATGTGAAATGAGTCTGAGCAGTCTCAATCTAGCTCATAGTGGGCATTGGCCTACGGTACAAAACTGTCCCTAATTTAACACCAACTGGCATTCTCACTCGAGAGAAATGACAGGATGGATCATTTAAGAAGTGGAAGAATTAGCAGACTGGTGTAGTCGTGAGTGCTCTTCGGAGGTTGGGCTCAGGCACATCGTTGGCACAGAGTAGAGGGAGCTTTACACTGTCCTAGTTAGCAGAGGCAGTTTGCAACCGAAGAGAGAAGTTTTTGGATGTGTGCACTTCTCCAAGATAATCTGGAGTCACAAGAGACATTGGCTGGGGAGGGAGTGCAATACCGCTTGGGGTGATCATTCAGATCTGGCAGTAGACAAAGGGGTAGCTATGAAGTGTGGGCACTTGAACCTGCAGCCATCAGATTTGAGATTGTGAAAATGGCTGTTGTAGAAGAGGGACTGATGAGGGTGGGAAACTGTCTTGGATCTACTGGGGACAAGAGCAAAGGGATATGCAAAGCAAAAAATACAATTAAATAAAATTGGACCTCGTCCTCACCAATCTACCTGTCACAAACATGTCTTTCGGTGATAGCATTGGTATGAGTTATCATTGCATAGACCTTATCTCATCTCCACATTAAGGACACCCTCATATCCTGTAGTGTGGCAGTACTATCGTGCTAAATGGGAAAGACTGAAGAAAGATCTAGAATCCCTGAACTAGTAATTCAGTAGCAGCAGAATTGTATACCACCATAATTTGCAACCTCATAGCCTGACACAGCCCTACTCTTCCCTCACTATTAACCAGTCGTCCAACTGTGCTTCAATGGAGAGTGTAGAAAGGTATGCCAGGAGCAGTACCAGGCATTACTTAGAATAAGGTATGAACCTATTGAAGCTACAACACAGGGCTGCCTGCATGTTAATCACAAGAAGCAGCAGGCTACAAGCAGAGTTAAGCAGTCCCACAAACAATGGATCAGAGGAAATCTCTGTAGCCCGACCACATCCAGTGGTGAAAAATCAGTCAGTCAACTATCAGAAGGAGGAGACTCATGAACATCCCCACCCTTAATTCTGGTGGAGCCCAGCATGCAAGTGCAAGAGGTTGAAGTATACGATTTTATTCTGCCTCCTCCCAAGGTCTCGCCATCATAGATGTCAGTGCACAGACAATTTGCTCACTCTACCCGACAAGACAAAGCGGCTGGGTGCACTGAATGCAGTGAAGGCCATTTGCCCTGATGACATCCCAGGTGTAGTGAAGGCCTGCGCACCAGAGCCAGGGCCTCCCCTAACCAAGCTGTGCCAGGTCAGCGGTGACAGCTGTATCTACCCTGCGATGTGGAAGATTATCCAGTTACGTCCTGTCCACAAAGACAGGATAAATCTAACCTGACCAATTAGAGTCCTGTCAGCCTCCTCTCAATCATCAGCACAGTGATGAAAGGAGTCATCAACAATGCCATCAAGTGACAAAGGATCCTAATATAAATGTAAAAGCTGCCACATAGGGCTGAGTTGAGAGCTCAGAGTTGGCAAACTATATTTAAACTTACAAGGATATTAAAATATATTGCTTAGGTGCAGATTTTCTATCAATTGTAGGGCAAATGGATATAAATAATTCAATATACTTAAAATACAGAAAATACCATTGTATTGCAGGGTTATGAAGACAGACGGCATACTAAGCTGCATTGGTAATTTTCCTTCAATGAACAACATTCATTTTTTTAAAAATGCGGTCTATCTTTGAGAATCCATGAGCATCTATAAGTCATTCAGCCTATCAATAATTTAGTTAATTGAAGACACTGCAACATTTACGCAAATAATTTCAAGTTATAATACACTACAGGGCGCAAGGTCAATGCGCAAAATAAAATGTGTAATGATATTGATTATAGTTACGATCTTGTCTCAAGTGATTTGTGCACTTCTACCGCAGAGCAAAAAATGAACTGAGGAAGGGACAACAACCATATTAGATATAAAAGGATCAAAATGATACAGTCAGCCAATGTCCAGAACAAATATTCAGCAACAATTCATTGAAGGAGTTGAATATTAAGAAAGGTCCAATGATCTGTACTGCTCCCTGTTGCATCCCTTTGTAGCCACTGTTGTCTTATCACACTTGTCAAATTCAGTGTTGAAATTTACTATAGGAGCTTCTGTGCTTCACCAATACCTTTCTCCCACCAAATACACAATGAAACTTGCTGCTGCAGTTGTTAACCTCCACTAAACAAATGGAGAAGGTAGCAATGCCTTCATAATTCATCAAACTTCACTTTCATCTACACTAAATCTTACAGACAGCATTTTATAAAACCATGAAGATATTTTTGTTTGCTTTTATATCAATGCAATAAATAGAAAGCCTGTTGTGGGCCTATTGCATAGGATACCTGACAACATCTCTGTAACAGCCATCTTTACTTCCAGAAGAATCTCTTCAACTGCATGCACTCTATTTCCCATAGTGCATTGTACATCACAACTACGGTATGCTATGTGGGACAATTCAAATACAACATTCAAAATCCACAACATCTCCTCCCCTCTTACATTAGATGTCCCAATAGAACCACAACATTTTAAAAACACAATAACCTGGGAGTGAGGGTAGACTTCCTCCAACCATGGCTATATCCATGGGGGATTATTCTGCCCCAGATAAAGGGTAAGCCTCTGAACTGTAAGTTCAAACGTATAGGGGCCCGCCGCTCTCTGGTAGGATACCGGCGGTCAACCTGGCTCTCCAGTTCATTGTCTCTCACAGGTGACATCAACACAGGTGTAGGCGGCTGGGGTGCCTGTATACAGGTCTCCCTTGCTGATGAGATAGGGGCTGAAGCGGCTGCTTCCTCAGAAGGTGAGCCTCTCGGTGTAGAAGGCAGATGACCCACAGCGTCGCCCAATGGCAGATAAACTGCTGTTGGTGGTTCAGTGGGTGTTGCTGCACTTCGTAGAAGCTGATCGGTGTCTCTCTTCCAGACAATGTCCTCGGGTGGCTGTACAGTGTAGGATACTGGACCCGTCTGTGCAATGACAGTAGCAGGAACCCACTTAGGTCCACCACTGTAGTTCCGTGCCAACACATGTTCACCTGGACTGAAGACTCTGTCTTTGGAGCGTTGTTCACGTCGCTTGATCTGCTTGTCCTGTTGATACTGTACCACGTCTTTCACCTTTGGCGGTTTCAGCAGGTCGAAGTTGGTTCGTAGCTCTCTTTTGAGCAGTAGAGTGGCAGGTGATGCTTTTGTGGTCGCATGTGGAGTGTTCCTGTAACTCAACAGGAAACTATTCAGGTACTGATGAAGCGGTCCCTGGCCTTGCGATGCCTTTAGAGAGTGTTTCATGGTCTGAACAAACTTCTCAGCTAGACCATTGGTCGCAGGGTGTTATGGTGCAGCCCTGATATGTTGTACGCCATTCACCTGCAGGAATGTAGCCATTTCTTGTGACACCCACTGTGGACCGTTGTCTGAGACAAGTTGCATCGGAGATCCAAATCAGCTGAACACCTCACCTAACTTCTCGATGGTCTTCTCAGCGGTGGTGGACCTCATTATAACAACCTCTGGCCACTTACTGTGCACGTCAACAGCCACCAGGAACATTCTCTCCTCGAATGGACCTGCAAAGTCTACATGAATGCAGTGCCATGCTTCCTCCAGAAAGTCCCGGGGTGAAGAGGTGCAAGCTGTGGCACATTACGAACTCTGACATGAGGAACAGGTTTTAGCTTTGCCCTCAATCTGTCCATCCATACCCGGCCACCAGAAGTAGCTCCTCGCTATTTCTTTCATATGAACCATTCCGCAGTGTCCGGAGTGTAGTTGCTGTAACACTGGTTTCCGTTGCGATGGTGGAATAACCACTCTCCTCCCCCACAGCAAACATCCAGACTGCACCGACAGTTCGTTTCTCCTTAAGAGATATGGTTTCAGGTTTGGGTCATCGCTGTCAAGCTTGCCCCTGACGATAATGTCCAGCACTGCAGACAACACTGGGTCGTTTCTGGTGTTTCGTCGGACCTGTGTCAAAGTAACAGGCGCGTTGTTCTCCACCTGCCTAAAATAGCAGATGTCCATGCTACTCGTCATAGGCTTGGTGACGGGCAGCGGCAACCTGGAAAGACCGTCGGCGTTGCCGTGCAGGTCAGACTTGCGATATCTAATGTCAAAGGTGTGTGCAGACAACAGCAGCGCCCACCTTTGCATTCTGCTCGCAAGTGACGGAATCCCTGTATGTGGCCCAAAGATGGTCATGAGAGGACGGTGATCTGTTAGTAGGGTGAACTGTCTCCCGTACAAATATTGGTGAAACTTGCGAACGCCAAAAACGCTGCTCAGTGCTTCTCGTTCTGTTTGGGCGTAGTTAGTTTCAGCTCTGTTCAAAGTCCTAGATGCGAATGCTATTGGCTTCTCTTCTCTGTTTGGCATGATATGAGAAACGACCGCTCCCACACCATATGATGATGCATCACAAGCTAACTGTATTGGTAATGAAGGGTTAAAAAGCGTCAAAGCCTCTGACTTCAGGAGCGTGTCCTTTGCTGTCATGAACGCCTCCTGGCACTTGTTAGTCCATTCCGACTTCTTGTCTTTACATAGCAACCAATGCAGCGGCCTCAGCATCGAGGCTAGGTTCGGTATGAACCGTCCATAGTAGTTCAGTAACCCTAGAAAAGAACGCAGCTGGCTGATATTTTCAGGTGCTGGGGCATCCACGATTGCCTTGGTCTTGGACGGTGCCTTGTGAAGGCCTGTGGCATCGATCACATGACCGAGGTACTCAACTGATGCCTGAAAAAATTCGCATTTATCCCTGCGAACTCTGAGTCCATAATCCCTCAGTCTCTGTAGCGTTGCGTCCAAGTTACGCAGATGGTCTTGGTCATCGCACCCAGTAACTAAGATATCATCTAAATAGCACTGGACTCCAGGCAATCCACTAAGGATCTGGTCCATAGCACGTTGGAAAAGCGCTGGAGCTGATGTAATTCCAAAAGGAAGTCGACGATACCTAAATAGGCCCTTGTGCGTCACAATAGTCAGCATTTCTCGTGACTGTTCATCCACATGCATTTGCAGGTAGGCTTGACAGAGGTCGATTGTGCTAAACTTCTGGCCCCCAGCAAGTCCTGCAAACAAATCATCAATATGGGGAAGCGGCTATTGCTCCACTGACAATACAGGGTTAACAGTTACTTTAAAATCTCCACATATCCTAACTCCACCCCCTTTCTTGAGCACTGGTACGATGGGCGTTGCCCATTCACTCACGCTGACTGGTTCTAGTACTCCGCTTTCAACTAGGGCTTCTAAGTCAGCCTCGACTTTTGGTCTGATGGCATAAGGTACGGGTCGTGCCTTCATGAACTTGGGTTTGCTATCCTGCTTAATACGAAGCTTCACAGTAATATCTTTCATGCTACCCAGTTCTCCATTAAAGACTTCTGCATATTTCTTTAAGATGGCGGGTAAGCCTGGATCATTGTGTGACATCATGTAGACTGATGACCAGTCTAATTTTATTCTCTCCATCCACGAACGTCCTTTAACTACGTAGAGTGGTAACTTCCTAATTTGTCCATTCAACTTTCACCGGTGTATGTCTTTAACCTACGCAAGATGTCCCTTTTTGCCACAACGGAAACATGGCCCTTGACTCTCTGTTCTTACTTTGTGCACTTTTTCCTGTTGCACCCAACTGTTGAGCTTCCTTAGCTGCCAATTCCATGGAAATACTGATTTCAATGGCCTTTTGTAGAGTCAGATTACTCTCTGTTAATAGTCTCTTCTGTATGGCTTCAGTTCTCATACCACACACTAGCCTGTCTCTCATAGTATCATTTAGCACGTCATTAAGCTCACAGTGCTCGGATAGTCTTTTTAGTGCAGCTACAAACATGGTCACTGTTTCTCCTTCTTCCTGGTTACGCCTGTGGAACCTAAACCTCTCAGCTATGACTAGGGGTTTGGGTGAAAGATGCCCTTTTCGTATCTCCACAATTTCGCTATATTGTTTAGTCCCTGGTTTATCTGGATGCACTAAAGTACGCAAAAGATTGAAAGTCTTTGTAGGTACTACCTTGTTCCCTCCAATGTCATTTGCTTGTGTGAAGTATTCAAATCGTTCTGTGTATGAGCTCCATTGTTCGACATTCTCATCAAACGGTCCAATGTTACCAATAATTCCAGCCATTTTCCTTCTCTCAGGCTCCTAATTATCATTCACTAAGGATCCTTCCAATGTTGAACTCAACTAAAATCACCATCAGTTATTTAGTGCTTCAATTCACAGATCGTTTCACAGTTGAATAAATGTCCTTTTCGATTTACTCACTGCTTTTTCTCCCCTTCAAGTCGTTAGTCCATGGCAAAAATAACAGTTTTAAACACGTAAAACCCGATTATCTTCCGCACAGCAGAACCACGCAAGTTCAGACGTCCTCGTCGCCACTTTTGTTATATCCCAAGAGTTTATTACCCTTGCTTGTATAACAATTAAAAGAGTACGCAGGAGAGTTCAGTTAACAGCCATCTTTACTTCCAGAAGAATCTCTTCAACTGAATGCACTCTATTTCCCATAGTGCATTGCACATCACAACTACGGTAAGCTATGTGGGACAATTCAAATACAACATTCAAAATACACAACACACATAAAATAGAAGAGGGAAGAATCACTGTTAAGCTGACCATACGTCCCCATTTTCTGGAGACTGTCCCCGGATTAGGTACTGTGTCCCCGGGCAAACATTGTCCGTGGAAGAGTCCCCGGTTCAGGAAACTCGTCCCCGAATAGAGCTGTATGCATTGGTCCGCTGGTCAGCAGGAGTTGGATTTTAACTTTATTTTTTGATAAACTGGAAAAATTCAATCTTTGGTTTTTGTTTAAAATGCGAAGTACAGAAGCACTGGGGGTGAGCTTCTCGTCCCGTTTGCGCCCGGTTTGAGCTCAGGAATGGATTCCAGGAGCTGACTGAATGGAGGCGACGATGGCGGCCCCGCCTTCACACAATGTAGCGCGGCGGAGAAAAGGCCCCATCGATAGCTCGGCACTCTGGGGGATTGAGTCACCTGACCCCGTGTTTCGGCCAATAGTGACTGGCCGGAGGGTGGAACCTTTAAAATGCACGGGAGAAGCCGAGGGCACGGTGAGAGTTGGTGGGTGAGTGGACTTAATTTACCTCAGAGATCAGTATGGTGCATCGTGTTTTTTTAATGAATAAGGCAAGCTTTAAATTCTCCCAACGGGAAGAGGTTTCTGAAACCTTCTGAGACAGAGGGTGGTTCACACCTTGTATGGAAAATCTCAGTCTGCTTGGAACAGATTTAAAATTGAGAAATTAAAAGTTAGGGTATTGGGGGCAAGTATAGATGGTACAGCACTATTGCCAGAACACACGCAAGATTCGCGATTCGGTGTAAAGTGAAAATGGCGTTGTCTCTACGCGTATTCCACTAGCAGAAGCAACAAAGTCGTCATGCCACTTTTCCTGAAACGTGTCCTGGCTACTTTGCTATGCTCCCACCCTGTGTATGCCCGGATTCGGTTTAGAAAATGTGGCCCCCCCTGTGTTAAGCTCCTCGTGGCCAGCTCAACAATGTCAAGGGCCTATGTGCATGCTGACCACTTGCAGACTCAACTGCAGGAGATGAGCAGTGCAGCAAGACCAGAAATAACGAAAACTGGGGGGGGGGGGGGGGGGCGGGGAACAGTTGAGTGACAGCTCAGCTTTTTTTGTCTGTTCTCTGATTGATTATATGCATAGCAATGCGCACCCTTTCATTATTAGCCTGCTTCTTGACAAATCATAATGTCAGAAGACCTTTGAATAGAGTTGGCACCAGCAGTGTGGAAAATATGGACACGTTTGTCAAACTACAGCTGCAAAAGTTATTTTAGTGCATTTCTAATTTGCTGCATTATGAAGTAAAATTTTTGGCAATTACAATACTAAAGGGTTTTTATTCACACACACTATCCTTTGAATAAACTATAATTAAAAGATAGAAGTCACTTTTTGGGGACACAAAAATAGTATTGCATCCTTTAGCATTTCGATTGTAAATAGTGATCTTACAAACTGTGCTCGTTGGTTCATTTCATCAGCTTTTCCCAAGTTCAGCTCACATTTTTATATGTGGCACAACAGTCAGTCAGTTCTATCAGCACCCTGCACATTCATGTTCGAAAGAACTGCCTTGAAGCTGATCTGAAGCCATTCAAATCCATTCTTGTGTTTTATCATTAAACAACAAGATCAGTGGCTTAGCCAATTGAGAGAGGAGGGGGACTTGGGCACAGTGTGATTCATCGAGAGAGGTTGAACATATAACACTAATTAGAAATAATATGCATTTGTTTAACAACTCATAAACTTCAATTATCGCCGACAGCAGCAATCAAACACTAAAATGACACGCTATCCACGGTGATGCCATTTACTGGGCAAGATTCAAAAGAAAAATGGGGGGATGCAATTTAATTATCAAGTACATAACGAGAACCCTTTCCAAGACAATTAGAAACGCTTCAAAAAAGACAATTAAAGCAAGTTCATAGTCATCCCCAAGTACTCTTACACCTTGCCCAAAATAATCCTCAATCAGGGCTAGGGAAGCCCCACACCAGGTCCTGAACAGAGTCTAGACCAACACTGCAGGGAAGTGGTGCATTGTTGGGGGTGCTGTCCTTCGGTTAAGATGTTAAACTGAGGTCCTAGGCTGGTGGACACTTAAAAATCCCTTGGTTCTATTTGAACAACTGCAGGGACGTCTCCTGTTGCTCTAGCCAACATTACTCCCTCAACCACCACAAATAATAATATTAATAACTTACATCTATATAACACTGTTAATGTAGATAACGGTTTTTCCACAGAGGTGTAATCAGGAAAAGGAGGCAGAGCTGAGGAGGAGTGACCAAAAACTTGTTCAAAGGGATGGGTTTTGAGGAGGTGAGGGAGGTGGAGATGCGGAGCGGATTAGGGAAGGAATTCCAGAGTACGGGGCTTCGGCAGTTGAAGGCACGGCTGCCAATAGTGGGGCAAAGGGAACGAGTGCATAAGGGGTCAGGGCCAGAGGAAGAGAGTTTGGGGAGTGGGTGGGGTTGTATGGCTGGAGGAGGTTCCAGAGTTAGGGAGGGGCAAGTCTGAGGAGAGAATAAATAAGCATACAGCTATGGAAAGGAATGATTGAAGATTTCCTGCTCCCACCATACACTGCTTTCAGCACAGAGCATCCCAGCAACTGGAGAAATTGTTGGAGCCAAACATTGTCCAAAATAGGACGTTGTTCTGAAAAGCTTTTTAAAAAAATCCTTTTTTTTCTCTCTTGCTTCAACCATTTCCCCAGCAGCTGGTATTAGGTTCAACATACTCGCACATCACTGCATTTAGAATCTGTATCTATTTTTAATCTGGCAGCTTCACTGATCTCAGGTGAGAGTCTGATAAATCTAAGGCAACAAAAGCACTCCATACACAGTACAAATCGAACACTAAATGGGTTGTATAAAACACAAGCAATGCGACAATCATGGCAATGAGCAAGTCATTTCACCAAACTACCACTTCTCGCCCCCACTAATATACCCATGGCGTGCGCCTGCTTCCATTCCATGCTGATCTAGTGGACTACATGGAGTGGCTCTTCAAAGCACCAGCTTAACATACACAAATTCGTTTAGACACACACGTCATCACCCCTGCAGTAATATTGCTCTGGCAAACAGATTTTCATAAAAAGCGCAGACTGCGTAACAATAAAGTAATATAATTTAAAATGAAACCATTATAATAATTGCCAATCTATTACATATCAGCTGTCCAACTGCTGTAGGGTTTTGGTACTTCTTTTTCAATAATGTCTGTCGTTATTGACAGTTGTGCTCGTGTGCATTTAGCAGTTGTTGGCTTGCAATATGTAAATTTCACCATCATTTCGAGCATCTGATACCTATTAGCAGAGTCCTGCGGGGTTTCTTTGCGAGTAATTAGATCAGGGATATTGTTCTCTTATAAAAGCATGTAGACGATGGAGAAGTTTGCAAAATGACGGATATTAAATCCAGATGCTGACAATGCTGCACCATCAAAAGCTAATTTAGAAAACCAAATCAATTTATCACAGCGAGGTCATCTGCAAAATATGCACAGATGATCATTCCCCACATCATAATAAAAAGACGTGAAATCTATTTGCTGTAACGACAAAACGTGCCAAACAAAACGTATCCAATTTTATTTTTGTAAACACAGGAATGAAATCTATCGGACAACATGATCACATCCAATTTAGAGGCACTCTTATTTTAATTAAAATGTATTGCCTATGAACAGGCCTTCTAATCTTTAGGACCCGAATTAGTTCAGAGAAAGCAGAGATACGTGAGAAAATATCGTCACATCTATAGCTTTAATATGTTTCAATATGGCTTTTAAACGTTAGACGAAGCTTGCTCTGCCAGTGGCTCAGTAAACGTATTGAGCAGCTGAAGCACGTTGATCATTAAATCTGCAGGTTGGGTTAGTTGATCTGAACTGGGCTGCAGTCAGACCCCTCCTTCACTTCAGTGCCCTTGGGTTAAGGAAGAGGGGTCGGGGCGGCAAGGGAAGAGATGGTTGAGAGAGCAACATTAACCAGGTGAGCAGCATCGCAGAAGTATTCAGTGAAGCCGTGCTGGAGGAGTGTGTGCGTGGACACTGGATGAAGACCGGATTGGGTTTAGCTTTATGCAGTCAAATAGCCGGTCAGCATTCACTGTCAAGGCACTTTAAGGTACGAGAGGGCAAGAATGGAGCTATCACCCAGACATTCAACAAGAGGAGGCTAGTGGAGAAAACTGGGAGAGAAAAAATAACCCTCACCTAACCAAGCTGCAGTTTCATCTGTTAACAGGGCCATTGTTACTTCTGTATTGTTGTTCGCCTGCCCCTCCCTCCCTAAACTGGCAGAATCAGGTTGCAGGTTTACCATCATCCACCAAAAAAAATAACTCGCCCTTTGCCCACATTTCTTGAGTGACACTGCAGATGGCAAGATCACTAACCTGATGCATTATGGTGTAATAACGCTGTGATTGGTAATTACTCCCACAGCGATGGCAATGTTCCTTTATTATCTCACTGCAATACAAATTTATGATTTTTTTTTTTAAAACACACAAACCATCAGCGAAGATTGCTTTTTGTACTGAATATATTTGATTCAAGCAGCAATTAGTGAAACATAGGGCTATAAATTTAATTCTGTTCATTACTAGCCAACAAAAATTGCCTGTCCCAAGTAATGGAATCGTCAGTAAGCCCACTGTATCCTCTTGACTTATCCAAGTTGATCATACCTAGATCATTGCCACCTTAAGAAATTAGTGTGTTACAAACATGCCTATTTACTTGATTTTACGAGCAGCAGAGCTGATTTTAATTACAAGTTACAGCGCAAAGCTGCAACAATCGCCACATCATTAAAAAAAATCTGTTTCAGTTATCCTTTGTACAAGGGAGAGAATGAACACCGAATCAGGTTCCTAATTATTTTTAAATTTAGTCATTCCTGGTTACAAACGTTAGTGTGAACTGAATAAAACTATTAAATGTTGGTATTCAGAGGCATTTGGGTGTCCATTTACACAAATCACAGGAAGTTAGCATGCAGGTACAGCAAGCAATTAGGAAGGCAAATGGCATGTTGGCCTTTATTGCAAGGGGGTTGGAGTACAGGTTGAGCGTCCCGAATCCAGCAACCTTGGGAACGAGGCTGAGCCGGTTTTCGTGTTTTTCCGGACTTCGGAACGTGTTTCTGATGTCCGAAGTCCGGAAACGCCCAAGCCCAGGTTGCGATATTTCTGGACTTCGGACATCAGAAACACGTTCCGAGTCTGGAAGTGCCTGGGCCCAGGTTGTGATATTTCCGGATTTTGGTAAGCCTCCCTCAGGGTGTCCAGATTCCAGAACATTTTACAGATTCAAGACGACCCTGCCACCAATCGTCCCAGAGTCCGGATGCTCAACCTGTATAAGAGGAAGGAAGTCTTGCTGCAATTATACAGGGCTTTGGTGAGACCACACCAGAGTACTGTGCATAGTTTTGGTCTCCTTACCTAAGGAAGCCATGGTGTGGAGATGCCGGAGTTGGACTGGGGTGGACAAATGTACTTCACCTGAAGAAGGAGCAGCGCTCCGAAAGCTTGTGATTTCAAATAAAGCTGTTGGACTATAACCTGGTGTTGTGTGACTTCTTACATTACCTAAGGAAGGTTATACTTGCCTTAAAAGGGTACAACAAAGGTTCACCAGATTGATTCTTGGGATGAGAAGGTTGTCCTATAAAGAGAGGTTGAGTAGAATGGGCCTATACTCGCCGGAGTTTAGAAGAATGAGCAGTGATCTCATTGCAATGTATAAAATTCTTAGAGGGCTTGACAGGGTAGATGGTGAGAGGATGCTTCCCCTGGCTGGAGAGTCTAGAACCAGGGGTCACAGTCTCAGGATAAGAGGTCGCCATTTAGGACTGAGAGGAGGAGAAATGTCTTCACTCAGAGGGTTGCGAATCTTTGGAATTCTCTACCCCAGAGGGCGGTGGATGCTCAGTCGTCGAGCATATTCAAGACAGAGATCGATAGATTTTTTGGGCACTAAGGGAATCAAGGGATATGGGGACAGAGCGAGAAAGTAGAGTTGTTATTCAGCTATGATCTTATTGAATGGCGGAGCAGACTCGAGGGGTCATATGGCCTACTCCTGCTCCTATTTCTTATGTTCTTATACAAAATTTTGTTTTCGTGAATCATTAACAATTCAGGTCAGTAATACCTTCCAGTAATTTTACTGATGCAATATTTGTCCAAGGCTTTCCTCCAGCTTTCCATTACTTGATTGCCGAGACAATACAGCAACAGTGTTTTACAATAAGTCAAGTAACTTGACAAGCTAATGGCCTGTAAATAAAAATTGCGATGTCAAGTAAGGAGAGTACAAGGTTATGTGAACTTCCCTGATACTGCGTGGAGAAGATGTGATCAGAATGTTGTTGCACTGCTTGTATAAGTAAAGGCAACATTTGGAAAACCAAGCACTAAAACAGCATCAGGAATTGGAACTCAATGTATTGGTGTGCACTGAATCCCAGGTAATTCAAACCGATAAAATCAGTGGTGAAATGATCACATGCAAAGCTACCTCAGGTCTGAGGTTTTTTAGGTCATACAGTATTCAAAAGGGAGAAAAAGGAGGAAATTTGAATAATAATTCTGTTGTTTTACACAAATACCACCACAATTTAAATGGCAGTACTATGGATTTTTGTCCTGGTTAAACTCAGATGGGTTTGGATTTCTGCCCTGCATTCATACTCATCCCAAATCACACTATCAGGAGCCAAGAGTCATGAATTGAACGAACAACAGTTTATTCAGCCACAGATAAGGAAATGCAGCCTTAAAAATCTTATATTTAATTTAAAACAGCACAATTTATGAATGCTACTTTAGCTGATACTTGTGGGGTTTGTTTATTCATCACAAATATGTGGAGTACATGGGAGGACACGTCTGCTTAGCACAGGTATTGGAGCTGCAGGGAATGCTGACTTCTGTCTAAGCTACACGATATCAGTATTCGCGACAGAGCTGTCTGAAAAGCAACACGGCTAAAACCCATCTCAGTGAGCCTCTTCCTGGCGGTGCAGTAAACCCCACGTTTAAAAAAAAAAAAATAGAAAATGAGAAACAGGGAAATGTTGGTATACATTCAAACCTTACTGCTGGAAAAAGGAAGCTGCTTTTCAGCTAAATCTCTGCAGAAGATTTTCTTACAATTTTTCACACTTCGATCTGAATCCGCATATATCATGCACATTTTTTGAGCAATAGATGCTGATGGGAGTTCCATGTTTCAGACCAGAAAATTTACATTGCACTTCCAACTCATTTTTTTGTTCTCCCTCCTCTCTTGAAGACACAGTCTGGTGCTGGGCTACAGTCCCACCAGTGTCCATAGCTCTCTGCTGTCTGACCCAAGTAGCCATTCTTCATGCGAGAGTCCACACAGAACATCGTCAGGCTACCTTTTAAAAAAAAAAAAAATCGTTTATGGGACATGGGCGTCGCTGGCAAGGCCAGCATTTATTGCCCATCCCTAATTGCCCTAGAGAAAGAGGTGGTGGTGAGCTGCCTTCTTGAACCGCTGCAGTCCGTGTGGTGAAGGTACTCCCACAGTGCTGTTAGGTAGGGAGTTCCAGGATTTTGACCCAGCGACGATGAAGGATCAACGATATACTTCTAAGTCAGGATGGTGTGCGACTTGGAGGGGAACTTGGAGGTGGTGGTGTTCCCATACGCCTGCTGCCTTTGTCCTTCTAGGTGGAAGAGGTCGCGGGTTTGGGAGGTGCTGCTGAAGAAACCTTGGCGAGTTGGTTCAGTGTATCTTGTAGATGGTACCCACTGCAGCCACGGTACGCCAGTGGTGGAGGGGGTGAATGTTTAAGGTGGTGGATGGGGTGCCAATCAAGCAGGCTGCTTTGTCCTACATGAACATATGACATAGGAGCAGGAGGTGGTCATCTGGCCCCTCGAGCCTGCTCCGCCATTCAATAAGATCATGGCTGATCTGATCTTTGCCTCAACTTCACTTCCCTGCCCGCTCCCCATAACCCTCGACTCCCTTACCTTACAAAAATCTGTCTCTCTCCACCTTAAATATATTCAATGACCCAGCCTCCACAGCTCTCTGGGGTAGAGAATTCCAAAGATCCGCAGAGAAGAAATTCCTCCTCATTTCCAATTAAATGGGTGCCCCCTTGTTCTGAAATTATGGCCCCTAGTTCTAAATTCCCCCATGAGGGGAAACATCCTCTCTGCATCTGCCTTGTCAAGCCCCTTCAGAATCAGTAAGATCCCCTCTCATTCTTCTAAACTCTAATGAGTTTAGTCCCAACCTGCTCAACCTTTCTTCATAAGAAAACCCCTTCATCTCTGGAATCAACCTCGTGAACCTTCTCTGAACTGCCTCCAATGTCCTGGATGGTGTCGAGCTTCTTGAGTGTTGTTGGAGCTGCACTCATCCAGGCAAGTGGCAAGTATTCCATCACATTCCTTACTTGTGCCTTGTAGATGGTGGAAAGTCTTTGGGGAGTCAGGAGGTGAGACACTCGCCACAGAATACCCAGCCTCTGACCTGCTCTTGTTGACACTCTACTTGCGTGCATGGCAGCTGAGCCTCATCCCACTTTTACCACACACAAAAGCTCTTCCCAGGCGTTGCTACGTAGCAATCTAGAACAGACACGCGGGCCTTTAGCGAAGCCCAACTGAAGATAACTGTTGCTTTAGCTTACCTCGACCAGAGTAACACAGATCCAGAACAAAACCTGGGAACCCCTCATGTGTACAGCTTAGCACCACAGCTGGGGTCCATTTGTACCCACTGAGTAGAGTTGCCAACTCTGGTTGGAGTCATTCTTGGAGGACTGATCATGTAACATTCTGACCACATGACATCTGACCATGTGAGGCCCAATCACATGACTTTTACAAGTACTATTACATTTACCTTATAAAGGTTGGGTCCACTGCAGTTGAACGTTTTGCTCCTGGTTTCATGCTAGCAGCAGTTGTGCGTCAAGTTCCAAGAACCAGGAGGCCATCCATAAGCAGACGAAGAGGGGCGACCAGGGGGGGCAAGGCAGAGGGGAGACTGTTTTGGGGGGTGGGGGGGGGGGGGGGGGGCGGTCAGAGGGGAGACCTTGGGGGGGGAGGGGGGGGTGGCGGGCAAGAGGGGAGACCGGGTGGCGGGGCATAAGGGAGACGGGGGTGGGGCAGAGGGGAGACTGTGGGGGGGTGGGGTTAGAGGGGAGATTGGGGAGGCGGGGAAGAGGGGAGACGGGGGGGTGGGGCAGAGGGGAGACCGGGGGAAGTGGGGGACGGGGCAGAGGGGAGACTGGGAGTGGGGGAGCGATTAGCAGAGGGGAAACTGGATGCGGAAGGAACTTTGATTCCACTAGTAACGAATGGTAACTCACTGAAATTGCACTGATAACCAATAGGAAAGTGACAACACTCATTCCCCTCATAACCAACAGTAATACAATAACTCACTGATAGTCATAGGTGCAATAACCAGATATTCTACCTTTAACTAGTAGTAATTCTATAACCAGCTGATATTCATCCTGAAACCATAGCCAGAATCCCCCTGCACTGCACAAGGTGTGGACAGGCTCCCGAGGCAATGCCACTTTTAACAGGCCCGATCTCTCTCGCTATCTCCTTGGACTCTTGTTGGGACTCCGGTTCCGTGTGAAGATGACAACTCTCAACTGGGAGCCTCAGTCAGAGCCGATCTGTACTTGGACTTCACACATCAAAACCAAGCAGCACAGACCGACATGAACCCAACCGAGAAATCGCAAAAAGGGCAGCGGGCTCAGTGTGTGGGGCACTTCTCACAGGGCACATCGCCTTAAACTCAGCTCAGCACCAACATCTCTAAACCACTCCCTGAGCTCGGACTCGATAACAACAACTTGTATTTATATAGCGCCATTAACATAGTAAAACGTCCCCAAGGTGCTTCACAGGAGTGTTAGAAGACAAAAAATTGACACCGAGCCACGTAAGAAATTAGGGCAGATGACCAAAAGCTTGGTCAAAGGGGTAGGTTTTAAGGAGTGTCTTAAAGGAGGAAAGAGAGGTAGAGAGGCAGAGAGGTTTAGGCAGGGAATTCCAGAGCTTAGGGCCTAGGCAGTTGAAGGCACGGCCACCGATGGTTGAGCGATTATTTTTTTTTATTTATTCGTTCATGGGATGTGGGCATCGCCGGCAAGGCTAGCATTTATTGCTCATCTCTAATTGTCCTGGAGAAGAACCTCTGGTCTTTTTGTAGCAGTTTGGTACAACTGAGTGACTTGCTCAGCCATTTCAAAGGGCAGTTAAGAGTCAACCACATTGCTGTGGGTCTGGAGTCACATATAGGCCAAACCAGGTAAGGACGGCAGATTTCCTTTCCTAAAGGACATTAGTGAACCAGATGGGTTTTTAATGACAATCCGATAGTTTCATGGTCACCATTACTGATGTTATTTTTTAAATTATTCAAGAATTATTTAATTAACCGAATTTAAATTCCCCAGCTGCCATAGTGGGATTTGAACTCATGTCTGTGGATCATTAGTCCAGGCCTCTGGATTGCTAGTCCAGTAACATAACCACGATGTTACTGTTCCCATAAATATAATCAGGGATGCTCAAGAGGGCAGAATTAGAGGAACACAGATATCTCAGGGCGGGGGGGGGGGTGTTGTGGGGCTGAAGGAGATTACAGAGATAGGGAGGAGCGAGGCCAGGGAGGGATTTGAAAACAAGGATGAGAATTTTGAAATCATGGCGTTGCTTAACTGGGAGCCAATGTCGATCAGTGAGCACAGGGGTGATGGGTGAATGGGACTTGGTGCGAGTTAGGGATGACCTCAAGTTTACATAGGGTAGAATGTGGAAGGCCAGCCAGGAGTGCGTTGGAATAATCAAGTCTAAAGGTAACAAAGGCATGGATGAGGGTTTCAGCAGCAGATGAGCTGAGGCAGGGGCGGAGCCGGGCAATGTTAGAGAGGTGAAAATAGTTATGCCACGGATATGTGGTCGGAAGCTCATTTCAGGGTCAAATATCACACCAAGGTTGCGAACAGTGTGGTTCAGCCTCAGACAGATGTTAGGGAGAGGGATGGAGTCAGTGGCTAGGGAATGGAGTTTGTGGCGGGGCCTGAAAACAATGGCTTCGGTCTTCCCAATATTTAATCGGAGAATATTCCTGCTCATCCAGTACTGGATGTCTAACAAGCAGTCTGACAATTTAGACACCGTGGAGGGGTCAAGAGAAGAGGTAGCGAGGTAGAGCTGGGTGTCGTCAGCGTACATGTGGAAACTGACACTGTGTTTTCAGATGATGTCGCCGAGGGGCAGTATATAGATGAGAAATAGGAGGGGGTCAAGGATAGATCCTTGGGGGACACCAGAGGTAACGATGCGGGAGCGGGAAGAGAAACCATTGCAGGTGATTCTCAGGCTATGATTAGATAGATAAGAATGGAACCAGATGAGTGCAGTCCCACCCAGCTGGACGACGGTGGAGAGGCGTTGGAGGAGGATGGAGTGGGCAACCGTGTCATAGGCTGCAGACAAGTCAAGAAAGACGAGGAGGGATAGTTTACCTTTGTCACAGTCACAAAGGATGTCATTTGGAGCTTTGATGAGAGCCATTTCGGTACTGTGGCAAGGACGGAAACCGAATTGGAGGGTTTCAAACATGGAGTTCCTGGAAAGATGGGCACAGATTTGGGAGGCGACAACATGTTCAAGGACTTGAGAGGAAAGGGAGGTTGGAGACGGGGCGGTAGTTTGCAAGGACGGAGGGGTCAAGGGTTGGTTCTTTTGAGAGGGGTGATGACGGCAGATTTGAAGGAGACGGGGACAGTATCTGAGGATAGCGAACCGTTAAGTACATGAGCTCCTCGCACTTGTTGTCGGAGGCGAGTGTGGAGGAGACAGGGGAGAGGGATTTAAGAAGACGGTTAGCAGTAGAAAATAATAGGTCGGGGGTTATCTTTGCATTCCAGAACGATCCTGGAATAGTGAGTAGTTTTGGCAGACAAGATTAGTACCAGATAAAGGAAAGTTTCCAGAGAATTCGAGAAATTACATCACAGAAGGAGGCCATTCGGCCCCTAGTGTGGATGCTCTCTCCTGTAACCCCATTCCTCAACCCCCAAAGATCTTTTTATATCCCTCGTTTTCAAACACATATCCTATTCTCTGTGAATTAAGTTTTAGTCTTTAACTCATTAGCTGTAGGTGGTGAAGTATTCCACAGTCTAATAGCCCTTGGTTCACCTTCTCCTTTCCCCCTCGGTTCTGCCAGTAAGAATCCTTGTTTTCTGTTCCCAAGTTCCCCATTCACCCCCAGTGGAAATAAACTTTCCCTATTTACCCACAGGAAGGTCTCTGGGCTTCACTCACTCCTTTACTGGCTGATCCTCTCTTGGTGCCGCTCCCACTCACTACCTTGCCACCATTGCTCCCAGCTCTGAGGGAAATCACCAGTCTCCATCTTTCCCCTGATCCCCATTCACCCCTTGATCCCCCAGTCTTCTTCCTTTCACCAACCCCCACCCCATGATTTCAGACCTCCCCCGATTGCCGACACTCGTGATTCCTGAACCTCCTGATTCCAGACTCTCCAGCCCCCTGGCGAATGTGCTCCCCACGGTCGTGGCTCCCTGCGGCGGTGGTTGGGTGATGTTACCACGCTCCAAGCTTGAACAGCAACAGGGAGACATCGCCGAGCGGGGCTGTTGGTGCGCACTGCGGCAGGAAATTTAATTCACTGATCTCCCGGGCTGCTAAAGGCACAGCTCGGGAGAGGTGCCCCCCTGATTCCGGGAAACTCCTGGTCATTCCGGGAGGGTTGGGAACCCAACCACTGGGCCATCAGGGGAGTCTTCATTTCAACTAATTAATGTTTTGACTTAGAAAATGCAAAAAGACACACATGGACATTCTTCTTTATGTTTTGAAACGTGCCCACATTTACGGTTCCTACCAGTCAGGGTTCACAAAATACAAGTACTTGTTCAATTATATAAAACCAGTGTTAACGCATTTGAACACAGGGGGCAGGGACTGACATCTTTAAAACGGAACATAAGAGCAGGAGTAGGCCTTGAGCCTGCTCCACCATTCAATAAGATCAAGGCTGATCATCGACCTCAACCCACTCTCCCACCCGATCTCCATATCCCTTGATTTCCCTAGAGTCCAAAAATCTATCGATCTCAGCCTTGAATATACTCAAAGACTCAGCATTCACAGCCCTCTGGGGCAGAGAATTCCAAAGATTCACAACCCTCCGAGTGAAGAAATTCCTCCTCATCTCAGTCTTAAATGGCCAACCCCTTATCCTGAGACGATGCCCCCTAGTTCGAGACACTCACATTAGGAACTCGCTATGTGAGAAAGCCGGGGGCTGGGGGAAGGGAGTGCAGATAACATCCACACACATTATACCATCAGACTCTTGTCACCACTCTCAACCATTGAACTTCCCTCTCAAAACACAAATGGGGGAAAAAAATCATAATATACCATGAGTGTTCTGGACCGATGGACTATCTTATGTGCAGATAGCACCCTCTGGTGGTGGTTATGTGTTAGCAGTGTGTTTATATGAAACAGAGGTCATTTGACCTTTGTTCCTTTCTTCCTGTGAGAGGTCATTTGACCTTCGTACCTTTCTTCCTGTGTAACCCAGGAAGTAGAATCCCAGGAAGTAGAATTCCAGGAAGAACCTGGCAGTAATGGAGGATTCCATAAGGGATTCACAATCCAATGTAATCTGATTTCATATGTTAGGCCAAGCGCAGTATCTGTGAGTATCTTTGTTTGTTAGCATAATAGCAATGTTGTCAGAGTAGTATTTTGATAACACTATGTTTATAAAAGGTTAATATTTGATAGTTACAGAAGTGAGTCCAAATGTTAGTTATACAATTAATCTATTCTACTGTTGTAAATATGTTATATCTTATGTAATATCGAATGTATAGTACTCCGTTTATGTACAAAACATACTTTATCTTTGTTTACAGTTTCACAAATTTGTTCAAGTAAAGCTTCAAAACAGCAAACGGCTTCACGAAGAATTATTTTGAATAAGTGTTTAACTTGCTGGATGGCTAGATAGGAGCACGTCTAGCGCAGCCAGTACAATGAGTAACAACTCAACAGCAGGGCTTGTGAAAATATGGTCACCTGACTGATTTGATAGTATATATCTGCAAATTTAGATAGTTCAGCCCAAAGTCCAACTGGATATTTGTAAAGAAAGAGCTAATTGGCAATTATATAGCATCTTTCATGACTTTGGGATGTTCCAAAGCCCTTTTGAAGTGCAGTCACTCTTAACAGTGAAAATCGAAAACCAAGGCTAAGCAATTTCAGCACAAGTGTGAAGTGTCATTATTAGCATGCATTCTAATCACACAAAAATGTATAAATGGCCAAAGTGGAGCTTTAACAACCAGGGAAGGGGGAAAAAAGGGGAAGAACAATTCGGGAATCCTGAATAAAAGACAACACAATTGAACAAATGGAAAAAGAGGCACTGTCCATTTCTCTTTATAATATAGTAGTAGGAGTGCCCGGCGGTGCCGAGGGAACTCAAGAACCCTGTGGCATGTTTATAAAACTGTTTTTTAAACCGTTGGGATTGAAGAACTCTTCCTAAGCACCCAGGAGTGATATTACATTATTCACAAAGTTTCAGTGTACGAGTTGAATAGGGAAATAAAAGATTCCATCTGAGGCAGTTAGAGGTCAGTTTAGAAATCAACAGTGAACATTTATTCCAATAATGTAGAACAATAGAACAGTTGACAATATGCTGGAGTTACAACCAAAGACTGAGTGAATACTCCCTCTGGTAAAGGTTTGCAAACCCAATAGGGTTGGTATTGTACAGAGTGATTTTGTAATCAATAAATGTATTCAACATTACACTGTTATATGTGTTATCTTGTAGTAGGTATGCAGCCTCTCAGATCTTGAAGAGTGCTGTTGAGTGCTTCAAGTGCCCTCTTGTGGGCCTTTGTACACTCATCCCACAGAATGAGTTTAGACTTTTGAAGCAGCTCAGCAGCAGCAGTTCCTTTGGTAATGTGACACACTGGGTGTTGTTGTCTTGTCAGGTCCAGAGGGAGAGCAAAGGTTGAGTGGGCAGTGCGACCTCCTTGGAGAAGAGTTGCAGCGATTCTTGATGAGGCAACAGCCAGTGCAATGAATCTCTTAGGGCGAAGGATGGCCACAAAGAGATTTCGTAGCCTTTTGGGGGAGTAAGACAGAGCAGCTTCTGTCATCGTTGCATGCCAATGAATGTCATCCTGAATGAGTCCTCTCCTGTGGCAAGCTTTTATAAAGGAGGCACAGAGATGGCCAGTGAGAGTTTTGAGGTGATTAAATGATGTTGGGCCAGCAACCTCATGGAGGAGTAGATGAAGGTGAAAGCACTCTGCGTTATTGGAGAGCCCGTTGATAGACAACATTTTCTGTTTTTCCTGAGGGTGTTAAAATAAACAGATTCCTTGACGCACCAACTCTTGAACATGCCACGTACAACTGGCCATGTGAAAAACAGGGCGTGAGTAAGTTGATGCCAGCAACCTTCAAAGTCTGCCCCTGTGCCTTGCTGATTGACATTGCAAAAGAAATTGTCACAGGAAACTGAAATGGCAAGTCAGTTGGTATCACTGGAATTCGAGGAATGAGAACATCCTCCCCTCTGGCGCAGCCTGAGATGATGGTAGCCTCAATGAGATTTGGCATGAGCTTTTTGATTGCCAGTCTGGTTCCATTGCACAGCTTTGGTGGATATATGTTTCTTAGGAGCATGATGGGGGTGCCTTCCTTCAGTACCAGTTTGTGAGGAGGCGTTCCTGAAGGCTGCAATGAGTTGAGGAACTCAGTGGGGTAGTGTACCACATCAGCACTGTCACAAACAGTATCAACGCTTTTATAAATTTGCTCTTGGCCAGGGAGTTTTTGAAGAAGGAGCATGTTTATGTTTTTGACAGTATCATTCCTAGGTGCAAGTATTGACCGTTCACACAGCCACTTGGGATCTTTGAAGTGATTGAGGAGGTCTGGATACACCTGTGAGATGAACTCATCAACTGTTTTGACTTGACTGCCAAAGCCTGGAGGAATTGTGATTTGACCACTGCTGTCAATTGGCAAGTTTCCTTCTCCCAATTGTAGCAAAAGTTGCGCAAATGATTCTGTCATCTCATCACCATGCATAAGAACATGCATGTTTGTGGTCAAATGGACTGTTTGCACATTTGGCCACAGATGGGATGCCTTGAGACATGCATTGAGTTCATCTGCTGGAGTTCCTCTGGGGACAACTGGCAGGATTTGGCAGAAATCATCTGCCAGCAACAGGGTGGTGCCACCCATCAGCCTATTGTTGCCTCTCAGATCTTGAAGAGTTCTGTCGAGTGCTTCAAGTGCCCTCTTGTGGGCCATTGTACACTCATCCCACACAATGAGTCTACACTTTTGAAGCAACTCAGCAGCACCAGTTCCTTTGCTAATGTTACACACTGGGTGTTCTTGTGTTGTCAGATCCAGAGGGAGAGCAAAGCTTGAGTGGGCAGTGCGACCTCCTTGGAGAAGAGTTGCAGCGATTCCTGATGAGGCAACAGCCAGTGCAATGTATCCCTCAGAGCGAACCATGGCCAATAAAAGATTGATCAGGAATGTCTTTCCTGTTCCACCAGGCGCATCGAGGAAGATAATGCCACCTGCATTGTTTTCCAGCATATCTACAACCAACCTGTATGTCTCTTTCTGGTCTGGAACCAATTTAGGTTCAGTGACGGTGACAAAGGAGGTCAGTTCCTCAACATTGTAGGTGGTTTCCCCGAGGACCTCTCTGCTGAGACCTGGAGAATCATTCCTATTGGGAGATGGAAGGTTCAACTTAGTCAGAGACTTGCCAGCCAATGCCAAAGTCTTGTCCTCCAGAAGGATCAATACCTGATTGTACATTGCATTAGTGAAGTTCAGCGTCATTGTGGGGTTGGCTGTCTTGAGTTGGTGTAAGATGTCTTCTGTGAGGCTGTCTTTGTGATCTTCCCACAACTGCATCAGGTTGGAAGGTCTGCAGAGGGCAATTATAATGGCAAAGAGATTTCGTAGCCTATTGGGGGAGTAAGACAGAGCAGCTTTTGTCATCGTTGCATGCCAATGAATGTCATCCTCAATGAGCCCTCTCCTGCGGCAAGCTTCTTGAAAGGAGGCACAGAGGTGGCCAGTGACAGTCTTGAGGTCATTAAATGATGTTGGCCCAGCAACGTCATGGAGGAGTAGACGAAGGTGAAAGCACTCTGTGTTGTTTGGATGGACCGTGTAGACTCTGCCAAGTGCATCTGATGAGTACACCCCTGTTTGACCAGGAACTTCCTTCTGACCTGGTCCAGGGCACCGAGCCCGCCATGTCTTGTTTGGCTGCCAGGTGTAGTACTTGGGCACCTGATGATACAAAAGTGTCTTGGCAAAGTCATTCGTTTGGCACAACTCAGAATGCTGTCAGTTTTGTCTTTGGAGGTTCCTCGGCACGTTGGCTGGCATTTCCTGGTCGGAATAAAACCCTTTGTCCATTTTGCAAGTGAACATCCAATTTAGTGACAGTGGGGTAACGCTTGTGGATGTCAAATCCAAAAGTTCGCCAGGCTGCCTCATTGCTGCAGATGTAACAGCCCATCAGATGTGTGGTGATCTCATCATTTTGATTCTGCTGTCCAGCGGTTGAAGATCAAAGACAGCTTGGTCACTGCCCTTATGGATGTACTTGCACACATATTTGATAGACTTAACTGAGTGGCAGTACTCCACATTGATGTGACATGTGAAGAGCCTGGATAGGAGTGGACAGTAAGGAACAATCCAACGGTTGTCAACTTCCAATGTCTGTCTTTGCTGTGTTGTCTGATTTGATGGACCAGGTTGACCTGAGTCACTAGATTTTTGAGTTCGCATTCTCATCTCAGTGCTGAAACCTCCACTCTCTTTGCCCCTTCTCCTGTACAAAGGATAGCCATCATCCCCATGCTGAGTTTCTTCGCGGAGTGGCTTTGGGTACCCTTTTGTACATGCATTGTTTTTCATGCAGGGAGAAGAAGGGTTGTGTCGCCCACAAGGACCATGAATCATATTTTTTACAACAACATCAAAGAGGATTGGATCCGTGTCCTTATCGGGTAGCTCTGCAGAGATGAAGGAATCAACTTGATTGGGGTGAATCTTTGCCTGAAGCCAGAGTAAAAGATGAACATGAGGAAGTCCTCTCTTCTGCCACTCAATGCTGTACATGTAGCAATGGTGTGCACTAAAAAGTTTGCCCACAGTCAGGAGTTTGAGCAGTTTTTTTAACTTTGAGGTTGAAGACCCGTGCTATGAGATCATGCCTTTCAGTGGGAACTCCTGCCATTGGGGATTGCAAGTCATGGTGATGAAGAGGTCAGGTCTGCCATAGTTTCTGACATAGGTCATGGCATCTTGCGTGTGCTCATGCATGTACCTAGAACCTCCAACGAAGGTGGATGGTAGGATGACCAGTTGACTAATGTCCTCAGTGTTGCCATCATTCGCCACAGCATCTCGTAAGCATATATAGTCTGTGACTCTCAAATGATTTTGGTTATTCCGGAACCAATTAAGCCGCTCTCCTTCCATTTTTGCTATATGTCAGTGAGGAACTGGTGGAGAAGTCCTCCACACTGAAGCAGGTGGTTTGAAGCAGTTTGTTGTTCCATCAGCCTGTATGAATAGAATTCCATGGCAGACCCCAAAACTGGTGTGCCACCTACAGCCTTTGGGCTGTAGGTGGCACACCAGTTTTGGGGTCAACATGTGGGATCTTGTTATAGGCATCGTATCCATCTTCCCCATGGCAAAACAAAAGCGGGTATTGCATAGGATCATATGACCTGTGAAGCTCAGAAATTCTTTTGAGTGGACCACCTCTCATATGCAAGACAATGTCCCGTTGTTCAAATTCTTGGCCCACAATGACAATGGCTACTTCATTGGTGGTAGGAGCATTGAAGCGTCGCTCATGTTCACCTGCAGGAGTCTTGTCAGCTTTGATGACAACTTTGAGGTCTTCATTTGTTGTTTTTTCAATGGCTGTTTTGAAACTCTTAACATACGGGTTTTGCTGATGAAGCATCTCCTATAACCCAAGCAAAGTTTGAAGCTTGATTTGGTGTTGTTGTGCGGGGTGAACAGCAGCTTCCCTGCGGTGATTGGCTTGCTCTTCGGCATCACCCAAGAAGTAGATTTGGAGAAACTGAGGTCTTTCGTTTGGTAGAGGAAGTAGGGAGCCAGCTGTATGGTACACCTGTCCATGAACTTTAAAAGTTGGGCAAAATCCTGATTCATGCACTCTGTTTGCACCAAAAGAGGTCATTGCGAAACAGTTGTTGTACTTTCTGATGTGAGTGAGGAAATGTGTTGAAGCTGGAGTTCGGCCGAACAGAAGTGAGTGTAGGGGTTCAGGTGGAGCTGTTAGTGTTGGAAGTTTAACCTTTCCTCCATTGCAGCATATCCCATCAATTTCCCCTTCCCACTTCAGAGCGCCACAGTGAGGGCAAATGATGGTCATCTTGCCAATGATGAATGTGGAGTCGGCTTCATATGTGATGGTGTGTCTATAGGAGAAGGCTGCTTCAAGTCAATGACTCCAAATGTCAGCTCTGGCAATGCCCCTGCGTCTGGTCAGGAATCTCTGAGGCTCTGGCTTGGGTATGTCTCGCCTGGTCAGCAGCTTGACGTGCCTGACTCTGGTGAGGAGTCTCTGAGGCTCTGGCTTGGGTATGTCTCGCCTGGTCAGCAGCTTGACGTGCCTGAGTCTGGTCAGGAGTATGAGGCTCTGCGAGCCTTTTTTCGGTATGCATCAGATGTGGTGCGTCCAACTCTGCCAGGTTTTCTTGGGGGCATGCTGTAATGAAAAAAGAAAAAATAATTTTATATATATATATATATATATATATATATATATATATATATATATAAATAAAGGAGTCTGTCTGTCTGTGAAGGAGAGAGAGAGAGCGGGGGGGGGGGGGAGGAGAGAGAGGGAAGAGGAGAGAGAGAGAGGGGAGAGAGAGAGAGAGAGAGAGGGAAGAGGAGAGAGGGAAGGAGAGCGAGAGAGGGAAGGAGAGAGAGAGGGAAGGAGAGAGAGAGAGATGGCGTTGTTGGGGCCCACACTGAAGTGCCGCCATGATCAAAGATGGCGTCACGAGGAAATTGTCGTGCCGTCAGGATCAAATATGGCGGTTGTCTCCCCACATTGAGGTGCTGCCACGATCAAAGATGGCGGCGATGGCTACGCTCTGCTCCGTCCCGACCGCCTTCACCAAGGCGGCGGCGATCGCGGGCCGCTGGTTTGGAATCGGGCCCAGCGGTGCCTAGCTCGGGCGTGGCTGGCAAGGAGAGGCTGAGGCTTCGAGGCCTGAGGCAGCTCATCCAGCGCCGAGGGGGGGGGGGGAAAAGGCCGAGTCCCCGGCGCGCACCCGCAAATGGAGCCGAGTCCTGGGACCGGGCCGAGCCCCGCGACCGGGCCGAGGGGGGGAAAGCCTGAGTCCCCGGCCCCCCATTGGGCCCGCCGCATCGCGCACCATCGGTGATCCACTCCGGCCGGCCGCCGCCACTTGAGGAGTTAATGTCTCCGGCCGGCCGCTGCCGCTTGAGGTTTGAATAAAGTTGAGAGGAGTGAAGAGGGAAGTCGTCTCTCTGCACCTTTGCTGAAGAATCCTGCTGAAACGCCGAGCGGGAGCAGGATACTGTGCCGGAGCCGCAATGTGGGGGTTTGTTGTGCTGGGGCTGGTGCTGTTGGTATTAAAAAAATGGCGGCGACGTTTCGGCAGGCTGCAGGATTAGGCCCGCCCACACACGGAATGAAACGCCCCCCCGTGATGCACCGATTGGTCAACCATCAGGTCACTGAACTGTAGGATTGGTCAACCATCACGTCACTCAACGCTAATGCGCGATAGGATTGGTCAACCGCTAATGAGCGGATTTTTGAAAGTTTTTTGTATACTGTCCGAACAATTTTTGTCTGACCAGAAAGTAAATATGCCTATGACACTCCCCTGGTCATTAGCTTTCTTTTGCTATAACATATGTGTAGGTACGCTCTATAACTTTTGAGTGTATAGCAGGCAGACAGACAGACAGACACCACTATCGTTTTATATATATATATATATATATACTAGCTGGGGGAGACTGGCTTTGCCAGGGCTGTTTTGGGCCGGGCGGTTTAAATCGAGTCCCAGGCTTTGGGGCCTCTCTGTGTCCCTCTGTGAATCTGCTGCCGGGCAACATTTTAAATCAAGTCCCAGGCTTTTGGGCCCTGTCTCTGTGTCCCTCTCTCAATCTGCTGCCGGGCAACATTTCTACCTTTTAATACCTTCAAAGATGAAAGTGAAAGTACTTATAAAACGTTTTTGGTAAATCTTATGTTATTTTTTAAAAGAGATACTAACTTTTTCAAAGCTGGATTAGCAGATTTTGAGTTGGAAGTAAATGGGGTTTTTAACTTGAGGCAATGGCTGCCAGATCCCGGAGATGAAAACGATTAGTCCCGCCCACAGACGCAGCGATTGGCCAACCATCAGGCGACTGAACTGTAGGATTGGTCAATCGTGCCGGCACAGGATTGGTCGACCTTGACGTCAGTCAATCAATGCTACTTAGCAGATAATTAGTTTAATTTTGAAGGTTTTTTGCATAACGCGCGAACAATTTTTGTCCAGCCGAAACGTAAATATGCTTAGGACGGTTCTGGAATCGTCAGCTTTCTTTCGACGTAACGCACGTGTAGGTACGCTCTATAACTTTCGAGTTAATTCAAGACAGACAGACGGAATGACAGACAGAAGTATCCTTTTATATATTCCTTTTATATATATACTAGCTAAAGTGCCCGGCGGTGCCGAGGCTTTTTCGAGGGCATGTTGTTGTTGGAAGAGAGAGAGAGCGACTGGGGGGGGAGAAAGAGAGAGAGAGAGAGAGAGAGAGAGAGAGAGAGAGAGAGAGCGCGCGACTGGGGGGGGGAGGGGAAAGAGAGAGCGCGACTGGGGGGTAGAGAGCGCGCGACTGGGGGGTAGAGAGAGAGCGCGGGCGGGGGGAAGGGAGGGCGGGGGGGAAGGGGGGGAAGGGAGGGCCGGGGGGGGGGAAGGGAAGGGGGGGCGGGGTGGAAGGGAGGGCGGGGGGGGGGAAGGGGGCGGCGGGGTGGAAGGGAGGGCGGGGGGGAAGGGAGGGAGGAAGGGAGGGCTTGAGGCTGAGAGACAGGCACGGCCACGCCCGGTTGCCGTGGTAACCCTGCCGCGCCGCCCCGCACTGCCGAGAGCCCAGCTCTCCGAGCCCCGCCCCCCACCCCCCGGCCGAGAGCCGCGCTCTCCGAGCCCCGCCCCCCCCCCCCCCGGCCGAGAGCCGCGCTCTCCAAGCCCCGCCCCCCCCGGCCGAGAGCCGCGCTCTCCAAGCCCCGCCCCCCCCGGATGTTCAGGTTAGATAAAATATTTGCAAATGAGTGATTTATTTTAAAAGAATTTAATAAATTGAATTTTATTTTGCTGGAAATGTATATTTGAAAAGAAAGACGCAGAAAGCAGGAAAAAGAATGGAAGCAAGATGGCGGCGACTCACCTCGGTTCAGAACGATAAGGCCCGCCCACACACGCACCGATTGGTCGACCGTCAGGTGACCAAAGCGTAGGATTGGTCAATCGTCCCGTCACTCGACCGTAGGAGGGCCTGGCCGCACGCGGCAGCAAGCCGCCGTACGACTGGTCGACCTCGAGGTCACTCTGTCGCTAATGAGCGGATAATGAGATGCTAATGAGCGGAACGTTGAAGGTTTTTGGGATATCGCGGGCGCAATTTTAGCCCAGCCGAAATGTAAATAGGCTTAAAACCGTCTCGGAAGCGTAAGCTTTCTTTGGAGGTAACGCGCGCGTAGGTACACCCTGTAACTTTCGCGCGCATAGCCCGATAGACGCACAGGCGATGACAGACAGAATGACAGACAGACAGATCGACCGATTTATATATATAGACTAGCTGAAGTGCCCGGCGGTGCCGAGGCTTTTTCAAGGGAATGTTGTTGTTGGAAGAGAGAGAGCGAGCGACTGGGGGGAAGAGATGGGGGGAGGGAAAGGGAGGGGGGAAAGGGAGGGCAGGGGGAAGGGCGGGGGGGAAAAGGGGGAGAAGGGAGGGCGGGGGGGAGAAGGGAGGGCGGGGGGAGAAGGGAGGGCGGGGGGGGAGAAGGGAGGGCGGGGGGGGAGAAGGGAGGGCGGGGGGGGAGAAGGGAGGGCGGGGGGGAGGGAGAAGGGAGGGCGGGGGGGGAGGGAGAAGGGAGGGCGGGGGGGAGGGAGAAGGGAGGGCGGGCGGGGGGCCCCCCCCCGAGGGTCGCGCCCCCCCCACCGAGGTGAAGACCGCCGATTGCGGCTGTGCGAGACGGCCGGCGAGCCCGGTTGCCAGGGTAACACTGGACGCTCAGCAAGCCCCGCCCCCCGGCCGAGCCAGAGAGAGACGCCGCGTCTCAGCTCCTGCTGCGCGTGCACCCTAGCGGCGCTGGGCTGAGGCTCGGCCCTCCAGCCTTCGAGTGGGGCCGGGAGGTGCCTAGCTCGGGCGTGGGTGCAGAGGAGACGCCGAGGCTTCTAGGCCTACCTGGAAAAACGGGGAAAGGTAGGAAAATTAATGAGATTAGATAAGTTAATTACTTTCTAAATCATTTTTTTTAAAAACAATGTGTGTTTTAAAAGCAACTTTTTTTTTAAGACGCAGAAAGCGGGAAAAAGAAAGGAAAAGTTTGGAATCAAGATGGCAGCGACTCGCCTCGGTTCAGAACGATAAGGCCCGGCCACACACGCACCAATTGGCCCGGCGGCACACGCCAGCAACCCGGCGTACGATTGGTCGAGCTCGAGGTCACTCTGTCGCTAATGAGCGGATAATGAGATGCTAATGAGCGGAACGTTGAAGGTTTTTGGGATACCGCGGGCGCAATTTTAGCCCGGCCAAAACGTAAATACGCTTAAAACCGTCTCGGAAGCGTAAGCTTTCTTTGGAGGTAACGTGCGCGTAGGTACGCCCTGTAACTTTCGAGCGCATAGCCCGACAGACGCACAGGCGATGACAGACAGAATGACAGACAGACAGATGTACCGATTTATATATATAAGATAGAAGATAGATAGATGCAGAACTGATGTAATTATAAATTCCAATCCAAATGGTAATTATTTATAGCTCCAGCGCCATCAACACTGTTCAACACCCAATGGGAATATCAGAAATAAATACCCATTTGCCAATATTGCTAAACAGCAGTTAAATTCAATCTTATCTAAGATTGTGGCCTCCATACAAATACCACATTATACTTTACCATCCATTTCTTCCTCCATCCAACGAATTGCTTTTTCTTCCTTTGCCATTCCTTCCCAAAAGCAGCGATTCATGCTGGGACACAAACAATCCTCTGGCACCACACCCATGTAATCGTTGCTCGGTATAAAGCTCAGATTCCAACTGCAGGTAGGCCTTTCAACCATGAACAACAACATAGCCTGAGCCGAGCACCAACCTCACCTGATGTCTATCCATGTAGGTGTACTTTCCAGAAAGAGTCACTGGCTAACTATCAGGATAGGGAACCCTGCCTAGCTTGGCAACACCGAGGCCATCCTAGTGCCCTCACTAATATGACAGCTGGCTTTTTGCTTTACAGCTTTTTAAAAAATATATTGCTTATTTCAGTTTTTGTTAAATTGAAAACCATGATGCGAGTTACTTTACTTCTGTACCGTTCGTTTTGAACAACGATTAATACATTTATCAGCCAGGGAGAAAAATTAATCTACAAAATTACATGCAAATTAAAGGGAAGAAAGTATCTCTTAACATTGTAAGGGTGCGCACTAGCAACATAATGCCATCTCAGGTAAGTGAACGTAATATCTAGATTCCAAAGCCAATCATGATTAATTAACCAAGTACAGGAAACTCTTTTTTATCCGGCACCGACGGGGCCGGCGTGGTGCCAGTTGATCAGAAAGTCTGTATTACAGAGAGGTATACTTACCAAGGTACGAGAGCCCCATACACGGCCACAGGTGCAGGAGCCCCGGTTACACGGCACTTGCGCAGGAGTCCCAGTTACACGTACACAGATCCAGGAGTCCCTGTTGCACGGCCACAGATCCAGGAACCCCAGTTACACGGCCACAGATCCAGGAACCCCGGTTACATGGCCACAGATGCAGGAACCCCGCTTACATGGCCACAGGTCCAGGAACCCCGGTTACACGGTCACAGATCCAGGAACCCCGGTTACACGGTCACAGATCCAGGAACCCCGGTTACACGGCCACTAATACATAGTAAAACTTACCTGAACCTACTCCTGAATTTTGCCGGTTAAGAGAAGTTTCCGGATATTTAGATGCCGGTTATAGATTTTTATCCTTAATGTGCTCCGAGAATATTTCTAAAAAGGACAGCTTTAGCTCTTGCTGCCTAAATGTTCATTCAATTTTTTTTTTTTTTTTTAAATAAGTGAAATGCTGGTCAACCCTTTCGTTACCTCTTTCACATGCAGCACTGCCCAGGGAGAGGAGGTCAGGCATCATGTTCCCAACCTCATGCCAATGCTGCTTTTTGGCCATCTGCTAGCCCAGGATTCTCCCTCCCTCCCTGTGGGAAAGCACCTGCTTTTTGGCTTATGGGATGGGTCTTCATGGGCCGCTGTGTGAATGCTCCAGTAAAATTGCCACCCTTTCCTTTACTCCTTGCTTGTTGTTTACTATCGTGTTCGTTTTCAACACATTCATGTCTTTCTGTCTGGGCTACAGACAGCAGCAACACAATAAAAGGTTTAAAAAAAAAAGGTAAGAGCACTTTTGCAACACACGTATGAGACAAAATATCCCTTGGTTACTAAGCAGGTGGAGGGACAAAGGGGAACGAAGACAGATTCCAAAGATTTAATTAAGTATTTTTCTCTGTGTTCTTGTTGAATCATTTTTGCTTCCTTTAGTCCATCATTTCTTTTGGCTTTGCCCTGTTGAGGGTATCGGGAAATATGCTTACCTGATCAAAACTGTAATAAAAGTGCATACTGTAATTAGATTAAATAAAAGCTACTTAAGGTGCAAGAGACAGGAACACAATTGCATTAATAAACCACCGGAGGTCATTAGTTCAATCCCTCGATTCTGCAGAGTTTTGTAAATACGTGTGGTGCCCACTAAAACCCGAGTAAATAACCCCAAAATCTTGTCTGCTCCAAGCAACCCATTTTATGAAACAGATATACCCGTTACAACTATTTCTATCTACACCTAGTTTTATGCCAGCAAATCAACAAAGAAAACCTCTCTCCTATGTATTTCTTTCCTACCGACACATCTTTCTCCTGAATTACTCACCACCGCCGCCCCCCAGTCTAAGATGATGGGAAAGAAGATCATGGAGCCCCTTTACTATTTGAATGTCGCTCTATGTTTATTCATTAGGAAATTAAAGTTACAACTAAAACAGCCCAGCGGTATCATTTGTTCCATCCTACAGTTATCTACTGGCCCAAACTCAATCCCAAGCAATGGTTGTAAGGTTGAGTGGCTGTTGCCAATCCCTTGGCCAATTGAGTGGGATGTATTATACCCAAGTCTAATCATTCCATACATCTTCAGCCAATAAAATGGATTCTACCATCTTGTGTTTGCTTAAGTCATAAAGGCTTCCACTCATTGAAATCACAAGAGAACTGCAGAAGCCTAACAAGCCTTCTGGGTCACCATAAATGAATTTGAGGGCTACTCTGGTGGGTTACTTGTGTGTCACATAAATCCTCACCATCTTCAAGTTCCCTCAGATCTGTCTACTGTATACAAAGGGTACAAGGGCAACTATTGAGCAGTGTTTCTTTTTCTACGAGTGACAAACCCAATAGTGCACTTGTGGCGGTACCACTGGTTGTCCCTTACATTGAGACGCATAATTCCCTTTAACTTACTTATGTATGTATAACTTGCCTGTTGGGGCTGTTGCCCCTTTAAGAGGCGACCTAACGCGCTGACGTCACGCATCACGTGACGCACGCGCACCGGCCGCCGGCCCGACACGGTCTTCCAAGACGGCCGCCGGCACAGCCCGGCCTACCGCGACTTCGGCCGCATCGGCTAGCCGATGGGAGCGACGCGATCTTCCGCCCCCGCGGCAAGCACCGGCACAGCCCGGCCTCGCAACCTCGGCCTCAACGGCCAGCCTCCATACCGGGAGACGCACTGATGCAACGACGCGGTCACGTGACGCCCAAAGCACGGGAACACACAGCAGAGCGTGATGATGTCATCACGCTCCCCACAGGACTGCGAACTCAGTCCTCGTGGAGTCCCCGCTGGGACAAGACCTACACCATGGTGCTCCTACGGTCAGCCATCACCTGCTATCTTACCTAATGTAATTAGCCTGTTCCTGTAAATAAACAATTATTTATAGTTCGAAGTCAAACTCTCTTATTTAGTGGCGATCTACACGAACCGCTACACACTGTTTGTTTTCCATGTGATGCAATTTGAGATTCTACACAACCACAATTAGCATTTATATAGCACCTTTAACATCGAAAAATGTCCCAAAATGTTTCATAGAGGCATAATAAAAAACAGATGCCAAGTCAAAGGAGGAAAGATATAAATGGAAGGCATGGTCTGTTGCTAGGGTACTCTGAGTGAGAATATGTTGTATCTGATATTTTTCCATAGAATACTGTATTTATATATGCAGATGATTTTTTTAAATTGAGCTTTTCTTTGAAAAACACACACTCACACTTTTAAAATAGTTAATACTCAATAATTCATGCAAACTGCCTCACTCATATCTTCAGGGGTAGCTATCCCCTTAACATGGTTAACTAATTCAATTCATGGGGGCGTCTCTCCGGAGAGAAGACATAATGCAGCACTGAGTCAGATTGCTAAGATAAGGTTTTGGCTCCGTTATTTGACATGAAGGCAGACAGGAAACAACCTGGACTAAATTCAAGTGCATCATTACTATTAATAGAATTGAATATATGACATGTTCAATTAAGACTGCAATAGTCAAGATAAATTTAATGTGATAATAAATCCACAATCTATTACAGCAAACAAATGGATCGGGAATGTAATTAGCACAAATTAGATTTTGTGAAGCATGGAATACCTCAATAAAGTCTTTAAACTAAAACAAGATTCTATACAATGAATAAATGTCACCTCAATATTAAATCTCAAATCTAAAACCTGATTCTCTTCATCCCTCCAGTAGAAGCTATTTTAAAAACAACAACCAAAGACCTACTTTGCTATAGGTGGTGTGCACAGCTTCATATGTACAAGGCATTAATATTGATGTCATTACTTCTATAAAGATTTAGAGCTTTAAAATATTAAGATTATACAACCACTTATGAAAAACGAAAACTAATCTAGTGGGAACATTTTAAAAGGATAAATATTTCAAAATGTGTCAAGTCAGAGGCACAAATCAATAAATGGCATGAAAAAAGGGAGCTACACTAACTACAAATCAATCAGAATAAAGTACTCCGTACAGGTTAAATTTACTGAGGGGCTCCAAGTAAAGGTGATTCAAAGCAATTCTATTTGAAGAGCTGTAAAATGCCATTTATAACCAAATTTGGTTACAATTTTCAAGGACTTCAGTAGTCAGCATTCCTGCACATTTTTAAACACCCAAAAGCACACAAGAATGTCGACTTACCACAGTAAGACACTTGGTTACCCACCACTGATCATATCTGTGTCACTACAGAGACCTATTACGCACGTATACTACAGCACAAAAGCACAGAGCTAATGAAATTTTACATGAGCTTTAATTGCATTCCCATGTTGAGACACATTCTGGGTATTCGCAACAGACTGTGGGTGTTAATTCGCAAAGGACCTAATGATGCATCTTGTGTTTTACAGACATAGTTGCCATTTGCATTTCATTAATTCTTAAACCTGCTCCATGCATCAGTCACCAAAGCAGTCAACTGGATTTTGACAAGACTGTACAGGTCAAATTGAAAAGCTAGATCCTCTTCCACTTATACAAATAAAGTGGAACTAGTGCTATTGGCAGCTTACTGTGCCATGGAGCGATAGGATACCGTTTCACGATGAGAATTTCCCAACACTGTAAATTATCTCAATCTGATCGTCAGAAAACTTAAATTTATATAGCGCCTTTCATGTAGTAAAACATCCCAAGGCGCTTCACAGGAGCGTCATCAAACAAAATCTGACACCAAACCACATAAGGAGATAGTAGGGCAGTGACCAAAAGCTTGGTCAAAAAGGTAGGTTTAAAAGGAGAGATCGGTAGAGACTAAAGAGGCGGAGAGATTTAGAGAGCGAATTCCAGAGCTTGGGGCCTAGGCAGCTGAAGGCACGGCCACCAATGGTGGAGCGATTAAAACTGGGGATGCGCAAGAGACCAGAATTGGAGGCGCGCAGAGACTTCAGAGGGTTGTGGGACTGGAGGAGGTTACAGAGATTGGGAAGGGCGTGGCCATGGACAGATTTGAAAACTAGGATGAGAATTTTTAAATCAACGCATTGCTGAACTGGTGGCCAAAGTAGTTAATTGAACACAGGGGTGATGGATTAATGGGACTTGGTGCGAGTTAGGTTATGGGCAGCAGAGTTCTGAATGAGCTCAAATTTACGGAGGGTGCAAATGGGAGGCTGGCCAGGAGTGCATTAGAACAGTGGAGTCTGGCAGTAACAAAGGCATGGATGAGTGTTTCAGCAGTAGATGAGCTGAGAGACTGGCGATGTTACAGAGGTGGAAGTAGGCGGTCATGGTGATGGAGCAGATATGGGGCTGGAAGTTCACGTCAGGGTCAAATAGGACAGCAAGGTTACAAACGGCCTAGTTCAGCCAGGGAGCAGGATAGAGCCAGTGGCTAGGGAACGGAGTTTGTGGCGGGAACCAAAGACAATGGCTTCGGTCTTCTCCATATTTAGTTGGAGGATATTTCTGCTCATCCAGTACTAGATGTCGGACAAGCAACATGACAAATCAGAGGCAGTGGAGGGGTTGAGAGAGATGGTGGTGAGGTAGAGCGGAGTATCATCAACATACATGTGGAAAAACATGCCAGAGAGAGTTGATGAGGCACTATATCAGGTGAGGTTTGTATTTCCTCCACAGATAAGGCAGGAAAATAAAATGAAATGGCACAGGAACTTTGGCCATTCCCGTGTGTTTCCTGATGACTGGTTACAAGCAACACTGGCAGATGCCTTAAATCATAGTCACAGAGTCATAACGGCACAGAAGGAGACCATTCGGCCCATCGACTTGGCCCATTGAGTCCGTGCCGGCTCTCTGTAGAACAATCCAGTCAGTCCCATTCCCCCGCTCTATCCCGTAGCCCTGCAAGTTTATTTCCCTCAAGTGCCTATCCAGTCTCCCCTTGAAAACATTGAGTGTCTCCGCTTCCACCACTTCCGTTCACAGCGAGTTCCAGGTCATCACCACTCGCTGCGTAAAAAAGTTTTTCCTCACATCCCCCCTGTATCTCTTGCCCAAAACCTTAAATCTGTGTCCCCTCGTCCTTGTACCATCAACTAGTGGGAACAGCCTTTCCCCATCTAGCCTATCCAAACCAGTCATAATCTTGTACACTTCTATCAAATCACCCCTCAACCTCCTTTGCTCTAATGAAAACAAATCCAGCTTGTCCAACCTGTCCTTGTAGCTAAGATCCCCCATCCCCGGAACCATTCTGGTAAATCTCCTCTGCACCCTCTCAAGGGCCTTCACATCCTTCCTAAAGTGTGGTGACCAGAACTGGACGCAATACTACAGTTGTGGCCTAACCAGCGCTTTATAAAGGTTCAGCATAACTTCTCTACTTTTGTACTCAATACCTATTTATGAAGCCCAAGATCCCATATGCTCTGCTAACCACTCTCTCAATATGTACCAGCTTCAAACATTTTGTAACCTTTTCATTATTAAGTGTGCTCCCTCCATCGTCAGTCATTTTACCAAATCATAGTTGATAGGAAAAACTGGTTCATTTTAATTCTGCTTACTTTTTTTTGCAAACAGTGCGAAAAGCAACACAGACTTCAGAAACATACAAATATCTCACATAGTAGAGAGTCTGGACAGGCTTCAGAAAACCTCCTGCAGCTGCTCAACATTAATACTTTTTACAGAGCCAAGTTCCTTGATGTCTATGCCTGAATAATGCATGAGAAACCAGGAAAAGCTGAATATTCGCCAACCTTCGAATTCACTATCGGTATTAGATCTAGCACTGAAAGATTTCCTTTTGAATTTCAATACAATGCATACCCAATCAATTTTCAAATGACAATAACAACAACAACTTGCATTTATATAGGGCCTTTAACGCAGCAAAACATCCCAAGGCGCTTCACAGGAGCGTTATCAAACAAAATTTGACACTGAGCCACAAAGATATATCAGGACAGATTGCTCAACAGGTCGGTTTCAAGGAGCGTCTTAAAAGGAGGAGAGAGGCGGAGAGGTTTAGGGAGGGAATAGTCATGCAAACAGTAGGCAGAATCTTGATATTTACTGCAAGCAGGGCAGAAATCCGTGCAAGTAGCTCCCAAGAAATCCTTGAATGGGTTGTTGCCTCCCAGATCCAGGCTCGTTTCTCCTGCTACTCCCTGTTGGTATCGCCCCGATCAGATTTCCACCCCTTCATCACTGAAATGCCCCTCACCATTTTCTGCAACTGTGACCGTAATGCATTATCCCTTCTCATCCTCCACAACCTCTATGTAGCCTTTGACATGGTTGCCTACACCATCCTCCTCCTCCATGCCGCATCTCCAGCATCCTGCTCTGTGGGGCTGCCTTTCCTTATTTCCACTCTTACCTATCCCATCATAGCCAGATGATTTCGACCAAAGGCTTTCCTTCCCACCCCCTCCCGAACCATCACCTGAGGAATCTCCCAAGGATCCAGCTTTGGCCCGCTCCTCTTCCTCATCTACACATTACTCTTTGACGACATCATCCGCAGTTATGGCATCAGCTCCAACTGAGGATACCCAGCTCAACCTCTCCGCCACCTCTCTTGACCTCTCACAAGAGCCCGATTTGCATGCTAGAGAAAGCCTACTGCCTGAAACAGGCAGGTACTTCAGCCGCCTAGCAGTAAGCCCCAGTGGAAACAGGCTGATCGTTGGCAGTAAGTCTACCAACCCCATTTTGAGGCCATTACTGTGCCATTAACGAGAACTTTGGCAAGATATAATCGACCCGTTTGTTTAACATCCAGTCTTGGATGAGCCGGAATTTCTACCAGCAAAACATTGCTAAAAGCAAAAGGTATCATCTTATGCCAACCAACCACCCTCCACCCCCCCCCGAAACCCCACAAACAAAATTTGAATCCTTGCCACCGGCTCCATCCATCTCCCTGGCCAATATCTTCAGCTTAATCAGATTCTTCACAACCTTGGTGTCCCACTGAACTCTAGGTCCCATGCTTCGGAATTCCCTCCCTAATCCCTTCTGCCTCTCTTGCCTCCTTAAAAATTAGCTCTCATCAGCTTCTTTGGCTCACTGTCCATCCCCCCACCACCCCCTTATGCCTTGGGAAGTGCCTTGGGACTTTTTGTTCTGTGAAAGGCGCTATATAAATGCAAATTGTTTTAAGATTCATTAAATCCTCAAATAGTTTCTGATGGCAAACATCAATATAAATTGGTCAGGGACAAACTATGTCAGGTAAAACTTAGGAGATAATAGGGACAGTGACACTGCAGAAAAGAATAGTTCAAATGTTAAGTGCTTTTTTTAAATGTACACCGAGAAGAACTTGCTATCCAACTTAAATATTATGCACAATATTCTAAAAAAATTCCAAGTCAGTATGTAAGAGATACTGTACTTGATAAGTTACAAGGTTTTAATTTTAACAAATCTCCCAGGCAAGAAGGCATATATTTTAGGTTTTAGAAGGGGACTAGAGAAGATATTTGTGGGATACTAGCTACGGTCATGAAGTAATCAGCGAGCGCTGGTGAAGTTCTGTATACAGTAACTGGAATCTACTTTTTTTGATTCTCTTGTTTCAGGGAGGGATGTTGCTCGTACACTAGAACTCCCATGGGATCTTTAATACCCACTTCATCCTTCAGAACAGGCAAGGGTCACCTCAACCACTGGAACAAAGCGATAACACCTTGTCTTGTCATCTCACCCAAAGAAACCAAAGATCCTACTCAATAACCTCCTCAACTACTTTGATTCTGTTCGAGAATGGAAATAAACTATGTTTATGCAACCTGCTGTCATATTTTAACCCTTTAAGCATTGGTATCATTCAGGTGAATGTGCGCTGTACCACCTCCAAAACCAATATAGCTTCCCTGACTTTTACCAGTTCTGACAAAGGGTTATTGACCTGAAACGTTAACTCTGTTTCTCTCCACAGATGCTGTCTGACACGCTGAGGTATTTTCAGCATTTTCTGTTTTTTATTTTAGCTTCAACTGAATGCAGTACTCCAAATGGGGTCTGTTCAAGGCTCTGTTCAACTAAACCACAATTTCCTTACTTTTGAATTTCCAAGTCCTTGAGATACAGGCCAACATTCCACTAGCCTTTTGGATTATTTTTTGTACCTGTGCACTAGCTTTTAGTGATTTGTGACTTCCAAATCCTTTTGCTCCAGCTCCTAGTCTCTCACTATTAAGAAAATGTTTCAATTTGTTTTTCTAGGATCCAACATGGATGACTTCACACGTCCCCACATTGAACTCCACCTGCCATAGTTTAATCCATTCACTTAATCTGTTCATGTCCCTTTGTGACTTCCTGCAGCCATCTAGACAAACATAGAATTTGAGGCTGGATAATAACCTCCTTTGTGTGCATGTGTGTGGGGATGAGGGGATGGTATGGGAATGGAAACCATTAGTTAACAGCCAGCAATTAGATTGATTTGGCAACTCTTCTAAGAGAATACGAAAGTTCCATCGAGACCCATCCTTCCTCTCACTGCATTTCTCCATAAGCTTCCAGGCTATTCTGCTCAGACTTCCAATTGTCTGAGACATCTTTCACATCTGTACCGTTAAATAAAACAGTAGTAGGAATGCTTTTTGTGGTTGAAATGGAGCAACTATTTCATTGATGTAAAACATGGAGTCATTTGTAAAAATTACATTTTAATTTGTGTGAAATGTCCAATAGTATCATTAAAAAATGACTTCAGTTTTTTGCAAAGTTAATTTTAATTGGGGTGGCGTAATGACGATAACTCTCCGTGCTATTAAATGCCAGAATGTAACCACAATGCTCGTTTCTTATGGTTTCATGCAAGCATTTAATTGTTAACGTTCATTAATCAAGAATCTGAAATGAAACACTGACTAAACACAGAGGCCGAAGCATCCTGACTGAAGCAGGACATACCCACCAAGCAGATTCAACAAGAAGAGAATGCAATGACCTTCAGGTGCTGTACACTTATTTTCAGTACACATTCCTGACTGAACTTTGCATGAGTTATGAAAGTGCTTGCTGAAAGAATACTTTACAAGTGGCTTTCTCTACCCAAAAAAAAATCATCTTCCATTCAAACTCTTCTCTTAGTGCCTACAGTTTTCCTTGAGTTCAGCTATCACTATACAGGTAGACTATCCCTTATCCGCAATTCCGAAATTCGAAAACCTCTGAAAACCAAAAGTTTTTTCGTGGAGCGTAACTAGAGTATTTATGGTCTATATTTATCCCACTATTTAATTTACCAAATTATTACTGTACAAATAAACTGTAATACTATTTATAGTCTTTATTTATCCCAGTGTGAATATTCATAAGGTTCGCTGCAAAAATATTAATGTGTTTGCTTATGGGGTGCTGCCCAGACCCCCGCTAGGGTGTTACATACTGATTCTGAATACCATTCTGAAATCCAAAAAATTCCGAATTCCGAAAAACATCTGGTCCCAAGGGTTTCGGATAAGGGATAGTGCACCTGTACAGTCAAAGGAGGAGCAGGGTGGAGACCAGAGACTTCCTCACTTACTGAACACACGTGTGATGAATGCACTCAATGGCCAAAATCTAACCTTTATACTTGTACATTTTTAACAAATGTAATACTTAGTTTTCCCTTGAAAAGGTTCCACTTAAAATGTAGCACAGCTTTTGAAAAGTTCCACTGCCAACAGTGAGGTGAAGGAACCTATTGGGATGGCTTTTGAAAAATGTTGAAATTGTAGTAACTCAGCTGTCTGTATTCATTTTAAATTAGGAGGTAAGCATTATAAGTTATGATCTACTTGCCCTGCTTGTAAAAAAAAATCGTCAGACATAGCTATGAGTAACTTTGTACAAAGAGAGCATTTATAGATTCACTTGCACACCATCTTTAGCGTCAGTGTAAAGCGATTCTTGCTTCACAGCGATGCTAAAGATGCTGAGTGAACAGCATCGCTGGCCAATTGAAGCAACCTCCAGACCAGGCTCTCTAATCCCAGCATTTGGTGGTTTCAAACGCAAACTGCAGATCTCAGTCTGAAGTGTAAATGTGGTCTTCTACAGTTCGGATCCCGAAGGGCAAAGTTCAGTAACGCTAAGGTGAAAACATTTAAAAAGAAACCTAATCTCTCAAATAGCTGCTCCAATGGTTATCGCTTCTGGGATGAAGTTGAACCAGTGCAGTATCTCCTTGTAATATATTAAATCACAATGACTAAATTGACGCCCATAAAATTAGCTTGAAAATGCATATTGTAAAGGTGATGTTGTAGGAACGGAGGTTCCTAGCTGAATAAAGTATTCGACTCGATGAATCAAATCAACAGGTTTTAATGAACAACGAAGTTAGCAGGGAAACTACATGAGAAACGGTATACAGGTCGATACAGCTTGCTGGGCACTCGACGACTACTGGAAGATTCTGGAAGCTGACGTCATCACATTCTTCACGCCACTGGTGGTCACGTGAGCAGCGTCATGACGTCATCACGTGGAGTGCAGGAAAACACAATACAGTAGTTAACAGGCAGTTTAAAAGGTGCAGTCCGCGGTTGCACTATACTGTAGTTAAAGGGATTATTACCAATTGTTCTGAGACCCTTGGTGGCTCCGCCACAATGTCCAGAATGGTGTACTATGTATGAGGAGTTATTATATATATATATATATGCGTTTAATAAATGGTTATTTTTTTTTTTAACCTGCCCTGTACTGCATCTCAACTCGATAACTTGGAAGCAGATAGGGAGGGCGGGCAAAGTTTATGGAAAATGCCAAATTAGGCTACACCACTGAATCTAAAACAGAGAAATCCCCTTCTTCACTGCATTTGGTAACACTGTTACAAACCAAACTGAATGGGCTGAAAAATAGAGTTTAAAAAGTGCCATGGGTCATAAAGAAATGGCCCACTTGTAAGCCACAAATTTATACCCACAAACACAAAAGCGAGCTGTAGCAATGCCATTCTACTGTATTGCAACAGCAGCAACTTTGCATGAAAGCTGCAAACTACTCAAATATATCACAGCAGAATTTCAGCAACAGCTGAGCCAATGTCATCACTATGGTAACAATTCAGGCTGGTCGAAGGCATTGCAAGCATCATACTGCTCCAATCCCCATCCCTCTGACTACACATTTTATAATTCAGACATAATTAACAACTGTATTGTTTCAATGTCCTGTGGTTTTATATTGTTACGAATCTCGTAACGTTTGAAAGACTTGCAGGAAGATACAGAATGTGATAAGAAAAAATGAGCTGGATTAAAAGCCATTACTATAATCTGCATATGTGTGGTCCAAACATGGGAAGTAAACTGCAAACTGGCTTCCATCACAATTTAAACCTATTTAAATTTTTTTAAAATACTTTTAAGCCAACTTTACATTTCAAATGGTTTCCATATGCTTTTGAAATGTGAACCAGATGATGTTGCTTCGATGCCGTTTGAAAACAACCCCTTTCACACTGCAGTTCTGAACTGTGGATAAATTAATTGCACGGGATCTAAACTGGGGGCAAGCAATCAAGATATTTTAGACTTTCCAATTGGATCACTCAAAATTGAGATTTATCTGTTCTTTTCAGGTGACCTAGTATTTTGATCAAGAAATGAAAAAGTGAGCCTCACCATCAGTATCCTTTGTGTCAAAGAGAAGGGCATCGGTGCTGAGGAATGGAGCATATTTCATGTCTAGCGATCCCGTCCAGCCCGCTCAAGCAAAGCCACCCCCCACTTTGCCACCAAAATGCTCCCAAACATACTTTGAGAGGAACACACCTGTCCCCTTCCCACTAATGAACCAGTGCAAATGTTTCACTTGCCATGCACTTATGACCACTTTGAGATTGTGATTTTTAGCTTTATGTCAGAGTCATAACGGCACAGAAGGAGGCCATTTGGCCCATCGAGTCCGTGCCGGCTCTCTGTAGAGCAGTCCAGTCAGTCCCATTCCCCCGCTCTATCCCCGTAGCCCTGCAAGTTTATTTCCCTCAAGTGCCTATCTCGTCTCCTCTTGAAAACATTGAGTGTTTCCGCTTCCACCACTTCCGTTCACAGCGAGTTCCAGGTCCTCACCACTCGCTGCGTAAAAAAGTTTTTTCCTCACATTCCCCCCTGTATCTCTTGCCCAAAACCTTAAATCTGTGTCCCCTAGTCATTGTACCATCAACTAGTGGGAACAGCCTTTCCCCATCTAGCCTATACAAACCTGTCATAATCTTGTACACCTCTATCAAATCACCCCCTCAACCTCCTTTGCTCTAATGAAAACAAATCCAGCTTCTCCAACCTTTCCTTGTAGCTAAGATCCCCCATGATTTAAACAGAGCCAAGAGCAGGAGAGGCTGATTTAAACAGACGAGAGCGGGAGAGGCTGAATTAAACAGAGACGAAAGCGAGAGGGGCTGATTTTAAAAGAGCCGAGAGCGGGAGAGGCTGATTTAAAAAGAGGGTGTCGGGAGCAGCAGGAGAGTAGTGAGTTTTTAAACTCACTTTCACGGGTTTTTTCTCAAAGGCCGGTCAATCTCGCAGACCGGTGGCGGCGTTCCAGAGCCACACCACGATTCCAAAAGTGACGCGGGCAAGAGGAAGCAGCTGATTGGGTGAGTACGGCCAGGTGAGTACTTATACTACTCTATAGTTTGACAGTTAAGGCTAATAGTTTATAAAGTTTAGAAGGTCTTAATTTTTGTGGTTATTGTATCTGTGGTCTCTGTTGTGTATCGGGGAGTGCTAGTAACCAAGGGCCCTTGAGTATATCATTTAATTGTAGTGTAATTGGTGGTATTGATTTGATTTAAGATAATTTAAATTAATTGAAGGGTAAGTCATGACAGCACAGCTCGGCCCCATGGCATGCTCCTCCTGCACTATGTGGGAAATCAGGGACACTTCCCTGTGTATCCAGCTGCAGCTACTGGCAGACCGCATTGCGGCGTGGGAGCTGCGAATGGATACATACTAGAGCATTCACGATGCTGAGGACGTCGTGGATATCACGTTTAATCAGTTGGTCACACCGCAAGTAAAGGCCGCACAGGCAGGAAGGGAATGGGTGACCGCCAAGCAGAGTAGTAGGCGCAGGCAGGTAGTGCAGGGTCCTGTGGCCATCCCCCTCTCAAACATATATACTGCTTTGGATATTGTTGAGGGAGATGGCTTATCGGGGGAAGGCAGCAGCAGCCAACTTCCTGGCACCATGGGTGGTTCTGCTGCACAGGACGGGAGGAAAAAGAATGGGAGAGCTATTGTAATAGGGGATTCTATTGTAAGGGGAATAGATAGGCGTTTCTGCAGCTACAAAGGAGACTCCAGGATGGTATGTTGCCTCCCTGGTGCAAGGGTCAAGGATGTGTCAGAGCGGCTGCAGAGCATTCTGGAGGGGGAGGGTGAACAGCCAGTTGTTGTGGTGCATATAGGTACCAATGATATAGGTAAAAACCGGGATGAGGTCCTAAAAGCTGAATATAGGGAGTTAGGAGGTAAATTTAAAAAATAGGACCTCAAAGGTAGCAATCTCAGGATTGCTACCAGTGCCACGTTCTAGTCAGAGTAGAAATAGAAGGATATTTCAAATGAATACATGGCTAGAGGAATGGTGCAAGGGGGAGGGATTCAAATTCCTGGGACATTGGAACTGGTTCTGGGGGAGATGGGACTAGTACAAACTGGACGGTTTGCACCTGGGCAGGACCGGGATTGATGCCCTAGGGGGAGTGTTTGCTAGTGCTGTTGGGGAGAGTTTAAATTAAAATGGCAGGGGGTTGGGAACCTGTGCAGGGAGACAGAGGAAATCAAACATGGCCACAGTAAATAATAATTCTAAAAGGTCTAAGAGTGTTAAAAAAAACAAGCCTGAAGGCTTTGTGTCTTAATGCAAGGAGCATTCGTAATAAGGTGGATGAATTAGCTGCACAAATAGATGTAAACAGATATGATATGATTGGGATTACGGAAACATGGCTCCAGGGTGACCAAGGCTGGGAACTCAACATCCAAGGGTATTCAATATTCAGGAAAGACAGGCGAAAAGGAGGTGGGGTAGCATTGCTGGTTAAAGAGGAGATTAACACAATAGTAAGGAAGGATATTAGCTCTGATGATGTGGAATCTGTATGGGTAGAGCTGAGAAATACCAAGGGGCAGAAAATGTTAGTGGGAGTTGTATACAGACCCCCAAACAGTAATGCGGAGGTTGGGGTTGGCATTAAACAGGAAATTAGAGAAGCGTGCAATAAGGGCACAGCAGTTATCATGGGTGACTTTAATCTACATATAGATTGGGCTAACCAAATTAGCAACAATACTGTGGAGGAGGAATTCCTGGAGTGTATACGGGATGGTTTCCTGGACCAATATGTCAAGGAACCAACTAGAGATCAGGCCATCTTAGACTGGGTATTATGTAATGAGAAAGGATTAATTAGCAATTTTGTTGTGCAAGGCCCCTTAGGGAGGAGCGATCATAATATGATAGAATTCTTCATTAAGGTGGAAAGTGAAGTATTTGACTCAGAGACTAGGGTCCTGAATTTAAATAAAGGAAACTACGATGGTATGAGGCACGAGTTGGGTAGGATAGATTTGGGAACGTTACTTACAGGGTTGATGGTAGATAGGCAATGGCAAACATTTAAAGATCGCATGGATGAACTACAGAATTTGTTCATCCCAGTTTGGCATAAAAATAAAACAAAAAAGGTGACTCAACCGTGGCTAACAAGGCAAATTAGGGATAGCATAAGATCCAAGGAGAGGACATATAAATTGGCCAGAAAAAGCAGCAAACCTGAGGATTGGGAGCAGTTTAGGATTCAGCAAAGGAGGACAAAGGGATTAATTAAACGGGGGGGAAATAGAGTATGAGAGTAAGCTTGCAGGGAACATAAAAACTGACTGTAAAAGCTTCTATGGATATGTGAAGAGAAAAAGATTGGTGAAGTCAAGCGTAGGTCCCTTGCAGTCAGAATAGGGGAATTTATAATGGGGAACAAAGAAATGGCAGACCAATTAAATACATACTTTGGTTCTGTCTTCACAAAGGAGGACACAAATAAACTCCCAGAGATGTCGGGGGACATAGGATCTAATGAGAGGGAGGAACTGAATGAAATCAGTATTTGTAGGGAAATGGTGTTAGGGAAATTGATGGGATTGAAGGCCGATAAATCCCCAGGGTCTGATAATCTACATCCTAGGGTACTTAAGGAAGTGGCCCGAGAAATAGTAGATGCATTGCTGGTCATCTTCCAAAATTCTATAGACTCTGGAACAGTTCCCATGGATTGGAGGGTAGCTAATGTTACCCCACTATTCAAAAAAGGTGGTAGAGAGAAAATGGGGAATTACAGACCAGTAAGCCTGACATCGGTAGTGGGGAAAATGCCAGAGTCCATTATAAAATATTTATTTGCAAGACCACTTGGAAAACAGTGACAGGATTGGACAAAGTCAACATGGATTTACAAAATGTAAATCGTGCTTGACTAATCTACTGGACTTTTTTGAGGATGTAACTTGTAGAATAGATAAGGGAGACCAGTGGATGTGGTGTATTTGGACTTTCAAAAGGCTTTTGATAAGGTCCCGCATAAGAGATTAGCGTGTAAAGTTAAAGCACATGGGATTGGGGGCAAGTTACTGACTTGGATAGAGAACTGGTTGGCAGACAGAAAGCAAAGAGTTGGAATAAATGGGTCTTTTTCCCCCCGAGTGGCAGGCAGTGACTAGTGGGGTACCGCAGGGATCGGTGCTAGGACCCCAGCTATTCACAATATATATTAATGATCTAGACGAGGGAACTAGATGTAGTATCTCCAAGTTTGCAGATGACACAAAGCTGGGTGGGCGTGTGTGCTGTGAGGAGGATGCTGAAAAACTCCAGTATGATTTGGACAGGTTGGGTGATTATACTGCACCTGCCCAATGTGGATAAATGCAAGGTGATCCACTTTGGTGGCAAAAACAGGAAGGCAGATTATTATCTGAACGGCAATAGATTGGGAGAGGGTTAAGTGCAACGAGACCTGGGTGTCCTTGTGCACCAGTCGCTAAAGGTAAGCATGCAGGTGCAGCAGGTGGTTAAGAAGGCAAATGGCATGTTGGCCTTCGTAGTGAGAGGATTCGAGTACAGGAACAAGGATGTCTTGCTGCAGTTGTACAGGGCCTTGGTGAGACCACACCTTGAGTATTGTGTGCAGTTTTGGTCGCCTTATCTGAGGAAGGATGTTCTTGCCATGGACGGAGTGCAGTGAAGATTCACCAGACTGATACCTGGGATGGCAGGAATGACATATGAGGAGAGATTGGGTCGATTGGGCTTATACTCGCTGGAGTTTAGAAGAATGAGAGGGGATCTCATTGAAACTTATAAAATTCTAACAGGACTAGACAGACTAGATGCAGGAAGGATGTTCCCGATGGCAGGAGAGTCCAGAACCAGGGGTCACAGTCTAAGGATAAGGGGTAAGCCATTTAGGAGAGAGATGAGAAGGGATTTCTTCACCCAGAGAGTGGTGAACCTGTGGAATTCTGTACCACAGAAGGAGGTTGAGGCCAATTCATTAAATATATTCAAGAAGGAGTTAGATATATTTCTTAAGGCTAAAGGGATCAAGGGGTATGGGGAGAAAGCAGGGACAGGGTACTGAATTTGGATGATCAGCCATGATCTCATTAAATGGCGGAGCAGGCTCGAGGGGTCGAATGGCCTACTCCTGCTCCTATCTTCTATGTTTCTATCCCCGGAGCCATTCTGGTAAATCTCCTCTGCACCCTCTCAAGGGCCTTCACATCCTTCCTAAAGTGTGGTGACCAGAACTGGACGCAATACTCCAGTTGTGGCCTAACCAGCGTTTTACAAAGGTTCAGCATAACTACACTACTTTTATCAACCTGTGCTCTAAAAATTGTGTTGATGCTACCCAAACTAATGTTCCATTGGATACTTAAAGCTGGCAGAGGGGCTACGTTTGAATTGGGTAGCTGTTCTCGCCCACTATGCTCTCCAAGACCCATTCCAAAAATGTAAAGAATTCGGCGTACAACATTATTATTTTTTTTAAAACTCTACTTCCATTTTAATAAAGTAAGTGCACTCAAGTATGGTCAGTGCTAATCTATTGCCAAGAGAGGGCTCAATGCTAACCTGGTTTTCAATAAATGAGTTAGTACAGTGCTGTTACTTCAGCTTTAAAACATTAAGTGGTTTTATTTTCACGGAGCAGGAAAATGTACTTCGCACCAAAATAAAGACAGCATTTCCAAAGATTTTCACACAACATGCTACAAAAGTGGCCCCCCACCCCCACCATTATTTTTCCATCAATGTTACATCACAAATTTGAAACAATTGGATTTAAAACAAGGATTTTGCTGGAGGTTACTGGACTTGAATATCTGGACGTGTATTTGTAACCAGCTTTAAAAAATATAAACATTTTCCAGAGACTGTCTTGCACACCAGCCACATCCTTCGAATCTGACTTCTAAAAATGTTCTTGCACCTCATACCAAAGGCATTTATACTGTTACCAAGGAAACCACTCAGTTATCATGCTGCGCCAGTTCAGTATTGCTCCCATTTATAAGGCACAAGTCAGTAGTGAAATGTGTGTATATTTGATTAAACAAAAAAATACTTCATTTTCATATTAAAGTGACAGTAAATGAATATAATTACAATAAATCCCTAAAGGCCAATGCATTTTAGATGCAGTAGATCACTGCAGCATTTATAGTAAATAAACATGCATGTACATATCGCAGCTCATTTACTGACAATCTAATTGCCCTTTCATTAAGTAACCCATTATAGATCAGTGAAAGGTTGAAAGCCCGACTAGACTGTCCCCAGTTTTGAACTGACTAGAAAATTGGTCGCAAAGGCAAGAGATGTATGCCAATAACCACTAACTACTTTTGGGGACATGACCGACAGCAATGTTTTCAAATTTACGTAAAGAGCAAGCTTTGTGGTTCAGTTAAAAAAAGGGTGAAAATTTCCTCCAAAATCTGAGCTTGAAAAATATCTCGGCAAGACCAATTCTGTCACAATGATCTCTGATCACTAAAGACTGTTACAGCATTTTATTTGTATCTTTTGGCATGGATCAGAGAGCAACTGACTCGTTGCTGAGCAAGTCTAAGTAAGGAGTAACTACACTATGAATTTCAATAAAATCAAATAGATGGCCTTGCAAATAATAAAATAAGCAAAACTGATTTTGGAAGGAACAAACAATAATTAACTGGAGAACTGTCCCTTTTGCTTATGGCAATTTATACTACACAGGTATCAAGTTCAGCAGTAGTTTACCTCCCCTGGGAGCTACCAAAAGGACTACCAGTTGCACTAATAAGTGTTGTACAGTATATGCTACATAAACCACTTGCGGTCTCATGGGCAGGAATATTCTCATGGGCAGGAATATTCAGTGTGCCGGGTAGTTTATTTTTCAGTTAAGCTCTGGTCAGGATTTATCCTTGCATATTTAAAATTTTAAAAGGATATTCACCAAAAAATTCAAAAGAAATTTAAAGGATAATAAACATGTCCTGGAGTAGGTTATCCTCACTGGTTTCAGAAGGGAGACGAAAAGCGAAGAAAAAATATTTCCGTTTGCCACAAGAACCAGGCAAATTGACTTATTAGAGTGCAGCAGAACATGAACTCATCCAATCATGCCAGCTGTCTGCACTGCAGTAAAGGCACCGTGGCAAATTAAAACTGCATCTGCCTCCAATGTCTTCAAATGTTATCTGTCTCATTCTGAAAATGTCACTGGGCTCCTAAAAATATACGACATGGCAAGTAATGAGATGTTGCTATCTTCCCTCTCGTGGGTTGCAATAGTAGAACTAATGATGTTTCCTCCATTATCAATCAGTAGCATGTTTCTTTGGGGCTCTGTGATGAGCTCATCAACGTGGCGGTGATAGATAGACGTATATCTTACATGCAGACCCGACCAGCAACCTCACTGCAGCTGAAAGATGAATCTGATCCATCACTAAGTGGTGTGTACTGGAGAACTGAGCTCCTGCGGATTGCTCATTGTAGGTTTTATATAAAAAGCACACCAAAAAGTCACCTGGTTTCTGTGTAGCTAGCCTTTCAGAATTGCTTTCAATAATACATTTTCCAGTCATCTGGATGCTTTTCTTTTCTGTGAGCCAATGGACACAAGCATAACAACAGCACTCCAGAAATGGGAAGAGGGGAATAATAAAAGTGAGTATACAGGACAGAATGTGAAGAAATTACATCTTCACGACACTGTCCCTCATTAATAAATGTTAGCTGGCCACTGGCTAAGCATGTTAGGGATAAGAAGAAAAACTAGAAATACTCAAAACCTGAAATTAATTGAGTTTGGAGGCAGTTCAGGGAAGGTTCACGAGGTTGATTCCGGAGATGAAGGGGTTGTCTTATGAAGAAAGATCGAGCAGGTTGGGCCTATACTCACTGGAGTTTAGAAGAATGAGAGGGGATCTTATTGAAACATAAGATTCTGAAGGGGCTTGACAAGGTAGATGCAGAGAGGATGTTTCCCCTCGTGGGGGAATCTAGAACTAGGGGGCATAATTTCAGAATAAGGGGACACCCTTTTAAATTGGAAATGAGGAGGAATTTCTTCTCTCAGAGGGTCGTGAATCTTTGGAATTCTCTTCCCCAGAGAGCTGTGGAGGCTGGGTCATTGAATATATTTAAGATGGAGATAGACAGATTTTTGAAAGGTAAGGGAGTCGAGGGTTATGGGGAGCGAGCAGGGAAGTCGAGTTGAGGCCAAGATCAGATCAGCCATGATCTTATTGAATGGTGGAGCAAGCTCGAGGGGCCAAATAACTTACTCCTGCTCCTACGTATTATGATCTTATGTTATGTTCTTATGGATTACCATTGCTGTTTTAGGTGAAATAAATCTCCATCTATTCTGTTAAGTGTCAAATACAATCAATCAATCAAAGCACTGAATGGCTGTTGGGATTCTGGGGGAGTCTCTATTTTTCACTATATGTCTAACTCGCTGAACCAGGGAGGGGAAGCCTGCTGGATACACAGCCCTGGCTGCACCTGTTCATTTCCCTCCCCATATTAACTTTTGTCAATTCTCTCTGCATTTGTATCTCCTTACAGGCATGATGTCCTCAATACTTATTCCCTCTCGTTGAACTAAGAGGGATGAGCTTGGTGATGGCATGAGGCGTAACTAGAGAAAGATGTAGGTTCAGCACTTGGGGGAAGGTTTGGGCTGGTGGGAAAGGGAAATGGGGGGATGCAACAGAGGCAACTAAATGGATGGTCTCAATCTTATTGACGAGGATGTTCACGGGCTCATCACACTTCTTGGAGATGAGGTGGAGAGCGCAAGGGGACAGGGGCTTAAGGAGATGGTTGTTAATGGGGGTTATCTTTGCTCTCTAGAATGATCCTGGAGTAGAGGGCAGTTTTGACAGAGGAAAGTGAGGCCCGATAATGCTTGATGAGGTCCAGCCAGATCTGGTGGTGAATGGTTAAACAAACTGTGTGCCAAATACTCTCAAGTCTGCACCCCTTTGACTTGAGAGCAAATATGGGGGTCATACCAGGGGAAACAACCGGGGTGGGACAGGGTAAGCGATTTACTCGAGATGAGGCCATTGAAAGGAGGTGGTGAGCAAGGGACTGAGCACTTTGACAGCTGTAGAAGTAACGAGGCAAATGGACAACCAAAGGCTGTACAGTTAGAGGAGTTCGAAAGTACAGTTGTAAGTGACTGAGGGGGGAAGTTTTTCCAGGACAGGTAAAGATGGAAGTGGGATTGGAAGGAGGTGGGGAACATGGCTGGTGAGGAATAAAAAGTGTTCAGAGATGTCCTTGGCTGTGATCAACACCATGGGAGCAGAGGGAGAGGTTAAGGGAGGACAGGGGAGAGAGGGGTTCAGGGAGGACAGGGGAGAGAGAGGTTAAGGGAGGACAGGTGAGAGAGAGGTTAAGGGAGGACAGGGGAGAGAGAGGGCAAGGTGAGTTCAGATGGAGATTGAATTCACTAAAGATGAGAAGTCACTCAGTGCAGAGGGCCGAGGGAGGAAAGGAGGGAGGATATTCCGGTGAGATGCATTGGATGGGGCGGTGGCAAACGAGGCTTTTAAAAGGAAAGGGGTGGAATAAAGGGAGGAGCTCGAAGGCGAAGAAGGTGTTCGAGGAGTAGGGGGCGAGGCCAAAGTGTGATGCGGTGATAAGGGCCACATTGCCACGGTGGTTGTTTGGGCAGGGCAGGTGGTAGAAAGTATAGCTGGGAGGGGAAGTTTCAGTAAGGGGTAAGGTGTCATCTTCTCCAAAGCTGGGAAAAAAAGATTTTCCCATTTATTTCCGTCTAGAAATTGCCTTGTTCATCAAAGCATTCATGCTTCACTGAAACCTGTTCCCAATCAACTGCATGAAACAGAATAAAATTCAGTTCTTCTCTGAATAAAATAAACACTCTCCCCATGTGAAGTAACTTTGTTCTCTGGATTATATATTACAGTGCTGCAAAGGTACTCAACTGAAATGGATCAAACATATGCCTGTGCAAAAAAGCAACTCAAGGTGGACTGGATTAGCTTTGCTTCTGATAGTTCAATTGTGTTTGGACTTAAGCAGGAGAGACTTCAGTCAATCATTGGTAATATAATCATTCTCACAGTAGGCACTCAGTATAAATCAAAAAAAGCAGAAAAGGTAAAAAATGAAGTAAATTAGGTCACTATATTGTGTATAGTAGGATATCCAAAAATTATAGCATCTTGCCCTGTATATGTAAGCAACACGTTCATTGGCAATTCAATTTGTAGGTACAGCTTATAGTTGTATGCAACAAAAACAGAGGATCTGATTGACTGCTCAGTTATTCTGATTCTCTAATACTTCTCCAATATCTAACATATATAATGCCATCAAACTGTGGCGTTCATATAATTTACCATTACACTTAACAGATGTCCACCATGGAGAGATTGGTGGAGTAAATGGAGAGGAGCTTTCAAGGTTTCACTCACCTTCTGCAGTCCGCTGTCATTCCGTGTCAGCTAGTGGAGGGAACAGACTTTCACACCACCAGCACAGGCTCAACTAGGGTTGCCAACTCTGGTTGGACGCATTCCTGGAAGTTTCATCACATGACCTCATGCCTCCAACCGCCCCGCCATTGTTTAATACAGGAAACTTTGTGCTATTCTGCACCGACGGGACCGAGCTGTTGCCGTTCCCTCAAAACTGCCGGACACACCAGCGTTAATGTTGAAGCATACGGAGCTTTTCATCTCCGTATCTGACAACAAACACTGTTGCTTAGCAACAGCTTCTAAACAGTCGGCCCCCTTGGAAGCGTCTCTCTGAAGCTGTTGCTAAGCTACAGAGACTTTGCAGAGCCTGACTGTTGAAAAAAAAGCCACGAGAAGAAAAAAAACCGAACAAAACGGCTCCTGATTTTTGCCAGTGGCTCGAGCTTGCCGGACATTTAGCCTCCGGATAACACAAAGTTTCCTGTAATAGGATTGGGCAGAGTCAACACTGATTTATGAAAGGGAAATCGTGTTTGACAAATCTGTTCGAGTTTTTTGAGGTTGTAACTGGTAGAATTGATAAGGGGGAACCAGTGGTTGTGGTGTATTTGGATTTTCAGCAGGCATTCGATAAGGTGCCACACAAGAGGTTATTAAACAAAATTAGGGCTCATGGGATTGGGGGTAATATACTAGCATGGATTGAGGATTGGTTAACAGACAGAAAACAATAGCATTTCCCCCAGCTTCACTACTTCTATAACTAATAAGCAAAAGTGCTCAAAGAAAATGAAAAAAAAACATTTTTAATGCCCGGATGATTTTTCTCCCCGGTTGCTGACAGCAGTATCCTGGAGATTAATCTTCAGCTCCTGGAAGACTCCAGGTCAATCTCGGAGGTTTGGCAAACCCTAGGCTAAAGTCAAACCCAGATCCCTGGTGGTTATTAACACACCTCAGCACCTAGTCCCATTTAGGATATTTTCACAGCATTCAGTTCAGCATGACATATCTAATAACATTTGTATTTTCCATAATATAAACATCTGCAATTCACTTATTCTTGGCAGTAACAAATTGCAGTTGAATCCAAGCCAGATATGAACCTGTTCAATACCACTCTGAAGCTCACTAATAACCTTGACATTTCTGACATACATGGGTTCCGAAGTGCAAACGTACCAGAGGTCACTTTTGGCTCTGGTTCCATCTAACAGCCCAAGTAGTCATCCCCATAATTTGTAATTGTTGGGTATTATAAAGTAAGCCTATGGAGAAACGCACAAAATAGCAGTACATTTCTTCATTAATTCTTTTTGAATAATCCAACAAAATGTAATTAACATTGGTGCCAAAATTATCTTTCAGCCCTCAAAAGTTTGAGCACCGAGAAGTGATACCTTCCTTTCTTTTTCCATTTTTATTTCTATGCTAACTTGCAAGGCTGTGGGACAAAACTACTCGGCACAATTTCTCATTTCGAACGTTCCTTGAGGTTTTACTAATTCCAGCACAAAACCTGTAGCAATAATGAAATATTGCAGTGGCTGGCCCACTATCTTTATTCATGAGATGGGAAGTCATTCTTCAGAAAGAGAGTCATTTACATTGACTCTGGAAATCTGGCTGTGCTCCAGTCCATTTGGAGAGCCACCATCAGCAACAGTGTCAATTCACAGTATGCTGGGATTGATGCTCTCTCATCCCTGGCGGTACTGAACAAAACCCCACCAAGAAATAGGAATCTAAGGCAGAAGTTACCTCACCAGGTTGCAGTTTTTCTCTCATTTTATTCATTAAAAATGTGCATTTCTGCACCCATCCATGGCGAAGAGGTGCCTCACCTCAAATGGAGCCAAGTAATTTTCATGCTTGCGTGCCTTTTCCTGCAATACTAGCTACCTTGAATTGTTTATTTAAAGAGGAAAATTACTTCTCAGCTTTTCCTGTTTTTGTTTTCAGATTTACAGCATTCACAGTATTTTGCTTTTTGCCCCAATGTCATGAGTTAATTTGGATTTATGATCAGAATTCATGCATTGACCAATTTACATATTGAAAATCTGGTTTTCCATTCAATACAGATATTTCATCCTAGGTTTCATTGATCTGATATTTGCTTTTACTAAGAAGGTCAGCCCAGTAACTCGGCAGACTATTGAGCTTCTCACCAGGGTATCACCAACTTTAACTCCAATTGACATCTAAGCTTAACATTCACTCCCTCCACCACTGGCGTACCGTGGCTGCAGTGTATACCATCTACAAGATGCACTGCAGCAACTCGACCAGGCTTCTTCGGCAGCACCTCCCAAACCCGCGACCTCTACCACCTAGAAGGACAAGGGCAGCAGGCACATGGGAACACCTGCAAGTTCCCCTCCAAGTCACACACCATCCTGACTTAGAAGTATATCGCTGATCCTTCATCGTCGCTGGGTCAAAATCCTGGAACTCCCTCCCTAACAGCACTGTAGGACTAGCTTCACCACACGGACTGCAGCGGTTCAAGGCGGCGGCTCACCACCACCTTCTCAAGAAGGGCAATTAGGGATGGGCAATAAATGCTGGCCTTGTCAGCGACGCCCACATCCCATAAACGAATAAATGTTAGTTAAATGTTGCCAGTTTTTGCTTGTGCTGCCAACCACAGTTTAATGCCTAGTGGCACAGGGGAACCGAGAGGCTAAGCGGTGTAGTGCTACCTCAACAGCTGACTTAACAAAGTATATTCTTGGACATCTCTTAGCAGCTTATTACAGCGGCATTAACAGAAACCTTGGACTTAAAAATAACGGAGTAAAAGAAATAATGATCAAAATGGCAGTCAAAGAATATAAGGGTGCAGAATTCCATTTTCCTAAATATTCCATTTCTCCAGCCTAAAGAATTTTTTTTTTTTTTTTTTTTTTTTTTTTTTTTTATAAATAGAGGAAATGGGAACAAAGCTGGGAACAGACTTTCAGAAGGTAGATTTTTCAATTTGTGATGCGACTGAGCTTCATCACAAACTTACCCCTGGTACTATCATTACAGCATTAGTTGTCGAATGTAGAGGTTTTCATAGATTTATGTATTGGGAACCCTATGCAAATATTCCACTTATGGAGCCCCCTGTCCTAACGTCCAAAAGACAATGCATCAGCTATCCAAAGAAAAAGTGAGATAATTGCAGAAAAAACACATTATATATGTAATACACATGTATAAAAAATATATAAAAAAGAGCAAGCAAAAGAGAGCACAATAAAGAGTGAGTGCCAGCGCACACGCAAAAGAAATAATATGTTAAGTTAACAGTTAAAGATCTGATGACCTCTAGATCTTTTGGGATTCCTTCATGGATCGCCAACGATCTATAGGCTTCAACTTGAATAGCTACAATCCAATTCTAATCCCTTCTTTTGATACAGTGCTGCCTCCAAAAGCAGCCCCAACTTTGGTGGCAGCACTGTAATATAAATGAGGCATCACTTCAGCCACCAGTAGAGCAGAGAAGCACCTCAGATGGCTTCCCAAGACAGCTGTCCTACTAGTCGTAAATTTAATTGGCCACAGATATATGCTTTGGCTGCCGTTAGTTTTGGTTGCAGGCATACTGGCCACTGAAGTCTGCCCACACTGGTCAGCAAAGCACTTGTCAAATTGTTGGCTTCTGTTGTGTATGTAATATGTATGTTACTTTAAACCTATGGCCAGGGCGGCACTACTTCGTAGGGCGTAGTGATACCATAGTACCACTCCTGGCCATAGGGGTATAAATAGTACTGTGGGTACTGATCTCCCCTCAGTTCCCGCCTGTTGGTATTAAGTAAAGACCTACGTTGTTGAATCTTCCAAGCTGTCTCTTCATTATTGGATTAAGTATAGACACATACTTTACAGCTTCCACTATTAATTAATGCTGCAGTGTAAATGGGTCAGATTCTCAACTATCACCAGCCCAGCATAACAAAAACTCATTAAAATGGAAGTTTTTCTGCCATAAAATCAGATTGGGGGTATCTACTGCTTTTATGCCCGGAACAATAGTGTCCTGGAAAAGATTGCAGTACGATATATCACTGGGCCTGGCATGAATGTGAGATCTGTAAAATCATGGACCAGCAACAAGGTGGGGTTTTCTGGAGGGTAGTGACAGAGGGAGAGGGAATGAAGTAAATGTAAAAAAGGTCTTTTTTGAAGGTTACTTGATCTCTCATCATCCAAGTAAGGAAAAGCAATAGACAGCAATTCAGCTACAGCCGATTCTCAGTGTTAAAAAACTATCAATGTTATGCCATTACACCAATTTTTGTTTTAATATAAACCGAAGCTTCAAACACACAACCTGCCATTTGTGCTGCCTTTAGCGTAGCTCTACAAAGGGAATAAGAAAACCTGCTGAAATAGGAAATCGATTTTTCTCCCTGCAGGTAGTGGCTGCTCACTGAGATGGATTGGAGAATGAAAACCAGTTGATACAACTCCTGTAATTTGCAGGTAAATAGAAGGAATATAGTTAATCTGTTCTTTAGAGTGCTTGTCTATTTTAAATGATTTGTCCATTAACTTCAAATCCTGAAGGTGCTAGAATCTTTTTCATCTGTTGATACCCATTACAGTACTATTTAAAGAATTGGGATGCATTATAGTGGAACTGACATAATCCACAATCTGAAAGTCTGCCATCCCAAATATCCTCCACAATTTTCAAAAGACAAAGGGCCAGTAATTGCGTTCCCAACGCGTGAGTACGGACGGTGTACTCACGCGTGTGGCTGGAGGAATTGCCGGATTCCAGCATGCACAGGAAACCGGCATTTCCTCTCCATCGAACTAAGGGGTTAAGAGGTCCAACGCGTGCGCGCAGGACTCTGCGTGCACGCGTTGAACTTCCTTCGTTTTGACAGGTTTGCGCGTGTGCAAGGGCCTGGACTTTTTGGAAATGAAAAAAGGAGGCGTAAGTAGTGGATTCTTGAAGGTAAGTGGTCTATTATTTAAAATTATTACATTTTTTCCACAGCTTCATTGTTTTTAAGGACTGTACAGTAAGGTAAGTTTATTTTTAGACCCGAATTCGTAAAGAATTATTTTTTTCATAAATTTTATTAATTGTTTTAAATAGTTTTTTTTTAAAGTTATTTATAGTTTATTTAATTATTGGGATGTTTTTTTAAATTTTAATTAAAGTTAAACTAGTCTTTTGGGCGCCCGTACTTTTCATGATTTTGACAGTCTTTACTATCAAACTCATGAATGAGTTTCCCCTCCCCTGATTGGCTGCACAGTGCTCACCTGATCCCAGCCGGCACATCGCACTAACTACACCGCTGGATCAGGTAAGCACATTGCGCCGACATCTGAACCGGGCCAGTGACAGGAAATGCAAGCAGGCCCGGGCTTCAGATGTCAGCGCGCAGGGCGAGTGCAGATCGGGGGCTTGTACGCGCGGCAAGCTCCCGATCCTAATTTCAGGGCCAAAGTCTTAAAACCTTGCAGAAAACATGGTCTCATTGCAATACATCCTCTCAATTGTATTTATCTCCTTTTGCTGGCGAATAAAAGTATTTTTCTGTCATTTGTACTGTACATTCCCACACTTCAAAAGTACTTCATTGGCTGTAAAGCACTTTGAGACGTCCGGTGGTTGTTAAAGGCACTATAAAAATGCAAGTCTTCTTCTTCTACATGTCTTGATCCTCATACCTGGTATAATGCTGCATCACATGGGCAAGACCAAATTTGGGGGTTTCTTAATTATTTGGCCAATTTCCATTATCCACGAGGGGGTTTATTCCATTATGATAGATATACTGAAGATTCAAGAGGCAAAACTCAAGGTTGTGGCTATTTTCAGGCAAGATTCAATGCAGGAACAACTTCTCTCAGCTTTGAGTTTTACAGCATTATATTGACAGCTGGTAAAAGAATATCGACTATTACAATGGTCAATGTGGATGTATGGGGATGTTGTAATATTGTAAAAGGTACTTCTAATTTGCTTTTCCACAGATACAACCACCTATTGGCATCACAGTTATTTAAAGGTCAATCATCTGCCACAGAACTAAGATAGTAACACCCCTTCAATTTCCTGATTTTTCTGCAGCCACCGATCTGCTCAACCACACCCTCACCACCACCATTGATGCCCTCGTCCCTATTAAAACAAATACCATTTCTCACCTTGGCCGTTCCCCCTGGTATGACCCTCATCTTTGCGCCCTTGAGTCCAAGGGATGCAGACTTGAATGGATATGGCGGACAACTGGTTTAGCCATTCACCGCCAGATCTGGCTGGACCACATAAAGCATTATCGGGTCCTGCTCTCGTCTGCCAAAACTGCTCACTATTGCAGAATCGTTCTGGAATGCAAAAACAAACCCCAGCTTCTATTCTCTACTGCTAGCCATCTTCTTAAAACCCTCTCTCTTGTCTCCTCCACTCTCAACTCCGACAACAAGTGTAAGGAGCTCAGGGACTTCTTTATCTCTAAGATTGAGACCATCCGTTCAGCTGCCTCTGCCACTTCCCTTCCTTCCCCATGCCCAGCGGGCCAAAGTTCCTCTAAGGTTCCCCCCATCCTAGCCCTGAACGTGCATCTTTCTCCAGTTTCTCTCCAACCTCCCCTTATGATCTCTCCACGCTCATCTTGTCCAGGAGACCAATTTCCTGCTCCCTCGACCCTATCCCCAGCAAACTGCTGTCCACCCAACTTCCTTTTCTAGCTCCCATGTTAGCTGACATTGTTAACGTTTCCTCAGGTACTGTCCCCCTCTCCCGTCATCACCACCCCTCAAAAAAATCAACCCTGGACCCCTCTGTCCTTGCAAACTACCGCCCCATCTCCAACCTCCCTTTCCTCTCCAAAATCCTTGAATGTGTCGTCGCCTCCCAAATCCATGCCCATCTTTCCTGCAACTCCATGTTTGAATCCCTCCAATCCGGTTTCTGCCCTTGCCACAGCACTGAAACAGCTCTCATCAAAGTTACAAGTAACATCCTTTGTAAATGTGACAAAGGTAAACTATCCCTCCTTGTCCTTCTCGACTTGTCTGCAGCCTTTGACACGGTTGACCACTTCATCCTCCTCCAACGCCTCTCCACCGTCATCCAGCTGGGTGGGACTGCACTCACCTGGTTCCATTCTTATCTATCTAATTGCAGCCAGAGAATCACCTGCTTCTCTTCCCGCTCCCGCATCACTACCTCTGGTGTCCCCTAAGGATCTATCCTTGGCCCCCTCATATTTCTCATCTAAATGCTGCCCCTTGGCAACATCATCCAAAAACACAGCGTCAGTTTCCACATGTACGCTGACGACACCCAGCTCTACCTCACCACCACTTCTCTCGACCTCTAAATTGTCAGACATCTAGTACTGGATGAGCAGGAATATTCTCCAGTTAAATATTGGGAAGTCTGAAGCCATTGTTTTCGGATCCCGCCACAAACTCCGTTCCCCAGCCACTGACTCCATCCCTCTCCCTGACATCTGTCTGAGGCTGAACTACACTGTTCGCAACATTGGTGTCATATCTGACCCCGAAATGAGCTTCCGACCACATATTCATGGCATAACTAAGACCGCCTATTTCCATCTCTGCAACATCGCCTGTCTCCACCCCGCTTCAGCTCCTCCACTGATGAAACCCTCATCCATGCTTTTGTTACCTCTAGACTTGACTATTCCAATGCATGCCTGGCTGGCCTTCCGTGTTCGACACTACGTAAACTTGAGGTCATCCAAAACTCAGCAGCCCGTGTCCTAACACGCACCAAGCCCCGTTCACCCATCACCCATGAGCTCGCTGACCTACATTGGCTCCCGGTTAAGCAACGCCTTGATTTCAAAATTCTCATCTTTGTTTTCAAATCCCTCCATGGCCTCGCCCCTCCCTATCTCTGTAATCTCCTTCAGCCCCACAACCCCCCCCCCGCCACCCCCCCCCCCCCCCCGAGATATCTGCTGTTCTCCAATTCTGTCCTCTTGAGCATCCCTGATTATAATCGCTCAACCATTGGTGGCCATGCCTTCTGTTGCCTAGGCCCCAAGCTCTGGAATTCCCTGCCTAAACGCTCCCTCTCTTTCCTCCTTGAAGACGCTTCTTAAAACCTACCTCTTTGACTAAGCTTTTGGTCATCTGCCCTAATTTCTCCTTATGTGGCTTGGTGTCAAATTTTTGTCTTATAACACTCCTGTGAAGCGCCTTGGGATGTTTTACCACATTAAAGGCACTATATAAATACAAGTTGTTATTGTTATATGCCTCACTACCATATTTAATATTTTAAGATTTTGCCCAAGCTTTAACTGTATTGAATACGTCATAGGTTTCCTGGGCCTAGTAGGATTGCATTTAAAAACCTTATACTCATCCCAAACTTCATTGAAGTATCAATTAAAATGTTAAAAATACAAAGGGGATATTAAACAGATACTGCCTACTCTTATATGTTCTTTATGCCTTGCCTCACACTAATCAGACATTTAAATAATGAAAAAGCAAAATACTGCAGATGCTGGAAATCTGAAATAAAAACTGAAAATGCTGGAAATACTCAGCAGGTCAGGCAGCATCTGTGGAGAGAGAAACGGAGTTAACGTTGCAGGTCGATGACCCTTCGTCAGAACTGGAAAAAGTTAGAGATGGAACAGATTTTATGCAATGGGGGAGGGGAGGAAAGAACAAAAGGGAAGGTGTGTGATAGGCAAGAGAGATTAAGTGACAAAAGGGATGATGATGCAAGATAAAAGGAGATGGTAATGGGACAAGTAAAGAAACAAAAGATGGGTCTAGAGGAGGTGTAAATGGGAATATCAGAATCATCAACAGCTGCCATCCGAAAAAAATGGGGGCAATGGTTATGAGCTGAAATTGTTGGAACTCTATGTTGAGTCCAGAAGGTTGTAAAGTGCCTAATAGAAAGATGAGGCGTTTATGTTGAGCTTCATTGGAACAGTGTCGGAGGCCGAGGGCAGAGTGGGAGCGGGCCGGAGAATTAAAATGACAGGCGACCGGAAGCTTGGGCTCACGCTTGCGGACTGAAGGGAGGTGTTCCGCAAAGCGGTCACCCAATCTGCGTTTGGTCTGCCCAATGTAGAGGAGACCGCATCGTGAGCAGCGAACACAGTATACTAAATTGAAAGTAGTACAAGCAAATCGCTGTTTAAATAATACCTCGCTGTTTAGGCTCAAAGACAAAGGATGACAGCTTGGGAAAAGTACTGGAAGACTGATGGTATCCGGTGAGCTGGACTTCAGCAAGTGTGCCTTCAGGAAAGTACGGGAAACAATTTAGGGAAAAAAAATTGTTTACAAAAAAAAAATAAAGGCCAAATTTTTTTTTTTTTTTTTTTATATAAAGTTAAACATACTGAATGGTGTAGCCAGCCCCACAAGATGCTGTGCAGATCCAAGTTTGATGATTTATAAATCTGCCTGGTCTAACTCAGCAATGAAAGCATTTGTGTCAGTAGGTAATGGGAGAGCAAAACATATCTTCCAGCAGGCTACAAAATGACAGCACAGCATATCCCTGGCAGTCTCATCTTCTGGCCCAAGGCAGCAATGCTATTCACTGCAGGAAGGAAATTAAAATTCATGCTGTTTACCATCACATTTGCCTGAGCACAGACGGTTCATTCCACCGATCACATGACACAGCAGTAACTCCACGCTTCCTTTTCTTAGCAAGAAGCACAAGCAACAAAAATATGCTTCACTTTTTGCAAGTGCCACCTGCTCTGAAACCAGCAAATTGGGTACCAAAGACACAACCGTTGCCAGGGTTATTTAGATTTCATTTCGTATCGTTCAGAAATGTCCCAATGCGTTAAACTGACCAAAGAAAAGAAAAACATAAATCGTATTTAGGATGCTGCAGTGCTGAGGGAGTGCTGCACTGTCGGAGGTGCCGTCTTTCAGATGAGACATTAAACCGAAGCCCTGTCTGCTCTCTCTCAGGCGGACATAAAAGATCCCATGGCAGTATTTCGAAGAAGAGCAGGGAAGGTAATCCCGGTGTCCTGGCCAATATTTATCCCTCAACCAACATAACAAAAAAACAGATTATCTGGTCATTAGCATATTGCTGTTTGTGGGAGCTTGCTGTGCGCAAATTTCTATGGCTAAAGGGATCAAGGGATATGGGGAGAAAGCAGGGACAGGGTACTGAATTTGGATGATCAGCCATGATCGCATTGAATGGTGGAGCAGGCTCGAGGGGCCGAATGGCCTACTCCTGCTCCTATCTTCTATGTTTCTATGTAAATTGGCTGCCACGTTTCCCACATTACAACAGTGACTCCACTACAAAAAAAAAAGTACTTTTGGCTGTAAAGCGCTTTGAGACATCCGTTGGTCATGAAAGGCGCTATATAAATGCAAGTCTTTCTTTCTTTTTACCCTGCAGAACAGCAATAAGTAACATGAAAATGTATGTAGGCGGTGCAGATTCAGCGATGACGCTGAACCTTGATTACACTGAACTTATTGGTGTTGATCTTAAGTGGCTTCATTTAAATTAAATGTTCCAATCTATTATTTCAAAAGCAGTATTAACATTCTGGGAAATTATTTGGGCATTTTCAATTCCTTGTAAAATCAATGCTAAATATGCCAGCTTGGCCTTTAGGCAATGCAATACTTCGAAGCTTCGTACACATTACCCGGTGCAGTTCATTTTTTTTTTGCAACACTTAGTTTTCTATGTAACAAGCAACAGACATCGAGCATTTGGCATAACATTTGTCCAAGTAACAGTGACCCTTAAATGCAGCTTGATCTTTATTACAATCAAGTTCCTGTTAAATTTCTGCTTTCTCTCAGCGAACTGAAGTTGTTCTTGGTGAGGCTTCAAATCAATTATTTCATGGAGCTGCATACCATAAAACAGATAGTAAGAGCTTCTACAGGTATATAAAAAGCAAGAGAGTAACTAAAGTAAACGTTGGTCCCTTAGAGGATGAGACTGGGGAATTAATAATGGGGAACGGGGAAATGGCAGAGACTCTGAACAAATATTTTGTATCTGTCTTCACAGTAGAAGACACTAACAACATCCCAATAATGGATAATCAAGGGGCCACAGGAAGGGGGGAACTAAAGACAGTCACTATCACTAAGGAAATAGTACTTGGTAAAATAATGGGACTAAAAGACGACAAGTCCCCTGGATCAGATGGCCTGCAGCTCAGGGTCTTCAAAGAAGTGGCTGCAGAGATAGTGGATGCATTGGTTGCAATATACCAAAATTCCCTGGACTCTGGAGAGGTCCCAGCGGATTAGAAAACCGCAAATGTAACACCCCTATTTAAGAAAGGAGGGAGACAGAAAGCAGGATGCAAAAGACTAGTTAGCCTAACATCTGTCATTGGGAAAATGCTGGAGTCCTTCATTAAGGAAGCAGTAGCAGTGCATTTGCAAATTCATAATGCAGTCAAGCAGAGTCAGCATGGTTTTATGAAAGGGAAATCATGTTTAACAAATTTGCTGGAGTTCTTAGAGGATGTAATGAGCAGGGTGGACAAAGGTGAGCCAGTGGATGTGGTGTATTTGGATTTCCAGAAGGCATTCGATAAGGTGCCACATAAAAGGTTATTGCATAAGGTAAGAGCTCATGAAATTGGGGTAATATATTAGCATGGATAGAGAATTGGTGAACTAACAGAAAGCAAAGATTTGGGATAAATAGGTCATTTTCCGATTGGCAAACGGTAACTAGTGGGGTGCCACATTAATGACTTGGATGAAGGGGCCGAGTGTAATGTAGCCAAGTTTGCGGATGATACAAAGATGGGTGGGAAAGCAAGTTGTGCAGAGGACTCAAAGAATCTGCAAAGGGATATAGACAGGCTAAGTGAGTGGGCAAACTTTTGGCAGATGGAGTATAATGTGGGAAAGTGCGAGGTTATCCACCTTGGCAGGAAAAATTAAAAAGCAAACTATTATTTAAATGGAGAGAGATTACAAAATGCTACAGTTCAGAGGGACCTGGGGGTCCTTGTGCATGAAACACAAAAAGTTAGCATGCAGGTACAGCAAATAATCAAAAAGGCAAATGGAATGTTGGCCTTTATTGCAAGGGGGTTGGAGTATAAAAGCAGGGAAGTCCTGCTACACCTGTACAGGGTATTGGCGAGACCACACCTCGAGTACTGCGTACAGTTTTGGTCTCCTTATTTAAGGAAGGAAGTACTTGCATTGGAGGCAGTTCAGAGACGATTCACACGGTTGATTCCTGAGATGGGTTGATTTATGAAGAAAGGTTGAGCAGGTTGGGCCTATACTCATTAGAATTTAGAAAAATGAGGTGTGATCTTATTGAAACATATAAAATACTGAGGGGGCTCGACAAGGTAGATGCAGAGAGGATGTTTCCCATCATGGGGATATCTAGAACTCGGGGGCATAGTTTCAGAATAAAGAGTCGCCCTTTTAGAACTGAGATGAGGAGGAATTTCTTCACTGAGGGTCGTAAATCTGTGGAATTCTCTGCCCCAGAGAGCCGTGGAGGCTGGGTCATTAAATACATTTAAGGTGGAGATAGACAGGTTTTTACAAGATAAGGGAGTGAAGGGTTATGGGGAGCGGACAGGGAAGTGGCTTTGAGCCCAAGATCTGCCATAATCTTATTGAATGACGGGGCAGGCTTGAGGGGCCAAGTGGCCTATTCCTGCTCCCATTTCTTATGTTCTAATACATGCAGCCCAAGGCCTCCTTAACTGCAGAAACTGCTTGAATGCTTACTCACAGGTTTCTCAAGCAGCATGACTGATTTTTTCAGTAATATCATCTGTTCCGTTTTTAAAAAGAGTTTAGATTCCTGCAGCCTATAACGATACACGTTGGGATCGCCTCAATGTTGGTTAGATTTGAACTCGAGTGCCAGAGGTGAAAGAACAGCATGATAGTACACTGCACCGTCCAGTGACGAATATTTGAATGGCCCCGCCTTTTCTTTTTCGACACTACCCCTGTTGAAATGTCTCCTTCCAACAGTCTCAGCTCTCATTGCCACTATGAATAATATCCACTTGCTAAATGTACATCTTGCACCTGTAATGTATAACCTGTAAGGGGGGGGGAACTACTTTTTACAGCTCATGTATACTGTAGTACCGGCAGTGACCACATCTGTATATAGCACTGAGTAGTAATCTGTACAGGCAGTTCCAGTGTGAGCCACGTTTAGTAAACACCTGTTGTACCGTTTCTCCTGCAGTCTGCGTCTTATTATACACGGACACAACATTGGCGACAAGGCAAGTTCGAACCTACCTGCAACTCTGCATCACCTCCCAGGGATTCGTTCCTGGAGATCAGTGGATTGGAGGTCAAGGCCAGAGACTCGGGCGTCGACCACGGGCAACCGCCCAGTCATCCAGCAGAGACTCGAGAATTGCGGGGGAGGCTGTCGAGAGCCAGGCTTGGCTTTCCAGTCGAGGTGGTCCAGCGAAACGGGCTGGCAACAGGTAGTGCGCAGACCCTTCCCGGACAGCGGCGGGCTAGAGCCCGACCGAGCGGCACAGCAAAGGGCCGAGCAGCGTCGACGGGGGAAGAGAGAGAGAGAGAGAGAGGGCAGAGCGCACAGGGCACAGCCGGTGTTCAGGGGCCGAGCAGCGTCGAAGACAGGGAGAGAGAGACGCGCAGAAACCCGCGAGGCACCGCCATTGTAATGAGGACCGCTGAGAGCGGCGTTGGCAGCAGCGCAGGAGAAGCGTGCGAAACCTACAGGGCGCCGCCATTGCCACGAGAACCACCAGGAGCGGCGTTGGCAGCAGCGGGGGAGGAAGACAAGCGCGGGAGACGCCATTTTAAGCCATTGGGAGACGCCATTTTAAACCACACCCAAAATGCCGAAGAGTGGCAGTATCACCGCATTTGACAATGAAGTCGAAGATTGGACTACATATGTCGAACGAATAGAGGTGTACTGCAAGGCAAATGAGGTATCAGATGACAAGAAAGCGTCGGTATTGTTAAATTTAATGGGTGCAAAGACGTATGGTTTATTACGAAATCTAGTAACCCCAACGAAGCCAATCGAAAAGAGTTTTGAAGACATAGTAACGATACTACAGGAACATTTAAACCCCACACCGCTGCCGATAGCAGAAAGATTCAAGTTTCACAAACGGAACCAGCATAAGGATGAAAGCAATGCTGATTATTTAACAGAACTGCGCAAACTATCGAAACACTGCCAGTTTGGAGCGGGACTGGCAGATACCTTAAGGGACAAGTTTGTGTGTGGGCTTCAAAGTGAAGGAACCCAGAAACAGCTTATATCTGAAAAGGACCTTACGCTGGAAAAGGCTTTCAGCATTGCGGTATCATATGAAGCAGCAGCACGGGGCGCTGCAGAGATACAACAGAGACCGCAAGAATATGGTGCAAACGAAATGTCATATGGAACAGAGAAGTGCTATCGCTGCGGCAGAACAACACACGACCAGAATGATTGCTGGTTCAAAGACAAAAAGTGTGCAGACAGTGTGGAAAAGTAGGACACATAGCACGAGTCTGCAGGTCGGGAAAGAAAACCAGCAATAAGAAACCTACCAAAGGAAAGTACAAGAAGGTACATAAGATGACGGAGAATAGTTCAGACGAACAAAAGAGTGATAACGACTCCGAAAGCAGGGAACCGAGTTGTCTGAAACTACATAATGTGATCACAACGGAGGATCACCAAACCATTTGGGTCATTCTCAAGATAGCAGGAGTTCAGGTAAAGATGGAATTGGACACAGGATCAGCCCTAACAGTCATAAACCAACGGGACTACGAGCGGCTATTCTCACACATACCCTTGAGAGACACAAAAATTATTTTGAAGCCGTACACAGGGCAAAAAGTCTACCCCAAAGGAAAAATAAGGGTGACCGTTATATATAACGGTAAGGAAACACCAAAACTAGACCTGTATGTATTGCAAGATGGAGGACCACCATTACTGGGACGTGAATGGACCCGGAAAATACAACTGGATTGGCATTCCATACAGGCACTGACTGCGGCTGACAAAAAGGATGATGACGTCACACCTGGGCGACTGTCAAAGATCCTAACTGACGCAAAAGAAGTGTTCCAGCAAGGTCTCGGAACACTAAAAGGCATGACAGCGACGATTAAAATTGAAGAAAACGCAAGCCCAAAATTTTTTTTAAGGGCAGACCGGTACCTTATGCAATCCGCCCAGCCGTCGAAGCAGAGCTGGAGAGTCTGGAACGTTCAGGTGTACTGTCCAAGGTAGACTGGAGCGAGTGGGCTACACCCATCGTCCCGGTGATGAAGAAGTTGTTGAGCAGCACGCCTGGGGAACCAAGGAAGGTTCGCATCTGTGGGGACTTTAAGGTAACAGTGAACCCGGTCCTTCACACCGTACAATATCCACTTCCGCGGATTGAAGATATTTTCGCCTCGCTATCTGGAGGGAAACGCTTCACTAAGATTGATCTGGCCCAGGCGTATCTGCAAATGGAGGTAGAAGAAGCATCAAAAAAATACCTCACAATCAACACCCATAAAGGTCTCTACCAATACAACCGGCTGGTATTCGGGGTAGCATCAGCTCCGGCTATTTGGCAGAGGGCAATGGAACAAGTCCTGCAAGGGATCCCAGGGACCCAGTGTTATTTGGACGACATCCTGGTCACGGGCGAAAATGACAGTGATCACCTTGCCAACCTGGAGCAGGTGCTCACTAGATTGCAGGAATATGGGCTCCGAGCTAACCGCCCCAAATGCGAGTTTTTTAGAAGACAGATCTCGTATTGTGGCCATGTTATCGATAAAGAGGGGTTACATAAGTCCCCAGAGAAGATTGAGGCAGTAGTCAAGGCTCCAGCACCGGAAAATGTGTCACAACTGAGGTCGTTCCTCGAGCTGGTAAACTACTACCATAAGTTCTTGCCAAATTTGTCTACAATACTACACCCACTGAACACCCTACTGCAAACTGGGGTGCCATGGAAGTGGAGTGATGAATGTAGACGAGCTTTCCAGAAGAGCAAAACACTAATCACATCGAAAGAGGTATTGGCCCATTACAACCCAGCATTACCAATTCGGTTGCCATGTGATGCGTCACCCTACGGCATTGGAGCGGTGCTGTCGCACAAATTCTCGGACGGCTCAGAGAGGCCAATAGCCTTTGCGTCACGATCACTCACCTCAGCCGAGCGTAACTACGCCCAGATTGACAGGGAGGCCCTCAGCCTAGTGTGGGGAGTGAAAAAGTTCAATCACTATCTGCACGGGCAGAAATTCACCTTGCTGACTGATCACCAGCCTCTTGTCTCCATTTTTAATCCGAAGAAGGGCGTTCCGGTGATGACTGCGCAATGACTACAAAGATGGTCACTTTTTCTAGGGGCGCACCACTATGAGATTGAATATAAGGGCACGAAACAACATGGAAATGCTGATGGGCTATCACGCCTGCCACTGCCTACTGCAGAGGAAGCACCAGCAGTGGATCCTGTCGAAATATTCCATTCGACTATAGTTGAATACCTACTGGTAACTAACACTTGTATCGAAAAGGAAACCCGAAATGACCCGACACTGTCTCGGGTATATGATTTGACGGTGAAGGGATGGCCAGCACATGGCGACTCACTGTTGCCAGCATTCTCGACAAGAAGAGAACAGCTGTCAGTGTGCCGGGTGTGATGAAATAACTCTGTTCTGATATTTGTACTTGTACTTGTAATGTCTGGAATGTTCCACCGGGGGGAACCACTAATGCTCCTCCCTGGCCCCGCCCCTCTTCTGGTATGTTGTACCAAGGGCTCGGTCGATGATGAACTCTGTTAACTCTGCCATGATTCTTACTTAATAAAAGCCTTCAGTCTTAAACTTTAACTTCACGGATTCGGACAGTTATTTGGCACATCACCGGGGGACCCTGATGTGTGGATCCCGAGTGGTAATTCCACCCAAGTTAAGGGATAGAGTGCTCAATGAGCTTCATGAGGGTCATCTGGGAGGGGTAAAAATGAAAAGCCTAGCCAGGGCTTGTGTGGTGGCCGGGAATCGATAAACAAATCGAGGACCTGACCAAGAGCTGCTCAGGCTGCCAGAAAGTCCAAAATGCACCACCACAGGCCCCTCTACACCCGTGGGAGTGGCCCTCATCTCCATGGCAACGGTGCATATTGATTTTGCTGGTCCATTCATGGACTCAATGTTTTTAATAGCCGTGGATGCGCACTCAAAATGGCCTGAGGTCATCAAAATGTCCTCCACCACCACGGAGAAAACTATTGCAGTCCTACGGACCATTTTTGCCAGGAATGGCTTGCCAGAATAGATTTGCTCCGATAACGGACCACAGTTTGTGTCCGAAGAGTTCCGGAGGTTCTTGAAAAAGAATGGGGTAAGGTATTACACATCCGCCCTGTATCATCCAGCCACAAATGGATTGGTTGAGAGGTTCGTACAAACCTTTAAGAAGGCAATAAAGGCTATGTACAATGACAACATTCTGCTGCAGCACAAGTTGGACAATTTCCTGTTCGCCTACCGGAATGCGACACATGCAGTCACCAGCCAGGCCCCAGCCATGATGTTCTTTAACCGAAGGTTAAGATCTCGCCTGGATTTGCTCAGACCAAACGTACGAAGAGATGTTGAGAGTAAGCAATTCCAGCACATCCATGAGAAGCCAACAAGGAGCTTCAATGCAGGGCAACCAGTCTTGGCCCGCGACTACCGAACAGAAAAATGGCAGCCAGGAACGATATGCACACGGCAGGGCCCACTAATGTACACACTGGACGTTGGGGAGAGCATCGTGAGACGCCATGCTGATCAGATCCTAGAGTCACAGGAACAAGTCAACCCCATGCCTCGCCCATACGTACCTGGTGATGAACACTACGTACAGGTCGCATCTACCCCAGAAACAGTAGCATCGGAAGCTGATGAACCGACGACAGGGGGCCAGAATCGCCTCCGCACCAAGAGCAAGACACTCGGGAAAGGCGCTATCCAGAAAGGATCAGGAGGCCTCCCCAAAGACTGAATATATAAATAGACTATTTTCAGCTAATGTTGCATGTTAAAAGTGTTCATTGTAATTAGTTTGATATTTAATTGTTAAATGAGTGTTATGGTACTGTTAATCTAAAAGGGGAGGAATTGTAATGTATATACCTTTAAGGGGGGGGAACTGCTTTTTACAGCTCATGTATACTGTAGTACCGGCAGTGACCACACCTGTAGATAGCACTGAGGAGTAATCTGTACAGGCAGTTCCAGTGTGAGCCATGTTTAGTAAACACCTGTTGTACTGTTTCTCCTGCACTCTGTGTCTTATTATACACGGACACAACAGCACCCAGCCGCTTTGAGAATGGAGCTAGTAAGAGAAGCACAGTCTAATGTTTAAAGCTGAATGTTAACCCACATAGTTTTTTTTTAGCCCCAACTGGATAATGCTCTCAACAGTTTTGGTCGGAGAGAAAACAAAATCAATCACATTAACAAGAAAGTTTGACAAGGATTTTCTGCTGCTGAGTTTGTGGCCATATATTCCCATTAACTCGACGAGTGTAAAACAGTCGAGTTATATACTCTAAAATCCGGTTGGTCTCCCCAATGTCAGATTGGTGAACGCTTTGCGGAACACCTCCGTTCAGTCCGTAAGCGTGACCCCGAGCTTCCGGTTGTCTGTCACTTTAATTCTCCGCTCCACTCCTACACTAATCTCTCTGTCCTCGGCCTCTTACACTGCTCCAATGAAGCTCAAGGAACAGCACCTCATCTTTCGATTAGGCACTTTACAGCCTTCTGGACTTAACATTGAGTTCAACAATTTCAGACTGTAACCTCGTCCCCTATATTTTGTTTTTTCCCCCCCCTTTTCTCACATGGCAGCTGTTGATGATTCTGCCATCACCATTTGCACGTCATCTAGCGTCATCATTTGTTTCTTAACTTGTTCCATTACCTCTCCTTTTGCCTTGCACCATCATCCCTTTTGTCAGTCAATCTCTCCTGCCTTCCAGCCTATCACAGTCCCTCCCTTTGTTCTTCCCTCCCCTCCTCCCTGTCTCTGCACTTGCTTAAAAATCTGCTGCATCTCTAACCTTATCCCCTTTTAACGAAGGGTCCTCGACCCGAAACGTTGACTCGGTTTCTCTCACCTCTGTGCCGTCTGACCTGCTGAGTGTTTCCAGCATTTTTTGTTATTACTCTAAAATCATATTAGTGTAAAACCTCCCACTGCGCGGCTTTCGTATTCTCTGTGACGAAAAGCAGAGGAAACAAGCAAGTGTAAAAGATGAACCAAAACCTCCTGCTGATTTCAACTAGGGTACATGTCAGCAAATAATTTAATAACGCTCACCGCATGAACTGGCTCAGGCAACCAATACTACAAAGGCTGGGGAGAATTGCAAAATTGCATTCAGTTTAGGTTATCCCAAATAGAGCGGAATGCAATCTCCACAGGGGTGAAATGTAAGTATGGCTTTGCAATGGAAGTCTAACATCAGTCCACCCAGTGCTAGGTTACAAACACTTTCCAAAACCTTCTATTGACAGAAGATTCATCCAAGTGTCCATGTTTCTGGGAAGCTTTCCACACAGTTGCAATTCCATTCAAAGGAACTTCCCCGAGAACATGTGTGTAAGCAGTTAAACAGCTCTGGCTGTGTAGTCTTTATAGTCACACATGACAAACGTACATATCACAAATTACACTCCACAACATTACCACAAGCTCTAGTTGTAGATACATACATACATATAATAAAAATCACACAGTAAATATCTTACATCTGCGCACACTTCCGTCCACTGCAAACTTCTGTGCCCACCTTTAGAAAGTAAACGGCCTATGTAAACTTATCATGCTGTGCTTAAACCTCCCATCAGTGGTCGTGTTGTAGCTCCTCGGTTTCGCATCTCCCAGCTGCTCAGCCTATACTGCAAAAAAAAACTCCTATGCTATTTAACTATGAAGTTTATTACGTCAAAATAACAAATATATCTGCATGCACTAACTGTTAGGAACTATTGGAATAGGAGGCGGCCATTCAGCCCTGCTCCACCATTCAATTCAATCATGGGTGATCTGCTCAACTCCATATCCTTTGATAATCTTACCTAAAACAAAATCTATCTACTTGTCTCTGTCTTGAAAGCTCCAATTGTCCCAGCATCCACCGCCTTTGCGAGGGGAAGGCTTCTAAATTTCTACTACCCTTTGTGTGAAAAAGTGCTTCCTGATTTCACACCTGAACGGCCTAGCTCTAATTTTAAGATTATGTCCCCTTATTCTTGATTCCTCCACCAGAGGAAATAGTTTCACCATATGTATCCCATCAAATCATTTAAACATTTTAAACGCCTCGATCAGAGAGCGAGAGAGGTGTGGCGGGGCGGTGTTAGAGAGAGAGAGGTGGTTCATTACGAAGCCCTGAAATGCCAAGAGAGGACCATAAAGAAGAATACCCTCAGTCAACTAGTCCTGGGACTCAGTGAAGTAACTACTAACACTACTAACAATAACCAGCCCCAGGACAGTGACAGCGTAACACAAAGAATTCGACCCAACACAATCGTCGCTAAGCAAAAGGAAAAATATGTCATATTGGGCAGAAACAACAAAAACCCAAAGCAAACTCAATTGCTACTTGGCCCTAAACAAACAATACAACATGGCTGATTACCTGACCATGGTAAAGGATAGCAAACTGAGAAAAACCTTGACAATGTGCAGACTTAGTGAACATAGCCTGGCGATCGAAAAAGGTAGACACAGGCAGACCCGGCTACCAAGAGAGGACAGGATATGCTCTCACTGCAGTCAGGGAGTGGTGGAGACAGAGATGCACTTCCTCACAGCTTGTAGAAAATATCAGGGCATAAGGGAGAATTTCTACCCAAAATTCACAAAAATATGCCCAGAATTCAGAAATTTGAATGCCGACCAAAAACTCCCATACCTACTAGGGGAAGAGAGAAATTGTGTAACCTTAGCGGCACACTGTTACAGCTTGCCATAAACAGAGGGACAACCACTAAATATAAGAAAAGAGTATATACAAACTATATGAATGTATATTTATACACTCAGGGATATATCTGTTTATACACTATGGATAGATCTGTATTTTTGTGTACAACCATGAATGTTTTCCGATGCTTTGGCAACATAAGATGTACCTTGTCATGCCAATAAAGCGATTTGAATTGAAAAAATTGAATTGTTAGAGGGGCTCAAGACAGAGAAAGGGAAAGAAAGAGAGAGGAAAGGAGGTAGAAAGGGTAGACGGTAGGAGGAGAGAGCCGAGGGTAGGTAAAGAAAGGAGGGGGGGTACAAAGAGGAGGGGCTAAAGAGACAGAAAAATATAGATACTGTAGATAGCGGTAGAGCGTGCGCACAGGGGCTGGAGTTGAAAAGGGGTTTTGGAAAGTGTCAGTAACCTAGAACTAGGTGGAATGATGCTAGACATCCATTGCAAAGCCCTGTGGAGATTGCATTCTGTTCTATTTGGGCTAACCTAAACTGAATGCAGTTTTGCAATTCTCCCCAGCCTTTGTAGTATTGGTTGCCTGAGCCAGTTCATGCGGTGAGCGTTATTAAATTATTTGCTGACATGTACCCTAGTTGAAAAGGGTCGAGACAGAGAACGTGTACACGGGGGTATGGTTTGATAGAGACAGGGGTGGTTTGAGAGAGGTGGGTCGAGTGAGAAAGAGGGGTGGGTTAAATTGGAAAGAGACTAAGAACAGACAGAGAAAGGCAGACAGGAAACGTCATTCCTCATTTTTTTTTATATATAAAGGAAAAGTAGAATTTTGAAGGGAAACAAAGCCTCTGAGGGACACATATAGGAAGAGAGTGTAAATGGAGGAGGGAATCTGGCTGAGCTTCTGGGGGGTTTGCTGTCCTCTTACCACTGGCCCTCGTGGAGAGCATGAGAATTGGGGTGGGAAGAGTGGGTGGAGGATAAAGGTTGAATGATAGTGGAGCAAGGGGAGAGGAAAATACAGAGATTCAGCAGGTTGATCAAAGAGGAAGAGTTAGGGATGGTAAAGGAGGAGTGATGGGAAGAGGAAGGAGGAGTGATGGGAAGATGAAATAGGGACACGATGGACGGAAGGAGGTGGCGGGGGGGGGGGAGCATGAATGAATGGGGAAGGGAATGGGAAGGAAGCTGCTGAGTACCATGTTTTCCCACAACCCCCACCTCGAATGCAGCCTGCAGCCTTGGTGCTCCTTTCATCACCTACTACCAAAAAGAAAAGAAGAATCAGTAGAGGACAGAGAGAGAAGAAAAAGAAAACTTAAGCAGAGAAAAACAGAAGATGAAAAAGGAGACCGAAGCAGAAAGAAACAGCAACAGTAAGACATCTGAGGCAGGTAAGAGAGTGACCATATTCTTTGACTTACTATGTACACTGCCATGGGAGATCGATTACTTAAGCATTTAAAACCTTACTCTGTGTGTGTGCTTGCTGTCAACTTCTTCCATTGGTAATCAATATGTCCACGTTGATAATAGGAAGTACCAACAGCAGCAACAATTTGCATTTATTTAACACCTTTAATGTAGTAAAACATCCCAAGGTGCTTCACAGGAGCATTTTCAAATAAAATGTGACACCGAGCCACACAAGGAGATATTAGGACAGGAAGAGGTAAGTTTTAAGGAGCATATTAAAGGGAGGGAGAGAGAGGGGTAGAGAGAGAGAGAGAGAGAGAGAGAGAGAGAGAGAGAGAGAGAGAGGCGGAGAGGCTTAGGGAGGGAATTCTACAGCTTAGGGCCCAGCCACCAATGGTGGAGCGATTAAAATCAGGGAAGCGCAAGAGGCCAGAATTGGAGCAGCGCAGAGATGTCGAAGGGTTGTAGGGCTGGAGGAGGTTAGCGAATAGGAGGGGCGAGGCCATTGAGGGATTTGAAAACAAAAGCAGTGCAAACTTGTCACACTATAATGATACCGTCCCTCCACTGGGGATGTTGCAGCTGTAGGAATTTAGAATGGAAAATAAAAATAAGGACAGAATTTATGAATTTAAAATGGAAACTGAATTACATCTACATATGCTGATTGAATTATTCACTACCCTTTAATCTCGCTTCACTTGAAGACTACAGTTTGCCTTGATTCTGTGCAACTCCACGATAGACTAATATTTTACGAACAATATTGTGTCTGCATGCACATCCCGTCCTCCTGTTGTCACACTTTCATGGCAATGTTTTCCCCTTACTACAAATTCCTATGTCCATAGTTATAATGGAAACCACTTGTGAAAACTTGACATATTGTAATCACACAATCTGGTCACTAGGTGGCCGAAATTTCTGGTCTTTCTCTCGTCACTCTGCCACCACGTTTTTTCCTCTTAATCTTCCAGGAGGTTGGCGTTCATTTAAAAAGTTTTTTTTTGTTTAAAATACATATTCTCTTTCAACACTTGCTAAAAAATAAATATCACAAAAAGTAGGCCACTTCACCAGTTGCTTTCCCTCCCCAGAACCCACTCTCTTCTCCTTACCTATCGGCCTCTAGGTATTTAAAAAAAATTTTTAAATCAACACATTTAAATTTTTCCAAACTTAAGTTCTTGTCTGCTGCTCGCTGCCCACCCAGCCCTGTGGTCATATGGCTCCACGCACTACCGTCTTGGCCTATCAAGCAGATTTTCCAGCCTGTCGCCCGAGCCAGTCACAGGCCCATTCTTAACCACTAGGGCAGCCTTTTCCCTCTGTACAGCTGAGCTCGACCACTCCCTGGCACATTATTATTGGTGTTTAATAATCGTGTAGTCAACATCAAGATGAATGGTAAAGCCACGACCTCCTCAGCCCCAGCCCATTGCCATCAGTGCTTACAATTATGTGACTGACACGAGGTGGGCAGTAAACAAGTAGAACTGGCTCTCTGCGACACAGAATCATCTTCAATTACTTCAAAGTGCAGTAAAAGTGGGCAAGTTGTCCAAGATTAAATTTACTTGTTCCATTTGTGTTTTTAGTCACGTCAAATCCACTATGATTTGTTCCTGTTGAAATGTCGTGGTTTCCACATTATACTACAGTATCTCTAAACCCTTTCACAACAGTTTCACATTTTATGTATATCTGATTTTGGTTTCGAAAGATGGGTCCAGGGAACATGTATTTTCACAGAAATAATTTGTATTTTGATTTAAATCCGGTTTTCTTCCAACACAATTTAATTGAATTTCACAGATTGAATCAGCTTGGCCTGGGTGAGGCGTTACCAAAAAGCCTGCCAATTAAAAATTCTATTCTGCAGAGATATCGAGGGGGCTGCTTTCAACTGGCTATCCTTACACTGAAGAAAATAACATGTTTCCTGGTTACTGCACATTATACGGATCCCAATAATGCATAATGGGATTACATGGCAGTAAATAGATTGAGTCCAGATACCACGTGCAAAGCTCTCTGCACTTATAGCCATCACTAGAATGGAGATCATATTACAGCCATCATTCCTGGCCTTGGGTCGGTTTCCAATAACTTAATGCCTGGGAATTCTTTAGATTCATCAGAAACAAATATAGGGCAAATCTCTTTACTCTGCGGCAACACAATGCCTTAACCCCAAAAATCTGGAACATATAACACATCAAGAAAAAGTATTTAGATCATATCAAAACTGGAACATAATAAACAACATTATCTCTACACAGTCTTTTCTTTTTTTAGGTCCAACATCTCTTAGGAATATGTTCAATGATGCATTCTTCACTTGATGGAACAAATCAGTTTATTGTCTGTTACCCATTATTGAAAATAATTTGTAGCCATTAGATCCTCACTGAGGTTGTAAAATGTACAGACCAATACATTTTGCAGATGATCAGAAAAAAGCATCAAGGCTTATTTTGTTCAGAAAGCATTGATCTGCAAATTGAAAGAGAATAAATGGGCGGGGGGGGAAATCACTGTTTTGCTGAACCCTACATTCAAGATCCACTGTAGCGATAGTGGCTTTATTAGCATTTTTCAATTTGCAATCAGGTTATTACTGAAAGATTTGCAATATGTTTTTGTTGTACGATTTTCTTTCTGCCCTTCCACAGATGACCACCTCGCCCTCCATACACATGCACAAAGAAGATATTATTCTATGGGGAGAAACATCAATGATCCTCTACATACAACAGAACCTCCAGCACTCACTCGGTGACAAGAATATCAGCTACTTGATTAGCTTTTAAATAGACTGCAAATAGCCAGTTAGTTTGTAAAAAAAAACCTCTCTTATTTCAGTCATGCTTGATTCGAGTTGACATCTGCATACTTTTGAAATAAGTTGAAGACAATTTATTTCAAAGGCTCCTGGAGTTCCAATAAATAGATAGAGGAATTCACTGGGTATCTCTGCAATATCACATTTAATGCATGAGCACGAGTCAATGTAACCCATCGGTGAGAAAGTCATATGAGTTGCGACGTTCTTTTTTGCAAGTGCGATAAAAATATTCCACAGACACTTTTTTAAATTTCAAAAATATATTTATTCATAAAATTTGTCAAAATGACATTTCAACACTTGGCAAAATACATTAAAATACAATCCAAAAATCATATATATATATAGCACAATTCAGAAGAAAGCAGTACATGGTACTCTATTTACACTTATATTTTTATTAAAACATTTTCTACGTCATACAGCCGAAGGGCGGAAAGGGGGGGGGGTGTTACACTGGTTCCAGCCCCTCAGTGTACAGTGGCAGGAGGGCCTTAAACTGTGGCCCTTCCCCATAGTATTCCAGAGATACTGTTCTTTTTTTTAAATCGCTCTTGCATAGGGAATTTGACTTGTGCTTTGAGTGTTTTAATATTCCCACAGTCATGGGGTAGAATTCACCTCTCAGTCGAAGTGCCTGTTTTCCATATCAAATATGACTGTAAAGGGGATTTAGGTTAAAAGCAACGCAGACTACCAACAGCAAATGTGACAATTGATCGTGGAGCTGTCCCTCAACAGCAACTGGAAAACTTAGATATTAATTGAATGCGAAGCACTAAAGGTGCTTCAAATGCCGTTGCACTAGACTCCAAAATCGGAGCACTGTTTTCTCAAACGAGGTTGTTCGGGAACACAGCTTTTAAATAAAAAGTTAATTATATGCCTTTTTGGTTCATCAGGCATTTAAAAATAATTCAGCTCCTAATTACCCAGTGAGCTAATGAAAAGGAAACAAAAAATGTATTTATTCAGAAAGATAATTATGATCATTGAAATGAAAATAGCGCTAAGTGGATGAAAAATCATTTATTTGCTGGCACAAGTAATTCTGAAAAATTGAGGTTCTACAATTGTAGATTTTAGAGTTGAGAGAGGAATCAAACTGGTCCATTTTCCTTCTCTATCCATTATTGCCTGTTCTTGTAGTTACTGCCATGAGCATCATATATTACAGAAGTTAAGGAATGAGCTTGAACAAAGTTTGTCAAAACACATACTGGGTATGCAGCAAGAGCTTGAGATACCAGTCAGTGATGTAGATCCAGTTAACAACAACATGCATTTATATAGCGCCTTTAATGCAGCAAACTATCCCGGGGTGCTGAACAAGAACGTTACCAATAAAAAAAAAATTCACGCAGAGCTGCAAAAGGAGCCCATCAGGACAGATGATCAAAAGCTTGGTCAAGGGGATAGGTTTTAAGGAGCATCTTAAAGGAGGAGAGACAGGTAGAGAGGCAGAGAATTCCAGAGCTTAGGGCCCAAGCAGCTGAAAGAACGGCCGCCAATGGCGGACCAATTAAAATCAGGGATGCCCAAGAGGCCAGAATTGGAAGAGCGCAAAGATCTTGAAGGGTTGTAGAGCTGGAGGAGGCTATCGAGATAGGGAGGGGCGAGGCCACGGAGGGATTTGAAAGCAAGGATGAGGATTTTAAAATTGAGGCGTTGTTGCAGCTGGAGCCAGTGTAGGTCAGCAAGCACAGGGGTGATGAGTGAATGAGACTTGGTGTGAGTTAGGATACAGGCAGCAGAGTTTTGGATGAGCACAAGTTTATGTAGGGTGGAAGATGGGAGCCCAGCCAGGAGAGCGTTAGAATAGTCAAGTCGCGAGGCAACAAAGGGATGGATGAGTGTTTCAGCAGCAGATGAGCTGAGGCAGGGTCGGACACAGGCCATGTTAGAGGTGGAAGTAGGCAGTCTTGGTGATGGAGCAGATATGTAGTCGGAAGATCATCTCCGGGTCAAACACAACACCAAGGTTGCGAACAGTCTGGCTCAGCTTCAGACAGTTGCCAGGGATGGAAACGGTGGTCAGGGAACAGAGTTTGAGGCGGGGACCAAAGACAATGGCTTCAGTCTTCCCAATATTTAGTTGGAGGAAGTTTCTGCTCATCCAATAGTGGATGTCAGACAAGCAGTGTGACAAATCAGAGACAGTGGAGGCGACAAGAGGTGGTGGTGAGATAGAGCGGAGTGTTAACAGCATACGTGTGGAACCTGATGTGTTTACGGATTATATGGCCAAGGGACAGCATGTAGGTGAGAAATAGAAGGGGGCCAAGGTAATGGTGCAGGAGTGGGAAGAGAAGCCATTGCTGGTGATTCTCTGGCTACAATTCAAAAGATAAGAATGGAATCAGGCAAGGGCAGTTCCACCCAGCTGAATGATAGAAAAAACATTTAATGTTTTGCAAATATCAAAAATAAAATAGCTTTACATTTTTCATGCACAAAATCCAGATTTCTACACACCAGCTTCTCCATGTGTCCTGATCAATATTTATCCCTCAACCATCCTCCCAGATTATCTGGCCATTTATCTTACTGCTGTTCGTGGGACCTCCCTGTGCAAGAATTGGCTGCTGTATTTCCCTATAACAGTGACTACACTTCAAAAGTAATTAATTGACTGCGAAGTGTTTTGGGACATCCTGAGGTTGTGTAAGGTCCTATACGAATGCAAGTTCTTTCCTTCTTTCACTCTTTAATCAGGCCAGTCAGCACAGATGTCTGAACAGCACATCACAAAGAATTATTTGAAGAAACAAGGGAAGATAAAGGAAATGCAATTGATGTGGTATACGGTACGACCTAAGAGACTGATGACAAGCATAATGACATTTGGAATGAAGGGAAATGTGGCCAAATGGAAAGAGAGATAGTTGGAGAGCAGAAAGCAAAGGATTGAGGGGAAAAGGAAGTTTTTGCAGAGTTGAAAGGTATGGTAGTAGTGGTCCACGGGGGTCTATGCTGGCACTGTCCTTATTTGCTATATAGATAAATGATCTGGACTTAGCAATTGAGGTACCAACATCAAAATTTGCTAACGGCACCAAATGAGAAGGTATGGCACATTGTGACAAGATTGAGAGAATTCAGGAGGACATAGACCGATTGGCAGGTAGGTGACAGGGTGGTGCAGAACAATGTGAAGTCGTGCATCTTGAGAGTATGAACAGGGAAAGGAAATACACCATAAGTGGGAAGATTTGAAATGGAGTAGAGCAGAAAGAGGGACTTTGGTAAGCAGATACACAGATCATTAAAAAGTTGCAGTGCAAGTAGAGAAGGCCATTAAGAAGGCAAGCAGAATCTTTGGCGTTGTACCTAGAGTCACAAAATACAAAAGCAAGGAAGGATTGTTGAACAAGTACAATACCTTAGTTAAGTTGCTGCTGGGAGTATGGCGAGATATTTTTGAACATCCCATTTTAGGAAGGCTAGTAATGGGCAAAGGTGCAGGTTCGATTCACTGGGATGAAGAGAGCCTCAAGTACTTGGGGCTTTTTTCACTACAATTGAGAAGATTAAGGAGTGACCTGATAGAAGTCTTCAAGGTTATGATAGGATAGTGACACGATTGTTTCAACTCGTCAGTGAGTCGGTAACTCGTCAGTGAGGTAGTAACAAGACAGCAGAAGCTTATGGTTACCAAAAGAATTAAAGGAGGATAGAAAAAAAAATGCTTTGCTTCAACAATGGTTTAGGGCAAAGAATTTCACCTTATAACCACTTTGCGTAGAATCCATAAATTTGTTAAAAGGGGATTTTTTTTGTTGAAAAAGCGCAATATTAACAGGTATGGGGAGCAAACAGGAGAGGGGTTAGAAAAGGTAGCTCATGTGGGAGCACAGTGTTGTCCATCTGCAAAGTGAAAGGGGTATGGGAAGGAGAAAAGTTCTAAAAAAAAATGAAGGAATTTAAATGCAAATTAGATTATTTAATAAACAATGTGAATACTAGTGCCTTTTTGAAATGTAATGTCATCTTTACCAATGATAGAATGTTGTCAAATTACATCATTTGGGAACAGGTTACATTTTCAAGGTAGTTACCAATTAATATTTTTAGCACAAACTTGAAAAATGATGAATTAAGTTAATCTACCATAAAATGAAAAGCCTCTCTCGAACAGGGTTGCTGATTTGTGTGCAGCAATGCATCCTAGAAAATCTTGGAAAAGTCGCATAAACCAATCCATCATTCAGTTGTTACATGTGGCAGAAGTACAATAAATGTCTCCATTTTAGTTTTTTTTTGCTTTATGTCTGAATCCATCATACATTTCTCTGTTTTAGAACCCAATGTTTATACTTTGTGTTTTATGTGTCTTTTGAGATAAACCAGAAAGAATAAAGAATAAAGCTTTAACTCCTTGATGCGTTCAGGGAAAAAAATCCTTTTGATGGGGTGATCTTGCATTAAAAAAACATTATGTGCTGTGATAAAAGGCAACAGTTAAAAAGATATATGTGCTTCCATCAATCAGATGTTGAAGGATTTTTTTTTTTTTTTTTTTTTTAAATACAAATTTGTCCTCCTTTTCCACAGCAGAATTTTTGACTTTTCTGCTCACTGTGGAATTACAAAATGTCTTCCACTCACCACCCTCCCCCCACCCCCGCCAATTTGAAAAAGTAATTTATGCTCCAGATCTTCTCTCCTCTAACCAAAGGAGAATGCACGGTATTAAGTCGCAGTTCCTTTCAGGGAGATAAGGGGTGACAGAGTGCATGTCCACCCAAGAGTGCAAACAGTGGTCAGAGTAAGTGAACGAAGCAAGCATTAATGACCAATACCATTTGGCAAGTTACTGTTCAGAAACGGCAGTGTGCCCGATGGACAAGGTCACAATTTCAATTACAACTGGCTGTACAAGGCGGCTCCATTCACAGTATTACACCAGTTCTCAAGCAAGATTTGAAAATGAGGACAGAGGGGCAGACCTGCATTTCTGTACTACCTTTCGTGCCCTCAGGACATCCTATCGCACTTCACAATCCAATGCTTTACTTTTGTAGTGCAGTCATTGTCATGCAGCCCAACATGCTGGTTTAACTTGCACATAGCAAGGTCGCACAAACAGAAAATGACTAGTTAATCGGGTTTTTTTTGTCATCTTGGTTGAGGGAATAAACGTTAGCCTGGGCACGAGGAGAACTTTTCTTGGAATTGTGCCATGGAATCTTTTATGTTACACTGAGGCACCAGCTGCCTGTTCAGTTTAATATCTCATCTAAAAGATGGCACTTCCAAAAATGCAGCACTCCCTCATACTGCATTAAAGTGTGAGCCGAGATGATATGCTCAAATTCATAATGAACCTTATACAGAGAGCTAGTGCACAGTCTTTCACCTCCAGGACCTAGATTCAAATCAAGTTTCCATTGACACCTCTCTGTTGGCTATAAGCATCCTACATGAAATAAGTTTGGGCAGTCTCAACACAGTCCTTATTGGAGGTGGATCCATACACTATAACTTTGCACAAATTGGGAGTCAATCGACAAACCACTAAGATGCCTTAATGATTGTTTGGGAAGAGGAAGAATTCAGACCTTGGAGTACTCGGTGTTGACCTGCTGTGCAAAATTTGCGTGATTCCCCTGCAGTAACGTCCTTCATCTTGGAGGAGCAAGAAAATAAAGTCGCCAAAAAATACTATGTGTTAATACAGTTCTTTCCCTCCCTGCCCCCAACCATCTTTAGTTACGATGATGCCAGATCTCCTTAATCAAGCTCAACTACTCTACAAGGAACCGAATGTCACTATCAGATGATGATTTAGCAGATTACAAATCTAGCCAGAACGTTATTGTTGCTGCTAGTCTGGGCCTCTTTATACAAACACTCGTTACAATTCATCACACACTTTATGACCATCATGCACAAAATCTCAATTGTCACATTTTTCATGAATGCCACTGAAAATGTCAACATTTGGATGCTATGCTATTACGTCATTCAACCCCATTTGGAAATTCAAGTTTTTCACACAACAATTAAGTCAAACCTAATTCAAGGTGTAGTGTACGCGTATCAATAACACACGGACTGCAGGAGAACGGTAATAACAGGTGTTTACTGAACAGAGGGTATGCTGGAACTGAAAGTACAGAAGCCTGCTACGGCTTTATATACAGGTGTGGTCACTGCCGGTACTACAGTAATAAAAACAGTTCTCTCTTAAAGGTACATACACAACACAAGGCATTTTTATTTGCATCAGCATTTTATTGCTCATTTACTGATGTGTGGTTGAGCAGTGTTAATTTCTTTCTGCCAAACAGATCAGCATGGAAACAGGATTGACATATACTGATACAGGAACTAATGAAATATATGAAATATTTGATTCGAGACATGACAGAAGATATCATAAGTTGTTCCTGAGTTACTATGTGTACACCTGTTGGGTATCAGCACAGGGATCATTAGGATGCAGCTATAGTCTCTTCTTCTTAGGCAGTCCCTTGGAACCGAGGATGACTTGCTTCCACATTAAAAATGAGTTCAGGTGGCTGATCAGTCCAATGCGGGACCTACAGTCTCGGTCACATGTGGGGCAGACGATGGTTGAAGGGGCGGGTTGACGTGCGCTCCTTGTGCTTGCTCCCGGCGAAGAGACTCGAGGTGTTCGGCGCCTTCCCGGATGGTTCTCCTCCGCTTTGTGCGGTCTTGGACCAGGGATTCCCAGGTGTCGGTGGGGATGTTACACTTTTTCAAGGTGTCCTTGAAGCGTTACCCCTGCCCACCTGGCGCTCTCTTTACGTGTCGGAGCTCTGAATAGAGCGCTTGTTTTGGGAGTCTCTTATCGGGCATGCTGATGATGTGACCCATCCATCGGAGCTAATCGAGTGTGGTCAAAGCTTCCATACTGGGGATGTTGGCCTGAGCAAGAACACCAACGTTGGTGCGCCTATCCTGCCAATGGATTTGCAGGATCTTGCGGAGGCAGCATTGGTGGTACCTCTCCAGTGCTTTGAGGTGCCTGCTGTACATGATCCATGTCTCTGAGGCATACAGGAGGGCGGGTATCACTACTGCTCTGTAGACCATGAGCATGGTGCTGAGTTTGAGGTCCTGGTCTTCAAACACCCTCTTCCTCAGGCGATGTCTGCCCTTGTTGACAGTAGGCTCCCGAGGTATGGAAAGTGGTCCACGTTGTCCAAGGCCTTGTTGTGGATTTTGATAATCGGGGGGCAGTACTGTGTGGTGTGGTGGGGGCAGGTTGGTAGAGGACCTTTGTCTTACGGATGTTTAGTGTAAGGCCTATGTTCTCGTACGCTTCGGTGAAGGTGTTGACGATGGTTTGGAGTTCGACCTCCGAGTGTGCGCAGACGCAAGCGTCGTCTGCATACTGTAATTCGACGTCAGAGGATGGGACGACCTTGGATCTGGACTGGAGGTTGTACAATTTCCCGTTTGTTTTGTAAATTAGCTCCACTCCAGTGGGGAGTTTACTGAGGGCGAGATGGAGCATTGCAGCAAGGAAGCTCGAGAAGAGCGTTGGTGCGATGACACAGTCTTGCTTGACCCCGGTCCGAAAATGAATTGGGTTTGTGGTGGAACCGTTGGTCAGGATCCCGGCAGCTATAGTACCAATTTTAAGTCACTATGATGTGTTTGCCACTTAGCTGTGATGCCAAAAACTGACCACATAACACCAGTGTCAGGTCCTGATCGGAGTGCAGAATGCAAAGCCCTCGTGGAGGATGTCTCATACCACTTTGGCTCAATACCATAGAGTATAATGCGCAGTGCCTAGCCAGATTTTAAAAAGTGCACAAGGGATCCACTGGACCTCTTGCGCACCTGATACACTTAAGCAGATTTTTTTGTCCTTCTTCTTAGTGTACACGCCCACTTACACTCTCAAAACTGCACAATTTACCAGATGGGGAACAGATTCCTGATGAACAGTATAAATCAAACATGTTGCCACTTGCAAATCAGTTCGACAGCTATTCATCCCAAGATGAACAGTACAACTGCACCCTCTGATTACTGTTTTCTTGATCCTGTGAAAGTAATTCAACCTCCATGTACAAACAAGATATTACCATCATCCTATGGGTGGGGGGTTGGAGATATATTGGAAGTAAAAATCACCCGCAGATACGAAACTCATTACAGTATTATTGTTTTGCTCAGATGTTGGTTCCTAGTTTGTAGAAGGCCTCATTCTTTGGTTGAAAACAGTACGGAGAGCTCAAAAGCAATGTTACATACACATATAAGGAAAGGACAGGTAGATCAAATATTCTACGCTGCTGCAACTAAACCCTCAGCACTTTACAGTGAAATGAGCAATCTACTCCCCAATTACTGTTGGAAATGTGGAGGACAAGACTTTGTACTCCATATTTTTTGTATGTGTCAAGTCTTGAAGGATCTTTGGATCCAAGTGGCACAGATAACAAGCCAGATTATTGGACTCATCATTCCATGAGTTCGAATACACTCCAAAATGGGATGCATTTTTAAAACGTTGACATTGCTGGAATCAGAAAAAATTACAACATACCTGGATCAAGGTGTCTCTAATATCACTGAAATCTAATCTTTGAATAACAAGTGCAAAGGATTGACTTTCTGTTCCCTTGTTTAATTTTCCAAACTATATGCAATAGGTAATTTATTTTGAAGATTCCCTTGCTACTGTTTCTTTAAGCTGAATTTATATGAAGACTATTTGTGGAATACAATGAACTGTTTGCAGGCCAGAAGTATATTACCAACTGCACAATGGTCAAGGTCACCAAGATCACGAGCTAAGGAGCCCGGCAGCTGTGTGCTGGGCACATGTACTGATTTCTACTCGAGTGGCTAATTTGCCATGTTGGGAGGGAGCCTGTGAGGTGAGCCACATTCTTACAAAAGTTAGCAACATTGAAAATTAATTTTATAAACTCCAAGACTGTGCACTTTTAAAACACAGATCAGACTCCTGAATTATATTAAAAAGCAAAATACTGCGGATGCTGGAAATCTGAAACACATACAGAGAATGCTGGAAATACTCAGCAGCTCAGGCAGCATCTGTGGAGAGAGAAACAGAGATAACGTTTCAGGTCGATGATCTTTTGTCAGATCTGGAAAAAGTTGAGATGCAAGAGATTTTAAGAAAGTACAGAGCCAGAGAAAAGGGGGAGGGGAGGAGAGGAAAGAACAAAAAGGGAAGGTCTGTGATAGGGTGGAAGGCAGCAGAGATTAAATGACAAAAGGTATGATGGTACAAAGAAAAAGGAGATGGTAACAGGACAAGTAAAGAAACAAAAGATGAGTCTAGATGAAGCGTAAATGGGAATGGCAGAATCATCAACAGCTGCCATGTGAAAAGATAGGGCAGAGGATATGATCTGAAATTGTTGAACTTGATGTTGAGTCCAGGAGGCTGTAAAGTGCCTAATCAAAAAATGAGGTGCGGTCTCTCAAGCTTACATTGCGCTTCATTGGAACAGTGCAAGAGGCCAAGGACGGAAAGATCAGGGTGGGAGTGGAGCGGAGAATTAAAGTGACAGATGACCGGAAGCTCAAGGTCACCCTTACGGACTGAACGGAGGTGTTCCGCAAAGCGGTCACAATCTGCATTTGGTCTCCCCAATGTAGAGGAGACCACATCATGAGCAGCGAATACAGTATACTAGATTGCAAGAAGTACAAGTAAATCGCTGGTTCACCTAGAAGCAGTGTTTGGGGCCCTGGACAGTGGGAAGGGAGGAGGTAAAAGGGCATGTGTTGCATCTCCTGCGCTTGCACGGGAAGGTGCCATGGGGAGGGGAGGGGCTGTTGGGAGTGGACCAGGGTGTCGCAGAGGGAGCGGTCCCTTCGGAATGCTGAAGAGGGGGGTGGGGGGGGGGTGATGTGTTTGGTGATGGGATCACGCTGGAGGTGGTGGAAATGGCAGAGGATGATCCGTTGAATCATACTTTTGTCATTTAAACACTCCTGCCTTCCACCCTTCCCTTTTGTTCTTTCCTCCCTTCCCCCCTTTCTCTGACCCTGTACTTTCTTGAAACCTGTTACATCTCTAACTTTTCCCAGTTCTGACAAAAGGTCATTGACCTGAAACGTTAACTCTGTTTCTCTCTCCACAGATGCTGCCTGACCTGTTGAGTATTTCCAGCATTCTTGGTTTTTATTGCTGAATTATATTATCACTTTCACGTCGATACACACCCAAACTGTTTTGCATCCATGTGGCAGTACAACTGCTGTCTTAATCAGAGTGGAAGAGAATTATAATATGGCATAGTCTGACAATGGAGTGTGTTCACTTTCTACCGGGAGTATAACAAGTGTACAAAGTTCTTCAGAAGTCATCTAGGTTCCTGACTATCATTTAAATTAGAACAGACTGGAAACAATATCAGGCATAACAACATTTTGTATCTAAATGTAGTAGTTCCGTGACTAACAATCTCCAACTTGAAGTGGACAGTGAAATAGTGACAACAAAACTGTTTAAATGGGAAGAATAACTAAAAGGGGGTGCGCAATGTCATTCTGATCTGTTTGGCAAACAAAATAAAATCTATTTTTCCGTGGTGCAACATCTGTGCCTAAATATCAGATTTCACAATAAAATAATTTCCCTAACTCCAATCTCAATGATCTTGGTCATAAACTTGCCTTGGTACTCCGATCTGTTCTACCATTGCAACCGACATCAGACTTTCATCTCTGCCAGATGTGTTACATTCTCTCCCTGGACACCAACACCTCTGGTCACTATAATATTCCTCCATTGTTCTCAAGATACATACCTCAACTCAAAAAAGTATCCCTGTCTCTTCAATCACTCTTAATCCCAGTCTTCCTTCCTTTGCCCTTATTCACTCTATTCCGCTTAACCTTCAAAGTCCTCCCCCTCAAATCTAAAGTTATGGAAACTACTTTTAAATCTCAAGTTAGCCATCATCCATGGTTTTTGGACTAATCCACGATCACCAGTTTGGTTTTCGGCATGGACTTTACGGATAGTCAACTTTTTGGCCTACTTTAGGCACATCTGAAATTTTGCTCTTGAAGACTTTGGTTAATCATCTATCATCACCCTAAACATCTCCGAAGCTGTGATGGTGTCTTAGAAGCACATGGTACCAGACCCTATCACATGGCCTCCCATGGCTATGAAATTTCCTCTCAAAAGCACTCCATCTGTGCTGTAGTTAATGATTCAACCTCCAATTGTTCTTCAATTAATTCATGGGTTCCCAGGGTTCTGTCCTCTCTCCGACACACTTCCTTCTTCCGTTCAATGACCTCCACATATCATTCAACCTCATCCACTCTTGCCGATGATCCCACTCTACATTCAGTAACTTCCTTCCACTTGCACGCCCTCAGTGCAAACAACTGCCAGATGCCTTGTAGCGTAATGGCTGAACCACTGCCTCCTAATTTCCTCCATGCCCTTTAATAGCTCAGTGACACACAATCTTCAAAGACACAGCTTCTCTGTGACTGTTTAATGAGTGTCCGGTGGAACGACTATAGCTGACATTTGCATTTTTTGTTTTCCTTGTAAGAAAAATACATTCGAAACACTAGAAGCAAAGTGTAAAAAACATTTCCGAATATTTTTATGGGGCACAAAGCATTTCTAATGTTTCACCTATGGCAGTTTTTACTTGTTAGATAAATAATGAATAATTTAGCAGGACAGAGTTTAAAGTAAGCATCGGTCCTCGACCCATGGGACCTCTCTTCAGTGATTCAGCGTCAGTGTTAATTCAATTCACGTGAGAAACATGCAAATTCTATTTACTTTAATCTTCTGATGTTTGATGTTCAGCCCCCATCAGAAATACTTAGTATTTAGTCATTATTGAATATTTTGGATTCTTCATTCACACTGTTTTATTTACAAAATAAAAGGAAGTCTCAAATCAGAAGGAAAGGCACAATGAACCTCACAGAATCGGACGTGTTGGTTTGCCATCTCGGCTATGATTGAGGTAACATGTGAGAGCGAGAGGAGCACAAAAATGGGCAAACAGCCGACAAGGACGATTCATTTTAAATATTTACAAAGTTACAGTTAAACTAATTTCTATGTGGTTCAGTTTATGCAATTGAACATGGTAAATCACACAGCAAATCTTTGAAGATTAACCACCTGAATCTTTTTTTTTTTTTTAAAAAGGAGATTGTGACAAGGAAGAAGACAGGAACGTGTCAATTCAAAATGCAAGATTTATTTTAAGCCCAGTTGGATTTAAGACATCAGACAAGTCATGAATGCAAGGTCCAAGTACACTGTTTTGACTGTGTGCATTCGGTACAAGTACAGCACTGTATTGGCAACAAAGACAATCATGATGATGGAAAAAGGTAATGCAAGTAAGTGATCACATTTAAATTAGAAACAAATACGATTTAGGTCATCCAATTCTGTGGTGGCCCAGTGAGTACACAGAGAAAACCTAATTTCTATGGCAGACAAGTGGGATTATTATCGATCTGTCCTTCCAAAAAGACTTGCTGGTCTAGGCAATCGATGCACTCAAAACATCCAGGTTTTGGATGGTCATCCATCCCTGTTACTTGCTTTTGAAATGCAATGTAAAGTAATTCCACTTCAGAAGTGCGACATCTGAAGCTTGTGCTTCAAGGATGAAGAAGGGGTCCAAGTCACAGGTGCAAAACAATTCTAGGAAGCAAAGTTATGTATAGAAATAATTTTGGTCCAATATATTCAAACATATGTTATGCTTGCACTGCCCGCAGCATTAGGTAGGTATATGATTTTGTGAAGGAACACGGCGATTACAGTTCTCAAAATAGAAGTAAAACTCAGCAAAATAGATTCAAATAATGTTTTGGCTGATGCATCATTTTGGTCAGCATAATCAGCTTTACAACTGTATGAGATTGAATGAAGTTTAAGGTGTGGATTTTGCAGCTTTGGAACATGCTGACCTAGATTTCTGTAAATGCGAAAACAAAGCCCCTGTGGCATCTAATGTACCAGCATAAAATCCAGCATTTTGGTTAATTGTGAAGGAGTTTACAAATTCACACTACTCAGGAAGATTGGGGGTCAGTGTCTTTATACACCTCAAATGTAACTGTTCAGCCAAACCTTGCTTTGGCTAGTCTCTTGACATTGCACCACATGATTCCATCATTACAACACCAACAATGCATTATTTATTACTTAAGCATTGAATTTTACAGGATGTGCAGCCACATTACTATGCCAAAGAACAACTAAAAGGAAAGCATTAAAAATATTCTGCTTAACTGAGATACAGAAGATAAAGCCTTATTCGATCTTTTCTAGACCGTAAATTCGGTACCTATTGCCCGGTCGAGGTGATTCCAACGCCGCCCACGTAATTCAGTCGGCATTTAGCGACTGTGACATCAATGAGTGTGCAAGGCCCCGTTAGCGCCCCGGATGTGAAATTCGGTCGCTTCCCCCGACTTACCGCCGGGCACTGAGAACAACAGAAATGGCAGGCGTTGATACCTGGGATTGCCGCTCCCGGGGTGCTATTTTTTGGTGTCCATACTTAAGAAAAGACATACTTGCTCTCGAGTCAGTACAAAGAAGGTTCACTCGGTTAATCCCGGGGATGAGGGGATGGTCATATGAGGAGAGGTTGAGTAGATTGGGACTCTACTCATTGGAGTTCAGAAGAATGAGAGGCGATCTTATTGAAACATATAAGATTGTGAAGGGGCTTGATCGGGTGGATGCGGTGAGGATGTTCCCAATGATGGGTGAAACTAGAACTAGGGGGCATAATCTTAAAATAAGGGGCTGCTCATTCAAAACTGAGATGAGGAGAAACTTCTTCACTCAGAGGGTGGTAGGTTTGTGGAATTTGCTGCCCCAGAAAGCTGTGGAAGCTACATCATTAAATAAATTTAAAACAGAAATAGATAGTTTCCTAGAAGTAAAGGGAATAAAGGGTTACGGGGAGCGGGCAGGAAATTGGACATGAGTCTGGGTTCGGAATGGTCATGGCCCTGTGGGTAGTGGAGCGGGCCCAGGGGCCGTGTAGCCTTGTTCTGCTCCTCCTGTGTTCTAATTCTGTTAGATTTCAGGAGATGGTTTTATTCCTGTTCCTGGCTGGGGTGGAGATCGCCTTTACAGAAGGTAAGTACTGTAGAAAATATAGGGACAGAGTGATCTCCTGGAAGAATTTCGATCGCCTAGATGGGTCGGAGAGGAATTTCCCAGATTTTTTTCTCCCAAATTGGCCATTGGGTCTTTATCTGGTTTTTCGCCTCTCCCGGGAGATCACATGGGTTCGGGTGGATGCAGAGTGATAGAAGATTTGAGGTTAGGATCAGATCAGCCATGATCTTATTGAATGGTGGAGCAGGCTCGAGGGGCCGATTGGCCTACTCCTGCTCCTATTTCTTATGTTCTTCTGTTCTTATGTTCATTGGGAGGCCAGATTCATTTCTGGCTTGTCAGATAGCATTTTGGCTGTGTTCACATTTTCTCCATTTTTGCTTTGTTGCTGCTCTAACAGTTTCTTCACTTGTATTGCTCTGAACATTTCGACCTCCTCTTTTCTCTCGTTTATGGGGGCTGCACTGACACTCCACTTTGCTCTTTGGCAACTACGTCGGAGGCAGCGGAGGCAGAGACAGAGATTGCCAAATGTGGCCAAGCAGTGGGAGGAGGGCTGACAGACCTCGCAACAGAAGGCCTCACCTGCCCAGGGTTTTCCGGGAGCACTTCTCCTGCATTCATCTCTGAGGAGCAGTGCCTTAGAAGGCTCTGCTTCAATAAGGAGGTGGTCACAGAGACCTGCCACCTCCTGCAGCCAGACCTCCAGCCTCAAGTCAGGACCAGGGCGTCTCTCTCAGTGGCAGTTAAGGTCACAGTCGCTCTCAATTTCTAAGCCAGCAGCTCCTTCCAGGCATCAACAGGGGATGTTGCAAACATTTCGCAATTAGTCTTCCATTGCTGCATCCGTGAGGTCACAGACGCTCCCGACAGAAGAAGGAGGAATACATCTCATTCCCCATCACCAAAGAAGCAGGGTGAACGCTCATGTGGCTTTGCAAGGATAGCGGGCTGCCCCATGGTTCAGGGCGCCATTGACTGCACCCACTTGGCATTGCGGGCACCTCATCACAATGCAGAGGTGTTTCGTAATCGCAAAGGCTACCACTCTCTCAATGTTCAGTTGGTGTGCGACCATAGACAGCGCATCCTCGCCGTCAATGCCCGCTATCCTGGCAGCAGCCACGATGCATCCATCCTGCGACAGACCGGTGTCCCAGCATTGTTCCACCCACCACATGAAGCTCGCGGCTGGCTGCTCGGAGACAAGGGTTATCCACTCGCCACCTGGCTGATGACACCCCTCCGCAACCCCAACACTCCTGCTCAGCACGCATACCGCCACCAGGAACCTGATCAAACACACTATCGGGGTGCGAAAGCAACGGTTCCGCTGCCTTGACTGCTCTGGAGGAGCCCTGCAGTACACCCCTGATCGAGTCTCCCTTGTCGTCGTTGTGTGCTGCATGCTGCACAACCTGGTCATTCTGAGGGCCCAGCCATTGCCAACAGGGATTGCAGGTTCACCTCAGGAGGAGGAAGAGGGAGAGGAAGAGGAGGATGAAGAGGAGGATGATGAAGAGGAGGAGGAGCAGCAGCAGCAACGGAGAAGGGAGGCACTCAATCTTACTTCTGCAAGGGCCATGCGTGAGCACCTCATTAGACAGCGCTTCCAATCAATGATATAGCACACAGCGTTTGAGCAGCACAATCACATCATTACAGCCAGCTCGCAGTCCCTACCACCGGGCAAAGGTCAAATAAGAAACATCACAAAATGTGCAACATCAAATTAATAATTTATTATCGAACAAACTCACTCTTATGCAACACAACTATTCATAAACAAACACAACCATTTATCAACAAACACAACTCTTTATCAAACTGAACTATGTTACCAAACACAAATAATTATTTACAAGCATAACTATTTGTTCACAAACACAATATATTTACAAACACATCAATTTATTAACATATACACTACCCCCATTTGCTACTAAAGTATTCTTTACTCCCCCCCCTTCTTCAATGCTCTCCCTCCCCTTTTGAGTTTCCCCCTCCCAACCCTACTGCTCCTCCATAATGTGGCCCCAGTGGCTGCAGCAAGACTGTTGGAAGGTTGCCAAGTCTGGGAGCCAGAGATTGCAGATGGCCTTGCAAGACACCCTTGACCAGCTCTGGGCCTGGAAGGCCCGGCTGCAGACTGCACCAACTCAGCATGGACGGCAGCAGTCTGGGATGGCTGGGTTACAGGCTGGGGCAAGTGCAATGGTGGAGTGGCAGTGGTGGGAGCAGGAATGCCGTCATCCTGAGAGAGGACAACACCTTCCAGCTCGACTGACACACTACCACTCCTCTGGAACAGGAACTCAGCATCCGGAGCAATCTGCTCAAGCACAGATTGCTGGCCTGCTGCGGCACCATGAGATCCCTGGTGGACTGTGGGCGACCCAGCGAAGATGGCAGCAGTCAGTGCTTGCGTGGCATCAATCTGAAACTGCATGAGAGCAGTCTGAGATTGGATGTCACCAACCACTGACTCCATTACAGCACTAAGCCTGTTGCGTTTGCAAAGATAATCCAGGGGCCGTATGTAGAACTCAACTCATGTCGCTTTTAATGGCTGATGCAACCACACTCTTACAGGCAAAAGCAATCGAATACCTATCCCCAATGTCAGACATAACACAGCTGTTGCGTTGCTTCAGCCTGTGCTGCAACAGCTGCTGCCACCTCAACCATGACATGTGGCATGAAGTCTGGGTCCCCACGGTCTCTCTGCAAATCAACAACCTTCGCAAACTGCCAAGGATAGGCTCGATGGTGTGAGCAGAGCTGAGTGCAATGTTGGAGGCAGACTCCTCCACGCTCCTTGCCAGTGCATCCCCTCTCCTGGGCACCCTTGCCATTGCACACATGAGCTCAGTGAGCATTCCCATCTGGTCATCGCCTCCACATCCAGATCCTCATCCGAGTCCTGTGCAGCAGAACTTGCGTGCGAGCTCGCCCTCCGGGGAAACGGCTCCCCGAGCTTCCCTTTCCCCGTGGTGTTGCTGCAGCCTATTGGGTCCCGGAGCTTCACCCACATCAGACCCATCTACTAGGCTCCCCTCCAACGACCGAGTCGCCCAATTATCGGGCCTAGCGCCTTCGGGAGACACAGGCAGTGAAGCTCTGGCTTGTTGTTCCTCCTCCTCTCCTGCGTCGCTGCCACTGGGAGGCTGAGGGACAGGCTGGCCAGCTGGTGGCTGATTATCTGAAGCAGGGAGGGTAGCGTAGTGGTAATGTCACTGGGCTAGTAATCCAGAGGCCTGGACTAATGATCCAGAGACGAGAGTTCAAATCCCACCACGGCAGCTGGGGAATTTAAATTCAGTTAATTAAATAAATCTGGAATAAAAGCCAATATCTGTAAAGTCTGTGGGTTGTGCAGTTAATAAATACACAGACTTCAGAAATAACAAACAAACAGGTCTTTACTATTCGAAGGTCTGGGCGAATCTACCCCAGCAATCCTGCCACAACACTTATATACTGGTGTGGTCACTATTGGTATTACAGTATACAGAAGCCAAACAAATAGTGCCACACCTAAAGTAGTTCTCTTAAAGGTGAACGGTTACATTCAATAGTTCCCTTAAAGGTAGACGGGTACATACACTACAATATCAGTAATGGATAGCTCGTATCGGATTGTCGTAAAAACCCATCTGGTTCACTAATGTCCTTTAGGAGAAAGAAATCTGCTGTCCTTACCTGGTCTGGCCTGTATGTGACTCCAGACCCACAGCAATGTGGTTGACTCTTAACTGCCCCCTGAAATGGCCTAGTAACTCACTCAGTTGTAACTAACCCCTACGAAACAAAATAAGAATGAAACCAGACAGACCACCTCGCATCGACCTCTGCACTGACACACGGCAATGGCAACCCCAGCCCAGTCAACCCTGCAAAGTCCTCCTCATCAACATCTGGGGACTTGTGCCAAAATTGGGAGAGCTGTCCCACAGACTAGTCAAGCAACAGCCTGACATAGTCATACTCACAGAATCATACCTGTCAGCCAATGTTCCGAACTCCTCCATCACCAGCCCTATGTATGTAATGTCCCACCGGCAGGACAGACCCACCAGGGGTGGCGGCACAGTGGTATACAGTTGGGAAGGAGTGGCCCTGGGAGTCCTCAACATTGACTCCGGAGCCCATGAAGTCTCATGGCTTCAGGTCAAGCATGGGCAAGGAAACCACCTACCACCCTCCCTCAGCTGATGAATCAGTACTCCTCCATGTTGAACACCACTTGGAAGAAGCACTGAGAGCAGCAAGGGCACAGAATGTACTCTGGGTGGGGGGGTCTTCAACGTCCATCACCAAGAGTGGCTCGGTAGCACCACTACTGACTGAGCTGGCCGAGTCCTGAAGGACATAACTGCCAGACTGGGCCTGCGGCAAGTGGTGAGAGAATCAGCACAAGGGGAAAAACCTACTTGACCTCGTCCTTACCAATCTACCTGTCGCAGATGAATCTGTCCATAACAGTATTGGTAGCAGTAACCACCGCACAGTCATTGTGGAGACGAAGTCCCATCCTCACACTGAGGACACCCTCCATTGTGTTGTGTGGCACTCCCTCCATTGCGTTGTGTGGCACTACCACCGTGCCAAATGGGATAGATTCAGAACAGATCTAGCAGCTCAAAACTGGGCATGCATGAGGCGCTATGGGCCATCAGCAGCAGCAGAGTTTTATTCCACCACAATCTGTAACCTCATGGCCCGGCATATCCCTCATTCTACCATTACCATCAAGCCAGGGGACCAACCCTGGTTCAACGACAAGTGCAGAAGAGCATGCCAGGAGCAGCACCAGGCGTACGTAAAAATGAGGTGCCAACCTGGGGAAGCTGCAACACAGGACTACATGCATGCTAAAAAGCAGAAGCAGCATGCTATAGACAGGGCTAAGCGATCCCACAATCAACGGATCAGATCAAAGCTCTGCAGTCCTGCCACATCCAGTCATGAATGGTGGTGGACCATTCAACAACTAACGGGAGGAGGCTCCAAAAATATTCCCATCCTCAATGATGGTGGAGCCCAGCACGTGAGTGCAAAAGACAAGGCTAAAGCGTTTGCAACCAACTTCAGCCAGAAGTGCTGAGTGGATGATCCATATCGGCCTACTCCGGAGGTCCCCACCATCACAGAAGCCATTCTTCAGCCAATTCGATTCACGTCATGTGATATCAAGAAACGGCTGAGCACACTGGCTACAGCAAAGGCTATGGGCCCCGACAACATCCCGGCTATCATGCTGAAGACTTGTGCTCCAGAACCAGCCGCGCCTCTAGCCAAGCTGTTCCACTACAGCTACAACACTGGCATCTATCCGACAATGTGGAAAACTGCCCAGGAATGTCCTGTCCACAAAATGCAGGACAAATGCAACCCGGCCAATTACCACCCCATCAGTCTACTCTCAATCATCAGCAAAGTGATGGAAGGTGTCGTCGACAGTGTTATCAAGCACTTACTCACCAACAACCTGCTCACTGATGCCCAGTTTGGGTTCCGCCAAGACCACTCGGCTCCTGACCTCATTACCCAAACATGGACACAGGAGCTGAATTCCAGAGGTGAGGCGAGAGTGACTGCCCTTGACATCAAGGCAGCATTTGACCGAATGTGGCATCAAGGAGCCCCGGTAAAACTGAAGTCAATCGGAATCAGGGGGAAAACGCTCCACTGGCTGGAATCAAACCTAGCACAAAGGAAGATGGTTGTGGTGGTTGAAGGTCAATCATCACAGCCCCAGGACATCGCTGCAGGAGTTCCTCAGGGCAGTGTCCTAGGCTCAACCATCTTCAGCTGCTTCATCAATGATCTTCCCTCCAACATAAGGTCAGAAATGGGGATGTTTGCTGATGACTGCACAGTGTTCAGCGCCATTCACAACTCCACAGATAATGAAGCAATACATGCCCACATGCAATAAGACCTGTACGACGTTCAGGCATGGGCTGATAAGTGGCAGGTAACAATCGCGCCACAGAAGTGCCGGGCAATGACTATCGTCAACAAGCGAGAGTTTAACCACATCCCCTTGACATTCAATGGCATTACCATCGCCGAATCCTCCACTATCAACATCCTGGGGGTCACCATTAACCAGAAACTCAACTGGACCAGCCACATAAATACTGTGGCAACAAGAGCAGGTCAGAGGCTAGGTATTCTGCGGCGAGTGTCTCACCTCCCGACTCCCCAAAGCCTTTCCAGCATCTACAAGGCACAAGTAAGGAGTGTGATGGAATACTCTCCACTTGCTTGGATGAGTGCAGCTCCAACAACACTCAAGAAGCTCGACACCATCCAGGACAAAGCAGCCCTCTTGATTGGTACCCTATCCACCACCTTAAACATTCACTCCCTCCACCACTGGCGTACCGTGGCTGCAGTGTGTACCATCTACAAGACGCACTGCAGCAACTCGCCAAGGCTTCTTCGGCAGCACCTCCCAAACCTGCGACCTCTACCAATTAGAAGGACAAGGGCAGCAGGTGCTTGGGAACACCACCACCTCCAAGTTCCCTTCCAAGTCACACACCATCCTGATGTAGAAATATATCACCGATCCTTCATCGTCGCTGGGTCAAAATCCTGGAACTCCTCCCTAACAGCACTGTGGGAGTACCATCACCACATGGACTGCAGCGGTTCAAGGCGGCAGCTCACCACCACCTTCTCAAGGACAACTAGAGATGGGCAATAAATGCTGGCATTGCCAGCAATGCCCTGATCCCACAAACAAATTAAAAAAAAATAAAGGCACAAGAGTGGGTTTTAGGTCAGGGGAGCGGGTGCAGGAAGGGAGCAAGGAATGGACAGTATACTTAGATGGAAAGTGGGAAAGGCTTGTGGCGAGAGGGGGAGGTGGTATGAGAGAAGGGGGAAGAGGTGATGAACATACCGTTGTTGTCCCCAAGGGGGTTGACGTCTCCGATGGCCACAGTGCCCACGACCAGGGCCCCAATGATGCAGCCCACTCGCTCCTTCAGGTCTGGAAGGGGGTGCAGGTCCGCCTCACCTCCTCCCGTTCGTACCTGCTCCCTCCTGTTGTGAGCAAGCTTGGCCTCCAAGAAAAAGGAAAGTGTGTGAGTGAGTGTGCAGCTGTGTGTTTGGCAGATGTGCCTACCATAGTTGAATGGCTGTTAATGTATGCAAGGCGTGAGATGTGCATGTGACTTCTAGTCGGTGGGCATAGTTGATGGGCGAGTGCTGGGGAATGTGGCGGTATACTGTGTGTGCACAGAGTGAGGTTGAGATGGTGGCATGTAGAGGTTTTTGAAGCATGTACTCACCCTGACCACCCGAGTGAGGTCATTGAATGTCTTCTGACACTGGGTGGGAGTTCTGGGGGCCACACTTCCGGCCAACACCTCCTGGGCGACCACCCTCCACATCCTCCTAAAGGCCTGTGGCAATGGCCTCCTGCCAGTGTCCGGGAAGAGCACTGCCTGTCGGAGTTCCACAGCCGCGACCAGAGCCTCCAAGGCATGGTCGCTGAGCCAGCAAGCTCGCTTTCTCTGGGCCTCTGATCAGTCATGACTTCTTTGAGTGAAGGCTTGCAGCTCCTTGGAGGCCCAGTTCAGAAACAGCAATGATCAGAGTGAGGCTGTGCAGCATCATTGAACCTCCCCTTCAAGAACCGGAAAGGGTCAGTCTGTCTGAGGACTCTCTAACTTACAGCGCCGGAACTTGATTAGCGCTTTGAAGGTGGCGCCCCGCTCTCCGATGTTAGCGCCCGAAGAGAAGTATGAAGCACTTGATTTAGTGCTCCACTTCCCTCTTGGGGCGCTAAAACTCAATTTTGCGGTCGCCGGTGCTAAAGTTAGCGCCCAGGCGATGTTAGCGCCCCAAAATGGTCGATATCGAAATTTTCCCCCTAGATCTTTTAAGCTGAAGGCTTTGGGAAAATTTCTCATATTACTTCACTAAATTCTGTGCAAGTACAGTACATTTAAATGAATAAAAATTTGAACAGCTATTAATGAATGAAAAAAAGTGAAAAATGTCTTGAATGCCCCCAGATTCCTGCCAGTTCTTCTACAGGTGTCCTTATGAAGGTCCACTCATGATTTTTACAACTGCACACCAACCCCATTTCACATAGGTTAATAGGAATTTCATTGAGCAGCATATAAATTCACAGGCCGCACTCAAGGTTCATAGCTAATAGTTACCGAGAAACGTTCTGTAATAATTACCGCACTAAGACAAGGAGGATACGCTGCTATATTGGCAGTCGGCAATTGGCCATCTGCCCTCTCTCTCATTCGTTGCCACTTTCTTCTCATTACCCAAGCCATGAACGATATGGTATTACTTTATTAGACACTCTTACAAATTCGGGTTTGCCGTAGATATCTTGTTGGGAGCAACTGACATTGCTGAACCTGTGAGCAGTTTACTTTATGGGAGTTGACTCACATTGCCCTATATCAACTTGTACAATTGCATAAACCAGGGGCAAAACAAGAGTATCCCCTTGTGATCTGGGCCGGATAATCCGGTCTTTTGCATGAATACTGCTTCAACCTCTCTGAAGTTATGATGGACTAAGTTATCACTAGGTGAGACAAGCCTCAATATGAAGTGTTAAATCACTATTTCACAGTAAGGTGAATCTAGAGAGCAACAGGATCAGAATGGATTTTGTTCAATCGGCACAACTTATCTTTGTGTAATGAGACAAAATAAAGCTACCCGACATCAGTGAGTCATCTTCCTTGACGTACACAAGAGGTCTTCTAATCGTTCATCGGACATTTCTGACTTTCTAAATCTGCCTTAGCAAATGCACCTCAAAGCTTTTTCTTTCACAAGATCTAACTGCCTGAATGTGGATCTTTTCCACCCCCACAGGAATTTGGAGCTTGGGGTCAGGGGATGGGCAATGTGCTTTGCAATGGTAGCTTTAACTTGTAGATCGAGTGAAAATATACCCACTATTAGCAGCAGGGAAAAGGATGAAGTTGCAAAGGTGAGGAGCACAGTTGCTGGCTGGGAGTCATCCTCCTTCCACAGGCTTGAATCCTTCAGTGCTGTAATTTCTATAATTTTATACTTACCATTTTGGTAAAGCCCATAGAAGTCACATAACCCAATATTTAGACAGGATGACGACTTGGATGAGGCTAAAAATCTGAACAACAGATTTTACATTAACTGTCTTGTTGCTATTGTAGATGTTCATTGTTGCCAGCTACTTACCTTAAGAATGTAAACCCCTGATTCAAATTCACAGAAGGTTATACCAACAAAATGAGCACCTCTTGTAAACAGACACAGCCTAAAATATTAGAGTTCTGTTTCTACAGTAAAGAGCGATTGTAAAATCGCAAAGTGGTCAGTTTTATCTCCCTTCTGTTTTGGGACTACTTAATTAAGAGGATATCTGATGTAAACTTTGCTTTGTTTTCAGAGTGTATCTCCATATTTATTCGTTTAAGGGTTGATATCTGGCAATGCTTTTGTGTTCGCTAACTAGACCCTTTATTTCTCCTCTCTTTTGCTATGAGCTTGGTCAGTAAAGCTCAGATTGTAACATTCCTGTTGTACTGGACAACTTAGGATTTCTAGGAAATAATGCACTTAACTTTAATCTATCAACAGAGTATGTAAAGGGTGCTGTGATCAGGAGTTTCTGGTTTCGTAATGAGACATCTAGGATTATCAATAAATCTACTATTTGGTGGCAACTTAGTTGCAATCCTTTACCATGTTAATGAGAAGTTTTGATAAAAACCAAAAGACAGAGTCTACTTTAAGAGGAAAAACCTCACCCTTCAGTTATGGTGAGCAATGACTTAGATCTGCCTAAATGTTCATCCAGGTGCAATGACATTGTGACAGCAGACTGCTGTGATGGCTTCAGTAAAACTATTTTAACAGTAGGATGGCAAGATCGTTGCATACAAGCTCTGTCAGAAGAGTGCACCATTTACTCTCTTCAAAACCTATGTTACTGAAATAATCAGAGCAGACTGCAAGCCTGCTGCCATGTTATAAAGCACTGTTACAACTCGTTAAAGCCTTAGGTGTTGGTCGGTCTTCACAATGGCTGTTCACCTCAGTGGATTGACAGCTTTTCTTTCAAAGGGATCTTTTCCCTTCGTTTGATCACATTTATTCACCGAAATACTCAAGTCGTTTCAAGATGTTTTACAGCACAAGACTCCAAGTCATTTTTATAAACCAGTACATTTTTTTTTAAACTTGCATTTATATTGCACCTCATCATATTCATTGAAATGTCTCAAAGCACTTCAGTGTGCTTGGCATGAATTGCTTGTGTTGTATAGGCAAACATACAGATGGCGGACAGTTTCTGCAGTATTAACATCTACGTGAACTACATTTTATTGGAAAAGTGGCCAAGAACTTTGCAACCCCGCCATCTCTACAAAACAGCTATATCATCTTAAATTGTGGTCCCAAATTTCCACAGGGGTCCTCCTGATCCCCTGCCGTAACTCTGGCGGGAGATTGGCAGATCCCCTGTGGAAATTCAGAGCGAGCAATATTTAACTTGGAACATCCAAATATTAAAAGATAAAGCAATTCAATTTTAACCAAGATTAGGTGACACAGTGGAACAGAGTTTGAATCCAGTCCAGATTGGTGGAATGGAAGTCTCTTCTCACAGCTGTAATGTCCCAAGTGAATTTAGACAATCAGCAACCAGTTCTTAGTTGGCTTAGGGTCAAATTACAAAGCAATTCACAGTCTATCATGTCCATTTCTTCTATAGACCATGTGCAATTTTGTTTATTACACATTCCAACCAATCTCACAAAGGTCACAGGCAGCCCTAGCTTCAAAGGAGGGTTAAACTCTTTAATTTCTTCCCAACTCCCAAAGGTGAATCGAATAAAGCCGTTTAATATTATTCCCATCTCAACTCATTCTTTTCAACTCCGACCAGTTGCATAATTTAGTACAAAATCTCAGACTGGCTACTGTAGGAAATAGAAACCTTCACGTTGATCGATCGGGAGTCCTCTTCTGAGGTTGGGGTTAAGGCATTTTGTTAACACACAGAGTGGACAATGTTTTAGCTTTGCACCAGACTCTGGTGCCTCAGACCTTTGAATTCTTAATTCTGGCACAGTTATGTTCCACTTTTAGAAAACAATGATTTATTTCAACGGCAAAAAAAATTTATTGGCCCATAAATTGTTGGAAAGTTTCTGCGTAGCTGTGACACTGCACTGTTCCCCACCAAGGAAATACACGCATAACTGATTTATGCCAGTTTTATGCTTAAATATCGCTACCCACGACTTTCTTCCAGTGTTTGCACTGCTTCAGGGATACGCATGCAAAATACCAAGTCAGTGATTTCCCACATTTTTTTAGAAATTCTCACCGAGACCAATAAATGTTGCCAGTCTCACTGCACCTGACATTTTTCAGACCTTACCCCCCCAACCCCCCTCCCCCCCATTCACTCAGAAGAGCTAAGCAGCAGATGGGCCTTCCCAACAATGATACCCCAACTCTGCACTGATAGCAGAAGAATAGGAGGAGCAGAGGTCCGAAACTCAGAGTGAGTCACCATGGCAGAAGCCAACAGCACAGTCGCAAGTACCGTACGCTCTTGGTGGCGCTGCATGTACACTTGTTTTCTGCTAGCTTTTACATTCCGGCGTAGGTCAATGACCTCTGCAGGAAATTTCAGCACAAGTTCCCGTCAGCAAGGCTGGCACAGAAACAGGCATAAATTGAGGTCATTTCTTTGTAGGTGCGATCCAGGAAATTCGGGGAAATGACTCCACTTGTCCATTAGCTAAGTTTTTTTCTGTAGGATTTTGATAGCCTTACTGGCGGAAACTTGGCCAATCAGAACTTTTCACATTTATGTTTATTTTGTGCTCTTCAAGTGAATGAACAGCCATTTAACTGGTCAACTAAGAGCCAATAATCTTGCTCCAGCTCAGAAGTGTGAAGAACTGCAGGAAATTAAGGACATCAGCAACTTTATTTGGTATGATACACCAATAGGGCTACTTCTGGATCTTCAAGTACAGATCTGTAGATCCCACGCATTAGGACAAAGTATTGGTTCTTATGTATATAATCAACGTCTGAGCTTCTCCCCCTCACAGTAAACTTCAAATTAAACCATTGTGTGCATTGTCTGCTTGTGTAGATTGCATTCAAAGGTTACATTTAATTATTGCTTAGATCTGGTCTTCTTTATATTAGTACCAATTAAATTAGGAGCGAGCCTACGGTTTAGTGGTAGCGTTTCCGCCTCGGAGTCAAAGGGTGTAGGGTTCGAGCCCAGCACGTGGGGACTAGAATATGGTCTCTAAAGACGGATTTGACATTCAGCAGGGGATCTGCTTCCAGATGGAGTGACCACTGGCTCAGTGGTAGGATTCCCGCCGAAGTCCTTAGGGTTCAAGCCCCACTCCAAGACAGCCCTGGAAAGCAAAGGTCAGAGTGCTGGCTCCGAATACTGGATTGATGTCTAGTGGGGGTACTTGTATTCAGTGGGACTGAGTGACCCCCCCCCCTTTTCCCCCACCCCATTGTAAAGGGTAGATGGGGTTCTTCAGCCTTGGTTGCAGGAAAAGGTAAAATCTTCTTTTATCCGAAGATAAAAACTGAGGAAAGTTTTCGTCCATAGTAAGTGGCTTAAGAATTTCATGTGTGAGACTTGAGTTGGGACCTAACCTCAGGCAGAACACATTAGAGGGACAATTAAATATCCAAATCCTGAGATTTTCCATTTCCCCGTGAGGGAGGTTGAAAGATACAGCTAAACAGTGAGTCAAAGCTTTTCAACAGCTTCCTACTCATCTGTTTAAACTGCTCCTGAGCCTTGCTTGATGGCTGCATGCTCAGTCTACAGTGGGCCCTGCACTCCTAGCCGTCTCCTTGCAGAATGGCCAACACCTCGACAATTGTAGCCAAACTCATGTTGAAAAGATATTTAGCTTCAAGAGTTTAACGCTCAGTTGTTAATCCAGCTGAGCGGATGAACTAATGGCTATCTGGTTATTTAAATTCCACCCCTGCCCCACCCAACAAAAAAATGACCATATATTCCTTTGAGAGCTCACTAATAGATCGTAACAAGTAACGGCAGATTTGTTTTAAATTTCATTACCAATTTCATTTGTCGCACTTATTTCTGCTACTTTTAAGCGTCCAGCTCTTCGACTAAACAACAGAATACTCCCTCGAGACTCAAAGTGGAAAATGGTTTCTTTCTCCTAAACCTAATGAGTACACATATAAATCTACGTCTACACACAAATAAAAAGGGAATTCCCCATTAACTGGTGTCTCCTGGTTAGTCATATAAAACATTGTAGAGTGCAAAAGTGTCACTTTCACATGAGCTGAAGATCAAGTTTGAAAACTTAAATAATTCTAAATGTAATATTTCAGCAAATACAAAACAGAAAAAAAAAAAAAAATTTCAATCAGAGCAATTTTTCAATATTCAGGCGGCACCAACATTTCTGTATCTAAAAAAACAGCAAGAAAAATAAGCTGGAAAATCCAATACACCTATTTATAGTTACAGGAATTTAACTATCAAGCTACGGCAAGTCAGCCTGTTCTAGCAATGTAGGCTCTTTCAATTCATTAATATCCAATCTTTCAGTCAAAATATGACAAGATTTGATCATCTACTGCTCTGAAAAAGATAACCTTTTGCAATGAAGGCTACCGCATCTTTGTGAAACGTTTCACTCTCCTGTTTATGGAGAGCTCTGTCAAAACATAGTTTTGACTGACGTAGCAGTAAAGTTGGCAGAAAAACAGTACATAAATGGGATACAATAGGTTGGACTTCGACAAAAGTATCAGATCTTATAAGAATAGAGATATAGTGGAAAGAGAATATGACCAGCAGACTCCACTTTGCTACGTAAAAACATACTTGCATATAAAGTTATTTCAGTTACGAGAGTCCTGAATGGATCAACAGTATTCTAGCATCAGATAATTTGTAGAAAAACCAAAACTGAAAAAGCAAAGCCTGCAAAATATAAATTGTGCAATTATCTACACTGAATGCATCATGAATTTCCTGCTGGCAATATAGCTTTGGCACAGGCGAAGAAGAAAAATTCATTTATCCTCAATTCTGCTTGGGAATATTTGTGATCCTAGTTCTAGGGATGAGTGTTAGGAACATGGGAACAGGAGTAGGCTATTCATCCCTTCGAGCCTGCTGCGCCATTCAATTAGATCACGGCTGATCTGTACCTCAACTCCGTATCCCCCGATACCCTTGCCCAACAAAGATCTGTCGATCTCAGTCTTGAAAGCTCGGATTGTCCCAGCATCAACAGCCATTTGGGGAAGAGAATTCCAGATTTCTACTACCCTTTGTGTGAAAAAGTGCTTCCCAATTTCCCCCTCTGCTCCTCTAGTTTCTCACTATTTAGATTTATCTTTCTTGATTTTGTTTAGTTTCCCTTCTGTCACAGGCATTGTATCCTCTTCATCTACTGTGAACACAGATACATAGGGCTGGATTTTGCCAATGGGGAGCTTTTGGAGGCGAGACTCACACTTGTTGGGTTTTAATCCCGCCTCCATCGACTTCTGGCCAACCCACGCTATTTTCCCTTGATTGACCTCGTTAAGCCCGTCCAGCGGGCTTAGCAGGCCAATTAAGGGAAAGCCAGTTACAGAGAACGTCAATGTATGACGTTTCATCTGTCAAAAAATCAGCTCTGTGAAGCTGTCAAACACTGACATTCTCTGTAGTTTGATGAGTTCTTGTATTCATGACTCATGAAACCTCTTTATTTAGCAGAAATTAAATAGTTGCTGCATTGGAGAATGCAACAGCCATCTGTCATCTCTGCCGCGGAGGTGCGAGACTCTCCGCATACCCAACTCTTGAAGCCTGCAGGAAGGAACAAAGGTAAGTAAACTTTTACGAACATTTTCCACTTACCTCACATATTCACCTCTCCACACTTGCACCCATCACTTACCTTCACAGTGCACTTTTGCACTGCTCTGATCCCCGCAGACCCACTGCTCGCCTTAGTGACCCTGGCGGGGTTCGCAGCCTTCGGGACGCGCGCTGGTGTGGGTAAAATGGGGATAATCCCCTTATCTGCCTGTTAACTACCTGTTAACAGGCAGATAAGTGGCACTAATCCCCTTCTTGCCTCCAAGGAGATGGGAACTGGCGCAGGTCGGCTACCCGCCTCCTGGCAAGATGGCACGGAGGCGGGCTGGGGGTGGGTTGGGCACCCGCCCCCAGATTCTGCCATTTTCCCGGCAGTCCCGCCTCCCCAGGGCTGGCAAGATCGCGCCCAAAGTATTTGTTTAATAACTCTGCCATTACCTTGTTATCTATTACTGTATCACCTGTGTCAGTCTTTCATTGGGCCACATCTCCCTTAGCCACTCTCTTACTCTTAATATATTTATAAAACTTTTACTATCAACCTTTCTATTACTTGCAAGTTTTTTTGTATTCCTTTTTGCAGCACTTAATATTTTCTTTGTGTCCCTTTGTTTTCTATATTTCTTCCAGTCCTCAGGATTACCACTTTTCAAAGCATTTGTAGGTCACTTCCTTTAACTTTATACTGCGACTTGCCTCACATGTTGACTCCAAATGGTGTGAAAAGGACATAGAAACATACATAGAAGATAGGAGCAGGAGTAGGCCATTCGGCTCTTCGAGCCTGCTCCGCCATTCAATGTGATCATGGCTGATCATCCAAATTCAGTACCCTGTCCCCGCCTTTTCCCCATATCCCTTGATCCCTTCAGCCTCAAGAAACATATCCAACTCTTTCTTGAATATATTTAATGAACTGGCCTCCACCGCCCTCTGTGGCAGAGAATTCCACAGGTTCACCACTCTCTGGGTGAAGAAATTCCTCCTCATTTCAGTCCTAAATGGCTTACCCCTTATCCTTAGACTATGACCCCTGGTTCTGGACTCCCCGGCCATCATAAACATCCTTCCTGCATCTAGTCTGTCCAGGCCTGACAGAATTTTATAGGTTTCGATGAGATCCCGTCTCAATCTTCTAAACCCCAGTGAGTATAAGCCTAATCGACACAATCGCTCCTCATACGTCATTCATATTTATCCGCATTTATCTATAAGAATAAATTCCTTAGCAAGAAAAGGTGATGCAGCCCATTAGGCCTGCTCTATCTAGAGTCCAAGCCAGTGCGATTATTCCAAGTGTTAGAAGGCATCCTGAAAGAGAGGGACAACGGAACACCTAGATAGGTATGGTACGGTAAGGTAGAAAGAAAGATCTTGCCTTTATATAGAGCCTTTCACATCCACAAGATGTTCTAAACCTCTTCACAGCTAATAAAATTGCTTTTGATGTGTACCTACTGTTTTGTAGGCAAACAGAGATGGAGTCGGCCTGGATTTGTGGGAGGGAGGTCTTGCCTGACAAACCTACTGCAGTTCTTTGAGCAAATGACGAACTGGTTGGCAACCTGGGCATATTTTGATTTCATCAAAACTTTTGATACCGTGCGACACAAACGATTAGTCTACAAGATAGGAAGGCTGGGAATAGGAGGCAACTTTGAGGCAGATTGAAAATTCGAGTGGAGTTGCATCACCATGGGAAGGAGCCATTAGGCGTTGCCATACAGTGCAGCTAAAGATAAACTTGGATGATTTGGAGCTGCGACAGAAACAAAGCAAAGTTTGCAGCTCATAGCAAATTGGGGAGGGAGAATTCCAATAATAGAGAAGAGGCAAACCAAATACAAAGGAACAAGGATAGGCTGAGCGGAGTGGCAGCAAATGACATTTAATTAGACTAATGCAAGCTAATGAAATAAGGGATGGGAAATAAACAATGAGAATATAAACTAAAAATAGATCTATGCTATAGGACACAACACAGGAGAGAGCGCTGGGGGTATTCGTGGAATGCGCATCAAAGCCAACAGCACAGTGTGCAGCAGCACCAAGGAAAAGCTGACTGGATCCTTGGATGTAGAGCACAAATCACAGGAGCTGATCCGGAGTCTGTACAAGGCACTAGTACAGCTATACTTTCATTCTATGTACAATTCTTGTCACTGTACTACAGCAAGGTTACCCAGGCACTAGAGGCCGGACAGGAAAGGGCAACAAAACTCATACCTGGATTAAGGCATCTGAGCAACTAGGAGAGGTTCAAGAGGCTGGGATTGGTTATTCTGAAGAGAAGGCTCACTGGAGATATTTTCAAACGCTCAAGATCCTTGAGGGATGAACTGAATCCTGTTATGTCTGAAATGGCCATTAACTCTAGAGGCAAGGGATACTGGCTCAAGGTTAGAAGGGAGAAATGGAACAGACAGTTTAGATTTAATTTCTTTATGCAGAGGGTGGTGAACATGTGGAACAGACTGGCAAGGGAGGCATGGAGGTAGACAGTACTGTATTGAAAATATAAGGCAGAATGAGAGTGTTATTTGGGAGTGGTGCGATGAAGTATTACTTTTTGGGACCGACCAATGCCGAGTCCTTTTCAGTCCTGTATTTTCCTATGTTCCTATATACATTCCCTGACAAACTTTCCTTCTTCCCATACTTTCAGACCATCTTTTATTACACGTCTGTGAAGCACTTTGGGAACTTTTTGTATTTATTTAATTTTTTTAAATATTAAAAACACTATTAGTGCAAGTTGATGCATCTCTACTTAATGGAAATTTGAATGTAATTATTATTATTTATACAAAAAGCACTTTCCATGGCACTCAATGTTGTGTCCATAGGATTATTGCACTGAAAATGATGAGATAAAAAAAGAAAGAGTGGTAGAGCTATAGTAATAGGGGATTCAATTGTAAGGGGAATAGATAGGCGTTTCTGTGGCCGCAAACGAGACTCCAGGATGGTGTGTTGCCTCCCTGGTGCAAGGGTCAAGGATGTCTCCGAGCGGCTGCAGAACATCTTGGATGGGGAGGGTGAACAGCCAGTTGTCGTGGTGCATATAGGCACCAACGATATAGGTAAAAAGCGGGATAAGGTCCTAAAAGCGGAATATAGGGAGTTAGGAGGTAAATTAAAAAACAGGACCTCAAAAGGTAGTAATCTCAGGATTGCTACCAGTGCCACGTGCTAGTCAGAGTAGAAATAGAAGGATACTTTAGATGAATACGTGGCGAGAGGAATGGTGCCAGGGGAAGGGATTCAAGTTCCTGGGACATTGGAACTGGTTCTGGGGGAGGTGGGACCAGTTCAAACCGGACGGTCTGCACCTGGGCAGGGCTGGAACCGATGTCCTAGGGGGTTTGTTTGCTAGTGCTGTGGGGGAGGGTTTAAACTAAAATGGAAGGGGGTTGGGAACCTGAGCAGGGAGACGGAGGAAAGGGAAACAAGGATAAAAGCAAAAGATAGGAAAGAGAAAAACAAAAGTGGCAGTCAGAGAAATCAAGGGTTTAAATCAAACGTGGCCACAGTAAATAATAATTCTAATAGGTCTAAGAGCGTTAAAAAAACAAGCCTGAAGGCTTTGTGTCTTAATGCGAGGAGCATTTGTAATAAGGTAGATGAATTGGCTGCGCAAATAGAGGTAAACGAATATGATTTGGTTGGGATTACGGAAACATGGCTCAAGGATGGCCAAGACTGAGAACTCAACATCCAGGGGTATTCGATATTCAGGAAAGATAGACAAAAAGGAAAGGGAGGTGGGGTAGCATTACTGGTTAAAGAAGGGATTAACACAATAGTAATGAAGGATATTAGCTCTGATGATGTGGAATCTGTATGGGTACAATTGAGAAATACTAAGGGGAAAAAAACCATTAGTGGGAGTGGTATATAGACCTCCAGACAGTAAGGTGGAGGTTGGGGATGGCATTAAAAGGGAAATTAAAGAAGCGTGCAATAAGGGCACAGCAGTCATCATGGGTGACTTTAATCTACATATAGATTGGGCTAACCAAATTAGTAACAATACTGTGGAGGAGGAATTCCTGGAGTGTTTATGGGATGGTTTCCTGGGCCATCTTAGACTGGGTATTATGCAACGAGAAAGGATTAATTAGCAATCTTGTTGTACGAGGCCCCTTGGGTCGGAGCGATCATAATATGATCGAATTCTTCATTAGGATGGAGAATGAAGTAGTTGACTCAGAAACTAGGGTCCTCAATTTAAATAACGGAAACTACGATGGTCTGAGGAGCGAGTTGGGTAGGATTGATTGGGGAATGGCACTCAAAGGGTTGACGGTGGATAGGCAATGGCAAACATTCAAAGACCGAATGGATGAACTACAGAAGTTGTTCATCCCAGTTTGGCATAAAAATAAAACAAAAAAGGTGACTCAACCGTGGCTAACAAGGGAAATTAGGGATAGCATAAGATCCAAGGAGAGGACATACAAATTGGCCAGAAAAAGCAATAATCCTGAGGATTGGGAGCAGTTTAGGATTCAACAAAGGAGGACAAAGGGATTAATTAAGAAGGGGAAAATAAAATATGAGAGTAAGCTTTCAGGGAACATAAAAACTGACTGTAAAAGCTTTTATAGATATGTGAAGAGAAAAAGATTGGTGAAGTCAAGCGTAGGTCCCTTGCAGTCAGAATCGGGGGAATTTATAATGGGGAACAAAGAAATGGCAGACCAACTAAATACATATTTTGGTTCTGTCTTCACAAAGGAGGACACAAATAACCTCCCAGAAATACCAGGGAACATAGGGTCTGATGAAAGGGTGGAACTGAAAGAAATCAATATTTGTAGGGAAATGGTGTTAGGAAAATTGATGGGACTGAAGGCCGATAAATCCCCAGGGCCTGATAATCTACATCCCAGGGTACTTAAGGAAGTGGCCCTAGAAATAGTAGATGCATTGCTGGTCATCTTCCAGAACTCGATAGACTCTGAACAGTACCCATGGATTGGAGGGTAGCTAATGTTACCCCACTATTCAAAAAAGGTGGCAGAGAAAAAGCGGGGAATTATAGACCGGTAAGCCTGACATCGGTAGTGGGGAAAATGCTAGAGTCCATTATAAAAGATGTAATAGCAGAGCACTTGGAAAACAGTGACAGGATCAGACAAAGTCAACATGGATTTACAAAAGGTAAATCATGCTTGACTAATCTACTGGAATTTTTTGAGGATGTAACTGGTAAAATAGATAAGGGAGAACCAGTGGATGTGGTGTATTTGAACTTTCAGAAGGCTTTCGATAAGGTCCCGCATAAGAGATTAGCATGCAAAATTAAGGCACATGGGATTGGGGGCACGGTATTGACTTGGATAGAGAACTGGTTGGCGGACAGAAAGCAAAGAGTTGGAATAAACGGGTCATTTTCCGAGTGGCAGGCAGTGACTAGTGGGGTACCGCAAGGATCGGTCCTAGGACCCCAGCTGTTCACAATATATATTAATGATCTGGATGAGGGAATTGGATGGAATATCTCCAAATTTGCAGATGACCCAAAGCTGGGTGAGGGGGTATGCTGTGAGGAGGATGTCATGAAACTGCAGTACGATTTGGACAGGTTAGGTGATTGGGCAGAAACATGGCAAATGCACTATAATGTGGATAAATGTGAGGTTATCCACTTTGGTGGCAAAAACAGGAAGGCAGATTATTATTTGAATGGCAATAGATTGGGAGAAGGGGAAGTGCAAAGAGAGCTGGGTGTTCTTGTGCACCAGTCGCTGAAGGTAAGCACGCAGGTGCAGCAGGCGGTTAAGAAGGCAAATGGTATGTTGGCCTTCGTAGCAAGAGGGTTCGAGTACAGGAACAAGGATGTCTTGCTACAGTTGTACAGGGCCTTGGTGAGACCGCACCTCGAGTATTGTGTGCAGTTTTGGTCGCCTTATCTGAGGAAGGACGTTCTTGCCATGGAAGGAGTGCAGCGAAGATTCACCAGGCTGATACCTGGGATGGCAGGAATGACGTATGAGGAGAGATTGCATCGATTGGGCTTATACTCACTGGAGTTTAGAAGATTGAGAGGGGATCTCATCGAAACCTATAAAATTCTGTCAGGCCTGGACAGACTAGATGCTGGAAGGATGTTCCCGATGGTCAGGGAGTCCAGAACCAGGGGTCTTTAGACTAAGGATAAGGGGTAGGACATTTAGGACTGAAATGAGGAGGAATTTCTTCACCCAGAGAGTGGTGAACCTGTGGAATTCTCTGCCACAGAGGGCGGTGGAGGCCAGTTCATTAAATATATTCAAGAAAGAGTTGGATATATTTCTTAAGGCTAAAGGGATCAAGGGGTATGGGGAGAAGGCAGGGACAGGGTACTGAATTTGAATGATCAGCCATGATCTCATTGCATGGCGGAGCAGGCTCGAAGGGCCGAATGGCCTACTCCTGCTCCTATCTTCTATGTTTCTATTTCACAATGGCGTACAAGGAATGATAGATTCTTCCAAGATAAATAAATAATTTTAGGGTGCTTTCGGTATAATAATTATTCACATGTTTCAAAGTTCTATAATTAAAATCAACTTTAGGGTTTGGAACTAAAATGTGACTTAACTCTAGTTTTCAGTAAAATTTGAAAGGCATGGAAATGGACAGTGAAATATAGCTTAAATTCCAATATATACTAGACCGAAGCTCCAAATTAAAGCTTTCAATTTTATTTGACTAAATTTATTGAAGAATACAGCTGTTTTTCCCCCCCCCCCGCCCCACCACCGCCACATTAAAATCAGGGTGCTCTCTTCCACAAGAACTGCGATCCTCTCCGTTTCAAATCAAGTTTGTGAGAAGAGTTCTAAACAAGTATGAGTGCACAACACTTGGTTCAAAATCAATCTCTTCATTGTCGTTACAAGTGCATTGCATAAAATCTTCCAACTTATTCCACCTTGAAACAAGTCTACTGTAAATATGAATTTTGCAATATTCACTTCTGTGGCCTCCAATTCCTAATACAATTCCTGTATGAGCAGTTACAATTCAGACTTTTAAAGTACTATTTTCTCTTTCAACAATTGGCACGAGTGGGGCCCCCCCCCCCCCATCCCCCGCATAAACAGGAAGGAGCTGTGTTCTGTTCTTGGAGATTATACAACTCAGGTTTAATAACCAAACATACTGAATGGCATGAGCTCTCCTTACATCTTCAGTCTGTTTCTAGTGGGGTAAATATCCAATTTAAGATGACCATCAGCTAAGGGTAACTAGAGTACCGATTTACAAATTAAACATTGATAGGAAGATGGTATGACAAAACTACATAATGCATTGGAGAAATGCTTTACACAGGGTGATAATCTCACACATGCAGAAAGTCTCTCGGAGAACTCAAAGTTTTTCTCCAGCAGAAATGTGGTATTATAAAACTTATGTTTCTCCAGTTCAATCGCTTCGTGGAATCTTTTCTCTTCTCGGACTCTACCAGGTCCCCAAGATGAATTCGCCCCCATCAACCAAAAAGGTCAGCGTCGAAGCTGAAAATTTCTTGTATCAGAACTACATACCAAAACAAGCACCAATACGAAGACATATAGCAGTGATGTCACTCCTCCTAATAACAAATCATAACATTACATGGTAAGCAATGCTTTAAAAAAGGACAATGGCACTCAAAGGCAACATTTTTACAATTAAGCAATGCATAGACCTGCTGGCTGCAGACATTTGGGAGCTTGCCTCTATTTTTGTCTTCTAAAAATAGAATATGTTCTATTTGCCTACATCACATTACAACCACAAAAGGACAACATTCTAATTGTTGTCCTATAAACTAATTTGTGTTCTTCAACCGCTGCATATCTCCAGTGATCCAAGGTGAACTTCCACCCATTTACCTTCTGGGTCTATGGTGCAAGGTCTCAAAATGTATATATTTTTTTAAAGTTTGACATACAATGTTCTACAAGCAAATGGTTGAACAGGTTTTCTGCTACGCAGAGCATTCTGGATCAATAAAAAAGATGACTAATGGCGTAAGGGGAAGCCAAACTTGTTTTCAAGAAGAATTAACCATAAAATAAAAATACTGAAACTAAAATCAAAATAGCCCTATATTCGAATGTTGTTTGTTCATTTTGTGGTCATTAAGATGAGAATTCAATGCAAGGGAATGAAATGGTTTTTCATTTCAGGCGCCCAGGGGGAAAAATTCGGTTGATTAGCGCCTCCGTAGGGCGCTAATGGGGCGTAAAGCAACTAGCGCCCGGGCGCGGTGATATTTGCGCCGCTCGCGAAACTGACCAGACATTTTGCAGCGGCGCTAAACACTACTGCCATGATCTCCTGCGCCCGCAGATCGTGACATCAGTCGAGCGTGCTACGCCCCGGACCTGCCTTACCGCCTGCAACGACAGGTAGAGGGGAACGTTTTGCAGTCGGGAAAGGGCTGGGGGAGCACTATTTAAAGGCGGCTGCTTCCTGCCTTTTTTTGTCGGCGACATTTTTGCACCACTCATTCTGAGGGAGACTTCTGGAGAGATTCAACGCAGTGTGAAGGAGTTTTGGGTACGGAGCAGCACTTTGCAGGTTCATTTTGATTTGACCTTCCTTGTATCGATTTAGAAGAGACTGTGGGGGCTGCACTCTGAGCTCTTTCCCTGGGACTCTCCATTGTTCTTTCCAGCAGAATTGATGTACAGGTTGCTCCAGGCCGAGATTCAAGACTGCAATGAGTAGGATGTGGATGGAGAGCAAGATCAACCCTCCCCTTTAAGAACTGGCCGGCACCAGTGTTTCTGTGTTCCATTGCTGACTGACATCACATGAGCTTCGCCAGCGCTTTGAGTTAGCACCTCGCTCCTCAGTGTTAGCGCCTTAAGAGAAGTGTGTAGCGCCTGATTTAGTGCTCCAATCGCCTCCAGGGGCGTTACAAGCCAAGTTTGCAGTCGGAGGCGATAATTAGCGCCAGGTGCTAAACTTTGCGCCCGGCTGATAATTGTGCCCCAAACGGGGCGATACCAAATTTTTCCCCCCCAGTGTCACCAAGTGCTCCCAAGGGTAATCATGGTCAGATTCAGAGTACAGTCCCCTTTATTTCAGCCCAATATCAGAAGAGCAGTCCCAAATGTACCAATGTAACATTTTTGCACTTCCCCTACCATCATTGTCCGGCCTCACCAGGATTGCCAATTTAGTGACAATTGCTGCCAAATTTAGGACAATCATGCGCCGTGTGTCCAACTGGATCGAAACTTGGCAAACTCTCTGAACAGTCGGAGGACCTAATTGAACAGAGGCCCCATAGACCAGTGTCTGAGCACTGGGCCTCCATGACCCTTTCAGTATTTTACCTGCAGAATAAGTCAACATAAACGCAATGAAAATCAGAAGCTTTCACACCAAGATAATGTCTTACAACAGGAACCTAGACGCTGCAGCCTCTGAGGCACAAGACTTCTTGCCATGGATGAATTAAGCCATTCCTCGGCATATTTCTCCGTTTTTAATCCACACTTTCGTCTGGGCTTTTTCCTTCCCTCCCACATGGCAGCTGTCCTTCATTCTGCCAGGGCCATTCACACTCCATCTAGAGCCATCCTTTATTCCTTAACCTGTCCCATTACCACCTCCTCTGTTCCTTGAATATCTCTTAATGTCTCTCAATGTCTCTTAATCTCTCCTGCTTTCTATCCTATCACTGACCTTGCCTTTCGTTCTTACATCCCCTCCCCCTTTTCCCAGCCCCCACTTGCTTTAAAATCTATTCCCTTTTCCTGCCTTTTTTCCAGTTCTGACGAAAGGTCTTCGACCTGAAACGTTGACTCTATTTCTCTCTCCACGGATGCTGCCCTGGCCTGCTGAGTTTTTCCAGCATTTTCTGTTGTTATTTCGGATTTCCAGCATCCACAGTATTTTGCTATCCTCTTAATCTCCAATTTGAGTCACTAAATTCCCCGTCTCCATCATTACTGTATGTCTATGATTAAAGTAAGAAAACAAAGGCATTTTTTTCCTGTTTGCATAGCGTTAGGAGAAGAGTTCTGACTCTGATGAAGTCTTTTTCCAATCTAAGGGTGCATCTACATTATCACTGTAGTGGCAGTGTGATGTGATTTCACATTGCCACTACACTGAAGTGATTTCACTTCACACTGACGCTACAGTTATACAGTGTAAATGCACCCTGAATGTGGTGTTGGGGCCAACCCAAACACTAAAGGAAGGCAGCAGAGGGAGTTTCAACTGCAATTGGGAGCCAGTTCAGGCTGTAACACCTGACTTACGTTGCACAGCTAACCCTGCACATAAAACCTTCTGTTGCTGTCATATGGTACATCGTCTGTGCTTTGAAGTTTATGTTATTAAATTAACTGTCGATGCTCTTCACCAGAGCTAAACACCGAGCCTTTTCTAAACTTTGTAACTTGCCACTCTTAAAACACTCAACGCTCAGATCAGCTGGAGTCTTCCAACCTCTTTCAAACCGTTCAAAAACCCTTATGATTAAGGTTTTAAAACAAAGCTTCCCAAACTTTTTCTTTGCTGCACCCCCGTTAGAGATTTATGTCCTGCTTCTTTTGAGGAAACAGTATTTTTGCTGAGAACAAGAGGGTTTTATTTTTTACAGCTAATATAACAGTGCGTAAGACAGAAAGCACCAAACATAGCACAGTACCAGCAAACCCCCTCATCCTATTCACTGAGTGAAAGGTGAATCAATCAAGTGTTCCATTTGTGTTCAAGTTTATTCAGTAGCACAATACCATACTACTGGATAAACTTGAAGTTAAACGAACATCAAACATCATACTCACTGTAGTGTATGTAACCGTCTACCTTTAAGAGACTATTGTATGTAACCGTTCACCTTTAAGAGAACTATTTTAGGTGTGGCACTACTTGTTTGGCTTCTGTATACGGTAATACCGACGGTGACCACACCGGTATATAAGTGCTGTGGCATGATTTATAGGGCAGATTCGCCCTGACCTTCGAATAGTAAAGTCCTGTTGTATGTTACTCCTGAAGCCTGTGTCGTAATTAACTGCACAACCCACAGACTTTACAGTGGCGACGAGTCCGATCGTACCCTGTGGCAACATTACTTTCAAAGCAACGAAAGAGCGTCGAAAAGAGGCAACCGCCCTCGTCATTCGGCTGGGAGAAAACTCAAGACTGCAACAATAGAAAGGAGGAAGACTGTAGCGACAGAAAACTTCCATCTGCAACAGGCACTGACTGTCCCTTCTGCCACGGTGACTGTAAGGGAAAGTGAAAAGAATAGCCGGAGGTTAAGGGCTGAGCACTCGACCACGGTCGAGGGGGAAAAGGAGCCGGACAAAAAGTCGGGTCCAACGGCGTCGTGAGAGACCGCGACCGGCGGGAAAAGCCGGGCGGTGACCGAAGCCACGAAGTGCTGCGACCGGGAGCGTAGGCGCGGGAAGAGAGAAACTCAGCCGCAGCCGGAGAGAGAAGCACCGGACTGCGAGAGGGCTGGGAGGCGCGATTGGGGTCCGAGCGAGCGGGAGAGGCAGAGCCGACCAAGAGAGACTGCGCGAGAGCCAGTCCAGCGGCTGAACTGTCCTCCGTCAACGGGGTGTAACCAGCGCCGGTAGAGCCGAGCGAGCGGGAGAGAGGCAGAGCCGAGCAAGGGGAACTGTGCGAGAGCCAGTCCAGCGGCTGAACTGTCCTCCGTCAACGGGGTGTACCCAGCGCCGGTAGAGCCGAGCGAGAGACAGAGCCGAGCAAGGGGAACTGTGCGAGAGCCAGCCCAGCGGCTGAACCTGTTCGCCGTCAACGGGGTACCCAGAGCCAGTCGCCCTGCCATAAAATTAAAAAAAAGGGAAAGCCTTGAAGCCGACGCGCAGGCTGTGAACCTGAAAGCCAGCGGCCGTCGCCCGTGGGGAAAGTGTACCCCTCCCGCCAGGGAAGAAACGCGGGAAGCCGCCATTAGGCGGGGAAGAAGACAGAAGCGGGAAACCGCCATTGAAGTGGGCGGGGAGAGAAGATAAGAGCGGGAAACCGCCATTTTCGCGGGAAAACCGCCATCTTAGGAAAAAAAAAGAAATAATAATTTAAAGAAATACTTGTGTTGTTCCCAAAGAGAGGAAGATGCCTAAGCGTGGTAACATCAACGATTTTAATTCCGAAGTAGAAGACTGGGCCACGTACGTGGAACGCATTGAGATCTATTGTGAGGCCAATAAAATAGAAGAAGACGACAAAGCTATAACCTTGCTGAACTCGATGGGCACAAAGACATACGGGCTCTTGAAGCATCTACTAGCACCAGCTAAACCGGCGGATCAGACTTTCGATGATATTGTGGCTGTCCTGAAGGACCACTTGAACCCTACACCGTTGATGTTGGCGGAACGATTCAAATTCTATGCGAGAACGCAACGGAAGGACGAAAGCAACGCAGAATACTTGGTCGAACTGCGTAGACTAGCGAAATACTGCCAGTTTGAAGGGAATCTGACAGAGGCATTGCGAGACAAGTTCATATGCGGATTGTCCAAGGAAGGGACGCAAAAGCGACTACTTGAAGAGAACGACCTTACACTTGACAGGGCTGTCCTTATAGCAGCATCGCACGAAGCCGCAGCAGAAGGAACTGCGGAAATGCAGCGGCACTCGGGGTGGACCAAATTACCTCGAGTACAACCAAATGCTATCGCTGTGGGAAGACAACACACGATCAGAACCAATGCTGGTTTAAGAACCAAGAATGTAGGAAATGTGGCAAACTGGGTTGATATACCTATCAATTCGTCCAATAAAAAGCGACGAGTTAGGAGCGTAACTAAAGGTTTTTATTGACTAAATAACAGAGCCCACCCTCGTGGGTGATCGGGTCCAACAAGGAGGAATACCAGCCAGTCGACTACCTTTATACCTGGGCAGGTAGGTGGAGCCATGGGCGGAGTCGGAGGTGGTCAGCCCAGGTATAACAGCGCGACAAGAGGCGACCTCGTATAGTGATACAACAGTGAGAACAGTGATAACAATACAACAGTGATAACTATAGTGTAACGATAGTGAACGATAAAAGTGGTTTACCACATTCACCCCTTGTTTAGATTTGAGTCCGGCGGGGTGAAGTGTACTACCAGTTCTGGTATGTCAGTCTGTCCGGAGGCCTCGTAAGCCTCTCCGATCGTCACAGCGGCAGTGCTGCATTATCCGGTGTTAATGCTGGTGTCTGCGTGGTCGGCGAAGGCTCGTGGGGTTCTGGCATGCCGTCTACCTGGGCTGGAATTGGGGGGGTGGTGGGGGGGGCGGTAAAGGTGGTGTCTCCGGAGTGCCCGAGGGTGCGAGGTCTCGTAAGGAGACAGTGTCCTCCCGCCCGTCTGGGTAAGCCACGTAGGCGTACTGGGGGTTGGCGTGCAGGAGGTTCACCCTCTCGACCAGGGGGTCCATTTTATGGGCCCTCACGTGCTTTCGCAGCAAGACGGGCCCCGGAGAGGTCAGCCAGGTTGGTAGAGTGGTTCCCGTAGTCGACTTCCTGGGGAAAACAAACATTCGTTCATGGGGGGTGGCGTTAACGGCAGTGCAAAGTAGTGACCGGATGGAGTGCAGCGCTGTCGGGAGGACTTCCTGCCAGCGGGAGGTTGGGAGGCCCTTAGACTTTAAGGCTAAGAGGACGGCCTTCCATACTGTCGCGTTCTCTCTTTCCACCTGGCCGTTCCCTCGGGGGTTGTAGCTGGTGGTCCTACTTGCTGCAATACCTCTCGCTAGTAGGAACTGACGGAGTTCCTCGCTCATGAAGGAGGAGCCCCGGTCACTATGTATATAGTTCGGGAACCCGAACAAGGCGAAGAGGTCGTTCAGGCACTTGATGACCGTGGTACTGGTCATGTCTGGGCAGGGGAAGGCAAAAGGGAAACGGGAGTACTCATCAACGATGTTGAGGAAGTACACATTGCGGTCAGATGACGGTAGAGGCCCCTCAAAGTCGATGCTCAGGCGCTCGAAGGGGCGGGTGGCCTTGATCAGGCTTGCTCTGTCCGGCCTATAGAAGTGCGGTTTGCACTCGGCGCAGGTCTGGCAGTTCCTGGTCATGGTCCTGACCTCCTCGATGGAGTAGGTCAGGTTGCGGGCCTTAATGAAATGGTAAAGTCTGGTGACCCTGGGGTGGCAGAGGTCGTTGTGGAGGGTCTGAAGTCTATCAATATGCGCGCTGGCGCATGTAATTCGTGAAAGAGCATCAGGGGGTTCGTTCAGCTTACCTGGCCGGTACAAGATATCATAATCGTAGGTGGATAGCTCGATTCTCCACCTCAAGATCTTGTCATTCTTGATTTTGCCCCTGTGGTAAACCACTGTCATACCTGTCTGTGTCTGTATGTGTATTCCACTAGGTACAGGTCTGGACATGCCTCGGCTGACTCCTCCCACTATTCCAGGTATATAAGTGACTACCTCCCAGTCCCTTAGTATTCTGGACGGGTCGACCACTCGAGACAAGACCTTCATTCTTTAGTTAATAAAAGCCTGATTGTTACTCGCTCAACTTCAGTCTTTTGAGTAATTGATGGCGCATCAGCCCCTCAGCTTGTTATTAAACATGAAAGCAACCGAACGTTGGTCGGTGAGGAGGGTAAATCGTTTGCCTGCCAGGTAATGCCTCCAGCGCCGTACCGCCTCCACAATTGCCTGGGCTTCCTTCTCGACCGACGAGTGTCGGATCTCGGGGCCCTGTAGGGTCCTTGAGAAGGCGGCCACCGGCCTCCCCTCCTGGTTAAGGGTAGCGGCTAGGGCGAAGTCGGATGCATCGCTCTCCACTTGGAAGGGGATGGACTCATCCACTGCGTGCATTGTGGCCTTGGCTATGTCTCCCTTGATGAGGGAGAAGGCCGCGCACGCTTCCTCCGTGAGGGGGAAGGATGTGGACTTCATGAGGGGTCTGGCTTTGTCCGCATAATTGGGCACCCATTGGGCATAGTAGGCGAAGAGCCCCAGGGTTCTCTTAAGTGCCTTAGGGCAGTGGGGGAGGGGTAGCTCCATGAGGGGGCGCATTCTTTCGGGGTCGGGGCCGATGAGTCCGTTCTCTACTACACAGCCAAGGATGGCAAGGCGCGAGGTGTTAAACACACATTTCTCCTTATTGTAGGTGAGGTTCAGCCGTTGGGCCGTACGGAGGAATTTCTCCAGATTCACGTCATGGTCCTGCCGGTCGCGGCCGCAGATGGTGACGTTATCTAGATAGGGGAATGTGGCCTGCAGTCCGTTCTGGTCAACCATCCGGTCCATCTCCCTTTGGAAGACCGAGACCCCGTTGGTGACACCGAAGGGGACCCTAAGGAAGTGGTATAGGCGCCCATTCGCCTCGAAGGCGGTGTACTGGCGGTCCTCGGGGTGGATAGGGAGTTGGTGGTAGGCCGACTTAAGGTCGATGGTCGAGAATACGCGGTATTGTGCAATCTGATTGACCATGTCAGATATGCGGGGAAGGGGGTATGCGTCCAGCTGGGTGTATCTGTTTATGGTCTGGCTGTAGTCGATGACCAGGCGATTTTTATCGCCGGTCTTAACGACCACGACCTGGGCACGCCAGGGGCTGTTGCTCCCCTCGATAATGCCCTCTTTCAGGAGGCGCCGCACCTCAGAGCTAATGAAGGCTCTGTCCCCAGCGCTGTACCGCCTGCTCTTGGTAGCGACGGGTTTGCAGTCGGGGGTGAGGTTAGCGAACAGGGAAGGTGGCGGCACCTTGAGGGTGGATAGGCTGCAGGTGTTACGCGGTGGGCGGTTTAACATTCGCTGGTTGTCGACTGTGAGTGGGGGGAGGGGTCCACCGTATGCTAGGGTTACACTTTGGAGGTGGGATTGGAAGTCCAGCCCTAGTAGGACGGCAGCGCAGAGCTGGGGGAGGACGAGGAGTTTAAAATTTTTATACTCCGTACCCTTAACCGCCAAGGTCACAACACAGTAGCCGCTAATGTCCGTGGCGTGGGACCTCGATGCCATCGAGATTCGGTTGCGCGTTGGCAGGACAGGGAGGGAGTAGTGGCTCACCGTGTCTGGGTGGATGAAGCTCTCCGTGCTTCCGCTGTCGAACAGGCAGGTCGTGGCGTGGCCGTTTACTTTGATGTCCATCATCGACTTGGACAGGTGGTGTGGGCGGGCTTGATCCAGAGTGACGGAGGCTAGTGTGTAGGTAAGCGAGTCGTTGTCGTCTGCGGGCGAGGCGGTCGTCGGGTCCGGGGGCCCGGTGGCAGTCGGGCGTGGTGGGTAAAATGGCGTCTCCCACGAGGTAGGACAAAATGGCGGAGAAGATGGCTGCCCCCATAACTCACGAGGCACTATTGGGGTCGGTTGCCTTGATCAAAGATGGCCGCCCCCATGACTCACGTGTGGGGATGCTGGCCTCAGTTGCCTTGAAAGAAGATGGCCGCCCCCACAGTTCGCATGAGGCACTGCTGGCCTCTGAAGATCCGCTCCTGCAGGCCTTAGAGAAGTGGCCTTTCTTCCTGCAGGTTGAGCAGGTAGAGTTCCTGGCTGGGCAGCGCGACCTCGGGTGCTTCTCCTGGCCGCAAAAGAAGCAGCTGGCGGCCCGATCGCGGGTGCCCGATGTCGGAGCCGGTACCGGGGGTGGCGGTCCCGGTCGGGTCCGGGACGCCGACGCTGAGGTAGGTCCCGGGGGCGGCGCTGCGAAGGGTATTGCGGTAGGGGTCAGGCCCGAGTCCCAGGGTCGCGAGCAGTACCTGGAAAACGCCTCCTGGTCCTGATGGGCCACCTCTAGGGAGAGAGTGAGGGCTTCAGCTTTGTCCAGGTCGAGGTCTTTAGCTTCAAGCAGTCTTTGCCGTGAGTAGTCGGACCGTAGGCCTTTCACAAAGGCATCGCGGATATTATCTTCCGTATTTTCAACAGCCGTCACCGCTTTAAAGTCACAGTTCCTGCCGAGTGCTCTTAGCGCCCGTAAAAATTCAGCTACAGACTCTCCTGGCTGTTGCGGGCGGGATCTCGGGAGGTGCCTGGTGTACATGTAATTTACCGGGCTCCGGTACTGCTGTTTCAGTAGGTTGATAGCGGCCTCATATGTAGTCGTGTCCTGGATGAGTGCGTATACTCTCGGGCTCGCTTGGGCGTTCAGAACTCTTAGTTTGGATCTCTGAGGGACGCCGGATTCTTCCAGGTAGGATTCAAAGCAGTCCAGCCAGTGTTTGAAGTTGAGGGCTGAGTTTGCTGCCTGTGGGTTTAGATCCAGGTACGGTGGTTTGAGGGCTTGCAGCCAAGCCGGCTGGTGTGGCTGGCGTAGCCCGGTGTCTGAAAGCTGCTGTGGCTGTGCTTCTGGGAGGGCTTCTGGCTGGCCAGTAGTAGACATCTTTAAAATTTAGTCAATAAAATTGATATACCTATCAATTCGTCCAATAAAAAGCGACGAGTTAGGAACGTAACTAAAGGTTTTTATTGACTAAATAACAGAGCCCACCCTCGTGGGTGATCGGGTCCAACAAGGAGGAATACCAGCCAGTCGACTACCTTTATACCTGGGCAGGTAGGTGGAGCCATGGGCGGAGTCGGAGGTGGTCAGCCCAGGTATAACAGCGCGACAAGAGGCGACCTCGTATAGTGATACAACAGTGAGAACAGTGATTACAACAGTGATAACTATAGTGTAACGATAGTGAACGATAAAAGTGGTTTACCACATGGGTCACATCGCTAAGGTATGCCGGTCAGGGAAGAAGACCAACAACCAAAGGAAGCCATCACAGGAAAAGTACAACAAGGTACACAAGGTGGCTGAGAAGAGTTCAGGCGAACAGAATTCAGACTCAGACCCAAACGGCCAGGAGCTGGGTAGTCTGAGAATTCATAATGTGAGTAAGGAAGCTGACCTACAAACTATCTGGGTCATACTAAAAATAGCTGGAGTCCAAGTGAGAATGGAGTTGGACACGGGATCAGCTCTATCAGTCATAAATCAAAGGGACTACCACCGGCTATTCTCTCACATACCCTAAAGAGATACCAAGTTCGTATTGCAGACATACACGGGGCATAAAGTATACCCCATGGGAAAGATAAGAGTCAAGGTGAGAGATAGGGGTAAAGAACACCCAAGAATGAACTTGTACGTACTACCTGAGGGAGGACCACCACTTCTAGGACGGGAGTGGATCAAGAAAATAGACAGGGAATGGCCCTACCTGCAAGCAATGACGAGTGAGGACTCGGTGCAGACAAGCAGCTCAGACTCTGAGCCGGAAGACGATAAGTCCAGCCCAAGTATGAAAAACAAGGTTAACATGAACTCACTGACTAAGGTTGGAAAAACGACGGCGTGTATAAAGACAGAGAATTCTGAGTCTGTTCAAGTTACAGACATATGCATTACGGAGGAACACCGGGCTCGAACTCAACGTTATCTCAAAGTACGGCAACAATTAGAACAATTGAGTTACCGTCTCGTACAAGAGATGAAAACAATGAAAAAGTTCTACGACACCGAATGGGAGAGTCTGGAAAGACAACAGAACCTGCTGGCTCAAGCAGAGAGCGACCATAGAGCCATCGTGACCAATTACCGATCACATCTCCCTTATGATGTTCAGGAGTTAGAATATCTGCATGATCTAGAGATACAGCATACAGGCAAACCACGCTACACTGAGGATTTTGTTCTGCAATTGGAGACGGAGCTAGTGCAGGCAAGGTTAAGAGAAGCTGAATCGCAGTGTACACTTAAAGATATGCAGAAAAAAATCTTGGACATAGAAAAGAGAAACGCTTCTTTACCGGATGAGAATAATGTGGCCATGTTGCAAGAGGAGCTTATAGGGGCGAAACTCAAAGAAGCTAAGCAAAGGATGTTGGAACTTGAAACACAGAACCAAATCAGCAGTAACCAGCTATGTCGAGCAGAGAAGGTGCAATATCTCTCAGCCCAGAATAAGGGACTACTCACTCAGTTGAATGAAAGTAAAGGGAAAATGGCTGAGACAGACCGCAAGAATAAAGAAGATTTGATGGCAGTGAGACTTCGAGAGGCGGATAGCATAGCAGCCTTGGCTGAACTCCAACAGAAAATTGCGAAAGAAGCAAATGAAGAGGAATCTTCAGGAAGCCAGGATTTTATTCCAGTTCTTCTCTACGACTCCTTACAAGCAGAGTGTGAGAAGTTGAAATAACAGTATGAACAGGCCCAGGCTACAATTCAGAAGGGGGTTAACTCGGCAGCCTCCGAAAAGCTAGTTTCAGTAGAAGCATATGAGCAACTAAAGGTTGAACATGAGCAAGAAGTCCAAAGGCTGCAGGAAATTCTTGATGAGCTCAAGGCCAAGACAGACTCATCGGTAGAAGTTCCATCCATAGATGAGAAATTAGAGGTGAAAGACATGGCAGAACATGAAAGACAAGATGTCCAAGAACTCATAAAAATAGTGAAGGAAACCCAAGACAAATATGAGGCGGCAATGACCGAGGTTCAACAACTTGAAGAACAGATTCAACTGGGAATCCTCTCAGTGGAAGAAAAGGAAATTGTAAGAAACACAGAGACTGTAAGAATGGCCCCTGAACATGAGTTAGAGAGCATCAAGGCGCAACTTCTCCGAGCACTGGAAGCCAAAGTACAAGAGGAAAAGAAGGTGAAAGCATGGGAGGAAAAGGTGGATGAAATGGAGAAGACTCTGATCCACAGTGTTCCCGTGGAAGAGTTAACGGTCAGCCAACTCCTTCATATGCTGAGGGACAAGACTCTGCAATGGGAACAATCGGAACACGAGCTTCAATCTTCAAAGGGAAGGAGTTCGGAGCTCTCAAAAGTGATGGAAATAGCTGAGGTTGCAACACAGACTTTACTGGGATGCCAAAAGTACGCTGAATCACGTCTATGTGAACAACAGAATGTTGAAACAGCTGCTTCAGTAGAAGGATTGAATAGCCCGATCAATCAATCCCTGATGGAAGGGAAGGTATTGAAATCACAAATGAGGTCAGTAGTGAAGGGTTTGCAGGAAACCCAGGAAGAGCGGGATGAATATGAACGCATGAAGAAGTCTCTTCAAGAAAGATGTCTAGGGAGGGAACAACAGTCGGCTAATGTCCAGATGGGTAAGGAGGAAGGAGAAGGTCCTCTCGTCGGCCTAACTCAGGACGAACCCGAATATTACCAGGACCTGTTGAGTGACACTGAATATTACGAGGATCTGGTCTGCCCAGCTTGTGATGAAAACTCCCAAAGTGCAGAAATCAGGATGAAGCACTTAAAGTCTAAGGAACATAGAGAGATGGTGGCGCTGCAGCTGGCAGCTGATAAGGGAGCCCCGAGAGTCTCCAAGAAGCAGAAAAGAAAAAGCAGAAGATGATAACCATCAAAATCATTATCACTCCTACCAGATCATGCACGTGGGCCCTACGAAGGGAGATAAATCAGTTGGAAAGTAAGAAAAATTACCAAGGCAATACAGCTGTTTGTAAAAGTCAGCATTGCTGGTTCAGCAGGACGAAAGTTCAAGCTGTTACGTCAAGGGGAAGACTAGTGGAGGAGTCACGCTAGCAATGTGAACCGGCTACACCGCAGCGATGTTGTTCGGACCGAGTCAAGACTAGAGACTGAATCTATACACTGTTCCCACAGAGACTGAACCGGTGAACTGTTTCCCCACAGAGACTGAACCTGTGAACTGTTTCCCGCAGAGACTATATCTGTAAATTGTTTACCTGAAGTTGAATATATGTATGTTAATGAGAAATAGTATGTTGTAAGCTAAAAAGGGAGGATTGTAGTGTATGTAACCGTCTACCTTTAAGAGACTATTGTATGTAACCGTTCACCTTTAAGAGAACTATTTTAGGTGTGGCACTACTTGTTTGGCTTCTGTATACGGTAATACCGACGGTGACCACACCGGTATATAAGTGCTGTGGCATGATTTATAGGGCAGATTCGCCCTGACCTTCGAATAGTAAAGTCCTGTTGTATGTTACTCCTGAAGTCTGCGTCGTAATTAACTGCACAACCCACAGACTTTACACTCACGTCAGTTATATAGCAGTGTGGGTGCTAGCAGGCGCCAACGTGGTGTCAGCACATTGGTCAATTATGCTTTGGTACCTTGCACCAGTAATATTGGGGACTCACAGGACAAACCCAGGTGTGTCCTTGTGTACCCCACTTTGAAAACCTATACAGGTTGAGCGTCCCAAATAGAGAGTTCCGGAATCCAGAATGATCCAGAATCCGGACTATGGGACGATTGGTGACAAGGGTCCAGAATCCGTAAAATGTTCCGGAATCCGAACACCGAGGGAGGCTTACCAAAAGCGCAACCTGGGCCCAGGCATTTCCGGACTCGGCACATGTTTGATGTCCGAAGTCCGGAAATATCGCAACATAGGCTCGGGCGTTTCCGGACTTCAGACATCAGAAACACGTTCCGAAGTCCGAAAAAACCCGAAAACCGGCTCGGCCTCTGTCCCGAGGCTGCCGGATTCGGGACATTCTATCTGTACTTGGAAATATCACAATAAACCCCACTGCAAGTGACATGACCATTAATAACGAATCAAGATATCCCCTTCAGCCACATGGATCGCTTTCAAAGGGATTATTTAACTAAACAGCCACATCTCAGAAATGTTATTAATTGCCAGGTTTTATTTGCTTGGACAAAAATCAGACTCCCAGTTGTTTCTTCCCATAAAGGAGACATACTCTGACCAGTTCTCTGCCACGGTCTCGTGAAGGGATTTACCTGCCTAAAATTCATGGGAAATTTATCTGACTTTGCTCTTTGATTTTGGCAGGCTCCAGTTCACGCTGGCACAAGGGTGGTAAATTAGCTACATCTGGATAATCAGAATGTACATATGCCTTATGTCTTAAAAGGACATCCCAAAATGTGGCTAACCCTTTAACCTGACCATTTTTTTTTACACATGAATGACATTTTAAGTTTGGCTTCTTTAGAACTATTTTACGTTGAATTTCAATTTGTTTTCACTCTCCCTTGAAGGATTTTATTTTATTACTTCAATTTCTTATGCTTGGAGTCTTTTTCTCTTTCGCTTGTTTGTATTTTCTTCCCTCATCTTCATTTCTTACGTGTTTTCAGCATTTTATCTCTCTCCCATGATCATTCTAACAATTCCAGTCACCATTTTGCCCAAGTTACAGTAGCATGGTGTGAAGAATGTTACTCAGCTCAGCACCAACATGTATAAACCACTCCCTGGGCTCGGTCAATATAAAGGAGAGTTTTCATAGAAGGATAGAAATTACAGCACAGGAAGAGGCCATTCGGTCCCCCGGTGCCTGTGCCAGCACCCTGTCCTGTAACCCCATTCATAGAAACATAGAAGATAGGAGCAGGAGTAGGCCATTCGGCCCCTCGAGCCTGCTCTGCCATTTAATGAGATCATGGCTGATCATCCAAATTCAGTACCCTGTCTACTTCGCTCCAGATTCTTTTATATTTCAACTTACCAAATAACTAAATTCTCCTTTAAAATGATGTTCCAGTCTCCACCTCAATAGCCATTTATGAGAAAGCATCTCATAGTCTAATAGCTCTCAGTTCACCTTCTCCCTTCCCCCTTGGACCCTTCAGTGAGAATCCTCTGTCTCCGTCCCCTTGTTCCCCATTTGCCCAGCAGTGGAATCAATCTTTCACTATTTACCCACAGAGAAGTCCCTGGGTTTCACTCATCCTTTTACTGGTCTACTTATCCAGGTGTAGCCAATTTACTGGCAGCTCCTCTTGACACTATGCTCCCACTCACTACGTTGGTGCTGCTGCTCCTGCAGAAAATGCTGGGCCCCACCCCACAGTCTCCCTTTCTCCTGCAAGCCCCCATCCTCCGACCCACAGTCCCGTCTCCCTCTCCCCAGACCTGCAGTCCGCTGTCACTCTCCCCTGCTCCAATCCCCAGTCACTCAATCTTCCCCACTTAGAGCCCAATCTCACCAACCTCTAATCCCTATTTATCCTCATTCAGACCTACACCTTCCTCATGCCCCTGAGTGGAGTCTATTTCTCCACCAGCTGATCCGGTTATCGGTTACCCTTAAGAAAGGGCAGCGTCTGTGCAGCAGCTGGGCCGGGGAGAGGGGGGGGTGGGGGGGAAGGAGGCATGGAGGGTAATGTCCTAGGAGGGGAGATTGAGTAGATTGGGCCTATACTCTGGAGTTTAGAAGAATGAGAGGTGTCCTCATTGAAATATAAAAGATTCGGAGGGGTCTTAACAGGGTAGATGCTGAGAGGTTGTTGCCCCTGGCTGGAGAATCTAGGACTAGGGGGCATAGTCTCAGGCAAAGAGGTCGGCCATTTAAGACCGAGAAGAGGAGGAACTTCTTCACTCAGAGGGTTTTGAATCTTTGGAGGGCTGTGGATGCGGAGTCTTGGAGTATATTCAAGCTGAGGTAAATAGTATTCTGGACTCTAATGGAATCAAGGGATATGGGGATCGGGCAGGAAATTGGAGTTGAGGTCAAAGGTCTGCCATGATCTTATTGAACGACGGAGCAGGTTTGAGGGGCCATATTGCCTACTCCTGCTCCTATTTCTTATGTTCTGAGACCTCTACACTGGAAACCGGTGAGGTTACGGAGTGGGAAGAGGGTCCCACTGTAGCAAGAAATTTAAAGCGAAAAGTTCTTCTGGGCTGCTAGCAACAGTGCCCAGGAGATTCATGCCCCATTCCGGAAGACTCGTGGACAATTCAGGAGGGTTGGCAACCATAGCCGAAGGTTGGCCACAGGCTTCAAACTGGTGAATTCAACATGTTCTCCCGACAGCAGAAGAAGCCACAGCAGTGTCACACAAACCTCAGTACTGTTGGCACGAGTCCAAACTATCTTCACAAATTCAGAAACATTAATATTTAGATGACTGAACATCGCTAGATTTTTTTTAAATCAGCATCTTCAATTGTTGTATTGCTACCTCTTATTCAATTCAATCTTATTCCTGCAAAGTAAATATTCTAAAACTGCTGTCACTTCTGCTTATTTATAATTTGGGCTAGATAAACAAATGGTTATTAAAATGGGTACTAGATTAGAACTAGCAATTGTATATCACTCCAGGCTACAGCACTGGAAATACAGACACATGCCAAATAATTACATAACAGGATACTTCTTGTCACTGCAATTTGAAAGCTTTTGATTATGCAAATTTCCAATTAGACATCTTACGATTATACAAAGTACAACCGTGGACTGGTTATTCGTTACAAAATATACAAACATTTGCACCAGAGGAAGATACAGGGCTATTGGACAGAGCAGGGTAGTGGGATTAGTTTTGGATTGCTCTAGCAAAACAGCCAGCAGAGACACGATGGGCTGAAGGGTCTCTTACTGTGCGCTAACCTTTGACGGCACTGTAGATACTTCCAGTACTGCACGTCCCTTACAATGCAACAGCAACAGCTGTATATAGAAACACAGAATATAGGAGCAGGAGTAGGCCATTTGGCCCCTCGAGCCTGCTCCGCCATTCAATGCGATCATGGCTGATCATCCAAATTCAGTACCCGGTCCCTGCTTTCTCCCCATACCCCTTGATCCCTTTAGCCTTAAGAAATATATCCAACTTCTTCTTGAATATATTTAATGAACTGGCCTCCACTGCCTTCTGTGGTAGAGAGTTCCACAGGTTCACCACTCTCTGGGTGAAGAAATTCCTCCTCATCTCTGTCCTAAATGGCCTACCCTTTATCCTTAGACTATGTCCCCTGGTTCTGGGCTCCCCGACCATCGGGAACATCCTTCCTGCATCTAGTCTGTCCAGTCCTGTCAGAATTTTAAAAGTTTCAATGAGATCACCTCTCATTCTTCTAAACTCCAGCAAGTACAAGCCCAATCGACACAATCTCTCCTCATACGTCATTCCTGCCATCCCAGGTATCAGCCTGGTGAATCTTCGCTGAACTCCTTCCATGGCAAGAACATCCTTCCTCAGATAAGGCGACCAAAACTGCACACAATACACAAGATCTGGTCTCACCAAGGCCCTGTACAACTGCAGCAAGACATCCTTGTTCCTGTACTCAAACCCTCTCGCGACGAAGGCCAACATACCATTTGCCTTCTAAACCGCCTGCTGCACCTGCATGCTTACCTTCAGCGACTGGTGCACAAGGACACCCAGGTCTCGGTGCACTTCCCCTTCTCCCAATCTACCGCCATTTAGATAATAATCTGCCTTCCTGTTTTTGCCACCAAAGTGGATAACCTCACATTTATCCACGTTATATTGCATCTGCCATGTTTCTGCCCAAACACCCAACATGCCCAAATCATCCTGGAGCTTCTCGACATCCTCCTCACAGCACACACGCCCACCCAGCTTTGTGTCGTCTGCAAATTTGGAGATATTACATCTAGTTCCCTTGTCTAGATCATTAATATATATTGTGAATAGCTGGGGTCCAAGGACCGATCCCTGCGGTACCCCACTAGTCACTGCCTGCCACTCAGAAAAAGACCCGTTTATTCCAACTCTTTGCTTTCTGTCTGCCAACCAGTTCTCTATCCAAGTCAATACCTTGCCCCCAATCCCATGTGCCTTAACTTTACATGCTAATCTCTTATGCGGGACCTTATCAAAGGCCTTCTGAAAGTCCAGATACACCACATCCACTGGTTCTCCTTTATCTATTTTACCAGTTACATCCTCAAAAAATCCAGGAGATTCGTCAAGCACGATTTACCTTTTGTGAATCCATGTTGACTTTGTCCAATCCTGTCACTGTTTTCCAAGTGCTCTGCTATTACATCTTTTATAATGGACTCTAGCATTTTCTCCACTACCGATGTCAGGCTTACCGGTCTGTAATTCCCCATTTTCTCTCTACCACCTTTTTTGAACAGTGGGGTAACATTAGCTACCCTCCAATCCATGGGTACGGTTTCAGATTCCATCGAATGTTGGAAGATGATCAGCAATGCATCTACTATTTCTAGGACCACTTCCTTAAGTACCCTGGGATGTAGATTATCAGGCCCTGGGGATTTATTGGCCTTCAATCCCATCAATTTCCCTAACACCATTTCCCTACAAATACTGATTTCTTTCAGTTCCTCCCTTTCATCAGACCCTATGTTCCCCGGCATCTCTGGGAGGTTATTTGTGTCCTCCTTTGTGAAGACAGAACCAAAATATGTATTTCGTTGGTCTGCCATTTCTTTGTTGCCCATTATAAATTCCCCTGATTCTGACTGCAAGGGACCTACGCTGACTTCACCAATCTTTTTCTCTTCACATATCTATAGAAGCTTTTACAGTCAGTTTTTATGTTCCCTGCAAGCTTATTCTCATACTCTTATTTTCCCCCTCTTAATTAATCCCTTTGTCCTCCTTTGTTGGATCCTAAACTGCTTCCAATCATCAGGTTTGCTGCTTTTTCTGGCCAATTTATATGTCCTCTCCTTGGATCTTACGCTATCCCTAATTTCTCGTTAGGTACGGTTGATTCACCTTTTTTGTTTTATTTTTATGCCAAACAGGGATGAACAAATTCTGTAGTTCATCCATGCGATCTTTAAATGTTTGGCATTGCCTATCCACCGTCAACCCTTTGAGTAACATTCCCCAATCAATCCTACCCAACTCGCGCCTCATACCATCGTAGTTTCCTTCATTTAAATTTAGGACCCTAGTCTCCGAGTCAACTACTTCATTCTCCATCTTAATGAAGAATTATATCATATTATGATCGCTCCGACCCAAGGGGCCTCGTACAACAAGATTGCTAATTAATCCTTTCTCATTACATAATACCCAGTCTAAGATGGCCTGATCTCTGGTTGGTTCCTAGACATATTGGCCCAGGAAACCATCCCGTAAACACTCCAGGAATTCCTCCTCCACAGTATTGTTACTAATTTGGTTAGCCCAATCTATATGTAGATTAAAGTCACCCATGATGACTGCTGTGCCCTTATTGCACGCTGCTTTAATTTCCCTTGTAATGCCATCCCCAACCTCCGCATTACTGTTTGGAGGTCTATATACCACTCCCACTAATGTTTTCTGCCCCTTGGTATTGCTCAATTCTACCCATACAGATTCCACATCATCAGAGCTAATATCCTTCCTTACAATTGTGTTAATCCCTTCTATAAACTTCAGAGGACTTTGTTTCTTTACCTGTCCTATTACCATCTCGTCTCCCCTTGAATATCTCAATGTCTCTTTACCCGCCACAGACCTTCCCTTTTGTTCTTTCATCCCCTCCCCCATTTCCCAGCCCCCAAACTTGCTTTTTAATCTGTTTCACTTCCTGCTTTTTTCTCAGTTCTGACGAAGGGTCTTCGACCTGAAACGTTGACACTGTGGGCAGGATTTTCATTGGGCCGTGGAGGCATATGGGGGTTAAAATCCCGAAATCGGGGGGCACGACCCCATCCTGCCTCCATGCCAGTTTCAAAGGAGGCGGGTACCAGACCCGCACTGGGACCCGCCTCTCCGAGGCGGGAAGGGGATTAGTGCCAATTAACTGCCTGTTAACAGATAGTTAACAGGCAGTTTTTAGCCTAATCCCCATTTTCATTGGTGAAATGTGGGATTCCCGACAGCTCCAAACCACGCCAAGTTAGCGAGGTGGGCCGTCGGGCTGAAGGGCTTGGAGTGGTCGAGATGTCCGGTGTTCAGGTGAGTGATGGGTGCATGAGTGAAGAGGTAAGTGTGTTTGGTCTGTGTATAAAGTGTTTAAAGAAATTTTACTTGCATGTAACAGCCTTTACTCCTTCAGGTCTCGGGAGTCCCTCATCTCACCGGCACAGAAAGCGGAATGGCCGCGGTCTGTCAAAAATTGCATTCAGCTTTCTGTTCCGGGGAGATCTCTAAATCATCCTGAGAGGAAGGAATTAACCTGGAGTACAGATTGTCAGTGTTTGACAGCTTCAAACAGCTGTTAAACGCTGATATTTCATCTGTCAAAAGGTCTTGACAGATGAAAAATCAATCTGTGACGTCACCTGTTGCCGGGTGGCCCTTAATTGGCCTGCTGAGCCCGTTAGGCGGGCTCAACAAGGTCAATCAAGTCCAAATCGCGTGGGTTGGCTAGAACTCGATGGAGGTGGGACTACAACCCCGAAAGTTGTAGTCCCGCCTCCTCAATGAAAATCCAGCTCTGTTTCTCTCCACGGATATTGCCTGGCCTGCTGAGTTTTTCCAGCGTTTTCTGTTATTTCGTATTTCCAGCATCCGCAGTATTTTGCTATCAACTTCAGAGGACTGTTTGGTGATAACTTATTCTCTATGCAGTAAAATTGTGAAGTTCCAAGATACAGCTCTAAGGTAGATTACAGCACCAATGTGGTGGCAGTGGAGGAAAATAAAATGGATTTATAGAATTGATAGCATTTTTTTTTTTTTTTTTTAAATGTCAATTTACTGCTGTGCCCCTTCAAATTGCTCCTGGATCCATAGATTTCTTTCGTGTGTTGGAACAATTGCTGTAGCTAGAGTTTAAGGTTGTCTGAGCGTGTATGTGGATCAATAAACAGAAAAAAGGCCACATCTACATTTACTGTTACGGAAGTAATGTACCTAAATCAGTGAGTTAAGATGTAACCAGAGAATACCTGCAGAAATATTGGCAGCCACTTTTGAACCTGTACGCTGGCACAAACCTGACCAAAGAACAAGGCAGTGGTCTCCACAACTTGCATTAAAATTGGGTAATGAAACTGGAGAAAGAAAAGTCCTCAAATCGTCAATAATGTTAGGTCCTTCACAGTTACGGAGCAGTACAGTATAGACGTTATGCTCTTATTCATGTTGTTGTAACCAAACGTTTTAGGCAAGTTCACCTTTAACCTGTTTTGTGTCAGAAAGGCTCACGTCTCCATCAGGAACAAATGTATAAAAACCAGAGTGTTGGTTGCACAATTACAAGGAACGCATAGTGTTTGTTAAGGATTGTATTACAGATTGAGCATCCCGAATCAGGCATCATCGGGACCGAGGCCGAGCCGGTTTTCGTGTCTTTCCGGACTTCGGAACGTGTTTCTGATGTCCAAAGTCCAGAAACGCCCGAGCCCAGGTTGCGACACTTCCAGTTTTTGGTAAGCCTCCCTCAGGGTGTCTGGATTCCGGAACATTTTACGGATTCCAGACGACCCTGCCACCAATCATCCCGGAGTCCGGATTCTGGAACACTCCGGATTTTGGACGCTCAATCTGTACATAGACTGTGTTACTAATTTATACAGCTTCAATTGAACGTTCATACAAGGAGAAAAATTAATTGATCCATTGGGAAAAATTGCATCCTAAGGTCCAGCAGTTTCTATAACCTGGAAGACTGGACATGAATCTTGAGCACCAATGTGTTTGCCGCTTGTCACAAAAGGTTGCTACTTTTATACTAGTTTAACCTCTGCACCAAACATTATAGTTGTTCTGATAAAAGGAATACTAATCTCCACCACTATGTGTGTTTATTTTTAAAGCAATTCGTGCAGATGATAAATTCAATATAAAAACAGCCTATGCATTTGAGAGTCCAATCAAATCAACCATACTGCATATCCAGCCTGCATGTTGTGCATCACAACTGTGGTAAACCACTGTAGTTCACTGTGTTCACTGTTGTTGTTGTTGTCGTTCACTCTTGTTTCACTGTTGTGCCTGACTATGCCTCAGCTGACTCCGCCCCTGGGCTACCGAGTATAAGAGCGGCCGCATGGCAGCTCCTGGCATTCGGTCGTCCACTAGAGGCATAGTCCTGATCTGTCTGAAGTGCAATTCAGTAGTTAATAAAAGCCTGTTGTTCTGAACTCTGCCTAGCCTTTTATTAGAATTGATAGCGCATCAATTTTATTAACTACTGAAAAAAAAAAACGATGCTGCAGCTTCTTAAGATCAAGTGCCTGGAACTCGACCCGCAAGAACCGGACTCGACTGCTAAGTTCTCGCACTGGCTGCACTGTTTTGAGTCCTTTCTGACTGCATCCGGCGAGACCGTCGCCGCCGATGCCGACAAGCTCAGGGTGCTGAACTCTAAAGTAAACCACCGAGCTTTTGCCCTTATCCGGGACGCTACGAGCTACCAGGGGGCTATCGACATCTTGAAGGAGCAATACGCACGCCCGGTCAACTATGTTTACGCAAGACATCTCCTGGGGTCTCGCAAACAACAGCCCGGGGAACCCACAGAAGCATACATACGGGCGCTGAAGGAACTCGGCCGAGCCTGCGAATGCAAGCAAGTAACAGCCACGGAACATACGGAGGAGCTCATCCGGGACGCCCTCGTGGCGGGCCTCAGGTCCACTCACACACGGCAGCGACTGCTGGAAAGTAGCGAGCTCGACCTGAAGGCGGCGATTTCACTCACCCTCTCGTTGGACGTAGCCCACCGGAACATGGAGGCCTACTCCCCGGACCGCGCGGTCGCCTCATGGATGCCACAGCCGCCGCCACCTTGGGACGCGGCGCCGCCACGGGCCCTGGCCTCAACTGCTGCAGCGATGTCCCGCCCGAGCCAGAAATGTTATTTCTGTGGCCAAACCAAACACCCCAGGGCGCGCTGCCCGGCGAAAAACGCGGTCTGCTCTGCCTGCGGTAAGAAGGGACACTACGCTGGCGTCTGCAGAAGCCAGAAGACCCCTACCTCCAGCAGCGCCGCGTGCGATCCGTGGGAGCGGCCATCTTGCCTCCCTCCAGCCTCGTGGGGATCGGGATCGTCATGGGCGCCGCCATTTTGTCCTTCCTCTCCGACGCCGCCATCTTGTCTGCCATTCTGCCAACGGGCCCCCGACTCACCCACCGCCGCCTCACCAGGGTTCTACAGCGACGCTACCGACTCCACAGCGGCCTCCATCACGCTGGATCAATCCAGACCCCATCAGCTAGCCAGGTCCACGATGGACATCCAGGTAAATGGCCGCGCCACAACTTGCCTTTTTGATTCCGGGAGCACGGAGAGCTTCATACACCCTGATACAGTACGGCGCTATTCTCTCTCGGTCCGGCCAACGCGCCATCGGATCTCCATGGCCTCGAAATCCCACTCAGCAGACGTCGGCGGCTACTGCGTAGTGACCCTCTCGGTGAAGGGCTCCGTATATAAAAATGTAAAGCTCTTCGTCCTGCCACATCTCTGCGCTGCCGTTCTACTGGGGTTGGACTTTCATTGTCACTTTAAGAGTGTCACCTTGACATACGGTGGACCTTTTCCCCCACTCACTGTCTGCAACCAGCAGTTTTTAAATTGCCCGCCACGCTCCACCTGTAGTCTCTCCACCCTCAAAATCACACCCCCCCCCCTGTTCGCCAACCTCACCCGCGACTGCAAGCCTATCGCCACAAAGAGCAGGCGATACAGCACCGGGGACAGATCCTTCATAAGATCTGAGGTGACGCGGCTCCTGAAAGAGGGGATTATTGAGGGTAGTACCAGCCCCTGGCGAGCCCAGGTGGTAGTCGTTAAGACTGGCAACAAGCAGCGCCTAGTCATCGACTACAGCCAGACTATCAACAAGTACACCCAGTTGGACGCATACCCCCTCCCCTGCATAGCCGACATGGTTAATAAGATAGCGCAATACCGCGTTTTCTCGACCATTGACCTCAAGGCAGCATACCACCAAATCCCTATCCGCCCTGAGGACCGCCAGTACACAGCTTTCGAGGCAAACGGCCGCCTTTTTCACTTCCTCAGGGTTCCTTTTGGCATCACCAACGGTGTCTCCGTCTTCCAGAGGGAGATGGACCGGATGGTCGACGAGAATGCGTTACAGGCCACGTTTCCCTACCTAGACAACGTGACCATCTGCGGCCATGACCTGCAGGACCATGACGCCAATCTTGATAAGTTCCTCCGCACGGCCCAACTCCTAAACCTCACGTACAACAAGGAAAAGTGCATATTCCGCACAGCCCGCCTCGCTATCCTTGGTTGCGTGGTGAAACACGGAGTCATCAGTCCTGACCCTGACCGGATGCGCCCGTTGATGGAACTTCCCCTGCCCCACTGTCTCAAGGCCCTCAAAAGGTGCCTGGGCTTCTTTTCCTATTACGCCCAGTGGGTCCCTCATTATGCGGACAAAGCCCGTCCACTTATCAAGTCCACTTCCTTCCCCCTGACGGCGGAGGCCCGCTCAGCCTTTCACCGTATAAAAGATGACATTGCCAAGGCCACCATGCACTCGGTAGACGAGTCCATCCCCTTCCAGGTGGAGAGCGATGCATCCGACTTCGCCCTGGCCGCTACCCTTAACCAGGCGGGAAGACCCGTGGCCTTCTTTTCACGAACCCTCCAGGGCTCCGAACTCAGACACTCCTCTGTGGAAAAAGAGGCCCAGGCCATTGTGGAGGCGGTGCGCCACTGGCGGCACTACCTGGCTGGAAAACGATTTACCCTGCTTACTGACCAGCGTTCAGTTGCTTTCATGTTCAACAACAAGCAGAGGGGTAAAATCAAAAATGACAAGATTTTGAGGTGGAGAATTGAACTTTCCACCTACAATTACGACATCTTGTACCGGCCAGGGAAACTCAACGAACCCTCAGACGCTCTATCGCGAGGCACATGCGCCACCGCGCAGATCGATAGACTACGGGGCCTCCACAACGACCTCTGCCACCCGGGGGTCACCAGGTTCTTCCATTTCATTGAGGGCCGCAACCTGCCTTACTCCATCGAGGAGGTCAGGACCATGACCAGGAGCTGCCCAGTCTGTGCAGAGTGCAAGCCGCGCTTCTATAGGCCTGACAGAGCAAACCTGATCAAGGCCACCCGCCCTTTTGAGCGCCTGAGTATCGACTTTAAAGGGCCCCTCCCCTCCTCTGACCGCAATGTGTACTTCCTCAACATAGTTGATGAGTACTCCCGTTTCCCTTTTGCCATCCCCTGCCCAGACACGACCACCGCTACGGTCATTAAATGCCTGCACAACCTCTTTGCTCTGTTCGGTTTTCCCAGCTATATTCATAGCGACCGGGGCTCGTCCTTCATGAGCGACGAACTCCGTCAGTACCTGCTCATGAGAGGTATTGCCTCAAGCCGGACCACCAGCTACAACCCCCGGGGGAACGGACAGGTTGAAAGAGAGAACGCGACGGTCTGGAAGGTGGCCCTCCTAGCCTTAAAATCTAGGGGCCTTCCGACCTCCCGTTGGCAGGATGTCCTACCCGATGCGCTCCACTCCATCCGGTCACTGCTGTGTACAGCCACCAACGCAACCCCCCATGAGCGAATGTTTGTTTTTCCCCCGGAGGTCCACATCCGGTAACTCACTCCCACACTGGCTGACGTCCCCAGGGCCCGTCCTGCTGAGGAAGCATGTAAGGTCCCACAAAACGGCTCCCCTGGTAGAGAAGGTTCACCTCCTCCATGCCAACCCCCAGTACGCCTACATGGCATACCCGGACGGGCGGGAGGACACAGTCTCCATTAGAGATCTGGCACCCTCGGGGTCCACTGACCCGCCACCATTGCCCCCCACCACGACCCCCTCCGACACGGCCCAAAATTCAGTAGACCCAATTCTCACCCCTGTCCATTCCACCCCAGTAGACGGCATGCCGCGCCCCCAGGACCAGCCGGAGCCCACTCGCCCACCCAACACCAAAGGGGACGATACGCCGGTGCTGGGCCCCGCTCAAGACGCGTCGTGGGAAGCTGTACCATCGCAACCGTCGCCACGAAGATCTCGACGGCAAACGAGGCCGCCCGACAGACTCGCCTACTCGAACTTTTGATACACTTCACCCTGCCGGACTTAATTTTAAACGAGGGGTGAATGTGGTAAACCACTGTAGTTCACTGTTGTTGTTGTTGTTGTCGTTCACTCTTGTTTCACTGTTGTGCCTGACTATGCCTCAGCTGACTCCGCCCCTGGGCTACCGAGTATAAGAGCGGCCGCATGGCAGCTCCTGGCATTCGGTCGTCCACTAGAGGCATAGTCCTGATCTGTCTGAAGTGCAATTCAGTAGTTAATAAAAGCCTGTTGTTCTGAACTCTGCCTAGCCTTTTATTAGAATTGATAGCGCATCAATAACCACAAAAAGAACAAAGCATAATGCTGATTTGCAACTTTGAAGTTTATGCAGCTATGCCAGCCCTCAAATAGTCATCCATTATTCAAAGAATCACCTATGACAAAATTGCCAGCACACAAAATGTTGCCATGAACTTGGCATTACATTTTCATCAATCCACTCACAATACCAATACGAAGAATGCCACATATTACACTTAGTTAAAAAAAAACACAAAATGTTTCCGCTTGTGGGCAAGACCAAAACTAGAGGCCATAAATATAAGATAGTCACTGATAAATCCAATAGGGAATTCAGGAGAAACTGCTTTACCCAAATAATGCTAAGAATATGGAACTCGCTACCACAAAGGAGTAGTTGATGCAAATAGCATCGATGATTTCAAGGGGAAGCTGGATAAGCACATGGGGGAGAAAGGAGTAAGAGGGTATACTGATAGTGTTAGATGAAGAGGGATGGGAGGAGGCTTGAGTGGAGCATATACGCCAGCAGGGACCAGTTGTGCTGTAGATTCGATGCAAGCTAATTCTCCATAAACAAAGCGCAAAATCAAAGAATTTGAAATCCAGACTCTTCTGCTGCGAACAAATATTGTTTTCATTAAGTTTAATGCATTTGGGAAGATGGAATCAAAATGAATGCACTTCAGACTAAGCTATAGTATGAATTCGACAGCACTTGCCTATATTATTTTTAATAAATGATTCATAATAACAGAATTCTGGTCAAGCAAGGCACTGAACAGAGGCTAGATACTTCTCGATAGAATAAAAAGGAGATAAAATGAGGCAAGTTGGAAACCCATCCTCGACTAAGAGCAGAGCAGTACAAGTAGGCGGTTGGTTGGTCATCTTAGCTGTGAAATAATGCAAGCTGTGAGGTGATCTAAAGAGGTAGATAATTTAAGAAAAAGGATTAACTCAAGTATCGAACATCCTTCAAGGATCTAAATCCCAGAGCTATTCATCCTGGTACTTTACATCTACCGTAGTTCAGGTGTATAGATCCTAAGTTCTGGAGGAGATTTGGGGGGGGGGGGAAGAAGAATGCTACTTTAACTGGGGGGGGGGAAAGAGGGGGTAAAAAGTGCAAAGCATTAAAGGGATATGACAAAAAAAAAGTAAGAAATCCTGATGTATGTTTTATAGGTGGCCCATGAGTTCCACGATAAAGCAACTGAGTGCCCATGAACAGTGAGAGTTTGAACACTCTGACATGAATATACAGGAAACTCTTTTCTATCCGGCACCAACGGGACCGGCGTGGTGCCAGTTGATCAAAAAGTCCGGATTACAGAGAGGTATACTTACTAAGGTATGAGAGCCCTGTACACGGCCACAGATCCCGGCGTTCCTGTTGCATGGCAACAGGTGCAGGAACCCCGGTTACACGGCCACAGAGCCAGGAAACCTGGTTACACGGCCACTACAGGTCAACTATCCCTTATCCGCAATTCCGAAATTCGAAAAGCTCTGAAAACCGAAAGTTTTTTCGTGGAGCGTCTCTCGGTATTTCCAGTGTAAAAGCTTGAGCAGCTTGCACGGGAGTTTGCAGGTTACTGCGTGGCCGTGTGCAACTTTGAGGAAACATTGCTGTTAACTATTTCTTTATAGTAATCTGGTTACCTAGCCAGGTTTGCATCCATCACTAGTGGTGTAGTTGTAGGGTAAACCCGACGGCTGCCTCTTGTCCATTTATAAGCATTAATATCCGTTCTGAAATCCGAAAAATTCCGAATTCCGAAACACATCTGGCCCCAAGGGTTTCGGATAAGGGATAGTGCACCTGTAATATGAAGTAAAACTTACCTGAACCTACTCCTGAATTTTGCCGGTTGAGAGATTTTTCCGGTTATTTAGGTGCCAGTAAAGAGAGAGAGTTTCCTGTATTGGCTTTCTGTACTGCACTGGATGTCATCTCTTAAAATACCAGAGCCTTATCCTCAACAAGTGTTTCAATGGAAATAAAAGCAGAGTGGGACGGGAACATAGAAACATAGAAGATAGGAGCAGGAGTAGGCCATTCGGCCCTTCGAGCCTGCTCCGCCATTCAACGAGATCATGGCTGATCATCCAAACCCTAGCACCCGGTCCCTACACTGACAACCATCCCACCCAAACCCTATCCCCATGTATTTAATCCCCCCCAACACTAAGGGCCAATTTTTATCATGGCCAATCAACCTAACCCACACATCTTTGGACTGTAGGAGGAAACCGGAGCACCCGGAGGAAACCCACGCAAACACGGGGAGAATATGCAAACTCCACACAGACAGTCACCCGAGGCCGGATTTGAACCCGGGTCCCTGGCGCTGTGAGGCAACAGTGCTAACCACTATGCCACCGTGCTGCTTTAACTGCTTGGGATGGTCTACACAGGGATCAGTCAACAATAAATGTACAACAATAAATGTTAGGTGGACAAACATTTACATTATTTCATTTTACTTGGTAACGCCACAAGGGGACAATTAAATTCTGCAGCAGCAACAATGCGTCATCGGTGGTAATCCCACCACTACCTGCCAACAGTCATTGCCTTATAAATAACATTTATTATGTCTCTGCTTATTGTGTTTCTTTTTAAAGCAACTTCAAAGAAATTTTTTAAAAGTGGCCCATTCACCTGCAGCCCGGGACAAATTACTTTCAAACATGGCAATGGTTAAGAAACAGAGTAAAAGCTGACTCTAGAGGAAATACATATACAGCAGAACAAGTATTCCCGTGCTTGAAACACATCAGTCAGTTAGGAAGCCAAGTGAACAGCAGTCAGCCTTAATTAACTACATAGAGAATAAAGTGGATATAGAGTAATGCAAAGGGTGATGGTGCATGCCCACATTGTTTCCAGTTGAGTCTCAGTCCACCACTCGCAAACACTACAGGTTAGGAAGAGGGATTTTATCATATATAAAATAATTGAAGTGATGAAGTCAGTCGTACTATAGGCATTTGTTTAACTTCCATTTATCATTTGGCGAAGTGCTATATGGACTGTTCGGACACATCTCACACAGGCAAAGTATGGCAACTGTCTAAAACATCCCCTTTATAAACTGGGCAATGTTACAAAAACCTTATGCCAGTGTCATAATACTCACGTAGTTCTGTCAACAGCATGCAGCAATATTGCCATCAGGTTTGTTCATGCACAACATCTTGTTTGGTAGCAAGCAACAGGAAGGGCTCCTGTCGAAGCTAATGTTGGTGCGTTGCATCTTGCTGATAAGACTTGTCATTGAGGTACCGTGTAATGTCTTAAATTGACTGTGACACTTCAGCTTAATCTTTGTCTGCTTGAAATAGTGGTCTACACGCAAACTGCACAAACCATGCACATCAGCTTTAACGCAACATTTCACGACCCTCATCAATACCTAAAAAGGTATATAATTTAAGCACACATTCTTACATAAAAGGGACATTAATTATGGCATCTGCTTGTAATAGGCCAAGCTGTCACTGCAGTGAGTGAACCCATTTAAATCGGCAATGCAGGGGGCCCACTGTTAGAAAAATGCTGTATCTGAAGAGTTTGAAATATTATCTATAGGTATACGAAGGCTAAAATGTTAAACCTTAAAAGCAAGGAACACAAGGTACATTCTGCTATTTCAGCTGTAGGGTTTCACTGAAACAGGAATGTAGGTGCGAGGTGAAGAGATATTGCTATTTGATCTTGAAATACAGACATTTCAAATGGCAATACCTCATCACCTCAATCCAGACACTCTTAACTTTACTGAAGGATTAATAAATATGATGATATAGTCAGGTGATACATACGGGTATTTGACACCTTGGCTTCAAGCATCTTTTTCATACAATAGCAAAATACTGTGGATGCTGGAAATCTGAAATAAAAGCAGAAAATGCTGGAAATTACTCAGCAGGTCAGGCAGCATCTGTGGAGAAAGAAACAGAGTTAACGTTTCAGGTCAATGACCTTTCATCAGAACTGGAAAAAGTTAAGAGATGTAGCAGATTTTAAGAAAGTGCAGGGGCAGGGAAAGGGGGGAGGGGAGGAAAGAACAAAAAAGGGACGGTCTGTGATAGGGTGGAAGGCAGGAGAGATTAAATGAGCAGTAGAATCAATACCAACACCTGCTGTCCAAAAAAATGGGGGCAGAGGTTATGATCTGAAATTGTTGAACGCGATGTTGAATCTGTAAGGATGGAAAGTGCCTAATAGAAAGATGAGGTGCTGTTCCTCGAGCTTCCATTGAGCTTCATTGGTACTGTGTAGGAGGCAGAGGACAGAGAGGTCAGAGTGGGAGTGGGATGGAGAATTAAAATGGCAAGCGACCAGAATCTCAGGGTCATGCTTGCAGACTGAATGGAAGTGTTCAGCAAAGCGATCAGCGTTTGGTCTCCCAAGTATAGAGGAGACCGCATCGTGAGCAGCGAATACAATATACTAAACTGAAAGTACAAGTAAATCGCTGTTTCACCTGAAAGGAGTGTTTGGGGCCCTGGACGGTGGGAGGGAGAAGGTGAAAGGGCAGGTGTTGCATCTCCTGCATTTGCATGGGAAGTTGCCGCGGGAAGGGGAGTAGATGTTGCGGAGGGAACGGCTCTTCGGAATGCTGAAAGGGGGGGGGGGGGGGGAATGTGTTTGGTGGTAATCAAGGGAACTGTGGGCTTATAGTAGATATTGGTTGACAGCCTATCCCCAGAAATGGAGATAGATAAGTTGAGGAAGGGAAGAGTCAGAGATGGACCATGTGAAGGCGAGGGATGGGTGGAAATCTGAAGCAAAGTTGGTGAAATTTTCTAGTTCGGGGCAAGAGCATGAAGCGGCACTGTTACAGTCATCAATATAACGGAAAAAAAGGTGAGGGAGGAGATCCAAGTAGCACTGACTTCAACAGCTTCTGGTTTCCTGGCCCTAACCGTCTCCTTTTCACCATGGACATCCAGTCCCTCTATACCTCCACCCCCACCAGTATGGCATGAGGGCCCTCCGCTTCTTTCTTGAACAGTGGCGCAACCAGACCCCATCCACCACCCTCCTCCGCCTGGCTGAAATTGTATTTACATTGAACAACTTCTCCTTTGACTCCTCTCAATTCCTCCAAATAAAAGGTGTTGCTATGGAAACCTGTATGGGTCCTGGCTATGCCTGCCTTTTCGTAGGATACATGGAGCATTCGTTGTTCCAGTCTTAATCAGCTCCCCTCCTTCAACTCTTTTTCTGATACACTGACGACTGTATCGGTGCCGCTTCCTGGTCTCGGCCCGAACTGGAAAATTTCAACAACTTTGCTTCAAATTTCTACCCCTCCCTTGCCTTCACATGGTCCATCTCCGACTCTTCCCTTCCCTTCCTCGACTTGTCTATCTTCATTTCTTTCCAATGAAGCTCAACGGAAGCTCAAAGAACAGCATCTCATCTTTCGATTAGGCACTTTACAACGTTCCGGACACAACAGAGTTGAACATGTTGGAAAGTGCTCCCATTTTGAGAGACAGCAGGTGCTGGTAACGATTCTGCTGTTCAGTTAATCACCCCCACCTTCCGCCCCATCAGAGACCTTCCCCTTTTGTTCTTTCCTCCCCTCTCCCCAGCTTCTGTGCTTGCTTAAAACCTGTTACATCTAACATTTTTCAGTTCCAAGGAAAGATCACCAGCCTGGAACGTTAACTCTGTTTCTGTCTGCATAGATGCTGCGTGGCCTGCGGCGTTATTTCCAGAATTTTCGGTTTATATTCCATCTTTTTCATACCTGGATCGTTAGCAAAATCCTGTGATGGTCAATTCTGCTGCCACTTCGACATATAAGTAGTGATGTGTAGTGGCCGCCATAGAGCTTGGATAATAAACCATCATGAAAAGTGAAGAGCAGCCAAGAAACAAAACCACTGATGAACGAACAAGTTGTTTACTTTCCAGGCTCACTGTTCAATAAATCATTAAAATCCTTAAGACTATAGTACTGAAAGTGCTCAGTGAATTGTAGTGCATATTGATGAAAAGGATTAAGCCAGTAAGATTAAGAACGAGTGCTATAAATCTATGGTTAATTTAAAAGTTGAGAGAAATTTCACAGATGTAATGCAATAGACCTCAAACCTAGATAGGCAAATGTTTCTATGTTAACTGGAGTGGGGGCCCAATTGGGCTCCCCCATGGTTCAGTGGGTGGTTTTAGATGCTCAGTGTGCCATCTATCAGGGTGAGTGGGGAGAACAAGAGGCAAATAAAATGAATCAGCAACCACATTACACTCCCGATGGCTACCCAATATCCCTGGCTGGAACTGTGGACATTTTGAGTACTGGATCAGGGTTGAAAGAATAGGTGGGCTGTTTGATTGTGGGACTCCATCACTGTCCAGGCTTGCATAGGAAGAGCTACTTCAGGAAGATACGAAAAGGACTGCAACCAATGCCAACAGAACTGGAACCCATCAGCAGTCATCATATTCAGGAAAAAAAAGTATCGTTCTCCACCCCTCCCCCCAATATCCCCCCAACCCTGAAATGTAGGTAGCTTTTTCAACCATGGGAGGCCATCAAAACAACATTGAACTCTATCCTCAAGCATACTTTTCCAGCCGGAGCAACAAGGTGCTAGAACACTGGTTGACTTTTTCCTTCCCTGGCCAAAGGATGCTAAGTCAACTGGAGTATTTCAACTGCTGCAATGATGGAGATCAGTTAACAGCACAGACCAGGCATTGAGCTCAGTGTCACACCAATGTATTTGCCCACGAAGAAACCTGGGAGCTCACATTGTGAAATTTGAAGTAACATGTACTGGATTACAGCATCAAGTTAATTCCCCAGAAGATCCTTTAATCATCTAAAAAAATGCTATTTCACACTAAGTTGTGATAGTTGTCTTTTTTTTTTAAACTGTATTTCATTCCAATGGCAAATGTATATGTTTAAATGAAAAACATTAAAGCCAAGTCCTGCAGAGATCTCTGTCACTCACTGCAATCAGTATGCGTTACTTGCAGTCAGGGCCAACAATGACTGGGAATACTCCCATCGCTGGGCTCCCATACTAGCCTATGGCCTGTGGCAAAAAGGCAATTTACTGTGCAACTGCACAAATAAGAATTGAGAAAGTCACAGTGTGATTTACAAGTGATATAATACAGGACACATCTAGTTAAAAGAAAATCAATGTAACAGAGTGCAGCGTGAAGACTGCACACAAACCAACATGCAACAATTTACGATATCTAAAATTGCAGGAGAGATTCTTCAGCTTTGTATCCAACTGTTGTGTTTTGAGGTAGTCACTTGTACAGAAAGAGCAACAGACGCTGGAGTCTTTAGAGAGATTTAAATCCAATGTCTACGTCAAATTAATAATTCAGCAAAGCTGGTCAACAATGTGACATGGTCTACAATGGTTTGTGCACTGCAGGAATTCATTATGGTGACTAATCCCAAGACATCCATTTTTATCAGATGAATACACTCCATTTACAGCATTCTCAGGCTGGAATTTGAGATTACTCCTATCTGAATCCTGAAACCAATAACTCTAGTTGAATTGGAAACATACCATTAGTGCAGTCAGTGCTGTTCATTACCCAATATTGCGATTTGCAGAGGGCTATTACTGAAAATGGCCAACATTCCTTGTCTCAAGAACTGCATGGCTAGCTTTTCATTTTAAAATACAAGCAAGGAAGCAGGCAGCAAAGCAGAAAAATATTTCCAACTGTTCTCAATACAATGCTTTGTTTATTTGGATTGCATGATTTGATGTACAGGATACACATGGCATCACACTGTAATAACAGACAAGCAGTAATGATGGATTCTCACTTTCAGGAAGGGCAATAAGAGACTAGCTTTCCACTTCAGATATTGAATACTGAACATCACTTTAGCCACTTTATAAATGCTTTACCAGCCATTGAAGGCAAAAAAAGCAGAACATAGCTTTCAAAAATACACTGTGGCAAATAGGTACAAGAGCATCACAGTTGAAGCAGCCAGAACATAAATGTTTCACATACATAGGCGATGGAAAAGAATACAAATAAATCCAATACCAATCAGCATTGGGTGGTGATTTTATCACTGTACTGGCTGTAAAACTGATATTATCTGTCGTAACAGGCTTTAACAGAACCTGAAAATTCCCTTTCACTTACTACTGATAAAGCCACACACCCAACGTGCTTCTCAAATTTACATCCATGTTCTATCTTTATTTCTACAAAAGACAATATCACACAGTACTTCTTGAACACTTCATTAGGTACAACACTACCAAAGGACTTATGTTGCTGTTATTTATTAACAAAGCTGGTGGGTTTTCTCGACGAACTCAAAAGGGTTTTAAGTGAATTATTTGCCGAATTTTAAAATCTTTTATTTTTAAAAATCTGTAGTTTATTCACAAACAGAATTATTTGTCCCATGTTAATGTGTTACTGGGAAAATTGATGTAGATACTGCACCTTTTCACTAACTAGGTGTCAAAACTGTCCATGCTAGGCTGATTTAATTGTAAATCTACTCTAGCCCTGCACCCAGCCCACCCTCCTCCCCACCCCCTCAAATTCTCTGTTTCTCTGACTCGGGCCTGGTGTACATCCTCCCCTCACTTTACCCCACAATTGGTGGCCTTGCCTTCAGCAGCCTATACCCCATGCTCTGGAATTCCTTCCCTAAACCCTTCCACTTCTTAAACCCCATCTCATTGGCCAAGCTTTTGGTCAACCCTCCTAATAGCTCCTGCTTTGGCTCAGCATCCTTTTTTTAAAGCATGCTTCCTTGGGGAATTTTTGTGTGTTAAAGGCACTATTAAGAAGCACGTTTTGTTGTTCAAAACTAGTTTCCCCAATAAAAACAATCCCAGATTTTATGTATTGTTCAGACATTTGGATTACAACCGTATAATTTGAGCCCATCCCTCTGGATAATATTATAACCTGGGGTCACTTCTGCTGGGATACCTAGCCATGATGTGTCCACCTACATAGTACACAGCAGCATTTAAGTGTTCCCCCCCTGCCCCTCCCGCTGCAATGCAGTGGCACACAAAGAACATGGAGCAAAGAATTCTATTTCTGAGCACACAAATATAGAAACTCAGTCCTCCTTTAAAAAGAGCAAAGTGAGGGGGCTATCAATAATAATAGAAACATAGAAGATAGGAGCAGAAGTAGGCCATTCGGCCCTTCGAGCCTGCTCTACCATTCAATGAGATCATGGCTGATCATCCAAATTCAGTACCCTGTCCCTGCTTTCTCCCCATACCCCTTGATCACTTTAGCCTTAAGAAATATATCCAACTCCTTCTTGAATATATTTAATGAATTGGCCTCCACTGCCTTCTGTGGTAGAGAATTCCACAGGTTCACCACTCTCTGGGTCAAGAAATTCCTCATCTCTGTCCTAAATTAATTAAACACAAAAATAGTCTGTACACTGTGAGCTTCCAGAAATCGTGGATCCAAATTAATGAAGGTTCCATTTCTACAAGACTTGCGATTGGACTGTGCCCTTCGCTGCCAATTCTAGATTTTTAAAATGCCTTTTTGGTGGTGAGGAAGAGGGCCCCTGCTGCTCGCCTCATTAAATGACCTTTCTCCCCTTCCTTTACATTTCCTGCACGCCACACACAGTTTCCTGTCTAAAAGAGCACGAGCAGGTAATTTCTCTCCAAGTTTCTACCCATTCTGCTCTTGGGCTGGCCACGAGCAACCGGGGGCTCGAACCTCCCCTTCTCCTCCTCTTCGTGAAGAAGCACCTGACCTGCACGTTTCATCTCTCCATAATGGCACAACCGAGATTAGAAACTCTCCACGTGTGATACCATGTCCACTATTCAATGAAACAAGCGAGTATCAATATACGGTACCGCCACACGCTATGCTGCCTTTTGGGTCATTTCAACGCGAGATGATGATGCATGACATGCTCGCAATGGATTTTCAATGAATCAGAACAACACCTTTTTGACCAGGAACCAGCCCCCACCGAGGCACTTTTGCAAGGCAACAATTTTATGTTTTAACATTTCATGTCATTTTGTGGCACGTGCCCCAAGCACCACGAAACAAAAATGTCACACACTGAAATACTGCAGTCTTCAAAATCTCTACAAACAGTTGTCACCTTCTGCTCTTGAGCCAGTCCACTCCCCGAGTGAGGAACCAGGCCAAAAGGAATTGTGGTACAATTAAAATGTGAAAGTGAAGAAGGATCCTTCGTGTGGGCCAAAAAACACCTGCATTTGAACATTTGCAGATTTCATGATTAAGAAAAAAATCTCAATTTTAAAATTTGCAGTTTAGAGAAACAGGTCCTGCTGGTAGATGTTTTACAGGATGAGGCAACATTTCAAATGTTTTTTTTAATATATGTATTTTTTTTTAATGAAATCCTTTAACTGAAACAGGAGTAAGCCAATGTTCCTTCTCATCACTGTTTATTTCAAAGATCAGTTTTTGTTACATAGCAAGGTGCATCTGTAAACCTTCACACTTGTGAAGGCACTTGGAAAAAAAAACCGCTGACTCACTACTTCATTCCTGACCTGCTAAGGTATTCGAGACATGACTTCACTGATTCTGCTGCAATTCTGTACGATTTCAGCAAGCATTTAAATGCATTTTAAATAACGAACTGAAGTTATGGGAAGGAAATATTTTTTTGAGAGAAAAAACCAATACCTTCTGTCACATAGTTATGGTCTCGGAGAAAGCTGTTGTTGATTTTGCGGGTATCAATGTCCTCGCCCATTGACAGCAGGATTATTCGGCATGCCGATCCGCAGTGGACTAAAAGCAGAAGAGGTCGTCACAACAGCAGCATCCATACTCCCACTGCCTAGCAGAGGTGGAGGAAGGCGAGGGGTGTGGAGCACAGCATAATGTGGTTTAGTGATGCAGCACAGCTTTACAAAAAGGGAGGGAGAGGAAAAAAAAGACAGAGCGAGAGGGAGAGATGGGAAGAAGAGGAGAAAAAGCTCCCACGAAAGTGACAGTGTCAGAAAAAAAAATAATCAAGCAAGAGGTGGTCTATTGTAGACTTTTTCCCCCCCCACAGTACCAGGTCACTTCTGCAGTTAAAAAACAGCCAATCAATCTTTCAGTCAGCGACTCCTCAAACAAAACCCCGTGCGGAAGCTACTCGAGTGCTGCTGCAGAATCTCAAAAAGAAAAAACCGGTTGCTGAGAAAGTGGCAGGTCTGAGCAGCACTTGGAATAAGTGCACTGCTGCATGAGCTGCCTGTGGAGACTCAGGAAAACAGGGCTAACTATGTGACGGCCGCTGCTGCTGTCATATGTGCATGCTGCATCAGGACAAGCCCCTCCCAGGCATCCTGTCAGCATCCAACCACGTTAGTCCGCATTTCTGGAGATGAAATATGGCACTGCAGGTGATTAAAAAGAACAGCCATCGCATTATAATTTGGTGGAATTCTTCAGAGCAAAAACGCTTCTGTGCCAGCGGATGGGGGAAAAAAAAGTCACAGGCACGTTAGTTACTACTGGAAAATCGTTAACAAATCAATTTATGTTAGAGAGAGAGAGAAAAGAGGGACAGCACCATCGGTACGACACGTTGCTAGCTGGAGTGTGTGAAAAATGTTGGACACTGAATCCAGCAGCTTCACTATGAAGCAGAGCTGAGGTTTTCTCAGCAGAATCTGTCTGAAGCAGTTTACTTGTGTTCCACTTTGTCCTCACTTCCACCTCAAACAGGGACCAAAATGACACACAAATTTTTTTTTTTTTTAAATCTAACCTACTTAGTACCAAATGTTCATATATTATTGCCCTTCTCCATGGAGTTGGCTAAAAATATTTACGTCAAGTAGCAAGGGGAAAAATCATGTGTTATTGAAACTGTTTCCCATTCCGAAGATAACTAGAATTTATTGCAGTAATCATTAATCTATTTGCAGAAAAACTCCTGGAATCAGCGTGACTGCAGGTAGAATTATTCTGAATTTAGTGAAATTAATCGATGAAATAGATGAATAATATGGCTTTAAAGCAGAGTTGTGGCTTTATAATGGATATACTGCAGAATGTATAGTCAATCAGTGCAATATATGCCATCAAAGCTATTTTCCAGTTATCGCATGCCATTGTAGTACGTACTGACAATGGTACATGTCTAGCACTTTAAAGCAATTCTCGACATAACATTACTCCTTGGCTTCATGGCATGTGAACAATTCCTTTTAACATTTCCTTTTGTACAAGAAGTTTCTACTGCACATTTCTGGTGTATTTACACTACTCGGGCATATAGCAGTTCACAATCGTGGAGAATACTGACCATCACAAAAGAAAACAGTAGGTCCATGATCATATTGACAATAATGCATGGGCTGGAGCACATTAAATAGGAAGAAATGCATTAGGAACAACAAAACAATCATAAAATAAAGTGGTATTGACTAGACAATTCTAATAGCATAATGGCAGCCATGTGTCATTTTGTGTGAGCCAATACATATTCCTTTTAGTCAAGAAATCTTAAATTGAACTTAGTGGTAGAGAGAAAACGGGGAATTACAGACTGGTAAGCCTGACATCGGTAGTGGGGAAAATGCTAGAGTCCATTAAAAAAGATATAATAGCAGAGCACTTGGAAAACAGTGACAAGATCAGACAAAGTCAACATGGATTTACAAAAGGTAAATCGTGCTTGACTAATCTACTGGAATTTTTTGAGGATGTAACTGGTAAAGTAGATAAGGGAGAACCAGTGGATGGGGTGTATTTGGACTTTCAGAAGGCTTTCGATAAGGTCCCGCATAAGAGATTACCGTGCAAAGTTAAGGCACATGGGATTGGGGGCAAGGTATCGACTGGGATAGAGAACTGGTTGGCAGACAGAAAGCAAAGAGTTGGAATAAACGGGTCTTTTTCCGAGTGGCAGGCAGTGACTAGTGGGGTACCACAGGGATTGGTCCTTGGACCCCAGCTATTCACATTATATATTAATGATCTAGACAAGGGAACTAGATGTAATATCTCCAAATTTGCAGACGACACAAAGCTGGGTGGGCGTGTGCTGTGAGGAGGATGCCGAGAAACTCCAGGATGATTTGGACAGGTTGGGTGATTGGGCAGAAGCATGGCAGATGCAATATAACGTGGATAAATGTGAGGTTATCCACTTTGGTGGCAAAAACAGGAAGGCAGATTATTATCTGAACGGCAATAGATTGGGAGAAGGGGAAGTGCAACGAGACCTGGGTGTCCTTGTGCACCAGTCGCTGAAGGTAAGCATGCAGGTGCAGCAGGCAGTTAAGGCGGCAAATGGTATGCTGGCCTTCGTGACGAGAGGGTTTGAGTACAGGAACAAGGATGTCTTGCTGCAGTTGTACAGGGCCTTGGTGAGACCACACCTTGAGTATTGTGTGCAGTTTTGGTCGCCTTATCTGAGGAAGGATGTTCTTGCCATGGAAGGAGTTCAGCGAAGATTCACCAGGTTGATACCTGGGATGGCAGGAATGACGTATGAGGAGAGATTGGGTCGATTGGGCTTATACTCGCTGGAGTTTAGAAGAATGAGGGGGGATCTCATTGAAACTTATAAAATTCTGACAGGACTAGACAGACTAGATGCAGGAAGGATGTTCCCGATGGTCGGGGAGTCCAGAACCAGGGGTCACAGTCTAAGGATAAGGGGTAAGCCATTTAGGACTGAGATGAGGAGGAATTTCTTCACCCAGAGAGTGGTGAACCTGTGGAATTCTCTACCACAGAAGGCAGTAGAGGCCAATTCATTAAATATATTCAAGAAGGAGTTGGATATATTTCTTAAGGCTAAAGGGATCAAGGGGTATGGGGAGAAAGCAGGGTACTGAATTTGGATGATCAGCCATGATCGCATTGAATGGCGGAGCAGGCTCGAGGGGCCAAATGGCCTACTCCTATCTTCTATGTTTCTAAAACAAAATGTACTTCTCTGTTGGACCAGATTTACGGTAATTGGCAAAAGAACCAGTGGGAGATGAGAAGCATTTTTTTTAAAAAAATTTACAGTCTGGAATGCACTGCCTGAAAGGGTGGAGGAAGCAGATTCAATAACAACTTTCAAAAGGGAAATGGATATATGAAAAGGAGAAATTTCTATAGCTTTGGAGAAAGAACAGTGGAGCGAGACCTAATTGGATCGCTCTTTTAAAGAGTCGGCACAGACATGATGGGCCAAATGGCCTCCTTTTGTGCTGTTTGATTCTATGAATTAACTTCAACTTATCTATGCCAACCCATTTTATCTACTTAGCTTTTTCTGTGCCCCCAGCGTACCCTCAGCAGCCATTTTGGAAATGGAGAAAATATTTTGCTTATTTCAAAAAATTGCCTTATATTTGGCTGAAAAGTGGCACCAAAGACCTGTTTTTGACCAGTGAAGGCTACAAATTTAATGATCGACAGGGTTGTACCACAGAATTTGACTGTTAATCTTGGATACATTCCTTCACCTTTTCATTTTGCCAGTTTCCTCCCATTACCTCTGCCAAAGCCGTGGACTCTTTGCTGGGACAAATTGCTTCCAATATCTTGAACAAGTGAAGAAACTCCTCGGTGATGTGAAAATAAAAAGTGCCAGTCATGCGATCTCTCCAGTCTGCAATTACCTGACCATGACTTCATGGACATCACTACGCAAAGGTAGAAAGCAAACCGATACAGCAAGTATTGACGGGGAGTGTTGCCAGGAAATTTGATTGCAAGAGGCATCGCAGCTGAACCCAGTCCATTCTTGTACAATGTCTTCACTCGAGCACTTCCTGCAGGAGTCACTGGATAGTGATCAGGAGCAGGAACCATGGATCATTTTCTCCTCCCTAACCAAGGGGTGCTGAGGCCAAATGTAACACCCTGATTGTTGAGTTAGCTGATCTCAGAAGTGGCAGAGACTTCTTGACTTGTATTGTTCAGACAGACATTCAGTATATAAATTCACTGAGCCAAGGACTTTTGACACATTTTAACCCATGTTACTTAGAAAGGCTGAATCATCTCAATGCCAGCCCAGCCAAGTGCTGGGTGGGACAACTGCTCACTGGTGTGGTAAAGGCGTAATTTTTTTTGTTGAAGTAAACAGTCATATTTGTATTTCATAGAATCACAGAAACAGGCCATATGGACCATCATGTCCAGATGGGCATTTTTCTCCAGATGGTTCGTCCCACTCTCCTGCTTCCTCCTCATACCTATTATTATTCCTCTCTTTCTACCAACTATTTAATTTCCTTTTAAAATAAATTTATGGATGCTGCTTCAACAGCAGTGAATTCCATATTCTAACCCACTACTGTGTAAAGAATTCTTGTTTCTATGCACCCCTTTAATTTGTATTATCTTAAATGTGTGCACCCTTATTACTGTCTCCTGACCAGTGAAACAATCCATTAGCATTTATTTTATGATGCCCCTTCATAATCTTGAAAACTTTGGTCAGGTCATCCAGTTAACTGTGGCATCCCTCCACAAAGATACAAAGAAAGCCTATATAACAATAACCATGGGGAACATCACCTCAAACATTCACTCCCTCCACCACCGGCGTACCGTGGCTGCAGTGTACACCATCTACAAGATGCACTGCAGCAACTCGCCAAGGCTTCTTCGGCAGCACCTTCCAAACCCGCGACCTCTACCACCTAGAAGGACAAGAGCAGCAGGCGCATGGGAACACCACCACCTCCAAATTCCCCTCCAAGTCACACGCCATCCTGTCTTGGAAGTATATCGCCGATCCTTCATCGTCGCTGGGTCAAAATCCTGCAACTCCCTCCCTAACAGCACTGTGGGAGTACCTTCACCACACGGACTGCAGCGGTTCAAGAAGGCGGCTCACCATCACCTTCTCAAGGGCAACTAGGGATGGGCAATAAATGCTGCCTTGCAAGTGATGCCCACATCCCATGAACAAATAAAAGAAAAACTTGCAGCTGACGAATGCTAAACAAATGAGATTTGTTTCAAAAATCAGGTAGTAGTGAAAGTTATGACCAATCTCAAAGACTCCGACGGCTGCAACTTTGATCTTGTTATTCATGACATCTCTAATGCCCTTTTTAAATTATTGAGCTGCTTCTACCGGAGCTGCATCATTAATTGAGTCGGCTTCTGTTGGTGCTGAATTGGCCTGTTTATGCTGATTCAGCAACCTTCTATGCAGAATAAAAATAAAATCTTTCCACTCAGCTTCAGAAATTCAGTTTTGAAGTCTGCTTGTGCAATTTGTTCCAAGTCATGTTCAGGGTTTGCAAAAATTGGTCCTTCTGACCATTTGCTTGTGGAAATATTTTGGTCTAATTTAAAATAAAATGTTCAGTTCAAAAGAGGTTAAATCTACCAAATACAGCTTCTGAGAAATGCAGATTAGATTGAGATGAAGCGCTTATCTAGATTGCTCGAGACAACAGAGGCTTGTTAAACAGATTCCAGTAAACATTCGCACAAGATGTTGGAATGTCCCATCCATTTGAGTTCAGCTGGGGGTTAGTTCCCAGAACTCCTCACCTGGGAAGGCAGCAGCCTATTTGATTGGCAGCTTGGCAAACCAATCCCCAAACAGAAAGCTGGGAGAGGGTTAGAGATCAAGCCCTTTCATTTTCACGATAGCAAAATACTGCGGATGCTGGAAATCCAAAATATCAGGAAATGCTGGAAAAACTCAGCAGGCCAGGCAGCATCGGTGGAGCGAGAAACAGAGTTATCGTTTCAGGTCGATGACCTTTCGTCAGACCCTTTCATTTTCAACCCAGCCAGGAACAAAAAAGAAACACGTGGGGCTAGCGTTTCCGTTACTTTCTGCTGTTTTGTCCAGCACAATTCACCAGAAATCAGGCAAACCGGCGGAAAAGATCAAGGGAATTTTAAGTGCATGTTTCATTCCGAGATCTTTTACGCTGATTTAAAATACATCGCGCTGAAAGCCAGTCACGCCCACAAAACTGGCCAAGCCCCCAAGATCGCATTAATCAGCATGGCGAGGTTCCGCTAATTACATCCTTCGAGGAGGCTCTTAAAATTAGGCTATTTTTAGGCGCAAAGACACTAGTAGGCAAAGAAAAAGCTTAATTTAAAAAAAAAATTAAATATTGAAAATTACTTAATTTACTCAGAAATTGACTAATGAAATTATAAATGGTTCTGTATAGTTTTTTTTAAAGTAATTTTCAGTGATTTAAAATCAGGTTACTCACTAGACACTTATTTAAAATGCTTACTTTTTGTGATAAACCCATTTTCAGCTGTGTTAATCAAACTACATTAGGTTACCACTCTTAAATACATCAAGGAATATGTTTTAATGCAAGGAAGGAAAAATAAACAATTACATTCTATTATGCTACCCAATTGCGCTGGTTCATGGAAGGTTTTACATTTGGCGATATTCAAATGCATTTGAGCAGAAACTTGATCCATAACCTCACTTTGGAAAACCAGCGCAATTTGTGCCCGGATTGGCGAAGCGGAAACTCTACCCTTAGTCTGCAAGATCTAGTAAGGACCGAAAGAGAAAGATCTCTCCCCTTGAGCTTAGTGCTGGTCAGAAATGACATGTAGCCATCTAAAAGGAACAGTGTGCCATGTTTTGGTATTTTCCAGGTTACCAACAATGTTATAAAGTAAGTTGTAATTCATTGTAATCACTCTATTCTTTAATATACATCAATAATAACGCAGCCAGTTGATTCATAATCTGACCTTATCCGAGTAAAGTCTTCATCAGTCTGCCGTTCAGAAGATTTGAGAAGCGCACCTGATGGCATGTGCGAGATTACATTATGTAGTTGAGATAACAAGGGATTGTCATTGTTGCAACATACAGTCATGCTATCGTAGGACTCAATATTAATCAATAAAGGTAAACTTCTGATCTTAAGGGTTGTGACATCTGTTTATAATCGATGATGCTGAACCCAAGAAAATATCTACTGCAGACCCGAATTTGAAACAATCCTGTTGTACACCATGACAGGTAAGGATGCATGCATGTGATAGAGAAATTACGTAACAAATCACCAGAGTGCTCCCTGCACCCTCAGCACATGGCATGGAGATGAACCCATAAAGAGGGGAGAAAGAGAGAGCGAAAGCTGCCATCAAATGTCTACCTTGTTAAAATAAAACATGGAGGTGAAGGGCCATGACCTCCAACATGCTGTATGGATTGCCTCTCCTTGCTTGTACCACGGGGGATTTGCTGCCACAGTAGTGAACCATGCAAAACTGCAAGGTTCCATGCTTTACACTGCCCTTGGTTGCACTTCAACCTTGCACTGTAACCTTTCCCTTCTTGCACATTCCCAAATTAATGTCATAACTTTCATTTCAAGTCCTGGGTAGATACAAGCTAATGCCATTTATTGTTTCTAATAAAATACCATTTTACAATGCTCAGGCTGGAAAGGAGATTGAGGTTAGTGCTCATTCTGCCAGGATTAAATTAAGATTTGAAGCATTTTCTATGACTTTCAGGTCTGAAATATAAATCCACAGTGAGGAGAGTTATGTAGAACATTTTATTTTACAAAGCAAGTACTGGGATATACTCTGCATGAAATGTTACATATGCTAGCATGACTTATGGGCAAGTGCAACTCCTAAACCCTTATTATCTACCTGTGTATTAGGCATTCACCCCACCCCACCCCAATGAACAGAACTGTTGCACCATCTAACTGAGAAATGGCAAAAACCAGTGCAATCCAAGGTTATAACTAAAGAGGTTTGCTCTTACTCTTAGATGTGCTATTGAGATACATAATTGTATTTTTTTTAAACTACATGCTGCTAATTAAGAGTCTTAATAATCCTTGCAGTATTAGCCATCACAGCATCCAGTCCACCTATAGAGTACCTGTTTATTCAGCAAGACAATGGTGATGCCAAACTCAAGCAATATTTAAATGCTAAGCTTACTGGTTTCATTTTTAGAGCCTATTTAGTTACATAAATGGTAAATGTAGCTGCAGTTTCCCCAATTTTATCTGTGGATTCAAAAACCAAAAATTTGATTACAATATGCACACTAATGTACATAAATTATTTTATTAACATGTCCAACTCATTCCATTATATGAGAAATGATTGATCAGCTGCTTCATTGTGTACTCCAGGCCAAGCACAGCTTTCAAATTGTGCGCATGCTGTCTTATGTGTATATATATTTTTTCTAATGATATACAAGATGTCACTCCAGATTTCTCAGTATGTAATTGCACCATGTGTTGTGGTATTTGAGCCAGGAGTGTTGCAGATTCAAGCCATGGTCTCTTCTGAGTTAATTTCTCTTGCCCAGGGCAGCACTTTGGATCTTAATGTATTCCTGAACACTTTTCCGTGATCCCTTGCTTGAATATGCAACTGTTTGGATGTTAGGTGAGGACATTTGAAGGTGGCTTCAATGTGTCCCATCGTCAACTGGCCTGCCAACATTCTCGGTCTGGGCTTGCACATGATGACTGCTTGCTTAGACAAGGTGCTGGAAGACAGCATCACTTACGGAACTATATCTTAGCAAGGGTCATCACCTTCAACAGAGGCTGAACCAAAGGAGAAGGTGCTAGGAAAGGTGGCCAAACCCATGGTCAAATAGGTGGGATTTAAACAGGGTCGTAAAGGAGGCGAGGCAGTTAGAGAGGCAGAGGGATGGAATTCCAGAGTGTGGGGACAAGGCAGCTGAAGGTAAGGCTGCCAATGGGAGGGATGAAGGAGGGTTGATAGACAGAGGTATAAAGCATATTAGGGTGGGGGGATTGTAGACAGGAAGAGGTTACAGAGATGGGGAGAGGAAAGACCAGGAAACAATTTAAACACAAGGATGAGGATTTTAAATCTGAGGCACTGGGGGACCAAAGGCCAATGAATTTCAGTCAGGATAGAGGTGATGGCAGTCAGGACAGGATATGGACTTCAATAGCTGATGGAGTTATGTAGACGTGGAAGTAGGCGATGTTATGGAGGTGGAAGTAGGCAGTCTTTTGTGAGAAGATAAGGGATTGAAAGCTCTAATCGAAGTCAAATAGGATGATAAATTGCAAGCCATCCTGATCAGCCTGAGGCAGTGGCTGGGGGAGGAGGATTAGAATCATTGGCAAGGGCACAGAGTTTATGGCGGAGGGTGTCAAAGACAATGGCTTAAATCTTCCCAATGTTCAGCAGGAGGGAATTGTGGCTCATACAAGTGTCAGGCAAGCAATCTGACAACAGGGAGAGAGGAGAGGTGGCGGAAAGGTAAAACTGGATGTCAGAATTTAATTAGTGTGTTGGAGATTTCAGTAAATTTTTTTAAAAACTTTTTCTCTCTCTCTTTCATCTCTCTCTCTTAATCCCATCTTTCACTCCCTCTCTTTATTTTGCTTTTTGTACATGATTTAAATCTAATTTATACTTCCTGGTTTAGTCTCTGCGTGGCTCAGTGAGGATTCTTCAATCTGATTGGTTGAAGAGCCATGCTGTTGCTTGTTCTGCTCACACATGCCAGATCCCCTGTAGAGGGCGCCGCACGGGATCAGACGCCCAATGACGAAGGGCTGGATATTCATTCAGAAGTCGGGAAGGGGGCGGCCCGCCTCCATCGAGATGTGGCCAATCCATGCGATTTTCACTTGATTGACCTTGTTGAGCCCGCCCAGCGGGCTCAGCAGGCCAATTAAGGGCCACCCGGCAACAGGTGACGTCACAGACTGAAATTTCATCTATCAAGAGGTGTTGACAGATGAAGTTTCAGTGTTTCACACCTGTTTGAAGCTGTCAAACACTGACAGTCGGACTTCTAACCTGAGTCCTTCTATGCAGACTCAGTTAGAAATCTCGCCGGCACTGAAAGCTGCAGGCTGTCACTTTTGACAGATCGCAGCCATTTTGCTTTCTGTGCCGGCTGAATGATGGACTCCTGAAGCCTACAGGAAGGAAGGCTGTAAAGGTAAGTACAGGTCATTTAAACTTCTTTACACACTTTAGACACACTTACCTTTGCACTCATGCACCCATCACTCACCTGAACACCGACATCTCGACCCCTCCAAGTCCTTCAACCCGACAGCCCGACTCCTCTAACTTGGCGTGGTTTGGAGCCGTCGGGAATCCCACACAACACCCTTCAAAATAGGGATGAGGCTAAAAACTGCCCGTTAACTACCTGTTAACAGGCAGTTAATTGGCACTAATCCCTTCCTGCCTCGGGTCGGCGGGTTCCAGTGCGGGGCGGGTACCCGCCTCCTTTGAAACTTACATGGAGGCGGGTTTTGGGCGGGATGGTGTCGGGACCCCAAATTCAGAATTTTAGCCCCCGCACGCCTAAAAGCCCGCCTCATGGCACACTGAAAATCGACCCCTAAGTCTCTGCTCAAAAGCCCATGAAAACTGTGGGCAGCGTAGCAAATGGCGAGCGCTGTTCCTTCGCCGCTGACCACAAAATCTGGGCCAATATCTCAGGGTAGGGCTTGGTGGGTGGGAGGTGGAGGGCAGTAAACAATAAGGATTTGGAAGGAGATGAGAGAGGTGGAATAAGGTGATGTGCTTGAAGGAGGATAAAGTGCCAGAGAACTAAGGAAAGAGACAGAAGTGCGACTTGGTGATGAAGGCCACACCACCATTGTAATAGTTTTGAGAAGGGCAGGTGGGGGAAAGTATAGCCTGGTTGGCAGGCTTTGTTAAAGAGCAAGGTGTCAATCCCCATGATGAAGGTTCAGTCAAAACCAGGATGTCAATGCAATGAGCCACAATAAGGCAGTAGGTGGCAAGGGTCTTGATTGTGAGTGAAGGAATATTCTGAAGAGAAATGCAGAGAGGGGCAGTGATCGTTGATCCGCTGTCAGAGTCCAAAGAGGCAGTGGTGGGTGGGGGTGAGCAGCACAGAATAAAGGTTGGTGAGGCTAGCAGGTGTGTTGGGTAGGAAGGCTCGCAAGAGACAAGGATGGTGCAGCTGGGGCTTGCTGCTCATAAGTATGCTATGGGAGAGAATGCGGAGGGGGAGAAGAGGAAATGGGTGGTCAGTTCTACAAAAAAAAAATCTTTTTCCCCCCACTCTGTTTACACTAAACACTTACAAAGCAATGATAACTCATGAAACAACAAATCTGGCTCAAGAAAAGGACAATTGGCCCATCAACAGGTAATGGACAATCTGAACTTTGAAATAAAAACAGAAAATGCTGGAAACATTTAGGTCAAGTAACATCTATGGACGAAGGAATAAAAGTTAACGTTTCAGGTCGTATGACCCTTCATCAGAACAGCTCTTGCCAACGTTTTTTTAAATCTCCTGAGGGAGGCGAAGAGCTTTGTTGAAGTAGCCAATTACCTCATCATTAACTTCTCAAGAAGAAAAAGTTGCATTCAGCCACTAGCGACTAAGAAGTACTTAATTGGCTGTGAAGTGCTTTGGGATGTCCTGATGATGTGAAGATGCTATATAAATGCAGGTTTGTTCATTAATTCTTCCAAATTGTTCAATGGCAAATGCACTGGAGGTTGCAGCTACTTAGTTAGCGTCTGGCCTCAATATTGCAAAACTAACCACTATAGAAATTATTGGAACACTCATCATAAATCCATGTTGTGCAGGCACTGCACCCTTTTCTCCCCTTTGCCCGGGTGTAACATTGTTGACACCACAACAATGCCAGGGGCACAATATACAAATCAGCGTGCTGGACAAGGAAACAGGCGGGGCTTGAAGTACCCTACCATGGGGAAAAGGGTTAAAGAGATACTGTAGGAATGTCTAGTTCCTATCCAAAAGACTGAGGTCCACTCAGGCAATCAAATAAACAAGGTTTAATGAAACTAACAGAGTTTAACGGATAACTACAGGAGAACATCGAATATAGGTCTAGTCAGTTCGGAGGCTCGACGAGGACTGCTTGGGCGGTCCCGTGGCTGACGTCATGATGTCATCACGTTTTTCCTGCCGGTGGGGGATCACGTGATGAACGGCGTGACGTCATCGCGTTTACCCGCGCTATTAAAGTGATCGCGCTCTGTACATGTCAACAGTGAAAACAAAGATACAGACTCAGGCTGTAGCTAACATATTATTAAAGGGAATTATATACAATTGATCGGAGTCCCTTAGTGGCTCTGCCACATGCGCCCCCCCCAGAATAGTCTTTAATAGCAAAAGTAAAACGGTGAGGAGGCCTGACAAGCCTGTCAGATTGACTTCTGTAGCCTTGAAGTGGAAGCTGATGGACGGCGGGCGAGCTGGCGGGCAGTTGCGTTTGATCTGGCACGGCGACTGTGGACGGTCGGCCACGTTTCGGCGGTTGTGCCATCTCAACTGGGCGGTCAAGGTCCAAGTGAGCCGGCTTCAACCGGTCAACCGAAATGTGGTCCGGTTTACCTCCGACATCAACCGAAAAAGTTTTGTCTCCCGGCTCTATCACGCAGAAAGGACCAGTGTAAGGGGGTTTGAGCAGGTCCCGATGAGCGTCGTGGCGGATAAACACATAGTCGGCGTTCTTCAGCTCAGCTGGGACGTGGGAGCTCTGCAAGCCGTGATGTGACGTAGGCACTGGAGCTAAACTTCTGGCCGCCTCCTGGTGGCTGACAAGCTGCTGGGATGTGGACCATGGCTCTGTTGGAGTCGGAAGGAAATCCCCTGGTACGCGTAGCGGCTGGCCGTATACGAGCTCCGCCGAGGACGATTGAAGATCTTCTTTAGGCGCCGTACGAAGACCCAAAAGGACCCATGGAAGCCTGTCCACCCAGCCCGCGCCTTGAAGGCTGGCTCGCAGTGCGACCTGTAGAATCGTTCGCACAGGCCGTTCGCCTGTGGATGGTAGGCAGTGGTGCGATGTAGCTTGACGCCGAGCCCCTGAGCCACAGCGTTCCAGAGCTCCGAAGAAAACTGCGGCCCATGATCAGACGAGGTGTCCGCCAGTACCCCGAAATGGGCGACCCAAGAGGAGATGAATGCCCTGGCGACGTCTGCGGAAGTGGTGGATGACAAAGGAACTGCCTCCGGCCATCGAGTGGTGCGGTCCACCATTGGAAGAAGATGAGTAAACCCGTGCGAAGGCGGAAGTGGCCCCACCAGGTCCACATGCACATGATCAAACCTACGTTCCGGAACAGCGAAAGTGGCAATGGAGCCTTGACGTGACACTGCACCTTGGCCTTTTGGCAGACCACGCAGGTGTTGGCCCAGTCGTAAACATCCATGTGCATGCCCCGCCACACGAATTTGGACGACATCAACTGTTGCGAGGCCTTCATGCCAGGGTGCGACAACCCGTGTATGGCGTCAAAAACTTTTTGGCGCCAGGTGACCGGCACGATAGGGCGAGGATCTCCTACGGAGACGTCGCAGAGTAGCGTAGTGCCTGCGGCATGGAATTTGACGTCGGCCACTTGGAGGCTGGAGGGGTTGGTTCTGTAAGATTGGACTTCCAGATCCGAGGCTTGATCCGCAGCCATGAGGGCATAGTCGATGCCGAGCTGGACTGCATCAACGGTCGGAATCCGCCATCAGAGATTGTCTTTACTGGACACATGCTGAATGTCAGCGGTGAATTCTGAGATAAACGTCAACTGACGTTGTTGCCGAGCTGACCACAGTTCGGCGGTCTTGGCCATAGCGAACGTTAGTGGCTTATGGTCCACAAAAGCAGTGAATGGACGTCCCTCTAGCAAGAACCGGAAATGGCGGATGGCCAGAAAAAGGGCCAGCAACTCCCGGTCGAACGTGCTGTACTTCCGTTCGTTTTGCCGTAGTTGACGGCTGAAAAACGCCAGCGGTTGCCACGTCCCATGCACCCACTGTTCCTGCATTGCGCCGATGGCGTAGTCTGACGCGTCGGTGGTAAGGGCGATGGTGGCACCTGGCAGCGGGTGCGCCAACATGGTTGCGTTGGCTAAAGCGCCTTTTGTGTCGATGAACACCCGGTCCATGTCGACCGTCCAGCTAATCGGATCCTTGCCGGACTTGCCCTTCAGGGCCTCGTACAGGGGCTGCATTAGGGACAAACCGGTGATAAAAATTTACTATCCCGGAGGAACTCCTGCAGGGCCTTGACGGTCTGCGGGCGCGGGAACGAAGTAACTGCCTCCACCTTAGTTTGCAGGGGAATTGCGCCGTCTGATGTGATGCGAAGGCCTAAGAAATCAATCTGCTGCAGGCCGAACTGGCAGTTGGCTGGGTTGATGATCAAGCCGTGTTGACTGAGGCGTCTAAAGAGGGTGCGCAAATGGCAGATGTGCTCCTCTTTATTAGGGCTGGTGATGAGGATGTCGTCGAGGTAGACGAATAGAAACTTGAGGTCCCGAAGCATGGAGTCCATCAAGCGCTGGAAAGCCTGTGCAGCATTCTTCAATCCAAACGGCATCCGCAGAAATTCAAACAGGCCAAATGGGGTGATGACTGCAGTTTTCAGGACGTCTTGCGGGTGTACGGGGACCTAGTGGTAGCCACGGACAAGGTCGACTTTTGAAAAAATGGTATTTCCCGCCAAATGGGCAGAGAAATCCTGAATGTGAGGGATCGGGTGCCGATCAGGATTAGTGGCATCGTTCAGGCGTCGGTAGTCGCCGCAAGGCCGCCATCAGGTTTCGGAACAATGTGGAGAGGTGAAGACCAGGGACGATTTGACCGGCGAATAATCCCATGCCGCTCCATCGTGACGAACTCCGCTTTCGCAGCCGCGAGCTTGCCAGGTTCGAGGCGCCGGGCCCGTGCGTAGACAGGGGAGCCAGTAGTGGTGATGTGATGTTCGACACCATGTTTCGTGGCCGTGGAAGAGAAAGTGGGTCTGGTCAGGTCTGGGAAATCTCAGGAGGCGAGTGAAGTCATCCGGAGGTGGGAACGCACAGGAGACAGTGCGCGACACGGTGTGACCGCAGTGGCACGGGATGGAGTGAAAAGTGGCCGCATTGATCAACCGGCGGTGCCGTACATCCACCAGGAGGCCGTTGGTGCACAGAAAATCCGCCCCGAGGATGGCTTCGAGAGACTTTGGCCGTGATGAAATCCCAGTAAAACCGCTGGCCGCCGAAGCACACTTAGACCCGCCGTCTTTCGAAGGCCTGAATGGCCCCGCCATTAGCCGCCTCGAGGGAGAGGTCGTGCCCCCCCGGCTTGTAGATCAAGATTTGACACGGGTAGGATGCTACACTGCGCCCCGGTGTCGCAGAGGAAATGTCGACCAGATAGGGAGTCGGTGATGAAGAGCAGTTTTCCCGAATTACCGATTGCCATCGCAGCCGCGGGGCGCTCATTATAACCGGTCCTCTTTCGACAGGGTGGCTGCTGTTTTTTTTTTTTTAGCGAAAAGCTGCAGGGAGGGCAGCAGCATCTTGCTTTCGCGCCAAAACGGGCGTGGTAGAAGCACAACCCCGCAGGTTGAGGGGCTGGAGCAGCGTCTGTGGGGGATGGGCGCCTCGTGGCAGCGCAGTACTGCTGTGTCACCGCGAAGATCTTGTCTGCTTCGGCAGCCAGCTCTGCGCAGTCTGTGACTTCCGACCTGGCTAGGGCAGCCTGAACTTGCTCCGGTAGCTGGCTAAGGAAGCATTCCAGTTCAGAGCCCAGGAGCGTGAGCATCTGGCTCATGAGCTCAGACGGCTTGGAGTCCCCGAGGCCAGGCATAGCGAGCAGTCGACGGGCGCGCTCCAACTTAGTGAGCTCGAAGACCTGTAACAACCGCGCCTTTATCTTTTCATACTTGCGATCTTCTGGTGGATTACCAAGCAGGCTGACGATCCGCGAAGCTGTGGCGCTGTCGAGGGCGGAGACCACGTAATAGTAACGGGTCTGATCCGCAACGATGTTCCTGATTGCGAACTGGGCTTCAGCCTGGATGAACCACATGGCTGGCTGTTGCTCCCAGAACTGTGGTAGCTTCAAAGCAACGGCGTTCGATTCCATGTTCAGTAACTTCTGCGAAAACCGTTCGCAAAAGTCGGGGTCACCAATGAAGGAATGTCTAGTTCCTATCCAAAAGACTGAGGTCCACTCAGGCGATCAAATAAACGAGGCTTAATGAAACTAACAGAGTTTAACAGATAACTACAGGAGAATCGGCGGGAATCGTGGGCTGAGCGGCTGTATAAAGGCTCCCGAGACCCAGGTAAGGCCTCAGTGCGAGAATCGCGGGCTGAGTGGCTGTATAAAGGCCCCAGAGCCCAGGTAAGGCATACCAATCTCCAGTCTCGGACCTCAGAGGAAAGGAGAGCGGTAAAAAGTAATCCAAGTGTGACGTCACCAGAAAGTGGGTAAGTGATTGGTTGGTGAGCATTTCTCTCTTTTTTAAGCTTAAACTCTGTGGTTTATAGTTTCTAAGGTGCGATATTCATCATCTAGAATCGGGGCAGAGGGTATTTCAGAATAATATTAATAAATTTAATTAATTACATAGAATGGGAGATCAGGTGATGTGTTGCTGCTGCAATATGTGGGAGCTGGTGGACACCATTGATGCTCACGGTGATCACATTTGCAGTAAGTGTTGGCTGCTCGAGGAATTCCGGCTCCATGTTGAAGAGCTGGAGTCCGAGCTTCAAACACTGAGACACATCAGGGAAGGGGAGAGTTACCTGGACTCTGTGTATCACGAGGTAGTCACACCAATTAGATTAATTAATTCAGATGTAGTCCGTGGCCAGGGTCAGGATGGTGTGACTCGAAGTGAGGCAGGTACGGGAATCCAAGAGGTAGTGTTGGAGGAGCCGCAGCCCTTGCTCTTGTCCAACAGGTTTGAGGCTCTTACTCCCTGTGAGGATGGGAACGGGGACTGCGGGGAGGGTCAGCAACCCGGCCACAGCACCGTGGAGCGGGGGGCGATAAAAGAAATGTTGTAGTGGTAGGGGATAGTATCATTAGGGGGATAGATAGAGTTCTTTGCAGCCGAGAGCGAGAGTCCCGAAGGCTGTGTTGCCTGCCCGGTGCCAGGGTTAAGGAAATCTCCTCTGGGCTGGAAAGAAACCTGCAGTGGGAGGGGGAGGATCCAGTTGTCATGGTCTATGTTGGTACCAATGACATAGATAGGCCAAGGAAGGAGGTTCTGCTGAGGGAGTTTGAGCAGCTAGGGGCCAAATTAAAAAGCAGAACCACAAGGGTAATAATCTCTGGATTACTACCTGAGCCACGTGCAAATTTGACTAGGGTAAATAAAATTAGAGAGTTAAATGCGTGGCTCAAAGACTGGTGTGGGAGAAATGGGTTTTGCTTCCTGGGACACTGGCATCAGTACTGGGACAGGAGAGAGCTGTTCCGTTGGGACGGGCTTCACTTGGCCAGTGCTGGGACTAGAGTCCTGGCGAATCGAATAACTAGGGCTGTAGAGAGGGCTTTAAACTAATTAGTGAGGGGGAGGTTTTAAGAGAGCGAAAAATAAAAATGACAGCGGAGAAGGCAATAGAGCAAGGTAGCAGTGGGGGAATTAAAAACCAGAGCGTGTCAGGAAGGGACAGAATGTATAATGATAAAGGTAAAGTAGTAAAAGGGGTAAAAGCAGGAATAAATTGTCAGAAAACATATTTGAAAGTTCTTTATCTGAATGCACGCAGCATTCGTAACAAAAGAGTTGATGGTACAAATAACTACACATGGGTATGATCTGGTGGCCATTACGGAAACATGGCTGCAAGATGATCATGACTGGGAACTAAACATACAAGGGTATTTGACAATTAGGAAGGACAGACAGGAAGGAAAGGGAGGTGGGGTTGCTATGTTAATCAAGGATGGAATCACTGCAATAGTCAGAAATGATATTGGGTCAAAGGATCAGGATAGTGAAATAGTTTGGGTGGAGATAAGGAATAAGAAGGGGAAAAAGTCACTCATGGGCGTAGTCTATAGGCCTAGCAGTTGCAACTCTGTTGGTCGGAGTATAAATCAGGAAATAGTTGGGGCTTGTAATAAGGGAACAGCTATAATCATGGGGGATTTTAACTTTCATATTGACTGGACTAATCAAATTGGGCATGGCAGCCTTGAGGAAGAGTTCATAGAGTGTATTAGGGACGGGTTCCTTGAGCAGTATGTAACTGAACCAACCAGGGGAAAGGCAATCTTCGATCTGGTCCTGTGTAATGAGACAGGATTAATAAAAAATGTCCTAGTAAAGGATCCCCTTGGAATGAGTGACCATAATATGGTTGAATTCCAAATTCAGTTTGAGGATGAGAGAGTTGGATGTCAAACCAGCGTACTGAGCTTAAATAAAGGAGACTATGAAGGTATGAGAGTAGAATTGACTAAAGTGGACTGGGAAAACAGATTAAAGTGTAAGACGGTACAAGAGCAGTGGTCTACATTCAAGGAGATATTTCACATCTTTCAAGATAAATATATTCCACTGAGGAAAAAGGGGAATAAAAGAAAAGACAGCCACCCGTGGCTTAGTAAAATAATAAAGGATAGTATCCGACTGAAAACAAGGGCATATAAAGTAGCCAAATCTAGTGGGAGGATAGGAGATTGGGAAGCATTTAAAAGCCAGCAAACAATAACTAAATGATGAATTAAGAAAGGGAAGATAGATTATGAAAGTAAACTAGCAAAAAATATAAAAACAGATAGCAAGAGTTTCTACAGCTATATAAAAAGAAAAAGGGTGGCTAAAGTGAACGTTGGTCCCTTAGAGGATGGGACCGGGAAACTAGTGGTGGGGAACATGGAGATGGCAAAGACGCTGAACAAATATTTTGTATCAGTCTTTACAGTAGAGGACACTAAAAATATCCCAACACTGGACAAACAGGGGGCAATTGGGGGGGGTTGGGGGAGCTAAACACGATTAAAATCACTAAGGAGATGGTACTCAGTAAAATAAATGGGACTTAAGGCGGATAAATCCCCCGGACCTGATGGCCTACATCCTAGGGTCTTGAGAGAAGTGGCGGTAGGGATTGTGGATGCATTGGTGATTATTTTCCAGAACTCCCTGGACTCAGGAAAGGTCCCGGCAGATTGGAAAACTGCTAATGTAACACCCTTATTTAAGAAGGGAAGTAGACAAAAAGCTGAAAACTATAGACCAGTTAGCCTAACATCTGTGGTTGGCAAAATGTTGGAGTCCATTATTATGGAAACAGTAACAGAGCATTTGGATAAACATAATTTAATAGGACAGAGTCAGCATGGTTTTATGAAGGGGAAGTCATGTTTGACAAATTTGCTCGAATTCTTTGAGGATGTAACATACAGGGTGGATAAAGGGGAACCAGTGGATGTAGTTTATTTGGACTTCCAAAAGGCATTTGACAAGGTTCCACACAAAAGATTACTGATCAAGAAATCACAGGATTGGGGGTAATATACTGGCATGGGTGGAAGATTGGCTATCTAACAGAAAACAAAGAGTTGGGATAAATGGTTCATTCTCGGGTTGACAATCAGTAACTAGTGGTGTTCCGCAGGGGTCAGTGCTGGGACCCCAACTCTTTACAATCTATATTAACGATTTGGAGGAAGGGACCGAGTGCAACATATCCAAGTTTGCCGACGATACAAAGATGGGAGGGAAAGCAGTGAGTGAGGAGGACATAAAAAACCTGCAAAAGGACATAGACAGGCTAAGTGAGTGGGCAGAGATTTGGCAGATGCAATATAATGTTGGAAAGTGTGAGGTTACGCACTTTGGCAGAAAAAAATCAAAGAGCAAGTTATTATCTAAATGGAGAGAAACTGCAAAGTGCTACAGTACAAAGGGATCTGGGGGTCCTGGTGCATGAAACACAAAAAGTTAGTATGCAGGTGCAGTAGGTGATCAGGAAGGCCAATGGAATCTTGGCTTTTATTGCGAGGGGGATGGAGTGTAAAAACAGGGAAGTCTTGCTACAGTTATACAGGGTATTGGTGAGGCCACACCTGGAATACTGCGTGCAGTTTTGGTTTCCATATTTAAGAAAAGATATACTTGCTCTCGAGGCGGTTCAGAGAAGGTTCACTCGGTTGATTCCGGAGATGAGGGGGTTGACGTATGAGGAAAGGTTGAGTAGGTTGGGACTCTACTCATTGGAGTTCAGAAGAATGAGAGGCGATCTTATCGAAACATATAAGATTGTGAGGGGGCTTGATCGGGTGGATGCGGTGAGGATGTTTCCACTGATGGGTGAGACTAGAACTAGGGGGCATAATCTAAGAATAAGGGGGCTGCCCTTTCAAAACTGAGATCAGGAGAAACTTCTTCACTCAGAGGGTAGTAAATCTATGGAATTTGCTACCCCAGAGAGCTGCGGAAGCTGCAACATTAAATAAATTTAAAATGGAGATAGACAGTTTCCGAGCAGATAAGGGAATTAGGGGTTAGGGGGAGAGGGCAGGGAAGTGGACGTGAGTCTAGGTTCGGATCAGCCATGATCCTATTGAATGGCGGAGCAGGCCCGAGGGGCCGTATGGCCTACTCCTGCTCCTACTTCTTATGTTCTTATGTTAACATCGAATATAGGTCGAGTCTGTTCGGAGGCTCCACGAGGACTGCTTGGGCGGTCCCGTGGCTGACGTCATGACGTCATCATGTTTTTCCTGCCGGTGGGGGATCACGAGATGAACGGCGTGATGTCATCACGTTTACCCACGCTATTAAAGTGATCGCGCTCTGTACATGTAAACAGTGAAAACAAAGATAGGCTCAGGCTGTAGCTAACATTATTAAAGGGAATTATATACAATTGATCGGAGTTCCTTCGTGGCTCCGCCACAATACTACAGTATTGTAAATTGCAAAATAAATACTTCATTGTGTCACAAATAGAATACTGTTCACATACAAATTCACCTTTTGTCCCATAAGGATTTCCCCACCCCACGACATCAGTTGCGCTGACGGCAGTTGTAAAATAGTTGAAAGATAATAAAATCTTCCTCCTCGAGGGTATGTTGATATTATTACAAAGATTTATGAAATCAATTAGGAAGTTCCTATATTTAAAACACACCTGCTTGACTTGCACAAAATAAGGTTGAGTGGCCGAGCTAAGTAGCGCTGAAGTCAGAATAAAAAATGCCGGAAAGGCACAGCAAGTCGACCAGCATCCAAAAAAAAAGAGGCAAAGGACCGCCCCGCACCCCACCCCACCACACAAACACATTAACCTGTTATTTCTCTTCCAGTTGAAGGGGGTTCTGCTGTGCATTTCCAGCAAGATGAGTTTTTATTTCAGAATTCCACCACTACTTTTAAATACTGAGCTAAGTGTTTCTGCTGTATGCGAGAAGGAAGAGGATATGAAATGCAGGAGATAAGCGCATAGCTCTCAAGCTGCAATGTGTTACAGCAACAGTGTCTTTTCTTCTGTAGGACGAGCAAATTAAAGGATTTTGCCGTCTTGGGAACTCAAGTCAATATCAGTACTGACTTCATTCATAATTATGCTGTAACTGTGTCAGGTGGCTGGAGATATAAAATTACTATTAGTACAGTAAACAACTCGTACATGCTGGAGAAACATCTCCAGTGTTTAACCTACAACTGCAACTTTTAAGATTGTTCTGTGTGAAAATGTGGCAGAGGCGTCATCCGCTCTGATGTTAGTTTAAAATCATCTTTTCCATTCGGATGACTGGCCAACTATGCATTTCCAATACAGTAATTCGTTTTCCGTTTCTTTTTAGCGTTAGACTATAGCTTATCTTTGGCAAAAAAAAGGACCTACATTGAAAGGAACACAAGGTTTCCATAGTACGATAGCAAAATACTGCAGATGCTGGAAATCCGAAATAACAGAAAATGCTGGAAAAACTCAGCAGGCCAGGCAACATCCGTGAAGAGAAAATAGAGTCAACGTTTTGGGTCAAACCCTTTGTCAAGACTGAAAAAGCACAGGAAATGAAATAGATTAAAAGGCCAGGCTGGGAGAGAACAAGAGAGAAGTGAAGAGACATTAAGAGGTATTCAAAACGAGACGAGATGGTGATAGGACTAGTGGAGACAAAAGATGGCTCTAGATTAGGTGTGAAATGCGCTGGCAGAATGGGAGACAGCTGCCATGTGGGAGAGAAAAAGGGGGGGGGGGGGAAAAAGGGCCAAAACAAGGGTGTGGATAAAAAATAAGTAAAAATGTAATGGGGGCCGAGATTATGATCTGAAATTATTGAACTCGATATTGATCGAGATCTAAGGTTTCCAGAGGCGTCCGTATTTACAGCACCGAAGCAAATCCCATGTGGGATTAGGTTAGACAGCGGAAAACCAAAGTGTACCCAGGTGCTGAAATGAAACTAGCTATGAATATTTGCTACCAACTGCCTCAATGATAAACTTCAACTACCATCAGGCTTTCTTGAGGAAAAACCCTCAGGCACCACTTCTGTCCCAACATGTTAATTAGCAAATATAACGCTACATACACATTGGCGACAAAGGACATAGACAGGCTAAGTGAGTGGGCAAAAATTTGGCAGATGGAATATAATGTTGGAAAGTGTGAGGTTATGCACTTTGGCAGAAAAAAATCAAAGAGCAAGTTATTATCTAAATGGAGAGAAACTGCAAAGTGCTACAGTACAAAGGGATCTGGGGGTCCTGGTGCATGAAACACAGAAGGTTAGCACAGGAAACTTTCTGGTATCCGGCACGGACGGGACCGACGTGGTGCCGGTTCATCAAAAATTCCGGATAACCGAACGCTATAGTAAAAGATTGAGAGAGCTGACAGCTCCGTATAAAGCAACAAACGTTGCTTAGCAACAACTGTAGAACATTGAACACAAGTTTCAAGCGTCTCTGTAGCTTAGCAACAGCTGCAGCCACACCCTTGCACAGCACAGATGGAAGGCGGCAAATACAATATGAAGTAAAACCTACTCCTGAATTTTGCCGATTAACCGACATTTCCAGTTATTTAGGTGCCGGTAAATCGAAAGTTTCCTGTATGCAGGTACAGCAGGTGATCAGGAGATCAGGAAGGCCAATGGAATCTTGGCTTTTATTGCAAGGGGGATGGAGTATAAAAACAGGGAAGTCTTGCTGCAGTTATACAGGGTACTGGTGAGGCCACACCTGGAATACTGCGTACAGTTTTGGTTTCCATATTTAAGAAAAGATATACTTGCTCTCGAAGCAGTTCAGAGAAGGTTCACTCGGTTGATTCCGGAGATGAGGGGGTTGACGTATGAGGAAAGGTTGAGTAGGTTGGGACTCTACTCATTGGAGTTCAGAAGAATGAGAGGCGATCTTATCGAAACATATAAGATTGTGAGGGGGCTTGATCAGGTGGATGCGGTGAGGATGTTTCCACTGATGGGTGAGACTAGAACTAGGGGGCATAATCTTAGAATAAGGGGCTGCCCTTTCAAAACTGAGATGAGGAGAAACTTCTTCACTCAGAGTAGTAAATCTATGGAATTTACTACCTCAGAGTTGTGGATGCTGCGACATTAAATACATTTAAAACGGAGATAGACAGTTTCCTAGCTGATAAGGGAATAAGGGGTTACGGGGAGAGGGCAGGGAAGTGGACGTGAGTCTAAGTTCGGATCAGCCATGATCCTATTGAATGGCGGAGTAGGCCCGAGGGGCCGTATGGCCTACTCCTGCTCCTACTTCTTATGTTCTTATGTTAGGATGTGCTGACACGATTTAGCGGACAGGTCATCAATTAGAGTTTAAGCTTTACCCTGTCCCCCCTTCAGTTTATGAAAATAAAGCTTTAATTTAGCAGTACTTTTGATCTTATACATGTCAAAATAAAAATGAAAATAAAAATATCAAATATTTTCTTAAAAGGAGTTTATACTTTAACATGCCATCAATTTCACATGGCTTATAGTTTTTACCAAATTTAAAAAAAAAGGCTTAATATTAGCAGATGCACATATCAGGAAGCATACAGATGAAATTGGCAAGTACCCGAAATGAATAAAGCCTTTGAGCACTCCTACCCCCAAAAACAGGAGTCAGCCTTTCTCTCCCAATTGTTTAATTAGCATCTATAATGTAGCACTTACATGCTCCATTCACTCTTTACATTAAATGCTATTGGGTGGTAAAGCCATCCCATTCTACTTTGTGCTCTGAAGCTGATGTACTCGCCATCATATAACACTATATTTTGAATGCACAGCAAGCAGTTAGTAGAGAACTTGCAGGTAAGTAAAGAATACGGGGCATCTTTTTTTTTTTAAGTCATTCACGGGATGTGGGCGTCGCTGGTAAGGCCTACATCCCGTGAATGAATAAAAATGTATTGCCCATCCCTAATTACCCTCAAGAAGGGCAGTTAGGAGTCAATCTGCTGTGGGTCTGGAGTCACATATAGGCCTGACCAGGTAAGGACGGCAGAGTACCTGCCCTAAAAGGACATGAGTGAACCGGATGGGTTTTTACGGCAATGCAGTAGTTTCATGGTCACCATTACTGACGCTAGCTTTTTTAAAAATTCCAGATTTATTTAAATTAATTTGAATTCCCCAGCTGTCGTGGTGGGATTTGAACTCAAGTCACTGGAGTTACATTAGTCCAGGCCTCTGGATTACTAGTCCAGTAACATAACCACTGTGCCACCATACCCCAAGGCAACATGAGCAAGAGGCAGCTAGAGGGAATAAGAAGTTGACTCTGTTCCCAATAACATTTTAAGTTACCAGGAGTGCTTCCTATAACAGTGCCACTTAAAAATTCAAACCCTATAACCCCTGAATAAAGCTTGCTTCATGGAAGCTAACATTTCCCTCAAACACACTTCAGTTAAAACCCAAGCTAGGCATCACCCTAATCATTATATTCTTATTTACATTTTTTTTATAAATTCTTTTAACTTTGGCGGTACTCGGGTTTATTGGTTTTGGGCCTTCACCTTGTTCTCTCTAATAACTGAGAACACTTAAAATAAGCAAGTAAGGCTCTAGAAATTTTTCTACCCAAGCCATGCATGTCCTTATGGCTGAAAGAAGGGTTCATGGCAAAAACCAAACCATGAAGGTTAACTAGAAATGATCACAGACACATTAGATTGAAGCAGAAAGCTTAAGGAATTTAACGCACAGGAGAATAGGGAGGAATATCACAAGCAATTGAGGGAGATAAAAGCAGCCGTTAGAGTAGCTAAGAGATTTCTGGAAAAGAAGATGGTGCACAATTGTTGTTATTAATAGCAAAAGATTTTTCAGCAACGTCAGGAGTCAGAAGACCGTTAAAGATCGTATAGGGTAACTGAAAGACAGTTTAGGACAGATTCAAACTGATTCTCAGGGTTTGGCAGAGCTGCTAAATGATTATTTCACATCAGTCTTTACACCTGTGGATGCTGCTCATGTTCCAGTTGTGGGATGCCCTATATTAAACACCATTATAAATATTAAAAAAGATAAAGATGTCATCTTGGATAGAATAGGAAATCTCAAATTAGATAGGGCTCCAGGTCCAGATGGCATCCACCCAAGGGTGAGCCCCTTACCCACATCTTCAATAGCTCAACAGAGTCAGGGATAGTTCCCTTAGGTTGGAAGGCAGCTCATGTAGCTCCAATTTTCAAAAAAAACAGGGACAAATCAGAACTAAGGAACTACAGGCCCATCAGCCTAACACCCATCATAGTGAAGATGCTTGAAGGGATCCTAAGGGATGTTCCTTATGAGCACTGGGAAAGAGAAGGGGCCTTGAGAGATACTCAACACAGCTTCTGGAAAAAAAACTTGATTTGAGTTTTTTGAAGAAGTTACTAGATTAGTGGACAAGGGTAAATCCGGTTGTCACTGGCTACCTAGAGTTTCAGAAAGCCTTCGATAAGGTACCTCACAATAGATTACTTCACAAGACAGAATCTTGTGGAATCAGTGGGAAGTTGATATGCTGGATTAGGGATTAACTCCAATTCCACTGGCAAAAAGTTGTAGTTGGTGGCTGTGCATCAGCCTGGAGGCAGTTTCTGGTGGTGTCCCCCAGGAATCGATGTTAGGCCCACTGCAGTTCGCTGTTTTTATTAGTGGTCTGGATAGTGGTGTTGGGGGTATGGTGAATAAGTTTGCTGATGACACTAAAATTTGTGCAAGGGTCAAGTCTGTAGAGGAAATCAATCTTCTGCAAATAGGTTTAGATGCACTAGATGAATGGGACAAACAATGGCAAATGGCATTTAACCCAGATAAATGCAGTGTGATGCAGGTGGGATGGACCAACACAGAATACACCTATAATTTGCAGGGAAGAATACTGAAAGTGGTCGAAAGACAAAAGGATCTTGGTGTTATTGTGCACAGATCGCTCAAAGTTCACAACCAAGGCAGAGAAGCTGTAAGCAAAGCAAACAAGGTATTGGGTTGTATTAATAGAACCATTCAGTAAAAATCAATGGACACCATTCTGTCATTACACAGGCCCTTGGTGAGACAACATCTGGAGTACTGCACCAGTTTTGGTGCCCTCTCATGGTGGGTGATATAGTGGCCTTGGAATTTCAGTTTAGAAACATAGAAAAATAGAAGCGGGAGTAGACCATTTGGCCCTTCGAGCCTGCTCTGCCATTCAATATGATCATGGCTGATCCTCTAACTCAATACCATAGTCCCACTCTCTCCCCATACCCCTTGATGCCTTTTGTGTGTCTAGAAATCTATCTATCTCCTTCTTAAATATATTCAGTGACTTGGCCTCCACAGCCTTCTGTGGTAGAGAATTCCACAGGTTCACCACCCTGTGTGTGAAGAAATTACTCCTCATCTCAGTCCTAAATGTCCTACCCTGCATCCTGAGCCTGTGACCACTCGTTCTAGACCCCCCAGCCAGGGGAAACATCCTCCCTGCATCCAGTCTGTCTAGCCATGTCAGAATTTTATACGTTTCAATGAGATCCCCTCTCATTCTTCTAAACTCTAGTGAATACAGGTTTAGTCGACCCAATCTAATAATAATTAATAATAATTCAACTTTGTCATTGCACAAGTACATGAACAACGAAATGTGATTTGCAAGCTCCCATGACTTGGAGAAGCAAAGCCGCTGCGTCGGTGCGCGCCGCCATTCCATTTCCACCATTCCTCCTATCCGACAATCTTCAGCCCACCGCCCGGGCCTGCTCACCAGCCGCTCCTCCCGTGGCTCCTTCCGTGACCTTCTCACCAACCGCCCCTCCTCGGGGCTCCTTCCGTGACCTTCTGCACCTGGTCTTCCCTGATGGTCACCCCTCCAGGTACTAACCAGGCCTGGCTCTGCTTAGCTTCCAAGCCTTGCCAGTGACCCTGTCCCTAGTCCCAGGAACTGTCCTCATACGACAGTCCTGCCATCCCAGGAATCAGTCTGGTGAACCTTCGCTGCACTCCCTCTATGGCAAGTATATACTTGAAGTAAGGAGACCAAAACAGCGCACAGTACTCCAGGTGTGGTCTCACCAAGGCCCTGTACAACTGTAGTAAGACATCCTTGCTCTTGTACTCAAATCCTCTTGCAATGAAGGCCAACATACCATTTGCCTTCCTAACTGCTTGCTGCACCTGCATGTTTGCTTTCAGTGACTGGTGTACAAGGACACCCTGGTCCCTCTGTATATCAGCATTTCCCAATCTATCACCATTTAAATAATACTCTACCTTTCTGTTTTTCCTACCAAAGTGGATAACTCACATTTATCCACGTTATACTGCATCTGCCATGTGTTTGCCCACTCACTCAACTTGCCTAAATCGCCTTGAAGCCTCTTTGCATCCTGCTCACAACTCACAATCCCACCTAGTTTTGTGTCGTCAGCAAACTTGGAAACATTACATTTGGTTCACTCATCCAAATCATTGATATATAGTGAAAAGCTGGGGCCCAAGCACTGATCCCTGCGGTACCCCACTAGTCACCGCCTGCCACCCCGAAAAAGACCCATTTATTTCTACTCTCCATTTTCTGTCTGTTAACCAATTTTCAATCCATGCCAGTATATTACCTCCAATCCCATGTGCTTTAATTTTGCACACAAACCTCTTATGTGGGACTTTATCAAAGGCCTTCTGAAAATCCAAATACACCACATCCACTGGTGCTCCCTTATCCAATTACATCCTCAAAAAACTCCAGTCGGTTTGTCAAACACGATTTCCCTTTCATAAATCCATGTTGACTTTGTCTAATCCCGTTCATATTTTCTAAGTGTCCTGTTATCACATCCTTTATAATAGACTCCAGCATTTTCCCTACTATTGATGTTAGGCTAACCAGTCTGTAGTTTCCCGTTTTCTCTCTCCCTCCTTTTTTAAATAGTGGGGTTACATTTGCCACTCTCCAATCTGCCAGAACTGTTCCATAAGCTATAGAATTTTGGATGACAACCAATGCATCCACTATTTCCATGGCTACCTCTTTTAGTGCTCTGGGATGCAGATTATCAGGCCCTGGGGATTTATCAGCTTTCAGTCCCATTAATTTCTCCAGCACTATTTCTTTACTAATACTAATTTCCTTTAATTCCTCCTTCTCACTAGACCCTTGGGCCTAGATTTTCAGTGTGCCATGAGGCGGGCTTAAATCCCGAATTCGGGGGTCCCGACACCAGCCCGCCCAAAACCCGCCTCCATGTAAGTTTCAAAGGAGGCGGGTACCTGCCCCGCACTGGGACCCACCTACCCGAGGCGGGAAGGGATTAGTGCCAATTAACTGCCTGTTAACAGGTAGTTAACAGGCAGTTTTTAGCCTAATCCCTATTTTGAGGGGTGTCGTGTGGGATTCCCGACGGCTCCAAACCTCGCCAGGTTAGAGCAGGTGGGCCATCGGGTTGAAGGACTTGGAGGGGTCGCGATGTCGGTGTTCAGGTGACTGATGGGTGCATGAGTGCAAAGGTAAGTGTGTTTGGTGTGTCTAAAGTGTGTGAAGAAGTTTAAATTACCTGTACTTACCTTAACAGCCTTTCTTCCTCTCGGCGTCGGGAGTCCATCATTCAGCCGGCACAGAAAGGCCGCGATCTGTCAAAAGTGACAGCCTTCAGCTTTCAGTGCCGGTGAGAGTTCTAACCGAGTCTGCGTGGAAGGACTCTGGTTAGAAGTCATACTGTCAGTGTTTGACAGCTTCAAACTGTTGTGAAACACTGATATTTCATCTGTCAGCACGTCTTGACAGATGAAATGTCAATCGCTGATGTCACCTGTTGCCGGGTGGCCCTTAATTGGCCTGCTGAGCCCACTGGGCGGGCTCAACAAGGTCAATCAAGGGGAAAATCGCGTGGATTGGCCGGACGTCGATGGAGGCGGGACTAAAACCTGAAAGTTGTAGTCCCGCCTCCTTCCCGACTGCTGAATGTAAATCCAGCCCTTGGTTCTCTCGCATTTCTGGCAAGTTATTTGTATCCTCTCCCGTGAAGGCAGAACCAAATTATTTGTTTAATTGCTCTGCCATTTCCTTGTTTCCCATTATAAATTGTCCTATTTCTGACTATATGGAACCTACATTTGTCTTCACTAATCTTTTTCTTTTTAAATACTTGTAGATGCTTTTACAGTCCGCTTTTATGTTCCTTGCAAGTTTACTCTCATACTCTATTTTTCCCCTCTTGGTCCTTTTTTGCTGCTACTTTTTCTGGCAACTTTATCTGACTCCTCGTTGGATCTAACACTATCCTTAATTTCTTCTGTTAGCCATGGTTGGGCCACTTTTCTTTTTGTGTTGGCTCCTCAATATACTGGTCTAAAAAACCATCTTGTACACACTCCAGGAATTCATCCTCCACAGTATTATTGCTAATTTGGTTTGGCCAGTCTATATACAGATTAAAGTCTCCCATGATTACTCCCTTGTTGCATGCATCTCTAATTTCCGGTTTGATGCCATCCCCTACATTACCACTACTGTTTGGAGGACTATAGACAACTCCCACCAATGTTTTCTACCCCTTGGTGCTTCTTAGCTCCACCCAGACTGATTCGACATCTTGATTTTCTGAGCCAATATCCTTTCTCATTGTTGCTCTGATTTCATCTTTTACTAACAAGGCCACCTCACCTCCTTTTCCTTTTTGCCTGTCCTTCCTATATATCGAATATCCTTGGATATTCAGCTCCCAGCCTTGGTCACCCTGCAGCCATGTCTCCGTAATTGTAATTATATCGTAACCGTTTACATCTATTTGCGCTGTTAATTCGTCTACCTTATTACGAATGCTTTGTGCATTCAGATACAGTGCCTTTAGATTTGTCTTTTTAACACTTTTAGACATCTTAACATTTTTTTTTACTATGGCCCTATTTGTCTTACCATTTTTTCTTACCCGTAACCTATTTATTAGTGTACTCTTTTGTTTGTACGCTCTGTCCCTTCGTGACACAATCTGGTTATCCTTACCCCAATCACTTTCCTACACTGCTTCCTTGTCTTTTCTCTTTAGCATTCTAAATTTCTCTCCACCGGGACTCTCCCCCTGCCCCCCCCCCCCTCCCCCCCCCTTATTTAGTTTAAAGCCCTATCTACCTCCCTAGTTATTCGATTCGCTAGAACTCTAGTCCCAGCATGGTTCAGGTGTAGTCCGTCCCAACGGAACAGCTCTCTTTCCCCAGTACTTGTGCCAGTGCCCCACGAATCGAAACCCACTTCTCCCACACCAATCTTTGAGCCACGCATTCATCTCCCTGATCCTACTGACCCTATGCCAATTTGCTTGTGGCTCAGGTAATAATCCAGAGATAATTACCTATGTGGTTCTGCTTTTTAAACTTAGTCCCTAGCTGCAACTCTCTCAGCAGAACCTCTTTCTTTGTCCTACCTATGTCGTTGATACCTACGTGGACCACGACAACTGGATCCTCCCCCTCCCACTCCAAGTTCTTCTCCAGCCCGGAGAAGATGTCCTTTACCCTGGCACTGGGTAGGCAACACAGCCTTCGGGATTCATGCTCTTGGCTGCAGAGTAGGACCAGGGGATATGCCAGATTGAGTAGGACCAGGGGATATGCGTTTAAACTACGCAGAAGTAGGAACAAACTTGGTGTTTGACAGTTTTTCTTTTCCCCAGAGAGTAGTGAACCTCTGGAATGCTTTGTCGGCTTGTGTGCAGACTCTCTGTGAGCCTTCAATGGAAGTTGTGCCAGTTCTTGGCAGGGGCAGAGATCGCATTATAGAAAAGCTAAGTGGATTTAAGTGAAGCTAAGTAATGCATGCATGTTCAATGTGATCTCCTGGACTGGTTTTGATTGCCTGAGGGGATCGGAGAGGAATTTTCCAGATTTATTTTTCCTATAATGGCCTTGGGTTTTTCACTTCTCCCAGGAGATTACATACTTGTGGTGTTGGGGGGGGGGGGGGGGTGGGGGTTAGGTAGGGTCTTGTCATGATGCTCCAGGGATCATGTGGGGGGCAGGCTTGATGGGCCAGCTGGTCTTTTCCAGCCCGTCATTTTTGTATGTTCATATGTAAAGATTCTGTTCTCCAGAAAGTTACCGTTGAGCCCTGCCCCTGCAAAAAAGGCACATTTATTCATTTTTATTTCTCTCATTTGACACAACAGTATCGTACTTACCCAAATATAGACCAAATTATATGACCCATATGTGGAGGATCGCCTAATGTGAAAGGTTTTGTTTCAAATTCCTTCTGCATTTAATATCAGTTTTACTTGTTAATAAAATTATATAACTTTTTTTCCCCTCTATCAACTATGGTATAATCTCGAATAGTATAATTAATACAACTTCAACTTTTCAATGTTAGATGATTTCCGATTTTACCCACAGATAATATGTGGATTGCATTAATCAGTTAACATTTCCTCTCCCAGACAAGGGGGGGGGGGTGGTGATTTTGCCAATGGGGGCATGTTGGAGACGGGACTCCCACTTGTCGGGTTTTAGTCCCGAATCCATCAACTAGTGGCCAATCCACGCTATTTTCCCTTCTGACCTTGTTAAGCCTGCCCAGCAGGCTTAGCAGGCCAATTAAGGGGAAGCCGGTTACTGCTAACGTCAGCGAGTGACTTTTCATCTGTCAAGAGCTTTTGACAGCTGAAATGTCAGCATTTGATGGCTCTGTGAAGCTGACAAACACTGACAATCTGTCTTCTAACTTGAGTCCTTCTACTCAGACTCAGTTAGAGAGCTCTCCAGACCAGAAAGCAGAGGCTGCAGCTTTTGACAGTTCAGCGGCCATTCTGCTTTCTGTGCCGGTGAGCTAAGGGACTCCAGAGACCTGAAGGGAGGAAGCCTGCAGAAAGTAAAGGGAAGTAAAACTTATTGAAACACTTTACACTCACCTCACACACTCACCTCTCCACACTTGCACCCATCACTCACCTGCACACTGGACATCTCGGCCCCTCAGACCCCCGCAGACCGACGGCCCGCCTCGCTGACCCTGGCGAGGTTCGGAGCCGTCGGGAAGCCCACACTTCAGGGCTGAAAATAGGGATTCTCAAAAAAACTGCCAGTTAACTACCTGTTAATAAGCAGCTAATTGGCACTAATCCCCTTCCCACCTCGAGGAGGCGGCTTCCAGCGAGGGTCGGGCACCCGCCTCCTGGGAAGATGGCACGGAGGTGGGTTGGGGCGGGATGGGAACCCGCCCCCACATTCTGCCATTTCCTCAGTAGTCCTGCCTCCCCAGGGCGGCAAAATCACCCCCAAGTGTTCAAATTCGGATTGGAGATGGTAATCTCTTTCTGCTGGCTGTAGGAGTCTACATAATAGCTGACACATTCGCTTCATAAATAGTATATTTCGAAGAAATTTAGTCAATGCGAAGTGGGCCGAGATGTGCGAGAGATGTAACGAGGCACTATATGAATGCAAGTTTGTTCTTTTATTGAAAGTACTCACCTTAACAATCACAAAATTCATCAGAAAACTCAGAAATTCTGTTATAACGTGAACTTAGTCCGGCCAGATTTTCTGATATTCACTGTGCCGAGGCAATCTATCGTACCTGGGCACAGACCCAGAATAACCTCCCCTTGTGTACCATAGTGTTCGAATTTCTGTACAGATCTTTACTTCGGCAGCATCACCTTTGCTGAAGCAAAGAACCTACCACTAAGTTAACTGTCGAGACCCTTTCAACCCATCATCCATCAGAATCAATGTTAAAATAAAACCAAAATAAAATCAATGTCAATGAAAAAGCAGATTTTAAACCTGATGGAACATTTGCTATAAACTAAATCAGATGTTTATGTTTGAAACTTCTGCGTTTTAAAAATAAAATGTGAAACAAGTCCACAAGGCAGCCACCTTTGGCCATTTCTCAGTGGCGTCAATAGATCAATGCCTTGATGAACAGGCTGAAGAGAATTGTTGTCTAACACAGAGCATCAGTGTGTTCGCCAGGGTCATGTACAGCATGCAATTATCGGCCTTTTATTATGTGACTGGATTGTCTAACCCAAACTAAAAACCCTACTCTTAAAAAAAAAACACTGCATTTTATTTTCTTACCAGATGGAGCACAAATGTATGCATTTAGCATCAATTCAGTCACGTGTCAGTGAATGGCTCAATCAGAAGGATGTCAACCGTTTACAGAGTAACAAAGTGAATCGTTTCCCTGTCTCACCAGAGATTGTGACATGGAAGGAAGGACCAGTACAAAAAAAAATGGCCCGAAAAGCTGCTATTCAGTGTTGGAAGGTTTTATTTTGTTTTAATGCCTCATACTGCCCTCACATATAATGGGGTAGAGTTTCCGCTCTGGGCGCAATTTTAAAGATGCATTTTTAAAATCAGAGTCAATCCACCACCTATGAATAACCCGATGTTAATGACTGAAAATGACTTTAGAAAAAATATACGGAACCATTGTCTAGTTATATGGGGTACAGTCGTCAGTTTTAGTAAATTAAAAAGAATTTCATTCAAAAGCTGAAAAAGTTCTCATTATCCTTGTGCGCAAAAGATCCAGCTTAATTTCCTTTCGAGCCTCCTCAAAGGCCCACAAATGGCGGAAACACACAAGAAAAAAATGACTTGCATTTATATAGCGCTTTTCACGACGGCTGAACGTCTCAAAGCACTTCACAGCCAATGAAGTACTTTTGAAGTGTCGTCACTGTTGTAATGTAGGAAACGCGGCAGCCAATATGCGCACAGCAAGCTCTCACAAACAGCAATGCGATAATGACCAGATAATCTGTTTTTATTATGTTGATTGAGGGATAAATATTGGCCAGGAAACCGGGGATAACTCCCCTGCTCTTCTTCGAAATATTGCGATGGGATCTTTTACGTCCACTTGAGAGAGTAGACGGGGCCTCGGTTTAATCTCTCATCCAAAAGACAGCACCTCCTGCAGTGCAGCACTCCCTCAGCACTGCACTAGAGTGTCAGCCTTGCTTTATGTGCTCAAGTCCCTGGAGTGGGACTTGAACCCACAACCTTCTGACTCAGAGGCGAGCGTGCTACCCACTGAGCCACAGCTGACACAAGCAATGGTGATTAATTCAGCCCGAGGACATGGCTAGTTTTGTCGGCGGGGCTGGCTTCTAGCACAATGTTTTTTAAACTAGCACAAAAGAGCACGGAAACGCTATTTGCACTGAACATAATTTGCATTTAAAATTCGGTTACGCCAATTTTGGTGGAATTATGCCGGGCAGAAACTTCATCCCGATGTTACTATCATTTCAAAAATCCTGAAGCATGCTTTTCATATTCAAGCTTAGTTTTATCATTTGGAATCCTGCAGTTTATTCCTTTAAGCAACTTTGCTACTGATAATCCAATTTCTACTCACTGATGACTCCAGCAGATTCTTCTGCCTCAGCCATTTGTGCTGTCATATTTGGTACTTTCAACAACAACAACTTGTATTTATATAGCGCCTTTAATGTAGTAAAACGTCCCAAGGTGCTGCACAGGAGTATTTTAAGACATAAAATTTGACACCAAGCCACATAAGGATAAATTAGGGCAGGCGATCAAAAGCTTGGTCGAAGAGGTAGGTTTTAAGGAGCGTCTTAAAGGAGGAAAGAGAGGCGGAGAGGTTTAGGCAAAGAATTCCAGAGCTTAGGGCCTAGGCAACAGAAGGCACGGCCACTAATGGTTGAGTGATTATAATCGGGGATGCTCAAGAGGGCAGAATTAGAAGAGCGCAGATATCTCGGGGCGGGGGTTGTGGGGCTGAAGGAGATTACAGAGATGGGGGGGGGGGGGCGGCGAGGACATGGAGGGATTTGAAAACAAGGATGAGAATTTTGAAATCGAGGCGCTGCTTAACCGGGAGCCAATATAGGTCAGCGAGCACAGGGAGATGGGTGAATGGGACTTGGTGCGAGTTAGGATATGGGCAGCCTGGTTTTGGATGAACTCAAGGTTACGTAGGGTGGAATGTGGGAGGCCAGCCAGGAGTGCGTTGGAATAGTCAAGTCTAGAGGTAACAAAGGCATGGATGAGGGTTTTAAGCAGCGGATGAGGTGAGGCAAGGGCAGAGACGGGCGATGTTACGGAGGTGGAAGTAGGTGGTCTTTGTTATGGTGTGGATGTGTGGTCGGAAGCTCATTTTGGGGTCAAATATGACACCGAGGTTTCGACATACAGAGATACATTTCAGATACCAAACATCTTTCATCAGAGGGTACCACAATAGGCAATTGCCATTTATTATCTAGAGCTTTTAATGAGACAAATACATTCAATGTCTCGCCACCTACTAGATGCAATTCCAGTACTATAATGACCCGATCCTATATAAACACAGTTAAAAATTAATGGAGCAATGGCCTTACTCACAATGAACAGATCAGCCTGATGTACAGGTTTTGTTTTCTGAGGGGTTTCTTAATCAGACAGAAGTTAAGACATCAACATGGACAGGTAGGGCCTGAAACAAAGATGGGGCATTTTTGTCCATAGTGTATAGATTCTCTCTTTGTACTGTATTGTGGTAAAACTACCAATGAACTCCTGTACAAATGAATAACTGTATTTAAAGCAATGTTACAGCACCTATGTCCGTTTGCTGAGTGTAAACAAGCTTTCTGTAAAAACCCTGAAACGCGATGACGTCATCACGTTGGTCACGTGGTGCCGAGTGGCGGGAAACGTGATGACGTCAGGGGTGGGAGGTTCTGAGTTCAAACCTCGTGGAACCTAGTTACTGTGTAGACCTGTTTGCTGTTGCTCCTGCATGTTTTTGTTTTGTTCACCAGTTTAATTAAATTCGGTTAATTTACTGAACTGCCTCGACCTCAGTGATTTAGATAGGAATCCGTTGATTCCTACAGTATTAGTTAACCAAAAACAAAAAGGAAATTCTTTTAAGAATAGCACCCACAAAATAGCTTTGCAACTGCATGCTGCAAAATTGGTTTATTTTCTTTCAATGTTTCTTAAAGTACATCAAAAAGAAGCCACTACAGCAAATACTGTTGATTACCAACAGATAGAAGCATCGGAGAAAAAAAAATGGATTATCCATGAATAAACCTGCTTGGTAGTTTGATCTGCTTATGGAACGTTATGGCTAAAATGTCATCAATCATCTTCTCATGTGATTTGCACACTCTGATGTACAAGGCCAAAACCAACAAATGGGTCTGTTGTTCACCTAGTGCAAGCTATCCGAGATTATATTGTCCATTAGGTCACACTTCAGGTCATAAAGAGCGAGTGATTACCAATGGGAGCTTACTAGTTTGTTGGATGCAAGGAACTGGTTAAGAGCCCAAATTCCAACAGTCCCTTTATGCAGTTGATCATTAATGCAACATTTTAAATACTAAACCAACTCAGTAAGTTTGCTTTTGCACCTAGAACCATGTTGGAGCACAGGGTTTCATTTCCCTGCAAGTTAAGCCTTGTGCACTGCAGCTATAGGTTTAACTGTTTATCATTCATTTGCATGTTTACAGATATGAACAGTAACAGTCTGAACATACTTGCATGCTATGTAAGTAGCTGTCACAGGCATGAGGATTACTCATACAAATGGCTACAAAACTCCTTAAGATCATCAACATTTACAGGCAATTTAATGTGTAAATGCTCTCAGTATGAAACACTAAAGATTGTCTAATTTTTAGAAACCTTAGAAAACTCCTTTACACCTTCTAGCTCTAAAAGCCTAAAAAAAACAATTAGTGGCAGGACCATCAAACAGTAGATACAACGTCTACGTGTGGAGCGATTTCCTCCTTAGTTTTTGATCCCAATCCTGAGGCATTTGCAACAGCCAGCGATGGCCTTGCGACCGAGAAGATGGCCTTGTGTGCTACTTACACAGATCACCTTGCTGATGCAACCCGTCTGGAAAAACTGGTGGTTGTTATAAAGTAGACAGCTGGAAATATGTGGAATCCACAAACCACTTTTTAGTTTGCTGCATGTTCCACTTTGATCAGAAGGATCACACAGTCACTATCTGGTATCAATGAAAGCAAAGTCAAAAGTGAAATCTGAAAGTATGGTGGGGGGGGGGGGGGGGGGGGTGAGACAGACAGAAATGCAAACAGGAAAAGGAGGAAGAACTGGCAAAACAAAGTAAGCTCCAGCAGCCTGGGAGAAGAAAAAAGCAGATTGACTTGGAGTGCATATTGTCCCACCAGCACAGTGTTCTGACTGAAGGCCCCCACCCCAAACATGAACCTTCCCCTCCCCACTCAAATAGCAGACACATCTCCCACACCACCAGCACCATCTGCCAAAGAGCAAATGGGAGCTTTAATTAAGGTCTGAAGTTATTAAAATCAATATTAAGGTCAAATGCCGCATTGATGTCGAGGGCAGCTCCTCTCACCTCTCCTCACATTCAGAACTTGCATCCATGGCTAGATCAAGGCTATGATGATGCCTGGAGCCGAGTGGTCCTGGGAGAACCTGAACTGAACACTGAGCAGGTTATTGGCACTACTGATGTCTCCTTCCACCAATTTCCTGCTGAGGCAATAATTGGTCAGGTTAGATTTAGTCTTTTTTTGTGCATAGAGTATACCTGGGCAATCTCCCACATCATCAGGCAGATGTCAGTATCACAGTTGTACTGGAACAGCTTGGCCAAGGGAGTTGCTAGCTCGAGTGCACATGTCTTCAGCAGTATAGCCAGGATAGCCTTTGCAGTGTCCAGTGCACTTAACCATTTAACGTCAAGCGGAGTCAACAGAATTGGCTGGACACTGGCAACTATGATGGTGGAGCCAAATAGGATCTTGCATACATTTCAGAGAAAACTACAAATGATGTATTACAAGAAAAAAATACACAGAAGTTAAAACATTAAACAAAATAGCAATACAGTAATTAAGTTTTAGCATAAAAAGCACAACATTCATTGTTTTGAGATCCTTAGTCATTGAAGTCTCTAAAATGGAATCCTTTGATGCTTTTACACAAGCACACTCAAGAGTTCGGTTTCACTGCAGTCACCTAGAAAAATGTTTGATTTGAACTCAAGAACATGGCACGGCCACTCGGATCGAACTGGTCCAGGCAATTTCTCACACTTCAGCACACAAGAAACCTTTATAGCTACTTTTTTCATTGGACCTTTATTCAAAGAAGCTTCAGATCCTTTCTCAACAGATAAATAAGATTTTAATAACTTATACCTCTGGGCAGATAGAGCATGATCTTGACAGATTGCAAGTTCTGGGTTTTCATGCACGTGCAGCGCCTGCGTAATCCCGGAACATGCGAGGCCCTTACGGCCACGTACACCGTCAAGGGCCCCAGAAAATCCAGGCCAATATGTCTATTGTCCTATAAAGGGTCCATAACTAGTTCAAAGGCTGCCGAGGTCTCAAATCAGACATCTATATATTTGTTCACATCTACACAGTAGAAACCCTTTCAGGAAGCAGCTAACAGAAATCAGTTTGAATTTGCCAAAATAACAACAGAAAACGCTGGAAAAACTCAGCAGGCCAGGCAACACCCATGGAGAGAGAAACAGAGTTAACGTTTCAGGTCGAAGAAAAAAAGCAGGAAATGAAACAGATTAAAAGGCAAGTTGGGGGCTGGAAAATGGGGGAGGGGATGAAAGAACAAAAGGGAAGGTCTGAGGTGAAGAGACATGAAGAGATATTCAAGACGAGACGAGATGGTAATAGGACAGGTAAAGCGACAAAAGATGGCTCTAGATGAAGTGTGAAATGCGCTGGCAGAGTGAAAGACAGCTGCCATGTGGGAAGAGAGAAAAAAAGGAAAAGGCACAAACCAAAAAGGTGTGGATAAAAAAAATATAAAAATAATGAATTGAATTTGCCAATTTTGGCCCACCTAAGATTACATAAAGAAGATATAATACACAATTTAGGATTTGAAACAAGACAGGCCCTTGTTTCCGTCAGACTATATCATTGTACGAAAGAGTTAACACTTTGGCTTAATGCAAAAATATTTATCCTTTGCCATAGCACAAGGAAATACAATAATTCCAGCGGCTAAATATGACAGGGATTACCTTCAAAATGACTTCCATGTCCTTCCCACCTCTAAAGGAAGTGCACAGCTACGTTCAATATGAACTTAAACTGAGCAACAGCTTCAGACAGCACATTTAATAAAAATATAATCTGATATTACAACTACAGCAATCGAAATTTATTACGTAATTATTCACTTTAACATACTGACTGAACTGCATGCTTATAATCAGGGGTTAATGTAGACCTTATCCAGACAGATTGTTACTATGGTAAAATAAGTCCTTTCAAGTTCGTGCAGCACCAAGGAATTCTATGAAGGTTTATATATGACCTGCAGATTCCCCATTCTTATCCCTTAGCTACATTACACTTCCGTTGCCTAGCAACCGCCCATGAATCAGCAGAAAATGCTGGAATTTCTAGATAGAATTCCCTTTCTGAAGTAGTTTTATACTGTGCGAGGGGTTACATCAGGCCTTAGCAAAGCTTTATGTAAAGAAATTAATTTCATTACTTTTTTTTTAAGAAAGTGATTTGTTACACTACACACAAAATAAAAGAGCTCTAAATTGCACATAAGTCAAACAACATCCATCACTCCCAAGAAGTATTTTTCCTCTCCGCAACGGAAAGCCAAATTAAAATTAATTTTTAAGTGCACCGTTTCCTGGATTGTGATAGACTACTGAGAATCCAGTCACTGCAATGATGAAATGGCTCATTAAGAAATCATATGGAGTTAAAATTTCTACACAAGCGTCATCGGCCAGAATTTTCCCTGGCCGACGCGCTGGCAGCGGGGGAGCCCTATAGCGCATGGGGAACCCGGACGTTTCAGCATCGCGCTCGTTGGTGGCTTATTAACAAAGCCACTGCACCTGCAGCTGACTTCCGGGTTTCCCGACCAATTAATGAGAGCGGGTGTGATGACATCCCGCATCAGTCTATTCCAGCTCAACTATTTAAAGGGACCCCGCCAAGGTGAATGTTGAAGGATTGTCCAGGTAGGGGAACAGAGGAACGAACTGGAGTCCCAACGTGGCATGGCTGCACCTTGCTTAAATGGCTGGGTCATTGAATATATTTAAGGTGGAGATCGGCAGATTTTTCAAAGGGAAGGTATTATGTCCGTGTATAATTGAGACACGGACTGCAGGAGTTGATTATAACAAGTCTTTACTGAATGGAGACAACCTGGAAACTGAAACTACAGAAGCCTGCTAGGGCCTTTTATACAGGGGTGGTCACTGCCGGTACTGCAGTCTGAGACCAGTTATTCCCTTAAAGGTACATACACAACAATTCCTCCCCTTTTAGATAAACAGTACATAACATTCATTTAACAACTAAATAATAACTAATTACAATTACAATTACGGTTGCTAGATACATTGGTTGAAGTTAAGCAATTATAAGTTCAGTCTTTGAGGAGGCTTCCTGATTCTGTCTGGATAACGCCTCTTTGGGATATCAGGTTCTTCTGGCAAGGTTGCGTCGGGATCAATGTCGTTGTTTGGTTCGTCTGCTTCCAATATCACCGATTCTGCGGTAGATGCAATTGGTACTTCGGTTTCATCGCCAGGTGTATCAGATCGTGGTGTGGAGTTGACGTTTTCCAGTGACTCTAGAATCTGGTCAGCATGGCGTCTTACAATGCTCTCTCCAACGTCCACGGTATACATTAGAGGTCCTTGCCGTGTACAGATCGTTCCTGGCTGCCATTTCTCCGTGCGGTAGTCCCGGGCCAAAACTGGTTGACCTATCTTAAAACTCCTGGTCGGCCTTTCATTCATATTCTGAAACTGCCTGTTCTCCACATCTCTTCTGACGTTTGGCTTAACCAAATCCAAGCGGCATCGTAGTCTTCGATTGAAGAACATCATGGCTGGAGTTTGGTTGGTAACCGCATGTGTCGCATTCCGGTAGGCAAACAATAAGTTATCCACCTTGTGTTGTAGGGGTATATCTTCATTACACATTGCCTTGATAGCCTTCTTGAATGTTTGAACAAACCTCTCGGCCAATCCATTAGTGGCTGGATGATATGGGGCGGCTGTGTAATGCTTAACACCATTGTTCTTTAAGAACCTCCGGAACTCTTCAGACACAAACTGTGGTCCATTGTCAGAGCAAATCTGTTCAGGCAGCCCATTCCTGGCGAATATGGTTCGTAAGACTGATAGTTTTTTCTGTGGTGGTTGAGGACATCTTTATTACCTCTGGCCACTTTGAATGTGCATCCACCGCAATTAAAAACATCAAGTCCATAAAGGGACCAGCAAAATCAATGTGCACCCTTTGCCATGGAGATGAGGGCCACTCCCATGGATGTAGAGGGGCTTGTGGTGGGGCGTTTTGGACCTTCTGGCATCCTGTACAGCTCTTGGTCATCTCTTTGATTTCTCTATCAATTCCCGGCCACCACACAAACGCTCTGGCTAAGTTCTTCATTTTTACCCCTCCCAGATGACCCTCATGAAGCTCATTGAGCACTCTATCCTTCAATTTGGGTGGAATTACTACTCTGGATCCACACATCAAGGTTCCTCGGCACACTGACAGCTGTTCTCTTCTCGGCGAGAATGCTGGCAGCAGTGGTTCGCCATGTGCTGGCCATCCCTTCACCGTTAAATCATAGACCCAGGAGAGCGTCGGGTCATTTCATGTTTCCTTTTCTATGTTTGCATTCGTCACAGGGAGACATTCGACTATAATCGAGTGGAATAACTCCACTGGATCCACTGCCAGTTCTTCTTCCACCGTCGGCAACGGTAGGCACGACAATCCATCAGCATTCCCATGCTGTTTAGTTCCTTTGTACTCGATGTCATATTGGTGTGCCCCTAGGAAAAGGGGCCACCTCTGTAGCCGTTGTGCTGTCATTATCGGTACGCCCTTGAGGGTTGAAAATGGAGACGAGAGGTTGATGATCAGTTAGTAGAGTAAATTTCTGACCGTGCAGGTAGTGATTGAACTTCTTCACCCCCCACACCAGGCTGAGGGCCTCTGTCAATCTGGGCGTAGTTACGCTCGGCTGAAGTTAACGAGCGTGACGCAAAAGCTATCGGCCTCTCTGAACCATCAAGGAATTTATGTGACAGTGCCGCCCCAATGCCGTAGGGAGACGCATCACACGCCAGTCTTATCGGTAGTGATGGGTTGTAGTGAGCCAATACTTCTCTTGAAGTGATTAGGTCCTTACTCTTCTGAAAGGCCCGCTTACATTCATCGCTCCATTTCCATGCTACTCCCGTTCGTAGTAGGGCGTTGTGGATGCAGAATTGTGGACAAATTCGGCAAAAACTTATGGTAGTAATTCACCAATCCGAGGAATGACTTCAGTTGCGACACATTTTCAGGCGCTGGAGCCTTAACTACCGCTTCAATTTTGTCAGGGGACTTATGCAACCCCTCTTCATCAATCACGTGGCCACAATACGATATCTGTTTCTTAAAAAACACGCACTTGGGGCGATTGTCTCGTAGCCCATGTTCTCTTAGTCTAGTAAGCACCTGCTCTAGGTTGGCAAGGTGTTCACTGTCATCTTCACCTGTCACTAGGATGTCGTCCAAGTAACACGGAGTCCCCGGAATCCCTTGCAGGACTTGTTCCATCGCTCTTTGCCATATCGCCGGAGCTGATGCTACTCCGAATACCCGTCGATTATACTGGTAAAGACCCTTGTGAGTGTTTATCGTGAGATGCTTCCTAGAGGATTCTTCAACCTCCATCTGCAAATATGCTTGTGCTAGGTCAATTTTTGTAAAACGCTTCCCTCCAGATAGTGAGGCGAAGATAGCTTCTATCCTTGGAAGAGGATATTGTACTGTGTGAAGGACTGGGTTCACCGTCACCTTGAAGTCCCCACAGATGCGAACCTTCCTTGGCTCCTCAGACTTACTGCTTAACGTTTTCTTCATGACAGGAACGATGGGTGTCGCCCACTCGCTCCAGTCTATCTTAGATAACACGCCTGCATTCTCCAGCTCTGCCTCGACGGCTGGGCGAATTGCATATGGTACCGGTCTTGTCTTGAAAAACTTGGGAATTGCATTCTCCTCTATTTTTATCGAGGCGGTTACGCCTTTAAGAGTGCCCAGTTCTTGTTGAAATACCTCTTTGGCGTCAGCTAAGATTGTTGACAATCGTCCAGGAGTGATGTCGTCATCCTTTTTACCAGCCACCGTCAGTGCCTGAATGGAGTGCCAGTCTAAACTTATCTTTCTGATCCATTCACGTTCCAATAACGGTGGTCCACCATCTTGCAGAATGTAGAGATACAATTTCCGTATTTTCTTGCCGTTGTATTCGACAGGCACCCTTATTTTTCCTCTGGGGTATACTTTTTGCCCCGTATATGTCCTCAAGGCAATGGATGTCTCTCTCAAGGGTATGTGTGAGAATAGCCGCTCGTAGTCTCGTCGATTCATGACGGTTAGAGCTGATCCTGTATCCAATTCCATTTTGACTTGGGACCCTGCTATCGTGAGGGTGACCCAAATGGTTCGGTGATCCTCTTTTGCGATTACGTTGTGAAGTTTGAGACAGCTTAGTCTCTTGTTCCCGGATTCACTATCGCTCATCTGGTCTTCGGAACTACTGTCCGTCATCTTTTGTACTTTCCTGTACGGTTCCTTAGTAGCCTTTTTGTTGTCGTTGGTCTTCTTCCCAGACCTGCAAACTCGTGCAATGTGTCCCATCTTTCCGCATTGCCTGCATATTTTGTCCTTGGACCAGCAGTCCTTCTGGTCATGGTTTGTTCTGCCGCAGCGATAACATTTTGCAAATCCCCATGTCATTTCGTGGGTGCCATATTCCTGTGGCTTTTGTTGTATTTCCGCAGCTCCCCTTGCTGCTGCTTCGTACGACACTGCCACGCTGAAAGCCTTATCTAGCGTCAGCTCTTTCTCTGAGAGTAACCTCTTCTGGGTTCCTTCACTCAGGAGTCCACAGACAAATTTGTCCCGTAAGGTATCTGCCAGTCCTGCTCCGAACTGGCAGTGCTTTGATAGCTTGCGTAGTTCTGTAAGGTAATCAGCATTGCTCTCATTTTTATGCTGATTTCTCCTGTGGAATTTAAATCTTTCTGCTATCAGCAGCGGTGTAGGATTTAGGTGTTCCTGTAGGATTGCAACAATTTCGTTAAAACTCTTCGCCTTCGGTTTGGCTGGAGTAATCAGGTCCCGCAATAGCCCATACGTTCTTGCGCCCATTAAATTTAGCAATACCGATGCCTTTTTCTCATCGGCTACTTCATTTGCCTCGCAATATACCTCGACTCTTTCCACATGTGGTCCATTCTTCTATTGCATTATCGAAGGCAGCGATATCGCCAGTCTTTGGCATCTTGAAAATCTAAGATGGCGCCTCCCGCGCTTTGCCTTTGTCACTGATGGATCAAAATGGCGCCTCCCGCGCTTTTCCTTCTTCCCCGCCGGGTTAAGATGGCGCCTCCCGCGCTTTCCCGCTGCTGCTGCCGGCGATTATATTTATTTTACTATCCTGTAATGGCGACGCCCTATGGTCTTCGCGCCTCCCCGATCGCTTCTGCCAACGCCGCGCTCCGCGGTATTTTTATTTTTCTATCGCACTTCAATATTTGCTCCGTTAATTGAAGAACTGTTCCCGTCATGGAGTGGACCCTCTGGGACACTTCCCTCCCTCTTCTTAGGTCCGAACGCTGCCCGGCTTCGAAGCACCGGCCGCGCCCTGTGTGCACCACCCTCTCTCTTTGCTTCCCGACTCGCTGCCCGGCCCCATTGCAGAGCCACCCGATCGAGCTCTAGCCCGCCGCAGCCCAGGAAGGATCAGTGCACTACCTGCCACCAGCCCAATTAGCTGGGAAACCACAGACTGGAGAACCAAGCCTGGCTCTCGACAGTCTCTCCTGCACTTTTCAATTCGATGATATGGAGGGCGGTTGCCCACGGTCGACGCCCGTTTCTCGAGTTTCTTTGGATTACTTTTTTTCTTCTTCTGGCTTCGACCTTCAATAACGTCGTCTGAGGTACTGCCGAGTTGCAGGTAAGTTCGTTTCTTACTCGTCGCCAGTATTATGTCTGTGTATAATTGAGACACGGACTGCAGGAGTTGATTATAAGAAGTCTTTACTGAATGGAGACAACCTGGAAACTGAAACTACAGAAGCCTGCTAGGGCCTTTTATACAGGGGTGGTCACTGCCAGTACTGCAGTCTGAGACCAGTTATTCCCTTAAAGGTACATACACAACAGAAGGGAGTCAAGGGTTATGGGGAGCGGGCAGGGAAGTGGAATCGAGGCCAAGATCAGACCTGCCATGATCTTATTGAATGATGGAGCAGGCTCGAATGACCTACTCCTGCTCCTACGTCTTATGTTCTTATGACTCCAGCACATCACTATTCATACATAATTAGCTTGCAGGTGCACTCATTCCTATCTGTCCAGGCACCTAAAGCGCATCTTCAGCATTCCGATTGCTTGCTCGATGGCAGTTCCCGTGATTTTGGTTGCATCTCTCCTGGGCCTCATTGTTTGGGCTCCTAACGGGTGTCATCAGCCACGTCTTCAGGGTGTCGCCCTTGCCTCCAAGGAGCCAGCCGCCAACTCTGCTTTGAGCTCCGAAGAGGTCTTCTTGAGTATTGTGTACAGTTTTGGTCGCCTTATCTGAGGAAGTATGTTCTTGCCATGGAAGTTGTTCAGCGAAGATTCGCCAGGCTGATATCTGGGATGGCAGGAATGACGTATGAGGAGAGATTGGGACGATTGGGCTTATACTCACTGGAGTTTAGAAGAATGAGAGGGGATCTCATTGAAACTTATAAAATTCTGACAGGACTGGACAGACTAGATGCAGGGAGGATGTTCCCGATGGTCGGGGAGTCCAAAACCAGGGTTCACAGTCTAAGGATAAGGGGTAGGCCTTTTAGGACAGAAATGAGGAGAAATTTCTTCACCCTGAGAGAGTGGTGAACCTGTGGAATTCTCTACCACAGAAGGCAGTAGAGGCCAATGCATTAAATATATTCAAGAAGGGAGTTGGATATATTTCTTAAGGCTAAAGGGATCAAGGGTTATGGGGAGAAAGCAAGGACCAGGTACTGAACTTGGATGATCAGCCATGATCGCATTGAATGGCAGAGCAAGCTCGAGGGGCCGAATGGCCTACTCCTGCTCCTATCTTATATGTTTCTATGTTTCTGGGAGAGTGGACTGGCGCAGGACGAAAGCATCATGGCAGCTGCCTGGGAATCTTGCACACACCTGCATGATGATCTTTTTGTGGTTGTGTACAAGCTGAACATTGATGGAGTTTAATCCCTTGTGGTTGATGAAGACTCCACGTGAGCAACTCATGACTCCCTGGACCTGTGGGAAGTCAGACAGAGCGGCAAAGCTGAGCACCCGCTCATTCTGACTGGCCTCATCTGTTGCAAGGTGCACGTAATTGCCGACCCTGGCAAACGTGGCATTGGTCACCCGAGTGATTCATTTATGGGCAGCAGAGTGAGATTCTGCAGATATGGCCTGCAGATCCCTGGAAGTAGCCAGAGGTGAAAAAATTGAGGGTGGTGGTGACTTTGACAGCCACGAGTTCCACTGGGCAGGCGGTCTTCTTACAGGAGACTGCCAATGTCTGCGACCACCTGACGCGATGCCGAGTCTCCTGAGGCACTGGAGTTCAGACATGTCCAGGAAGCTGATCCTCTGCCTATATACCCTGAGTTGGGGGTATCGCCTCCTGCGAGCTGCAACCCTGTGCTCATCCCCTCTCCCCTGTGGAGCGGCAGGTCGGTGAGGAGAAGGCTGCTGCTGTTCCTACTGGTGCTTCTCCTGCTGTTGGTGCTTCTCCTGCTGTTGGTGCTGATGCTCATCTTGGTCCTCATCTGAGGTCCAAGGTAAAGCTGCATAAGCTGAACTGCTGCTTGACAGATGGAAAGTGTAGATCAGGCGCACAAAAATCCAAGGTAACAGAAATGACTTCCAAAGTAGTGGAAATCAGCTGCAAAGTAGTGAAAGCACTCTCTCCAGAAACCTTTCACTTAGACCTCACACCTGCCTCCTTGCCCGAGTGCTGCCTGTTATTTGGTCAGCCCTCTCACTTTGCGATGTCATCTCGCCTTGCTTTCACTGGCGAGTTCCCGGAAGCAAGGAAAAGGTGTGGAGTTGGAGTTAAAGCTGAAATCTGGAGTTGAAACAGTTCAGAATTGCCTCTTGACATCTTTCAATTGCCAACCCGCCTCTCCTATGGGGGATTCTCGCACGCAGCCGAAAGCGCTGGAGTTAAAAGCGGAAGTCGGCGGGTTCGAGCCGACCCGCGGTCAGTTTCATCCCTTTCAACCACCCGCCCGCTCCCAAACACGCTCACTTTTTTTTTTATGGTAAAAATTCCCCCCATTGTGCCCAATGATTTTTACGAGTACAGATAATAATCGTGTACAAGCTGCACTAGCACCTCGACTGATGCCCTGCTCCTTCAATGGCTCCTGGATCAATACGCTTTCCACTCCTGGCTCTGAACCAGGACATCCTGCCGACTGTCCCAATTCAACTCTGGACTGTTTCATGTTCTCTTTTTCCTGCCCTCAGTTTATGACCACTACTTGTCTCGCCTAACGTGGCAGGCACTTGTTATCCAGAATTCCCTTTGTGCCCAGTCATGTGCTAATTTTGTCTGCCACTCGACCAGAGCCCTAGTTCAATCTCCTTTTTCCAGCCCTTCTAAAACCCCTCTCCTCTCCGTCCTCTCACCCAGACTTAAGTCATATGGCACAGAAGGAGGCATTTCGGCCCATCGAGTCCGTACTGGCTCTCTGTGGAGCAGTCCAGTCAGTCCCATTCTCCCACTCTAACCCCGTAGCCCTGCAAGTTTATTTCCCTCATGTGCCTATCTAGTCTCCCCTTGCAAACATTGAGTGTCTCCGCTTCCACCACTTCCGTCGGCAGCGAGTTCCAGGTCCTCACCACTCGCTGCGTAAAAAGGTTTTTCTTCACATCCCCCGTATCTTTTGCCCAAAACCTTAAATCTGTGTCCCCTAGTCCTTGTACCATCAACTAGTGGGAACAGCCTTTCCCCCGTCTAGCCTATCCAAACCAGTCATAATCTTGTACACCTATGCCAGTTTATATTTTCCCCACCCCCATCCTTCCTCAACAAATCACTCCTGCTCAGTTTTCCTTCTCTTCTGCCACTGTCCCAGGCTAAAATCTCCATTGAATAAGCCCATTGCTACCCTCTGCACCTCTTTTGGTTCCCACTCTTCAAAAAATGTCATCCTCCCTGTCAGAAACACAATCATCTCTGTACACAAAAACCCAACCTTAACCCTTCTGTCCTCTCGCCAATCTCCCTTTCCTTTTGAAGATTCTCGAACACCCTGCTTCTCAGGTCTGTGCCCAGCCTTCCTGCAGCTCCATTTTTCTACCTGTCCCACGGAACCAAAAGAACCCTAACCAAAGTCATGGGAAATTATTTTTCTCTGTACCCTCATTATGACCAACCACACAATCCTCCAATGCCTCTCCTCTATTGTCCAGTTCCATTGGGTTGCCTTTGCTTCGTTCTATTTTTATGCATCCGATTGTAGCCAGAACATTTCGAGCAATGGCTTCTCCTCCCACCCCTGCACAATTACCTCAGGAATCGCCCAGCTATCCATCCTTAGCTCACCTCCATGCTGCCCCTTGGCAACTTCATCTGTGGATGCAAGGTCGCCGATGACAAGTATTTAAATAGAGCCTTTAACATAGTAAAATGTCCCAAGACGCTTCACAGAAGCATAATCAGACAACAATTGACACAGAGCCAAAGAAAGACATTGCAGGTGATGAAAAGAGTGGTCAAAGAGTTAGTTTAAGGAGTGTCTTAAAAGGAGGGAGAGATAGAGGTGTTTAGGGAGGGAAATCCAGAGCTTGGAGCCTAGACAGCTAAAGGCACAGCCGCCATTGGTAGGGCAAAGAATGTCAGGGATGCACAAGAGGCCAGAACTGGAGGAACGCAGTGTTCTCAGGAGGGTTGTAGGGCTGAAGGACATTACAATGATAGGAGGGGAAACAGGCCATCAAGGGATTTGACCTACAGTAGCTTCCAGTTCTCCAAGTGTCTCGCATTTTAAAATTCTTGTCCTTGTATCCTCCATAGCCTCACTCCTCCCAATCTCTAACCTCCTACAACCCTCTCCCAAGAACTCACTCGGACTCCAGCCATTTGTGCCTTGCCCCACTCTCTTCCCCGGCCCGATCATTGGTGTTCAAGTCTAACTGTCGAATTCCCTCTCTAAATGCCCCTCCATCTCCTTTAAGTGCTTTCCTTAAAAGCCACCTCTAAGTTTTTAGTCGCCTGTCCCAGTTTCTCCCGACTTGGTTCAGCAGTTTTTCCTCACACCTCTATGAAGCACCTGGAGACTTTTTTTCTACATTGAAGGCACTATATAAATGCAAGTTATCATTGTGGTCTGCTGGGATGTTAAACCAAGGTGGAAGATTGATGGGTTAAAACATTTTATGGAGAGAGAAAAATATCGAGCTTGTATTGGCGAGTGCATCAGACCAACAAAACTCGAGTTTCCACCACCCCCTACCCCCAATTATTACTAGTGCCTTTTTGGGGGCAGGAAGGCGATTTAGAAGTAATGCATCCATCATATGCACTTTATTAAAATAATTTTTCATAATCAACATGTCACACAGCTCCAACTCATTGTCAATATATCTGACTGTATTTTATTAGCAATTAGTTCTATCCTGAGATTTCAATAAGTTGACTTTATATACACAGAATGAAATCAATTCATGGCGAGCCCAAAAGCAAAGATTAGAAATCTTCCCTGACCAAAAGATAACATTTCTCTAGATTTTGTCTGATGCAAGAAATATTGGCTATTTAATTATTTTAGGTCAGGTTAGGTTCCAGACTTCCTAGTCTGTACAGATTACAATCACAATGGATGACATTATTCATTCATTGGTACAGTATAGCATAGCAACATATAAAACTTATTAAATCTGCAGTGCTCCAGTACACAGTACATAAAACCTGAAATGCCAGAATTTCTTCAGATGCAATTTGGCTGAAGGGCTAAAGTCACATTCTGACACTATGACAAATTAGTGCAATTTTGAGGAAAAACCTCTTGTGCCCTCAGAGAACAGAAGGTCCCAAAAGCTTGGTTCTTAATGATAACAAATGGTGAAATGGAGGATGGCTGGAGGGAGGGGGTCTTGCACACAGCAGCCATTGACCTCTTCAGTGTATACCTGTGGTCATTAGTAAAATACGCAAGATTCAAATTTTGCCTCAGCAGCTTTGTTCCACAGTCACCTTAGTTTAATAAAAAAATTCCAGCCGTGTACAGCAAAAAAAAGACATTTCCAATTCAAATCAATTCTGAATTTGAATGGTGTTTATATCACTGATTGTGGAGAACGTGCGGCTCTGTTGCATCAAATGGGTCACCCAAACTGTGCAACAATTTAAATTTAAAAGTTAAAACGGACCTCTGGTGGGTAACAACTCCCAGAGCTCTGTTTATTCCATTATAACACTCCGACCGTCATCAAATGAACCTTGAAGGGATCCTTATGCTTCTTTTTAAATACAAGAGTCTATAAAGTACTGTAGGTTGAACAGAGATTCTGGCTGTATGCCCTTTAACATCAAATTGGTTGTTGTTTCGATACTGTTGGTTTTCCTTCTGCAGGGCAGGGAGTTGATAAAAAGGGGGAACAGCAATCTTGAAAAATGGTCGGGACACCTGTAAGAATATTTCACATGTGGAATGATTCCCAAGTTAACTTCAACCTTCCATTCAGGAACATGTGTGTCAGTATATATGTTGTCTGCTATGGTTAATACAGGGAATAATTTAGCAAACTACACAGTGGTTTACTAGATTTCATAAAGTTAGAGCACCTGAAGACAATTATAAAAAGCAAAAGGGGCCCATTTGGTAAACCCAAGTAGGATTTTTTAAACTATTTCAATTCCACCAAGGTAAACAACATGCAAATTGTTACAGTATTACAGTGTGGATAACTTGCCACTAAAGTCTAATGCACCAAAAATTGGCAAAATAGATGAGCAAAAACTTTTTTCCAAGAAAAACCGTTTGGATTTGGAAAGGCAGCATTATTTGCCTCATCCACAAACTGCCAATGCTAACTCCTAATTTATCATTTCAGTTGTATAAAGGTAACTAATATTGACTACAAAAGCTATTAAAGCCAGATACCTCTTCATATTGCAGATGACTGAAGGCTCAGTTGATGAACAATTAACTTAATTAATCATTTACAACGTTTGAGACGGTCACTAGTTTTCAAAAGGGAAGTCACAGAGTGCAGTGTAGTGTAGCAATTACGGTACAGGACTAACAACAGAGGTCATGACTTCACATCCCACCATAGCAAGTACTGAAATTGAATTCAATAAATCTAGTAATTGTGGGCTGGCGCAATAAATGCTGCTGGATTGCTAATGTCCAGGGAACCTGTCACCCCTATGTAGCCTGGTCTACACATCATTGCAGTCCTATACTATGTGGTTACTCTTAATAATGCCTTATAAAGTGGCTTAGCAAGCCTTTCTATTCTAAACAAAACAACTGCTTTAGAAGGGGGCCTCAGGCAACTCTGAATCTGCAATAAACGTGGCCTTTGCAAGATCATTACGGATGAGGAAGGCCATACAACCCATCTTAGTTCATCCATCCAGAAAAAAAACATTTCCCCCACCCCCACTGCAGCTCCAGCTTGTTTCTTAAATGATTCCAGGGTTTTCAGCTGTACTACTCGAACTGATCACTGTACACTGTATCTACTGACACCACTATATCAGCCAATGCGTTACACTGTCAGCCAATGAGTCGGAGGCGGGGCAGGACTTACAGCAATTAGTCTACTTTACAGCGAACAGAATCTATTTAAAAAGAGTCTCCTCGAACTACAGCAAACAGAACTCGTGACCGAAACTACAGCAAAGTCTCCCGATAAAAAAGCAGGGTTATTTCTCCAGAAAAATGCCGTGAGTGGAGGATAGTTATATTGAACAAATTATGTGCATAAATCAATCCCAGTCACTTACAGTAGTGCGATCTCCAGGCATGATTAACAGAGGAATTACCCAATCATCTCCATTCTAGCAGGGAATCGTGATGTCACTATATCTAGCCATCACTGTGCAGAAAACTTCCTGATATCAGTCCTAAATTTAGCATTTACTAATTTAACCCATGTCCTCTTGCCCTACTCTTGCAATGTAAAGCAATATTGCAGTGTTATCTTTTCAATCCATATCTTTAGTCACCTGATGCACCTTTGAGATAACGACTCAAGCACTTCCTTCACAGGATAAAAACCGAGTTTCTGCATACTTTTTAACTCAAACCTTTTACACTAGGGATCAGCCTTGGGGCTGTTCTCTGTTGTGCTTCTAGCATTAAAGTCTCCCTTGTTCTTTGGTGACCAGAACTGGGCACAGTACTCAAGATGCAGTCTGACTGGAACACTATACAGTTTGATAACAACTTTAAAATGTTTCAGCTTTGCAAGACATTGGTTTAAATTAGAAACAGTAGTAATCTCAAAACTGAGCTCTGGGTCACCCAGTCACTCAGTACCTCCCACCCCGTCCACCCTGACAACTCCTCCAACCTACACCAATTTCCAGAGGGGTTCTCCTAATCTACGGTCATAACTTTGGTGGAAACCCCAAAGCCACTGCCATTGACGCCATTTCTCTGGTGTTTCTGTTGAGCTTTTGTTGAAGTTACAAAGAGAGATTGAAGAACACTCATGAAAATGCTACCTTTGTCAATTTCTTATCCATTTTAAAGATTTAACTTGGATCCCCACAGCATTCAGGTTAACTTGTAGTCTTTCCTCTGGAACTTTGTCAAATGTCTTTTGAAAGTCTGGGTGTAGCACATTGACGGTACTTTCTAGGATGCATTAGTACCAGATACCTGAACTGCTGGAATATTTTGCTTTAGTTTCTAGCACTTTCTGCTCATATATTTTGAGGCCTTTCATCTGGAAATTACAGCACAAAGCCATTCAGCAAATCATGCCTATGCTGGTGCTAGCTAATTAATCTTATTTCCTCCCCTTTCCCCCATATCCTTTTTAGATTTTTTCTTTCAACTCCTGATTCAATTTCCTTTTAACTGATGTTATAGTCTATGTTACAATGCCTACTTGCAGTAAAGCATTTCATATTTTAAAATCCCTTAAAAAAATTTCTTGCTGTTACCCCAGTCTTCTAATGATAACCTTGAGTCCATGGCCATTTATCTCCACTTTAAAGGCAATGAACTTTCCACAGGCATCTACTACAATCCCACACTGACTTGGATTATGCTTCTAACCATTCCACTTCCCAAAAACACTCCTGTTTTCTCCCAGTTTCTCTTGATCACTTTTGCTTTAATGAGCACACTTTATGCAACACAGCTTTTGAAACCTCATTTCTCCTCCACCGAGCTGCCTCTGGACAACAGTCAACAAGATTCCCGATGGCGTCTTCCAAATCTTCCCCGTCTCTCCTCTCAATGACACATAGTCCCCCTTATCCCCACTTACAACCCACCAGCCTTGTATTTAGCAGATCACTTCCTGCCACCTACAGCATGATCCCACTACCAAACATGTCTCCCCCTCACCATTTTCCAGAGGGACCATTTCTTGGATAGCTTTGTTGAATATTTCACAACCCCAACTTCCAGTGCCTGTCCCTTGGCACTTTATGTAATTGCAGCAGGCGCAACATCTATCCATTCACCTCTTCCCACACAACTTCTGCAGCCTTCTTGTGAGGATACAACAGTTTATAATGTATTACTCCTAGTATACTGTATTAGCTGCTCATGGTACAGTCTCCTCTACACTGGGAAGATCAAACGCGGTTTAAGTGCCCACTCTGTTGAGGAGAGATTGGGTCGATTAAGCTTATACTCGCTGGGGTTTAGAAGAATGAGAGGGGATCTCATTGAAACTTATAAAATTCTAACAAGACTAGACAGACTAGATGCAGGAAGGATGTTCCCGATGGCGGGGGAGTCCAGAACCAGGGGTCACAGTCTAAAGATAAGGGGTTAAGCCATTTAGGACTGAGATGAGGGGGAATTTCTTCACCCAGAGAGTGGTGAACCTGTGGCATTCTCTACCACAGAAGACAGTTGAGGCCAATTCATTAAATATATTCAAGAAGGAATTAGATATATTTCTTAAGGCTAAAGGGATCAAGGGATATGGGGAGAAGGCAGGGACAGGGTACCGAGTTTGGATGATCAGCCATGATCTCATTGAATGGCGGAGCAGGCTCGAGGGGCCGAATGGCCTACTCCTGCTCCTATCTTCTATGAACACATCAGTTCTAACCACAAGCGTGATCCTGACCTCCTGATGGCTCACTACTTGAACTCCTCCCATTCCGTCCTGCCATTTCTATCTTTGGCCTCCTACACTGTTCTGACTAAGTTCAGTACAAGCTTCAGGAACAGTATGGAATATTCTGGACATTTTTCAGACCTCCAGTGCAAACAGTGACTTTAGTAACTTTGACCCTTCTCTATTTAGTTGTCCTTCACACAGATCTCCAGCTTGCTCTCAGCCCTTAATATCTCTTCACGTCTAAAAAAAAGTCCCAAGTCCAAATCTCCTGGCTTTACAGAATGGCACTCTACCAAAACAGCCATTATACAAATGACTGGCAATCTGTTCTTCCCTGGACTAATTTGCGTGAGTTGATGTTTTAAAGCTCAACAAATCCCTCGCTACAAATCATATAAATTTATTTACTAAAAAGGAATGGGCTATGTTCTTTAGCAATTCACACTCTGCTTTTCAATGCACTGTTTTTCTCCATCCCATTCCATACACCAGTTCCCAGCTGATAGTTGCACAGACAACCAGCTCCCAAGCCTCCGCCAGTCCTGATCCATCCACTAGGAAATGCATAATTACCCACATGCTTTACGCTTGCCAAATATCACTCAGTTTGATTTTAAAATGTGACCTAGTTTGACAGATGTCTCTTCAGAAAGTAAAAATAGCTCCCTCCATTTAAATGGGTTTTCAATCCATCATTTTTGCCAATTTTGAAAGCTACTCCAAACAGTTCCGGTAATATTAACATGCTGCATATTATGTGCCTCAATGTTTTATGACAGAAAGCGTCCTCTCTCTCTCTCTTTTAGGCAATCCCTCGGAACCGAGGATGACTTGCTTCCACATTAAAAATGAGTTCAGGTGACTGATGAGTCCAATGCGGGACCTACAGTCTCTGTCACAGGTGGGGCAGACGGTGGTTGAAGGGGCGGGTGGGTGGGGTGCTTGGGTTGACGTGCGCTCCTTCCGCTGTTTGCGCTTGGCTTCCACTTGCTCCCGGCGAAGAGACTCGAGGTGTTTGGCACCTTCCCGGATGCTTCTCCTCCACTTTGTGCGGTCTTGGGCCAAGGATTCCCAGGTGTCGGTGGGAATATTGCACTTTTTCAAGGAGGCTTTGAGGGTGTCCTTGAAGCGTTTCTTCTGCCCACCTGGGGCTCTCTTGCCGCGTCGGAGCTCCAAGTAGAGCGCTTGCTTTGGGAGTCTCGTATCGGGCATGCGGACGATGCGACCCGTCCATCGGAGCTGACGAACGTGGTCAAAGTTTCGATGCTGGGGATGTTGGCCTGAGCGAGAGCACAGACATTGGTGCGCCTATCCTGACAATGGATTTGCAGGATCTTGCAGAGGCAGCGTTGGTGGTACCTCTCCAGTGCTTTGAGGTGCCTGCTGTACATGGTCCATGTCTCTGAAGCATACAGGAGGGCGGGTATCACTGCTGCTCTGTAGACCATGAGCTTGGTGCCGGGTTTGAGGTCCTGGTCTTCAAACACTCTCTTCCTCGGGCAACCGAAGGCTACACTGGCACACTGAAGGCGGTGTTAGACTTAGTCATCGACATCTGCCCATCCACACATTTGGATAACATATTTGAATTTGTATATCTTTCCAGGAGAGGTAACTTTGCAATATTAAACTGTTTCCGAAAACTTCGTAACAATGCTATGAATTTGCTCATTATATAACTGGTAAAAATCAAATGCATTTTGATGAAATGACACTGAGCTCAAAGAACACATTTATTACATAAAAGTTACATTTTATCTTGTGCTTTGGTATCACTCATGCTAATTTGTAGCCAATTTTACCCTCATTTGGCTGAAATATCATATTCACAGAACAGTTACAAATCGACATGTAACCAGTAATATTTTTTCAACAACGCTCCAGTCAAGAAAGAATCAGTCAGTTCAAGGAGAAGGTGAACCAATTAAATTGCCCAAATACCTTTGGCAAATCCTTTTGGCTACCCTTCTTGATTTCTCTAATTAAGTGAGGAATTCTGTTGGTCCATTACCTCCTTCAAGTTAGTAGCCCAAACTTTCCTCCCCCCACCATCCCACCCATTTTAGATCGTGCTTGGGCCTAAAATCTGTCATACTGGTTTGTCTAAATCAGGTTCACATTTGCTTGCAAGCAGTCCCATATAAAGCAAAGGAGACAATTTTGAACACATGTCTAAGTGCACAGTTATCTAAATTATACCATTTATGCTGTTGTGTGGAGCAAATATGATACAACTGTCCAATTTGGTATATAAAAACTGGTCACATTTTCATAACTAGCAGATTTAAACTGATGATAAATTCAGCCAGCCTATATACAGAGCATTAGGCTAGATTTTAGAGAGGCCTGTTCCCATAACCGTTACATACTTTTTCTCATCTATTAACATAACAAATTATTCCATTATTATTCAGGTTTTCAGGTGAGCAATTACACTCACTAATCTCAAAAGAATTATTTCAGAAACAAATTGCACTTTTTGGAGTTCCAAATAACTTCTTTAGGAATGCTGGAAAGATGGGCATCGTGTATTTTTCAAACATATCATTTGGAATGGCTTAAAACTTTTCTCCAAAATGATGAGGTCTTTTGTTTTGTTTAGCTCTGGCCGACGCCTAGATACATTACATAAATTATTTGGTTGCATTTCAGTGTTTCTGACCTACTTTATACATCCACCTTCATCTTCATGCATGACTAAGCAAGTTCTATTTCAGTGGTTCAGTGCAATTGGTATAGTATACATTCATCAGCATTCCGACTAAGCTGCCACCACACACACAAAGAAACATGAATTTCTTGGGTGATTTAGAAACGCAAACCTATACTAGAAAAATCAAAAAGCTGCAGATGCTGGAAACCTGTGGGGGGTGGGGAACAAACACTCAGCTGGTCAGGTAACATCTGTGGAGAGAGGAAGGTAGGGTTAATGTTTAGGTTAATGACCTTTTGTCAGAACTGGAAGCTATTACAGATGAACAGCTTATAAGGAGGGACTGAGGGTGGAAGAAAAAAAGTGGAGAGCAGATGATTAAACAACAGAAGTCATGATGGTACAAGGCAAAAGGAAGTGTGACATACATATACATATAGACAAAAGCAAAATACTGCGGATGCTGGAAATCTTGAAGGTCATCGACCTGAAACGTTAACTTTGTTTCTCTCTCCACAGATGCTGCCTGACCTGCTGAGTCTTCCCAGCATTTTCTGTTTTTATTACATATACATATAGAAGGCAGAGTGACTGAGCACTTGGAGAAATTTGAGCTGATTAGAGAGTTAACATGAATTTGTAAAGGATAGGTCATCTGCACAGATCGCTAATATGTAGTAGTCAGATACAAAATTAATCAAAAAAGCTAATGGAATGTTAGCCTTTATAATGAGAGAGCTAGAATATAATGGGGAGGAAGTTTAGTTACAGCTATACAATGCCCTGCTTTGACCACATCTGGAGCAATGCTCCCTCGAATTTTTTTGAAGGGCCACATGGCCCCTTTAACGGGCTGTGCGGCCCATTCAAAATTCTGCACATGCGCGGTTTTTTCCCCATTTAAAAGCCGGTGAGCCGGCAGTGTGGGAGCTCCAGGAGCAAGGGAACACCGATCTGGAGCACTGCGTACAGTTCTGGACACCGCACCTTAGAAAGGATGTATTGACCTTGGAAGGAGTGCAGCGCAGATTCACCAGATTATTACCAGGGCTCCAAGGATTACGTTAGGAGGAGAAATGACGTAAACTAGACTTTTATTCCCTGGAATATAGAAGGTTAAGGGGCGAGTTCATTGAGGTTTTTAGGATTTTGAAAGGAATTGACAAGGGAGATAGAGATAAACTTTTTACGCCGGTGTGGGGGGTGGATAGGACAAGGGGACATAACCTTTAAAATCAGATCCCGGCCACTCAGGAGAGAAGTTAGGAAACGCTTCTTCACGCAAAGGGTGGAAGAAGTGTGGAACTCTCTCCCACAAAAAGCAGTCGGTGCTAGCTCAATTAATAATTTTAAAATCCGAGATTGATAGATTTTGCAAGGGTATAAAAGGATATGGAGCCAAGGTGAATGGAGTTAAGATACAGATCAGCCATGATCTCACTGAAATAGCATACCCGTGTCCCTAATGAGAGAAGTTGGAGAAATAAAAGATATGGCCAGACCATGTGTGAATGGTTACAACAGGAAAGGAGGGGTGCGGGAAGCAGTAAGAAAGACAGACTTGCATTTCTATAGGAAATGGAAAATCTGGTAACGGCTCCCATCCACCAGGAAAATGGCAGAAGAAAAATGCAGGTAGACACCAGGGGTGCGGGACCAGCCCACTGGCCGTATAACCGATATGGGATCCCCATTCCAAGCTTCAGCCCACACATCCCCCATTCCCAGGAGCGCCCCATTCCCAGGAGCTCCGAGTGCTCATCCCACATTCCCAGTGCCTGCTGTCCAAGAGAAAAACGGGAGCTGTGGTTAAGGCCTGAAGTTGTTAAAGTAATGGTCATCACCTGCAAACCAAAGTTAAGTTTCAGGCTGGTACCAATTAAAATAAATGTAAAACCAAATCAATCAGCAGAAATTTAAGTATTCATTACAGTGGAACGGTATTGCATTAACTGGTCACATAATCTTAAATGTTATGGTCTATAAATATACCTAAGTGTCTCAGTTGTCCCTTATTACTATGTTTATACTTAAATTTACCAGTTAAAGGCAAATAGGGAATGTATATTTTGTGCAAGAATCTTCCTGATGTGACATCATGAATTTCTGCTTCAGTGATTATGTGAATGGAAACAGTCGACTTTTGGATTTAAATGTTTTAAAAATTCACTAGCTGTTCACCATTAGAAGTCAAATTTCCAATTTTTTTTAAGTAACAAATTGCTTATGGCTTAATTATGCACATAAAGCCATACAGAACTTCTTCCCTTTCACAAGGTGTTATGTAACTCCCAAAGACAGTACCAGGCCAGGTACAGTGCTCAGCAAAAATAACAGAAAACGCTGGAAGCACTCAGCAGAACGAGGGGTCACAGACCTGAAAGGTTAACTCTGTTTCTCTCTCCACGGATGCTGCCTGGCCTGCTGAGTGTTTCCAGCATTTTCTGTTATTTCATATTTCCAGCATCTGCAGTATTTTGCTATTGTACAGTGTTAAGCAAACCTGTTACAATGGTACTCTGAAGGTTAACGTATAAAGATGTACACTTTATTTTTAAATGTTCAATTAGAACGCAAAGTAATTTTAAATGTTTAGCCGTTTTATCCCCCAGTTCCCTTAGAGAAAGGTAGGGCAGAAAAGAAATGCAATTCAAAACTCACTGAAGAATGCTTCATGGATTTTTTGAAAATTGTACAAGGGAGATTTCCAAACCAGAAGCTAAGATTTTTCCATTTTGAAATATGTGGTGTATAAAATAAGTTTCAAGTCTCAGTTCTGCCCCCAGGCTTTACGGTCAGTGCTTGAAATTCATGCAGGGTGTACATATACAGTTTTACAGGTTGTGTATGTACTCAGATTTTATTTTCTCCTCTTACAGTTGATGTTTTCTCAGTATTACAGGAATCTGTTACAATTATTCTTGCATTTTAAAATAAGAAAAATGGATATTTCATACAGAAAACTCAAACAGAGGAGATTGTTGGAGTGAGATCCTTGAACATCCCAGATACTTAGATATGTATCAACAAAGCTACAGCATGTGTGGCCAGAGTTACCAACCCACAATTTAAGCAATGCATGCCCAATAGAGTGCCCTCCCTGCATAAAGAACTAAAACACACACACACACCACAATCTAGCACTTTAACTATGTCATTTACCTCAATCAAATCATCCCGAAGTCTAAGCATCTCGAAAGTGAATATACCTATCTTTTTAAGCCTGAGTAATCAAGGTTGTTTAAGCTGGGAATCTTTCCAAAGGCATATGAGGGAACCAAAACTGGATACAGTATTCACTAATGTGGTCTAACCAAGGTCTTGTACAAGAAATGGTGTGCTTTGCTTTCTATTCAATAGCCCTGTTAATACAACTTAAACCTGATTTGCTTTGGCCAAGGCTTCTCGACATAGTTCATAATTCTCTTGAGATTCATGATCAATGACATCAAGATCCTTTTCGCTCACAACCGATTTCAGTTCTGTTCCCGATGAAGTTTAGGTATACTTGATGTTGGTCCTGCCTAAATGCATAACACTGCATGTAAATAGGTTAAATATAATTTGCCAAAGTTTGGTCCATTCTCCTAGCGCACCTAAATCTGCTTGCAGAAACTTCTGCCCCTCCACACTTGCACAAATCTGGACTAACTGTGCTTGCGTGTGGAAGACAATGTGCATACTTTAGGGATCATGGTAATTTCATCTAAAATTGTTTATGGTGAGTTGAACTTGTAATTCGAGAATTACTGCTTATACAGATTATAAACTTGTACTGACATCCTTCATCCACATGTGATTACACCCAAGTTTTATCATGTAATAAGAGATAGCAGTAATTTCCAAAACTGATTGCCTAATACCGAGCACCAATTTCACAACTTGCAACCAAATCAACAAATACCAAAATCTGAGAATTTTAGAACTGTTTAGAATAGGTACTATAATGAATTAAATTTAAAACAGATGGATCTCTGAAAGGCTTTGACGAGGGACTGTGCGAAGATTAAGCCCATGCATGAAAGATGAATTGCAAATTAGCTACAGGACTGTAAGCGAAGGGTGATTTTAAATGAGGTCGCTTCCCAATGGGGTTCGACTGCTAGTGGGGTGTCCCAGGGCTTACTGCTTATTAAAGATCTGGAGCAGGTTATCGATATTCATAGAAGATTGTGTAGTAGAGTTAGGATCTTAGAAGAAAATAGATTACAACTGGATTTGGATAAATTGAGAAAATGGGCCCCAGATTGGCAAATGTCTTTCACACAGCTAAGTGTGCAGTTGTGCACGTAGGGAGAATGTTCAAATAAATTCGTTGCAACAGGGGTATCTAAGGATAAGGGCTAAGCCACTAAGGATAAGGGGTAAGCCATTTAGGACTGAGATGAAGAGGAATTTCTTCACCCAGAGAGTGGTGAACCTGTGGAATTCTCTACCACAGAAGGCAGTTGAGGCCAATTCATTAAATATATTCAAGAAGGAGTTAGATATATTTCTTAAGGCTAAAGGGATCAAGGGATATGGAGAGAAGGCAGGAACAGGGTACTGAATTTGGATGATCAGCCATGATCTCATTGAATGGCGGAGCAGGCTCGAGGGGCCGAATGGCCTACTCCTGCTCCTATCTTCTATGTATCTATGGAACAGCAGTGAACTGCAATAAAAAAAAAACCAGAGTGACTGCTGCCAATGACTGGAAGCTGCACAGAAGCATATTGCACATTAATCTGGAAGCTCCAATGACCGGAAGCATGATGTTCCCAGCATATTTTTTTAAATTTTTTTTTATATAAACAAGCCCGTTCCGTTCCATTCCTGGCTTCTTTTTAAACAAGCCCACTCCCTTCCACGCTTTTTAAAAAAAATATAAAGTGGCCTGCCCCTTTCCCGGCTTTTTTTCCCCCAAACGAGCCCGCTCCCTTCCTGGCTTTTTTTTTAATTAAATGAGCCTGCTCCTTTCCCAGCTAAGCGAACAACCAAAAAAAAACTAAGACTGCGCATGCGCAACTACTTCAACTTCGTTGGCAGCAGTCACGTCCTTGGAGTGCTGCATGTCTTTTGGAACTTGCACGTTTCGTTAACTGCCAAAAATGATTTTTATTCTTTTACATATACAGTATAGCATGAGTGAGTGTCAATTAAAGGTGACAAAGGGACAAAGACCTGAAGTGACCATTGAGCATTCCCTAAAGGTTGAAGCGCAATGTCAGGAGGTTGTAGCCGAAGAGAACAGGGGCCTGGGCTGTATACCCTTGATTATTTATTACGCTATTGGTTTTACTGCAGAAAGCACGATATTATTTCCCCTTCCTTCGCTGATGGAAGTCAACGACACAAAAAAAAAATCCACAAAGGAATTTTGGGGATTAAAAGGAACCACCGTTAAACAAACACCGATGAGTGGGACTATTGCAACTTGGAATGGCAAAACTTTTGGGGGGAGAAATTCGGTATCGCCCCATTTGGGGCACAATTAATTATCGGCCGGGCGGAAAGTTTAGCACCTGCCGCTAATTATCGCCTCCGACTGCAAACTTGGCTTCTATCGCCCCTGGAGGTGATTGGAGCACTAAATCAGACGCTACACACCTGTCTCAAGGTGCTAACGCCGAGGAGCGAGGCGCTACCTCAGAGTGCTGGCGAAGCTCATGTGATGTCAGTCAGCAATGGAACAGAGACACACTGGCGCCGGCCAGTTCTTAAAGGGGAGGGTTGATTTTGCTCTCCACCACACCCTGCTCATTGCAGCCTTGAATCTCGGCCTGGAGAGACCTGAACTTGAATTCTGCTGGAAAGAACAATGGAGAGGCTCAGGAAACGAACTCAGTGCTTCAGCGACCGGGCCTTGGTGGCTCTGGTTGGCGCAGTGGAGCTCCGAAAGTCAGTACTCTACCCGCAGAGTGACAGGAGGCCATTGCCACGCAAATATAGAAGAGTGTGGAGGGAAGTGGCTCAGCACGTCTCCTCCAGGAGCATGATGCCCATGACCCACACCAATGTCGGAAAAAGTTCAACGGCCTCACTTGGGTGGTCAGGGTGAGCGGCTGCTTTTCAATACCTCCATCGCAACTTCACTCAGTGCTCAGAGGGTTCAAAAACCCCAAATGCCCAACACTCATCCAAGACCTATGGCCATCTCATAAAACACACACCCACATTCCACACATCAGGCAAGCACATGGCTGCATACATTAAGGGCTATTCAACTATGGGAGGCACATCAGGCAAGCACATGGCTGTATATTTACTCAAACGCTGTCCTTTTTCTTGCAGACCAAGCTATTTCAGCAGGCGCCAGCAGCAACAGACGGGTGGAGGACCAGCTGAGCTGCAGACCCTCAGCAATTTGGAGGCGTGCGTGCACAGGATTGTTGCCAGCCAGGTGATAGGTGCCATGGCTGCTGGAGAGGTCGACCCCTTGGGGACGGCAATGTTAAGTTCATCAGCTTTCTCTCCTCTCTCATTCCACTTGCCCCTCATAACACCAGCCTTTTACACTTTCAATCCAATGTCTCCAGTCCTTGTTCCCTTACTGCCCCCCTGTCCTGATGCTAAAGCCACTCTTGTAACTCCCTGCTTTCAGATAGTGAACCACCAGCTGAGCAGACTGTCCCTCAACCAACCAGTGGGAGCGACGCCAGGCGAGGAGGAAGAGGAAGCCGGAGCCTCAGCGCCTGCGTCTCCAGAGGGAGCCCATGCCCACACTGGGACCATGTCTTCCCTGGAGTGGAGCAGGGGGGGGGGGGGGGGGGGGGGGGGGAGGGGGAGGAGAAGGTTCTGATGAGGGTGAAGCTCCAGGACCCAACAACACCATGGAGGTAGGTAAGCTCAGGGGGCCTTCTCCCCGGAGGGAGAGCAGGCCAGCGAGTCCTGCTGCACAGGACGCAGAGGAGCGGCGGCTCATTGCAGAAACGAACACCCAGGCTGTGAACATGCACACTCAGCTCATGGGCACAATGGGAAGGGTGCCCGAAAGCATTGATGGACTTGCAAGGAGTGTGGAGCACTCCGCTGCAGCACAGGCCGACGCAATGCAACGTCTTCGTGCTGCAATTCAGTCGCTGGCTGCTGCCATCCAATCTCAGGCTGGTCTCATGCAGTCTCAGATTGATGTAACGCAAACACTGACTGCTGCCATCGTTGCTGGTTCGGCCACATTTCCCCAGGGCTCTCACGGTGCCGCAGCAGGCCAGCAATCTGTGCTCCAGCAGATTGCTCCAGATGCTGAAGTACTGCCCCGTGGGAGTGCCAGTGTGTTGGTCGAGCAGGGAGTTGCTGTCCTCTCAGGATGACAGCATTCCTGCTCCCACCACTGGCACTTCCCCATTGCACTTGCCACCGCCTGCAACATAGCCAGCCCAGACTGCTGCCACCCATGCAGAGTTGGTGCAGTCTGCAGCCGGGCCCTCCAGGCCCAGAGCTGGTCGAGGGTGTCCTTCAAGGGCATCTGTAGTCTCAGCATCTGACATTCAGCAGCCTTCCACCAGCCTTGCTGCAGCCACTGGGGCACCATTACAGAGGAGTAGAGTGGTAAGTACACAGGGGATGGAGATCACCCTCAAAGGGCAAACAGTAGGAGGTCTAAATAAACGGTGGGAATGTTTGTAGTAAAGGTCGAGGTTTGTCTGATGACATTTACTTACTGTTTTGGCGTTTTTCTCCAGCTTGCGAGAACCAGTTCTGCAAATTCATGATTTGTTGTGTTTGTTTCTAATTGTTTGTCCTGAATAAATGACACGAACACTGTTTGTTAATAAAAAAGTTGTTGTATTCACAATTTACGTGTTTGGCCTTTGGAATCATTGCAACTTTGGCCGGTTATAGGGGTTGCGGGTTGCTTTCCATGATGTTGTTCTCCATGCCAGAAGCCATCTTCTGATTAGGGGCCTAGAAGCGGCTTCTTGTTATCAGCTGTTGACGGACGACCCTTGCAGTGGCAACATTGTGGGCCTCCCTCCCACCTTGGTGCTGCTGCTGATCATCCTCCTCCTCCTCCTCCTGTGGTGCACCAATCCCTGGTGGCATTGGCTGGGTCCTCAGGATTGCCAGGTTGTGAAGCATGCAGCACACAACTATGAAGAGGGGTACTCACTCAGGAGAGTACTGCAGGGCTCCTCCTTAGTGGTCCAGACAGTGGAACCATTGCTTGTGCACGCCGATCGTCTGCTCAATTATGTTCCTGGTGGCGAGATGGCTCTCGTTATACCGCAGCTCAGCAGGGGTTACGGAGTGGTGACGGGGTTACGGAGTGGTGTCATCAGCCAGGTGCAGAGTGGATAACCCTTGTCCCCGAGGAACCAACCACTTGGCTGATGCGTTGCCTGGAAAAGGTCTGGCACAGGATGAAAGCATCATGGCTGCTGCCAGGATAGCGGGCATTGATGGCGAGTATGAGCTGTCTGTGGTCACAGACCAACTGCACATTTAAGGAGTGGCAGCCCTTGCGGGTTTGGAAAACCTCTGCATTTTCAGGTGGTGCCCGCAATGCCACATGCGTGCAATCAATGGCGCCCTGCACCATGGGGAAGCCCGCTATCCCAGCAAAGCCACATGCGCGTTCATGCTGTTGGGCCTGGGTCGTGGGGAAAGAGATGTACTGGCGTCTCCTTTTATAGAGGGTATGTCATCTCCCAGATACAGCAATGGACAGCGAACTGGGAGATATTGGCAATGTCCTCAGTAAATGCTTGAAAGGAGCCGCTGGCATAAATATTCAGAGCCACTGTGACCTTCACTGACACCGACAGAGACGTTCTGGTCCGGAGTTGAGGCTGCAGATCTGGCTACATCAGGTGGCAGAGCTCAGTGATCACCTTGCTGAAGCGCAGCCTGTGCAAACACTGCTCCTCAGACAAACGAATGTAGGAGAATTGCTCCCGGAATACCTTGGGAGGGTAAGGTCTCCTGTGCAGAGGCCTGTTGGCCCTCCACCCTCTGGCCATGTTTGCCACTCTCTCTCTGCGTCTCTGATGCCTCAGATTCTGGAGGTGCCCCGAATCAGTGCAGCCCCCATAGTCTCTTCTAAATTGATGCAAGGAAGGTCAAATCAAAAAGAACCTGCAAAGTGCTGCTCAGTACCCAAAACTCCTTCACACAGCGTTGAATCTCTCCAGAAGCCCCTCTCTCTCTCAGAATGAGTGGTGCAAAAATGTCACGGACAAAAAAAGGCAGGAAGAGGCCACCTTTAAATAGCGCTCCCCCAGCCCCTGCCAGACTGCAAAATGTTCCACTCTCCCAGTCGTTGCTTGCGGTAGGCGGAAAGGCAGGGGCGCCACTCAATATCCGGGCAGGGGCGCTACCAGGGCGTTGCACGCTCGACTGACGTCACGATCTGCAGGCGCCCCTGGTAGTGTTTAGCGCCACTGCAAAATGTCTGGTCAATTTCGCGAGCGGCGCAAACATCGCCGCGCCCGGGCGCAAGTTGCTTTGCGCCCCATTAGCGCCCTCGTAGGATGCCAACGGGAAGTGCTAATCAACCAAATTTTTCCTCCTTGAACTCGAGATGGAAAAAAGCCAAACACAACATCATCACCACTGCAGCCTCTAACGCAGCCAAAGCTGGCACTGAACCTGGGAGGAATGGAGGGAGAAGCAGGAGCTGGCACTGAACTTTAAATGGTTGACAGACCATACAGGTGCAAAGACTCAGAGGCACTGAGACACCTTCATATACAAACTCCAAGTGTATGTGGACAGGTGACCCAGAGGAAAAAGGTGATGGTGGGGGGAGGAGAGGAGAAAGAGCACAGAATTGAAGCCCCAGACATCATCTTATAAATTATATTACTGTGAACGACAGAGAGCGCGCGAGAGGAATGAATAAGAACAAACTTGCATAATTTATGTAGCATCTTATTACATTCTCAGGATGTCCCAGAGTGCTTTACAACCAATGGCTTACTTCTGAAGTGTGGTCACCATTATTTATGGAAATGCAGTAGCCATTTTCCACCTAGCAAAGTCCCAAGAACAGGAATTGAATAAATGACCAAATAATTTGATTCTGGTTTTTATGAAGGAGGAATGTTGGGCAAGACACGAGGAAATCTCCCTGCCCTTCCTTCCACAGTATCATGAGATTTTTTATGGTCACCTGAGCAAGCAGCAGGGGTATCAATTTTGCACCTCACCTGAAGCGTAGCCCCTCGGAGGATGCAGCTGTCCATCAGTACTGCACTAAAGTGTCAGCCTAGACTTTGTGCTCAAGTCTGTAATGGGGTCCGAACCCACATCCGTCTAACTCAGGAGACAAGAGTGCTCCCAGCTGAGCAAAGAGGACACAAGATTTCTAGATTTACAAATCTTCGATATACTCGTGATCTTGGGAAATGTAACAAATGCCTTAAACATGCTTCGAGCAGTCATACACAAGTGTCAGGTTGGCAAAGTTGAGTGCGGGGACATTATCAAAATTTGCATAAGACACAAAAGTCGTGGGTGTGGTTAACTGTGAAGAGGGCTGCATGTGACTTCAGAAGGACAGACAGAACTATACTGCTCAATAGAACAACAGAAAATGCTGGAAAAACTCAGCAGGCCAGGCAACATCCGTGGAGAGAGAAACAGAATCAACGTTTCGACTTGAAACGTTGACTCTCTTTCTCTCTCCACGGATGTTGCCCGGCCTGCTGAGTTTTTCCAGCATTTTCTGTTGTTATTTCGGATTTCCAGCATCTGCAGTATTTTGCTATCATACTGCTCAATGAGTCGCTAACTAGTGGGTATAGATTTATCATCACAAAGAACAAAGAGGGGTTGGGACAAATTTTTTTTTTTTTTTTTTTTTTTTGCACAGAGGGTTAGGACACAGGATGTCCAACCAAAAAAAGGGTAGAAGCAGAATCTGTAATAGCTTTTAAAAAGGAAGGGAATAAATATCTGAAAAAGGAAACTTAAAAGGGTATGGGAAAGGAACTAAGTGGATAGTTGTTCCAGAGAGACAGCATAGCCAGATGGGCCAAGTGGCTGCCGCCTGTGCTGTAAAATTCTAATGATTCTAGGATAATGCAGGTAGCTTCTAGATTTCTATTCTGCATCTAACTGGATACTTCATTCCTTTATTTATTGGCTGCGACTTGCGCTACATGTCAAAATGGGCTTTATGTCTACTGCATTCATTATGTAAAAGTAAACAAAATATAATTTCAGTAACTTTTCCCCCCAACAAAATCCTGGTATATCCAAGTAGATTACCAAATCATGTTAGATATATTTTAGAAAAAAACAAGTTTCAAGTCAAAATATGTCCCCGAGGTACGTTCCCTTTAGTGTTTTCCACAAAAATGTAATAAATTCCACACAGAAATTCCTTTGACTTAGTCCAGCAACAGTTCATCAATATACTACAGAAGCCATTTGCAGTAGCCACTGCTGGGAACATATATTGATCAAGTGACCTTTGGCCCACACCATCATTTTATAAAGTCAGAGAGTTGGCAACTAGTGCTTTTTACAGTTTAAAAAACAGACTGGTTTGTTTCAGGCCTGTCATCTCGCGTAACCAGGGTCGGGGAGTAGGAGGAGAGCGCGGGGAGAAGAAAGGAGTTCATAATGCAGCAATGAATGCTGGCACTTACGATTGTAAGAAACTACAGATACTATCCAACATTACAGACAAAACAATACACCTTTCAACTGTTTTTTTTTTAAACCTTTTAAAATGTGGTACTTAAAGGCAAATGCTAATAGCATTCCCTAATCCCCCTGTACCAGAGTTCAGAAATATAAAATCGGTAGAGTGAGAAACCCAGTTTATTCGCAGGAACTGCACTAACCACACAATCCTCCACAGATGGGAGTGAAATTACTGGCGGTTCGGGGGCATTTTAAATTCTAAGAAACCAGGAAAGATAATCACCACTAAGCATTTTAAATGATATCAGTCAATGCTTTAAGTCAGAAAGGTTGTCACTTTCAGTAAGGCACTTAAACAACAGCTTAACCCATTAAACACTGCAGAACTATTTCTGCACTAAAATGAAAACAAGAGGGGAAAATGTATTGTGCCACGTTAAAAGATTAAATAATTCAAGTCATCAGCAATAACCAATTGCACGCACGCACACAAGCAACAAACATACACTCACACAGCCGTTTTTAGATCCTGGTTTCCATGGAAGGGACTAGACATGGGCACATCATTTTTTTGTACTATGTCCATTTGAACTGTGGAAGAACCCAGTTGCAGGTTTATGGATTTTGTCCGCCTAACCTTAGGTTGTATCGGGAGAGTGCCCTTTGAGAAAGAGAATGGCAGCAACCTAATATAATGAGGATGTAACACACTTCTCCCCTTGCATACAACAGAGCAACATGCATTGAAAGTAACACGGATTGAAGTCTAGTTTTGCAGTGAAGTTGAAATTATAGAATTATGTCTTGCTCAGAAGTTGATTAAAATTTTTTTTTTTTTTTTTTTTTTTTTTAAATAAAAGGTTTGAAGGCTACAAGTTTAAGAAGCATAAATCAGATTTGTTACAAAGCACAAAGGCTTCTGTGCATACAGCTACTCAGAATTCAATAGTGCAGGTTCAAAACTGTATTAAATCTCAGAATTCAATTTCCTTTGGGAGTTGGAAAGTAATTTCAGAGGTTTATCTCCTTAGGGCTTCTACCTGTGGTTGGTTGGTTGTTTGCCTGCCTCTCTCAAGGGAAAAGAAGGACCGATTGCGCAGAATCCGCAAGACAGCAAGTTATATATAGATTCTGGAAGAAACATGTTTGATGGGGTGAATGGCCTTCTCACTCCACATTTGCATTCACTTGGTATGTATATACATCTGTGCTGGTGGTCATTGATTAACCCATGTTTTTCCAAGTGACAATTCATTTTGTCCCAGATTGTTGTCTCAAAGTGCTCCACCACAGACATTAGGCTGATTGGCCTATAGTTACCAGGATTATCCCTCTTCCCCACCCCCCTTTTTTTTTTTTTTTTGAACAGGGTGCAACATTTGCAACCCTCCAGTCCTCTGGCACTCCTCCCATACACGAGGAGGATTGGAAAATTGTGGCTAGAGCCTCCGTTATTTCCACGCTTAATTCCCTCTGGACGCAACCCATCCAGACCAGGTGGCATTTCTACTTTGAGCACTGCCAACCTTTTAAGTACCTCCTCTTTTTCTATTTTATCCTATCCAATTTCTCTACTACCTCCTCCTTTACTGTGACAGTGGCAGCATCCCCTTCTTTGGTGAAGAAAGATGCAAAATACACATACATACATAAAATGTATATTTGTAAGTCATCTCTTCCTGCTTCATAATATAAATCATTATGATAAAAGGCAAGATCATCTTAACCCTAGAATAGATTGTAGTCACCAACACACTCCAAGCCCATGCTTATTCTCCTTTTAATGTAGACTGACATTTTTATTTAGTAACAAACTGAACTTTGACTTAATAAGTGTATTGTGACTACATTTGTCATAATTGTTAAACTCCTAATCTGGACATCATAATGCACAAACCACACTGAATACTTTTCACACTTGTGCTATATCATGGGCGGTGGGCACAGGGTGGGAAATCATGGGCGGTGGGCACAGGGTGGGAAATCATGGGCGGTGGGCACAGGGTGGGAAATCATGGGCGGTGGGCACAGGGTGGGAAATCATGGGCGGTGGGCACAGGGTGGGAAATCATGGGCGGTGGGCACAGGGTGGGAAATCATGGGCGGTGGGCAATCATGGGCGGTGGGCAATCATGGGCGGTGGGCACAGGTGGGAAATCATGGGCGGTGGGCACGGTGGGAAATAGAGAGTAAACAAAACTGATAATGGGGCAATTGAGACTCTAGTGTAAGCAGGATTTTTTAAATGACAAACTGTTCAAAGGCCTTTTTTGACAACCCTCCACTATTATTTTCAATATATATTAGGTATTGAATTTTGCTGCAGTGTACTGGGAAATTAATACTGCAGGTCTGATATCAGAACTTTAATATACCTACAGGTTGAGGCATGTTGGAACAGCAAAACACATGACATGACAATGGCATGAAAAATAATTTTAAAAAATTCCCTACGTGGGCACAAATTATAAATATTAACCCATGCAACTTTGTGGATTTAAGGTAGTTACCCAATCAAAGGGTTCGGACTAGAAATACAAGTCATTCAACTTTGGCACTTGCGGTTTATGAGCCAATAAGAAACCTTGATTTAATGAAGGTCTTTCAATTTATAGCAAGTTATCGAATATCCTCTATGTATTTAACATTTTAAATAAAGGCTCAGTACCTTGCACTGAATTCAAGACATCGAAGGTCTTCCAGACATTTATTCAATCTGCTTCAGAATGAGAATTCTGCACTTCAGGAGGAAGTGAGAAGCATTAGTTGGTGGTACCAAGTGTGAGAATGCATTTTTAAATATTTCATAACTAATGTTTATTGTTCATTAATAATGCATGTTACACATAATAGCCAACATTTATAAACTGGTTCGAGTTCTGCAGCTTTCCAGAATGCACCTAATCATTACAGCTGCACAATTGTTGTTTTTAATAAACATCTGTAATTTATAGGAGTACAATTCCAGTTTTACACTTCAAAACATTAGGTTCTAGCAAATGCTCAAAAAAGGAAAATAAAACTATGTGCACTCAGTACTTTTGAGACACAGTATTTTTTGTGGATTATTGTTGCATTTCACTTTATATTAACAGCCCCTCCTCCTCTCTAGCCGCACCCCACCCCATCACTTCCTAAGCCCAAAGCAAGATGTTCCCAGGCTTCAGCCAATAAGGCTCATGAACAGCAGAAAGTGTGCAACAGCAGCGATGCAGCCTTCAACTCCTAGCTTTCACACTTTTCAATGAGAGGCGCCTGCTTGTTTGTCACAGAAACCCCTCCCTGCTTACCCAAAGTGCAGCAGAGATTAAACATTTATGTTTGGGACATCATGGGTACAGTTATAGTTCCCACTGCTTTCAAGTTGCAGATTCTTTTTTTCAGTGTGGTTCACAAGATCCTGGATTTTGCGATAAGAAGAATGGTGAGGCCATCAGCGCTCACCGTTATGAAGTAAATCAGACTGCAACTTCCGGAGTCCTCACGTGCAGTTAAACAAATCAGAAAGTTGCTGTCCAATTTGCCCTGCTCCTCCACAAGCTTCGCTACACTGGCATCTTGCCGATTCAGCATTCAAAGACATGAAGTTGCGGTACTTACCCACTAGATACCCACTAAATGCACCAGAAAAGTTAAGGCATGTCCATTCAAGTGTAAGTGAATTTTTAATGCTGTGATGAGTCTTAATTACTACCAAACAGCCTCTCTGGCACTGAAAATTTACTTTTACAAGTGTGGAGTCTCATTCCTTCAGATTTTCATGTTGGAGATTTAAAAAAAATACAAATTAAATAATTTTTACCACTTTTTCTTTCTGTCTCTTTATCACTCTCTCTTAATCCCATCTTTATTTCGCTTTCTGTACATGATTTTGCATTGAATTAAATATTTTAACTGACGCTTCCTGGTTTAGACTCTGCATTGCTCAGTAAGGATTCTTCAATCTGATTGGTTGAAGAGACATGCTGTTGCTTTCCCTGTTAACACAGGTTCCAGATCCCCTGTAGAGGGCACCGTGCTGTTTCAGACTCCCGATGACAATAAATTGCCCTGCAAGAGCCCACGAAAAGTTTGTGGGCAGCTGTAAGCGTAATGAATGGCGAGTGCCATTAGTTTATTGCCGACCACAAAATACGGACCAATGATATTTCGTTCTTTGCAAGACCAGCAAATGACATTGTGCAAGTACAATTGTCATAGTAGTTGTTATAAATCTCATCATCATAAAGAAACGACTCACGAAATAACACTGGACGGCCAGCTGGTGGCGCCGTCCAAGGAGTATAAATACTCGGGCGTGGGCCCAGCTTGCCCAGGACATTTTGTAAAACAGGAACTAGTGAAGTACAACTAGACCTCCATGTTCTGAAACAAGTTGATTAAAGCCTTGCTTTATACTCGAACCAAGTGCGTAGTGAGTTTTATTACGTCAATTTAATCAACTTGTTATCGACTCCACGCTCCGAGTGATTTCGGGAACAGCCAGCTACGACTTCAACTGCAGAAGGGAACTCCAGCGTAGCAATCGATCCATCATGGACAAACTACTCAGACCTGCCCGTCTTGACCTGGACCCAAATTCACCTACAACTGCTAAGGTATGGAAACACTGGTATCGTACCTTCAGCAACTTCCTCAGGGTGTGTGGTGAGAATGTTCCTGATAAATTAGAGATGCTTGCCAATTATGTATCTCCTCATGTGTTTGACTATATCGAAGACTGTGTAGACTATGACTCCGCTATCCTAATATTACAGCGACTATGTGTTAAGGCCCCAAACGAAATTTTTGCTCTGCATCTATTGGCCACAACTCGACAACAACCCGGGGAATCACTTGACAAATTCCTTCAAAAGCTTTGCAGGCTCAGCAAGGGTTGTAACCTTAAAGCTGTCACAGCTGAGCAGTACCAAAAGGAGCTAATTCGCGATTCCTTTATTAATGGAATTACGTCTCCTTTCATACGCCAGCGTCTTTGGAGAATAAAACCCTCGAGTTACAGGCTGCCTATGACCAGGCGTGTTCCTTGGACTTGGCAAAGAGGAATGCAGATACCTATCTTGACCTCGTGCACGGGCTGCTATCACTTTTAATGACTCCTTCGATAGTTCTCAGGCGGAAACCCTCACTGATGATGACTCTAACCGAGCGGATGACAACCCTACCCTAGAAGCCTTCACTGATGACCCCGCCCTAGCGGCATCTTGGCAATCTGGAAGCAAGTGTTTCTTCTGTGGAGGTGCTCCCACTAATTTAGTTTAAAGCCCTCTACACCACCCTAGTAAATTTTGTCCTGCTCGTAACGCAACCTGCAATCATTGCAGCAAGAAAGACCACCTTTCTAAGGTATACCGGTCGAGAGCTCCTGTTAGTTTTGCAGCTGCTATCTATGAAACTGCTCCTCCCCCAAGAACCACTACTAAGGTTACAGCTGTCAAGGGTAAAACTGCCCCTCCTCCCATCACAGCTGTTTTATTCCAAAGTCTGTCCCATACAGCCACGAAGGTTTCGGTAAATAGGCACATTTTGAGCGCACTAATCGACTCATGCAGCTCTGACAGCTTCATTAGTAAGTGGGCTGTCGGTAAGTTAAAACTGCGTATTTACCTCTTGGCCAGGGAAATTGCAATGGCTCCGACGACACTGACCACCAATTCTTCCGGCTTTTGTCTTGTCGACCTTATTCTCAATGGCCGCACTTATTTCTCCACCCGGCTCGGGGTGCTCAAAAACCTATGCAGTGACGTGCTCCTGGGACAGGATTTCCAGAAACAACACAAGACTCACTTTCGAGTTTGGAGGGTCAAAGCCGGAACTTACGATTTCCAAAGTACCGTTTTGTGCGCTTTCGGCAGCTTCGCTCGACGAGCCCTCCTTGTTTGCCAATCTTTCCCCCCGATGTAAGCCCATAGTCACGAAATCACGACGTTTCAGCCAAGATGATCGATCCTTTATCGAGGCAGAAATCTCTCGCCTTCTAGCGGACTATCATTGAGCCATGTTCATCTTCCTGGCGGGCGCAAGTCGTCGTTGTTAAAAAATCCTCTGAAGCAGCACAAGAAACGTCTTTGCATCGATTACTCGCAAACTATTAACCAGTATACCGACCTGGATGCCTACCCACTACCATGCATCGATGACATGGTCAATAACCTTGCCAACTACAAGGTATTTTCAACTTTTGATTTAAAGAGTGCCTATCATCAAGTACCGTTAAAGGACTCTGACAAAAAGTATACAGCCTTTGAGGCCAATGGTCGACTTTATCAGTTTTGTCGCCTTCCATTTGGGGTCACCAATAGGGTGGCTGTGTTTCAACGGGCAATGGATAGCCTAGTCAAAACAGGAGAACTTAACGGACACTTTTCCATATTTAGATAATATTGTGGCAGAGCCACCAAAGGACTCAGAGCGTTTGCACATAATTCCTTTAACAGCAATGCAGTTACTGTCTGTGCCTGTACTTTTAGTTACACTGTTTGACTGTACAACGCCAGTTACCTTTACAGCACGTGATGACGTCATGCCATTAGTCACGTGATGCCCCAACGGCGGGAAGAACGCGACGACATCATGACGTCACTCTCCTGATCAGGGGATCAGTCCTCGTTGAGCCCTCAAGGAGAATAGACTTGTTATTGATGTGTCCTAGCAGTTTCCAGTTTAAATTCGTTTGTTTTCATTAAAGTTCATTAATTTAATTATCTGAGTCGAACTCAGTGTTTTGATAGGAACCTCCGTTCCTACAATATCACCATTGCTGGTCATGACCAGAAGGAGCATGATGCCAATCTCCAGAAATTTTTTGACGTTCTCCATCGTCGCAACTTAACCTTAAATGAGTCCAAATCTGTGAAATCAGTACCATCAGTCAACATCCTTGGCTACTGGGTGGGCAACGGTGTCATCAAACCAGATCCGGAGCGACTTCGTCCGCTTCAGGAGCTCCCTCCCCCTACGAATCTCGGCTCTCTTCGTCAGGCACTCGGCATGTTCGCCTATTATGCAAAATGGATACCCCACTTCTCCGACAAGATCCAGCCCCTGCTTCACGCAAAGTCATTTCCATTGGAGGCAATGGCTATTTCAGCTTTCAACCTCCTCAAGCGACAACTGGAAAAAGCCACGCTTCGTTCCATTGATGAAAATCTTCCTTTCGTGGTCGAGTGCGATGCATCGGATGTGGCGATCTCTGCTACCTTGAATCAAGGTGGTCGACCCGTTGCATTTCTGTCCAGAACTTTGCAGGGTAGCAAGCTCCATTATCTTCCTGTCGAGAGGAGGCTACGGCCATCATCGAAGCTGTACGTAAATGGAGTCATTTTCTCGCTCGTCGCCATTTCACACTTATAACTGATCAGCACTCCGTGGCCTTTATGCTGGATAACAGGAAATGCACTAAGATCAAGAATAACAAAATACAACTCTGGAGGATGGAATTGGCTGCCTTTGCATACACCATACATTATCGACCCGGCAAAGAGAATGTGGCCCCGGATACCCTCACGCGGGCATTCTGCTCTTCCATGTCAACTTCGACTCTTGCGGATCTTCATACTGATTTATGCCATCCTGGCTTTACCCGTATGTGGCACTTTGTGCGATCTAAAAATCTCCCATTTTCTACAGAAGATGTGAAACGAACATGCTCCTCCTGTAGAATTTGTGCGGAATTAAAACTGCAATTCTTCCGTCCATCGGATGGCTCGCTCATACACGCTATGCAGCGACTCAGCATCGAGTTTAAAGGGCCTTGCCTTCCTCAACGCGAAACACCTACTTACTTAGTATGGTGGACGAATATTCACGCTTTCCCCTGTCCCAATATGCTTACTTCCAGTGATCAAATGCCTTGAACAAGTCTTTTCCCTTTGCGGTACGGCCAATTTCATCCAATCTGATCGGGGTCCCTCCTTCATGTCAAGCAAACTCAAAAGTTCTCTCTCCCAACATGGAATTGCCACAAGTAAAATGACACCGTACTATCCCATCGGTAACGGACAGGTTGAGAGATACAACGCTATCATTTGGAACGCTGTTCGTCTTGCACTGAGGTCACGAAACCTACCAGACCAGCAGTGGGAAACTATGTTCCCTGACGTGTTGCATTCCATCAGGTCTCTTCTTTCTACGTCCACCAATGTTACACCTCATGAGCGATTCTTCAGCTTCCAGCGTCGCGCCACTCATGGGACGTCCTTACCGTCATGGTTGGCAGCTCCCGGCCCAGTGCTGCTCCGAAGATTCGTCCAATCTTCTAAAAACGATCCCCTCGTCAACGAGGTAGAACTCATGGACGTCAATCCCACGTATGCGCACGTGCGGTACCCTGATGGCCGGGAGTCCATCGTTTCGCTCCGGGACCTGGCTCCCTGTCCAGTTGGTTCCACGGACCCAACTGATAGAGGGACCCACGGTGATGATGCCAACACTCTGCGCTCCCTCGAAGATGACACCCTACCTGGGACATCAAGAGATCTGCCGGCTGCCCCACTGGATCCACTCGAGGAGCCGAGCGCTCCCCTGGGATGGCCACCCGAGGCCAGGACGCCGGTCAATCCCCGGCTATCAAACAGGATGAAGCCAGCTCTGCACCTGTGGGGACCCGCACTCAGAATCACGATCTCCCCAGCCTCCCTCGGGTTGATCAGGGTAACACGGGCCCTGTTGATCCACCGGTATGGATCAAGCGGCCCAGGGACCAGGACACGGTCCGGGGAGACAGCCTTCTAGCCATAAACAAAGATCTAAAAGACTGCGGCTATTTGTGGTCTGCCTAATCTGTTAAGAGGAAGTCGTCGGACTTCCAAATCTTTTAGGCAGGAAGAATGTTATAAATCTCATCATCATAAAGAAACTACTCATGAAATAACGCTAGACAGCCAGCTGGTGGCACCGTCCAAGGAGTATAACTACTCGGGCTTGGGCCCAGCTTGCCAGGGACATTTTGTAAGACAGGAACTAGTGAAGTACAACTAGACCTCCATGTTCTGAAACAAGTTGATTTAAGCCTTGCTTTATACTCAAACCAAATGCGTAGTGAGTTTTATTCTGTCTGTAGTTATATTTAAAAACTCAAATCTGGCATCAATACTGGATCATACATCACAGAAGGAGGCCATCCAGCTGAACATGCCTGTGTCGGCTCTTGGAAAGAACTATCCAATAAGTCCCACTCACCCACTCTTTCTCCATAGCCTTACAAATTAAGTGATCATCAATATAACATCAGTAAAAGTATATTTACCCATTGTTATGCAATACGAATCAGGTTTAGCTAATTTTGCTGGGCTATATGAATATTGTTTCTTTCCCACAAAGGTGGAAACCATTTCCCCCAATAGCTCAGAGGTTTATCCAGTGAGCAAGTGGGCCATATACCCCAAGAAGGTCCTAAGTTAACTTCATGGCCTGGGGTGAGTTAATGGATCTCATTGAGCAATTTTATATGCACTGGTGTAAAAATATTACTTCCATCTTTATAAAAAGGTTAAAAAGAAATTTGTTCAACTCCAAGGAGAAATCGGATGGGAAGGGCTCGATGTTGCCAGTGTGGGCGGGCTGGGGCGTGTCAGGTGGCATTCGTGTCAGGACCCGGACTCCGAAGTGAAGTGGGGATAAAAAGTGCGATTTTCCCCAAATTGGGCCATTGATTTCCAGCGTGTGGGAACCCCTGGCCCAATGAGTCTTGTCATCCAGAAAGTCGCCTCCGATGACGTCATCAATGCTACTGGACATAAGGCCTGCAAGCAGCCTTGCTTCTTCTGGAGACTGCAAACTTTATGGCCATTGTAGTAAGCACTTCATTGATCGACGATGTCCACCAGTAGGCCAAAAAGTGTGCTCCACGCTTTGATGAGCCCTCCCTCCAAGCTCTGGTGGAGTGAGCAAGATCCAATAAGGAGGTGCTCTACCCTTCCTCGGAGAAAAAAGCCACCCCAGCAGACTAAAGCTGTGTGGCTGCAAGTGGCCCAGGAGGTCAACTCCATCTCGATGAGCCGCAGAACCTGCTTTCAATGCAGGAAGAGGTTTCATAATCTTCTCCGAACAGGAAAAGTGAGTATGACTTTCCCATCACCCTCAATCTGATCCCCATCGCTTCTCCTCACCAGCACTCAGCTTTGCCAACCTCTTCCTCCACATCCCACTTGACACTTACATCCCTGCACCCTTACCCATTCCCTCTCTCTCTATGGTCACATTCACTTAACTATTCGACCATGCAGCCCTCACACTCCCTATCACTGTGATGCAATGACAACAACTTACAACACACAGGGAGGGCCCTTTGTCTCCTTCTAAGCATCTATGCTATGGATTCTCTACACTCACTCCTTCATTCTCACTCAAACTCCACTTGTGTCCCTCATTGCAGGAAAAGAGAGCCCACAATAAGAGGGAAAGAGCCATGACAGGAGGGGGGGGCCACCCTCAGTAGCCCAGCTCGCCACCTGGGAGGCAGCGGCGGCCCTGGAAATCACCAGGATCGAGGACGATTCCCAAGTGGGGGACGGACAGACGGGTGCATCACAGCAAGCTGGTGACAGAATAGTTTGGCTTCTCTCTCATTGACATTGCATGAGTCACTGATAAGTTAATCTGTTCGAGCTTCAGAATCATCATCTACACTATTCAATGTGCATGTAACCTTGACCTCACAATACAAATCGCTTTATTGGCATGATAAGGTACATCTAATGTTGCCAAAGCATCAAAATACATTTATGGTTGAACACATAAACGCGGTTCCATTCATAGTGTATAAACAGGTATATCCCTGAGTTTATAAATATACATTCGCCTTGTTTATATATACTCTTGTCTTAGTTTACTGGTTGTCCCTCTGTTCATGGCAAGCTGTAACATAGTGTGCCGCCAGTGTTACACAGCTTCTCTCCTCCCCCAGTAGGAATGGGAGTTTTTGGTTGTCAGTCAGATTTCTGAATTCAGGGCATATTTGTGAGAATTTTTGGTAGAAATTCTCTGATGCCCTGATATTTTCCACATCTCTAACTCTTTCCAATACCCCCCCACAGGACCATCGAAAGCCCCCATCCCCACTGTCCAGGAGGAAGAGCCTGAGCCTCCAGACTCCTCAGAGGAAGCTGCAACCTCTGAGGGCGCAGCGTCAGCAGAATTCAGCGCACCCAGCACCGACACTCACACCTTCGAGAGATAGAGTAGTGTTGTCACCTGGTGTATCACAGCTCACAAGTGAGCATCAGCAAATGGTGGAGACAGGGACAGCAGTGGAATGTCCTCGTCAGAGGGCGCAGGACTCTGCCAGCTCGGCTCAGCTGCATGTCGATCCTGTGCCTCTAGGTCCATCCAGAAGGAGTGTGGTGCTGGAACTCCAGGAACAGGTGCATGAGTCTCTGGCACGTTTTGTCTCTAGGGTCACTGCGAGTGTGGAGCGAATGGAGGAGTCCATCGCGAACATGAGCAGAGCCTTTGCGAGGCACTGACGCATGGACACATCATCATGGAAAGGATGGCAAACTCCGTGGTAAGGCTGGCTACCGTAGAGGAGGAGACGATGGCTATGGCCATGGAGGAACTTAGTCGCCAGGGTCTTGAAAACATGGTCATTGTTCAGAATAGAATGACATCTCTTGAGAAGCAATGATCAGCTATTGAGCATACAAACCAGACCTTCATGGAAGTCCTCTGGAGTAGGACTGACAGTGCAGATACAGGTCCTCATAGCCCCCCTGAAGTGCAGCAAGGTGTTGTCAAGCCACTTGCTAGCTCTGAAGTGGGGCTGACCCATGAGAGGGATGTTGGTGGCAGACAAGGAAGTGGGGGCTCTTCTCCAAGCCCTCACACGACCATGCCACTGCAACTCCCTCGATCAGTGCCCCACCAGAGTCCACACCCAACTGAGATGGGCGTCTCAGCCCCTGCACAGCCGCAGGAGCAGCAGGCTGATGCCAAGCCCTCAAGCTCGCAACCCCAGAGGACACCCACCAAAGGTGTTGAGACAGGAGCAACAAGAAAGTGAGCAAGGGACCACCACATCTGCTAAAGCCACAGGGGAAGCACCACATAGGAGCACGCGTAAGAGGAAGATAATGCACAGGTAGTCACTTGGGTGTTGTGATGTATTGTTTTTCGATCAGCCATCCTGGTCATGGTATCAAACAGATTTGATGGCAAACTGTTGAAGTTGTGGTCTGTGTTATTTCACAAATGGGACTTCCACATTGAGGGCTTAGGGCGACTTGCAATTGTCAGTATGGTGGTCAGAGTGATAGGAATCTGCAGGTTCTCGTCCATTGTCGATGGTCTGGTAAGAAGATGCGAGGCAAATATGTTTGATTGTGCAGGCTAAACAAATCTGGCCAACATGAGTGCGTCCCTTGCATCCTGGCCAGCAATGAGGTCGCGCGCTGGCGCCTTCAGGTGGATGAGCAGCAGCTTGGCGCTCCTGTTGTTGCTCCTACTGTTGGTGCTGCTGTTGCTCATGGGTCTGCTGCTGCCGCGGCTGGTCTTCGTCTGAATGTGATGTCCAGGAGGAAAGGAAATAAATGTTCGCCATACTTCTGGTATGTGCCTCAGTTGAGGAAGCGCTCAGTCAAGGTGGGGAGAGGGGTTTCCTAGCAGGTCACACTGGAGATGGGTGTCCGGCTCCAAACTTCCACAACAATGAGTATGCCTGCTAAAAGCACCCCCAGACCCGAGACAACAAAGTTCTGCCACCTGCAAATGATCATTGGTGAAAACTCCTTTTTAATGGTGGAGCTGCAGCTGTTAGTAAGCAATCCAATGCAAAGGTGAGGCCGCCAGGATTACCTGGCATGTTCCAGAGGAGGCGTGTAGGAAATGTCTAAAAATCAGAAAGGCCTCTCAAAATGGGATTATAGAGGCAATTAAGTGGTTAAGGGCCTATCCCGCCTCTTGGAGGCGGGATGGAAACGGGGTCTGAAAACTCGAATGTGGGAAAATTGCTCGGAGGCGGGATCGGGCCCAGCTGCCATTTTTTGCGATTTTGATAACTCACACCTCCAAACCTGCCTCCTCGGGCCTGGCAAAATCAAGCCTTTTTCACATTGGTCAGTTTCATCTTTAAACTCCGATGACTTCAGCTTTCTACATTCAGGTTAACCAGCAACTCCCTGCAGTTACACTTTTGGACAGCAGTCAACAACAAAACGCCCTCTTCCAGCAGCATTTATGAAAAAGCTAAAATCAGCTGTGAGCCCCATGGGCTCGATTTTAAAATCCCGAGGCGGGTTGGAGTCGGGTTGCGTGGTGGGCGGGTTTGGGAGCCGCTTCTGGCGGGAACAGCTGCAGAGTTGCGATTTTTATTAAAGAACCTTGTCAATTTCATGGAGGCGTGCTGGCTGGTCCAATGAGTGGGATCGGGTCGGCTGGCCGCCTCTGATGATGTCACAATAGCAGCTGCTTTTAAAGCTGCCTTCGAGCCGGAGCCTTTCCATTGTGGTTTCCTGGACTTGATTTAAACGCTCTGACTTCTTCCCGAGGCAAGGCAGCTCCTCGTTTTAATGAGGAGTCCCTCCAAGTTCTTGTGGATGCTGTCAGAGGGCGCAGGGAGATTCTCTTCCCTCCTGATGGCCGGAGGAAGCCTCCTCAGCAGACCAAGGCAGCCTGGCTCGCATTGCTCAGGAGGTCAGCACAAGGTCCATTTATGCATGCTCATGAATCCAGTGCTGCAAAAGGGTTAATGATCTTGTGAGAACATCAAAAGTGAGTATCTCATCTCACTTGCCTTCACTCTGCATCCCTTCTCTTCTCATCACCTGCACTTTGCTTTGGAAGCCTCCTCCTTCACATCCCACCTTACTCTTACTACCCTTGCACCCTTTCCAATCCATCTCTGTCTCTGCACTGAATCACTTCAGCATCCTGCCTATGCACCCCTTAGACTCGCTCTCACTGTCATGCAGTGACAACAACCAACAATGCACAGGGAGCTAGCTTCCTCTTGGCACCTTACACTATCTTCGTCTCCCTCAAATCTTCTATGGTAGGGATTATTCACACTCACTCCATCACTGTGGCTGAAACACCGCTTGTGTCCCTCCTTGCAGGAAAAGATAGCCCACAATAAGAGGGAGAGAGCAATGACTGGAGGAGGAACAACAGCTTCCCTTGCAACACTGACAAGTGCTGAGGAGGCAGCAAATGAGATTGTTGGAGGTGGCGAGGACCTGGAAGTGGGCGATGGAGAGATGGGCACACTAGAGGAAGCTAGTGACATAATAGAGTTTCATCCCTTTCAGAGAGCAATGACATATGATGTTAATAGAGAATCACTTTCTATCATCTGCTCAAAGGGATGTGCCTGCTACATCAATATCCGATGTCTAATTCAAGCCTTTACTCTCACACAGGACCATCGAGCGCCCCCCTCTCCACGATCCAGGACGAAGACCTAGACATCTCCTTAGAGGAACCTGAAGCCTCTGAGGGAGCAGCGTCACCAGTACTCAGCACACCCAGCACCAGCGCAGCAACACACACCTCGGTGGGGCCATCGCGAGTTAGAGTAGTGTTGCCACCTGGACTATCACAGCGCACAGCTGAGCATCAGCAGATGGTGGAGACAGCGACAGCAGTGGCGAGTCCTCCTCGGAGGTCGCGGGACTCTCCTAGCTCTGCTGAGCTGCATGCAGACGCTGTGCCTATGGGGTCATCCAGAAAAAGAGCAGTTCGTAAAATACAGGAACAAGTGAAGGCGTCTCTGGAAGGGTTTGCCTCCAGGGTTAGTGCGAGTGTGGAGAGAATGGAGGAGTCCATCTGTAACATCAGCACTGCCGTGGTAGAAGCAATGGGGCATGAATGCACCACCATGGATAGGATGGCAACCTCCGTGGAAAGGATGGCTACGGCCATGGGGGAAATAAGTCATCAGAGTCAGGAAAACATTGACTGTTCAGAATAGAATGACATCTCTGGAGGAGCAATGGGCAGCTACGAAATAGAGAGACCAGAGCTTCATGGATGTCCTTTTGAGGAGGACTGCCAGTGCAGATATGGGTCCTCATGGGGCCCCCTGAAGTGCAGCAAGGTGCTCTTCTGCCACTTGCCAGCAGTGAGGTGTGGCTAAATCATGAGAGGGATGTTGTTGGCAGGACAGAAAGAAGTGTGGGCTCCTCTCAAAACGTTCACACGACCATGTCACTACGGAGCCCTCGGTCAGAGACCCACTTCGCAGAGACAAGAGAGATGGTCGTTTCAGCCCCTGCACAGCCGCAGGAAGAGCAGACTGTTGAAGAGCCCTCGCAGGCTCCCAAACCCAGAGGACGCCCACCAAAGGCGTCTAAGCAGGCACAGCATCCTAGTCAGCAAGGTGCCTCCACATCTGCTGAAGCCACAGGGGAAACACCATGTAGAAGCATGCGTAAGAGAAAAATTAGGCACCTATAGTCACAAGGGGACTCACTTGGGTGATGTTTCTTTTTTTTCCTGACTGTTATTGGTATATTTTGTCATGTGTCAAAGATAAATTATGATTGTGTGGCCTATGTGTTCTGGGAAACGGCAAAAGTGCATTGAGGGCTCAGGGCGGCTTACATTTGTAATGCTGATGGTAAGTGATAGGAAATAAGAGGGTCTAGCAGAGATGGAGCATGACATTGGACAAGTGTCGCCTGCAATTACAGAGCCATATGGTGGCCACCTATGGTCGAAGGGTAAGCTTATGGTAGTGTGGCATGGCAGTGTGCATACCCTGGTTAACGGGCAGCAGTGAACTGGAGGGATACTGCATTGGTCAAAACATGGCACATAAGGCGCCCCTCGTCCTCATCTTCCCAGGAAGATATGCGATGAGCCACGCGGCTGGTACTCTCCCGATTATGAGGACCAGGATGAGGAGGCATAAATGTTTCCCACCCCCTTGCTATAGATTTCATTTGAGGTAACAATCTTGCAAGCGCAGTTGAAATAATTCCATTCATGACACACTGCAAATGGGTGTCAGCTTGAACAGTCACAAGGTCAGTAGATGTGCAAAATATGTTATACCATACCTACAACAGCAAAGTTGTTGCATTTGAATGTCAGCCATGTTTCAGGGGCGCTTTTAAATTGCTCCACTAATGCATACAAATCATGTCCTCCAGCAAATCATCTCCTTAAACCTGGCCTGTTTCTGACTAGTCAAGAAACAGGAGCCAGAAGCAGGAAAATGGGAAACCACTATGAAAATAGGATTAGCAAGGCAGTTAAACAGGCTGTTAACTGCCTTAACTACCTGTCCCACCGGGTGGAGACGGGTCAGTTTGGGAGCAGCAAAACAGACTCAGGAAAATCGGGTGGGGGCGGGATGGGTGTCTGAAGCCATTTTTCCCCAATTTTCCCAACAGACCCGCCTCCTCAGGGCTATTAAAATCGAGCCCCATGTTTCTGTGTATCTCATTAACAAAGGGATGCTCTTCAGAGATCAGTGGAACAGTTGTAAGGGGAGGCATACTAGACGGCGTTGGCAGGAGATGGGGAGGTTGCCAAATCATCACAAAAGCAATCTCCAAATTTGAAAATGGTAGCATGAATTAAGATATTAACCATCACTAGTAAATGTTAAATTAGGATTAGTACATGCATAAAACAACTTTTAGAAAGGAATGCTCTATTTTAAGACCTTGTTCTTTATCCCTTTTAGATTTATGCTTGGGCTTGAGGAGAACCGTTCTCAAGTGGTGGCCTGCAACCCCAAAGCACCACTCTTCCCCTTTTTACTATACCTGTGTGCTTCCAGTCTCCACTGGAAGGCCAATACAAAGAGGCGCTTGCTTTAAATGCTGCGGAGGATCTCGATTCTTGAGACACCATGAAAGGCTGGCAGCGCGAAAGTGTAGAATTCACCTGGTTTACATTTTATTTTGCCCTTGGCAGCAAGATCATTATAAATGTCTTCCAATTTCCTTCCCAGTGTACTTCAGTCTATTTTTTTTTTCTTCAAGTTGAGGTGAAACAGCATGGCCTTGGGTCATTTCTTACTTAAAATCTCAGATATAAATACGCAAACACAGCCCAGTGATAACCAGATGGATGATATATTCAGCACACATTCTTCTGGTTGCTCAGGGATCTTGTGCAATAGGTGGCACTGATAAGAGGTCCACCTAGTAGTTTGATTTTAAATTCTCAACAAAAGCAAGCAATTTCCAATTTCACCACAGCACTTTGAAAATACATTTTCTTCTTCAATGACAATTAATCCATGAAGATTTTGTCAACAAATCAGAAGGATAACACTCAGCAACAGCTTATTCAAACTGACATACTTTGATCCAATAATTCTCAACAAGGGAGACAAGCCGTTATATTTCTACACAGAACATCACCTCAAACATTTAAATATATGCATCCGGTGCCCACTGTACATGTGCAATCCAACTGACTTCTTTCTATGAAAAGAAAATGACACGTCCCCACAAATCAGCAGTTTTGTAAAGCACAGATTCACTGTTCCTAATAGTACTAACAGTGTGCAGTGATACAGATCAGTCAATCAAATCAGAGCATGTATCAGAAATTAAAATGGGTCAATAGCATTTCCTAACCAAACTGAATTAAGGCCGGGACCAACTTTGCACATTACAAATGGATGAGGTCAATTAATGGAATGCAAGTGCAGGTAGATAAAGCCAAGAAAAAGGCAAATAGCATTTTGCGGTTGAAAACAGGGGCATAGACTACAACAGCAAAGAGATGAATTGGTGCAATCCAATGGTCGGGCCACAAAAGGTATTTTGTATAAAGTTTCAGGCACCCCATTTTAAAAAGGATGTCAAAGCCATGAGCATTCAGCACAGATTCAACCAGAGATGAGAAAATATAGTGTGAGAAGCTATAATTATGAAGACACACCCCGAGATACTGGGACTATTTCCACTGAACCCACAGAAGACCAAGAGGATATTTAAGAGGTTTGTAAAATGATGTAGGATTTTGAGGGTGAACAGGGATTGCGATTGAGGAGTCAGTGACAAGCGGTCGTCAATTTAAATTTGTCACTAAGACAGTGAGGAGGTTAGGAAATATTTCTTTCAGGAGCAAGTTGTTGAGGCATGGAATGTTTTGCCACAGGAACTCGTTGAGGCAAAAGCCTTGCAGCTTTTAAGAGAAAATTGGATCAACATTTGAAGCAGAGGGAGATACAGGGCTATGAGAGACCAAGGTAGTGAGATTAGTTTTCGATTGCTCCAGCAAAGAGTCAGCAGAGACACATTGGGCCGAATGGCCTCCTTCTGTGTTGTAAACCTCTTTGGTTTTAAAGAATCAATTTTTAACGGTACAGTTGTAATAAATGCAGGATGTGCTAGCTGCAGTATGTTTTACTGTATTCAATTAACATGCATTTCAAACCCATAGTGCATGCACTTGTCACAGGTCTATAAATCCAAGTGCAATACAGAAACATAGAAGATAGGAGCAGGAGTAGGCCATTCGGCCCCTCGAGCCTGCTCCGCCATTCAATGAGACCATGGCTGATCATGCAAATTCAGTACCCTGTCCCTGCTTTCTCCCCATATCCCTTGATCCCTTTAGCCTTAAGAAATATATCTAACTCCTTCTTGAATATATTTAATGAATTGGCCTCAACTGCCTTCTGCGGTAGAGAATTCCACAGGTTCACCACTCTCTGGGTGAAGAAATTCCTCCTCATCTCAGTCCTAAATGGCTTACCCCTTATCTTTAGACTGTGACCCCTGGTTCTGGACTCCCTCGCCATCGGGAACATCCTTTCTGCATCTAGTCTGTCTAGTCCTGTTAGAATTTTATAAGTTTCAATGAGATCCCCTCTCATTCTTCTAAACTCCAGTGAATATAAGCCCAATCGACCCAATCTCTCCTCATACGTCATTCCTGCCATCCCAGGTATCAGTCTGGTGAATCTTCCCTGCACTCCGTCCATGGCAAGATCATCCTTCCTCAGATAAGGCAACCAAAACTGCACACAATACTCAAGGTGCGGTCTCACCAAGACCCTGTACAACTGCAGCAAGACATCCTTGCTCCTGTACTCGAATCCTCTCGCTACGAAGGCCAACATGCCATTTGCCTTCTTAACCGCCTGCTGCACCTGCATGCTTACCTTCAGCGACTGGTGCACAAGGACACCCAGATCTCGTTGCACTTCCCCTTATCTATTGCCGTTTAGATAATAATCTGCCTTCCTGTTTTTGCCACCAAAGTGGCTAACCTCGTATTTATCCACGTTATATTGCATCTGCCATGCTTCTGCCCAATCACCCAACTTGTCCAAATCATCCTGGAGTTTCTCGGCATCCTCCTCACAGCACACACGCCCACCCAGCTTTGTGTCGTCTGCAAACTTGGAGGTATTACATCTAGTTCCCTCGTCTAGATCATTAATATATATTGTGAATAGCTGGGGTCCTAGCACCGATCCCTGCGGTACCCCACTAGTCACTGCCTGCCACTCGGTTGCAATATATTTCATTGCACGAAGAGAAATGCAGAAATTCACAATATTTAACTATTTAGAATGTGTGTCACAATGGCGTTGAGGCCTTCGGATCTAGTGGTGTTCCTTTGTTGAAATATCAGTCTGTGTAAGGACACTCAGCTTTCACACTGGTAGCAGCATTTTTACTTTAAACAACTGCTAAATATTGACAAGAGATGCAAAAATGAAGAATAAATGGATTCTTAAAAGTGATCAGAGGCAGGCAATGTCATCAACTTGAAGGGTAAATATGCAGCAGGAATAACATGTCATAACGGATATAAATTATAGATATTTGATGGAGGAAAACAGCAACTAGGAACAAGCACATGGTGAAATTAATACAGAATGTCATTTAAGTCAAAAAGAATTACCATTGTAATCACTGCAGTTCCTACAATTACTGGGAACTAGTAACAAATGACGATAGGCTTCCTCAGCTGTAGATTTGTGACACTGACTTGGGTTAAACAACAACAGCAACTTGCATTTATATAGCACCTGCAACGTAGTAAAACATCCCAAGGTGCTTCTCAGGAGCGTTATCAGACAAAATTTGACAACGAGCCACAGAGATATTAGGGCAGAAGGCTAAAAGCTTGGTCAAAGAGGTGGGTTTTAAGGAGCATCTTAAAAGGAGGAAAGAGAGGTGGAGAGGTTTAGGCAAGGAATTCCAAAGCTTTGGGCCTGGGCAGCTGAAAGCACGGCCGCCAATGGTTGAGCGATTAAAATCAGGGATGCCCAAGAAGCCAGAATTGGAAGAGCGCAGATATCTCAGAGTTGTAGGGCTGGAGGAGATTACAGAGATAGGGAGGGGCGAGGCCAGGGAGGGATTTGAAAACAAGGATGAGAATTTTAAAATTGAACCGGAAGCCAATGCAGGACAGCAAGCACAGGGGTGATGGGTGAACAGGACTTGGTGCGAGTTAGGACACAAGGGGCCAAAATTTGCCGGAACAGCGTGATGAGCAGCATACGCCATTAACTTGCCCTCTCTGTTCATCTCGCACTATACTTACGGCAAAATATGTTGGGAAGTCAATCCGGCTGTGGTGCAGCGAGCTTAATGACAAATCAGGGATCTCATTCATGGCGCAGCCAATAGCTTACCCCACAGACCACCCACATGGCATAATAAAAACCCGAGAACCTGATGCCATAACTCAGCTTGAGGCTTGGCACTGGGCGGTAAGCAAGTTGCATTTTCTGAAATTAGCTTAATTCCATTTTTAAAAATTGGTTTTAGTTTAAAAGCAAGCAGTAATTTCCAGTGTCTGCACGTCCCTTCTTCCCCACAGAGGCAAGAAAAGGTAAACCAACATTTGCAGAACTTTGAGCACACAGACCTGTGTGCCTTGTTGGAGGAGGTCGAGATTCAGCGAGATCAGCTGTTGGGTATTCCAAGGTAGAGGGCTCCCCGCAAGGTGGCATGGAGAGGGGTGGCGAGGTCGTTGAGCGTCACATCGGTCATCCCACGGATTTGCAACTAGTGGCGCAAGTACAATGACGTGACCAGGACAGTCAACGTAAGCATTCTGTGGGCTTTTATTCAGAACTCTCAATTTTATTATCAGTTAAGAAAAAAATGATTTTTTTTTTAAAGTTAAAGGCAAACAATTTTTGAAGAAAGGCTCGAGCTGGAAAGGAGTTTTACTTCTCATTCAGTGTTTGTGGCGTGGGGGAAGAGACAGGTAGGTGCTTTGATGATAAGATGTTCGTTTACTCAAGGCACAACCCAATGATGACTAAGTCATAAAAGTCTGTTGTCATGGGACACAGCCATTTGAGAGTGGGCAGCTGATGAATTTGGCTGCTTTATGTCTCTGCTGAATAAAACATTGCAATGCCTGCAAAGTGGGTGCGGGCTACAGGGGTCCCCACTGCAAAGGAGGATGATGCAGGAACATCGCAGGTATCTGCAGCGGGCTGGAATCAACTGGGCAGTAGCTGGATAACCACTAAGGAGATTATGCAGAGAGCTCATGATATTGCCGAGGCATCCACAGCTGCCCAACGTGTGTCCGCCCCTCCCCTGGTGACAGTCGTGATTCTGAGGAACTTGCTGTGGATGATCAGGATGCCAGTGCTTCACACGGCCGTGTCCTTCTACCCCTGGGCTACATAAGACTTGCAGGATCCGGCTGCGGAGGACGGCCCTCCACTGATGGAGCCAGCAGCAGCTGCCGGTCTCTCATGTCCCCTTGGAGCAGCACTGAGAACCACCCACTTCCCAACTCCCTGATCCCGACCTACATGTTGAACTTGGAGGTCGTTAATGAGGCACAAGGGGAGACGCACAGATGCACGAGGGAGTAGAGTGCCTCCCCCTGCATGCAGAGTCAGCCTCCTCCTGCTCATTTTCACCTTCAGCAGTCCCTCAGTCACAGACTGCAGAATTGCTTGTAAATAGTTTGAAATTTAAAATTATTGCTGTTGTTGTTTATAAGGCGTTATGGCAATTCTGCCAAAAAATCATTTCATGCTATTTAACAATTTTCTATTCAAAGTATTCACCACTTTATCAGGGGCCTACTGTAGTACACCTCAAGCCATGACCCGTCCAGGCACCCAAAGCGGGTTTTGTGTTCACCACATGCAGGGTCACATGTGCGTGATTGTACCTTTCCTGTGCTGAATTGTTGGTGATGTGGGATGGTGTCATCAGCCACTGCATCACTGGGTAAGCCTGGTCCCCGCCAGGGTCCATCCACCCGCTTGTCTCTCCCCTGCTGAATAAGTCATGGATGGTGGAGTGGCAAAGGACAAAGGAGTCAAGAAAGAGGCGGGGGTGGCCTGGAAGTAATTGCCTTCAGACAGGAATAGGACACGGGATGGCAAAACTGGCAAGAAAAGACTGCCAAAACTGAAGAGAATCGGTGGAGCGGCGCAAATGTCCCAGCAAATTATGGCGCAACACGACAAATGGTATAACTCACTTAATCTTGTTATTTCCTTGAACTTTTGCATTTCAATAAAAGCTCAAATCACGAATAAATTTCCAGCAAATTCTGGCCCATGGGCTGGATTTTGCCAATGGGGAGCTTTTGAAGGTGGGACTCCCACTTGTCGGGTTTTAATCCCGCCTCCATCGACTTCTGGCCAACCCACGCTATTTTCCCTTGATTGACCTTGTTAAGCCCGCCCAGCGGGCCAATTAAGGGGAAGCCAGTTACAGATAACGTCAGCGTATGATGTTTCATCTGTCAAAAATCTTTGAAGCTGTCAAACACTGACATTCTCTGTAGTTTGAGGAGTTCTTAAATTCAAATCTCATCAAACCTCTTTCTTTAGCAGAAATTAGATCGTTGTTGCATTGGAGAATGCAGCAGCCATCTGTCAACTCTGCCGCGGAGGTGCGAGACTCTCCGCATCCCCAACGATTGAAGCCTGCAGGAAGAAACAAAGGTAACGCTTTCCACTTACCTCACATACTCACTTCTCCACACTTGCACCCATCACTTACCTTCACAGCACACTTTTGCACCCCTCCGACCCCCGCAGACCCACTGCTCGCCTCAGTGACCCTGGCGGGGTTCTCAACCTTCGGGAAGCCCGCACTTATGTGCGTAAAATGGGGATAATCCTCTTATCTGCCTGTTAACTACCTGTTAACAGGCAGTTAAGTGGCTGTAATCCCCTTCCCGCCTCCAGGAGACGGGACCAGGTGTGGGTCGGCTACCCGCCTCCTGGGAATATGTCAGAGGCGGGTTGGGGGCGGGATGGGCACCCGCCCCCAGGTTCTGCCATTTTCCCGGCAATGCCGCCTCCCCAGAGCTGGCAAGATTGCGCCCTATGTTACGATTCAATTGTAATAAACCAACTAGTGCCAATGTATCTGACTTTAATTTAACATGCATAAGAGTTAAGTATCAGCTTTTAAACAAAAGAGACACGTGCACATTTTCTTCCTGTTCACAAATTGGTGTGACCTGCATATTAATTGCATTTGGCAAACAGCGAGTTTTACTGTGAGTGCAAAGTGTGCTGATAACTGACTAGTCACCAATTACCTTGAAGAAATTGCAACAATGCAAGGTAGTTTGAAGAAAGTTAGTTAAAGTATCTTGAGAACATGAACTACGAAAACCCATTATTCTCTACCAGCTTGTGTTTATGCTATAGAAATTTATTTTTGGCAGCTCATGCTAAAATATAAATATAATAATTGCCTTCATTAAATCTAGTGGTGGTTTGGAGGATTCAAACCTCGACAGAAATCCTCTTAAGATTGCATCCGAATACAGAAAATGCATTTTTAATTTTCCGAACTGAGGATAGGAAAGCAGCTCAAGTGCTCCCTCTACATGTCTCGTAGTTCTTTCCAAAACTGGATGTATTTTCACCAGCAATATTTCCACCTCAAACACACACAATGACGAGAGAGGATTATCTATTCAAACAGTTACAAATCTATTGAAAATTGCTCGAGTTGCTAACCAGCAACCTTGAAAAACATAAAATGGCAGGCAATATTGGCTCAGCTCAGCTCTAATCTTGAATACCAAGGGATAACATTCCCCGCCTCCACCACCCCCCCACCCCCGCCAGCAGCCCACAATAAAAGCAGGAAAACTGAAAATCAAACTCGCCCAAGTCACACCATTGGATTTGGCCCAATATCAAACCTTGGACAATCTCATTGGCCCGGATTTTACAGGGCCTATGCGCATGTACGCGGCTGTAAGTGTCCTGCAAGTTCCAGATTTGTGCGCGCACTGCGCTGCACGAAAACCCAGAACTTGGCAATGTCACGTTTCAGCTTGACAGATCGCACGAATGCACAGGAAATGGACATTCGTTGGAGCAGGGTTGGGCTATTTGCCCAACGAATGCCCACAAAACTCTTAGGCCTGGCAAAAGCAGGCTCAGGGCCTTCTTTTACCTGCGTAAGGGTTTAAATAAATATTAAAATAAATTTTTAAAATCATTTAAACATTCTAAAGCCGTTAAAATTAATTTAGCTTATTTTTGGCCTCTTTAAAAATGTTTAAATTTATTTTCTTAAAAATTACATTTTTGTTTTAAATGTTTAATTAAATTGTATTTTAATTAATTTTAAACGTGATGATTTATTTTTAGTTAGATTGCGTGAAAAAGTATTTTTTAATGTCATTCCTATTATGCCTATTGGAATTCCGTATGTAACTGGAACCCTCGTAAGCATAACAAGAATCCCCCTTTTTGATTGAAACAGAAAATGCTGGAGAAACTCAGCAGGTCAGGCAGCATCTGTGAAGAGAGAGACAGAGTTAACGTTTCAGTTCGATGACCTTTCGTCAGAACCTTTTTGATTGGTTGGGGTCGGCTCACGTGATCCCAGGGAAGCTCGAGAACCGCCTGCGCCCCTGGGATATGTGGCCATTTACGCAGGCGTACGTCTGCAGGCCCAGGACCGCAAGAGTCTGAAGATACGGAGGCACCGGGAAGGTGCGTACTTTTCGTGCGGATCGGAGGCATTCGCCCACGAGTAGCCTCCGACCGCAATTTCGGGTCCATTATGTTCATCTACTAAATGAGTTTTGTATCCAAATGTTTCTCAAATTATTACTGACAAAAATATATATATAAATTTTCAAAGGCACAAAAGAGGTCCAAGTAGTGGATCCATCATTGAACCGCCAAGGAAAGTCATATAGGAACTGTAATCTTCCAGGTGTCGTGAAATTCCGCAATAATTTGAGAAGGGGGCAAATTTTTCCTTGGCCATTTCAGCAGTTTTACCTACGTGCGATAGATATTATAGATCTCTAATTGAAGCAGGATGTTCAATCCTTCAGCAGGCAGAACTAAAGGTGACGGTAGTCAATGTTTGTAAAGCAAGAAATCGTAAGGTTGCCTGATAGTATAGGTGCAATGCGTTTTTGGAGAACAAGACAGATTCTAGGCTGGTATCGAGAATCAAACTTTCCAGATATCTTTCTTGAACCTCTGCGCAAGTGGATCCTCTGCATTGTCCAGCAGTCCTGATAATAAGCAACATCTCAAATCCACAGACCAAATATATCGGCTCTATCATTGACCTCGGAAAACTTAATTTTGCCCATACTAGTTGGGAAGAAAATTTATCACAAACTTTTCTATTTATTTGTTAAATATACATAAATCTTGAAAGAGACAAGATCAGTGACATACAGAACATTAGAATTTGCAAATAAATATTACTGAGGAGCTTACATTTTGCAACAATGCTCCTTAAGTAACTGCGGAGTCATTGAGGCAAGTCTTTCTAAATGCGATCCTTTTCTGTTTTTGTCGACCGAGGAAATGTCCTCAATTAAATCTAGCAGTATATAATCTCTGGCAACACCTAAACACAGACTCTTGCAGATAAGAGGTACTCAGAACAACAATGACAATCTCGAGAACAAAAAGGGGTTAACCAACTGCTGAGTACAAACCATTACAGAGAGGAGTTAAAGAATAAAAAAACCTGCAAATCCTGAAAAATGGAGATGCTGTAAATGCAACGCATATTAGGGGGGGGGGGGGGGGGGGATAAGAGAAAAATGATAATGATTCAGGTAGAGATCCTTCATCAGAATCAAGACAACATTGTTCATAGAAACATAGAAGATAGGAGCAGGAGTAGGCCATTCAGCCCTTCGAGCCTGCTCCAACATTTAATGAGATCATGGCTGATCATCCAAATTCAGTACCCTGTCCCTGCCTTCTCCCCATATCCCTTGATCCCTTTAGCCTTAAGAAATATATCTAACTCCTCCTTGAATATATTTAATGAATTGGCCTCCACTGCCTTCTGTGGTAGAGAATTCCACAGGTTCACCACTCTCTGGGTGAAGAAATTCCTCCTCATTTCAGTCCTAAATGGCTTACCCCTTATCCTTAGACTATGACCCCTGGTTCTGGACTCCCCGACCATCATAAACATCCTTCCTGCATCTAGTCTGTCCAGGCCTGACAGAATTTTATAGGTTTCGATGAGATCCCCTCTCAATCTTCTAAACTCGTGAGTATAAGCCCAATCGACACAATCTCTCATACGTCATTCCTGCCATCCCAGGTATCAGCCTGGTGAATCTTCGCTGCACTCCTTCCATGGCAAGAACGTCCTTCCTCAGATAAGGCGACCAAAACTGCACACAATACTCAAGGTGTGGTCTCACCAAGGCCCTGTACAACTGCAGCAAGACATCCTTGTTCCTGTACTCGAACCCTCTCGCTACTAAGGCCAACATACCATTTGCCTTCTTAACCGCCTGCTGCACCTGCATGCTTACCTTCAGCGACTGGTGCACAAGAACACCCAGGTCTCTTTGCACTTCCCCTTCTCCCAATCTATTGCCATTCAAATAATAATCTGCCTTCCTGTTTTTGCCACCAAAGTGGATAACCTCACATTTATCCACATTATAGTGCATTTGCCATGTTTCTGCCCAAACACCCAACCTGTCCAAATCGTACTGGAGTTTCACGACATCCTCCTCACAGCATACCCTCCCACCCAGCTTTGTGTCGTCTGCAAATTTGGAGATATTACATCCAATTCCCTCGTCCAGATCATTAATATATATTGTGAACAGCTGGGGTCCTAGGACCGATCCTTGCGGTACCCCACTAGTCACTGCCTGCCACTCGGAAAACGACCCGTTTATTCCAACTCTTTGCTTTCTGTCCGCCAACCAGTTCTCTATCCAAGTCAATACCTTGCCCCCAATCCCATGTGCCTTAATTTTGCACGCTAATCTCTTATGCGGGACCTTATCGAAAGCCTTCTGAAAGTCCAAATACACCACATCCACTGGTTCTCCCTTATCTATTTTACCAGTTACATCCTCAAAAAATTCCAGTAGATTAGTCAAGCATGATTTACATTTTGTAAATCCATGTCGACTTTGTCCGATCCTGTCACTGCTTACCAAGTGCTCTGCTATTACATCTTTTAATTCCCCGCTTTTTCCTCTACCACCTTTTTTGAATAGTGGGGTAACATTAGCTACCCTCCAATCCATGGGTACTGTTCCAGTGTCTGTCGAGTTCTGGAAGATGACCAGCAATGCATCTACTATTTCTAGGGCCACTTCCTTAAGTACCCTGGGATGTAGATTATCAGGCCCTGGGGATTTATCGGCCTTCAGTCCCATCAATTTTCCGAACACCATTTCCCTACAAAATACTGATTTCTTTCAGTTCCACCCTTTCATCAGACCCTATGTTCCCCGGCATCTCTGGGAGGTTATTTGTGTCCTCCTTTGTGAAGACAGAACCAAAGTATGAATTTAATTGGTCTGCCATTTCTTTGTTCCCCATTATAAAGTCCCGTGATTCTGACTGCAAGGGACCTACGCTTGACTTCACCAATCTTTTTCTCTTCACATATCTATAAAAGCTTTTACAGTCAGTTTTTATGTTCCCTGCAAGCTTACTCTCATATTCTATTTTCCCTTTCTTAATTAATCCCTTTGTCCTCCCTTGTTGAATCCTAAACTGCTCCCAATCCTCAGGATTATTGCTTTTTCTGGCCAATTTACAGGTCGTCTCCTTGGATCTTATGCTATCCCTAATTTCCCTCGTTAGCCACGGTTGAGTCACCTTTTCTGTTTTATTTTTATGCCAAACTGGGATGAACAAATTCTGTAGTTCATCCATTCGGTCTTTGAATGTTTGCCATTGCCTATCCACCGTCAACCCTTTGAGTGCCATTCCCCAATCAATCCTCCCCAACTTGCTCCTCAGACCATCGTAGTTTCCTTTATTTAAATTGAGGACCCTAGTCTCCGAGTCAACTACTTCATTCTCCATCTTAATGAAGAATTCAATCATATTATGATCGCTCCGACCCAAGGGGTCTCGTACAACAAGATTGCTAATTAATCCTTTCTCGTTCACCGTGTTAGTTCAAACAGTTTAGTGATAGTACTGGAACTCGGCATCCCTGCAAGTCAGAAATTGTGGCCCCAATTCAAGCACTGGCTAAAGCAGGTTTCAACAGGCCCAAAACGCTTCTCACAAAAACCAATTGTGAAAAAACGGAATTTACATATTTGGTACGCAGAGGTTACAAGATCAGAAATATAAGAGTTGTAGCTACAAAATAACAACTTGTATTTATATAGCACCTATAACATAATAAAACATCCCAAGGCGCTTCACAGGAGTGTAATCAAACAAAGTTTGACACCAAGCCACATAAGGCGATCAGGGCAGGTGACCAAGCTTGGTGAAAGCAGCAAGTTTTGATGAGCATCTTAAAGGAGGAAAAAGAGGTAGAGAGGCACAGAGGTTTAAAGAGGGTATTCCAGAGCTTAGGGCTTCGGCAGCTGAAGGCAAAGCCGCCAATGGTGCAGTAATTAAAATCGGGGATACGCAAGTGGCCAGAATTGGAAAAGCGCAGATATCTCGGAGGGTTGTGGGGCCGGAGGAGGTTACAGAGATAGGGAGGGGCAAGGCCATGGAGGAATTTGAAAACAAGGATGAGAATTTTGAAGATTGAGGCATGCTCAACCGGGAGCCAACATAGGTCAGCGAGCACAGGGGTGATGGGCGAACAGGACTTGGTGCAAGTTAGGATACAGGCAGCAGTTTTGGATGAGCTTGAGTTTATGGAGGGTGGAGTGCCAGGAGTGCATTGGAATAGTCAAGTCTAGATAGAGGTAGCCAAGGCATGTTTTCATCAGCAAATGAGCTGAGGCAGGGGCGGAGTCAGGCAGTGTTACAGAAGTGGAAGTAGGCGGTCTTCTTGATGGCACAGATATGTGGTCGGAAGCCCAGCTCGGGGTCAAATACGACACCAAGGCTGCGAACAGTCTGTTTCAGCCTCAGACTGTTGGTAGGGAGAGGGATGGAGACAGTGGTTAGGGAACGGAGTTTGTGGCAGGGACCGAAGGCAATGGCTTCGGTCTTCCCAATATTTAGTTGGAGGAAATCTCTGCAGAAAACAAAGTGACATTTCACTGAGGAGTGTTTCCTGGTAGAGAGCTACAGCAGCACAGAACTAAGGGGAGACTCCAGGCCAAAACTGCTACAAAATAAAAGTAGCACTGGGTGATTATTTCTTCTGAAATTATTGCAAATAAAAGCTCCTAAAATGGATACTGTGCTACAATTTCCCTTCTGGATTACAGGCCTACTCTGAGCTATGTAGAAGATAGATGAATTAGAAAAAAAGTACAATTTTCCAAGAGTTAAAATGTTCCAGTTACATCTGCTAAGTAGTTGTAGCTATTATATTTTACAAAGATATCTGATCAGCTGTTAGTGCTCAGTACATCTAAGAGAGAATGCCAGTTTCGCCTGACCTGTAAAGACAAGTTGGAGGACAGAATACATCATTTGATTTCATGCCCTACACTTGACAGGCCAAGAAATATATGGTTCGTTCCTATTTTTAGACCCCTACTGGTGGAGCTTCATTGCAATTAGTCAGAGATCTTACGATCTCAGGAAAAAACAGGTTTTTATTGCCACACTTGCTAACCTGGCAGAAAATCTAGGCTGTAATAGCAAAACCAGATAGATATACAAATATATTTCCAGCTGACCTTTCTAGTTTCTAAACACGAGGAACAAATAAATAGCTGATTAAAGTATTTTTGAAGGATACAAATATAAACAACCAATGCCAAGAGCAGAAGAGCTCTGAATTTCTAAATTCCATTATGTTATGACTGTATCTGTTAAAGTGACTTAAATTGAAGAGCGCAGTGCTGGAGAGGTTCATATCGAAATTACTCAACATGGCTAAGTGAGGGTCATCTCAGTTTCATGTGACAATACAAGGTCACCTTTTAGGGAACTGCACAAACTAGACCCAAATAAAATGAATTTTGTGCGTCAGCAACTTGCTATCAATGCAAGAGGCAAGGATTCAAGAGGTACTGTAAACCACAGGTGCCCTGGTAGACCCTGAGGAGATAAGCATAAAAAGACATATTGTACATCACTGTGCAAATTGTAGGCAACACAGCAAGTGGTCGGAATGGCAAATCAGTTAATTTGATTTCCATTCATCTTAACTGATCTGATTTGTGATACTGTGCCCTGCACAGGGGAAGGAGAAATGGTTATATAGTGAGTATAAGAATGTTGCAGCGCTGTATTTGAGATCTCATTAGTTCCTTTCAAACAGTGGTGGGGGGAGGGGAGGGAGGGCAAGGATTTAACTGTTCCGAGTCCCAGGACTGTCTGGCACTTTATTCTGCTTTTAGTCAGACCACGGAGCAGTGCAAGACATTCTATCTGAACTGTATGGTCCAATTTGACTCAGAACGCTACCTCCTCTGGGAAATCATAAGAACATAAAGACATAAGAAATAGTTGCAGGAGTATGCCTGTCGGTCCCTCGAGCCTGCTCTGACATTCAATAAGAGCATAGCTAATCTGCTACCTCAACTTCACTTTCCTGCACAATCTCCATATCCATTGATTCCCTTAATGTCCAAATAACTATTGATCTCCGCCTTGAATATACTCGTGGTGTGGAGCTCACAGAAACCCCACAGTGCAGATAGAGGCCATTTCGGCCCATCGAGCCTGCACCGACACATATCCCACCCGATCCCCGTAACCCCTACACCAACACATATCCCACCCTATCCCTGTAACCCCACGTATTTAATCCCCCTAACACTAAGGGTCAATTTATCATAGCCAATCATCCTAACCCGCACATCTTTGGACTGTGGGAGGAAACCGGAGCACCCGGAGGAAACCCACGCAAACACGGGGAGAATGTGCAAACTCCACACAGTCACCCGGGTCCCTGGTGCTGTGAGGCAACAGTGCTAACCACTATGCCACCGTGCACCTGACGAAGGAGCAGCGCTCCGAAAGCTTGTGATTTCAAATAAACCTGTTGGACTATAACCTGGTGTTGTGTGACTTCTTACATTTGAATATACTCAACGACTGAGCATCCACTGCCCTCAGTATTGCTGGTATACCACAACAAATCAGTGTAGCAAGCAACGGTAGCATCGTGGTCATGTTACTGGACTAGTAATCCAGAGGCCTGGACTAATGATCCGGAGACACGAGTTCAAGTCCTACCACAGAAGCTGTGGAATTTAAATTCAATTAAATAAATCTCGAATGAAAAGCTAGCATCAGTAATGGTGACCACAAACTATCAGATTGTCGTAAAAACACATCTGGTTCACTAATGTCCTTTAGCAGAAGGAAATCTGCCATCCTGGTCTGGCCTATGTGACTCCAGACCCACAGCAATGTGGTTGACTCTTAACTGCCTTCTGAAAAGGCCCAGCAAGCCACTCAGTTGTTAAAAAAAAACATAAGAATAAAACTGGACGAACCACCCAACATCAACCTCGGCACCGGCTACAGACACGACAACAGCACAACCAGCCCAGTCAATCCTGCAAAGTCCTCCTCACCAACATCTGGGGACTTGTGCCAAAATTGGGAGAGCTGTCCCACAGACTAGTCAAGCATGTGGGATGGTGTTGTGGAACCAACCAGGGAGCAGACTATTTTAGATCTGGTCACGTGTAACATGGCTGGATTAATTAAGGATCTCGAAGTCAAGGATCCTCTTGGGAACAGTGATCATAACATGGTAGAATTTCAAATTCAGTTTGAGGGTGAGAAAGCTAGGTCTCAAACTAGTGTCCTGAACTTAAATAAATAAAGGTAATTACAAAGGTATGAAGGCAGACTTGGTTAAAGTGGACTGGGAAAATATATTACAGGGCAAGACTGCAGAAAAACAGCGGCAAACATTTAAGGAGCTATTTCATAGCTCTCAGCAAAGATATATTCCAGTGAGAAGGAAAGACTCCAAGAGAAGGATGAACCATCCATGGTAACTAAGGAAGTAAAGGATGGTATCAAATTGAAAACAAAGGCATACAATGTTGCAAAGAATAGTGGAAGGCCAGAGGATTGGGAAATTTTTTTAAACCAGCAAAAGACAACTAAAAAAATGATAAAGAGAGAGAAGATAGCTTATGAGAGTAAGCTGGCAAGAAATATTAAAAAAAGACAGCAAGAGCTTCTACAAGTATATAAAAAGGAAGAGAGTAGCTAAAGTAAACATTGGTCCCCTAGAGGAGGAGTCTGGGGAATTAATAATGGGAAACAGGGAAATGGCGGCGACTTTGAACAAATATTTTGTATCGGTCTTCACGGTAGAAGACACTAAAAGCATCACAATAATAGATAATCATGGGGCTATTGGGGTGGGAAGGGGAAATTAAAACAATCACCAGCACTAGAGAAAAAAAGTACTGAGCAAACTAATGGGACGAAAGGTGGACAAGTCCCCTGGACCCGATGGCCTGCATTCTTGGGTCTTAAAAGAGGTGGCTGCAGAGATAGTGGATGCATTGGTTGTAATCTACCAAAATTCCCTGGATTCTGGAGAGGTCCCAGCAGACTGGAAAACCGCAAATGTAACGCCCCTATTTAAGAAAGGAGGCAGACTGAAAACAGGCAACTATAGACCAGTTAGCCTAACATCTGTCATTGGGAAAATGCTGGAGTCCATCATAAAGGAAGTGGTAGCAGGACATTTAGAAAATCATAATATAGTCAAGCAGAGACAGCATGGTTTTATGAAAGGGAAATCATGTTTGACAAATTTGCTGGAGTTCTTTGAGGATGTAATGAGCAGGGTGGATAAAGGGGAACCAGTAGATGTTGTGTATTTGGATTTCCAGAAGACATTCAATAAGGTGCCACATAAAAGGTTACTGCACAAGATAACAGCTCACGGGGTTGGGGGTAATATATTAGCATGGATAGAGGATTGGTTAACTAACAGAAAAGAGAGTCGGGATAAATGGGTCATTTTCAGGTTGGCAAACTGTAACTAGTGGGGTGCCCCAGTGATCAGTGCTGGGCCTCAACTATTTACAATCTATATTAATGAATGAATTGGATGAAGGGACCGTGTGTAATGTAGCCAAATTTGTTGATGGAACAAAGATAGGTGGGAAAGCAAATTGTGTGGAGGATGCAAAGAATCTCCAAAAGGATATAGATAGGCTAAGTGAGTGGGCAAACATCTGGTAAATGGAGTATAATGTGGGAAAATGTGAGGTTATCCACTTTGGTAGGAAAAATAAAAAAGGAAATTATTTAAATGGGGAGATTACAAAATGTTGAGGTACAGAGGGATCTGGGGGTCCTTATACATGAATCACAAAAAGTTAGTATGCAGGTACAGCAAGTAATTAGGAAGGCAAATGGAATGTTGGCCTTTATTGCAAAGGGGGATAGAGTATAAAAGTAGGGAAGTCCTGTTACAACTGTACAGGGCGTTGGTGAGACCACACCTGGAGTACTGTGTAGTTTTGGTCTCCTTATTTAAGGAAGGATATACTTGCATTGGAGGCAGTTCAGAGAAGGTTCACGAGGTTGATTCCTGGGATGAAGGGGTTGTCTTATGAAGAAAGGTTGAGCAGGTTGGGCCTATACTCATTGGAGTTTAGAAGAATGAGAGGGGATCTTATTGAAACATTTAAGATTCTGAAGGGGCTTGACAGGGTAGATGCGGAGAGGATGTTTTCCCTCGTGGGGGAATCTAGAACACTGCGGCATAATTTCAGACTAAGGGGGCACCCATTTAAAACGGAAATGAAGAGGAATTTCTTCTCTCAGAGGGTTGTGAATCTTTGGAATTCTCTTTCCCCAGAGAGTTGTGGAGGCTGGGTTATTGAATATATTTAAGATGGAGATAGACAGATTTTTGAACGGTAAGGGAGTCAAGGGTTATGGGGAGCAGGCAGGGAAGTGGAGTTGAGGCCAAGATCAGATCAGCCATGATCTTATTGAATGGCGGAGCAGGCTCGAGGGGCCAAATGACCTGCGTCTACTGACACAGAATCATACCTTTCAGCCAATGTGCCAACTCCTCCATCACCATTCCTGTCCTATCCCACCAGCAAAGTCAGGAAGGAGTGGCCCTGGGAATCCTCAACATTGACTCATGAAGTCTCATGGCTTCAGGTCAAGCATGGGCAAGGAAGCCTCCTGCTGATTACCACCTACCGCCCTCCCTCAGCTGATGAATTAGTACTCCTCCATGTTAAACACCACTTGGAAGAAGCACTGAGAGTAGCAAGGGCACAGAATGTACTCTGGGTGGGGGACTTCAATGTCCATCACCAAGAGTGGCTCAGTAGCCCCTTCACTGACCGAGTTGGCCGACTCCTGAAGGACATAGCTGCCAGTCTGGGCCAGCAACAGGTGGTGAGAGAACAAACATGAGGGGAAAAACCTACTTGACCTCGTCCTCACCAATCTACCTGTCGCAGACGCATCTGTCCATGACGGCATTCGTAGCAGTGACCACCAGTGTCATTGTGGAGACGAAATCCTATCTTCACAGTGAGGACACCCTCCATCGTGTTGTGTGGCACTACCACCGTGCTAAATGGGATAGATTCAGAATAGATCTAGCAGCTCAAAACTGGGCATCCATGAGGTGCTGTGGGCCATCAGCAGCAGCAGAATTGTATTCCAACACAATCTGCCCGGCATATCCCTCAGTCTACCATTACCATCAAGCCAGGGGACCAACCCTGGTTCAATAAGGAGTGTAGAAGAGCATGCCAGGAGCAGCACCAGGTGTACCGAAAAATGTGGTGCCAAACTGGGGAAGCTGCAACACAGGACTAAATGCATGCTAAAAAGCGGAAGCAGCACGCTATAGACAGAGCTAAGCGATCCCACAATCAACGGATCAGATCAAAGCTCTGCAGTCCTGCCACATCCAGTCATGAATGGTGGTGGACCATTAAACAACTAACGGGAGGGGGAGGCTCCATGAAGATCCCCATCCTCAATGATGGTGGAGCCCAGCACGTGAGTGCAAAAGACAAGGCTGTAGCGTTTGCAACCATATTCAGCTAGAAGTGCCGAGTGGATGATACACATCGGCCTCCTCCTGAGGTCCGCACCACCACAGCCAATTTGATTCATGCCATGCGATATCAGAAACGGCTGGGCGCATTGGATACAGCAAAGGCTGTGGGCCCCGACAACATCCCGGCTGTCATACTGAAGACTTGTGCTCCAGAACTAGCCGCACCTCTAGCCAAGCTGTTTCAGTACAGCTATAACACTGGCATCTATCCGAGAAAAAGCAGGACAAATCCAATCCAGCCAATTACCGCCCCATCAGTCTACTCTCAATCATCGGCAACGTGATGGAAGATGTCGTCGACAGTGCTATCAAGCAGCACTTACTCACCAATAAACTGCTCACTGATGCCAGCTTGGGTTCTGCCAGGACCACTTGGCTCCAGACCTCATTACAGTCTTGATCCAAACATAGAAATAGGAGCTGAATTCCAGAGGTGAGGAGAGAGTGACTGCCCATGACATCAAGGCAGCATTTGAGCGAGTGTGGCATCAAGGAGCCCTAGTAAAATTGAAGTCAATGGGAATCAGGGGGGATAACTCTCCACTGGCTGGAGTCATATCTAGAACAAAAGGAAGATAGTTGTGGTGGTTTGAGGTCGATCATCACAGCCCCAGGACATTGCTGCAGGAGTTCCTCAGGGCAGTGTCCTTGGCCCAACCATCTTCAGCTGCTTCATCAATGACCTTCCCTCCATCATAAGGTCAGAAGTGGGGATGTTCGCCGATGACTGCACAGTGTTCAACGTCATTCACAACTCCACAGATAATGAAGCAGTCCATGCCCGCATGCAGCAAGACCTGGACAACATTCAGGCTTGGGATAATAAGCGGCAGGTAACATTCGCACCACACAAGTACCAGACAATGACTATCTCCAACAAGCGAGCGTCTAACCACCGCTCCTTGACATTCAATGGCATTACCATCGCCGAATCCCCCACCATCTATATCCTGGGGGTCACCATTGATCAGAAACTTAACTGGACCAGCCACATAAATACTGTGGCAACAAGAGGTCAGAGGCTAGGTATTCTGCGGCGAGTGTCTCACCTCCTGACTCCCCAAAGCCTTTCCACCATCTACAAGGCACAAGTAAGGAGTGTGATGGAATACTCTCCATTTGCCTGGATGAGTGCAGCTCCAACAACACTCAAGAAGCTCAACACCATCCAAGACAAAGCAGCCCGATGATTGGCACCCCATCCACCACCTTAAACATTCACTCCCTCCACCAGCGGCGTACCGTGGCTGCAGTGTGTACCATCTACAAGATGCACTGCAGCAACTTGCCAAGGCTTCTTCGGCAGCACCTCCCAAAACCACAACCTTTTCCACCTAGAAGGACAAGGGCAGCAGGCGCATGGGAACGCCACCACCTCAAAGTTCCCCTCCAAGGCACACACCATCGTGATTTGGAAGTATATCACCGATCCTTCATCGTCACTGGGTCAAAATCCTGGAACTCCCTCCCTAACAGCACTGTGGGAGTACCGTCACCACACTGACTGCAGCGGTTCAAGGCGGCGGCTCACCACCACCTTCTCAAGGGCAATTAGAGGTGGGCAATAAAAGCTGGCCTTGCCAGCGACGCCCACATCCCATGAACGAATAAAAAAAAATACAATCCTACTGTGTGAAAACAAACAGGTTGAGAAAGAAAAACCTTGGCGGGGGATTGGGAAAATGTGATGAAATATTAAATAAGAGTAAAAAGTATAAAAGCCCTACTTAAGTGAAGGATTCACTATACCCTTTACCTGCCATAAAGAAAAAACCTCACTATTGTACTGAGACAAAGAATAATGGATTCCTGACTGGACTTTTCATTGCTGGTCACAGTACACATACAGGATTGGAAGGCCAGTTATTGGATAGCTGTTTCTGCAAGCTGCAGGGAATAGATCATATAGTCCGGCTAATATTTGCATCTCAAGGCAAGGAAGAGACATGGGTAGTTCAGGAAATCTTTGCTTTAGCTGCTCATATTGTACATAGACAAGGATCTAAAGATCAGTCAAAGCATTTGGCACCGATCATCAAATCAACCATCCCAGTCAATTCCAAACATCATATGTGATGGATATCTGGGGGTCATTTTGGGATAGGGGCATTGACTGGCAGGTACGTCTGGATTGAAGACGTGAAGCAAGTCTGAATTTGATGGACAAGTCTGCGGCCAGGAGCTTCCGCTTGTGGGCTTATTGAGCTGCCTGTGCTTGGTGCCCCAATCAGGATGAAGCCAGCAGAGGTACTCAGCAAGGCCATGGCTCTGTGGTAGAGTTTCACCACATAAGTGAGTGACTGTTGCAAGAATTAATCCTTACATTGAGATCTGACGCAGGAGAAGGGTCTTGGTTGTTTTAACATTAAGGGGAGAATGGGCCTCGGTTTTGCTATTTAAAAAAAAGACTTGTATTTATATATCGTCTTTCATGACCACCGGACGTCTCAAAGCACTTTACAGCCAATGAAGTACTTTTGGAGTGTAGTCACTGTTATAATGTGGGAAACGTGGCAGCCAATTTGCGCACAGCAAGCTCCCACAAGCAGCAATGTGATAATGACCAGATAATCTGTTTTTGTTTTGTTGGTTGAGGGGTAAATATTGGCCAGGACACCAGGTAATAACTCCCCTGCTCCTCTTCGAAAGAGTGCCATGGGATCTTTTACGTCCACCTGAGAGAGCAGACGGGGCCTCAGTTTAACGCCTCATCCGAAAGACAGCACCACCGACAGTGCAGCACTCCCTCAGCACTGCACTGGAGTGTCAGCCTAGCTTTTTTGCGCTCAAGTCCCTGCAGTGGGACTTGAATCCACAACCTTCTGATTCAGACGCGAGGGTGCCACCCACTGAGCCACAGCTGACACTGAGTATATATTCACCCGTACGTGATAAATTCCAGTAAGCCAGAGTATAAAAGCAAAGGTTTTCTGTTCAATCCCTGGGTCTTGCTACATTTATATAAATATTGGGCAAGTGAAGACATACAGGACATGAAATCCATTTATGGGAGTGACCCGTGATTATGAACCTAAGAGGAATATCTGGTAGAAAACCCCCGCAAAAAGAATTGATGAGTGTAACACCAATCGAGTGTGAAAATTTCAGTATGTTAAAGATTTGTATTAATAAACACTAGTTTGAAAGATTTTTTTTCCAACTAAGTCCACAATAGGCTGCTAACGATTTAATTATATTGAATGGCAGCACAAGAGCTTTGTGGTCATCTTTTCATTCACAAATACAGTTAACGCTGACAAAATTTTGTCAAGAAAATGCATGCTTCAAAGTGCCACGAGTGAACAACATTTAGTACTTTGGAACACGTAGACTGTTAAATAGAAGTTATACTGTGATGTCAGAAAGTTATATAGTATCTGATTTCACATTTCAAATTTGCACTGGTAAACCTCAACAGTAAAATGCAATATACTCCAAAAGCAATTCTTGCAAATACATTTAATACCAGAAGTCAATATTTCATTGCTTCCAGTAACAACTTAAATGGCATTCAAGAAAGGAGGGAGCGAGAAAACAGGGAACGACCGGCCAGTAAGCCTGACATCAATCAACGGGAAAATGCTGGAATCCATTATTAAGGAAGTGATAACAGGGCACTCAGAAAAACATAATATGATTAATCAACATGGTTTTACGAAAGGGAAATTGTGTTTGAAATTTATTATAGTTTTTTGAGGATGTAACTAGCAGGGTAGATACAGGGGAACCAGTAGATGTAGTATATTCGGATTTCCAAAAGACATTTAGTAAGGTGCCACATTAAAAGGTTGTTACGCAAGATAAGGGCTCATGGGGTTGGAGGTATATTAGCATGGATAGAGGATTGGTTAACGGAGAGAAAACAGAGAGTAGGCTAAACGGATCATTTTCAGATTGGCAGGCTGTAACTAGTGAGGTGCCACGAGAATCAGTGCGTGGGCCTCAGCTATTTACAACTGAGTATAATGTATCCAAGTTTGCTCACAATACAAAGCTAGGTGGGAAAGTAAGCTGCGAGGAGGACGCAGAGAGCCTGCAAATGGATACAGACAAGTTAGGTGAGTGGGCAAGAAGATGGCAGATGGAGTACAATCTGGGGAAATGTGAGATTATTCACTTTGGTAGGAAGAATAGAAAAACAGAATATTTTTTAAATGGCAAGAAACTATTAAATGTTGGTGTTCAGAGATATTTAGGTGTCCTTGCATAGGAAACAGAGTTTTAGCATGCAGGTACAGCAAGCAATTAGGAAGGCAAATGGCATGTTGTACTCCAACCCCCTTGCAATAAAGTCCAAGTGTAAGGAAGTCTTGCTACAATTGTACAGGGCTTTGGCGAGACCACACACACGTACTGTGCACAGTTTTGGTCTCCTTTTCTAAGGAAGGATATACTTGCCTTAGAGGTGGTGCAACAAAGGTTCACTGGATTGATTCCTGGGATGAGAGGGTTGTCCTATGAGGAGAGATTGAGTAGATTGGGCCTATACTCTCTGGAGTTTAGAAGAATGAGAGGTGATCTCATTGAAACATAAGATTCTGAGGGGGATTGACAGGGTAGATGCTGAGAGGTTGTTTCCCCTGGCTGGAGAGCCTGGAACTAGGGGGCATAGTCTCAGGATAAGGGGTCGCCATTTAAGACTGAGATGAGGAGGAATTTCTTCACTCAGAGGGTTAGAATCTTCGAAATTCTCTACCCCAAAGAGTTGTGGAAGCTGAGTCGTTGAGTATATTTAAGAAAGAGATAGATTTTTGGACTCTAGGGGAATCAAGGGATATGGGGATCGGGCAGGAAAGTAGAGTTCCGGTCAAAGATCAGCCATGATCTTATTGAATGGCGGAGCAGGCTCAAGGGGCCGTGTGGCCTACTCCTGCTCCTAATTCTTATTTTCTTATGTTATGATTGACTCAGTGAGATAATAGCCCAGATTTTGCAGTCAGCGGCAAACAAACGGTGCACACTGTTCACTGCATTTACACTTGCCCACAGACTGTGGGTTTTTGTGGTTAAACAGTGACTTGCGGTAATTAGAGAGCCGAAACAATGCGGCGCCCTCCACAGGGGCTCTGGGACCTATGTGAACAAGACAAGCAACAGCGTGTCTCTTCATCCAATCAGATTGAAGAATCCTTACTGAGACACGTAGTCGAAACAAGGCAGTGCAAGTTGCAATAGTTCATTCAATGTCAAATCATATACAGAAAGCAAAATAAAGAGGGAAAGATAGAATTGAGAGAGATAAAAAAGACAGACTTTTTTTTTTAAATCTCCAACAATACATAAGATCTGAAGGGATTAGACTCCACACTTTTAAAATAAAATTTTCAGTGTCAGAGAGATTGTTTGGCAGTAATTAAGACTCATCACGCCATTAAAAATTCACTTACACTTGAATGAGCAAGCCCAAACTTTTTCTGGCGTGTTTAGTGGGTATCTAGTGGGCAAGTACTGCAACTTCGCGGCCTTCATGTGTCTGAATGTCGAGTCTGGTCGGCTAGGTACCGGTGCAGCCAGCTTGTGGAGCAGCAGGGCAGCTTGGGACAGCAACTTCCTGATTTCCATGGGCGGACGCCGGAGGTTGCTGTCCGATTTACTCCATAATAACGGCGAGCGCCGATAGCCTCACCGTTATTCTGACAGCAAAATCCAGGCCAATGTGTTTCCTGTAGAGTTCCTGTTTGAAGAAGAGACGGGGACAGCTTTTTAGTCCTGGGAATAGATACAAAACTTTTTTTTTTTGCTGCTGTCTGCATTATTGAAGGGCAATGCCAAATATAAATGAGAACGCTCCTCTGGGTGGTCTATATTTCTATATGGGATACAAAATAAAATGAGAAACATCTTTTTAGAAGCATCCTCAAAAGATCAAAAGAAACAATAAAGCAAAAAGCAATCAAGGGCACACGGGCAGCTGCTTGCTGATGTCAGTTTTTATTATCGCAGCTCAGGGCGAGATGTATGGTACTATCCAGTCAATTTGACAAACTTCAAAAAAAGTGACAATTTTAATAAACCTTTGTATTGCAACACCACTCTGAACAGGGGCAGCTGTATATTGTCAGATTATTGCAATTCAAAATTCAATTTATCAGTAATCCCCTAGTAGTAGAGTTTCAAGATGAAGCCAAAAAGGAAATTCAGCATTTACTTACAATCTTTTGATCTTAAATTAGTAAATAGCGGGAGAACTTTCTCAATCTAGTTCCTTTGAACAAGTTGATTCAGCACTTTAAAAAAAAAAGGGGGCTGGAAACATGGATTTGAATTGAAGGCAAAGTTAGACGGATCCCAAACTGTTGGAGTGATTACATTTTGGAGAGCGAGTAATCTCAGGAGAACTTTTATAGATGTACAGGAAACTCTTTCGTATCCGGCACCGATGGGACCGGGATGGTGCCGGTTGATTAAAAATTCCGGATAACGGAGAGGTATATCTACCGAGGCTATTTTTAACAAACAAAAATCAAAAAAATCAAGAAATGTGCAGTATAATTGGGTACTCTCAGAATGTTGTGTTAAATGGATGGTGGAAGATGCTTGATTAAGTACAGTACTGCCAGTTGAGGGTAATCCATAACTCGGATCAGAAGAGACTTCCGACAGTGCCAAGAAGCCGAGTAGTGGCAGTTTGGAGAACTACCCCCCACTGGCTAACTCGGCCACCGCAGGAGACCCGGACTCGGACTCGGCAACATTTCCGGTTATTGAGGTGCTGTTTTCGGAGTGAGAATTTTGCCAGTTATTAGAGAATTCTGGATATTTAGGTGCCGTTTAAACGAGAGTTTCCTGTAGTTGTTATTTATAAGTGCATATTTTGGAGGAATCATCATTGTGGAGAATCGAGTAAAATTAAACTTTGATGGGGGGTGAAAAATGGGCAGTTATACGCTCCTGACATCAGTAGAAAGGAAAATCAGGCAGAGTGCGTTTAACAGGTAGCCAATCCGCTTCCAACAATTTCGCACTCCCACCGAAACTGAATTGTACCTCCAACTGTCTTCCTGAAAAAGCATTCCGTGAACTTTTTAATAAAATCAAGGCACAGACAATGGGAAAATCCCAGAAACAAAAATGGGAAAGAATGCAGGTTTCCCTTGGTGTCTCCACAGCTGGTGTAATGCTAAGCCGTCTGTACTGAGAGTCAATGAATATCAACTGAGGCAGCAATTTGGGAATGGAAGGAAAGCCAAAGTTCCTGCTCCCGACTGCGATTTAAGAACACGCGAGGAGGTACGGGCAAGATTAGGCTCAACCTCGCTGACTTCGACAAATAAGCTCACATATGCAGAACGTCCACTTAGAGAAGATAACCGAGGATTACTGATGCCTGGAAATCTGTGACCCAACAAGACACAGCACCTTTCCCATTTTCTCTCAGTTCTGTAGAAGGGTTTCGACCCGAAACGTTGGGGCAGTAATTCCTCCCCAAACGCACGAGTACGGAAGGGGTACTCACGTGTCTGGCCGGAGGAAATGCCGGTTTTCAGCATGCACAGCGCATGCGCTGAAAACCGGCATTTCCTCTCCTCTAACCCGAGAGTTGAAGAGGCTTGCGCGTGCGCTGGAGGGGGCAGCGCGTGCGTCTTGGATTTCCTCTGTTTTGGGGGATTTGCGCATGTGTAAAGGCCTCCGGTCTTTACGCTTGTAAAAAGCACACGTAAGTATTTATTTTTACAGGTAAGTGGTGTTTTAGTGCAATTTAGAAATTGTGTTTCCACAGGTTTATTATTTTAAAGAATCTACAATAAAGTAAGTTTAGTTTTGGACCCTTTTTATAAAAAAATTATTTTCTTCAAAAAAAAACAAAAAAAAAATTTAAATTTTTTTTTAAAACTTATTTATACTTAATTTAATGATTGGGATGTTTTTTACAATTTTATTTAAAGTTTAAGTAGTGTTTTGGGGTGCAGTACTTCATGACTTTGACAGTTCTTACTCTCAAACTTACGAATGAAGTTTCCCCTCCCGATTGGCTGAACAGTGCTCACCTGATCCCAGCCGGCACATCGCACTAACTACGCCGCTGGGTCAGGTTAGCACAGCGCGCCGGCATCAGAACCTGGCCACTGACCTGAAACCTGGCCCGCAGTGGATTTCCTATGTCGGCGCGCAGGGTGAGTGCACATCGGGGGCTTGCACGCGCGGCAAGCCCCCGACACCAAGTTCTGGGCCGTTGACTCTTTCTCTCTCCACGGATGTTGCCTGGCCTGCTGAGTTTTTCCAGTATTTTCTGTTGTTATTTAAGACACAGCATCTTCAGGACTTGTGGGGAGAAAAGCAACAAACCAAAAAGCACTTTAGGGAGGTCTAAAATTTCACTTACATGAAAACATTTATTCATTGTTATATTACACCACACATGGATGAAGACACGATGGTGCAATTTTTATATAAAACAAATTATTTGCGGTCAGGTTTTCTTTTCGCCCACTGCCCTGATAAAAAGTCTCCCACGGTTTCACAAACCACATTAATTTCACTGCTCCTCAGCTGAGCATCATCCTGCCCTCTCCATTTCTAAGCTCAGTTTGGAATGAAATAAAGTAGATTCGAACAGAAACCCAAGATAATTACTGTGGCAGTAATCTCAAGAGGGGTGCAAATTGTTAGATCCGTGTATTTTGATGTTGTGTGTCCTTCAATAACTAGCCACGAGACTGCAGGGATCAACATGTATTTACTGGACGAGGGTTACTCTAAAACTAAACGTACAGATCCCTACTCAGGGTTTATATATACAGGTGTGGTCACTGCCGGTACTACAGTATACAGGAGCTGTAAAAAGTAGTTCTCCCCTTAAAAAGGTACATACACGACAATTCCTCCCCTTTTAGATTAACAGTACCATAACATTCATTTAACAATTAACACTTTTAACATGCACATTAACTGAAAATAGTCCATTTATAAATTCAGTCTTTGGGGCGGCTTCCTGATCCTTTCTGGATAGCGCCTTTCCTGAGTGTCTTGTTCTTGGTGCGGAGGCCCCCTGTCGTCAGTTGGTTCATCAGCTTCCGATGCTACTGTTTCTGGGGCAGATGCTACCTGTATGTCGGGTTCATCACCAGGTGTGCGAGACATGGGGTTGACTCGTTCCTGTGACTCTAGGATCTGGTCGACATGGCGTCTCACAATCTTCTCCCCAACATCCACTGTGTACATTAGTGGCCCCTGCCATGTGCATATTGTTCCTGGTTGCCATTTCTCTGTTCGGTAGTCGCAGGCCAAGACTGGTTGCCCTACATTGAAGCTGCTTGTCGGCTTCTCATTGATGTGCTGGAATTGCTTATTCTCAACATCTCTTCGTACATTTGGTCTGAGCAAATCCAGACGAGATCTCAACCTTTGGTTAAAGAACATCATGTCCGGGGTCTGGTTGGTGACTGCATGTGTTGCATTTCTGTAGGCTAACAGGAAATTGTCCACCTTATGCTGCAGTGGAATGTCGTCATCGCACATGGCCCTTACTGCCTTTTTAAAGGTTTGTACGAACCTCTCAGCCAATCCATTTGTGGCTGGATGATACGGGGCGGATGTGTAATGCCTTACCCCATTCTTTTTCATGAATCTTCGAAACTCTTCGAACACAAACTGTGGTCCGTTATCAGAGCAAATCTGCTCTGGCAAGCCGTTCCTGGCAAATATGGTCCGTAGGACTGCAATAGTTTTCTCCGTGGTGGTGGACGACATTTTGATCACCTCAGGCCATTTCGAGTGCGCATCCACGGCTATTAGAAACATTGAGTCCATGAATGGACCAGCAAAATCAATATGCACCCGTTGCCATGGAGAGGAGGGCCACTCCCATGGGTGTAGAGGGGCATGTGGTGGTGCATTTTGGACCTTCTGGCATCCTGAGCAGCTGTCCCCTGGCATACTGACAGCTGTTCTCTTCTGGATGAGAATGCTGGCAACAGTGAGTCGCCATGTGTTGGTCATCTCTTCACCGTCAAGTCATATACCCAAGACAGTGTCGGGTCATTTCGGGTCCCCTTCTCTATCAGCGTTAGTTACTGGCAAGCGTTCAATTATAGTCGAATGAAATATTTCGACAGGGTCCACTGCTGGTGCTTCCTCCGCAGTAGGCAGTGGCAGGCGTGATAGCCCATCAGCGTTTCCATGCTGTTTCGTGCCCTTATACTCGATTTCATATTGGTTCGCCCCTAGAAAAAGGGACCATCTTTGTAGCCGTTGCGCAGTCATCACCGGCACGCCCTTCTTTGGATTAAAGATGGAGATAAGTGGTTGGTGGTCTGTCAGCAAGGTGAACTCCTGCCCGTGCAGATAGTGGTTGAACTTTTTCACTCCCCACACCAGGCTGAGGGCCTCCCTGTCAATCTGGGCGTAGTTACGCTCGGCTGAGGTTAGTGACCGAGACGCAAAGGCTACTCCGAGCCGTCTGGGAACTTGTGCGACAGCACCGCTCCAATGCCATAGGGTGATGCATCAGACGCCAACCGAATTGGTAGTGCTGGGTTGAAATGAGCCAACACCTCTTTTGATATGATCAATTCTTTGCACTTTGCACTTCTGGAAAGCTCGTTTACATTCGTCATTCCACTTCCATGGTACCCCCATTTGCAGTAGGGTGTTCAGTGGGTGTAGTACTGTAGACAAATTCGGCAAGAACTTATGGTAGTAGTTCACCAGCCCAAGGAACGACCTCAGTTGTGACACATTTTCCAGTGCTGGAGCCTTGAAACATAGAAGATAGGAGCAGGAGTAGGCCATTCGGCCCTTCGAGCCTGCTCCGCCATTCAACGAGATCATGGCTGATCATCCAAACCCTAGCACCTGGTCCCTACACCGACAGCCATCCCACCCAAGCCCTATCCCCGTAACCCCGCGTATTTAATCCCCCTAACCCTAAGGGCCAATTTTATCATGGCCAATCAACCTAACCCGCACATCTTTGGACTGTGGGAGGAAACCGGAGCACCCGGAGGAAACCCACGCAAACATGGGGAGAATGTGCAAACTCCACACAGACAGTCACCCAAGGCCGGATTTGAACCCGGGTCCCTGGCGCTGTGAGGCAACAGTGCTAACCACTATGCTACTGCCTCACTCTTTTCAGGGGACTTATGTAACCCCTCTTCATCAATAACGTGGCCACAATACGAGATCTGCTTCTGGAAAAACTCGCATTTGTGGCGATTTGCTCGGAGCCCATATTCCTTTAATCTAGTGAGCACCTTCTCCAGGTTGGCGAGGTGATCCATGTAATTTTCGCCCGTGACCAGGATGTCGTCCAAATAACACTGGGTCCCTGGAATCCCTTGCAGAACTTGTTCCATTGCCCTTTGCCAAATAGCCGGAGCTGATGCTACCCCGAACACCAGCCGGTTGTATTGGTAGAGACCTTTATGGGTGTTGATCGTGAGGTACTGTTTCGAGGCTTCTTCTACCTCCATTTGCAGGTACGCCTGGGCCAGATCAATCTGAGTGAAGCGTTTCCCTCCAGATAGCGAGGCGAAAATATCTTCAATCCGTGGAAGTGGATACTGTACCGTGTGAAGGTCGTGGTCGACGCCCGTGCTTCTGGTCTCAACTTTCTTCCACTGTTCTCCAGGAGCAAATCCCTGGGAGGTAATGCAGAGTTGCAGGTAGGCTCGAATCTGCCTCGTCGCCAATGTTAGATCCGTATATTTTGATGTTGTGTGTCCTTCAATAACTAGACACGAGACTGCAGGGAACAATCAACAGGTATTTACTGGATGAGGGTTACTCTAAAACTAAACATACAGATCCCTACTCAGGGCTTATATACAGGTGTGGTCACTGCCGGTACTACAGTATACAGGAGCTGTAAAAAGTAGTTCTCCCCTTAAAAAGGTACATACACGACACAAATGACAAAGGTGGAAGCTCGAGTGATGTGTAGCTGCTCGATTATAATTGTGGACCTCCTTTTAGTTTCCAACGTTTCTTCAAATGTTAGACCCAAGAACTTCAGATTTTCTTTTCCAAAAAGTTATTCCACATACACTTCGAGGGCACCTAATGTATGTGGACATTAGACACTTCCTCCAAACATTTGCAGAGTCCTGCAGCATGTGAAATGGCGAAAAGACAAAGAAATGGGATTAAAGTAGATACAGTTAAAAAGCTCGAACATGCACAGGTTCAATGGCCCAAGTGTCCTCCTTCTGGTGTTGGGATTCCTAGGTTTCCTTAAATAGTGCAGGATCATTAATATGTAGGCCGAATTTTGCTCTCCGTGGCGCGTCCCTGCTCCGCTGCTGGCTTCATCCTGCTCTGTGAAATGAATGTCCTCCGATTGGGCTTGTTAAGCCCGCCCAGCATGTTTCCCGGCCAATAAGAGGAAGCGGATCTGGTGACGTCAGCTGGTTTCCTTAAAGGGGCCATGGCCAACTTTATTTTGACATTTGTGCAGTCAGTATTCTACAGCATGGAGGTGCTGCAAACACTGACAATAACTACACAAAGGCACAGGGCTGCACCCAGGCTCTCCCATGACTCCCTCCATATGCTTATGGAGGGAGTCACAGCACGTAGGGAGGTCCTCTTCCCTTCCCATGAGCGGAAGAGACCTCCCCAGTGGATCAACACAGCCTGACTGCACATTGCAGAGGAGGGCCCAAGCAGGGATGTGGTCAGGAGGACCTGGGTGCAGTGCTGCAAATGTTTCAATGATCTCAGTAGATCAGGAAACATTAATACAAAGCCACACTCAAGCTCATCCTGCTGTGCCTCTCATCACATCCCCATCACTCTGCCTTCCCTACCCTACTCCTGCACATCCTTACTTACACCAACTTACCTTGCACCTCCACCCATCCCTCTCTATCTGCATTATCACTTCCCCCATTTCACTAGCCACCCCTCACACTCACCCTCATCCTAATGCAATCATACCAACTAACAACACACAAGGGTAGCCACTCGGTGTTTTATGCAATGTTCATGTAAAGTTTCTGTTAATGTGGTGTCAAACATTGAAACCTTTATTTTCACGACTTTGCGTTTTTGAACAGATGTGTGCGCATGTTTGTAAATGGCTTAGTGAGTTGCAGTGAATGATGAGACATTACGGTACACCCCGCAATGGTGAGGAGTTGAAAGGAATGGCTTGGGCATTGTAGGGATGCTTTATGGTGTTGGTGTGGGGTGGTGCCAACCTGGCGCATCATGTGACAGCCAGCGTGTACAGCGTCAAGTGAAGTAAATGTGGCCATGGTGAGGCCATCCCTGGCAGCAATGTTCTCGGGTGCTGATGCGCTCTGTGCAGCATCAATTGATTGCGGAGAAGGTTGGTGTTGTTGGTGCTGATCGTGGTGGGATTCTGAGGACCAAGGTGAGACAGTATAAAAGGGGCCCATGCTGATGAAATAGATGGCAGGTGAAGTAGAGATGACAGAAGCAATCCATCAATGGTGAGAGAGCTTGCTGCAATGAGGTGACACTGGCTGGAGTGTTTGCTCCAAACACTTGCAGCCTGCATAAAGCTCAATCTGTGTTCCAAAGGGAGAAAGCAACAGATTCTGCACTTGGAAAATGAACAGGTGTGAAGTGGGAGCTTTTATACTACATTTCAAGCTGTCACTCATCAGCTGATTCAATGGCCACTCAACTTCCACCTCAGATTAACAGACGGGGTCCAGGAGCAGCGTGGAAGCCGTGGGTGAGCTGTTAAAAGTCAAAAGGTAAGGTTAAATTCACACTTAATGGCTTGTCAACAAGCCAATAATTGTTTAATTTAGGTCCCCCGCTGCTGCCGGTCGGATCTGCTCAGCACTGGCAGATCAGACATTGGGAAAGGCAGGTGTGCGTGATTTGACAGCTGGTTCCCGACCTGCTGTCAATCAAATCAAATTCCACAGCCGACCTGCCACCGATCCCGTCTGCTGAGCACTGTCAAAATTCCAGCCATTATTTCCAAAAACATAAGTATATTGTCCATTAAACAGGGAGCCCTTCGAGACATTTTGGCCCAGAATTTCCTGCAAAGTTTTGGTGTCGCTACAGCCCAAGAGCGGAGTTGTGGCATTTTTTTTTTATATATATAAAAACAAGGACATTTGCACATAACCAGTTTACATCAGTTTTACACCGAAACATGGCTACGTATGAATTTCCTCGATCATTTGCACCACTCCCAAGCTGCATTCGGCAGAAGCCCATAGCACCGCCCCCATGCAAAAGTCCAAAGATCCGGGTACAGTGGTGTAGTGGTTACGTTACTGGACTACTAATTCAGATGCCTGAACTAGTAATCTAGAGAACTTGCGTACAAATCCCACCACGGCATTTTCAGAATCTGAATTCAGCGTAATGAATCTGGAAATAAAAAAAAGTTTGAATCAATAAAAGTGGTCATGGTAGCTCTTGGCTCGTCGTCAAGAATAAATGCCAGTTCGTACCAGGTTTAAATTTACGTACAGAAATTTAGGCACAGCAGGACCAAAGTCACTATTCCTAATTTTTTTTTTTTTTTTTTTAAAAAGCAATTCCTTTTTCATTTCTCCTTAATGGACGTAAAGAAGGAAAATGGTATATGTTCCGCGCGTTTCTTGGGCCCCGATTCTTGACTTGGATTTCCGCTAGTTTTACGTTCTGGCATATTGCCAAGATTCACAGGACATTTGGACGCAAGTTCCTGCCAACAAGATCAGTGCAGAAAGCGGCATAAATTTTGGTGTAAATTCTGCACAAGTGCAATCCTGGAAATTCCGGGTCTTCGTCTCCAGAACAGTCAAACTGGTTTAACGGGAGGCTAGTGTACAGTTTTGAAGAAAATTTCAGTCATAATGAAATGCTTGGCTCAATACTTCAGGGAGGCTGCGTGGATTCAGTGTTCAGGCTTCAGGCATGATGCATCATTGACGGACACTGCAACGAGAACAGTCTAACAGATACAAACATCCCAACGTACAAGATGTACCAATTAATGAAATAAAAATCTAATGTAATGAGTTTGATAGTTTACCTTTAATTAATTCAAACAAATACCAGAACCCAGTTGATAGCACAGAGAGCCTTCTCAGGAGTATTCTTTGAATAATACCCAGTGGTGCAGTATTTATGAACTGCAAACTACTCCTCACCTCGTCAGTTAGCATTTTAAACAACGGCTTCATCAATCAATTTGTACAAAATTAACCACAGGCTTATACAATCTTGAATGTCACTATTAAATTAACAGATCCAAGGCAGTCCATAATTGTCACTTCTTTAGATACTTGCAACAATGAAACCTCAAGTTCATCCTTTATCTCATTTATTCTTATATTTGCAGTCATTTCAGCTGTACTTTCCCCCCCCCCATCAATACACTCGTCTCCGAACCTGAACAGATTCTTGTTGGGCAATAAATGCTGGCACCCACATCCTGAAGAACACTTTTGCTTTTAAATGGAATAGTAAAACATAACAGTTCTTATGCTATTCCAATTGGTCTCGTACATTAAACGATTGATTTTCTGAGAAGTTGGCAAAGTCATGCTGTGGCCCTGAAGTTCTGTAATCTATGCATTTACACAGGGATCACACCTGCTGGAGTCATCCAGTGCTCAGTATGGGGTATGTGGGATCAGGAAGGGAATCGAATTTGCACGCAGCTCCCGGGCACCCGTATCACTCGGGCTACATCTTGGGTACCTTCCTTCCTCAGGCTGCTCGGCATTTTGAGGGAGCGGGGGTGGGAAAGAGGGGGAGAATATTTGAAAACTACCCCCTTTGTACGGGTGCCACATTAACCAATTAGCATATCTCCCTGGTGGAAGTCTTCAAGGGTCCAGGCCACTTCTGACCTGTGTGCCTGTGGTGGTCCCCACTTCGGCCCTTCAAGCCATACCTCTTACTCTGCGCATCAGCCTCCAGAGTTACGTTGGGTCCCTGCGAGGCTGGGTTGCGAGAACTCTGATAAAATGTTGCTGTGCCTGCCAAGATAAGGTGAAGGTGGGCGACAGTACTAAAGGAGTACTGCACTGTTGGAGGGGTCATCTTTCAAACGATTCGTTAAACTACGAAGGGGCAATAAATACCGGTCTTGCCAGCGACACCCACATCCTAAAGAATGATTTTAAAAATACATTACTCCTGGTATTATAAAAGAGTCCAATTCACTGTGCGCAGCACTGCAGGAGTCCTCATTTGATAGCAACACTGCAATTTAATCACCAATTGAAAATATTTGTATAATTCAATGGGTAAATGTATCACCTTGCATGGTTTTAAAGACAAACAGGCCAGAAGTCCCAGGATCATTTCCCACTCTGTGCTGAGTAACTAAGTTCAACTAGGATTTGCAGAATGCAGTCATTTCAGCTGCACAGGCACAATGGCTTCCAATGGCTCCATTCAGCCAATGGCTTCCCTCTGTGCTGCATCATTCTATGATTCTAGAGTAGTAGTTAGCATGCTGTAGTTGGCCTCAGTCTGGTTCCTTCAGGTTGTGAATTGCTAAGAGGTCAAATTTTAAATTTTACAATGTATTTTCTTACATTACTTTTGTCTTTTTTTTCCTCTTCTCTCTTATCCAATCTTTCTTTCCCTCTCTTTATTTCTCCTTCTGTACCTGATTTGATATTGAATTCTCCCACTCTCAGTGGGGGATGCGAGGAAAAACTTCTTTACTCAACGTGTGGTGAGGACCCGAAACTCGCTGCCGACGGAAGTGGTGGAAGCGGAGACGCTCGATGCTTTCAAGGGATAGGCACTTGAGGGAAATAAACTTGCAGGGCTATGAGAATAGAGTGGGGGAATGGGACTGGCTGGATTGCTCTACAGAGAGCCGGCACGGACTTGATGGGCCGAATGGCCTCCTTCTTTGCCGTTATGACTATGATTCACCCTCCTCGTCAGCCCTTCCTCTGGTTTCTCTCAATTCTTAAATCTCATTTGTTAAGGAGATGCACTATTTGTCCCATGGTTCACTCAGGTCCTAGATGCCCGCTTGCCCTCGCTGTGCCGTTATCAGCTTGCACTTCCAGCAATTTTGTGGGCATAAAACTTTTTAAAAACCTAAACGTGCACAACAAGTCTAACTGATGGGGCACGACACAAGGTGCCCCGCTCCAGTAAAATCTGACCCGAAGTATCCTCTATTTTTAAATAAACACTGTAGTCGGATTGATGTTGTCAATATTTGTTGTGCCCATCATTGGTCAAAAGAGGGCACCATTTCACAGTGGAATCACTTTTCACTGATCGCATCACTTACATGCTATGTCCATGATTTGAACATACTTTAATTTTCACTTTGTCAGATTGCCTATTTTATCCACCATCTGTTTTGTACTTACCCACAACTCTCCTGCTGTTGGCGTTAAAATCCTTATCTTACCATGGTTTTTATTCATTACCATTTCTTATTGGGTGAGCCACAATTTCTTCCAGTTAAACCCCTGCCACAAACTTTGTACCCTTGACATTGCTCTCCCCAGCCACTGTCTCAGGAAAAACCAGGCTGTTCACAACCTCGAGTACTATTCGACCACATACCTTCTCCATCACAAAGGCCGCCTACTTCCACCTCTGGAACACTGCCCACCCCAGTCCATCTGCTGCTGAAACCCTCATCTCTGTCCCTGCCACCTCCAGACTCGGCCATTCCAATACACTCCTCACTGGCATCCAATGTCTGTGAACTTGAGTTCATCCAAAACTCTGTTTCCAATATCGTATCCAACATCAAGTCCCACTCAGCCATGATCACATCTCTCCTTGCTGACCAACAGTGGTTCTCAGTCCCACAACACCGTCAAAATTAAAATTCTCTACCTTGTGTTTAAATCACCATGTCCTTGCCCCCTCCATATCTCTGCAACCTCCCAGAACTTTCAGTTCCTATTACTGATCTCTTGAACATCCCCCACTCCCTTCACCCTTCCATTGGCACTCATGCCTTCACCTATCTAAAGTGGGGTCAGTGCTTGGGCCTCAGCTATTCACAACCTATATCAATGATTTGGATGAGGGGACCAAATGTAATATATCCAAGTTTGCTAATGATACAAAGCTAGGTGGGAATGTAAGTTGTGAGGAGGATGCAAAGAGGCTTCAAGGGGATATAGACAGGCTAAGTGAGTGGGCAAGAACATGGCAAATTAAATATAATATGGAGAAATGTGAAGTTATCCACTTTGGTAAGAAAAATAGAAAAGCACGGTATTTTTTTAAATGGTGAGAGATTGGTAAATGTTGTTCAGCAGGACCAGGGTGTCCTTGTATACGAATCACTGAAAGTTAACATGCAGGTACAGCAAGCAATTAGGAAAGCAAATGTTATGTTGGCCTTTATTACAAGAGGATTTGTGTATAAGAGTAAAGACGTCTTACTGCAATTATATAGGGCCCTGGTGAGACCACACCTGGAGTATTGTGTACAGTTTTGGTCTCCTTACCTAAGGAAGGATATACTTGCCATAGAAAGAGTGCAACAAAGGTTCACCAGACTGGTTCCTGGGATGGGGGGGATTGTCCTATGAGGAGAGATTGAGTAGACTAGGCCTATATACCCTAGAATTTAGAAGAATGAGAGGTGATCGCATTGAAACATATAAAATTCTTACAGGGCTTTACAGGGTAGATGCAGGGAGGATGTTTGCCCTGTCAGGGGCATCTAGAACCAGGGGTCACAGTCTCAGAATAAGGGGTTGGCCATTTAGGACTGAGATGAGGAGACATTTCTTCATGGAGGGTGGTGAATCTTTGGAATTCTCTACCCCAGAGGGCTGTGGAGGCTCAGTCCTTGAGTATATTCAAGACCGAGATCGATAGGTTTTGGGATATTAAGGGAATAAAGGGATATGGGGATAGTGCAGGAAAGTGGAGTTGAGGTAGATGATCAGCCATGATCTTATTGAATGGTGGAGCAGGCTCGAGGGGCCGAAAGGCCTACTCCTGCTCCTATTTCTTATGTTCTTATGAAAGCTATCAGCCCTGCGTCCTTCCAATACTTTTGTAAGGATCTGAAACATGAACGCTGCTTAAGCAAGATCACAAGGGACTGGAAGCATATTATATGCACCGTCAGAGGCAACTGCTGGAATTAGATGGTTTGACTTTGTCTGCAACATAGATGTAACGAGAACTGAACTCCAGAAGATGGAAGCCATTATTAATCGCCGCCACCAGGCATTCTTTGGTCATGTCACCCATCTCTGGAAAGTGCCTGTAAACCGGGCACTGAAGATCGGAATCTAGGTCCGGAAGGGACACCAACCTGCTCCCGCTTGGAGTCGGCCACAGGGTTGTCCTCGGTTAATCTGGATATACCAGATCAGATCATTAACAATCTAGTAGAACTCAGATGCTTGAAATGAAGCCATACAGCATGGTCATGGACAGTCGACGCGATGGACCTCTGTTGTCTAAGCGTACTTGATTGCTTTTGCATCTGTCCCTTAGGCTAGGAGGGGAAATGACAAGAAAATAAATGGCTGGGTTTCTGCTCCTGCTGGTTATTCAGTGATTCTCCAGCTGGAAAGCATACACTTGAACATTAAGGAGGACAGGATAGGACTTTGCTAGGATACCTTCTATTGCTGAATAGTCTGCCCATGCCTACTGTCTAGGCATGAAGAATGGCCAACTTGGGAAAGATATCAAGGGTAGTTGACATCAGTGCAACTATGTTGCAGCACAAATCAGTCTCTTTAGAATTAGACAGAAAATTAGTAGGAAAAAAAAAGAAAATCAATGTCACATTTGAATCATAAAAGTATAAACTTTTGAATTTAAAATGGCTACAAGAAGTCCAGATCATCTGTTCCAAGTCTGCATGGGCTAGTGACGCATATGCCATCAGCATTCAATGAAGATGTTGTAGAACTCACACCCAACTGATTTATTTAATATTTCCGATAACCTTGCCTGTACTCTGCAATCAAGTGAAGAACAAGAGCAGCAGGCACCATCACCTCCAAGTCACACACCATCCTGACTTGGAAATATAATCGCCATTTCTTCATCGTCGCTGGGTCAAAGTCCTGGAACTCCCTCCCTCACAGCACTGTGGGAGTACCTTCACCACACCGACTGCAGCAGTTCAAGATGGCTCAACACCACCTTCTCAGGGGCAATTATGGATTGGGAATTAAATGCTGGCCTTGCCAGCAATGTCCACATCCCACGAATTAATTTTTTTTTTTTAATGCCTGCTTAACTATTCAAGCAGCCTCTCCTATCTGAGCTAAAGATATTGCTTGAATCACTTCATATTATGGACTCGATGGGCCGAATGGCCTCCTTCTGTGCCGTAATGACTATGTCACCACCACCCCCCCAATCAATCAATAAATAAATAAAATAAACAAACCAACCAACCCTATAGGATTTTGCCTCCGTTCCCTATGCATCAATTATACTACATGTTGACATCAAATGGTGCAAAATCAAAGACAATGGTGTAATCCTGCCAATGGAACTTGGTGCAAGGGCTGACACCACTTGGAACAGACAGCCTTGAGCTGGTACTGCAATGTATCAACAGTAAATTTCTAGTGATGGGATAATGGGCCTTTTTCTCCTAACAGATTTAAGATTATAAACTGCAATGGTAGCCAAAGGCTGGTGCATAGAGCTATATTCATAATTAAGTGGCTGTTTTGGGGGGGGGGGGGGGGGCGGGGAGAAGAAAAGGTGGAGCTTTTTCTAATTCAGCGCTGTAAGGAGACACTATAGCCAATTGGTGCAGTGTATGAGGGGCACAAATAAGAGGGGAGAGCTCAACAATGTCACATTGAAACAAGCCGCCAGATCAGTGAGGAAATAATGAAATGCTCTTGTTTATCAAAATAAAATCAAACACGGGGATTTGGTGGCGCAATGACTGAATCACAGAAGATATATTGCAATATTCTTCAAACATTTTATTAGACAATTCCCCCTTGATGGATAAAGCATTTTCCATTGTGGTTGGGGGATAAATAGTCCCATTAAATATATAAAAAAGGCACGAACTCTCAATGTCAAATGCTAATGACATAGAAAATGCAGATTTCCTGCCCCCCCAAGAAGTTAATTAAACAGGTTACAAAGAATTATCAACTTGAAAATCTTGTGTCTTTTTGCTCAAATTGTTTAAAGTGACTGCTGACAACATGTAAGGGGGCATAGGGTGAGAAAGTGTGGAGTGTTTCAGCAATCATGTCATTTTCAACAAGTCTATTAATTCGGTCTCTTCATTTCATCTAGATTAGTAACTCTTCCAAGCACTAATGAAATCACCAGCAGTGCTTAAATTAATTTTTTTTGTTAACATAAATAAAAGTTTTTTGAAAACGCATCAATGTTTACACTCTTCAAAATTAACATTTTTGGTTTCAAAGATAATTCAGAGATAATAAGCACAGAACCTTTTAAAATTATAAAATCAAAGTGACACCATATTTATTTGCTCTTGCATGTGTGATATACAAGACCTCTTTGCATATAATTAATTAAGCTTTTCGGCAGTTCTTTTGTCACCTTGCTGCACTGTGCTCATTCAACAAGAATGACTATTGTGTGTTCGGAGACCATGCCTCCATTTAAATTCAAGTTGTAATTGATACAATTAATCACGCCTTTGAGAAACCTCATTTGCAGAATAAAGCAGCACTTCACACGATAAAGTGTAAACAAGATGAAAAGCACTACTTTGCACAACAAAGTTTTGCTGCATAATTCCAATCGATGTACCAAAGATACAAAATTGGGAACTGAATCTCAAGATGATAAAATCACATACATGTCTTAAATCAAAGAAACAAGAGACAGGTCGGATCGCCGAAAATACGTATCCCAAGAATCCAAATACCTCTTCAAATGTGATTTACGGTCATTAAATTTGGAAACATTGAAGCAATTTATGCCACAGCCTATAAACTATATTTATATCAAATATGAAATGAGAGCCAAGCAGCTCTGTAGAGCTTGAAGTAATAAAATGCTCAACTACATACCATCAAAGTTACCTGGATAATAAAAGAACCGAATACACGGGGGGGGGGGGGGAAAGAGGAATTCAGTTGTTTGCACCTCCCGTTAGTGCCTTAAGAGGGCACTAATGGGGCACAAAGCCACTAGCGCCCGGCGATGTTTGCGCCGCTCGCGAAATTAACTAGGCATTTTGCGGCGGCGCTAAACACTACCGCCACGATCTCCTGCGCCGGCAGATTGTGACATCAGTCGAGTGCACAACGCCCCGGACCGGATATTGAGCGGCGCCCCTTGCCTTGCCACTAGCAACGACATGTTAAGGGGAGCATTTTGCAGTCAGAAAGCGCTTCCTGACATTTTTTGTCGGTGACATTTTTGCACCACGCATTGAGGGACAGAGAGGGGGACAGAGAGAGAGAGACTTCTGGAGAGATTCAACGCTGTGTGAAGGAGTTTTGAGTACGGAGCAGCACTTTGCAGGTTTACTTTGATTGGCCCTTCCTTGCTTCGCCAGCGCCTCGCTCCTCGGCCTTTACGCCTTAAGACAGGTGTGAAGCACCTGAAGCAGAACCACGAGGAGGTCCTCCAACTTGCCACCGCTCTCCGCAGCAGGTGGCCAAAAAATCAGGAGGGTTGGACTGAAGTGCAGCCAGAAATTGAGGAGCAGCCCCCTCAAATAATGGAAGATGGGCTGCAACCCCTCATACTCAGTGTATACGTGAAACGGGCTCATCCAGGTCACAGAAATTGCAGCAACTTCGGGGTCCGTGAACGTGTTTAAAAACCTATTTGGTGGGACTGCTCTGGGCAACACTCTCCATGCCAGGTCCCCATTGGAACAAGCAAGTTTATTGGGGTGAATATTTTGTGTTTGGTAATTTCACTGAAAAAGTAGATCACTTTATATTCACATACACTTTTTAACTAAAATTAGCAAAATCCAAAACTTCATCCCATGTCTATTAAAATTTGGTCTTGGTTCAAAATGGTTTAACTGGATAAATTCCAAACAGAAACAAACACTTAGATTCAATACAAACTTGTATTTTGCTGGAATGGAAATTAAGTAAATTCTTAGTGATATAAAAATCTCTTCCTTGCATACTTTAGAAGCCTGAAGTATATACCATCTACTCCTTTTAATTCAAACTTACTTAATTCAAATTATCTGATAATTACATTTTTTGGGGGGCTACATTCTCACTTGGCGGAGTTATTTACATTGTTTCATTCAAATTATTTGCTAACTTGCACTAAAAACATCAAGTTATCAGGAGACTGTACATACTGATTTGGTTTATCTTCAGGAGCCCAAAAGGAAAGTCATGCCATTATTCAGCAAAAAAAAATGAAATTAGATCAGATAATCTTCAGTGTCAGAATATAATACATGTATGATTAAAAATTTTTGTACCTCGGTCATGTCTATCAATGTATTTCTTCCTCATTGGCCAAGTCCATTTTCTTATATTTCAGATTGGTTGCTCAGTTATCAGTTTGGTTCCAATGTTAACACTCCCTCCTGAGTCAGCAATACTCCAGGACTTAAACACTTTGGGCGAGAAATTCATAGACTTACCGCCTCCTGTTAGCGCCAGCGATTCTCGAAAAAATGGCAGCCACCGCTCTTGCGGCAACTGGAGGCAGTCCCCACACAACCGAACTATTCGTGTGCCCCTTTGTGCTGCCGGTAACCGGCAGCGCCGTGAAAAAAATGGCGGCGTGGTGAAGTCAGTCGGCGTGCAACGCCGACTTAATGTCACCTGTGCGAACTTCGACCCTAGCGCTCAATTCAGCGCTGGGTCACAAGCACACCAACTTAACTTGACAGAGGCTGACAGGGGTGATATCTGCAGCTGTTAAAGGGACACACACAATCAGGTAAGATTGAATGGAAGGGTTTGGCCTTTGTTTTTTGGATTTTATTGAAGTGGTGGCCTGCTGTAATATTTGTGAAAGTTTTTCTTAAGTGTTTTGGGAGTGTTGCTGGACTCTTGCCAGGGCTGATGGTAAGTGAACGCCTTTGAGAAGACAGAACAAGCTGCGAATACTCAGCAGGTCACGCTACATCCGTGGAGTTCACGTCTCAGGTCGACATGCTACCTGACCAACTAAGCATTTGCAGCATCTTATGCTGTGATTTCACATTTAAAGCATCCGCTTGCAGAGGGAAGAGGAAGGCGCAGAAGAGCAGGAATCAGATGGAAGGATGCATCCCAGACAGCCCCTTTGTGGCCAGGATATCCGGGATGGAATTATCTGCCTGCAGTCCCACTGACTGAGCAGGCTGCATTTCTTGGGCGTGAGAAATGAGGAAGACACAAGGGTGGGGTTGTGCAGACGGGAGGGCGGGAAAGGTAGAGGTGCATACCCAAAGGGGATAACGTACGAGGATACCCACATCTTGTATTCTTTCAGCCTTGCCGCTGACCAAGGGCTCAGCCATGCCCCTGCCAAGAATGGCCTGCACCATCTACTCTAAGGGGGTGAGGTGATGCTAGGAATGGTTGATGTGCCTCGTCATTGGTGCAGATTGTTGGTAGGCGAGTGATTGGGACTTGTGCATTGAGCAGTGTGTGACGCTCGTGGTGCAGTTGGTAGGAGATGGCTTTTTAAGATGCATTCACTGACATTGACTAGTGGTCGGAGGTCATGAAGCTTCTTTGGGCACTGGAGCCAGGTGATTGGGGTGAAACTGTTGGCAGTAACGGCCTTCGTAATGTACTCTCACATTGTTCTTTCTGGAGGGATTTCTGGCCCCTGTGGGTAGAGGGCCGCTCTTGCAGTGTTGGCCCCCTGCACAAAGCTGGAGTGCTGCTGCGCGAGACCCTGGGTGCCCCTTCCCTGGCTTGCTGAGCCATTTGTGTTAGCGCTGAGGCAGTTTTCCCATTTGTTCAATTTAGGAATGTAATTCAGCTTTAAGAGCTGAATACAGGAAACTTCGCGATATCCGGCACCGACGGGACCGAGCTGCTACCGATCTATCAAAACTTCCGGATAGACCAGCGCTAATGTTGAAGGATACGGAGGTTTTCATCTCCGTATCTGACAACAAACACTGTTGCTTAGCAACAGCTTGTAAACACTCAGCCCGTACCTTGGAAGCGTCTCTGAAGCTGTTGCTAAGCTATAGAGACGCTTTCCAGAGCCTGACTGTTTTAAAAAAAAAAAATGCTGGAAGAAAAAAAACCTAACCAAAATGGCTGCTGATTTCTGCCGTTAGATCGAGGTTTCCGGACATACAACCTCCAGATAAACCAAAGTTTCCTGTAATCACATTTGTAACTTCTATTAAAATATTGAATATTTGTAAAAAGACAGAAAGGGCTGAAAAATGTATTGAATCAGTGCATTTTATTTTGTCTTGCTTCAATGTGCAGGGCCCCTTAAAATTTCAGAGCTCCACACTGCACAGACGCTCGGGGAAGCAGCAACGCCGCACCAGGACTACAAATTGGTCCCGAATCCCTCATGCAACGCCACCAGGACGGCGTTGCACCCAAGGTTAGCGCTGCGCCACCTACCTCTGTGCCCCCCACACCAATTTAGGTCGGTTAGTGCTGCGGCCAGCGCTGACACCGACTGCTTTGCTGGCAATCACCATTTTTTCCTTCATAATCTCGGCTGACATCCAGTGTGGAGGGAATGCTCCATTGTCAGAGTCCTTGGGTGAGACATTGGGTCGGAACTCCCTGGATCACACTTACGATGAAAGTTACGCCCATTTTAATACCAATTTTGCCAACGGCAACTTGCGCCAAAATTTCAAAAAAATCTCATATGCCAGATCATAAAAACTGGCATAAAAGCAGAAATCACCATTGAGGGCAACTAAAGTGCGCAACTTATAGATTCTTCCTTCCCGAAGTCCCTCTTGATGTTATGAAAATTAATGTTTGAAGCCATCAAACCATCATTTATGCACATTAAGTGCAGCATTAAGAAAATGCAACTTTGAAACCTTTTCCTCTTTTTAATAAGAGATTCTGATGCGATAAAAAACATTCAAACATTTTAGAAAACAGTGTACGTCTCAGTAAGAAGAATTTTTTTTTTTTTAATTGTTTGGAAAAAAACCATTATAAAACACCAGTGGTAGTGACTTTGGGTACTGCTGTAGCTAAATTTTAGGTGTAAATGCATGACCACAGAGCAGGTTCTCTGGTTTTTTTTGCATGGAGCAAAACTGTGTTAATGAGACAATTGGGGAATCGGCTGACGTAACACAGGAGCTGCGGAAATGAACAAGGAAATTTGCGTATAGCTACGTTTGTGTAAAACTAGTGTAATCAGTTATGCGTGCATTTCCATGGGCAAAAAAAAAGTGCATCTCCAGTCTTACGCCATAGTTAAATGGAAACTTTCTGGGAAATTTCAGGACATTAAGTGAAGGCTGTTTGCTTGTGGGTATATTATACGCAATCTTTGTCTCCCATTTCACTTCTCTTCCGAATCACATTCTGCCAAAAATAAGTTCTGTCATATCACATTTAACGAGAATGATTTCTGCAAGGTATAGGCACCATGGCCGTTCCTCACAATCCTACAATAAACCCTCATCAATAAAACATTTTAAGATGTGTGGAGAAGAAAAAAAAAGGCAGGAAAAAAAAACTTATCCTGTCATCCATTTTCTCCAACAACTTACCCTTGGAAAGCCCAACCGACCGCATCAGGCTTCATGACATGCCCAGTTTCCAGTATACCTTCCCACTAATTTTTTTTAATAAATGGTATAATGCTGCAGCAACAACAATGAAATGATTAACAGATAGAGATTGGGGTGGGGGGGGGGGGGGGGGTGAAGCGGGTAGTGGGGGACAGAAACAGAGGCCCAGCGAGATAGACAGAGACACGTCTCAAATCTGCCAACCACATCTCCAAAGCATGAGAGAGGATGCAAGCAAGACAACAAGACAGTGTGCAAGAGACAGGGAGACAAACAGAAAGTGTGAACAAAATAGTGGTGGTCAAGCAGAGATACAGTTTCAGGAAGAAATTTTTATTTTAAACATTTTTGGTGACAAGAACTGCCATTGGATTTTAAATAGCACTTAAAATATTTTGATACTTCTAGTATTCTTTTCCAACTAGTATACCAGTTTTTTTTTTGTTGGATGTCAAGACTGTGCTTTAGCCATTTTCTTCAAGTATAAAGTTTCATACACCACACACTCACTTCCAGCTAAAATGGCAGCTGGTGACCTGCTCCAGGATCTTATTAAATGCTTCCCTGCTACTGGCTGGTAAAAGATGTGCATTTAAATGACGAGTCCACTCTCCCTTGTAAATTATTTTCTGTCTGAGATTAGGACCTTACTGTGTGGGTACCTAACTTCTATTTATCTTTACCGCAGCCCATGAATGTATTAATAACAAGACATCCCAATGAAACTCATTAGTAAAAATATTTTCATCATACGGTGCGATACAGCTTTGACATTACTGGATCAGCAGTTACACAGCATGTTCACTGGACTTGGTCTTTACAGGGAAGAATGTCACATGGCACCTGTCTTTTCCAATAAGGGTTTGGACCTTTGAACCCTCCGTCAGACAGCATTATGGCTGGCAACGAGAATGTCTGAAGAGTCTGGCCTTGAAGTTAAAAGGCATAGATTAGGGTTTTGGCTAATGGATTTCATTATAAAACAACAACTTGCATCTCTAACATAGTAAAATGTTCCAAGGCACTTCACAGGAGCATTAACAAAATTTGACACCGAGTCACTTAAGGAGATATTAGGACAGGACACCAAAAAGAGGTAGGTTTTAAGGAGCATCTTAGAGGAGAGAGTGCAAGCGAGGCAGAGAGGTTTAAGGAGGGAATTCCAGAGCTTAGGGCCTAGCCATCGGAAGGCACGGCCACCAATGGTGGAGCGATTAAAATCAGGGATGCACAGAATTGGAGGAGTGCAGAGATGTGGGAGGATTGTAGGGCTGGAGGAGGTTACAGAGATAGGGAGGGGCGAGGCTATAGAAGGATCTGAAAACAAGGATGAGAATTTTAAAATTGCAGCGTTGCCAGACCAGCAGTCAACGTAAGTCAGTGAGCACAAGGGTGATGGGCGAACGGGACTTGGAGAGAGTTAGGATACGGGAAGCAGAGTTTTGGATGCGCTCAAGTTTATGGAGGGTGGAAGCTGGGAGGCCGGCCAGGAGTGCATTGAAATAGACAAGTCTAGAGATAACAAAGGCGCGGATGTACACTAATAATACAAGGGAAGAGTTATGTTAGTTCTACGGATCCAGGTAAATAGCAGTTTAAAAAAAAAGCTATGAGCATATTTTGACTGACTCATGAGGTTGTCAAATTGATTGAACAAGCTGAGTAACTGCAGGGAAGATGGAAAAGATTAAACTCCGACACAATTCACAATTTGTCATGTTTACTTACTTGCTCTTTGTATCAAAGCAAAAAAAGTAAAAGAAAAATGTACACAATAAAAACCTAAAAAGTGCAGAATCTTGGTTTACTTTTAGACCAGAGCTGAGTTTCCTTCCCAACATCCAGTCAGATATCAATGCTGCTTTCTTTGCCTACCTCCACCACAGCCAAAACCCTAATCTGTGCCTTTTAACTTCAAGGCCAGACTCTTCAGACATTCTCGTTGCCAGCCTCACTGCTTCCACCCTTCAGAAATAAAGCTGATCCAGAATGGCATAGTCTGCACCTTCATCCACAGAGGTCCACACCTCCAACATCCCCCTCCTCAAACTCTACTGAACAACCTACAATAACTGTAAATATTTCATCTCTCTCTCTCTGGGTTGGGGGTATAGCATTTCACTTTTCCCACACCAACCCCCCCACGACTCTCCTGCTCAATAGCCATCTTGAGAAGAGATTGCTCTGTAACAACAACCACCTGTATTTATATAGCGCCTTTAACATAGTAAAACGTCCCAAGGCACTTCACAGGCGCGTTATCAAACAAAATTTGACACTGAGCCACATGAGAAATTAGGACAGATGACCAAAAGCTTGGTCAAAGAGGTAGGTTTTAAGGAGTGTCTTAAAAGGAGGAAAGAGAGGTAGAGAGACGGAGGTGTAGGGAGGGAATTCCAGAACTTAGGGCCTAGGTAGCTGAAGACACGACCAATGGTTGAATGATGAAAATCAGGGATGCTCAAGAGGCCAGAATTAGAGGAGCGCAGATATCTCAGGGGAGTTGTGGGGCTGGAGGAGATTACAGAGATAGGGAAGGGAGAGGCCATGGAGGGGTTTGAAAACAAGGATGAGAATTTTAAAATCGAGGCGTTGCTTAACCGGGAACCAATGTAGATTAGCAAGCACAGGGGCGATGGGTGAATGGGACTTGGTGCGAGTTAGGACACGGGCAGCCGAGCTTTGGATAACCTCAAGTTTACATGGGTAGAATGTGAGAGGCTAGCCAGGAGTGCATTGGAATAGTCAAGTCTAGAGGTAACAAAGGCAAAGTACTGCAAAGTACTAAATGACGGGCATATTAGAAATCAAAGTTGCTGTTGCACAAATCTTGCAGAATGCTCCACCAACATTACTAGTCCATGTATACCACTTACATATAATGAAAGCAATTCACCTCCAGTGCAAACCCAGAGACCCGCAGTACCAATGTGTAATCCCAATGGACTGGAAATACATGAATTCATACCCAATTCAAAACATACAATTCCAATGCAAAATTTCTATTGTGTTCAAGTTCTTACCTATAAATAATCCCGATTACTTCAAATTTCTCAATGAACTGGTTATAATTTGCCAGAATTCAGCAATTTATTTTTCAGATCTTCCAAGTGAAGATTGAGAGACTGACAGCAGCATATTTGCATCATACATTGCTACTTACACGTCATACGTATCAGTTATTCATCCTCTCATCTATTCCCGGGTACTCTGTGTAAACAACCAAGCCTGTGTGTATCCAGATGGCTGGGCGACTATTGTTCTGGTATGGTATTGTACCAGCAGTCAGAAAAGTCCCACTTTGAGTTGGATAAATTGATCTCAACCAGGGTGACATGTACGGAGTCCTTAGCATCCCTGAACTATGATAGGTTTAAATTCCTAATCGCTACGCAGGTCATCTGCTTGAATGGGTACCGAGATTATTTATATTCTAGTTGGTCTCTCGTGGCATTGCTCATGGTATGCAAGTCAGAGGATATGCTATTTATTCCACTTAATGTATAATGAGGGCCACTGTTTTCTAGTGATTGAGTCATATTCCATTTCTATTACAGAATATATTGTGGGAGCACTTGTAGTATTTTCAGGCACAAACTCCAGGATTGTGGACATACTTGTACACAATGTACTGTTTAAATGAGGAGGATTATATTTCCCTTCCCTTCCCCAAGTTTAAATGATACAGCATTTTCCATAGATGGGAAAAGCTGTGTGGGGAATCCCGTATAGAGAATCCCATCTCTCCTACCAAAAGGAGGTTCCCACTGTGAGTAGGAACAGGCTTCAAGTCCAAAACACTTAAGAGTGAGCCCATTCCTGCTCACAACAGGAACTCGACACAAACCAAAACCAGCAAGAACCGAAAATTGAACGACTTTCAGGTGGGATGGGTCTTTGAGCACATTGCCACCTACCTGAGAGGACAAACAACACCCTTACATTGGAGTTGTGAGGACTCACAAGGGTGCATGGATATGTCAAGTAAATGGAACAGATGTTGCAGAAATAGGGTGACAAGAAGACGCAATGAAGTGTTTATGCTTCGCCTATATACACACCTAAATAAATACCTCGTGAACCCACAAAACACAATTCTACACAAATCATTTCTGCTATTGGCTGAATAATCCTTCGTAATCTTTGTTATTATGCTTTTTCGAATTCAAGTATGTGACCAATTACAGATTTGCACAGCTATGGAATACATGCAATAGTTTGTATAAATAGGTGCACTACACCAAATACATAAAACAATTATAGAAGATGTGGTAATAAGCCAAAAATTAATAAAGATAAATTTGCATAACTTGTTTATCTTCGTTTAAATAAGGGTGTAAGGATAAACCCAACAACTACAGGCCAGTTAGTTTAACCTCCGTAGTGGGGACGCTTTTAGAAACGATAATCAGGGACAAAGTTAACAGTCACTTGGGCAAGTGTGGATTAATTAAGGAAAGCCAGCACGGATTTGTTCAAGGAAAATCCTGCTCAACTAACTTGATCAAGTTTTTTGATGAGGTAACAGAGAGGGTTGATGAGGGCAGTGCAGTTGACGTGGTGTATATGGATTTCCAAAAGGCGTTTGCTAAAGTATCACATAATAGGCTTGCCAGCAAAGTTGAAGCCCATGGAATAAAAGGGACAGTAGCAGCATGGATATGAAATTGGCTAAGTGACATGGAACAGAGAGTAGTGGTGAATGGTTGTTTTTCGGACTGGAGAAAGGTATACAGCGGTGTTCCCCAGGGGTCGGTACTAGGACCGCTACTTTTCTTGATATATATTAAATGACTTGGATATACAGGCGACAATTTAAAAATTTGCAGATGACACAAAACTTGGAAGTATAATGAACAGTGAGGAGGATAGTGATAGACTTCAACAAGATATAGACAGACTGGTGAAATGGGCAGACTCGTGTCAGGTGAAATTTAATGCAGGAAACTGCGAAGTGATACATTTTGGTGGGAAGAACGAGGAGAGGAAATATAAACTAAAGGGTACAATCCTAAAAGGGGTGCATGAACAGAGACACCTGGGGGCATATGTGCACAAATCATTGAAGGTGGCAGGGCAGGTTGAGAAAGCGGTTAAAAAAGTATACGGGATCCTGGGCTTCATAAATAGAGGCAGAGAGTACAAAAGCAAGGAAGTTATGATGAACCTTTATAAAACACTGGTTTGGCCTCAACTGGAGTATTGTGTCCAATTCTGGGCTCCGCACTTTAGGAAGGATGTGAAGGCCTTAGAGAGGGTGCAGAAAAGATTGACGAGAATGATTCCAGGAATGAGGGACTTCAGTTACATGGATCGACTGGAGAAGCTGGGGTTGTTCTCCTTAGAGCAGCGAAGACTTGATAGAGGTGTTCAAAATCATGAGGGGTCTAGACAGAGTAGATAGAGAGAAACTGTTCCCATTGGCGGAAGGGTGGAGAACCAGAGGACACAGATTTAAGGTGATTGGCAAGAGAACCAAAGGCGACAGGAGGAAAAACCTTTTTTATGCAGCGAGTGGTTAGGATCTGGAATGCACTGCCTGACAGGGTGGTGGAGGCAGACACAATCATAGCTTTCAAAAGGGAATTGGATACTTACTTGAAGGAAAAAATTTGCAGGGCTACGGGAAAAGGGTGGGGGGAGTGGGACTCGCCGAGGTGTTCTTGCAGAGAGCCGGCACAGGCTCGACGGGCCAAATGGCCTCCTTCTGCGCTGTAACCATTCTATGATTCTATGACATTTGTGGGTATCAGTGGTGCCAGAAGTGACATTTAATGGAATTGAATGTAAATACAAAATATTACACCATCAACAATGTTTGAGCATTGGGTTGCATAAAATTGTGCACTTTCCATCACCTGTATTGTAATAAATGTGAATATTTGTGCAATGCAGTTTTTAAAAAGTAGAAAAAATGTTGTGCTCCTCACAAGAGGCATAGAACACCAGGTCAGGTATATCACAGAAGGACCCCTTGTGCTAGTACTAACTGTCTACTCTAATCCCATTAACCTACTCTTTCCCCATAACCCTTAATGTTCCTCTTCAGGTGTTCACCTAATTTCCATAATTGGCTCAGGTTCAATGGCCATTTGCAATAATGTTTTCCACATTCTAATAACATTTTGAATGAAAAAAAATCTTCCAAGCTCCCCTTTATGCTACTACAGGTTGAACGTCCCGAATCCGGCAACCTTGGGACCGAGGCCGAGACAGTTTCCGTGTTTTTCCAGACTTCGGAACATGTTTCTGACGTCCAAAGTCTGGAAATGTCACAACCTGGGCTCGGGCATTTCCGTACTTCGGACATCAGAAACACGTTCGAGTCCGGAAATGCCTGGGCCCGGCTGGCGGCGGAAACAGGGTGTCCGGATTCCGGACGACCCTGCCACCAATTGTCCCAGAGTCTAGATTCCGGAACTCCGGATTTTGGGCGCTCAACCTGTAATACTATTTCTAAATTTATGCTCCTGTTACCAATTGACCAACCAGTGGAAGTCCTATTTCACTATTTCTCCCAAACCATTTAGCACTTCTGTTTGACTCACTTCTGTTCCAGTGAACATAGTACTAGTTTTCCCCAAATCGATCTTAACTATACCTGCTCATCCCTGATATTATCATAGTAAACCTACATTTTAACCATTCCATTCTTCAATTCTTTTTTTAAATAGCAAGATGTCTAAATCTTCTAACGGCATGTAAACAGTAAGCAGGTAGAAAGAGGCGGGGTGGGGCCTATTAGGGACAAAGAAGGTGATACATGCTTAGAGGCGCAGGGCAAGGCTAGAATACTCAATGAGTACTTTGTATCGGTGTTTACTAAGGAGGTGGATGCTGACAAAATATCGGTAGAAGCAATGGAAAGGGTGAAAATTGATAGACAGGATGTACTAGAAAGGCTGGGTATGCTTCGAGTGGATAAGTTGCCTGGTCCAGATGGCTTGCATCCCAGGTAGCTAAGGGAATTGGGGGAGGAGATAGCAGAAGGGCTTGCCATAATTTTCCAATCTTCCCTAGATGCGGGGTGGGGGGGGGGGGGGTGCCTGAGGATTGGAAAGTGGCAAATGTGACACCATTGTTCAAGAAAGGGTGTAAGGACAATCGTAGTAACTACAGGCCAGTCAGTTTAACCTCAGTGGTGGGTAAAGTTTTAGAAACAATAATCAAGGAAAAAATTGGAGAGGTTTAAGCTAATTAAGGAGAGCCAACACAGATTTGTAAAAGGCAGATCGTGTTTGACTAATCCAATTGAAATTTTTGATGAAATAACAGGGGCGATTGATGAAGGGAATGCAATGGATGTTGTCTGCATGGATTTTAGGAAGGCGTTTGACAAAGTGCCACATAGAAGGCTGGTTAACAAAATGGAGGCTCATGGAATAGGTGGGTCAGTGGCAGCTTGGATAAGGAATTGGCTTAAGGACAGAAAACAGCGAGTTTTGGTAAATAGCTGTTTTTCAGACTGGAGGATGGTAGACAGTGGTGTTCCCCAAGGGTCAGTGCTGGGGCCACTGCTTTTTTTGAGATATATAAATGACCTGGATATTGGAATACAGAATAGAATTTGCCGATGACACCAAACTCGGGAGTGTGGCAAAGAGTGAGGATGATACCAATCGACTGCAACAGGAAAGGCTAGCAGAATGGATAGACAAGGGGCAGATGGAAATTAATACAGAGAAGCGTGAGGTGATGCATTTTGGCAGAAGGAACAGGGAGAGGCAATATACACTTAATGGTACAGTTTTAAAGAGTGTACACGGACAGAGGGACCTGGGAGTTAATGTGCATAGGTCCCTGAAGGTGGCAGGACATATTGAGAGAGTGGTTAGCAAAGCAGATGGGATCTTGGGCTTCATAAATAGAGATATGGAGTACAAAAGTAGAGAAGTTAAGCTGAACCTTAATAAAACGCTGGTTAGGCTACAACTGGAGTATTGCATCCAGTTCTGATCACCACGCTTTAGGAAGGATGTGAAGGCTCTTGAGAGGGTGCAGAGGAGATTTACCAGAATGGTTCCGGGGATGGGGGATCTAGCTACAAGGACAGGTTGGAGAAGCTGGATTTGTTTTCACTGGAACAAAGGAGGTTGAGGGGTGATTAGATAGACAAGATTATGACGGGTTTGGATAGGCTAGACGGGGAAAGGCTGTTCCCACTAGTTGATGGTACAAGGACTAGGAGACACAGATTTAAGGTTTTGGGCAAGAGATACAGGGGGGATGTGAGGAATATCTTTTTTATGCAGCGAGTGGTGAGGACCTGGAACTCGCTGCCAACGGAAGTGGTGGAAGCAGAGACACTCGGGGCTCGATTTTCATTGGGCCGTTGAGGCGGGATTAGAGGCGTGTGGGGGGTTAAAAATCGCGAAATCGGGGGCACGAACCCAATCCGCCTCCATGTCAGTTTCAAAGGAGGCGGATACCCGACCTGTACTGGGACCCGCCTCCCCGAGGCGGGAAGGGGATTAGTGCCAATTAACTGCCTGTTAACATGCCGAAGACTGGCAATATTACTGCTTTCGATAGTGATATAGAAGATTGGACCACATATGTGGAAAGAGTGGAGGTATATTGCAAGGCGAATGAAGTAGCGGATGATAAAAAGGCATCGGTACTTCTAAATCTGATGGGCGCAAGGACATACGGGCTGTTACGAAACTTGATCACTCCAGCCAAACCGATGGACAAGAATTTTAAGGAGATTGTTGATACCTTACAGGAGCACTTAAACCCAACACCGCTGCCGATAGCAGAACGATTCAAATTCTTCAGGAGGAATCAGCACAAGAATGAAAGTAACGCTGATTACCTCACCGAATTACGAAAGCTGTCAAAGCACTGCCAATTCGGGGCAGGACTGGCAGATTCTCTGCGAGACAAATTCGTCTGCGGTCTCCTAAGTGAAGGAACACAGAAAAGACTACTTTCTGAGAAAGATTTGACACTGGACAAGGCTTTCAGTGTGGCTGTATCATACGAAGCAGCAGCAAGAGGAGCTGCAGAGATACAGCAAAAGCCACAGGACTTCGGCACCCATGAAATGACACGGGGTTTCGAGAGATGTTATCGCTGCGGCAGATCCACCCATGACCAGAAGGACTGCTGGTTCAAGGACAAAGCATGCAGGCAATGCGGAAAGATGGGACACATTGCACGTGTATGCAGATCTGGAAAGAAATCCGCTGACAGTAAAAAGGTCAATAAGGAAAAGTACAGAAAGGTACAAATGGTGACGGACAGGAGCTCCGAAGACCAGAAGAGTGATAGCGACTCCGGAAACAAGAGACTAAGCTGTCTCAAATTACATAATGTAATTGCCAAAGAAGATTACCAGACCATTTGGGTTACCCTCACGATAGCGGGGTCCCCAGTTAAAATGGAGCTAGATACAGGATCAGCTCTGACCGTCATAAGTCGACGGGATTACCAGCGGCTATTTCCGCATATACCTTGGAAAGACACATCCATTATCTTGAAGACATATACGGGGCAGAAAGTATACCCCAGAGGGAAAATAAGGGTGCCTGTTGTATACAACGGCAAGGAAATACAGAAGTTGTATTTATACGTTCTGCAAGATGGTGGTCCACTGTTGTTGGGACGTGAATGGATCAGAAAGATACGTTTAGGCTGGCACTCCATTCAGGCACTGACGGTGACCAGTAAGAAAAAAAACGATGATGACGTCATACCTGGACGATTAAAAGAAATCTTGGCTAACGCCAAAGAAGTGCTTCAACAAGAACTAGGAACCCTGAAAGGCGCCACCGCCTCAATAAAAGTAGAAGATGCGGCAATTCCCAAGTTTTTTAAGGCAAGGCCGGTGCCATACACAATTCGTCCAGCCGTCGAGGCAGAGCTGGAGAATTTGGAAAAAGCAGGCATGTTATCCAAGGTAGATTGGAGCGAGTGGGCAACACCCATCGTCCCGGTCATGAAGAAAACGTTGAATAATGATAAATCTGAAGAACAGAGAAAAGTTCGCATCTGTGGGGACTTCAAGGTGACTGTAAACCCGGTTCTTCACACAGCACAGTATCCTCTTCCGAGGATAGAAGATATTTTCGCCTCACTATCCGGAGGGAAACGTTTCACCAAAATTGACTTAGCACAGGCATATCTACAGATGGAGGTTAAGGAGGCCTCTAAAAAGTATCTCACGATAAACACACACAAAGGCCTGTACCAGTACAGGTAGACTATCCTTTATCCGAAAACCTCGGGAACCTCGGGACAAGCCGTGTTTCGGTTTTCGGACATGCAGCGTAAGTCGTGCGCACAACCCCCCACCGACCCCCCCGCGGGCCCCGACCCCCGCCGAGGACCCCCGCCGGCCCCGACCCCCGCACGGACCCCCGCCGGCGCCAACCCCCGCCAACTTACGGTCGGGGTCGGCGGGGGGGTCGGGGCCGGCGGGGGGGGTCGTGCGCACGACTTACGCTGACGCTCAGCGTAACTTGGCGGGGGTCGGGGTCCGCGGGGGGGGTCGGCGCCGGCAGGGGGGGTCGTGCGCACGACTTACGCTGAACGAAAAAACCTTCGGTTTTTAGAGGGTTTCGGTTTTCGGAAGTTCGGATAAAGGGTAGTCTACCTGTACAATCGACTGGTTTTCGGAGTGGCATCAGCTCCGGCTATCTGGCAAAGAGCTATGGAGCAAGTCCTGCAAGGGATTCCGGGGACTCAAGGCTACCTAGACGACATCCTTGTAACAGGAGAAAACGACAATGAGCACCTTGCCAACTTGGAGCAGGTGCTCACGAGGCTGAGAGAACGGGGCCTACGAGCAAATCGCCCCAAATGCGAATTTTTCCAGAAACAAATATCATATTGTGGCCATGTCATTAACGAAGAAGGGTTGCATAAGTCACCTGAAAAAATTGAAGCGGTCGTAAAGGCCCCAGCACCTGAAAATGTCTCACAATTAAGGTCGTTCCTGGGATTAGTAAATTACTATCATAAATTTTTACCAAACTTGTCGACGGTTCTGCACCCGCTTAACGCACTGCTACAAACGGGAGTAGTTTGGAAATGGAGCAAAGACTGTAAACGTGCCTTCCATAAATGCAAAGGCTTGATCACGTCCAGCAAAGTGTTGGCTCATTACAACCCATCACTGCCAATCAGACTGGCGTGCGATGCATCCCCTTACGGCGTGGGAGCGGTATTATCGCATAGATTCCCTGATGGCTCGGAGCGGCCGATAGCTTTTGCGTCACGCTCATTGAACTCAGCTGAGCGTAACTATGCCCAGATCAACAGGGAGGCACTCAGCCTGGTGTGGGGGGTGAAGAAGTTCAATCATTACCTACACGGACAAAACTTTACCTTGTTGACTGACCATCAACCCCTCGTCTCCATATTCAACCCTAAAAAGGGCGTTCCCATTATGACAGCGCAAAGGCTACAGAGGTGGTCCCTTTTCCTAGGGACACACCAATATGACAGAATACAAAAGGAACAAAACAGCATGGGAATGCTGACGGGTTATCGTGCCTACCATTGCCAATGGTGGAAGAGGCGCCTAGTGGACCCAGTGGAGATATTCCACTCGACCGTAGTGGAATGTCTACCGGTGACAAATTCTACCATTGAAAAGAAAACGCGAAATGACCCGACTCTCTCACGAGTCTACGATTTAACGGTGAAGGGATGGCCAGCACATGACGAACCACTGTTGCCAGCATTCTCGCAAAGAAGAGAACAGCTGTCAGTGTGCCGAGGAACCTTGATGTGTGGATCCAGAGTGGTGATTCCACCCAAACTCCAGGATAGAGTGCTAAAGGAGCTTCACGAGTGGCATCTGGGTGGAGTGAAAATGAAGAACTTCGCCAGAGTGTTTGTGTGGTGGCCAGGTATCGATGGAGACATCGATGAAATGACCAAGAGCTGTCTAGGATGCCAGAAGGTCCAAAACGCCCCACCACAAGCCCCTCTACATCCATGGGAGTGGCCCTCATCTCTATGGCAAAGGGTACATATCGACTTTGCTGGTCCATTTATGGACTCAATGTTCTTAATCGCGGTGGATGCACAATCCAAGTGGCCGGAGGTAATAAAGATGTTTTCCACCACCACGGAAAAAACCATCACAGTATTAAGGACCATATTCGCCAGGAATGGGCTGCCTGATCAGATCAGTTCCGATAATGAACCGCAATTTGTATCCGAAGAATTCAGGAAGTTCTCAAAAAACAATGGGGTTAAGCACTACACGTCCACCCCATACCATCCCGCCACCAATGGATTGGCTGAAAGGTTTGTCCAGACCTTCAAGGCGGCCATAAAGGCCATGGGTAATGAAGACATAAATCTACAACATAAGGTAGATAACTTCTTGTTTGCGTACAGGAATGCATGTGGTTACAAACCAAACCCCCGCCATGATGTTTTTCAATAGAAGACTAAGATGCTGGCTGGATTTGGTCAAGCCAAACGTCAGAAGGAACGTAGAGAACCGGCAATTTCAAAGCATGAATGAAAGGCCAACTAGAACCTTCCAGATAGGTCAACCAGTTTTGGCCCGGGACTACCGTACCAAGAAATGGCAGCCTGGAACTATTTGCACACAACTAGGACCGCTGATGTATACCGTGGACATTGGAGAAAGCAGAATAAGGCGCCATGCTGACCAGATCATAGAGTCATCCGAAAAAGGACAACCTACACCACAACTCTATACGCCTAGTGATGAAGCAGAGATACCCATAGTATCTACCTCCAATCCGGTGATACTGGAACCAGATGAACCCGACACTGGCATTGAAGCCGAATCGACCTTGCCAAAAGAGCCTACTACACCACCGAGGCGTTATCCGGACCGAGTCAGGAGGCCTCCAGAGACTGAATTTGTAATTGATTAACTTCAGCAAATGTGTATATTATTGTTCTTGTAAAAATGTTATTTAATGATTACTTAAAATGTTATGTACTATTTATCTAAAAGGGGAGGAATTGTAGTCTATGTACCTTTAAGAGGAACTATGTTTTTGAAGCCCTTGTATACTGTAGTACCAGTAGTGACCACTCGGGTATATAAGCCTGTGTAGCGTCGTGTTGTTAGTTCACCTCCAGACTTTGTTCAGTAAACACTTGTTAAATCAACTCCTGCATTCCGTGTCTCCATTAACACACGGATCCAACACCTTCCTTCAGGTCTCGGGAGTCCCTCATCTCACCGGCACAGAAAGCAGAATGGCCGCGAGCTGTCAAAATCTGCAGCATTCTGCTTTCTGTTGTGGAGAGATGTCTAAATCAGCCTGAGGGGAAGGAATTAACTTAGTGTACAGATTGTCAGTGTTTGACAGCTTCAAAGAGCTGTCAAAAGCTCGACAGATGAAATGTCAATCTGTGACGTCACCTGTTGCCGGGTGGCCCTTAATTGGCCTGCTGAGCGGGCTCAACAAGGTCAATCAAGCGAAAATCGCGTGGGTTGGCCACAACTCGATGGAGGCAGGACTACAACCCCAAAAGTTGTAGTCCCGCCTCTGACACGCCTCCAGTATCAAAATCCAGCCCTCAATGTTTTCAAGGGGAGACTGGGTAGGCACTTGAGGGAAATAAACTTGCAGGGCTACGGGGATATAGTGGGGGAATGGGACTGACTGGATTGCTCTAAAGAGAGCCGGCACGGACTCGATGGGCCGAATGCCCTCCTCCTGTGCCGTTATGACTATCTGCACTGTCGGAGGTGCTGTTTTTCGGACGAGATGTTAAACCGAGGCCCCGTCTGCTCTCTCAGGTGGACATAAAAGATCCCATGGCACTATTTCGAAGAGGAGCAGGGGAGTTATCCCCGGTGTCCTGGCCAATACTTGTCCCTCAACCAACATAACCAAAACAGATTATCTGGTCATTATCACATTGCTGTTGGTGGGAGATTGCTGTGTGCAATTTGGCTGCCGCGTTTCCCACATTACAACAGTGACTCCACTTCAAAAGTACTTCGTTGGCTGTAAAGCGCTTTGAGACGTCTGGTGGTCGTGAAAGGCGCTATATAAATCCAAGTCTTTCTTTCTTTATGACTCTATGATTTCAAATCATGGAGGTCCCACCAACTATTTTCAAGATATTTAGCAGCTGATCTTTTTCAAATCAGTGAATCTGTCTGGAACCTCCAAAGAGCATTAGCTAAGCAAATAACTCCTGTAGTTGGTGTGGAAAAGGAAATAAAAACACTACTAAAATTAGTTACAGCATAGAGGTTGCAGACATATTACAGTAAGTTACGAGCTAGGCTTAACTATTGTAAACATTGTTATCCTACTGTTTAACAATTATGTTTGGCAGTTAAAGCCTAAAACAAGTTCTCATGCACTGTTGCTCGGCCACCTTCCAAAGACAAGTCGGTCCCTGCCAAGGCACAGAACAGAACTAGCAGCCAAGACAATTTGTACAAGGGTTCTCTGTACATTTTCCAGGTATACTAGGAACTTGATCTAGATTTCAGGGCAAGTGAAAACGCTCTGCAGGATGCAAGTAGTTGGAGCTCACCTGTGAGGTTAGTTAAACATGGTCAAAAATATCCAAGTCAAAAGTATGAAAGAAACCAAAAAACATAACAGTCCATATATAAAAACAGTGCCAGCATCAAGCACTCACACATCAAAAAAGACTTGCATTTATATCGTGCCTTTCACAACCTCAAGATGTCCCAAAGCGCATTACAGCCAATGAAGTACTTTTGAAATGTAGTCACTGTTGTAATGTCGGCACAGCAAGCAATGCGATAATGGCCAGGTAATCTGTTTAGTGATGTTGATTGAGGGCTCAATATTGGCCAGGACACCGGGGATAACTCCCCTGCTCCTCTTCGAAATAGTGCCATGGGATCTTTTACGTCCACCTGAGAGCAGACGGGTTTAACGTCCCATCCAAAAGACGGCACCTCCAACTGTGCAGCACTCCCTCAGCACTGCACTGGGAGTGTCAACCTAGCTTTATGTGCTCAAAGTCCCTGGAGTGAGACTTGAACCCACAACCTTCTGACTCAGAGGCGAGTGTGCTACCGACTGAGCCACAGCTGACACTTTGCACACAAATGATCCAGTGCAATGAGGTTTTATACATTACCATTTCTTTAAAAGAAAAAAAAAAAAAAAAGGGGCTTGCATTTAAATAGCACCATAAAGGATCCAAATGCATAATCAGAACAAGTTACAATGTCTCTGGTAAAAATCAAACATAATTTTAAAATATACTGAGCCATTTAAAAGAAAATCAAAGCAAGTGTTGCACACCAACTAATCAGTAACACTTTTTTTTTTAAAAAGCAAAAATCTCCTCTCCCCATGTTACACCTGTGCACTGCTGAAAGAGGAGGGGGGAAATCTACTTTTGATCCATTCAGCTACAGGGGGGCGAGGTGGTGGGGAAATCGGTGAGATTGACGCAGGTTGATTTATATTCAGTTTATCCTCCTCCTCCTAAGTTGCGTCATCCTACAGCTAGCTAATGCACTGCCACATTAACAAAACAATTAAAAGAAAAAAGTACTTTTTCCCCCCACCGATCAAATTTGGTGAAGCATTAAATTGCAGCGGCGGTAAGCAGATGGTCAAACGACAAAATATTAAAATATCTACTGTCTCCACGGGGGTTGTTTGAGATAAGCAGTCAAAATTCCCATTAAAAAAATGACACACAAACACAAAACTATTCAAAAGAGCTCTCTAGAATACTACACACACACACACGATCCATTCCTACTCTGCAGCAAGCTTCTTCCACTCCAACCTTGTCCTCTCTGCCACAACCATTCCCATTCATTAGAGCAGTCAACAAGTGTTAAGCTAAAACCATCACATTCACGACAGATATTGCTGCTACAGAGCAAACAAACATTCTATTAATATATTTACAAACATAAATTAATATTGCTGGCAGTCAAAGAAGAAAATGGAGCACAAATGTTTAGATTATCTTTGAAAATAAAAACATTCTTTTGTATTTTTGGACAAAAGAGGGTGCCTTACATAATATGTAAACATTTACATGGTGTAATTAATGCATAATTAAAAAGGTCAACTGGAACATCTGACAGGGCTATGAGCGTCTAAGCTTCCAATTCATCAAATGTTCTGTATCTAACCCTCCATTAAAAGTGGTACAAGAGGCTATTTTAAAAATAAAAACACTTAAAACTGCAATACTCATTGGTTACTAGTGCTTACTGGAAAAAGGATAGAATCAATGCAAGCACATTAACTGCTCTTTCGTCACAGTACCAAAGTATTATAGACTGCCAGTGCATGGAGACATTGTCCCCGCAGGGCAGTAAGTATCTGCAGCACTTCACTGATGAACAATGCACGGCTAAAAAGTGACAGGCTTTGTGGTGAAGAATAGGAGAATGCATGGACCGAGAAAAAAAAACCCAGACAGACCATTAAGCCTGTTCCGTCCACAAACCTTGTACTGTACAATCCACTCCAACATGGACTCTACACAACCCATTTAATTTCCCCAAGGCATGATTCTTCAGTATTTTGCGCCAGTCTCATTGATAAATGAAAGAAAACTCCAACATATTTTCAAACTGGGTTCCATTCGGGGATGCGAGAGATTACAGTCTGAATTTATGTTTTTGTTTACTTACCGCCACGTGATTTCTCTTGCTGCATAATGCTGGTTTCTGCATCGGTGTCTTTGGGTGGTTGGCATTTATTTCAGAGGTTAACACAAGGGGGTCCCAAAGAAGTGTGTCAATGTTTTCTGGGGGAGGATGGGGGCAGGGGTGGTTCAGACAATTTTGAGATCACTTCTCTAAAATACCCATCTAAGCCTACATTCCATTCTTTTCTTAACTGGTTTAGTTCCCGGCATGACATTTTCATGGTCCCAGCAGCTCAGGAAACATTACACTCTACATATCTCCAATCATTTCAATTTGCTCTTACCGGTACATCCATGAATCCTATTCCTAACCAGGTGTTTTTAAAAAAAGATATTATTAATAAGCACAGTACAGGAAACTGTGTTTTATCCGGAGGCTAAATGTCCGGCAAGCTCGAGCCACTGGCAAAAATCAGGAGCCGTTTAGTTAGGGTTTTTTTTCCTTTTCGTTGCTTTTTTCTCTCAACAGTCAAGCTCTGCAAGGTCTCGCTGAAGCTGTTGCTAAGCTAGAGACGCTTGCAAGGTACAGCCGACTGACAGGGTTTGTTGCCAGATACGGAGCTCAAAACCTCCGTATGTTTCAACATTAGCGCTGGTGTGTCCGGCAGTTTTGATCTAACGGCAACAGCTCGGTCCAGTCGGTGCCCGATAGTACAAAGTTTCCTGTAGTAACTCCTTTATCTAGAAGTCCAATCTGTATTTGCATAATTTAGGGGAGGGGAAGATTATAATCTCCAAAATTTGCACGAGGCTTATTGATTTTCTACTCATATGCTCTATATTCACAGTTCAAGTTTTATAAGCTGCTTACATCTACATTACCCACTCCCCTCAGAATTTTTTTTTAAACCCTTATTTCCTCTCAGTCAACAAGAACATGTTCAGTTCGGATACTCTTCATAACTTAAACACTTGTAAAAACTTATAGAAAGGGTTTAGGGGCTGGAAGAGGAATATAACCTATGCTTAAAAAAAAATTGAGGAGCGGCATGTGTGTCCTCTCCCTCCCACCCACCCCTACAGTCGTTGTGCCAAAGGCCCAAATCTCAGCATGGCTCTTCTCCAAACTCTTTCCAGTGCGTTAATGTCCTTCTGAAAAGTAATTTAAGTTAACAAGAAGAAAATATATAATTGACTAGTTTTAAGGCACATATTTTTTATTTGTTTAAAAACACATTTTCATGAAAACTAAGTTTTATCAAATCAAAAAAGGCATCGGCACAAAAATTACCCACAACACTTAATCGAGACGGTATTGGTGAATAATGTTTTTCCCAAGTCTTTATCTTTTGACAGGTTTTAAATGGAAGATTTAGTATGCTGTTTGCAGCAAAATTGTTTTATTTGTTTCAGCATTCTTTTGATACCATCTATCAGAACGCAGAATTTTGTGACTTGGGAGTGCAAGTCTTGCAAATACACCAGATTTTAAGATGTGGCTTACGCACCTTGCTGTTCTGCATCAGGTGATAGGAAAGATGAGCAATAACATTGGAACACTAGACCAGAGGTTATAATGAGGCCATCTGAAAGGAAGGAAGCTTTTATGGAATGTGGAATAATTTGTAGAGCTGATGTTCAGCAGTGAATTACAAAACATGCACATGATACAAAGCTGGCTTTGAACAGGTTAAGTAGTCAAGTGGTGTCAAGAAAACTACACAAAGGCAAAAAGCAGAGAAATTAGGGGTAAAAAACAGTAAATGCTGGGGAAAAATTCTGTTGAACAATCACTGACCTGAAACGTTAACTCTGTTTCTCTCTCCACAGATGCTGCCTGACCTGCTGAATACGCCCAGCATTTTCTGTTTTTATTCCAGATCACCAGCATCTGCAGTATTTTGCTGTTTATTAGAGAAATTAGGGGGATGTTTTTCCTTGCAGAGATTGTTAGGACATGGAATGCCTTCCTAGAAGAAGAATCCATAATCGCTTTTGAAGCGGATGTGAATAAATCTTTGAAACAGGAAATGTTTGAATCGAAATAACAACAGAAAATGCTGGAAACACTCAGCAGGTCAGGCAGCATCTGTGGAGAGAGAAACAGAGTTAAGGTTTCAGGTCTGTGGCCCTTCATCAGAACTCACATGGGGAAAGGAGAGAGAAATGGGACCAAGTGGATATCTCCTTTAGAGAATTGGCAGACCCGTGATGAGCCAAAAGCCGCATTCTGTAAGATTCTATGGTCTTACATGGCTAGAATATTGGTAACAGTTGGTTGTTTTGTATACCTATTTATATATTAAAGATGACGAGTGAATTGTAACATTATTTCAAAATGTATTAAACGCTCCTGTGTCAGGCTCTGTTTGGGGCAAAATTCATTTTTAACGTGTCAACATCTACCTGCAGTACCTGTTACACCTGTAAACATAGAAACATAGAAGATAGGAGCAGTAGGCGGCCATTCGGCCCCTCGAGCCTGCTCCGCCATTCAATGTGATCATGGCTGATCATCCAAACTCAGTACCCTGTCCCTGCTTTCTCCCCATATCCTTTGATCCCTTTAGCCTTAAGAAATATATCCAACTCCTTCTTGAATATATTTAATGAATTGGCCTCAACTGCCTTCTGTGGTAGAGAATTCCACAAGTTCACCACTCTCTGGGTGAAGAAATTCCTCCTCATCTCTGTCCTAAATGACCTACCCCTTATCCTTAGACCGTGACCCCTGGTTCTGGACTCCCCCACCATCGGGAACATCCTTCCTGCATCTAGTCTGTCTAGTCCTGTTAGAATTTTATAAGTTTCAATGAGATCCCCTCTCATTCTTCTGAACTCTAGCGAATATAAGCCTACTCGACCCAATCTCTCCTCATACGTCATTCCTGCCATCCCAGGTCTCAGTCTGGTGAATCTTCGCTGCACTCCCTCCATGGCAAGAACATCCTTCCTCAGATAAGGCGACCAAAACTGTAGGTGGCACACTGTTATTACAAAATATGTCACATAATCCTAGGCTGAAATTTGGCAGTTGCAAGTCTTAACGTAGTTCAGCATAATAGTTTAGTCGCAATGGCAAAGGGTTATTTTGAAGTGAAATGTTGGGACCAAGATAATAAATCTGATAATAAGTTTGAGCAGACTATTCATCGCAGACCAACTTCCAGCTTGCTTATTTCCTTCCTGCAACCTTTGAACATGCCCTCTTCTGAACCCCTCGTCCCTCAAGCCCTGTTCGTATCTCAGAATGTTGATCTAATAATTTATGAATTTGGGCCCGCGTTCAACCGAGCAACACAACATCTCGAAAGTTTCAACAGCACCCCACCCCCGACCCACCATTATTGAGCCTGAACCACCCCAGCAACCCCCTGATCTGTCCCCTTCGCCGCAGCTCAAATCTCAACCCCCTCGTCAACATGCATATGCTACTCGTGGCTTAACAGTTGCGTCATCGACTGTCAGTTCACAGACCTTCAAACCTCGCCCAAGTAGATTGTAATCCCAGAGAAAACCATCGCTCTTCCCCCCCCCCCCCCCGCCCCCCGCCAAATGAGAACAGCAGGGCTTTCAAACCCAAAGGGGGAAAAAAAAATCTCCCTCAACCACAGATACAAAACAGAGACTGGAGAGGAGAAGGAGAGCTCACACCCACTTCCCCCTCCCCGCCACTGAAAATTAAATCTGAGCAATGTAAATGAGAACAGAAGTTTAAACCCTCCCTCCCCCACCAAACACCAAGATAAAAATCAAGCCCTGCAATGGGGATCCCTCCCCATTGAGAAGGCAATCCAGGCCAGCAGATTAAAAGAGAAGCTATTTCCAGCATCTCTCCCAACCTCCCCGCTCCCCCCCCCACGAGAGATGAAATCCAGACCTGCAAATGGGATAAGGAGCTCTGTTCCAATTATGTTCCACTCTCTAATCCATGCCTTTGTTACCTCTAGACTGGACTATTCCAACGCACTCCTGGTTGGCCTCCCACATTCCACCCTACGTAAACGTGAGGTCATCCAAAACTCGGCTGCCCGTGTCCCGTTCGCCCATCTCCCCTGTGCTTGCTGACCTACATTGGCTCCCGGTTAAGCTGCGCCTCGATTGCAAAATTCTCATCCTTGTTTTAAAATCCCTCCATGGCCTCGCCCCTTCCTATCTCTGTAATCTCATTCAGTCTCCCCCCCCCCCCCCCCGCCGAGATATCTGTGCTCCTCTAATTCTGCCCTCTTGAGCATCCCTGATTATAATCGCTCAACCTTTGGTGGTCGTGTCTTCTGTTGCCTAGGCCCTAAGGTCTGGAATTCCCTGCCTAAACCTCTCCGCCTCGCTACCTCTCTTTCCTCCTTTAAGACGCCACTTAAAATCTACCTCCTTGACCAAGCTATTGGTCACCTGCCTTAATTTATCCTTATGTGGACCAGTGTCAAATTTTGTGCCTTAATACTCCTGTGCAGCATCTTGGGATGTTTTACTGCGTTAAAGGTGCTATATAAATAAAAGTTGTTGTTGTTGCTTGACCTGGCTATTGCATGTGATCTCAACGGTGTGCGTGCAATGCCACAGGACATTGACTAGTAATATGCAAATCTCATTTTTTTTTCCCCCTCGTTCAAAAAAAACCTTTAGAATTTATTGCATAGGTGACAAAATGAAGAGAGGCCCAGAATGTATAAAATTTACACCAACATATACTGTGTTCAAACATTAACTGCAATTTTACAGGAATACCATTTTTCAGAACAGGCGAGGTAAACAGATCATCTTGCAAATAAATTGCGATACTATATGCACAAAAATAGCATCTAACAGTTCCTTTAAAGAACCATTTAGAATCCCAGTCCAGCAACTCACTTTCCCTCCTCCCCAGCTGCACTAGCAATTATATATTTCAATGTTCTTCCACTCGGAAAACCCTGTTTTTAAAATCAGCAGGTCTAGATGGCTTTGCTTCACTTGCACAACACAAAGCAAAGCACCGTTCCTGAGGACTACTCTCAGTTGGCTTGTCAGTAGGGTAGTTGAATGGGGCACAAGGAGACAGATACTGAGGACTCTCACAAAATCTACAGTGCAGATAGAGGCCATTTCGGCCCATCGAGCCTGCACCGACACATATCCCACCCTATCCCCGTAACCCCACGTATTTAATCCCCTAACACTAAGGGTCAATTTATCATAGCCAAATCAACCTAACCTGCACATCTTTGGACTCACTGGAAGAACTGAGGGGGAAGGGAGAAGGGAGGTTCTTTAACGGAGGGCTATCACAGTAAGTGGCTAGGCGAGACTAGAACATCATTTAAAAAGGAGAATGAGATAAAATGCTTGAACAGGAAGAATATAAAATGATCGGGGGGGGGGGAAATGGGGTTACAGGAAGGCATGCCAGCATCGGCACAGGAACGGAGGGCCAAATGGCCTCCTGCTGTAATTTCTATCATTCTATGAAAACTCTCCTTTCTCGAGTCTGAGCCCAGTGAGTGGCTTAGAAATGCTGGTGCAGAACCGAGTTTAGGGCAATGTGCACGTGAGAAGTGTTGGAGAAATGGCACTCTTTCCATTTCAGACACCCAGTGTCAGCATCAAGCACTCCCCAGGTCACATATAGCACAGCAAGATGCAGAGCCACAGACCCTCCACTCTGCCTCAACAATGCACCGCAACCTTGGAAGAGCACCCACCATTGCACTAGTGAGAGAGTTTTTCCATTTCCACACGAGACATTCCATGGCCTTCGTGAGATTGCTACTTAGGTACAGTTTTGTGCTGTAGGGCTGAGAGAACTTGAAGCCAGATTGGGACTGACCAAACTCAGTTCGCATGGGACCCTTACAGCCAGCAAACAGAGGAATTAAACTCATCAGTCTAGGCTGGATTTGAACCCAGATCCAAGAGATGAAAGGCCAGCGTTAACTCAGTTCCTCAGACGCGATTTATAAAGTGTCTGACGTTTTGAATGGGCACTCTGCAGATTTGAAATGTTGTTCCGAATGAGTCCTGCACAAATTAGCTTTGCCCAGCTCATGCCATGTTGCACACAGTGCCATCTGTCGAAAATACAGTTGAAGGTACAACAGGAACGCAGCATCAGTCCAGTACCATATACATCTCAGCAGTGATACAGCATGACAGATGTCAACTTTATTCAGCCCTGGGATCAATACAAACCCATTTTTTGCATTTGTAAAATAACTATGATGAACTCGCTTTTACTGGTTTAAAGAGAGAATTCTTCTAATCTTTGTATACGTGTAGGTGAGCAATCAAATGCACAATTATGTTGCAGTGTAGTTCACGTAGAAAAAATGAATTAAATATAAAATGTCAGAGGCCTATTTATAGTCATCTTGCACAGATGATCTCTCGGAGAACACGTGAAGAGATTAAAACACCTCGTAAAAAAATAGATGCACACGCACTGAATTTTGTTCACCAGTAAAATTTCTAATTTAAAAAATAGAACCAACATCATAGTTAGTTCTTTCAAAAAATAACTAGCAATCCGATAGACTGCCAGGACTCTTCCTGCACGAGAACAAAAGTTTGAAAGCTTTTCAGCAAGTGTTGCAAATGCACCAACATTAGCCAGTGTCTGGGACACGGCCTCCTCCAGACAACGTTACAACTAACATAACATTCTTAACCAATGTTACTTCAGCTGGTTATACTGATCATCCTAAATGGCGGCAAAACAAAATCGGCTTTACTGCAACAAAACACATGAGTTGCAACTTAAGTGTACTAAAGAAAAACAGAGACAACATATGGGAAGGGTTTAACAAAATTTCATCCAAATACAAATTTAAAAAAATTTTTTTTTTTTTTTTTTTAAAACCATCTCTGGAGCATCATTAGTTGATATTTTCTCAGTCAAACAGAGGATTCATTTCAGCGATGGCTGCGATGGGACCAGTGACATAATTACAGCTTACATTCAATGAGTAGGATAGAGTCAGATCACTTGCTGATTACAACTCATCTTTTTTTACCCTGGAGAAGGATAGCAGAAAGTCTGCACAAACCAAGATTTTTTTAAAAATCTTAATATTCTACAGTAAAAATCAAATACCAATGCAAGGAAGTGGGCATCTCCAAAGTGTTTCTATATGTTCAACATCAGCAGAACACATCCAAGTTATTAATAAAATGGAAAACTAGCAAAGCCTCACAGATGAAGCCCTTCGTTTCCCTCTGTGCTTCTCTTGGCATTTTCCGATGGGCCCATCAAGGCACTCGCTGCTGGCGCCTCATGACCAGCAATCCCGAGTGGCCCATCCTCCTCTCTCGCTGAGATTTACACCCAACGCGTATGCTGGAGGATAATCTTGCCAACCTTCTTCGCCTCCCGAATCCATGCCCATCTTTCCCGCAACTCCATGTTTGAACCTCTCCAATCAGGTTTCTGCCCCACCACAGCACTGAAACAGCCAGAATAAAAGTCACAAACAACATCCTCGGTGACAGTGACCATGGGGTAGAATCGCTCCTCCCTTCTCGGCCTCTATGTAGCCTTTGACATGGTCGACCGCACTATCCTCCTCCAACGTCTCTCCTTCATTGTTCAGCTGAGGGGGACTGCCCTCGCCTTATACCTAGCCAGTCATAGGCAGAGATACTCCTGCAGTGTCTTCTCTTCCCACCCACTGCATTGTCATCTCTGGAGTCCTCAAAGGATCTGTCCTTGGCCCTCTCCTATTACTCATCTACATGTTGCTCCTCAGTGACATGAACTGAAGACATGATGTTAGGTTCCACATGCACACTGACAACACCCAGCTCCATTTGACCTGTGCTTGCTGGTCTACATCAGCTCCTTGCCCACAAATGCTTCGATTTTAAAATTCTCATCAGTGTTCAAATTCCTCCATGGCCTCTCCCTTCCATATCTCTGTAACCTCCTCCAGCCCTACAACCCTCCTAGAACTCTGCATTATTGCAACTCTGGCCTCTTTCCCATCCCCCACTTCCTTTCCCATACCTCTCCATCTCAACAACAACTTGTATTTATATAGCGCCTTTAACATAGTATTCAAAGACACAAAATTTGACACGGAGTCACATAAGGAGAAATTAGGGCAGATGACCAAAAGCTTGGTCAAAGAGGTAGATTTTAAGGAGCGCCTTAAAAGGAGGAAAGAGAGGTAGTGAGGCGGAGAGGTTTAGGCAGGGAATTCCAGAGCTTAGGGCCTAGGCAACAGAAGGCACGGCCACCAATGGTTGAGCATCCCTGATTATAATTGCTCAAGAGGCCAGAATCTCCTCCTTAAAACCTACTTCATTGACCAAGCTTTTAGTCATCCATCTTAATATCTCATTCTTTGGCTCGGTGTCAATTTCTGTCTGATTACGCTCCTGTGAAGCGCCTTGGGACATTCTCCTACGTTCAAGGCGCTGTATAAATGCAAGTTGTTGGTATTGTTGTTGCAAATGCATTAAGACTCATTTACCCTTTACACATATCAAGGCTAGGCAAATAAACGACTGAAAACCAAGCGAGGGCCCTTGGAATATAAACAAACACTTTTTGACATTTTTTTACGATCGTCTTCAACAGCATGTGTGCAGTTTAACATCGCAGTTTATACGGAGTTGATGATTAAGAAATATGTTTTTTCTTGGTGGTCTTCACACTCTCTTAACTCAACTAGCTCTTAACACATGTTGTTAGATTGCTATCACCTAGAATACATTAATAAATGTAGCAATCCAGAGGTAGCCATTCAAACAGAGAACAGCTGTGCCTTGGCCAGACAGACAGAAACAATGAAAATCCATTTAGCACAAACAATTCCATTGACTAAGTTGTCAACTGCCATTGCAATACAGTCAGACATGTCTCGGTCACCAATGCACTAACTTTGCCACAGACCAAAGGAAACTTCACACACATCAAGAGACACAGCCAGCTGATGTAATTTTCATTTCTGATTTACTCCAACTATCTAAAATCATATACAAATAACTGTGTCCACAGGCTAGACATTTTCACCACATTATTTGAAATTGACAATAATGTATTTCAACAGAATTGACATCACATTATGTAAATATATTTTTAAAATATCAAATACTTTATGAAAAAAACAAAAATGCCCTTCGTCCGAAGTCATTTTCATATATTTAAATGGAAATGTGAAGAGAAACCTCTTGATGGAGATGAGAGTAAAAATCAGGTTATTAGTTACATGGACTGTAGACCCTTCAAAGACAAGGCATTCTTTAAGTAACATAACTTTAAGGAGTTCACTAATCCTAGCCAGTACATTCGAGCACCAGCACCTTGTGATTCCCTCACAGTCAACTCTGCTCCTCTTGGCGAGGCACTGCTGATGTGAGGAGCTTCCACACAGAGAGGACAGCACTGTGTTAGGGAAAACAATAGGTGGCACAATTCAGCAGGACAAAAATTGTTTCCACTTTTGGGAAGATCAGTACAAAAAGCAAGGGGGCGGAAGACAAAAAAAAATTGAGAATCATGTCGCGATGGGCCGAAGGGCCTCTTTCTGTGCTGTATAACTCTATGACTCGATAGTGAAAATCAGGTGTCGTCATAAATACATACACTACTTCCAGTGACCGAGTCATTGTGAAAAGCATGAATCCTACTTTAGATGGACCAGTAGGGGAGACATAGGTTTATGCCATGCGTCAATAATTTTCCAAGTACTCTTCTCTTCTGAGAATATTACTAATGGGGTTCGATTGACTCACCGAAACTGAAATAACTTACAGGTATTTACATCTGCATTTTGTTGGAGGTATTGAGAGTCCCTTGGTGCCCACCAGCCGTGAAAGGCTTTGAGTAAGCCAGTAAATAACACACATTCATAGCCGATGGCCACACACCAGAACTCTGAGCATGGAGAAAAGGGTGAATTTGTGTTGGATTGATTATCTGGCCATGTTCTTGGTTTCCTCTTATACAACTCCTTCCTTCACCACCCCCACCACCCCCTACAAAAGAAACCATTAATTGCAACAATGGGGGTTCTTGGCTACTACTATTTTTGACATAACAACAATTGCCCTGTGATTACTTATAAAAATTCATAAAAGACAACTCCATCCCTAACACACTAAATCAGCATTTGTGCAGCTGCAATCCATTTCCAAAGTCAATTAATTTCAAGTAACACCCACACACACATTCCTCACCAAGATAATCCAAACATATTAGGAAATAAAATACTGATTTCAAGTATGCTGCGAGATAACTCATTGAGGAAGGAATGAGAATCTGTAATGAAAACAGGTGTGTGTGTATGTGTGTATATACACACACACGTACACATACCACTTCCTCCACACAGCAGATGCTGACAGGATCACATCCTACCTTCAGAAACATCAAGGTCTGTGGTACCTTTCACTTGGGTAAAACACCATTGGACATCATTCCCACAGCCTCCGACTCCTAAAGAGACAAATTCATTCACGGGTGCATTAATTTAACCAGCAAACGTGCATTAAGTTCCTTTTTTTTTTGTAATGTAACGATACAGATAAACTGCCCTTGTATTAGGCTCTGACCACCAGAACGTATACGGTTGCTTACTTCTCATGGCTGCAAGTTCGCCCCGCCGCTACAATCCAGAGACTGGGAGGCAATCCTCGGTCACACCCCAAAGCAAAGCTCCTCAATCATCTCTTGGCCGCAGCCAGTTGGATTTGCCATGAGTGGAGCTGTCCTGATTGACAGCTCCGGGGGCCAATCCCGCCAAGGCAAACGAGGTGAACCCGACTGAGGAGCTTTCGGCCACCCAATCACAAAATATGATGCAGGTTTCCGTTAGGTTGGCTCAAAGTGGAGACGGATGTTTTGCTTTTTGAAGATTTGCCACACTTAAAGTGAAATCTGGATTCAAATGGTTTTTGTCGCCCAGCAATTATTATTTTTTAATTGTCATTTAGAACGGTCGCTTGAACAGTCGACCGGCTGCAGTCACTCGAGTACTTTTCTAGACTGAAAGAAAGAAGTTGTAACCCTGCTGAGTGGCAGAACACCTGTGCATGTATAAAACATGATGATGATGATCTTTTTCAACTATATTTTCAACATTTTTTCCCTTTGCCCCGGAACCTGCATGATTTCAACATCTCTACATCACAATCAATTGGCTTAACATTATTCTCATCTGCATATGGCAACTATTGAGTTTAGTGGAAGGAGACAGACGAAAGACTTGCATTTATATAGCGCCCTTCACGACCACCGGACGTCCCAAAGCGCTTTACAGCCAATGAAGTACTCTTTGATGTGTAGTCACTGTTGTAGGAAATGGGGCAGCCAATTTGCGCTCAGCAAACTCTCACAAACAGCAATATGATAATGATCAGGTAATCAGTTTTTTGTTATGTTGATTGAGGGATAAACATTGGCCAGGACACCGGGGGTAATTCCCCTGCTCTTCTTTGAAATAGTACCATGGGATCTTTTACGTCCATCTGAGTGGGCAGACAGGGCCTTGGTTTAGCGTCTCATCCGAAAGACGGCACCTCCAACAGTGCAGCACTCAGTACTGCCCTGAAGTGTCAACCTAGAATTATGTGCTCAAGTCCATGGAGTGAGACTTGAACAGAAGGTTAGCAAACAATTGACCATAGAATTGTAGAGATGACAGCACCAAAGGAAGTCATTTCACTGCTTGTGTTGGTGCCAGCTGGTCAATCCCAGTTCCCTGCTTTTTCCCAAAATACCTTTTTCTATTCATCCTCTTCAACTACTTATCCAATTCCTTTTTTAATTATGCCACATAGGTTTACCAGAATGATACCCGGACTCCAAGGGTTAAATTACAAGGAGAGATGACACAAAGTAGTGTTGTATTTTCTAGAATTTAGAAGGTTAAGGGGTGATTTGGTCCAAGTTTTCAAGATATTAAGGGGAACAGATAGAGAGAAACTATTTGCACTGGTTGGGTAGTCTAGGACTAGGGTGCATAGTCTAAAAATTAGAGCCAGACCTTTCAGGAGTGAAATTAGGAAACACTTCAACACACAAAGGTTGGTAGAAGTTTGGAACTCTCTTCCGCAAATGGCAATTGATGCTGGATCAATTGCTAATTTTAAATCTGAGATTGATAGATTTTTGTTAACCAAAGGTATTAAGGCATATGGGGCAAAGGTGAGTATATGGAGTTAGGTCACGGATCAGTCACAATCTCATTGAATGGCAGAACAGGCTCGAGGGGCTAAATGGTCTCCTGTTCCTGTGTTCCTATGTCACAGTCTCTTCCTCAATCGCCACTTGTGGTAAATCATTCCTTGTTCTAATATGTGGGAAAAAACTTGAAATTTCCCCCAAAGTTCTCCTGGTTATAATTTTGAGCCTATGCTCTCTTGTTACTGGTTGGCCAAACAGTGGGAACAATCTTTCACTATTTACCCGCTCAAAAAAAATCAATCATTTTGAAAATCTCTTTTAAATCAAAGTTTTTTTTTAGAAGGGCCTGGAGACCATAGATGTGTTATCCATGAAAGCTGAGGCAAACTTCAGAATACTTTTATAATCTGACAGTCATTAATTTACTGAATTACCCCTCACTACAGCTAGTATTTGTTTGTTCCTTTGGTCTTAGGTTTATTTGAACAGTGAAGATGGTGTAACCCATCCACCTTATTATTTAATATAAAAGACTGGCTAACAATTTTCACCCATGTAAGAGATGTTTTTATTATCACTCTGTCTCTCTAGAAACTCTAAATTCTGGTCTCCCTCACACCACTATCCTGATCCAATGGTGTAGGTATGGGAACATCAAGGAGTAACTTCACACAGAAACCCAAAAACTGGCATTTGGTACTAGCCTGGATATCAATCTACAAGCATCTGAAGTGAGTACTTTTGTGAAATAAATTCAATAAATAAGGATTTCTCTATTAAAGTAGATTTTTGTTATTTTTTTTCCATATACTTCATGTTGAGGGCACTTCCCTTTCCCATGCTAACATTTGAGAAACTGAACTAGCATTTTGTAATACATCTAGACAGAATAGATAGAGAGAAACTGTTCCCATTGGCGGAAGGGTCGAGAACCAGAGGACACAGACTTAAATTGGCAGAAGATCCAAAGGCGACATGAGGAAAAACTTTTTTACGCAGCGAGTGCTTATGATCTGGAATGCACTGCCTGAAAGGGCAGTGGAGGCAGACTCAATCGTAGCTTTAAAAAGGGAATTGGATAAGTACCTGAAAGAAAAAAATTGCAGGGCTTACAGGGAAAGGGTGGGGGAGTGGGACTAGCTGAAGTGCTCTTGCAGAGAGCCAGCATAGGCTCGGCAGGCCAAATGGCCTCCTTGTGTGCTATAACCATTCTATGATGCTATTAAAAACTCAAACATACATTACTTTTCACTGCTTATGTATTCTGAACACATCTAAATTCATGTCTCCTTTGCTCTGTTCACAGATGTTTAGCTCTGAATACAGTGTAGCAAAATATGATGAATATAATAGTTTTTTTGCAGAGATTAAACACTAATGTTATCAAAAGGCTACAGTCTTTGTGCTGTCTTGCTTTGTTTGCCTATTGAAGCTATTCAATAAAGATTACTTTGAACTGGCATCAATTAGCAATACCGAAAACCTAGTTTTTACAATGAAACCAATGCACAGAAACAAACAAATGTGCATACACAATGCTAACATTTTCAGTAATTTTACATAACCAGATTTATAACAAGACTAACTATTGCATTACTTACTTTCCAAAGAGAAAACATGGGAATTGTAACTATGCACGTGAGCACAAATCCAGAAATTTGATTTTCTACCATGCAAGTAATCTGATAACTATGGATACATTTTTCATATCTATACACTTATCTTTTTTAACATGTATCAATAAAATATGTCATAGCTTGCATTGCAGTCTAATAAACGTTTTCACTCATTAGCCTGACTTTAACCCATTCATAATCATTTTGCTCATAATTTGCTCATGATATATCATAATTACCAATATGCAGTAGATTGTAATCTGGTCTCTGGATCTAGTGGATATGATTTTTGATGGCACTTCTTCAGTTCCAAATATGAATAGCAGTGTCATGAATGTAAATTTGGCCACATCCCATAAATAAATGCAACACCTCAACATACATTCACATTCTACATAGTTTCATGTACCTGTTCTTTTTCAATGATATGGGGCACCAATCCCTCCTCTTCCTAAGGTCAAAATGCATAAACATGCATAAAACAGTTTAGTTGTCTGCATTTGATGTTATTATTTTCTTTCTTACAGGGGTGAACTAATATTAAAATGTTACATACTAATGGCTGGGAGTGCAAACATGCACCCTAAGTTGATATCTTAGTATTGACCAAAGGAAGAATGGATGAAAACAAGACAGTTTTATTACTCTAGAAATTTTTTTGAAGATGTAAAAGATATCTCTTTTGAAAGGGATAGGAATACTCTTCCTTAAAAAAAATTGCAAATGACCAGTGGACCAAAATCAGACACACCAGACAAGTCTTATCTGTACCAATGCAGGAACTTGCTTGTTAATGCTGGATAAGGAAAGCTACCCTACTTGCTGTCTTGTCACATTACCCCCTCTCTGGCTGTTCTACCTCCTTTCATAGCCCAGGCGTGAACTTCCTGGTGCTGGCACTAACAGGAGAACAAAGTGTGCCGCAAATGAACTCTGAGCTAGCCTTAAGAAAAATAGTGTTTGACTACAGGGTAGCAGGCAAAATGAAGCTCTAGATCTTCAGTACATTTCTTCTTGTTTTCGATCTCTCAGAGAATTTCCATCCACTGCCCGACTGGCAAAATATTTGCCACATTACCCGGAAGCATCATTCTTCTTGGATTCAACAAAACCTCCAAGCCCAGGACACTTTCTGGAATCATCACAGCATGATTCTTACTCAGTAAATTTCAGCTTCCAACTAAATCAAGTGTGGCCAAGTGTGCACAATTTATCCAATAAATGGATGCGCCAGCTAAATCATTCATTGAATATTTTAAGTTAAATTATTTCTGTGTCTTCATGTCAGCATCGCAAACATAACCCACAACTGACTCTTGCTCTATATAATGTTTACACAATGCTTGGAAAAAACTTCACATGAAGCATAATCGTTGCTACAGTGGTATGTAAACTTTGTAACTTGTAGGATCTCTCAGTGTAGTTTAATAGTCTTGCCTGCCTGTGTTTATTTATATATGCAGCAAGAGACAAATCAATAGAAGAAAGAAACAAGCACATAATGTTTCAAACAGGCATAGCCAAGCTTTTTAATCTTCAGTAAATGCCAAGGAGCCGCCAGGGCCACATGTCAAGCTTGAATCAATATTGCCCATGAATTTGCATATATGTCTCAAACTGTGGCTGCTAACAGATACGGGTGTTCTGATTTACAATGTATACATCAAATGAGAACAGCACTAAGAATAGCCAAACTCCCAGGTCCACGCATTTTAAGCAAGACATACCAACAGCTAAGAAATGTAACACAAGGAGATAAGTTGCCTGGGTTCTGTGGTTTGGATTTCCCACAGGCTATAGTTTGGAAACCCCAGTCTAAAATAAATTAATATTAAACAAGCACATTTTGGCTGGTATCATATGTGGATATATGTGCCATATTTACTTTAATTTTAAATAACTAGGGGGAATATTTCTGTTACCTGTTAGCACCCACAGTTTGAGACATACATGCAAATTCATGGGGAATATTGATTCAAACTTGACATGTGGCCCTGCAGGCTCCTTGGCATTTACTGAAGATCAAGGGATATGCCGATAAAGCCGGTGAATGGAATTGAGGCAGAAGATCAGCCATGATCTCATTGAATGGCGAAGCAGGCTCGAAGGGCCGAATGGCCTACTCCTGCTCCTATTTCTTATGTTCTTATTTCCCCATGATACTTTAGACACTAAAGAACCTCTGAAGTGGCCAAGATGGGGTCTTAAGCTGAAACCCCGGTTTAGCGCAAGATGCCATCTTGGTAAAGGAGTTGGAGCTTGCGCTAGGAATGGCCGTCCAGAGGATCGTTAAGGGGCTGATTGCCACTTAAATTGCCTGCTGGCGCTCATTAAGGAAGCTGCACAGCATTTTAGTGGCTAGCACTTGAACTAACGCCCTCTCCGAAAAGCGACCAGCTGATTGGGAGTAAACAAGTCGTTGCAGCGGATTTTGAGTGCCACTTAAAGGTATATCACCTTTTACTGTTCATTTGCTGCTGGAGGTTTGAAGAGGACTTTTGAAACAGATCAGGAGACTTTCTGGGGACACTTTGTCAAGACCTTACCAACACTCTGTCAACATTTATTCCGAAATCCTTGATCCCTGAGCCATCCTGCAATGTGCTACTGTGTGCCAGCCAGTGCACTCCACACCTTCAGTGGAAGTGGGTGTGAAGAGCCCACATATACTGCTGCACAAAAATTGTGTCTCGCCAGCGCTTGAGTGCTAAACCTGCAGGTGTCTGCTTTAGTACTTCCAGGCAAGTTCAAATTATGGTTATTTGGACCAAAATTGCATGCTAAAACCAGACTTTCAAACAGGCGTGTCTTATTAGCACAGCACCCTTCTAGCACCTGTTTTCACCCATTCACCAAAATAACCCCAGTGTGTTTTATATATGTTTTGCATTAGTTACTTGGGTTAATATCTGTTAATGATAGCAATGACACTATGATAGCAATTGTGTGATATTACCTTTACAGAGGTTTATATTAGATTATTGCAAGGTGTACCATATAACCACGACTGCCATCACTCTCCTTCATCCATATTTCCTGATAAAAACATGTGAAAAAATTGTTAAAACTTTCAAAAATAATGAAATGTTTTTGAAAACTCTTTCAAAGCCACGTTCAAACCTATTTTCTACAACCCTAAGTTTTACAAATTTGCACAAAAGTTTTCCCAATGAGTTTAGATTACCACTACCATATGGACCAGAGTATTGGAAACACTTTGGCCCAGAAATTCGGGTCGGAGGCTACCCACGGGTGCAAGCCCCCGACCTGCACTTACCTACCGCGCCGGCCGTTGTGCTGTGTGCCCGCGTGGGATTCCGATCATGGGCCTGCTCCAACTGCCGGCGTGCAGTGCTTCCGTATCCCAGGGGCGCAGTTAGTTCGAAGCGTCTCCTGGGATCACGTGGGCCATGGAGAGCCAATGGTAGCAGGAAGAGCTGTCAAACCTATAAATACTGTAAGCCCCAAAACATAACTGAAACTTCAAAAACATTTTTTTTAATCACATTTTTAAAATAACTATAAATTACATGAAATAATTATTTTAAACAATAATTTAAATTTTTGAAAAAATTAATTACATTTTCTAACGGGGCTAAAAATAAACTTACCTTTCTTTAAAGTATTTAAAAATAATAAACCTGTGGAAAAAATGTTTTAATTTTAATTAATTCACCACTTACCTTGTTAAAAACAGGCCTTACGCCTGCTTTTTAAAAGTGTAACTGCTGGAGACTTACCCTCCCGGGAAAACCTGCAAAAATAACGTAAGTTCGATGCGCACGCGCTGCCTCTCCGGCGCACGCGTTCCACCTGTCAACCCCTTCTTTCAAGGGAACGGAAGTTCCGGTTTCCCGCGCATGCGCAGTGCATGCACGAAACCGGCACTTTCGTTGGGCCTACGCGTGAGTACCCAGTGCGTACTCATGCGTGGGGACCCGAATTTCTGGCCCTTTAAATGTAATCTCAGGCTTTAGACATATTCGTGACAATATAAAGCAATCTGTCTTCTTTTGGTCTGGTAGGTGTCCATTAAAATCAGGCACAATTCATGGGATTTTAAAAAGCCACCTACAACCTTAAACCAGTTTTGTTACTTAAGAACATAAGAAATAGGAGCAGGAGTAGGCCATATGACCCCTCGAGCCTGATCAGCTCTTCAATAAGATCATGGCTGAACTTCGACCTCAACTCCACTTTCCCGCCCGATCTCCATATCCCTTGATTCCCTATCTATATCAGCCTTGAATATACTCAATGATTCAGCATCCACAGCCCTTTGGGGTAGAGAATTCCAAAGAGTCACAACCCTCTGAGTGAAGAATTTCCTCCTCATCTCAGTCTTAAATGGCCGACCCCTTATCCTGAGACTATGCCCCCTAGTTCTAGACTCTCCAGCCAGGGGAAACAATCTCTCAGCATCTACCCTATCAATCCCCCTCAGAATCTTATATGTTTCAATGAGATCACCTCTCATTCTTCTAAACTCCAGAGAGTATAAGCCCAATCTGCTCAATCTCTCCTCATAGGACAAGCCTCTTATCCCAGGAATCAATCTAGTGAACCCTCATTGTACCGCCTCTAAGGCAAATATATCCTTCCTCCGATCAGGAGACCAAAACTGTGCACAGCATTCCAGGTGTGGTCTCACCAAAGCCCTGTACAATTGTAGCAAGACTTCCTTACTCTTGTACTCCAAACCCCTTGCAACAAAGGCCAACCTGCCATTTGCCTTCCCAATTGCTTGCTCTACCTGCATGCTAGCTTTCTGTGTTTCTTGTACGAGGACACCTAAATCTCTGTGAACACCAACATTTAATAGTTTCTCACCATTTAAAAAATATTCTGTTTTTCCTACCAAAGTGAATAACCTCATGTTTCCCCAGATTATACGCCAGCTGCCCCCTTATTGCCCACTCACTTAACCTGTCTATAACCATTTTCAGGCTCTTTGTGTCCTCCTCACAGCTTACTTTCCCACCTAGCTTTGTATCGTCATAGAACTTGGATACATTACACTCGGTCCCTTCAACTAAGGTATCAATACAGATTGTAAATAGCTAGGCTCGAGCACTGATCCTTGTGGCACCCCATTAGTTAAAGGCTGCCAACCTGAAAATGACCCGTTTATCGCTACGCTCTGCTTTCTGTCCATTAACCAATCTTCTATCCATGCTAATATATTACCCCCAACTCCATGAGCCCTTATCTGGAATAGCAATTTTTTATGTGGCACCTTATTGAATGCCTTTTGGAAATCCAAATATACTACATCCACTGGTTCCCCTTTATCTACCCTGCTAGTTACATCCTCAAAAAACTCTAATAATTTGTCAAACATGATTTCCCTTTCATAAAACCATGTTGACTCTGCCTAATCATATTATGTTTTTCTAAGTGCCCTGTTATCACTTCCTTAATAATGGATTCCAGCATTTTCCCGTTGACTGATGTCAGGCTAACCGGCCTGTATTTCCCCGTTTTCTCTCTCCCTCCTTTCTTGAATAGCGAGGTTACATTTGCAACTTCCAATCTGCTGGGACCGTTCTAGCATCTAGGGAATTTTGGAAGATCACAACCAATGCATCCACTATCACTGCAGCTACCTCTTTTATAACCCCAAGATGTAAATCTAATGGTCCAGGGGATTTATCAGCTTTTAGTCCCATTAGTTTCTCAAGTACTTTTTCTCTTTTGATCTTAATTACTTAAAGTTCCTCACTCTCATTAGCCCTTTGTTCCCCATTATTTTTGGTGTGCTTTTTGTGTCTTCTACTGTGAAGACAGATACAAAATATTTGTTTAAAGTCTCTGCCATTTCCTTCTTCATCATTATAATTTCTCCTGATTCAGCCTCTAAGGCACCAATGCTTACTTTTGCTACTTTCTTTTTACATACTTTTAGAAGCTCTTACAATCTGTTTTTATATTTCTTGCTAGTTTACTCTCATATTCTATTTTCTCCCTTTTTATCAATTTTTTGGTCATCCTTTGCTGGTTTCTAAAGCTCTCCCAGTCTTCAGGCTTACTATTATTATTCACAACATTATAAGCCTCTTCTTTTAATCTAATACTATCTTTAACTTCTTTAGTTAACCATGAATGGTATCATTTTTCCTGTGGAGTTTTCATTTCTCAATGGAATGTATATTTGGTGAGAATTTTTGTTTAAATGTTTGCCACTGCTTAACCACTGTCATACCTTTTCATTTAGTTTCCCAATCTACCTTAACCAACTCGCCCCCATACCTCCGTAATTGGCTTTATGTAATTGACATTTTGAAAAACAGATCGAACATTGTAAGAAATCTGGTAGCCCAAGATTCTCACTTCCCGAACATCTCAAGGCCAGTGGCGTAGAAAGGCAAGTGTTTAGGGTGTTCAAATGCCCCCCCAAAATTTCTATGTTTTTTTTATCGAACCACTCCTTTTTTTTTGAAAGAATATGCTTCAGGTCACTTGTTAAAACACAGAAACAACAGATGTTCTTCTGGAGCTAGTCAATTCCACAATTCGACCAGCAAAATCTAATTCGTTGGGCTTGCGTTTTTAAATATTCACCCGGATGGTGCAGTGAATTGTAGCAACGTTATTGATAGACTAGCGACACATAACCAAAGTTTGGACTTGGTTCTACAGAGTTTTTGTTCGACAAGACTGATTTCACTGTTCATTTGCTTTATTTGAATTGTTAGGTTAATGGAAGCAATAAGGTTTCTATTTGAAACTTATTGTGAAATCTCTATTTGAAAACTAGACCTTTTGAAGTAGTTTTGTTTAGTCTGGCAAGCTCACATCCAAACACCCCCTGAAAATAAATCCTGCCTGTCTGAGGCAACCATGCCTGAAATGCGAAGCCCAGTACCCTGTTGCCAGGAGAGCGCTGAGTTCAGAAGGATATCTGCACTCAGTCACTGAAGTGCACACACAAAATGTTTTCACTGATTCCCCAAGTTTTGAAATTCTCCCCAAACCCAATTCAGCATTTAATCTGAAATACTACTCCGCCTCTCCCCACTGAGTGTAGAATCTGGCTAGGAGCCTCCCTGAGCATTGAATCAGAATTTGTCCCTTCACCAGCATAGAATTGGATTTTAGCCCCTCTCTGCATTTACTGTGCCAGTAATCCTGGAGATGGACCCGCAACAATCTTTCCTTGCCTTCTCTCCCGCCACCCCCCCCACCCCCCCACCACCTACATCTCTTTCACCCTTCCTGTACTCCTTCTCCCTGTCTTCGCAACTCTTCTCACACTCCTACCCACCCCCCCCTTCTTAAGTGTCAGCTGTGGCTCAGTGGGTAGCACACTCACCTCTGAGTCAGAAGGTTGTGGGTTCAAGTCCCACTCCAGGGACCTGAGCACAGAAAGCTAGGTTGACACTCCATTGCAGTGCTGAGGGAGTGCTGCACTGTTGTTGGTGCCGTCCTTCACATGAGACGTTAAACCGATGCCCCGTCTGTGCTCTCGGGTGGACATAAAAGATCTCATGGCACTATTTCAAGAAGAGTAGGGGAGTTATCCCTGGTGTCCTGGCCAATATTTATCACACAACCAACATAACAAAAACAGATTATCTGGTTATTATCACATTGCTGTTTGTGGGACCTTGCTGTGCACAAATTGGCTGCCGCGTTTCCCACTTTACAACAGTGACTCCACTTCAAAAGTACCTCATTGGCTGTAAAGTGCTTTGAGATGTCCGGTGGTAGTGAAAGGCGCTATATAAATGCAAGTCTTTCTTTCTTCTTCTCTCCCCTCTCCATTCTTTGCCCGTCTTCCGTTTCACCTTTCCTCCTCCCACTCCCTTCTCCAACTCTTTTTCTCTTATCCTTTCCCCTCTCGCCTCTGCCTTCCTCCCTCCACCACCTCTTCTTCTCCTCCCCCCTCCATCCCCTGTAAACCCATTTGACTAACCGTCTGAAACACCGGCAAATTGACTGGTAATATATTAAAAATGTTACATCTGCATACACTTCCTATTAACTTTTTCCTTCATAAATTCCCATGTCTACATTTATAATGAAACTGCCTGTGTGAACTTGTCTTGCTGTAATTGCATTCTACCCTCCCAGTGGAAGTGCTGCAGCACCACCACCGGCAGGAGGGTGTGATTACAGGATGACAGGTTTACATGGGCAGTTTCCATCATAATCGTTAAAGTAGGAATTTATAATACTAATATAAAAATAAGGACAAAATGTTTAACTTTAAAATGGTGACTGAATTACGTCTGCATCCCCTGGTCCAATTAACCCTCACCTTGTAATCCTGATTCACTTGAAGAATACACTGAGTCTCGACTCCCTGTATACAACACCGTGGAAGATCAACTCATAATTTGATGGTAATATATTAAATTTGGTACACAGATGGGCACGCATTTCATTGAAAGCTTTTTATTAATACCTGTTACTACTATAGGTGGTAATATAAAGGTATTTACAAAGTTAAAGGCATTACACAACGGGACACACAATAGTTAATATTTTATTGTGACAGCATCTTATTTAAAAATTCATTCTATGGATATGGGCATTGCTAGCAAGGCCAGCATTTATTCCCCATCCCTAGTTGCCCTTGAGAAGGTGGTGGTGAGCAGCCTTCTTGAACCGCTGCAGTCCATGTGGTGAAGGTACTCCCACAGTGCTGTTAGGCAGTGACTTCCAGGATTTTGACCCAGTGACCATGAAGAAACGATGATATATGTCCAAGTCAGGATGGTGTGTGACTTGGAGGGGAACTTGGAGGTGATGGTGTTCCCATGCCCTTGTCATTCTGGTGCGCAAATCCATTGGCAGGATAGGCGCACCAACGTCCGTGTTCTTGCTCAGGCCAACATCCCCAGCATCGAAGCTTTGACCACGCTCGATCAGCTCCGATGGACGGGTCGCATTGTTCGCATGCCCGATACGAGACTCCCAAAACAAGCGCTCTACTCGGAGCTCCGGCACGGCAAGAGAGCCCCAGGTGGGCAGAGGAAACGCTTCAAGGACACCCTCAAAGCCTCCTTGAAAAAGTGCAACATCCCCACCGACACCTGGGAATCCCTGGCCCAAGACTGCACAAAGTGGAGGAGAAGCATCCGGGAAGGCGCTGGACACCTCGAGTCTCTTCGCCGGGAGCAAGCGGAAGCCAAGCGCAGGCAGCGCCCCAAGCACCCCACCCACCCGCCCCTTCAACCACCGTCTGCCCCACCCGTGACAGAGACTGTAGGTCCCGCATTGGACTCATCAGTCACCTGAGAACTCATTTTTAATGGGGAAGCAAGTCATCCTCGGTTCCAAGGGACTGCCTAAGAAGAAGAAGTAGAAGCAGAAGGAAAAGGTCGCAAGTTTGTGAGGTGCTGCCAATGATTTTACCCGGTCATTGCACAATATGGGTTCCATGACCTGCTCAAATGCTTTATGAAATGTTTTCTACAATTTATTTTGTTCAGTAATTGAAATTTCTAATATGCAAAATAAGTTTTAAAAATAATAAAACATCAAAAATTACATATTCCACAATAACATGATTAAATGTATCCATTGTCTTTAGTGTCTAAGAATGTCTTTATTAAAGTTTTTACTTGAATCAGATTTGATATTTTGGCGAAAAGCTGTGCTGATGTGAGTTAAATTTGGATTCTGCAGTCTGAGCGTCCCCAGGATGCATCAGTATCGTTCAGTCAGATCTATTGATGGAATAATTTTCTTCACCTCCCACACTTTCTGCCCAGTAGTTTTTCTTCAAATAATTTTGAAAAACAAGAGGACAAATTTCAAAAGCTTCAAAAGAAAGACTTGCATTTATATAGTGCCTTTCACAACCTCAGGGTGTCCCAAAGTGCTTTACAGCCAACGAAGTAGTTTGTTTTTCAAGTGTAGTCACTGTTGTACTGTAGGAAATGCATCAGCCACGTTACGCGCAGCAAGCTCCCACAATCAGCAATGTGATAATAACTAGATAAGCTGTTTTTTTAGTGCTGTTGGTTGAGGGATAAATATTGACAAGGATACTGGAAAGAACTCCCCTGCTCATCTTCGAAATAGTGCAATGGGACCTTTTACGTCCACCTGAGAGAGCAGACGGGGCCTCGGTTTAAGGGCTCATCTGAAAGATGGCACCTTCGACAGCGCAGCACTCGCTCAGTACTGCATTGGAGTGTCAGACTTGATTTTGCGCTCGAGGTCTCTGGAGTGGGACTTGAAACCCACAACTTTCGTGACTCAGTGGCGAGAGTGTTACCAACTGAGCCACGTCTGACACTGAGGTAAAGTTTATATTGTGCACTTTTTTAAAAAGAGAGGCAGTGTGTGGTGAGTGAGAGAGAAATGACCATGTTCTGATTTCACACCTGTTTTGGTTTTGTTTTGTGTTCTATAAACCTTTAAAAGTGAAAGAGAAGGAGATGGGGATGAGAAAGAAAGAGAGAGGGGTGGGAGTGAAAGTGTGCTTTCTTCATTTAATATTACTTAAACTTTCAAAATAAAACAGCAGTTAACTAATTATTGCCACCTGACAGTTAGAAAATGTCAGTGTTAATCTCATACACCAGTGAGGCACATTCTAATTGCTAACACCTATGAGGTGGAGGGAGAGAAAGACACAAATAGAGAGAAAAGTTGCTTTGCAGCTGTTTTTCCCCTCATTCTAAATGATTTCATTTTTTAAAAATAAGTTGAATTTTGAAAACAAACAACACCTCATTTAGAGAAACAGATAGGGAGGGACGGAGGAGGAAAACTGATTGTGGAAGTCTCTGGCCACTTGGCACCCATCATTGAAGGCTGGGGTATGTGGGATAGTGAATTGAGGGTTAAGGTGAGGTGAGTGACAATAGAGAAAGGGGAGAAAGGATAGGTGAGGATGTTTCCACTGATGGGTGAGACTAGAACTAGGGGGCATAATCTTAGAATAAGAGGCTGCCCTTTCAAAACTGAGATGAGGAGGAACTTCTTCACTCAGAGGGTAGTAAATCTATGGAATTTTCTATCCCAGAGAGCTGTGGAAGCTGCAACATTAAATAAATTTAAAACGGAGATAGACAGTTTCCTAGCAGATAAGGGAATTAGGGGTTACGGGGAGAGGGCAGGGAAGAGGACGTGAGTCTAAATTCGGATCAGCCATGATCCTATTGAATGGCGGAGCAGGCCCGAGGGGCCGTATGGCCTACTCCTGCTCCTACTTCTTATGTTCTTATGAGTTGGGTGGTTTTTTGAAGGGGAAGAAATGGGGTGGTGATGGGGTAGTGGGAAGGTGAACAGATACAGGAACGTGATGGGAACAAAGGGAAGCATGAGTGATTGGTAAAGGGACCCGGTAAGGGTCAAATTTTCCCCAATACCGCCACGCCAAATGCAGCCATTTGTGGCTCCTTTCCCCAACACACCACCTCCCACATCGCAACCAAAAGGAAAGAAAAGAAAAAGAGAGAAGCAGCAAAGAGAAAATGGCACATAAGAGGAGACGGATAATCAGCAATGCTAAGACATCAGAAACAGATACAGAGTGATCATATTCTCTGATTTACCATGTGCAACACCATGGCAGATGGACTCATTGTGCCGGAATTTGCGGTGGGTAATAACAACGAACGAACAGCGTTCGCTGTTATTACCCCTTTGAAACTGACTGCAAATTCAGGATGTAGTGCACACGCACCCTAATGCGGAAATCCTGAAGTTGCGGTCAGCCATTCACTGCTCCGACACTGGACACTGGCTGCGCTGTGCCTGCAAACGCCCCCCACCCAGCCGGCAATCAGCGTAATCTGTGAAATCAAGGAAAGTGATGAAAACTTTGGCTTTCCTGCGGTAATATCACTGTTAAATACCCCATTAAAAGTTAGACCCTTTTAGATTAGGTGTAACTGGGGTTTTAACAGCATATTGACTGCTAAACAAACATTGTGGCCCTGAAAAACTAATTTAAATTTTGTATAGTGTCAAATTTATCCATAATAAAAATTACAATTTTTAAGAAACTTTCATTTTTTACATTTTTTTTAAAGATTGATCATTATTTTTTCAGGTTTACCTTTTCCCCATGTCAGAGCCCTTTGTTTTGGTCTCTATAACATTTTTTAAAATGTTGGAATAAAAGGAGCTTATTCACTTCACTTCCTGGTTCCTGGTCTGTGAGAATTCTGCATTGTGATTGGCTGCTTAGGCAGCTTGTTGACATCACAGCAGCTCGCGTTAGGGATTCTCGATTAACTTATGTTGATTTCAACTGAACGTCGGGAAAGCCGAACTTCTCGCCACGGAGATCACGAGATCTTTGTCTTTGTGGGAAGCTTACTTCGGGTCCAGCGGCAAACTGCCTTTGCTTCACCGCTGACCGCAAATTGCGGGCTATTAAGTTCGCAATGTGTGTCGAGCACTCCTTATTTAGGGAGTACCATTGTGTCACGCCTCTCAGTGGAGCACCATAACCCCCAGATCTCCATGTCTGTACCTCATCACTCATCTATACACTAATACACTGTGAGGGCACTGCTTGGGGAGATCCACTCTTGTTTTCTTTTTACTTTGACATTTTAAATAGAATTTTCAAATGAAATGTGAATGTACATTTTATTGTAAAAATTTTTCAGACTTAGTTCAATACATTTGCCAATTGGACATTCACTGCTCCATCTTCTGACAATTGTAGAACTGAACACGATTGAAATGTTAGACGTGACATTTCGTGACCAGCAACATATTTCGAATTAAGCATAAGGAACCGTGCATATATATATATTTTTTTACATATATAACATATGCGCGTACAATTGGGTGAAATGTTTAAACCCATTGTCAGGCGAGGGGTCGGCAATCTCACCCTGTGGCAACCCCATTAAAGGGCAGGCTTAATAATTGTTGGGAAAAGCAATGTGTGGAGGAAGTTGATTCTTCTGCATTGTGCAACTGGACTCGGACTGGTTCCGTATTCAGTTGTTGCTTTGCCCGGAGAGGCGGAAGGAAGGCTGCGACTATGGCAGGCGTTCGCGGGGCTGTGACTGTAACCATCTGCGGAGCCTGCCTGTGCCTCGGCGTCCTTGGAGCAAGGCAGCAGCTGGGGCAAGGGGATGGCATCCAGGCTTTCATCGTGCCTCACAGTCATATGGACGTCGGCTGGGTTTACACCGTGCAGGTACTGGGCGGAGTTTGAGATTCCGTGCATTGCCCTCTGCCCCTGGTGTTTTGACCGGTTGCATTCCCTCTTGCAGAACGGGGAAAAGAATCCTAATGCGAAGTTCTGTAACTCTTGCCCCCCACATTTATCTCAATTCTCGCAATAGGTTGAACCCAAATGAGCGAGTGTCGTGTATCCTAGCTGATGACGGTGGAACTGTTACTGATCTTGTGACTTTGGGGAGCTTTGTCATGTGATTCAGCACTTTCTATTACATGTCAGCTAAACTTTATTAAAGCCCCATTTTCAAATAAGGTACAGCAAGTTAATAATATTCGGCTCAGCATCTCGACAATGTGGTTCAAAAACTTAAATTGCTTCAGGAGCTTTAGTTCTTGTCATACAAATTTCACATCCTTACAAAACCTCAAGCAATGTATGGCCCAGCTACATAATTGTTTTGCAGATCACGTTTTATAAACTTACTTTTATTAGGTTTTAAAAAAACGAACTTGCAATTTGTTGTAGATAAACAAATGCTACAATGTCTATTCGGTTCTGATACTGAATTACTGTCCTGACTAGGAGCTGTAGAGTGCAAAGTGCAGCCAGAAAAACCAGAGTTGTAGTGCAGATAGAAACAGGCAGTGAATGCACAGACTATGTTAATGTTCAGACTGCAGTGAGATCAAATGGACTGTCGTGCATCTTTCAAACCCATTAGGGTTGCCCTCCTATGTAGTGTCGAATCGAAGTGTCACAGTGTCCGCTGTGGCTCAGTGGGTAGCATTCGCGCCTCTGACTCAAGTCCCGCTCCACAGACTTAAGCACAAAAATCATGGCTGACACTCCAGGGCTGCACTGTCGGAGGTGCCGTCTCTCAGATGAGCCCTCTAAACCGAAGCCCTGTCTGCCCTCTCAGGTGGATGTAAAAGGTCCAAATGCACTATTTCGAAGAAGAGCAGGGGAGTTCTCTCCAGTGTCCTGGCCAATATTTATCCCTCAACCAACATCACTAAAAAAACAGATTATCTCGTCATTATCATATTGCTGTTTGTGGGAGCTTGCTGAACGCAAATTGGCTACCGCGCTTCCTACACTACAACAATGACTACACTCCAGAAGTACTTCATTGGCTGTAAAGTGCTTTGAGCTATCTGGTGGTTGTGAAAGGCGCTATATAAATGCAAGTCTTTCTTTCTAAGTGTCGTGAGATAGACATCTGGAAAACTTGCTTTAGTGCATTTGGGAATAGAAACATAAACATAGGAGCAGGAGTAGGCCATTTGGCCCCTCGAGCCTGCTCCGCCACTCAATGCAATCATGGCTGATCATCCAAATTCAGTACCCTGTTCCTGCTTTCTCCCCATACCCCTTGAGCCCTTTAGCCTTAAGAAATATATCCAACTCCTTCTTAAATATATTTAATGTATTGGCCTCTACTGCCTTCTGTGGTAGAGAATTCCACAGGTTCACCACTCTCTGGGTGAAGAAATTCCTCCTCATTTCTGTCCTAAATGGCTTAGCCCTTATCCTTAGACTGTGACCCCTGGTCCTGGACTCCCTGACCATCAGGAACATCCTTCCTGCATCTAGTCTGTCTAGTCCTGTCAGAATTTTATAAGTTTCAATGAGATCCCCTCTCATCAGGATCCTGGAGCTATGCTGCCAATGCAAAATGATCTAACTGTCGTTTTACTATCCAGAAAGCTAGCATTATAGTTGGAGCAGGCTGCCCAAACCCCAGCCTTAACTTGTGACTCAAATTTTCTGTGGCACATTTTGCTTTAGACACAATAGCATTCATACCTTTGGCCTGTATTTAGGGGACACACTGCATCAGAGATTTTTTAAAACAAACTATTGGAAAACATGGAACTGTGCACATATTTATGTGTGGAAAGCCTGTTCCATTTAGTGTATGTGTAATCACTTCAGTTGAAGTACAAATGAATGACAATAGTAAAACTGTTGCAGTCACACATGCCCAATCTTATTGTCTACAAAAATGTGTTAAACTCTCAAATTATTATAGATGCTGGTACTGCAGACTAAAAATACCCTGCTTACCTTACAGGGTACTTTCCAATGGTAAGCCTGTTATCTGAGGTTATCCTTTCGACAGAAGACAGTTTTACTGCTGTCTTGGAAAAAAATAGTTTTGCCTTATTAGATCATGTTGATTGAGGAGAGTTTCAAATATCCATTTGAAGGTAATTAACTGTATGCATCGTTCCTGCTGAGAATGTGTGGGTAGCTTGACTCATGTTTCAGTTGTGTAAGGTTCTTCCTCTCCACCACCAATAAATATGCAATTTGACAATAAAAGGAGTAGTGTGCTTTTGTTGCAGTGTCTTAGCAGTCAGGGGTGGGGTGGGAGGGACAGTTGAGTCCAATGAGGCAACCAAGGGCTTACAAAAGTGAACTGAATAAAATTTTCAAGTGGGCATAACAGGGGCAGATGAAATTCCTAAGCTTAAACTACATGTGCTCTTTGAATGCTGTTGAACTAGCCAAGGGTGAAGTTGAAAAAGGGCTAGGGGTGTTGCGAGACTGCACTTAATTTGTCCAGTTGAAGGGATAATTGCTAGTCCTAGCCCTTTCCAGGCTACCCCAGATCAGGCGTATTCCCCAGACGTTCACCTTCAACTAAAGTTAGAGATAGCTGAATTCTATAAGACGCTTAAATGGGTCTAAAGGTTCAGGCTATCCCTCCCTAAAGGAAAGGAACGACTGAAGATGTTACCGTCCTCCAGATAGTACTTTTAATAAGTTTAACTAGACTGTAACCTTCTGGATATTATGAGGGTCCGGAATACCCCCCAGAATTCTGCAACTCCTTACAAAAGAGTGTACAGAAATTGGGTTCGCGAGATTGATACAGAAATACTCTGTGAGACAATTCTAAAAATGTATAAATTTATTTAAGAACTGACATTCATTTAAAAGCTGTTGAGTCTGTCACAACATTAACAATTCAAAATACAAATAGCTTACATTTCTTATCAGAGATCCTTATTCTCAATTCTTAACTTCGTTTCATTTCCACACTTCTACTTATTCTTAATCCAGAATATCCACCAAAATCAAATACCTTGATTACCTGAGACTCAGAGTTGTTGGCTTACAGAGTGGTTCTGAAGCTGAGAATCGCTTGCCCGTTTCCAGCGACTTCTGTTTTCCCATTTGAAAATACTACCTTTTATACTCTTTTTAGTGGTTTATTCTTTGAAGTTTTCAGCTGATGTAAGCTAATTATCTTATTCTCTCTGTTGAATTCTTACTGATCTTATTGTCAATTTAGCTGCTGCATGCATAATTATGTCTCTACCTTTAGGTGTTCCAAAAACTTATAATACACTATGACAGTAGTCTTTATTTGATGCCATTCTTATCGAAGGCCTTTCATTCAATTCTTAATATTGGCTTAACTGGTTTTAGCAGACGTTGTGACTCCGTGGTGTTCCAAGTTCAATACAAAAACCATGTGATTGCTTGGTGCATCTATTGAAGTCATATCTTCAAAGTGTTCTGCCGGTATCATATTTACTACATGTAAATTAAAGACACTTCAACAAGGGTGGTTGCTTGTTTTCTAGCTATCTCAATTGGTTGCATATTTAATCTTATGTTTCCTGTCTTCCAAGTTTAACATAAAAGCTATTTGACCAACAGGTGTTTCTTTTACTTGATGTCATCTTTTCAAAGGCACATACCTCTTTTAATGTTTCTGTGTTCCTGTTCAACGTGTTAGTTTTTAACACTTTACTTGGGTCATTCCATTGTGTTTCTCCCAAACTCCAGACCTCCTGGAAGTGCCAAACTGCTATTTCAATAGGGCCATTGTTTCTTGGTCAATAACCCATTCCTATTGCAAAAGCTTGTGGTTTTTACAACTTTGTTAACAACTGATCTTTATCTCAGAAGCCTGTATTTCTGTTTACAGCTTGTGTCTCTGGGGTTTTTTAGATTTTTAAACCCAGTTTCTCATGTATTAATAATGTCAGAAATCTGTTCGTATTATGGTGTATTTCTTGGAATATGGCTTATTCCGTCACACAGTCACTGAAGCAACAATCAAAGTAAACCGAATGCTGAACTATATTAATGATAAATAGGTAGATTATAAATTGGAAGATGCCATGCGGAAACTGGATAGCGTTTTGGTCAGACAGCACGTTTAACGCTGTCTAAGTTTGGTCACTGACTGAGTCAAAAGGGAAAGCTGGAGAAACTCGGGCTTGTCAGCTGTGAAAGGAGACAACTGAGAGGTGGTCTTGTAGCAGTAAACAAGATATTAAACAGTATGGCAAAGGTAAATCTCAATAATTGCTTCAAGGTAACAGTAAGACAAAGAGCCACAGGGTAAAACTGCCAACAGACAAATTTAGAATTGATGTCAGGAAGGGATGGGAGGTAAAACTTTAATTATTTAAGAGACCGTTAGATGCTGTGTTATGGGTAGGTTGTCTAAATGGATGAGTTAAGATGGGCTGAATGGCCTTCCCCACCCATATTTCTGTCCACATATATGTGCACAGTGTATATTACAAATATATTTGAGAGATTTAGTGTTTTGATGGTGGAGGAAGCTAGTCCTGCTCATTTTGATCCCCTGTGTAGTCTTTCATCCTGTTGTCTAACCCCATTTCCCAGGCAGTGCATCCTACTGATTTACACTCCAGATTTTATTATTCTGTTTCTGCTCTCATTTTCTGGAAGCAATGCTGCCATGTAAATGAGATAACCTACATGCCTCCACAAGTGCAGAACACTACCTCATGAAGAGGTTTAATTCCCTGTCTCTGGATGCTATGTGGCATCTGGAACAAATATAAATGGCTAACTGCTGCCAATGGAATAAACAGAGAATCATCACCATTTCTGGCTGTGGGTGAACTCGCCTCTCAGGCCAGCTGTCCACCAATGCTTACGTATGGACCCTGACATTGGGAAAGCTACACCATCTAAAACATAAAGCAACTGTGGAGGAGGGATCTTCTGCAAATTTTGGATATGTGATTGTTGTAGTACTGTATTGTTTTTGCTCTGAATGCACCACAAAGTATAAAAGGTGCATTTGGAGCATAACTAGCCCTATCATTTTGCATATATGCTTATTTCTGCAATACAAATAGGGGCACGGTAACATAGGGGTACGGTAGCATAGTGGTTATGTTACTGGACTAGTAATCCAGAGGCCTGGACTAATGATCTGGAGCGATTGAGTTCAAATCCCAATTTAATTTCAGTTAATTAAATAAACCTGGAATAAAAAAACTAGCATCAGTAATGGTGACCATGAAACTACCGGGTTGGCAAAAAATCCGTCTGGTTCACTAATGTCCTTTTAGGGAAGGAAATCTGCTGCCCTTACCCGGTCTGGCCGATATGTAACTCCAGGCCCACAGCAATGTGGTTGACTCTTAACTGCCCTCTGTGGTTCAAGAAGGTGGCTCACCACCACCTTCTCCAGGGCAATTAGGGATGGGTAATAAATGCCGGACTTGCCAGTGACGCCCACATCCCATGAACGAATTAAAAAAAAACAAATAAGATACAGGAAACTTTCTGGTATCCGGCACTGACGGGACCGAGCTGGTGCCGATCGATCAACACTGCTGGAGAAACCAGTGCTAATGTTAAAACATACGGAGCTTCTGAGCTCCGTATCTAGCAACAAACCCTGTTGCTTAACAACAGCTTCAAAACAGTCGGCGCAGCTTGCAAGCGTCTCTGTAGCTAAGCAACAGCTTCAGCTAGACGCTTGCAGAGCCAGGAATGGAGAAAAAAAGCAACGAAAAGTCAAAAAAGTTATCTGAACCGACTCCTGAATTTTGCCGGTGGATAGAGCATTCCGGAGATTTAACCTCCGTTTAAACGAAAGTTTCCTGTATTAGTTATTTACTGTCAGGTGGCTGTTAGAACTGCATTGAGTGTGTTGTAACGTAACTATTTAAAGGGAGCTCGGAAATGTAATCTATATCCCCCTGCCCACACCATAACATGCCGTCAGAATCAAACTGCAGTCTAAGTGCCTTGGTACTTTGCATTTGGCAGAATATGGTTAATGGAATTTTAAAATAAAGTTGCTGATCTTGAACCAGTGTTCTCTCAAATCTATAAAACTCAGATTATTTTCTTGTGGTTATGTTGAGCAGTGACTTTAAGTTCAGTTTTCACTTGCTTTCATTGTGTACGTACTGGGCTTTCAGCTTTTCATTTTATCCGCATCTACTTCTTTTGCTTTGCTCTAGCCCGAATACAGGGCGCTTACTCGGCATGTTTTAATGCTGTATCTAACCTTGGAGAGCTTGATGCTGACACTCTGTGCCTAAATAGCAAACATCCCATTTTCCAGCACTGACATCTTTCATTCTGAGCATAAAATTCACCAAAGTTTAAAAAATATGTATTTTTTATTGTCAGCCCTTGGTTTGTTCTGTCTTGTAAAATCGCACACTGATATAATGGGTGTGAACGGGGCCTTGCAGGTGATGTGACCAGACTTGAGATGAAATACATGGAAACAGCAGTACCCATTTTTGAAATTGGAATGATGATCAATTTCACCAATTCTTGGTGCATTTATTCAATTTTATTTGAAGATTATTAAATCATTGTTCATACTAACCCAGTTTAGCCAAAAGATTAGTTTTGCAGCCAGGCAATGGAACTAGGCCATGCAGCTCAACCATTCAGCAATTCTTTGGAAATGTTTGCATTAGTGTGTACCTGCACCTGATTCCTTTCCCAGTTTTGGATTATTGCTAATTTATCTTTTAGATTTGATTGATTGCACTTACAGTGGACACCACGGGTGATCCCAGTGGCTCAGAGTTAGAGGCACTGTCTCAGAGTCAGAACAAGTTCAATCTGTGCCTTTGTTACCTCTAGACTTGACTATTCTAGCGCACTCTGGCTGGCCTCCCACGTTCTCCCCTATGTAAACGTGAGGTCATCCAAAACTCAGCTGCCGGTGTCCTAACTCGCACCAAGTCCTGTTCACCTATCACCCCTGTGCTTGCTGACCTGCATTGGCTCCCGGTTAAGCAATGCCTTGATTTCAAAATTCTCATCCTTGTTTTCAAATCCTTCATGGCCTCGCCCCTCCCTATCTCTGTAATCTCCTCCAGCCCCACAACCCCCCCCCCCACGGGAGATATCTGCGCTCCTCTAATTCTGGCTTCTTGAGCATCCCTGATTATAATCGCTCAACCATTGGTGGCCGTGCCTTCAGCTGCTTAGGCCCTAAGCTCTGGAATTCCCTCCCTAAACCTCTCCACCTCTCTTTCCTCCTCCAAGATGCTCCTTAAAACCTACCTCTTTGATCAAGCTTTTGGTCATCTGCCCTAATTTCTCCTTATGTGGCTCGGTGTCAAGTTTTGTATGACAACGCTCCTGTGAAGCACCTTGGGACGTTTTACTATGTTAAATGTGCTATATAAATACAAGTTGTTGTTGCTGTTTGTGCTGAGTTACTTGATATTGCTGGTGCTGTTGGAAAGGTGTTACGACTGGCATAAGAAGATGGTCTATGTTACTGGTAATGCACTGTGTACTAATCTTCTAAACGTATCCTCTAAGGCAGTAACTAGTTTGTTATCTCTCAACAGGAGAGCATGCATGCATATGCAGCCAATGTTTACAGCACTGTCGTGGAAGAACTGGTGAAGGGGAAAGAGCACAAGTTTATTGTGGTGGAGCAGGAGTTCTTTCGGCTCTGGTGGGACAATGTGGCCACAGCTGCACAGAAAGAACAGGTAATGGGAGAAATTTGGTATGAATGTACTTTTTATTTTCCATTTGACTTATTACAGAATGTTACAACCACAAATACAGGCCATTTGTCCCATGAGATGGTGGAAGCAGGTTCAATAGTAACTTTCAAAAGGGAATTGGATAAATACTTGAAGGGGAGAAAATTGCAGGATTATGGGGAAAGCACAGGGAAGTGGGACTAATTGGATCGCTCTTTCAAAGAGCCGGCACAGGCACGATGGGCCGAATGGCCTCCTTCTGTGCTGTGTGATTCTATGTCTGTGCCAGTGTTTTTCTTCACATGAACTACCTAGTCAAATCTCCTCCTCCTGCGCACTCCCCATACCTTTTAATATTTCTCCTTTTAAAACAAATATCTAATTCTCTTTGAAAGCAATTTATGAACTCTCAAAAACGGTTTATGGCAGAAAATTCCCTATTCTAATTACCCTTTCGTCTTTTTGGATGAGACATATATTACTGGTAGTGCCCTCTCATGTTGATGTAAAAGATCCCAGGGCACTATTTGATGATTACAAATAATGGATTACTTTTGAAGCACAATCACTGTTGGTTTGTAGGCAAATGTGGCCCTCACCTTCGAGCAACTTGCACTGACCTTGAACCCTGGCTTATTTTTTTTTATCCAGTTCTAATTCCGGGGGGTCTGAAGACAATTCTCGTGCCCTTACCATTGCCTTGGCTGAACTGAGCTCACTGACCACAGACTAGGGATTGAATCTGGGACCTTCCTGATTTAATATGGCTCAGCTACTCCGTGCATAAGCTCAGTGAGTCATTGTAAGGCCTATTCTTCAGTTCAATAAAATTGTCTCATTCAGTCACCATTTAAATGTTTCCCATTACATGTGACTAGCATAGAGAGATACAAAATCAAGGAAGAAAATATATCTCAGGAAAATGGGGAAAAGCAGCCGCTCCCAATTCCCTACCCCGTGAGAATAACAAGGTGACAATCCAAAGAGGTCCTACACAAAAACTATCTACACCTAATTAAGAACAGATGGTAGTCCCATGGATACTTTTGCAAAAGAATTCCCATTGCTGACATTTAAATAAAAAATGAAATGTCAATATATAACGCATTAACCTTGACCCCTCGTCACCCAGACATGCATATGTAACCTAGGAGGCTTGCAAGTGCCCATCGCCTTCACTGAAACCTAGGGAATGGTTGATGGCATTGAGCTACACTGCAGTAAATACTGAAAAAAGGTCGAGAGCCAATTCATCATGTAGTGGCCGGCATGCGTGAAAACCCGGAACTTGCGATCTGTCAAGTTTCAGCTTGACAGATCATCCGCATCCCCGGGAATTGGACATTCGCTGGCGGAAAGTTGGGCTATTTGCCCAACTGCTGCCCACCGAATGCCCGTGAAACTCTTACGCCTGGTAAAAGCAAGCATAGGGCCTTCTATCCTTCCCCTCCAAATCTCTACTCCATACGACAATATTGAGCAAGTGTAAGTTGCTGGACATGTCATTTTATGTTTCCGGTTGTGTCTAACACCGACTTTTCTTTTAATACCTTTAATGCTGAATGCCACCTTCAGAATATACATTGTGTTCTGTCAAATAACATTTGCGTAGGGCCTTCTTATACCAGCATAAGAGTTTGAATAAATATTAATTTAAAAAAATTATTTAAACATTAAAATTAGTTAAGTTAATTTTAGCCCCTTTAAAACATTTAAATTTATTTTCCAAAATTAAATTTTTGTTTCAAATGTTTAATTGTATTTTAATTAATTTTGAGCATGTAATGATTTATTTTATTTAACTGGTGTGTAATTGTGTTTTTTTAGGGGATTCCTATTCATGCTTACGGGGATTCCGTACCTAAATGGAATCCCCATATGCATAATGGGTATTCCCCTTTTTGATTGGCTGAGCTGGCCCACGTGATCCCGGGGGATGCTTGCGAACCGCATGCGTCCCTGGGATACGTGGGCCTTTCCGCAGGCCTACGCGTAGAGTCCCAGGAGCGCGAGTCTACGAACGTCCGGGATCATCGGGCAGGCTCGTACTTTTCTTGCGGCTCGGAGGCATTCGCCCACGGGAAGCCTCCGACTGCAAATTCAGGCCCAATGTTTTTATTCCTATGTGAGTTGATTTAAGTAATTTTTGATATTGTAAAAGTGGTTTATTATTAGTAAGTATTAATTTCAGGTGCACCAGTTGCTGGAGGAGGGACGTTTGGAGTTTATCATTGGAGGCCAGGTGATGCATGATGAAGCAGTAACAGAACTCAGTTCCCAGATCTTACAGCTCACAGGTTTGTATCCTTCGACTCCAAATGACAATATTGAGCGAGTGTAACCTGCTGGCCATGTCATTTTATGTTTCCGTTTGTGTCTAACACCGACTTTTTTTTCAATACCTTTAATGCTGAATGCCACCTTCAGAATATACATTTATGTTCTGTCAAATAACATTTGATTTCCTGCACAATACTTAGGGTGACTATTTTCAACTGCAATTGGAGAATTGTACAATAAACTATAAGACACAGACCTTATTGGGTCAAACACAATTCCCGCATATCGATCATTAGGACGCATTGGTTGAAAGGTCATTTTCAGCATGTCTTTTTGGTTCTGGTGAAGTGTACGCACCCACAACATCAAGAACCTGTTTCTTCTCTTTTCAGATGCTGATTGAATTTCCTGCTGTTGTTGCGGTGTATCTTTGTCTTTTCTAGTCTTATCTATTGCGAGTACAGGTAGACTATCCTTTATCCGAAAACCTCGGGACCAGCCGTGTTTCGGTTTTCGGAAAATTTCGGATTTCAGAAGGTATTTTATAAGACTGGGAAATTTGTCGGGGGTGGCGGTCGGCGGGGGGTCGGTCGGGGTCGTGCGCACGACTTACGCTGAACGAAACCTTTCGGTTTTCAGAGGATTTCGGTTTTCGGAAGTGCGGATAAAGGATACAATATCCCTTATCCGAAAGGGTGGGGGTCGGCGGGGGGTCAGCGGGGGTCGGGGTCGTGCGCACGACTTACGCTGAACGAAAAAACCTTCGGTTTTTAGAGGGTTTCGGTTTTCGGAAGTTCGGATAAAGGGTAGTCTACCTGTACTAAGTTTATTAAAAATGTAATCTTTAAAACAAACTGGTGCTCCACCCATGTTAAATTGGAAACATCACAGATATCAGACAATCATAGTTGTCTCATGTTCATACGTACAATTGTAATTTTTATGAAGTTATTTTTATGATCTTGATTTTGAGACATTTATGAAGATGTTTTGATGACACCATATGTCTTTGCAGAAGGACACGGTTTTCTGTATGAAACATTTGGAACAAGGCCTCAGTTTTCATGGCACGTGGATCCCTTTGGCGCATCAGCCACCACCCCCACAGTGTTTGCTTTGGCCGGTTTTAATGCTCATCTCATCTCCCGTATTGACTATGATGAAAAGGACATGATGCAGAAAAATAAGGTGAAACAGAGCAGGGAGAAATCCAAGGAACAATCTAACTGTTAGCGTCAACTGTATATGTACGTCCTGGTGTAACATGTTCATGTTCCCGCATTCAAGTTTTCCTCTGGTGAGGCGCTGTGCCTCTGACGTATCCAATCTAGCAATACTGTTTAGAATTTCTAAACCTTGTCACAAATGTGGTGGAAGGATTGATGTGTCAGTCTGTGTTCTAACGAGTCACTGTAATCACAGTTGTAGTGTTGTGAAGTGAGCATCTCAAAGTTGCTCAATCTACCCTGCAATTTTTATCACACAATGTTAGAATGCGCTTGGACTTTATCCTCCGACAAATGCACCAAGAATTGTTAGCATCAGATATTGAGCTGTTAGAAATTTCCCTCTAATTTTTATCCCTGTATCGCAACTCATCTGGGATCTGAAGGACATTGCGAAATGACCTTCCGGATTTATAGAACAGGAAGGTGCACAAGAACAGTTAAATGTGGCTCCCTGAGAATTGTTCTCTCAACCTTATGGAATCCACTGAGTGTCTCCTACAACAGAATATGTGTCTTGCACAATTCGCTGTCACCAGAGTAGTGAAGGTTAAGGGTATTTTTAATGAGCTGTTCTCTTTTTCAAGGATCTTGCTGTACTTCCTGTAAGCAGACCTCCCATCACCTACACACTGGAAGTCACAGCCTCTTGACTTTCTGTTCCTGCAGAAATCTTGTATCCTTTACAACTCGCACAAGCCTTGCTCACTAGAGTCCTCTGCACTTTACTACTCTTCCAAGTCCCTCATAAAGACAGTAAAATCAGCACACCGCACTGAAGCTAGGCTCAGGTTCTGAATTGACTAACTGGATTTATTTCCGTAAATTAAGCAAGTAAGACACGTGCAGAAACAATATACGTTTTAGTATAGTGACAGCAGTAAATTTTAAAGTTACACTCAGCCCAAACAGCATTGAATGTAGAGTCTCTTTTACCACTAGTATGTAACTATCTCCAGTGCAAGTTTTTTAGTCCTGTACAATTCAGGACCATCTTTTGTTTCCACACTCTCAAGGTTCACTCTCACATGCCAGACAAAAGTGATTCATTTGCATTTGATTTCCTGGCATTCACAGCAAATTCTGGTTAGACATAAAATAATAAATATTGATGTTACAGGCTAAATAGTTAAATAGTTGCTCTGAAAGACACATTTCCATTTTTATTACATGGGTTTTTTTTTTAAACCAGGATCACATTCTGCTAGTTTGTCCAGTGGGCTTCCCTCTAACACACAAAGAGACTGTTACTCCTATTCAGCCATGGCTCAGTTGGTAGCATTCTTGCCTCTGAGTCAGAAGGTTGTGGGTTCAGGTCCCACGCCAGGGACTTGAGCACAAAATCTCAGCTGACACTCCCAGTGCAATGCTGAGGGAGTGCTGCACTGTTGGAGGTGCCGTCTTTAGAATGAGACATTAAACTGAGGCCCTGCCTGCCCTCTCAGGTGGACGTAAAAGTTCCCACAATACTATTTTGAAGAAGAGCAGGGAGTTCTCCCTGCCTGGCCAATATTTATCCCTTAACCAAAGTCACTAAAACAGATTATCTGCTCATTATCACATTGCTGTTTGTGGGAGCTTGCTGTGTGCAAATTGGCTGCCACGTTTCCTACATTACAACAGTGACTCCACTTCAAAAGTACTTCATTGGCTGTAAAGCGCTTTGGAACGTCCTGAGGTCGTGAAAGGCGCTATATAAATGCAAGTCTTTGTTTCGGTTTTTTATTTGTTTGCCGTAACTGAATAAGTCAAATTAATTTTCTATACTGAGGACTTTTTTTTTTTACTCGTTGTTTGGGATAACATTCCACAGTTCCATTTATTTTCAACAGCAAACTAATAGCTACAAGTCAAATCATATGTCCTTGTATTTCCATGCATACTATTGTGCTGCCGGGAGACAGCAATTTTACTGTAAATAGGTGGTGTAGAAAACAAGCAGCAATATGATGCAGTGGCAGTGAGAGAACATGGGCTTAATTTCTCCTCTCCTCTCCCACTCCCCATTGTTAATTTACTGATCTAAGTTGTATTGTGGGGAAATAAATATGATGGGGGAGGGCGGGTGGCTGGTGCCTCAGAAGAGGGAGGGAAAATGAAAGTGCGACTTGTCCCGGGCCAGTGTCATGTATCTCTTAACCGCTGCTCAAGAATTGTATTGGGACAGGCTTGGGAGCAGGTCACTGGAGGTTATTACCAGACAGTCATTTCAGAAATGGGGAACATTGCCCACAATCCATTGTCCCTGTTGATTCTGTTACTGGGCAGAACTTCTTGATGCCTCAGGAGGGGGCGGGGGCGGGGCTGGGGACACTTCAGACACACACACCTGCTCCCGGGTTATCCCTGACCAGTCCTGAAGCTTAAGGCAGAGCAGCATGAAGTATTGTGGTGAGAGAATGAATAATTACACAGATACCTATCTTTTTGTAACATTTTGGATCATGAGGCAATTCAGTAGAATACACACCATCTTAAGAAGAATGAAATGTTCCTTTTTCTGAAGGGGTTCATGTATCTGGATGAGCTGTGGTTTTTCTCTGAATTATTTTTTTTCTCTCTTCCTGTTCTTCCTCCCCTATACAGAAGCTCCAGTTTGTGTGGCGAGGATCTTCCTCTTTGGCCCAGCAACAGGAAATCTTCACTCATACCATGGACCAGTACAGTTATTGCGTCCCTTCTTCTCTGCCATTCTCCAACAGGTAATACAGTTTTCACTTTAATAACCCAAATAAGGAAGTGTTGGGTGGGTACTCAACACTTTGGGCTGGATTTTATGAACCTCGGCGGGTCCGTGGCGGGCGATGTCGGTGGCGGGTCCCGACCCCGCTGCTGGCTCCATCCGAGCCTCCGAAATGACTTTCCCCTGATTGGGCTTGTTAAGCCTGCCCAGCGCGTTTCCCGGCCAGTTAGAGGAAGCGGGTCATTTGATGACGCGTCATCAGCTTCTTTAAAGAGACCGTGGCCGACTTTCTTTTGACATTTGTGCCGTCAGTGTTCTACAGCATTGAGGTGTTGCAAACACCAACAAGCACCGCACAGAGGTGCACGGCTGCACCCAGGCTCTCCCATGACTCCCTCCATATGCTTATGGAGGGAGTCACAGCACACAGGGAGGTCCTCTTCCCTTCCCATGGGCGGAAGAGACCTCCCCAGGTGATCAACACAGCCTGGTTGCACATTGCAGAGGAGGGCACAAACAGGGATGTGGTGAGGAGGACCTGGGTGCAGTGCCGCAAATGTTTCAATGATCACGAAACGCTAGTACAAAGCCACACTCAACCTCATCCTGCTGTGCCTCTCATCACATCCCCATCACTCTGCCTTCCCTACCCTACTCCTGCACATCCTTACACCAACTTACCTTGCACCTCCACCCATCCCGCTCTATCTACATTATCACTTCCCCATCTCCCTAGCCACCCCTCACACTCACCCTCATCCGAGTGCAATCATAACAACTTTTCTCTTGTCTTGTCTCATAACTCCGATTTCTCAGGCTATGGATCAGTCTTGTGGCTCTTTGCACTGCTTCCAACAATTGAATGTCTCCCTTGTGTCTTGGTACCAGAACGAGATGTAGCACTCAGAGCGGTGTACAGTTTGATCGTGACTCCCGCTGACTTGTATTCTGCTGTTTTGACGTTCTAATTCAACATTCTATTGGCTTTGTTGATCGTTGCCCTCCATTGGTTGGACACGTTTGAGTGTTGAGTTTGCTAAGATTCCTAGATCTCTTCAACTTCGTCCTTCGATATTTCAACTCCATTCATAAAATGCCTGTGCCATCTCTTTCTCATGTACTCTACACTTTTCTTTATTTTTTATCTGCCACTGCTCTGTCCATTTCTCATTCTCATTCTCTAATTTCTGAGTTGCCTCCTTCAATTCCATTGCTCTTCCTAAATAAGTGCTGTCTGAAAATTTGACTAATTTGCATTGAGTTTCTGAGTCCAAGTCATTGATATAAATTAGAAACGGTGTGGGCCCAGCATCCACTCAGTACTTCTCCCAATCCCGATGTAACATTTTTAACAAGTACTTATTGTTTTCTACCAATCGTTGTCAAATTTTCTGTCAAATATTTTTGTCTTCTAATACTCCTGTGAAGCGCCTTGGGATGTTTTACTACGTTAAAGGCGCTACATAAATGCAAGTTGTTGTTACCCTTCAGTTAATTTCATATCTTTTCCCAAGACTTGCACTGAATTCCCACACTTTTGAGTTTAACGAATAGGCATTTTACAAAGTTCCACATGTAAGGTTATCTGGAAACCTAATTACGAGTAAGGTTTTCCACAGTTCACTTGGTATGTAATTTCTTCAGAAAAGTCAAGGAGGTTGGTTAGGCATCATCTTCACCTTCTAAATCTATGTTGACTACTGTTTACTAAACTATTGTACTAATAATCTTTTAAGTTAACATCTAATAATTGAGTCCATTATTCTACATGGTATTAATGTTGCCTGTTTTTGATATGTTGCCATTTTTGGAATATGGGCACCATGTTGGCCTGCTTCCAATCTACTGCTGGTCCCCTGCTGGTTCACACTGGCTGCACCTAGCAATAGCATCCTTTTTAGGCTGAACTTGGTACGAGCGTCAAACTATTGGTTTCTCCAAAATTAGGAGCTAATAATGCTTTTTTGACATTCATGCAGTGCAGAAAAAACAGGATTCCACCAACACCATACACACAATATAACTGAGGTGCGATATTCATTGGTTCTGCGATATAACTCGGGTGAAATATTGAGTGGCCTTGTTAGTATCTTAAGGAAAAATAGTCTTTGAACAGTGGACACTTACTTGTAAGGGGGGGGGGGAAGAAGAAAAAATATTTTATGGTTGATCAAATTAGATACAAGGATATATCATCATCTTTTTGAATGTTGTTTAGATCTGGCTTTTTTTGGAATGGAGTTGCTGTTTTTCCTGACCCACCAAAAGATGGAATTTACCCCAATATGAGTCTCCCAGTGACCAAGGAAACAATTCGTGCCTATGCAGAGACCATGGTATCAAACATTAAAGAGCGAGCAGCCTGGTTCAGATCTGGCCATGTTCTGTGGCCATGGGTAAGAGCTGCAACAGATACACAAGATTTTTGTTGTTTCAAAATGTTGAATGATTCTCATGTATTTGGTATGCAGTAATGTGCATTGTGACTCATTCATGGAATTGGATTGGAATGTTTAAAATATAAATCAACAAGTTGGAACAAGTAAAACGTTGTATTCATTTCATATATATATTTCATGTTTGAATGTGCCAATCCTTTGTTCCAAGTAAAATTCTTCCAGGTTCCATTCCCACACTGGTTACTTTTCCCCTATTTACTTTCTACTTGCTTTTTGATTTCAGCTTCTGACACAGTCATTCTCATGTAAAGGTTATGTTGACATTATCAACTTTGAATCACTGAGTTGTTAAATCAGTGCCTGACATTAAGACCTGATGAGTCGTAACTTCCTCTAGCTAAATGTCAGAAAAACTGAAGTAATCCGCTTTGATTCCTGTAATCTCCTTTATGCCTCCAGCATTGACTCCCTTCGATCAGCCTGGCTGTCACCTCCAGTTAAAGCCCAGAGGTGTGGAACCTTGGTGTACTGTGTGGCCCAAGTTCCGCTTCCTTCCCCACATTGCATCTTTTACTAAGACCACTTCCATGACCGAAATATTTCTCTATCAAAACATTTATTACCCCAAAGTTCACTTTCTACAATGCTTTCTGTTCTGGCCGGCCTGGTTTCACTTGTTACAAGCTACAGTACAATTAATCTATAATACCCTGACCCGTATCCACATGCACTCAGAGGACCGTACCTCCATCACCCATTTTGCCAAGCTCCACTGGCTCCCCTTGCCCGAGTAAACTGACTTTAAGATCATTGTTCTCACCTTCCAATCCTTCCATGGCCCTATCTTAATCTGCTGCAGCTATATGTCCTCACATGCACTTCCAGTCCTCTGACACTGGCTTAATTCTTTTCTGGTGTGGAGATGCCGGTGTTGGATTGGGGTGGACAAATGTAAGAAATCACACAACACCAGGTTATAGTCCAACAGCTTTATTTGAAATCACAAGCTTTCGGAGCGCTGCTCCTTCGTCAGGTGAAGTGGAGAGATGCATAAAAACACAGCTTATATAGTCAGAGAATAATGTCAGATGTTTACAGGTAATCTTTCTAACTGCCAGATGTGTCTCTCTGTGAGGAGCACGAGAGAAATACAAGTTGTTGGTTCATTAAAATAGTGTTGTCAGTTTGTGTGTAACCTATTTTCCCCCTTTTATTTTTACCTCTTTATTATTTTTGCCCGCAGGGCTGTGACAAGCAGTTCTTCAATGCCTCTGTGCAGTTTGAGAACATGGATCCATTGATGGATTATATCAACCAACATAGAGATGAATTTGGAATTACAGTGCAATATGCTACATTAAGTGAATATATGCAGGCTGTGCACAATGCAAACCTGACATGGGACATCCGAGAGAACCAGGACTTTCTCCCTTACTCCTCAGGTAATGAAAGGCAAACAATAAAACTCATCTCTCCGGGAGCGCACATTGTTTTAATTTTGGAGGCAACAGGCCACTTTTGTGTCCTTTTGTAAAAACTCTTTTGCTATTGTTGCAGGTCCAAAAAAATATTGAATGTTCTAACGCGCTAATGGAGGGTTCCTTGCAGTTGGTATTGGCGGTATTAATGGGAGGACAAGAGGTGCCTTAAGTTATATGTTGTTCCTTTGCATCAGTGGGCACTGGTCTCTCGGCATTCATACTTCTCAATGATGACTGTTTAAAAATCATCTGTGGGTGAACAAGGCGGTCACTGCCAATGTTCCCTTTAAGCTGCGCAGCGGTCTGGAGCTTCCGCGCAGGCTGCTCGGCGACTTTTGAACTGGAATAACCGTGCATGCGCAAAAATTTGAATGGGCTGCGCAGCCACTTAAAGGGGCTGCGCACCCAAAAAAATTTACATGGAACATTGCCGCCACCCCCACTGTTAGCGTGCGGTCCCTATGTTTACAGGTGGCAAAATTAATTTGCAGATGGGCCCATTTGCAATTTTGTGCAACAACACATTTTAAAAGTTAAAACTGCCATTCCAATTTTTTTTTTTTAAAGTGTCTGCTTTTTAACTAATTTAATGTTCTAAAATGCTTGAGAAAATTATGTATGGACAGCAAATTATCTTAGTTGTTTTAAATCCATCCTAATATTTTTTTAAAAACTTTAAAAGGCCTTTTTTAAAGGTATTATTAAGTGTGTATCCTTTATGCTTTCTTTTGTAGAGTTTACAAAATATTCTGTGTATTGAGCAAAATCTCTGCCCTAAATAGTCATGTGTTGGGAAAAATACTCGAGGCAGCGACGTGGGTCATTTGTTATTCAGGGATTTGTGTCCATGGATCAATGCAGTAGCTTTTTCAACCAGAAAAAAAACCTGTGCTGATCTGTTGTCTTATAAACACTTGCAAGGAGAGCTGGATAGAAAGAGCCAGTCCCAATATCTCCTACTGTTGAGTGTGATGTCAGTGCTGTACCTTGCCAGTTCCTGTGGAGGGAGCCATTGCGTGCTTTATGCATCAGCAGTTTGTAATAAGATGGTCAGAGTTTTAAAAATTGTTCTGATTACTGCTCCATAATTGGAGATACTTGTAGATAAGTAGGTTCTTCAAGCACATTGCAAAAACTAACCAGTGGCTGTAGAACAATTTTAATGTATTACTCTAATGGGAAGTAATCGCTAACCGTACAAAATTAGTACGGGTTGTAATTTGAAGAGAGCTGTTCTCGGTATCTGTGAAGAGGAGTGGCTGCTTTGCTCAGCAATGGCATTGTACTGAAATAGGAGAGAGCGCTGTTGTCACCTAGGTAAGGAACTGATTGGCCTGGAACTTGCGGTCAGTGGCGAAGCAAAGGCGTTCGCCGCTGGCTCCGACATAAGCTTCGCACAAAGATCTCGCCATCTCGGTGGTAAGATGTTCGGGGTTTTTTCCCAGTTCAAATCAACGGAGGATAGTGGGGATCCCCTAGTGCGAGCTGCTGTGATGTCAACACGCTGTCTAAGCAGCCAATCAAAATGCAGAACTCTCACAGACACCCAACAAGGAAGTGAGTAAGCTCTTAAAATTCTAACTTTTTGAAAATGTTAGAGAGTGCAAAACAAAGATTGGGGCTCCCACATGGGGAAAAGACAAACCTGAAATAAAGATGAACAAAGTTTCTTAAAAATTTACATTAAAAAAAAAATTGATAAATTTCACACTTCACAAAATTAAAAGTAGTTATTCAGGGCCATAACCTTTGTTTAGCAGTCAATACGCTGTTAAACCCCCAGTTACACCTAATCCCTCTGGGTCTAACTTTTAGTTTAATTGCTGCGGAAGAACCAAAGTATTTGTCAGTTTCCCTGATTTGAGTGATCTCACTGATTGCCCGCTCTGTGGGGGTGGGAGGCACGGCGCAGCCTTTGTCAGACCAGTGAATGACAGCCCGCAACTTCAGGATTTCCGCTTGCGCCAGCGCATGTGCCAAATCCCAAAGTTGCGGTCAGTCTCAAAGGCGGAATGACGGTGAACGCTGCCATCCGGACCGCAAATTCCGGGCCATTATTGTGTTGGTATCGGGTATGCAGAGCACTTGAGGGTGGCGTGGGGGGCTGAATTAACGTGCATAGTTTAAACATTTGGGTTAATGACTATTGATGATTCCTGATTCATCACACTGTTCAGCTCGGTAACTCTTCCTGACTAACTTCCTCAATGAGGTCAGTGGAACTCGCTGTTCAAATGTTTAATCTGATAATAAATTGCAAAAAAATATATCTTTTCAGTTTTTTTAAGAAGGATATTGATGGTGATGCTCACATTTGAAATATTCTGGCTGCTTGTGGTAGTGGGCTTTCAGGGTATTTTGAAGATTTGAGTGTGTCGTGCTCTAATCCCAGAAAGGTTAGTACCCAAATTTGAGGCCTGATTTCAGGCCTTTTGCTACTCCATTTCACCAATACCAAGTCAAATTGTCCAGCTTAATCAGTTATGGATTCCCCAGCTTAATCCGTTATGGATTCCCTTAACAATGTGATATTTCTCCTTTTTAAAATGGTAATGTTCTTCCTCACTACGAGTTCATTGATTGAGTTCCCATTGTCGTCTGTGTAACTCAGGGGGTGCAGAGTGAAAGCCAGATGCTTGCTCATAAGGAGGGAGCGAGAATCATTAGGAACACTGTCACTCACACATGGTGCAAATTTTTTTTTAAATGCACTAAGTCGAACTAACGTGCAATCTCTTGGATAGAGGAAGAATAACAGGTGAAATGAAAACATTGCTATGCTGGTCATTGATTATTTTTTGTTGCTTAGGACAGCATTGACCTGGGAAAAAGAGCTATTTGCTTAATCCTATGACCAAGTATACCATGTGGGCAAAGCTACAGCCAGACTGGAGTTGTCCCCTCTATTCCTAGTTAAAAATTTGCAGGGTTAAGCGGGGGAAGGGCAGGGGAGTGGGACCGGCTGAGAGTCTGCACGGGCTTGACTGGCCGAATGGCCTTCTTCCGTGCTGTAACCATTCTATGATTCTATAAATGATTATGGAATGAAAAGACCAACAGATATGGCTTGAGTCAAACCACCATCACCAACTAGGCAACAATGGAATTGTAAACCAATTGACAACAATGCTGCTTGTAAAACACATGAATTTTATCTTGAGTTAAACATGATGCATATTATTTTCCGTCTCTCTCTTTGTTCCTGTGAGTGACTACATGGTTTCTACTCACACGGTATAACTGAGATCAGGACCTTTTTGCCTAACACGTACCATTCATGTTCATTTTATAATTACAGATTTTGTTCTTTTAAAAAAAAAAGCTCTAAATGGTACTAACCCTCATCTTTATTGCTGACCTCCTTTTGTATGTTTTAAATTACAACTATACAGAAGAAAGGAAACTTAAATTCTTTCTTGGCAACAGATGATGTTGTTTATATTTTACCTGTCTAATTCCAGAGCCATTTCAAGCCTGGACTGGATTTTATGCCTCTCGGAATATACTGAAAGGAATGGCCCGGAGAGCAAATTCTTTCCTCTATGCCTGTGAATCCCTTTTCACTTTGTACCTCTTGAGATACCCAGCGGGATCTATAGACAGACTTTGGGCTCTACAACAAATTCAGCATCTGAGATGGGCAGTATCGGAGGTGAGGACTTTCAGGCACCTTGCTGATCAGCTACATTTTCTAGTGAGGTATAAAGTGAAGAAATATTCCAAATTGTACTCATGTACTTTTTTTTTTGAAAAGGCTGGTCAAAATAATCATAAATTGTATTTTATTTCCTCAGTTGCTACCCAAAAGGAGCAATAGCGGGCGTTCAGAAATGGTGTCAGCTGTAGTTCAGTTGGTAGCACACTCGCCTCTGAGTCAGAAGGTTGTGGGTTCAAGTCCCACTCCAGAAACTTGAGCACAAAAATCTAGGCTGACACTCCAGTGCAGTACTGAGGGAGTGCTGCACTGTCGGAGGTGCTGTCTTTCGGATGAGCCATTAAATCGAGGCCCCGTCTGCTCTCTCAGGTGGACGTAAGAGATCCCATGGCACTATTTTGAAGAAGAGCGGGGGCGTTATCCCCGCTGTCCTGGTCAATATTTATCCCTCAATCAAAATAACAACAACAGATTATCTAGTTATTATCACATTGCTGTTTGTGGGAGCTTGCGGTGCACAAATTGGCAGCCCCGTTTCCTGCATTATAACAGTGACAACACTTCAAAAATGCTTTGGCTGTAAAGGCCTTTGGGACGTCCGGTGGTCATGAAAGGCGCTATATAAATGCAGGTCTTTCTTTCTTTACAGTTTGGGGGAAAGGAGCACGGCAAAATTAACCGGACAATGCAGAGCACTCATGTAATATGTCTGTACTCCCAAGAAGTACCTCTATGGAATAATACAGTACAAATTGTGTTTTGATGCCACATAGCTGACACAGTTTCACAAGACTACCGTTATTATCTAGTGCAGATGCAGTCAAATGATAGCAGAGAAGATAATGTGTACCTAGTTAATTACTAGATGCTAATTGAATTGAGATTCAAATGACTTGTGTCATGTGTATACTTACAGGACTGTGTGTCCATCCTTTTTAATAGTGCATTTCCAGAACTAACTTGTATGCGTGTATTTTTTAAGCGAGCAACAGTGAAGTTAAGATTCTCACGCTTTGGCTTGCAAGGGTAATCCAAAAAACGAATCACTGCATTTGTTGTCCTAGCTGTGTAGTCCTTGAGTGTTTATTGAGCATGATAAGTTAATGCAGCAGCTGGGTACTCCATTATAAAAACTGAGACTGATTTCATATTGGAGCATTTGGAAAAAATAGCCACTCAGCACGGTGGCATAGTGGTTAGCACTGTTGCCTCACAGCGCCAGGGACCTGGGTTCGAATCCGGTCTCGGGTGACTGTCTGTGTGGAGTTTGCACATTCTCCCCGTGTTTGCGTGGGTTTCCTCCGGGTGCTCCGGTTTCCTCCCACAGTCCAAAGATGTGTGGGTTAGGTTGATTAGCTATGATAAATTGACCCTTAGTGTTAGGGGGATTAAATACGTGGGGTTACGGGGATAGGGTGGGATATGTGTTGGCGTAGGGGTGACGAGGATCGGGTGGGATATGTGTCGGTGCAGGCTCAATGGGCCGAAATGGCCTCTATCTGCACTGTGGGGTTTCTGTGATTTCTGTGATAACTAAAGAAACGCTAAGGGAATTTTAAAAGTTAGCATGAGTGGAGTGCATGTCAGGAATTTGGCCACGAGGGTTATGGCGCCGATTCTCAGTGCAAAGATTTGCCAGCCAATGGACAGAGAATCATGCGGGTCGGGCAATGCTCTGCACTGGGAGTGCTGAATGGGAGTGTTTACTCCACTGGACATCATGAAATAAAATGAAATAGAAAATTGTAATCGTTTCAATTCATATTCTTTTAAAAAAAAAAAACAAATACACGCCTTTAAACTTTGCATTTCTGTTTTATCTTTATGGAAATGTCAACATTTGTGTATTAGGTACAACATCATGATGCCGTAACTGGGACAGAGTCTCCCAAAGTGAGAGATATGTACATGGATCACCTACTACGAGGGATGTGGGCTGTGAAATCAGTAATGGCCGCCATATTTCAAGAAACCCTGAATACTGGAAAGGATAAATTTGATTTTCTTCTTCCCTACAGTCAAGACACCAGAAGTACAGGTACAGATAGTTTCTCACACAAGGTGCAGAGTTTTCTTGAATGTTAACTGGGCAGAATGCACGAACAGGTACACCAAGTAAGTTGACAATAAAAGCAGTCATTGGGCCAGTAATTCCTGTCCCAACGCGCGAGTACGGACGGGGTACTCATGCATGGGCTCGGAAGAATTGCCGGTTTTCAGCATGCACAGCGCATGCGGGGAAAACCGGCATTTCCTCTCCTCTGACCCAAGGGGTTAAGAGGCGGAACGCGTGCGAGGTTTCAGGTAGCGCGTGCGCGCTGAACTTCCCTTTTTTTTTGAAGAGTTGCCTGTGGGGAAAAGACTCCGGTTTTTACGCGTGGAAAAAGCAGCCGTAAGTACTTACTTTTAATGGGTAAGTGGTCTATTAAGTAAAATTAGAAAAATTTTCCACAGGTTCATTTTTTTTAAAGAATTTAAGAATAAGTGTATTTTTAGCCCTGATTTTTTATATAATAATTTTTTTCAAAATTTAAAATTATTGTTTAAAATAGTTTTTTATAGTTATTTATAGTTTATTTAAGTAGTGCGATGTTTTTTTAAATTTTCTTTCAAGTTTAAGTAGTGTTTTGGGGCCAGGAGTTTTCATGAGTTTGACAGTTCTTACTATCAAACTCATGAATGAACTTTTGCAACCTCCCATTGGTTGCCCAGTGCTCACGTGATCCCAGCCGGCTCATCGCACTAAGTACGCCGCTGGGTCACGCACGCACAGTGCGGCAGGACCTGAAGCGGGCCAGTGACCGGAAATGCAATGCGGGCCAGGATTGAAATGTCAGCATGCCGGGTAAGTGCACATCAGGGGCTTGCATGCGTGGCAAGCCCCCGAACCTAATTTCTGGCCCATTAATTTTGATTCAAATTCATGGACACAGTGAGGCAAGTATACATTGAAAATCTTTTATTATGATCTAGTCACGAGCAGGGCTATTAGAAAATAGTGAAAGATTGTGACAAAAAATTGCAGTGTTTTCCTTGTTCTTGTAGAGATTCTGGCCTTTAGTAGGTACGTATTGGGTCTCTGTCTTACTAATTCTAATTGTTTTATTGCATGTTAAATTGTTTTAAGATGATTTATTTATCCTCCCTCTATTCCCAGTTCATAGTGACTCTTCACTGCCCCCTCACTTTTGCACTGTCCATGGTGACACTCCCCCAACCCACTGGCACTCTTCTCTTAAATCACAGGATCATGTTCCCGACTATAAAGTGAAGCACAGTTTGATCCCTTGGAATAGTAGCAGCATAGGTGAGAGGTGAGCCAGAGAGTGCAGCACAGTGACTTGTGTCAGGTTGGGGCATGATATTCTGTGTTAAAACATAACACTGATATTTCAGTGGTAATGACTAGTGAATAGAATTTGCATGAGAGACATGTACTAGCAAATCTGCATCTAAATATAGGTTTTCATCTTTTTGAAAATTGTTGCTTGACAACAAGAAGCTGCCCATAAGAGCAATTGTAGGTAAGATTTTACGATCTCATGGTAGATTCACAAAGGTGGCCTATTTATGTCTGAAACTTGATGCAATACTCTGTATTACAAAATTAAACTGAATCCTGGTTAAATCAGTTCACTTTTTTTTTTAAAAACAACCCAACTCTTTTGGCTAATAAAATGGCTGTGGAGAAGTCTGCAACTTGAAACCTATTGCCTTGTTGACTGAATTAAAAATATTAAAGGGACTCAACAATTTGGGACTGAAAGAAGCAAAATTGGTGAAAAAATATAAACAGTAAATGTAACAAAAATAAAAGAAAAATTGAATTCAATTCAGTACTGAAGGAATGGTTTGTGGGTGCGTGTACAAACACAAGCTTAAACTAAAAGGAAATATTTTAATTGCATTGTAATAGCCTTCAAAATAACCTACTTGTGCTGATGTTTTTATCCTTAAAAGAATATGGGGACAGTATTTCCAAGGTTTGAAACCCTGTTTGGAGAGAGCTGTTGCACGCTTTCAGTGGACTTAATTCAACTGTAAAATGACCCATTGCAACGAGTTACAGCCATCTGAGAGCAATAAAACTAGTAGAAATAAAAACAAAAACCCCCCACAAATGCTGGAAACAAAACAGAAAAGGTTTGGAAGCATAGAGCAGGTCAATCAGCATCTTTGAAGAGAAATTATAGGTTGGCGTTTTGAGCAGGACTCTCCAAACAGGGAGGATGCTTTCCCTCGTGGGGGAATCTAGAACTAGGGGGTATAATTTCAGAATAAGGGGGCACCCTTTTAAATCAGAAATGAGGAGGAATTTCTTCTCTCAGAGGGTCGTGAATCTTTGGAATTCTCTTCCCCAGAGAGCTGTGGAGGCTGGGTCATTGAATATATTTAAGGTGGAGATAGACAGATTTTTGAACGATAAGGGAGTCGAGGGTTATGGGGAGTGGGCAGGGAAGTGGAGTTGAGGCCAAGATCAGATCAGCCATGATCTTATTGAATGGCGGCGCAGGCTCAAGGGGCCGAATGGCCTACTCCTGCTCCTACGTCTTATGTTCTTATGTAACCTCTGAAGAAGGGAGGCTGTGCCCAGAACGTTAACCTGTCTTTTCTCTCCGGACGTTGGCAGACCTGTTGCTTGTTTAGAAGAATTTTCTGTTTTCTTTAAACTAGCCTATGGAAATCTTTCAGTGCCCTCCTTAGCCATGTGACTTGACTTGGGAGGCACGGCGGCATAGTGGTTAGCACTGTTGCCTCACAGCGCCAGGGACCCGGGTTCAAATCTGGCCTCGGGCGACTGTCTGTGTGGAGTTTGCACATTCTCCCTGTGTCTGCGTGGGTTTCCTCCGGGTGCTCCGGTTTCCTCCCACAGTCCAAAGATGTGCAGGTTAGGTTGATTTGGCTATGATAAATTGACCCTTAGTGTTAGGGGATTAAATACGTGGGGTTACGGGGATAGGGTGGGATATGTGTCGGTGCAGGCTCGATGGGCCGAAATGGCCTCTATCTGCACTGTAGATTCTGTGATTCTGTAAATGATTAGTACAGTCATGAATTGATGAGCCATTGTTTATTGACCCCTAATGTCAACAAAGCATGCTGTTAAGTTTTGCTTTTGGAGTACACATTTGAAAGTTTAGCAAAAAAAAATGTACATTTTTACTCAAATAGGTTTAGAGCGACACTTTCAATGCACTGCACCTTTCTTGTCATCAGTTTTGGGTGACTGATTCCATGCTTTTCTTTGGGGAATGAACCTATTGTGAACATGATAACTTTATAATTTTCACTTGCGTTTCTTTTGATAACTTTGTAAATTTGTGTAATTAATTGTTGATAATATCACATTTCATCAGTACAGAACTGCATGTGTAAATGTCAGACTGTTTCTATTTTTTCCTCTTTGAAAGAGGATGACTCTTTACAGATCACTGTGTACAACCCTCTTGGATGGAACATCACGACCGTTATTAATGTCTCTGTTGCCTATTCCGTAGTCAGTGTGTATGACGATGCAGGAAACGCTGTACCATCACAGGTATCTGACTTGTGTTTTTGTTGAGAATATTGACAAAGGAAGCCGACAGGTAATGTTTTAATTATGCGAAGTCTATGATAAAATTGGTTCACATTTTTTGCAGTGTAAAACCTGAAAAAATCCTGCACTAGAAATTGTTTTTTAAAAGTTATTGCAACATAGACTTCATTTTTCCCTCGTTATGATCCCAGAAAGCACCTTCTTTCTGGTATCATTCATGTCGTGCAAAGAAGTTTCCTGTATCGGCCTTGACTCGGTGATGGCACTCTCACCGCTGAGTCAGAAGATTGTGTGTTCAAGCCCCACTCCAAGGCTTAAGCGCATAATCTAGGCTGGGGGAGTACTGCATTGTCAGAGGTACCATCTTTTGAATGAGATGTTAAACTGAGGCGATCTGCGTGCTTAATTAGACGTAAAAGATCACACAGCACGATTTGAAGAAGACCAGGGGAGTTCTCCCAATGTCCTGGCCAATATTTAGCTTTCAAAAAAGAGATAAACTGGCTGTTTGTTTCATCGCTGTTAATAGGAGCTTGCTGTGTGCACATTGGAAGACTTGCATTTATATAGCGCCTTTCACGACCACCGGATGTCCCAAAGCGCTTTACAGCCATTGAAGTGTAGTCACTGTTGTAATGTAGGAAATACAGCAGCCAATTTGTGCACATCAAGCTCCCACAAACGGCAATGTGATAATGACCAGATAATCTGTTTTTGCAATGTTGATTGAGGGAGAACTCCCCTGCTCTTCTTCGAAATAGTGCCATGGGATCTTTTACGTCCACCTGAGAGAGCAGACGGGGCCTCGGTTTAACATCTCATCCGAAAGACAGTACCTCTGACAGTGCAGCACTCGCTCAGCACTGCACTGGAGCATCAGCCTTGATTTTTGTGCTCAAGTCTCTGGAGTGGGACTTGAACCCACGACCTTCTGACTCAGAAGGCTGCGTGTTTGCCTACAAAACAACAACTACACTTCAGAAGTAATTAATTGGCTGTAAGGTACTTTGGGATGTCATGTGGATATGAAAGGTGCCATATAAAATGCAAGCTCGTTCTTTGCTCCTTTAACATTTTACCTTCATTATAACATCTTGGGATCAGATCTTGGGATCTGAGCACATTTTGTTATAAGGTGCATAAAGTACATCAGGAAAAGGTTGAGAGCTGATATTGATTGGCTTACTGTCTTAGAACTCAAGCCAATATGAAGGTAACAAGTGTTAGGTGGAATAATAGTGAAGATGTCTGTGATATCCAGCAGGATTTGGTTATTTTCTAATAACAATAAAAATATCGGTGCAGGTTATTGGTACTCTTGGCTTTTAGGACTATTTTTAAAAAAGGCTTCTATCTTTAGTATCTGTTTCTGAGTCCCACTATTGCTTTGTAGCTCTGTCATCCATCCTGGTAGATATTAATAGTGCCTTACATTCTGTAATCATAATCAAGTTTTCAAGTTGCTGTCCATGATTTTCCTATTGCTGATTTAAATGGAGCCCTGCGCACATCCCCCTGGGAGCATGGATTATTCCTGTGGTGTATACATGAAACTAAAAAATCTAACGTCTAGAAAGCTAGAACAACTCATGTCTTCCACAAACATTGTTTAGCAATTGGTTTCCAAGAGATGTCTCTCAATTTTATTGTGTAAACTAAGTGTTTGGCTAAACCACACTATAAGAACATAAGAAATAGGAGCAGGAGTAGGCCATTTGGTCCATCGAGCCTGCTCCGCCATTCAATAAGATCATGGCTGATCTTCTACCTCATCTCCACTTTCCTGCACTATCCCCATATCCCTTGATTCCCTTAATATTCAAAGATCTATCGATCTCTGTCTTGAATATACTCAACGACTCAGCCTCCACAGCCCTCTGGGGTAGGGAATTCCAAAGATTCACCACCCTCTGAGTGAAGAAATTTCTCCTCATCTCAGTCCTAAATGGCCGACCCCTGGTTCTAGACACCCCAGACAGGGGAAACATCTTCCCTGCATCTACCCTGTCAAGCTCTGTAAGAATTGTGTATGTTTCAATGAGATCACCTCTCATTCTTCTAAACTCTAAAGAATATAGGCCTAGTCTGCTCAATCTGTCCTCATAGGTCAATCCCTTCCATCCCAGAAACCAGTCTGGCGAACCTTCGTTGCACTCCCTCTATGGCAAATATATCCTTCTTTAGGTAAGGAGACCAGAACTGTACACAATACTCCAGGTGTGGTCTCACCAAGGCCCTATATAATTGCACTATTCCATCCCTTTGCTTAATTCAGTAAACTACTTTACAGCCTGGTTGACAACATGCTGCTTTCTGCACGCTAACTTTCTGTAAGTGGACTCATTGGCCTAGAAATTGGTCTATACATTTTCGGGCGCTGTTCGGATTACTAAGGGCCCAATATGGGGGGCAGGCTGCGTGAGCACATTTCCGTCTGGAAGTGCAGCTCCCTCCTATTGGTTAAGGACAAACAAGAGACGTCCGTTACCTATGCCTGAAGCAGGCATTGGGCCCTTTGCATTTGCAAATAAGGGGTTGAGCACCAGTTTGAGGCCCACTTCTGTAAAATTGGTTTGCCCTGACGCAGCCGGCGGCACTCGGGGAAAGCAGCCCTAGGGATCGTCTGCAACAAAAAAGGTAAGTAACTTAGCTGAATGATGAGCCAGGAGGTGAAGGAGTGCTCCTTCCAGCCCCACATTAAAGAACCTGCTCAGCTTCCACGACCCCCGTGATCCACGACACTGACCCCCTGCGATCCCTGACTCAGGGCTCGATCCTCGACCCTTGATCCCATCCCATCCCAATCCCAGGCTCAGATCCCCAACAACACACACCTGAGGACCACATGATCATAACAACGGCCCAAACCTGGAGTCCTCTCCACCGGCCGGCTTTGAAATGTGGCCCGAGGCCCAATATCTGGAGCGTCTCGGGCCTCTCCAATCAGCCGCGCAAATTAGGCCCCCCTCCACACCCAAAAATGGTCGCCGCCCAATTTCTCGGCCATTGTATGTCTCTGCTTCATTCAGGTCTGAGCCAAGCTGAGTGTGTGAGAAGGAAAAATCAGAAGGGAGAGCCCTATCTAATAGCCCTGGAAGTTGGGTATAGGGCATATGGAGCTAGCCTGGGAGCATGCTATGTACTTGCCCTCCACACCAGAGCTGCTAAGGTCAGGCAGCCTGAATATGGGAGATAAATTACAAGCAGTAAAGCTTCTTGGCAGGTAAATATATTTTTAAGTTCCAGTAAAAATAATAATCCTTTACGGTGAATCAGTGAGAAATTTTCTCGTTCCGCTGCAATTAAAATGAATATTCTTATGTTCAGTGTACATGCAATAATATTAAAGCAATACAATTTTCATTTTCTCTGGTAGATCCAGAAATCTGCAGATTCTAACAGCACTTTTGACCTGTATGTTCTCGTAAGGCTAAATGCACTCAGCTACCGTAGGTACCTGGTAAAAACAAAAAAATCAACTTGCATCAAGGAGCCAGATGGTAACTGCTCAAAAAATCAACCCTCGTATAGAGGGAGAGTGATTACTTTTGACAGAAAGCTAGTGAGCAAATCGAAAAATCGAGGGCATAGACTGCTACCATTGATGAATGACTGCTATTTATTGATGCTGAATGAGGACACTAACTTGCTGCACAGCATCACTGACAGGTGAGAATCATGGTAAATGGCTCCTATACAAACCAAGCTTAAGAGGAAAAAAACCCAGCTTGTTTCATTTAAACTCCAGCAAGCTTCAGAATAGCAACATAATTCAGAATCCGATTTGGTAAGTGATAATGGAATTTTTTTTTTAAAAGCATTCTTCTAGATTCTTTTAAAATGGGATAATATCAAAGACAGTTAATATAGATTTTTCTTGGACACTTGTAAATCTGGCTTGTGTAATTGATTACGGTAGAGCTGTTGCACAATTGGTAGTTTACATTCAGTGTAGGGAATAACTTCTGTAACACACAATGCACAATGCAAAACCTATTTCCAGGATGCATTTTTCAAAGCAATACAGTTCTCCACAAAAATTGTGACTCATTAGCCAGTTATAAAAACACTTTTTTCTGTTCCTTTTTCTGTCAACTTTTCTCTGTGCCCTCCTTTTGTGGGGGTGTGGACCCCTTACTGCGGCAGCTGTCCTCCAGGATCTTATGCAAGTGACTATTCTCCATAAAGTCAGTGCCCTTTACTGCTGGCCTGGCCGAGACCAGTTAACCCAGCACAGATCAAATATTAAGCATTGTGCCTTCCTGGCCTATATGGTTCAGCTACTCTCTACCTTAACCAACCCAACTAAGAATGTAGAAACAGTCTTTTGTGTAAAATAAGCTGCTTGCTTAGGAGAAATTAACAATAAAACTGTCACGATGACTCTGATTATACTGAAACTGGCTTGCGTGTAGTTAATTTCTCAATGGAGAAACCCACATAAACACGTTAAGGTATGTCCTTAGTTCATGTTGAACGTTGAGGGTCAATTTAGATCTGGTCACTTTGTGCCTTGCTCTTGTGAAATGCATGATTGGAAACCTTCTTGAGAAATGAACCATTTGGAATTGGGAAATCCTTGTTGTATTCGACCACCCAGTTGTCATAATAATAGTTGCTCTCTGTTATAAATGGCAGATCCTCCCAGAAGACTGTCAAGATAAAGCAGGAATTCCTAGAGTACCACGCTAATGGAGACATTGGACAGGGCCCAATCTCCGATAATTACATATTCACACCAAATGGCTCGGCGATTCTGGTGTCAAAGTCTATCGGTATGGAAATAGTTACAGGAAAACTAGTAACTGAAATCAGGCAGTACTTCTACAGGTAATGTATCTCAAAATGTAACATGTTAAGCACCTTATGTACTGATTTCCCAGTAAAATTGGGATGACGTTATATGAAAAAGTAAAAAGGAATGGAAGAATGTATACAAGTAATCTGTTTTTTGATGTTGTTTGTTGGCGGGATAAGTGTTGGCTAGAACACATGTTGGCTAGGACACAAGGAGAACTCTCCTGCTCCTCTTCAGATAGTACCACAGGATCCTTTACACCCTCCTGAGAAGGCAGACTGGCCTCGGTTTAATGTCTCATCCAAATGAGAGCATTTCCAATAATACAGCATCCTCTTAGTACTGCACTGAAGTGTTAGCTTGGATTCTGTACTCCAGTCCTGGAATAGGGCTTGAACTCGCAACGTTCTCACTCCGAGGAGAAAATGCTACCCCTGAGCCAAGGCAGACACTGAAGCCAAAATCGCAATGCAAGTATTTATTTTGTGTGAGATGGGCTATTAACACAGCGCATTGATGCTCTGTCCTAGGATGGTAGGATAAAGTATCTCCTTGCAAGCCCTAATGAGGGTGAGTTCCTAATCTAGAACATGCCAGGAAGGTCCATCCTCTGAGCAAGAGAGGGAAAATCAGATAGAGTAATTTGCATCACTCTTGCATACTTTCTTGCAATTAGCTTTTATTTTTAATTTAAAAACTGGTGGTGTCAGTGGTCTAGGACTAAGACACAGGCTTGCTACTGCAGTTGGAGAATTGGCCATAGCATAGAGTCACATAGGTGGACAGGCAAATGCAGCTTACAAAATGACGAGAGGAATGATTTGTTTTTATTAGTCAATAAAGGTCAAGCCACAGCCTCAGAAACAAAATGGCTTAATATTCAATAATATTTCACGATAGTTAGGTATTTAGTACTTCCCTTGTTCTATAATCCCATCCCTGACACCAATTTCATCATTTAAAAAAAAACTCTTGTTTTTTGGTCTGAGAAAAACTGATTGCAATGTCGTGCGTCTTTTTTCATTCGTACCGCTGTTCATGGGCTTTTCTATATTTGTAAATTCCCACTTTTCAGCAGCAGTAATTTTGTTTAGGTTGGCAGTCAAATAAAGATCCGCTCAGAATGGAACTCCAGTTATTGTACGTACTATTAAGCACCTTGATTTTTCTTTTTAAACAGCAATATTTCCGCCGTTGCACATGATTACCGATATGCGATATTCACAAGGATCTATAATGTACCTAATGGGTATGATGGATCAATGATATGCAATAGAATTGAGCAGGAGTATACCGTTGGCCCACTGGACCTGAACAGGGAAGCGATCTTAAGGATGACTACAGATCTGAAAACTGACAGGACCATTTACACTGACAATAACGGTTACCAGATGATGAAGAGACTGTACAAGTCCCGCACCAACAATACTCTGGCTCGAGTAGGTACACAATGTTATGTTGCACTTGCACTCGGGGTGAGGGGTGGGGGAAGGAGAGTCTGAATTCTTACAATTTTTAGAAAATTATAACAGAAGCCCTTTGTTGATTTTGTTCATAGTTTCTCTGGGAAAGTATTGAAGCTGAAATAATTTCTTCTTTCAGCTTTGAAGGTGGATAGGTCAGATAGGTGTAGGTTCCATTGTACTTTTTTCCCCTTGTGGTTCTCCCTCTCTCCAAGTATTACTATTTAGATTCTGTACTGAAATGCTCACAATGCACCACTGCTATTCCATGTGACATTTGCCTTTCTCCACATGCAAACACCAGCTTTCTTGGTGTTGATGGCACTACATTTGATTGCATTTTGTGCTGTAGACTGTTACATTTGTTGAGATTGATGATCTTTCTATTGCCTGGAAACCGTTAACACCTATTCTTGGATTCAGTTCCGGATCTGGCTTTAATGAGGTGGTGGGCTAATATTCTAGCAATGCTGTAATCAACAACACTTCTTTTCTTTACCTGAATCCCCTCACTTTTCCCTGTGTATAGCTTTCTTTGTAATATGGTGCACTTGAAATAGCAACCTTGAAGGACCAGTTTGCTTATAAATTCATTTTGAGAGTGTATGGTAGTGGCATGAAGCTGCTAATCTCATTAAACCTCAGTAAAAAATATAGACACACACTGTGACCTCAGTGCGGCAGGATTTCCAACCGCATTTAAAGATTCTATTACATTTCCATAATGGGCAAGGAACTTGCTTTCGAATCCCTGCATGGAAAGCCATCTGTCCATAGCATTTTGCTGTAATGCAGTTCTCAGTGAAACCTTGTGAATTATCTCCTCGACTCGCTTTGATTGCCTGAATGGGGTCGGAGAGGAATTTTCCAGGGTATTTTTTCCCTTATTGGCTCTGGGTTTTTTCTGGGGTTTTTTTTGGGTCCCTCCCAGGAGATTACATGGGGCGGAGGGAGGGAGTGTTTAGTCACGATGCTCCAGCCATCATTGTGTGCGGCAGGCCTGATGGACTAGCTGGTCTTTTCCTACCCGTCAAGTTCATAAAGCAATTCCAGAAATGCAATGATTTTAAAAGAAGTACTGCAACTGTATGAACTGAAAACCCAGAATGCTTGAAAGACCTAGTAGCTCAATCAGAATCTCAACAAAAGAGAGAGAGGTTGAGGTGGGGCTCTACATCGGAACTGATGAGTTTCTACCGAAAGGCCCCACCCAAAGCGTTAACCTCTATTTCGGATGCTGACTGACCTGCTGTGTATTTCCAGCATTTCTGTTTTCACTGAGGAAGAACTACATATTCAGCCATGCTTAATTTCACAATGAGTCAAACAGTTCTTCGGCTTTGCAGTGCTACAGATTGGATTGTGTGTTGCCATAGTGCTGATGCAAATGGCCCAAGTAAAACGTAACTTGAAAACTGTGGCACCCTGCTGTGCTGGATGCTGCCATAAGATGACTCTGATGTGTACCTGGGATTATTATTCAATGTTGCATTGTATTTTGTTGATCTGACGTGCGTTTTTTTTTACATGCCAATAGAATTTAAGTGCATTTTGAAAAACCAATTTGTTCAGAGGTGAACAATTTAAAAACTTTATGATGTTGGGGGTTATTTTGGTGAAAACAGGCACTGAATGGGTGCTGTGCTAATAAGACATGCCTGATGCAAGTGTGGTTTTAGCATGCAAATTTGGTCCTAATTGCTGATTACCATAATTTGAATTTACCTGGAGGTGCTAAAACAGACACCTGCAGGTTGAGCGCTGATTAGACGCAATTTTCGTGGAGCAGCATATGTGGGCTCCACGCACCCACAGATGGGTCTGTAGGAGTAGGAGGAGGACATGAGGCCAGACAGAGCAACACCGGCTGCTGCAGGAGAGAGGGACAGGAAGGCGAGGTGACTCCCTCCTCCCCTCTGGGTACAGGACATTCCTCCTCCTCTGGACCTCCTCCACCAGGACCTCTAGTGCCGCGTCTGAGAACCTGTGCGCCCTCTCTCACTCGGTCTCTAGCAAGATGCTGGTGACCAAGCACTCCCTTTCTCCTGGTGACTCCTGATAAGGTGAAACAATAACATAGTGTAGCACAGCACTTACTCTTTTTAGGTGAAGTCCTCAGAGGATTTTGGAATAAATGTTGATGGAGTGTTGGTGAAGTATTGACAAAGTGTCCCAGAAAGTCTCCTGACGTGTTTCAAAAGCCCTCTTCAAACCTCCAGCAGCAAGTGAACAGTAAGCGGTGATATACCTTTTTAAGTAGCGCTCAAAATCCACTGCAATGACTTGTTAATTCCCAACCAGCTTGTCGCTGTTGGGAAAGGTCATTCGTTCAAGTGCTGTGCACATCCTTAATGAGCGCTAGCAGGCAATTTAAGTGGCAATCAGTACCCTAACGATCCTTCGGGTGGCCGTTCCTAGCGCAAGCTTCAACTCCTTTACCAAGATGGCGTCATGCGCTAAATACGAGCTAAACCATCATTTCAGCTTAAGACCACATCTTGGTCACCTTGATGGCTCTTTAGCACCTAAAGTATCCGGGGAAAATCTCCCCTGTTCATTCTTTAGTAAACTATGGCTAGCCTATATTTTTAATATAAATATCAGCTGCTGTCACTGGAGCATCGCGGTCAGGATGAAAATATTATCAGGACGTTTTCTCCTTGTGCTCTTCAGAACTACTACCCTCTTGTAAGGACCGCTTATATTGAGGAAAGTGGCACAAGGCTCGTCATATTATCCGAGAGAGCACATGGCATTTCCAGCCAAGCTGATGGGCAGGTGGAGGTGAGAAGCTTTTCCAGCTTAAAGGAATTTTGTTGTTGTTGTTATTACCTGTTTTTATGAATGACATGATAATTCAGTATTCGTAGCTCACTAAAAACATATTGTATAATTGAAACACCCTGTAAAGAGGAAGTCTCACCGTGATCAGGACCCATGTTGAAACATCAGTTAGTTAAAGTGAATTGAATCAATTTAGAGCTTGCTTTTGGCTTTAAATTCTTTGTTTAAACATTAAGTGCCAATTACATCACCAGGCAAAGCATCGAGGAAAAGTTAGGCTGAAGAAATGAAAGAACTGAATTTATATTCAGTAGAAGCACCCCATGTTAATGATACTAGTTAATTGTCACTCAGCTCCCTCATGCTGTTAAAGTCAGTAAGCTGTTGAAACCAGGACTTGCCAGTTTAACAACATTCCAAAAATTTAACAGATAAAATAAAGTGTTATGGTTATTGGTGATTTTATGTAACGACTCAATATTTAAACGGGTATCCTGATGGTTTTTAGTATAAATTGGAACGGATGAACAATGCATTAGTGAGTCCTTGCAAGCTAAGCTGTGATAACGTTGATAGAAATATGCTTCAGGTCTTGCAGAGAGAGTTTGGCACTAGATTGTAAGCAAGACCTCGAGGGTGATGAGTATCGGATTACTTGCTGTGCTGTTAAGGAGCTGAGGTTTAGGGAAGGTCAACACATGGCTGCTGGGCTCTTGCAGGAGGGAAGGGGTCACGTTTTTGGAGCATTGGAGCGAGTTCTGGAACAAGGGAAGGCTATGCCAAAGGGCTGGCCTTCACCTGAACAGACATAACACCAGTGTCCTCGCAGAGATGTTAAATAGTGCAGTGTGGGAGAATTTAAACTAATGTGGCAGAGGGGTAGGCAAAGTGTAGGTTTGAGACTAGAGAGGAAGATCAGAATTAATAAAAACTGTTGGCGGGGGTAGGGGGGTGGGATGCAGAAGGCTTAGTTGAGAATCGAGTTTTATGATTATACAGGGAAATTAAAACTAAACTAAAATGTAAAAGGGAGGCTTATAATACAAAATAAAACAAAGAATATGGAAAGTACACTAGAGTGGTGAAGAGAGATTAGATGGACTAAAAGGGAAAATGGGAAAAAAAGGCTAGCAGATAATATAAAAAGTAATAGTAAGTGTAGTGTATGTACCTTGAAGAAGGAACTATATTCTGCAGCCCCTGTATACTGCAGTACCAGTAGTGACCACCCCTGTATATAAGCCTGTGCAATAACTTTGTATAGTAGTTCCAGTTTTGTCTCCATTCAGTAAACACCTGTTATAACCAACTTCTGCAGTCCGTGTCTCAATTACACACGGACGTTACAGTAAGGGCTTTTATTGGCTCATTAAAAGTAAAACTAGTTAGAGGCTAGGTCTGCTCAGGGATGATGGAGAGAGTCTCATTGTAGAGGATAAAGGAATAGTGGCGATATTAAATAGTGTTCATCAAACTTTATAAATGATGGTGAAAGTGAGAATGTATGTGTACAAGAGAAGGATATGGAGCGATTGTTGGAGATAACTGTAGAAGGGCAACTGGCACTAAAAAAGGAAAATGAGCAGACCTGGAGGTGGTTAAGTCACAAGGCCCTGATTACCTGCACCCAGGACTGTTGAAGGAAGTCAGAAAGGAGACTTAACTGATTAAAATTTGTAACTAAATTTACAAATAGGTGATCAATGAAAAATATCTATTGTGGGGTGTACAAATCTCATTCTATGAAAGTTACATTTGTAAGACAAGGTAACCCTTCACCTGAATTTTTTTCATGTTGTTTATTTGCATGGCTATCTCCCACAGACCTTTTTCCCCTTGATAATGAAGCCAAACCGTCAGTTGTACTGAAATTTCCAGTGAAAAATATTTGTTTTAGTGGTTAATCAATAATATCTTTGTGTCTCTTTCTCCACCCCATGATTGTGTAATCTTGAGAGTCTGCTTATCCCATAATGATACTATTGCAGATGATGCTTCATCGAAGATTATGGAACAACAAAGAATGGAATCTGGGCTACAACCTTACACTGAATGACACCTCTGTGGTTCGACCACTTTTCTGGCTAATGTTGGGGTCAAAATCCACAACCTCATCCTTGTATCAGAGTGGGATGGCGCTCGAGTTCAGGCCGGTTGTTGTGTATGGCTCTGTCTCAGGTATGTGCTGCTGAGCCTATAGGCAGGGCCAAAGGTTGAAAATTTGTTTTGAGGGCTGTTGGTGGTGGTGTGGGATTTCTCTCTGTCCCAAAGCAGATGGAGATGAGCGTGTACTGGTTCCAAACGATCTTTATTCAAGCACGTGCAGGGAGAGGCCTTCTCGGTCTGAGCTGAGACGGGAGTCTAATTTTTACATTCGAGCAGTTGGCTTATATACAATCTTGCAACCTGTTTCCTTCACATCTTCGGGACTTGGCCAATTAATTGTCCAAGTCACGTACACTTAATCACATCTCCACAAAACACATCTTGTTTATCTCATTTGCCCTGTTTCCACATCTGCCATTGTTCTATCCAATTTACGTACGCTTAACCACATCTTCGCAAATCACATCTTGGCAGCCCATTGTTCAATGTATGGCCTCCTTGCCTTCTTTTACTCCCCCAATCATCGTGTAATATGCTTTTTCCAGCTGTCTTTGTTCTGCTCGACTTCTCCTTTACTACATCAGCCAGCTAGTCAGTTAAGCCGCTAATCTAACTTTTAACCCCTTCAGTGGCAATGGGTTAGGCTAATCAGTTGTCATTGTATTACTGCAGTGCTCCACTTCTGTCAGCAGACAGGCCAGCATTATTTCTGGAACTCACACCCTGTCACCTGCAGCAGAATGGTGGGAGTGGTGGAGGAAATTCAGGTACTCTGTGTTACGGAAGCAGTGCAAGGACTGCCAGAATTGATAGGAAAGGCGGCGGCGGGGGGGAGGTGGGGGGAAACGATCGGAACTGGGAGCAGGAAAGGTAACAGCACTCGTACATTTGAGTTAATATGAAAGTGACACATGAGCAGGGGAAACCGCGCAACATTGCTGCATTAGCACAGAAACATGCTTTAAAAGCCTTCCGTGCCAGTGTGGCTGCCCCCCCCTGCTCTTGCTGCTAGCAGCGAATGGTCAGGGCATTCACAACTCTGCTGGGTGGTAGTTGTGCCTGTGGTAAACCGTACAGACCAGAAAGGTCCCAGATTCAATCCCCACTCCATCTTGAGTTAGGTAGCAGTTGCAGGGCTGCAATTGGCCTTTATGTTCAGATCCTAATGAAGGGGAAAATTAGCCTTGCTGCTTCTGAGCACTATGTGCTGGAAATTACACACGAGTATTGAATGAAGACGGGATCAAACTCGGCCATAAGGCCCTCTACATTTGAATAGCCTGTTGGCACTCGTAGCTGCACCCCGGCATATCAGTGCCTGCAGGAGAGGAAGGGAGATAAGGAAAGAAAATTTTGAAGGAAGGAGATAGGGAAGAAACCCATTGCACAAACATTAGTGTATTGCAGCAATATAATCGGATTCCATGCTGGTCTGATGGACATCCTGGTATTGACTGTCTTCCCATAAATCTGCGGTAACAATTTCCGATTCCCTAATGCATCAAGTGAGGCAACGGAACTGCAGCTGCCTAAATGTTACCCTTGTCTCTTTCCTTGCACTCGTATATTAAAAAGCATGTAGACATTTTTTTAATATAATCTAAGTGTTCTACACCACTCATGCTGTAATGCATCTGATATCCAACATACCAGAGGAGGATTTTAATTTGAAATACTAGCTGCGGCCTTATAAAATCCATTGTTGTCCTTTACCTGACATTGCGCAATTATTGTGGTTTTATGATAACAGATGCCTGTAAAGTCAGCCATGATCTGTAGCACTGCAAGTAGTATTTTTCTTTGGTAATCAGCTGTCATAAAATTGTCTCTCTTTTTATGTATTTGTTTGTCTCTTTAAGCCACCTGCTTAAATTCACCAGTTGTGATTTTTCTTTTTAAAAACAAGTAGCTTAATTTGTTGTAAGTGTTGTGGCAACTGTTTTCAAGCTTATACCCACTATGATGGCTGATCTTATGATGATATGTTGTTATGTTATGCTATATATTGTTATATAGTGAAGTTATGCTAAACTTGTGTTGAACCTTGGTTAGACCACACTTTGAGTACTGTGTACAATTCTGGTCACCATATTATAACAAGGCTAGAGAGGCACTGGAGAGGGTGCAGAGAAGATTTACAAGGATGATACCAGAAATGCAAGGGTATATATATATCAGGAAAGGATGAACAGGCTGGATCTCTTTTTGCTTGAAAAAAGAAGGCTGAGGGGTGACCTAATTGAGATCTTTAAAATTATGAAAGGTTTTGATAGAGTAGATACAAAGAGAATGTTTCCACTTGTGGGGAAGAGGCCATCAATATAAGATAGTCACCAAGAAATCCAATAGGGAATTCAGAAGAAACTTCTTTACCCAGAGAGTGGTGAGAATGTGGAACTCGCTACCACAGGGAGTGGTTGAAGCGAATAGTATAGATGCATTTAAGGGGAGGCTAGATAAGCATATGAGGGAGAAGGGAATAGAGGGTTCTGCTGATAGAGTTAGATGAGGAAAGACGGGAGGAGGCTCGAGTGGAGCATAAACGCCGGCATGGACTGGTTGGGCCGAATGGCCTGTTGCTGTGCTGTATTTCCTATGTTGTATATTACAGCAATTGATGCTGGCATAGTCCATTAATGGAAAACGAGAACATTTCCCTGATTTTAGTCTTGGAAAACCAAACAGGCTTATTTAGGACTCATAAAATGTTAGCAATGCTATTCGCATTGTCCAGCATTGAATCATACAAGCTGTAGTATTTAAGGTATAATGGTTGGGGTTTTCTCCTTGTGCACTTGCTAGCCTCTGATTTTTTTTTCATCCATTAAAATCAGTGGGGGGTAAAATCACAGACTGCTCGGTGCACAAGCAGAAAACCCCTGGTCAATGTAGCTGTAATTTTATACTGACAACGATTCTTGTTATGGTGTGTATTCCACAGGAAATGAGGCACTTGTCCCATCACACAATTACCATGGTGACACTGCAGCGGATTCCATCTTTCTCCCACCTAACCTTCATCTCCTAACACTTTGCTTGCCCGGTTGGCGATATAATTCAAACCACTCCGAACATTTGCAAAATATAGTTCGAGGTAAGCATGCATTACAAATTTGGACTGTATTGATGTGTTCTTGCCTGTACACGTTCACTGAGTTTATGAAGAGTGTTAGAATCTAAATTCACTGGCCACTTAAATATTTTACTGAAGTGTTTATAAAAGTTCTGCATCAAGTTTCTCATCCTTCTGTTTCCCACCACCCGCTGTTTGCTAACTACAGTGAATTTTCAAACTGTAATGAATAAAGCTGATGCCTACACAGACAGCTGGGAAAAGAACTGATGGGGTTACTGTCTGCTGCTCAAGCAGTTCTATCGCACTTGTTTTTTATTGAATAGCCGTTTTTTTTTTTTAAGTTGCAGCAGTTAGATGGTGCGATATTTAGCAACCTGGATTTGCAACATACTGAACCCTGCTTGTTGAATACCTTGATCTTGGCCATCTTTCGGATGAGACGTTAAACTCTCTCGGGTGGAGGTAAAAGATCCCATGGCACTATTTCGAAGAAGAGCAGGGGAGTCATCCCTGGTGTCCTGGCCAATATTAATCCCTCAACCAACAGAACAAAAACAGATTATCTGGTCATTATCACATTGCTGCTTGTGGGAGCTTGCTGTGCGCAAATTGGCTGCCGCGTTGCCCACATTACAGCAGTGACTCCACTTCAAAAAGTACTTCATTGGCTGTAAAGCGCTTTGAGATGTCCGGTGGTCGTGAAAGGCGCTATATAAATTCAAGTCTTTCTTTTAAGTCAAAAGGAACACTGTGAGCTGAAGCCTGGTGATTATCTTCAGGCAGGGGTAACCCTGGGCTGCGATTGCATACTTTCTAAGTGGTCGGTCACAAAGTGCCCTTGACCTGGGAGCAGGTCACTTGCCAGCTCTCTTGCTTGTGTATGACATGTTGACATGGGAGAAAATAATGAAATAACTGCAACAAGTGCCTGCTATTGGGAAAGGGGATGATGTGAAAAGAATTAGCTCTGTCAAAGCTTTTTTTGCGTTCATTTAATTTAACATTACACTCCTTGATTGTTGTATTATACGAAGATATTTCTACCCATTTATTTCTCCATATAATAGCTCAAGTGATTGCAAATTCAGCTCCCAGAGCAGCCTGTGTTGCAATTTTGGTCCTCTCCCACCTCTCATTATTTGTCTTTGTAGTAAAACACAGTGGGGGTGATTTTGCGAATGGGGAGCTTTTGGAGGCGGGACTCCCACGTGTCGGGTTTTAATCCCGCCTCCATCGACTTCTGGCCAACCCACGCTATTTTCCCTTGATTGACCTTGTTAGGCCTGCCCAGCGGGCTTAGTAGGCCAATTAAAGGAAAGCCGGTTGCAGAGAACGTCAACGTATGACGTTTCATCTGTCAGAAATTTTTGACAGATGAATTGTCATCATTTGACAGCTCTGTGAAGCTGTCAAACAGTGACATTCTCTGTAGTTTGATGATTTCTTGAATTCAAGACCTCATCAATCCTCTTTCTTTTGCAGAAATGAGATGGTTGTTGCATTGGAGAATGCAACGGCCATCTGTCATCTCGACCGCGGAGGTGCGAGACTCTCCGCATCCCCACTGACTGAAGCCTGCAGGAAGAAACAAAGGTAAGTACACTTTTACTAACACTTTCCACTTACCTCACATACTCACCTCTACACACTTGCACCCATCACTTACCTTCACCGCACACTTTTGCACCCCTCAGACCCCCGCAGACCCACTGCTCGCCTTGGTGACCCTGGCGGGGTTCGGAACCTTCGGGAAGCCTGCACTTGTGTGGGCAAAATGGTGATAAACCTATTTTCTGCCTGTTAACTACCTGTTAACGAGCAGTAATCCCTTCCCGCCTGCAAGGAGACGGGACCCGGCGCGGGACGGCTACCCACCTCCTGGGAAGATGGCACGGAGGCGGGTTGGGGTGGGTTGGGCACTTGCCCCCAGATTCTGCCATTTTCCCTGCAGTCCCGCTTCCATACCCGCCTCCCCAGGGCTGGCAAGATCGCGGCCAGTGTTGCGCTGTTGGAGGTGCCTTTTGAACCGACTCGGGGGCACAAAAGATCCTGTGGCACTATTTGCAGAAGAGTAGGGGAGTTTTCCCAGTGCCCTGGTCAACATTTATCCCTCAACCAACATCATTAAAGGAGGGGAGGCCGCGACTCGCGTCGTGAAGCCCAGAGCATGAAGTTTTTGGAAATGTTTTTCACTCACCTGGTTGGGCCCCTTTGTCTTTCACGCCAGCTGCTGACCCGCCTCGGCCTGGCGGGAACGCCATGGCTGCTTCCCTGCTTAGGCCTGGTTAAAATGCCACTGGGGTCCTGCTGACATTAAAAAAATATCCAATTTTGCATAAATTCATGAGGCTTCTGCCTGCTTCCACCATTCTATTGGCAAAAATGAGAGCGCATGGAATTGGAGGTAGCCTTTTAACTTGGGTTGGAATTTGGTTGGGAGTCGGCTGCAGAGAGTGGGGATAGAGGGTATATATTGGCAGGATGTGTGATAAGTCGTGTTTCTCAGCAATCTGTTCTGGGGCCTCAAATTTTCACCATATTTATTAATGACTTGGATGAAGGAATCGAGAGTTGTGTATCCAAGTTTGCACATGACACTAAATTAGAAGGGACAGTAAGCCGTGCAGATGGGAGCAGGATGTTGCAAAGAGACATAGATCACAGAATCACAGAAACCCCACAGTGCAGATGGAGGCCATTTCGGCCCATCGAGCCTGCACCGACACATATCCCACCCGATCCCCGTAACCCCTACACCAACACATATCCCACCCTATCCCCGTAACCCCACGTATTTAATCCCCCTAACATTAAGGGTCAATTTTATCATAGCCAATCAACCTAACCCGCACATCTTTGGACTGTGGGAGGAAACCGGAGCACCCGGAGGAAACCCACGCAAACACGGGGAGAATGTCTGTGTGGAGTTTGCACAGTCTCCCGAGGCCGGATTCGAACCCGGGTCCCTGGCGCTGTGAGGCAACAGTGCTAACCACTATGCCACCGTACTAGATTAAGTGAGTCGTGTAGTTTCTTAATTTGCGGTCGAATGGTTCGAGACTGACACCAATACGGTTTATAATGGCTATTTTATTGCCAACAAGTAAAAGATCAATATGTGCAAATATTTAAGCGGTAGTTAACAGAATAGGTCAAGAATTGATATTAGCCGCCCCTATTCTGGGTAGGACCTTGTTCGCCCGTCAAGCTGTGCCTTCCTCCCTCTGCCTTGACTCCACACTCCTTCGGCGTGACTTCTACTGTTGACCCTACAACTTAAACTGCACACTTGGCTCTGCTTTTAAACCACACCTCAGGAAGGATATATTGGCCTTGGAGAATGTGCAGCGCATATTCACCAGTGTGATGCTGGGGGTTAGAGGGTTAAATTATGAGGGAAAGTTGCTTAAACTTGGCTTGTATTCCCTTGAGAATAGAAGATTGAGGGTTGATCTGATTGAGGTGTTTAAAATGTTAAAAGGATTTGATTGCGTAGATAGAAACTATTCCCTCTGATGGTGGAATCAAGAACCAGGTGACATAATCTTAAAATTAGAGCTAGGCCAATCGAGAGGGATCTCAGAAAGCACCTTTTCACACAATGGAAAGTAGAAATCTCTCCCCAAAGGGCTGTGGTTGCTGGGAGAATTGGAGCTTTCAAGACTGAGATTGATAGAATTTTGTTAGGTAAGGGTATCAAGGGATATGGAGCAAAGATGGGTAAATTAAGTTGAGGTACAGATCAGCCATGATCTAACTGAATGGCGGAGCAGGCTCGAGGGGCTGAACGGCCTACTCCTGTTCCTATGTTCCTGCAGGTTAATATCGGAGATGGCAGGAAAGGGTCAAGTTCCAAGCGGGGTAAGTACCTTGCTCACTTTTAACTGTCCGCCTGCCCAGTTTCTGCTGCAGGTAGGGTTAAAATCGACCCCCTTATTTTGTATTTGCTTTCATCTGCAGAAACTATTACTTTATTGGAAGTGCAGAGATTAAATAAAATAGAAGCGGTCTATTTATATGCCTCTTCAATGTTTTTCATATTCATTTCAATTTCAGTTTCATCATGTTATAAACTGTAGCTAATGCAGGCGTGTCTGGTTTTGTTTTCCTATTATAGACAAATTAACTTGAGCAATACTGAATAGAAAGCTTCTATTGTGCTTAATAAAATCTTGTATATATTGTGAGGCACCCCACTTATTTAAGAGTGGCTTTGCATTCTGACAATTGAGTAATAATATTCTATTTGTTTTAAATCTCCACTTCAGAGTAGCTAATGTAGCTTTCTCCTTTTTCAAGGTAAATCTAAACAGTCTGACCCAGACTTCCATCGGGTCCTACTGAGAATTATGCATTTGTACGAAGTGGGAGAAGACCCCATTCTGGCCCAACCTGTGACAGTCAACTTGAAGGTCTGTCGATCATTCCTCTTTTTAGCAGTATTATAGGAAATTTATACAGCAGTCGTGCATATTATAAAGCTCCTCCTCCCTTCCCACTGTCCAGGGCCTCAAACACTCCTTCCAGGTGAAACAGCGATTTACTTGTACTTCTTTCAATTTAGTATACTGTATTCACTGCTCACGATGCGGTCTCCTCTGCATTGGGGAGACCAAACGCAGATTGGGTGACCGCTTTGTGGAACACCTCCGTTCAGTACGCAAGGGTGACCCTGAGCTTCCGGTCGCCTGTCACTTTAATTCTCCACTTCAGTCCCACTCTGACCTCTCTGTCCTCGGCCTATTACATTGTTCCAATGAAGCTCAACGTAAGCTCGAGGAACAGCACCTCATCTTTCAATTAGGCACTTTATAACCTTCTGGACTCAACATCGAGTTCAACAATTTCAGACCATAACCTCTGCTCCTATCATTTTTCTTCTCTCTCACGTAGCAGCTGTTGATCATCCTGCCATTACCATTTACAATTCATCTAGCGTCATCTTTTGTTTCTTAACTTGTCCCATTACCATCTCCTTTTGCCTTGCACCATCATCCCTTTTGTCTTTTAATCTCTCCTGCCTTCCATCCTATCACACACCTTCCCTTTTGTTCTTTCCTACCCTCCCCTCTCTCCCTGCCCCAACACTTGCTTAAAAACCTGTTACATCTCCAACTTTTTCCAGTTCTGACGAAGGGTCATCGACCTGAAACGTTAACTCTGTTTCTCTCTCCACAGATGCTGCCTGACCTGCTGAGTATTTCCAGCATTTTCTGTTTTGATTTCAGATTTCCAGCATCCTCAATATTTTGCTTTTATATTAGAAAGCAGGCTTGAGTGGCTGAATGGCCTACTCCTGTTTCTATGTTCCTGCTTGTTAATATCAGAGATGGCAAGAAAGGGTCATTTTCTGAGTGTTCCCAGACAGTGAGAACCTGTTATTACACTGTGGGATATTAGTGTATGAACACAACACATTTGTGTGAAATTCTTTCCTTTTCATTCCTTTCTTGTCATTTTATTTATTTTCTTTTTTCCCCTCTTTCTTTCCTTCTTTCTGTGTGTGTCCGTGTTTGTCTAGTAAACTACAGTGGTGGAGAGAGGGATTTTAAGCAAATGTGTTAAGCATCCACGCCCTAGGCATAATTTACGTGCCGTAATAATTTATGATGGTGTTCAGATTTGAACATATTTTTGAAGGAATGTACATGCTTTGCTTTATTCCTGAGCATCACTCTGATCTTCAGATGATGCATTTTGACTTTAGATACATAAATGATAATGTTATTTGTTCAAATTTAGCATTGTTTTTAACCAGTGCAAAATCATCTGAGCCATTGTTTGTATTTCTTCAGTGACAATAGGCAGCTGTTTGGCTTGCAACACAACCATAATAAGTGCACTGTGTTGTGGAGTGTAGAATGGCCATTTAGCCCTATAATTTTCTTAGCCTGATAAATTTGCGAACTTATCTGGTTTGTCTTGGGGCCTATTGAGCAAAGTTGAGATGCTTTCCCAGGGAGTGATTTAACCCCTGCCACTCGCAATTGGATCATTGGGGGCGATTTTTGCCAACCCTGGGGAGGCAGGTATGGAGGCATGACTGCCGGGAAAATGGCAGAATTTGGGGGCGGGTGGCAAACCTGCCCCCAACCCGCCTCCATGGAATCTTCCTAGGAGGCGGGTAGCCGTCCCGCACCGGGTCCCGTCTCCTTGAAGGGATTAAAACCTATTAACTGCCTGAAAACAGGTAGTTAACAGGCAGAAAATAGGATTATCCCCTTTTTGCCCTCACAAGTGCGGGCTTCCCGAAGACTCCAAAACCCGTCAGCTCTTGCCAGGCGAATACTGGGTCTGCGGGGATCGGGGGGGGGTGCAAAAGTGTGGTGTGAAAGTAAGTGATGGGTGCAAGAGTGTAGAGGTGAGTATCTGAGGTAAGTGCAAAGTGTTTTTAAAAGTGTACTTACCTTTGTTTCTTCCTGCAGGCTTCAGTCGGTTTCTATACGGAGAGTCTCGCACCTCTGTGTTGCAGATGAGAGATGGCCGTTGCATTCTCAAATGCAACAAACATCTAATTTCTGTAAAAGAAAGAAGGTATGCAAGACCTCATCAAACTGCAGAGATTGTCAGTGTCTGACAGCTTCACAGAGCTGTCAAACGATGACAATTCATCTGTCAAAAATTTTTGTCAGATGAAATGTCATACGTTGACGTGCTCTGCAACCAATTTTCCCTTGATGGCCTGCTAAACCCGCTGGGCTAGCTTAACAAGGTCAATCAAGGGAAAATAGCGTGGGTTGGCCAGAAATCGATGGAGGAGGGACATCGACCCGCCAAGCAGCAGTCCCGCCTCCAAGGCGCCCCCAGTCACAAAATCACCCCCATTGTGATTAGTTATGCCCACCATTTTAATTAGGGAATGGTATGAGACATGCAGGGGGAATTTCCTTGGGGCTTCTCCCACTGCGCTGCTGTAACCTTGGTGGAAGTTCGGCGGAAACCCTTTTTACTTCCGGCAGAGTTAAGGCGGCAGAACAGGAGAAGCTTTGAGAAAATTCCCAGCCATAATGGAACTTGAAATAGACAATGAGCTTACATTGCAAAATGGATTCCAGGATAAACGAAATAGCATCTAAAACTAGTTTTTCTGAAGCAATTTGACGTAAATGATATTGAGGCCCAGAAAATCAAAATCATTTGAATGAAAATGTTGCATATCGTTAACTAAATGCATTTTTAGTATTTTATTTCAATGCACTAAGAGAACTAGCTATGATCTACAGTTAGAAATTATTATAGGGGATTAATTCTCATAGATTTCCAATCTTATTGGCATCAAACGAGAATAAATAAATATGCATAAACTCTGCTGTCTCTGGAATATAATTATTGCAAGTTATATAGATTTTACGTTCTCTTAAATTGCTATTCCTTCTTTGCGCGGTTCTTAAACACGGAATCTGTGACGTCTCTATGGGCAATGAAGAATACTATATAGATTCTGTAAAATGCAAATATATAAATGCAAAGCATTTGAAATGGTACTTTGCTTTGCTTTGCTCTGCTCTTGCCATGTCCCACAGTATAGTTTTTAAACCACAGACACACTGGCCCAGAAATTCGGGTCGGGGGCTTCCCGCAGGTGCAAGCCCCCGATCTGCACTTAGCTTGCGCGCTGGCTGTTGAGCTGTAGGGCCCCGTGGAATTCCGATCCAGGGCCTGGTCAAGCTGCCGGCGCGCAGTGCTTGCGTATCCCAGGGGCGCAGTTAGTTCGATGCGTCCCCTGGGATCACGTGGGCCATGGGCAGCCAATCGGAGCAGGGAATGCTCCATTCATAAGTCTGACAGGAAGTGCTGTCAAGACTTATAAATACTATGGCCCCAAAATAGCACTAAACCTTCAAATACATTTTTTTTAATCACATTTTTTAAATAAACTATAAATTACATGAAATAACTATTTTAAAAATTAATTTAAATTTTTGAAAAAAATAATTTTATATTCTAACGTGGCTAAAAATAAACTTACCTTGCTTTAAAGTATTTAAAAATAATAAACCTGTGGTAAAAATGTTTTAATTTTCATTAATTCACCACTTACCTTGTAAAAAGCAGGCCTCATGCCTGCTTTTTACATTTCTAACTTCTGCAGGCTTATGTTCCAGGAGAAACCTGTAAAAAAAACGTAAGTTTGATGCGCACACGCAGCCTCCCCCGTGCACGCGTTCGACCTCTGAACCTCTTCGTTCAGAGGAACGGAAGTGCCGGTTTCCTGCGCATGCGCAGTGCATGCAGGAAACCGGCACTTCCATCGGGCCTACGGGTGTGTACCCCATGCGTACTCACCCGTGGAGACCCGAATTTCTGGACCCATGTGACCAACCACCAGCACAGCAAGTGGGGAATGCATGGCCTTGAATTTCCTGTGTGGATGTATCCTGTAAATTAGGCCTGAAAATGTGTCCACTCTCCCGATCTCCTGATATGCCGGAATTACTTGCCATTCTAATTAGAATAGGCCCAAACATAAAATTGGGCGAAAATCAGCGTAAACAATCGGGGCCCCAAAAAAGCGGCGAACACCCACCATATATTCCTTCTTTCGGTATGAAAATTAAAGTTTCAACTCATTCAACCATCATTCATGCACATTAGACACAGCGACCAAGAAATTGGCCTGAGGCGCCCCAGCGGCGCAAAATTTGCCTGGGCGCTGGAATTTGCGCCGCGATTGCCGCATTAGTGATCGCCGCAAATTCAGTTGAAGTGCCCCTCGAGGGAGGCGCTCTGCGTCCCTCTTAGGGCGTGAAAGTGAATTTCGCGGCACGGCACGCTGCGGTACTGCAGGCCTTCCTCCCACTGTTAAGGGGGAGGGGCCTGCAACAGCGCGAGCCCCGATCGCGAGTGCCGGCAAAAGAGCCCGGCAGTAAGGAGAAGTGTCGGGCTCTCGGGAAACAGCCGGCAATGCCGCGGTGGGGGGGGGGGACCAGGAGGCCGGGGACGGAGGTGCTGGCAGGCGGCCGCCGAAAAAGCGGCCGCCCCGCACCTCCACCTTAACTTGCGCCTCTGCCGGCACAGTAAGGCCCCGTGAACCGGGCGCGGGTAGCGAACGGCTCAACTGCGGCGTTCGCTACCAAATATCGTGAACGTGGCGCGAATGGGGCGCTGTGCACACCGATGACGTCATCGGTGGTGGCGCAGCGCAAATGTCTAACACCACCATTAGCGCCCCTGCTGAATATCGCGGGAGGCGCAGCCAGTGGCGCTACAGCCACTGACTGCCTCTTTAGGCGCTAACAGGTGGCACTACTCACCCAATTTTTCCCCCAGCATGTTTTAAGAACCTACAATTGGGGAAGCTTTTCAATTTTTATTGTGGCTTATGCCATTGTTTCCTGCTTCACCTGATTACCTGGTCATCATTTTAAGGGAGCCTCTGAGCAAGTGCACTTTCAGTCCGCTCGTATATAAGGCTCTGTAATTGGGGGCGTGGCCAGTATTATGGGCCAAAATGTGTTTGGGGGAGGGATCGATAAATGGCTGTAAAACATCGAGGAGATATGGGTGCATTGTAGCTATGTGCGTAATTCACTTATGCCCCAAATTATACGATCCTTTAAACCATGCAATTGACTAGGAGATTTCTGTGTCTGGGTGCAAATGCAAAGGAAGTTCAATGCCCATAATAGGAAAACATCACCAACTGCTGACACTAAATTATGTAGAAAAGCAATTTGGGTCATAAATAATGTTTTTAAGTTTTTCAAAAAAAACTCTCTCGTGGTTTTACTACCCATCATTAAGTTCTCCTCCACCCCTACCTCTAATAATACAGCGCCTCACGAATTTGAGAGTGGTCAGCTGGGTGTGAAAAAATGCTCACATCAGTTAGGAAATGAAAATCAAGCTGCTTATGGCGCGGTAATTGTGGTCCACTCAGTAGACGTTCTCCTCTCTTCCCTCCACCTCTCTCGCCAACTACGAAGTTGAAGAACAAAAATATGAACTCTTGTAACTTCTTACAGATCACGATTGAAATGTTTGTTTTTCTCTTTCACAAGATCGCAAAATCGATATAGGTTAGGAAGGCTATTCACCCCACTTCAAAACCCAACAGTTCATCCCCCTTCACGGCATCCAACTATTTCTTAACGATTCTTAACATTTTTGTCGCTACTACCCTACCCAGATGTTCACTCCACATATTGATAACTCTGTGTGAAGAAGCATTCCTTGACATCAGTCCTAAATTTGTTTTTATACTCGTTTGAATCTGTGTCTCTTTGTCCTACTCTCATGGCCTAGTTTGAAGTTGTGTTCCAGATCTATCTTTTCTATACCATTTACTGTCTTGTATCCCTCTAAGAAGCTTAAAAAACTGAAAGTTAATTTACTCTTTTCCTTATAAATCAGTCCTTTTACACAAGGGATGAGTGTCATGGCTCTGCTCTGAACTGCCTTCATGGCCTCCCTGTGTCTCAGTGACCAGAACTGGACGCAGCATTAAATATGTGATCTGACCAGAGCATATTGCATAGAATCTACAGCACAGAAACAGGCCATTCAGACCAGCTGGTCTGTGCTGATGTTTATGCTCCACACAAGCCTATTCCCACCCCTCTTCACCCACCTCTCTTCATCTAACCCTATCAACCTATCTTTCTATTCCTTTCTCCCTCATGTGTTTGTCTAGCTTCCCCTTAAATTCATCTATGCTCTTCGCCTCAACTACACTTTGTGGTAGCGAGTTCCATATTCTAACCACTCTTTAGATAAAGAAGTTTCTCCTGAATTCCCTATTGGATATATTGGTGACTATCTTATATTTATGGCCCTTGTTTTGGTTTCCTCCGCAAAAGGAAACATCTTCTCTACGTCTACCCTATCAAATCCCGTCATCATTTTAATCTAGAGAAAAGAGCCCCAGCTTGATCAGCCTTTCCTGGTAAGTATATCCCCTCAGTTCTGGTATCATCCTCGTGAATCTATTTACACCTTCTCCAGTGCCTCTATATCCTTTTTATAATATGGAGACCAGAACTGTGCACCATACCCTAAGTATGGTCTACAGCACTACAGAGTTTAAGCATGACGTCCTCTGACTTGTACTTTGCTGTTTTGGCTTTATCGGTCAGCATTCTACATGGTTTGTTAAGTGCTGATCTGCATTATTTGGGCATGTTGAGTGTTGACTCTACTAAAACCCTTGGGTAACTTTAAACGTCACCCTTGACTATTTCAGCACTTTTCATGGAGTGCTTTTGTTGGCCTTTTTTCTCGCTGTGTGTAGTATTTCTGCTTGAATTAAATTAAATTTGCCAGTGTTCTGCCCATTTAGATACTGTTTTATAGTTCCCAAACTGCCTGCTTGGATACAACGTGCCCTCCTAACTTGATATTGTCTGCCAATTTGACCAGTTTGTGCTTCTGAATCCAAGTAATTTTGTAAATTGGAAACAGCAGGGGCCCCAACACTGATTCCTGCGATGCTCCATTCAGTTCATTCCCTCCCACTCCTTCACTTTGACATCATTCCTTTAACAACTACTCACAGATTCCTACAGTTGGACCATTCTTTAATGCATTACCAGGTTTTACCCTGAGCTGCCACCCCTATGAACTTAAATAGATTTTTGTCAAAAGCTTTTTAGGAATTCTAGATACCACCATTTGGTAGGACTTTCCACAGTCCATTTGCAATGGCACTTCTTCAAAAAAGGAGATTGTTTAGGCAGTATCTTCTTAATCCATAATGACTGCTGTTTTATGAGGTTGTTATTGTACAAACATAATCAACTTTACTCCTGACAACAACAACAACTTCCACCCTTCGTGTTTCGGATCCACCCAGAATTATAAATATCGCCAAGATATTCATCGTTCCTCGAACTACTGCTCTCGCCGGATCTTGAGATCCACGCTCAATGCCATGCAGCGCCACATGAACACTGTCAACCTCTCTCTTCAGCAGCACCGACGCACTCTATCTCAAAGCTGTCTGGGACCACAGTTCCATTTTATCCTTCGACTCACCCGACGCTTCAAAAAAAACTTTTTTTCTTCCTTTCCGATGTCAAGGATCGCAAGCTTCATCAGCTCTTGAACACCAACGCCCCTCCGGAACCTTCTTCCCCTTCACTTTCCTCTGACCCCCCTTCTCCCAATCTCACCCCCTGCCACGTTTTCACTATCCCCTCTGACCTTCCCCTCTCTGACCCCGAATGATCAGTCCTCAGCAAAGGCCTGAGCTTCATCCCCTTACGCATCCACCTCAATGCATTGCGAGCTCGGCACGATGGTGAGCTCTTTTTCTGCTGCCTTCGTCTCCGTGCCCACTTCTTTGGCCAGGAGTCTTCCCCCCGCACAGCTGACCCCTTCTCCCGCTTTCAGAATTCTCGTTCTACATGGACCCCTCCCTCGGGCCTCTTACCCTCTCTAGATCTTTTCATTGCTAACTGCCGCCGTGACATCGGCCGTCTCCATTTCTCTGCTCCCCTCACTCACTCCAACCTACCCCCCTCTGAACTTGCAGCACTCCATTCTCTCAGATCCAACCCCGACATTGTCATTAAACCCGCTGACAAGGGTGGTGCTGTTGTTGTTTGGCAAACCGACCTCTACCTAGCGGAAGCTGAACGCCAACTCTCTGACACCTCCTCCTACCTTCACCTGGACCATGACTCCACTATCAAACATCAAGCCACCGTTTCCAAGACTGTCACTGACCTCATCTCCTCTGGAGATCTTCCCCCCACAGCCACCAACCTCATAGTCCCCCAACCCCGCACAGCCCGCTTCTACCTCCTTCCCAAGATCCACAAACAGGACTGCCCTGGTAGACCCATCGTTTCAGCCTGTTCTTGCCCCACAGAACTTATCTCTTCCTATCTCGACTCTATTTTTTCTTCCCTTGTCCAGTCTCTTCCCACCTACATCCGCGACTCTTCTGATGCCTTCCGCCACTTTAACAGTTTCCATTTTCCTGGCCCCAACCGCCTCCTTTTCACCATGGACGCACAATCCCTCTACACCTCCATCCCCCACCAGGGTGGCCTGAGGGCGCTCCGCTTCTTCCTTGAACAGAGGCCCAACCAGTCCCCATCCACCACCACCCTCCTCCGCCTGGCTGAACTTGTTCTCACATTGAACAACTTCTCCTTTGATTCCACTCATTTCCTCCAAATCAAAGTTGTTGCTATGGGTACCCGCATGGGTCCTAGCTATACCTGCCTTTTTGTGGGATATGTTGAACACTCTTTGTTCCAGTACTACTCGGGTCCCCTCCTTCACCTCTTTTTCCGGTACATTGATGACTGTATCGGTGCCGTTTCCTGCTCTCGCCCTGAACTAGACAATTTCATTCACTTTGCTTCCAATTTCCACCCTTCCCTCACCTTCACGTGGTCCATCTCCGACTCTTTGCTTCCCTTCCTCGACTTCTCTGTCTCCATCTCTGGGGATAGGTTATTGACTAACATTCTCTACAAGCCCACTGACTCCCACAGCTACCTGAACTACACTTCCTCCCACCCCGCCTCCTGTAAGGACTCGATTCCATTCTCCCAGTTTCTCCATCTCCGCTGCATCTGCTCCGACAATACCACCTTCCATACCAGTGCTTCCGACATGTCTTCCTTTTTCCTCAACCGAGGATTCCCCTCTACCGTGGTTGACACGGCCCTCGACCGCGTCCGTTATATCTCCCGCACTTCTGCCCTCACCCCTGCCCCTCCCTCCCGGAACCACGATAGGGTTCCCCTTGTCCTCACCTTTCACCCCACCAGCCTCCACATTCAACGCATCATCCTCTGCCATTTCCGCCACCTCCAACGTGATCCCACCACCAAACGCATCTTCCTCTCGCCTCCCTTTTCAGCATTCCGTAGGGACCGCTCCCTCCGAGACACCCTAGTCCACTCCTCTATCACCCCCAGCACCCCTTCCCCTTCGCCCGGCACCTTCCTGTGCAAGCACAGCAGCTGCAACACCTGCCCCTATACCTCCCCCCTTCCCACTGTCCAGGGCCCCAAACACCCCTTCCAGGTGAAACAGCGATTTACTTGTACTTCTCGCAATCTAGTATACTGTATTCACTGCTCACGATGCGGTCTCCTCTACATTGGGGAGACCAAACGGAGATTGAGTGACCGCTTTGCGGAACACCTCCGTTCAGTCCATAAGGGTGACCCCGAGCTTCCGGTCGCCTGTCACTTTAATTCACCGCTCCATTCCCACTCGGACCTCACCGTCCTCGGCCTCTTGCATTGTTCCACGGAAGCTCAGCGTAAGCTCGAGGAACAGCACCTCATCTTCCGATTAGGCACTTTACAGCCCTCTGGACTCAACATCGAGTTCAACAATTTTAGATCATATTTATATATATTTTATCTACACTTTTGGTTTGTGCCTTTTCTTTTCTTTTTCTCTCCCACATGGCAGCTGTCTTTCAGTCTGCCACGCATTTCACACTTCATCTAGAGCCATCTTTTGTTTCTTAATCTGTCCTATTACCATCTCGTCTCGCCTTGAATATCTCCTTAATGTCTCTTTACTTCTCACAAACCTTCCCTTTTGTTCTTTCATCCCCTCCCCCATTTCCCAGCCCCAACTTACTTTTTCATCTGTTTCATTTCCTACTTTTCTTCTCAGTTCTGAAGAAGGGTTTCGACCTGAAACGTTGACTCTATTTCTCTCTCCACAGATGTTGCCTGGCCTGCTGAGTTTTTCCAGCTTTTTCTGTTGTTATTTCAGATTTCCAGCATCTGCAGTATTTTGCTATTGAACGTGTGTGTGTGTGTGTGTGTGTGTGTGTGTGTGTGTGTTTGTGTGTGTAGCACCTTCAATGTAGTAAAACGTCCCAAGGCGCTTCACAGGAGCATTATCAAACAAAATTTGATACCAAACCATATAAGGAGATATTAGGGCAGATGACCAAAAGCTTGGTTAAAGAGGTATGTATTAAGGAGTGTCTTAAAGGAGGAAAGAGAGCTAGTGAGGCGGAGAGATTTAGGGAGGGAATTCCAGAACTTAGGGCGTTAGCAGCTGAAGGCATGACCGCCAGTGGTGGAGCGATTAAAATCAGGGATCTCAAGAGGGCAGAATTGGAGGAACGCAGATATCTCTGAGGGTTGTAGGACTGGAGGAGATTACAGAGATAAGGAGGGGCGAGGCCATGAAGGGATTTTAAAAACAAGGACGATAATTTTAAAATCGAGGCGTTGCTTAACTGGGAGCCAATGTACGTCAGCGAGCACAGGGGTGATGGGTGAACGGGACTTGGTGCGAGTTAGGACACATGCAGCAGAGTTTTGGATGACCTCAAGTTTACGGAGGGTAGAAAATGGGAGGCCGGCCAGGCGTGCGTTGGAATAGTCAAGTCTAGAGGTAACAAAGGCATGGATGAGGGTTTCAGCAGCAGATGAGCTGAGGCAAGGGCTTAGTCATACGATGTTATGGAGGTGGAATTAGGCCGTCTTAGTGATGGCGCGGATATGTGGTTGGAAGCTCATATTGGGGTCAAATACGACACCAAGGTTGTGAACAATCTGGCTCAGCCTCAGACAGTTGTCAAGGAGAGGGATGGAGTCGGTTGCTAGGGAACGGAGTTTGTGGCGGGGACCGAAGACAATGGCTTCCGTCTTCCCAATATTTAGTTAGAGGAAATTTCTGCTCATCTGGTACTGGATGTCAGACAGCAGTCTGACAATTTGGAGAGGTTGAGAGAGATAGTGGCGAGGTAGAGCTGGGTGTCATCAGCGTACATGTGGAAACTGACACTGTTTTCAGATGATGTCGCCAAGGGGCAGCATGCAGATGAGAAATAGGAGGGGGCCACGGATAGATTCTTGGGGCACACCAGAGATAATGGTGCAGGAGCGGGAAGAGAAGCCATTCCAGGTGATTCTCTGGCTATGACTGGATGGCTAAGAATGGAACCAGGCGAGTGCAGTCCCACCCAGCTGGACGATGGTGGAGAGGCGTTGGAGGAGGATGGAGTGGTCAACTGTGTCAAAGGCTGCAGACAGGTCGAGAAGGACAAGGAGGGATAGTTTACCTTTGTCACAGTCACAGAGGATATCATTTGTGACTTTGATAAGAGCCGTTTCAGTACTGTGGCAGGGGCAGGATCCTGATTAGAGAGATTCAAACATGGCGTTCCGGGAAAGATGGGCACGGATTTGGGAGGCGACAACACGTTGAAGGACTTTGGAGAGGAAAAGGAGGTTTGAGCAGTAGTTTGCAAGGATGGAGGGGTCAAGGGTTGATTTTTTGAGGAGAGGGGTGATGGCGGTAGATTTGAAGCAGAGGATCCAAACTGCATTTCAAAATCTGTCTTATTTTTAGTAATCAATGGCTTTTTATTTGCAAACCAGTTACATAACGTTTGAGTCCCCCATCAATTAAATAACGTCTAAATTCTCTTTCTACATGAAAACTCTGACAGGACCTGTTGAAGGTGCTGGGAACAGTGGTGTCTGTTGAAGAGCGCTCGCTCACAGGAATCTGGAACATTAACACGCTCAAACGCTGGAAATGGAGAACAGCACAGCAACAGGATATGGGTGAGTTACTTCAGTTTACTGTTTTAAAATTAATTTTTGAGATTTTCAAAGTAAGGGGCACCAAATTCCTGTGAATGGAACCTTTCCTTTGCTTGTGATGCCCAATATCCACATTAAAGCACTCCTAGATCAGTTATGGCTGCTTGTATACTTGTGCTTGTTTGGGTCGGAGGCCAGTATCCATGAGCCAGCTCTCTGTATTTACACTACTTTTTAATTCTAAAGACCATCTACTTCTTGTCACCACTTTTTTTTCTCCTTTTTTTCAAACTGCAACTTTCACACCTGTGTTAGATGTTCTAGGACGTGGTTTTTCATTCAAATCGACGAGCAGACTGCAACTTTCACACCTAGTTACCTAACTTAAAGGTTCTGAAATTTTTTTTTTTTTTTTTTTTTTAAAGAGGCTGTTGACCACAATCCTGTCCAGATTGTCCTCTCCCTTCCCTCCCCTCAACTTTAATACAGCAATTATCTGTGAATATTTCTTAACAATGTAACTTCCCTGTGTTATCAGTAGTCTTATTTAGTGCATTGGTACCAATATGCATTGATACCGAAATCATACTTATATGAATATATTTTAATGAACAAAAAAACCCCCAGAATATTACAAAAGCTGGAAATCAAGTCTGGAGCAAGAAAGCACCATGCATACCGTCAAGACTGCTCCATCCAGTGAATGTATGATTATTTTATCATAGACTACCTGCCCAACACCTACCTGTTGATCCCTGTAATTTAAGGAATGCCAAATTCCTTCCACACCATTCCTGGAAAAAATAGAGCAATGCTGTTTAATATCTCCTGTTTGATGGTGTTACTTGACTACAAACTAACCGTCTCTTTGGGGAATCTGTTCTACATGTTTACTATCCTGCGGAGAAAAATATATATTTTTTTCAAATCTCCACCCTTGCTCAAAACTTGTGAAATTTCTACTTTACTTGCGAAAATAATTTTTTTGTGAAGTCGCTGCTGCTTTCTGCAGTTGCGTGCATGTAGAAACAGGAACTGGGTGGGTTGAGATGGGTTTGTGAGGTACGTATTTGAGTATGTGTACATACCTTTTATATATTAAAATCTTACTATAGTGTGCACTTCCGGTGTGCTTTTTATAACAACATTTACAATGGAGACTGCCTGTATAAACATTTATAATGGGTTCCTGTTTGTAAACATTTTTAATGGGAAAACTATATGGAAACATATTGCCGTTTCAGTTTGTGGGTGAGCTAATCAAATCATTTCAAATGCTTTTTGAAAAATCTTTTATCCAGCATATTTTGTGACTGAAATTTCTAATAGCCAAAATAAGATTTTAGGCAAAATAAAAATTGTGAAAACATACAAATTTCCCAATAAAATGTTTGAATGTATCCATTCTGAGGCATCGACAAATTTGGGGAAATGATTCAGGGGTTTGGTGCTCGACTGAAGATTTGAGTGATCGGTATTATTTTTTTTAAAAGGCAAGCAAGCAAGAAAGACTTGCATTTATATAGCGCCTTTGACAACTTCAGGACTTCGCAAAGTGCTTTCCAGCCAGTTAAGTACTCTTGAAGTGTAGTCACTGTTGTAGTGTAGGAAACGCAGCAGCCAATTTGCAAACAGCAAGGAAATACATGTAGCATGTTGTGACAATTGCCCTGTGTAGTTTGCTGTGTTTAGCATGGAAGTTTTCATTGTCGCTAGTTCTCCTCATCCCCTCCAGCATTCACTCTCTCCTTCTCCCTCTCCTGCCAGACCCCCCACCTCTCTCCTTCCCTTCAACGAATATAATACATATTTTAATATATTGTTTAAAAATAATGCAACTGTGAGGCTTTCCTGTCGGTCATATCACACTTCAGCCATCACGTGTCTACATGCATGGGTGGCCTTATGGATCTTCTGTGACATCACTCATGATGAGTTGGAGGATAGGCTCTCTTTTTTTCCCTCTGACCTGTGTCTGTTGTCTCTGTGCCATAGAGAGCATGGTACATCGATGTTTGTGCTCTTTCCCTTCTGTCTCTGTTGTATTTCTCTCCCCTTTTTTTGGTTTACTGTTTGTATGCTATTCTGTTTTTCTCCAGTTCTCCACTTATGTGTTTGTACATCTTGTGTCTGCTTTTCTCTGTCTCTCTCCTCTTCTTGTTTTGTATATGCAGTGACAAAGGTGGGGTATGGCGAGTGCTCCAGGCTGGCATCAGGGAGTGGAGAGAATCTGACCAGGGAAGGGAGGAGCAGTGGGAGGGCCTTTGGCTAGGGCCAAAAAACTAAAGTCCGGTGGGTAGCCACATATGGAGTGTAATGCCTTTTACTTGGAGGTCTCTGAGGTAATTATATATAGTAAATAAGTGTAACATTTAAAAATAAAAATCATTCTCGGGGATGTGGGCGTCACTGGTAAGGTCGACATTTATTGCCCATCCCCAAAACTGAGTGGTTTGCTTGGCCACTTCAGAGGACAGTTAATAGTCAACCACATTGGTGTGGGATTGGAGTCACATATAGGCCAAACCGGGTAATGGCACTTGGTTTCCTTCCTTAAGGACGTTGGGTTTGTACAACAGTCCAACTTTTGAAGTCCAACAATCCATGGTGCCAGCTTTTTATTTCCAGAACTTTTTTTTTTTAACCTAAATTCAGATTTTCAGACTGCAATGGTGGGATTTGAACTATTGCTTGATTATTAGTCAAGGCCTGTGGATTACTAGTCTAATAACATAAACAGTACACTACTGTTACTTCATGACACACATTATGGAAAGACAAGACATGACATAAAAGTGTTACAGGAGATCCACATTGTACACAAAACAAATAGCTCGGGGGTAGGAGGGGAAGGAAGAGGGAGGGAGGGAGGAAGTATTTCGTCCGGATGCTCCAGCCATCATGGTGTGGGGCAGGCTTGATGGATCAGCTGGTCTTTTTCCTGCTCCTTCAATTTTGTCTGTTCATACTAACAAATCTCACATTGCATTGTCCAGGGTGAACTTGAAGTTTTTAGAAGATGTTGGCCCAGAACTTGGGGTCGGGGGCTTGCCGCGCGTGCAAGCCCCCGATGTGCGCTCACCCTGCGCGCCGACATCTGAAACCTGGCCCGCAGTGGATTTCCTTTCAGTGGCCAGGTTCTGATGTCGGCGCGCTGTGCTAACCTGACCCAGCGGCGTAGTTAGTGCGATGTGCCGGCTGGGATCAGGTGAGCACTGTTCAGCCAATCAGGGGAGGGGAAACTTCATTCATAAGTTTGAGAGTAAGAACTGTCAAACTCATGAAGTACTGCACCCCAAAACACTATTTAAACTTCAAATAAAATTTAAAAAAACATCCCAATCATTAAATTAAGTATAAATAAGTTTAAAAAAATAATTTAAACAATTTTTGTTTTTGAAAAAAATTAATTTTTAATAAAAAGGGTCTAAAACTAAACTTACCTTATTGTAGATTCTTTAAAATAATAAACCTGTGGAAAAAAAAATTCTAAATTGCACTAAAACACCACTTACCTGTAAAAATAAATACTTACATGTGCTTTTTACAAGCGTAAAGACCGGAGGACTTTACACATGCGCAAATCCCCCAAAACAGAGGAAATCCAAGACGCACGCGCTGCCCCCTACAGCGCACGCGCTAGCCTCTTCAACTCTTGGGTTAGAGGAGAGGAAATGCCGGTTTTCAGCGCATGCGCTGTGCATGCTGAAAACCGGCATTTCCTCCGGCCAGACGCGTGAGTACCCCTTCTGTACTCACGCGTTTGGGGAGGAATTACTGCCCCGGTATTGTGCTGAACTAGTATCATCATGGACACTGATCTATCAACATGGGGAACAGTTCTGGAATGTAGGTGCCCACTTGGGTGCCTTTTCTCAGTAGTAGTGGCTAGGCTTTGATCAAGTCACAAAAACCAACATACCTGATCTGTTTGCAGTGCCCAATTGGAATTTCAGGGCTCTTGTGCCCTTCCCACTCCCTGATTTTATGTCTGTGGCGGTAGTAGTGCTCAGGTCTTGAGCCTACCACTTCCAGCCTTTCAATCCCAATTTCCAAACCTCCATCTTCCAACGCCCGACCTTACCTCCCTCCGCTCCCCCCCCCAACCACATCCACAGAGCCCTATGCAAACATTGTCTCTTTAAATATTTTTACAAACAAAGTCTATTTTTACAAACAAAGTCTATTTTCACCTCGGTGCTCTTTAAATCGGCTTGTAATTTTTTATTACTTAACCCTTCATATTGGCATATATGACCCAACAAAATCCACCACAAACAGACTATTTAAACATGCAGATTATTTGGTCATTTATCCCATTGCTGTTTGTGGGACCTTGCTGTGCACAAATTATCTGCCACGTTTCTCTACATTGCAGTGACCACACCTCAAAATAATTCATTGGATGTGAAGAACTTTGGGACATCCTGGGCGCGATCTTGCCAGCCCTGGGGAGGCGGGTTTGGAGGCGGGACTGCCGGGAAAATGGCAGAATCTGGGGGCAGGTACCCATCCCGCCCCCAACCCGCCTCCGTGCCATCTTCCCGGGAGGCGGGTAGCCGACCCGCGCGGGGTCCCATCTCCTGGAGGCGGGAAGGGGATTACAGCCACTTAAAGGCAGTTAACAGGTAGATAAGAGGATTATCCCCATTTTACCCACACAAGTGCGGGCTTCCCGAAGGCTGCGAACCCCGCCAGGGTCACCGAGGCGAGCAATGGGTCTGCGGGGGTCGGAGGGGTGCTAAAGTGCACTGTGGAGGTGAGTGATGGGTGCAAGTGTGGAGAGGTAAGTATGTGAGGTAAGTGGAAAGTGATAGAAAATGTTTACTTACCTTTGTTTCTTCCTGCAGGCCTCAAACGTTGGGGATGCGGAGAGTCTCGCACCTCATCGGCAGAGATGACAGATGGCTGCAACATTCTCCAATGCAACAACCATCTAATTTCTGCTCACAAAAGAGGTTTGATGAGTCTTGAATACAAGAACTCATCAAACTACAGAGAATGTCCGTGTTTGACAGCTTCACAGAGCTGTCAAATGATGACAATTCATCTGTCAAAAATTTTTAACAGATGAAATATCATACGCTGATGTTCTCTGTAACCGGCTTCCCCTTAATTGGCCTGCTAAGCCCGCTGGGCAGGCTTAACAAGGTTAATCAAGGGAAAATAGCATGGGTTGGTCACAAGTCAATGGAGGCAGGATTAAAACCCAACAAATGGGAGTCCCGCCTCCAAAAGCTCCCGATTGGCAAAATCCAACACCCTGAGTTTGTGAAAGGTGCTATAGAAATGCAAGTTTTTTCTTTCATTTAAAAAAAAAATACTATACAAATATTTAAGACATTCATCTTTAGTTGCTTTGGCAAAATAAAAGCTTGAACCTAACTTCATGAAATCTGCCATCTTCTCTATCTGATCTGCGTGAAGTTATGTCTGCACCTCTGCCTTCCGCCATCCCCAACACAGGTCTGGCACCTTGGATCATCTGGTACCTGAGGCCATCTGCCCAGAACGTCTGCCTTGCCCCTGCCCATTTCAGTTGCTGGTCTGCCCACCCTGTTCCCCACTGCTGATGCTCTTATGGGCCTTGGCCACTCACATCTTTGGGCCCACCATTATGGGCTTCAAGCCTTGCTCATCTGGCCTCCGTCCATCTTTTGCCACCATCATCTACCCTCTGGTCTTTCCTCTTGCTGATGAAATTCCTCCTGCCCCTGTCATCGCTATTGTGGCCTTGGTCATCAGGCCTTGAATCGCACAACGCAACCCTGCTGCCTCTGCCATCTGTTTATACATTATAAACCCTTTTAAGTTCTTTAAAAAAAATTAAAATCCTCTTTCACAGCTCAGTGGAAAAGGTGAATGAATCAAATCGTGCAAAATATTTTTTGAAAATGTTTTCAGCCTCTGTATTGAATCTCCTGTAAACTGAGAACTTATTACTGAAAATAAGGTTTGTAATGCAATGTAAAAGATAACAATTTACAAGAAAATTATTGAATTTATCACTACAATGTAATTTTTCTGTTAGAAATGCTTTTAATAATGCTTTCTATCGGATGCCTGTGCCTATGTGAGAAGCTCGAGTCCGAAGTTCATGCAGGCTCCTGAACCATGGCTGTTAGCTGAAGGGATTGAAGACAGTAGCGTACAGTTTTCAGCAGGCACTTGTGCCTACATTTTCCTGAAGTGCTTACGAGTGACTGCAAGACCGGCCATTCACAGTGTGTCCTTGAGATGTATGATCTGTTAGTGTAATTTGTTCATCAGTCAAAAAGATCCACGAGCTTATGGTGGCAATCCATACCATTTCCAGTGTGTACCTCTTCAGTAAAAAGATTCATTGTTGATCCTGCAGCCAGCTGTGACAGATTACTGTGTGCGCAAGATCACATTTTGCTTCATAGGGAAAGTGGGCTTGCCTGTTTAAGCAGATATTTGATTTGGGAACAAGTATCTGGGGTGCACCTAGATCATAATAATTGCCTTTTGAGCAATTATTTTCTCACATGGATTGGTCTTTATTATCCCAAATGGAGATGGTAAGGACAGAACTAAAAGGGAAAATAACATTTTTATATTGATGAAATATGAGAAGGGATTAATCAATGTCCCTGGGCTTGGGAGGGAACAACCAGCCAGGCTTCCTGCTCCAGATTGCTGTCCGGTGATTCCTGATGGAAAGTGCTTGTGTGTGGTAGCCAAATGAAGGTAGGATTGAGCTCAACTGTGATGACTTTTGTGAGACTCACCCAGGCCATCTGGAAAATCGGGAGATTTCCCGAGTTCCCCTGTGAATGGTTCCATAACGCTGTAACTCATAATGGTGCCCCTTTATTCCTTGAGAAGGACCATCATTAAGTATGACAAGAGCCCTGATTAAAAGGTTCTACTTAAATACAAGTGCTATTGGGGAAAATATTTAAAAGAAGAAAAGATACAGATAAGAAAATATTGGACTAAAGTTCCTGGCCTTTGCTGTAAAAAGACATACTCTGAAAAGATGGGCAATAAAGGCAAAACGCTGCTCCTCTATTGCACGCAGAGGTTTACTTGGGTAAAGTGTGGTATGTGAGGCAACACATTTATTTTTATTTCTGCAGTTGGCAAGGAAAATACTATTTACCACGAATCGATCAGGTGACCTCTTTAAAAAAAACCTCTTTACAAATTCTTTTTCTGAAAATATGTACCCCTCTTTCACTGCACCCCCTGCCTTGTTGCAAGTGTTACCTCTGACTCACTGTGAGCAATGCCACCAAGATCTACTAATAGTCAAAAATATTTTTACAAATATTTTTTGTGATGGTATTAAAACTGCCGACTAAAAGCATTCAAGCACTGTGTTCTGATCCCAAATCCCGTCTTCTTTCATAGATCTTAAAAATGACACAAGATGGCTAACTGAAGACTTCACTGTCACCATTCAACCCAAGGAGATGAGAACATTCTTTGTACATTTTCAACAGTAAGAAAACTATGAAGAGAATGTGAAGTCTGAAAATTTTCACCGAACACTGTTCCTGTGTCAAGTTGCACTGTTCCTGTGTCAAGTTGCACTGTTCCTGTGTCAAGTTGCACCTTGTTTTCATTGTGTAAAACACCAGCAGGTGTTTTTGTCAATGTTGGGAGAAGAAAAACTAGCCTATTGGATAGCAGTACTACTTAAGTAGGAGGAATATTGAAAATATTTTTCTACTGCAGGTGCAAGCAAAGGGGATGTGAATATGCAAATCAACCTTAAATTAAACCTTCCATTGTTCATGAATGGGAATTAAAGAAAATGCATCAGGATGGAACACTGTGCAGGCTTTATCTGAAGGGTACCGTTGAAAATCCTAAGGCTGACCAATTTAGTTTTTATACAATCTACAAATCCAACTGTAGATACTTCATTTTTATTTTGCTGCAAGGAATGATACAGAATCAATGTTTCTCTGTTCACTTCATTGCAAAATAAACTAGTTGTGGATCTGCATTTGGCCACATCTCATTAAAGTGACTGGCAAAGCATATGTGACGCGTGTGAAAGATGCGGGGGTCTGAATTAGCAATGTTGCACCCATTTTATGGGCCTAAACCGGGCTCAACGACAACCAATTTGGCCTGAGCCCAATCTGCATGAGCATTCGGACCACTGCTAAATTGGTTGAGGCCTTTTTTTTAGCTGACCATGGCTACCTCCTGATATGAGCACAGGTCTTATTTCAGTATTGAAATGAAGTTGTTGCTCTCATTTCAGACTTCTAAATTTGTTTGCTCTATTCAGAGCTTGCAGTGTGCTGGGTCTTGAGCAGCTTAACCTGCAGTCCTTAAAGAGGCCGCTCAAAAAAAGCCCTAAAATGTGGGAAAAAATTAGGATTTTGTGGTTTCTGAAGGAGCAGGAGTGTTCCTCCTGGCTTCACAAATCAACTGTGGGCCGTTGTCAGCCCACCCATCCTCTCTTGCTATTCCCACCCACCCCGGACTTATCACTAGGCCTTGGACAAAATTAGTATGGTCCCAACAGGGGGGCTAATTACCGCTCGCAACTCACCTGCTTTATTCTTTTGAGGCCCGAGGACGAATTTACTTCAGTCCTCGGGCCTTTCTGTTCCAGCGCATCGTCGCTGGATGCTGCCAGAATTGCTTCAAGATTGGGACGCTAAAGAATTTACATCCCATGATGTCCAATTCAGGTCATAAGGGTGTACTATTGTTACACCCTGGGGTTATGCTATCATCTGACTAGATATTAGGCAGTATGGGCACACTTCTGTACATAAGATGCATGGATCGCTTACAGAAGTGACCAGCACTGCTAAATCTCCAAGAATATCTGAGGCGGATCTGAAATTTGTAACAGTAGCACTGTCATCTAAGTCTGAAAGTTGTGGATTCAAGCTCCATCCCAGACCTGAAGGGAGTGCTGTATTATTGGAGGTGCTGTCTTTCAACAAGACATTAAACTGAGTTCCTGCCTACCTCATCAGATAGATGTAAAGGATCCCACAACAACATTCAAAGAAGAACAGTGCGTTCTCCCAGTACCACAGCCAATATTCATCTCTCAATCTGTAGCACCAAAACTCTTTTTAACTGATCATTAATCTCATCTTCTGTGTGGGGAACCCTGATGTGTGCAAACCTGCTGCCCTGTTTGCCTACATAACAAAGGGGGCGCTTTTCAAAAAAAGTAATTCATTGGCTGTGAATTGCTTTGGAATGTCTTGAGGACAAGAAAGGCAATATATTAATGTAAGTCTGGCTGTTCTCGCTCTGTCTCTTTTTTTGTTTAGCAACTTTAACATAGAAAAACATCCCAATATGCTTCAGACACGGAAGGAAAATAGACACTGAGCCCAAGAATGAGAGGTTATGAAGGGTGACCAAAAGCTTGGTCAAAAAGGTGGCGTTTAAGGAGAAGGAGGAGGTGGAAAGGCAAAAATGTTTAGGGAGGAAATTCTACAGTGGGACCGAGGCTTGGAAGCCAATAGTGAGGTAAAGGGAGGGATGGATGCACAAGAGGCCAGAGTCTGAAGAATGGATAATATGGGTGTTTACCACTGGAGGAGATTACAGCGATTAAAAGGGATGAGGCCCTGGAGTGATTTAAACACAAGGATGAGAATTTTAAATGTGAGACGTTGGGGACTGAGAACCAATGTTGGTCAGTGATGATGGAGTGATGGGCGAACGGGACTTGGTGCAGGTAAGATACAGGCAGCAGAGGTTTTGATGAGCTAAAGTTTATGGAGGGTGGAGAATAGGAGAATGTGTAGGAGAGCATTGGAATAGTCGAGTCTGGAAGTGACAAAGGCATGAATGAAGGTTTCAGTGGGAGATGGGATAGAGATAGATGATGTTACAGAGGTGGAAGAATGTCATTTTTGAGATGGAGACGTTATGAGGTCAGCAGCTCAGCTCGTGGTTGAACAGGATGCTTAGGTTGCAAACAGTCTGAGACAGTGGCCAGGGAGGGGCATGGAATTGATGCCGAGATATGGAATTTGTGGCATAGGCCAGAGGTAATTGTTCTGATTTTCCCCATGTTTAGCTGAAGGAAATTGCAACCCCTGTAAGACCGGATATCAGGCAAGCACTCTGACAGCACAGAGGTAATGGAGAAATCAAACACGGTAATGGATAGATGGAACTGGGTGTCATCACCATATTTGGAAGCTGATCCAATGTCTGGATGATGTTACCAAGGAGCAGCATGTTAATGAGAAGAAAACAGGACCAAGGATGGATTCTTAGGGGTCTCTGGAGCTGATGGTGTGGGGTAGGAAGAGAATCCATTGGTAGAGTTGACCTGGCTACAATCAGATAGGTACAGAGTGGAACCGAGCAAGGGCATCCCATAGAGCTGGAAACAGAGAAGAGGTGTTTGAGGAGGATTATGTGATCAATGATGTTGAAAATGGAAGAAAAACAAAGAGAGAAAATGCGCCACATTCACAGTCGTAGCTTTGGTTTGGGGCCTTTCAGTGGTGCGGGAAGGGCAGAAACCTGATTGGAAGAATTCAAATTGGGAGTTGCGTGAGAGGTGGATGTGGAGGTTAGATCATGTTGGATAGTGGGGTTGAGGGTGAGTTTTTTGAAGAGGGAGTGATAACAGTGCCTAAGGAGAGGGAACCATTTACAATACCAACTAAAATTAGGGCCAGAAAGGAAGTTGGGCGATCAGGAGTTTAGTGGGAATGGGGCCAAAGGAATAGGAGGCAGATGTCGTGGATTAAGTGAGCTGGGATAGGACGGGGGGTGGGGGGAGGGGACATGGGGTGGTGGGGTTTGACAGGGGTGGGGACAATGGGGATGGGGGAGACCAGGGGGGTGACGGGGTAGGGGCTATGGGGTGGGGGGCAGATGAGGGAAATACTAGGGACTGATGAGGGTTCATGGCTAAAGTGTGGAGTGGAGTCGAGCATGGCTCAGTGGACAAGAGGAAGGGGGAAGCAGCTGAATAGACAGTCTCTTGGAGACCAAAAATCTATGACCTCCTTGCATTTATTAAAGGCAAAGGTATAGGAAGCAGGGGAGAGGGTTTTAAGGAAATATTTGATCGTAGAGAAAAAGAGCCCGTGGTTATCTTTGCTCCAGGATAATCCTGGTGTAATGGGCTGTTATGGTAGTTTACACCCCTTGCAATTGAGGGAGTGAAGATGGGACCCATACCTGAGGAATGACAAAGTGAAGATGGTAAAGGGTTTTCTGGGGACTAAGGCATAGAAGGTGGAGCTTAAATTAAAAAATTTAAAGAAAAATGCACCCAACACCTCCAGAAAGGTGCTTTGTATTCACCTGGACAGGGCGTAGCCTTTGAGGAAGTGATGCTTCATCTTCTCACCCAATCAGCGGCAGCGGGCTTGATGAGGACCCACATGACGTGATCTCAACTCCAGTACTTAAAAGGCCAATCCAAAGATGCAATTTGCGGTTGCTTGGAGTTGGAAGCAACAGAGGAAGAACTATCACTGTGGACTCAGGACGCTCAAAGGCTATGCCCCGCTTTAATGACACCTCTCTTGATGTGCTTCTGGGGACAGTGAGGAGTCGGAGAGAGGTTCTATACCCCAGCAATGGGAGGAACAAGCCCACCAAGAAGGCATGCCAGGAGGTGGCACAGGAGGTCAGCAGCAGGAACGTAGTGCCACACTCATGGATGCAGAGCAGGAAGCGTTTTAATGACCTAAACAGGTCAGGAAAGGTGAGTACAATGGCACATTCAACTACATCCTGCTGCACACATCACCCCACCCCCTCACTCTGCCTTCTCAAGCCTACTCCATCACATCACTGCACACACCCACTTACCTTGCATACCCATCCATCCTGCGCTTTCTATGTACTTCCTCACATCCCCATCTATCCAGCCACCACTCCCACTCACCCTCATTCTTATACAATTTAATGTCTCTCCATCCATCGGCTGAACACATGGTGAACTCATAGGTCAGTTCTTTCCCTTGTTGCAGGAGAAGAGAGCACAGAACACCAGGGAGAGGCAGAGAACGGGAGGTGGCCCTCCACGCATTCACTTGGACAGGGCGTAGCCTTTGAGGAAGTGGAGCTTCAGCTCACTGTTTAATTTTAGATACCTTTGTTGAAATCATTTGTAGAATTGCATTGGTTTTGATTGTATATCATTGAATTTTCCCTGCTTTTGAAAGTTAGTGAACAACAAGATGATAGTTGTACAAATTAATCCCATCCTAAAATTATTGTGTTGAGTTTCAACGTTAATACAAGCCAGAAGTTCGCAACAATCTAGTTCAAGTTGAAATGGTGGTTGGCTACAACCTACACAAATGATTGAGGGTTAAATGCTGACATTTTCAGGGTAATTTACAACTTTAAGCTTCTGGTAGGGAGTTCAGTTTTTGATATTGTGCCAAAAGTCATACCAGCCTCGCTTTAAAAGATAAAGTTAGTTTGATTTTCCCTTTTCCAAGATAAACAAACAGATTTTTAAAAAGTCACTAAAATTCAGTACATTTGCAAATACATCAAATTACATCAGTTCCTTTTTGCATCTGACAATTTGGGCCGCATATATGGCTTTAAAGTTTAAAAACGTTCTCCAGAATGGCACCAAATTCTATTCAGATCTTCTGATAGCTAATTTCTTCTGAAGATCCTTATCAATCTGACATTTTGTTTTCCTGCCACCGTGCAATCAAGATCAAGTTTATCCACAAGCATATATGAACAGACTCATGACAAAAAAGGCTGATTTTTATTTTTTATATATTCGGTTCATATTAAGGGCTGATGGAGTTAGATGAGGAAAGAGGGGAGGAGGCTCGTGTGGAGCATAAGACTGGTTGGGCCGAATGGCCTGTTTCTGTGCCGTATTTCCGATCTAAGGTAAAAGGCAATTTTAAAGGAAATTGGTTCTGAGAATGAGCAGAATTCTGCAGTTTATTCCAACATTTTCTTATTTTCATTGATGTGGCAAGGTAGCATTTCAAGACAAGACCTTCAGTAAGTTTACGTACTAAATTATCAACAAAAATTAAATTCCATGAAAATATTGACAGCCATGCTTTTTTTAAGAAATATTATTTACTAATGATTTTAATTTCCTTTCCTGAAAATGTGGCTCATGTATGGATTGGTTCCACTGTGGCAGAGCCAGCAAAGGACTCAATGCAGTTGTACATAATTCCTTTAACGGCAATGTAGTTACAGCCTGTGTCTGTACCTTTAATTACACTGTTTAACTGTACTGTGTCTAGTTACCTTTACAGCGCGGTTTCAACGTGATGACGTCATGCCGTTCGTCACGTGATCCCCCAATGGCGGGAAGAACGTGATGACGTCATGACATCAGCCATCGGACCAGAGGGGCAGTCCTCGTGGAGCCTTCAGAGAGAGCAGACCTGTATTCGATGTATTCCAGCAGTTTCTAGTTAAAACCTGTTTTGTTCCATTAAAGTTCGTTGTTTTGATTGCCTGAGTCGAACTCAGTCTTTTCGTTAGGAACCTCCATTCCTATATTGGTGACCCCGACTTCTATGAACAGTTTTCGTGGAAGATATCTATCATGGAAACCAACGCCGTGACCCTGAAACTGCCACAATTCTGGGAGCAACAACCAGCCGCGTGGTTTATCCAGGCTGAAGCTCAGTTTGCCACCCGGAACATCGTCGCGGATTCAACCCGTTATTACTACGTGGTCTCCGCCCTCGACAGCGCCACAGCCTCGCGGATCGTTGGCCGCCTCGGTAGCCCACCGGATGACGGCAAGTACGATACTTTAAAGGCGTGGTTGCTGCAGGTCTTCGGCCTCTCGAAGTCGGAGCGCGCTCGCAGACTTCTCGCTATGCCCGGCCTCGGGGACTCCAAACCATCCGAGCTCATGAGCCAAATGCTCACGCTCTTGGGTGCCGAACCAGAAGGCTTCCTTTTTAGGGAGTTGTTCCTCTGCCAGCTTCCAGAACCAGTGCAAGCTGCCTTAGCCAGCTCTGCGATCACAGACTGTGCTGAACTCGCGGCAGAAGCGGATAAGATTTTCACGGTAACCCAGCAGTGCTGCACGGCCACGAGGAGCCCAGCCCCCACAGACGCGACTCCAATTCCTCAGGCAGCGGGCTGGTGCTTCTACCACGCCCGTTTTGGCGCGAAAGCCAGATGCCGCCATCCTCTCTGCAGTTTTTCGCCCAAAAAAGAAACAAAAAAGCTCCCGCAGCGTGTTTCGCGAAGGAGGACCGGGTGTAAAGGGCGCACCACGACTGCGATGTCCATCGGATCTTCAGGGAAGCTGCTTTACATCACAGACTCCCAATCAGGTCGCCGCTTCCTTTGTGACACCGGGTCGCAGTGTAGTATATTGCCTGCGTCGCGTCTTGATCTCCAAGCTGGGGGCCACGGCCTTTCCCTCGAGGCAGCTAATGGCGCGGCTATTCGTACCTTCGGGAAACGGCGGGTCCAACTGTGCTTCGGTGGTCAGCGCTTCTGCTGGGAGTTCGTCACGGCCAAGGTCTCGCAGGCCATCCTGGGGGCGGATTTTCTGTGTGCAATCGGGTTCCTCGTCTATGTCCGGCGCTGCCGGTTGGTCAACGCGGCCGCTTTCCACTCGCTCCCCTGCCACCGCAGCACCGCCGTGTCGTGGTCTGTTGCCTGCACGTACCCATCTCCGGATGAATTCACTCGTCTCCTCGGGGAGTTCCCGGAGCTGACCAGGCCCACTTTCTCTTCCTCGGTCACAAAGCACGGTGTGGAGCAGCATATCACCATGACGGGCTCCCCGGTTTATGCACGGGCTCAAAGGCTGGAACCCGGCAAGCTCACGGCTGCGAAGGCGGAGTTTGATACAATGGAGCGGCTGGGAATTATTCGACGATCAAATAGTCCCTGGTCTTCGCCTCTCCACATCGTGCCGAAACCTGGTGGCGGCTGGCAGCCATGCGGCGACTACCGACGCCTGAACGACGCCACTACACCTGATCGGTACCCGATCCCACATATACAAGATTTTTCGGCCCATTTGGCGGGAAATTCCATCTTCTCTAAAGTTGACCTCGTCCGCGGGTATCACCAGGTGCCCGTTCATCCGCAGGACGTTCCAAAAACCGCTGTTATCACACCGTTCGGGCTTTTTGAGTTCCTACGAATGCCGTTCGGTCTAAAGAATGCAGCACAGGCTTTCCAGCGACTGATGGGCTCTGTGCTCCGAGACCTGCCTTTCATTTTCGTTTATCTCTATGACATCCTCATCGCCAGTGCTAGCAAGGCAGAGCACATCGGTCATCTGCGTACTCTTTTCACACACCTTAGCCAGCATGGGTTAATCATCAACCCAGCCAAGTGCCAGTTTGGCCTGCAAAGCATCGATTTTTTGGGACACCGCATCACCTCGGATGGCGCCGTCCCCCTGGCAACGAAGGTGGAGGCTGTTACTGCTTTCCCGCGCCCGCAGACAGTCAGGGCCCTCCAAGAGTTCCTTGGGATGGTGAATTTCTACCACCGATTCGTCCCCAAGGCGGCTCTGCTAATGCAGCCTTTGTACGAGGTCCTCAAGGGCAAATCCGGCAAAGACCCCATCGACTGGACTGCCGAGATGGACCAGGCATTCGGGAACACCAAGAGCGCCTTGGCTGCTGCAACCATGTTGGCACACCCTCTTCCAGGCGCCACCATCGCCCTTACTACAGACGCGTCCGACTATGCCATAGGTGCAGTACAGGAGCAATGGGTCAATGGCACGTGGCAACCACTGGCATTTTTCAGCCGGCAGCTGAGGAAAAATGAAAGAAAATACAGCACCTTTGATCGGGAGTTGCTGGCCCTTTTTCTGGCCATCCGCCATTTCAGGTTTTTGTTAGAGGGATGTCCCTTCACGGCTTTTGTCAACCACAAGCCACTGACCTTCGCCATGTCAAAGACCACCGAACCGTGGTCAGCTCGTCAGCAACGTCACCTGACGTTCATTTCGGTGTTCACTACGGACATTCAACATGTGTCTGGTAAAGACAACCTGGTGGCAGATTGCCTCTCCCACGCGACGGTACATGCGGTTCATCTCGGAATTGACTACGCTCGCATGGCGGAGGATCAGATTTCGGACCCAGAGGTCCAAGCATACAGAACCATCCCGTCAAGTTTCCAACCGGCCAACGTCAGTTTCCAGGCCGCGGGCACCACGCTCCTTTGCGATGTCTCCATGGGCGTGCCCCAACCTATTGTGCCAGCCGCATGGCACCGGAAGGTTTTCGATGCAGTACACGGATTGTTGCACCCTGGTATGCGGGCTTCACAACATCTAATGTCGACGAAATTCGTCTGGAAGGGTATGCACCTGGATGTCCGGGACTGGGCCAACACCTGCGTGGTCTGCCAGAAGGCCAAGGTCCAGCGGCATGTCAAAGCACCAGTGGCTCCGTTCGTTGTTCTGGAGCGTCGTTTCGACCACGTACATGTGGACCTTGTGGGGCCACTACCACCTTCCCGTGGTTTTACTCATCTCCTCACCATGGTGGACCGCACCACTAGGTGGCCAGAGGCAATTCCTTTGGTTTCCACCACTTCGGCGGACGTCGCTAGAGCCTTCATCTCCTGTTGGGTGGCTCGTTTCGGGGTGCCGGCATACATCTCCTCCGATCGTGGGCCACAATTTACCTCGGAGCTTTGGAACGCTGTAGCTCAGGAGCTCGGCGCCAAACTTCATCGCACCACCACCTATCATCCACAGGCGAACGGCCTGTGCGAGCGATTCCACAGGTCGCTTAAAGCCTCCTTACAGGCCAGTCTTCAAGGTGCGGGATGGGTGGACAGGCTCCCTTGGGTCCTGTTGGGTATTCGCACGGCGCCCAAGGACGACCTGCAAACTTCTTCAGCGGAGCTTGTTTTTTGGCCAGCCACTCCGGGTTCCTGGTGATTTCCTCCCTTCTCCCACGGAGCCATGGTCCGCCGCCCAGCAGCTCGTCAGCCACCAGGAAGCGGCCAAGTGTTTCGTCCCGGTGCCTACATCCAACCACAGCCTACAGAGCTCCCACGTGCCGGTTGAGCTGAAGAGCGCCAAGTACGTCTTCATCCGTCATGACGCTCACCGGGACCCGCTCAAGCCTCCTTACACTGGTCCCTTCCGTGTCATCGAACCAGGAGACAAGTCCTTTGCGGTCGACGTCGGAGGGAAGCTGGATCACATTTTGGTGGACCGCTTGAAGCCGGCTCATCTGGACTTGGATAGCCCAGTTGTCATCGCTCAGCCACCTAAACGTGGCAGTCCGCCCGCAGCCGCCGTGCCGTTTCAACCACAGCCGCCCGCCAATTCGACTACACCTGCTGTACCAGCTCAGCCACAGTCGCCTGCCAGCTCGACCACTGGTCATCAACTTCCTCTACCAGGTTATCGAAGTCGATCAGACAGGCTTGTCAGACCTCCTCCTTGTCTCACTTTTTCTGTTAAAGACAATTCTGGGGGGGCGCATGTGGCGGAGCCACCAAAGGACTCAAAGCAGTTGTACATAATTCCTTTAACAGCAATGTAGTTACAGCCTGTATCTGTCCCTTTAATTACACTGTTTAACTGTACTTTGTCTAGTTACCTTTACAGCGCGGTTTCAACGTGATGACGTTCGTCACATGATCCCCCAATGGCGGGAAGAACGTGATGACGTCATGACGTCAGCCATTGGACCAGAGGGGCAGTCCTCATGGAGCCTTCAGAGAGAGCAGACCTGTATTCGATGTATTCCAGCAGTTTCTAGTTAAAACCTGTTTTGTTCCATTAAAGTTCGTTGTTTTGATTGCCTGAGTCGAATTCAGTCTTTTTGTTAGGAGCCTCCGTTCCTACACCACAATCAATAACAGTCCTCCCATACCTCACCTTAATGGCCATTCCACACATGCGAACCTGTACATTGAGTGTCTTATGGTCCGTGATCCCAGGAACCACCAGCACGAGGCTTCACAAATGGTAATAACGTTGAGATCCTGTTCCCCGATAGCTTTAGCCCTCGCTCGTTCACTCCGCACTAATCGCTACACAACCTATTCTTAGCGATACCCTGGCCTAAGTAGTTACTGTATTTTGTAGGATTTCAACTAGCTTTTAAGGGAGATTTTCCTGAGCTCATACTGATTTATGCTTGATTTGTTTGCTTAATTTGCTTATTTTATCATTAGCTTTCTAAAGCTGGTGGAGTTAAAAATAAAATTTCAATGCAGCACATGTGGTAATGTTGCTTATAGCAAAAAGCGATTAACAGGAGATTGTGGTAGCAGGGACTGAATCCATGATAAAGTGGTTTATCTTACTTAGCTTTATCAGCTATCTTGTCTCCTCAAACAGAATTTTACCAGAATTAAAAGCCCATAGTACAGACTGCAGTCTATTTGCAGTGTCTAAAAACAATTTATGCATGCATGGTACAAGTTATATTTATACACTTTTGCGATATAATAATTTGTCACAATTGCATGAGGATCATTTGGATAACATGGTGAAATTACTTGAAGCCCGGTGATGAAGTACAGAACAAAATAAAATAATTAAAATCTCTAAATATTTAAAGCGTTACATTGTAAAATCTGGCTGATGCAATGGGTTAGGCACTTTCCTTTCAGCTTTGGGACTTGGACTAAAATGCAGCCCAGACTGGTGGTGTGAAAGTCTCCTCTTTCTGCTGGCTGTAGAGCCTTACGCAAAGTGAATTTGGACAGTCTCTGCCCAGGTGAGTGCAGGTGAGTACAAACAACTTTACACGAATTTGGAAACCTCACTCAGGCTGTCAGGGCGGCTGGTGCGGAGAAAGAGTGTTCTAGTGATGTTGAGGTTAAGCATATTGTTGGAGTAGAGTAGAGGGAACTTTATTCTGCTTGTGTTGAATCTAACCTGGGAGCGCTTGATCGCAAAATCATATTATAATTTGGCTCCTAATTAGTTTATCCATCCAGAGAAATCCTAATGTCACCCTGTAGTACCATCGAGTGTTCCTTAAATTATTTTAGGGTTTTTTCCTCCATTACTCTATCTGGAAGTTTATTCCACATGCTGGTCACTCTTTGTGTGAAGAAGAATTTCCTGATACCTCTCTAGTACCCTTCTCTAGATTGAACCTGTGTCCTCCAGTTCGACTGCCATAGTTCAATTGAAAGTATTATTTTGGGCTAACTTTTTCTATACCCTTAATAATCTCATATATCTTTGTAAGATCATCTCAGTCATTTCCTTTCCAGATTGAAAAGCCCAAGTTTCTCCAGGCTTTCCCCTTACTTCCGACCCCTGACATTGGGGAATCAGTCTTTTGATTCTTCTCTTCACTGCTTCTCATGCTTAAATATCTGTTTTTGTTTCTTGGTGATCAGAACCGGACACAGTATGCAAGGTGCAGTCTGATTAGATATCTCTAAACTTTGATTACTACCCTCTCTGACTTGTATTCTACTGCTTTAGGTATGTTGTTCCACATAGAATTTAAAATAAAAGAGAGCTTCAGTAAGTAGGGGCTTTAAACTCTACACCGAGGGGTTACACACTACAGTGAAGACCCTGCATTGAGATCACCACCAAACCCCAACAAGAAAGAGAAAAAAAACACCATTAAAACGTGGCTGAAGCCCACGGATCTCCACGCACGGCGAATACAGAGCACCTGCAACAACAACAAAAATTCAACAGTGAAATATTTCTATGAGCAGTCAGGCCAAGAGTGAAACCTGGATGAAGCTGGTAGACGCATCACTTTTTTGATTGCTGCTCAAAAAGTTCCAAGTTCTTGGCTTCATTTTCTTTACTCCATTTTCCCTCAATTGCACATATCCCATTGTTTTATGACTGAGCGGATCTCCTCCCAGGCCTCTATCCTGCTCTGTAAAACACTGCTGGGAGATTTCACAGAATCACAGAAACACCACAGTGCAGATAGAGGCCATTTCGGCCCATCGAGCCTGCACCGACACATATCCCACCCGATCCCCGTAACCCCTACACCAACACATATCCCACCCTATCCCCGTAACCCCACGTATTTAATCCCCCTAACACTAAGGGTCAATTTATCATAGCCAATCAACCTAACCCGCACATCTTTGGACTGTGGGAGGAAACCGGAGCACCCGGAGGAAACCCACGCAAACACGGGGAGAATGTGCAAACTCCACACAGACAGTCACCCGAGGCCGGATTCGAACCCGGGTCCCTGGCGCTGTGAGGCAACAGTGCTAACCACTATGCCACCGTGCTGCGTGCTGAGAGAATAGTATTAGTAGTGTGTAGCTCTGCAGACTTTCTGCTGCTTTCCCACAGTGTAGCATCAGGCCTTTCATTGAGGGACTTACTCTGAGTGTGGCGATCCTCAAAGAAGTCCTATTCAGGGCATTAACAAACTCCTAAGTGATTGAGCTACCCTGCATAAAAGTATTTTCATTTTCACAAATATATTTTGAATCACAAGTATATTTCCAATCAACTCTTCTACTTCTGACAAGTCTGTTTTTGTAAAACAATTGTTTTGGGACTGTGACAGCATACTGTTGGTGCCGTTAACAAAAATAGAGATGGGTTATCAACCCACAAACTTTGGTGTCTCTTTTGTTATCACAAAGTAGGCATAGAGGTGTGAAGGTGTCTCATTGTTAACTTGTATTGTGGTGCAGTTTACTCACACACAGCTTGCCAGATCATGCACTGATGATTATGTTACTGTCATACTGAATAGTGAAGAAAGGTCTGAAACATTTTTAAAAAAAACTTATTGCCTATAGCAGTCTTCAACCAAGGCTTTTCAGTCAGGAGTGAGGCAGAGTAGTTAATTCTTCTGTCAACAGCCCGAATCTTTGTACAATAGTAAATAATTTTACTCATTAGAAGTGAAGTCTTTTTCTACTGTGGGAAGAATAACAAATAGGTCAGTCGATATATCTGCTCAATATAATGAAATTAAAATGCTTGTGGCAGAACCACTGAATGACTGACTGTATATAATTCTCTTTAACGATGTTCTAACACCAGCCTAAACCTGTACCATTGTGTTAGGCATTACTGTGTTTTGTATATAGAGTTTGCATGTATGGGGCGTGGCCCCTTTAAGAGCGCGGGAAAATGTGGGCAAACGCGATGACGTCACGTCGCAAACCACGGGACTGCCCAGGCAGTCCTCGTGGCGTCTCTGTTGAGTAAAGACCTGTTTGATTGATCTCCTGTGTCGATCTCAGTTATTCGTAGGAATTCGTTAATTCCTACATTGGTGACCCCGTTTTTGTGCACGTTTTCACAAAAGAAGAGCATAGCATGGAAGCAAACGCCGTTTCGCTGAAGCTACCGCAGTTCTGGGAGCAGCAAGCGCCCTCGTGGTTTATTCAGGTCGAGGCCCAGTTCGCCCTGAGGAACATCGATGCGGATCAGACCAAGTATCTGTGGTCTCCGCACTCGACAGCTCTACCGCCTCTCGGATCGTCAGCCTCCTCGAAAACCCCCCAACGGAGCGCAAGTATGAAACCTCAAAGCGCGGTTACTGCAGGTTTTCGGGCTCTCGAAATTGGAGCGCGCCCATCGATTACTCGCTATGCCCGGGCTTGGGGACTCCAAGCCTTCAGAGTTGATGAGCCAAATGCTCACACTCCTGGGCTCAGAACGGGAATGTTTCCTATTCTGCGAGCTTTTCCTCAGCCAACTGCTTGAACAGGTACAAGCTGCCCTGGCCAGATCTGAAGTTGAAGACTGCGCAACACTCGCGGCAGAGGCTGACAAAATTTTCGCTGTAACTCGGCAGTACTGCGCCGCCACGAAGCACTCATCCCCCGCAGACGTTACCCCAGCTCGTCAACCTGCTGGACTGTGTTTCTACCACGCACAGATTGGCGTGAAGGTGAAGCATTGCTGCCCTCCCTGCAGTTTTCCCCCCAAAAAACAACAACTGACACTGCGACCACCGAGGAACGGGTCTATCGGGCACCCCGCGGCCGCGATGGTGATCGGCAATGCGGGAAAATTGCTGTTCATCAACGATACTCTCTCCGGTCGTCGTTTTCTGTGCGACACCGGAGCGCAGTGCAGCATTTTACCCGCGTCCGCCCTCGATGTGCAGACGGCGAATCACGGCCCCACCCTTGAAGCGGCCAATGGCGGAGCAATTCGGACCTTCGGCAGACGGCGAGTGGAGGTGTGCCTCGGGGGGCAACGTTTTCACTGGGATTTTGTTACGGCCAAAGTTTCCCAGCCCCTCCTCGGCGCGGATTTCCTGTGCAACAACAGCCTCCTGGTCAACGTCAGGAACCGGCGGCTGATCAACGCAGCAACTTTTAATTCTCTTCCGTGTTACCGCAGTAACACTACATCGCACACCGTCTCCTGTGCGTTCCCGACTCCTGATGAGTTTGCTCGCCTGCTCGGCGAATTCCCCGACCTGACAAGACCCACGTTCTCCTCCACAGCCACGAAACATGGTGTGGAACACCACATCACCACCAACGGCTCCCCGGTCTACGCGCGGGCCTGGCGCCTGGAACCTGGCAAGCTGGCGGTCGCAAAGGCGGAGTTCGCAACCATGGAACGGTTAGGGATTATTCGCCGGTCGGATAGTCCCTGGTCTTCACCCCTCCATATCGTCCCGAAGCCTGGCGGTGGATGGCGGTCATGCGGTGACTATCAACGCCTAAACGACGCCACCACTCCCGATCGGTACCCGATCCCCCATATCCAGGATTTCTCTGCCCATTTGGCAGGGAACACCGTGTTCTCTAAAGTCAACCTTGTCCGGGGCTACCACCAGGCCCCAGTTCATCCACAAGATGTCCAGAAGACCGCAGTCATCACCCCATTCGGCCTCTTCGAGTTTTTACGAATGCCGTTTGGGTTAAAGAACGCCGCCCAGGCTTTCCAACACCTGATGGACTCCGTGCTGCGGGACCTCAGGTTCCTCTTCGTCTACCTGGATGACATTCTAATTGCCAGTCCTACTAAGGAAGAACATACCTGTCACCTACGCACCCTTATTCGATGCCTCAGCCAACACGGCCTGATTATCAACCCGGCCAAGTGTCAGTTTGGCCTGCACCAAATTGACTTCCTGGGGCATCGCATCACCTCAGAGGGAGCGGTTCCTTTACCTTCAAAGGTAGAGGCGGTGACATCCTTTCTACGCCCGCAGAACATAAAGGCCCTGCAGGAATTCCTAGGCATGGTAAACTTTTACCACCGTTTCATGCCTAAGGCGCCACTACTCATGCAGCCCCTGTACGAGGCCCTCAAGGGCGAGACTGGCAAGAACCCAGTAGACTGGACGGATGACATGGCCCGAGCGTTCGCCGACACCAAAAGTGCCTTAGCCAACGCGACTATGCTGGCGCACCCGCTGCCAGGAGCCACCATCGCCCTCACCACCGATGCCTCGGACTACGCAGTCGGTGCCGTGCAACAGCAGTGGGTGAACGGGACGTGGCAGCCGTTGGCATTCTTCAGCCGTCAACTACGGCAGAACGAGAGAGCATACAGCACGTTCGACCGGGAGTTGCTCGCCCTTTTTCTGGCCATCCGCCATTTTCGGTTCCTTCTGGAAGGACGTCCTTTCACCGCCTTTGTGGACCATAAGCCGCTGACCTTTGCAATGTCCAAGACCGCCGAACCGTGGTCAGCCCGACAGCAGCGTCAACTGACCTACATATCCGAATTCACCATGGATATACGGCACGTGGCCGGTAAGGACAACCTGGTGGCAGACTGCCTCTCCTGTGCGTTCGTCAATACGGTTCATTTGGGCATCGACTACGCCCTCATGGCAGCGGACCAAGCCTCAGACCCGGAAGTACAAGCTTACAGAACGGCCATCACTGGCCTCCAGTTGGCCGACGTCAAGTTCCATTCGGCAGGTACCATGCTGTTGTGTGACGTCTCCGTACAGGATCCTCGCCCGGTCGTCTGGCGCCGCAAAGTGTTCGACGCCATACATGGGTTGTCACACCCTGGAATGAAGGCCTCTCAGAAACGGATGTCAGCAAAATTTGTATGGCATGGCATGCATAAAGATGTCCGCGACTGGGCCAACACCTGCGTGGTCTGCCAAAAGACCAAAGTACAGCGCCACATCAAAGCTCTGTTGGTCACCTTCACAGTTCCGGAGCGACGTTTTGACCATGTCAACGTGGACCTGGTAGGACCACTCCCACCCTCCCATGGTTTTTCACACATCCTGACCATGGTTGACCGCATCACCAGATGGCCAGAGGCGGTCCCCCTGTCATCCACTACTTCGGCGGACGTGGCCAGGGTGTTCATTTCCTCCTGGATCGCCCATTTCAGAGTGCCCACAGATATTTCGTCAGACAGGGGACCGCAGTTTTCCTCCGAACTCTGGAATGCAGTGGCCCAAGGACTCAGTGTCAAATTACACCGCACCACAGCCTACCACCCACAGGCGAATGGCCTCTGCGAGCGCTTCCACTGCTCAATGAAAGCCGCCCTGAGGGCCAGCCTCCAGGAGGCTGGATGGGCAGACAACTACCGTGGGTCCTGTTGGGCCTTCGCACGGCCCCCAAAGAAGACCTTCACTCTTCCTCAGCGGAACTCATGTCTGGTCAGCCGCTGCGAGTCCCAGGGGACTTCCTACCAACATCGACGGAGCCCTGGTCCGCGTCTGCCCAGCTTGCTAGTCACCAAGAGGCGGCCAGATGTTTCGCACCGGTGCCCACTTCGCACCACGGGCTGCAGAGGTCACACGTTCCCACGGAGCTTCACAAGGCTGAATATGTTTTTATTCGCCATGACGCACATAGAGATCCGCTCAAGGCCCCATATACCGGTCCCTTCCACGTGTTGGAAGCAGGGGGCAAAACCTTCACGGTGGATGTCGGTGGTAAACCGGACCACATTTCGGTCGACCGCTTAAAGCCAGCACATTTGGACCTCGACCGCCTCGTCGAGACAGCACAACTGCCGAGACGGGGTCGGCCACCCATCGTCGTTACAGCAGACCAAGTGCGACCGCCCGCCAGGCCGCCAGCCGCCCTGTAGCCTCCGCCTTGAGAGTACAGGAGTCATTCTGACAGGCTCGGCAGACTCCCTCACCGTTTGACTTTGTCCGTTAAAGTGAATTTTGGGGGGGCGCATGTGGCAGAACCACTGAATGACTCTGACTCTGGCTAACTGTATATAATTCTCTTTAATGATGTTCTAACACCAGCCTAAACCTGTACCATTGTGTTAGGCATTACTGTGTTTTGTATATAGAGTTTGCATGTACAGGGCATGGCCCCTTTAAGAGCGCGGGAAAATGCGGGCAAACGCGCTGACGTCACGTCGCAAACCACGGGACTGCCCAGGTAGTCCTCGTGGCGTCTCTGTTGAGTAAAGACCTGTTTGATTGTTCTCCTGTGTCGATCTCAGTTATTCGTAGGAATTCGTTAATCCCTACACTGCGTTGATATTTGTACAGGCTGCTGAGTCTTCAGAACAAGTGTCTACCTGTCAATTCCTGCCAGCAAAGCTCATTAAGCTGAAAAAAATCTGCTTGACCAAAAGTACCAATGCAAGGATTATGAAAAAATATCCTGTTATGTCTGTTTAAATTCAAGATGGCAGCGAGCGCCTGCCTTGTACCATTGAAGCCATTCTTTGCTCAGTGTGGGAACTAGGAATTTGGTTTGAGTTGCTGGCTGATGCCTGAAACGATAATTCCAGGTTTCTAAGAAGCTATTTGCTGATATTGTGTACAGATGCTGATACATAATCAATAAATGAAGTTGGATGGGACTGTTTGTCCTTGGTCACAGCTGAACAAACAATTGGGTGCTCCTGCTGTTTGGATCCTGAAATTGCTTTTCAAGAACTACATCAACACAATGGGCCAGATTTTGCAGTCAAAATAACGGTAAGGCTAATGGCACTCTCTGTTATTTATGTGTAAATGGTACAGCAACTTCAGGTGAGGGGTAGATGCACGGTTAAATGCCAATATCCAAAAGTTAGCTTTGCAAAAACGTAATTTCGCTGTCTGCCTCATCTTTGACGTGCATTGAATATCGTGAAGGTGCTGATTTGCGTGATAGATACAAACTAAACCTGCCACAGATATGTAGGGCTAGTAATTACAAGCGTAAGTACCCTTTTAACGATGTGATCAGTGTTAATGGCTGCCAATCAACCTCTTTGGCATCGAAAATTAACTATTATAAATGTGGAGTCTCATTCCTTCAGGTTGTGAATTGTTTTAGGAGATTTTTTAAAACGTCAAATTTAAATCTTTACATTTTTTTTCTTACTTTTGCTTTCTGTCTCTTTTTTTCTCTCTCTTAATCCAAACTTTTTTTCCCTCTCTTTATTTCTCTTTCTGCACCTGATTTGACATTGAAATCACCCATTCTAATCCATCCTCCTTCTCAGTCCTTCTGCTGTTTATTTCCCAATCCTTAAAGCTCATTTGTTATCCTGTTTGCCCTGTTCACTCAGATCCCAGATGCCCCCTTTCCCTCACTGCACCGTTATCAGCTCGCACTTTCAGCAACTAAGTGGGCATTTTGGTTCTGTCTTCACAAAGGAGGACACAAATAACCTCCCAGAGATGCCGGGGAACATAGGGTCTGATGAAAGGGAGGAACTGAAAAAAATCAGTATTTGTAGGGAAATGGTGTTAGGGAAATTGATGGGATTGAAGGCCGATAAATCCCCAGGGCCTGATAATCTACATCCTAGGGTACTTAAGGAAGTGGCCCTAGAAATAGTAGATGCATTGCTGATCATCTTCCAAAATTCGATAGACTCTGGAACCGCACCCATGGATTGGAGGGTAGCTAATGTTACCCCACTATTCAAAAAAGGTGGTAGAGAGAAAACGGGAAATTACAGACCGGTAAGCCTGACATCGGTAGTGGAGAAAATGCTAGAGTCCATTATAAAAGATGTAATAGCAGAGCACTTGGAAAACAGTGACAGATTGGACAAAGTCAACATGGATTCACAAAAGGTAAATCGTGCTTGACTAATCTACTGGAATTTTTTGAGGATGTAACTGGTAAAATAGATAAGGGAGAATCAGTGGATGTGGCGTATCTGGACTTTCAGAAGGCCTTCGATAAGGTCCCGCATAAGAGATTAGCGTGTAAAATTAAGGCACATGGGGTTGGGGGCAAGGTATTGACTTGGATAGAGAACTGGTTGGCAGACAGAAAGCAAAGAGTTGGAATAAACGGGTCTTTTTCCGAGTGGCAGGCAGTGACTAGTGGGGTACCGCAGGGATCGGTCCTTGGACCCCAGCTATTCACAATATATATTAATGATCTAGACCAAGGGAACTAGATGTAATATCTCCAAATTTGCAGATGACACAAAGCTGGGTGGGCGTGTGTGCTGTGAGGAGGATGTCGAGAAACTCCAGGATAATTTGGACATGTTGGGTGATTGGGCAGAAACATGGCAGATGCAATATAACGTGGATAAATGTGAGGTTGTCCACTTTGGTGGCAAAAACAGGAAGGCAGATTATTATCTAAATGGCAATAGATTGGGAGAAGGGGAAGTGCAACGAGACCTGGGTGTCCTTGTGCACCAGTCGCTGAAGGTAAGCATGCAGGTGCAGCAGGCGGTTAAGAAGGCAAATGGTATGTTGGCCTTCGTAGCGAGAGGGTTTGAGTACAGGAACAAGGATGTCTTGCTGCAGTTGTACAGGGCCTTGGTGAGACCAGATCTTGTGTATTGTGTGCAGTTTTGGTCGCCTTATCTGAGGAAGGTTGTTCTTGCCATGGAAGGAGTTCAGCAAAGATTCACCAGGCTGATACCTGGGATGGCAGGAATGACGTATGAGGAGAGATTGGGTCGATTGGGCTTGTGCTCGCTGGACTTTAGAAGAATGAGAGGTGATCTCATTGAAACGTATAAAATTCTGACAGGACTGGACAGACTAGATGCAGGAAGGATGTTCCCCATGGTCGGGGAGTCCAGAACTAGGGGACACAGTCTGAGGATAAAGGGTAGACCATTTAGGACAGAAATTAGGAGGAATTTCTTCACCCAGAGAATGGTGAACCTGTGGAACTCTCTACCACAGAAGGCGGTGGAGGCCAGTTCATTAAATATATTCAAGAAGGAGTTGGATATATTTCTTAAGGCTAAAGGGATCAAGGGGTATGGGGAGAAAGCAGGGACCGGGTACTGAATTTGGATGATCAGCCATGATCGCATTGAATGGCGGAGCAGGCTTGAGAGGCCAAATGGCCTACTCCTGCTCCTATCTTCTATGTTTCTATGTAAAAAATTTGGAGCTGAAAGGTGCAGAGGCAAATCTAACTCACAGCAGATTGCCCTGTTACAGCAAAATCTGTCTGGCCCATGGTCTTTTTGTGATATTACATCCACATCTTTCCAAATATTACATCAGATGATGTAAATCATTTTTCTTGGTCAAATTGTCATCCCTACTGTTATGTCCGTGTGTAATTGAGACACGGACTGCAGGAGTTGGTTATAACAGGTCTTTACTGAGTGGAGACAAACTGGAACTAACTATGCAAAGTTACTACACAGGCTTATATACAGGGGTGGTCACTACTGGTACTGCAGTATACAGGGGCTGCAGAATATAGTTCCTTCTGCAAAGTACATACACTACACCTACCTCATTGTATCTTTAATACGCTTTTCGTGTTTGAAAATTCTGACAGCAAATTAAATTTGAGTTTAAGACCAAGCCATTTGACAACGGGTGAATAGTTGTTCCCACTTTTGCACAGGACAGGATCTGAATGCTGTGCCTCCACCACTTGGAAGAGCCTTGCTCAGGGAAATAGGCCTGAGAGCACAGGCCCAGCTGCAGATAGAAACATAGACTGATGCAGCACAGAAGGAGGCCATTCAGCCCATCGTGCATGTGCCAGCTCTTTGGTAGTCATCCAATTAAGCCCACTCCCCTGCTCTTTCCCCATAGCCCTGTAAATGACAAACCATTCCTGCCACTCCAAAGTTTACTTCCATATGCTTAGGTTACGATACTTTGCTATCACAGTTCCTGTGCATTAGACTAAATACTCAAAGGTGACTGTGTGTGCTACCTAAATTAATTAATGGGAACGTGGATTTAAGCTTTATACATGGCCCTGTGACTACATGATACAAACCGATGTGGCCCAAACAGATAAAAGCTTGCTTCATAGCAATTTATATTTGTGGAAAAGCCTACGAGAGAGACAGTGGAAGCAGAGGAAGTTGTAAACCTCAAGAGGGTTTTGGATAAAATGTGGTAATTGAAGGGTATGAATGACGAAGTGGGTAAGACAATGTGTGACCTTTGTCGAAGTTTCGACTGTTCAATAAGACTCTGTGAAACAAAGTGATCGTCAAAGGCAGACTTTATTAACTACTTGCTAGCAAGGGGAGCTTCACGTAGGCAAAGGCTATCGTGACTTCTCCGAATACATGGACAAAAACACCTCTTTTTATACACAAAGATCAAAACCTTTTATCACATGGTATGGTATTGAGAGACACAATTAATAACATTAAGAAAGAGATGAGTAAGGAATGTTTAAGGTCAACAAGAAGATGACTAAAGGGTCAGCAGAGCCTCGGTGTCTTAAGATAAGGTTAGCCAATAGATAATCAAAAGTCATGATGCAGGAATACCTTTAGATAAAGTTAATTAATTTTATACAATGGAGACGGTTTGTCTCTCACTTTGGTTCTGGACATTCATACGAATGTTTACAGTACATGTTCTTCGGTTATCATTAATTTGTTCTGCTAAGCTTATCTTGTTTATGGAACTGTCTAGCCTGCAAGCTACAAAGGAGTCACATCCTCTTCCTTAAACCGCTTCCTAATATGGGCCTGCCTGTTTCCCCTTATTTTGTACTGTGTGAAGCCATTTTGGCCTGCTGAACGTTCCAGACTCCATTTTAATATAAGTATTAAAGAGTATGTGTGCTTATTTTATACTAATATGTGTGGATATATATATCTATGCTGATGCACTTCTACACCTTAGAATAGAAATAGTCTTTTCTGGTCCTGTACAGTGCTGTGTTCCTAAGTATACTGGACATATAGATGGGGTTAATTTAAGTTTTTCTAATATGTGTCATTGGTAAGCAGGGTGTACCAGAGCAGGGAGGAATTTTCCAAAGTTTTTACTGAAATTAGCTGCAGGTTAATGTTCTCTTTTTAAACCCTCTCCTAGGAGTTAGCAATGTTCTTACAGATTTTCAAGCATTCAGCCAAATTCAGTTCCTCGAACAGCCTTGTTTAAAATTTTAAGTTGCAAGCTGCCATATTGTCTACTATGTTAGCTTTGAATAGCAGCAGTGTGAACTTTAGATAAGCGTTAACAGATTTTTATTTATTTTTTACATTGAAGTAATTTCTTGGAACCCATGTGATTGGCAATGCAGTGTGATGATTGGGGAAGCATACTTCTCTATGTTTTACATAACATGTTACAAACCAACAAAGCCAAGTTATTAACATAGTAGGCTGTACTGGTCATTCACGAAACAAACTCTTTGGCCCTGATATTAACTGGGAGATGTTCTGGGAGTGGCGGGGCCCGACATCGCATGGGGAAACCCGGAAGTATGTTCAACGCATCTGTCTGTGGCTTTTTAATGCAACCACCTCATTGCCATTTTACTTCCGGGTTTCCCACCCAATCAGCGGCAGCGGGCTTGATGAGGACCCACATGACATGATCTCAACTCCAGTACTTAAAAGGCCAATCCAAAGATGCAATTTGCGATTGCTTGGAGTTGGAAGCAACAGAGGAAGAACTATCACTATGGACTCAGGATGCTCAAAGGCTGTGCCCCGCTTTAATGACACCTCTCTTGATGTGCTTCTGGGGACAGTGAGGAGTCGGAGAGAGGTTCTATTCCCCAGCAACGGGAGGAACAAGCTCACCAAGAAGGCATGCCTGGAGGTGGCACAGGAGGTCAGCAGCAGGAACGTAGTGCCACGCTCATGGATGCAGAGCAGGAAGCGTTTTAATGACCTAAACAGGTCAGGAAAGGTGAGTACAGTGGCACATTCAACTACATCCTGCTGCACACATCACCCCACCCCCTCACTCTGCCTTCTCAAGTCTACTCCGTCACATCACTCCACACACCCACTTACCTTGCACACCCACCCATCCTGCGCTTTCTATGTACTTCCTCACATCCCCATCTATCCAGCCACCACTCCCACTCACCCTCATTCTTATACAATTTAATGTCTCTCCATCCATCGGCTGAACACATGCCATTACGTGAACTCATAGGTCAGTTCTTTCCCTCGTTGTAGGAGAAGAGTGCACAGAACACCAGGGAGAGGCAGAGAACTGGAGGTGGCCCTCCACGCATTTCCCAACTTACAAGTGCAGAGGAGGAGACGCTGGGAATCAGTGACGTCTCGGCGTGCCTGGCCGTCGGAGATGGGGAGTTCCCAGCTACCTAGTGACACAATTAAATATCAGCCACCCACATGTCAACAGCACTCAGTCATGTTGACTTGATTTCAACAGCGAGTGAAATATGATCATCTTCATAATGATAACTTGCAACATTCTTACCTTGCCAGGACTCATTCATGTATTTTATCTCCCACAGGGCCTTCACGGGTGCAGCAGAAGTCGGTGGAGGTCATGAATGACGATTCCTCAGAGGAGCTGAATCCTTCAGAGGGGATGCACTGTCACGCGACTCATGTATACCATGCACCAGCTCAGATACTCGCAGTTCGGTGGGACCAGTAAGAGAGATAGTTGGGTTTTCCCTTGATGACTCATACTTCACAAGTGACCAAGAGCAGATGGTGGTGGCGGGGACAGCAGTGGAGAGTCCCTGTCGGAGAGAGTAGCCTTCTCCAATCTCTGCTCAGCTGGGCACATGCTGGACACAAGGGAATAATCATTGAGCAGCAGCAGAGAATGTGCGCTGTACTGACAGGCCTTCGAAGCACACGGACCATGATTGCAGAGAGAGTGGAGGAGTGCACCTCAAGCATGAGTGGCATGATGTCACTCGGCACTGCGATGATGTCTTCTTCCATGGAGCGACTGGCCAACCACATGGAACATCAAATGGGCAATCTCACAAGTCCACGCAGGCCTTGAGCAAGAGCTTGCCGTCGCTGGATACCACCTTAAATAGGATGACAGATACCCTAGCCAGGGCCTTGCAGCACCTCACTGACCTGCAGCAAGCTGCTCTCCAGCACAATGGTAGCAGGGAAGTGCAGCTGGGCCATGAGAGGGATGATGGTGAAAGGGGACATGGAAGTGGGGACTCCACTCAAAGCGCTACCACTTCTCACCCGTTGCCCCCCTCAGTCAGTACCTGACATGCTGCCTCATGTCCTGCTGGCTGAGTCTGCCCCTGCACAGGTGTAGGTGGAGCAGTCTCTTTGGCGGGGCCCACACGGGCTCCAAAACCCAGAGGGCGTCGGCCAAGAGCATCTCAACAGTCAGACCAGTGATCTGAGCAGCCTGGTGCTAACTCTGCTCAAACCACAGGGGTTGCACCACGTGGAAAAGGAAGATTAAAGATTTGTAGTTGCACAAGGGTATGCACATGGGTGTCTTAGACATTGTTATGTTGTTAAATTTCTGTTCTTTACTTGAAGCACATAAATATTATTATTTTGCACCACTTTTCTGTCTTGCCCATTCTTGGGTGCTGGCTGGCAAGAGTCCTTTTAAGTTGTTAGATGATAAATGGGAAGACATGAATTGACAGCGACCAATGCGGGGATGTGAAAGAGGTGGTTGGTTGTTTGTAGGACTGTTTTGTGTTTGTGGCATTGGCGGGGTGGCGGAAAAGTGGCTGTTGCATAAGGTTGTGAGATGGGTCCACTGGTGGAACCTAAGTGAACCTCGCAAAAATCAGGGCATTCCTGGCATCCCGGGCGGCAAGGTACGTAGCTAGCGGTGCATTGCCCTAATCACCTTCCTCCTTTTCTTCATCCGCCACCTCGTCTTCCTCCTCCTCCTCAGAATCCTCCAAAGAGGATCTGCGCTCTGTGCCTTGGTCCTTCTGCAGGTCCAAACCTCACTGCTGTGCAACATTGTGCAGAGCGCAGCACACCACAGCCATTCTGGACACACTGGCTGGTGCATACTGAAGGGCGCCGCCAGATCTGTCCAGGCACCTGAAGCACAGCTTCAGCACGCCAATGGCTTGTTCGATGACACATCTGGTGGTCATATGGCCTTCATTCTATCACCCCTGTGCCTTATTCCTCAGGTTTCTGAGAGGTTTCATCAGCCACTCTTTAAGTGGGTATCCCTTGTCTCTGAGCAGCCAGCTGGTATCTCTGCTTCCAGGTGCGAAGATGTTTGGGAGGGTGGATTGCCACAGGACAAAAGCATCATGGCAGCTGCCCGGGAAGCTGGTGCACAAAGATCTTTTTGTGGTTGCACACCAGCTGCACATTGATGGAGTGGAAGCCCTTGCAATTGACAAACACTCCTGGGTGATCTATGGGTGCCTTAATTGCCACATGTGTGCAGTCGATGATGCCCTGCACCTGTGGTAAGCTAGCCAGAGCTGCAAACCCGAGCGCCAGCTCATTCTGACTGGCGTCATAGCGGGCGAATTTCACATAATTTTCAGCCCTGGCAAAGAAGGGGGATGTTCGCTGATGACTGCACAGTGTTCAGCGCCATTCACAACTCCTCAGATAATGAAGCAGTCCATGCCCGCATGCATAAGACTTGGATGACGTTCAGGCTTGGGCTGATAAGTGGCAGGTAACATTCGCGCCACAGAAGTGCCAGGCAATGACTATCTCCAACAAGTGAGAATCTAACCACCTCCGCTTGACATTCAATGGCATTACTATCACTGAATCCCCCACCATCAACATCCTGGGGGTCACCATTGACCAGAAACTTAACTGGACCAGCCACATAAATACTGTGGCAAAAGAGCAGGTCAGGGGCTAGGTATTCTGCGGTGAGTGTCTCACCTCCTGACTCCCCAAAGCCTTTCTGCCATCTACAAGGCACAAGTAAGGAGTGTGATGGAATACTCTCCACTTGCCTGGATGAGTGCAGCTCCAACAACACTCAAGAAGCTCGACACCATTCAGGACAAAGCAGCCTGCTTGATTGGCACCCCATCCACCACCTTAAACATTCACTCCCTCCACCACCGGCGTACCGTGGCTACAGTGTGTACCATCTACAAGATGCACGACAGCAACTCGCCAAGGCTTCTTCAGCAGCACCTCCCAAACCCACGTCCTCTTCCACCTAGAAGGACAAGGGCAGCAGGCACATGGGAACACCACCACCTCCAAGTCATACACCATCCTGACTTAGAAGTATATCGCCGATCCTTCATCGTCGCTGGGTCAAAATCCTGGAACTTCCTCCCTAACAGCACTGTGGGAGTATCTTCACCACACGGACTGCAGCGGTTCAAGAAGGCGGCTCACCACCACCTTCTCGAGGGCAATTAGGGATGGGCAATAAATGCTGGCCTTGCCAGCGATGCCCACATCCCATAAAAACGAATTTTTTAAAATCACTTGTCTTATGTGTTTGTGTGCCACCAACTGCGAGATTCTGCAAATGTCTCCAGCAAAGCCCTGGAAGGATCCAGAGGCAAAAAAATTGAGGGCGGTGGTGACATTGACAGCCAGTGGCAAAGCATGGCCACCAGGTCCAATTGGCAAGAACTCTTGTTCCAGAAGGCTGCAAATGTCTCCCACCACTTGACGCAACACCCTGAGCATCCTGAGATGTTCTGAAATGTCGAGGAAGCTTATGCTCTGACTGTCGACTCTGTGTGGCAGGTATGGCCTCCTGCTGCGGGCTGCACCTCTCTGTGGCTCCCCTCTCTGTTGCTTCCCTTTCCTGTGCAGCTACAGATCTGTGATGAGCAGGCTGATACTGTTGCTGATACTGTTGCTGGTCATCTTGGCCCTCATCTGAGGTCTAATCTAAGGCAGCGTAAGCGGCACTCACGCTCATCTGATAGATCAAACCTCCAAAATGTAAAAGAAACCTCCAAAGTGTAGGAAGTCAACTTTCAGCAAAAGCACTGTGAACACCCTTTCCCACTGGCAGCTAAGAAAGCAGCTGGGAGTACTGTGTATGTAGTGTCATATTTCCCTGAGATTGATTGATCCCCTCAATTGCCACGGTGTTCTCGCTTTGCTTTCACTGGCGAATTTCAGGGAGCCCGAGAAACCCGTGGATCACACATTAAACTTAAAAATCAGTGTCAAATATCACTCTAATTGGGCAATTAACATATGTTAATTGCCAACTCACCTCTCCCGAGGGTGTGATGAAATATTCCATTCACCACTGCCTGTGACTGAGATCGGTTTCAGTGTCATTTCCCTTCCCCCAGACCTCATTGTATTGTGTACTGGAATGTGCTGGAATGTGCTGTGTGTAGGGCTCCGCCCATACCTGGCCCCGTTTGTAAGCTAGCTTCAGTCTGGCCTCAGTCTCCAGAAGGAAGACATCTCTCTCTCTTACGTGTTACTTTCTAAGTTAATAAAAGCCTTGTTTTTGTTCTGCTAACTTCGAGTCTCGGAATTATTGAGGCACATCAGAGGGGGTTGCATGCACGCAGTCTAACATGTTGGAGTGAAACCCAGAAGTTGCCAGGTTGGAGCCAGTTTCCCAACACACTGTCAATTTCGCCATCATTAACACCCCACCCCACCGCCCCCCCCCAACCATCCGCACTCGCTCCCAAACCCACGTGTTCCTTCATGTTAAAATTCTCCCCTTTGTCATTGTGCCAATTTGCATATTTGTTCTGCAACACATGAAGAATAAGACACTCACCTGAGTGTGTCATGACCTTGAATATATTTGAGGCTTTTAAAAAATTAAGCTTGACTGCAGGGTTACGGTAGCATAGTGGTTACGTTGCTGGGCTAGTAATCCAGAGGCTTGGGCTAATAATCCAGAAACGTGAGTTTAAATCCCACCACGGCAGCTGGAGAATTTAAATGCAGTTTATTAAATAAATCTGAAATTAAACAGCTGGTATCAGTAACTGGATTGTCGTAAAAACCCAACTGGTTCACTAATGTCGTTTAGGGAAGGAAACCTGCCATCCTTACCCGGTCTGGCCTATACGTGGCCTAGCAAGCCACTCAGTACCGCTGCGACAAAGTCAGCACTGTGGCAGTAACTTCACCGGAAGGACTGCAGCGGTTCAAAAAGGTGATTCACCACCACCTTCTCAAGGGCAGCGACGGCCACATCCTATGAACGAATACATTAAAAAAAAATCTCCCCTTTTCCCAACAACTCAGTTAAGATGAGAAAGCATTGTGTTAAACCTATGTTGCACAACTCTGTGACACAGCATATTCACTAGTGCATGTTGTGTCTTTCACCCTTACATTAATGTACAAAAGAATGCACACTCTGAATTTGCACTCTGAACCAAGGGATGCTGATTTGCATAAGCTGTCATTGATGTTGAAGGGGCAGTGAATCCTGCTGTACTTTATTATGCGGTGTACTGTGCCATGGGGCTTCTTTTGATCCAGCAGCAGCAGCTACGACAACCCGCTACAGCACGTCGGCCGGCAGCTCCTTGGCGGGAAGCTCACAGTCCGACTGGGAGGAGGGAGAGCCGGGCATGGTGGCCAGAGGCCGGACCGTGAGCGGGAGAAGCAGGCGACCACATTGTGGAGCCGGCAACAGTGAGGAGGAGGCCGCCATTGAATTGACTTTTTCTGAACATGGCGCTGGAGAATAGCGACGTGTCTCTGTGAGCTCCCACAGCTTATTGTGGGAGTGATCGGGGAGTAAGCATTCCATTGTACTAGTTACATATGGAAAACAAAATTGAATTGAATTGAATAAAAAATTGAATTGAATGAAGTTTTGTTCAAAGAAAGGGACGTTAGCACTGGGGAATGGGAAATCACCTATTAGCCTCAAGAATAGCTCTTACGACACCAGTATGATGATTCCATTTCCTAAATCACACATTGTATGCCTGAGAGCGGATCAGTGCCAATCAGTGTCAAATTCAAGGTCATTTTGTGCTGAGGTCCGACCCCCACTAGAACTAGTTAGAGACGTCACCAGTTCATTTCAGTTAGGACGCTTATAGCAATCAGTGAAGATGCTTTCAAGCCATTAGTCGGAGCTGGATTTAAATACAGGTCAAAGAAGTCGAAGAGCTGTGTGCTAACCATTTCTGCGTGCTGCCTTCATTATTTTTTTGATTTTCAAATCTTTTGCCTCCCTCTCCATTGGTGAGATTTCTTGTTTAAAGTTTTGCCTTTCAATAGGGGGTAAGAGCGGGGAGTGGGACTAACTGCATTGCTCTTCGAAAGAGCCGGCACAGACTTGATGGGCCGAATGACCTCCTTCTGTGCTGTACTATTCTGTGATTCTGTGATTTCGTATTGTCTGTTACCGCTGATTATTATCTTTACTTATAATATTTCCACTGAACTTTGCTCTGTGTCAGACAGTCATGGATTTAAGTCCCTCTCCAGAGACTTGAGCACATATTCCAGGCTGGCACCTCAGTGCAGTACTGAGGGAACACGTCACCGTCGATTGTGCCGTCTTTCAGAAGTGAGATTAAACCGAGGCCCTGTCTGCCCTCTCAGGTGGATGTAAACGGTCCAATGGTAGTATTTGAAGAAGAGCAGGGAGTTCTCCCAGTGTCCTGGCCAACATTTCTCCCTCAGCCTACATCACTAAAAACAGATTATCTGGTCATTTATCTCATTGCTGTTTGTGGGAGCTTGCTGTGCGCAAATTGGCTGCCGCAATACCCGACATTACAACAGTGACTACACTTTAAAAGTACTTTATTGGCTGTAAAACACTTTGAGACATCATGAGGTTGTGAAAGGCACTATATAAATGCAAGTCTTTTGCTTTCCTTTCCTTTCCTTTTCATGCGGCAAGATTACAGTGCAAAAGCTTGCTGACAGGAAGACAATATTTGGCTGAAAAAGCTTACACAGTTTTGTATTAGATTTGAAAACTTTTCTATGTAGCTGTACTAGGAGTTTTTGTTGCAGATATGTATTTAAAATTAATGGCACTTGGAGATTCTGTGTGTGTATTTCTTTTTAATTATGTGAACAAGTAACTCACTTTTTATTAAGACTCTTTCATTCTGATAAAAGGCGAGTATAGCAGCTTCTCAAGTACCTGACAGTATGAAGGATGTAGGGAAATGCCAGTTATTATTGGCACTTCTGACAAATCATCTACTTGTTGCTGGTAGGCATCATAATATTTTTATACTTTATCAGTACAATATAGCTATAAATAATTATTCTTTTCTATATATTTTCATGAATCTTCATTTTTGTTCTGGCGAACCACTCGATTCTTTCTGTCGTAATGCCACCTTACTTTTTTCACTTATTCTGTGGCATTTCTTTGACATTACTCTGTATCGATACAGTGTTGATGCTTTGCACTGTACAATTTTGATCTGTTATATGTATTCACCGGCCTCAACAGGAACCTATTGGAAACATTCACATTTTAATCAGATTAAGCTGCAAAAATAAGTTTAATGATTAGAAAAAAATGTCTGCCTCAACTACCTTTTGGTATATTACTGCCTCCTTTGAAAACACTCTCTAGTTTATTTATTTTTTCTTTACCTGACAGTGGTCACAGATTGCATTGAAGTCTTTCAGTCTCCTCCAGAAATAGAGGCCTTTGAGGGAGACTCTATCAACATAAACTGCTCTTGGAAAGAGGACCAAGAGATTGAAAGCATCAGGATCGAATGGACCAAAGACGCAATCTCGGTCCTCAATGCAACCAATACCAATTCTACTGTACATCCAGCTTACATCAACAAACTCTCTCATGCCATTAACAAAACAAATGCAAAGCTGACAATTGAAAATATCGTTCAGGATGATGCGGGATTGTACCTCTGTAAAGTGTTTATTGAAATACCACCGCCAGTTCGAAGAGGCCTTGGGAATGGAACCAAATTAACTGTACAAGGTAAATGTTCACTAAAATTAAAAAAGCTATAAATGTTGGTATTTATCATTTATATATTAAATTGAGAAAAAATGATTCGTCCAAATTAAAACAACTTGATGAATAAGCAGTATTTTTTCAACAATTAATTCTTGTAACCAGTTTATTCGTGGACAATCAATGCCTTTTTAGCTTGCTGATATTTCAGACAAAAGATATAAGTTTACCCTTTACATTAATGGTATCTTGTGCAATCTGAATAAACAAAAAAGAAATGATAATTTTCAGTTGAATTCAGAACAATACCACAACATAATGAACTAATTGTTGACATATCAACACTGAACAGAGCTCTGAGAAAAGTGACCAATAGGTAATGTTATTGTATGCAATTATAAAAAGTGAATGAAGGACAGAATTGGTTAATTATGGTGCTTCCATTGGGAATATTTATTTTAAAGTCACTACTGATGTGTTATATAGTGTATATTCTGTGATTTGTGTTTATCTAAAGGTGCCATAAGGATAACAGCGAGGTCATTTTGATAAAGTGCCCCATGGACTGCATTTTGTATTATCTCATTTTTCTCTTGTGTGAAATGTAAATTTTATTCTCTTTGAAGTGAAAACAAAACATTTCGTGCAGTGGAAATTCCAACCACAGCTAATGAATAGATTGTGCATTGACCATCAAATACCGAAGAACATTTTGAAGGGACGTTTTCTTTATTTTTTGTGTGTTTAAGGAAGGTGTGATTTTCAAAACAATGGTGCTACATTAGGACTTGACCATTTAACTCGCAATTCTGTTTGTACATTCAAGCATTGGTGGACATATCTGGGCTTTCGGCTGCTGCTTCCAGGATACTAATTTTTGGGATAGTCATTTTCATGACATTCATTGTTACGAGGCATTGTGTGTTAAGATCCCAGAATCGACCAGCAGAAGGTAAGTGATGAGGCAGATCAATACTATGCTATACCCAAGTATTTGTCACCGTAACAATGTAGTGTTTAAGCATTTATGTAGTGTAATGATTATAAAGTGTGTAATGGTTTTTTAAAGTTTGCCAACAGATTTAAAGTATTGATTTACAAATCGCTTTACAAGAAACCTTATTTTCTAAATTGGAGTTTGATATGCTGAATTGTGAAAAATATTTTTACTCAGCAATTCACAAAGCTTCGCGCTAAGCCTGTTTTTTAAAAAAATCATTAATGTTCACTAAAATAAATTTCTCCAGTTAAATTGGCAAAAAAGATAATTTCCCATTTGAAATATGAAAATGCAAAGTGTGTTTTCAACGATATGCTATTTATTTTTGTGCTTCCCACACTTCCACCTGGCATTTGGAGTATTATTATAGCGTAGATTGGAAATCAGAGCCGATATTTCTGTAAATTGAGTACAGATCACTCATTCTAGATAGGGAAGAACAGAACCAAGAAAGAGCAGCCTCATTGAGCTGGCAACAAAAGAGACGTGTTGGAGGAGGATCTGGTCAAATGTATCACTGGCTGCAGAGAGGTCGAGGGGGATGAGGAGAGATAATGCACGATGATCACAGCCAATGAGAATGTCATTTGTAACTTTAGTTAGGGATTCAAACCTGCACTTTGACAAGAGATGGGCATGGATCTGGAAGGTGACAAAACATTCAAGGCCTTTGGGGAAGAAAAGAAGGTTGGAGAAGGAGCAGTGGTTTGCAAGGACAGAGGGGTTGAGTGTGTGTTTTTCGAGGAGAGGGGTTTATGATGACAGTTTTAAAGGGAAGGACAGTACCTGAGGAGAGTGAACCATTTACAATGTCAACTAGCATGGAGGCCTGGAAGAGAAGTTGGTGAGGTTATGCTGAAAGAGGACCAGAAGGTAGTTATGGGATTACTCAAGGGAGATTCAAGCCTGAGATGGCAGCAAGAGAATAGGAAGGCAGATGAGTAGTGATGGTTTGAGTAGGTAGGGGGCACAGTATCTGAGAGGGGAGAAATGAAAGGTAGTGTAACCGGATGACAAGAAGGAGGGAGAGAGGAGAGAAAAGCCCAAGAGAGACTGAGAAAAAAAGATAGAAGTAATGGGCTTGAATCCAGAATGGCAGGAAAAATGTGTTCGCAATTGGATGCAAAGGGAATTTGAGTTACATAGACATGGCAGAGATTAAAAAGGAAAGAAAGACTTACATTTATTTAGCGCCTTGCACATCCTCAGGATGTCCCAAAGTGCTTTACAGTCATGGGAGTGCATTTAAAGTGCCGTCACAATTGTAATATAGGCAAAGTGGCAGCCAATTTGCACAAAGCAAGCTCCCACAAACAGTCATGTGATAATGCCCAGATAAAGGGCACGAAATTGGGCTCAGTAGCGCCCGTTGTTTTGAGCATTACAGGTGCCATTCGGGGACCAAAATGGCGTCCGATGAGCGCACACACACTTCTGCCGCAAATTGCGCCGGACGCCATATTTAACATCAGTGGTGCCATTTTGGTGTTCCAGCCGACACCCTCTCTTAAGCTCACACAGCTGAACATGCGTTAAGCAGCAGGAAGGACTCCCCACCAACGCTATTTAAAGGGATCAACTACTTACAGGTTAGTTGCTGGTTGATTTCTTCTGGCTGTTGCTACGATTCTACAAGTGTTTGGCGCTTCCCATAGTTCTTTCAAGTTGCAAAATTCTACAGGGAGCGGTGCGGCAGGTGCTGAAGGATTGCTGCTGACTTCAAGGCTTCTGCACAAACCAGTTGCTCCCAGACATGGCTGCACTAGTTGGCATTTCCCTTGGAATAGAGCATGACTGGGAGAATGAGCAGAGGCTGCGCAGAGCAGGACAAGCTGCTAGAAGAGGGAGGAGGAGGAGGGGGTGAAGGCCTCTCGGCAGGAGGCCCTTTCTGCCCAGGGTGTTCAGGGAACAATTCTACTACCTGAACCTCAGTGAGGGACAATGTGTGAGACGTCTGTGCTTCACTAAGGACGTCCTCACTGAAATCTGCCGCCTGCTGCAGCCACAACTGCAACCTCAGAGCAGGGCAAGGACTGCATTGTCAGTGGCTGTGAAGGTGAAAGTGGCAATGAACTTTTACGCGTCTGGCTCCTTTCAGGCTGGAGCTTGAGATATTTGCAACATCTCGCAGTTTGCCATCCACTGTTGTATAAGGGAGCTAATTGAGGCTCTTTATTCAAAGAGAGCAAACTACATTTCATTCCCTCTTGCCAGAGACCAGCAGGCGGAGCGAGCACGCGGCTTTGCTAGGATTGCAGGCGTCCCCATGGAGCAGAGTGTCATTGACTGCATGCACATCGCTTTGCGGGCACCGCATATCGACTCTGCCATATCCTGGAACTGAAAGGGATTCCATTCCCTCAACGTCCAGCTGGTGTGCGACCATAGGCAGCGAATCATGCAGATCAATGCCCGGTATCCTGGCAGCAGTCACGACGCCTTCATTCTGTGGCAGTCCGCTGTACCAACTGCATTTGAGCCACCACGGCAAACCAAAGGGTGGCTACTGGGCATCAAGAGCTATCCGCTGATGACATGGCTCACGTGCGTAGTATGCATACAATGAAAGCCATGCTACCACACGAAATGTGATAGAGCAGACCATTGGCGTGCCGAAACAACACATTTGCTGCCCTGTAGTACTTGGCAGAGCAGGTGTCATAGAAACATAGAAGATAGGAGCAGGAGTAGGCCATTCGGCCCCTCGAGCCTGCTCCGCCATTCAATGAGATCATGGCTGATCATCTAAATTCAGATCCCTGTCCCTGCCTTCTCCCCATATCCCTTGATCCCTTTAGCCTTAAGAAATATATCTAACTCCTTCTTGAATATATTTAATGAATTGGCCCGCACTGCCTTCTGTGGTAGAGAATTCCACAGGTTCACGACTCTCGGTGAAGAAATTCCTCCTCATCTCTGTCCTAAATGGCTTACCCCTTATTCTTAGACTGTGACCCCTGGTTCTGGACTCCCCGGCCATCGGGAACATCCTTCCTGCATCCTGTCTGTGCAGTCCTGTTAGAATTTTATAAGTTTCAATGAGATCCCCTCTCATTCTTCTAAACTCCAGCGAATATAAGCCCAATCGACCCAACCTCTCCTCATACGTCATTCCTGCCATCCCAGGTATCAGTCCTCCCTCCATGGCAAGAACATCCTTCCTCAGATTCGGGGTGGGCTGATGCATGCTATACAACCTCGCCATCAAGAGGGGACAGCCCTTGCCACCAGGTATATATTGACCAGTGAGGTGCCGGAGCATGAGGAGCAAGAAGAGAAGGAGGAAGAAGAGGAAGAGGAAGGGAGGAGGCAACCAAGACAGCTCCTTGCTGTCTGAGAAGAACTAATTCAAGAGCGATACCAGTAACTAATGTTCCTGTTTAGCTGGGCGGACGCGCAGCCGCAAAGCTGCCTGAAGCTCCCGTGCAGGCCGCTTGCCGGTTTCTCAATGGAAAAACCGCACATGCGCGGAAGTTTGAATGGGCTGCGTAGCCCCTTAAAGGGGCCACGCACCCAAAAGAAAAATTACAGGGAACATTGCCAGTAACCCCAACCCCAATTCCCCCTTCACCAACAGTCCCACACCTTGCCTTTGTTACTGATCATCACAGCGTCCACTTGACCACAATGTAAAAATAAAATCCACCACAAAATAAACATTCCAAACCAAATTTAGAAATGAAATCATACCATATTGCACGGGTTCTGAACCGGGGATGGGGGAAGGGGGGCGGTCCATGGCCCCTCCTAGGGGACGGTGAGAAGATTTTAATGGGTCCACCAAAATAAGTCTTAGATGATAGCGGGCAGAGCAGTGCTGCTCCCTGCCGTTAATCCGGGGATTCCCAGTGGCGGGTCAGTTTGCCTCTTGTGATGGGCAGTGCAGGCCGATCTGTGAGTGACGGTAAGAAACAGGATCATTCCCCGGGTTACAGGGGTCGCGCTCTGTTACTGAGTGAACGCCGCTCTATTCAGGACACGGCCTTGATAGCGCGGGTGTTCAGCTCGAATATTTTATATCAAACAGGGAGCGACTTTAAAGTGTCACAGAAACTCAGCAGAGAGCAGGACGGAGCTCTGCAGGGCGGAGATTGGCGCCGTCTGTCCATTTAATGTTCACTCATCGGCCTGATTTTACCATCTGTGATTCTGTTCCAGGCTCTGCAATCATTTACTTTCGGTTTCATGGGAGGCCGTTTAGTTTATTAAACCGGGACCGACAGGAACACAGAGGGCAGATTGCTGTCAGCGTCAGATCCCGGGGCATGTGCTGAACCGGGTCATAATACAGGGGATGGTCTGGGATATAAACTCCAGGAGAATGTACTGAACCGGGTCATAAACCTCAGGGGAATGTACTGAACTGGGTCATAATACAGGGGATGGTTCGGGATATAAGTAAAACAAAAATAATAACAAATATATATGTTTAATTGTACAGGAAACTCTCGTTTAAATGGCACCTAAATATCCGGAATTCTCTATTAACAGGCAAAATTCATACTCCGAAAACAACACCTCAATAACCGGAAATGTTGCCGAGTCCGAGTCTCCCGCGGTGGCCGAGTTAGTCAATGAGGGTAGTTCTCCAAACTGCCACTACTCGGCTTCTTGGCGCTGTCGGAAGTCCGAACACTTCAATAACAGGAGTCTGACTCTCCCGCGCTGTATACAGTCGTTTACTGTATAAGTTTTGTTTTACTGTTAAGTAATTAAAGAGTTATGGATTACCCTCAACTGGCAGTACTGTACTTAATCAAGCACCTTCCACCATCCATTTAACACAACATTCTGTAGGTGAGTACCCAATTACTGTATACTGCATATTTCTTGATTTTTTAAATTTTTGTTTGTTAAAAATAGCCTCGGTAGATAACCCTCTCCGTCATCCGGAATTTTTAATCAACCGGCACCATCCCGGTCCCGTCGGTGCCGGATACCAAAGAGTTTCCTGTATAACTAATTTTTATACAGAAAAATACTTGTGTTGTTTTACAGGGGGAATTTTGATAACATGGAAGAGGGGCCTCAGAAGCAAAAAGGTTGAGAACCCCTGCAATATTGCATACAAACATAAACTAATCACCCTTGTGCATCCACTTAATGCCTGTCTTCCGTGTACCTTTGCCTGTCTTAGGGCTCCTATGCAGTGCTACCCCAGTGGCTGCAGCATGGATGGTGGAAGGCTGCTGACTCTCAATGAAGGAGACTGCAGATGGCCTTGGATGATGACCTCAAGCAGCGCTGACCCTCGAAGGCCCGGCTGCACCATCTCGGCATGGGCTGCAGCAATCTGGGTTGGCTGGCTGGCAGACAACAGCAAGGGCACTGGCGGAGCGGCAGAGGTGGGAGGTCGGATACTGTCATCCTGAGAGGGGACAGCATCGAGTCATAACGGCACAGAAGGAGGCCATTCGGCCCATCGAGTCCGTGCCGGCTCTCTGTAGAGCAATCTAGTCAGTCCCATTCCGCTGCTCTATTCCCCTAGCCCTGCAAGTTTATTTCCCTCAAGTGTCTATCCAGTCTCCCCTTGAAAACATTGAGTGTGTCCGCTTCCACCACTTCCGTTCACAGCGAGTTCCAGGTCATCACCACTCGCTGCGTAAAAAAGTGTTTCCTCACATCCCCCCTGTATCTCTTGCCCAAAACCTTAAATCTGTGTCCCCTAGTCCTTGTACCATCAACTAGTGGGAACAACCTTTCCCCGTCTAGCATATCCAAACCCGTCATAATCTTGTACACCTCTATCAAATTACCCCGCAACCTCCTTTGCTCTAATGAAAACAAATCCAGCTTCTCCAACCTGTCCTTGTAGCTAAGATCCCCCATCCCCGGAACCATTCTGGTAAATCTCCTCTGCACCCTCTCAAATGCCTTCACATCCTTCCTAAAGTGTGGTGACCAGAACTGGACGCGATACTCCAGTTGGGGCCTAACCAGCGCTTTATAACGGTTCAGCATAACTTCTCTACTTTTGTACTCAATACCTCTATTTATGATGCCCAAGATCCCATATGCTTTGCTAAGCACTCTCTCAATATGTCCCGCCACCTTCCGGGAACAATGCACATTAACTCCCAGGTCCCTCAGTCCCTGTACACTCTTTAAAACTGTGCCATTAAGTGTATATTGCCTTTCCCTGTTCCATCTGCCAAAATGCATCACCTCACACTTCTCTGTATTAAATTCCATCTGCCACTTGCCTGCCCATTCTGCTAGCCTTTCTATGTCCTGTTGCAGTCGATTGGTATCATCCTCACTGTTTGCCACACCCCCAAGTTTGGTGTCATCGGCAAATTTAGAAATTCTAGTCTGTAATCCAATATCCAGGTCATTTATATATATCAGAAAAAAAGCAGTGACCCCAGCATTAACCCGTGAGGAACACCACTGTCTACCATTCTCCAGTCTGAAAAACAACTATTTACATCAACTTGCTAATTTCTGTCCTTAAGCCAATTCCTTATCCAAGCTGCCACTGACCCACCTATTCCATGAGCAACAATTTTGTTAACCAACCTTCTAATGTGGTACTTTGTCAAACGCCTTCCTAAAATCCATGCAGACAACATCCATTGCATTCACTTCATCAATCCTCCCTGTTACTTCATCAAAAAATTCAATTAGTCAAACATGATCTGCATTTTACAAATCCATGTTGGCTCTCCTTAATTAGCTTAAACATCTCCCAAGTGCCCATTAACTTTTTCCTTGATTATTGTTTCTAAAACTTTACCCACCACTGATGTTAAACTGACCGACCTGTAGTTACAAGGATTGTCCTTACACCCTTTCTTGAACAATGGTGTCACATTTGCCACTTTCCAATCCTTCGGCACCTCCCGCATCGAGGGAAGATTGGAAAATTATGACCAGCCCTTCTGCTATCTCCTCCCCCAATTCCCTAGCAACCTGGGATGCAAGCCATCTGGACCAGGTGACCTATCCACTCCACGCATACCCAGTCTTTCTAGTACATCCTGTCTATCAATTTTCACCCCTTCTGTAGTGTATGTAACCTGTACCACCTTAAGAGGATACCTTAAGGTGATGGACTACTTTTTGATGGCTCCTGTACATTGTAGTACCGGTGGTGACCACACCGGTATATAAACCCTGTGGAGCAAAGTGTATTCCAGTTCAGCCCTGACCCTCAGTTACTAAAGACCTGTTTAAGTGTTTCTGTAGTCTGTGTCCAGTTATTCAGCATAACTACATTTGAAAGCACAGACTCAACACCTTCCATTGCTTCTACCTTTTCCACTTCTACTGATATTTTGTCAGCATCCACCTCCTTAGTAAACACTGATACAAAGTACCCATTGAGTATTCTAGCCTTGCCCTGCACCTCTAAGCATATATCACCTTCTTTGTCCCTAATAGGCCCCACCCCACCTCTTACTACCCACTAACTGTTTATAAGCCGGTAGAAGATTTTTGGGTTTACTTTTATGTTAACCGCCATTCTACTCTCATATTCTCTCTTTGCCAATCTTATTTTCATCTTCACTTCCCCACTCAATTTATTGTATTTGGTCTGGTTCTCCCTTGAAGAATTCCCCTGACATTCATCATACACCCTCTTTTTTTGTTTCATCATCTTCTCTATCTCCCTCATCATCCAAGGAGCCCTTGCTTTGGTTCCCTTACCCTTCCCTGTTGTTGGAATGTACCTGGCCTGTACTTGGAACATCTCCTCCTTAAAGATCACCCATTGTTCCATTACAGTTTTTTCTGTCAGTCTTTGGTTCCATTTTTCCTGGCTAGATCCTTTTGCATCCCATTGAAGTTAGCCCTATTCCAGTTTAGAAGTTCCACTCTAGATTGTTCCTTGCTCCTCTCCATTGCTAATCTAAATCTTATGATACGATGATCACTCATATCCAAGTGTTCTCCCACAGACACTTGGTCAACCTGGCCCACCTCATTCCCCAGCACCGGATCCAGCAATGCCTCCTTCCTAGTTGGGCCAAGAACATATTGGTCAAGGAAATTCTCCTGAACACATTTCAGAAATTCCTCCCCCTCCTTTCCCTTTGTCCTTGCATTATCCCAATCGATATTTGGGTAATTAAAGTCCCCCAATATCACCACTCTTTCGCTCTTGCATGTCTCTGTGATTTCCCTGCAGATTTGCTTCTCTACCTCCCTCTCACTATTTGGAGGCCTATAGAATGCCCCCAATAGCGTGGTCATACCCTTTTTAGCTCCCCAGCTCTAACCAAATTGATTCTGTCCTTGTCCCTTCAATAACATCCTCCCTTTCCAACACTACAATGTCTTCCTTAATCAGCACTGCCACCCCACCTCCCTTTTTTCTTTCCCTATCTTTTCTGAACACCTTGTACCCTTGAATATTAAGTGCCCAGTCCTCACCATTTTTAAGCCATATTTCCATTATTGCCATAACATCATATTGCCACACGGCTAATTGTGCTTGTAGCTCACCAACCTTATTCACCACACTTTGTGCGTTTACGTACATGCATTCTAAACCTAGTTGTGAATTTTTTGTAGTTTTTCTTAGTCTGCTCCTATCTAATATGGTACTACTTCCACCTCCAGCACTACCTTCCCCTCCAGTACCATTCAACACACTCACTCTTCCATGCACCCCATTCCTCCCCTCCATTCCTACATGCTGGTGCCTATCCTCCTGCCATTTAGTGGGGGAGGGTTTAAACTAAAATGGCAGGGGGTTGGGAACCTGTGCAGGGAGACAGAGGAAAGGGAAACAAGGATAGAAGCAAAAGACAGGAAGGAGAAAAGCAAAAGTGGCAGTCAGAGAAATCAAGGGTTTAAATCAAACATGGCCACAGTAAATAATAATTCCAAAAGGTCTAAGAGTGTTAAAAAAACAAGCCTGAAGGCTTTGTGTCTTAATGCGAGGATCATTCATAATAAGGTGGATGAATTAGCTGCGCAAATAGATGTAAATGGATATGACATGATTAGGATTACGGAAACATGGCTCCAGGGTGACCAAGGCTGGGAACTCAACATCCAGGGGTATTCAATATTCAGGAAAGACAGGCAAAAAGGAAAAGGAGGTGGGGTAGCATTGCTGGTTAAAGAGGAGATTCACACAATTGTAAGGAAGGATTTTAGCTCTGATGATGTGAAATCTGGATGGGTAGAGCTGAGAAATACCAAGGGGCAGAAAACTTTAGTGGGAGTTGTATACAGACCCCCAAACAGTAATGCGGAGGTTGGGGATGGCATTAAATGGGAAATTAGAGATGCGTGCAATAAGGGCACAGCAGTTATCATGGGAGACTTTAATCTACATAGAGATTGGGCTAACCAAATTAGTAACAATACTGTGGAGGAGGTATTCCTGGAGTGTTTCCTGGACCAATATGCCGAGGAACCAACTAGAGATCAGGCCATCTTAGACTGGGTCTTATGTAATGAGAAAGGAATAATTAGCAATCTTGTTGTGCAAGGCCCCTTGGGGCGGAGCGATCATAATATGATAGAATTCTTCATTAAGATGGAGAGTGAAGTAGTTGACTCAGAGACTAGGGTCCTGAATTTAAATAAAGGAAACTATGATGGTATGAGGCGCGAGTTGGGTAGGATTGATTGGGGAATGTTACTCAAAGGGTTGATGGTGGATAGGCAATGGCAAACATTTAAAGATTGCATGGATGAAGTACAGAATTTGTTCATCCCTGTTTGGCATAAAAATAAAACAAAAAAGCTGACTCAACCGTGGCTAACGAGGGAAATTAGGGATAGCATAGGATCCAAGGAGAGGACATATAAATTGGCCAGAAAAAGTAGTAAACCTGAGAATTGGGAGCAGTTTAGGATTCAGCAAAGGAGGAAAAAGGGATTAATTAAGAAGGGGAAAATAGAGTATGAGAGTAAGCTTTCAGGGAACATAAAAACTGACTATAAAAGCTTCTATAGATATGTGAAGAGAAAAAGATTGGTGAAGTCAAGCATAGGTCCCTTGCAGTCAGAATCAGGGGAATTTATAATGGGGAACAAAGAAATGGCAGACCAATTAAATACATACTTTTGTTCTGTCTTCACAAAGGAGGACACAAATAGCCTCCCAGAGATGTCGGGGAACAAAGATCTAATGAGAGGGAGGAACTGAATGAAATCAGTATTCGTAGGGAAATGGTGTTAGGGAAATTGATGGGCTTGAAGGCCGATAAATCCCCAGGGCCTGATAATCTACATCCTAGGGTACTTAAGGAAGTGGCCCTAGAAATAGTAGATGCATTGCTGGTCATCTTCCAAAATTCTATAGATTCTGGAACAGTTCCCATGGATTGGAGGGTAACTAATGTAACCCCACTATTCAAAAAAGATGGTAGAGAGAAAACGGGGTAAGCCTGACATCAGTAGTGGGGAAAATGCTAGAGTCTATTATAAAAGATGTAATAGCAGAGCACTTGGAAAACAGTGACAGGATCGGACAAAGTCAACATGGATTTACAAAAGGTAAATCGTGCTTGACTAATCTACTGGAATTTTTTGAGGATGTAACTGGTAGAATAGATAAGGGAGAGCCAGCGGATGTGGTGTATTTGGACTTCCAGAAGGCTTTCGATAAGGTCCCGCATAAGAGATGAGCATGTAAAGTTAAGGCACATGGGATTGGGGGCAAGGTACTGACTTGGATAGAGAACTGGTTGGCAGACAGGAAGCAAAGAGTTGGAATAAACGGGTCTTTTTCCGAGTGGCAGGCAGTGACTAGTGGGGTACCGCAGGGATCGGTGCTAGGACCCCAGCTATTCACAATATGTATTAATGATCTAGACGAGGGAACTAGATGTAATATCTCCAAGTTTGCAGACGACACAAAGCTGGGTGGGCGTGTGCGCTGTGAGGAGGCTGCCGAGAAACTCCAGTATGATTTAGACAGGTTGGGTGATTGGGCAGATGCATGGCAGATGCAGTATAATGTGGATAAGTGCGAGGTTATCTACTTTGGTGGCAAACACAGGAAGGCAGATTATTATCTGAACGGCAATAGATTGGGAGAAGGGGAAGTGCAACGAAACCTGGGTGTCCTTGTGCACCAGTCGCTGAAGGTAAGCATGCAGGTGCAGCAGGCGGTTAAGAAAGCAAATGGTATATTGGCCTTTGTAGCGAGAGGGTTTGAGTACAGGAACAAGGATGTCTTGCTGCAGTTGGTTGTACAGGACCTTGGTGAGACCACACCTTGAATATTGTGTGCAGTTCTGGTCGCCTTATCTGAGGAAGGATGTTCTTGCCCTGGAGGGAGTGCAGCGAAGATTCACCAGACTGATACCTGGGATGGCAGGAATGACGTATGAGAAGAGAGTGGGTCGATTAGGCTTATACTCGCTGGAGTTTAGAAGAATGAGAGGGGATCTCATTGAAACTTATAAAATTCTAACAGGACTAGACAGACTAGATGCAGGAAGGATGTTCCTGATGGCAGGGGAGTTGAGAACCAGGGGTCACAGTCTAAGGATAAGGGGTAAGCCATTTAGGACAGAGATGAGGAGGAATTTCTTCACCCAGAGAGTGGTGAACCTGTAGAGTTCTCTACCACAGAAGGCAGTAGAGGCCAATTCATTAAATATATTCAAGAAGGAGTTAAATATATTTCTTAAGGCTAAAGGGATCCAGGGATATGGGGAGAAGGCAGGGACAGGGTACTGAGTTTGGATGATCAGTCATGATCTCATTGAATGGCGGAGCAGGCTCGAGGGGCCGAATGGCCTACTCCTGCTCCTATCTTCTATGTTTCTATTCTCCATAGAGCCACTGCCACTCCCCCAGAGTGGCACCTCAGCAATCCTAGTAATCTGTTGGAGGACAGATTGCTGGACTCCTGTGACACTCTACAAGCCCCTTTGAACATTGGAATCCACAGCCATGATGGCAGCAGTCTGAACTTCCACTGCAGCACTCAGATGACCGTTCTGCAATAGAAGTTGCGACATCGGGCATCAGACACGGCATCATGGTTGGGTCCACAAGTGTGCTAATAGAGTTGGCCACCACTTCCATGCTGGAAAGGATGGGCTCCAAGCTCTGCGCAAAGCCCTGTGTCAAGTTGGTGTGGGACTCCTCCATGCTCCTTGACATTGAATGCAGGCTTTCTGGCAGGTCTGCCAATGCACCAAGCATTTCATTGTACATATCCATCAGCATTCTTCTGTAATAACAACAGAAAATGCTGGAAATACTCAGTAGGCCAGGCAACATCCGTGGAGAGCGAAATAGAGTCAACGTTTCAAGTCGAAACCCTTCGTCAGGACTGAAAAAACACAGGAAATGAAACAGATTAAAAGGCTAGTTTGGGGGCTCGGAAATGGGGATGAAAGAACAGAAGAGAAGTGAAGGGACATTAAGAGGTATTCAAAATGAGACGAGATGGTGATAGGACTAGTAAAGAGACAAAAGACGGCTTTAGATGAGGTATGAAATGCGTTGGCAGAATGAGAGACAGCTGCCATGTGGGAGAGAAAAAAGGGGGAAGGGCACAAAACAAAGGTGTGGATAAAAAATATATGTTAAAAAATATATTCTGTAGCCTGCCCCATCGAAGTCCTCATCTGAGTCCTTTGCAGCGGAACCCATGTGCGACCTCGCCCTCTGGCGAGCTGACACTTGCGCTATCCTTGCCCCCTGAGCTATCCTTGCCCCCTGCCCAGGCTACAGTGCACCTGTGCCCGGTGTCTCACCACATGCAGATCCCGCCTCTCATCTATCCTCTAAGATACGTGCAGTGTCATATAAGATCTTAACGATCTCTGAGTTCTTGGACAAGACACCAATAGGCAGCAGCCAGTATGTTTGAGCAATAGATCAAGATTTATTAAGCATACAGCGTAATATACTTAATATTAGGCGATAGTTTTAATGAGTAGCTCGCAGCTCTAGGTCTCTGGAACCTCTCGGACACAGATGATGTCGTCTTAAGCCTGTTCCTTTGTCCTCGCAGTACGTCTGTGTGAAGTTGTTCTTTGGGTATCGAGGTTTTAACCCTTTTCTTATCAAAAGTTGGTTTGGCCAGTGTCCATATATGGTCTTTAACAAAATCACCTTTTTTCATTGGTTCTAATGGTCACTCAGACTAAGGTAGCATCCTGCCTTTCCAAGTATTTTTCCACCAACTTTGCCATGTTCAGTGTTATCTTGTTTATAGTTTTTCACCCCATTGGAATTTACTTTATCGCTTTCATTTCTAGTTTCCCTGGTACAAGGCCTTTCTATACCAAGGGCCCATATCAGTGCTGTTTCATTAGTCTTGAGGTATCCAAACTATCTCACTTTAATCGACCAGATAAATACCTTAAATTCCATGATCGCTCTCATTGTATGTCTTTATTCTAATTATCCTTTAAATATTGTTGCAATTAGTTTTGTTAAGTGAATTCTAATTTTGACTTCGCATCATAATATGTTATTTAATGATTTAACCTTCACTCGCAGTCTGTGGCTGTTTGTTAACAAAACTTAGTGAAAAGTGCTCTTGACTGTGCAGCTACATTTTGAACAAGTTTTCTAGTTACCCAGGAGTAATTATGGGTAATATTATTTGGTCAATGGCTACACTTGAAGTTATACATAAATGATTTTCGTCTACTAAATATCTTTAAATATCAGCTTTTCGTACAGTCAGTATCTGAGCTGGTGGCTGCAAGTGTGAAATCAAGTGATGGTTCTGTGTCGACATCATCACTCTCTTCTTGCTGTTCCACCATTGCCTGACCAGGTTGCATCTCTTGGGTATCTGAAAGAAAAAAGGCACCAGGGTAAGGTTGTGGTGAGGGGGAAACTAAAAGGTGTATGCTTACACCATCTGCAGCTTGTAAATCAGAAGGGATTGTGGAATGAGGGGGATGTGGGATGGTGGATTAGATATGAGGATACCGCCATCTTCGATGGTTTCAGCCCCACCGCTGGCCACAGCCTCAGCAATGGCCCTTCCAATAATGGCCAGCGCCATCTCCTCCATGCGGGTTAGGACATGCAGGCGCGCCTGTCCCCTGCCGGTTAGCTCTTGCTGCCTCCGGTTGTGCGCCACCTTGTCCTGCAAGAGAAAGGGCAGTGTGTCAGTGACTGTCGTGCAATCTGTTTAGGTGATGTGGCTATCATGTTGCATTGCTGGCAGTGTGTGCAAGCTGTGAGATGTGGGTGTGAGGCTTGCAGCAGTGTCACATGTGTGAGGGTGAGAGAAGCTATGAATGTGAGGTATGAGCCCTGATTGATAGAGATTGTTGATAAGTGTTGATAAGTGAGTGATGTGGGTGTGGTGAATTGAGCAGTGGCTGAGGGTAGTGGTGCAGTTGGTAGGATATGACATTCATTGACCTTGACCACTTGTGTGAGGTCAATGAACTTCTTGCGGCACTGCATCCCGGTCCTCGGGGCTTGAATCCTGGCATTGACCTCCATGACTATTTGCTCCCAGTGCCTTTTGAACGTGTGTCTAGAGGGTCTCCTGACCCACTGTGGAAACAGCACATCTCTTCCCTCTTTTCCAGCTCCTTCACCAAGACCTCCAGTGCAGCATCAGAAAACCTTGGAACCCGCTCTCTCCCATGTTGTGCCATCCCTCACTGTTTACCAGGACAGATTCACTTCCTGCACAACTCCCAACACCTGGTCCAACCACAATGCACCTTCCCTTTAAGAGGTGCAGGCTAGCTTTAAGCAATGCAGCTAGCTTTAAGTGGTGCTAGGAAGTTAATATTCTGGGCTCCCTGCTGATGCGTGCAGCCAATCAGCAGCACGGCTAGCACTGGCTGAACATAAATCATTATAATTTCAATCAATGGACACGGGTTAATTGCACATTGCGATTCCCACACCCATTTTCGGGGCTATCCAATTTAGCTCTCAATCTGTTTTTAGTGTTGGTTGAAGGATAAATTTGGCCAGGGCATTGAGGAGAAATAGTGCCATGGGATCTTTTACATCTAACAGAGAGGGCGGAAAGGACCTTGGTTTAACGTCTCATCCGAAAAATGACACTTCTAAGAGCAGCACTCCCTCAGTACTGCACTGAGGTGTCAGCCTGGATTATGTGCACACATCTCTGGTGTGGAACTTGAGCCCACGACCTTCTGACGCTGAGGCGAGAGTGTTACCCACTGAGCCACAGCTGACGCCTTAAATTGAGCAAGACAAGCTGTGGTTATAAGCAGAGAACAGGGAGGTGACAAAATTAAACAGTCCGACGTTAAAGTCTGAGGCCCTGTGGTGAGATGAAGTTAACTTGTAAACAACGGGGAGTCAATTTCAAGTGTCCAGAAAGCAAAGAAGAGGAACTCAGTTGGGAGCTGCCAATCTGAGAGCTATGTCAGCTATTAGGTGACTTCAATTCATTGAGATTCCCATGAACAGTCTCCTCCATCAGTATTTCACACTGGCAGTCAGCAATTTTAAGGTGTGTCCACTTGTCAACATTTACTGATAAAATCAGCGCAGGATGCAGATTTCCTGCATTGGGTGCTTGCTTTACTGAGGTCACCAGAGAATGCTGCAGAAAGCTCTTCTGCACAGACACACACACATAGCCACAGATTCGTAGCTGGTCACCATGTTGTCTGCTGATAAAATGGCACCTGTCAGTGTATAAGTACTTCAATCCTTCGGGGGAGATATACTGCACAGATTGATCATGTAAACTGTACTGGAGAGACTAAATGATGTAATATTTAACAAGGGAAAGTTTTTTTTTAATCGTTTATGGGATCTGGGCGTCGCTGGCAATGCCAGCATTTACTGCCCATCCCTAGTTGCCCTTGAGAAGGTGGTGGTGAGCTGCCTTCTTGAACCGCTGCAGTCTGTGTGGTGAAGGTGCTCCCACAGTGCTGTTAGGGAGGGAGTTCCAGGATTTTGACCCAGCAACGACGAAGGATCGGCGATATACTTCTAAGTCAGGATGGTGTGAGATTTGGAGGGGAATTTGGAGGTGGTGGTGTTCCCAAGCGCCTGCTGCCCTGTCCTTCTAGGTGGAAGAGGTCATGGGTTTGTGAGGTGCTGCCGAAGAAGCCTTGGCGAGTTGCTGCAGTGCATCTTGTAGATGGTATACACTGCAGCCATGGTACGCCGGTGGTGGAGGGAGTAAATGTTTAAGGTGGTGGATGGAGTGCCAATCAAGCGGGCTGCTTTGTCCTGGATGGTGTCGAGCTTCTTGAGTGTTGTTGGAGCTGCACTCATCCAGGCAAGTGGAGAGTATTCCATCACACTCCTGACTTGTGCCTTGTAGATGGTGGAAAGGCTTTGGTGGAGTCAGGAGGTATGCAGCAGAAACTAATGGAGAGGGTGATATAAAATATATAATTACAAGAGAGGGTGATGCATAATGTACAATCAGAGAGGTGATACATGTCATCCATCAGAACTTGACTACTGTTGTAGGTGAAAGGGTGGGGAATGGCAATGGTGTTGAAGAACAGTGCCAGGAGTCATTGATTTACCTTGGAGCTGCCCCTTCTGAGGCTGGTAAGATTCTGTTTGAGGCACGCACACATTTTTATTCCAGGGTAAAGTTGCGGTTTCTATCCACAAGAAGGGGGATCTGAATGACTCCAAAACCTAATCTCTCTGATATCAATGGCTCTTAAGGTGGTTCTTTGGATTGTCACGGCAGACATATTAGATGCTTTGGAGGCCCTGAGAGCAATCAGAAAGGAACAGGCTGGATTTTGCTCACTGAGAAATACCAAGGGGCAGAAAACGTTAGTGGGAGTGGTATATAGACCTCCAAACAGTAATGCGGAGGTTGGGGAGGGCATTAAAAGGGAAATTAGAGAAGCGTGCAATAAGGGCACAGCAGTTATCATGGGTGACTTTAATCTACATATAGATTGGGCTAACCAAATTAGTAACAATACTGTGGAGGAGGAATTCCTGGAGTGTTTATGGGATGGTTTCCAGGACCAATATGTCGAGGAACCAACTAGAGATCAGGCCATCTTAGACTGGGTATTATGTAATGAGAAAGGATTAATTAGCAATCTTGTTGTGCGTGGCCCCTTGGGTCGGAGAGATCATAATATGATAGAATTCTTCATTAAGATGGAGAGTGAAGTAGTTGACTCAGAGACTAGGGTCCTGAATTTAAATAAAGGAAACGACGATGGTATGAGGCACGAGTTGGGTAGGATTGATTGGGGAATGTCACTCAAAGGGTTGACGGTGAATAGGCAAAGGCAAACATTCAAAGATCGCGTGGATGGACTACAGAATTTGTTTATCCCAGTTTGGCATAAAAATAAAACAAAAAAGGTGACTCAACCGTGGCTAACAAGGGAAATTAAGGATAACATATGATCCAAGGAGAGGACATATAATTTGGCCAGAAAAAGCAGCAAACCTGAGGACTGGGAGCAGTTTAGGATTCAGCAAAGGAGGACAAGGGGATTAATTAAGAGGGAGAAAATAGAGTATGAGAGTAAGCTTTCAGGGAACATAAAAACTGACTGTAAAAGCTTCTATAGATATGTGAAGAGAAAAAGATTGATGAAGTCAAGCGTAGGTCCTTTGCAGTCAGAATCAGGGGAATTTATAATGGGGAACAATGAAATGGCAGACCAAATAAATACATACTTTGGTTCTGTCTTCACAAAGGAGGACACAAATAACCTCCCAGAGATGTCGGGGAACATAGGGTCTAATGAGAGGGAGGAACTCAATGAAATCAGTATTTGTAGGGAAATGGTGTTAGGGAAATTGATGGGATTCAAGGCCGATAAATCCCCAGGGCCTGATAATCTACATCCTAGGGTACTTATGGAAGTGGCCCTAGAAATAGTAAATGCATTGCTGGTCATCTTCCAAAATTTGATAGACTCTGGAACAGTACCCATGGATTGGAGGGTAGCTAATGTTACCCCATTATTCAAAAAAGGTGGTAGAGAGAAAACGGGGTGATGTGCCTCAATAAATCCGAGACTCGATGTTAGCGAAACAAAACAAGGCTTTTATTGACTTAGAAGGTAACACACAGAGGAGAATGTATCTTCCATCCAGAGGTCTGCCGTACTGGATGTGCTGCAGGCTGGGCCAGCTTACATAGGAGCCAGGTATGGGTGGAGCCCTACACACAGTACAATACAATGGAAATGAAACTGAAACCAACCACAGTCACAGGCAGAGAAATACTGATGAGTGATGAATGGAATATTTCATCACACGGGGAATTATAGATCGGTAAGCCTGACATCGGTAGTGGGGAAAATGCTTGAGTCCATAATAAAAGATATAATAGCAGAGCACTTCGAAAACAGTGACAGGATCGGACAAAGTCAACATGGATTTACAAAAGGTAAATCGTGCTTGACTAATCTACTGGAATTTTTTGAGGATGTAACTGGTAAAATAGATAAGGGAGAACCAGTGGATGTGGTGTATTTGGAATTTCAGGAGGCTTTCGATAAGGTCCCGCATAAGAGATGAGCATGTAAAATTAAGGCACATGGGATTGGGGGCAAGGTACTGACTTGGATAGAGAACTGGTTGGCAGACAGAAAGCAAAGAGTTGGAATAAACGGGTCTTTTTCCGAGTGGCAGGCAGTGACTAGTGGGGTACCGCAGGGATCGGTGCTAGGAACCCAGCTATTCACAATATATATAAATGATCTAGACGAGGGAACTAGATGTAATATCTCCAAATTTGCAGATGACACAAAGCTGGGTGGGCGTGTGTGTTGTGAGGAGGATGCCGAGAAACTCCACTATGATTTGGACAGGTTGGGTGATTGGGCAGAAGCATGGCAGATGCAATATAACGTGGATAAATGAGAGGTTATCCACTTTGGTGTCAAAAACAGGAAGGCAGATTATTATCTGAACGGCAATAGATTGGGAGAAGGGGAAGTGCAACGAGACCTGAGTGTCCTTGTGCACCAGTCGCTGAAAGTAAGCATGCAGGTACAGCAGGTGTTTAAGAAGGCAAATGGTATGTTGGCCTTCGTAGTGAGAGGGTTCGAGTACAGGAACAAGATGTCTTGCTGCAGTTGTACAGGGCCTTGGTGAGACCACATATTGAGTATTGTGTGCAGTTTTGGTCACCTTATCTGAGGAAGGATGTTCTTGCCATGGAGGGAGTGCAGCGAAGATTCACCAGGCTGATACCTGGGATGGCAGGAATGACGTATGAAGAGAGATTGGGTCGATTCGGCTTATAGTCGCTGGAGTTTAGAAGAATGAGAGGGGATCTCATTGAAACTTATAAAATTCTAACAGGACTAGACAGATTAGATGCAGGAAGGATGTTCTCAATGGCCGGGGAGTCCAGAACCAGGGGTAACAGTCTAAGGATAAGGGGTAAGCCATTTAGGACAGAGATGAGGAGGAATTTCTTCACCCAGAGAGTGATGAACCTGTGGAATTCTCTACCACAGAAGGCAGTAGAGGCCAATTTATTAAATATATTCAAGAAGGAGTTAGATATATTTCTTAAGGCTAAAGGGATCAAGGGATATGGGGAGAAAGCAGGGACAGGGTACTGAATTTGGATGATCAGCCATGATCTCATTGAATGGCGGAGCAGGCTCGAGGGGCCGAATGGCCTACTCCTGCTCCTATCTTCTATGTTTCTATGTTTCTGTGAGGAATATATAGGCCAGATTTAGGCTTTATACAAAATCGTGGAGCATTGTAAGGCTCAGGGAAATCAACTTACCTTCTTCTTTTCCAATTTCATAAGGTTTTTGATCTAGTGCCTCATGCACTCGTCATGAAGAAGCTGGAAAGTATTGAAGTAAATAGCCAAATGTTAGATTTTATCTGGAATATGAACTCCAGCTCCAAGACCTGTGTAAATACTGTTCTAGGACAGCTAGCTGTCGTCGACAGTGCTATCAAGCGGCAATTACTCCCCAATAACCTGCTCACAGATTTTCTGTTTCAGTTCCGCCAGGATCACTCAGCTCCAGATCTCATTACAGCCTTGGTTCAAACATGGACAAAGTGCTGAATTTCAGAGGTGAGGTGAGAGTGAGTTCCCTTGACATCAAGGCAGCATTTGACCGAGTGTGGCACCAAGGGACCCTGGTAAAACTGAAGTCACTGGGGATCAGGGGAAAAACTCTCCATTGGCTGGAGTCATACCTAGCACAAAGGAAGATGGTTGTGTTTGTTGGAAGCCAATCATCTCAGCCCCACGACATAGCTGCAGGAGTCCCTCAGGGCAGTGTCTTCAGGGCAGTGTCCTAAGCCCAATCATCTTCGGCTGCTTCATCAATGAACTCCCCTCGATCATAAAGTCAGAAGTGGGGTTGCACGTTGATGATTGCACAGTGTTCAGTTTCATTCGCAAATTCTCAGATAATGAAACAGTCTGTGCCCGCATGCAGCGAGAGCTGGACAACACCCAGGCTTGGGCTAAGAAGTGGCAAGTAATATTTATGGTACACAAATGCCAGGCAATGACAATCTCCAACAAGAGAGAGTCTAACCACGTCCCCCTGACATTCAATGGCATTACCATCGTTGAATCCCCTACTATCAACACCCTGGGGGTCACCATTGACCAGAAACTTAACTAGACCAGCCACATAAATACTATGACTACAAGAGCAAGTCAGAGGTTGGGTATTCTGTGTAGAATGTCTTACCTTCTGATTCCCCAAAGTGTTTCCACCATCTACAAGGCACAAGTCAGGAGTGTGATAGAATACTCTCCTCTTGATTGGATGGGTGCAGCTCCAACAGCACTCAAGAATCTTGACACAATCCAGGACAAAGCAGCCCGCTTGTTCGGCACCCCATCCACCACCTTAAATATAAATTTCCTCCTCCAGTGGCGTAACACTGTTTTCTTTTGCATAATTTGTGTAGGGACATAATTGGGGAAATCTGTTGGACAATGGGATGCCCTTTGATAAATAGTAAAGCAACACAAATAAAGATGGTCATTGCGTTTGTTAAGAATTTTGGCTGAAATAAAGAGTTGCTTGCAATGTCATTTAGATAAAAGTTTACAACTGCAACTCCATGAAATAAAGCCATTTTTATAAATATTTTTTAAATGCAGCAAAGTGTTAGAAGAGCAATATGAAGCGTACGTCAGGCCTCAGTTGATACACTGTGAATATCAGTGAATAGCATGGACAGAGCTGCCATCGTTTGTGTTTTAAAATGCATTTGAGTGCAATGGAAAAGTCACATTTTCATCAGTACACAAGTATAATTAACAGAACTTAATAATTTTAGTTACTGATTTTAATCATGATCTAAATTTGAATTGAACTCAAAAGACTACAATGCAATTTGGCAAAGTAACTTTTATTGCAATGGTGCAGTTTTGTGCATCTATCTATATATATATAATAAAAGGATCCGTCCGTCTGTATGTATGTCTGTCTGTATGTCTGTCTGTATGTCTGTCTGTCCGCTGTACACTCAAAAGTTATAGAGCGTACCTACACATATGTTCTATCAAAAGAAAGCTTATCATTAGGGGAGTCTCATAGGCATATTTACTCTTTAGTCAGACAAAAATTGTTCGGACAGTATACAAAAAACGTTCAAAAATCCGTTGATTAGCAGTTGACCAATCCTACCGCTCATTAGCGTTGAGTGACGTGATGGTTGACCAATCCTACAGTTCAGTGACCTGATGGTTGACCAATCGGTGCGTCACGGGGGGCGTTTCATTCTGTGTGTGGGCAGGACCTAATCCTGCAGCCTCCCGAAACGTAGCCGCCATTTTTTTCACTGCTTTTACTCAACAGCGAGCGGGGCAGCTGCGGCGGCCCGCCGGAGCGGGAGGTGAGTTGGGGTCACTCGCTCCGGGCCTGACAACCGTTCGGCCCGAGACACAGAGTGGGGGAGCGGCAGCGGCTGGCCGTAAACCGCGCGGCCCTGTAAACTGCCGTTTTACAAAAAAGCCTTGGCAACGCCGGGCCCCCCTAGCTAGTTATTATATATGTTCCAGTATATATAGCAGTGTTCGGTCAAGTAGGCAGAGTGCTCCCAGCCTTGTGGTTGGCTCTGGTAAGTGATAAATGTGTGCCCCTCACACCTGCTATTTTGAGTTGCTACAGCCTCATCATTACCATTAGTGGAAGGCACTGAGCAAAGGCTACACTTAGATGTCAAGGAAGGAAAAAAAGGGTGCAATTTTCTCTTCAAAGAATGCAGGTTCAGCTCAGCAAAAACATGCACAGGTGAAAAGGTCTAAGCTGGCCCACATCCAGCCAGCGCTCGGTTTCTATTGTAATGTTTTAATTAAGAATTATATTCGTACTGTGTTGATGATACTAACTTTTGTAGCACCAACTGGTGCAAGCAATACATTTTGTTTCGACTTCCTTGCATAGATAACCAAAAAACCCCAGCTCCTTTTCTCTCACTGCTTAGCCAAAATGTCACCAATTGGTATTAAGGAGCGTAATCGTTACTCAGGCAGCCATTAGAAGGGGAGGCAGGAAAGACACATATGATGGGAGGCGTCTGTGATGGCCCACATGCCATCTCTTCCAACTGGAAAGGAGGAGTGGGTGTATAAAATAAACATGGTTTGGCGGGGGGGGCGGGCCCCGAGGAGAAATTATGGAAAACGGTTTTACCTTCACTAATTCAGGTTAAAATACTAACAACTTGCATTTATATAGTGCATTTAACGTAGTAAAACTTCCCAAGGCACTTCACAGAAGCATTTACCAAACAAAATTTGACACCGAGCCACATAAGGAGTTATTAGGACAGGTGAGCAAAAAGCTTGGTCAAAGAGCTAGGTTTTAAGGAGCGTCTTAAAGAAGGAGGGAGAGGTAGCGAGGCGGAGAGGTTTAGGGAAGGAATTCCAGAGCTTAGGGCCTGGGTAACTGAAGGCATGGCGATGGTGGAGCGAAGAAAATCAGGGATGCTCAAGAGGCCAGAATTGGAGGAGCACAGCGATCTCGGGGGGGTGGGGGGTTGTAGGACTGGAGGAGGTTACAGAGTTGGGGAGGAGTGAGGTCATGGAGGGATTTGAAAACAAGGCTGAGAATTTTAAAATGCAGGCGTTGCCAGACTTGAAGCCAACATAGGTCAGCGAGCACAGGGTTGATGGGGCTTGGTGCGAGTTAGGATACGGTCCACAGTTTTGGATGAGCTCAAGTTTACAGAGGGTGCAAGGTGAGAGGCCTCCCTCCATTGTTAAATGGTGCAATATAGTATTAATGGGGATGGTGATGTTTATTTGGTACATTATTAAAACAAAAAAATTGTTTTTAAAACATCCCTAAAATAGAAGGGATTGAAACCTTGGCCTTAGTTGGCCAATCAGTTTCCAATCCACGGGAAGATTTTTACGAAATATCAATAGAACTGAATATCAGGCGCTGCGTATAACAGATGGCCGATCCGATACCACCCGCTTTGCGCCACTGCCCGAGATGAATTTCTAGCCCAAATTGCACTAATTGGGAGACAAGCAAATCACTAAAAGATGCTTGAAAACAACACTGATGCTTTTTGCATGAAAGAGGGTGAATCTGTTGTGTTCAGACAATGAATTACAAATCTCGTGGTAAACCTTGCTCATAAACATGGGCGTCTAGAATTTCCGTGGGCAATCGGCGGAATTCCTGGAGAATCGGCTGATGATGTCCGTTTACGCCATTTCTCCAGAGTGTCCACTGAATTTACGGTAGGAGATTAGGAGAACCCTGAGGAATTATCAGGTCCAGTATGAGGGGAGCTAGTCAACTGAGGCAACCGTGGCACATTTCTACATGCTCGATTATAAGAACATAAGAAATAGGAGCAGTGTAAAGTCCGCGCCTCAATAATACACGGGCTTCGGGAGAACAGTTTAACAGGTACTTTACTGAACAGGAGGGTAACGTCAGACTGAAATACAGAAGCCTGCTAGGGCCCTTTATACAGAGGTGATCACTGCCGGTACTGCAGTCTAAAACCAGTTCTTCCCTTAAAGGTACATACACAACAATTCCTCCCCTTTTAGATAAACAGTACATAACATTCATTTAACAACTAAATAATAACTCATTACAATTTTCTGGGTACTATATACATCAACTGAAATAATCATTTATAAGTTCAGTCTTTGAAGAGGCTTCCTGATCCTGACTGGATAGCGCCTTTCTCGAGTATCCTGTTCTTGCGGCGGAGTTGATTCAGGTTCATTGTCATTGGTTGGTTCATCAGCTTCCAATACCACTGCTTCTGAGGTAGATGCAATCTGTACTTCGGGTTGATTATCAGGTGCACCTGCTCGTGGTATGGGTTTGGCTTGTTCCTGTGACTCTAGAATCTGGTCAGCATGGCGTCTCACGACGCTCTCTCCAACGTCCACTGTGTACATTAGTGGTCCCTGCTGTGTGCATATTGTTCCTGGCTGCCATTTTTCTGTTCGGTAGTTGCGGGCCAAGACTGGTTGCCCTATCTTGAAGCTCCTGGTTGGCTTCTCATTTATGTGCTGGAATTGCTTATCCTCAACATCTCGTCTTATGTTTGGTTTGAGCAAATCCAGGCGACATCTTAGCCTTCGGTTGAAAAACAGTACGGCTGGAGCTTGGTTGGTGACTGCATGTGTCACATTCTGGTCAGCAAACAAGAAATTATCCACCTTGTGTTGTAGTGGTATGTCGTCATTATACATTGCCTTTATGGCCTTTTTAAAGGTCTGAACAAACCTCTCAGCCAATCCATTTGTGGCTGGATGATATGGGGCAGATGTGTAATGTTTCACCCCATTATTCCTCAGAAACCTCCGGAAACCCTCAGACACAAACTGTGGCCCATTGTCGGAGCAAATCTGTTCTGGCAACCCATTCCTGGTGAAGATGGTCCTTAGGACTGCAATAGTTTTCTCCGTGGTAGTGGAGGACATTTTAATGACCTCTGGCCATTTCGAATGGGCGTCCACAGCGATTAGAAACATTGGGCTAGATTTTCAGTTGCTTGCGCCAGCAGTTAGCGCCTTAAGAGAAGTGATTTCCGGGCGCTATGCGTGTAGCGCCCGGGCGCAGCGCAGTTTGCGCCCCGCCCCAAATTAAGTTGCCCGTTAGCGCCGGCGCAAAGTTTAGCGCCCGCCCGGATGCGCGCGCAGAAAATGACGTCACATCCTCGTGCAACGCCCTTTGGCCGCCCCGATTGCAAACTTCAGTCGGACCGCCCCATTGTGCGGCGGGCGGCCGGAGCGTTTGGAAAAAGGAACGCAACACAACCAGCGCGGGCCCCGGGGGGCGCTAATTAAAGGGAACGTCCTCTCCAGTATAAAGGCCATCCTTTTTTCAGAAAACAGTCTTGTGCAACGCATTTCTGGAGACACAACAAGGAGGATAGCTAACTGGTTTCAAGCAGCAAGAGCCAGGTATTTTTGGACTCAGGCAACAGCGCTGCAAGTGGCCATTTGGAAATTAGAGTGTTTGCCAGGATTTGATGGGGGTTGCATGGGGTGCCAACGCGGAGCTGCAGCTCCATGTCCGTAGGGCTCGCAGACGCATTGTGAGAGGGGCAGCCCTGGCTAGAGGCAGAGGGGGCTACAGGCGTCGGCCACGTAGGCCTTACCCAGTCAGGCTATACCGCCAGCAGCGCTCCTACCTAAACATGAGTGCCGCGCGATGTGTTAAAAGGCTCCGATTCCGGAAGGGGGTGATTGCAGAGATCTGCCACCTGCTTCGCCGAGATCTGCGGCCAAAGCTCAGGTGCAGGACGTCTCTGTCGGTGGAAGTGAAGGTGACAGTGGCATTGAACTTCTATGCCACCGGCTCCTTCCAATACGCTGCTGGGGACATAGCAAACATCTCCCAGTACGGCGCGCATCGCTGCATCCGCCAGGTGACCGAAGCACTGTTCAGAAGGAGAAGCCAATTCATCTCCTTCCCCATGGCCCTGGAGAGCCAGCATCAGCGCGCATTGGGATTTTCCAGACTCGGGGAATTCCCCTTGGTGCAGGGCGCCATTGACTGTACGCATGTGGCTTTGCGGGCCCCTCTGGAGCATGGCGAGCAGTATCGCAACAGGAAGGGCTACCATTCTCTGAATGTGCAGCTGGTCTGTGACCACAAGCAGCGCATCATGGCAGTCAATGCCAGCTTCCCAGGCAGCAGCCACGATGCCTTTATCCTGCGGCAGAGTACTGTGCATGACATGTTCCAGGCACAGCCTCCCCCAAGAGGATGGCTACTCGGGGACAAAGGCTATCCTTTGTGCACCTGGCTCATGACCCCGCTCCGCGCGCCCAGGACCGCTGCTGAAGAGGCCTACAACGAGAGCCATCAAACCACCCGCAACATCATCGAGCTAACTATTGGGGTCCTCAAGCAGCGGTTCCGCTGCCTTGATCGCTCCGGAGGAGCTCTCCAGTATTCGCCGGACCGGGTCTCCCAATTTGTGGTGGTTTGCTGCATGCTACACAACCTGGCTATCCGCAGGACTCAGGCACTGCCACCTGACGTTGGACCAGCACCTCAGGAGGAGGAGCAGGAGGAGCATGAGGAGGAGGAGGAGGAGGAGGAGGAGGAGCAGGAGTACGTTCCCAGGAGGGAGCGACCAGGGCCAAGGGCCGCACGACGCCACCTTATTACACGGTACTTCTAAGCCCCCTGTCAGGGAATGGCCAGGGGCCATGAGGGAAGATGAATGCAGCCGCTCCGCAAGCCCTCAGCCGGCGAAGCCAACAAACACTAAGAAGAACAACCATGGAGACTGCATGAATAAAGATAATTTTTTATTAAACAAAAATGAAAAGCCCTTCCCACATGAATCCCCAAAAACAATAAACGGGCCCCACAAAAAGCCCAACAAACGACTCACTCCCACAAACTGGGGAGGAGCCACTCCACCTTTATTGAAACCGGGCCTCAACGTCGGCCTAACGCAAAAAAAAAGCCCTCCAAAAGCACAACCATGGGCAAAATAAAGATGGCCACCGCCATATTAAAGGAAAGCTGGCCACACCCTCTACTGAGTGGCCCGCGAGGGCGAGACCTTGGCCAGCATTTTGCCTCCCCTGCCCTGCCTGCTGCTCCTTCGCAAGCTCTGCCCAGTGGCTGCTGCGAGGCTGGGGGAAGGCGCCTGAGGCTCAGATGCCCTTCCGCCAGATGCCGCTGGGGGGCGGCCTACACGGCGTTTGGGCCTCGAGGGGCCGTCTCCTGAGTGGCGCACCTGAGCCTGGCCACCATCAGCTGCAGCCGCTTGCCCTTGACGGCCCAGAGGGGGAATGGCGGCGACGGATGGCGCAATGTGGGCCAGCAGGCGTCTGGGATGCGCTGGCTGGTGCTGTGGCGCGGTGGCACTCGGCCGGGCCCGCACTGCAGGATCCGCAGCAATCAGCCGACGGCCGGCTTGCTGGGATGGTCCAGCGCGGCGCCTGCCCTGGCGATGCCTGCCTGAGACAGCGCGTGTGGCAGCAGTGAGTGGCCCTGTGGTCCTGGTGTGCGCGCGCATCACATCCGCCAGGGTCTTGACGGCATCAGTTAGCATGCGGCCAGTCGCGGCAGTTGCTGCCCCGAACTCGCGCACACTGGTCGCCAGCGACTCGATGGCCTCAGGCATGCGCCCCACCACGCTCATGAGCTCCGTGTGGCGCCGGTCCGAGTCGTCGGCCATCTGATCGAGCTTCCGCACCTCCTCCGAAGTGAAGGTGTCCGGACTGGAGTCGCGACTCTCCCGCTGGGGAGGAGGGGGCCGAACTAGGGGACCCTTGCCGCGTTGGTGACGGCGAGTGTGCCGAGCAGCAGCACTCCCCTCTGATCCTTCCCCCCTTTGGGGGGAAGGCCGCGGGCCACGCGCACGGCTGCTGGGTGGCTGGACGCCACTGGTCCCAGAAGCTGCATTGCCCTGCGACAGTTCCTCCAGGCACTCGTCCAGTGAGGAGGTGTCGAGCATTTCCTCCTCTCCTGCGGGACGTGACTGTTCCCCCGAAGGTCCGGCTTGCTCCTCCTCCTCCTCCTGGTTGGAGGTGCTGTCACTGGCAGCCTCAGGGTCCTGGTCGTCACCAGCTGAAAGCAGGAATGCACAAGAGTAGCTTCAGAGTGAGGAGACGGCGTCAGCGAGGGAGTTAGGACTGGTGGGATTCAGCGCATTGGTGGGACAGTGGCAAAGGAGGTAGCTCGGATGGGCCAGTGCGACGCGAGAGGGCCAAAAGGCGAGGTCCTTACCATTGCCGGGCAGTGGAGGGTCGGATACACCGCACGCTGTGGGGACAATCACACGTGCTCCCATGAGCACACACACGCGCTCCTCCAGCTGAGTGAGCTTCTGCAGCTTGGCGCGGCCACCCCTGGCACGGGCCTGGCGATTAAACGCTACTTTAGCCTGCAAGAGAAAGGACGGGCTGTAAGTGCGCAGTGAAGCCCTGATGTAGTGTGCACTGCCTCCCATGGTGGAATAGCTTGGACAGAGTGAAGCCCTGATGTAGTGTGCACTGCCTCCCATGGTGGAATAGCTTGGACAGAGTGAAGCCCTGATGTAGTGTGCACTGCCTCCCATGGTGGAATAGCTTGGACAGAGTGAAGCCCTGATGTAGTGTGCACTGCCTCCCATGGTGGAATAGCTTGGACAGAGTGAAGCCCTGATGTAGTGAGCACTGCCTCCCATGGTGGAATAGCTTGGACAGAGTGAAGCCCTGATGTAGTGTGCACTGCCTCCCATGGTGGAATAGCTTGGACAGAGTGAAGCCCTGATGTACTGTCCACTGCCTCCCATGGTGGAATAGCTTGGCCAAAGTGTAGAGTGCCGAATGGCCATTTGATGCTCATGACTGTCCCAATGCTGCTGGCTGAGGGCTGGCCAAAAGGACTTTCAGGTCCCTTTGCCCATCATGTCAGGTGTACATGCAAGAATGAGGAGGAGACTGGAAAGGCTACTCACCCTCACAATCCTGGTCAGATCGTTGTATTTCTTACGGCATTGTGTGTGGGTCCTGGGGGCCTCGCCGGTGAACGTCACCCTCTGGGCGATCTGCTTCCAGGCTTTGGTGTAGTCGTGGTGGGTTGGATTCCTCCCACTGTCTGGAAACAAGATCTTGCGCCTCACCTCCAGAGCTGTGACCATGATGTCCAGATCACCCTCTGAGAAGCGCAGGGCACGCTGACGGGCCTTCTCTGGCGTTGCCATGACTCCCTGGGGCTGAGCAGTAGTGTTGAGGCCTCTTTGCAAGGCTGCAGTGTGCAGGGCGTGGCAGCAGACCAATTCGTCCCTTCCCCCTTTAAGAGCTGGTCGGCACCACGGGGTCTGCTGTCAGTGCAAAAATGACCGCACCCGTGCTGCGCCCCGCCTGGGCGCTATCCCTCTGGACCGCCGGCTTAGCGCCTAAAGAGAGTAGTGGAACGCCTCTTTTAGCGCTCCACCAACCTCTTAGGGCGAAGCCACTGAATTCCCGGCAACGGGGCGCTACTTTGGGGCGGGCGCTAACTTCGGGCGGGCGCTAAGGTTAGCGCCCCAAAACTGCCTATACTGAAAATCTAGCCCATTGAGTCCATAAATGGACCAGCAAAATCAATGTGTACCCGTTGCCATGGAGATGAGGGCCACTCCCATGGATGTAGCGGGGCCTGTGGTGGAGCGTTTTGGACCTTCTGGCATCCTGTGAATCTCTTGGTCATACCCTCGATTTCTTTATCGATTCCCGGCCACCACACAAACGCCCTGGCTAGGCTCTTCATTTTTACCCCTCCCAGATGACCCTCATGAAGCTCATTGAGCACTCTATCTCTCAACTTAGGTGGAATTACCACTCGGGATCCACACATCAAGGTCCCCCGGCACACTGACAGCTGTTCTCTCCTTGGCGAGAATGCTGGCAACAGTGAGTCGCCATATGCTGGCCATCCCTTCACCGTCAAATCATAGACCCGAGAGTGTCGGGTCATTTCGGGTTTCCTTCTCTATACTTGAGTTTGTAACAGGCAAACATTCGACTATGGTCGCATGGAATATCTCAACAGGGTCCACTGCAGGTGCTTCTTCTACCGTAGGCAACGGTAGGCATGACAGCCCATCAGCGTTTCCATGCTGTTTCGTACCCTTGTACTCTATGTCGTACTGATGTGCCCCTAGAAAAAGTGACCATCTTTGCCGCCGTTGCGCCGTCATCACCGGAACGCCCTTCTTTGGGTTAAAAATGGAGACCAGGGGCTGATGATCAGTCAGTAGGGTGAATTTCTGCCCGTGCAGATAGTGATTGAACTTCTTCACCCCCCACACCAGGCTGAGGGCTTCCCTGTCAATCTGGGCGTAGTTACGCTCGGCTGAGGTTAGCGAGCGCGACGCAAAGGCTATTGGCCTCTCTGAACCGTCAAGGAATTTGTGTGACAGCACCGCTCCAATGCCGTAGGGTGACGCATCACATGCCAACCGAATCGGTAGTGTTGGGTTGCAGTGGGCCAATACTTCTTTTGAAGTGATTAGGCATTTACATTCCTGAAAGGCACGCTTACACTCATCACTCCATTTCCATGTTACTCCAGTTTGCAGCAGGGCGTTCAGTGGGTGCAGAATTGTAGATAAATTCGGCAAGAACTTATGGTAGTAGTTCACCAACCCGAGGAACGACCTCAGTTGCGACACATTTTCCGGTGCTGGAGCCTTGACTACAGCCTCAATCTTGTCCGGCGACTTATGCAACCCTTCCTCATCAATCATGTGGCCACAATATGAGATTTGTCTCCTGAAGAACTCGCATTTGGGGCGGTTGGCTCGTAGCCCATATTCCTGTAATCTCGTGAGCACCTGCTCCAGGTTGGCAAGGTGTTCACTGTCATTTTCGCCCGTAACCAGGATGTCGTCCAAATAACACTGGGTCCCCGGGATCCCTTGCAGGACTTGTTCCATCGGCCTCTGCCAAATAGCCGGGGCTGATGCTACCCCGAATACCAGTCGATTGTACTGGTAAAGTCCTTTGTGAGTGTTTATCGTGAGGTATTTTCTAGATGCTTCTTCCACCTCCATTTGTAGATACGCTTGGGCCAGATCAATCTTTGTAAAACGTTTCCCTCCAGATAGTGAGGTGAAAATATCTTCTATCCGCGGAAGTGGATATTGTACTGTGTGCAGGACTGGGTTCACAGTCACCTTGAAGTCCCCACAGATGCGAACCTTCTTCGGCTCCCCAGGCGTGCTGCTCAATGCTTTCTTCATTACAGGAACGATGGGTGTGGCCCACTCGCTCCAGTCCACCTTGGACAGCACACCCGAACGCTCCAGACTCTCCAGTTCAGCTTCAACGGCTGGGCGGATCGCGTATGGCACCGGTCTGGCCTTAAACATTTTTGGGTTTGCGTTATCTTCAATCTTTATGGTTGCCTTTACTCCTTTTAGAGTCCCAAGTCCTTGTTGGAACACCTCTTCTGCGTCAGGTAGAATTTGTGACAGACGTCCAGGTGCGACGTCATCATCCTTTTTGTCAGTCACAGTTAGCGCCTGAATGGAATGCCAATCCAATTGTATTTTTTGGATCCATTCACGTCCCAATAATGGTGGTCCTCCATCTCGTAGTATATACATATATAGTTTCTGTGTTTCCTTGCCGTTATATTTAACTGGCACCCTTATTTTTCCTCTGGGGTAGACCTTTTGCCCCGTGTATGTCTTCAATACAATGGACGTGTCCTTTAAGGGTATGTGTGAGAATAGCCGCTCATAGTCTCGTCGATTCATGACAGTTAGGGCTGATCCTGTGTCCAATTCCATCTTTACTGGGGACCCTGCTATCATGAGGGTGACCCAAATGGTTTGGTGATCCTCCTTTGCGATCACGTTGTGTAACTTTAGACAACTTAGTCTCCTGCTCCCGGAGTCCTTATCACTCTCCTGATCTTCCGAACTACTGTCTGTCAGTTTCTTTACTTTCCTGTACTGTTCCTTAGTAGTTCTTGTCGTGTTGGTTTTCTTTCCCGACCTGCAGACTCTTGCTATATGTCCCATTTTTCCGCATTGCCTGCATACTTTGTCCTTAAACCAGCAGTCTTTCTGCTCATGGGTTGTTCTGCCGCAGCGATAGCACTTTTCTGCTCCATACGCCATTTCGTTAGCGCTGTATTCTTGTGGTTTCTGTTGTATTTCCGCAGCTCCCCGTGCTGCTGCTTCGTAGGATACTGCCACGCTGAAAGCCTGTTCTAGCGTCAGGTCCTTTTTCGAAAGTAGTCGTTTCTGGGTTCCTTCACTCTGGAGCCCGCAGACAAACTTATCCCGTAAGGTGTCTGCCAGTCCTGCTCTGAACTGGCAGTGCTTCGATAACTTGCGTAGTTCCGTAAGATAGTCAGCATTGCTCTCATCTTTGTGCTGGTTTCTTTTATGGAACTTGAATCTTTCTGCTATCAGCAGTGGTGTAGGATTTAGGTGTTCCTGTAAGATATTAACAATCTCCTCAAAACTTTTCTCCATTGGTTTAGTTGGGGTAATTAAATTCCGCAATAGGCCGTACGTACTCGCGCCCATCAAATTCAATAATACCGACGCCCTCTTTCCATCGGTCACCTCATTTGCCTTGCAGTACACTTCAATTCTTTCCACATACGTGGTCCAGTCTTCTACCTCGTTGTCGAAAGCAGTGATACTGCCACTTTTCAGCATCTTGGGTGATTTAAAATGGCGCCTCCCGCGCTTTTTCCTCTTCCCCAATGGAATAAAATGGCGCCTCCTGCGCTTTTCCTTCTTCCCCAACGGGATAAAATGGCGCCTCCCGCGCTTTTCCTTCTTCCCCTTGCTGCCATGCTGCTCCTAGCATTCTACAGGGTAATGGCGGCGACCCGCGGCTTCGGCGCGTCTCACTTTCCTTCCCCCCGTTTCTTTTCTCTCTGCTGCCCGGTTCTTGAGCACCGAGCGCGCCCTGTGCGCACCACCCTCTCTCTTTTGTTTTCTTTTCCCGGCGACGCTGCGCGGCCCGTTTTGTAGAGTCGCTCGATCGAGCTTGAGCCCGCCGCAGTCCAGAAGGGTCATCCCACTACCTGCTACCAGCACGATTTGCTGGAACACCTTAACTGGGGAGCCAAGCTCAGCTCTCCACAGCCTCTCCCGCAATTCTCCGAACACCGATGAATCCTTTGGGTGGTTGCCCGCAGTCGACGCCCGTTGCTCAGACTACGACCTCCAAGAAACCTCCTCTCAGGGTGAGATCCCCGTGAGATGATGTAACACTGCAGGTGAGTTCGAACTTACTCGTCGCCACTGTAAAGTCCGCGCCTCAATAATACACGGACTTCGGGAGAACAGTTTAACAGGTACTTTACTGAACAGGAGGGTAACATCAGACTGAAACACAGAAGCCTGCTAGGGCCCTTTATACAGGGGTGGTCACTGCCGATACTGCAGTCTAAAACCAGTTCTTCCCTTAAAGGTACATACACAACAAGCAGGAGTAGGTCATTTGGCCTTTCCAGCCGGCTCCACCATTCAATAAGATCATGGCTGATCTTCTACCTCTTCTCCGCTTTCCTGAACTATTCCCCATATCCCTTGATTCCCTTCATATCCAAAAATCTATTGCTCTCTGTCTTGAATATACTCAATGACTGAGCCTCCACAGCCCTCTGGGGTAGAGAATTCCAAAGATTCACCACCCTCTGAGTGAAGAAATTTCTCTTCATCTCAGTCCTAAATGGCCGACCCCTTATTCTGAGACTGTGACCCCTGGTTCTAACTCTCCAGCCAGGGGAAACACCCTCCCTGCATCTACCCTGTCAAGTCCTGTAAGAATTTTGTATGTTTCAATGAGATCACCTCTCATTCTTCTAAACTCCAGAGAATATAGATCTAGTCTACTTATTCTCCTCTCATAGGACAATCCCCCTATCCCAGGAATCAGTCTGGTGAACCTTCATTGCACTTCCTCTATGGCAAGTATATCCTTCCTTAGGTAAGGAGACCAAAACTGTACACAATACTCCAGGTGTGGTCTCACCAGGGCCCTATATAATTGCAGTAAGATGTCTTTACTCTTATACTCAAATCCTCTTGTAATAAAGGCCAACATACCATTTGCTTTCCTAATTGCTTGCTGTACCTGCATGTTAACTTTTGGTGATTCGTGCACAAGGACACCCAGGTCCCACTGAACACCAACACTTCCCAATCTCTCACTATTTAAAAAATACTCTGCTTTTCTATTTTTCCTACCAAAGTGGATAACTTCACATTTCTCCACATTATATTCCATTTGCCATGTTCTTGCCCACTCACCTAGCCTGTCTATATCCCCTTGAAGCCTCCTTGCATCCTCCTCACAACTTGCATTCCCACCCAACTTTGTATCAACAGCAAACTTGGACAGATTACATCTGGTCCCCTCATCAAAATCATTGATGTAGATTGTGAATAGCTGAGGCCCAAGCACTGATCCTTCTGGTACCCCATTAGTTATAGCCTGCCAACCCGAAAATGACCTGTTTATTCCTACTCTCTGTTTTCTGTCCGTTAACCAATCCTCAGTCCATGCTAGTATATTACCCCCAATCCCATGAGCCCTAATTTTGTTTAATAACCTCTTGTGTGGCACCTTATCGAATGTGTTCTTAAAATCCAAATACACAACATCCACTGGTTCTCCCTTATCTATTCTGCTAGTTACAACCTCAAAAAACTCTAACAGATTCGTCAAACACGATTTCCCTTACATAAATCCGTCAAATTATATTGGGCCAGAAATTCAGGTCCCCACGGGTGAGTACGCGCTGGGTACTCACGCGTAGGCCCAACGAAAGTGCCGGTTTCGTGCATGCACTGCGCATGCGCGGGAAACCGGAACTTCCGTTCCCCTAAAGGAAGGGGTTCACAGGTCGAATGCGTGCGCCGGAGAGGCAACGCGTACGCCTGGAACTTCCGTTTTTTTTGCAGCTTTCTCCAGGAGGGTAAGTCTCCATCAGCTACGCTTGTAAAAACCAGTCGCAAGGCCTGCTTTTAACAAGGTAAGTGGTGAATTAAGTTAAATTAAAACATTTTTTCCACAGGTTTATTATTTTTAAATACTTTAAAGAAAGGTAAATTTATTTTTAGCCCCGTTAGAAACTGTAATTAATTTTATCAAAAATTTAAATTATTGTTTAAAATAGTTATTTTATGTAATTTATAGTTATTTTAAAAATGTGATTTTTTTTTATTTATCTGAAGTTTTAGTGATGTTTTGTGGCTGAATTGTATTCATAGATTTGACAGCTCTTCCTGTCAAATCTATGAATACAGATTCCCTGCTACCATTGGCTCTCCATGGCCCATGTGATCCCAGGGGACGCTTCGAACTAACTGCGCCCCTGGGATACGCAAGCACTGCGCGCCGGCAGTTGGAGGAGGCCCAGGATCGGAATCCCACGCAGGCCCACAGCACAACGGCCGGTGCACTAGGTAAGTGCAGGTCGGAGGCTTGCACCCACGGGAAGCCGCCGACCCGAATTTCTGGGCCAATATTATTATTTTCTAAGTGCCCTGTTACCATGTCCTTAATAATAAAGGCTGGCATTTTCACTACTACTGATGTTAGGCTCTGGCACCACTCCAGATTCTGGTCTCCAGTTTGTGTTCTCAGATGAGAAAGGTACATCTCAAATGGAGAATGTAGACAATGAAAAGAGGAGAAAAGACACAAATATCAAAGAATATTTGACATACCTGTTTGTGCTCAAACAGAACACAATTATGGAGTCCTCTGTCAAATGAATATATTGATATAAATGCTACAAACCGTGTCACAGTATAATTAGTGAATATGTGTTTTTTTGCAGCATCTCTGAGACAAGCGAATGTGCAAGAGACTGTGCTTAACTGGTCATCAGAGGAGAATTCAGATTGATTTTACTTGAAATGCAAGCTGGAAGAATACCAGTACTGGCAAGTGTACTGAAAGTCCATATCTTAGGGTAACCTTATCAAATGATATAAAAAAAACTGCAAATGTTGGAAATATGAAAACGAAAACCGAAAAATCGAGAAAAACACAGCAGGTCCCTTTTATATTGGTTTTAAGGGAAGTGTTAGGACCACCAGTTTCTAACATCTGGCTCACCTGCAGTTGACCGCCACCCCAGAACAAACTTGAAAGATCTGCTAAGGCCGGTCACCAGCAAAAGCTAGTAACAGAACAGTTTTCCCAGCCGCCGGCCTTGGCAAATCTGACAAACTTACTCTGGGGTTGCTGCTGGCTGCACAAGACCCGTGTGTCAGGTGGCTCTAATACTCCATTAAGACTAAATACAGCTTTTGTCAGAAGCTTGCTGTGAATGTTGCTGTTCCTTCAGGATAAACAGCACGGTCAATGCATTCAATCTGTTATCATTAATGAGGTCTGAAATTCTCCACTGCCAGGCTGCTCCTGGCCATCTGTCTGGATTCAGTGCTCAGAACTACTTGCTACAAATAAAAAGACTCTCAACAACTTGCTGAACTGTATAACACAATGCTCTGGTTGAAAAAGTTCTTGATTTCTGTGATTGTGGCCTGTGGGATGGTAGTTCTTCTTAGAGGTTGTACCCGTAGTTATTCACTTCCCTCGGAGAGATAAAATGGGTTGGGTGGAGTCTGTGTAGGGTCTATGGAATGGACTTGGTGAGTTCAATATCCTTTTCTTATTTCATACTTTTGTAACATACTCGCGATGGTGACGACTTTAATTGTAGTTCACACCGATATATTTAGTTTTACAATTTTACTACCTTTATATGGAGTAGTACAGCAAGAGAATTAATAGCTACATTGTGGCTTTCTCAATGACTCAGCTAGTTTTTTTTAATTCATCATGGGATGTGGACATCGCTAGCAAGGCCAGCATTTATTGCCCATTCCTAATTGCCCTTGAGAAGGTGGTGGTGAGACTCCTTCTTGAACCGCTGCAGTCCGTGTGGTGAAGGCACTCCCGCAGTGCTGTTAGGTAGGGAAGTCCAGGATTTTGACCCAGCGATGATGAAGGAACGGTGATATATTTCCAAGTCACGATGGTGTGTGACTTGAAGGGGAACTTGGAGGTGGTGGTGTTCCCATGCATCTGCTGCCCTTGTCCTTCTACGTGGTAGAGGTTGCAGGTTTGGGAGGTGCTGCCGAAGAAGCCTTGGCGAATTGGTGCAGTGCAGCTTGAAGATGGTACACCCTGCAGCCACGGTACGCCGGTGGTGGAGGGAGTGAATGTTTAAGGTGGTGGATGGGGTGCCAGTCAAGTGGGCTGCTTTGTCCTGGATGGTGTCGAGCTTCTTGATCATTGTTGGAGCTGCACTCATCCAGGCCAGTGGAGAGTATTCTATCACACTCCTGACTTGTGTCTTGTAGGCGGTGGAAAGGCTTTGGGGAGACAGGAGGTGTGTCAGCCTGCTCTTGTTGCCACAGTATTTATGTGGCTGGTCCAGTTCAGTTTCTGGTCAATGGAGACCCCCAGGATGTTGATGGTGGGTGATTCGATTATGGTAATGCCGTTGAATGTCAAGGGGAGGTGATTAGACTCTCTCTTGTTGGAGATAGTCATTGCCTAGCACTTGTGCGGTGTGAATGGTATTTGCCACTTATCAGCCCAAGCCTGAATGTTGTCCAGGTCTTGCTGCATGCGGGCTTAAAAGTGGATAAATCCCCAAGCCCTGACGCGATGTATCCCAGGCTGCTGTGTGAGGCAAGGGAGGAGATTGCAGGGGCTCTGACACAAATTTTCAGAACCTCTCTGGCCACAGGGGAGGTGCCAGAGGACTGGAGGACAGCTAACGTAATACCATTATTCAAGAAAGGTAGTAGGGATAAACCAGGGAATTTCAGGCCAGTGAGCTTAACATTAGTGGTAGGGAAATTCTTGGAAAAAGTTCTGAGGGACAGAATTAGTCTCCACTTGGAGAGGCAAGGATTAATCAAGGATAGTCAGCATGGCTTTGTCAGGGGGAGATCATGTCTAACCAATTTGATTGAATTTTTCGAGGGGGTGACTAGGTGTGTGGCTGAGGGTAGTGCAGTTGATGTAGTCTACATGGACTTCAGTAAGACTTTTGACAAAGTCCCACATGGGAGACTGGTCAAGAAGGTAAGAGCCCATGGGATCCAGGGCAATTTGGCACACTGGATCCAAAATTGGCTTAGTGGCAGTAGGCAGAGGGTGATGGTCGAAGGTTGTTTTTGTGACTGGAAGCCTGTCTCCAGTGGTGTACCGCAGGGATCGGTGCTGGGTCCTTTGCTGTTTGTAGTGTACATTAATGATTTAGATATGAATGTAGGAGGTATGATCAGTAAGTTCGTAGATGACACGAAAATTGGTGGAGTGGTAAATAGCGAGGAGGGAAGCCTCAGGCTACAGGACGATATAGACGGGTTGGTCAGATGGGCAGAACAGTGGCAAATGGAATTTAACCCTGAAAAGTGTGAGGTGATGCATTTTGGGAGGACTAAAAAGGCAAGGGAATACACAATGAATGGTAGGACCCTCGGAAGGACAGAGGATCAGAGGGACCTTGGTGTGCATGTACATAGATCCCTGAAGGCAGCAGAACAGGTAGATAAGGTGGTTAAAAAAGCATATGGGATACTTGCCTTCATTAGCCAAGGCATAGAATATAAGAGCAGGGAGGTTATGATGGAGCTGTACAAAACACTAGTTAGGCCACAGCTGGAATACTGTGTGCAGTTCTGGTCGCCACACTATAGGAGGAATGTGATTGCATTGGAGAGGGTGCAGAGGAGATTCACCAGGATGTTACCTGGGCTGGAGTGCTTCAGCTATGAAGAGCGACTGGACAGGCTGGGGTTGTTTTCCTTAGAGCAGAGAAGGCTGAGAGGGGACCTGATTGAGGTTTACAAAATTATGAGGGGCATAGATAGGGTAGATAGAAAGGAACTTTTCCCCTTAGTAGAGGGATCAATAACCAGGGGGTATAGTTTCAAGGTAAGGGGCAGGAGCTTTAGAGGGGATTTGAGGAAAAACGTTTTCACCCAGAGGGTGGTTGGAATCTGGAATTCACTGCCTGAAAGGGTGGTAGAGGCAGGGACCCTCACAACTTTCAAGGAGCATTTGAATGAGCACTTGAAACGCAATAGCATACAAGGCTACGGACCAAATGCTGGAAAATGGGATTAGAATAGACAAGGCTTGATGGCTGGTGCGGACACAATGGGCCAAAGGGCCTCTTTCTGTGCTGTATGACTCTATGACTCTATGATTCATTATTTGAGGAAATGTGAATGGAACTGAACACTGTGCAATCATCAACAAACATTCCCACTTCTGACCTTATGATGGAGGGAAGGTCATTGATGAAGCAGCTGAAGATAGTTGGGCCTCGGACACTGCCCTGAGGAACTCCTGCAGCAATGTCCTGGGGCTGAGATGATTGTCCTCCAACAACCACAACCATCTTCCTTTGTGCTAGGTATGACACCAGGCAGTGGAAAGTTTTCCGCCTGATCCCCATTAACTCAATTTTACTAGGGGTCCTTGATGCCACACTCAGTCAAATGCTGCCTTGATATCAAGGGCAGTCACTCTCACCTAACCTCTGGAATTCAGCTCTTTTGTCCATGTTTGGACAATGAGTCTGGAGCTGAGTGATCCTGGCGGAACCCAAACTGGGCATTGGTTAGCAGGTTATTGGTGAGTAAGTGCCGCTTCATAGCACTGTTGACAACCCCTTCCATCACTTTGATGATGATTGAGAATAAGCCAATGGGGTAGTAATTGGCCAGATTGTATTTGTCCTGCTTTTTGTGGACAGGACATACATGGGCAATTTTCCACTTTGTTGGGTAGATGCCAGTGTTGTAGCTGTACTGGAACAGCATGGCTAGAGACACGGCTAGTTCTGGAGCACAAGTCTTCAGCACTGCAGCCAGGATGTTGCCGGGGCCCATAGCCTTTGTTGTATCCAGTGCACTCAGCTGTTTTTTGATATCAAGTGGAGTGAATCGAATTGGCTGAAGATTGGCATCTGTGATGGTGGGGACCTCAGGAGGAGACTGAGATGGATCACCCACATGGTACTTCTAGCTGAAGATGGCTGCGCACATTCAGCCTTGTCTTTTGCACTCACATGCTGGGCTCCACCATCATTGAGGATGGGGTTGTTCATGAAACCTTCTCATTCCATTAGTTGTTTAATTGTCCACCACCATTCACGACTGGATACATCTGCGACAGGTAGATTGGTTTATGTCCTTTGCCCAGCTTGATCCCAAAGGGACCCCCATTAGCACCCCACTGCCCACACCCCACGCCCTAATATAATCTCTAATTGATAATAAAACAAATTAGTTATATCGAGCAAGCTTGCTGGTCAGTTTATCATTCTAAGTGTAGCAGTGGTTCTGTGCTAGTTTATGTAATCATCAGAATTAAACATTTTTGTTCTCTTTTTGTTCACATTCACCTGGAAGTTCCTTGGGGGTTTTCCAGGGAGAGATTCTCGGATATAACAGAGAATCAACATAAACGTCTAGAAATGGCCTCTGAAGTCATGTGGGGATCAGGAATTCAGGGCTGTTCTTATTTCTTTCATACCAATGGTCCTTTCAAGTGGAAAATCAACAGCATGTATATTTTAAAATATGACTTCAAGATACGACAAAGGTTTGACGCACTTCTAATGCAGCACCTGAAAAACAGTTTGACCTTAAGCAGGCAGTGGTCACAGCAGGAAACCTGCATTGCTTGAACATGCATTCATTCACGTACCTACAACACTGACCCAATTCAAAGTCCAAGTATAGATGTTTTCTCAGTTTGACGTCACTTTTCATTTCAGAACTACACATATTAGCTCCAATTTAATTTGATTCCTTTGCTTACACAAAAGATTTGAGCATGACTGTTTTAAACATTTCTGTGACATCATCATCCAGAATAAGGTCCAAGGCTGTCTCTCTGAGAACTGGTCATTTTTGATGATGATGAATTTCAGGTTCTATTGCAGGAGCAGATTTTCATCTCTGCCGCCTGGGTGGTGCGCAGGGAGGAAAATTGGAGGATTGCACACACGTGTTATGGCGCCCAGCTGACTTTTCATCCGTTCATTTAAATAGAACCCAGCTCTACCCCACTAACATATCTCGCAACCCTTCCAGCAGACTTATGGAAATGAGGCATGAGGCTCAACTTGGAGCCGATGCCTTCAGGAGTGCGTTCTCAGTCCATTGTGCACTTCTCGGCCGATATGCCTCAAAACAGGAAAGGCTGGGTAACACCTTCGACGGCTGCTGACAGAGGATTCACATCTATAAACCGCACAGGCAGAACCTTGCGTATATATTTTCCTCACCATAATCATACTGCTTGCAAGCAGCATCTATTGTGTAGAAATCAAAGCATTGAAACACTGTGTAATGATTTGGGGTTTGAGTGCATATCGGGTGAGCATCGGACTATGTGCCTGTCTGCAGGAATTAAGAACATTCACATAATGACGGGAAAAGACCCTGTGGTCCATCCAGCCTGTCCCATACAATTGTGATGCCTTGTGCATCACACTATATACACTCCTCACCCAAAACCATGTGATCTCCGGGCACAGGCGAAAAACCAGATAAAAACCCAGGCCAATTTGGGGGCAAAAAATTCTTGGAAATTCCTCTCTGATCCCCTTTGGCAACCAAAAATAGTCCAGAAGATCACTCTGGACCTGATAATGCTATGCAGTACCTACCTTTTGTACGAGACGATCCCTGCTCCAGCCAGAAACAGGTCCAGTTCTCGCTTAAAGGAATTCAGCAAATCGGTGTCCACCACACGAGCATGTAGCCTGTTCCAGAGGGCCACTATTCTCTGGGGGAAAAAACCACCTCCTGACATCTAACCTAGATCTGACCTTATACAACTTAAAATTGTGGCCTCTAGTCCTCCCTAACTTAATCAATCTATTCCTTTCATCACCTTATAAACCTCAATCAAATCACCTCTAAGTCTACGCTTCTCTAAAGTGTAGAGTTCCACCTCTTTTAGCCTCTTGATAACTAAGATGCTTCACACTGGGAACTAATCCAGTGGCCCTCCTCTGTACCCTTTCCAAAGCCTCAATATCACCCACCATGTGAGGAGACCAAAACTGGACACAGTATTCTAACTGAGGCCTGAACAAGGTCCTGTACAAGGACAAAATAGCGTGCTTTGTCTTATAATAAATTGTCTTATAAATGCACCTAACACCCTATTCGCTCTAGCTATCGCTTTACGGCATTGCCCATGAACCTTTAGAGTGTGAAATATTAGATGAAATAAACATAGTGAGAGAGGAAGTATTAAGGGGCTTAGCAGCTTTGAAAGTGGATACATTCCCAGGCCTGGATGAAATATATCGCAGGCTCTTAAGAGAAGCAAAAGAGGAAATCGCAGAGGCTCTGACCATCATTTTCCAATCCTCTCTGGCTGCAGGTGTGGTGCCAGAAGACTGGAGGACTGCTAACATGGTACCTTTGTTTAAAAAGGGAGAAAGGGATAGACCGAGTAATTACAGGCCAGTCAGCCTAACCTCGGTGGTGGGAAAATTATTGGAAAAAGTTCTGACAGACAGGATAAATCTTCATTTAGAAAGACACGGATTAATCAAGGACAGTCAGCATGGATTTGTTAAGGGAAAGTTGTGTCTGACGAACTTGATTGAATTTTTGAGGAGGTAACAAGGAGAGTCGATGAGGGTAGTGCGTTTGATGTAGTGTATATGGATTTTAGCAAGGCTTTTAATAAGGTCCCGCATGGCAGACTGGTCACGAAAGTAAAAGCCCATGGGGTCCAAGGCAAAGTGGCAAGTTGGATCTAAAATTGTCTCAGAGGCAGGATACAAAGGGTAATAGTCGAAGGGTATTTTTGTGACTGGAAGGCTGTTTCCAGTGGGGTTCCGCAGGGCTCAGTACTAGGTCCTCTGCTTTTTGTGGTATATATCAATTATTTGGACTTGAATGTAGGAAGTATGGTTAAGAAGTTTGCAGATGATACACAAATTGGCCGTGTGGTTGATAATGAAGAAGAAAGCTACAGACTATAGGAAAATATCAATGGACTGGTCAGGTGGGCAGAACAGTGGCAAATGGAATTCAATCTGGAGAAGTGTGAGGTAATGCATTTGGGGAGGGCTAACAAGGCAAGGGAATACACTATAAATGGTAGGATACTGAGAAGTGCAGAAGATCAGAGGGACCTTGGGGTGCATGTCCACAGATCCCTGAAGGTAGGACTGGTAGATAAGGTGGTTAAGAAGGCTTAGCCGAAGCATAGAATACAAGAACAGGGGGGTTATGCTTGAACTGTATAAACCACTAGTTAGGCCACAGCTAGAATACTGCGAGCAGTTCTGGTCATCACATTACAGGCAAGATGTGACTGCACTAGAGGGGATGCAGTGGAGATTTATGAGCATGTTGCCTGGGCTGGGGAATTTTAGCTATGAGGAAAGATTGGATAGGCTGGGGTTGTTTTCTTTGGAACAGAGGAGGCTAAGGGGAGACCTGATTGAGGTGTGTAAAATTATGAGGGGCCTAGATAGAGTGGATAGGAAGGACCTATTTCCCTTAGCAGAAGGGTCAATAACCAGGGGACATAGATTTAAAGTAATGGGTCGGAGGTTTAGAGGGGAGTTGAGGAGAAATGATTTCACCCAGAGGGTGGTGGGGGTCTGGAACTCACTGCCTGAAAGGGTGGTAGAGGCAGAAACCCTCAACACATTTAAAAAGTACTTGGATATACACTTGAAGTGCTGTAACCTACAAGGCTACGGACCAAGTGCTGGAAAGTGGGATTAGGGTGAATAGCTCTTTGTCGGCCGGCACGGACAAGATGGGCTGAATGGCCTCCTTCTGTGCTGTAAATTTCTGATTCTATGGGGGCGATTTCTGAGGCTCGAGGAGGCGGGTTTGGAGGCGGGAAAGGCGGGGAAATTGGAAAAGTGTGCGGGTTCAGAACCCGCCTCCAACCCGCCTCCGTGGGATTTTGCCGGTGCCAGTGCCGGTTTTGCAGGGCAGGAAACGGTCCCAACTCCAGCTGGCTAGAGAGCTTGTTGAGAGGCTTAAATGTTCGTTAAGGGCCTCTCTAAGCTTATTTTGAGAGACCCTCATTATTTTTCGACCATTTTGGCGTGTTCCATGACCATCTTAAACCACGCCAGCTAAACCTGGCGGGTAACAAGTGGGTGGTCTCCTCACTGCTTCAGCTCAAACATTAAATCGGAGATTTCATCAGGGATTAGTTGCAGGTGGCAGAACTTTGCTTTAAAAGGTCTTTGAGCACTTTTAGCAGACCTTCCGAAGTCGGAGGTGCTGCAGCTTGAATCTATCAACTGTGGGACCTCCTTGGAAGACCCTCTTCCCACTTGCAACGGAGGCATCTGCAAGCAGCATGGGAACCATTCATTTTCTTTCACCATGGACCTCAGATGAGGATGAGGAGGAGGAGGAGGAGGATCTGGAGGAGGAGAAGGAGCAGGAGGAGGAGGTGCAGGAGGAGGTCAGAGCGCTGGTGTATCGACTAGTAGCAGCGGCAGCACACGAGCACATGGCTGCCCGGGATGCAAGGGATGAACTTATCCTGGCCAGATTTGCATAGGTTGCCCAAGTTGGCACATGTCCTTGGCTCCATCTTAAGACATCATTGACAATGGACATGACGCTCTGGCCTCCTTTCACTCTGGCCACCAACCTGACAACGCAAGTGTTGAGGAGCCCGCAATGTGGAGCTACCTAAGGCAAAAGAACAGATGCCATAATGCCAACATTTTGGCATCAAATCATTTTAATGCTTTTCAACAGGGATGGCATTTCATCAATACACATAAACATTCACCCAATCTGCACACAGATCTGGAGGTTATATCCCTTGCCAGCTGGACCCACACACCTTTATTTCTTTGGGAGGCCTCTTCCTCCCAGATGAGTGGAAGAGCACCTCCCTGCTAGCTGTCACCCCCTCAAACATCATTTGCAGCGCCTCATCCGAGAGCCTCGGGGAGGCCCTTGCCTTGGAATTGGACATAGTGGTTTCTCAGAATATGTCCCAGGTGGTGCAGCATCGGCAGAAATCCAGTGGAATGATCCAAGGCAGCAAGCAGCCCTAAAATCAGGCTGGAAAAGTGATGTCAGCAGAGGCGAGTTTCAGTCTCAAAACACGAATTGAGCAAGGGTAACCCACACCTCTGAAATCAAGTGGCCAATCAGTTTTCAAAAAATTGCAATTTTCCCCTGACAGTGGAGGCGGGTTTCAAACCCACCCAAACTGAAACCTGCCTCCATCCCACCTCCAATGGGAAAATCGCCCCCATGATTGTATGAACACTGAAAGCCCTCCCGTGTTAAAGAACACACTGACATTTCTTTCATAATTTAAATCCGCCTTTTGAGGGCTGGAGAAACGAGCAACAAATGTTAAATTCAAAATTTGACAGGAGTCAAAAATTGTTTTTAAGATTTTATCAGCTTGGTGATATTGGCAAGAGCTCGGTGTGATCAGGGTACTAAAAAAAATTTTCAGGGAGTTATTGAAGATATTTCCGTGAATCTTGTACTAAGCGTCCGTCAGTTCAGCTCTGAGAATCTGTAACAAGAGGTATGAATAATCAGCACAGATGTGGTACGGGAGGATCAAGATCTTATCATTCCTAGCTCACAACTATCATGGAAGATCTGTGCCGTTCTGACTCAAAGACGCTGATTGATTTGGTTTCTATAATACGTCAGATGGAAGATATTCTTCATTAGTGTTTCAGTGGATCTGAGTAAGAAAATGTCAGCATACCAAATGTCCATGGACACTATTTCAAGCAGTCAATCTTACGATACCTGATTGCCTCCAGGGAGCAATACTCTCGTACTTCCAATTTAGCTACCTGCACTCTAACTGAATTAAGTAGGTGATTAAATCAAGGGAAGTTGTAACTTACTGGCCTTGAATAAAATCTAAGTCCATTCACACAATTAGGTTTAACTTGTGCACTTGGTGACTGCATAGTTAAGTACGGTGGCATAGTGGTTAGCACTGTTGCCTCACAGCGCCAGGGACCCGGGTTCGAATCCGGCCTCGGGCGACTGTCTGTGTGGAGTTTGCACATTCTCCCCGTGTTTGCGTGGGTTTCCTCCGGGTGCTCCGGTTTCCTCCCACAGTCCAAAGATGTGCGAGTTAGGTTGATTGGCTATGATAAATTGACCCTTAGTGTTAGGGGGATTAAATACGTGGGGTTACGGGGATCGGGTGGGATATGTGTCGGTGCAGGCTCGACGGGCCGAAATGGCCTCTATCTGCACTGTGGGGTTTCTGTGATTCTGTGATTGATATTCACACTGCTAAACTCGTCTCAAGAATTCTCCTGACTCTTTTAAAAGGTGGCACTGAAAATCTTGAAATGTGCTCACATCGCATTGGTGACATCCTTTGCACATTACGTGATGATGTTGTTAATGCGAGGTTTGCGCAACTTGGGACTGAACTTTCACATGAAGATCAGGGAGAATTTAGATTTCTTAATAGGAAAACTGGGAGAAAATAGTGGGGAGGGGACGTGAATGGGACCTCATTGTGCCCGTCTTTCGGGCGCAAAATGTGGGCAAACAGGTCCAATATTGCGGGGCTACCTCCACCTTATTGGCTCAGGCGATATTCTGGCATACCTGGCGAGCGCCTTCAACAGGCTTTTTAGGCTCCTTGCATATGCTAATAAGGTGCTTACCACCTGTTCAAGGACACCTCCCGGAAATTCGTCTGCACTGAGGGTCACAGCCGGACGAAATTGGTTCTCTCCTAAGTGGCGAGGTGCCTCTGAATGCCTGATTGGCCTCCGCAGCTCATCGGAAATATTCACGATGCCCGACGCCCAACTTCAGATGTGTCGCCTATTTCGGGCCTGATAAACAGCGCAAACCAATTTCCAGGATATAGGGGGGAATTTTAACCTAAAAAAAGGGGTGGGCTTGGAGCGTGGTGGTAATTAAATTGTTAAAAATCGGATTCCCGACCTGAACCTGACTCCAACCCGCCCACTTCCAGTTTTAACGGAGGCGGGAAAGGGGCTGGGCGGGGGTGGGGGTGGGCAGCCAACCCGCTCCCAGGAGGCAGGACGACAATTTAAACATTATAATGAGGCTGGAGTGGTGGACTTTTTTACCCACCATTTTGTTTTTAACTGCATGTGGATGGGTTTTACACAATTCGTAAAACCCGACAGTTACAGCAAGGCGGGGACTGCTGGATCCAGAAGGCAAGTGCCTTTATACCTACCTCCTGGATCCAGCGTCCCTGCCTAACCCACCCAGCACGATTGGAGACCCTCTCACAAGGCCTCCAATCGCCCCCCCAGGCCTCCCCCCACCGATGATGCTGAGGCTGGCCACGATCCCCTGGAGGCCGGCCCAGATCTTCTCTCCCCCCACTCCGATCCTCCCGTGACCGGCCACGATCTTCCCTTCACCCACCCCGATCATCTGGCCCCAATCCTCTCTCCCCCACCCCCAATCCTTTTAACAGCTCAGCCCAACTCCCAATCATCTGCCCGAACCGCCCCACCTGATCCTTTTAAAGGCCCGGTCCCCACGTAAACCCTCCCTCCCTCCTCTGTGCGACCTAGTGCCGCAGGCCTACCCGCCCACAGCCAGCCAGCTTCTCAACCTGGCTGGCTGCAGGTGGGAAACCGAGGCCTCGCATGCAAATCAGGCCCGGCCGTTAAAGTCGGGTTTCCTGACCGTCCAGGAGCTCCCCCCCAAAAAAAACCGTCCTCCTCCTTAAAATCCAGCCCATAGTGTTTAACAAACCACCAACATGAAAAAATCTAGCTTTTCATGATGGAAATTGATAAAAGCCGATTTTAATCATTTTTAAGAGTAAGCCAATACTTTCAGGAAAAGAGGGGGCGAAAGTGAAGGGAGGTATTTTTTTGGAAAGAAAACAACTGCAGAAATGTCACTCGTGGTATAATCAGCACGGTTCAGTGAACATCCTAGTTTACTAACTTAGCTTTGCGATTTAATTCAGACATACAACCTTAATATCTTATTACTGAGCTGGCCTTGTCATCAACTTGAAACTTGAATGTCAGTTTTGTGCTTTGTAGAGATTTGTTGGAAAATTTGGAACTTTTAAAAGGTTAGTAACTTTGAGGCAATGACAGATACCAATCAGACATGGTTTTGACATAGAAACGGAAATGGTGTAGTGCAGCACAGCCTGCCTTTATAATTGACTCAACAAAAGGTTTGCTGTGTGCAGATACATTCGATTCTCAGCTGCCGCCAAGATGAATCTTAATCATGATTACTTACAGTTAATACTGATGCTGCAGTGCATTCATATATCAGTTCATGTAACTGCCGGTAAGTTGTAAGCATTATTTTTCTGAAATAAAATAGGTCTAGCTACCTTTCTGATCTGCTGCTTATAATTGGGATATTATTTACATTAAGTATGTTTGGGTAAGTACTGTAATAAATGTCTTCCTTATATTCAAACAAACTCTTTCAGTGTTATTCTTGCAGGTAGTGAATTTATCTTCTTTACATTCTCAGACAAAAGCAGTTGATTAACATAAATTAATAATTTCTTTCCCTTGACGGTGGTCACAGATTGCATTGAAGTCTCTCAGTCACCTCCAGAAATAGAGGCCTTTGAGGGAGGCTCTATCAACATGCACTGCTCTTGGAAAGAGGACCAAGAGATTGAAAGCATCAGGGTCGATTGGACCAAAGACTCAAACTCGGTCGTCAATGCAACCAATACCAATTCTACTGTACATCCAGCTTACATCAACAGACTCTCTCATGCCATTAACAAAACAAATGCAAAGCTGACAATTGAAAATATCGTTCAGGATGATGCGGGATTGTACCTCTGTAAAGTGTTTATTGAAATACCACCGCCAGTTCGAAGAGGCCTTGGGAATGGAACCAAATTAACTGTGCAAGGTAAATGCTCACTAAAATTAATAAAGCTATAAATATTGGTATGTAATCTTACATGAAATTCTTCAAGTATCTCCAAGCAGATATTTTGAATCTAAACGGTGCCACTGATTTTGAAAATAAAAGAGCTGTCAATAATTGATTTGAAACAATAAGATCAATAGTATAATAATGTTTATATTATAATCCAATATGAAAAATGGTAGCAGTGAGACTCCCGGTCCTGCTAAAGTCTTCAAGAACAATAAACGTCTTGGTTCTGATTTCACAACTTTATGTGATTAACTTAGTTTGGGATATCACGCACAATTGTGTGATGGAGATGGCGTAAAGTCTATAGGACACACTGATACGACATCATTATCAGGGCCCAGACTCACTCTACAATAATAGATGTCACACACAGGAAATAAAAACTGCAAATGCTGTAATAAAAAGGGAGATACTCAGCAGGGAAAGACAGGTTTATGTTTGAGTGAATACCCTTTGAGTATTTCCAGCAATTCCTGTTTTTATTTACTTTTTACTTATGGGTACAGTAGCATAAAACTTTCAAATGTTGACGTTCAGAGAGATTTGGGTGTCCTCATGCAAGAAACACAGAAAGCTAGCATGCAGGTACAGCAAGCAATAAGGAAGGCAAATGGCATGTTGGCCTTTATTGCAAGGGGGTTGGAGTATCAGAGTAAGGAAGTCTTGCTACAATTGTACAGGACCTTGGTGAGACCACACCTGGAGTACCGTGCACAGTTTTGGTCTCCTTATCTAAGGAAGGATATACTTGCCTTGGAGGCGGTGCAATGAAGGTTCACTAGATTGATTCCTGGGATGAGAGGGCTGTCCTATGACGAGAGATTGTGTAGAATGGGCCTATACTCTCTAGAGTTTAGAAGAATGAGAGGTGATCTCATTGAAACATACAAGATTTTGAAGGGGATTGACAGGGTAGATGCTGAGAGGTTGTTTCCCCTGGCTGGAGTGTCTAGAACTAAAGGGCACAGTCTCAGGGTAAGGGGTAGGCCATTTAAGACTGAGATGAGGAAGAATTTCTTCACTCAGAGGATTGTGAACCTTTGGAATTCTTTGCCCCAGAGGGCTATGAATGCTGAGTCTTTGAGTATATTCAAGGCTGAGATAGATTTTTGGGCTCTAGGGGAATCAAGGGATATGGAGATCGGGCGGGAAAGTGGAGTTGAGGTCAATGATCAGCCATGATCTTATTGAATGGTGGAGCAGCCTCGAGGGGCCGTATGGCCTACTCCTGCTCTTACTTCTTATGTTATGTTCTTATGCTTTCATAGTGGTTATATTACTGGATTCGTAATCCAAAGGCCTGGACTAACTGATCTGGAGTCATGAATTCAAATTCTGCTACGGTAGCTGTGGAATTTAAATTCAATTAATTAAATAAATCTGGTAAACATTTCTATGATGTAAATATTTAGTACTGTTAAATATATTTTATGTTGTACAAGATATTTTATTCACAAATGCCATTATCTTCAAATATTAGTATGGAAATGCTTAACACAGTGCCTGTGTTAAAATAGGAGACATTAAATTCATAGGAACAAGTTAAGTATTGGTACACAGCTATTCACTCAATGAACTATTATTAGAACATGGTCTGCTTTACAACAAATGGCAAAAGAGGTAGAGACTATAACATCATTCAAAAGGCAATTAGGTAAGCATTTAAAATGGAAGAATATTAAAGGATATGGGAGCAGCACGGTGGCATAGTGGTTGGCACTGTTGCCTCACAGCGCCAGGGACCCGGGTTCGAATCCAGCCTCGGGTGACTGTCTGTGTGGAGTTTGCACATTCTCCCCGTGTCTGCGTGGGTTTCCTCCGGGTGCTCCGGTTTCCTCCCACAGTCTAAAGATGTGCGGGTTAGGTTGATTGGCTATGATAAATTGACCCTTAGTGTTAGGGGGATTAGATACGTGGGGTTACGGGGATCGGGTGGGATATGTGTCGTGCAGGCTCGATGGGCCGGGATGGCCTCTATCTGCACTGTGGGGTTTCTGTGATCTGTGAAGACAGGGAATGGCATTACAGTAGATACTCTAGTTGAAGAGCCAGCGTTGACACGGGCATAGGGTCCAATGGCCTCCTTCTGTGCTGTCATTTTTATGATTTTATATTGGTGCTTGGAAGATGTTTTCAAAGGAAGAGTCAAATATATTTCTTTGAGTGAGAGCCGGTTCATTAAATTAAACTTTGCTGATATTGCCCAGACATTTCCATGGCATCATCTGATCAACGTTTGCCATTTTATTATGCCTATAGAGAAATCTTGGGAATCTGGCAAAATCTAATTCAATATATATATTAATATATAATATACTGTACACAAAAGGAATCTTCTGAAGTTAGTCCCTTTAATGTGCTGTTATACTAAGGTGTCTGGTCTGAGAAGTGATCCTGCATAGAGTAATGTGGAGATGGCAGATTGGAGTTATACAGGTGATTCTATGTTAGACTGTGGCTAGGAAAAGTGCAACTGACCAACTGGAAAGATTTTAAAGTTCATTTTGCAAGAGGCACAGTTGCACTGCAACCAGTGGGAAACCAGAGTAAGACTACATGCACGAGGTAAACACACATTCCTTGGTAGAATTCAAATTGTTCAGTTGAATTCCTGAGTAATAATATAGTTTGCCTCAGTCCGAAGATGAAATTGCTTTGCACCAATGCAAACTGTAGCTTAGCTGGTCTGTCATGGCAGAGTGGCCTGGCATACCAAACCGCAGCCTACACCCAAACCTATTCGAGGGAATCACTGAAGGAGAGACAGATGATTCCTATTAGGGAGAGGGAGGGGGACAGGAAATTACCAGGCAGGAAATGCTAACATTCACACATTTTCCACCTGCCCACCTTTCCCGTATGACTGTGCTTTATTATAGATATAATAAGTTAGGTTAAATGTCATGTGTACTCTTAACTTTAAGATCATCAACAAAATGACAAAGGGAGAGGTTAGGAGAAACTTCTTCATGTAGAGGGTTGTTAAGACATGGCATGACCTATTAGAAATGGTGAGAGAAGTTGAATCCACTGTAGTTCTTAAAAGGAAAGGGAAGTGGATAAATATTTGAAACAAAAAACTTTAACCCCTTTGATGATTCTTGCTTTGAGCAGTTCTTTTGAGATTATAAGTGTTGTTTTTGTTCGACGGTCCATTCAACAACTGTGTTGGTGACACTGTATCATCCCTAGCCCTGTTGTGAAAATCAATCAAGGCTTGGCATACATCTTGGCCTTTTGCATTCTTCAAAAATATATTTTTGCATTTGAACAGTTTGCAAAGATTTTTCGTTGGATTGTTGGTCCTTTTTTGATGAGGTTGTGCGTTCGAATCTGTAGATGTTGCTAATTGTCTGAACTCCAAACTGAGGTCCTTTATCTGAATCTACTCTGTCAGATACTCCGTCTAGCAAGCTGCTGCTTGCAATGTGCCGTCAGATTTGAATGCTTGTTATTCAAAAATTCAAAAGTAACCCTTATTAATTATTGATTTGAAATGAAGTCCAATACATCAGTCGCAACTTTCTGCGACAGTCTGCTGGAATGTTAGGTACTTTTATTGGCTCTTTGTACACGTTATTTCTATATGTATTGTATTTCAGACATTGGCCAACCATGTCTGCAATTTGCGGCAACAGACCAGAACAAGTCAACCATTGCTAAGGTTTTGGATTTTTCAATCTCTTGGTTTCGATGTTATTCCTCAGGCTGGTAGGCAGAAGAACTTTGTAACTTTTAAAGAACCGTTAGCCTTATGGTAATGTAGCCCGGTCCGCAAAATGGCTCTAATGGGCAGCCAGCCAGTGCGCTCTGCCGGTCAGCTGCCTGATAGTTAAAATCTATCCTTTTGTGTCCAGAAATCCTTCCGGGATCAAATTTCGTAATGACTGGTCTTTCTCAGTTTCAGATATCATCTCACCTAGTCTTGCTTGTAACATCGGGAGGCAGGCTACTATGCACACAATCATGGGGTCATCTTTGTCATTTTTGCCATTGGTTTCAGGGAGGGAATTTTGATTCATTGCATCTGCCACACTCAGTGCCGTGAGATAGACGAATAGAACGTCCCATACATTATGTAAAAAGCATTGCATGTGGAATGTTAATTTGCAATCTATACTAGTTAAAAGGTATCAGTTGAATTTTCCTCCCCTTTTCTAATGCATGCACATAGGAAAATTGGATTGGAGTCCACCATTCATCTGCGAGGCTTATCAGATGGCTAAATTAGCTCATCTGTGAATTGTCTCACATAACCCAATACAAAATATATCAACAGTCACCCAATACAACAGGACAGTGGTGCAATACTGAGAGAATTAAATTAACCTTTACTTACCAGAGTCATCAAAGATGAATCCGGACACACAGATGCATTAACTATCGCGACTTCATTTGATAACATCTATGATAAAACCATCACAAGGTTAAACATGAACATTTTATAAAGTACTTGGATATATACTATCAATTCACAGTGTTTAAATCATCATAGGTACAACAGTAATTTAAATACAGGACAATCTCGGCATTAGCTGGAATTTGCTTAATACTGTAATAGTCTAACGGGGTAAGGTCAATGTGCAAAATTACAGTATGTCTTAGCGAGGTTAAGTTTACAGTCTATATTTATTGTATTACTGACAAATTTCCAATATCAAGGCTGACTTTCTGTGACATGAGCTTAAGATATATAAGCTGTCCCTTGTAATAGGTTGGTTGCTGGGGCATTGGTGGTTTATGCCTTCCTCTGAGATGCTCGGGTTTCACATTTGGGTAATTGAGGGTAATTTTAACCTAACCATGGGGGCTGGAAATTGGCTGAAGAGTAAAATGGGGTGAGGTGGAAAAATCAACACTGCACCCGATCCCATCAGTTTCCTGTAGGGCGGGTTAGGTTAAAATTGCCCCCATTGCTTAGTTTCTTATCTTCTCATCTGAGCTTAAGTAACCTTGCATGCACATTATTTCCCTATTATATTATTACTTTATTCTTTATGCTCAAAGATTTAAACTATTAACTAACAATTGTGACACACTTCACAAGGATACTTTTCTTCAATTACACACTTAACCTTTCCTAGCCTTCCACCTTTCACTCTCCACATTTTTTCAGCCTTTGAAGAGCAGCTTCAAAAGCTTTATACAACTTCCTTTACCGTTTAACTAGCCGAGAATCTTTCTTCTTAGCCACCCTGAAACCTTCTGGATTTAAGTCGCCACAGCATAATCTTAAATATCTTTAATAAAAAATAAAAACAGAAAATGCTGGAAATACTCAGCAGGTCAGGCAGCATCTGTGGAGAGAAAAACAGAGTTAACGTTTCAGGTCGATGACTCTGTTTTTCTCTCTCCACAGATGCTGCCTGATCTGCTGAGTATTTCCAGCATTTTCTGTTTTTATTTCAGATTTCCAGCATCTGCAGTATTTTGCTTTTGTATTAGTCTTAAATATCTTTATTTTTACTAAGGAAATACCATTTAAGTGAACATAGCCATCAATACCCAATCAATATGTTCACTTCCACGGATCCTTTTTCAAGGAGTCAATCAATTAAACAGGCATTTATCAGAAGCTTAAATTGCTCGATTTTAATAACTGTAACAAGGAACAGTTTTCTAATTGAGTGTTATGCTTTTTGCTGTCCCTCAGCTAAGAAAGAAAAAGAAAGAGCGTACAATAGTGTGGCGCCTTTAACATCTTCAATAAATCCAAAAGCACTTCACAGCCAATTAATGGCCCAGAAATTCGGGTCGGGGCTTCCCACGGGTGCAAGCCCCTGACCTGCACTTACCTAGTGCGCCGGCCGTTGAGCTGTGGGCCCGCGTGGAATTGCGATCCTGGGCTTCCTCCAACTGCCAGCGCGCAGTGCTTGCGTATCCCAGGGGCGCAGTTAGTTCGATGCGTCCCCTGGGATCACGTGGGCCATGGAGAGCCAATGGTAGCAGGGAATGCTTCATTCATAAGTTTGACAGGAAGAGCTGTCAAACCTATAAATACTGTAAGCCCCAAAACATCACTAAAACTTCAAATAATTTTTTTTTTAAATCACATTTTAAAAATAAATATAAATTACATGAAATAACTATTTTAAACAATAATTTAAATTTTTGAAAAAATTAATTACATTTTCTAACGGGGTTAAAAATAAACTTACCTTTCTTTAAAGTATTTAAAAATAATAAACCTGTGGAAAAAATGTTTTAATTTAAATTAATTCACCACTTACCTTGTTAAAAGCAGGCCTTGCGCCTGCTTTTTAAAAGTGTAACTGCTGGAGACTTACCCTCCCGGAGAAACCTGCAAAAAAAATGTGAGTTCGATGCGCATGCGCTGCCTCTCCGGCGCACGCGTTCCACCTGTCAACCTCTTCTTTCAGGGGAACGGAAGTGCAGGTTTCCCGCGCATGCGCAGTGCATGCACGAAACCGGCACTTTCGTTGGGCCTACACGTGAGTACCCCGTGCGTACTCACACGTTGGGACCCGAATTTCTGGGCCACTTACTTTTGAAGTGTAGTCACTTCTTTTGTGGGCAAGTGCAGCAGTCAACTTGAGTTCAGCAATGTCCCGCAAACAGGAATGTGATAATTGATCAGTTAATCTGTGTTGGTGATGTTGTTTGAGGGATCTATGTTGGCCGGGACACTGGGAGTATGTCCATGCTCTTCTTCCAAAAGTACCATGGGATTGTTTAATCATAATAAGACATCTTTTCTGATGTTACAGTTTCTCAAGGTTTTTACTAGCTCATTAGCCTTATCTATTCGAGTCATGTTTCAGGACTTTTTGATCATTTTTCCACATAAAGGACTTGGAAAGCATTTTTTTTTTAAAAAGCGATTTGTATTTTCACAAGTTTAAATAAAAGCCACCCAGATGAAGGTTGGTTAATATGCGAAATGAAGTTGTTTTTCCAGAGTCTAAACAATAAATAGTTCATTAGATAGTCTGAGTAATTGGTAAATACCTCTCACTCATTAGCCGGAATTTTCACATTGCAGAGCGTGCGGGTTTGGGAGCGGGTCGGTGGTTAAAAGCGCTGAAATTGACAGCGCGTCGGGAACCCGCTGTTATCCCGCCGACTTCTGCCTTTCACTGGGACGTGTTTCGAGGTGCACCATGGATCTGCTCGGGAGAGGCAGCGACCTCTTTGAGGTTGTTAACTGCTCGTTTCGAAACCCTTAGCAGCCTTTTTAACGTCAGGTTTCAACTTTACCTGATTGCTCATGGGATTCGGGAACCTCGCCTGTGAAGGGGCGGTGGAGGCTCAGTGGGCATTGTGCTATTTCATTAAGTGACAGCAGGAAAAAGCACATAAATACTCACACACCTTACTCCTGCTCTTTTGCTGAAGGGAAAGGCTCCTGCTGACACCATTTTGTGCAGAGATTTAGCTGTCAGGAGTTTACAGGTGAATTCTGCAACCTCAGAAGCCACTCTCAGTACATTGGAGGATTGTGCCTCTGATCTTCACTTTACCTGGCATCTATTAGATCAGCATGGGTGCCGCTTATGCTGTCTCACCTTGGACGTCAGATTCGGACTAAGATGAGCTCCAGCACCAACAACACCAGCCACACCAGCAGCAGCAGCAGCAGCAACCACACCAGAAGCCTTCTCCTCAGCGACCTGATGCTCCACAGGAGAGCGGGGATCAGCACAGGGCTGAACCACGCTGGAGGCGATACCCCCAACACAGGGTATATAGGCGGAGGCTGAGCTTCCTGGACATGACTGAGCAGCAGTGCTTCAGGAGGTCCAGGTAATCGCGCCAGGTCGTCGCAGACATTTGTAGCTTGCTGGAAGAAGACCTGCTGCCCAAAGGACCTGGTGGACACTCCTTACCAGTGGCTGTCAAAGTCACCACCGCCCTCAACTTCTTCACCTCAGGCTCCTTCCAGGGATCTGCAGCAGACATTTGCAGGATCTCACAGTCGGCCACCTACAGATGCATCACCCAGGTGACCGATGCCATGCAGCCAATTTTATAAACTTTGCCACTGATGAAGTCAAGTGTTACTGAGCGGGCGCTTGGCTTTGCCACTCTGGCTGGCTTCCTACAGGTGCAGGGCATCATCGACTGCACACATGTGGCCATCAAGGCACTCCATCATTACCCAGGAGTGTTTGTGAACTGCACTCCCTCAATGTGCAGCTCGTCTGCAACCATAAAAAGATCATCATGCCAGATTCCCTGGCAGCTGTCATGACTCTTTCGCCCTGCACCAGTCCACCCTCCCTCAGCTCTTCGCACCTCCAAACAGACTTACCGGCTGGCTGCTTGGAGACAAAAACTATCCACTGGAGACATGGCTGATGACATCGTTGAGGAGGTCAAGCAATGAGACCAAGGAGTGCTATACTGACAGCTACATGTCCACCAGATGTGTCATAGAGCAAGCAATCGGCATGCTGAAGATGCGCTTTAGATGCCTTGACAGATCTGGAGGAGCCCTTCAGTATGCATCAGCCAGGGTCTCCAGAATCATCGTCATCACAACATAGCGCAGCAGCGAGGATTGGAGCTGCAAGAGGAGCAAGGCGCAGAGCGCACAGCTCTTCAGGAGGAGGAAGAAGCTGAGGTGGAGATGGCTCCAGCAGTGGCGCATGTTGCTACCCGGGAGGCCCAGGATGGACTCATAATGGCCTGATTTACTTAACTTGCACCAATGCACCCATTTGGCTCCCAGATGCTGTACCAAGTACCCCGCCCCCGCCACAACACCATAAAGCAGTCCTAAAATGACCAAGCCATTCCTGTCAACCAAACCCCCATTGTTCGAGGTTAAGTAATGTCTCACCATTCAGTCCAAGTGACTAGGCCACTTCCCAGGTAGCAGGCAAAAATGGACAAGACAGGAAAGTAGTGCAAATAAGTAAATGTATGTGCATCATAAATAGAACTGAAACTTAACACTAACATTTTGGCAAACACCCATGTGCATACCTTTGTGCATCTACGGTTGTGTCTTTTTTCTTTTCAGCGTGCTTCTACGAGGTGCAACCCCTGTGGATTCAGCAGAGGTAGAGGTAGGCTGCTCACTTCCCTGCTGCGACTGCTTTGACACCTTTGGCAAATGTCCTCTGGGTTTTAGGGCCCATGAGGGCCCCACTAAAGACGGCTCCTCCTGCAAACTGTGCAGGGACAGACTCGGCCATCGGGATCCGAGGCAGCAGGTGGGGCTCTGACTGAGGGGGAGGCAACGGGGGAGAAATGGGAGCACTTTGAGAGGAGTGCCCACTTCCATGTGCCCTCTCAGCATCATCCCTCTCATGGGCCACCCGCATTTCCCTGCTAGCAAGGAGCTGGAAAAGCTACCAGAGCCTCGTGCATTTTGTTGCTGCTCCTCCAAGATCACCCTCTTTGTCGACGGCCCCCGAGGTTCAGCGTCTGCATCCAGCTGAGCAGAGCTGGGAGCATCCTGCGCCCTCCGGTGAGGACTCGCCACTGCTGTCCCTGTCTCCACCATCTGCTCTTGCTCACTTGTAAGAATGTAAAGGGTTAATACACTATAGGTTTTTGCAGACCTCAGCTATTTTGTCAAATAAGTCCTTATGGCAGAAGTAAGCGTTAAACCGGCAGCTACGTCCTGTTGTGAAGCCTGACATGAATCGGTCATTCATGAAAGAAAGACTTGTGAAGTGATGCTGAGCGGCCTGCGGGTGGCACTGTCTAGGGAGAGTATAAATACTCGGGCATGGGCCCACCTTGCGCAGGGACATTCTTAACAGGAACTAGTGAAGGACACAACTAGCCCTCCATGTTGTAAAACAGTTGATTAAAGCTTTGTTTAACGCTTAGACCAAGTGCCTAGTAGTTTTCTTATGTCAAAGCCTATGTCACAGGCAGGCTAAGAGCTACAAACGGGGGGCGACTGGAGCATGGTTGTTCAAGAGGGTGGACGAAATGAGGAAGTGTCTACGTGCGCTGGACTTAAGATGTGCAGACTTGCTTGTCAAGCAAAAAGAACAATAGTTTAAACTTATGTGGACAAAAACGATTGGACTTATTTAGTCAGATGATCGGAACTTTGAAGGATAAAAGAAGAGGGATTGTGAACATTTAAACGAAGGAGCAGAAGACCCAAGAAGGATGTCGAGCTTGTGTAGGTGGACGTAAATGCTGGCTGGAGCCTAAAACCTACCTAGCTAAAGAACTAAACGACGCATGCTACTCTGTCCAATGACTGAACAGGTAATAATCATTCAGGAACTGTAAATTACTGCCGTGAGATAGGAAATGTAATGATCTCTGCTGTGTACTAATAAAAGATTTACTGTAACCAGTTGGTATCAAGTCCTTGTGAGACACCAGGTGACAACATTACTCTATGTCTCGCTGGACCCACCGAGGTGCGCGTATCTGCACTGGTGCTGGGTGCGCATGGGCCTGCTGACCCTCATCCTAATGCAATCATAGGAAATAACGCCACAGAAGGAGGCCATTTGGCAATGTCACGGCACTCCCTCATTGTCACCCTCTACAGATGTAGCCCATCCATTCCTTACACTCATTCCACCACTCTCACTCAAAGTTCTCTTAGGAGTTAGATATATTTCTTAAAGCTAAGGGGATCAAAGGATATGGGGAGAAAACAGGGACAGGGTACTGAATTTGGATGATCAGCCATGATCGCATTGAATGGCAGAGCAGGCTCAAGGGGCCAAATGGCCTACTCCTGCTCCTATCTTCTATGTTTCTTCTTTCCCTCCTTGCAGGAGAAGAGAGCCCAGAGCATCTGGGAGAGGCAACGAACTGGAGTTGACCGGAGATGAGGGTGCATCCTCAGAGGCTGTAGCTTCCTCTGAGGAGTCGCCTTCATTCTCCAACTGGACAATGGTGGGGCGGGGGTTGGAGGGGGCACTTGCTGGACCTGTGGGAAAGTAAAAACATGAATTAGAATTGTAATGATAAGACTATGCAACGCTACCATTATGCACATGATGACATTTCACTGGCTGCTGACATCAAGTCACCATGAGTGACTGTTGTATGCCATGTGGCTGTATATCTAACCCTGTCACCAAGTTGCTGGGAGGTCCCCCTCTCTCTGTCTTCCACCACCAGCAGCTCTGCAACTCGGCTGATTTGCAGCATCTCCTCCTCTGCTGGAGTCAAGTTGGTGTAAATTGGAGGGCTACCTCCGGTTCGTTGCCTCTCCCAGATGTTCTGGGCTCTCTTCTGCAAGGAGGGAAAGAAGAGAACTTTGAGTGAGAGTGGTGGAATGAGTGTAAGGAATGGATGGGCTACATCTGTAGAGGGTGACGATGAGGGAGTGGCGTGACAATGCCAAATAGCCTCCTTCTGTGGCGTTATTTTCTATGATTGCATTAGGATGAGGGTGAATGTCAGTGGTGGTTAGTCAAATGGGGATGTGAGTAGGTGCATAGACAGAGAGGGATGGGTGCACCTTGCAAGGTAGGTTGGTGTGAGGAGTGACGTGCAGGAGTAGGCTTGGGAAGGCAGAGTGAGGGGGTTGGGATCACGCGCGCATCAGGATGTAGTTGAATGCGGCATTGCACTTAGCTTTTCTGACTTCATGACATCATTAAGTCTTTTGCGGTACTGGATCCAAGACCGCCTGACTACACCCCTGCTGCTGACCACCTCCGCGATCTCCAACCAGGCCCTCTTGGTCTCACTGGACGGTCTCTTGCGCCCATCTCCAGGGAACAGCATGTCCCTGCGTGCTCAAACTCCCTAGAGCAGGACTTCCATGGAGGAGTTGGAGAATCTGGGTGCTGCCTTCTGCCGTTGGGACTGCATGGTTCCCTCAAGCCTCAGGTCGAAAGTATTTCATTTCTCAGCAACCACACCTCTCCCAAAGAACTGTGATCCTCCTACAACAACTTTCAAATGTGATATGTGGCAGGTCCCTTTTAAATATCTGAGCTCAAGGTCAGTCATTGATGATGACGTCAGACCCACTCCATTTAATTGGCCGGGAAACCCGCAGGCCTAACTCAATTGATTTAATTGAGTTAAAGACAAAATGGACAGCGTGCTGCCGAGTGCTGCGTGAGGCCGACCCTCTACACAGACACCGCGCACCCAATTTGCCTCACAGGTAAAAATTCTGGCCATTGTGTTGGAAAGCACTTTTACCCCTGTTATAATATCTTTGTTGGTGTATAAAGCGGGTTAAGAAGAGAGAGGTACGGGGTGGGTGGGATCTTAACCCCCAAAAATGGGCAGGTTGCGGTCGGGTCAGATGTTAACATTTTTTAAATCTCAAACCTGACTCCAACCTGTCTCCAACCCGCCCATTTCCGGGTTTAACGGAGGTGGGATAAGGGCAGGCAGCCAACCCGCTCCCAGGAGGCGGTTGGCAATTTAAATATTTTAATGAGGCTGGCAGCCTCTCATTTAACCTGCTTTGCAGGTTTAACAATGGTCGGCCGGGTTTACAAAACCTCGGGAAACCCGACAGCAGAAGGGAGAAGGTACGTGCCTTTATGACATTGCTTGTGGGTCAGGAGGAGTAGGAGTGCTTCTCCCAGCCCATAAAGCTCCCCCTCGCCCATAAAGCTCCCCCTCCACCATCAAGCCACCCACCCCCCATACAAAGACCCCCGGGATCGGGGATCGGACCGCCCCCTCCCCCCCCCCCCCCCCAAAATCGGACACCCCCCGCCTGGATCCCAGTAGCAGCTGCAGGCTTCCTATCTGCTCCTGCGGCCTACTCTGGAGTCCTCTCCGCCCAACTGGAAGCCAAGTCTGTCAAGAAGAAAAGTCGCAAGCTGGAACTCCACAGCATGCGGGGAAACCCAGAAATCCAGGTTTCCTGTCCGGAGCTCCATCCCCCACACCCCACCCTCCAGCCCCGCCTACGCAACCCACCTATGTCAATATTGGAGCCATAGACATCAAAAAGTCAGTCTGTTTATTTAACACAAGGTACTGCACAGGCAGTCAAGCAAAAATAAAACTGTAAAAGACAACAGATTGCAAGAAGGAGATGCATTGCCCTGATTCATCAATGACCTTCCCTCCATCATAAGGTCAGAAGTGGGGATGTTCGCTGATGACTGCAAAGTTTTCAGTTCCATTCGCAACTCCCCAGATAATGAAGCAGTCCATGCCGGCATGCAGCAAGGCCTGGATAACATTCAGGCTTGGACTGATAAGTGGCAAGTAACCACTACAGTGTGTACCATCTACAAGATGCACTGCAGCAACTTAAGTTTTTAAGTTTTTTTTATTCGTTCCTGGGACATGGGCGTTGCTGGCAAGGCCAGCATTTACTGCCCATCCCTAGTTGACCTTGAGAAGGTGGTGGTGAGCCGCCTTCTTGAACCACTGCAGTCCATGTGGTGAAGGTATTCCCACAGTGCTGTTAGCCAGGGAGATCCAGGATTTTGACTCAGCGACGATGAAGAGGAATGGCAATATATTTACAAGTCAGGATGGTGTGTGACTTGGAGGAGAACTTGCAGGTGATGGTGTCCCTATGCGCCTGCTGCCCTTGTCCTTCTAGGTGGTAGAGGTCGTGGGTTTGGGAGGTGCTGTCGAAGAAGTCTTGCTGAGTTGCTGCAGTGCATCTTGTAGATGGTACACACTGTAGTGGTTACTTGCCACTTATCAGTCCAAGCCTGAATGTTATCCAGGCCTTGCTGCATGCCGGCATGGACTGCTTCATTATCTGGGGAGTTGCGAATGGAACTGAAAACTTTGCAGTCATCAGCGAACATCCCCACTTCTGACCTTATGATGGAGGGAAGGTCATTGATGAATCAGCTGAAGATGGTTGGGCCTAGCACACTGCCCTGAGGAACTCCTGCAGCGATGTCCTGGGGCTGTGATGATTGACCTCCAACAACCACAACCATCTTCCTTTGTGCTAGGTATGACTCCAGCCAGTGAAGAGTTATCCCCCTGATTCCCATTGACTTCAATTTTACTAGGGCTCCTTGATGCCACACTTGGTCAAATGCTGCCTTGATGTCAAGGGCAGTCACTCTTACCTCTTGAATTCAACTCTTTTGTCCATGCTTGGACCAAGGCTGTAATGAGGGTCTGGAGCTGAGTTGTCCTGGTGGAACCCAAACTGATCATTGGTGATCAGGTTATTGGTGAGTAAGTGCCGCTTGATAGCACTGTCGACGACACCTTCCATCACTTTGCTGATGATTGAAAGTAGACTGATTGGGCAGTAATTGGCTGGATTGAATTTGTCCTGCTTTTTGTGGACAGGACATACCTGGGCAGTTTTCCACATTGTCAGATAGATGCCAGTGTTGTAGCTGTACTGGAACAGCTTGATTAGAGACGCGGCTAGTTCTGGAGCGCAAGTCTTCAGCAAGACAGCCGGGATGTTGTTGGGGCCCATAGCCTTTGCTGTATCCGGTGCGCTTAGTCATTTCTTGATATTACGTGGCGTGAATCGAATTGGCTGAGGTTGGTTTCATTGCCCATGCTTGAGCTGAAGCCATGAGACTTCATGGGGTCCGAAGTCAATGTTGAGGACTCCCAGGGCCACTGTACCTCCACCTCTGGTGGGTATGTCCTGTCCCACTGGCAGGACAGACCCAGGGATGGTGTTGGAGGAATCTGGGACATTAGCTGAAAGGTATGATTCTGTGAATATGACTACATCAGGCTGTTTGCTTGTCTATTCTGTTTGTCAGCTCTCCCAATTTTGACACAAGTCCCCAGATGTTAGTGAGGAGGACTTTGCAGGGTCGACTGAGCTGGGTGTGCGATTGTCGTGTCTGAAGTTGATGCCAGGTGATCTGTCCGGTTTTATTCTTATTATTGTTTTCTGTAGTGGTTTGCTTGGCCATTAAGAGTCAACCACATTGCTGTGGGTCTGGAGTCACATATAGGCCAGACCAGGTAAGGACAGCAGATTTCCTTCCCTAAAGGACATTAGTGAACCAGAGGGGTTTTCATTCCAGATTTATTTAATTAACTGAATTTAAATTCCCCAGCTGCTGTAGTGGGATTTGAACTCTTGGTCGCGGGATCATTAGGCCAGGCCTTTGGATTACTAATCCAGTAACATAACCACTATGTTACCGTTCCCAGTAAGTAACAACAACTGAGTGGGATAATGCCGCACATTTATGCAAAGATAGGTTTTACCAGTTGAACTAAATGATTCTGATAACACCTGTCGCTCTGTGTGGTCACCTTACTGTGGAATAATTGAGTAAGATTCAATAAATACACAGGTGAAAGACACCGAGATGCAGTTTAGGTCACAAGGAGTTTCATAAGGGTCCTGCTATCATATAAGTAGATATAGCGCAGTATGACTCAACTCCCATAGAAATAAAATGCTCAGGCCACGTATGGGAACAACTGACGCCACTGAATCCCAGAACGTATCCTCGGCAGCCATGAATTCATAATAAGGCCCACAACATATTAGTCAGTCTATCGGTATATGGTTTTGCTCGGACCCTAGTTGATACAAGGCTATATGAATCCTTTGTGGCACAGATTTCCCAACATGCAAGAAGTAACCCTTTTAGTTTTGCCAGAATGCCTGCAGTACGGCCACAATAACTAGCTTTCCTACAAATGTGTCCAGAATGCTCTAGTTTTCCTAAACCTACTTGTATTCTACTGTCAAACTGTACTTTTGCAACTTAAATAATATGTTGTAGGAGTCTACGTACTCCTAGCAAAAAATACTGAACTTGGAGAGGTTCAACAGAAAAGGTTTAATTGTTGAGACTGCATGTTGAACACAAAATGGCGTCAGAGACTACACCAAGTCCGACTGCCTTTCATCAGTCCACAGCTTCGACTGCTCCTCCCCCGCTCTGGGCTTAACTATGTTGCAAATCGAGTTTCTTAAAGGTGTGATCCTTCTTAAAGGCATGACGCCTGATTTATAGTCTATGGACCGAAAAGCGGATTGTGTCCGTTCTGTGATTGGTACGCCACACAGCTCCCCCCAGAATCCGCTAGTAGGGAGTGTACGAACCGGCGTGGCGGCTTGATGGCACGGCCGGAACGGCGCTTGGTGGTTGGTGTCGGGAGCGGGGCGGTCGGACGCGTCGGGCTCTTAGGCGGTCTGCCCCACGGTGGGGGTTGCCCCACGGTGGGGGTTTGCCCACTTGAACGGGTTCATCGGGCTCTAGGTGCACCAGCTTGAGCCGGTCGACCGACACCTTGTCAGTTCTGCCGCCCACTTCGAGGAGGAAGAACTTGTTCCCCGTCTGGAGTACCTTGTAGGGTCTGTCGTATGGGGGCCGTAGAGGTCCTCGGTGGGCGTCATGGCACACGAGAACAAATTTGGCCATGTGCAGGCGAGGTGGTACGCGGGTTGCTGGTTCACCGTGCCGGCCGGTGGGTACCGGAGCGAACTGTTGTGCTCGGTTGGCGAAAGCGCGGCGTTGCTGGTCAGCCGACCAGGGGGTCGTGGCGGTGGGCAGGAACTCTCCGGGTACACGCAGCGGCTGGCCGTACACAAGTTCCGCCGCCGAGGCTTGCAGGTCTTCCTTGACCGCGGAGCGTAAGCCAAGTAGCACCCACGGGAGGCAGTCGATCCAAGCCTTGTCCTCGAGGCTGGCGCGGAGGGACGCCTTCATGGACCTGTGGAATCGCTCGCACAGTCCGTTGGCTTGGGGGTGGTAAGCCGTGGTGCGGTGAACGGCCACCCCGATGTTTCGGGCGATGGCGGCCCACAGATCAGAGGTGAACTGCGGGCCTCTATCCGACGTCATGTCGGAGGGGACGCCGAACCGAGCGACCCAGGTACCGATGAACGCCCTCGCGATGTTGGCGGTGGTGGTGGACGTCAGTGGAATGGCCTTGGGCCAGCGGGTGGTACAGTCCACGATTGTCAGCAGGTGTGTGTGACCTTGTGATGGCGGCAGGGGGCCGACGAGGTCGATGTGGACGTGGTCAAACCTTCTTTCTGGCACGGTGAACTCCTCGAGTGGGGCTTTGACGTGCTGGTGGATTTTGGCACACCGGCAAGCTATGCAGGATCTGGACCAGACGCGCACATCTTTGCGCAGGCCGCGCCAGACAAATCGGTTGGCCACCAGTCTAATGGACGCGCGGGTGCCGGGGTGTGAGAGGCTGTGGACGATGTTGAACACCTGTTTTCGCCAGGACGCCGGGACTACGGGGCGGGGTTGCGCCAAGGAGGTGTCGCATTTGACTGTGACGGCGGACGGGCCGCAGGCGACGTCGGTCAGTCGCAGCCCTGGGAGGGTTGTGGGCGCGGAGAGCAGATCGGGGTCGGTGCATTGCTCCGCTGCCAGTTGAGCATAGTCCACTGCCAGGTGGGCGCCGTGGACGGCGGGGCGGGATAGGCAGTTGGCCACCACGTTGTCTCGACCGGAGATGTGCCGGATGTCCATGGTGAATTCGGACACCGCGGCGAGCTGGCGTTGTTGCCTGGCTGACCACGGGTCCGCAGATTTCACCATCGCGAATGTCAGGGGTTTGTGGTCGACAAACGCGGTGAAGCGGCGGCCCTCCAGAAGAAATCTAAAATGGCGGACTGCCAGGTACAGTGCGAGGAGCTCGCGGTCAAATGCGCTGTATTTGGCCTCCGGGGGGCGCAGTTGGCGGCTGAAAAAGGCCAGCGGTTGCCAGGCCCCGTCGACCCACTGTTCGTACACGGCGCCGACCGCGTGGTCGGAGGCGTCCGTGGTGAGGGCCACCCTGGCGTTGGGCTGTGGGTGAGCGAGCATGGTGGCGTCGGCGAGCGCCTTTTTGGTCGAGTCGAAAGCGGTCAACATGTCCGCCGACCACTCGATCGCCATTCTGTCTTTCTTACCCCAGAGGGCTTCGTATAGGGGCCGCATGAGGGAAGCCACTCCGGGAATGAAGCGGTTGTAAAAGTTGATCATCCCCAAGAACTCCTGGAGGCCTTTGATGGTGGTAGGCCGGGGGAACTGCTGGACGGCTTGCACCTTGGTGGGCAGGGGAATGGCTCCATCCTGCGTGATGTGGTGGCCGAGGAATTCGATCCTGCTGAGGCCGAATTGGCACTTGGCCGGGCTGATGACGAGCCCGTGCTCACTGAGCTGCTGGAACAGGGTGCGGAGGTGCTCGATGTGTTCCTGCTTCGAGGAACTAGCTACCAGGATGTCATCCAGGTAGACAAAGAGGAACTTCAGGTCCCGGAGGACCGAGTCCATGAGCCGCTGGAAGGCCTGGGCCGCGTTTTTGAGGCCGAAGGGCATTCGGAGGAACTCGAATAGCCCAAAAGGGGTGATTATGGCCGTCTTGGGAACATCCGTGGGGTGGACTGGCACCCGATGGTAACCGCGCACCAGGTCGACTTTGGAGAAGACTGAGCGGCCGGCCAGTCTAGCCGAGAAGTCTTGAATGTGCGGTATGGGGTACCGATCCAGCGTGGTGGCGTCGTTTAGGCGCCGGTAGTCCCCGCAGGGGCGCCATCCCCTGTCGGGTTTGGTGACGATGTGGAGTGGGGAGGCCCAGGGGCTGTTGGAGCGGCGGATGATGCCGAGCTGTTCCATTGTGGCGAACTCGGCCCGCGCGATCTCCAGCTTGGCCGGGTCCAGCCTGCGGGCGTGGGCATACACCGGTGGGCCTGTGGTGGGGATGAAGTGTTCTACCCCGTGCTTAGCAACTTTCGCGGAGAAGGTCGGGTTGGTGAGGGCTGGGAACTCAGCCAGGAGTGCTGAGTAGTCGTCCGTTGAGCAGGCGCGGCACTGCCACGCCATTTCGGCGGGTTGGGGGGGTGCCATGGCGCCCGGGATAGGTGACATGGTGTTCATGTCCACGAGGCGGCACCGAGGCATGTCGACCAACAGGCCGTGGGCGCACAGGAAATCTGCACCGAGGAGTGGGGAGAGCACCTTGGCGGTGATAAACTCCCAGTGGTAGCGGCGGCCTGCGAGGTCGATGGTGACGGTGCGGGTGCCGTACGTCCGGATGTCGGTGCCGTTGGCGGCAGCCAGCGCAGGGCCGCGGCCGCCTCGCTGGATCTCGAGGGCGGACGCGGGGATGATGCTGCGCTGCGCGCCCTTGTCGCATAAGAAACGGCGTCCGGAGGCGCTGTCCGTAACGTACAGCAGCGCGCCTGCTTGCCCCACGGCCATCGTGTAGGCCGGTGTGGGGGCGGTTGGAAACGTGCAGGGATGACTGCAGCGGCGTGCCCATGCACCGAACCAGGTATGGAAGTAGCAGTAGCCCTGGGTCGGAGGGCTTGGGGGGCGTGGGGGCCTGGGGGGCCTCGTGGCCGAGCTGTGTGGCCGCGCGATAAAGGGTGGAGCGTGCGCCAACGCTGCGGAGGCCAGATCGGGGGTGACGGCGTGGTTGGAGCCGGCGGACAGGAGCTTATTGGCTTCGTCGGCCAGGGCCTCGAGGTCCGTGAGGCTGGACGCCACGATCACCGGGCGGATGCTGGGAGGTAGTTGGTGGATAAAGAGCGTGCGGAAGAGGGAGCCGGGCGGTTTCTCGTTGGTCAGAGCAAGCATGTGTGAGAGCAAGTCTGATGGCGTGGAGTCACCGAGGCCCGGGAGGTCGAGGAGGTGGCAGTTGCGCAAAAATTGGGAGGCTGTGAATTTTTTAAGGAGCGCGGCCTTGAGATGTGCGTACTTGCCTTCCTCCGAAGGGTTTTGCAGTGTTGTCCAGACTTTCGTGATTGTGGAGCTGCCCAGGGAGGTGAGGAGGTAGTCGTACATCGTTGCATCGGCGGTGATGCCGCGGAGTCGGAATTGCGATTCGGCTTGAAGGAACCAGGCGGTGGCTAGGTTCTCCCAGAACTCCGGCAGCTTCACAGAAACTGCGTTTGTGTCAGCCATGGTTACGCTTAGGAGTCGTCCTGAGCGTCGGGGTCACCAATGTAGGAGTCTACGTACTCCTAGCAAAAAATACTGAACTCGGAGAGGTTCAACAGAAAAGGTTTAATTGTTGAGACTGCATGTTGAACACAAAATGGCGTCAGAGCCTACACCAAGTTCGACTGCCTTTCATCAGTCCACAGCTTCGACTGCTCCTCCCCCGCTCTGGGCTTAACTATGTTGCAGATCGAGTTTCTTAAAGGTGTGATCCTTCTTAAAGGCATGACGCCTGATTTATAGTCTACGGACCGAAAAGCGGATTGTGTCCTTTCTGTGATCGGTACGCCACAATGTTCTGTAGTCTTGACGGGTTTCCTCTGGAGGTTTTTTCATACTTGTCTCAAAAGGTTCATGATCACTTTCCCCACAACATTTCTTGTATGCCTATATTGATGGAACTTCCAACACGCAAATATTAGAGCTGCAAGTTATTTTTGTTTTTTGGGAATAGCTGAATTGAATTGGTGTAAAGGCTTGTATGGCACACACTATGGATATCATTCCTGAATGGTCACAGTGTAGTATTTTATCACTGGGGTTTCCATCACCAGGCATTGCAGCTCTTGAAAACTTTCATGTGATTGATTGATTCCATCTTTTTCCGTTGGCCTTAAGTTCGTACTGCTGCAAGTGGCTATCCCATGTAACTGACTCCATATTTAAAACCAGCCCACCCAGTGGAAATGAGGTGGTCGTGGCCCTAAAATAGCTCTGCTGCGTGTATTGCCCCGTTCTCGCTCGGATTCCGCCTGCCGCCATATGTCCCAGGACCTTCTGCTGGGTGGTCCAGGTGCCTGTCTGATTCAGGCAGAACTCTCGTTACTGCAGGCAAATTGGAGTCTCAAGACCAACATAGGACCTCGGTGAGGGACAACTGGGTGGAGCGTGCGCCTTGCATGATCTGTCTAGTTCTACCAGACAGTGTAGCAGAAAAGGCCCGAAAAGGTAAGAACGGAATTATTTTTGTAGGGCCAGGAGCAGGAGCAGCAGACAGTGCTCCTCCGGACACCACAAGAATACTGGGAGCCACTGCTGCCTCAGGCTCCTTCCCACTTGTGATTGGTTCCCCCCTTCTGGACCGACCTGCCTGATGGCCAGCTTGACATCTGGGCCGCTTGATATTGCACAGGCCTGGGGCCAGTGCAATACATTGAGATGTCCGCTTGCGGCACCCTGCACACCAGCGGCAGGCTAATGAGGCCTGGCCTGTTAAATGGTTTGGGCTTCCCTGGTCTGCTGCATCTGGCCCTACAAAAATAGTTCTGTTCTTACCTTTTCGGACCTTTTCTGCAACACCGTCTGGTACAACTAGGCAGATCATGCATGGCGGACGCTCCACCCAGTTGGCAGGATATGGTGAGCATGCTGCCCACTGTCCGCCCATTCCATGCCTGGAGCTAAAATCTATCCCCTTGTATTTTGAACTTGTACTTATTCATATTCAGTTTGGTATTGTAATCTCTTACTTGTTATAGGGATTTTCCACGTTCCAAATAATGACCCTGAATATCTATAGAGGTTGTCCAATCTTTGGTGGGAGATCAGCGGAACATTCGGAGAAATGGTGTAGCTAGAGGATATACTTATCACGAAAGGCTGAACAGGCTGAGGCTCTGTTCTCAAGAAAAGAGAAGGATGAGGGGTGACCTGAGAGAGGTCACTAAGATAATGAAAGGGTTTGATAGGTTGGACATAGAGAAAATGCTTCTACTTGTCGGAGAGCCCAAAACTAGAGGTTATAAATATAAGATAGTCACTAATAAATCCAATAGGGAATTCAGAAGAAACTTCTTCACCCCAAAGAGTGGTAGGAGTATGGAAAGCAGTACCACAAGGAGTAGTTGAGGCAAATACCATAGATGCATTTAAGGGGAAGCTAGATAAGCACATGAGGGAGAAAGGAACAGAGGGCTATGCTGACAGGGTTGGATGAAGTAGGGTGGGAGGAGGCTCATGTAGAGAATAAACACTGAATGGCCTGTTTCTGTGCTGTACGTTTGATGTAACTCGATGTGAATACATCAGCATTCTTCTCGGTCACTTTTAAGTATTTATTGTTAGTGGTTTTATCAATAGTTTTGAGAATTCCTAACTAATCCCTAATTTTCAGAGAGACTGTACTCAATGTTTAAAAATTTGTATTTTTAGACTTTGATATTTGTCTTTATATTCATTCACCACTTTACATTTTCCTATCAAATTGATCTTTTAGATACAGTAAATCACCAACTTTGTATTAGATTTGTTTAATATTGTACTTAGCTTCTTTAAACTGACTGTGATATGACACTACATTGAGTTCCTGTGTCTAATGTAAAATGAACAATTCTGTTCTTTGCCTTGAGGTCGACTGCCAATTCAGTGTAATCACATGGCTGAATTGCATCCATAAAAATATAATTCTCACTCTCAGACTGCGCTTTCACTCTATGAACTTTCTTTTTAATTCTTTGATCATCTGATGAGGATGGTTCTGGTTAGGTTTTGCAGTCAGTGTGGTGTAGTTAGTCATCTCATGCCCACTCAGAAAGCTGTGCATTCAAACCCACCTCCAGGACTTGAGTACAGAATTTAGGCTGACACTTCATTTAAGTACTAAATCCGCGAATATAATGGAGGAGGTGGGATGGTGGCAGGAGAGCTGGTTTTCTGGTTCCCGTCCCACTCCCAGCTGCAGCCGCTCTGTAAACGTGATTTTCCTTGATTGGCCTTGTTAAGCCCACCCTGCAGGCTTCCCGGCCAATTAACAGGAAGCGGGTCTGATGACGTAATTTGATGACGAGTCATCAGTTGGTTTCCTTAAAGGGACCATGCCCACATGGAATTTGACAGTTGTTCTGTCAGTGTTTGACAGCATTGAGGTGCTGCAAACACTGACAAGCACTGCACAAAGGTGAACACTTGCACCCAGGCTCTCCAATGCCACCCTCCAAATGCTTATGGAGAGAGTCACAGCATGCAGGGAGGTTCTCTTTCCTTCCAAGGGCAGAAGAGACCTCCCCAGGACACCATCGCAGCCTGGTTGCACATTGCACAGGAGGGCAAAAGCAGGGATGTCAACAGGGGTCCCTGGCTGCAGTGGCGCCAACCTTTCAATTATCTCAGTGGATCACGAAATGTTACTGCAAAGCCACACTCAAACTCACCCTGCTGTACCATTCATCACATCCCCAACACTCTGCCTTCCATACCCATCTCCTGCACATCCTTACTCACACCAACTTACCTTGTAACTCCACCCAATCCTCTCTATCTATTTTATCACTTCCCCATTTCACTAGCCACCCCTCACACTCACCCACATCCTACTGCAAGCATATCAACTAACAACACACAAGGGTGGGCACTTGAGAGGTTTAGCCAATGTTCATGTGAAGTTTCTGGTAATGTGTTGTCATGCAGTGAAATCTATTTTTCCAACACTGCCCCTTATTGGACAGATCTGTGCGCACCTTGAGAAGTGTCTTACTGAGTTCCAGTGAATGCTCAGACATAACTTGCCCCCAGCCCGCTATAGTGATGAGTGTGTATGGAATGGCTTGGACATTAAAGAGATGCTTCACAATGCTGGTGTGGGATGGTGTCAACCTGGCGCATCATGTGGCAGCCAGGGTTTACATCGTCAAGTGAAATCTGGCCATGGTGATGCTATCGCTGGCCTCTCAGGCAGCAATGTTGTCGGGGGCTGATGCCCTGTGTCCAGTGCAGCATCAGGTGATGGCGGAGAAGGTTGATGTTGGTGTTGGGGCTGATCGTGGAAGGATTCGGAGATCCAAGGTCTAATTTTTTTCAAGGGTTGCTGCAATAGATGGCAGCTGCAGGTGTGATGACAGAAGTGATCTGTCAATGGTGAGAGAGGTTCTCCCAATGAGGTGGCACTGGACATGCAGTTGGATCTAAAAACGTGTAAACTAAAGAAATCTCTATATGTATTAAAAATGCAGTAACCAACATTTTCTGTGCTCTGAAACACACCATCTGCAACATGGCATCTTTGACACCACTTCTGCAGCTGTCAGCTTATCAGAAACATCAGAGCAGACTCAAAACACGCCAGGTTGAGCTGGCGTGTTCCCTGAACAGCAGGTAACCCGTGGGGGAGATCATAAAATTTGAAGGAAGCCTCAAAATAGTCTTAAATTGGCTCTTAACAAGCCATTTAACAAGCTGAATTGTCTCCCCCGCCGCTTGGTGTCGGGTCAGTTCTCCGCTGACGGATCCGACACCTGGGAGACTCGCATGGAGGCGGGTTGACAGCGGGTTTCCTACCGTCAATCTTTGCTATTTTGACAGCGGGCCCGCCTCCAAACCCGCCCTCTGAGCGCTATTAAATTCACGGCCTAAGGGTGCAGCCATTTGGATGAGACGTTAAACTCAGGTGCTGTTGGCTTGTTCAGGTGGAAATTAAAGATCCGATGTCACTATTCAAAGGAGAGCAGGGGGCCTGGCCAAAATTTAGCCCTCCCTATTAGGTTAGATAGGTGGTCGAAGCAAAGGGGTATAAAGGGATATGGGAACAAGGTTCATTTGGTCGACTGCTTGTGTGGAAGATAAATGCCAACATGGACTGTTTGGACCAAATAGCCCATTTCTGTGTTGTAATGTCATTCTACTTTAATAGACATCTTTTTCCTATCATGTGAATTACCACAATACTTACAATTCATGACTTGTAGTTGACCCGTTTGATCTGATTTCTTTCCATTGAATGTGTGGCACTCTGCTGCACTCACGCGATCTACAGCACTGCAAATATTCGATAAATGCTGTAGCTATATTTATTTGGCTTCTGTTGACCTGCTTTTGTAGATCTAGACATTTTTCTTTTAGTAATCTGATTCTGGTGTGATCTTAAGGCCTGTCAACTACAACACGGTGTGACTGATTGGGGGGGGGGGGGGGGCTGGCAGTCAGATGGTGGGGTCTTGGTGTGCATAAATTGCACTGTGACAGTATAGGACAAGCTTGATGAACCGGCTGGTCTTTTTCTGACCTTTGTTTTTGTAAGTCTGTATGTTTGTAATTCTTTCTTTAACAAGCCTGTGTACAAGACCAGCCTTTGTTTGCAAGTCTATTACTAATAGACAGTGTTTTCTCCTTGAACTTGAAACCTGGTATTAAACATGTCTTTTGTATGTATATCGTAACCTAACCCGCCTCTAAATTAAAATCGAGCGGAGAGTAAAACGGGCGGACGATCTGATCCCATCAGTTTCCCACAGGGCGGGTTAAGTTAAAATTATTCCCCAATATTCTTCAGTGGTGTAAAATATTCCTCAGCCTTGTCCAGTAACATCTTTAGTTTCCATTTATTCTCTCCATCACCACATGTAAACATACTATACACCTCTGTCGCTTCCTCATCTATCACATGCTGTCTTTAATTATTTATTTTGACTCCTACGCATTGCTGTTCCAAACACTTCAAATTCAGTTTCCATTTTCTCTATGCTTCTGTGACATTTTTATTGTCTCAAATGGTCTGGGTATTTAAACCTTCCACTTCCATCCCCGTTCTGACATCATGCAATGGTTTGTAGTCTATTTGTAATAACAGTCAGGATACTAGCTGCAGAGTGCTCTCTGTGCTTCCTCTCCACACATTTACATTTCACATCCCATCTTCTCCTCCTTCCGCACCTCTTCCATTTCTCTCTGACCTCCTGGCATTTCCTCTTGTGTTCCATTCCACAACCCCTTAATCCTATGCTCCACTATCACAGAAATCACAGAAACCTCACAGTACAGATAGAGGCCATTTCGGCCCATCGAGCCTGCACCGACACATATCCCACCCGATCCCCGTAACCCCTACACCAACACATATCCCACCCTATCCCCGTAACCCCACGTATTTAATCCCCCTATGTCTAAATGCAAGCCCCTCCACTATACTCCCACCCACTTTTAAACAAACCCCACTCCTCAGTAAACACTCTAGTGATCTCAGTTTTGACATTTTTAATTGACCCCTAGCTTCAACAGCATTTTGGGGGAGAGAGTTCCAGATTTCCACTACCCTTTGTGTGAAAAAGTACTGTCTGTCATCACCCCTGAATGGCCGACCTCTAATTCTAAGGTTATGCCCCCTTGTTCTGGACTGCCCCACCAGAGGAAATAGTTTCTCTCTATCTACCCTATCAACTACTTTAATCATCTTAACCACCCCTCAATCTTCTATACTCAAAGGGAATACATGCCTAGTCTCTGCAACCTGTCCTCATAATTTAACCCTTTTTAGCCCCGACTAGGTCCCTCTCTCTTTGAAAGCTAAAGAGCTGAAGTTTATATTGTACATAATAAAGGAAAAGCAAAATAATTATGCCTACATAACATGTCAGTTAGTGTAACTTTTCAAATGTAATTGTATTACATTTATTGATGGAACCAGTTACAGATTTCAATAATACAGGAGGCCTAAATTACTATCAGTAGAAATACAATCATTAACCTAGGGCACTTCTGCTTCAGCTGTATGTTAATTCAGCTCTCTCAGACCATTGGGCTCAAGAACTCTAATGCCAGTTTCTCCAATAATGTCAATATTCACATTTTAACAAGAATGAATGTATTTTAAATCATCACAAATTCAGAATGATCAAAAGGATCTTAAAGTTAATTGTAATTCTTTGGAACGGTTCCATTTAAAAAAAAATGTAAACGTACTCTTGAAATGTCACAAGATGCGTTCACACGGCTGGTAATTAAAAATTAATTTTATTCCTTTTGATAGGTGGGACCAATAGTTTAGAAGCCTTTCATTTCATTTGATCATTTTGAAAAACAGGGCAGGTTGGATGACCACAGGAAGGTACTGTATCGCATTATCGGCAAATCCAGGAACTCCTTGACTAAAATGTCCAGGAAATGTCAACTCTTATTTAATATTCCGGCAATTCATTATTCTATTCAAAATGTCAATCCAGACATCCTATTCAAATGTCAAACCTGTGTTTGCTTCCAATAATGCATTATTTTCTCTTCAATTTTTTTTTATAGCAAATCCCAGTGGGAATTACAGGCCTGAACTGGGGGCAGTAGTGCTATTGGTGATATTGGTTGCTGCGATTTTATTTTATAAGAAACGACAGAAAAGTCGGAGAAATGCAAGAGTGCAAGGTATGTAACTGATAAACATTTGTTAAAACAAAATATGAATTTCAAACTGAAAAATGGCTGAACTGATGGATCAGAATTGTATTCAGAATGGCGGCACAGATTAGGGCACCTAATCTTCCCTTGCCCCCCCTATTTGTCACAACATGTTCCTTTTACCACAAATGAAGGTGTTGAGTCTGCAGTGGGGGAAGTGCTGACAATGGTACTTTGCTATTTGAATGCAGTGTACATTCTATACCTAGTGCCAAAATGTTCTACAGAGAAGTACTTGCACAATCTATAAATGATAATTTCTTAACATTTCAAAAACTTGCACCAAACTGTGGATGTCCAGTGAGGGCATGATGTAGCTCACTACTTTGGAGCATTTCATTGTGTTCGCACTCACCTCAAGCTGCTGTCCTCTGTTCATTCACATAATGCCGAGTCATTGGCCAGGAATTTCCATGGAGCTGCTCTTGCTCCTCCGCCACAGTAACTTTGGCGGAGGTGGGGCAGAAACCTCGTTTACACGTGTAAGTTGGGTTTCCGCCACACTTCCGGCCAAGTAACGGCAGTGGAGCGGGTAAAGGTCTGAGGAAATACCTGCCCATTGTCAGTAAAATACTGCCTTTTTTAAAATGCTGTATCTACTTCCGAAAAATGTTGCAAATGCTAACTTTTTTAAGTTTATTAACTACAGGAAACTTTGGTTTATCCGGAGGTTAAAAGTCCGGAAAGCTCTATCTACCGGCAAAATTCAGGAGCCGTTTCCTATAAGTATTTTTACTTCTCGTTGCTTTTTTTTCCCCAGTCAGGCTCTGCAAAGTCTGTAGCTAAGCAACAGCTTCAGCTAGAGATGCTTTTAAGCTGCCGCCGACTGTTTTGAAGCTGTTGCTAAGCAACAGGGTTTGTTGATTCACATGGAGCTGAAAATCTCCATATGTTTCAACATGTTCGGCAGTTTTGATCTAACGGCAACAGCTCGGTCCCGTTGGTGCCGGATATCACAAAGTTTCCTGTATTATGAAAATTGGTTACAGTCCAGGACACACTACTAATGTGAATGGTTCATTGTTCTTCTGTTTTGTATGAATTTAATTCCAGTATTTATCTTCTTTCTTAACTGTGTCTTCCCAGAATTCATAATCCTGCTGGCTTGGCTTAAATAGTGTTGCCTATTAATATTTTAGCTATCATAATTAAACAGTTTATACTTTATTTATTTTGGGTCTGAAATGCTATTAATTCATCAAAAAGTGAAATGGTCAAATGTATCAGAGTTTTGATCTACAAACAATTTCTTCCTAGTCCTAAGATTTCCGTATCGGAGATGAATTTCCAAGGGGCTTCCCTTGTTCCACTACTATAATTTCCAACAAAGTTACTGTAGGAGGGCCTGAGAAGCCCTGAGGAAATTCACCCTCAAAGTCTTTATTTGATATAAGTTTCCCATTTTTCTTTCTTTTTAATATTTTTTCTGTTACTCAGTGCCATGAAGTCTGCTTCAGATAATGTAATGTGGGCTCCAATCTTTCCTACAGTCAGTGCCATTGCTACTCAGTAACTGGATGTGCACTTACATCTGGACTATGTTCCCCTGTGGCGTAACTATCTGGCGAGTGCCCTGGCTGAGGATTCACAAACAGAGCCATGTTTGTGTTTGCAGTAACAAAGACCAAAATGTTAACATCAAGCACATCATTAATCTTATCTGGACATTTATGTCTATGTTAATTTAATATAATTAATAAAAATAACATTTATTCCACATCCATTTCATTCCTCATTGGTAAAGAACATCTTCAATTATTATTTGTTCCCATCCTATTTTTGAATAGTTTATAAAGAATTTGAGATAGTGTAAAAATAAGTGACAATAATGCTGTTTACATTGAACATGTCATCAACCGGAAGATATTAACACAGGCTGGTGGAATACCATGGATTTTTATTTTTAGGTATTTCGAATTGCATTATAATTAGGAATTAACATAACATTTAATAATGTTTAGCACATCTAATGGTTATCTTTCTGGTGTGTTCATTAGAGTCCATCTTCTCTATGATTTACAAAGAATCTGTGAATAGAAAACTTTGATCTTTGCAGAATATGACGTGCCAGATAGGCCTGTATATGACTCCCACAGTAGAACACTGAATAATTAGGGCCTTGCACCATTTAACTTGTTGACTGTTTAGTGTATGAATGCTGCATGAGAGTTGGAATATCCTATGTTTTCCTTTGTCCCCTTTTAAGTGGCAGTTGCTGTTGTGAGAGAAGCGATCCATGAAGAAAACCGTGAGAATGAAGGAAATGAGGAAAACTCACCTTCAAGAGGCCCCGCTCAGTGGGTACGTTACAGAACTGAGAGTCAATTCAATTACATTTAGCAATTTCCTAGGGTCAGGTGGGTCCTGTAACAATGCTATGGTTGGTAAACTCATAAACCTTACAAGGTTGATTAGCTAAAAAAAAAAAGGACAAAATGGACCCTTAACTCATTCACCTTAACTCCTTATCAAAATGTTATCTGAAGATTTTTACTGTCCACATCTAGGGGATTATTAGATGTCTAGATTTTGCTTTCTTGAACTGTTTTATGTTAACCAGTCAAAATTATACTTATATTTACACAACCAACCACACTTCAGGGGACCACTGTACTATTGAGTGATTGAGTTAATCTCTTCCCTCAAAAGTCATCGAAGAAATCAAACAACAAAATCACGAATTAACATTTCTTTATTAATGCTTCAGATAATCCATTAGTAGCATTTTGTTTTAAACATTAAAGGGTACACAAGGTGTTGAATCATATGTTATTAACAGATGGAATCAATAAACTTAAGGTTGCAAGGTTTAAGTATATCACATAGAAACATAAAAGATAAGAGCAGGAGTAGGCCATTTGGCCCCTCGAGCCTGCTCCGCCATTTAATGAGATCATGGCTGATCATCCAAATTCAGTACCCTGTCCATGCTTTCTCCCCATATCCCTTGATCCCTTTAGCATTAAGAAATATATCTAACTCCTTCTTGAATATATTTAATGAACTGGCCTCAACTGCCTTCTGCGGTAGAGAATTCCACAGGTTCACCACTCTCTGGGTGAAGAAATTCCTCCTCATCTCAGTCCTAAATGGCTTACCCCTTATCCTTAGACTGTGACCCCTGGTTCTGGACTTCTCGCCATCAGAAACATCCTTCCTACAACTCGACTGTCTAGTCCTGTTAGAATTTTATAAGTTTCAATGAGATCCCCTCTCATTCTTCTAAACTCTAGCGAATATAAGCCTAATCGACCCAATCTCTCTTCATACGTCATTCCTGCCATCCCAGGTATCAGTCTGGTGAATCTTCGCTGCACTCTCTCCATGGCAAGAACATCCTTCCTCAGATAAGGCAACCAAAACTGCACACAATACTCAAGGTGTGGTCTCACCAAGGCCCTGTACAACTGCAGCAAGACATCCTTGCTCCTGTACTCGAATTCTCTCGCTATGAAGGCCAACATACCATTTGCCTTCTTAACTGCCTGCTGCACCTGCATGCTTATCTTCAGCGACTGGAGCACAAGGACACCCAGGTCTGGTTGCACTTCCACTTTTCCCAATCTATTGCCGTTCAGGTAATAATCTGCCTTCCTGTTTTTGCCACCGAAGTGGATAACCTCGCATTTATCCACATTATACTGCATCTGCCATGCATCTGCCCAATCACCTAACCTGTCCAAATCATACTGGATTTTCTTTGCATCCTCCTCACAGCACATACGCCCACCCAGCTTTGTGTTGTCTGCACACTTGGAGATATTACATCTAGTTCCCTCGTCTAGATCATTAATATATATTGTGAATAGCTGGGGTCCTAGGCCTAGAAATTCAGTTGCGTTCGCCAGCCGTTAGCGCCATAAGAGGAGTAGATCTCGAGCGCTAGGCACTTAGCGGCCGGGCGCAGAACGATCTGCGCCTACGCCCAACTTCAGTAGACATTTAGCGCCGGCGCAAAGTGTTTGCGCGCGCTCAGCTGCGCGCGCAACTTATGACATCATTTCGTCGTGCAACGCCGTTTGTGCGCCCCAAACCGGAACTTCAGTGGCGCCCGCCCAATGTGGGCGTGGCGCTGTTAAGAACTGTGAAGTGGAACGCAGCAGAGGCCCTGCGGGCCTCGGGGAGCGCTAATTAAAGGGCACTTAGACTGAACTATAAAGGCCAGCCATTTTGCTGCAATGACTTTAGTGCAACGGATTTCTGGACAGAGACCAAGGAAGACACCTTACTGATTTGGGCCAACATAGGAGAGGTATTTTTGGCTTCTGGCCAGAGCTTGGAAATTTGACTCATTGTGATTTCACTGTTTGCAAGTATATTATGGGGGCTGCATGGGGTTCCAACCCTCAGTTCCAGCATTATGTGCGAAGGGCTCGCAGACGCTGTGTGAGAGGGGCAGCCATGCCTAGACGCAGAGGGGCCATCAGGCGTCGGCAACGTAGGCCTTACCCACTCAGGGAATACCGCCAGCAGGTGTCCTATCTCACCATGACTGCCGCGCAGTGTGTTAAGAGGCTGCGCTTCAGAAGGGAGGTGGTTGCAGAGATCTGCCAGCTGCTTCACAGAGATCTGCGTCCACAGCTGATGTCCAGGACGTCTCTGTCGGTGGAAGTGAAGGTCACGGTGGCTCTGAACTTTTATGCAAGCGGCTCCTTCCAAGCCGCTGCTGGGGACATAGCTAACATCTCCCAATTCGCCGTGCATCGCTGCATCCGGCAGGTCACCGATGCCCTTTTCACAAGGAGACACCAATTCATCTCCTTCCCCATGACCCTAGAGAGGCAGGAGCAGCGTGCAGTCGGATTTGCGAGGATTGCCGACTTCCCCATGGTGCAGGGCGCCATTGACTGCACGCATGTGGCTTTGCGGGCACCTATCGACAATGCCGAGGATTACCGCAACCGGAAGGGCTACCATTCCCTCAATGTACAGCTGGTGTGTGACCACAGGCAGCGCATCCCAGCTGTCAATGCCCGCTTTCCAGGCAGCAGCCACGATGCATTTATCCTGCGCCAGACTACTGTGGCTGACATGTTCCAGGCACAGCCTCCCCCAAGAGGATGGCTTATCGGGGACAAAGGCTATCCTTTGTGTACATGGCTCATGACCCCGCTCCGCGCGCCCAGGACCCCTGCTGAGGAGGCATACAACGAAAGCCATCAAGCCACAAGGAACATCATAGAGCAAACGATTGGCATCCTCAAGCAACGGTTCCGCTGCCTGGATCGCTCCGGCGGATCTCTGCAGTATTCGCCGGATAGAGTCTCCCAGTTCGTCGTCGTTTGCTGCATGCTGCACAACCTGGCTATCCGCAGGACTCAGGCACTGCCACCTCACGCTGGACCACCACCTCAGGAGGACGAGCAGGAGGACCATGAGGAGGAGGAGGAGGAGTACCAGCCCAGGAGGGAGCCACAAGGTCCAAGGGCCGTCCGTCGGCGGCTTATTGAACGACACTTCTAGGCCCCCTGTTAGGGAATGGCTTGTGGCAATGAAGGCACATGAATGCAGCCGCTCCGCAAGCCCTCAGCCGGTTAACGCAACAACCACTTGAAACATCACACATGGACAAGCTGAATAAAGAAAAAGCTTTATTGAACAAACTCAGGGCCCTTCCCACATGAAACCCAAAAACACACAACACCCCCAATAAACAGTCAAAAACATATCTCACTCCCACAACCTGGGGAGGAATAACAAAACTTGTCCATCCAAATGGCCTTCATCCTCGGCCTTACCAAAAGAACCCCCCCCATAGACAGCACAAGCACCCCCATATAAAAAAACATTTGCCTTCATCCTCGGCCTTACCAAAAGAACCCCCCGCCATAGACAGCACAAGCACCCCCATATAAAAAAACATTTGCCTTCATCCTCGGCCTTACCAAAAGAACCCCCCACCATAGACAGCACAACCACCCCCATATAAAAAAACATTTGCCAACACACTCTACTTTGTGTGCCGAGAGGGCGAGTCCTTGTCCAGCCTTTCCCGGCCCCTGGCCGACCTGCTGCTCCGCCTCAACCTGGGCCCTGTGGGTGTTGCAAGGCTGGGGGAAGGCTCCTGAGGGGCACATTGCGTGACGGCAGATGCCCTTGAGGGTCGGCCTAGATGAGCTCCGGCCCTCGAGGGGCCGGCTGCTGACTGCTGCAGCTGTGGCTGGCCAGCATCAGTCTCTCCAGCAGCTCATCGCAGGTTTGCTGGGGGAGTGGCAGTGGCGGCTGCAGCAATGGGGGCAAGCTGGCTGATGCCAGGCGCTCGCTGGCCGCCAGAGATACTGGCACTCGGCTGGGCTGGCACTGCAGCAAGCGCAGCAATCTGGTGAAAGCCAGACCGCTGTGCTGCAGCAGCGCGGCGGGTGCCCTGGCGATGCATGCGTGACACAGCGAGTGTGGCAGCAGTGAGTGCCCGTACTGCCCTGGTCTGTGCCCGCATCAGACTAGCCAGTGACTGCACAGCACCACTGATCAACTGTCCACTCGCTGCCTGTGCTGCCCTGAAGTCGTCCCGACTCGCGTCCTGTGCTGCCCTGAATTCGGCCCGACTCGCGTCCTGTGATGCCCCGAATTCGGACCGACTCGCGTCCTGTGATGCCCCGAATTGTGCCCGACTCACGTCCTGTGATGCCCCGAATTGTTCGAGACCCCTGGCCTGTGCTGCCGCGAGTTGTTCGAAACCCCTGGCCTGTGAGGCCCCGAAATCGGACACACTATGAGCCAGGGACTCAATGGCCTCAGGCAATTGTGCCACAACCCCCATGAACTCGGTGTGCCGACGATCCGAGTCCGCGGACATTTGATCAAGGAGGCGCACCTCCTGGGCGAGGACCGTCTCCGGACTGGAGGCCGGACTCTCCCTCTGGGGAGAAGGCCGCCGAGCTGCCCGACCCTTCCCGCGTGGCTGGACGCCACTGGGCCCAGCAACTACACTCCCCTGCAACACTTCCCCCCTCTGGGGAGAAGGCCGCCGAGCTGCCCGACCCTTCCCGCGTGGCTGGACGCCACTGGGCACAGGAGCTACACTCCCCTGCAACACGTCCCCCCTCTGGGGAGAAGGCCGCCGAGCTGCCCGACCCTTCCCGCGTGGCTGGACTCCACTGGGCACAGGAGCTACGCTCCCCTGCAACACTTCCCCCTGGCTCTCCTCCAGGGAACACGTGTCCCCTCCATTGCCATCCCCTGGCGCGGATGAGGGTTCCCCGATGTGCCGCCTTCCTCTTGCTCCTCCTCGTCCTCCTCTTCCGAGGGACTGACACTCGCAGCTTCAGGGACCTCCTCCTCAGCAGCTGAAAGCAGGAAGGCACAAGAGTAGCTTTAGAGTGAGGACAGGGCGTCAGCGAGGGAGGCATGAGTGGTGGCATTCTGCACATTGGTCGGACAGTGGCAAAGGATGTAGATCTGAAGCGCAAGGGGAACGAGAGAGGTCCAAACGGTCATGTCCTTACCATTGGGGCCCAGCACAAGGTCGGCATCTCCAATTGCAACGGGGCCAATCACCTGGGCACCCATGACTCGACCCACGCGCTCCTCCAGGTCACTGAGCTGCTGGAACTGGGCACGGCCTCCCCCGGTGACAGTCCGGCTCTTCAGATTCTGGGCCAGCTTGGCCTGCAAGAGAAAGGACGGCCTCTAAGTACAATGTGGTGCCCTGTTGTTGTGTGCACTGCCTCCCATGGTCGAATAGCTTGGCCAGTGTGTAAAGTGCAGAAAGTGCAATTGATGTTCATGCCAGTGCCATAGCTGCTGGATGAGGGCTGGCCATTAGGCCTTTGAGGTCCCTTTGCCCATAATGTGAGGTGCACATGCAAGGATGAGGAGGACACTGGAAAGGGTACTCACCCTGACAATCCGAGTGAGGTCGTTAAACTTTTTCCGGCATTGGACACCAGTCCTGGGGACATCGCTGTTGGCTGTGACCCTCTGGGCGATTTCCCTCCAGGCTCTCCTGTACACCCTCTTGGGAGGCTTCTTGCCACTATCCGGGAACAAGATATGGCTTCTCTTCTCCAAAGCCCTAACCAGCACCTTTAAATCATGGGCAGAGAAGCGCTGCGCTCGCTCACGGGCCCTCTGCATCCTTCCTGGCGCTATTTCTCTCCAGCAGCAGTGTTTAGGCCTAGCTGGAGGGCTGCAGTATCCAGGGCGTGGCAGCAGACCAAGTCGACCCTTCCCCCTTTAAGAGCTGGCCGGCGCCAGGGTATCTGCTGTCAATCAAAACATGACCGCACCTGCGCTGCGCCCGGCCTCGGCGGTATCAGTCTGCATCGCCGGCTTAGCGCCTAAAGATAGCCGTGCAACGCCAGTTTTAGCGCTCGAGCAAACTCCTTGGCCAAAGCTACTGAATATCGGCGAAGTGGCCTCCACTTTCCGGCGGGCGCAAACTTTAGCGGCCGCCCGACTTTACCGCCCCAAAAGTGGCTATACTGAATTTCTAGGCACTAGCACCAATCCCTGTGGTACCCCACTAGTCACTGCCTGCCACTTGGAAAAAGACCCGTTTATTCCAACTCTTTGCTTCCTGTCTGCCAACCAGTTCTCTATCCAAGTCAGTACCTTACCCGCAATCTCATGTGCTTCAAATTTGCACACTAATCTCTTATGCGGGACCTTATCGAAAGCCTTCTGAAAGTCCAAATACACCACATCCACTGGTTCTCCCATATCTATTCTACCAGTTACATCCTCAAAAAATTGCAGTAGATTAGTCAAGCATGATTTACCTTTTGTAAATCCATGTTGACTTTGTTCAATCCTGTCACTGTTTTCCAAGTGCTCTGCTATTACATCTTTTATAAGGGACTCTAGCATTTTCCCCACTACCAATGTCAGGCTTACCGGTCTATAATTGCCTGTTTTCTCTCTACCACCTTTTTTAAATAGTGGGGTTACATTAGCTACCCTCCAATCCATGGGAACTGTTCCAGAGTCTAAAGAATTTTGGAAGATGACCAGCAATGCATCTACTATTTCCCGGGCCACTTCCTTAAGTACCCTAGGATGTAGATTATCAGGCCCTGGGGATTTATCGGCCTTCAATCCCGTCAATTTCCCTAACACAATTTCCCTACAAATATTGATTTCATTCAATTCCTCCCTCTCATTAGATCCTATGTTCCCCGTCATCTCTGGGAGGTTATTTGTGTCCTCCTTTGTGAGGACAGAACCAAAGTATGTATTTAATTGGTCTGCCATTTCTTTGTTCCCCATTATAAATTCCCCTGATTCTGACTGCAAGAGACCTACGCTTGACTTCACCAATCTTTTTCTCTTCACATATCTATAGAAGCTTTTACAGTCAGTTTTTATGTTTCCTGCAAGCTTACTCTCATATTCTATTTTCCCCCTCTTAATTAATCCCTTTGTCCTCCTTTGCTAAATCCTAAACTGCTCCCAATCCTCAGGTTTGCTGCTTTTTCTGGCCAATTTATATGTCCTCTCCTTGACACGATGGGCCGAAGGGCCTCTTTCTGTGCTGTAAAAACTTTATGACTCTATGACTTATGCTATCCCTAATTTCCCTTGTTAGCCACGGTAGAGTCACCTTTTTTGTTTTATTTTTATGCCAAACAGGGATGAACAAATTCTGTAGTTCATCCATGCGATCTTTAAATGTTTGCCATTGCCTATCCACCGTCAACCCTTTAAGTAACGCTCTCCAATCCATCCTAGCCAACTCGCGCCTCATACCATCATAGTTTCCTTTATTTAAATTTAGGACCCTAGTCTCTGAGTCAACTACTTCACTCTCCATCTTAATGAAGAATTCTATCATATTATGATCGCTCCTCCCCAAGGGGCCTTGCACAACAAGATTGCTAATTAATCCTTTCTCATTACATAATACCCAGTCTAAGATGGCCTGATCCCTAGTTGGTTCCTCGACATATTGGTCCAGGGAACCGTCCTGTATCCACTCTAGGAATTCCTCCTCCACAGTATTGTTACTAATTTGGTTAGCCCAATCTATATGTATATTAAAGTCACCCATTATAACTGCTGTGCCCTTATTGCACGCCTGTCTAATTTCCCGTTTAATGCCAACCCCCTCAGCATTACTGTTTGGGGGTCTGTATACAACTCCCACTAATGTTTTCTGCCCCTTGGTATTTCTCAGCTCTACCCATACAGATTCCACATCATCAGAGCTAATATTCTTCCTTACTATTGTGTTAATCTCCTCTTTAATCAGCAATGCTACCCCACCTCCTTTTCCTTTTTGCCCATCCTTCCTGAATATTGAATACCCCTGGATGTTGAATTCCCAGCCTTGGTCACCCTGGAGCCATGTCTCCGTAATCCCAATTATATCATATCCTTTAACATCTATTTGCGCAGCTAATTCATCCACCTTATTACGAATGCTCCTCGCATTAAGACACAATGCCTTCAGGCTTATTTTTTTAACATTCTTAGTCCTTTTAGAATTATTATGTACTGTAGCCCTGTTTGATTTACACCCTTGATTTCTCTGCCTTCCACTTTTGCTTTTCTCCTTCCTGTCTTTTGTTTCTATCCTTGCTTCCCTTTCCTCTGTCTCCCTGCACAGGTTCCCAAACCCCTGCCATTTTAGTATAAACCCTCCCCAACAGCACTAGCAAACACTCCCCCTAGGACATCGGTCCTGGTCCCGGTCCCACCCAGGTGCAAACCACCCAGTTTGTACTGGTCCCACCTCCCCCAGAACTGGTTCCAATGTCCCAGGAATTTGAATCCCTCCCCCTTGCACCATTCCTCTAGCCACGTATTCATCTGAAATATCCATCTATTTCTACTCTGACCATCACATGGCACTGGTAGCAATCCTGAGATTACTACCTTTGAGGTCCTGTTTTTAATTTAGCTCCTAACTCCCTATATTCAGCTTTTAGGACCTCATCCCTTTTTTTACCTATATCGTTGGTACCTATATGCACCACGACAACTGGCTGTTCATCCTCCCCCTCCCAGAATGCCTTGCAGCCACGCTGAGACATCCTTGACCCTTGCACCAGGGAGGCAACATACCATCCTGGAGTCTCATTTGCGGGTGCAGAAATGCCTATCTATTCCCCTTACAATAGAATCCTCTATCACTATAGCTCTCCCGCTCTTTTTCCTCCTGTCCTATGCAGCAGAAGCACCTATGGTGCCAGAAAGTTGGCTGCTGCTGCCTTCCTCCGATAAGCCATCTCCCTCAACAATATCCAAAGTGGTATATCTGTTTGAGAGGGGGATGGCCACAGGGGACCCCTGCACTACCATTACTCAGCATCATTGGGGGCCTACTTAGTACAAGCTAGTATTAAGCTCAATATCCAAAACTAGCATGAAGTTGACAGGGTTAGTTTACAGTTAGACACAAGTTAACAGATTTGAATAACAAGTCTGTTGGATATGTTAAAAAAATGTGGTTAGTTCAGCTTATTACTGATGAGCTCTGAACATTTTAGCAATGATTCTTGGATAATGAATCTCGCCCTTCTGAGTCAGCATAATAGAGCTGGTTGTCTCCCCTCCCTTTGAGATGCTCATGTTAGTTTCCCGAGACAACATGGTGACTTTCCATTTGTCGTTGGGGTATCCATTCCCTCTTGGGCTGTCTGTCTAGTCTGGGCAGTTGTACCTTACATTTTAGTAACTATATTTGGCAAGAGCTAGTTCAAATTTCACTTCCGTTATTCTTAGGAAAACATCATTTTCATACAAGTGACACACTTAAACAATTGCCTATGCCTAAGTAGGCTTCTAAACGTTTCTTCAGATCTATCAAATATTCTCTGGCCTGTAACCTCTCTTTCTCAGAGACTTGCTATCGGTCTGAAACTGTCTGCCTTAATTAAGGGAAATAGACAGGCTGGGCTGGATTTTCATTGGGCCGTGGAGGTGGGATTGGAGGCGTGTGGGGGGGTTATAATTGCAAAAACTGGCAGGCGGGCCCAACCCCACCTCCACGCAATTTTCATTAATTCGTGTTTAATGGTCCCGTCTCCGGCCCGCCTCAAAGAGGCGGGATAGGCTGTTAAGGCCCTTAACAGGCACTAAATTGCCTCTATAATGCCATTTTGAAAGGCCTTTGCGATTTTAACCCTTTTTCCACATGAAACACGTCTCCTCTGAAACACGATGGTGAAACCTGGCGGGAGCACAATTGGATTGCTGACTATCAGCTGCAGGTCAACCATTAAAGAGGAGATTTGATCAGCCATCATTTGCAGGTGGCAGGACTTTGTAGTCTCAGGTCTGGGGGAGCTTTTAGAAGGCATAACCACAGCTGTGGAAGTTTGGAGCCTGACACCCATCTCCAGTGTGACCTCCTGGGAAACCCCTCTCGCCACGGTCACTGAGCGCTTCCTCAACTGAGGTATATACCAGAAGCATGGGAGCCATTTATTTCCTTTCCTCCTGGACATCAGATTCAGACAAAGACCAGCCACAGCACCAGCAGAACCAGGAACAACAGCACCACCAACAGCAGCAGCAACAGCAGGAGCGCCAAGCTGCTGCTCACCCACCTGAAGCTGCACAGGCCAGAAGGCGCCAGCGCGCGACCACATTGCTGCCCAGGATGCAAGGAACGCAATCATCTTGGCCAGATTTGCTTAGCCTAGCCAATCGAGCACTTTTGCCTCGCAGCTTCTTACCTGAGCATCGACAATGGCCAAGGACCAGCGGATTCCTAGCAATTTGACCACCATACTGACAATTGCAAGTAATCCGAAGCCCATCAGATTTTTTATTTACATTATTCATCTGATGGCTTTTTCACATAAAAGATCAAATTTCACCCACGTGACTACCCTTGTGACTACTTGTGCAGTATCTTTCTCTTACGCGTGCTCCTACGTGGTGCTTCCCCTGTGGCTTCAGCAGATGTGGAGGCCCCTTGCTCACTTTCCTGCTGCTCCTGTCTCGACACCTTTGGTGGGCGTCCTCTGGGGTGGTGAACCTGTGAGGGCTCGTCAACAGTCTGCTGCTCCTGCAGCTGTGCAGGGGTTGAGACACCGATCTCAGTTGGGTGTGGACTCTGGTGGGGCTCTGACAGAGGGCTCTGCAGTGGCATGAAAGTGTGAGCACTTGGAGAGGAGCCCCCACTTCCTTGATGTCTGCCACCAACTTCCCTCTCATGGGTCAGGTCCCCTTCAGCGCTTGCAAGTGGCTTGAGAGCACCGTGCTACACATCAGGGGGGCCATGGGGACCCGTATCTGCACTGGCAGTCCTACTCAGAAGGACTTCCATGAAGGTCTGGTTTTGCTCCTCCAGAGATGTCATTCTATTCTGAACACTCACCATGTTTTCTGCACTCTGGCGACTTATCACCTCCATGGAGGTTGCCATCCTTTCCATGGTGATGCGTTCATGCGCCAATGACTCCACAAAGGCTCTGCTCATGTTCGCTATGGACTCCTCCATTCGCTCCACACTCGCAGCAACCCTGGAGACAAAACCTGCCAGAGACTCCTGCATCTGTTCCTGGTGTTCCAGCACCGCTGATCTTATGGATGGACCCAGAGGCAGAGAGTCGACATGCAGCTGAGCCGAGCTGGCAGAGTCCTGCGCCCTCCGACTAGGACTCTCCACTGCTGTCCCTGTCTCCACAATCTGCTGATGCTCACTTGTGAGCTGTGATGCACCAGGTGACAACACTACTCTATGTCCCGAAGGTCCCACCAAGGTGTGTCTGTGCTGGTGCTGGATGCGCTGAATTCTGCTGACGCTGTGCCCTCAGAGGTTGCAGCTCCCTCTGAAGAGTCTGGAGGCTCAGGCTGTTCCTCCTGGCTAGTGGGGACGGGTGCTTGCGATGGTCCTATGGGGGAGTAAAGGAAAGAGTCAGAGATGTGAGGCCAAGGTTACATGCACATTGCATATTGCAAATGATCATAAGTCCATCTGTTAGAGCTTCAGAATCATTATCAGCGACTCATGCAATGTCAATGAGATGGAAAACTATTCTGTCACCCGTCTGTCCGTCCCCCACTTGCGCATCGTCCTCCAGTCCTACGATCTCCAGGACCGCCTCCTCCCAGGGGGTGAGCTGGGCTACTGAGTGTGGCCCTCCTCCTGTCCTCGCTCTTTCCCTTTTATTGTGAGCTCTCTTTTCCTGCAATGAGGGAGAAAGTGGAATTTGAGTGAGAATGAAGGAGTGAGTGTAGAGAATCCATAGCATAGATGCTTAGGAGACAAAGATGGAGTGAGGTGGCAAGACGAAGGGCCCTCCCTGTGTGTTGTCAGTTGTTTTCATAGCATCAGAGTGATAGGGAGTGTGAGGGCTGCATAGTCGAATAGTTAGGTGAATGTGACCATAGAGAGAGAGGGAATGGGTCAGGGTGCAGGGATGTCAGTGTCAAGTGGGATGTGGAGGAAGAGATTGCTAAAGCTGAATGCTGGTGAGGAAAGGCAATGGGGATCTGATTGAGGGTGATGGGAAATTCATACTCACTTTTCCAGTGCGCTGAAGGTCATGAAATCTCTTCCTGCACTGTATCCAGGTTCTGCGGGTTACCGATAAGGAGTTGACCTCCTCTATCACTTGCAGCCACACAGTCTTGGTCTGCTGGGGAGGCTTCTTCCTCCCTGATGAAGGGAAGAGCACCTCCTTATGAGCTCTTGCTCCCTCCACTAAAGCCTGCAGGGCAACGTTGTCAAATCTTGGAGCAGACCTAGGTCTTTCACTGGCCATTCTGCCGCCAGGTCCCTGTAGCAGCAAAGGCCAAAAGGTTGGCAGTCTGCAGAAAAAGCAAGGCTTGTTGCAGACCTTAAATGCAGCAGCAGCAATGATGACGTCATCGGATGCGGCTTTCAGACTGGAAAAACTCATTTGCCATGGGTTCCCACACGCTGGAACTCAATTGGCCAATTAAGTTAAAATCGCATCAGTCTTCCACGTCGATTTAGATTCGTGTGGATAACACGAAATGTGGGTTACACGACTCCAACCCACCCCTGAATTAAAATCCAGCCCGCTAAGTGAGTGGGCAAACATTTGGCAGATGGAGTATAATGTAGGAAAGTGCGAGTTTATCTACTTTGGCAGGAAAAATAAAAAAGCAAATTATTATTTAAATGGAGAGAGATTACAAAATGCTACAGTTCAGAGGGACCTGGGGGTCCTTGTGCATGAAACACAAAAAATTAGCATGCAGGTACAGCAAGTAATCAAAAAGGCAAATGGAATGTTGGCCTTTATTGCAAGGGGGTTGGAGTATAAAAGCAAGGAAGTCCTTCTACAACTGTACAGGGTATTGGTGAGACCACACCTTGAGTACTTTTATTCTCCTGATTTAAGAAAGGATATACTTGCATTGGAGGCAGTTCAGAGACGATTCACTAGGTTAATTCCAGAGATGAGGGGGTTGACTTATGAAGAAAGGTTGAGCAGGCTGGGCCTATACTCATTGGAATTTAGAAGAATGAGAGGTGATCTTATTGAAACATATAAGATACTGAGGGGGCTCGACAAGGTAGATGCAGAGAGGATGTTTCCCCTCCTGGGGAAATCTAGAACTCGGGGGCATAGTTTCAGAATAAAGGGTCGCCCTTTTAGAACTGAGATGAGGAGGAATTTCTTCTTTCAGAGGGTCATAAATCTGTGGAATTCTCTACCGCAGAGAGCTGTGGAGGCTGGGTCATTAAATACATTTAAGGTGGAGATAGTCAGATTTTTGCAAGATAAGGGAGTGAAGGGTTATGGGGAGCGAGCAGGAAAGTGTCTTTGAGCCCAAGATCAGCCATGATCTTATTGAATGGCGGAGCAGGCTTGAGGGGCCAAGTGGCCTATTCCTGCTCCTATTTCTTATGTTCTTATTCCTCTTTTTTTAAACACCAATTTAATTTTCACAAAGTAAACTGCTTCTCCCACCTTCCGCACAATTAGCTAATCTGAGTAATATACTTTATTGAAAGGATTCTCCTTTTAGTAGTCAATCACCTTCAACAGACATCTGTCTAGGACTTTTAATTAACCAATTTTAATTACAAAACAAAGACCAGACATACTAGTGGCTGGTAACTCTATTGTAATTCCTTGGCCTTCAATAACAGGAAACTCAAACAACGCCAGATAAAAGTGCCATTTTACTGAGTCATTCCCAGAACATGTTATCTGTATGTTTGTCACCTTGGCAACCTAGGTCTACTGACTATGGGTATGAAAAATCCTTGTGTGCACAATGCTGTCCTGATGTATCCATCATTTTTAACATTAACTGTTTCTCTTTGCCCAGCATTCAGCAGGATTGCGGAAAATTATTTCGGGCACTTTTACTATAGCCCATCATAAATGGAGTCCATCATCACATGGGGCACATAGTTCTTCACACATAAAATGAGTCAGCAAGTCACACAAATGTATATTCTATATAGACAATTGTGTTACCTCTGTGTTGCATTACATTTTTTTTAAGTTTAAAGATGCATTAATTATAATACTTTCTGCTTTACCTTATAAGAGAATATGTGCTACAGAATAGAAGTACAGTAATATAACATGTTTGATTCAAGATGCCAAAACATGACGATCTCGACTCGACCAAATGGCCTCCTTCTGTGACGTTATGACTCTATGGGCTGGATTTTGTCAATGGGGGCACGTTCGGGGCGGGGCTGCTGGTTTTTGGGTTTTAGTCTCACCCCCAACGACGTCTGGCCAACCCATGCTATTTTCCCTTGATTGACCTTGTTAAGCCCGTCTTACGGGCTTAGCCGGCCAATTAAGGGAAAGTCGGTGACAGAGGACGTCAGTGTATGACGTTTCATCTGTCAAAAATTTTTGACAAATGAATTGTCAACGTTTGACAGCTTTGAGAAGCTGTCAAACACTGACAATCTCTGTTCTAGGATGAGCCCTTGTACTGAAGACTTACCAAACCAGCAGCCATTCTGTCATCTCTGCTGTTGAGATGAGGCATCTCCGGATCCCCAGGGGTTGAAGCCTGCAGGAAGAAACAAAGGTAAGTAAACTTTTTCTAACACTTTACACTCACCTCTCATACTTACCTCCCCACACTTGCACCCATCACTCACCTCCACAGCGCACTTTTCGACCCCTCTGACCCCCGCAGACCCACTGCTCGCCTCACTGACCCTGGCGAGGTTCGCAGCCGCCGGGAAGCTTGCACTTTGCGGGGGTAACATGGGGATAAATCTCTTAACTGCCGGTTAACTACCTGTTAACCGGCAGTTAATTGGCTGTAATCCCCTTCCCGCCTCGAGGAGATGGGTCTCTGCGTGACTCGGAGACGCGCCTCCCGCTTCCAGTTTCTGCCATTTTCCCAGCAGTTCTGCCTCCATACCTGCCTCCCCAGGGCTGGCAAAATTCCCCCCTATGATATCCATAAATTGACTGGCAGGGTGGCATAGCACGTTGGTAAATTGCCCTGCCATTCCATGGAGTGGCAAGACGTCACATTTCTCTCATAATTCACAATACAATTAGTTATTGAATTTTCCCAGATTGTTTAGGAAAAGCAGTAAATTAAGCAAGAAAAAAATTGGAAGATGATTCAACCCCAGCCCTCACATCCGACTCCCATTTCAAAATCCCATCTCATTTTCAAAAGTGCCACTGATATGGGATGGATTTTAACTGTCCGAGGGTTTCTGGTGGGAAATTGCACTGGTGAGTTAATTTCCTGCCTGCCCAGGGCAGCCAGTGGCCACAGTGATTTTAAATGCTAGGATTTATTACCATGCTGCCAGTCCACTTCCTGCCCATTCTGGCAAGAAGCAGCTGCTAGACTGCAGAAAATAGGCTGCCTGCCATTTAGGTGTGGGGAAGGGGGTTCCAGGTAGGTCTTGTGGGGGGGAAAGGGAGGAGTCTGGGCCAGGGGAGGCCTAAACGTTCCTTACGGGGCCAGGAGGAGCAAAGAAAAGTAGAAGAAACTTCCTTTCAGAGCTTCTCCACGTCCCACTCCGCTTCTGACCGACTTGAGCCTGGCAGGAAAGCCACAGTGGGAGCCTGACGATGTCATCGGAACCCAATCTGCATATTTAAAGAAGGACCCCATCGGCTTCAGGCGGGCGCCTTTGCCACCTCCTCAGAAGTGCAGGTTAAAATTGGGATTAATGTGACCCAGGTGGGCAAGTCGCCCAGGGCATTTTAACTGGTTTATGATTAGGGATTGGTAATGATAATGGAACCCATTACTGGTTCCACAGACCAATCCAGATTTTTTCTGGAGGTTTAAATGAAACAAAGGATAGACAATGAGTGGTACACAAATGATATAGCATACTACAAGGCAACTGTGGGAGCGAGTAGTGGACAGCAATAGCAGTAACTTTAATTGGTGTACACCATTGGAGAAGATTTCCTGTGTTTCCTTTTTGAAAGCTTAAAATGCATTACAAATAGTGCTGAGGCAGTATCACCCTATATTTTTCCAAGGCACAAGATGGTCTGCTGGGCTTTATTCATTTTGACTCACAGGGCATATCCCACAGTTGTCTGCTTCTACCATAGCTAATTGGGGTTTTTAAAAAGGAATTTTATATTTTTTTGTAAGGGACATCATTTTCTTCACATTTCCCAACTCTAGGTGCCCTAACTCTAAACTCAGAAGAGCACCACGACTGTATTTCTCACATTAGCTATCCTTGTGATTTTTTCTAAATTCAACTGATAAGTTAGTAACAATTAGCGTTGAATTACGGGTGGCTTCATGCTGTGAAAGGGCAACTACTAGGAACTGGTTTGAGATTGCCCCAAACCTATCCAACAGGAAGAGAATACTTTCATCCCATCATTCTTGGACTTGAAACCATGTCCCAGGTAATGAAAGGGCAGTGTGGTGGCACTGTCCAGTCCACTCAATTCTTGAGTTTTAACTTTGTTGATGCAAGGTGAACAATTCAATGTGTTATGCAAACTGGGATTGCCATTTCCCTTCATAATTTAAAGGGTTCATGCCATGTTCTAAATTTCATGGGAAATGACAACACATTTTAGAAGGGCTCGAGATTCCAAAGGTTTGAAATTGTAAACACGGAATCACCTTCGGTGGAATTCCCTCCCATTGATTAGGAATGAGGGTGAATTCCAACATTTCTTGTTTCCTGAGCAATAGATTGAAAAAGATTGTGATTAGTCACATGATTATTATACAGAGCTCCATTCAACTAACAAATGACTCTCTGGCTTTTCAGATGGCCTCATCGTTGTATGAATCTGTTGACTACTTTGCAATCAAAGGAGATGAAAATGAAGAAACCAGTTGTAAAGTCTCAAACCGTTGATTTTTCCACATCCTGTATTTATATGAAAGAAGAAAAGTATTTTCAAAGTAGACTTTAATTTCAGAAAGACTGAGAGTCAAGGTTTCACTCTCACTGGAAGCTTTGCCATGTATAGTGTTGGGGGAAAACAATCTGCCGTGTGTTAACAGAAGCTGTTGTCAGGTGGCACGGTCTGCTGGAGCACCAACGTTAAACGCCACGGATCAGAGAGACAAAGAGTAAGCCAAAGCAGATTAGAATGTTACCGGGCCCTAAAAAGAGAATATAAACTGGCAGACTACCTCACGACCATCAGAGACACAAAACAGAGACAGACCCTCACCAGGTACAGACTAAGCGACCACCAACTGGAAATTGAAAAAGGCAGATACAAGAAATCCTGGCAGCCTAGAGAGAATAGAATATGCGATCAATGTCTGGCCGGCGAGGTTGAAACAGAAATGCATTTCCTCCTAAAATGCGAAAAATTCAACACATCAAGAAACATATTATTCAACAAGCTAAGCCAAACAACCCCAGATTTCAAGGAATTGGATGACCTGTCAAAATTGAGATTAGTCCTGGGAGAAGGAGACAGACCATACCTTGGGGCCAAATATGTAACAACATGTCACAACCTGAGGACTGTTTAAAATTAAGACTGTTTAAAATTAATATTGAACGTACCAAATGAAGTACAAAGACTGTTTAAAATTAATATTGTTTAAAAGTAATATTGTATGTACCCAACAACTGTCAAATCGATTGACACCTACAAAATGTTTGAAAATGTACCTTTTTGCTATGTAAGCTTTGGCAATATGGTTCTCTGTAAACTTTCATGCCAATAAAGCATTTGAATTTGAATTTGAGTTGATCCCCCCACTCTGCTGCTTTCTCTGCTGCCTGCTGTTTTATGGAGTGAGGCACCAAATGGTGCAGAACCACCTTCCCAGGAGGAGTTTGGTACCGGCCTGGGTGCAGGCTCTCAGCTGTGGAAGGCCTATAGACTGGGGATACTTGAGGGAGAAAATTTGGAGGAGAAAAATGGTTGATGCAGTCATTGGAGGCTAACATACCCCCTCAAAAAAACAGGTTCAGTGATTTTGTAAAAAGAGTGCCTATTACTGTTTTTTTTTTGGCCTGTTATAGTTTGGGCTTCATTCAAACATGATCACAGAATCTAGCTGATGCAGTGGTGTGATGTTTTACAGTAATGCAATATCATGTTTCTGCAGGGTGGCACCCCGCCGCCCCACCACCCCCCAGCAGAGGCTGAGAATCTCCTCATGAGGAGGAATGAAAATCATTGAGAAACTTTGAACATTGTGTTCTTATGCATGTCCTAGCAACTGGCCAATAGCAGCATTAAAAGTGACCTTGGAGCATATCACTTATCCTTCTTTCTTGTATGTGCTATGTGGCTCATGGTAGTTTCCATCTTTACGTTGCATCTGAGGGCTGCAAACATAAGCACATTTGATGCATGACTGACCTAGGCATTCATTGGCAGATCTAACCCAACCATGTTAAACTCTGCTGTGTGTCACTCTCCTCAGCCAAATACTCCTATTACTCCAGGATTACCCTGGAAGAAGGAAAGGACAGTCCATGGCTCTTTTCTCTACAATGAGTTGTCTTCTCAAAACCCTTTACCAGCCCCTTCCATCTCCATGTCCACCATCAAGTACAAAGATCTCTGGACCGTACCAGAGGAGCTTTGTGGTACACTGCTGAGCGGGTATCCAGATTTGTCATTGTCTGCTGCATGTTCCACAACTTTGCCATCATGAAGAACCAGCCCTTACCCCCACCTGGGAAGCAACAAGTACAGGAGGAGGAGGAAAAGGAGGAGCAGAAGCAATGACCACCAGTGCCTCTATCTGCCCGAGTTCATCGAGGAGCACTTCAACTAAATCAGCCTTCCCATTCACTGACAGTCCCACAATCTTCTAACCACCACCATCAGATTGCCTTTCTTCACTCCAAACTTATTGGTCTTGCCCTCACTTCAGTACAAAGACAAATGCCAACACCAAATCCAGATCAAAAAGCAAATTTATCAAACAAATCATGTTAACATTGACAAAAAAAATTGCTGATCACCCTTGTGGAAGCCCTTAGTGCCTGTTTCCCTATTCTAGTGCTCCTATGAGATGCTTCTCCAGTGCCTACAGTGTGGGCGGTTGAAGACTGCTGAGCTTCCATTGAGGACACTTCAGATGGCCTTGGAGGATAATATCGAGCAGCTCTGATTCTAGAGGGTCTGGCTGCAGACTGCGGCATCTTGTCCCGGGCTCCAGTAGTCTGCGCCGGCTGGCAGAGTGGCACCAGCAAGGGTACTGGCAGAGAGTCTGGCGAGGGAGCAGGCATGCTGTCATCCTGAGAGAAGACAGCAAGTGCGTCTCCCATGGAAACAAAGACACTCTCCTGGGGCAGCGCCTCAGCAATCCTAGGGCTTTGCTGGAGAATAAAGTGCAGGAGTGATGTGATGCCCTCAAAAGTCCCTTTCAATAGTCGCCCCCAAAGACAAGATAGCAGCTATCTGAGCTTCCATGGCAGCAGTGTGTTCTGCTATGGAAGCTGTCAAAAGTTGTCATAAGACACTCCATGATGTGCTCCACAGTGGTGTTGATGGATCAGATTACTTGGTCCGTGTTGGATGGACTGAATCGCCATGGTCTGCGCAGATCCTTGTGCCAAGTTGGACCTGGACTCCTCCATGCACCGCGACATTGCGCACAAGCTCTCTCGCAGGCTACCCAGGGCAGCTATCATTTCCTGACGTATGTCCATGAGCCTTCGTCGATAACCTGGGACCTTGAAGTGAGCATCCAAGTCCTCAGTAATAGAACTGGTATCTGACCAGGCCCTCTGGTGACCAGGCACCTGTGGCACCTCTTCCCCCCCTGCCCTGGCTCCTGTGAGTAACCACATTCCAATCCCTCCTCTAACTTAGCTTCTGGAGTCCGTGTGGAATCAGTATCTGAGCTGGTGCTTGCAAGAGTCAAATCGAGTGACTGTGCATCTTCAGGAACATTGCACTCCTCTTCCTCCACTGGCTGAGGGGCGTTGACATTCTTAGTAGCTGCACTGACAGAAAGGGACAAGTATTAGCTTATAGAATCATATAAATTTACAGCACAGGAGGCCGTTCAGCCTATCGTGTCTGTGCAGGTGCGCTGGTGTGAGGGACAGGAGTGAGAGAGAAGTGGGTATCAAAAGCATCTGCAGCTTATCATGCAGTGGGTGAGAGAGAAGCACGAAAAGACATAGAGGATTAGCTATAATGAAACCCGGCACGGCGTCTCCTCCTCATCACCAGTGGACTCCCATCTGGCCCTTCCCATGATGGCCAGGACGCTCTCTTCAAGGTGGGGTGGGGGGGGAGGCGGGGGAAGAGGGTGTGCAGACGGGCTCTTCCTCCTCTGTGGCAGCCTGTTGCCTTGTATTGTGTGCGACCCGTTCCCGCAAGAAAGAGGGAATTGCGTTCGTGAGAAACTTGAGATGTGTTTGGAGAATGTGCCTGTTTTAGTGGAATAACTGACAGACTGCGTGTGAAATGTGAGTTGTGGGTAAGTGAGGGTTGTAATAGTGGTGAGTGTGTGAGCATGAGGAGAAGCTGGTTTAGTCACGTGTTTTTTTTTCTGGGGTTGTTTAACTGGTAAGTGCTGACTGCATAATCAGGGAGGAACGTCTTGAGCCAGGTATTGGGCAGAAGCTAACTTCAAGGGCCATCACCTCACTGAAGAGTTTTCAGGTAGACTTAGTTCCTGATACCGCTCCAAAAATCTACTTAATGAATGGGGAAAATTTATAGCCGCAGTTATGTTTGCTGCAGCATGAACATTTGCATTTTAATTTTTAAGATTTTTTAAAACAATCATTTTTATTTTTCCATAAGTCCAAATTGGTGAGGCAACAACACATAGGTGCAACCATGGGGACGGGGGGAAGGAAGATGGTGTGTGTATGGCTTTTGCTTTCTGCCTGCTCCAAAGTGACAAATTGCCCGTAATGCCCCCCAGCTCTTTATAGGTGATTGTGCCTCGGCAAGGACAGCATATCACTGGTTATATTACTGTACATGATGACTAACCAGACAAGAATGTACGTGTACCCAAACTGAAGTGATTCAATCAGTGAAGTACCAAGGCTTAACTGTCAGGCTGAGGAAATGTTCCCAGTCAGCACTGTTGGTGATAGTATCAGCACTTGACATTTAAACACAGAAAGAAGAATGCAAAAATGTTAATTGTGATTTTTTTTTGTAATACGTTATTTATATTAAAGAAAAGGAAACCTTGTGCAGGATGAATAAAATCACACATTTTACCTCGATCCCAATCTAGCACCACATCACCTCTCCCGTTTGTGACTCTCCACACCAGATGGAAAGATACGTGCTTTGCAAATACCCTCTAAAAATAAATCATTAGCCTGGAAGCAGAAATGAAATGCAACACGCCAAAGCTTGCAGAAATCTAACTGTTCGCAACATAAAGGGACAAAAATACAGAGTGGTAATGGCCAAGAGTTTGCTAAAGCAGGGCACTCGCGGTTGGTTAGACTTTTTCCCTCGCCCTTCGGTTTTAAAGTTTGTTATGCCTCAACTTGCTGGAAATGCGAGCTGATAACGGGGGCAACGGGGCAACCAATGAGAGTTAAGGATTGAGAAAGAAACAGAGGGACGATGGAGAAGGAAATAAGGTGAATTAGAGTCAAATCAGGTACAGAAATAAAGAGAGGGAAAGAAAGGTTGAGAGAGGAAAAGGGACAGAAAGGAAAAGGAAGAAAAAAATTAACATTACATTTTAAAAATCTCTAAGAACAATTTACGACCTGCAGGAGTGAGACTTCACGGTTTAAATTGCTCCCTTTAAGGGCCAGAGAGGTTAAATGGCATTGCAGGAAAATAAATCTTGTGTCCTATTATCACATCATACTGGAGTGCCAAACCTACTGCTGATCATAGAAACATAGAAACATAGAAGATAGGAGCAGGAGTAGGCCATTCGGCCCCTCGAGCCTGCTCTACCATTCAATGAGATCATGGCTGATCATCCAAATTCAGTACCCTGTCCCTGCCTTCTCCCCATATCCCTTGATCCCTTTAGCCTTAAGAAATATATCCAACTCCTTCTTGAATATATTTAATGAACTGGCCTCCACCGCCCTCTGTGGCAGAGAATTCCACAGGTTCACCACTCTCTGGGTGAAGAAATTCCTCCTCATTTCAGTCCTAAATGGTTTACCCCTTATCCTTAGACTATGACCCCTGGTTCTGGACTCCCCGGCCATCGGAAACATCCTTCCCGCATCTAGTCTGTCCAGGCCTGACAGAATTTTATAGGTTTCAATGAGATCCCCTCTCAATCTTCTAAACTCCAGTGAGTATAAGCCCAATCGACACAATCTCTTCTCATACGTCATTCCTGCCATCCCAGGTATCAGCCTGGTGAATCTTCGCTGCACTCCTTCCATGGCAAGAACGTCCTTCCTCATTATGAACTAATTACAGGTAATCGTGTTTTAATGGTTCTATGTGACTGGAGAGCTTTTAAAAAAATATTTCCCATTTACTTTTTTTGGTTGCTTTTGTGATTGAGTCTGAAAAGTAAATTTTGTGATGCTCCATTCCTAGCTCAAAGCCTCATGCAATGAGAACATGGATTTTGAGAAGCAGAGAGTCTGAATTTTACAGTGATTCAGATTAAAATGATCAGAAAAGGTGGTCAACACTAGATCTTTTGCAGAAGGAAGCAAAAACTAGTTGAATATCTTTGCATTTAAGGGGGGAAAAGACAAAATGGGAAATGTAAATATTTTCTAAGTTTATAAACATAAATTAAAAATTAAACTGCCATTACATTTTGCGGGAAGGAAGCCTTCCTGGTTTCCTATTAATGTAATTAACAAGAGAGCCCAACACGGGCACGGTGTAGTTCTGGTAAACTTGGTTTTAAGTTGTATAAAGAGAAAAGTAATTGGAGATGTAGTGCCAATATTAGTGAAGTAGCTTGATGGCACCAAAGTGTAAATTATAAGAAAATGTATTGATACAATAGGAATAGTCTTATTGGGGCTACTGTTATATGAGTAAAACTAATTAGTGTAAATGTTATTCATTTAAGACAGACAGCACAAACCCACACACAGGTCTACAACAGGAAATGGAACATTTTAAAGTTCTGTATCAGGAAATCAGTTGACATATTGTCTAGGCCAACTGGAAGAATTGTGGTTTCTGGCACGTTGTTTAATAATTTAGATCTTTGAAATTAGAAACAGTAACTTTTTTTTTTTTAAATATGTCGCAATAAAGATTCTGATAATATTAAACAACATGCAAAAAAATACAGAATTTTTACTATTGATCTTTTTCTTTAATAAAGGGAATGATCTTGGATCTTGAAGTGTCTATGTGGCTTTCTTGAAAATGTTTGATTCAATTAGTAGTTTTAACGTATTTTTAATAGCTCACTGCACTCTGGATTGGTCCCAAAAGACTGGAAGGAAGCTAATGTAGTTGCCATCTTTCAAAAAGGTGAGAAGACAGACCTGGGTAACTATAGGCCCATTAGTTTAACATCAGTAATAGGTAAGATGCTTGAGTAAAACATTAGGGATGCAATATATGACTACTGTACTTGGATAGTGAGGGACATATTAGGGACACCCAACATGGCTTCATAAAAAGGTCATGTTTTCCAAATCTAATTGTATTTTTTGAAGAAGCTACAAAGTTGGTGGATGAGAGAAGTCCAGTAGACATTGTCTACTTAATACTTACAAAAAGCTTTTGCTAAGGTACCGCGTAAGAGGCTTCTCTATAAGATCGAAGCCTCTGGTATTTGTGGTAATACATTGAGCTGGATTGAGAACTGGCTGGCAGGACGTAGGCAAAAAGTAGTTAAAGATGGATTTGGATCGGTTTGAAGACCAGTCACCAGTGGTGTCCCGCAGGGATCAGTGTTGAGATCGTTGCTCTTTACTATTTTTATTAATTATCTGGATGTAGGTGTTGGGGGCACGATCTGCAAATTTGCAGATGATACCAAGATCTGTGTGAGTATTAGATCTGTAGTCAATGCTCGTCTGCTTCAGGCAGATCTTAATGTGTTGGGATATTGGGCTCATGACTGGAAAATGATGTATAACTTAGATAAGTGCAGTGTAATGCATATGGGCAGGGCAAATACTCAACATTCATACACCCTTCAGGGAAAAGCATTAAAGGTGAAGCTAGAAAGAGATTTGGGCATTCTAGTGCATACATCCTTAAAGGTACATGAGCAATGCCATGAAGCGATAGCTAGAGCAATTAGGGTGTTGGGGTGTATCCACAGGACAACTGAGGATAAGATGAGGCATACTATTTTGTCCTTGTACAAGACCTTAGTCAGGCTGCACTTGGAATACTGTGTCCAGTTTTGGTCTCCACACATGGTGGGTGATATTGAAGCTTTGGAGAGGCTAATTCCAAGTCTAAAGCATCTGAGTTATCAAGATAGGCTAAAAGAGTTGAGACTCTACACTTTAGAGAAGCGTAGACTTTGAGGCGATCTGATTGAGGTTTATAAGATAATGAAGGGAATAGACTGTGTTCCAGTTGACGGTTTGTTTCAAAATAACTAGGTTAGGGAGGACAAGGGGTCACAAATTTCAGTTGTATAAGGCCAGATCTAGGTTCGATGTCAGGAGGTGGTTCTTTTCCCAGGGAATAGTGGCCCTTGGGAACAGGCTGCCGTCTTGTGTGGTGTATGCTGATTCGCTGAATTCTTTCAAGTGAGAGCTGGACTTGTTTCTGACTGGGGCAGAGATCACATCTTACAGAAGGTCAGTACTGCAGGGAATTCAAGGCCAGAGTGGTGACCTGGACTAGTTTTGATCATCTAGATGGGTCGGAGAGGAATTTCCCAGATTTTTTCCCCGAATTGGCCTGGGTTTTTAATCTGGTTTTTTTGCCTCTCTCAGGAGATCACATGGTTTTGGGTGGGGTGAAGTGTATATATTGTGATACACAAGGTATCACAATTGTGAGGGACAGGCTCAATGGACCAGAGGGTCTTTACCTGTCCATTATTGTTCGTATTTGTACAATTCATCCTGTGATTGGGCTGACGTAGTAAGAGGAGTGGGTCATTCAGCCCCTCGAGCCTGCTCTGCCATTCAATTAGATCATGGCTGATCTGTACCTCAACTCCATTTACCCACCTTAGCGCCACATCCCTTGATACCCTTACATAACAAAAAATTATCAATTTCAGTTTTAAGAGCTCCAATTGTCCCAGCAACCACAGCCTTTGGGGGAGAGAATTCCAGATTTCTACGACCTTTGTGTGGAAAAACCGCTTCCTGATTTCCTTCCAAAATGGCCTGGCTCTAATTTTACGATTATGCTCCCTTTCTTGATTCCCCCCATCAGAGGAAATCGTTTCTCTGTATCGACCCTATCAAATCCTTTTAAAATTTTAAATACCTTGATCAGCTCAGCCCTCAATCTTCTATACTCAAGGGAATGCAAACCATGTTTGCACAACTTGTCCTCATAATTTAATCGTCTAAACCCCACGATCATTCTGGTGAAGCTGCACTATACCACCTCCAAGGCCACGGGCTGAATGACTGCTTTCAGAAACTGAATACTGTATATTGACAGAATTTTCCAGCCTAGTGCAGCCAGGGTCGCTTCTCAGTAAATGGGAAAAGCACCAAAAGGTTTTTGAGCAGCTCAGTGCTAAGCAGAGGATAACAAACTTGGGTCTGTTCAAATTGTTACCTCAATTTCTAGCCTTGAAATTCTAAGGAGGAGGGAGGGGGTTCACCTTGCCTCCCACTTTGTCTTTTGTGGGAGACTGGTGGAGCTCCCAAGGAAATGACAAGAAACCAGCTCTTCACTATTTCCCTTGGGCCTCTGCCAATCTCCTGCCAGGGTTATGGCAGGAGACTTGGAATCCCAGGTGGAGTTCAAGGGCTCTTGTCTTTTATCTGATGGACTGCTGGAAGACATTCACAGATGATGAAGAGAGTTCCATCTTGGGAGAGAATAAAACGTACAGTTTACTACAATTATACAGGGCCTTGGTGAAACCACACCTGGAGTACTTTGTGTGCAGTTTTGGTCTCCTTACCTAAGAAAGGATATAGAGGGAGTGCAGCGAAGGTTCACCAGACTGATTCCTGGGATGGCAGGACTGTCCTATGAGGAGAGATTGGATTGACTAGGCCTGTATTCACCAGAGTTTAGAAGAATGAGAGGGGATCTCATTGAAAAGTATAAAATTCTGACGGGGCTAGACAGACTGGATGCAGGGAGGATGTTCCCCCTGGCTGGGGGGCATCTAGAATGAGGGGTCACAGTCTCAGGATACGGGGTAGGACATTTAGGACTGAGATGAGGAGACATTTCTTCACAGAGGGTGGTGAACCTGTGGAATTCTCTACCACAGAAGGCTGTGGAGGCCAAGTCAATGAATATATTTAAGAAGGAGATAGATAGATTTCTAGACACAAAAGGCATCAAGGGGTATGGGGAGAGTGGGAATATGGTATTGAGATAGAGGATCAGCCATGATCATATTGAATGGTGGAGCAGGCTCAAAGGACTGAATGGCCTACTCCTGCTCCTATTTTTCTATGTTGAGAAAATTATACCCAGAGTTAGATAATGGCCCAAAATTTGCAGTCGGATGCCGCCGACCTGCAAAAACTCTATGAATTTACCTGGTGGTCTGGGAGGTATGGAGATTCGCGCTCCTGGGCCTCTCCGGGTGTTGTGTATGTACCTTTAAGGGAATAACTGGTCTCAGACTGCAGTACCGGCAGTGACCACCCCTGTATAAAAGGCCCTAGCAGGCTTCTGCAGTTTCAGTTTCCAGGTTGTCTCCATTCAGTAAAGACTTGTTATAATCAACTCCTGCAGTCCGTGTCTCAATTATACACGGACATAATACTGGCGACGAGTAAGAAACGAACTTACCTGCAACTCGGCAGCACCTCAGACGACGTTATTGAAGGTCGAAGCCAGAAGAAAAAAAAAAAAATAATCCAAAGAAACTCGAGAAACGGGCGTCGACCGTGGGCAACCGCCCTCCAAATCATCGAATTGAAAAGTGCAGGAAAGACTGTCGAGAGCCAGGCTTTGTTCTCCAGTCTGTGGTTTCCCAGCTAATCGGGCTGGCGGCAGGTAGTGCACTGATCCTTCCTGGGCTGCGGCGGGCTAGAGCTCGATCGGGTGGCTCTGCAACGGGGCCGGGCAGCGAGTCGGGAAGCCAAGAGAGAGAGAGAGAGAGAGGGTGGAGCACACAGGGCGCGGCCGGTGCTTCGAAGCCGGGCAGCGTTCGGACCTAAGAAGAGGGAGGGAAGTGTCCCAGAGGGTCCGCTCCACGACGGGAACAGTTCTTCAATTAACGGAGCAAATATTGAAGCGCGATAGAAAAATAAAAATACCGCGGAGAGCGGCGTTGGCAGCAGCGATCGGGGAGGCGTGAAGACCATAGGGCGTCGCCATTACAGGATAGTAAAATAAATATAATCGCCAGCAACAGCGTTAGCGGTGGGAAAGCGCGGGAGGCGCCATTTTGATCCATCGGGGACGAAGGCAAAGCGCGGGAGGCGCCATCTTAGATTTTCAAGAAGCCAAAGACTGGCGATATCACTGCCTTCGATAATGCAATAGAAGACTGGACCACGTATGTGGAAAGAGTCGAGGTATATTGCGAGGCAAACGCAATAGCCGATGAGAAAAAGGCATCGATATTGCTAAATTTAATGGGCGCAAGAACGTACGGCCTATTGCGGGACCTGATTACTCCAGCCAAACCGAAGGCGAAGAGTTTTAACGAAATTGTTGCTATCCTACAGGAACACCTAAATCCTACACCGCTGCTGATAGCAGAAAGATTTAAATTCCACAGGAGAAATCAGCATAAAAATGAGAGCAATGCTGATTACCTTACGGAACTACGCAAGCTATCAAAGCACTGCCAGTTCGGAGCAGGACTGGCAGATACCTTACGGGACAAATTTGTCTGTGGACTCCTGAGTGAAGGAACCCAGAAGAGGTTACTCTCAGAGAAAGAGCTGACGCTAGATAAGGCTTTCAGCGTGGCAGTATCGTACGAAGCAGCAGCAAGGGGAGCTGCGGAAATACAACAAAAACCACAGGAATACGGCACCCACGAAATGACACGGGGATTTGCACAATGTTATCGCTGCGGCAGAACAAACCATGACCAGAAGGACTGCTGGTCCAAGGACAAAATATGCAGGCAATGCGGAAAGATGGGACACATTGCACGAGTTTGCAGGTCTGGGAAGAAGACCAATGACAACAAAAAGGCTACTAAGGAACCGTACAGGAAAGTACAAAAGATGAGGGACAGTAGTTCCGAAGACCAGATGAGCGATAGTGAATCCGGGAACAAGAGACTAAGCTGTCTCAAACTTCACAACGTAATCGCAAAAGAGGATCACCGAACCATTTTTGTTCACCCTCACGATAGCAGGGTCCCAAGTCAAAATGGAATTGGATACAGGATCAGCTCTAACCGTCATGAATCGACGAGACTATGAGCGGCTATTCTCACACATACCCTTGAGAGAGACATCCATTGTCTTGAGGACGTATACGGGGCAAAAAGTATACCCCAGAGGAAAAATAAGGGTGCCTGTCGAATACAATGGAAAGAAAATATGGAAATTGTATCTCTACATTCTGCAAGATGGTGGACCACCGTTATTGGGACGTGAATGGATCAGAAAGATAAGTTTAGACTGGCACTCCATTCAGGCACTGGCGGTGGCTGGTAAGAAGGATGACGACGTCACTCCTGGACGATTGTCAACAATCTTAGCTGACGCCAAAGAGGTATTTCAACAAGAACTGGGCACTCTTAAAGGCGTAACCGCCTCGATAAAAATAGAGGAGAATGCAATTCCCAAGTTTTTCAAAGCAAGACCGGTACCATATGCAATTCGCCCAGCCGTCGAGGCAGAGCTGGAGAATCTGGAGAATGCAGGTGTGTTATCTAAGGTAGACTGGAGCGAGTGGGCGACACCCATCGTTCCTGTCATGAAGAAAACGTTAAACAGTAAGTCTGAGGAGCCAAGGAAGGTTCGCATCTGTGGGGACTTCAAGGTGACGGTGAACCCAGTCCTTCACACAGTACAATATCCTCTTCCAAGGATAGAAGATATCTTCGCCTCACTATCTGGAGGGAAGCGTTTTACAAAAATTGACCTAGCACAAGCATATTTACAGATGGAGGTTGAAGAATCCTCTAGGAAGTATCTCACGATAAACACTCACAAAGGTCTTTACCAGTATAATCGACTGGTATTCGGAGTAGCATCAGCTCCGGCGATATGGCAAAGAGCGATGGAACAAGTCCTGCAAGGGATTCCGGGGACTCAGTGTTACTTGGACGACATCCTAGTGACAGGTGAAGATGACAGTGAACACCTTGCCAACGTAGAGCAGGTGCTCACTAGACTAAGAGAACATGGGCTACGAGCCAATCGCCCCAAGTGCGAGTTTTTTAAGAAACAGATATCGTATTGTGGCCACGTGATTGATGAAGAGGGGTTGCATAAGTCCCCTGACAAAATTGAAGCGGTAGTTAAGGCTCCAGCGCCTGAAAATGTGTCGCAACTGAGGTCATTCCTCGGATTGGTGAATTACTACCATAAGTTTTTGCCGAATTTGTCCACAATTCTGCATCCACTGAACGCCCTACTACAAACGGGAGTAGCATGGAAATGGAGCGATGAATGTAAGCGGGCCTTTCAGAAGAGTAAGGACCTAATCACTTCAAGAGAAGTATTGGCTCACTATAACCCATCACTACCGATAAGACTGGTGTGTGATGCGTCTCCCTATGGCATTGGGGCGGTACTGTCACATAAATTCCTTGATGGTTCAGAGAGGCCGATAGCTTTTGCGTCACGCTCGTTAACTTCAGCCGAGCGTAACTACACCCAGATTGACAGAGAGGCCCTCAGCCTGGTGTGGGGGGTGAAGAAGTTCAATCACTACCTGCACGGTCAGAAATTTATTCTACTAACTGATCATCAACCTCTCGTCTCCATTTTCAACCCTCAGAAGGGCGTACCGATAATGACGGCACAACGGCTACAGAGGTGGTCCCTGTTCCTAGGGGCACACCAATATGACATCGAGTACAAAGGAACTAAACAGCATGGGAATGCTGATGGATTGTCGCGCCTACCGTTGCCGACGGTGGAAGAGGAACTGGCAGTGGATCCAGTGGAGTTATTCCACTTGACTATAGTCGAATGTCTCCCTGTGACGAATGCAAACATAGAAAAGGAAACACGAAATGACCCGACACTCTCCTGGGTCTATGATTTAATGGTGAAGGGATGGCCAGCACATGGCGAACCACTGCTGCCAGCATTCTCGCCGAGAAGAGAACAGCTGTCAGTGTGCAGAGGAACCTTGATGTGTGGATCCAGAGTAGTAATTCCACCCAAATTGAAGGATAGAGTGCTCAATGAGCTTCATGAGGGTCATCTGGGAGGGGTAAAAATGAAGAACTTAGCCAGAGCGTTTGTGTGGTGGCCGGGAATCGATAGAGAAATCAAAGAGATGACCAAGAGCTGTACTGGATGCCAGAAGGTCCAAAACGCCCCACCACAAGCCCCTCTTCATCCATGGGAGTGGCCCTCATCTCCATGGCAAAGGGTGCACATTGATTTTGCTGGTCCCTTTATGGACTCGATGTTTTTAATTGCGGTGGATGCACATTCAAAGTGGCCAGGGGTAATAAAAATGTCCTCAACCACCACAGAAAAAACTATCACAGTCTTACGAACCATATTCGCTAGGAATGGGCTGCCTGAACAGATTTGCTCTGACAATGGACCACAGTTTGTGTCTGAAGAGTTCCGGAGGTTCTTAAAGAACAATGGTGTTAAGCATTACACATCCGCCCCATATCATCCAGCCACTAATGGATTGGCCGAGAGGTTTGTTCAAACATTCAAGAAGGCTATCAAGGCAATGTGTAATGAAGATATACCCCTACAACACAAGGTGGATAACTTCTTGTTTGCCTACCGGAATGTGACACATGCGGTTACCAACCAAACTCCAGCCATGATGTTCTTCAATCGAAGACTACGATGCCGCTTGGATTTGGTTAAGCCAAACGTCAGAAGAGATGTGGAGAACAGGCAGTTTCAGAATATGAATGAAAGGCCGACCAGGAGTTTTAAGATAGGTCAACCAGTTTTGGCCCGGGACTACCGCACAGAGAAATGGCAGCCAGGAACGATCTGTACAGGGCAAGGACCTCTAATGTATACCGTGGACGTTGGAGAGAGCATTGTAAGACGCCGTGCTGACCAGATTCTAGAGTCACTGGAAAACGTCAACTCCACACCACGATCGGATACACCTGGCGATGAAACCGAAGTACCAATTGCATCTACCGCAGAATCGGTGATATTGGAAGCAGACGAACCAAACAACGACATTGATCCCGACTCAACCTTGCCAGAAGAACCTGATATCCTAAAGAGGCGTTATCCAGACTGTAAAGTCTGTGGGTTGTGCAGTTAATAAATACACAGACTTCAGAAGTAACAAACAAACAGGTCTTTACTATTCGAAGGTCCGGGCGAATCTGCCCCAGAAATCCTGCTACAACACTTATATACTGGTGTGGTCACTATCGGTATTACAGTATACAGAAGCCAAACAAATAGTGCCACACCTAAAGTAGTTCCCTTAAAGGTGAACGGTTACATTCAATAGTTCCCTTAAAGGTAGACGGGTACATACACTACAATCCTCCCTTTTTAGCTTATTACTTAGAGTCCCCGTTAACATACATATCTTCAACTTCCTATAAAACAAATTACAGCTATAATCTCGGTGGAGTCAATGTCATATAAAACAATTTACAAATATAATCTCGGTGGAAACAGTGCACAGGTTCCGTCTCTGCGGAAACAGTTCATAGATTCAGTCTCTGATCTTGACTCGTTCCGAACAACATTTCTTTGGGGTAGCCGGTTCACCTGGCTAGCGTGACTCCTCCATAGCCTTTTTCTTGACGTAGCAGCTTGAACTTTCGTCCTGTTGAACCAGCAGTGCGGACTTTGACAACCAACTGGCTGTCTTGACATTTACCAGTTTTTCAACTAATTTAGCTCCTTTCGTAATGTCCCGCCTGGAATGGTAGAAGTGCTAATATTTTAGACAGTTATTATCTTCGGCTTCTTCTTTTTCTTTTCTGCCTTTTTGAAACTCTCGGAGCTCCTTTCTCGGCTGCCAGCTGTAGCGCCACCAACTCTCTATGTTCCTTAGACCTTAAGTGCTTCCTCCGGATTTCAGCACTTTGAGAGTTTTCATCACAAGCTGGGCAGACCACATCCTCGTAATATTCAGTGTCACTCAACAGGTCATGGTAATATTCAGGTTCGTCCTGAGTTAGGCCAGCGAGAGAGACTTCTTCTTCCTCCTCACCCGTCTAGATGTTAGCTGACGGTGGTTCCTTCCCTAAACATCTTTCTTGAAAAGCCTTCTTCATGCATTCATATTCATCCCGCTCTTCCTGGGTTATCTGCCATTCCTTCACGACGGACCTCATTTGTGAGTTCAATACCTTCCTTTCCACCGGTAATTGCGTTATCAGGCTATTTAACCCTTCTACTGAAGTAACGGTTTCCACCTTCTTCTGTTCACCTTGACGTGATTCAACGTACTTTTGGCATCCTTGTAAAATTTGTGTTGCCACCTCAGCTATCTCCGTGACTTTTGAGAGCTCCGAACTCGTTCCCCCTGAAGATTGAAGCTCGTGTTCAGATTGTTCCCCTTGTAGAGTCTTGTCCTTCAGCATATGAAGGAGTTGGCCAACCGTTAACTCTTCCCTGGGAACACGGTGGATCAGAGTCTTCTCCATTTCATCCACCTCTTTCTCCAATACTTCCACCTTACGTTCCTCTTGAACTTTGGCTTTCAGCGCTTGGAAAAGTTGCGCCCTGATGCTCTCTAGTTCATGTTCAGGGACCATTCTTACAGTGTCCTGTTCTTCCACTGCAAGGATTCCCAGTTGAATCTGTTCAAGTTGTTGAACCTCAGACATTGCCGCCTCATATTTGTCTTGGGTGTCCTTCAATGTTTTTATAAGTTCTTGGACATCCTGTCTTTCATGCTCTGCCATGATTTTCACCTCTAATTGCTCATCTATGGATGGAGCTTCTATCGATGAGTCTGTCTTGGCCTTGAGCTCATCAAGAATTTCCTGCAGCCTTTGGACTTCTTGCTCATGTTCAACCTTTAGTTGTTCATATGCTTCTACTGAAACTAGCTTTTCGGAGGCTGCCGAGTTAACCCCCTTCTGAATTGTAGCCTGGGCCTGTTCATACTGTTCTTTCAACTTCTCACACTCTGCTTGTAAAGGAGTCGTAAAGAAGAACTGGAATAAAATCCTGGCTCCCTGAAGATTCCTCTTCCTTTGGTTCATTCTGTAAATATTCTACTTCCTGAACAGCATCAGGGGAATGTGATTGGTATTTGACCATGATGGCTCTATGGTCGCTCTCTGCTTGAGCTAGCTGTCTCTGTAGTCTTTCCAGGTTTCCCCATTCGGTGTCCCAGAACTTTTCCATATTTTTCATCTCCTGTACGAGACGATCATTCAACTGTTCTAATTGTTGTCGTACTTTGACATAAGTTTGCGTCCGAGCTCGGTGTTCTTCCGTCATGGATGAATCCTTTGCTTGAACAGGCTCAGAATTCTCTGTCAACCTGGAGTTCTGCTCTGCAGCTTTATTCTTCTTGGTACCATAAGTCCTTCTGCCTGTCTTCGTTTTCGACTTGGTCTTATCATCATCCATTTCAGAATCTGAGCTAATAGCTTGCACCGAGTCCTCCCTCATTATGGCTTTTAGGTAATGCCATTCCATGTCTATTTTCTTAATCCACTCCCGTCCTAGAAGTGGTGGTCCTCCCTCAGGTAATACGTACAAGCTCATTCTTGGGTGTTCTTTACCCCTATCTCTCACCTTGACTCTTATTTTCCCCACGGGGTATACGTTATGCCCCGTGTATGTCTGTAATACGAACTTGGTATTTCTTAAAGGTATGAGAGAGAATAGCCGGTGGTAGTCCCTTCGGTTGATGACTGATAGAGCTGATCCAGTGTCCAGCTCCATTCTTGTTTGGACTCCAGCTATTTTTAGTATGACCCAGATGGCCTGTAGATCTGTTTCTTTACCCACATTGTGGATTCTCAGACTACCCAGCTCCTGGCTGTTTGGGTCGGAGTCTGAATTCTGTTCGTCTGAACTCTTCTCAGCCACCTTGTGTACCTTGTTGTACTTTTCTGGTGGTGGCTTCCTTTGATTATTGGTCTTTTTCCCGGACCGGCATACCTTTGCGATGTGACCCAGTTTGCCACATTTCCTACACTCTTGGTTCTTAAACCAGCATTGATTCTGGTCATGCGTTGTCTTCCCACAACGGTAGCATTTTGTTGTGCTTGAAGTAATTTGGTCCACCCCGAGTGCCGCCGCCTTTAGTTGCATTTCCGCCGTTCCTTTCGCTGCGGCTTCGTGCGATGCAGCTATAAGGACAGCCCTGTCCAGTGTGAGGTCATTCTCTTCCAGTAGTCGCTTCTGCGTCCCTTCTTTGGACAATCCGCATACGAACTTGTCCCGCAGCGCTTCTGTCAGATTCCCTCCGAACTGGCAGTATTTCGCTAGCCTACGCAGCTCGACCAAGTATTCCGCATTGCTTTCGTCTTTCTTCTGCATTCTTGCGTAGAATTTGAATCGTTCAGCCAGCATCAGCGGTGTGGGGTTCAAGTGGTCCTTCAGCACAGCCACAATCTCTTCGAAGGTCTGATCCGCTGGTTTATTTGGTGCTATTAGATGCTTCAAGAGCCCGTATGTTTTTGCCCCCATCGAGTTTAGCAATGTTATCGCCTTGTCGTCTTCCTCTATTTTGTTGGCTTCGCAATAGATCTCTATGCGTTCCACGTACGTGGCCCAGTCTTCTATTTCAGAATTAAAGTCGTTAATATTCCCTCGCTTAGGCATCTTTCTTCCCTTGGGAGCAGCACCAGTATTTCTTATTTATTTATTTGTTTCTAAGATGGCAGTTTTCCCGCGAAATCGGCGGTTTCCCGCTCTTTCCTTCTCTCCCCGCCCACTTCAATGGCGGTATGTCAATCAAGATGGCGGTTTTCCCGCGAAAATGGCGGTTTCCCGCTCTTCCTTTCTCGCCCCGCCCACTTCAATGGCGGTTTCCCGCTTCTGGCGTCTTCTCCGCCTAATGGCGGCTTCCCGCGTTTCTTCCCGGTGGAAGGGGTACGCTTCCCCCTCAGCGGACAGGTTCAGCCGCTGGCTGGCTACCGCACAGCTCCCCTTACTCGGCTATGTCTTTTCCTCCCGCCCGCACGGCTCTACCGGCGCTGGGTACACCCCGTTAGCGGAGGACAGTTCAGCCGCTGGACTGGCTCTCGCGCAGTCTCTCTCTCCGTACCCGGCTCTGTCTCTCTCACCCGCACGTTCGATGCTACCGGCCCTGGGTACCCCGTTGGTGGAGAACAGCTCACCGCTGGACTGGCTCTCGCGCAGTCTCTCACCCTGTTTTCGGCTGTGTCTCTCACCCACTCCCGCACGTTCGGTTTTGCCGGCTCTGAGTACCCCGTTGGTGGAGAACAGCTCAGCCGCTGGACCGGCTCCTCGCAGTCTCTCTCTCCGCACTCGGCTCTCACCCGCACGGTTCCCGTTCGCCTCCCCAGCCCTCTCGCAGACCGGTGTTTCCCTCCCCGGCTGCGGCTGGGTTTCTCTTCCCGCGCCTACTCGCAGGCTCAGCGCTTCGTGGCTGCGGTCGCTGCCCCGATTGTCCCGCCGATCGCGGTCCGGCTGTCACCCGACGCCGTTGGACCCGACTTTTGGCCGGCACAGCTCCCCCTCGACCGAGGTCGAGTGCTCTGCCCTTATCCTCCGGATGCTTCTACACCTTCCCCTACTCACAGTCTCTTCGGCCGCCTTGTTTCTTGCTGGTCGGCTCACTCCGCACCGTGGCAGAAGGGTAGTCAGTGCCTGTTGCTGATACAGCTTTTGTTGTTAATCTTCCTGCTTTCTGTTGTTGCAGCCTCGTGTTTTCTTTTGGTAGCACGACGAGGGCGGTTGTCTCTCTTCGACGCTCTTCGTTGCTTATGATAATCTTGCCGCAGGGTACGATCGGACTCGTTGCCACTGTAAAGTCTGTGGGTTGTGCAGTTAATAAATACACAGACTTCAGAAGTAACAAACAAACAGGTCTTTACTATTCGAAGGTCCGGGCGAATCTGCCCCAGAAATCCTGCTACAACACTTATATACTGGTGTGGTCACTATCGGTATTACAGTATACAGAAGCCAAACAAATAGTGCCACACCTAAAGTAGTTCCCTTAAAGGTGAACGGTTACATTCAATAGTTCCCTTAAAGGTAGACGGGTACATACACTACACAGACAGAATCAGGAAGCCTTCTCAAAGACTGAACTTATAATTGCTTAACTTCAACCAATGTATCTAGCAACCGTAATTGTAATTGTAATTCGTTATTATTTAGTTGTTAAATGAATGTTATGTACTGTTTATCTAAAAGGGGAGGAATTGTTGTGTATGTACCTTTAAGGGAATAACTGGTCTCAGACTGCAGTACCGGCAGTGACCACCCCTGTATAAAAGGCCCTAGCAGGCTTCTGTAGTTTCAGTTTCCAGGTTGTCTCCATTCAGTAAAGACTTGTTATAATCAACTCCTGCAGTCCGTGTCTCAATTATACACGGACATAATACCGGGTATGCGCGGTTAGCGGTTTGCAAGCATCCTTGGGGTCACGTGTTCCGGCCCAACCAATGAAAGACGGGCATCCCCATTCATACTTATGGGGATTTCGTATGTACGGAACTCCCATAAGTATGAATGGGGATCAGTTAAAAAATACACGAACACATGAAATAAGTAAAAAAAAAAAAAAAATTGCATATTTAAAATTAATTAAATCGGCATTTAACTTTTTGAAATGTTTTTAAATATGTTTTAACGGGGCTAAAAATAAACTTACCTTACTGGACAGGGTTTTTTAATGTATAAATGAATGATAACATTTTATTTTTCTATTTTATAAAACTCTTACACCTGACAGATCGCAAGTTCCAGGTTTTAGCACATCCCTAAATCCGGAACTTGCGCGGCCCCCACGTGCACGTGCGCACCTCGTACGCACCCGCAGGGGTCGTAAATTATGGCCCAATGAGTTTGCAGCATTAGCATCACAGCAGTTATGCAGATGTCTGCAGCTCAGATTATTCCAGCCACTCAGGATGTAGCAAATTCAATGCAAAGGGGAAAAAAAAATCTTCCAAGCAATCAGGTCTTTATGGGTTCAGAGGCTCTGTCTTCCATGGTGGTCCTTAGAATACATGCATAGTATGCACTTTAATACTTGACCAATTCATTGCTCTTTTTTAATTCCTAAAAATGCTGGCTCTTTCTGGGGTATGATTCTATGGGCACTTGAGTACCTCACCCAAGGAGCCATTCTATATGCGTGAGCCTAGGTCAAAATTGTCACCAAGTTATTCATTTGGGGGGGTACTTTTGAAGTACGGTCACTGTTGTAATGTAGGAAACGCAGCAGCCAATTTGCACACAGCAAGGTCAAACAAACAGCAATTTGATAATGACCAGATAATCTGTTTTAGTGATGTTGATTGAGGGATAAATATTGGCCAGGACAGCAGGGATAACTCCCCTGCTCTTCTTCAAAATAGTGCCATGGGATCTTTTATATCCACCTGAAAGAGCAGACGGGGCCTCAGTTTAATGTCTCATCCGAAAGACGACACCTCCGACAGTGCAGCACTCCCTCAGCACTGCACTGGAGTGTCAGCTTAGATTTTTGTGCTCGAGTCACTGGTGTGGGACTTGAACCCACAACCTCCTGACTCAGAGGCGAGGGCGCTACACCACTGAGCCACAGCTGACATCAGGAGTCATTACCCTCCCTAGACCAGGGGCACTAAGACCATTTCAAACATCAGCAGTGACCAAGGGTCAAATCAGTGTGGCTCAATTCCACGATGGGCAGTAAATTTACCAACTTACGCAACAGAGATTTTAGCCTATTGAACAACTTGGGTCTAATGTCCAATTGAAATGTCAGTTTTCTGTTAGACTATGTCTAGTACTGGGCCCCTGAATCTCTCAATGGCTAGAAATATATGAGTTTCTGTTAGGGTTATCTTTCCATGCATCTTGTGTACGTGATTAATTATTTTATTCGACGTATTGGCGCAGGTTGCAAAAGAATATAGTAACAAAGATAATAAATCAGCATGTCTTGTTCTATTTTAAGGTAATAATAATGACTAGTTCCCAGGTAGCTGAATCAGTGGACAAGCACAGCATGTGCATGCTTCCAATAACAAACGACGAGCTTGCGAAAAGGCAGTAAAAATGCCTCTTGCCCTGGGCAGGATTAGTTCTGCGCTCCACCTGTTATTCTGTTCAGAGGTTAAAGCACTACTTCGCGCATTTTGAGTATATTCAAGGCTGAGATCGATAGATCTTTGGACTCTCGGGGAATCAAGGGATATGGAGATCGGGCAGGGAAGTGGAGTTGAGGTCTAAGATCAGCCATGATCTTATTGAATGGCGGAGCAGGCTCGAGGGGCCATACGGCCTACTCCTATTTCTTATGTTCTTATTTGCCAACATAGTTGAACTGTAGCTACGTAGCTTGCAGATAGAAACCATCAATACTCTCGGGGGATAAACTGAAGCTGCAACATAAAATGATTGTTCCACTGCACACTGCTATTGGGGCAAACTGTTGAAAGACTTGGTTGCATTAAGCTCTGAAACACTCCTGTTGTTGCTCCCCCTTTGCAATGACTTACTCCCACTTTTGTGCCAAGACTTGTACCTCTTTCAAACTTGTCATTGTTTTCCTTCTGAGCAGCAACTCCAACTCATGCTCATTGCCCAGATAGGGTGATTCACCCTGGCAGAATGACTCATACCCACAGTATCATTGTAGTTTTATATGGTTTGCAATTCAGAAATAAACTAAAGCTTCTATCACCTAATTGGCAATGCATAACATTGCATAGATTACAATGTTTAAAATCATGATGTAATGAGTCATGTTTAGGTGGCAAAAACTCATGAAACCCACTTACTGAACGAAATATGTTCCCTTCCAGAATGCTGTACTGTGATCTATAGGGGGATAAATTCAGTTGGTAGCACCTCCCGTTAGCGCCTTAAGAGGGCGCAAACCAACTAGTGCCCGGGCGCTGCACTGCCCACGCCTCCCGCAAAATTCAGCGGGAGGTTAGTGGTGGCACTAACCGGTAGCACCCTGCGGCGCTGGCGATGATGTCATTGTTGTGCGCAGTGCCCCGCTCATGCCCTGGCCACGATCTTCGGGAGCGCCCCCTGATTTACCGCCGGACGCTATGTCCGACGGGGTCAGGAGGGTGTACCTGCGGCCGGGGAGGTGCAATTTAAAGGCGAGGTGCGGGGAGGCCATTTTTGTTGTTGGCCGCCTGCCAGCACCTGCATGCGCTCCCGTCCCCGGCCGCCTGAACCCACCCCCGCGGAGTGCCGGCTGTGCTCCAAGAGCCCGGCACTTCTCTTGGGTGCCGGGCTCTTTTGCTTGCACTCCCGATCCCCGGGGGCCTAGCTGGACCCCAGGTCGCGCTGCACAAGGCCCCTCCCCTTTAAGAAGGGGAGGAAGGCCTGCAATACCACGGCGTGACGTGCCGCAGCGTGTGGCGCTGCGGCACATAACGCCGCAATATTGACTCACAGCGCCCCAAGAGGGATACAGGGCGCTTCCGGTAGTGCCCCACTTCCCTCTTGGGGCGCAACCACTCAATTTCCAGTGCGGGTGCGCTAATTTTTCCAGGGCGCTACTTTTAGCGGCGAAGTTAGCGCCTCAATTGGGGCGCTACTCAATTTTTAGCCCATTGTCTTTTAGTTAGAGATCCTAATATTCAAATTTGTCACCATTTACAACCTGTTGTTGGTGAGGATAATTTACTGGATTTGAACGGATACTTCAATTTGAACTATCAACTTAGATGCGCGGGTTTAACCAACATCGACCTTTAATCCTAAAATAGAACAAAAATGACCAATTTAAGATTTCACACACATTCAGCAGTAGGATTTGAGCGCCCTCTGCTGGCATGGCTACAGAAACAGAATTGATTGACGTTCTGAATGGAGAGGTGCAAATGAGATTATCCGCCTGAAAACAAACACATTTAATCTAACATCTGCAGATGTAACATCGGTACTTGTTCTACCACTCCCCTTTCTTCCAGTCAAGTGAAAACCATTTAATTTAGATTACACATTTTACTATGTTTTTATAGCCCAAATTGCCCAAAAACTTTATTTCAAAAATCGAGTGGATCATAGCACATTAGAATTTAATAATATTTTGAACAGTTTATTTTGGGACGTGCAAGAGATTAGCAACAGAAAATGAGAATGAATGAATTTGAGATTACTGAAAAAAATACGACAGAAATCAGTTTATTCGCTCAGTTATGAACTGATTATAGTTAGACTTGCTGTGCCTTTACATGGTGCTTACTTTGACTTTAAACTTGTTGGGTGCTTTAATGAAAGTGCCAATGGCACCAACATGAGAATTGATCGTTTTTTCGCTTCTCTTATTGCCTTATTTTGCAGAGTATGAAGAATCAAAATGCAGCTGGAGCACTGATGAAGAATTCAATGGCAATGATAACTCACAAATTGATTTCTAAGGCCTTATCATTCTGGTGGCTGCAGTCACCTCCACCTGCCACAATTACTTTATCAAAAATAATTGACTGGAATCTGAATAAACAATACAAATTACAAATGTAATTGTAACAGTTTTTCTACGAAGTAATGTTATTTCAGGTCTATAACAAAATACTGAAGGAAGCAGAAAGCAATTTATCCTTTCCAACTCCGCACAGCCCGCTTCTATTTCCTTCCCAAAATCCACAAACAGGACTGCCCTGGTAGCCCCGTCGTTTCAGCCTGTTCTCGCCCCACGGAACTTATTTTTTCCTGTCTCAACTCTATTTTTTCTTCCCTTGTCCAGTCTCTTCTGACCTACGTCTGCGACTCTTCCGACGCCCTCCGCCACTTCAACAGTTCCCTGGCCCTGACCGCTCCCTCCACGATACCCTGGTCCACACTTCAATCACCCCCCCAACACCAGCTCCCCTTCTCACGACATGTCCCGTGCAAGCGCAGGAGATGCAACACCTGCCCTTTTACCTTCCCCCCCTTTCCAGGGCCCCCATACACTCCTTCCAGGTGAAACAGCGATTTACTTGTACTTCTTGTAATTTAGTATCCTGTATTCGCTGCTCACGATGCGGTCTCCTCCACATTGGGGAGACCAAACGCAGATTGGGTGCTCAGTTTGCGGAACACCTCCGTTCAGTCTGCAAGCGTGACCCCGAGCTTCTGGTCGCTCATCATTTTAATTCTCTGTCCCACTCTGACCTCGGCCTCCTACACTGTTCCAATGAAGCTCAACGGGAGCTCGAGGAACAGCATCTCATCTTTCAGTTAGGCACTTTACAGCCTTCTGGACTAAACACTGAGTTCAACAATTTCAGACCATAACCTCTGCTCTCATTTTTTCGTACAGCCGGTGCGGATAATGATTCTGCTGCTGCCATTACACCTCCTCTAGACCCATCTTTTGTTTCCCCCTTTTTGCCTTGGCCCATCATCCCTTTTGTCATTTATTCACACCTGGCTTCCACCCCACCACAGACCTTTCCTTTTGTTCTTTCCTACGCTCCCACCCCTTCCCTGCACTAGTACTTGCTGGGAAATCTGTTAGATCTACAACATTTTCCAGTTCTGACGAAAGGTCATTGACCTGAAACGTTAACTCTGTTTCTCTCTCCACAGATGCTGCCTGACCTGCTGAGTATTTCCAGCATTTCTTGTTTATATTTCAGATTTCCAGCATCCGCAGTATTTAGCCTTTGTTTTGTGTTCAATGACTTCAGTCACCGCTCCCACTTTCCCGGACAGCGAGTGCTGGTAATGGTTCTGCTGGAACCATTTACACCACCTCTGATTTGAAGCCATCTTTTGTTTCCTTTCTTGCCCCATTACCACCCACTTTTGTCTTGTCCCATCATCCCTTTTGTCATTTAATCACTCCTACCCTCCACCCTTTGTTCTTTCCTGCACAGCCCCCCACACCCCGCCCCCCCTTTTCCCTGGCTCTGTACTTTCGTATAAACTGTTAAATCTTTAACTTCTTCTAGTTCTGATGAAGGGTCATCGACCTGAAACGTTAACTGTGATTTCGCTCTCCGCAGATGCTGCCTGACCTGCTGAGTATTTCCAGCATTTTCTGTTTTTATTTCAGGTTGTTTCAGGCCTCATTAGCATGCGGCCAGAAAGCTGCGAGTGCTGAGCGGGTGCTCCAAGGCAGCTCACTGCTCGGGGAGGGCAGATCATTGACCAGGTCCCGCGTTGGGCCAGCCAAGTGGCAGACTTGGGTGTGGAGGCAATCCCAAAGGAGGCAGGCCGGGACTGGCAGAGAGCCTGAATATTTTTGTGGAGCCGAGGAACACTGCTTTTTAAAAAATTAATTTCCCAGCTTAACTGGGACGGGTGGCCGATGAAAGTCAGCCCCTTGATATTCTCCCAGGCCTCTGCCACTAGGTCTAGGATGACTTGTCTGCTTTTTGTCGCTTCCCTGTAAGTGGGTCAGGGGGAGTGCCTGGGGTTCAGCTTGCCTGGTAGGACAGCTGAAGTCAAAAACTTGCTACTGTTGAAAAGTGTAACAGTCTGCAATCACTGGTGATTATTAGACTTCTAATTGGACGCTTGCATTTATGTTTTTGTATACAAAGGCCCTTTGAAAACCCAAATTGTAAAGCTAAAGATTTCCCTCTCTTGCCAGTACATCGATTATATAAAGGTGTACATGCAAAAAAAACAGTAGTAACTGTAGTGTATGCACTTTGCAGAAGGAACTATATTCTGCAGCCCCTGTATACTGCAGTACCAGTAGTGACCACCCCTGTATATAAGCCTGTGTAGTAACTTTTGCATAGTAGTTCCAGTTTGTCTCCACTCAGTAAAGACCTGTTATAACCAACTCCTGCAGTCCGTGTCTCAATTACACACGGACATAATAGTAACAGCTGGGGAAGGCAATAGTTTAAGAACTTAAGTAGGCAGAAATGAGAAAATGCAGGTTCAGGCCTTTCCACTCACTACCATTTAGGTCCTCATTTGGGACCCACACAGACCATTTTCATCCCTGTTTCATCCCGCCCGAGACTCCGGGCTCGATTTTCCAGGTAGTTAACAGGCAGAAAAAGGGATTAGTGCCATTTTACCTTCACAGGTGAAGGCTTCCCGACCTCGGAGAACCCGCCGCGCTGGAGGAGATCTGCGGTGGTCGGAGGCACCTGGAAGTAAGGTGTAGAGGTGAGTGATGGGTGCAAGTGTGGAGTGGTACGTATGCAAGGTGAGTGATAAGTTTAAAAAAGTGTTCACTTACCTTTTTTTACTTCTGTAGCCTTTAGCCGTGCTGGATCGGGAGAGCGGACATCCACCTCGTCAATTGCAGGTAATGGCTGATGGACCCTCCAATGCATCAGACATCTGAAATTTACTTTTTTTTAACAATGTTTTTTCAGTCCTCACCACAAAAACGAATCAAACTCAAGAGAATGTCAGTGTTTGACAGCTTCACAGAGTTGTCAAACGCTGTCATTTCTTCTTTCAAGAAGTCTTGACAGAAATCACGTCTGACGTTGATCTGTCAGTGACTTCTTGCCTAATTGGCTTGCTGAGCCTGCCGGGCGGGCTTAACAAGCTCAATCAGGGGAAAATCCCTCTGAATGGTCAGGCGAGGATGGAGACGGGACATTGACACGACAAGCAGCAGTCCCGCCTCCATTGACAAAATCCAGCCCTCCATGTTCCTCTACTCCCTGTTCAATCAGAATCATAGAAGAGAACCATAGAATTATACAGCACAGGAGGCCGCCATTTGGCCCATTGAGTTTGCGCTGGCTCTTTCAAAGAGCTTTCCACTTAGTCCCATTCCCTGACTCGTTCCTCAAATCCCTGAAATTCTTTTCTCTTGTCATTTATCTTTTCTAATGCTTCAACTAAGTCTACATTCACCTTGTTAGGTGGCAGGGTGTTCCATAAGTTAGCAGTTGTAAAGGAACCTCACTTCTCCAGTTGACTAAAGGTCAGTATTATTTACAGAGCAGATTTTAACAGGAGACTGGAAACCTTGCTGGATATAGGGGGGTAGATTTTCACCTTTACTGCCTATTACATTAAGCATCATCTGGGTGGAGTGCAGAAAGGAAAACTGGGGGGCGGGGGTTTGGTGGAATGGCATACCTTTTACAGAACCTTTCTTTATTTTAAATGGAAGGAAAATCAGGCGGGTTCTGTTAGGGACATGCAATCCTCCCGGCTAGATTTTCCTCTCCACATGTCACCCAGGGAGTGATTAATGCCTATGCAATTAAGATGAAAATCTACCACTATATGTCCATATACATGCACTTGCCAGCAGGGGGCAGCGGATAGTTTGGAGCAGTGAGATCTGTGAACAATATTCACCTCTTTAACCAAGGGGCACTGAGTTTAATTGTAATATCCATAGGGTGATATCAGCTAACTCAGCACAAACTGGGCATTGCACTTCACTGAACCATGGGAAGTATCCCCATTCTTCAACTTCATCTTCCACCTCCGATGTCCTCCCTCATTTGGAATAGTGTGGTCGATCAAAGCAAGCCGTAGTCTTGTCGATATGTAAATATTTGACCAAAAGGTGAACTTTCCACATAACTTATTGCTTGTCCCTTACATGAGATGCTTTCCCAATATGAGATGTGATACCGAGTAACCCAGTGGAAAAACTCACTTTTTTACAGTGTGGTAGATGTAAAGATGAACTCATTCAGACAACAACAGCCTTATTTGTCAGTTCTAACGTAGCTGGTAACTGTTGGACTGCTTTCTTGTTCCTCATACTTCACAAAACCAGTATGAGCTGTTGAGACATCATACTTACGATTCCAGTATGAGAACTGAGACATCATACTTACGATTCCAGCATGAGAACTGAGACATCATACTTACGATTCCAGTATGAGCTGTCGCACAGTGGTTCACTCACATCTCTTATACCATTCTTTACCTTTGATCACTACATTCCATTTCTGGGTTGACATCCTGCAGGATACTTGCGTCCGTGGGTGTGGGTGCCCCCCCCCCTCGTATAGGTTGTGGGAGCCCGTAAAAAAAACCTCCCGCCATAGGACTAACCACCCTAATGGCTGGTACGAAGATGGTTACGGTCACGGAAGGCGCGTTAATCGCGGCCAGAAATCCTTCCACCACTTCATACAGTTCCCCAAAGGGAACAGTGTGAAGACACGTACGACGACGACTACATTCCATACATACCACCAATAAATCATATTACATCAAAGATGCATATAAATGATAACAGAATAACATAAATCCAACAAACATGCACTTAACTCTTCTCAATCGCTCCAAATTATTTTATTACCATAAACACAAGTGATCTGATCTCTGACCAGATAGGAACAGCAGTTCAGCCCTCTGATCTGTGGAGATACAGTTGCCTTAAACCCCTTTATACAATTTACAACACATGCTCAGCAGAAAACTGTTTTAACTCATCCTGTGCTGATCCCACAAACTGCCCAGAAAGAACATTGAGGTACTCAGGTAGTGTAAACCCTCGTTCCCACAGTAACCACAGCCCTGAAGTAAGTAAAAGTTTACTGTTAAACAATAAAGGTTACCAATTCCTGTGGAGGCCACTTGGAGGGGGATCTGTGTTGAGATGGAGCTTCAGCCTGTCCTTTAGGGCGGGCACCTGCACCATTCACAGCAATGTTGGGGCCCCTGCCTTGGGTGTGGCAGAGGGATTTTGCAGCAGTATAAGCAGGTTCAGGGGACTATGCTGGCAAAGTGAAGAAAGCAGATAGTTTCTCATTCGGCTGGTTTTCATAATTGATCATTCAGCGATCGATTGCATTGCCAAAACTGGCATTATAACATTGAAATCCCTCGAAGCCCACAGCAGTGCTGGATGGCAGGGGTGCAAGGGTGTCCCTTGTACCCAGGGCTGCTAGGATGCAAATGATGGAAAATACACTGTATGATGTATTATGCCTTATTTGTAGGTCATCATAATATGCCCGTCCAGACGTGGGCAGGCGTATTATGTGCCCACCCCCACTTCCAGCAGAACTTTTACGGTCGCTTAACCCTGCCCCAAATCCTACCCTCACCCAAACAAATTACAGCTTTTTTGCACCAGCACACCCCTGGAATTTCAGTGCTCAATACTTTTGCATGTCAGGTTGAAGCAGACCGAATAGTTTGGCAGAGTGCATGATATGATACATGAAGAGCAGGCTTGATGGGGCATTGGCCTTTTCTGGTTTCACACTTTCTTCTGTTATGGCCATGATACTGTAAACATTTTAACCCTTTCAGTTCTGCAGTGGCATTTCTGCACCAAAACAAAAACAATCTAACTAGCCTGGTCCCACTCCGCTGCCGTAACTTCACCGCAACAGTAGTGGAAGCTCCTGTTACGCCCGTAAACAGGGTTTCAGCCACATTTCCGGTGAGGTTATGGCGCCAGAGGGGGGAACCAGTTCTGAGGATATTCCTGGTTCTGAGTATTCTTGATTATTGCATGAATATTGTGTACCGAGAATTCAATTTTGTAATATGCCGCGTTAGAAATTTATATAAATCTATTTTTGCAGAAGCTACTGTATATGGAAGGACTATGAGGTGAGGCACACTGATTGTTATTTTTAGAACTCATTTTTAAAGTTGGCTGATAGAAATGTTAATGCTTACATTTTCTCTAAGTTGTTGAAAAACAAAAACGGTTACTAAATAAACCAAAATGATTATGTGCAAGCCCTCTAATTAAAAATGACACGACTCACTGTAGACACTCTAAGTGATGATGTCACAATTGCTAACTATGTGTTACCAGGAACATTAGAGTTCTCTGTTGTAAGAGGATCAAAGATTAATAACGCAAGATTAGTACCTTGATTTTTATTAATATCTATAAGATGAACCCTATTGTTAGGACTATAAATAAGGTGTTTCAATCCATCCATCACTGAATAAATGTGGAAAAACTCAGACGGAAGTAAAAAGTAAGAAAGCACCCACTATTCCTTTTATAGAAATAAAAAGAAAATTGCGAATGCTGGAAATCCAAAACAGAATGAGAAAATTAGAAAGAGAAAGACAGGTTAAGGCTTTGAGTGGTACCATTCATACAAGTTTTGCTGTCCCTATGTCACTTTTTTGTGTTGTGAGTCACATGGAGTATCCTGGCTCTTTGGATAATGGATGCAAATGGTATGTTGGCCTTCGTAACGAGAGGATTCGAGTACAGGAACAAGGATGTCTTGCTGCAGTTGTACAGGGCCTTGGTGAGACCACACCTTGAGCATTGTGTGCAGTTTTGGTCGCCTTATCTGAGGAAGGATGTTCTTGCCATGGAGGGAGTGCAGCGAAAATTCACTGGACTGATACCTGGGATGGCAGGAATGAGGTATGAGGAGAGTTTGGGTCGATTGGGCTTATACTCGCTGGAGTTTAGAAGAACGAGAGGGGATCTCATTGAAACTTATAAAATTCTAACAGGACTAGGCAGACTAGATGCAGGAAGGATGTTCCCGATGGCGGGGGAGTTCAGAACCAGGGGTCACAGTCTAAAGATTACGGGTAAGCCATTTAGGACAGAGATGAGGAGGAATTTCTTCACCCAGAGAGTGGTGAACCTGTGGAATTCTCTACCACAGAAGGCAGTTGAGGCCAATTCATTAAATATATTCAAGAAGGAGTTAGATATATTTCTTAAGGCTAAAGGGATCAAGAGATATGGGGAGAAAGCAGGGACAGGGTACTGAGTTTGGATGATCAGCCATGATCTCATTAAATGGCAGAGCAGGCTCGAGGGGCCGAATGGCCTACTTCTGCTCCTATCTTCTATGTTTCTATAAATGAATATGATGAGTTGCTTAACCAGTGAGGAAAACTCCAATGACATTATTAATTTAAATCAGATGATTACAGACAATGTCAGGAAGATTATTCATTTCAAAAATAGAAAATTGCCAATTATAATTAATTGTTTTCTTAATGTAAGTTAAGAAAAAAAATCAGCCTTGTCCTTTGAGATCAAGAGATCTTCCATTCCACAGCATAACTTAGTTCTTAATCTCCTAAATTAATTGATGTAAAGAACATTAGACAAGATTGAAGATCGTTTGATAACACCACTTAGATCTTGTTGCAGTAATTCAGTGCTAGGATCAAATTACATCACGCTCATAGTTCACCATTTAAAAATCAGGCTTCAGAAATGGACCATTCCATCAAGTCTCTCAACTGGGACCTGACAGAACTCATCCACAGAAATTAACCATGATGTACGAACATTGGAATTGTGCATTACTCTGCCTTCATAAATATGTCTTCAATTAACTTAGTTTAATAAAATTTAATCTTACAATCATGTTTAAGAGTTCAAGGTCCCAAATTTACTTGGGTCCCAATCTTGGCATAATTGTCTGAATCGTGCCCAATGGTGGCCTCCAACATTAACCCTATCGGAGTTTGCAGGTTTACTGAGAGGTCACACAATCTGCACAGTTCAGGTGGGTGTGAGCACCACTTGTGCTTGCACCCACCTGAAGTACTTGTGTCAGCTGTGGCTCAGTGGGTAGCACACGTCGCCTCTGAGTCAGAAGGTTGTGGGTTCAAGTCCCACTGCCAGGGACTTGAGCACATAAAGCTAGGCTGACACTCCAATGCAGTGCTGAGGGAGTGCTGCACTGTCAGAGGTGCCGTCTTTCGGATGAGATGTTAAACCGAGGCCCTGTCTGCTCTCTCAGGTGGACGTAAAAGATCCCATGGCACTATTTTGAAGAGGAACAGGGGAGTTATCTCTGGTGTCCTGGCCAATATTTATCCCTCAACTAACAAAACAAAAACAGATTATCTGGTCATTATCACATTGTTATTTGTGGGACCATGCTGTGCACAAATTGGCTACTGCGTTTCCCACATTACAACAGTGACTGTACTTCATTGGCTGTAAAGCACTTTGAGATGTCCAGTGGTTGTGAAAGGTGTTGTATAAATGCAAGTCTTTCTCTACTTCAGGCACATCTCTAGTGCCCACCTACCTCATGCTGCCAGATACTCTGGCCTAATTCCACCCTGGCGGGAGGGAGGTTGCTCAGATACCTCCCGGGCTCCGATCAGTCCAAGAAAGAACGCCTAGCCATGAATTATTTTAAAATTTTAAAGTAGGAATACTTAATAAATGTTTCATTTCAGTGTTCACAAAAGAAAAGGATACTGGAGAGGAGGTAAATCCTGAATTGGTTAAAAGCCAGGTGACAGGTTAATTACAAGAAAGGAAATTATTAGAGAAGTTAGTTAAACTAAAGAAGGATAAAGTGTTTTGACCCGACGGGACATAACCAAGAATCCTGAGGGAAATGGAGGAAGAAATAGCGGAGGCCCTAGAGATTATATTATTGACAGTGTATATGTGCTGCAGGACTGGAGAATGAGCAATGTAATATCCATTTTGAAAAAGAGAGGCAGAGCTAACCCAGGTAATTACAGGCCAGTTTGTTTAACATCTGTGGTAGTGAAAATTTTAGAAGCAGCCAACATGTATTTCAGAAGGAAGATCAATCTTGACAAACCGGATAGGGTTCTTTGTGGAGGTGATGATATGATGGATAGGGAAATGCAGTGGATGTGGTGTACTTAAGAAAGCCTTTGGCAAGGTACCACACAGGAGGCTATTGGAGAAGATTAAGGGGTATGGAACTCAGGGAAGAATGGAAATTGGATTAAAAAGTTGTAAATAAAGTAGGAGTAAGGACAATTGTGGTTGGAAGCGGATAGCGGTATCCCACAGAGATCTGTTCTGGGACTGCTTCTGTTCATTGTGTACGTTAATGATTTGGATATAGGGTTAGAGGGAGTGCTGTCTAAATTTGCAGAGGATACTAAAATAGGAGGCATAGTAAATATGTCTGAAAAAACTCAAAGGAAGCTGTAGGGGGATATTGATAATATGAAAGAATGAGTAAAAAAGTAGCAAATGGAATCCAATGACAGCAAGTGTGAGGTGGTACATTTTGGTTAAAAAAAAATATGCAACAATTATACATTGTCTGGTTGGTTGATATGGAAGAGCAGAGGGATTTGAGGGTTATGGTTCACAAGACATTAAAAGCAGCACCTGAAGTGGATAAGACCATAAAAAGCTAATGGAATATTCTGTGTTATGGAAAAGATCTGGAATACAGCAGTCGAGATGTAATAAAAACAGAAAATGCTGGAAATACTGAGCAGGTCAGGCAGCATCTGTGGAGAGAGAAACAGAGTTAACGTTTCAGGCTGATGACCTTTCATCAGAGTTCTGACAAAAGGTCATCGACCTGAAACATTAACTCTTTCTCTCTCCGCAGATGCTGTCGGACCTGCTGAGTGTTTCCAGCGTTTTCTGTTCTTATTTCGGATTTCCAGCATCCGCAGCCTTTTGCTTTTGTTGCAGTCAAGATGTAATGGTGAATCCATTTAAAACCTTAGTAAGACCACCATTTAAATACTGTGTGCAGTTTTGGGAGAAATATTGAGACAATATAAAGGATACAGTGCAGATTCACTAGGATGTTGCTTGGTGTGAGTAAATACAAACACAAGTAAATAAAGAGCGCGGTCAAAGAGGGGCCCAAACTCACTGAGCAGCGGAGGTAGAGCAGACCTAACCGGGGACCGGAGCAGAGAGAAAAAAAATACATCAAGGAGTGACGTCACAGGACAGCAGGTAGGTGCTTGGTTGGTGAGTATTTCAGCGATTTGTTTGTCTCTAAGCTAATGCAGTGTTTTAAACTAAGAGCTGGGGAACAATAACTAATATTTTATTAAATTATTAACTTAACTAGTTAAACTAATTAATTAATATAGCTCTAAATAATCACTTGATTAAAAACTTTAACTAATTTAATTAAGCATAGAAATAAAAAATTCTAGAGATGGAAGGCTATGTATCGGGATTGAAGTATGTGGGAGTTTGTCGACAGTGAGACTGTCCCAGATTCCCACATCTTCATGAAATGTCTCTGCTTTCAGTCACTCCGGCTCAGAGTCATTGAGCTGGAGTGAGAGTTAGAGACAATCTGAAACATAAGGGAGGGGCAGGAATTTCTGGACAGTTTTATCCAGAATACAGTCACACCCCAGAGGAAAGCACAGTTTCAGGAAGGGGAGGGTGTGACTGCTAGGGAGATGGGTAGCGAGGATTTAGAAGAGGTTGAGAAGGAGGTCCCACAGACACTGGTCCTGTCCAACGGGTACGATGTACTCATTACCTGTGAGGGCAAGGAGAAAGACTGCGGGAAGGACAGCCACAATGCAGACCAAGGCACCGTGGCTCAGAAGGCTGTCCAAGGCAGGGCAGAAGAGCAGAATAGAAATGTGATGGTGATAGGGGACTCTATAATTAGGTGGATATATAGCATCGTCTGCAGCCAAGAATGAGAATCCCGAAGGGTGTGTTGCCTAGGTTAAGGGATATCTCAAGGCGACTGGAGAGGAATTTGGAAAGGGAGGGGGTAAATCCAGTTGTGGTCCATGTCGGAACAAACAACATAGGTAAGAACAGGGAAGAGATTCTGCTGAAGGAGTAGCAGAAGTTAGGAGCTAAATTAAAAAGCAGGACCTCAAGGGTAATAATCTCTGGATTATTGACCGAGCCACATGCAAATTGGCATAGAAGCAGTCAGATCAGGAGAATTAACACGTGGCTAAAGGGCTGGTGTGGGAAAGAGGGGTTCCTTTTCATGGGACACTGGCACCAGTACTGGGACAGGAAAGAGCTGTACCGATGGGACGGGCTCCACCTGAACCGGGATGGGACCTTTGTCCCAGCAAAATGGGTAAATAGGGAGGTGGCAAGGGCTTTAAACTAGTAAGATGGGGGGAGGGATCTACAAGAAATGAAACCAGCCTAAATATAAACAAAACAGGAAAGGAGAGCATCGGAAAGAGTAAAGTAAGGGAATAAATGGAGTATTAGAACAGGAGCATAAAAAGATGGTTAACAATAAAGTGAAAGGAACAGTTGTTAAAATTAAGATAAACTGTCTGTACAGCAATGCACACAGTGTCCGTAATAAAACAGTGAAGCTGGAGGCAATCATGCATTGTGAGGAATTAGACATAGTAGGGATTACTGAGACATGGCTACAGAAAAATCAGGACTGGAATTAAACATTGCTGGGTATAACATATTTAGAAAAGATCGAGAGGGGAAAAAGGGGAGGTGGAGTAGCTGTACTTATTAGGGATAACATAATGGCAGAAGAAAAAGTGACGCAGCTATTAGCAAGACAAAAATAGAATCCATATGGATAGAGATAAAAAATAATAAAGGATAAATCACACTAATAGGGGTAGTCCACAGGCCACCTAATAGTGGAAGGGAGGTGGAGGAAGAAATATGCAAACAAATTAGGGAAATGAGTAAAAAAATAGAATAATCATCATGGGGGATTTCAACTACCCCAATATTAATTGGACAGAAGAGGTAGGTAAAGGGGATAAGGGAATGGAGTTCCTACAATGTGTACTGGACTCCATTCTAGCCCAATATGTAACAAGCACCACAAGGGAGGATACACTATTGGATCTAGTAATGGGGAATGAACCAGAGCAGATAAGAGAAGTAAAAGTAGGGGAACATCTAGGCAATAGTGACAATGGGCCATATATTCCGATCCCTATGGGTGTGTACGCACCCGTAGGGATATCGGAAATGCTAGTTTCTGGCATGCCAAGCGCACGAGCTGAAAACCGGCATTTCCGATCTGTCAAGAATGCTCTTGACAAATTGGATGCCTGCCTCTGTGGGCGGATAGTTCCGCTTTCTGGAGAACCTCCGCCCGCAGAAAACCCTTAGAAATCTTACGCCTGGTAAAAGATTTGAAAAAAGGAAAAATAATTTTTTTCCCCCTACTCATTTATCATTTAAAAATACTTTTTTTTAAAAAGTTTATTTTTAGCCCTGTAAAAAACTTCAATTATTTTTTTCAAAAAATTTAATTTGTTTAAAATATTTAATTTATTGTAATTTCAACTCATTTTAAAAATGTGATTTAAAAAAAAAAATGTATTTAATGTTTTAGTGTTTTTGGGGTGATCTCCATTCATATATTTGACTGGTCTGTCTGTCAAGTGTATGAAGGGAGGTTCCCTTCTCCTATTGGCTCCCCATGGCCCACGTGATCCCAGGGACGCTTGCAAACTGCATGCCCCTCTGGGATACGTGGGCCCTGCACATTTCAAGTTGGAGAGGTCCAGGAACGGAAGTATAAGCACCTCGGGAGCCCTCAGGTAAGTCTGTAGATTTTTTCCAGATCGGAGGCCGGAAAATACGGCCAAATAAAATACGCTTTAAAATAATAATTGAGAAGGGCATAAGCATGACGAAGACCAGGGTAATAGATTGGAAAAAAGCTGATTTTGAAGGACTGAGAATAGAACTTGGGAAAATAAAATGGTCAACAATATTGGCAAACAATGACATAGAACAGCAATGGGAAACATTTAAAATGGCATTCAACAGAGTCCAGGAAAAATATATTCCGCTAAAAAACAAGAACAAGCTAAACATTAATGAGACACCATGGATGAATAAAGCCATAAGGGAAAAACTGAGGGCAAGGAAAGCGGCATACATTAAGTACATGGACAGCAGGGGAGAGCATAATAAGGGAAAATACGAAGAGATTAGGAGAGAAGTCAAAAAAACAATTAGGAAGGCAAAGAGGAACTATGAAATTAAATTATCAAGGAACATAAAACAAAATAGTAAAATATTATTAAAAAATGAAGGTCAGGATGGGAACAGGGCCACTAAGAATGGATAGGATAATATCACAGGCAGTGATAGGGAGATGGAAGAAATATTAAATAATTACTTTGCCTCAGTATTTACCAGGAGATAGAACAGGTGGATATGACATTGGATCATGAGATTAGTAATGAAATAACTGCATTTAAAATAAAGAGGAGATATATTAAATAAACTTATCAAACTCAGAGGAAAAAAATTCCTGGTCTGGATGGATTACATCTGTGCATTTTAAAAGAATCTAGGGAAGAGGTAGCAGAGGCATTACTACACATATTTAATAATTCATTAGAAAAAGGTGTAGTGCCAGAGGAGTGGTGGATAGCTAACATAATACCTAGATTTAAGAAGGGAGATAGAACATGTAAAGGGAACTATATACCAGTCAGCTTAATATCGGTGGTAGGAAAAATAATGGAATCCCTACTAAAGGAGAAAATAGAACATCTAGAAGCCAAAAATATAATAATGAATAGTCAGCATGGATTTCAAAAGGGAAAGTCTTGCTTGACCACCCTCATTGAATTTTTTGAAGATGTAACAAAGAGAATAGACAAGGGTAATGCAGTAGATATAATTTATCTAGATTTTCAAAAGGCCTTTGATAAAGTACCCCATAATAGACAAATGAATAAGATCAGTGAATGCAGAGTCAGGGGACAAGTAGCAGAATGGATAGCTAGCTGGCTCCAAGACAGAAAGCAGAGAGTAAAGGGTAAGTATTCGCAGTGGCAGAAGGTGGGTAGTAGTGTTCCACAAGAATCAGTGCTGGGACCACTGTTGTTCACAATTTATATTAACAATTTAGACTTTGGAATCAAAAACCCAATTTCTAAATTTGCGGATGACACCAAATTGGGGGGTTTATTCATACTGAGGAGGACTGCAACAAATTACAGGAAGACATTAATAAACTTGCAAAATGGGCATATAATTGGCAAATTAAATTCAACACAGATAAATGTGAGCTATTATATTTTGGTAGGAAGAATATGGAGGTCACTTATTATTTGGAGGGTGCGAGTCTGAGTGGGGTAGAGGAGCAAAGGGATCTCGGAGTACAAATACACAAATCACTAAAAGAAGCGACAAGTTAACAAGGCCAAAAAAAAGCAAACCAGGCACGAGGGTTTATTTCTAGAGGGATAGAATTGAAAAGTAGTGAAGTTATGCTAAACTTGTATCGAACCTTGGTTAGACCACACTTAAGAGTACTGCGTACAATTCTGGTCGCCATATTATAAAAAGGATATAGAGGCACTGGAGAGAGTGCAGAGAAGATTTACAAGGATGATGCCAGAAATGCGAGAGTATACCTATCAGGAAAGGATGAACAGGCTGGATTTCTTTTCTCTTGAAAAAAGGCTGATGGGTGACCTAACTGAGGTCTTTAAAATTATGAAAGGTTTTGATAGAGTAGATACAGAGAGAATGTTTCCACTTGTGGGGAAGAGCATAACTAGAGGCCATCAATATAAGCTAGTCACTAAGAAATCCAATAGGGAATTCAGAAGAAACTTCTTTGCCCAGAGGGTGGTGAGAATGTGGAACTCGCTCCCACAGGGAGTGGTTGAAGCGAATAGTATCGATGCATTTAAGGGGAGACTAGACAAGCATTTGAGGGAGAAGGGAATAGAGGGTTATGCTGACAGAATTGGATTAGGAAAGACGGGAGGAGGCTCGAGTGGAGCATAAACGCCGGCATGGACTGATTGGACCGAATGGCCTGTTTCTGTGCTGCATATCCTATGTAAAGAAAGACTTGAAATGTTGGTGCTGTTTTCATTAGAACAAAGGTGAATACAAGGTGATTAGATAGAGGTGTTAATTCTTATTGATGTTTTCACAGCGGAATCTGATCTGTGTTTAACCTGAAGAAGAGGTCTGAGCTTAATGGGTACCATTTTTTATCAAAAGATGTTTGGCAAATCTTTTTTTTCTTTGCAAAAAACAATTCATCATAATACTTGCACAAGATCTGATCACGACACAAACAACATAGCTCCTCTGGGTCTTCTACTTCCCCAAACACAGCAACATTACTAGATTTAAATCATGAAGACAGCCCTTTTAAAATCTGTACCAGAACCTGGTGATGGAAGTCATTTTTAATTAATATATACAAATAAAATTATTTCTGGCACTTTCACTCTTGCACCCAGCAGACAGAGGTAATCAATGTAGAATTATCCCTAGTTGAAAGTATTGACATATCCTTCAAATAAAATATAAAGATTTCTTACTACATTATATTTAAATATAAAGTTGATTTTTGTTTGAAAGACGCCAACTTATTATTTGAATACATAAAACATGGAATCACACTAGTTTATTAATGCAAATGTATTGTATATGCATTCTAATTTTCTGAAACTTAAGAAAATCCACTCCCTGAAGTAAAAGCAATCTTCACAGAGGGTGGTAACAAGAAGCCAGTGACAGCTTCTACGGGTTGGCTTTCAGTAGCTAATTATATCTCGTCTGACTGACAGTAGTTGGCAGCATATACTGTAATTAAAATGACATTTTAATTACGCTCGTGTGATGAGAATGCCTTAAATATTTAAACCAGACATTGACAGAATTCCAGAAATAGGACTGGGATTTCTACAAGTAATTATCTGCTTGTAAATAGTGCATTTGTCCTCTGTCGAAAATAGTATAGTATGGGAGGGTCAAAGCTACAGTTGCATCTCGTAATTAAACCACAGTCCTCAAGAAATACTTTGTAAAGAAGGTGCAAATGTTTGTTGCATTAGCAAGCTACAACAGAGTGGTAAAAATGGGTTGTTGCTGGCAATGACATTCCTCTGTCTGTTATTTTAATGGAAACATTAACCTGTTTATTTTAAATGGGTTAATGCTTCCACTATCATTTCTGTGAAATGACAGTGGAGGCAGAGGGTATGGCTGAGGTACTAAGTGAGTACTTTGCATCTGTCTTCACCAAGGAAGAGGATGCTGCCATAGACATAGTAAAGGAGGAGGTAGAGGAGATACTGGATGGGATAAGGATTGATAAAGACGAGGTACGAGAAAGGCTGACTGTGCTTAAAGTAAATAAGTCACCAGGATCGGATGGGATGCATCCTAGGATGCTGAGGGAAGTGAAGGAAGAAATCGTGGAGGTACTGGCCATAATCTTCCAATTCTCCTTAGAAATGGGGTGGTGCCAGAGGACTGGAGAATTGCAAATGTTACACCCTTGTTCAAAAAAGGGTGTAAAGATAAACCCAGCAACTACAGGCCAGACAGTTTAACCTCGGTAGTGGGGAAGCTTTTAGAAACAATAATCAGGGACAAAATTAACAGTCACTTGGACAAGTGTGGATTAATTAAGGAAAGCCAGCATGGATTTGTTAAAGGCAAATCGTATTTAACCAACTTGGTCGAGTTTTTTTGATGAGGTAACAGAGAGGGTTGATGAGGGCAATGCGGTTGACGTAGTGTACATGGATTTCCAAAAGGCGTTCAACAAAGTGCCACATAATAGGCTTGTCAGCAAAGTTGAAGCCCATGGAATAAAGGGGACAGTGGCAGCATGGATACAAAATTGGCTAAGAGACAGGAAGCAGAGCAGTGGTGAATGGTTGTTTTTCGGACTGGAGGAAGGTATACAGTGGTGTTCCCTAGGGGTTGGTACGAGGACCATTGCTTTTCTTGATGTATATTAATGACTTGGATGTGGGTGTACAGGGCACAATTTCAAAATTTGCAGATGACACAAAACTTGGAAGTATAGTGAACAGTTAGGAGGATAGTGATAGACAGGTTGGTGGAATGGGCAGACACATGGCAGATGAAATTTAATGCAGAAAACTGTGAAGCGATACATTTCGGTAGAAAGAATGAGAGGAAATATAAACTAAAGGGTACAATCCTAAAGGGGGTGCATGAACAGAGAGACCTGGGGGTGTATGTGCACAAATCGTTGAAGGTGGCAGGGCAGGTTGAGAAAGCAGTTAAAAAAGCTTACAGGATCCTGGGCTTCATGAATAGAGGTATAGAGTACAAAAGCGTAGAAATTATGATGAACCTGTATAAAACACTGGTTTGTCCTCAACTGGAGTATTGTGTCCAATTCTGGGCGCAGCACTTCAGGAAAGATGTGAAGGTCTTGGAGAGGGTGCAGAAAAGATTTACGAGAATGATTCCAGGGATGAGGGACTTCAGTTACGTGGATAGACTGGAGAAGCTGGGGTTGTTCTCCTTACAGCAGAGAAGATTGAGAGGAGATTTGATAGAGGTGTTCAAAATCATGAGGGGTCTGGACAGAATAGATAGAGAGAAACTGTTCCCATTGGCGGAAGGGTCGAGAACCAGAGAACACAGATTTAAGGTGATTGGCAAAAGAACCAAAGGCAACATGAGGAAAAACCTTTTTTACTCAGCAAGTCATTAGGATCTGGAATGCAATGCCTGAAAGGGTGGTGGAGGCAGACTCAATCACAGCTTTCAAAAGGGAGTTGGATAAGTACCTGAAAGAAAAACATTTGCAGGGCTACAGGGAAAGGGCGGGGGAGTGGGACTAGCTGAGGTGCTCTTGCAGTGAGCTGGCACGGGCTCGATGGGCCGAATGGCCTTCTTCTGTGCTGTAATCATTTTATGATTCTATAACTATTTCACAGGTTAAAATAGTGAATAAAGGAATGTGAAATAAACATGATGCTAATATTGTCAACAGTAATTTTTGGTTTAAGTGAGTTCATAATCTTGCCTGTAATGACAGTGGAGGGTCTTGAGTGGAAGAGGGATTTTTCCGCAGGGAGTGAAGGGAATGATGTGATGTCATCTTAAAATTGCATTGGTGAGGCTTTGAAGCTATTTACTTCAAAGTGGGAATGTTGTTTAAAAAAAGACTTGAGAAGAAGAGGAAATAAAAATAAAAATTGGGCTATCATCATCAACCCAGATTTTGCATTAAGAATAATGGTGAGGCTATCAGCGCTTACCGTTATTATGGAGTAAACTTCTGGCATCTGCATATGCGCAGTTAAATGCAAAAATCAGGAAGTTGCTGTTCGATTTGTCCTGCTCCACCACAAGCTTCGCCATACTGGTATCTTGCCGAGAGACTCGGCATTGAAATCCATATAAGGACATTAATTTGTGGTACCCACTAAACACGCCAGAAAAAGTTAGGGCTGGTGCATTCAAATGTAAGTGAATTTTTAATGGCGTGATAAGTCTTAATCTGCAAACAACCTCTCTGGCACTGAAAATTTAATTTGACAAGTATGGAGACTTATTCCCTCTGAATTTAATTATTGTTGATATAAAAAAAATAATTAATTTTTTCAACTTTTTCTTTTTGTCCGTTTTATATATCTCCCCTTCATTCCCATCTTTCTTTCCCTCTATTTTACTTTCTGTACATGATTTTTATAATTCATACTTCTTGTTTTAGGCTTTGTATGTCTCAGTGAGATTCTTCAATGTGATTGGTTGAAGAGATATGCTGTTGCTTGTCCTGCTCGCACACGCCACAGATCCCCTATAGAGGGTGCCCCGCTGACAATTATCTCCAGGAACCATACGTTGCTGCTCAAAAGCCCGCAAAAAGTCTGTGGGCAGCTGTAAGCGTGAATGGTGAGTGCTGTTCATTCGCCACTGACCGCAAAATCCAGGCCATAATGTCTGCTACATCTAGATGTGTACATGTGTGCACTGGATGACATCACTTCCAACACCACCAAATTATTTCAATTTATCTAAACTGGCTCAGTCTAGATTGAGGAAAGACCTATAACCAGCACAAAATGTTTATGCTAGCTCGGTCACTAACTGTGGTAGAAAGATCCTTACAGGTTTATTGGTAATTGTGGTGATTATTCTTTATGTTTAGTAAGAAGTATTGTAATTGGTTGTTTGTTTCCTGCCTTGAGATATATGCTGTAAACTCATTGGTAGTTGATGTCATGTGATTTGTGGTGGCCATCTTAAATTCGGTTCTCTACAGCCTTGGTTGGGACTGGGTGTTGAAAGATGTGCTACTGGATTTTTAAAGTTAATAAAGCCTAGATTAGAAAGGCAAATCTACTCTTTATTTCAGTAATCATGGCTGGGGGGGTTGGGGGAGGTGGGGTGGCAGGGGGAGAAATTTTAAACTTTGCTGTCTGGGCAGTAACCTGTCAGAGCGAATTGCCTACTCGTTGTAGAACCTGCCTGATTTTCATTCCATTGAAGCCAATTATCCACATGCTTTCTTAACGACAAAGGGTCATCAGCCTGAAACGTTAACTCTGTTTCTCTCTCCGCAGATACTGCCTGACCTGCTGCGTATTTCCAGCATTTTCTGTTTTTATTTTGCTTTCTTAAATCCTAATTTTAGATTTTTTTTTAAATGGAGCTCCCATTTGGAAAGTAGCTGAACAGTTGTCAGTCTATGCATTTCCCTCTGAGATTCTTCACCAAGCTTACAGTGAAGTACTAACATGCAATGCAAGATAGAATTGTAAAATGAATGACATCTGCTGTTCATCATTTAACCACAACCACTCTCAGATGATTCCACTCTATATTCAACTTCCTTCAGAGTTGTACAGCTACCACCTCTTAACTTGACCATGATCAAATCTTCTATTTTTTTTTGGAATAATTGAGAAGCCAAGCTGAAGGAACAAGTCCGATAGTGCAGACCATTATGAAAAGAATAAAGAAGATAAGTTAAAAACTAGTGATTAGGTGATACCAAGTTTGAGTTTTAAAATTTTGAAAACAATAGTAGGAAGCACAGACTGAGGGAGGCAAAGATATCGAGTTTTGAAATCCTGGGAAATAATTATTTGGAGTAATAAGTCTTGATTCTAAAATGGTGATTGCTGATAGCTGAAAGAAAGACTTGCATTTATACAGCGCCTTTCATGACCACCGGATGCCTCAAAGCATTTTACAACCAATGAAGTACTTTTGGAGTGCAATCACTGTTGTGATGTAGGAAACGCAGTAGCCAATTTGCACACAGCAAGCTTCCACAAACAGATAATCTGTTCTTGTTATGCTGATTGAGGGATAAATATTGGCCAGGACACGAGGGATAACTCCCCTGCTCTTCTTCGAAATAATGCCTTGGAATCTTTTATGTCCACCTGAGAGAGAGCAGAGTTTAACGTCTCATCCGAAAGACGGCACCTCCGACAGTGTTAGGAGTGTCAGCCTAGATTTTTGTGCTCAAGTCCCTGGAGTAAGACTTGAACCCACAACCTTCTGACTCAGAGGCGAGAGTGCTACCCACTGAGCCACAGCAGACACTCTAAAGAAGGACTAAAGGTGGAACCAACAAAGTTAAGAGGTGGTAACTGTTAGGTGAACTTGAGCGACATGAAGAAACAACGTCTTTGAGGGAAAAAAAACAAGGTTTACATTGCTGGGTTTAATTGCACGGGGGGGGGGGGGGGGGGGAAGATTAACGAGGTGTTGATTCAGCTATTGCACTACGAGGGGTCTGGAAACTGTGAGCAACGAGAGTGTGCTGTTTGAAGGAAGTTGAATTTAGAATGAAATCGTCAGTGAGAGTGGTTGTGGTTGAATGATGAACAGCAGACTTCATTTATTTGAAGAAGGAACAGACTAGAGCGAGGACAGAACCTTGAAGAACTTCTGACGCAATAGAAAAAGGCCAGAGCCATCAATGACAGCACAGATGGAGCGTGATTTGAAAGGAAACAGGATAACTATGAAAAAAGTTTTGTGGAAGTCACGTGATAAGGTAGTACAGGTTACATACACTACAACTAAGAGGATACCTTAAGGTGAAGGACTACTTTTAACAGCTCCTGTACATTGTAATACCGGTAGTGACCACACCGGTATATAAACCCTGTGGAGTAATATGTATCTCAGTTCCCACTCTGACCCTCAATCACTAAAGACCTGTTTAGTTACTCTCTGTTGTCTGTGTCGTGTTATTCATAATAACTGCACTTGTAAACACAGACTCAACAATAGTAACTTGTTTGGAAATGCACAGTGCCAGACATGGCCAATGACTTGAGAGATATCCAAGGCAGTGACAGATGATTCATCAAAACATTCAAAAGCAGAGTTCCACTGGCAACAACATAGTTAAGTGACGTAGGCATAAAAGATTATTCACAAGTGGAATAATCATGCTGAGAACTACACTGGTGAGTATTGATTTGGCCAGAACCTCAATGTGATGGAGAATGTGAGAGTTAGCTGGAGTTTCTATAATTTTACAACGTACCAATGAAAAGGCAATAGGATGAGAGGGATCAATTTTCTCAACAAAAGAAATTTCCAATGAGAAGGAAAGGTGGTTTGGGAATAAGAGATTAAAGGAGACATTTTAGGACCGGGTTAACAGTGGGGGATGCCATCAGGATCAGAGCTCTGGGGCTGGCTATCCATCCTCATAATGGAAGGTTGGGGGTAATTATCTACACTGGGTGGGCTCTCATTAGGAACCCTGCTACAAAGAGGAAGCCTGCCACTGGTAAAGAGGAAAATGTGGGCAGTGCAACAGCCAGAGAGAGGAGGCACTTAAAAGGCAGGAGCCCTGAAGGTATGTTGAATTAAAACATTTTTAGGTCTCAGACTGAGAGAAGAGAGGGAGAGCTGGCCACGACTGGGCCATCTCCCTCCAAAAGGAGCACCAGTGGCTCTTCTGACAATGCCCCAGGGAATACTGCTACCCCTCTCCTGGGAGTCCTTGGGGTCAGCAAAAGACAGGGAAATCTACTGAGTTGCCAGGCCCCGCTGTCATTTACATACAGCAATGGGGGAGGGAGGGGGGGGGGGGGATGGGCAGCCTTTCTTACTGGAGCAGCGGGAGAAAAATCCAGTTTGGGGTCAGGTTGTAGCGGTAGGCCTCCCCAGCCAAATTCTCTTGATTTTCCTCTGTTACATAGTGGAGGAAAATCCAGCTCCTAATCTCACACATGAGAAATGGGCATTTGGGCAGGATACTAGATAACAACTGGTGCCAATGGAACTGCACCTCAGCATAACTCAGAGGAAGTGAGGACTACAGTAGAACTATGGGTAGTGGGAAGCCAAAGCAGAGTGAGACTAGTGTCTCAGGATGGTCTCTCATTACTTCTGCTAAACTGAATCCAGGCTAAATCCAGCAAATTGTACTGCAGATTCTGCAACTTTCAAGTTAAGTTGATGCAATATGTGCAGTATAACCAGCTTGTAAATATTCTGGCGAGCCTTGATGGTGACATTCCACCTTTAAATACTCAAATACAATGACTTACTATACGTATTTGAGATTCATTATAAGAACCTAAGAAATAGGAGCAGGAGTAGGCCATTTGGCCCCTCGAGCCTGCTCCGCCATTTGATATCATGGCTGATCTTCTACCTCATCTCCACTTTCCTGCACTATCCCCATATCCCTTGATTCCCTTAATATCCAAAAATCTATTGATCTCTGTCTTGAATGTACTCAACGACTGAGCCTCCACAGCCCTCTGGGGTAGAGAATTCCAAAGATTCACCATCCGCTGAGTGAAGAAATTTCTCCTAATCTCAGTCCTAAATGGCCGGCCCCTTATTCGGAGACTGTGACCCCTGGTTCTAGACTCCCCAGGCAGGGGAAACATCCTCCCTGCAACTACCCTGTCAAGCCCTGTAAGAATGTTGTATATTTCAATGAGACCACCTCTCATTCTTCTCATCTCTAGAGAACATAGGCCTAGTCTACTCAATTTTTCCTCATAGGACAATCCCCCCCATCCCAGGAACCAGTCTGGTGAATTTTTGTTGCACTCCCTCTATCAAAAGTATATCCTTCCTTAGGTAAGGAAACCAACACTGTACACAATACTCCAGGTGTGGTCTCACCAGAGCCCTATATAATTGCAGCAAGACGCCTTGACTCTTATACTCAAATCCTCTTGTAATAAAGGCCAGCATATCATTTGCTTTCCTAATTGCTTGCTGTACCTGCATGTTAACTTGCAGTCCCATTCATTTCTCCAGTACTTGTTTTACTAATACTAATTTCTTTCAATTCCTCATTCTCACTAGACCCTTGGTTCTCCACTATTTCCGGCAAGTTTTTTGTGTCTTCTTCCGTGAAGACGCAAAGTATTTGCTTAATTTCTCTGCCATTTCCTTATTCCCCATTATAATTTCTCTCGTTTTAGCCTGTAAGGGACCCACATTTACTTCCGTCAATCTTTTCCTTTTTACATATCTATAGCTTTTACTGTCTGTTTTTATGTCTCTCGCTAGTTTACTATTCTCATATTCTATTTTCTCTTTCTTTGTCAATATCTTGGTCCTCCTTTGCTGAATTCTAAATTCCTCCCTATCCCCAGGCTTACTACTCTTTTTGGCAACATTATAAGCCTCTTCCTTTAATCTAATATCTTTAATTTCTCTTGTTAGCCACGGTTGGACCATTTTTCCCGTGGTTTTTTATTCCTTAAGGGAATGTATGTTCGTTGCGAATTATGAATTATTTCTTTAAATGTTTGCCATTGTTTTTCTACCGTCAAATCTTTCAATCTAGTTTCCCAACCTACCTTAGCCAACTCGCCTCTCATACCTACGTAGTTTGCATTGTTCAGGTTTATGACCCTAGTTTCGGACTTAACTAAATCACACTCAAATGCAACATAAAATTCTCTCATATTATGATCACTGCTTCCCAGAGACTCCTTTACTACCAGGTTATTAATTAACCCTGTCTCATTGCACAGTGCTAGATCTAAAATAACCATTTCCCTCGTAGGTTCCTTGACATACTGATCTAGAAAACTATCGAATGCATTTCATGAACTCTTCCTCTGCACTATTTCTGCAAATTTGGTTTGCCCATTCTATATGAAAGTTAAAGTCCCCATGATTACTGTATTATCCTTGTTACATGCCTCTCTAATTTCCTGACTTATACTCTGCCTGACACTACAACCAATGTTAGGGGCCCAATAGACTACTCCCACTAGTGTTTTCTGCCCCTTGTTGTTTCTTGGCTCCATCCAAACTGATTCTACATTTTGTTTTCCGAGCCAAGATCCTTTCTCGCTGCTATCTTCACCCCTTCCTTTATTATCAGGGCTACTCCTTTTCCATTCTGCCTGTCTCTTCTAAAAGTCAAATATCCTGGAATATTTAGTTCCCAACCTTGGTCACTCTACAACCACATCTCTGTAATGGCTATTAAATCAAACCCATTTCTTTCTATCCGCACTATTTATTTATTTATTTTGTTGTGAATGCTTCATGCATTCAGATATAGCACCTTTAGCTTTAACTTTTTTCTATTTTTCCCCGATGTCACTTAAACCCCTTAAATTATTAATCTTTCTGTCCCTTCCTGACCCACTCTGCTTATCTTTACCCAGATCACTGCTCTGCTCTACAGACTTGACATTTCTCTTACTGCTGTTGAATTTACCCTTTCCTGAATCCTCCCACCCCCCCGCTTCAGTAGTTTAAAGCCCTATCTACCGCCCTAGTTATTCGAGTCATCAGGACACTGGTCCCAGCCTGGTTTAAGTGGAGCCCGTCCCGACGGAACAGCTCCCTCTTTCTCCAGTACTGGTGCCAGTGCCCCATGAATTGAAACCGCTGCCTCCCACACTACTCTGAGCCACGTATTTAACTCTCTAATCTGTCTGTCCCTATGCCAATTTGCGCATGGCTCAGGTAACAATCCAGAGGTTATTACCTGTGAAGTTCTGGGTTTTAATTTCAACCCTAGCTCCTCAAACTCTCTCAGCAGAACCTCATTCCTAGTTCTACCTATGTCGGTGATTCCTACATGGACCACGGCAACTGGATCCTCCCCCTCCCAGTTCTTCTCCAGCTGTGAGGAGACATCCTTTACTCTGGCACCAGGCAGGCAACACAACCTTCAGAACTCCATGTTGCGGCTGCAGAGTGCAGTATCTATCCCTCTGACTATACTGTCACCTACCACCACCACATTCCTTTTCACTCCCCCCACTTGAATGGCCTCCTACACCATGGTCAGTTTGCTCATCCACCCAGCAGTCCTTGTTCTCATCCCCATGAATACCGGTTAGTCAAAGTCAAGGGCCGAGGCTCCTACATCACTACATACTGGGTCCCCATACCTTCCTAACTCGCGGCCACACCCTCCTGTCCCTGGCCATTGACGAACTCTAAAGTACTACTTAATCCAAGGGGTGTGACCGCCTCCTGAAACAAAGTGTCCAGGTAACTCTCCCCCTCCCTGATGCCCTGCAACGTCTGCACCTCAGACTCCAGCTCAACAACTCTGAGCCGAAGTTCCTTGAGCTGCAGACACTTACCGCAGATGTGGTTGCTTGGGATCTCGCTGGTCTCCACAAACTCCCACATGCTGCAGTTATGGCACACCACCTGACCTGCCATGTCTATCTAACCTTATTTATTTTATTAGTTAATTATTATTTTGTCAATCAATTATTTTAGTTTTATTAATTAATTGGTTTATCTAGTTTAAGTTACTAACTTACTAATCTTAATAAAAAATATTTTTCAAAATGTTTTTTCCCTCTATTTTGTAGCGTTTCCCATCTAAACAGTTGTCATCTATTCCTGTGAAATGTTTTTCCTCTAGATTTAATTAAATTGGTGAATAATTCATCCCTGTAAAATCTGTTGTGAAACAAAAGTAAATGTTAATTGATTGTAATGACAGGCAGAGTCTGGAATGACATGTTCATGACAACATTCACTGCATGAGATTATGTACTGTGCTTCTTGTTTCAACTCCACAAATCAACACGAAAGCACAAGATACATTGAGGGCTATTTTAACCGAACCAGCCCGGCGGGATACCGACAGGATTGGGGGGTCGGCCGCTCATTTTACACCCCGCCTGATTTTACTTTCCATTAATCCCAATTTTATTTTCTAATGTGATGTATTTGGCCAAGACCAGTCTTTGCTGTATTTAATATGTGCATATAAATCTGCAATTTTCCCTCATTGATTCAATCGGAAAGAAACTTTCCCCCCGCCACCCCACCACCCTCAATATGTTCAAATAGCATTAGCACTAAGGGGGGCGGGGGGGAAGGTGTCATGGAAACTAATTTGATTTGAAGCAACTCCATCCCCATTTTCTATACATATGGACTTGACTTCATCCCAGTTGTTTATTGCATACTGTTTAGCTGCTTTTTGACCAAAACACTTCTGGGTGATCAATTGAATTTGATGCTCGGTAGTTCACCGCTTATGGTAATCAGCTACTATCCACCTAGAGAAACACCAAAGCGCACTCTCAGATATGGTCCTATCTTTCATGATATACTTAATGCGATGTCGACACTATATAATATAGCATATACATTATACATGTCAAAGTGGATACAAGTACTATATACACTTTGCACAATGTGTCACATTTTTCCATTTCTAGGAACATTTTTATTACTATAGTGAAATTTATAACACAGTCAAGCCACCTCAGTGTAAGTGAGAATGAATTTGTAAACAGTTAAACTCGCTAAACTTTGATACCATACCAAAAATATGATGTATTAACATAGAATAATCTGTTCACATGAAATGTTTACATACATTTAGCAACGTCAAACTTATTAACATCAAGAACAATAGAAAATGTGAACAGGTGTTTCTTCTATCAATATCTAACAAAACTAAACCAATCCAAAAACATTTTATTTTCCTAAGCCTTTTCTTATGGGTTAATAATTAGCTGTTCATCCTAACAATACTTCAACCAACTGTTTTCAGTTAATTACTGTGCATCCAGGAGTGGGTAACATTGAATTTGATTCTCGGGTATAACTACATAAAATTTCTAATTACTGAATTGCTGTTAACTACACTCTAACTCATCATAGCAAGATTAGAGACTAAACTGATGAGTATTGCAACATGGAGCAAGCTTCTGTTTACTATGATAACACAGAACAATGTGCTCATACATCGAGTCAGATGCCACAGCAAATAAAAGGTTTACTCCCATTCATTGCATGATTAGATTTTCACCATCTTGGTAGCAGTAAGCCAGGGTTTATGTGGGAGGAATCGGTCCAGTTAGGAAGGAGCCCTCTTTGTACTGGGCTCCTTGATTCTTCTGCCAAAATGGTGCAAATAAAACCAACCCTGAGCCTTTGTTAATGCAATGCAAAGTACAACAATTGTTGAAGACTGTGGACTCTTGTCCTTGATATGATGAACAGTTTAGGCGGGAAATGTTGTTTAGGCTGGTTTTGCTGTTAACAGCCCTTTGCGGGCCTCTTGATGTCCAATTTTCCTCTACACTCAGCTGACTCCAACCTGCAGAGAATGTTTCTGCACAACATTGAAATTTGAACACAACAATTTTTGTACCTGACCACAACTAGTTTATGATCTTAGTCGTAGCTCCACTGCTTGGAACAGTTATAAAATTGTGCCCTAAATCTTTAGCGAGTTGCTGTATTGGCTGTTTCTTTACAATAGAACTTTTGTTCTCAAAGAATGTTGTTGTCAAAATGAAGCACATAAATGTATAATTTCATTAAAAGAACTGCCACAGCTTTATTGGTTATATAAAAATATCAATAGAAGTAAAATTCAAATTCAAAAAATTAATTTCAGCACATTCGTGCATTAATGTACACTGTCAAAGAACAGCAAGAAATAAAAATAGAAACTGCTGGAAATGCACAGGCGGTTGGTCAACATCTGAAAGCAAACATTTTTTGTGCAACCCTTCATAACATATGGCGGGGGAGGGGGTGGCAGGCATGGATTTTAACTCTACCCGCATGCCAGGAACTAGGCTGGTGGGGAGTTAATATGCCCAGTGTTCCTTGCCCGCCAGAAAGTTGCATGGATCTTGCCTTTTCCGATTTTAACGGATGCTGCTTAGGCAGGCGCCTATGCCGCCACCCGAAGCCAGCGGGGTCCTAATTCACACATGCTAATCATTGTCTGGCAGCAATTTTAACTTCACCATGAGCGGGAAAGCCACCGTGGTTTTCCCACCAGGTGAAGGGGAAATCGGGAAACTGAAGAGGCCTTTCCGGTCCATTTTTTACTTTTCTTTCTAGAGCCAGGAGGAGCAGTAGTGCACCGACATGTGCAGAGGTCAACCATTCATCAGGGGGGGGGGTGGGGGGAATAATGTGCATTTAAAAGGGGAACATGAAGGTAGATTTTAAGCTTCGATCACCCCAAAAATAAATGGAATTGGGATTGAGACGTGACCAGACATTTGTCATACTAGATCTCTGCCCATAATGTGCTTTCAGTTGAGTTTACAGCAGGCGGGAGATTCATTATGATAACATGGTGGAAGTGACGCCTTGTAGATATTGATGCTATTTTCTGGCCTTTATGCCAGAAGTGGCACAAAGAGCTAGCACAGGCACGATGGGCTGGATGGCCTTCATATGTGTTGTATGATTCTATGGAGTACACTCCCTCATAATTTTGCCTGTATAAATTGGGAGGTGAATTTCTGCAGGCGTTCGCTTGTTCATCCGGCATAACTTTGGCAGCAGTCACAGAAACCTTGGAAAAATGGCGTCAACAGTATTCACGCCATTTATCTGGGTTTTCACGACTCTTCTGCCAAAGTTATGGTGAACAAGCAGGATAACCCCTGCAGAAATTCGCACCCTGGATGCCCAGGGTTACCGGGCTTGTGCCCTTGGAAAGTTATCTAAAGTGTAGCATGCGTGCTTTCCAATTGATTTTTCAGCTATTTTTGTGGTGGCACAGGTTTTAGGTCATCCTTTTTTTTGTTTCACACCTACCCTATTGGAATGCCTCTGTACCAACGGCTAGTATTCTGACAGTCGGTATCAAAAAATGGGTCCTGCCCGCCTGTTTCCCATGCATTTTTCAGTGGATGGGGCCAGTGGCAGTAGAAGTGCCCAGCTCAAACAGGTGAGGGTGTGGGGGGCCTTCATTAAAATATTAATTTGTGGGTATGTCAGTCCTGCATGCTGTTTATGTAGTTCTGACATGCAGGACCTTGGATGTAAATAGGTATCTGTGGGTTGCTAGGTGGCGCAGTAAATATCCTGGACATCACGGAAGACAGTAATATAAAATTGAGTGTATTTTAGCAATATTTTTTCTTTTTTTGTGTTTTTAGGATCTCATGACCATTTGTACCAATTTTCCTCTAGCGTCATTGCTGGTACCAGTGAGTTTCTCAAGTGGAATCTCCCTATCTGACTTATTTGGAAGAGGAGGGTGGTGTACAGAAGGAAATCAGGCAGGCCAGGCTGCATGAGAGATGCTTTCTGCCCACTCACCAATATCCACATTTGCAGACAGAGGCAAACATGCCTCACTTTGCAGAAGATTAGTGCTGATGGAGGTTATTCTTCCCAAAAGAAACTAGAACAGCAAACCAATTGGCATCAAGATATGTCAATGCCTGGCTAATTAGTGTTGAGCACCAATGTTCCCTGTAAGCTGCACGGGTGCGCGGCCGCACAGCAATCTGTGAAGGTACCACGCAGGCTGCTCACAAGCTGTCCCGTTGAAGATACCACACTGCAAATTTAAAGGAAACGTGCATTTAAATAAACAGGCCACCCACCCACAGTAATATTTAGAGGGAGCATTGTTGGGCACTTCTTTGAAAGCACCCCAATCACAATATATCATGTTTCCCACATTACAAGGGACTACACTTCCAAAAGTACTTCATTGGCTGTAAAGCGCTTCGAGACGTCCAGTGGTCGTGAAAGGCGCTATATAAATGCAAGTCTTTTTCATCTGCTGCTGAAACTCTCATCCATGCTTTTTCTACCTCTAGACTGGACGATTCCAATGCTCTCCTGGCCGGCCTCCATTCTTCCACCCTCCATAAACAGGAGTTCATCTAAAACTCTACTGCACGTATTGTAACTCGCACCAAGTCCCACTCACCCATCACCACTGTGCTTGCTAACCTAAATTGGCTCCCCGTCCACCGGCGCCTCAATTTTAAAATTCTCATCATGTTCAAATCCCTGCATGGCCTTGCTCTTCCCCAGCTCTGTAACCTCCTCCAGCCCTACAACCCTCCCAAGAACTCTGCATTCCTTCAATTCTGGTCTTTTGGCATTCCTCCACTTCCTTCGTCCCACTAGTGGCGGCCGTGCCTTCAGCCATCTAGGCCCTAAGCTCTGGAATTCCCTCCCCAAACTTAACTGCCTCTCCACCAATGTTCCCTCTAACCTGCGGCCTAAGTGCACAGTCCATTTAAATTTGCTGCACGGTATCTTCCAGCGGCAGGAGCTGGTGAGCGCCCACGCTGGTGAGGGGAACATTGCTCGCTACCTCTCTCTCCTCCTTTAAGACACTGCTTAAAACCTACCTCTTTGACCAAGCGATTGGTCACCTGTCCTAATGTCGTCTTCTTTGCCTCGGTGTTAATTTTTCTCCAATTACACTCCTGTGAAGTAGCTTGAGACGTTTTACTATGTTAAAAGCGCTACATAAATGCAAGTTGTTGTTTTAGTAGTATTGCATGCAAGACGACAAAAACTAGCACTGATAATTGGCTATGCTTGTTATGATGCCAACCGTGCCCTGGAACATCTACCTGGCAATAACTAGGGGAACTCTATCATCTAGGTCAGTAAAGAAGCAGATGCACTACTGTGTCATCTTCTGCATGGGCACCTTCAGCTATCATGCAGCAATCAGCTGTGGTGTGGAACTTGTAGGCATGTTGTAATGTTGGCCTGTGGGGATAGTGCCATGAAGTGGCACAGAGGGCACCCCTCCATTGCAACCACCTAGTGCATTACCCTCCACATCAGCAGCATCAAACAGGAGGTTGGGCTGCTTTGTTACTTGTCTGCAGACTTATGCCTGCACCTTCGGTTTCCTTTCCCTTCATTTTTGTCTGCCTGCTAATCCCTTGACCAACCTGCCTTGGGAAAGGCCATTAATGGATAATGAATTGGGCTGTCTTTTGAGGCTTTCCAAGGTTTTTGACAATTTCTGTTTTGATTTTGCGACACTCCCCTTTAATTATCCCCATCCCTTTAAATTTGACTTCACAGGGTACTAATGCCTCTGCACCACAAACTGTAGGCAGGACTGATCAAGACTGCGTGTGAACACAATGGCCTTTTTCAGCCTTTGAAATGACCAGATCACTTGATTTGTTACAAGTGAACTGTTTATGCGTGAGGTCTCTTGGCAGAGCAGTTATCATGCTATAGTTCAGAATTAATCTCCACTAATAGCTCACGGACCCAAAGAAAGTTTGCACCTGTCTTAGTTTTAGGACAAAGCTATTGCATGATCACCTCTATCTTGGCCTTATCCAGTTACTGCTTCTCTTTCATTGCCCCCAACCCACCTCAAAGCCACCCCTCCCCCCACACCCCCAACAAAAAACGTGATCCAGGTACAGCACCTCATTCCTGCCAATGTGGCATTTTTCACATTTGATGAATAAACCTTTTTCTAAATGGGTTACAGCAATAACATAGAAGTTAGGAGCAGGAGTAGGCCATTCGGCCCCTCGAGCCTGCTCCGCCATTCAATGAGATCATGGCTGATCATCCAAATTCAATACCCTGTCCCTGCCTTCACCCCATATCCCTTTAGCCTTAAGAAATATATCTAACTCTTTCTTGAATATATTTAATGAATTGGCCTCCACTGCCTTCTGTGGTAGGGAATTCCACAGGTTCACCACTCTCTGGGTGAAGAAATTCCTCCTCATATCTGTCCTAAATGGCTTACCCCTTATCCTTAAACTGTGACCCCTGGTTCTGGACTCCCCCGCCATCGGGAACATCCTTCCTGCATCTAGTCTGTCTAGTCCTGTCAGAATTTTATAAGTTTCAATGAGGTCCCCTCATTCTTCTAAACTCCAGCGAGTACAAGCCCAATCGACCCAATCTCTCCTCATACGTCATTCCTGCCATCCCAGGTATCAGCCTGGTGAATCTTCGCTGCACTCCCTCCAAAGCAAGAACATCCTTCCTCAGATAAGGCGACCAAAACTGCACACAATACTCAAGGTGTGGTCTCACCAAGGCCCTGTATAACTGCAGCAAGACATCCTTGTTCCTGTATTTGAACCCTCTCACTACGAAGGCCAACATACCATTTGCCTTCTAAACCGCCTGCTGCACCTGCATGCTTACCTTCAGTGACTGGTGCACAAGGACACCCAGGTCTCGTTGCACTTCCCCTTCTCCCAATCTATTGCCGTTCAGATAATAATCTGCCTTCCTGTGTTTGCCACCAAAGTGGATAACCTCGCATTTATCCACATTATACTGCATCTGCCATACTTCTGCCCAGGCACCCAACCTGTCCAAATCATACTGGAGTTTCTCGGCATCCTCCTCACAGCACACATGCCCACCCAGCTTTGTGTCGTCTGCAAACTTGGAGATATTACATCTAGTTCCCTCGCCTAAATCATTTATATGTATTGTGAATAGCTGGGCTCCTAGGACCGATCCCTGCGGTACCCTACTAGTCACTGCCTGCCACTCGGAAAAAGACCCGTTTATTCCAACTCTTTGCTTCCTGTCTGCCAACCAGTTCTCTATCCAAGTCAGTACCTTGCCCCCAATCCCAGGTGCCTTAACTTTACACACTAATCTCTTAGGCGGGACCTTATCGAAAGCCTTCTGAAAGTCCAAATACACCACATCCACTGGTTCTCCCTTATCTATTCTACCAGTTACATCCTCAAAAAATTCCAGTAGATTAGTCAAGCACGATTTAACTTTTGTAAATCCATGTTGACTTTGTCCGATCCTGTCACTGTTTTCCAAGTGCTCTGCTATTACATCTTTTAGAATGGACTCTAGCATATGGACATAACAACTTGCATTTATATACCACCTTTAACAAAAAAAATGGATGCAAAGCCAAATAAGATATTAGGAGATAAAAACAGAAAATGCTCCGCATGTCAGGCAGCATCTGTGGAGAGAGAAACAGAGTTAACGTTTCAGGTCGATGACCCTTCGTCAGAACTGGAAAAAGCTGGTGATGGAACAGGTTTTTAAGCAAGTGTAGGGGCAGGGAGAGGGGGGAGGGGAGGAAAGAACAAAAGGGAAGGTCTGTGATAGGATGGAAGGCAGGAGAGATTAAGAGACAAAAGGGATGATGGTGCAAGGCAAAAGGAGATGGTAATGGGATAAGTTAAGAAACAAAAGATGGCTCTAGATGAAGTGTAAATGGCGATGGCAGAATGAAAGACAGCTGCCATGTGAGAGAAAGAAAAATGGAAAAAAAGATAGGGGCAGAGGTTATGGTCTGAAATTGTTGAACTCGATGTTGAGTCCAGAAGGCTGTAAAATGCCTAATCAAAAGATGAGGTGCTGTTCCTCAAGCTTACGTTGAGTTTCATTGGAACAGTGCAAGAGGCCAAGGACGGTGAGGTCTGAGTGGGAGTGGAGCGGAGAATTAAAGTGACAGGCGACTGGAAGCTCGGGGTCACGCTTACGGACCGAGCGGACTAAGATATTGGGAGAGGTGGCCAAAAGTTTTATCAAAAGGGGTGAGTTTTCAGGAGGATCTTAAAGGAGGAGAAGGAGGTGGAGGGCTTTAGGGAGGGAATTTCAGAATGCAGGGCCGAGGCAGCTGAAGGCATGGCTGCCAATAGTGGGGCAAAGGGAGGGAGGGATGCATAAGAGGCCAGAGTCAGTGGAATGGAGAGTTTGAGGTTCTGGAAGGGGTTTAAACAGAAGTATGAAAATCTTAAATTTGAGGTATTGGGGAATGAGGAGCCAATGTAAGACAGTGAGGAAAGACTGATCATTCCCAATTCGCGAATCGAATCAGATAGAATCTGCCATCATTTCGAATGTGGCTCACGGCAGGCCCGTAAATTCGGATAGTCCTATAGATATAATAAATATGGAGTCCCTTTGGGCCTTAATGCTTTACAAGACCTGCCTCCATGTGCAGCCCAATATACACATCACCTACTGACAGTGTATTTAGTTTTCATTAGTGTATACAGAATCATGCAATCTTGTCATTTTTGGTATAAAACACCAAGGGCAATGCCCATAGGCTATTCAAAAGATGTATTATATAACATATTTTGCACTTCATCTCATCTGCTGTTGAAACCCTCATCCATGCCTTTGTTACCTCTGGACTTGAATATTCCAATGCACTCCTGGCTGGCCATCCCCGTTCTGCCCTACGTAAACTTGTCATCCAAAACTCGACTGCCTGTGTTCCGTTCATTCTTCACCCCTGTGCTCGCTGACCTACGCTGGCTCCCAGTTAAGCAATGCCTCGATTTTAAAATTCTCATCCTTGTTTTCAAATCCTTCCGAGGCCAGATTCCCTCCCTAGCTTTGTAATCTCCTCCAGCCCCACAACCCCCATTGAGATATCTACGCTCCTCTAATTCTGGTCTCTTGAGTATCCCTGATTTTAAATCGCTCAACCATTAGCGGCCGTGCCTTCAGCTGCACAGGCCCCAAGCTCTGGAATTCCCTCCCTAAACCTCTCCTCCTCTCTTTCCTCCTTTAAGACGTGCTTCTTCAAAGCCTACCTCTTTGACCAAGCCGTTGGTCATTAGCCCTAATTTCTCCTCTGTGGTTGTGTCAAATTTTGTTTTATAACAGGCCCTTGAAGCGCCTTGGGACTTTTTACTACGTTGAAAGCACTATATAAATACAAGTAGTTGTTGTTCTTATTCAATGTATTCCCTAACACTATAGAGTGCTGGATAACTGGATATGGGCATTACTAACTGCAGTGGTGAACCGGTGTTCACTTCTTAGAAAGCTGCTGTGAGTACCCTATTTGCCAGGCAAACAGTGGCTGCAGGTGTTGCAACAACCTGACAGCCTACAATGGCTGCTTCAGGAACTGAGTATCTGCATTAAAACTTGCCTCCCAGAAACTAAGGATTCCCTGAGCTACCTCCTCAAAGTGAGTAAGAGGACTGAGCTTGAGAAGTGATTCTCTAATTCTTGCCTCGGCTTTTCCTCCAAGTAGTCGAAGAGATGAGAGATTGAATTTGCCAGAACATACAAGGATATCCATGTATTAGCAAGCAGCCCATAATAGATGTGATTAAATTAACATGCAGATACATTAAGTGGAAGGATTTGTCAAGGGAAAAAGCATTTAGGGATATGAAGAAAGTGGCACTTACAGGGGAAGTGTGTTGCTGCAAAGTCTACTCTACGGCATAATGGCATTCATAGTACTGTAACATTGTGAGAGTGGAAGGTAACTCGCGGTGCCATACATGTTTATTAGACTACAGTAATATAAGATTCTGATGGGCTATCCTGCCTTGGTAAACTTTTGAGGTCATGAAACATTTTTATGGAACTGCGCTAGGCCCACTGAATGGTGCAGTGAGAATTGATGTTTAATGCCAGGCACCCTGAGCAGCTGGACTTGAGACTCACCATCCACCAGTCTTCTGCAATAAGATATTTGAAGCACCAACCACAAATTGGGGCATTGTGTGGATGCAATAATTTGACAGACATCCTTTTGTTACTATAACTTGATGATTTTTTCTTGCTGCCAGAAACAGCTATGCTTCTTTAATTGGCCTGCAGATTCCAGTCAATTATTGACCAAATTCCCAATGAGCTGTTATTGACAACGGGAGCCTACTCACAAAATGTAAATTAAGTTGACCCTGGAATCCTAGTTAGGGTTAGCACACTAATAATGCACTGCCTAACATCAGCTCAGAAAGAGGCCCCAGCTGCAAAATCAGGTCGATAATAATCTCTTGTTGACTGTGAGTAAATAGACCACGGCATGGTACAGGCGTTCGGGAAGGTCTTCGGTTTAATTCCTAGACAATGCTGAGTTAGCTGATCTTAGACATGGCAGCAATAGAGCGCTACAACAGGCCTCAGTGTTTTACGCCAAAGGAGGAAGAAAAAAAAAGCCAGTGCTCCTACTTCTGATCACTATCCAGTGATCGCTGATGGAAATATACATTGGGACATCAGATGGGGATTAGATTGCACATGATGACCATCATGGTACAACAGCTTGAGGATATTCATTGCTCTGGCTTACACATCATCATCATCTACCTGGGCAAGTGCCATAAAACTGATAATACCAGTAGAAGTGTATTCCATTGTAAGTCACCAGCTTCAGCAGAAAGGGCAGAAGGGTGGTTTGAAAAAAAAGGGGAGAAGAAAATGCACAAGTTTCCAAATGACAGTTACCATCAACAAGAGAACAGAAAAGGTTTAATCTGCCCACTAAAAATTCCATAAGGCATTCACTGGGTGTTGACCCAATTCACGTACAAACCGGGGTCAAGCAAGGCTGTGTCGTTGCACCAACGCTCTTCTCGATCTTCCTTGCTGCAATGCTCCATCTCACCCTCAGCAAGCTCCCCACTGGAGAGGAGCTAATTTACAGAACAAATGGGAAACTGTTCAACCTCCGTCGCCTCCAGTCCAGATCCAAGGTCGTCCCATCCTGTCGTCGAATTACAGTATGCAGACGACGCTTGCGTCTGCGCTCACTCGGAGGTTGAACTCCAAACCATCATCAACACCTTCACCGAAGCGTACGAGAGCATGGGCCTTACACTAAACATCCGTAAGTCAAAGGTCCTCTACCAACCTGCCCCCGCCACACAGTACTGCCCCCCGATTATCAAAATCCACGACAAGGCCTTGGACAACGTGGACCACTTTCCATACCTCGGGAGCCTACTGTCAACAAGGGCAGACGTCGATGACCAAGTCCAACATCGCCTTCAGTGTAGCCTTCGGTCACCTGAGGAAGAGAGTGTTTGAAGACCAGGACCTCAAACCCGGCACTAAGCTCATGGTCTACAGAGCAGCAGTGATATCCGCCCTGCTGTATGCCTCCGAGACATGGACCATGTACAGTAGGCACCTCAAAGCACCAACGCTGCCTCCACAAGATCCTGCAAATCTATTGGCAGGATAGGCGCACCAACGTCAGTGTTCTTGCTCAGGCCAACATCCCCAGCGTCGAAGCTTTGACCACTTTCGATCAGCTCCGATGGGACGGGCCACATTGTCCGCATGCCCGATACGAGACTCCCAAAACAAGCGCTCTACTCGGAGCTCAGACACGGCAAGAGAGCCCCAGGTGGGCAGAGGAAACGCTTCAAGGACACCCTCAAAGCCTCCTTGAAAAAGTGCAACATCCCCACCGACACCTGGGAATCCCTGGCCCAAGACCGCACAAAGTGGAGGAGAAGCATCCGGGAAGGCGCCGAACACCTCGAGTCTCTTCGCCGGGAGCAAGCAGAAGCCAAGCGCAGGCAGCGCAAGGAGCGCACGTCAACCCAAGCACCCCACCCACCCGCCCCTTCAACCACCGTCTGCCCCACCTGTGATAGAGACTGCAGGTCCCGCATTTGACTCATCAGTCACCTGCGAAGTCATTTTTAATGTGGAAGCAAGTCATCCTCGGTTCCGAGGGACTGCCTAAGGAGAAGAGAGAAGATCCAGTGAGGCTAATGAAATTATAATGGCCCGGATTTTGCAATAGGAGTAAGGGCGAGGCTATTATTCATTATGGAATAAATCGGACCTCAACTTCCCGCATCCGCACGTGCAGTTAGACATGGAAATCAGGAAGTTGTTGTCCGATTTGCCTTGCTTCTCAACAAGCTTTGCTACACAGTACCTCACCGAGAGACTCGGCATTGGAATACATGCAAGAGTGTGAAGTTGCGATACTTACCCACTAGTGACCGACCGTTAGGGCTGGTGCATTCAGGTGTAATTGAATTTTTAACTGTGTTAAGCAATGTTTCCCTTTACGCTGTGCGGCCGCACTGCATTCTGCAGCTCCCGCACAGCCAGCTCACCGGCTTTCAAATAGGAAAAACCATGCCTGTGCGGTATTTTGAATGGGTCGCGCAGCCCCTTGAAGGGAACACCGGTGATAAGTCTTAATTACTGCCAACCTCTCTGGCCCATAAAATTTATTGTTACAATTGTTGAATCTCATTCCTTCAGAATTTAATTCTTGTTGGAGATTTAAACATTTTTTTTCCCCCCTTTTATCTCTCTCTTAATCCCATATTTCTTTTCCTCACTTTATTTTTCATTCGGTACAGGATTTTACATTGAATTAAATATTCTAATTTATACTCCCAGATTTAGACTCTGCATGTCTCAGTGAGGATTCTTCAACCTGATTGGTTGAAGAGACACGCTGTTGCTTTCCCTGCTCACACAATCCACAGATCCCCTGTAGCGGGCACCCCTCTGAAAAGGATATCGTAAGTTGCCACGCAAAAAGCCCAGAAAACGTCTGTGGGCAGCTGTAAGCGTGATAAACGGTGAGCGCCGTTCCTTCGCAGCTGACCGCAGAATCCTGGCCATAACTTCCACTTGTGCAGAAAAATACAGCGGGGTCAATTATTGCGTTCTACCAAAGTGCATGGCTATTTTCAACGAACATATGTGGCAGCTATACATGCACAAAGTATACATAGATACATAGAAGATAGGAGCAGGAGTAGGCCATTCGGCCCTTCGTGCCTGCTCCGCCATTCGATGAGATCATGGCTGATCCTTTAATTCAGTATCCCGTCCCCGCCTTCTCTCCGTAACCCTTAACCCCTTTTGCCCGTAGAAATATATCTAATTCCCTCTTAAATATATTTAATGAGCTGGCGTACACTGCCCTCTGTGGCAATGAGTTCCACAGGTTCACCACTCTCTGAGTGAAGAAATTCCCCCTCATCTCTGTCCTAAATGGTTTAGCCCTTATCCTTAAATTATGTCCTCTAGTTCTGTTCTCACCCGCCAAGGGAAACATTCCTTCTGCATCCAGTCTGTCTAGACCTGTCAGAATTTTATACACTTCTATGAGGTCCCCTCTCAATCTTCTAAACTCCAGTGTGTACATCCCTAAACTACATAGTCTCTCCTCATAGGTCATTCCCGCCATTCCTGGTATCAGCCTGGTGAATCGCCGCTGCACCCCCTCCATGGCAAGAACATCCTTCCTCAGATGAGGCGACCAAAACTGTACACAGTACTCGAGGTGTGGTCTCACCAGTGCCCTGTACAGCTGCAGCAAGGTATCCCTGTTCCTGTATTCTAACCCTTTTGCTATGAAGGCCAGCATACCGTTTGCCTTCTTGACCGCCTGTTGCACCTGCATGCTCGCCTTCAGTGACTGGTGTACAAGAACACCCAGGTCTCTCTGTACTTCCCCCTCTCCCAATCTATTGCCATTTAAATAATAATTTGCCCTCCCGTTCCTGCACCCAAGGTGGATAACTTCGCACTTGTCCACATTATAGTGCATCTGCCATTTATCCGCCCAATCGCCCAGTCTGTCCAAATCGCTCTGGAGCTTCCTGGTCTCTTCCTCTGAGCCCACCCCCCCTCCTAGTTTAGTGTCGTCTGCAAATTTGGAAATGCTGCATCCGACTCCCTGATCCAGGTCATTAATGTAAATTGTGAACAGCTGGGGGCCCAGGACAGATCCCTGTGGTACCCCACTTGTTACTGCCTGCCATTCAGAAAATGAGCCGTTTATTCCAACTCTCTGTTTTCTATCTGACAGCCAGTTCCCTATCCACGCCAAAACTTTCCCCTTTATCCCATGAGCCTCAATTTTCCATGCTAATCTTTTATGTGGGACCTTATCGAAGGCCTTTTGGAAGTCCAGGTACACCACATCTACTGGCTCTCCCCCATCTATTCTACCAGTTACTCCCTCAAAAAATTCCAATAGATTAGTCAAGCACGATTTACCCTTTGTAAATCCATGTTGACTCTGTCCTATCCTGTCCCCATTTGCTAAGTGCTCCGCTATTTCATCCTTAATGATGGACTCCAGCATTTTGCCCACAACTGATGTAAGGCTTACAGGTCTGTAATTACCTGCTTTTTCCCTACCCCCCTTTTTGAATAGTGGGGTAACGTTAGCTACCCTCCAATCCAATTCTTAGAATCATACAATTATACAGCACAGGAGGCGGCCATTTGGCCCATCAACTCTTTGCAAGAACCATCCAATTAGTCCCACACCCCTGCTCTTTGCCCATAACCCTAATTTTTCTCTTTTGAAGAATATATCCAATTCCCTTTTGAATGCTTCCAACACCCTTTCAGACGGTGCATTCCATATCATAGCTCACTGCGTAAAAACATTTCTCCTCATTTCCCCCGTGATTCTTTTGCTTTTACTCTATCAAAAGCCTTTATTAAATCTCTCCTTAACCTGCTCTGCTCTAAGCAGAGCAGAGCTTCTCTAGTCTCTCCATGTAACTGGTCCATCATCCCTGTTACCATTCTAGTGAATCTCCACTGTACCCTCTCAAAGGCCTTAACATCCTTCCTAAATTGTGGTGCCCAGAATTGGACACAATACTCCAGCTAAGGCCTAACCAGTGATTTATGAAGGTTCAGCATAACTCCCTTGCTTTTGTACTCTATTCCTCTATTTATAAGCTAGGATGCTATCTGTTTTTTTAAATAATCTTATCAACTTGTCCCGTCACCTTCATTTGTGTATATGAACCCCCAGGCCGCTGTTCCTGCAACCCCTCTAAAATTGTACCATTTTGTTTAGATTGCCTCTCCTCATTCTTCCTTCCAAAATACATCACTTCACACCTCGTCATTAAATTTCAGCTGCCATGTGCCTGCCCATTACACCAGTCTATGTCCTCCTGAAGTTAACATTTCCAAGTTTTGTCTCATCTGCAAACTTTGAAATTATGCCCCCTATACCAAAGTCCAGATCATCAATATATATCAAAAAGAGCAGTGGTTCTAATACCGACCCTGGGGAACACCAATATATACTTCCCTCAAGTCTGAAAACAACCATTCACCACTACGGTCTGCTTTCTGTCTCTTAGCCAATTTTGTATCCACGCTGCCACTTCCCCTTTAATCCCATGGACTTCAATTTTGCTAACAAGTCTATTATGTGGTACTTCATCAAACACCTTTTGAAAGTCCATATACATAACATCAACTGCACTGCCCTCCGTTACTTCATTAAATAACCCAATCAAGTTTGTCAGACATGATTTGCCTTTAACAAATCTATGCTGGTTCCAATTTATTAACAGATTTTTCTACATGACAATTAATTTTGTTCTAGATTATGGTCTCTAGATATTTCACTGACGTTAGGCTGACTGGCCTATAGTTACCATGTTTATCCCTCTCTTTTTTTAAACAGGAGTATAATTCTTAGTGCATACAATTACCTAAGGCTTTGTAACTGATCTCATTTATAGACACACACACACACAAATTGTTCTAAATCAGCTCTATTACAAAGATTATTCTCATAAAAAGGAGCAAGAACATCACATTCGTTCTCATTAAGAATGGCAGGAGAGAGAGATTTGTAGTGCTCATTGTAGCATAATCCCTAATGGATCACCTGCTCACCCTTTTATGTGGTTATTAAATCCCTTGGGTTGATGAACTGTTTGAAGAAAGGGATTAAAAAGGTTACTGTGAATCTGCCATCTGTTAGGTATATTTCCTAATTATCAGTCGCATAATGTGACAAACATTTGCATTTTGAAATATGAATGATTGATGCATCTGGAGTTGTTAAAATCATACAACATTCTATAATAATCTACACTTTTTTGTACAATTATTAATAATGGCACATTTGCAAATAATTTATGCCTCAAATTGGACTCCTGTTAACTTAAAGTTTTCTCCTAGTAACAATTTGGCCGATAATGTCTCCTTATATATGGAATCTTAATCATTGGATTCGGGTAGGTTAGAAAAAATATTAGAAGTAATTTAGAGATAAGCTTATACATGACGTTCAATCAGAAGATGCCAAGCTCTTCATGTAATGTTCACTTGATGACACTAACATCGTCTTCTGAAACAGTGCGACAGGCATCCAATTTGAAACTAGATTTAGAGATGAATAAGCAGAAAAATGACAAATTATGTATTATTATTTAATTCATCGTGATTTTGGGAGGTACGGTAATTAGCACAGTGCCTTGCATTTTGGGATGCTCTTTTGTATCCACGATTCTCTAAATGGTGAATATTGTTATCTCAGCTGTGCCATCAGATGGAAGTGCTGAATGGAGGCCAATTTCTTCCCTACAGGGAGGGGAAATCAGGGAGCCAATTACTTGGGATCACCCTCCCATATATCTAATAGCTGGACATCTTACATCCGGTTACATTGGTGTGCGCAGATTTCCACCCCATTCTCTTGGGCCTAGGCTGTTCAGAAAAGCAGAAAAAATGCTTTATCCCAATTTCTTTTATAATTGTAAATACGCATGTGCTAAGTATTATAATGTAATATACTTAAATTAAAATGAAAATTGCAAGTCATTGAATGTTTCTTTTCAATATTTTCATTATCTATAATAGAAGTTTTCCATATAACAAGCACATTAACTTTACTTCCTGTGTCACAACCTTTCAGCCACACATTTATGTCATGCCTGTCTATGTTTATCAATTGGTCAACGGTCACACATCTTTTATTTATAAATATATAAAAGCTTGCAGGCCTACCAAAACGAGGTGGCGGTACTGCATCTCCCAATCACATCACCTAGATCTGCCACCATTTTGTTTTTCTAACCTGCTCCCACCACCAGACTTTGGGGTTTACCCTGTCTACCACCCAACCCTTCCCCCTGCCTGCCTGCGGCCACTCGATTTAAATTGTGGGCCAGTGCCTACTCGCTCTCTGCCCACTCCGTTTCCTGCCCTCAGTTGTAGTACCCAGGCCTCAAACATAGCACTTTGAGCCTACCTGTCTTTGTAGCCACCTGATTCTGATTTCAGGACTTGGTCGGCCTGCCTGCCCATTTTCTTGTCCTTGGTATTACTGTTTCTCAGTTCAGTGTTGAGAAATAGGCTTTTAGATTTTTTTTTTTTTTTTTTTTTTAAAAAACATTGCTGCAAACGGGTCATACAACAAAGTTCACTATGGTTGAACTGTGGGCATGCTCACGGGGCAAAACAGTGCACCACTAACTCAGTGAGCAACTCCACAGGAGATCTGATAGTAATACATTAAAAGTCTTACCTGCTTCCTGTGTCACATTTACTTCCTGTAACACTGTCCCCATGACACTTTGTTGAGATCACCCCTATTGAAACAGAACAATTTACCCTCCAACTCACCATGACCAATGCCACAGTAGATCTGATGAATCAAAGTTTTGAGAACTGTACACATGGCTGAGTACTCGCGTTACAAAGAATGATACCCAAAAAAGTTGTACTTACGTTAAAACTCTAATGAGTATCAGCTAAAACCAGAATACATATCAATTTCATTTAAATAGTTCTGATTAAATATTATCTAGGACTCTTTTATAATAGAGATGCTAGACACACTCAAAAACATAACAAATTTTCATCATGTAATAAATTTGGAGCTGTAATTACAAAGATTTTGACTTGGAGTTTTGCCTGCCCTGGAGACTCACCTCTGATCTGACATTTTCCAGAGTCAGGGCAATTTAAATATTGTCATGGGCACCTGGCGGGATTTCCGCCTTCATCAGGAGCCTACCTGACAGTCACAAAATGGACGCAGCAGGCCTCGGGCACCTGCAGCAGCGTAGTGTACCCAGTCATCTCCGGAGCTGGCCACGTATTTGCATTTTATTTTTTTTTAATTATTTTTTTTACATTGACATAAATTAATTTCAATCTATGCAAATGGCTGCCCATTGCGTGTGATTAGAGTACATCCACCCATATTAGGGCAGGCATATTTTACATCCTCTCACTTCTGATGAAAAATCAGAGCTCAGAATTTCCAAACCATGCCAGCTGGAGTTATGCCAGAAAGCCAGTGCATCTCATGGAAAATCATGCCCTTTAGGTATATAACACTTGGTTGAAACCTTAAATGTTTTAATGGGATAAATGAGATGAAGCACAGCTGATTTTTCAAAACTGAAAATGGATATGAAGTTTTTTTTTAATTACCTAAAATTGAAATGATAAAACACAACAAAAAACTTTCCTCAAGAAGATTTATACAAAATATTCAATGAAAAATACATACACACATACAAAATCATATGGAAAATGTTGGTATAGAGGCAAGCACCATTATCGATATATCTATTGTGAGGGGCTCAGTTTAAAGAGCAATTGGGGAAACACAGAGCTCGAGTGAATGGAGGTGCCGACTGACACAGCACAGAGGTACCTCCATTCCTAGGGGCAGACACTGACATTCAGCAGCCATTTATCTTCGTTCTTTCTTGTGCTGTGAGACTGCTCATTCAAAAAGCAGTTGGATGACTCTTAATTTCTTCCAACTCAACACGGAGAAGCCATTGTTTTTGGCCCCTGCCACAAGCCCCACTCCCTTGGCACTGATGCCATCCCTCTCCCGAGCCATATTCGCAGGCTGAACCAGGCAGTTTACAACTGCAGTACAGTATCCTGTTCATCCCCAATATTCTCTCCATCACAAAGGGCATTTGCTTCCATTTCCACAACATCAAAAGCCTCCAACTTTACCTCAGTCTTTCAGCCACTGAAACCCTTATACATGCCTTCATCACCTCCAAACTCAACTATGCCAACGCTTTCCTTAGGGGCCTCCAATTATTCATCTTCCACAAATACCAGTTGTCCAAAACTCTGCTCTGTACTAAGTCCTGCTTGGCCATCACTCCAGTCCTTGCTGACCTACATTAGCTTCTTGGCCGGTAGCACCTTAACTTTAAAATCATCATTTTTAAATCCCTCCATGGCCTTACCCATCTCGTCATCATGCCCTCCGCCAGTCTTGCGTCCCTCCTAAACTCTGATCTTCTGACATCTTCCAATCTCTTGTGTCCCATCATTGGTAGCAGAGCCTTCAGCAGCATGGGTCCTACTCTATGGAAATCCTTTCCTAAACATATTAAGTGTCTCCACCTCTCTTTCAAAACTTCCTCAAAACCCATCTTTTTGACCAAACTTTGTCTTTCTTTATAATTTTTCCTTTTATTTCCTTTCCCCGCACCCCCCCCCCTTGAAGAGCCTTGAGACTTTTAAACAAAAAACCATTAATTAATAGCATTATATAAATGGAAGTTGTTGTTATGGATTTTTTAAAGCTGTTCCACTTGCAATATGGGACATCCCCTGATTTGGGTGAAAATTGGATAATTAGTACCCAACTCGTGCACAGGTCCAAGCATCCAAGGCACTTCTGAGTCATGTTATCAAGCTCTGTGCATATTGGGCATTCCGTATCCTCAGCATCCTGTCATGCATAGCATTGTTAGGGACACCAACTTTCCCATTATTGACCCCATAGTATTTTCTATTTAGTCTTTTAATAATGTTATAGATTTTGGCTTGTATTGCCCATTGATGGTGTCACATGAAAGGGAATGCTACACAAGTGTCTACTCTCAGGCTGCCTCTAAAGAATAGTTCTGAAACATGAAACAGCACAACAAGAGTTGACTTGGGAAACACCATTGGGCATTTCCTTTTCTGACATTTACGATTGGGGCAGTTCAATATATTTCTCCTTCAAAGACCCGGTTTCATCCTGCTTGCTGTTGGATGTCTGCGCAATAGGGCTTTTTCTGCAACACTGTTGCAAAAAAAGTAAATGCAAAGGTGATTTTTAAAAAGTGTCAGGATTATCCCCCTTTAACTGCTGCTTTTAAAATTCAAAAAATCTTAACTTATCTAGACATTATTTTATTTTCAGAACATTTCTTTGGTATAGTGCAAACAATTGCCAGATATGCATAGTTTTGTACTATATTCATTTGACCAGTAACAATTTTGGCTGAGATTTCAAAAACTCATTTCATTTTGGCTTCTCACAGTCAACATATGGAGGAGGCTTTCATATTTTAAGGCTGGATGTGAATCCAGGTCCCAAAGATGAAAATAGAAGCATTTTAATCCATGCATCAACCAATTTTCAAGTTGAAGTATGTAGAACTTACAACAGAAATCCATCTCATGCCCCAAGGATTTAGGAAACAATAACAAGCTGATTCTTCAATGATCTTCACTAATACTTTGCCAGAGAAAACACTGATGTTTAATGATGTCATATAAATAGCCCTATTGTCTGGAACAATCAGTAACAATGACATTCAAATGGCATCGCATGCATAAAGACAACTGTGCACATGCACAGGACCTGAGGCAACGATACTGATATTCAGTAACTACATCACAGTGTCAATGTGTCTGCTAGCTGGAGTTAAGCATAGGGCTTTAGTAGTAAATTAATTTTATAAGTGTCACAAGACCACGAACAACTAATAGAGGAATACATCATCACTAACCATGACATGTAATTTATATACTCCGTAACTGAGGCGGTCTACAAATCACAGTATCAGCTACATTCAGGGGGGTTTATTTATTTAATCCCAAATGTAATATTAGCTTTAAAACAATTAGAACAAACATCACAAAATATAACAATTAAGATTATTATTCATCTGTCACCAAGACTGCTTTCTTGTAGTGAATTTGATGAGAGTGGGAATTCACTGGTAAGTCGTGTTAGATGGAGACACTCCAACACTTAAGGGAGGGGGAGGAATGTCTGGATAGTTTTCTCAGTGTACAGTCACACCTCAGAGGAAAGCACAGGTGCAGGAAGGAGAGAGAGAGTGGCTGTCCGTCAGCAGGGTAGGGGAAATCGGGACTAATGACACAGGGAAGGAAAGGGAGGATATTCTGCTGAGGGCATATAAGAAGTTATGAGCTAAATTAAAGAGAAACTCAAAAAGGTGGTATTTTCAGCATTACTACCCAAACCACGTACTAATTGGCATAGGGACAAACAGATCAGGAAGGTGAACACATGGCTGAAGGAGTGGATCCATTTCATGGGGCACTAGTATTGGAACAGGACGGAGCTGTACTGCTGGGCTGCACCTGAAACCCAGCTGGGACCAAGGTCCTAGCAGAAAAGATAAATAGGGTGGTAAAAAGGACTTTAAACTAATAAGTGGGGGGGGGGGGCTTAGGCAGGAACAAGAGTAAAAATGATAGTTTAAAGATAAAAAAGGGATAAGAGCAGAGTTCAGGTCAGAAACAGTGATATAGAAGCTCCAGGTGAAGGGAATACTAAAATAACTAATGTAGTTACAACAGGAGTGACAAATAGGAAATGTTACGTTGAACAGTGCGAGAAAGGCAGCATCAGGGCAGAAGGACAGATTAGGGTCTCTTGCCCAAATAAGAGTTTTATATACAGGTTGAGCATCCCGAAACCGGCAACCTCTGGACCAAGGCCGAACCAGTTTTCGTGTTTTTCCGGACTTCGGAACGTGTTTCTGATGTCTGAAGTCCGGAAACGCCCGAGCCCAGGCTGCGATATTTCCGGACTTCGGACATCAGAAACACGTTCGAAGTTTGGAAATACCTGGGCCCAGGTTGCGATATTGCCGGTTTTTGGTAAGCCTCCCTCCGGGTGTCCAGATTCCGGAACATTTTACGGATTCAAGACGACCCTGCCACCAATCGTCCCGGAGTCCGGAACTCCGGATTTTGGACACTCAACCTGTACTAACAAACGGAGTAAGAGAAACAGAGTGAATTAGAGGCTCAAATACAGCTTAGAGTGTATGAGGGCAAAATAACAATGGTATAAGGGAACCTAAAAATAAGTCAAGGGGAGAAATTTTGTGGATTTAATACAAGTAAGAAAATGGTAATGGAGAAAACAATGAGACTTAAGATAGACAAATCTGCAGGACCTGATGATTTGCACATCAGGTTATTAAAAGAAATAGGGGAAGAAATTGCAGATGAGTCAGTCATAATTTTCCAAAGCTCTCTAGGATTGAAGATGGATTGGAAAATTGCAAATGTCATTCTATTATTTAAGCGGGGGAAGAAAGGAGAAGCCAGATATGTACAGACCTGTCAGTTTAACATCAGTTCTGGGGAAGTTACTGGAATCTATCATCAGGCACTTGGTCAAGTATCAGCTGATCAGAAAGTCAGCAAGGATTTGTGATGGGTAGGTCATGTCTCACTAATTGAATTTTCAATTATGGGGACATAATTGGCATGGTGGATAGGGTAGTGTCTATGGATGTTGTCTATATGGATTTACAGAAGGCTTTCAATAAAGTTTTACACGAGAAATTATCAAAAATGAAAGTACACAGAACTGGAGGTAACTTTGTGACATGGATTGCTAATTGGTTGGTAGGTAGGAGACAGAGGTTAGGGATAAAGGGAACATTCTCTGATTGGCAGGATGTGACAAGTGGTGTTGTCAAGGGATCTGTACATGGGCCTCAACTTTTTACCATATATATTAATGACTTGGATAAAGGACTTAGGAGTTGTATATCCAAGTTTGCTGATGTTACCAAGTTAGGAGGCATAGTAAATTGTGTGGATAGGAGCAGGAAGTTATAAGGGGACATAGACAGGTTACGTGAGTGGGAAAAACTATGGCAGATGGAGTTTAATGCGGGGAAGTAAGAAGTCATCCACTTTGGTTCTAAGAAAGACAAATCATAATACTTTCTTCATGAGGAGAGACTAGGACCTATGGAGAAGCCATGTACACAAATCACAAAGTTAGAGCACAGGTACTAAAAGCAATCAAAAAGGCCAATAGGAGGTTGCCCTTTATCTCAAGGAGGTTGGAATACAAAAGTGAGGAAGTGATGCTTCAGTTGCACGGAGCCTTGGTCAGACCCCATATGGAGTACTGCATTGTGTTGGGCACCGAACCTCAGAAATATATATATTGGTGTTGGAAGAGTGCAGTGCAGGTTCACCAGAATGATACTGGGGCTTAAAGGGTTACAATACTGGAAAGTGTGAGGTTATGCACTTTGGCAGGAAAAATCGTAGAGCAAGTTATTATCTTAACGGCAAGAAACTGGAAAGTACTGAAGTACAAAGGGATCTGGGGGGTCCTGGTGCACGAAACTCAAAAGGTTAGTATGCAGGTGCAGCAAGTGATTAAGAAGGCCAATGGAATGTTGGCTTTCATTGCTAGGGGGATAGAATATAAAAATAGGAAGGTATTGCTTCAGTTGTACAAGGTATAGGCGAGACCGCACCTGGAATACTGCGTACAGTTTTGGTGTCCATACTTAAGAAAGGACATACTTGCTCTCGAGTCAGTACAAAGAAGGTTCACTCGGTTAATCCCGGGGATGAGGGGATGAACATATGAGGAGAGGTTGAGTAGATTGGGACTCTACTCATTGGAGTTCAGAAGAATGAGAGGCGATCTTATTGAAATATAAGATTGTGAAGGGGTTGGATCGGGTGGATGTGGGGAAGATGTTCCCGATGATGGGTGAAACTAGAACTAGGGGGCATAGTCTTAGAATAAGGGGCTGCTCTTTCAAAACTGAGATGAGGAGGAACTACTTCACTCAGAGGGTGGTAGGTCCATGGAATATGCTGCCCCAAAAAGCTGTAGAAGCTACATCATTACATAAATTTAAAACAGAGAGAGTTTCCGAGAAGTAAAGGGAATTAAGGGTTACGGGGAGCGGGCAGGAATTTGGACATGAGTCTAGGTTCGGATCGGTCATGGCCCTGTGGGTAGCAGAGCGGGCCCAGGGGCCGTGTAGCCTGATCCTGCTCCTATTTCGTGTGTCTAATTCTGTTAGATGCAGGAGATGGTTCTGTGATAGTGGATTGGCAGTTAGGATCAGATCAGCCATGATCTTATTGAATGGCGGAGCAGGCTCGAGGGGCCGATTGGCCTACTCCTGCTCCTATTTCTTATGTTCTTATTATGAGGACAGGTTGCATAAGCTTGGTTTGTATTCCCCTGAGTTTAGAAGGTTGAGGGGTGATTTAATCAAGGTGTTTAAAATGATAAAGGGATTTGATAGAGAGAAATTATTTCTGCTGGTGAGGGAAGCCAAAACAAGGGAGCATAATCTTAAAATTAGAGCTAGGCAAGTTAAGAGTGAAATTAGGAAACATTTTTGACAAAGTGTGGTGGAAATCTGGAACTCTATTCCCCAAAACATTGTGGATTCTAGATCAATTGAAATTTTCAAGACTAAGATCACCATAGTTTTGTTAGGTTAGGGTATTATGGGACATGGAGCTAACGGCAGGTAAATGAAGTTGAGGTACAGATAAGCCATGATCTAATACAATGGCAGAGTAAGCTCAAGGGGCTGAATGGACAATTCCTGTTCCGATGTTCGCAAAGCATAAAATTATCCATTGCATAATTGTATAATTTACTTTTTCAGCACTCAGCTTAAAAGAATGCAATCTAAAATCACTAATATTATAAAACATACAAAAAGTAGGACATGATAAAACTGGCTGGTCCATCAAGCCTGTTCAAACAGTCATGATATCACTCTCAGTGCACTCTCCGACTTGTAGTGATGTTATCTCCTGGAAGAGGGAAAAAAAAGATGTTTTTAAAAATCAGGCCAATTCATAGAAAGAAAAGTTTGGGAATTTTTTCCCCCCGACCCTTACAGGCAATCAAAAGCTCCCTTCTTTTTGTACACAATGATATTAGCCACAGTAAAGAACTCTTCCAGCTCATTTTTGAACTGTTACGAATCTGCACTCGCCACATGAGCCTGTAACTTGTTCAAAGTGTCGCTACCCTTTGCATAAAGAAAAAGCTCCTGACATTTAACCTACTCCTATGCTTGCATAGCTTATACACATAACCCCTTGTTTTCCCTAATCTATCTAGTTCAAATAGTCTGTTCTGACAGATAAGAGTCTAGTCCCTAGAACAAAAGTAAAACAGTCTAGGGCCCTTCATCAATTTGAATTCTTCAACTAAATCTCCCAAAGCATACTCTTTTCTAGAGTAAAAAGACCCAGCTCTCTAAGCCGATTATAAAAAGGGCTTTTAGAAAATGGGATAATTCTAGTGGCCCTCCGATGAACATTTTTTCTAAGGCCTCTAATATCACCAAACATGTGAGGGGACAAAAAACGAACACAATATTCCAGATGAGGCCTAACTAAAGTCTTGTACAAGGACACTATAGTTCTTTGAGTTTTATACCGAATTGTCCACACTATACATCCTAGTACTCTATTTGCCTTCACAATAGATTCCTATGGACACTAGTAACTGGTCTGCATGCAGAACACTTCCATAAAAACAATCCTCTGAGAAAGCAACCGATTCCCTATTCAATCTAGTATCTACCTCATCAGACTCTAACTTAATAAAAGTAATCGATTATGCGGCATCTTGTCAAAAGCTTTTTGAAAGTCCAAGTAAATAATGTCGATAAGGCTCCTCAAAAAATTCACCCAGGTTGGTGAAACATTTGGTGACTCTCTTTTCCAGATAATTCCACTATTAACATAAAATACTGACAATATATAAATTAATAGATACTTTCATTATTATTTTTCAAAAAGAATAACAGTTGCTGTGCCCATTTCTGGTTCTCCTGCCAGACCCACCATCTTAAAATAACCATAGCTTAGAAAACAATGAGTGCAAGTTTCTTCCACCTGCAGTCTGACCGAATTGCTTTGGCACAACTGCAGGTCACTACTTTCAACCAAATAACAGCATGGAGAAAATTGAACCAAGTTGAGAGCATAACCAATTGTGAAAAATTTGAAATAAGAGTATCCTGAAGATTAAAAGCCTATTTAAAAACTATTTTTCTTTGCTATTCTACCTTTATTTGCAGCAGCCAATTCAGATTATACTACAAAATTAGAAAAACTATTTAAGTTTTAAAAAATTTTAGAAAAAAAATCCCTTTTAGTCTTTGTTAGGAAAAATAAAGAGAAAAACCAAAGAGGAAAGAGCTACAGTAATTTCAATAAAAGTAATTAATGATTTAGTCTATCTTTTCCTCATAATACTAGATATTAGAGGTTTCTAGAAAATATCAAATAATGCCTATGTACAGTAACTTTCATGCTTTGAATATGAAGATATAAAGAATGCATAATGAGAAACCATGTGACACTATTTAAATTTCACAAACAGGCTGACCCGATGAGTAACTTGCACTCAGACATTAGTCATGGGTAGCATCATGCGCAGATACGGATTATGTTCAATAGTTCATCACATACTCTGTTACTACCACCGCTTAGATAAATAATTAAAATGATACAATGCAAAAGCAATATATTAATTTTAAATACAAATTGTATTGATGCACAAATCACAGAGTGGTTTCGGTAACATCTATGACAGGGCCTTCATGAAATAGTAAAAACATATCTCCCAAAGAAAACTTTATTGTAGTTATGGTACAGTAATTAAAGTTATTAGTAGGATTAGCAACTCAACCTTATGTGCAAATCAATCTTTTCTGCCACTATCAAAGTCTTAAAAAGTACAACAGAAAATGCTGGAAACAGCCAGCAGGGCCAGGCAGCATCCGTGGAGAGAGAAACAGAGTTAACGTTTCAGGTCAAGCCGGTTACAAACACACCGAAAGGCGGCACGGCCACCACCCCCTCTTTCTCTGTACAGGAACAAGGATGTCTTGCGACAGTTGTACAGGGCCTTGGCGAGACCGCAACTTGAGTACTGTGTGCAGTTTTGGTCGCCTTATCTGAGGAAGGAGTGCAGCAAAGCTTCACCAGGCTGATACCTGGGATGGCAGGAATGACGTACGAGGAGAGATTGTGTCGATTGGGCTTATACTCACTGGAGTTTAGAAGATTGAGAGGGGATCTCATCGAAACCTATAAAATTCTGTCAGGCCTGGACAGACTAGATGCTGGAAGGATGTTCCCGATGGTCGGGGAGTCCAGAACCAGGGGTCACAGTCTAACATCTAGTATTATGAAGAAAATTCTAGGGAATGTGGCCGGCCAAGTGGAAAAAGTGCTAGTAGGTGAGCACTTTGGTGACAGTGACCATAATATGGTAAGATTTAAGGTGGTCATGGAAAAGGACAGGGATGGGCCGGAAATAAAGGTTCTAAATTGGGGGAAGGCCGATTTTAATAGGATAAGGCAGGATCTGGCCAAAATGGACTGGGATCAGCTACTTGTAGGAAAATCCGCATCGGAGCAATGGGAGGCTTTCAGAAGGGAGATTGAGATCATACAATGGCAACATGTTCCCGTAAAGGTCAAGAGTGGTTCCAAAAACCACAGGGAACCTTGGATGTCAGGGGATATACGAGAATGGATTAGGAAAAAAAGGAGGGCTTTTGGTAGATACAAAAGGCTAAAGACGGAGGAAGCCCTAGAGGAGTACAAAAAGTGCAGGGGGATACTTAAAAAAGAAATTAGGAGATCAAGGAGGGGCCATGAAATAACACTGGCGAGCAAAATAAAGGAAAATCCTAAGATGTTTTATAAGTATATTAAGGGTAAGAGGATAACTAGGGAAAAAATAGGGCCCATTAGGGACAAAAGTGGCAATCTGTGTGTGGAGCCGGAAGATGTAGGAGGGGTTCTAAATGAATTTTTTGCATCTGTCTTCACTATGGAGAAGGACGATGTAGACATAGAAATAGGGCGGGGGGACTGTGATATGCTCGAACATATTAACATCGAGAGGGAGGAGGTATTGGCGGTTTTAGCTGACCTAAAAATGGATAAATCCCCAGGCCCGGATGAAATGTATCCCAGGCTGCTGTGTGAGGCAAAGGAAGAGATTGCGGGGGCTCTAACACACATATTCAGGACCTCTCTGGCCACAGGGGATGTGCCAGAGGACTGGAGAACCGCTAATGTAGTACCATTATTCAAGAAGGGTAGTAGGGAAAAACCGGGGAACTACAGGCCAGTGAGCCTAACATCAGTGGTAGGAAAATTATTGGAAAAAATTCTGAGGGACAAAATTTGTCTCCACTTGGAGAGGCAAGGATTAATCAGGGATAGTCAACATGGCTTTGTCAAGGGAAGATCATGTCTGACTAATTTGATTGAATTTTTTGAGGGGGTGACTAGGTGTGTGGATGAGGGTAACGCAGTGGATGTGGTATACATGGATTTCAGTAAGGCCTTCGATAAAGTCCCGCACAGGAGACTGGTCAAGGTGGTAAGAGCCCATGGAATCCAGGGTGCCTTGGCACATTGGATACAAAACTGGCTTAGTGGCAGAAGGCAGAGGGTGATGGTCGAAGGTTGTTTTTGTGACTGGAAGCCTGTGGCCAGTGGGGTACCACAGGGATCGGTGCTGGGTCCCTTGCTGTTTGTGGTCTACATTAATGACTTGGATATGAATGTAAAAGGTATGATCAGTAAGTTCGCGGATGATACAAAAATTGGTAGGGTGGTAAATAGCGAGGAGGGTAGCCTCAGTCTGCAGGACGATATAGATGGGTTGGTCAGATGGGCAGAACAGTGGCAAATGGAATTTAACCCGGAAAAGTGCGAGGTGATGCACTTTGGGGGGACTAACAAGGCAAGGGAATACACAATGAATGGAAAGACCCTAGGCAAGACGGAGGGTCAGAGGGATCTGGGTGTGCAAGTACACAGATCCCTGAAGGCGGCGGAACAGGTGGATAAGGTGGTAAAAAAGGCATATGGGATACTTGCCTTCATTAGCCGAGGCATTGAATATAAGAGCAAGGAGGTTATGATGGAGCTGTATAAAACACTGGTTAGGCCACAGCTGGAATACTGTGTGCAGTTCTGGTCGCCACACTACAGGAAGGATGTGATTGCGTTAGAGAGGGTGCAGAGGAGGTTCACCAGGATGTTACCAGGGTTGGAGCGCTTCAGCTATGAAGAGAGACTGGGCAGATTGGGTTTGTTTTCCTTGGAGCAGAGGAGGCTGAGGGGGGACATGATTGAGGTGTACAAAATTATGAGGGGCATAGATAGGATGGATGCCGAGGAGCTTTTTCCCTTAGTAGAGGGGTCAATAACTAGGGGGCATAGATTCAAGGTAAAGGGCGGGAGGTTTAGAGGGGATTTGAGAAAGAACTTTTTCACCCAGAGGGTGGTTGGAGTCTGGAACTCACTGCCTGAAAGGGTTGTGGAGGCAGAAACCCTCACAACATTTAAGAAGCATTTGGATGAGCACTTGAAATGCCATAGCATACAAGGCTACGGACCAAATGCTGGAATATGGGATTAGATTTAACAGGGCTTGATGGCCGGCGCGGACACGATGGGCCTCTATCCGTGCTGTATTACTCTATGACTCTATGATAAGGGGTAGGACATTTAGGACTGAAATGAGGAGGAATTTCTTCACCCAGAGAGTGGTGAACCTGTGGAATTCTCTGCCACAGAGGGCAGTAGAGGCCAGTTCATTAAATATATTCAAGAAAGAGTTGGATATATTTCTTAAGGCTAAAGGGATCAAGGGATATGGGGAGAAGGCAGGGACAGGGTACTGAATTTGAATGATCAGCCATGATCTCAGTGAATGGCGGAGCAGGCTCTAAGGGCCTACTCCTGCTCCTATCTTCTATGTTTCCTCCTCAAACCCTCGTCCCTCACGGCAGCAAGCGTGTCAAAAACCATGAGAGAGAGACACACACACAGGAGAAGAGCTGCTGCCCACCACTCGGGCTGGATACGTTAACTCCGTTTCTCTCTCCACGGATGCTGCCCTGGCCCTGCCGAGCGTTTCCAGCGTTTTCTGTTGTCATTTCGGATTTCCAGCATCCGCAGCCTTTTGCTTTTGCTTTAAAAAGTACAATCTGGTGCAGTTGTTATGTAGAAAAATATAACTATGTATTTAACCCATGTGGTAAACAGCTGTCATCTCGTGTGTGCTGAATTTACTCTCCCCCTAAAGAGATAACAATTTGACAGGAACTCATTTCCCAGAAACCACTAGCAGTTTAAAAAACATCAGAGCCGGTGTCCAGTGGCACTGAGCTCAACAGTTGCAGCCATAGAAACTCACCCAATAACTGCCGATTTTATAGTGCCCACTTAGCACAAGAAAAAAAAGACTGCCATACTGGGACAAAACTCCAGCACTAAAGGTAAGCCCATGTACACACACACCCGCCTGCACCACACGCCGTACGACTCGGGACACTAAATAAACCGTTCTCAAATATAATAGTCACGGGTGTAAGAGACCTGTGCAACTCAAACCAGACTTGCGCCACTTATTAAGACTGGCAATCGCCCGCCTTGGTTTAAAATGCCACTCTTCATAAACACAGCTCCGTGTACTTAAACAGATTTGCTATTTTCCTCGGTCTTTGCGAGGAGTTATTCTTGACGCTTATTTTCGCGCGAGGACTCAATATGCTAATACCGTTTAACAACTACTCTCAACTAACTACTTTATCCTATAGCCACGGCTATATTTCATTTACATCGAAAAAATGTACGCCAGAGCCATCGGAACAAGATAGAAATGATGTGAAAAACCTCCCGCTCGCTCGCGCGTATCTTTTTACTCTCTCTCTGTTTTGAAGAAGATTTATTTTATCCTCTGGGATACAAAAAAGTCACTCACAACGAGTCCTGCACGAACGACTCCCCTGAATACGTCCTCTGGCAACCTTAAACCCAACTCAGCTGAGCTCAGCGGCCCCGCGCGAAGCCTCCAGCTTTTCTGACAACGGCCGCCGCCGGCTCACTGCGCAGCGGCGCGGAAGGATTGGCGCGTGCGACCTACATCGTCCGCGCCCCCCTCGAGTCTAACGCGCTGAATGACGTGATCGGCGGAGTGATCGTCCTTTTTGATCAGAGAGGGGGGGCGGGGTGTGCTGCGGCCTGTCGCCTGACGACGTTCTTCCCTTGGCGACGGGGGCCTGGCGCTGTGTGGCTGCGGGCTCGCGGAGGGAGGGGGAGAAGAGTTAGACGTTAATCGAATCACAGGCGAGCGAGAAAAAAAAGGGAGGTCGATCCCGCTGCTGCTGCTGCTGAGCGCCGGATAGAGCGATCGGGGCCGCGCCTCCTCCTCCTTCTCCTGTTCCTCCTGCTGCGGGGAGGAATCAGGTAAGAAACATTTAGTGTAATAAAATATCATTAACAAATGGACGCGACGGCCGAGCCCGGTGATCTCTGAAGCTGCGTTTCCCTCCCAACCCGAGTGGCGGGCGGCAGCTCTTCTCCGTGTGTGTGTGTCTCTCTCTCTTTGCCGCCGTGAGGGACGAGGGTTTTGAGGAGGAGAAAGAGGGGGCGGCGGCCGTTGCTAGCCGGCCGTGCCACATTTTGGTGTTTGGTAACCGGTTTGTTCCCCCGGTGCCGGGCGAGTGTGTGTGTGTGTGTGTGTGTGTGTTTTTTTTTAAATGTCAGCCGGCGGCCTCGAGCTGCGTCAGAATGGGGAACGGTTTAAAAAATTCAAAAAATAACAATCGTTTTGTTCAGAGTGACAGGTCCATGAGCATTTTGATTTCATCTCTCCCTGTCGTTGGTTACTGGGCACCTATTATGGACGCCGCCTTCCCTATATACGTGTAAATCGTCAGTAAGTAATCTGGTTTTTGAATTAAGGGCAAGTGCGTATGTTTCATTTCTCTCTCTCTCTCTCTCCCTCCCCGCCCGGTGTTTGTCCTTAAACCGATGGGCCTCTGAATTAATGGCTAATTACAACCTGACTTGATACCCTGCCTAACTATTGTGACGTCGGAGGATTGACGGCGGCTTCGGCCAGTGGGAAAGTGGGCCGGGTCCGCCGGCCCTGGACGTCAGCGCGCCGATGGCGAGTTCCGACCAATGGGGGGCCGGGGGGCGATCCTTTGGTTGGTCAGGTTAGGTGGAGTGGTCACAGGGAAGAAGCGGGAGGGGTTGGGGGGAAGAGTGCCAGGTCGATTGCAATCGCTTTAATTCATCCCAAGCACATCCCGATTAGAAGACACCTGCTCTTCCTTCCCCCTATAAATGCAGCGTGTGTGTGTGTGAGCTGTATATTAATAATGCGCCAGGACGGGGTTTTAAATTCTGCGGTTTGTGGAATAAGTTGAGCAAAAGGTCAAGTTCAAAAATGGGTTGAATGATTTTTTTGGGACATTAATTTGTAAGCATTTTTCACGATCTGTTTGGTTTTAAACGGTATTCAACATCCAGTGCGTTTTCCAGCTTGTTAACGTTCATTTTCTATACACAAGGATACTACACCGGTTGGAATGGCCCTTCCTATTCTGTATCTCATTTTGTTTCTGTGCCTCGGGATTATTTATTCATATATTCAGCCCAATTTGAGGCTAAGGATTACCGATAAAACCGAATTTCGTTTTTCCGGTCGATGCTTTAGGGGGTGGGCGAGGTTATTAACGTGAAGTGTCTGTCGGGTCGGATTGAGGCTGTGGTTTTGGGTCCATCTAGTTGCAGGGTCCGCTGATTAGGTTTGTCGCCGTTCTGAAAAGAGCGAGATTTTTGTGTATATTAAATAGTGCGAGTTGTCCGGTGTAGAATTCAGATCCTAGTTTTTTTCACAATTTCTCTATCAGGAACTGGTGACGAGAGTTCGTTATGATTTTTTTTACAATGAAATGTACGTTCTTCCATTTTTCACCTTCACACTGTCATTATTTTGTCACCCCAGCTTTAAAAGTGGTCGTGAACCCCGTGTATACCAGTAAAAAGTGCCTCCTCCTTATCTAGCATTTTCGGGTTTTACATGCACAACCCTGTGATTCAGGTTAAAAAGGCCAGAGCCGTGGTCATGTTATAATTTTTTTAAGCCTCCATAAATCCTATTTAATGCAGATCATGATCCTTGTTTATTTTTACTCTGTAATCCCGGGAGTCCCCAGATTAATTTTATGTTGATATATCAGAATTCTCAAATAGAACGTTTAGGTTTAACTATCCGATCAGTTTGTGTTACTTAGTGTACTTTCGAGTTTCTAAAGTGATTAGATTGTTGCAAACGTCAATATAGCTTCTTTGACTTTTTGTAAATTTAAAATCATGTCGTCATGGTTTGGAGGTTTAGTGGTAACCAACAATCTGAGTCTTATCTAGGTAAATTGTTAATGTTCAGTCAAAAAAATCATCTGTACAATTAGCTCGTTTTATGTGCTTACATGTGTGTGCTAGTCCATATATGAATGTTATATATGGAAGTAAGCCCTACCTTATCAGTCATCATAGCTATAAACATGCTTGGATATGGGGCATGGTTGACAGAATTATAGAAACTATGTAAAACCACTCGCTGCAGAGTGACAGAAGGCTTGTTGCTAAGTTGCAGCTACGTATCGCAAAGCGATGATTGTGACATGTCTTTTCTGTTTCGATGTGATAACACTTCTCCTTTGGCATCAGTACATTTTTATTATAAAATAATCAAGCTCAGTTGTGAGAACCTAAAACATAGATATCGGAGTGCTGACAACACTTGCACTTACTTGGCGAGTATCTGGTGTTTTTAATTCTAAATTCTGTTGAAATAAAATTTGAATATCAGTTTATGGAGTTGGTTGGAAGAATTTTTCTACTTGCTTGCCTTATTTTAAATTTTGAAATAATCCAGTATGTAATAAAATATTATAAATGGTCCTCCAAGGATGATTTTTCATACTGATTTTAGTTATAAATTCTCCTGATTCAGAGAATAATTTTATGATTTTTGCGGAAAACAGTAATGCAGGAAAGAACACAAAAGTAGTGACTGGAATTCATAACTGCTTGAAGTGTTGCATAATTTAGCTTCTGTATTGCAGTATTGGAGCAGAAGTTTAATTGCAGCATAAATTAAAACCTACAGTGTGGAATTGTGTTTAGCGGATGACCTATTGCACGGCATGTTTCTTCGTTTGTAATTTAGAATTTGCTGGTACTGTAATAAATGCTAGGTTTTGATTGCGCTACTTAGTTACCCAAAGTACATTTCTATATACAGCGTCATTTTGGGATCAGCACTTCAGCTGCCGGGAAGTCTGTGCAACTCCGTCAATTATGCTGCAGAGCATGCTCTGGAATCGTTCACTTGTGAATTTTCTGGATAATTTGTTAAAATGACATTACTGGTGATCATTTAGATATACCAGTTCATAAAGTTGTATTGCTGCATATTAAGTGAACATGTTACCCACAGTCTATTTTGCCAGTTGGTTAACTTGGTGACTCCTATGTATAAAAAGCATCTGTTTCCTTTAGAAAAATAACTTAATTGGAGACAAGTATGATATTCTTTGATCACACCTGAAACCTTAGTGTGTTCTTGGACTTGTGATGCAAAATGCAGAAAATATTTCCTCTTGGCCTGTGTTAGTTGACTTTGTTTTGAAGCATTCTTAGGGGGGTATTTATCATTGTAATTTCTGTGAGCAGAAGGGAAATCAATGTTCTTATTTTAGCTGGGGGGAAGGGGTAGACAAGACGATTCCTTTATGGAAACATTTGTCGAGTACCAGTTTATTCCCGACATGTTCACTGTTTGGAAACTATTCAATTTAAAAAAAAAAAAAAACTTACTGCGTATGTTTCTGTCCTGGAATATTTCAGTGTATTGCAATTTATTTGTAATCCTAATTTTATTAGACCTATTAAAACAACATATTTATTTCAAACAAAATGCTAATATGCACAGTTATGATCTGCTTCCTTAATGGTCAGTGGGTTGTGGGTAAAGATTAAACGATTGTAGTTTGAAGTTACAATGCAGGAATGATGTATAGATGGAGCTGATTGTCACAGTGATGTTTGACAAGGCACAATTGATCCCTAATTTGAAAATTTCAGTTTTCAAATTTAGTCTCAAACCCATCAAGGGAAGCTGAAAAGTCCATGCAGCATATTATCCTATAACAGTATATATAGGATATTCCGTCTTATTTTGATTTGAACTTTAGGCTATCTCAGTTTTTCAACATTTTATTGTATATCCAGGTGCTACATTTTATCTTATTACTGAGAGCAATCAAAATGAATGATGATGGCCTACAGTGCAAGTCATGGCCAAAGTTGAAAGGAGTAAAAGAGAGATGAGCTAAATCAGGAAGTAGTGAATATGTGATGCCTGGCTTGATTTTTGAAGCCTGAATGTTGTAAAAGGAAGGAAAAACTCAAGGAGCTAAGTAAATCCACAGTTTTGAGGTTCTGAGAAAGAACAAGTTCAAGTAAGAGACTGTAAAACAGCAAAGAAGGGAAGGAATTTCTATGATATCTAGGATTTCTCTCGTGCCCAATATGTTTTTAGTTCAATGAAGGAGGTGATGCTTTATCTAGTTCTAAGAAATTAAGTGGAGCAAGTAGGCAATGCAAGAGTGGGGAAACATCGAGAAAACAGCTGCTAAAATGTAATTAGGTTTGAAATAAAAATTAAAAAGGAAAAGGAACAGATAAAGATACTTCACTGGGGGGAGCAGATTTCAATCATTATAAGAAAGGAATTAACCTAGATAAATTGCAAAAAAAAAGGCAGATAAGGTGGTGGACAATTAATGTGAAACTTTGAAATGGGAGATGATTAGGGTATAAGCAACACATGTACTCAAGAGAAAGGGGTGCATCAAAAGCTGGAATTCCTTGGATAAATAGAGAAAATTGAAATGAGACTTAGAGGTATATGACATCTAGAGCTAATAAAATAGAGGAAAATCAAGAAGTATATGAAACTATGAAGGAAAGCAAAAAAAAACAAAGGCAAAGTGGGGGGATGAAGAAAGACTAGCAAGGAACTGAAAAGGAAAATGGAAAAGAATTTTATAAACACACAAAGTAAAAGTTGTTAGAGAAAAGGTAGAGCTGGTTAGAAATGTAAAAGGAAACCTCCGAGGTTGAAGGAATGGTGGCGATACTAGGTGAGTACATTGCTTTTTTTTTTACAGACGAGTATGATGCTGGGAATGAAAGGGTACAAGAGGAGGAGATAGAACAATTAGACGGGTTAACTATAAATAAGGAAATAGTGCTGAAAATGTTAGTGGAATTCTAAGTGGAAAAACCACTGAACCTTGATCTGTATCCTCGAAAGTGGAAGGAAGTCAGAGAGGAAATAGCAGAGGCTCTGACCACAGTCTTTAAAGCTTTCTTAGGTATGGATGCCATGCCAAAGGATTGCAGGGTTGCCAGTGTAACACCTCAGCTAGGGAAAGGGATGCATGAGGTCACTATAGACCAGTAGGGTAAGTTTCAAGAGGCCATAATCGAGGATAAAATTAATTCTCACTTAGCAAGGCATGAGTTAATTGAGGACAAACGGCACATATTTATAAAACGCAAATTGTGTCTGACAATTTTAATACAGTTCTTGCAGAAGTAATGGCGTGTGTTAATAAAGAAAATGCAGTGGATATTGTGCAAGTGGATTTTGTAAAGATGTTTGATGAGTTGTTGCTTGGGAAACTTGTAAAAATTAAGGTACATCTCTCTGCATTTCCCTCCAGAATATGAATTCACTTGCATACAAGGGCCTTATTGTGGATGATTGCAATGACGACAGTGTGGATTTGACTGAAACTTGACTCATGGGTAGCGACATCTCTCCCCTTACTGAAACCTCTGCACCTGGCTATACTTTCCACCACTGCATACACACGAACTGCTCGGGTGGCGGCGTGGCCTTTCTCATCAAATCAAACCTTGTTTTTTCCCCCTACTCCCTTTGGCATAGTTTCCTCCTTTGAGCACCTCGCCACCTTCCACGCTCCCGACTCCTTTAAATTCCTCATTTTGTACTACTCCCCCAAGGCCTATCCAAGTTTCTCCCTGAGATATATCCTCCCTCATTTCCTCCATTAGCTTCTGCACTGAATGACTTCTCATCCTCAGTAATTTGAATCTCATCTCGGCTCTCCTTAATTCATTGCCTACTTGTCCTCCCTGAATACGCCTCTTATTCATATCCACTCTCTTGACCTTGCAATCTCCCATGACTCCTCGACACCCATGGTCTTGATCATTGGCAAGGCCATCTCCAACCACTTTCTTGTATTCCTCACCTCCACATTCCTCGACCTCCTTCCATCCCACTTCCTGCTGCATTCGTGCTTGGGAAAAAAATCTTTCTCTGCACTTTCAAACTCTCAACTGCTTAGTCCATTTGCTACGATACTTCTGCAGTTGTCAATTTGCTCAACCACTTCCTCACCCCTACTTTTTGATATCCTTGTCCCCAGCAAAGTGTTTACTCTCCCATCCTGGTCATTCTCCCCTGGTACTTGACTATTCCAACACACTCCTGGTCAGCTTCCCACATTCTACCCTCCGTAAACTTGGAAGTCATCCAAAACTCTGCCCGTGTCCTAACTCACACCAAGTCCCCTTCAATCATCCCTGTGCTTGCTGACCTATGTTGGCTCCTGGTTAAGCAACGCCTCGATTTATATTAAAAAAATTCTCCTCTTTGTTCACAAATCCCTCCATGGCCTCGCCCCTATCTCTCTAATCTCCTTCAGCCCCACAACCCTCCGAGATATCTGCGCTCCTCTAGTTCTGGCCACTTGACCATCCCCGATTTTAATCGTTCCACCATTAGCGGCTGTGCCTTCAGCTGCCAAGGCCCTAAGCTCTGAAATTCCCTCCCTAAACCTCTCTACCTCTCTCTCCTCCTTTAAGACACTCCTTAAAACCCACCCCTTTGACCAAGCTTTTTGTCATCTGCCCTAATATCTCCTTATGTGGCTCGGTGTTAAATTTTGTTTAATAACGCTTCTCTGAAGCGCCTTGGGACATTTTACTATGCAATATAAATGCAAGTTGTTATTGGTACGGCCCCCAACTAAGTTCCCTCAAGTCCAAGTGCCATAGATTTCAGCAGTTCTGGTGCACAACTGGTTTAGCCATTGAGCACCAGATCTGGTTGGATCACATCAAACCTGTAGCTTAACCAAAACTCGGCTGGCCATATTCAATCCCGCACCAAGTCCCACTCACCCAATCATTCCTATCCATTGGCTCCCAGTCTCCCAAAGTCTCAAATTTAAAATTCTGATACTCATATTTAAATCCCTTCATGGCCGTGCTGCTCCCTAACTCCGTAACCTCCTCCAGCCCATGTCGGCCATGAAGAGGGTACAGAAGAGATTTACTACGGTGATGCTGGGAATGAGCAGTGTTAGTTTTGAGGATAAATTAGAGAAACATGGCCTGTTTTTACTAGAACAGCAAAGGAAGATTAATAGGTGATCTGATGGCGGTGTTCAAAGTTGAGGTAAATAGGAAAAGCTGTCCCTACTGGTCAGTGAATTGGTGATAGAAGAGCATAAATTTAACTTCCGCACTAAAAGAATGAAGGGAAAGGTTCAGAGATTTTTTTCTTATGCAGAGGATTGTGAGGACATGGCATGGTCTACCAGAAGTAATAGCATAAGTAGAAGTTTTCGTAGTTTTTTTTAACGAAAGTGGATAAATGTTGGAAAAAGGAAAAAAATTAAAGGGGTATGGGGAAAGGATAAAAGCCTGTGGATAGCTCTTTCGGCATGCCAGTGCTGTGGTGATGGACTGAATGGTCTCCTCCTGTGCCCTAGAATTCTGGGCATTTAGGTTGCAAGAGTTTGTGCTTTAGTGTTCTTATTTGGTGTTTTGAACAACAACAACTTGCATTTATATAGCACCTTTAATGCAGGAAAACATTCTAAGGTCCTTCACAGGAGTATACTCTGACATAAATTGGCACTGAGCAAAAGGAGAAAATATTAGGAGGAGTGACTAAATGCTTTTTGTGGAGGATCTGAAAGGAGGCGAGCGAGGTGGAGAGGCTGAGACATTGAGGGAAGTAATTCCAGAGCTTGGAGCCTAGACGGAGGAAGGAACAGCTGCTAATGGTGAGGCGAAGGGAGTGGGGGGGATGCACAAGAGGCTGGGAGGGATTGAGAAAGTGGTGGGGAGGTAGAACTGGGTGCTGTAAGTGTACATGTGAAACCTGACGTGTTTCCGGATGATGTCGCCGCGAGGCAGCATGTCAATGAGAAACGGGAGGGGACCAAGTGTAGATCCTTGGGGGATTCCAGAGGTAATGGTGTACAGGTGGGGGAAGAAACCAGAAAGGATAGTTCCGAGGAGCATTAATCAAACTAGTGTCAGCTTTGGCTCATAGGCTTAAAGAGCTGGGTCTGTATACTTTAGAGAAGCATAGACTCTGGGGTAATTTAATAGTTTAAAAAATAATGAAGGGACTAGATTGTTTTTACATGGACAAATTATTTAGGTCAGGGAGGATTAGGGGTCATTCTTACAAGTTACTTAAAGACAGAACTAGGTTGGATGTTAGGCGGTTCTTTTCCCAGAGAATAATAGACCAGTGGAACGGGTAGCTGGCTCCTGCAGTGAATGCTGATTTACTGTGTAACTTCAAGAAAGAGTTGGACTGGTTTGTGGCTGCGGCAGAGATCATGACATAATATGTCAGGGTCAATATAATTTCCACTAGTTTTGATTGCTTCAAGGGGTTGGAGAGGAATTTTTCAGATTTTGGCCCCCTAATTGGCTGAGGTTTTTAATCTTGATTTGTCATTCATGGGGGTGTCATGGTTTCGGGTGGGAGTGTCTGTATTGTATCAATGGTATCGGACAGATTAGATAGGTTAGTTTTTTTTTCTGTCAGATATTTTCTTGTCTCTGAGTCAGAAGGTTGTGTATTCAAGCCCCACTCCAGAGACTTGAGCACATAATCTAGCCTGACACTTCAGTGCAGTACTTGAGGGAATGCTTCATTGTCAGAGGTGCCACCTTTCGGATGAAGCATAGAAACATAGAAGATAGGAGCAGGAGTAGGCCAGTCGGCCCCTCGAGCCTGCTCCACCATTCAATGAGATCATGGCTGATCATCCAAATTCAGTACCTTGTCCCTGCCTTCTCCCCATATCCCTTGATCCCTTTAGCTTTAAGAAATATATCCAACTCCTTCTTGAATATATTTAATGAACTGGCCTCCATCGCCCTCTGTGGCAGAGAATTCCACAGGTTCACCACTCTCTGGGTGAAGAAATTCCTCCTCATCTCAGTCCTAAATGGCTTACCCCTTATCCTTAGACTATGACCCCTGGTTCTGGACTCCCCGGCCATCGGAAACATCCTGCATCTAGTCTGTCCAGGCCTGACAGAATTTTATAGGTTTCAATGAGATCCCCTCTCAATCTTCTAAACTCCAGTGAGCATAAGCCCAATCGACACAATCTCTCCTCATACGTCATTCCTGCCATCCCAGGTATCAGCTTGGTGAATCTTCGCTGCACTCCTTCCATGGCAAGAACGTCCTTCCTCAGATAAGGCAACCAAAACTGCACACAATACTCAAAGGTGTGGTCTCACCAAGGCCCTGTACAATTGCAACAAGACATCCTTGTTCCTGTACTCGAACCCTCTTGCTATGAAGGTCAACATACCATTTGCCTTCTTAACCGCCTGCTGCACTGCATGCTTACCTTCAGCGACTGGTGCACAAGAACACCCAGGTCTCTTTGCACTTCCCCATCTCCCAATCTATTGCCATTCAAATAATAAACTGCCTTCCTGTTTTTGCCACCAAAGTGGATAACCTCACATTTATCCACATTATAGTGCATTTGCCATGTTTCTGCCCAATCACCCAACCTGTCCAAATCGTACTGGAGTTTCACGACATCCTCCTCCTCAGCATACCCACCCACCCACCCAGCTTTGTGTCGTCTGCAAATTTGGAGATATTACATCCAATTCCCTCGTCCAGATCATTAATATATATTGTGAACAGCTGGGGTACCCAACTAGTCACTGCCTGCCACTGCATAAACCAAAGCCTTGTCTGCCTTCTCGGCTAGATGTTAAAGATGCAATGGCGCTATTAAAAGAAGAGTAGGAAGTTCTACTGGTGTCCTGGCCAAAATATATCCCTCAACTAATATCACAAAAACAGATTATATGGTTATTTGTCTCATTGTTTTCTGTGGAACCTTGCCCTGCGCAGATTAGCTGCTGCATTTGCCTACATTACAATAGTGCCAACACTTCAAAAGTACATAGTTGGTAGTGAAGTGTTTTGGTTCATATTGAGGACATGAAAGGGGCTATATAAAAGCAAGTTCTTGTCTATGATAAGATGTTCCATCACTCGTGCCTATAGGGCTGAAGACATCAGTAGGGCATGGGAGAATGTCTGCAGGTCAATAAAATAAAATTATGAATGAGAAACTGCTATTTATCCTTTGCACTAAAACTGCACCAATTAAACCATTATTTCTCTTTACAAACACTTGCATTTATTCAGAAGCGATTATAAAGCTACCAATCATCATTTGGCAACTACCACAAAAGCAACAGAATAAATTGCTCATTTTTTTCTCGACCTTTTCTTGACCAGCTACTTTGCTTCTTTGTATACCTAAAATGTTTATACTGTAGGAATTCGTGAATTCCCGACGAAATTACTAAGAGCGAGGCAATCAGCTAATCAAAACGATGTTTAATGCAAACTGGTGGAGGTAACATTCAAAAACACAGGAGAACTCAAACACTGGTCTTTGCTTAAAGCTGGCTCCACGAGGACTGAGGGGAGGCTCCTCAGTCTGACGCCATGACGTTTCCTGCCGTTGGGCACGTCACGTGACCCACGTGATGACATCATCGCGCTTGGTCTTAACCCTTTAGAGACCGCACTGTTAACATACAGCAGACGAATACAGATACCGATTGACTTTGTTACAGGCAATTATGTACAACAATATAAGAACCCCTTGGTGGCTCTGCCACATGCGCCCCCCCAGAATTGTCCTTAACAACAGCAGTCAATCGAAGAGGAGGTCGGACAAGCCTGTTCGAACGCCTCCTATATTCCCGGAATCGCCATCGCGGCCGTGGGGCAAACTTCAGGTTCGGTCTTCCCGTCGCGCGGTTGGTGCTGGTGTTTCTTCATTGCTTTAGGCTTGAACCCGCAGGGAGGACGGCAGCTTCGGGCCGAAACGGGCGTGGTAATAACACCAGCCGGATGGTGGAGGCGTCAGGGCGGGGCCTTTCTGGGAGGGAGGCCTCGAGGCAGCGCAGTATTGTTGCATGACGGCGTAAATTTTGTCAGCCTCGGCCGCGAGCGCCACACAATCCGCAGTTTCCAACCTCACGAGGGCTGCCTGCACCTGCTCGGGCAATTGGCTCAGGAACAATTCCCGAAATAGTAAACACTGCGGTTCTGAACCAAGGAGCGTGAGCATCTGGCTCATTAACTCCGACGGCTTGGAGTCGCCTAACCCGGGCAGCGTGAGTAACCGCCGTGCGCGTTCCGACTTTGTGAGGCCGAATATCTGGATAAGCCGCGCCTTAAGGGTGTCATACTTGCTGTCGGCCGGGGGATTTTCCAGCAGGCTGATGATCCTCGAAGCCGTGGAGCTGTCGAGTGCGGAGACCACGTAGAGGTAATGGGTCTGATCCTGCACTATGTTCCGGAGCTTGAACTGAGCCTCCGCTTGCACAAACCAGGAGGCCGCCTGTTGTTCCCAGAACTGAGGGCGCTTCAAAGCCACTGCGTTGGCCTCCATCATGTCACTGCGTCTCGCTTCCTCCGCGAAGATCGTCCGTGAAGAATCGGGGTCATCACTAGGAATTCGTGATTTCCTGACAAAATGACTAAGAGCGAGGCAATCAGCTAACCAAAACGATGTTTAATGCAAACTGGTGGAGGTAACATTCAAAAACACAGGAGAACTCAAACACTGGTCTTTGCTTAAAGCTGGCTCCATGAGGACTGAGGGGAGGCTCCTCAGTCTGACGTCATGACGTTTCCCGCTGTTGGGAACGTCACGTGACCCACGTGATGACGTCATCGCGCTTGGTCTTAACCCTTTAGAGACCGCACTGTTAACATGCAGCAAACGAATACAGATACCGATTGACTTTGTTACAGGCAATTATGTACAACAATATAAGAACCCCTTGGTGGCTCTGTCACAATACCGTACCATAACAAACATACATCATGTAAATAATTTGCAACAAATATTCTTTCAATTCACTCATTGAATTGCCCATCTTTTAAAAATTGCCCAGTATATTTTATTCACAGGCCTGCTGATTCAGGTTTGATTCTTGAGCTTTGCTTATTTTCTTCAATTTGCTTCTACTCATCTTTCCTTCCGAATATGTTTCAGTATTCAGCAGGTGTGTAAGCTGAGCACCCAGCGATCTCTGTGGGCCATCCAGATTCTAAATAAATGTATTACCTGTGTGTATTTCACTCTTTAAAGTGGTGCTGGGAACCTGTTTGCCAGTTATTTGTCCCATCCAGATGTAGGTGCGTGATGTGTGTAAAAACTGCCTGTTAACCAATTCCACTCAACTGCTTGAGTGTCGACAACAACAGAAGAGGAACCCAGTCCCCGCACACACACTCCAAGCAAACTGATCTGTTCAGCTCTTTAAAAACTTCAACTTTCAGTTCTCTTTAATCTCGGACACCCCAGTCTAGCCTTTTTTTTGTTTGGAGATGCTGTTCAGTGGCAATCCTTTTCAGGAAGATGCAGGATTCAGTCGCATTTGTAAAGTTATGTTTGTCAAGAGTCTATTTGATACACTGTGTCCAGTTTTGGTCCCCTCACATGGTGGGTGATATTAAATCTTTGGAGAGGGTGCAGAGGAGGGCCACGAGACTAATTCCCAGTTTAAAGCATTTTAGTTATCAAGATCGGCTAAAAGATTTGGGACTGTAGACTTTAAATAAGCATAGACTTTGAGGTGATCTGATTGAGGTTTATAAGATAATGAATGGAATAGACTGTGTTCCAGTTGACGGTTTGTTTCAAATAAATAGGTTAGGGAGGACAAGGGGTCACAAATTTAAGTTGTATAAGGCCAGATCTAGGTTCGATGTCAGGAGGTGGTTCTTTTCCCAGAGAATAGTGGCCCTTGGGAACAGGCTGCCGTCTTGTGCGGTGGATGCTGAATTCTTTCAAGTGAGAGCTGGAGTTGTTTCTGACTGGGGCAGAGATCACATCTTACAGAAGGTCGGTACTGCAGGGAATTCAAGGCCAGAGTGGTGATCTGGACTAGTTTCGATCGCCTAAATGGGTCGGAGAGGAATTTCCCAGATTTTTTTCCCCAAATTGGCCTGGGTTTTTAATTTTTTTTGCCTCTTCCAGGAGATCACATGGTTTTGGGCGAGGTGAAGTGTATATATTGTGATACACAATGGAAAGGAGGGGGAGGAATTTCTGAAATGTGTTCAGGAGAATTTCCATGACCAGTATGTTCTTGGCCCAACTAGGAAGGCGGCATTGCTGGATCTGGTGCTGGGGAATGAGGTGGGCCAGGCCTGTGGGAGAACACTTGGGTACGACTGATCATCGTATCATAAGATGTAGATTAGCAATGGAGAGGAGCAAGGAACAATCTAGAGTGGAACTTCTAAACTGGAATAGGGCTAACTTCAATGGGATGCGAAAGGGTCTAGCCAGGGTAAAATGGAACCAAAGACTGACAGGAAAAACTGTAATGAAACAATGGGTGATCTTTAAGGAGATGTTCCAAGTACAGGCGAGGTACATTCCAGCAAGAGGAAAGGGTAAGGGGACCAAAGCAAGGGCTCCTTTGATGACGAGGGAGACAGAGAAGATGATGAAACAAAAAAGAGGGTGTATGATGCATGTCAGGTGAATTCTTCAAGTGAGAACCAGACCAAATACAGTAAGTGATAGGGGAAATGAAGATGAAAATAAGATTGGCAAAGAGAGAATATGAGAGTAGAATGGCGGTTAACATAAAAGGGAACCCAAAAATCTCCTAACGGCATGTAAACAGTAAGCAGGCAGTAAGAGGTGGGGTGGGGCCTATTAGGGACAAAGAAGGTGAAATATGCTTAGAAGGTGCAGGGCAAGGCTAGAATACTCAATGAGTACTTTGTATCGGTGTTTACTAAGGAGGTGGATGCTGACAAAATATCGATAGAAGTGGAAAAGGAAAAGTGGCAATGGAAGGGGTGAAAATTGATAGGATGTACTAGAAAGGCTGGGTATGCTTCGAGTGGATAAGTTGCCTGGTCCAGATGGTTTGCATCCCAGGTTGCTAAGGGAATTGGGGGAGGAGCTAGCGGAAGGGCATGCCACAATTTTCCAATCTTCCCTAGATGCGGCAGAGGTGCCTGAGGATTGGCAAGTGGCAAATGTGACACCTTTGTTCAAGAAAGGGTGTAAGGACAATCCTAGTAACTACAGGCCGGTCAGTTTAACAACAGTGGTGGGTAAAGTTTTAGAAACAATTATCAAGGAAAAAATTAACGGGCACTTGAAAGGTTTAAGCTAATTAAGGAGAGCTAACACGGATTTGTAAAAGGCAGATCATGTTTGACTAATTGAATTGAATTTTTTGATGAAGTAACGGAGGATTGATGAAGGGAATGCAATGGATGTTGTCTACATGGATTTTAGGAAGGCGTTTGACAAATACCACATAGAAGGCTGATTAACAAAATGGAGGCTCATGGAATAGGTGGGTCAGTGGCAGCTTGGATAAGGAATTGGCTTTAGGACAGAAAACAGCGAGTTGTGGTAAATGGCTGTTTTTCAGACTGGAGGATGGTAGACAGTGTTATTCCCCAAGGGTCAGTGCTGGGGCCACTGCTTTTTTTGATTTTATATATATAAATGACCTGAATATTGGAATACAGAGTAGAATTTGCCGATGACACCAAACTTGGGGGTGTGGCATACAGTGAGGATGATATCAATCGACTGCAACAGGACATAGAAAGGCTAGCAGACAAGTGGCAGATGGAATTTAATTTAATAGAGATGTGTGAGGTGATGCATTTTGGCAGAAGGAACAGGGAGAAGCAATATACAGTTAATGGCACAGTTTTAAAGAGTGTGCAGGGACTGAGGGACCTGGGAGTTAATGTGCATAGGTCCCTGAAGGTGGCAGGACATATTGAGAGAGTGGTTAGCAAAGCATATGGGATCTTGGGCTTCATAAATAGAGGTATTGAGTACAAAAGTAGAGAAGTTATGCTGAACCTTTATAAAGCGCTGGTTAGGCCACAACTGGAGTATTGCGTCCAGTTCTGGTCATCACACTTTAGGAAGGATGTGAAATCCTTTGAGAGGCTGCAGAGTGGATTTACCAGAATGGTTCCGGGGATGGGGAATCTTAGCTACAAGGACAAGTTGGAGAAGCTGGATTTGTTTTCATTAGAGCAAAGGAGGTTGAGGGGGTGATTTGATAGAGGTGTACAAGATTATGATGGGTTTTGATAGGCTAGATGGGAAAAGACTGTTCCCACTAGTTGATGGTGCATGGACTAGGGGACACAGATTTAAGGTTTTGGGCAAGAGATAGTGGGGACGTGAGGAAAATTTTTTTCACACAGTGAGTGGTGTAAGGACCTGGAATTCGCTGCCGACGGAAGTGGTGGAAGCGGAGATGCTCAATATTTTCAAGGGGAGACTGGATAGGTACTTGAGGGAAATAAACTTGCAAGGCTACGGGGATAGAGCGGGGGAATGGGACTGACTGGATTGCTCTACAGAGAGCCAGCATGGACTCAATGGGCAAATGATCTCCTTCTGTGCCGTATGACTCTATGACAAGGTATCGCAATTGTATGAGACAGGCTCGATGGACCAGAGGGTCTCTACCTGTCCGCCATTGTTCGTATGTTTGTAGAAAATACCGTACTAATGTGTTGCTCAGGAAAAGATTCATCTTCAGTCTCCAGTCAAAGATTATTCACCCTTTTCAAATCATTTCAATTGTATAGTATGGAATACAGTATGCAACATTCTAGTTAATGAGCGAAGTAAAATTTATGATCAAGACTTGGCTCCACCCCACAAGAAGGTTTCTCTGTCTGAATTTAGAGGCAGCATTCCTGGAATGTCATGAATATCCTTGTCTTTCACACATTATATGATTTTCAAACTCAACTTTCTCTCTCTCGGTCTGATAATGGGGGTATTCTAGTCAAATACATATACCTATTTTTTTTAGTAACCTGAGAGAGCATCTATATTGTAACATAGGTTGTGTGTTACCTGATATAATACTCCTGTCATTATAATAGTGTAGCCTCTGTATCAATGTGTGCAACCTCACAGGAGATCCACTAATAATAAAGACGAGAACGGTTGTGATGGGAAGAGAGAGAAAACTTGGAGGATGTAGCTAAGAGCGGGATTTCCATTTCGATGACCTGTTGGTAGAGTTCCTTCTCCCAATCTATAATATATTATTATAAAGTATGTATGTCATGTGCTCCCTATTTGGACATCCCCATTCTGTGTCACAGCCATGCTGGCAGCTATGCATTTCTACCGCTCGGCAGAGCTTCAGAAGCTGCAGATCCCCATATATATATATAACATTACTAATGCATCTGCGGGAAATGTTCTTGTTCCCACTGGAAAGCTGGACTATGAGAGTAATACTTAGTCTTGAATGGTAGGTAGGCTTTAGAGAGAGTTAAGAAATTTTGGTGGAAAAACAACCGTGTTGAGACAAAATATGAAGCAGAGGTTATTGGAGGCAGGTTTATCAATTGTAAGTTGTTAAGATTTTATATCTTTAAAAAAAAAAGCTGTAATTAAATCTTAGTCCCACCTGGATCTAGACTTGCATGGTGCTGGAATGTAAAATGCCACTTCTGCAGCAGAGACCAGTGCCTGCTTGCCATCTGGCTAGAGCCCCATCTGGGCTCTCGGCAACAATGGAGTGCGAGGATCACTCTTGCTATTCTCTTCCATGAACACTGCAGAGGAAACTCGCTATGTAGAAGAATGTAATTGCTTTGTTGGAGGTGGATTCCAACTAGTAGCTGGAAGTCAATGAGGTGAGGTTGGGGAATAACGAAGGAACCAGGAGAAGTTAATGTCTATGTTTTGTCTGAAGTTAGTGTGACCTGGTGCTGAAAATAGAATAATTCATTGTCTGAGAGGCAACTGTAAATGCAGAATAATTATGTAGCTTTGACTGATTTTGTGGGAGATGTACATAGAGAGTGTGACAGATACAGAGACCAAGTATGGATGACTTGAAGGAGATAGAGAAAAGAGACTTGCATAGAGAGGGATTGATGAAAAGTGAGAGTTAGTGAAACACAATGATGAATGTGTGAGCTATGCAGAGAAAGAGCAAGACAAATAATTAGAAGGGAGATGAGTAGACAGTTTAGAAACCTAATTTTTTTTGTTAATGAGCAACAATATGGGAGTTGAATATATTTTAATAATTGTGTTTTATGTGACCATTGGAATGCATGTAATAGTCCTTCTCGACATGTCTGTAGCCTTTGACACGGTTGACCACTCCATCCTTCTCAACGCCTCTCCACCATCATCCAGCTGGGTGGGACTGCACTCACCTGGTTCCATTCTTATCTATCTAATCGTAGCCAGAGAATCACCTGCAACGGCTTCTCTTCCTGCTCCCGCATCGTTACCTCTGGTGTTCCCCAAGGATCTATCCTTGGCCTCCTCCTATTTCTCATCTACATGTTGCCCCTTGGCAACATCATCCGAAAACACAGCGTCAGTTTCCACATGTACACTGATGACACCCAGCTCTACCTCACTACCACTTCTCTCGACCCCTCCACGGTCTCTAAATTGTCAGACTGCTTGTCCGACATCCAGTTCTGGAGGAGCAGAAATTTTCTTCATTAAATATTGGGAAGACCGAAGTCATTGTTTTCCATCCCCGCCACAAACTCCATTCCCCAGCCACTGACTTCATCCCTCTCGCTAACATCTGTCTGAGGCTGAACCACACCTTGGTGTCATATTTGACCCTGAAATGAGCTTCCGATCACATATCTGCAGCAAAACTAAGACGGCCTATTTCCAGCTCGATAACATCACCCATTTCCTCCCTTGCCTCGGCTTATACGCTGCTGAAACCCTCATTCATGCCTTTGTTACCTCTAGACTTGATTATTCCAATGCACTCCTGGCTGGCCTCTCTCATTCTACCCTACATAAACTTGAGGTGATCCAAAACTCAGCTGCCGGTGTCCTAACTTGCATCAAGTCCCATTCACCCATCACCCCTGTGCTCGCTGACCTACGTTGGCTCCCGGTTAAGCCACGCCTCGATTTAAAAATTCTCATCCTTGTTTTCAAATCCCTCCATGGCCCCGCCCCTCACTATCTCTGTAATCTCCTGCAGCCCCACAACCCCCCGAGATATCTGCACTCCTCAAATACTGCCCTCTTGAGCATCCCTGATTATAATCGCTCAACCTTTGGTGGCCGTGCATTCTGTTGTCTAGGCCCTAAACTCTGGAATTCCCTCCCTAAACCTCTCCGCCTCTCTACATCTCTTTTTCCTCCTTTTAAGATGCTCCTTAAAACCTACCTCTTTGACATAGCGTTTGGTCGCCTGCCCTAATTTCTCCTTGTGCGGCTCGGTGTCAAATTGTTTGTTTTATAATACTCCTGTGAAGCGCCTTGGGATGATTTACTACGTTAAAGGTGCTATATAAATACAAGTTGTTGTTGTTGTAGTCCAGAATGCATTCAATAATCCACCATTGGACCACTCCTGCTATCATTTGAAATTTGTTACATTTTGTAGTTGTAGTCTAGCATCTACTTCTACTGTTGCTTTAAAAAAAAAAAAAAATCAGTTGAACATGATAGTGTATTGTACTTTCTGGGTGTGATTGATTGATTATTTCTCTGTCCAGTGTATTTATTTTATACTAAAGTAATACTTTGTCCACCTGTTTGTAGTGTGTGGAATGTATTGGAAAATTAACTGGCTGAAAACAAAATAGCCTGTGATGATGAGCTCCAGTAACATTTTGTAGGTAATTTGGTATCGACATGCCTCACTTGCATCTGTTGGTCAAACATGTGAAACAGCTATTGTAATTCATTGTTGAATCAAGGCTTAAGAAACTTACTTGTGATTTTTTTTAAAATTCGTTTATGGGATGTGGGCGTCGCTGGCAAAGCCAGCATTTATTGCCCATCCGTAATTGCTCTTGAGAAGGTGGTGGTGAGCCGCCGCCTTGAACTGCCGCAGTCTGTGTGGTGAAGGTACTCCCACAGTGCTGTTACGTAGGGAGTTCCAGGATTTTGACCCAGTGATGATGAAGGATCGGCGATATACTTCTAAGTCAGGATGGTGTGTGACTTGGAGGGGAACTTGGAGGTGGTGGTGTTCCCATGCGCTTGCAGCCCTTGTTCTTCTAGGTGGAAGAGGTCGGTTTGGGAGGTGCTGCCGAAGAAGCCTTGGCGAGTTGCTGCAGTGCATCTTGTAGATGGTACACGCTGCAGCCATGGTACGCAGGTGGTGGATGGGGTGCCAATCAAGCGGGCTGCTTTGTCCTGGATGGTGTCAAGCTTCTTGAGTGTTGTTGGAGCTGCACTCATCCAGGCAAGTGGAGAATATTCCATCATACTTCTTACTTGTGCCTTGTAGATGGTGGAAAGGCTTTGGGGAGTCAGGAGGTGAGACACTCACCGCAGAATACACATCTGACCTGCTCTTGTTGCCACAGTATTTATGTGGCTGGTCCAGTTAAATTTCTGGTCAATAGTGACCCCCAGGAGGTTGATGGTGGGGGATTCGGCGATGGTAATGCCGTTGAATGTCAAGGGGAGGTGGTTAGACTCTCACTTGTTGGAGATAGTCATTGCCTGGCACTTGTGTGGCGTGAATGTTAGCTGCCACTTATCAGCCCAAGCCTGAACGTCGTCCAGGTCTTGTTGCATGCGGGCATGGACTGCTTCATTATCTGAGGAGTTGTGAATGGCACTGAACACTACAGTCATCAGCGAACATCCCCATTTCTGACCTTATGTTGGAGGGAAGGCCATTGCTGAAGATGGTTGGGCCTAGGACACTGCCCTAAGGAACTCCTGCAGCGATGTCCTGGGGCTGTGATGATTGACCTTCAACCACCACAACCATCTTTCTTTGTGCTAGGTATGACTCCAGCCAGTGGAGTGTTTTTCCCCCCGATTCCCATTGACTTCAGTTTTACTAGGACTCCTTGATGCCACACTCGGTCAAATGCTGCCTTGATGTCAAGGGCAGTCACTCTCGCCTCTGGAATTCGGCTCCCTTGTCCATGTTTGGTCCAAGGCTAGGTTATAGTCCAACAGCTTTATTTGAAATCACAAGCTTTCGGAGCGCTGCTCTTTCGTCAGGTGAAGTGAAGAGATGCATATTGGCACAGCATATATAGTCAGAGAACACTGCCAGATGATTACAGGTAATCTTTCTAACTGCCCTTTATCGCACCTCGGCAGAGAGATAATCACAGCAATCCAAGGTGTGGATGGTGTCCAAACAGGTCAGTCAGGAAAACCTTACATCAAAGAACAATGAGGTGGGGTCACAAGGGGTCAAATGTTGCAGATGCTGGGGTCTGTATGAAAAACAAAAAACAATTTATAAAAAAAAAAAAAAAAAAAAAATTGTTTTTGTTTTTCATACAGACCCCAGCATCTGCAACATGTGACCCCACCTCATTGTTCTTTTGATGTAAGGTTTCCCTGACTGACCTGTTTGGACACCATCCACACCTTGGATTGCTGTGATTATCTCTCTGCCGAGGTGCGATAAAGGGCAGTTAGAAAAATTACCTGCAATCATCTGGCAGTGTTCTCTGACTATATATGCAGTGTCTATATGCATCTCTTCACTTCACCTGATGAAGGAGCAGCGCTCCGAAAGCTTGTGATTTCAAATAAAGCTGTTGGACTATAAACTGGTGTTGTGTGACTTCTCACAATTGTCCACCCCAGTCCAACACCGGCATGTCCACATCATTGTCCAAGGCTGTAATGAGGTCGGGAGCTGAATGGTCTTGACGGAACCCAAACTGGGCATCAGTGAGCAGGTTATTGGTGAGTAAGTGCCGCTTGATAGCACTGTCGATGACCTTCCATCACTTTGCTGATGATTGAGAGTCAACTGATGGGGCGGTAATTGGCCGGGTTGGATTTGTCCTGCTTTTTGTGGACAGGACATACCTGGGCAGTTTTTCACATTGTCGGATAGATGCCAGTGTTGTAGCTGTACTGGAACAGCTTGGCTAGAGGTGCGGCTAGTTCTGGAGCACGAGACTTCAGCACGATGTTGTCGGGGCCTATAGCCTTTGCTGTATCCAGTGCGCTCAGCCGTTTCTTGATCTCCCATGGAGTGAATCGAATTGACTGAAGACTGGCTTCTGTGATGGTGGGAACCTCAGGAGTAGGCCGATATGTATCATCCACTCAATACTTCTGGCTGAAGCTGGTTGCAAACGCTTCAGCCTTGTCTTTTGCACTCGCGTGCTGGGCTCCACCATCATTGAGGATGGGGATATTCATGGAGCCTCCTCCTCCCGTTAGTTGTTTAGTGGTCCACCACCATTCATGATTAACTGGTGACACGTGTCCTGGTGAAACCTGCATTGCATAGAATTATCATCTTGATCATCTAAAACTCGCATCAGAGTTGAATTAATATTGTGATTGTTAACAAGAATCCTGTTTTTCATATACTGAGCTCACTGTTACGAATACATGTGTAATTGTCATGGTTCATTCAATAAATTAAGTCAGTTCACTTTAATGCCACCATGTTCTTATAAACACGATACGGCCTAAAAGTTGTGTTAATTCACAAAATAAATGGGAGTCTGGGTGTTGCGGTGTATATAGGCAATTAGCTTTTAACTCTGGGGCCTGGTTCTGTATTTAGCTTGGAAGGAATAAATCTAAGTCTCCACACTGCACCAGTTATAATCTGTGTGAAATTAGTTTGTGCAGTCTCCATCTCAATTCTAGTGGCTGTGGAGCCCAGAGCATAGAACTATACAGGTTCTCAATCTTGATTGAGATACAAGAATGCCTGGTGTGGGAAATGGAAACAGATTCATCCTGGTGCAGTAAGGAGTTTTCTTCAGAACTTGGACTGAGGCACCTTGTTAAGGTAGTGTAAAGAAAATGTTACATCTGGTTCTCCTGTACCCCATGGTTGGTGTCAGTTTCACGTGCCAAAAATGGAAAACTTCCACTTTCCCAACATGGACATTTCTCTCCTTGTTTAGCATTAGTACCACTCAAAACAAGTTATAAATTCACAAAATTGCAACAGAAAAGCAGGTTTCCACTGATATGGTTCTTGCCTTAAATGTTGCTCTTGGACGATACTTTAATTCCTAATTTACATTAGTGACTTAGATTCAGAAACTCTAAGCAGATTGGTCAGATTTGCAGTGGTGAATGGGGCTGCAAGGTTGCTGTAGTGCAGTTAAACTGTGGCAGGACAAGGGGCAAAGTCAGGAATGGTGGGAAATTCTTATAAGCGTGATCCACATTTGGAATGGACTGGAGGTAAAAAGTTTGTAATTATTTGAGACAATTGGATGCTGTGATGGGGTGACTAGGTTTTTTTGGATGGATGAGCAAAAATGGGCTAAATACCTTCCACTCTCTTTATCTTGTGATCTAGAATATTGGTGTGTGGTCTGCTGGCAATGTCTGTTAATGTGTATTTAAACTTGCATTCCTAAAATAGCCTTTGCCACAGTGTGAAAGGAAGTTTTTAATTGCAATATTAGTAGAACAGATTTCAAAATTGTGTATAATGGCTATACTGAATTTTTAGCAAGTTTGAAAGAGAGAATGGTTATCTAAATGTGATGCCACTGAAGGCAACAGTCTTGGTTTAAGAATGTGGATTGTAAATTAGATAGATATTCTGGAGCCTGGCGTCATTTACCTTTTTTGGGAGAGTAACTTTGGAAACGGTCAATGATAGAGTGAATTGTAAATAATTTGTGAAAGGTACAAGCTTGTTGGACAAACAGCCTTTTCTGTTTCCATGTGTTGTGTTACAATGTAAGGTGGCTGTGCCTTGTGGTCAAATTGGGTTTTTATTATTATTCTGCATAAAACATGCTGCAGCATTCACTACAAATTTCATATAACCATAAAGAAATGGCAAATAATTTGACCATTAATATTTAAAAAGCTGTCTATAATTTAAATGTTGGCTGTTCTATTCCTATTTTAAATGGTTTAATCACTCCTGTCCACGTGGTCGTAGTTTACCATACTTAGTACAATTAGGTCTACATTGTCGCAGTGATTGCCACGAGCATCATTGGACAACTGTTTTGAAGATGAGCATATGGTCAAGATAGATATTTGATTGCACTGACCACCGTAAGACTAGACGTACATGCGCTGGGTCTATAGACTACTGATAATTCAAAGTTGTTTCTTTGCACAAAAAATGAATTAAGCAACATAAATAGCACAACAAAGTGGAAATTTAGTACTAAAAACAGCTTTATAATTCAAAGTTGCTTCATTCAAATGATCTTAAGAGGAGGAGGCTACATTGGAAGATTTGGCATCAACAAAGTACATACACAAATTTGCTCATTTTTCTGCATATGGCATCCTAAAGAGACACTAAACCACATTCTTATCTGGAAAAATTACACAAGGGCTGACCTCCCTTTAAAATATTTTATTACATATTTCTCGTCTCTTCCCTCTCGCGTGCCGGTAACTCTGGAGTCCCCCAAGGATCTATCCTTGGCCCCCTTCTATTTCTCATCTACATGCTGCCTCTCGGCGACATCATACGAAAACACAACGTCAGGTTCCATATGTACGTGGATGACACTCTGCTCTGTCTCCTCACCACCTCTGATGACCCCTCCACTGTCTCTTTGTCACACTGCTTATCCGACATTCAGTATTAGACGAGCAGAAATTTCTCCAACTAAATATTGGGAAGACCGAAGCCATTGTCTTTGATCTCCACTGTTCCCTGGCCACCAATTCTATCCATCTCCCCAGCAACTGTCTGACGCTGAGCCAGACCGTTCGCAACCTTGGTGTTGTGTTTTATCCCGAGATGAGCTGCTGACCAAATATCCGCTCCATCACCATGACCGCCTACTTCCACCTCCGTAACGATGCCCAACTCGGACCCTTCCTCAGCCCATCTGCTGCTGAAACCCTCATCTATGCCTTTGTTACCTCTCGACTTGACTATTCCAATGCTTTCTTGGCCAGCTTCCATCTTCCACCCTACATAAACTTGTGCTTGACGACCTACATTGATTCCCAATCCGGCAACTCCTCAATTTTAAAATTCTCATCCTTGTTTTCAAATCCCTCCATGGTCTCGCCCCTCCCTATTTCTGAAATCTCCTCCAGCCCTACAAGCCTTTGAGATCTCTGCGCTTCTTCAATTCTGGCATCTTGTGCATCCCTGATTTTAATTGCTCCACCATTGGCGGCCATACTTTCAGCTACCTTGGCCCTAAGCTCTGGAATTCTCTCCCTAAACACCTCTCCCTTTCTACCTCTCTCTCCTTTTAAGAAGCTCCTGAAAACCACCTTCTTTAACCAAGCTTTTGGTCATCGATCCTGATATCTCCTTCAGTGCCTCGGTGTCAAATTTTGATTGATGGTGCTCCTATGAAGCACCGTGGGAACTTTTACTATGTTAAAGATGCTATATAAATGCAAGTTGTTGTTGTTTTTGTACAACATTTTGTACACAGAGGTTTCATTTTGACCAGCAAGCACAATTGCTCTGCAGTGTGAAAGGTCCTAGAGTGTCAGTTCATTTTTACCAGCTTTGAGTTACTGTTTGCTTGAATGAAAGTACTTCCGAAAGACTCTTCTGGGATCTACCCTTAAAATTTCTTGACTATGCTGGATGTTGGAAAAAATTCTTCTGATTCAAGGTTTCTGCCATTTTGATTTGGTTTGAAAATCTTCTGTTACAACCACTATCTCCATCAGTTTTAAACACTGCAATGTAGTCAAAGTACTGTGCGGGATGGCCACTACCTTAACCGAAGATACTTGTGAAGTATGACGCCACAGCTGCAACAGTTTGGGCATTTCAGCTCACCAGATGGTGCTGGTTCCATAAGCTACAGCACGTAACTCATTAAGAAGTCCCATCCAATGCAACTGACACCAACCAGTTCTGATCTATACCACAGTGAGCCACCTCAATCTACCGCTGATGCTTCTTCACTGACTGACTATTGAATGGTTGAGCCTCAACTGGAGTATTGTGTCCAATTCTGGGCCCCGCACTTTAGGAAGGATGTGAAGGCCTTCGAGAGGGTGCAGAAAAGATTTACGAGAATGATTCCAGGGATGAGGGACTTCAGTTACGTGGATAGACTGGAGAAGCTGGGGTTGTTCTCCTTAGAGCAGAGAAGATTGAGAGGAGATTTGATAGAGGTGTTCAAAATCATGAGGGGTCTGGACAGAGTAGATAGAGAGAAACTGTTCCCATTGGCAGAAGGGTCGAGAACTAGAGGACCCAGATTTAAGGCGATTGGCAAAAGAACCAAAGGCGACAAAAGAAAAAACTTTTTTACTCAGCGAGTGGTTAGGATCTGGAATGCACTGCCTGAAAGGGTGGTGGAGACGGACTCAATCACGGCTTTCAAAAGGGAATTGGATAAGTACCTGAAAGAAAAGAATTTGCAGGGCTCCGGGGAAAGGTCGGGGGAGTGGGACAAGCTGAGGTGCTCTTACAAGGAGCCGGCATGGGCTGAATGGCCTTTCGTGCTGTAACCATTCTATGATTCTAATTGGTGCCCTAGATAAATACAACACCAACTCCAGAGGTACAGGCGGACTCCTTTATAGCATGCATTACCTAGTACTAATTGATCCAGTTGTAGACCCATAAGAGGAATGCTAGTGGTCATCATTCTGGTACCCCAATTCTTCAATTAATGAATATCATAAGAGGTCAAAGACGAGAAAAAGTTTGAAGCTCATCTCTCTCTGGTAATCCAATTAGACCAACATTATCTTAAATGGCTGCAATGTCTTTGAATCTACTACTTTACTTGGTATCACGCTCTTAAGTAAAGAATTATTTACTCATTACCTTAAACTTGTGTCCTTTGGCTCTACTGGCCTCATATGGCTCTACTGGCCTCATATACCTTGAAGTAGTATTCGAGGTTCACAGTATCTATAATGGCCCAGAAATTCGTGTCGGGGGGCTTCCCGCGGGTGCAAGCCCCCGACCTACACTTAACTAGCGCGCCGGCAGTTGAGGCCTGGGCCTGCGTGTATTTCCTCTCTGTGGCCCGGTCCAGCTCCCAGCGCGCTGTGCTTGCGTGATCCAGCGGATTGGGAAAATAGATTAAAGGGTAAGACGATACATGATCAGTGGTGTACATTTAAGGAGTTATTTTACAACTTCCAAAAAAAATATATTCCACTGAGAAGAAAAGGGTGTAAAAGAAAAGACAGCCATCCGTGGCTAAGTAAAGAAATTAAGGATAGTATTCGACTAAAAACAAGGGCATATAAGGTAGCCAAATCTAGTGGGAGGATAGAGGATTGGGAAAACTTTAAAAGACAGCAAAAAATAACAAAAAGATTGATTAAGAAAGGGAAGATAGATTATGAAAGTAAATTAGCAAAAAATATAAAAACAGATAGTAAGAGTTTTTATAGTTATATAAAAAGAAAAAGTGTGGCTAAAGTAAATGTTGGTCCCTTAGAGGATGAGACCGGGAAATTAATGGTGGGAAATATGGAGATGGCAAAAACACTGAATGAATATTTTATATCAGTCTTTACAGTAGAAAACACTAAGAATATCCCAACACTGGACAAACAGGGGACTAAAGGGGGGGAGGAGCTAAACACGATCAAAATCACTAAGGAAGTGGTACTCGGTAAAATAATGGGACTCAAGGCGGATAAATCACCTGGACCTGATGGCTTACATCCTAGGGTCTTGAGGGAAGTGGCGGTAGGAATTGTGGATGCATTGGTAATAATTTTCCAAAACTCCCTGGACTCGGCAAAGGTCCCGGCAGACTGGAAAACTGCTAATGTAACACCCTTATTTAAAAAGGGCAGTAGACAGAAGGCTGGAAACTATAGACCGGTTAGCCTAACATCTGTGGTAGGTAAAATTTTGGAGTCCATTATTAAGGAGACAGTAACAGGACATTTGGATAATCATAATTTAATAGGACAAAGTCAGCATGGTTTTATGAAGGGGAAGTCATGTTTGACAAATTTGCTGGAGTTCTTTGAGGAAGTAACATATAGGGTGGATAAAGGGGAACCAGTGGACGTAGTGTATTTAGACTTCCAAAAGGCATTTGACAAGGTGCCACACAAAAGATTATTGCTTAAGATAAAAAATCACGGGATTGGGGGTAATATTCTGGCATGGATAGAGGATTGGCTATCCAACAGAAGGCAGAGAGTTGGGATAAATGGTTCATTCTCAGACTGGCAATCAGTAACTAGTGGTGTTCCGCAGGGGTCAGTGCTGGGTCCCCAACTCTTTACAATCTATATTAACGATTTGGAGGAGGGGACCGAGTGTAACATATCAAAGTTTGCAGATGATACTAAGATGGGAGGGAAAGTAGTGAGTGAGGAGGACATAAAAAACCTGCAAGGGGACATCGACAGGCTAAGTAAGTGGGCAGAGATTTGGCAGATGGAATACAATACTGGAAAGTGTGAGGTTATGCACTTTGGCAGGAAAAATCATAAAGCAAGTTATTATCTTAATGGCAAGAAACTGGAAAGTACTGAAGTACAAAGGGATCTGGGGGTCCTGGTGCACAAAACTCAAAAGGTTAGTATGCAGGTGCAGCAAGTGATTAAGAAGGCCAATGGAATGTTGGCTTTCATTGCTAGGGGGATAGAATATAAAAATAGGGAGGTATTGCTTCAGTTGTACAAGGTATTGGTGAGACCGCACCTGGAATACTGCGTACAGTTTTGGTGTCCATACTTAAGAAAGGACATACTTGCTCTCGAGTCAGTACAAAGAAGGTACACTCGGTTAATCCCGGGGATGAGGGGATGGACATATGAGGAGAGGTTGAGTAGATTGGGACTCTACTCATTGGAGTTCAGAAGAATGAGAGGCGATCTTATTGAAACATATAAGATTGTGAAGGGGTTGGATCGGGTGGATGCGGGGAAGATGTTCCCGATGATGGGTGAAACTAGAACTAGGGGGCATAGTCTTAGAATAAGGGGCTGCTCTTTCAAAACTGAGATGAGGAGGAACTACTTCACTCAGAGGGTGGTAGGTCCATGGAATATGTTGCCCCAAAAAGCTGTAGAAGCTACATCATTACATAAATTTAAAACAGAAATAGACAGTTTCCTAGAAGTAAAGGGAATTAAGGGTTACGGGGAGCGGGCAGGAATTTGGACATGAGTCTAGGTTCGGATCGGTCATGGCCCTGTGGGTAGCGGAGTGGGCCCAGGGGCCGTGTAGCCTGATCCTGCTCCTATTTCGTGTGTCTAATTCTGTTCGATTCAGGAGATGGTTCTGTGATAGTGGATTGGCGGTTAGGATCAGATCAGCCATGATCTTATTGAATGGCGGAGCAGGCTCGAGGGGCCGATTGGCCTACTCCTATTTCTTATGTACTTAGTGCGATGCGTCGGCTGGGATCACGTGAGCACTGGTTGCCCATATTTTAAACAATAATTTAAATTTTTGAAAAATATAATTTTATAAAAATATCGGGGCTAAAAATACACTTACCTTACTGTAAAGTATTTAAAAATAATAAACCTGTGGAAAAAATGTTCTAATTTTAATTAATTGACCACTTACCTTTTAAAATGAAGTCCTTACGTCTGGTTTTTTAATGTGTAAAATGTAGAGGCCTTCACGCACGGGCAAACCTGTAAAAAAAGAGGAAGTTCAACGCGCACGCGCAGACTCCTGCGCGCACGCGTTCGACCTCTGAACCCCTTGGTTCAGAGGATCGGAAATGCCGGTTTCCCGCGCATGCGTAGTGCATGCAAGAAACCGGCACTTCCATCGGGTCCACGCGTGAGTACTCCGTCCGTACTCACGCATTGGGACCTGAATTTCTGGGCCATTATTTAATTCTTTATAAACCTTGCTATTCTCTTTCCCCCAACCTCACCTTTACCAATAAAAGCTGCAACAGGTGTGTGATCAGTACGACTGCCGTTTTCCTCTTAGCCGGGCACACGTGTGCACAGAACACACAAAGCCTCTGTTTTGAAAAACATTCACTGTAAATTTTACCAAACTTGCAATTCAGATTGTGGCTTTGTTTTTCCCAAATTATTTTGAAAAATAACCAAATAGATTTTGTTAAAGACTGTGAGAGTAGCATTCTCATTTGGCTAGCTGAAATACTACTGATGCAGTCTAGGAAATTATATACACTGCACATGATTTGACTGGAGGATTCCCCTTTTCTTACACTGTCACTGCTCTGGACAAAAGTCCAAATCCCAGGCTTTTGGGAGAGTAAGCGAGCTTCAAATAAAAACTTTAACGATGGCAGTAAAAGGCACAAAATATAATTCAGTGGATAAATGCAACCATGTTATTGTGAAATATGTAATTTTTTGTATTTTTGTTTGAAACCTTATTTTGGACAAATAATTTTCAGTTACTGAGGGGGGAAAAAAACTGGGGAGGGCTAAATTTCAGAAAGCATTTTGAGTGTTTTGATTAATCAAACTGATGGTGAAATATTTCCATAATTAGGTAAAGTTTTGCTGTTACAAATGTTCATTTATGGATTTTCAATGTTAAACGTTGATACAAAAATAGTGACAAAATTGTGACACAGAAAGAAAGGAAGGTTTGCAAACAAAGTGTGCACCACAAGCAAGAATTTTAATGGTCTTTAGGGATAAAACTTGTTGACCTACACCTGAGATCCAGATCCCAAAGCGCTGCACAGGAGTGTTGTAAGACACAAAAATTTGACACCGAGCCACATAAGGAGAAATTAGGGCAGGTGACCAGAAGCTTGGTCAAAGAGGTAGGTTTTTAAGGAGCACCTTAAAGGAGGAAAGAGATGTAGAGGGGCGGTGAGGTTTAGGCAGGGAATTCCAGAGTTTAGGGCCGAGGCAACAGAATGCACGGCCACCAATGGTTGAGCGATTATAATCAGTGATGCTCAAAGAGGACAGAATTAGAGGAGTGCAGATATCTCAGGTGCTGGGGGGAGCTGAAGGAGATTACAGAAATAGGGAGGGGCGAGGCCATGGATTGATTTGAAAACAAGGATGACAATTTTGAAATCGAGGCGTTGTTTAACTGGGAGCCCATGTAGGCCAGTGAGCACAGGGGTGATGGGTGAACGGGACTTGGTGCGAGTTAGGACACGGGCAGCCGAGTTTTGGATCACCAAGTTTGCGAAGGGTAGAATGTGGGAAGACAGCCAGGAGTGTGTTGGAATAGTCAAGTCTCGAAGTAACAAAGGCATGATTGAGGGGCTGAGCAGCAGATGAGCTGAGGCAAGGGCGGAGACGGGCGATGTAACAGAGGTGGAAATAGGTGATCTTTGTTATGCTGCGGATATGTGGTCGGAAGCTCATTTCAGGGTCAAATATGACACTAAGGTTGCAAACAGTGTGGTTCAGCCTCAGACAGATGTTTGGGAGAGGGATGGAGTCAGTGGTGAGAGTCAAACGGAGTTTGTGGCGGGGACCGAAAACAATGGCTTCGGTCTTCCCAATATTTAATTGGAGAAAGTTTCTGCTCATCCAGAACTGAATGTCGTACAAGCAGTCTGACAATTTAGAGACCATGGAGGGGTCGAGAGAAGTGGTTGTGAGGTAGAGCTGGGTGTCATCAACGTACATGTGGAAACTGACAGAGTTTTCGGATGATGTCACCAATGGGGCAGCATGTAAATGAGAAATAGGGGGCCAAGGATAGATCCTTGGGGGACACCAGAGGTAACGATGCGGGAGCAGGAAGAGAAGCCGTTGCAGGTGATTCTCTGGCTACGATTGGATAGATAAGAATGGAACCAGGCAAGTACAGTCCCACCCAGCTGGACGATGGTGGAGAGGCGTTGGAGAAGGATGGAGTGGTCAACCGTGTCAAAGGCTGCAGACAAGTCAAGAAGGACGAGGAGGAAGAGATCCAGCTCTTTGCATCTTTATATGGTTGCCTTTCAAACCTTTCATGATCATTTAGCAGAACATCCTTTGGTGTTGGACAATAAAATTTATCCCCCCTTTCGAATTTCTTTATCCGTGTTCTCAAAGACTGCCCTTTTGCTGCAGTGAGATCCAAGCATAAGTCTAGTCATCAAGCAGCCTGGTCTGATTTGGTATACTGATTAGAACACAGCAGGGTAAACCCACAATGGATGTCATCCATTTTATTTAAGTAAAGAATTTGTGACCTATTCCTTACATTTTTTCTCTCTCTCTCTCTTTCTCCCCCCCCCCCCCCTTTTCTATGTCTCCCAATTAGAAAGGTGACTGCACTTTGTATAAGTCCATAGGGCTCTGGCATGATGTGTAGTTAGACAGTGTTTTGGTACTGTCACTTAAGCTATTTGTTCTATGATAACAAACTAATTTGTAGGGGGCTTGTGGTGCATTTTTTCCAATTAGCTGGAGCATCCACTGTAGCAGCTGAATGGAGTAATCCACACACTTTTTTACCAGACACTACTGTTTGGACTAGGAAACCATGAAAAATATTTTATATGGCAGAACTGTCCTACCATGGAGTCTCTCTTCCCCAATAAAGACCTCTGTCTTCTTCATCCTGAGGCAGGAGTAATGAAAACTAAGTTGTCTGTGTAGCGATTTATACAGAGCATCAGCATCAAAACGGGGGGATTGAAGGTAGTAATTAGAACAAAAATAATTGTGCATTTATTTAACACCTTTTAACATAGTAAAATGTCCCAAGACACTTCACAGGAATGTCCCAAGACACTTCACAGGAATGTCCCAAGACACTTCACAGGAATGTCCCAAGACACTTCACAGGAATGTAATCCGACAAAAAAAAATTGACACTGAGCCAAAGAAGGTGGCATTAGGACAGGTAACGAAATGGTTTTAAGGAGCAAGAGACAGACGTTGAAGGAGGGAATTCTAGATAGCTGAAAGGAGGGTCGCGAATGTAAGTTTGGGGTATTGGTGGACAGGGAGCCAATGTAGGCCAGCGAGCACAGGGGTAATTGGTGAACGGGACTTGGTGCGAGTTAGATACAGGCAGCAGAGTTTTGGATCAGCTCAAGTTTATAGAGGGTGGAGACCAGCTAGGAGAGCATTGGAATTGACGAGTCTGGAGGTAACAAGAATATGGATGATAGTTTTAGCAGCAGATGGGCTGAGGCAGGGACGGAGGCGGTTGATATTAGAGGTGGAAGTAGCAGGTCTTAGTGAAGGAGAGGATATGGGGCCGGAAGCTCCACTCGGTCCAATACGTTGCTAAGATTGCGAACAGTTTGCTTCAGCCTCGGGCAGTGGCCAGGGAGGGGGCTGTAATCGGTGGCTAGGGAATGGAGCCAATGGTCTTCCCAATGTTTAATTGGAAGGCATTTCTGCTCATCCAGTACTGGATGTCTGTGTTGTCAGGCTGCTTATCCGACATTTGAGGGGTCAAGAGAGGTGCTGGTGAAGTAGAGCTGCGTGTCGTCGGCATACATGTGGAAATTGATAATAATAGAAAACGCTGGAAAAACTCAGCAGGCCAGGCAGCATCCGTGGAGAGAGAAACAGAGTTAACGTTTCAGGCCGAAGACCTTTTCGTCAGAACGGGAAAAAAGCAGGAAATGGAACGCAAGTTTAGGGGCTGGGAAAAGGGGGAGGGGATGAAAGAACAAAAGGGAAGGTCAGTGATAGGAGAGATTAAGAGACATTGAGAGATATTCAAGGCAAGAGGAGGTGGTATTGGAACAGGTTAAGGAACAAAGGATGGCTCTAGATGTGGTGTGAATTGCGCTATGTGGAAATTGATGGTGTTTTTGGATTTTGTCGCTGAGGGGCAGCATATAGATGAGAAATAGGAGGAGGCCAAGGATAGATCCTTCTCCAGAAGTAACAGAGCGGGAAGAGAAGCCATTGCAGTAGATTCTCTGGATAGGTAAGAATGGAAACGGGCGAGGGCAGCCCCACTCAGTTGGATAACAGAGGAGAGGCATTGGAGAAGGATGATGTGGTCAACTGTGCCAAAGGCTGCAGACAATGAAAGGTTGAGAAGAGATGGTGCACCATGGTCACTGTCACATAGGATGTCATTTGTGACTTGTGTTTGGGTCGTTTCAGTGCTGTGGCAGGAGTGGAAATCTGATTTGGAGAGGTTCAAACTTGGAGTTGTGGGAAAGATGGGTATTGATTTGGGAGGCAACAACATGTTCAAGGACTTTGGAGAGGAAAATGAGGTTGGAGATGGGGTGTTGGTATGCAAGGACAAGAGTGGTCAACGGTGGTTTTTTGAAATGCTAAAACGGATGTAATAGGGATAACGGAAACGTGGTTAAAGTGTGTGCAGGATTGGCAGTTAAATATTACAGGCTATGCTGTGTTTAAAAAAGATAGAGAAAGAAGAGGTAGTAGTGGGGTAGCTGTGTTAATCAGAAATAACATCATGGCAGTAGCAAGAAAGGACATAATTAGCTAAGAAAAGAGATAGAAACAGAATCCATATGGATTGAGATAAAGGATAGGAAGGGATTGGTCAAACTATTAGGATATACTACAGACCACCAAATGGTGGAAAGGAAGTGGAGGGAGAAATATGTAGGCAAATTGATGAAATAAGTGAACAACACAGAATCATAATCATGGGGGATTTCAACTACCTCAAAATAAACTGGCAGGGAGAAGGAGTGAAAGGGGGAGCATGGGATGGAGTTTTTACAGTGTGTACAAGACTCCTTTCTGACCCAGTGCTCAACAAGGTAGGAAGTACTGCTAGACCTAGTAATGGGAACGGAACAGGATCAGATAAGCGAAGTAAGCATGGGAAACATCTGAGGAGTAGTGATCTCAATATACTAAGTTTGACGATAATGATTGAGAGATATCGATAGTACAGAGACCAAAGTAATAGATTTTGGGGGAAAAAAGCAAACTCTGAGGGAATGAGGGGGGAGGTAAACCGGAGAAAAATATTAAGAGGCGGAACAACAGTATACAATAATTAAAGGAGAGATATATAGAGCTCAGGAGACATTTATTTAATTAAAAATAAGTGTAAACTGACCAAGAATGAGATGCCATGGATAAATAAAGATGATAATATTGAATTTGAAGAAAAAGGCACTGCACAAGTACATAAACAATAAAGGAGAAAAGGGAATATGATGAGCTTCGGAAAGAGGTACAAAAAACAATTAGGAAGATTAAGAGGAAATATAAAATGAAAATATCCAAGAATATAAAAGAAATAGTAAAGTATTCTATCCTTGCTTGTCTAGGCATACAGTAACATAAATAGCTAAAAGTAGCAACGCAAGTTGATAAAGCCATAAAGATTGCAAACAAAGTACAGGAAACTTTGTGATATCCGGCACCGATGGGACCGAGCTGTTGCCGTCCCATCAAAACTGCCGGACAAACCAGCGCTAATGTTAAAACATACGGAGCTTTTGAGCTCCGTATCTAGCAACAAACCCTGTTGCTTAACAGCTTCTAAACAGTCGGCCGTAGCTTGCAAGCGTCTCTGTAGCTAAGCAACAGCTTTAGCTAGACCTTGCAGAGCCTGACTGGTGGGGGGGAAAAAAAGCAACGAAAAGAAAAAAAACTTACTGAACCGACTCCTGAATTTTGCTGGTGGATCGAGCATTCCGGACAGTTAACCTCCGGATAAACCGAAGTTTCCTGTATTGGGGTTCGAGGGCAATAGAATACAAAAGCAGGAAGTTGACGTTAAATTTATATAAAACCAGAAAAGACTTGCAAGGATGTTACCAGAATTGAGAGGATGAAACTATCACAAAAGATTAAGCAGGCTGGGGCTCTTTTCTCATGACAGCATACAAAGGTCTTTAAAATTATGACTGGGTTCGATAGGGTAGATGTGGAGAATATTTCCACATGTGGGTGAGTCTAGAACAAGGGGACATAAATCTAAGATAACCACTAACCGATCAAATGAAGAAATTGGAAGGAATTTCTTCACACATTGGTGAAAATGTGGAACTGGCTGTCACGTGGAGTAATGCAGATAGCATTGGCACATGTATGCATCAAGCCTCCCCTTATATGAGGTAGAAGGGAGTTGCGCGATATGGGGGCTAAGTTGGAAGAGGCTCGTGTGGAGCATAAACACTGGCACAGATCAGTTGGGCCAAATGGCCTGCTTCTGTGCTTTAGATTCTATGTAAGATTTCAGCCACCTAAACCCTACGCTTTGGAATGCCCTCCCTAAACCTGTTTGCCTTTCCACCTCTCTTCTCCTTTAAGACCTGCCTTTCAACCCGTCTTTGCCCATACTTTTTGGTCACCCATCCTAATATCTCCTATGGCTCAATATTGCTTTTTGTCTGATTTAAGCTCCTGCAAAGTATTTTGGGATATTTTTCTTCATTTAAAGGAACTATATAAATGCAAGTTGTTGAGATTCATTTTGTGCCCCTGAAGGAGGACATTATGGACAGTATATCAAGGAAAACAACAAATACTGGGACACATGGTTAGGTTTAATAAAGAAGGTACTGTATTATACAATTCTATTCTGGACATCCAAAGATGGGCCAGACTTTTACTTCAATGTACAGTATTTCGGAGCACCATCTTATTGTTTAGTGATGCCACAAGATTGCAGTGATATGAGGAAATTGTGAAAATTTATAGAACCTACATTCAGCTTGGACTTGGTACCACCAAAAATTATCTGGGGGCTGAAATAACTGACAGAAAGAAAGGCAAACAGCAATGTCTCTTCACCTAACTCTTTCTGACCCAGAAGTTTTCAGAATTTCTTACATTTAACAAGAATGTATTGATTTGGGTCAGAAGTTTTTATACTTTACAAACAATTTAAAAAAAATTATATTTGTTTACCTGTTCTTTCTTAAACAAAGACTGAAAAGTGCGACCTTTAGTTTTATCTAATTCATATTACAACAATAATTTAACTAAATAAATAATCGGTTTAAATTTAAGTCTTCCAGCAGTACTAGTAATTTTAATGCTGGCAATTGTGATCTTGTAGGTTGGCTTATTTAAATGTGTGTTTATACTGCAAGTTTATCATTTAATGCTAAATGATTTCAACTTCACGTTGATGGTAAACTGGCAACATAATCTGGAGTCAAGGGCAGATCTAATTCTAGAGGGATGTGGAGGAAAACTCTCTGGAAAGGGCAATCTTGCACTGATTCGGTTTAACACCACATGGAGTGTAAATCCAGTGCGGCATCAAATCTGGTTTGCAAAGTCCTTTGGGCTGGGGCTGTTGGACCTCCTGGACACTTTGTAAACTACAAGAACAGTCTGATTGTGTTTATAAGTAAACTCAATTCCTTAAGTTTGACCATCAAACAAAATTGGTGTGGGTTTTGGACTATTTTTATTAAAGTATTTGATCTTGTGCAGTCAAAATTTAATCAAACAGTCACATAACGAATTCCTAAAAACACCTTTTGTTAATGATAGCTGGCCCATAGTCTCTGTAATCATTACTAGTGACCCACATATCCTTAAATGCTGCCAAGCTAGTTAAAATTGAAGCACCCATCCCAACAGAATAATTCCTGTTTGGTGGTGCAATGACTTTGACTGGTAATCTACTGGGAACTTGGAACTTAATCTCCTTCAGCAATCTTTCTTCCAGACCTAGGAATAGAGTGGAGCCACCAGATAGTAATATGTTGCAAAATAGAACTTTCCTCAAGCTTCTATCACATTTTAAAATACTGTTGTAGATCAATTTATGAATTCCAGGTTCCTCCAAGCCTTCGTTGGTTGTTGTGAAGAGTAGTTCTGGCGCTTTGTAGAGTTCCTTTTGGATTGTGATCAGCCTCCCATCAGGGAGTGTATACTCCTGTTGAATGTCATCCGTATGAGTTTGTTCTCCAGCTTAGGATCGAGAGCAACATAGCACAATGATTCCTTGATGTTCTCAAAGGTCTCCTTATTGATTGTATTTGGGATATTGTGTCCACTTTCCATTAGGAGTCTCCTGATCTTTTCAGTGATATCATTGCCAGCCAATTTAAGTCTTTTGACGGCATCGGGCAGTTAGTAGCCTTCATAGATGGGTACAGCGTCAGTTAATCCAAAGCCACTGTCTAGGACTATTCCCCTGGTGCATCCTGATGCATAGAGTGCCAAAGTTGCAGGAATAGCCACATACATAGCTGGCACATTAAAACATTCAAACATGATTTCTGCCATCTTTTCTCTGTTCATGAAAGAAGTCAGTGCAGCAGCAGTCGTCAAAACTGGCCTCTCTTTTGAATTGATATGTAGTTCACATGCATAAACGTGCTTCCAGAGCTTCTCCAAATGCTCCCACGAGGTTATTATGCCACGTTCAATAGGGTACTTTAAGGACACTGCCTCTTTTAGCTTGAGCCTTTTTTCCAAAATAAACTTTTGTTTGGGATGCTTCACCCTTGACTTTGAAGGTACCTACAATGGATGGTATTACCGATGTTGGAAAGCTGTCACCAACTAACCCGGATTTGCAGAGCCCAGAACCATTATCTATGATTACACCGGTAATGTCCATCATTTGATGTGCAGCGAATCTTCACTTTGAACAAGAAGTCTTACAGTGGATAACTTGCCTCTTCTGGACAAGCAAGCACACACTGTAATTGCAACTAGAGCCGAGGACCTTTGGCAGTGTAGATCATTGCCATCAGATAACTCGACAATAGGTATCTATGTGACCAGTGAGAAGAGCCACTTCATAATAACTGACCTTTCAGTGACCTATGACTCATTGCTACATATATCAAGACAGATTAGCAGTTTTCATTTGATTATTAGAAAAAGAAAAAAAGTCTTGATTCTTTATGGAGGTGGATGTTGCGGAAGCATCATGACTTTTCAGGTTAAGTTGAAAATCATCAGTCTTTAGCTAGAAACTAGGTAGCTTAGTGGATCAGATCACTGCCCTTCCACTTGGGACTCGGATTTGAATTCAACCCCGGAGGCAAAATGGGCAGTCTAGTTTCAGTTCATAATGCAGCACATTTGCAGCATACAGTATTTATCAGAGAACCTGTAATATAATCGGGGAAATGAAACTGTTACAATGATGTGGTGGACTGAGGTTTTAGATTTTAAGGCTTATTGTATTATAGGTAGTGTAAATGGAGCTTGTAATATGTCAATAAACAAAGAGCTGTAACTGGTTTTATCCTCGAATTTATTTTGAATTTAACTTGTATTACAGTGATCATTCACTCGTAGTACTTCAGAAGTAGTTACTCATAGATTGAAGTATATGCTAGAGTTAGTAAACACAAAGGATGATTTGCAATTAGAACATTATATATGATTCTACAACATGACTTGCTTCCTTTCTCTCCTAGTTTATACATTTTACTGCCTACCTTTTAGGACTTTAAGTAAAATATTAAAAAGAAGCCAAAAACACTATGTATAAACTGCAGCCGATATAGGAAAACTGTTGGTAGTGTTATGAATGTAAAAGTATGAACTGCCTCAATATCTCAGTAGGAAGGAAACTAAGGGATGAACTCTGCTCGTCTTTTGCAATCTCTAAGAAATTGCAAAGGAATCTATTGAAAAGAGACAGCGATACAAAAAAAATTATTCCCTTTTTTTCTTGTAAAAATCTTCCCCTCCTCAGGAAGGCACTAACTCCTTGCTGGAATACAATTCCACTGCTATTGGTCACTTGTCCACGTAGGCTTTATTCATGTGTAATAGTGAGTGATTTGACTTTGGGGCATCAGGCAAGGTTGATGTCCCAATATATATAAATGATCTAGACAAGGGAACTAGATGTAATATCTCCAAGTTTGCAGACGACACAAAGCCAGGTGGGCGTGTGTGCTGTGAGGAGGATGCAGAGAAACCCCAGTACGATTTGGACAGGTTGGGTGATTGGGCAGATGCATAGCAAATGCAATATAATGTGGATAAATGCGAGGTTATCCACTTCAGTGACAAAAACAGGAAGACAGATTATTACCTGAACGGCAATAGATTGGGAAAAGGGGAAGTGCAACAAGACCTGGGTGTCACAGAATCACAGAATCCCCACAGTGCAGATAGAGGCCATTTCGGCCCATCGAGCCTGCACCGACACATATCCCACCCTATCCCCGTAACCCCACGTATTTAATCCCCTAACACTAAGGGTCAATTTATCATAGCCAAATCAACCTAACCCACACATCTTTGGACTGTGGGAGGATACCGGAGCACCCGGAGGAAACCCACGCAGACACAGGGAGAATGTGCAAACTCCACACAGACAGTCGCCCGAGGCTGGATTTGAACCCGGGTCCCTGGCGCTGTGAGGCAACAGTGCTAACCACTCTGAAGGTAAGCATGCAAGTGCAGCAGGCGGTTGAAGAAGGCAAATGGTATGTTGGCCTTCGTAGCGAAAGGGTTTGAGTACAGGAGCAAGGATGTCTTGCTGCAGTTTTACGGAGCCTTGGTGAGACCACACCTTGAGTATTGTGTGCAGTTTTGGTCGCCTTATCTGAGGAAGGATGTTCTTGCCATGGAGAGAGTGCAGCGAAGATTCACCAGACTGATACCTGGGATGGCAGGAATGACGTATGAAGAGAGATTGTGTCGATTAGGCTTATATTCACTAGAGTTTAGAAGAATGAGAGGGGATCTCATTGAAACTTATAAAATTCTAACAGGACTAGACAAACTAGATGCAGGAAGGATGTTCCCGATGGCGGGGGTGTCCAAAACCAGGGGTCACAGTCTAAGGATAAGGGGTAAGCCATTTAGAACAGAGATGAGGAGGAATTTCTTCACCCAGAGAGTGGTGAACCTGTGGAATTCTCTGCCACAGAAGGCAGTTGAGGCCAATTCATTAAATATATTCAAGAAGGAGTTGGATATATTTCTTAAGGCTAAAGGGATCAAGGGATATGGGGAGAAAGCAGGGACAGGGTACTGAATTTGGATGATCAGCCATGATCTCATTAAATGGCGGAGTGGGCTCAAGGGGCCGAATGGCCTACTCCTGCTCCTATCTTCTCTGTTTCTATGTTTGTCCATGTGCACTTCCAGCAGGGGTCAATAGATAGTCATTGGGATCAGAAACCATAGTTGATTTTCCTCCCTTCGTCCAGAGGCCCTAAGGTCATTTATAGTGGGGCCACCTTTGCTCAAATCAGCTAACTTGGCATACACTAAAAATTGAAGTAAGGACCTGTTGATTGATCTATGTTGCTCAGCAACATACTACGAATTGAACCATTATGAGAGCCTCCACTTGTCAACATTAAAGACTGGTATGTATAAATTAGTTAATCTTTAACCCATTGAGCATTGTGGCTGAGTTACTTTTCTAGGTTATTGTCAGGTGTTCGGGAGAGAGCACTGGTTTGAAAAAATTAACCAAGTTGCATATATGATGTGACTAGTCAGTTGTCTGAGGCTGGGGTTTCTATTGCCTGAAAAACTGGCTTTTGAAGCTAGTGTTCACCTTCAAAATGCAAGATGGAAGCATAGGTATCCAGAAGGTTTAAAATTGAATTTTATAAGGGGGTGGTGGAAACATGGTTAAATCAGGTAGACAAAAAGTAAACTGAAAATTTGTTAAACACAAAACCAAGAATAGAAGGGGACAAAAGAGACGTCAAGGTAAATTAAAGTGAAATTAGTAGTTTGGAGTTAATTTGGTAATATATTTATGACGTTTGAGTAGCTTTATTACTTTACTTACATTTTTATCATCATGGTTCATCAGCTGATCAAAACTGGTTTGACGAATGGGAGGTTCCTCCGATCTCTTGGGCTGATACTCGAATAAGCACATTGAATGCATCATTTGTACATTGCCTCTGAATGATGCTGGAACTGTAACACATAACTGCAGAAGGAAAATTCTGTTTTGCTATACTGTTATAAATGATGTCTAGAGTTCTAACACTTTAATTATGCTGGTTTGGTCTTGTTGCTTACGCTAATTTGTTAATACATTGTAATATTCCATAGATAATGTCAAGTTAAATTTGCTTTAGTATGTTGTGCCAAGTATAGGTGAGAATAAAGTGGTGATACTTGCCTGGATTGGCAATATATATTTTTCAAGAACAACTGGTTATGATCGTTCCTCTTGCTTGGATTTTGACACCAAATGTTAAAGTTACAATTCCATAATAAAATATTTCACTCAAGACATCAATCCCAAAATAGTTTAATACAGATTGGGAATTATTTATTTTAAACTTGAGTGGAGTCTTGAACTGTATTACAAACAAAGAAAAGTTGATATTGCACACTTTGTAAACCTGTATTGAAATTATATTTGTGCTTGGATTTAATATGTATAGCAAAAAACAAAACACCTCTCCCCACCCCATTCTGTTCTACGGTTTCTTTTCTGAGGTATAGGTGTCTGCCATATGGAGAATTTCATTATTGGGCTGTAATTTGCGACCCCTACGAGGTGCGCACGTGCCTATAGGGGCTGCGCAAGTTCCGGGTTTAGGCATGCGCATCACATGCGCTGAAACCCGGAACCTGCGATCTGTCAAGAATCTTCTTGACAGTTCATCTGCATCCCCGGGAAAGGGGCCTCCGCGGGCGGAGAGCTGCACTATTTGCCCAACTTCTGCCCAGTGAATGCCCGTGAAATTCTTACGCCTGGTAAAAGCAGGCGTAAGGCCTGCTTTTACCAGCGTAAGAGTTTTATAAAAAAATTATCACTCATTTATACATTAAAAACCCTGTCCAATAAGGTAAATTTATTTTTAGCCCCATTGAAACATTAAAAAAATCAGAATTAAATTTTTGTTCAAAATATTTAAATGCCATTTTAATTAATTTTAAATGTACATTTTCTAAACTTTTTTCATGTGCTCGTGTATTTTTTAAGTGATCCCCATTCATACGTATGGGAGTTATGTACGTACGGAATCCCCATAAGTCTGAATGGGGATCCCCTTCTTTCATTGGTTGGGCTGGCCCACGTGATCCCAGGGGCGCTTGCGAGCCGCATGCGACCCTGGGATACATGGGCCTCTACCCGCGGGTACCCAGAGAGGCCCCGGACCACCGGGTAAATTCGTCGATTTTTTGCAAGTCGGAGGCATCCACCCGCGGGAAGTCTTCGACCACAAATTTTGGGCCATTGTCTTTAAGAGTTTCCAAACCAAGATACTGAGACATAATCACACATAGTGTTTCTGTTTGTCTGATATGAAATGCACACTCTTTCTGCAGGGGGATACAAAGCACAAGTTGGCAGAGTCAAGGTTTAGGATTCCCCATCAAGTGTGTGCAGCTCGGACTATCCTTCCTGGTTGCAGGGTTATTTGGAGGGAGTGGGAAGAATCTCAGTTCATAGAGACTGATCTACCCATCCCGTTAATGAATTAATCAACAGTGCCCTGGAAAACTGTGGACTTGCGTGGCTCAGCTATCACGTTACTGAGCGTACTAAGGGTTGACTTGGTTTCAAACATCTATTGCCAGGCATGTCATTTTGGAGCCACCTTGACCCCAAAGCTAAATGGAACATAGGAACAGAAGTGGGCCATTCCTCCCCCACCACCCCCCCTCGCAATGGCATTTAATTCATTATAGACCAAAAATCAATCTGGAAATTAAATGACTTGGATCTAGTGTGCATTTGTACTTCATGAGAAAATTGTCCATCACACTTGCACCTGATTGGCTGGCTCAAATTTCCATCACCTGTTAATATTGATTTCTCAAATGCTGTGAGGTAATGATCAAATTGCTCACTTTTTTCTCAGCTGCTAATCAGGAACGAGCAACTCACAAAATGAGCCAATAAAATGGCTCAAACTATTTTTTCAGGTTTCTTCTGCAGTTATGGTAGGGTAAAATATAATATTTTATAATGCACATAAAAACATAAATAATTTACAAAAAATATTTAAACATACCCATAAAATTGCCCAAGAACTGTCAGATATCCATTCAATAAGTTTAACGTGTGTGACTTCCTTCCCCTCTTCCTCCAAATTATTTTTGACCCACTGCAGAGGTACAGATTCTTCCCCATATTTCCCAAGAAATGGGGTGGCCAAACTTGAATTGTGCTTACTCCTGTCCAGCACCTCTCGCTCGCTCCCCATGTTTAAAAATGTCTTTAGCTTTTTTATTGTCTTCTTGGTATTTCTACTTGGATCCTGCTGCTTCTTGCCATTCCTTGCTGCTACCCCATGCTGCATCAGTGCTCCTTTCCTGTTCCTAACCATCCCTGATACTCAACCTGTGTTCCTTATTTAGTGGTAAGCAGTACTAGACCTGTATTCGAGACCAGGTATGTGTCTTGGACAGCTTTAAGTTCCACACCCCAGCGTCTTCCAGTCCTCATTTTCCCTTTGCTTCAAGACCTCCCCAGTGCTTCCAGAACCTATCTATGCACCCATGAGCACCCAGCTGCCTTTTCTCCCCACATTGCATAAGACCCCTTCACTGTTCTCACTATCCATTCACCTGCTACTCCTAGTCTTACCCACCCCACCCCCCTCATGTCCAGCTGCATTGCTTTGACACTGCTCTCCTACTTTAGTGACACGCCAGTACTCTTTGCTCCAGGACCCAACCACTTCCCTTTGCCCCTCCCAGACGCCCAGTCTTCTGTCCTCTGTCTCAATCCCCATGGTTCCAGTGCTTACACCTTACCCAGTGAATACTCTCACGCTTTTGACTGCATTCCCTATGGTTTGACATCCCTTCTTCTGTCAGCTTGCGCCATCCTATTTGCCAAGCCCAACTCAACTCCTGCTTTCTCCTGACCTCAACTTCCGGATAGTTCTCTCTTACCTGCACATATTGCAACACTGTCCAGACAGCCTCTTCCCACCCAATCAGAGAGATAGACACTGCAGCGATAGCCATACAGAGAAAGAAAGGCAATAAAACACAGACCTAGAAAAGGGAAGCCTGAGGGGTGACCTAATAGAGGTCTTTAAAGTTATGAACAGGTTTGATAGGGTAGACGTAGAGAAGATGTTTCCATTTGTGGGGGAAACCAAAACTAGGGGCCATAAATATAAGATAGTCACCAATAAATCCAATAAGGAATTCAGGAGAAACTTTTTACAAAGAGAGTGGTTAGAGCATGAAACTTGGAGTAGTTGGGACGAATAGCATAGATGCATTTAAAGGGAAGCTAGATAAGCACTTGAGGGAGAAAGGAATAGAAGGATATGCTGATAGGGTTGGATGAAGAGGCGTGAAAGTAAGTTCATGTGGAGCATAAATGCCAGTATAGACCAGTTGGGCCGAATGGCCTGTTTCTGTACTGTAAATTTTATCTATGTAAATACAATTTTTGTTTATTTTGTGAACAATGCCACAGGAGATTAAATATATTATGCATTGTATAATGCTCCTGTCATCACAAAATGGTATATCGTACAACTGTGAGCAGTGGCATGGTCGGCCTTCGAGTATTTGATTAAAACATTTAATTATTCTTGGGGTGCGTAGAGAGAAGGCGGCAGTAGATCCTCTCTTGGTCTCCAATTGATCCCTTTAATCCGTTTGCTTTCCTGGGTTAACAGGTACTGAAGGTGAGATAAGAGTTTAATATATATGTAGCATTAGTACTTGACAACTGCTTTAGCCTTTATAGTTGGTAAGTATTGGGTGGGAGGCAGTTTAACAAGAATTAAGTCAGGCTTCCCACTCGCACACCTTTGTTGTTTCCATTGCGGAGATTAATTATGTCACAGTCTCCTGTAGTGCCTCAGAAATGCAAATTTTTGAAACATCCATCTGCAAATATTCTTTTGTGTGTACACCCTGAATCAGTATTGTGATGAAAGAAGTAAACATTGGGGCATTGTTCCTTGAAGAGATTGGCACCATTTGAGAGCCATTTTTAGTCTCCGTCCCTGTTGTACATAGAGCCGAACTCTGAAAGTATACTTCAGTTTTTTTCTTTTGTCAGCCGCCAATCGTTCTGCTGTCAGAATTTTAGAAAAAAGTCTTCGCTGTTCTGCCATTCTTTTTCAGTTTATTTTCATGTTAATTGTTTTTTTGGTTAAGTTTGAATCCATACATGTTTTTGTTGCGTTTTAACTTCTGCGAAGCTACTAGTATTAACTTCTAGTCTCAAAATATTCTTTGAATTGTTGATCGAGACTTCCGTTAATTATATTGTTGCATTGGTTGATTTGCTTTTCTGGTCAATTTCTCCTTGATTTTTGGTTGATGCCAGAGCCCAGTTTAAAATTTTTATATATACAATGTCTGGCTTGAAAAAGAACATTTGCATTGTCTTCTGAAACTACCTGATTTCCAGAGGTGTGTAGTCTGTTCCAGATCAAACGGAGCTTGTTCTGAGTAGTTTATTCCCTGGAAGGAAACCTTGACGGGCAGTTGGTGTTCCACACATTTGCTTATCTCCAGGGAATATAACTCGAGTTTACCCAGTCTCTAATAGAAGTGTCAGCCATGCGTCAGTTGGTAGGACTCTCACCTCTGAGTCAGAAGATTGTGGGTTTAAATCCCATTCCAGAGAGAGCACTAAAATCCAGGCTGACGTTCCAGTGCAGTCCTGAGGGGAGGTGCTGTCTTTCAGTTGAGACATTAAACCTGCTCTCAGGTAGACATAAAAGATCCCATGGCATTATCTTGAAGAGGATCGGGAGAGTGTCCTGGTCAATGTTTATTCCTCAATCAATAACAACAACTTGTATTCATATATAAAAATAGATTATCTGGCCATTATCACTGCTGTTTGTGGGAGCTTGCTGTATAAAAATTGGCTGCCGAGTTTCCTACATTAAAACAGTGACTACACTTCAAAAGTACTTCATTGGCTGTAAAGCGCTTTGGTAAGCCCTGAGGTCGTGAAAGGCACTGTATAAATGCAAGTCTTTCTTTTTTTTATAACTTAGTCAATTAATTTCCAGGTATCATCCTGCTGGTTTGTGCCTGGACTTTCTCCAAGTTCAATAAGTTCAATACCCCAAGCTGGGGTATCCAAAACTGTTCGTAGTATTCCAAATGAGGTCTGATCAGTGCTCTGTATAACTGCAGAAACTAGTTTTTATATATCTATATCGCTTATGCTGAAGGCTAGCATCTCATTAACCTGTTTGATGTTATAGAAGTTACAACATGAAAACAGGCCATTTAGCCCAACCAATCCATGTTGGTGTTTATCCTTCACACAAGCAAATAGTTCTAATCACATTTACCCACACTTGTACGATAGCAAAATACTGCGGATGTTGGAAATCCGAAATAACACCAGAAAATGCTGGAAAAACTCATCAGGCCAGGCAACGTCCGTGGAGAGAGAAACAGAGTCAATGTTTCAGGTCAAAACCCTTCGTCAGGACTGAAAAAACACAGGAAATGAAACCGATTAAAAGAGACAAAAGACGGCTCTAGATGAGGTGTGAAATGCGCTGGCAGAATGAGAGATAGCTGCCATGTGGGAGAGAAAAAAAAGGGGATAAAAAAAATATGTAAAAATGTAATAGGGGCCGAGGTTATGATCTGAAATTGTTGAACTCGATATTGAGTCCGGAAGGCTGTAAAGTTTTTCCTGTATCCCTTCAACCATTTTTCCTTCATCCACCTATCCAATCTAATCTTGAATGTGGTTTGCCTCAACCACTAACCCTGGAAGTGATTTCCACCGCCACACAATGCTTTATGTAAAGAAGCTTTTTTCCTTTGTTGAAAATCTCTTGCATTTAGTACTGTAATTTGATGGCTTTTTACACCTTAGCTAGTTTTGAATGACTTGCGTACCTGAATCCTTAAATTCCTTTGTTTATCTATCCCGCCACGTGCTTACCCATTTAGATTGTACTCCCATCTGCCAGGCTTGTGTCCAAAGTGGACTACTTCACACTACATTGTACTAAATTGCATCAGCCATTGTTCTGTCCATTTAGTTAACCTATCTATGTCCTTGTGCAATATTCTGCACTGCTTCACATTTCACTGAATCTCCTAGTAAACTTGCATAACCTCCCCTCTATTCCATAATCTTAAAATGAAAAGCTGGGACCCCAGCACCAGTTCCTGTTATTGTGAATTGATCCAAGGATCCCTGTATTACAATTCTGTGCTTCTACCCATGCTGCAAGATTGGCTCTAGAAACATAGAAAACGTAAAAGATAGGAGCAGGAGTAGGCCATTCGGCCCCTCGAGCCTGCTCCGCCATTCAATGCGGTCATGGCTGATCATCCAAATTCAGTACCCTGTCCCTGCTTTCTCCCCATATCCCTTGATCCCTTTAGCCTTAAGAAATATATCTAACTCCTTTTTGAATATATTTAATGAATTGGCCTCTACTGCCTTCTGAGGTAGAGAATTTCACAGGTTCACCACTCTCTGGGTGAAGAAATTCCTCCTCATCACTGCCCTAAATGGCTTACCCCTAATCCTTAGACTGTGACCCCTGGTTCTGGACTCCCCAACCATCGGGAACATCCTTCCTGCATCCAGTCTGCCCAGTCCTGTCAGAATTTTATAAGTTTCAATGAGATCCCCTCTCATTCTTCTAAACTCCAGCGAGTACAAGCCCACTCGACCCAATCTCTCTTCATACGTCATTCCTGCCATCCCAGATATCAGTGAATCTTCGCTGAACTCCCTCCATGGCAAGAACATCCTTCCTCAGATAAGGCGACCAAAATTGCACACAATACTCGAGATGTGGTCTCACCAAGGCCCTGTACAACTGCAGCAAAACATCCTTGTTCCTGTACTCAAACCCTCTTGCTGCGAAGGCCAACATACCATTAATCTTCTTAATCGCCTGCTGCACCTGCATGTTTACCTTCAGCGACTGGTGCACAAAGACACCCAGGTCTTGTTGCACTTCTTCCCCTTCTCCCAATCTATTGCCATTCAGATAATCTGTCTTCCTGTTTTTGACACCAAAGTGGATAACCTCGCATTTATCCACATTATATTGCTTCTGCCCAATCACCCAACCTGTCCAAATCATCCTGGAGTTTCTCGGCATCCTCCTCACAGCACACACGCCCACCCAGTTTTGTGTCGTCAGCAAACTTGGAGATATTACATCTAGTTCCCTCGTCTAGATCATTAATATATATTGTGACTAGCTGAGGCCCTAGGACCGATCCCTGCGGTACCCCACTAGTCACTGCCTGCCACTCGGAAAAAGACCCGTTTATTCTAATTCTGTGCACCTCTATTGTAGCTGACAGTCTTCTGTTGAACCATATCAAATGACTTTCGAAGATCCATGTTTATGTCATCCCGTGATTCTGACTGTCAGAGTTCTATTAGGTTAGTTAGACATATATTGTGCCCCAAACCACAGTAACTTTCCATTTATTTTCTCAATGCTTTATTGTATCTCTAATTCCCCCCCCCCCCACCACCACTGATGTTAAACTCACTAGTCTGCAGTTACTTAGTTTGCCCCTTCCATCCTTCTTGTATAAGAATGTAACATTTATTACTTTCTAATCTTCTGGCATAATCCCCAAATCCAGAGAGTTTTGGATGGTCATGACTCGGGCTCCAAGGGTTAAATTATGAGGCGAGATTACATGAACTAGGCTTGTATTCCCTGGAATATCGAAGGTAAGGGATGATTGATTGAGGATTAATTTAAGATTTTTGAAAGGAATTGATAGGGTAGATAGTGCGAAGCTTTTTCTGCTGATGAGGGAGTCTAGGACAAGGGGGCATAACCTTAAAAAGAAGTTGGGAAACACTTTTTCACACACAGGGTGGTAGAAGTGTGGAACTCTCTCCCACAAAAAGCAGTAGATGCGAGCTCAATTAATTTTAAATCTGAGATCGATAGATTTTTACTAGCCAAGGGTATTGAGGGAGTGGAGCCAAGACTGGTAAATGGAGTTAGGATACAGATCAGCCATGATCTAATTGAATGGTGGAACAGACTTGAGGTGCTGCTTGGCCTTCTGTTCCTATGTTCGTATGACTAATGCATTCCCAATTTCCTCATCTATTTCTTTTAATACCCTTAGGTAGAAAGTGTTAGTCTTGGCGATTTATCCAGATTTAGTCAGTGGTTTATTACAAATCTGAGATTAATTTCTCAGAACAAATTGTTATGCTGAAATTTTATTTTCAGCTACATGATTCCTTGTTATAAAAGTATAATTTTGTTGATTACAAGCTGGAGTACCTGGCGTTGCCGAGGGAACTGAAGAACCCTCTGACATGTTTATAAAACTATTTATAAAACTGTTGGGATTGAAGAACTCTTGCTAAGCACCCAGGAGGTGGTTGGTTAACTTCGTTTTTTGTTAATGGGGATCGACAGTAGCCAAAAATTCAAGTTTTTACAGTTTTCCTTCTATGTCACTTTGGAGGTAGCAAGCAGAATTATCATTTTGCAATGTTATCATTGACATTAACGTGTCATGATCATATAATTGTGCATTATTGTAAAAAGCAATAAAATTGTTGAAATTTTTAATGAGAGGACCACATTCTGCTTAAAAAAAGACTCAAACAATGATTATGATTTTAAAATGCAATTTTCCATAGCCAACCCAGGAGGAAATTGCATGGCTTCGTTTTTTTAAAGAGTTTCCGAGATTAGGCATTTTTATTGAGAAAAAAATCCTTCGCCAAATGCGCCAACTATTTGCATAATACAGCGCTGATGGACGGGTATTGATGGCGGAGTATATTTTCTTTCTCTACACCCTTCCGATCGTTAATTGGCAGCGTGTAAAATATAGTGGCGTTGACGGAATTTTAATCTGGATAAAAAAAACAAATTTGGTATAATCTGTAGAAAAAAAAATTTTGATTTTGCAAGCGTGTATCATTGCATAATTGAGGTGGATTAATGTTGCGCATTAACATGATAACAGCATTTTCTTTAAGTTTCAGTTTGTGTGTTGGATGGCAGGGGTGCTATATTTTGTTCGGGTTTTACAGTTACCTGTTTTCCTTCCCTAATGATGGCATTATTGGAGAGCCCGTTGATATACAACATTTTCTGTTTTTCCTGAGGGTGTTAAAAGAAACAGATTCCTTGATGCACCAACTCTTGAACATGCTACGTACAACTGGCCATGTGAAAAACAGGGCGTGAGTAAGTTGATGCCAGCAACCTTCAAAGTCTGCCCCTGTGCCTTGTTGATTGACATTGCAAAAGAAATTGTTACAGGAAACTGTCGCCTTTTAAATTGAAATGGCAAGTCATTTGGTATCATTGGAATTCAAGGAATGAGAACATCCTCAACTCTGGCGCAGCCTGATATGATGGTAGCCTCAATGAGATTTGGCATGAGCTTTTTGACTGCCAGTCTGGTTCCATTGCACAACTTTGGTGGATCAATGTTTCTTAAGAGCATGATGGGGGTGCCCTCCTTCAGTACGAGTTTGTGAGGAGGTGTTCCTGAAGGCTACAATGAGTTGAGGAACTCAGTGGGGTAGTGTACCCCATCAGCACTCTCACAAACAGTATCAACACTTTTTTATAAATTCGCTCTTGGCCAGGGAGTTTTTGAAAAAGCAGTATGTTGATGTTGTTGACAGTACCATTCTTGGGTGCAAGTATTGACCGTTCACACAGCCACTTGGGATCTTTGAAGTGATTGAGGAGGCTTGGATACACCTGTGAGGTCAACTCCTCAACTGTTTTGACTTGACTGCCACAGTCTGGAGGAATTGTGATTTGACCACAGCTGTCAATTGGCAACTTTCCATCTCCCAAATTTAGCAACAGTCGGGTAAAGGATCCTGCCATTTTGTCACCATGCATATGAACACGCATGTTTGTGGTCAAATGGACTGTTTGCACAGCTGGCCACAGATGCGATGCATTGAGACATGCATTAAGTTCATCTGCTGGTGTTCCTCTGGGGGCAACTGGCAGGATTTGGCGGAAATCACCTGCCAACAACAGGGTGATGCCACCCATCAGCCTATTGTTTCCTCTCAGATCTTGAAGAGTTCTGTCGAGTGCTTCAAGTGCCCTCTTGTGGGCCATTGTACACTCATCCCACACAATGAGTCTACACTTTTGAAGCAACTCAGCAGCACCAGTTCCTTTGCTAATGTTACACACTGGGTGTTCTTGTCTTGTCAGATCCAGAGGGAGAGCAAAGGTTGAGTGGGCAGTGCGACCTCCTTGGAGAAGAGTTGCAGCGATTCCTGATGAGGCAACAGCCAGTGCAATGCATCCCTTAGAGCGAACCATGGCCAGTAAAAGATTGATCAGGAATGTCTTTCCTGTTCCACCAGGTGCATTGAGGAAGATAATGCCACCAGCATTGTTTTCCACCATATCCACAACCAACCTGTATGTCTGTTTCTGGTCTGGAACCAATTTAGGTTCAGTGACGGTGACAAAGGAGGTCAGTTCCTCAACATTGTAGGTGGTTTCCCTGAGTACCTCTCTGCTGAGACCTGGAGAAGTATTCCTACAGGGAGATGGAAGGTTCAACTCAGTCAGAGACTTGCCAGCCAATGCCAAAGTCTTCTCCTCCAAAAGGATCAATACACACACAGAATCCCCACAGTGCAGATAGAGGCCATTTCGGCCCATCGAGCCTGCACCGACACATATCCCACCCTATCCCCGTAACCCCACGTATTTAATCCCCTAACACTAAGGGTCAATTTATCATAGCCAAATCAACCTAACCCGCACATCTTTGGACTGTGGGAGGAAACCGGAGCACCCGGAGGAAACCCACGCAGACACAGGGAGAATGTGCAAACTCCACACAGACAGTCGCCCGAGGCCAGATTTGAACCCGGGTCCCTGGCGCTGTGAGGCAACAGTGCTAACCACTATGCCACCGTGCCCCCCCCCCCCCCCCGTTCCCTGATTGTACATTGCATCAGTGAAGTTCAACTCCATTGCGGGGTTGGCTCTCCTGAGTTGGTGTAAGATGCCTTCTGTCAGGCTGTCTTTGTGATCTTCCCACAACTGCATCGGGTTGGAAGGGCTGCAGAGGGCAATTATAATGGCAAAGAGATTTTGTAGCCTATTGGGGGATTAAGACAGAGCAGCTTCTGTCATCGTCGCATGCCAATGAATGTCATCCTCAATGAGTCCTCTTCTGCGGCAAGCTTCTTGAAAGGAGGCACAGAGATGGCCATTGAAATTCTTGAGGTCATTAAATGATGTTGGGCCAGCAACCTCATGGAGGAGTAGACGAAGGTTAAAGCACTCTGTTGTTTGGATGGACCGTGAAGACTCTGCCAAGTGCATCAGATGAGTACACCCCTGTATGACCAGGAACTTTCTTCTGACCTGGTCCAGGGTGCCGAGCCCACCATGTGTTGTTTGGCTGCCAGATGTAGTACTTGGGCACCTGATGATACAAAAGTATCTTGGTAAAGTCAATCGTTTGGCACAACTCAAAGAATGCTGTCAGTTTTGTCTTTGGAGGTTCCTCGGCACGTTGCCTGGCATTTACTGGTCGGAAGAAAACCCTTTGTCCATTTTGCAAGTGCACATCCAATTTAGTGACAGTGGGGTAACGCTTGTTGATGTCAAAACCAAAAATTCGCCAGGCTGCCTCATTGCTGCAGAAACAGTAACAGAGCATTTGGATGAACATAATTTAATAGGACAGAGTCAGCATGGTTTTACGAAGGGGAAGTCATGTTTGACAAATTTGCTCGAATTCTTTGAGGATGTAACATACAGGGTGGATAAAGGGGAACCAGTGGATGTCGTGTATTTGGACTTCCAAAAGGCATTTGACAAGGTTCCACGCAAAAGATTACTGATCAAGATAAGAAATCACGGGATTGGGGGTAATATACTGGCATGGGTGGAAGATTGGCTATCTAACAGAAAACAAAGAGTTGGGATAAATGGTTAGTTCTCGGGCTGGCAATCAGTAACTAGTGGTGTTCCGCAGGAATCAGTGCTGGGACCCCAACTCTTTACAATCTATATTAACGATTTGGAGGAAGGGACCGAGTGCAACATATCCAAGTTTGCCGACGATACAAAGATGGGAGGGAAAGCAGTGAGTGAGGAGGACATAAAAAACCTGCAAAAGGACATAGACAGGCTAAGTGAGTGGGCAGAGATTTGGCAGATGCAATATAATGTTGGAAAGTGTGAGGTTATGCACTTTGGCAGAAAAAATCAAAGAGCAAGTTATTATCTAAATGGAGAGAAACTGCAAAGTGCTCCAGTACAAAGGGATCTGGGGGTCCTGGTGCATGAAACACAAAAAGTTAGTATGCAGGTGCAGCAGGTGATCAGGAAGGCCAATGGAATCTTGGCTTTTATTGCAAGGGGGATGGAGTATAAAAACAGGGAAGTCTTGCTGCAGTTATACAGGGTATTGGTGAGGCCACACCTGGAATACTGCGTGCAATTTTGGTTTCCATATTTAAGAAAAGATATACTTGCTCTCGAGGCGGTTCAGAGAAGGTTCATTCGGTTGATTCCAGAGATGAGGGGGTTGACGTATGAGGAAAGGTCGAGTAGGTTGGGACTCTACTCATTGGAGTTCAGAAGAATGAGAGGCGATCTTATCGAAACATATAAGATTGTGAGGGGGCTTGATCGGGTGGATGCAGTGAGGATGTTTCCACTGATGGGTGAGATTAGAACTAGGGGGCATAATCTTAGAATAAGGGGCTGCCCTTTCAAAACTGAGATGAGGAGAAACTTCTTCACTCAGAGGGTAGTAAATCTATGGAATTTGCTACCCCAGAGAGCTGCGGAAGCTGCAACATTAAATAAATTTAAAATGGAGATCGACATTTTCCCAGCAGATAAGGGAATTAGGGGTTACGGGGAGAGGGCAGGGAAGTGGACTTGAGTCTAGATTCAGATCAGCCATGATCCTATTGAATGGCGGAGCAGGCCAGAGGGGCCGTATGGCCTACTCCTGCTCCTATTTCTTATGTTATTTTGATTTTGCTGTCCAACCCGTTGAAGATCAAAGACAGCTTGGTCACTGCCCTTATGGATGTACTTGCACACATATTTGATAGACCTGAACCAGAGCGGGATAAATATCCTTGCGGGGAGGTTTGCTAGCACTGTTCGGGGGGGTTTAAACTAAAATGGCAGGGGGTTGGGAACCTGAACAGGGAGACAGAGGAAAGGAAAACGGGGATAAAAGCAAAAGATAGGAAGGAGAAAAACAAAAGTGGCAGTCAGAGAAATCAACGGTTTAAATCAAACGTGGCCACAGTAAATAATAATTCTAATAGGTCTAAGAGCATTAAAAAAACAAGCCTGAAGGCTTTGTGTCTTAATGCGAGGAGCATTTGTAATAAGGTGGATGAATTGGCTGCGCAAATAGAGGTAAACGAATACGATTTGGTTGGGATTACAGAAACGTGGCTCAAGGATGGCCAAGACTGGGAACTCAACGTCCAGGGGTATTCGATATTCAGAAAAGATAGGCAAAAAGGAAAGGGAGGTGGTGTAGCATTACTGGTTAAAGAAGGGATTAATACAATTGTAATGAAGGATATTAGCTCTGATGATGTGGAATCTGTATGGGTAGAATTGAGAAATACTAAGGGGGAAAAAACATTAGTGGGAGTGGTATATAGACCTCCAAACAGTAAGGTGGAGGTTGGGGATGGCATTAAAAGGGAAATTAAAGAAGCGTGCAATAAGGGCACAGTAGTCATCATGGGTGACTTTAACCTACATATAGATTGGGCCAACCAAATTAGTAACAATACTGTGGAGGAGGAATTCCTGGAGTGTTTACGGGATGGTTTCCTGGACCAATATGTCGAGGAACCAACCAGAGATCAGGCCATCTTAGACTGGGTATTATGTAGCGAGAAAGGATTAATTAGCAATCTTGTTGTACGAGGCCCCTTGGGTCGGAGCGATCATAATATGATCGAATTCTTCATTAAGATGGAGAATGAAGTAGTTGACTCAGAGACAAGGGTCCTCAATTTAAATAAAGGAAACTACGATGGTCTGAGGAGCGAGTTGGGCAGGATTGAGTGGGGAATGGCGCTCAAAGGGTTGACGGTGGATAGGCAATGGCGAACATTCAAAGACCGAATGGATGAGCTACAGAATTTGTTCATCCCAGTTTGGTGCAAAAATAAAACAAAAAAGGTGACTCAACCGTGGCTAACAAGGGAAATTAGGGATAGCATAAGATTCAAGGAGAGGACATATAAATTGGCTAGAAAAAGCAATAATCCTGAGGATTGGGAGCAGTTTAGGAGTCAACAAAGGAGGACAAAGGGATTAATTAAGAAAGGGAAAATAGAATATGAGAGTAAGCTAGCAGGGAACATAAAAACTGACTGTAAAAGCTTTTATAGATATGTGAAGAGAAAAAGATTAGTGAAGTCAAGCGTAGGTCCCTTGCAGTCAGAATCGGGGGAATTTATAATGGGAAACAAGGAAATGGCAGACCAACTAAATGCATACTTTGGTTCTGTCTTCACAAAGGAGGACACAAATAACCTCCCAGAGATGCCGGGGAACATAGGGTCTGATGAAAGCGAGGAACTGAAAGAAATCAGTATTTGTAGGAAAATGGTGTTCGGAAAATTGATGGGACTGAAGGCCGATAAATCCCCAGGGCCTGATTGTCTACATCCCAGGGTACTTAAGGAAGTGGCCCTAGAGATAGTAGATGCACTACTGATCATCTTCCAGAACTCGATAGACTCTGGAACGGTACCCATGGATTGGAGGGTAGCTAATGTTACCCCACTATTCAAAAAAGGTGGTAGAGAAAAAGCGGGGAATTATAGACCGGTAAGCCTGACCTCGGTAGTGGGGAAAATGCTAGAGTCTATTATAAAAGATGTAATAGCAGAGCACTTGGAAAGCAGTGACAGGATCGGACAAAGTCAACATGGATTTACAAAAGGTAAATCATGCTTGACTAATCTACTGGAATTTTTTGAGGATGTAACTGGTAAAATAGATAAGGGAGAACCAGTGGATGTGATGTATTTGGACTTTCAGAAGGCTTTCGATAAGGTCCCACACAAGAGATTAGCGTGCAAAATTAAGGCACATGGGATTGGGGGCAAGGTATTGACTTGGATAGAGAACTGGTTGGCGGACAGAAAGCAAAGAGTTGGAATAAACGGGTCGTTTTCCGAGTGGCAGGCAGTGACTAGTGGGGTACCGCAAGGATCGGTCCTAGGACCCCAGCTGTTCACAATATATATTCATGATCTGGATGAGGGAATTGGATGTAATATCTCCAAATTTGCAGATGACACAAAGCTGGGCGGGAGGGTAAGCTGCGAGGAGGATGTCGGGAAAATCCAGTACGATTTGGACAGGTTGGGTGATTGGGCAGAAACATGGCAAATGCACTATAATGTGGATAAATGTGAGGTTATCCACTTTGGTGGCAAAAACAGGAAGGCAGATTATTATTTGAATGGCAATAGATTGGGAGAAGGGGAAGTGCAAAGAGACCTGGGTGTCCTTGTGCACCAGTCGCTGAAGGTAAGCATGCAGGTGCAGCAGGCGGTTAAGAAGGTAAATGGTATGTTGGCCTTCGTAGCAAGAGGGTTCGAGTACAGGAACAAGGATGTCTTCCTACAGTTGTACAGGGCCTTGGTGAGACTGCACCTTGAGTATTGTGTGCAGTTTTGGTCACCATACCTGAGGAAGGACGTTCTTGCCATGGAGGGAGTGCAGCGAAGATTCACCAGACTGATACCTGGGATGGCAGGAATGACGTACGAGGAGAGATTGTGTCGATTGGGCTTATACTCACTGGAGTTTAGAAGATTGAGAGGGGATCTCATCGAGACCTATAAAATTCTGTCAGGTCTGGACAGACTAGATGCAGGAAGGATGTTTCTGATGGCCGGGGAGTCTAGAACCAGGGGTCATAGTCTAAGGATAAGGGGTAAGCCATTTAGGACTGAAATGAGGAGGAATTTCTTCACCCAGAGAGTGGTGAACCTGTGGAATTCTCTGCCACAGAGGGCGGTGGAGGCCAGTTCATTAAATATATTCAAGAAAGAGTTGGATATGTTTCTTGAGGCTGAAGGGATCAAGGGATATGGGGAAAAGGCGGGGACAGGGTACTGAGTTTGGATGATCAGCCATGATCACATTGAATGGCGGAGCAGGCTCGAAGGGCCGAATGGCCTACTCCTGCTCCTATCTTCTATGTCTATGTTAACTGAGTGGCAGTACTCCAGATTGATGTGACATTTGAAGAGCCTGGATGGGAGTGGACAATAAGGAACAATCCAACGGTTGTCAACTTCCAATGGCTGTCCTTGCTGTCTTGTCTGATTGGACTGACCAGGTTGACCTGACTCACCAGAATGCTGATTTCGCATTCTGTGGTGTATGTGCCTTTAAGAGCCCCAGGTGTGCGTAATGCCGGTAATTGCCACTTGGGCTATATAAGCCTGTGTATTGTGTATATCCTTTAGAAACCCCCCCCAGACTTGCTTAGTAAATACCTATGAACCAACTCCTGTCTTCAGTGTCTTTATCTACACACGGACACTACAGTGGCGACGAAGTGGAAACGGACTTACCTGCAATTCGGCAGCACCTCAAGAACATCGATTCCTCCAGCGTCCAGAAGACTCAAGGAAGTAATAGAAACTGTGGTTTCACCAGCTGGCCAAGCTGGTGGCAGGTACTGCGCTAATCCTTCCTGGGCGTCAGGCTGGGGCTCCAGCGGCGGGCTCTACAGCTGAGACAGGCAGCGAAATCGGAGGCAAGCAATAACGGACTGGGAGGGTGCACTCGGGAGACGGCCGGCGCGGCAAGCAGGTCAGCGTTTAGACCTCCGTCGGGAACGAGTCTCCAACAGTGAATAAACGGAAACCACAGTAAAACAGCGTTGTTATCGGTAGCAGCGGCGGGAAAGCGCAGGAAGCGCCATATCGTTGCTACAGAGAGAGAAAAAAAAGCGCGGGAAGCGCCATATCTTTTTTGAAATGCCTAAGTCTGGCAATATTGATGCTTTTGATAACGAAACAGAGCCTAACTTTGGCAATACTGATGTTTTTGATAACAAGATAGAGGATTGGACCACATATGTAGAAAGAGTGGAGGTGTTTTGCACCGCAAATGGAATAGAAGATGAAAAAAAAGCTTCAGTGCTTCTGGATCTAATGGGCGCAGAAACATACAAGCTGTTACGCAACTTAATCACTCCAGCCGAACCGATGGACAAGAATTTTGAGGAGATTGTTGATACCCTACACTGCCAATTCGAGGCAGGACTGGCAGATTCTCTGCAAGACAAATTCATCTGCGATCCCCTAAGTGTAGAAACACAAAAAAAGGTATCTTCTGGAAAAGATTTAACACTGGACAAGGCTTTCAGTGCAATAGGAGTGACAAAGATACAGCAAAGGCCACAGGACTTCGGCACCCATGAAATGACACGGGGTTTCGAGAGATGTTATCGCTGCGGCAGATCCAACCATGACCAGAGGGATTGCTGGTTCAAAGAAAAAGCATGCAGGCGATGTGGAAAGATGGGACACATTCCAACTGTATGCCGATCTGAAAATAAAAAATCCACTAACGGGAAAAGAATCAATAAGGAAAAGCACAGAAAGGTACAAATGATGACAGACAGTAGCTCCAAAGACCAGAAGAGCGATAGCGACTCCGGGAACAAGAGACTAAGCTCTCTCAAATTACATAATGTAATTGCCAATGAAGATTACCAGACCATTTGGGTTACCCTCATAATAGCAGGGTCCCCAGTTAAAATGGAGCTAGATACAGGATCAGCTCTAACCGTAATAAATCGACGAGATTACGAGAGGCTATTTTCGCATATACCTCTAAAAGACACATCCATTATCTTAAAAACATATACGGGGCAGAAAGTATACCCCAAAGGAAAAATAAAGGTGCCTGTGGTATACAACGGCAAAGAAATACAAAAGTTGTATTTATACATTCTACAAGATGGTGGTCCACCGTTGTTGGGACGTGAATGGATAAGGAAGATACGTTTAGACTGGCACTCCATTCGGGCACTGACGGTGACCAGTAAGGAAAAAAACAATGATGACATCATACCTGAACGATTAAAAGACATCTTGGCCAACGCCAAAGAAGTGTTTCAAGAGAAACTAGGAACCTTGAAAGGCATCACCGCCTCAATAAAAGTGGAAGATGCAGCAATTCCAAAATTTTTTAAGGCAAGACCGGTGCCATACGCAATACGTCCGGCAGTCGAGGCAGAGCTGGAGAATTTGGAAAAGGCAGGCGTATTATCCAAAATAGATTGGGGCGAATGGGCAACACCCATCGTTCCAGTCATGAAAAAAGCATTGAAAAATAACTCTGAGGAACAAAGAAAAATTCGCATCTGTGGGGACTTTAAGGTGACTGTAAACCCGGTCCTTCACACGGTACAGTATCCTCTTCCGAGGATAGAAGATATTTTCGCCTCACTATCCGGAGGGAAACGTTTCACAAAAATTGACTTGGCACAGGCATATCTACAGATGGAGGTTGAGGAGACCTCTAAAAAGTATCTCACAATAAACACACACAAAGGCCTGTACCAGTACAATCGACTGGTTTTTGGAGTAGCATCAGCTCCAGCTATCTGGCAAAGAGCTATGGAGCAAGTCCTGCAAGGGATTCCGGGGACTCAGTGCTACCTAGACGACATCCTTATAACAGGAGAAAACGACAACGAGCACCTTGCCAATTTGGAGCAGGTGCTCACTAGGCTGAAAGAACGGGGCCTACGAGCAAATCGCCCCAAGTGCGAATTTTTCCAAAATCAGATATCATATTGTGGCCACATAATTAATAAGGAAGGGTTGCATAAGTCACCTGAAAAAATTGAAGCAGTTGTAAAAGCCCCAGCACCTGAAAATGTTTCACAATTGAGGTCATTCCTGGGATTAATAAATTACTATCATTAAATTTTTACCGAACTTATCAACTCTTCTACACCCTCTTAAATGATCTTCTACACACAGGAGTGATTTGGAAATGGAACGAAGACTGTAAACGTGCCTTCCATAAATGTAAAGACTTAATCACATCCGAGAAAGTTTTGGCTCATTACAACCCATCACTACCAATCAGACTGGCGTGCGATGCATCCCCTTACGGCATAGGAGCGGTATTGTCCCATAGATTCCCTGATGGCTCGGAACGGCCGATAGCTTTTGCGTCACGCTCATTGAACTCAGCTGAGCGTAACTATTCCCAGATAGACAGGGAAGCACTCAGCCTGGTATGGGGAGTGAAGAAATTCAACCATTACTTACACGGACAAAAATTTACCTTGCTGACTGACCATCAACCCCTCATCTCCATATTCAACCCTAAGAAAGGTGTCCCCATTATGACGGCACAAAGACTACAGAGGTGGTCCCTTTTTCTAGGGGCACACCAATACAACATTGAATACAAAGGGTCAAAACAGCATGGGAATGCTGACGGTTTATCGCGCCTGCCGTTGCCAACGATAGAAGAGGCACCTACAGTAGACCCAGTAGAGATATTCCACTCTACCATAGTGGAATGTCTACCGGTGACAAATTCTGCCATTGAAAGGGAGACAAGAAATGACCCTACTCTCTCACGGGTCTACGATTTAACAGTGAAGGGATGGCCAGCACATGGCGAACCACTGTTGCCAGCATTCTCGCAAAGAAGAGAACAGCTGTCAGTGTGCCGAGGAACCTTGATGTGTGGACCCAGAGTGGTGATTTCCACCCAAACTCCAGGATGAAGTGCTAAAGGAGCTTCACGAGGGGCATCTGGGTGGAGTGAAAATGAAGAACCTAGCTAGGGCGTTTGTATGGTGGCCAGGTATCGATGGAGACATCGAAGACATGACCAAGAGCTGCCCAGGATGCCAGAAGGTCCAAAATGCTCCGCCACAGGCCCCTCTACATCCATGGGAGTGGCCCTCATCTCCCTGGCAAAGGGTGCACATCGACTTTGCTGGTCCATTTATGGACTCAATGTTCTTAATCGCAGTTGATGCACACTCCAAGTGGCCGGAGGTAATAAAGATGTCCTCCACCACCACGGAAAAAACCATCACAGTATTAAGGACCATATTTGCCAGGAATGGGCTGCCGGAACAGATATGTTATGATAATGGACCGCAATTTGTGTCCGAAGAATTCAGAAAGTTCTTAAAGAACAATGGGGTAAAGCACTACACGTCCGCCCCATACCATCCCGCCACCAATGGATTGGCTGAAAGGTTTGTCCAGACCTTCAAGAAGGCCATAAAGGCCATGGGTAATGAAGACATAAAACTTCAGCACAAGGTGGATAACTTCTTATTTGCATATAGGAATGCAACACATATGGTTACAAACCAAACTCCCGCCATGATGTTCTACAATAGAAACCTAAGATGCCGGCTGGATTTGGTCAAGCCCAACATCCGAAGGGACGTGGAGAACCGGCAGTTTCAGGGCATGAATGAAAGGCCAACTAGGGCCTTCCAGATAGGCCAACCGGTTTTGGCCCGGGACTACCGTACCGAGAAATGGCAGCCTGGAACTATCTGCACACGACTAGGACCACTGATGTATACCGTGGACATTGGAGAAAGCATAATAAGGCGCCATGCGGACCAAATCATCAAGTCATCCGAAAAGGGACAACCTACACCACCACGCTATACATCTAACGATGAAGTAGAGATACCCATATCTACCTCCGATCCGGTGATACTGGAACCCGATGAACCCGACACTGGCCTTCAAGCCGAATCAGCCTTGCCAGAAGAACCTACTCCACCACCAGAAACTACTACACCCCCGAGGCGTTATCCGGACCGAGTCAGGAAGCCTCCTGAGAGACTAACTTATAATTAATTAATACAGCAATGTATATTATTTTGCATATAACATGTAATTAATAATTACTTAAAATATGATGTACTAGTTAGCTAGAAGGGGAGGAATTGTGGTGTATGTGCCTTTAAGAGCCCCAGGTGTGCGTAATGCCGGTAATTGCCACTTGGGCTATATAAGCCTGTGTATTGTGTATATCCTTTAGAAACCCACCCCCCCCCCCCCCCCCCCCCCCCCAAGACTTGCTTAGTAAATACCTATAAACCAACTCCTGTCTTCAGTGTCTTTATCTACACACGGACACTACACATTCTTATTTCAGTGCTGAAACCTCCACTCTCTTTGCCCCTTCTCCTGTACAAAGGATAGCCATCATCCCCATGCTGAGTTTGTTCACGGAGTGGCTTTGGGTACCCTTTTGTACATTCATTGTTTTTCATGCAGGGAGAAGAAGGGTTGTGTCTCCCACGAGGACCATGAATCATATTTTTTACAAGAACATCAAAGAGGATTGGATCCTTGTCCTTATCGGGTAGCTCTGCAGAGATGAAGGAATCAACTTGATTGGGGTGAATCTTTGCCTAAAGCCAGAGTAAAAGATGAACATGAGGAAGTCCTCTCTTCTGCCACTCAATGCTGTACATGTAGCAATGGGGTGCACCAAAAATTTTGCCCACAGTCAGGAGTTTTACCAGTTTTTTAACTGAGGTTGAAGACCCGTGCTATGAGGTCATGCCTTTCAGTACCAGCTTTGGGTGGGAACTCCTGCCATTGGGGATTGCAAGTCATAGTGATAAAGAGGTCAGGTCTGCCATAGTTTCTGACATAGGTCATGGCATCCTGTGTGTGCTCATGCATGTACCTAGGACCTCCAACAAAGGTGGATGGTCGGATGACCATTTGACTAATGTCCTCAGTGTTGCCATCATTGGCCACAGCATCTCGCAAGTATATATAGTCTGTGACTCTCAACTGATTTTGGTTATTCCGGAACCAATTCAGTCGCTCTCCTTCCATTTTTGCATACATGTCGGTGAGGAATTGGTGGAGAAGTCCTCCACACTGAAGCAGGTGGTTTGAACCAGTTTGTCGTTCCATCAGCCTATACATGGCAGATACCATCTTTTGTCTTTGGGCTGTAGGTGGCACACCAGTTTTGGGGTCAACATGTAGGATCTTGTTATAGGCATCGTATCCATCTGCCCCATGGCAAAACAAAAGCGGGTATTGCATAGGATCATATGACCTGTGAAGCTCAGAAATTCTTTTGAGTGGACCACCTCTCATATGCAAGACAATGTCCCGTTGTTCAAATTCTTGGCCCACAACGACAATGGCTACTTCATTGGTGGTAGGAGCATTGAAGCGTCGCTCATGTTCACCTGCAGGAGTCTTGTCAGCTTTGATGACAACTTTGAGGTCTTCATTTGTTGTTTTTTCGATGGTTGTTTTGAAACTCTATATATGGGTTTTGCTGATGAAGCATCTCCTGTAACCCAAGCCAAGTTTGAAGCTTGATTTGGTGTTGTTGTGCGGGGTGAACAGCAGCTTCCCTGCGGCGATTGGCTTGCTCCTCGTCATCACCCAAGAAGTAGATTTGGAGAAACTGAGGTCTTTCGTTTGGTAGAGGAAGTGGGGAGCCAGCTGTATGGTGCACCTGTCCATGAACTTTAAAAGTTGGGCAAAATCCTGATTCATGCACTCTGTTTGCACCAAAAGAGGTCATTGCGAAACAGTTGTTGTACTTCCTGATATGAGTGAGTAATTGTCTTAAAGCTGGTGTTCTGCCCAACAGAAGTGAGTGTAGGGGTTCAGGTGGAGCTGGTAGTGGTGGAAGTTTCACCTTTCCTCCATTGCAGCATATCCCATCAATTTCCCTTTCCCACTTCAGGGCGCCACAGTGAGGGCAAATGATGGTCATCCTGCCAATGATGACTGTGGGGTCGGCTTCATAATTGATGGTGGGTTCATAGGAGAAGGCTGCTCTGTGCCAATGATTCCAAATGTCAACTCTGGCAATGGCCATGCGTATAGTGTCGGACTGACGACGTGCCTGAGTCTGGTCAGGAGTCTCTGAGGCTCTGGCTTGGGTATGTCTCGCCTGGTCAACAGCTTGCCATGCCTGAGTCTGGTCAGGAGTCTCTGAGGCTCTGGCAGTTGCCATTCTGGCTGTGTTGGCAGCTTTACGTCCCTCAGATTGTTGAGGAGTCTCAGCTGATCTAGCAGCAGTATTTCTGTCCTGGTTAGCCTGAAGGCGAGCCTGTCTCTGCTCATCAGTTTCAGCAGCTCTCCGAGCCTTATCTCGGCGTGCATCAGAAGTGCTGCGTCCAAGTCTGCAATGTTTTTTTGAGCCCATGTTGTTGAGAAAAAAGTACAAATATATATACAGGAAACTTTGTGCTATCCGGCACCCACGGGACCGAGCTGCTGCTGTTCCCTCAAAACTGCTGTACACTCTAGAGTTATCTGACAACAATCACTGTTGCTTAGCAACAGCTTCTAAACACTCGGGTATGGCTGCAAGCCTCTGTGAAATGAGCAGATTTTGTCCGTTTTTTGTACACTGTCCGAACAATTTTTGTCTGACCAAAAAATAAACACGCCTGTGACACTCCCCTAATCATAAGCTTTCTTTTGATATAACATATGTGTAGGTACGCTCTAACTTTTGAGTTTACCACACGCATACACACAGACAGACAGACTCATTTATTTTTATAGATATAGATAAAGCTTCAACATTTTATGTGAAAGGAGCCAAAGACAATTGGCAAACTAAGCATTTGCTTGTTTCATTTCATAACAAAAAAAATAAAACCAGCACAAAATAGTGTTCAGTTAAAGGACAGTGCGACGTATCTTCCGTTGCTTAAGACATTTGAAAGCACAGTACAGTAGTTCTAATGTAGCCACATCGTGTCCCAATGTACAGTGTTTCCTTTGATACTGTTGGTGAGGCAGCTATGTGGAACAACTTGCATGATTTTGCACAGTATTACTGTCTCAATTTGGCAACTCACACCAGCAAGTGCTTTGGGGTCACACTCAACCCGATGAGTGCTTTTGGGTTACCTCCTGGCTAGATCATAGTGTACTGTATATAATTGCATGTGAGACCAGAAATTTGGATCATCTTACACACAAGCCATTGTGATGGATGATACTGTAGCTCATTCTCTAAGAGTGCACTTGCCTGCTCTTGGTCTGACCCTGTTCTCCTACCTTGGAGTGCCCCGCTTCTCTCTGACTCCTGCTTACTCCTTTCCCTTCTCTCTGGTCTCCCACGCCCATATCAGTGCACAGTGGTAGCAGTGCATGGAACATTAAGTGCCATTTAAGGTATAATCTGCTCTCTGTGCAGCAGCAGTGACTAAGGCATTTTGTCTGTGGACCATTGAAGGACAGCCAGTCTGAATTTGTAAAAAGCAAGTTGTGTATGTCAAATTTTATAGTTATTTGAGGAAATAAAATAATTGATAATGGAATTTTCAAAAGTAATTTTAAAAGGTGCCATATATGAAGCTTGTTGATAAAATTAAGGCAGTGTTGGGACAAGTGGTCTACTTAATGATCTGGACTTGGGTTAAGGGTCACATTATCAATATTTACAGATGACACAAAAATAGGGAGCATAGTTAGCTGTGAAGAGGGCTGTATGTGACTTCAGGAGAATATAGACAGGCCAGCAAACTGGGCAGATAGATGTCATGATAATTAATGCAGAGAAATGCAAGCTGATGCATCTTGGGAGGAAGAATATGGAGAGCAAATATCCAGTGAATGGGGCAGGAAGTAGAAAAGCAAAGAGGCAACGCTAAACCTATAGAAATCATGGGTTAAGCCAAGTCTGGAATATTGTATCTGGTTTGGCACAACCTACTTGAGAACGGATGCCAAGACTATGGAGAGGGAACAAAAGAGATTTACTAAGGATGAGAGGTTTTAGTTATGAAGAGAGACAGTAGAAACTGATGCTCCTCCCATTAGAGCTGAGAAGGTGCTGAGAAGATCTGACGGCTGTGTTCAAAACTAGGAGCGGTTGTGGTAAAGAAAATGGGGGGAAACTATTTTCCTTGATCACTGAGTGCATAACTAGCAGGCATAAATTTAAGATAATCATCAAAAGAAGAGGTTTTAACTGTTGAGAAATGGAATCGTTCACCAGAAACTGTGACGGAAACAACATTTGTAAGAGACATTTAAAAAGGAAGTGGGTAAATATTAGAAAAATAAAAATTTGAAGGGGTAGGGGAATGGAACAAAGTGGATTGCTCTTTACAGAGCTGGCCAGGCATGTGGGCCAAATGGCCTCCTTCTGTACCAATGATTATGTATGAAGGTTAAATTAATAAGGAAGTATGTTAGAATACCTGTTGCCAATACAATTTATTTTTCTTAAAATGTAGTGAAATGCTTCAACCCACCATCTCAGCTGGTGTCCTTGGAGCTTCTTTGTCAGCTCAGTTATTTTACAACTGTCTACTTTCAAAAGAGCTGAGTTATAATTCCAGAAAGAAATGCTCCTCAGTGGAGGTGAGGAAACACCAATATTGCTCCTCTATAAAGTTCAACTCCTGTCGTGGAGTATTGTCGGTGTATTCTATGAAGCTGAAAGTAATTGTTCCTGAATTGCAAGCCAGTTAGCATGCAGCAAGGTCCCTCAAATAGCAATCAGATAAATAATTATTTAATTTTTTTTTCTTCTTGTTGATTGAAGGATAATTGTTGACTAGGACACCAGAAGAACTCCTCTTGTTTGCCAATTATACCATGGGAGCCTTTATCTGAACAGGCAGATTGGGGCCTTGATTTAATAACTCATCCAAAAGGCCGACACTTAATCTAGGCCTACACTTCAGTGTCGTCCTCTGTCGTCGAATTACAGTATGCAGACGACGCTTGCGTCTGCGCTCACTCGGAGGTCGAACTCCAAACCATCGTCAACACCTTCACCAAAGCGTACGAGAGCATGGGCCTTAGACTAAACATCCGTAAGACAAAGGTCCTCTACCAACCTGCCCCCGCCACACAGTACTGCCCCCCGATTATCAAAATCCACGACAAGGCCTTGGACAACGTGGACCCCTTTCCATACCTCAGGAGCCTACTGTCAACAAGGGCAGACGACGAAGTCCAACACCGCCTTCGCCAGTGTCGCCTGAGGAACAGCGTGTTTGAAGACCAGGACCTTAAACCCGGCACTAAGATCATGGTCTACAGAGCAGCAGTGATACCCGCCCTGCTGTATGCCTCAGAGACATGGACCATGTACAGCAGGCACCTCAAAGCACCGGAGAGGTACCACCAATGCTGCCTCCGCAAGATCCTGTAAATCCATTGTCGGGATAGGCGCACCAACGTCAGTGTTCTCGCTCAGGCCAACATCCCCAGCATCGAAGCTTTGACCACGCTCGATCAGCTCCGATGGATGGGTCACATTGTCCGCATGACCGATATGAGACTCCCAAAAGAAGCGCTCTACTCTGAGCTCCAGCACGGCAAGAGAGCCCCAGGTGGGCAGAGGAAACACTTCAAGGACACCCTCAAAGCCTCCTTGAATAAGTGTAACATCCCCACCGACACCTGGGAATCCCTGGCCCAAGACCGTACAAAGTGGAGGAGAAGCATCCGGGAAGGCACCGAACACCTCGAGTCTCTTCGCCAGGAGCAAGCGGAAGCCAAGCGCAAGGAGCGCATGTCAACCCAAGCACCCCACCCACCCACCCCTTCAACCACCGTCTGCCCCCCCTGTGACAGAGACTGTAGGTCCCTCATCGGACTCATCAGTCACCTGAGAACTCATTTTTAATGTGGAAGCAAGTCATCCTCGGTTCCGAGGGACTGCCTAAGAAGGAAGACACTTCAGTCTAGTACTGTGTGCTCAAGTACCTGGAGTGGGGCTTTCTGACTCTGAGGCGAGAGTGCTACCACCAAGATTATTGTTGCTAAGATTTGCTAAGTGTTTGACATTTTCACACTGTTAACTTGAACTGTGGAAACATTTAGCAGTAAAACTATAGATTTTGAGTTGTATAACACTCTGCTTTATTCCTGGTGATTATGGATCAGACTGATGCTGTTGGTGACAGTGGTGGTAGTAGTTTGAGGTGATTAAATCTGTTGTAGAAGGAGCATATTGACCAAAGATTAAAGTGTATTAGCTGAAGTGTGATTTCTCTTAAATAGCATATTGGTACTGTAACTAGCTATAGTGTCAACACTGAAGTTGTATTAATTCGCCATCTCGAATTTTTTTGGGAATCTGGAAATTATTGCAATTCTGAAGATTTGTATTGAAAATGGACAATAGAAGAACAGCTTGAGACATAAAACTGAAATGAAGAAAGTGTGATGTATTTGTCAAGAACAGATTCTGAAGGAAATACAATGAAAAGACATTTCTGAGTGACAATTTATCAGAATTCATTTAGTTGTGCTATGCTGAGGAAATGATGGACCTCTAGCAGTGAGTTTGATATTCTGAAGAAAGCAGTTGGATGTAGAGGAAATGTTTTTGGATGAGATTTACTTAGTATTCCCAGTGACTGGCTTATGAATGATATTGTCGAAACTTGGAGCAAGTTACCTGCTCACCCTTTCAAGAAAAATGGTGTATGGCGCACTTATACTAACATCAATCTTTTGAAAAATGTAATGTTAGACAAAAATGAGACCCAAACTGGGGGCCGTAAATATGTTGGTCACTAATAAAACCGATAGGGAATTCAGGAGAACATTCTTTCACCCAGAAAGTGGTTAGAATGAGGACCTCGCTACCACAAGGAGTATTTCAGGCAAATAGCATAGATGCATTTAAGGGAAAGCTAGATAAACACAAGATGGAGAATCATACACTCATAGAATGGTTACAGCACAGAAGGAGGCCACTTGGACTGTTGAGCCCATGCCGGCTCTCTGCAAGAGCATTTCAGCTAGTCCCACTCCCCCGCTCTTTACCTGTAGCCCTGCAATTTTTTTCCCTTCACGTTCTAGATAAAGTGGATAGAAAGGACCTATTTCCCTTAGCAGAGGGGTCAAAAACCAGGGGGCACAGATTTAAAGTAATTGGTGGAAGGTTTAGAGAGGATTTGAGGGGAAATTTCTTCACCCAGAGGGTTGTGGGGGTCTGGAACTCACTGCCTGAAAGGGTGGTAGAGGCAGGAACCCTAACCACATTTTAAAAAGTACTTGGATGTGCACTTGGGATGCTGTAACCTGCAGGGCTACGGACCAAAGCTGGGAAGTGGGATTAGGCTGGATAGCTCTTTGTTGGCCGGCGCGGACACGATAGGCCGAAATGGCCTCCTTCCGTGCTGTAATATGATTCTTATCCAATTCCATTTTGAAAGCCACGCTTGAATCTGCCTCCACCACCCTTTCAGGCAGTGCATTCCAGATCCTAACCACTCGCTGCTCTTTGTACTCTATGCCTCTATTTATAAAGCCCAGGATCCCTTAGGCTTTTTTAACCGCTTTCTCAACCTGCCCTGCCACCTTCAACGATTTGTGCATATGTTCCCCGTAGTAAAATATTAGTGGGGCTATTTATTAAAGATAATTTCCACACATTGAATTTATAAATGGCAATTATTTTGCTAAAAATGACTGTCGTTGAGAAGAAAAATAATGTGTTTATATAGCACCTTTCACATCCTCCAGATGTCCACAAGTGCTTTACACCTAATTAAGTATTTGGGTTGTAGGTGAACACAACAGTCAATTTATGCACAGCAAGGTGCCACAAACAACAGCTGAGATAAATGAGGAGATAATCTGATTTGGTGATGTTGGTTACTCCAACGTTCGTTGCCCCACCCTTAGTGGCCGTGGCTTCAGCTGCCTAGGCCCCAAGCTCTGCAAATCCCTCCCTAAACCTCTCCACCTCTTTCTCTCTCTCTCTCTCTTCTCCTTCAAGACGCTCCTTAGAACCTACCTCTTTGACCAAGCTTTTAGTTCCCCTCCTAATATGTCTTCCTCTGAATCGGTGTCAGTTTTTCTATTATCATGCTCTTGTGAAGCACCTTTGGGATGTTTTACTGTGTTAAAGGTGCTATATAAATGCAAGTTGTTGTTCATTGAGTGATAAGTGTTGAGTGAGAAAAGAATAGAAGGTTATGCTGATGATGGGGTTAGATGAAGAAGGTTAGGAGGAGGCTCGTGTGGGGCATAAACCGGCATGGACCATTTGGGCCAACTGGCCTGTTTCTGTGCTGCACATTCTATGTAAAAAAAAAACTTGGATTAATTCAAGAAACAGTTGGATGGCATGTTGGGGGCTGTTTTTCCCCCCTGGATGGATGGGCTAAGATGGACCAAATGACCTTGCTCATCTGTATTCATCTTGTGACTTTGAATATGTTTGCAAACATTAGATAAGAAGTTATAAAGCCTCATATTTCACTTTTTTTAAATTGTGGTTATAAAATCACAAGATAATTGACTAGGAGGAAGTTCATTCAGCCCATCTTCGTTCATCCATCCAGAATAACGGTATAGTTCGCCCCCTCCTCACGTCATCCAATCGTTTCTTAAATAATTCCAGGATTTTCACTTTGACAACTCTATCCAGAAGTCCTTTCCATGTATTGTTGATGCTTTGTGTGAAAAAGAATTTCTTTATCAATCCTAAATTTACCTGCCGCTACTTTGAACTTGTGTCCCCTTGTCTGACTCTTGACCCCAAGCTGACCCCACATTTTCCCCATCACACAGACCACCGAACATTATCTGAGTCCACCCATACTTCAGCTCATCTGCAGCTGAAACCCTCACAAGCCTTTGTCACCTCCTGACATGATTACGCAAAGGCTCTTGGCTAGCCTCCCAAGCTCTGCCCTCCATAAGCTTCAGCTCATTCAACAGCATGACCTTCAGCTTACTTTACAAACCAGCCATGGATGATTTTTTTTCAAATTTCAAATAAAAATGAATGCACTGCTCCTATACTAACACTGTCCTGCTCCTGCAAAGTGCGCGTCAGACTAGCAACTGATCAGCTTAAATATTATACTCGAAAAGCAGTAACAAGTCAAAAAACCGGTGCGGAACCTGGTAAGCAAGAATAATACTACCAGCCATAAATTATAGCCAGAAAACAGGCATTAATTAATAAAGAAGGAGAACCAAAAAAAATCACTAATTTATTTTTGAATTTCAGGTGCCAACTTGGCTCGTCAGGAAGCCGAGCACATAAATTACACATGAAAAAATACATAATTTAGAACAAAATCATTGAGTGTACCCACGCAGTTGTGTTTTCTATGTTTGAAATCTCTCCAGTAACATTTTCCTCTGGAGTCATCCCTCTTTCAGTCACCTGGGGCTTAAGTTCAGCTTCTTGCCACTTCTATCATTGTACATGGGGCTTCACCAAAGAGCAAAGTACAACTCCAGAATGCACCAGTGTCACACTGCCTGACAACTGTTGAAATGCAGCTTCAACTCCCCTTACTTCTCAACCTAATGAATATCACTATATTTTGGTTGAGCAAAGTTCACATGCCACATTGTAGGTTGCATTATGTGGTAGATACAGACAAAGTACATCTCATCACCATTAACTACTGTAGGTTGACTAGGTTTATGTTTTTCCTTGATGGATGGGGGGCTTGGGTCAGATAAGGGGGTGATTTTAGATTACTTGATGGGCATTGTGAGCTAGCACAGTTCGGCTAGTGTGTGATCACTTAGTGTGCTGATGTGGGCAGTAGGAGCTGGGGTCTCCCTGATCAACGAATGGTTTCAACAGAAGAAGGGCACTCTGGTTGTTTAAGCAGCACAGTGGTTCATCCTACACGGGTTAAATGTTTTAGTGTCCATTCGTAGAAAGTGGTTCAACATAGAATGTCGTGGCTGCCTTTAGAGAAGGTCTGACTTTTCTCTACAAGAGAAAGTTATCACACTTGTATAGATAAACTGAAACAGTTGCTGTCATTTCAACACCCCAAGAACTCGTCACATTCTTCCCTAAATATGTGGGAAAAACGAATATCATCATTTTTAGAATTAATTGTTATAAATGTGTAATTACTGTTTTTAAAATGGAGGAACGACAGTTCATTGACCAGAGTGATGAAACAGACCACTTCTGTATCTAGTGCACTTGGTACTCTTAAAAATAAATATCTAATGCTATATAGCAAAGCAGTGATGTTGTATTGCTACGAGAACAATGATATAGGAGATGGGTATAAATAGTTTACAAAAGATCAAGTGGCATCAGACATTGTAAATCAGCAGTGTCTGTTGTACCCATGAATTGTATATATGTATAATACTCATTTGTGAGGCCTACCGCCATAAATGAGATATTTTCTATGTACTGTCAGCTACCTAGCTTGTGCTGCATTTTTTTTATACACATGCACTGAGACTTTCTTAACTAACTTTGCAGAGAGTTGTCATACCTAGCAGAGAGAGTTACCATCTGGTAGTCTGAATTCAGATTCCAGTGGTGACAGATTGTGTTTTTTGCCATCCCATCTCCACATTTTAATAAGTCAAGTAGTACCTGGCTGGTCCATGAACATTTGAACCATGCTGCAGTAAATGGGTTAAATTTAAAAAAAACAACTAAGTCGTGCATAGTCTATTTCAACCCCTTCCTACTGAAAGTAGCAAAAATCACCTGAATTCTGCTTGAAAAGATTGGAAATTCTTAAACTTCAAGGTTCCAATCTCTAACATTGCTCAGATCTGGGTACCTATGGTTTTATTTTGTCTGTCACAATAGCATAATCTAAAAGTAGATCAGCTAAAGTTCAGATCAGTTTTGCTGAATTGTGGATAGTGCACTGTCAGATTGTATCACCATTGTTTCTATATTATTAGTAGTCCAGAATTTTGGATTTTTAAGAGTAATGCTTGCAAACCTTTATTTTATTTTTCAGGCTCTACCACAAGTAGTCCTATTTTAACAACACCATGGAAGGCATCTGAAAGTTTGCAAGCACAGGCGAGTGTTTTGCTAGTTGAGATCGTAATTCGCTGTCTGTCATGCCAATAGAGTGAAACTTCCATCTATTGACTACTTGCAACCAGTATAAATGGTAGTCCAAGCAGTTGGTCTTCCATTACACCTGGAGTGAGCACCTCCAGATAATTACTCAATACCAGTCAGAAAAATGCTGCAAGATTTAAGAATGCCGACAACTTAGCTTCATGCATCCAACCTGTGCAGTTGTTGTGGAAGGCCCACCATCTGAGGGATCCCCAAGCTCTTGCCAAGGCCCCACATCTGCTCCTGAAATGGCTCTCTTTCAAGCTTTAGGTCCAGTGCAGACCTGGCTAGGACAAGAGTTGGAGAAATGTGGGATCGATGCCATGATCTACACTCGATATGTCCTCAGTCTTCTGCTTCATGACAGTTATGACTACGACTTGCAGGAACAGGTATGCAGTGTAATTTTACCTAATAAATACAAAATTAATAACTTTTACTTCAGGATTGCGAGCAAGTTGTTTCGAGCTCCCTTGATCGTGAAATTTAAAAAAAAAAAAAGCTTCCACAATTTAACATTCTGTTTTCTATGCTATGATATTGTTACATTTGTTTAATAAAATTGTAGTTTTCTAAACTAAATATTTTTCCTGTAACATCTCTGCAACAAAATTGAAGCAATTTGCTTGTGTTAATTTATTGATTGGTTTCTTTATTGCTGGCAGCAGTACGCACAGGGCGAACGTTGGTTTCTGTTGGCTGTTTCTGCAATGTCTGGAAGCACTTCTTCGCACAAAGGGTAGTGGAAAGCTGAAACACGCTCTCCCAAAAAGCTGTTGAGGCTAGATCAATTGAAAATTTCAAAACTGAGATTGATAGATTTTTGTTCAGCAAGGCTATTAAGGGTTACAGAACCAAGGCGGGTAGATGGAGTTAAGGTACAGATTGTGATGAAATATTCCATTCATCACTCATCAGTATTTCTCTGCCTGTGACTGTGGTTGGTTTCAGTTTCATTTCCATTGTATTGTACTGTGTGTAGGGCTTCGCCCATACCTGGCTCCTATGTAAGCTGGCCCAGCCTGCAGCACATCCAGTACGGCAGACCTCTGGATGGAAGATACATTCTCCTCTGTGTGTTACCTTCTAAGTCAATAAAAGCCTTGTTTTGTTTCGCTAACATCGAGTCTCGGATTTATTGAGGCACATCACAGATCAGCCATGATCCTATTGAATGGTGGGACAGGCTCAGGGGCTGAAATTGTTCCTTAATTCCTAAGGCCTAGGAATATACCTTATAACCTGGCATGCCAAAGGCATTAATGTATGTATGACTTTTGGTTCCTGTTAAACAAATGGAAGTTCATTATGATAATGTTGATTGAATGCAGAGTTATGGGTGGTACTTTTTCAAATAGTATCCTTGACAGTTTTCTGGATAATGTGTTTATTACCAGCCATTGCAGGTAATTCAAAATACTTTGCCATGATCAATGAATCAAGCCATTCCATTCAATTCCAAACATTTTGATCATGGTTTTCATCGGCAGCTCTGGGATGAAGACCAGGATTGGGCAGGGCAAATTATTAATTATCGTCTCTTTGAAGGACAGCTCTGGCCTTGAGCTTCCAAATATGGGCTTTAAGAGTCCATAAGAAAGAAAGATTGGGCTAATTTTGTTTTATGGGTAATATTTTTGCACTTAAAAAATGAGTGACCACGTTTCAAGGTTCAGTTTTATGTTGAAGGAGAACTAATTTTAACATATGAAGGATAGCAAAGTTTATAATTTACTGAAATAAAAACAGAAAATGCTGGAAATACTCAGCAGGTCAGGCAGCATCTGTGGAGAGAGAAACAGAGTTAACGTTTCAGGTCGATGACATTTCATCAGAACTGGAAAAGGCTTGAGATGTAACAACCAAGTACAGAGGCAGGGAAAGGGGGGAGGGGAGGAAACAACAAAAGGGAAAATCTTTGAATGGCAGGAGTGATTACATGACAAAAGGGACGATGGTACAAGGCGAAAGGAGATGGTAATGGAGCAACTAACGAAACAAAAGATGGGTCTAGAGGAGGTGTAAATGAGAATATCAGAATCATCAGCAACAGCTGCCGTCCGAAAAAATGGGGGCAGAGATTATGATCTGAAATTGTTGTACTCAATATTGAGTCCGGAAGGCTGTAAAGTGTCGAATAGAAAGATGAGGTGCTGTTCCTCAAGCTTACATTGGAACAATGTAGGAGGCCAAGGACTGAGGTCAGAGTGGGAGTGATGCAGCGAATTAAAATGACAGGCAGCCGGAAGTTCAGGGTCATGCTTGCAGACTGAACAGAGGTGTTCCACAAAGCAGGCATCCAAAATCTGCCTTTTGCTCTTGTCGAGGAGACCGCATCGTGAGCAGCGAATACAGTATACTAAATTGAAAGTACAAGTAATTTGTTTGGAGCCCTGGACGGTGAAAGGGCAGCTGTTGCAATCTCCTGCGCTTGCACAGGAAGGTGCTGTGGGAAGGGGAGTGGGTGTTGGGGGTGATAGAGGAGTGGACCAGGGTGTCGTGGAGGGAACCGGTCCCTTTGGAATGCTGAAAGGAAAGAGACGGGGGGGGGAAGATATGTTTAGTGTTGGGATCACGCTAGAGGTGGCGGAAATGGCAGAGGAAGATCCTTTGAATGTGGAGGCTGGTGGGTTGAAAGGTAAGGACAAGGGAAACCCTATCGTGGTTCCGGGAAGAAGGGGTGAGAGCAAAAGTGCGGGAAATGGAACGAACACGGTCGAAGGCCCTACATTGTATTTTATTTAATCCAATATTCATTAAGCGGCACTTTGAATTGTGATATGATAGATTTTCTATATACTAATTGTCCCACTCCAATTTTATGAAACAGGAAAATGACATCTTCTTGGGCTGGGAGAAAGGAACCACCAAGAAATGGGGAAAAGGAAAAAGGAAGTGTTCAGATCTGAGTCTTGAGGAAATGAAGAAACAGGCTGCTGTTCAGTGTCTGCGTTCTGCCTCTGATGAAGTAAGTAGCATTGCAAATCTGAATTAAACTTCTGAAAGTTGTGTGTGAGAATCTGCTAATTGGAGTTCGAGCCATTTGTGCTTTTTTCCCACTGCTTGTAAATTTCTAAAAGAGCATAAGTTTATTAAGTTAATGCCAACACAGCTGGAACTATAACCTCGCAATTTGATGGAGGTTTTTTGTCTCTATCTTTTGCTACCTTAACCAGTATATATATTTTTTCTTCTTTGTTCTCTGGTGATGTTGGTGAGGGTCACTTCAATGGGTATCAAGAGTCAACCACAGGAATCTGGTTGGAATACATCAATGATCCAATTAGATCTTTATGACAATCCAGCAGCTAGCCCACAAATGACCAGCTTTATTGAGTTCAGTTTCACAACTTGCCATGATGGGATGCCAGTCCAGTTGTATAATCCCCTGTGTATTTGCTATGCTTTTTACTACTTACTGAACAATCTTGCAAAAGCCTCCACTCTACGAGTATACATTTTACTTCATGACTTTTGCTATCTTTCTGAAATGTGTTTGATGCAGAAATTGTTCATTTTCTACCTTATTAAGCTTTTGATGTGACTGATCGAAAACATGTTAATTAGGTGTAATCTTGTGGAAATTAGTGTAATGCAATACACTTCATAAATGAGATTTCTAGCAATGAGTTTGGTAATACTTTTGCCATGCTTGTTTGAATAACTGCATAGTTGTATTAACTTGGTTCTTGGTTATTTTCTGCTTTTCAGTAATATAATCTGCGATGATACAAACATAAACTGTATTGAAGCTTTATGAAATATTTAAAAAGCAGGGTTCTGATGCATGATTTTGTTTGAAACTTTCTGCCTTTTATTATTGTGCACTCTAGTAATTTTCATTATATCATCTGTGGAAAGGGTAAGCTTAGGTGACAAATGGGAAGTAGCATGAAATTGGGATTTGTGTGGAATGGAAAGGTCATTTGAGCAATGTCCCAATGTTGTGATCCCACCAATGCTGATCTTTTGACTGGTTGCTTAACAGGGGCATGATGTTTTCATAATCGCAGCAGCTCAAGAACCATTACGTTCCAGAGTATGTGATCATCCCCATCTCTACTTGTTATATTGTGGTCGTAATCTGATATACTGCAGAGTCTTTTTTTAAACTGAATTCAGTAACAAAATATTAACTTGGAATTGTGTTACACATATCCACTATTAAGTGGGGAAAACATTTTTTCTTTTGATCTCAAGTCTTGATTTAATCTGATTTTTAATGGTGTTCTTCTGTCCTGTACTTCTATGCCCACAGTTCAAACAAATTAGCCAGTTTGTGTCTGTAGGGCTCATTCGTCTATAATAAAAACCGAAAATGCTGGAAATACTCAGCAGGTCAGGCAGCCTCCATGGAAGGAGAAACAGAGTTAACGTTTCAGGTCGATGACCTTTCGTCAGAACTGAGTTTCCCTGTTTCTCTCTCCACGGATGCGGCCCGACCGGCTGCATATTTCCGACATTTTCTGTTTTTATTTCAGATTTCCAGCATCCGCAGTATTTTGCTTTTGTTTTGTGTTCATTCGTTTGTTGGCCGCTTCCAGCACAGAATGGCGCTCACAAGAAGTGCTGGCTGGGAGATCGTGGGTCGCAGTGCTTGATTTTAAATCCATTAATTAAAGTGAATGGAAAATGTGACACTGCATGTCCACAATTTTCCAGCCAGCCTTCCCTACAGGCACCTAGAATGCCCGACCTTGGAATTACCACTTGTATTGCTTCTAAATATTTTCCTACTTTCTCCAATGAAAACATCATTGTAGGTTTTCTCCAAACCCCTGTTTTTGAATGTTGTAATGCCCAAAATTGCATGCAGTATTTCAAATGTGGCTGTACCGATTTGGTCTGTACAAGGTAGGAACAACTTACCGAATGCCTGCAAAATGCATTCTGGCTCTTAATTAGCGCTGTTGCTAACGGCTTTGTGTTGACTGGATGTTTTCAGCGAACAGCTAGCCAATAATACGTGCATGGATCCTTTCCTTTTGCTGAAAAATACCTCTAGACCTCGGTGTTTCATCTTTCTGTTCCCATCTCACACTTTTCCTCGCACTCCCCTACCTCCCATTCGTGCTCCCTGCTCGTACTCACATATCTCCCCTACTCTCGCACTCCCCTCCCCTCTCTCGCTCTTCCCTCCCCTCTCACGCTCTCACCATCTCCTGTTAATCCTTAAATAATCCGTCTTTCTTAATTCATCCCATGAGCAAAGCTACAACAGGTCTACAAAACACTAATAATTTCTGAATGTCATGCAATAAAAGCAAATTTTGACAATCATGCACTGCGCCTAACACAGCATAAAGCCCCATTTATTATAGAATAGTGTATCCTTCAACTCGCTGTTAGCCATGCTGTGGACAATCTGCTAGTTTTATTATTAAAATGATTGGCCAACCTCTGCTATGTGTTTTTATTACTGCTGGCTGACTTGAGCATGTGAATAATTAAAACTGTCTGCTTCGATCAGTTGAAAATATGTTGCAGTGTACAGATTCACTCAAGTGCTTAAAGTATATGGTTTAGAGAAATCAGAATGGCGTTATCCTTTCAACACCTCAGCTTTGCACAAATAAAAGTACCCTTTTTCTACAGAACATGTCCTGGGCTATGATACAAAAGCACATCCAACAACAGCTTCATGATCTGTTACTGAAATGTGAAGAGTCACATCAAATGACTTATTTTCCTCCTCCTCCTCCTCCCCTTTTAGCAGCTGATATTTTAAAGTGAGTAAAAATAACATACATCTATAAAGAACCTTTCTCATCCTCCGGACATCCCAAAGCACTTCACAGCCAATTAAGTACTTCTGAAATGTAGTTACTGTTGTAATGTAAGGAAATGTGGCAGCCAGTTTGCATACAGCAAGGTCCCACAAACAGCAATGAGGAAAATGACCAGATGATCTGTTTTACTCCTCTGCTCTTCGAATAGTGCCATGGAATCTTTACAACCACCTAATAGAGCAGACGAGACCTCGATTTAAGCGTCTCATCTGAAAGTCAACGCCTCCAACAGTGCATCTCTGCCTCAGTACTCCACTGAAGTGTCAGCCTAGATCAGGTGTTTCCAAACTGTGGAGAGTGTGCGACAAAGATATCGGGGATGCGAGGAGCATAGGCAGGCTGAGAAAGAGAGCTAACGATGTAACTGCACATCTCCAGAAGAGAGGCATCAAAAGTCTGAATTTCGTGAAATTTGAAAGAAACAGAGCAAATTTAAGTTTAAATTCAAAGAAGCAGCTTGAATTTAGAGACTGATTTGCATTTGAAACTCTAATATCAAACCAGGATTCCCCAAATTATGTGCCAGCAAACAGGCTCATCCTACTCACTTAGATAAAGGCAAGTCATCAAGTGTTCTTTTATGTTCAAGTTTATTCAGTTGTATAGTTCTAGTAAGGTGCTATTTATGTTGCTTTCTGTCTTAAGCAATGTTTTATCTTGGCCAAGAAAATAAAATCCTCTTGTTCTGTGCAAAAATACGAGAGGTAGCTTCATCGCTCCTTCTCCTGTGTACACTCGCCAGTGTTTTGTTCCCTCTCCCACCACGTGCAACATTTTGGGCTCTTGCCCTTCCTACTGAGCAAGGCAATAAATCTGTGCACCCTACCTCCCTCACATGCACTGATCAGGAAAATTGTTTCTGGCCTACTGTTAAACCCCCTCCTTCATGGAAAGGAAAAACAACCTTTGTGCACTCTAATACTAGCTTTCCCACTGGTCCATTGCCCCCTACTCCAGAAAGCATTCAAATCGGCCCTGGTAAACTGTTCCCATCTCCAGCACTAATCATCCAAACATTCTCCACCCCCTCCTCGCAAGGATCCTTGTCATCCTCCTGTTCCTTCTCTCTCTCCTCCCTGTCCCCTCTTCGATCTCCCTCATTCTCCACCCTCTCCTGCCCACCACCTCCACCTCAATCAGTGCTGCACTCCCTCAGTGCTGCACTGAAGTGTTAGTCTGGATTATGTGCTTCAGTCTGTGGAGTGGGACTTGAAACCATGACCTTATTACTCAGAGGTGAGAGTGCTACCACTGAACCAAGGCGGACACTTCAAACTGATAGGCGTTAAAAAGAGACTAGAGTTTTTGCAGATGAATGCAGGTTGTTCAACATTTTTGTCATCTTGATTTACACAGGGACATACCAAGGAGCGTGGGTGCCATATATAAAGTTTAATTCCATGTTCCTGTCAAATTGTTGAGACTGATCAATCTTGCTGTCTTGATTTAGGACTCATCTCAATGAGATAACTGCTAAAAAGAATTCCCTTTTCAATTGTCCAGGCTCACAAAATTCTAACAGCATAAACCAGCAAATAGAAAAGCTAAGTGCAAACAATAGAGTTGCCTGGGCTTCACAAAACTATTTTTAGGGCTCAAAGCAAGATTTTAGGCCATCTCACCCGCCTCCCCATAAACAAGATTTCAACCTCTTTTCCCCCACCCCCGCCAGCGAAATTTCCTCTTTCAATGCACGTGCCACAGGATGCCAATTACTTCCACCACTCGGCTGCATGTGTCCCCCTAAGGCTGCTCTTGCTCCACTTACATTTCCCCTTTTACAGTATTTCCCATCCACAGCCACAAATGGCTGTATTTCTCTTCCCGATGGCTGGCTGTTTCATTCCTCCTACCCCTGCTGATCTGAATTCCCTTACCTCAGCGCTCCTTTTCTTTCTCCCCTTCCTTTTCTAGTGTTTTGTATGATAGTAATCTAACTTCCCAAAAATGAAGTGCTGCTCACAGCCCACGATTACCTTTTGTAATAATTTGAATATAATTTCATGATGTCACAGTCGGAAAGAACTATAGAAAATGTCTGATCCTTGAGTTCACAAATCACTTTACAGTTTTTCCTCTAATAACTTTTTCTTTTAACATAAAATTAAATTCAAAAGCATTGCAATGTGGGAATATTTCAGTTTCTAACGTGTCTGCAGAGTTATTGGTGTGTTGAATTTTACTGTAGCTGGATTTGCTATGATCAAATACTCCTACGGTATCCTTGTCATTTCAGTGCTGTTATCTAAGCAGTGTTAATAAGTTTATTCAGAAAAATTGCAGTAAAAATATTGCGAGCTAGGGGCTTCCAGATTCAATGGAAGCAGCAGTCACCGTGAACCATACTGCTTTAAGTTACTTCACGTGGATGGGCAGCTGATCTCAACAACAGCTGTTTAATCCTCTTGACATTCTTCACGCTCGAGAAACTGATCTGTCATGCTGCACGAGTATGATCTCTGACCAAGGGCAACACTGCTTGTAGTGAAGCACAAGTGTAACACACAGCAGTCAGACTTTCCCAACACCCAGAAATTATGCCTGGTTAAAGGAGGTAAGTTTTATTATATCAATAATCTCTTTTATTTAGAAAACTAATAAACTGAAACCTGTAATACCTTGCCTCCTAAAAGAATGTTAATATACAGTGAACACAAAGTTGTCCATTTCAATGATCCATATATAGATGGTAGATCAGTTGATTTCCTTCAGTTCACTTACATACATACACACCAGGTTTACCTAACTTTTATATAAGAACATAAGAAGTAGGAGCAGGAGTAGGCCATACGGCCCCTCGGGCCTGCTCCGCCATTCAATAGGATCATGGCTGATCCGAATCTAGACTCACTAGGTTGCAAATATTTCAATTCTTGCATTCATCTTCAATGGTAACCACTGACTTTGCAAACCCATTCAGTGTCTGATGGATTTTTTTCTGGCTTGGTATTCTACCGTGTTTTGCTGTGTCCTTTTGTTTAAGCTTTACTCCACACTCCAGTGAAGTAGATTGTTATGGCCACTTTGTTTTGGGATCGGTGTTTGCCACGATACAGTACTTGTATTTTATTTTAAATTGCAGCGCAACAGTAGATGATAGTGTTGCAGGCTTTTATTTAGATGGGTGAATGTCATTTCTGTGGGAATTTCACTTCAAAATTTCCAAACAGGGACGGCATGGCTGCTATATGGGGTGTAAATATGTATTCGAACCTGGCACCTATAGTGCAGTTTACTTTAATTTGCCTATTCACTCTGAAAGAGATTCTCTTAGAGGCAGACCTCCCATCCTTTCCCTCATTAGAGGAAACGCCATATCATTCTTCAAATCTCCAAAAGCACCAAACCTCTTGGTCTTGAACTCTTTCTCAAGGGTCAAGTGTCACTCCCTCTATGAGGAAGTTAAGTCATCTGGAGACTCACAAGCTTTACTGTGCTTTCCTTTTCCTTGAGGAGGTAGTTGTCACCTTGTTCAGCATATTTCCCTTACAGCCTACTTCCTGCTGGTTCCCTTTTCTCTGCTTTTCTTTACTTTTCGGACAGCAGCTGTGTAGCAGAATTAAGGCCTCTCAGGAGAACATTACTGTCAACATCAGCATTGAAGAGAATGAAACTAGTAGTTTTGAAGTTACTGAGAGGTGAGAATTCCATGTTGAAACAAGCCTTCCCTTGTAACTGTGACATGGCTGGGAATCATGTCCATTATTTTTCAGCTGTAAGCATAGTCAATGGCAATTACTAATCCAGCAACTTCAACATTCTCATACCTTCACTTCAACAATCCCTATGGAGGATATATTTTCATTCCATGTTTATCCTAGAAGGTCACTGACTCTACTGAAACTGAATATTAAATAGAAAGGGAAATCCTGTGCACTTTTTTGGGATGGTTCCCAATATTTCTATTAAACTGGATTGTATGTGATAGCTCAGGAGGTTTCTACATACAGATGTTGCTATTTTTAAATGTAGTTTGCGCAGGAATGGCAGACCAATTAAATAAATATTTTGGTTCTGTCTTCACAAAGGAGGACACAAATAACCTCCCAGAGATGTCGGGGAACATAGGGTCTGATGAGAGGGAGGAACTGAAAGAAATCAGTATTTGTAGGGAAATGGTGTTAGGGAAATTGACGGGATTGAAGGCGGATAAATCCCCAGGGCCTGATAATCTACATCCTAGGGTACTTAAGGAAGTGGCCCTAGAAATAGTAGATGCATTGCTGATCATCTTCCAACATTCGATGGAATCTGGAACAGTACCCATGGATTGGAGGGTAGCTAATGTTACCCCACTATTCAAAAAAGGTGGTAGAGAGAAAACGGGGAATTACAGACCGGTAAGCCTGACATCGGTAGTGGGGAAAATGCTAGAGTCCTTTATAAAAGATGTAATAGCAGAGCACTTGGAAAACAGTGACAGGATCGGACGAAGTCAACATGGATTTACAAAAGGTAAATCGTGCTTGACTAATCTACTGGAATTTTTTGAGGATGTAACTGGTAAAATAGATAAGGGAGAACCACTGGATGTGATGTATTTGGACTTTCAGAAGGCTTTCGATAAGGTCCCGCATAAGAGATTAGCATGTAAAGTTAAGGCCATTGGGATTGGGAGCAAGGTATTGACTTTGATAGAGAACTGGTTGGCAGACAGAAAGCAAAGAGTTGGAATAAGCGGATCTTTTTCCGAGCGGCAGGCAGTGACTAGTGGGATCGGTCCTTGGACCCCAGCTATTCACAATATATATTAATGATCTGGACAAGGGAACTAGATGTAATATCTCCAAGTTTGCAGACGACACAAAGCTGGGTGAGCGTGTGTGCTGTGAGGAGGATGCCAAGAAACTCCAGTATGATTTGGACAGGTTGGGTGAGTGGGCAGAAGTATGGCAGATGCAATATAATGTGGATAAATGTGAGGTTATCCATTTTGGTGTCAAACAGGAAGGCAGATTATTATCTGAATGGCAATAGATTGGGAGAAGGGGAAGTGCAACGAGACCTGGGTGTCCTTGTGCACCAGTCGCTGAAGGTAAGCATGCAGGTGCAGCAGGTGGTTAAGAAGGCAAATGGTATGTTGGCCTTCGTAGCGAGAGGGTTTGAGTACAGGAACAAGGAGGTCTTGCTGCAGGGCCTTGGTGAGACCACATCTTGAGTATTGTGTGCAGCTTTGGTCACCTTATCTGAGGAAGGATGTTCTTGCCATGGAAGGAGTTCAGCGAAGATTCACCAGGCTGATACCTGGGATGGCAGGAATGACGTATGAGGAGAGATTGGGTCGATTGGGCTTATACTCGCTGGAGTTTAGAAGAATGAGAGGGGATCTCATTGAAACTTACAAAATTCTGACAGGACTGGACAGACTAGATGCTGGAAGGATGTTCCCGATGGTCGGGGAGTCCAGAACCAGGGGTCACAGTCTAAGGATAAGGGGTAAGCCATTTAGGACTGAGATGAGGAGGAATTTCTTCACCCAGAGAGTGGTGAACCTGTGGCATTCTCTACCACAGAAGGCAGTAGAGGCCAATTCATTAAATATATTCAAGAAGGAGTTGGATATATTTCTTAAGGCTAAAGGGATCAAGGGGTATGGGGAGAAAGCAGGGACAGGGTACTGAATTTGGATGATCAGCCATGATCGCATTGAATGGCGGAGCAGGCTTGAGGGGCCGAATGGCCTACTCCTGCTCCTATCTTCTATGTTTCTATGAATATTCCCTTTATACCTACTACAAAGATCTGCCAATGTCCCACACACCGACTATTAGAAAGACTTGCATTTATATAGCGCCTTTTGCGACCACAGGTCTTCCCAAAGCACTTTAAGACAATGAAGTACTTTTTGAAGTGTTGTCACTGTTGCAATACTAGCATTTAGCAGCCTCTGCGTAACGAATAACGTGATTAATATATTGTTCCCCAGACTGGATTTCTATTCTAATAATTCTCAATGACTGGGTATGACTGACAAGCAAAAGGTGTCCTTTAGAAGATACAGCATGGTGGCATAGTGGTTAGCACTGTTGCCTCACAGCGCCAGGGACCCGGGTTCGAATCCAGCCTCGGGTGACTGTCTGTGTGGAGTTTGCACATTCTCCCTGTGTTTGCGTGGGTTTCCTCCGGGTGCTCCGGTTTCCTCCCACAGTCCAAAGATGTGCAGGTTAGGTTGATTGGCTATGATAAATTGACCCTTAGTGTTAGGGGGATTAAATACGTGGGGTTACGGGGATAGGGTGGGATATGTGTTGGTGTGGGGTTTACGGGGATCGGGTGGGATATGTGTCGGTGCAGGCTCGATGGGCCGAAATGGCCTCTATCTGCACTGTGGGGTTTCTGTGATATGGTTATAACTTTTGAGACAAAGTTCGATGGCTAACACTAAAACCTTGGGGGAGAGATTTAGTGTTATGTTCGACCCAGAACTAAGTTTCAAATCCTTCCACGTCCTTGCCTCATCCTATCTCTGCAAACTCCTTCAGCCTTGCATTCCCCCTTCCTGCAACCATCAGCCCTCTGTCTCTGGCCTTCTGTGCGCTTCTCCCTCTTAACCCCAGAATGTCACGTGCCTAGGCTCCACTCTCAGGAATTCGCTCCCGAAATCCCTTTAATCTATCTACTTTTGTCTCCCTCTTTTAAAAGCATTCTGAAAATCCATCTTTTTGATTAGGCTTTTGGTCAACCCTCCCGCTCTCTCACTCCATGGATTACTATCTATTTTCATTTGTGAAGCACCTTACATTAAAGGTGTTAAATAAATGCTCGTTATTAATGACAATGTCATTGATTCATTGCTTCGGGAAATTAATTTTTAGTTGGCCACAAATCATGGGCTGGGACTGCAGGGTTTCCTGATGTGAGCTCTCATCAAGTGCTGGGAATGCCGAAGGCAAACATCTTCTCTTGTGTTTCACAGGTAATTAGATCTTTAACCATAACAGAGTTTACAGACTTAGATGTGTGGTGAAGGTTTTGAAATTGTCACCATGCATTTTGGGTAGCAGGTGATGTGATGTTAACTGGTGCTAGTGGGTTGTATTGCAGAACTTGACTTTGGATTGTTTTCAGATGAACAGCAGCATAATGTTATCAGAATGCAATTTTCTGTTTTACTAAATAGCTTCGATCAGGAATGTAGGTGGAAGCCAGACTCTCTGTGTGGAGGCTTTTCCCCACCACCAGAAATTATGATTCCCATGTACAACCTTTAGATGTAACTACTCATTGGCTATCTCTCAACTGGAATATTACAGTCTCTCAGAAGTTTTGCTGCTCTAATTTCCATGTACTGTTTTTTGCCTCCTCCAACCCCCATATCCCTGATCGTGGATGTCCTCTTAGAGGGTTTGGGGAAACTCATTTAGTGTGCTAAATAGCCAGCAAAATGTGGACCTAAGTTGCCAACCACCTTCCAGCTCCACTTTGCTCCCTTCTTCTCATCAACACGTCTCCATCTCACTACAGCATACCCTTTTGGCCCCTCAACCCACTTACTGCTACTCCTCTGTTGACCTTTTTTTGTCACCAAGGATGGAGTTCCTCCTGGATGGTCCTATGGCTTGTTTCGCTCTGTTCTCTTTGACACCCCCTTCATCATCAACTTGTATTGCTGTAGTCCGTCTATCGGCACAACCGCAGCTCCACCTCCCTCTTTGGGAACTCATCTGTCTAACCTCCTCCATGTTCCTGTCATCTCCAACAGCCCCCCCCCCCCCCCCCAAACTGCTCCAGGTCTCATGCAACACTCGGCAAAAAGCCCTTGCAAATAAGACTTGCATCAACTGCAACCATTCTGAATGAGTGTTAACATCCCGGGTCAAAGTCATGTGAGATTTTGTCAAAAGTCTCCTGAAGGGCCAAAAAAAAGTATATCATAGGGCATTCACTATATCTATCTATCAAATTTGTAATGTCCTCAAGGAAGTCAAGCAGATTCCTAGGGCAGGATTTTCCCCTTCCAAATCAATGCTAATTTGTTACTTAGCTATTAAAATACAGATGCTCCTTTAATTTATTCCTAACAGTAATTTAAATTATTTTATCCAATATTGATGTCTGGTTAGTGGACAATCAATCATACCGCCAGTATTACATTTTCAAAAAAAAAGCTACTGCCCAAATAATTGACTTACTACAGGTGGAAAACGTGCTAAAGCCAGCGTAACCCAAATACAGTGCAAGACGGCAGATTGTTTTTCATTTTTCAGTGCTTTTATTTTTCTAGAGGAGCACAACAAAAATGCAACAAAAATTCATTCAGACAGCTAGTTATTTGCTGGTTAGGTGACGTCTGGTTCAGATCATGTACACTAATTAAAAAAAATACTTTAGACTATATGTATTTCCCATTTCGCTGCTACATAGGTTAGAGGTATTGCATTATTTAATGGCGTTCATGTGGCGAGATGTGGTCTATGAAAAGGTATGCTGTTTGATAGGGGGCTGCTGGTTTTGTGATGATAGGGGGCTGCGGTGGAAGTTGTTTTAGGGAGGAAAACATTTGAGAGGATAAGGGTAGCTGCGATAGAACACAAGTCAGGAAGGGTAGTGAGTAGCTGGGATAGGGAATACTGTAGATAATGAGTAATTGGGGTTGTGAGTATTGGGTTGAATGGTGTGGTTAAGTAAGGAGTTGGTTGGTGGGACTGGGAGTGAGTAAATGTGGAGGAAGTAGTTAGTATTTTGGGGAAGGGTAGTGTGTATGGGTGCAGGGCCAAAATGAGCAGCCAGAGGCAGAGCCAAACAACAAGCCAGAGCTGGGAGAGGAGTGGGGCCAGAAGACTGGGTCGGGTAAACGTTCAAATAAAATTAATGGCAGCGGTACCGGGAGGCAGTCAGGAGAGGAATCTAAGAAACATTTTTTTGATAGCACAAGGCTTTTGAAGGAACGGGACTGTAAGCTGAGCCTAGACGGGGTTGGCGGTGGCAATTTGTGAAAGAGTTGTCGAGTTGGCCCAGAGGCAGAGCTCGGAGCAGACTGGAGGCCAAGCCAGGAGAGAAGTAGAGTCAGACATTTCTTCAAAAATTTCTAGCCAGCAGAGACCAGAGGAACTGAGAGAGGCGCAGGGTCAAAGATTTCTTCAGGAGCGAAGCGAGGAGATGAGCAGGAGCAGGGCCAGGGACTCGCCCAGAACCAGATGAGGAACTGGGCCTGACGTTTCTTTTCAGCAGAGGTTTCCAGTAAGCAGACTGGGGCACCGCAGCGATAGTCATTTTTTTCAGGAGTTGAGTGTGGAGGGAAGTGAAGTTGGAGCTGAACCGTGACTGGAGCAGGGCCGGGGGCTGAAAAGTGGTTTACTGAACATTTAAAAAAATTTGAGGAGCAATCCAGAAAAAGGGAATTTTCTATTTAAAAAGTGGCTTGCGTTTGTTACTAGAGGGTGAATTTCTGTAAGGATTCTCCCAGTCGCCCACCATAACTTTGAAAAAGTCATATAAACCCTGGCAAAACAGCATAAATGTTTTCTTATTTTTCTGGGGTTTGCACGGCTCATCCGATGAAGTTATGGCAGACAATCTGGAGAACGTCCACTGAAATTCACCCCCCAGTGCTTTGGTCAAGCAACTGAGGAGATTCTTTTCCCTTAGGAGAAGCAAAGGATATGGGAAAGGGGTGAAACAGTACAACCTACAGTCTGGAGGCCTTCAAAAACAGTTTTAAAGAAGTGTGTTGGCCAAATCTTGACCTAGGGTCTCCCGATATTAAAATGTTGACATGTGGTTTTCCCATTATAAATGTCGATATAAAATGCCTGACACAAAATGTGACACGAAGTGGGTTAATGTGGATAGGAAAAGCATAGCATATACAGGACTTAATCTATATATATATTAACAGATCTCCTTTGGTGTTGACTGACGATACTCCAATTTCATAATGATGAAGGCAATTTGCCATTTAGGCAATAGTCAAATTTCATTTTTATTAAATGGGATTTTTGCTGGTGCTTAGGGGCTCAAATCCCACAACCTAGTCCATTATTCTGTTAAAACCATAAACAGGTATCCCTTATTTTATAGAGATATTCATTTGCCTCTATATATTTAATATATCCTTTATCAGTTTTATAAATTGAGAATACACAGGAAGATGGTATGCAAGATGTACTGATTGGAGTTAGATATCTGGGGCATTCTACCGTGAGATCTGACTTGGAGCAGGACTCCATCCCTCCTTCAGGTTGTGGCATTGACCCCGCCATAAATTGTGGGGTTAGCTAATTTAAATAGTCAGCGGTTGTGTAAAAACAGCCTGCAATGCCTTGGATATGCTTGGAGGGCATAAAACTGTACTACAGGCAGTAGATAGGCCCAAAAAGAAGGGGGTCAGATAATATCTAGCGGCGAGGCCGAGACTTGGTGCAGCAGGATATAAAAGCTGCAGCTGCTTAAAGGAGCAACAGGTCAAATAAATGAACAGCAAACTTCAGGGAGCTGGACCTGCATGCTCATAGCCGAGATATCGAGCAGAAAGTATGGTCTGTTTGAAGTTTGAGGCCAGTTACCTGCCAATAATGTGGTACATACTTTGTGAAGGGTGGTGGCTGTGGCTGTGAAAACAATAACCAAACCAGTAAGTTATGACTCTGCAAAATGTTTTAATCAACATGGCAACAAATTTACACAGCAGTATATGCAGAGGGTTAGAAGTGTTTTAACTTCTGAATAAGCAGTAAGACTTCACCTACTGTTATCGAGAAGTGGAATAACTGGTCCTTTGAGGCTTGGCATTCTGTACTGTGGTCTATTTTTGACAGAACTGGCTGTACTGGATTGCTGTGACTCAGTATGCTGCTTGTCAGCTGATAGTGTTACTGTGATGTAAGAGGAAATGCAGTGCAAAGAACACCCAAACTTTTACCTGCTAAAGCAGGATGGTAAGGTGTTGGAATTCTCTCTGTTTGTCTCTGTCTCGCTCATTGGTAATAGTCTGTCAGCTTCTCCTTGCTTCATTAGTCTGTTGTAAATGGGTACATAATGCGATCACTTGAAATGATGTTGACAAAGTTCTGGATGGCTTGAAGTCAAAAGGCCTTCAAAGTAAGCACACTACAGATATTCGCAGTAAGGCTGTGAAGAACAGTAGATGTTTTTCAATTAGCTCAGCTGCTTAAAATAGAAACCAGGGCAGTATTTCTTTGGTATTTTTTTTACACGCATGTGTTGAGCGAGTACAAAAGAAATTCTATAGAAGGATATATGCTTACAAAGGGTATTGAAAGTGAATGTTTGGTCTCCCAGTTAAAATTTAATCCTTATACTGCAAATTTTTATGTCTCTTTATTGCTTAGAGTTACTTCATTACATTTAACACGGCACAACATTTTCCCTTTCATTTAGGATTCTAGGGATTTTGGATTGCTAAAAACTTTTGCTATCTGAACAGCTGGACAAGTAAATGGCATGTGTGTAACTGTGTCCTACACAATTACACACAACAGTTAGATGGAGGCTACTTGGTTTCATTAGTTATTTTCCTGCCACTCTGTGAAATACATGTTTAATATTTCTGTATTTATTTTGGGTGATCTCTGATTGCATGTTGCTTTGCACTTGGGTTTTGGCATTCAAACCACATTACGAAATGCTTAAATATTCAGTCAAGTAATTTTTGTAGGAACAATAATTACGGGCTTTGTATATTTGTAAATTCCATACAATTTTTCTTTTAAATGTGTGAAATATGAGGGCACACATATGGGTATCAGTTACAGAAGTCAGGTATGGTTGACACCTGTTACTTTCACTTTGCCAGGCATAAAAATGCTGGCTTCAGCTTTCAAATGTAATGCAGTTCCTCCTCTGAGAAATGAGCAAAATGAATCATTTTGTAATAAAATAACGTGTTCAGCTTTTACGTTGTTTGGTTTATAGAGATTTTGATTCTACTTGTAAAGAACCACCTTGCCACTGATATCAGTGAGATTCCTCAGTCGCGCTTTGGTCTTTCTTTTCTTCAATGACTACAAAGTCATTGTAGATTAAGGTTGTTAAGACATGTGTCCAAGCAGTTTTCTTTCACGGTTCTGAACTCCTTAGCAGGCAATGGTAGGGCTTCCTCCAGACCATGTGCGAAATCCAGGACCAAGCGTGAGGTTGATTTCTGGCAAAAAGGAGAAACAATTGCAGGGTTAAGAGGACTCTGGCATAAACTAAACTGCCACTGAGTACTCTTGATAAGCCTGGGTTTATTGCTTTCCCGGATGATCCTAGAGTGAGGAGTGTGTGGCCCAATAGTGCTTGATGTGGTTCAGCCAGATGTGGTGATGGATGGCTAATCCAATTGTGCACCACTTGGACTTGGAGCAAAGAGATCTCATGGTAACTCCTGTCCTAACTTCCAAAAGACCATGTCCGGTACCCAAAGAGAAATAATATGCTAACAAGTGAACAGATAGAAAAATCCAATCACTCTATGGACTCCATAGCATTCTGGATTCCCAATTTGAACACTTATGCATTTGGTAAAGCCATTACTAAAATGATTAGTGAAGTGTATCTTCTACTGATTCCTGTGGAGCTTGATTCATCCAGGAAAGCTTATATAGTACCTTATCATGACTCAGGAAAACGTCACAGGCAATATTTGAAATGCAGACAGTGTTGATCGTGCAGCCAATTTGCAGGTAGCGAGATTCTTCAAACAACATTGAGATGATTAACCATGTACTGTAATCTGATTTTGGGGATGCTGATTCAGAGAAGAATTTGATCCAGGACACTGGGAGAACTCTCTGCTCAAAGGATGCAATTAAATTTTTTATGTCTACTAGGACAGACATATTGGGCCTTGGTTTCACATCTCATTTCAGGAGTGGCACCTCGGACATTGCAGCAGTCCCATATTACTGTACTGAGTTGGTGTGCTCAAGGCCTGAGGTCAAAGCTGAATGCACAACCTTCTGAATCTCTGAGGAGATTGCTGCCAACTGAGCCAAGCTGATGACTGTACTTGTGCAATAGCCATTTCTTGGGTCAATATTGATGAGGAATTCTGTTGAGAAATGTGCAAAGCCACGGTCAACAGTGATATGCATGCTTTCACCAAGCATTACTTTCTTGGTTTTTCAGCTCAGGGTGACGAGCATGTCTGCTGTCGTGCCCCTAATTGGTTTGATGATCTAGGTCCTCCAGGCTAATTTAACAGTTTTTCTGTGCCATTTTGGTTATGTGCCTTTGTTGCATAATTTGTTTCATTCTTATAAAGAATTCAACTTCCCTTCTGATTTGACATGGCTGCTTTACTGTTGTCTGCATTATGTTTCTTCACTCTTCTGTTGGGAGTTTCTGCTACCTTTTCCAGTCAACCAGCAAAGTTTTGTCCAGAGCAAGTGCCTGACCATATTAGGTGTGAATCCCTTGTAGGGAAAAATGTCCTTGGGTATTTTTTTCAGCCTGTTTATATGTGGAAATTAAAGAATGAGGAATTTTACAATGATGGTAGTTAACCTAACATTCTACAAAATCAGGTTGTATATATTAAATTTGACCACATCTGTATAGACACCAACTTGAATGAAAAAGCGTCTGCTTTGAGCTATATTCCTTTTGCGAACGAACGTTTCAAGCTAAACAGAATTGAAATTTCATTTGACTAAAATCAGCTGTTGTACCACATACATTAAATGCCATCAGTTGTTACCTCAGTACTTATGAGGAAATAACGCTCCATAAATCACCTGAGTAGTTTCAAATGTACAGTAGGGTTTTATCATTGTATTTTTCTTTTTCTCTTAGAGTTCTGGAATTGAGACCTTAGTTGAGGAGCTTTGCTCCAAATTGAAAGAACTGCAGAATAAGCAAAAAGGTATGTTTTGTTTCAAATATAATGTGAACATAAAAGTGTGTTTTTTGAGTACTCACCATTGCAGCTGTTATAAAACTGCAAGAAGGGGCAACAGAGGTCTGAATCCAAAATGTCACATGGCAAACCTACTTTTGGGAGAGTGCCAGAATACTTGTAAAACCATTTGAGTCCACTGTAAAACTAACATCCGAGTCTGTTTCCATGTTAGTTACGTTCAAATGTTCATTTATTCACAAAAGTGGGGGAAAAAAGACATTTGTTGATGTATAATCATCAACCTGTTTGGCTGTCCTTAAAATACTACAGGAAACTTTCGTTTATCCGGAGGTTAAATGTCCGGAAAGCTCTATCCACCGGCAAAATTCAGGAGTCAGTTCAGATAAGGTTTTTTTTCTCTTTGTTGCTTTTTTTCTGCAGTCGTGGCTCTGCAAGGTCTAGCTGAAGCTGTTGCTTAGCTACAGAGACGCTTGCAAGCTACGCCGACTGTTTTGAAGCTGTTGCTAAGCAACAGGGTTTGTTGCTTCACACGGAGCTCAGAAGCTCCGTATGTTTTAACATTAGCGCTGGTTTCTACGGCAGTTTTGATGGGACGGCACCAGCTCGGTCCCGTCAGTGCCGGATACCAGAAAGTTTCCTGTAATTTGAATTTCAAAAAACATTCAAATGCGAACTTTATATATTATGAAACAATTAGACATGTGTTGTTATTGGTTAAAATGGGGTCGTAATGATGATTCTCTGTCGATTTAGTGTTGTAAAATCTAGTTAATCTCTATTTGTGTTGCTCAGAAAAATGCTAGTTTGTAGTGTTTTGACACTATTGCTCTTCAGATTTACAGAAAAGGCATGCACGTGGCCCTATGGAATTATTATTTCCAGTGGTTGATTGGCTGTCAATGGAGCCTAATGAGCTTGTTAGAAGATAGTTCTCTGCCAATTAATTTGCTAGGTCAAAACCGACCGGTCTTTTTTAATTCTATGGATGGATGAGCTGAAAAATGCTGCCTATGGTACAATAAGGATTAAGCGACAGTTCAATGGAATACTCTTCCTCCTTGTCATGTTTCAGGAGTTGTGCCCCATTTCTCCACAAAGGATTTGGAAATGAATTACATTTACAACTTTAAAGCAAAATGTATTTGCACAAATTTTTAAAAAGCACGGAGACAAAAGATGTTTGATGATTAAGAGCTACGCATTGAAATTGTTTCCCCAAAGACTGAAAAAAGTAAACAATTGTTAGCCTACCTCAGTAACTGATAAATACTTTGCATCCATCGTGTTGGGAAGTCTCTGATCCTGAATGATTGGCAGGGGTTGGTTGTAATAGGGCCCGCCCTTTTGGTTGTGAACACAGATAAAATTGGGATAGAAGCAAACACTAACAGTCACGATTTTAGACAACTGCTAAGGGCAGGCTTTGGCTAGACTCAAGATTAGGTGACAAGACAGTAGGTTTTTTTCTAGTTTCAGTCAAGCACGATGACTCACTGATGTGGGAATGCATGGCATGTTCATTATTTTGTATTGTTACAGAAAGATAAGTTATACTGATGGAATTAATTGAGTTTGATGAACTGTTGGTCTATGTTTACTCGCTGTTTGCAAAATAAAACTGCTTAATGATTCATTCTGGCCTCATCTCACTGAAATGTAAACATAAGAAATAGGAGCAGGAATAGGCCATTTGGCCCCTCGAACCTGCTCCGCCATTCAATAAGATCATGGCTGATCTTCTACCTCAACTCCACCTTCCCACCCTACCCCCTTATCCCTTGGTTCCCTTAGTATCTAAAAATCTATCGATCCCTGTGTTGAATATACTCAACGACTGAGCATCCACAGCCCTCTGGGGTAGAGAATTCCAATATGCACAACCCTTTGAGTGAAGAAATTTCTCTTCATCTTAGTCCTGAATGTCCTAAACAATTTGCCTACTGAAAGATTGGAGTACACGCAAAAGACACAATATGTCAAGGGTGCTGCATTTGTTACATCGCCTGCGTTACACTATTGCATAAATAGATATCAGGCAGTGATGAGTCAACTCTGGGACACAAGAAATGTGGGATCTTCTTGTGAGAACAACTGACCCCACTGAACTTGAAAAGGTATCTATAGCAGACCTGAATTTGTAACACTCCTTTAAGAAACTGCAGTTAAATTATAGAAAATACATCTGATGATCCAAAATGTCTCTTTGTGGCATAATAATGCTGTTAAGTGGTGATTTGAGAAGTGCATTGATGCTCATTGAGCTGCATAGTGATGCTGTAAATACACACCATCAAAAGTGGTGGAGCATGGGTTCAATGCACAATCCCACACACTGAGATTTTCTCAATTTTGGGCATATGGAGCATGTCTAGCAGAAGGCAGGATTGAAAAAAATAGCAATACCAGACAACGCTGAAACTTTTTTTCTTGGTGATTGGTGTTTTTCTATTATTTAAAACTTCTTTACCCTAATCTTTAAAACCAGAAAGAAGTCTGAATTGCAAGACTTAAATGGTTGGTTGTTTTAAATGGAAAAACTCACAGAACAATAAAAGCACAGGGAAGTATGAAACAAAATCCGGCCATTTGGCCCATCAAGCCTTTCCCTCCACGAGGCTTGTACAATTAGTCCCACAAACCCACTCAATCCCCTGCTGGCGGAAACTAACCACAGCTAATGCATACTAACAAGTAGATTAAAACCCTGACATTTATCCCCAGAACCAAAACCAAGCAAAGTTTCACCTAACCTTGCTAAGTCTAATCAATTAAATTCCAAATTGTACAGTTATGGTCCCAGCAGTATACCTCCTGGATCTATGTATATTTTTAACCTTGTTAACTGAAAAAACAGGGATTAATCTACAGCTTTAATCAGTCGTGTTTTTCTTGGTAATGTGTTCCATGTAGCTACTATTAAAAAATAAATTATCTCATCACTTGATGCTTATGAATTCTGTACCAACATCCTCTTCTTCTGTGATCTGCTAATCACTGCTTATTTCTATCTGCATCATCCATAATTTTTTTAATTTCAGAATATATTAACCGTGCCCCCTCAGTCTTTTTTACAACAGAAATGAGTTCAGTTCTCTGAGCCTTTTTTTTTCTAAATTAAAAGCTAAGTCCTGAAATCATCACTTGATTCTGATCTTTATTTCTTACCCATACATGCTGTGTAATTAGCACTGCTCTCTTTTCCATGTTTATTAAATTGACCTGGGTATAATCATCCTACTCTCTCACCGACCTTCCCACCCAGTGTACTCACTGCGTGCTAATCTTGCCAACCTCCTTCCCATCCCACGAACCTCTTCCACCGCTGACCTCGTGGACTCTGCAGCGGATAAGGAATTATAGCTCCTCTTGGCATCTCCCTCCAGAACGAACAAGGTTTTTGCCATCCATGAGCTTATTGTGGATGATTACATTGACATCATGGGCCTGATGGAAACAGGTGATGTCACCTCCCCCCTTGCTGCCTACCCAAGCCCCACACCAAGTTTCTCACCAATATATCCTCACTGCTTTCCTCCCTCAGCCTGTGCACCGAGCGACTTCTCATCTCTGGTGATTTCGCTTCCATCTTAACTTACCTTGCTCTCTCCTATGAGTTCACTGCCCTCCAGTCCTCTCTTCACCTCTCCCTGCATATAAACTCATCTAGCCATATTCACTGCCACCCCCTCGACCTTGCCATTTCACGTGGCCTCTCTATTTGTATTATCTAAATCACAGACGGGGCCATCTCTAATCACTTCCTTGTATCCCTCACCATGCGCATCTTCCTTCTCCTCTCCAGCACCACTTCCTTCTGCATCTGGCTCTGGAAAAAAACTCCCCTTCTCCGCCCCCCCCCCCCCCCCCCCCCACATCACTTGTACTTTCAAACTCCCAACTGCCTAGCCTTTGGTTCGCCTTTCACCACGATACTTCTGCAGCTACCAATCTGCTCAATCACACCCTCACCTTCTGATGCCCTTGTCTCCAGTATGGCCCCATCTTTGCTCCTATAAATCCAAGAGATGCAGATTTGATCATTTATGGCCCACAACTGGTTTAGTCATTCATCGCCAGATCTGGCTTGACCATTGGCGCATGCCTAGTATTTAGTGCTGAGACCAATTTTGACATTTTAAAACACAAATTAAATAAAAATGTCAGAAAATCACAGAATTTAGTGTAATTGGATAGAAATTACGAAAAGTAAACTCCAGAATGCTTAAATATAACAGTTTGTTGAGCCCTTTCTCTGTCCCCCCCCCCCCCCCCCCCACCTCAAGGATTTTTTAAAAAGTTTTCCCCAGACATTTTTGATTGTGGCCCACTGTGTGCTGTTTGGGCAGATTTCACTTTACTGTTTTCACTCTTCTAGAATTTGAAGAGCAAAAAAAGGAGAAAATATCCATTGAATTACAATATTATAACCTTTGCATCACAAACACTTAAGAATGCACATGTTACATAAAAGTATACTTAAATAAGTACTGTAGCTTCTGAAACACCGTCTGCTATAAGAGAACATGAAGCAGCTGAATCACTATGCAACTTTGGTATTCCCGTGAGGCACCATGCACTAGTATAAGAAAGTCCACTACTTCATATTTTTCTTCCTTCACAGTTGTCAAAAGTTTGAACAAATTTCCATTAGTCATTTTACCAAAGAAAATGAGCCCTGGTGTAATGATGACATTGAAGCTACTTGTGGACTTGATTAGACATACCATATACTACTTTCATTTGTGTGTTGGGCTTGATCCATTTATTTACAATGCTTGAGTTCAGAATCCATGTGGTATCTATTCTATAAGTTACAGAGTGAATTCACAGGCACTCAAGAAGATGTGATAGCTCTTTTAAAGTTTTGAGTATTAATCAAAATTTGAACATCTCTCCATCTGCTCCCATTTCTTTCTACTGATCCATCCATATATTTCCCCTTAATGCAGGGAAAGTAATGAAGAAAATAGCGATTATCTATATTTATGAAGAGCAACTTTAATGTATTTTTCTGTTCTCTTTCCTCTTCCCAAATTTCAGAAGAGAAGCAAGGTAGTAAGAAAGCAGAAGGATCTCAATCTCCTGAAATTATAGGATCTCCTTCCGCCAAGGATCAGGTAGAAATGTAAGTACTTAATATATTCCGTTTTAGGAAACGGTTGACATTTTGAGGCACATTCTGACTTTCCATTTATTGATAGAAGCACTAAATGCATTAAAAGAAAACTAACTCCTACAATCTTGGTTATTTTGTCAAGTAAATAAATGTGTACATTGTATAGATCTGTTATCATTGATGTATGTATATCAGAAAAAACTACTAGAATGCTAATTTAAAAAAGAAAAGAAATGATTCACATGATAATTGAATAACAAATGTAAAACAAATGACATTTGTCAATAATTCAAATATATGTATATCATCTGGGTTATTAAACTCATTTGTGTGGTTTTTTTTTTTAGGTATTATGAAGCATTTCCACCTCTTTCTGAGAAGCCAATCTGTCTGCAAGAGATCATGACCGTGTGGAATAAGGCCAAAGCTTGTTCATTTTCTGGTTCTTCTTCTTCATCTGCTGCTCCACAAACAAGCACTGATACGTCCTCTCCAAAAGATTGCAACAGTGAAGGTGAAGGTACTAGAGAGCGAACAAATGAGGCCTCCATCACTACAAGCAGTAGTCGTATGTTCAGAAGAAGTAAAAAGGAGAAAGAAAATAGGCACAATAACAGCTTGCCAGAAGAGAAACCCACTACAGGAAAGAAGCAGATCAGACACAGGTCAGAAGGAAAGATCCGCCCTCGTTCATGGTCCTCTGGCTCCAGTGAAGCAGGCTCAAGCTCAAGTGGGAACCAGTATGAGTTAAAAGGTCCCACAAAAGCTGTCAAAATCAGACACAAGATGAGAGAAACTGCTAGGAACAAAAAGGGGCGAAATGGACAAGTTAGGCTATCTTTGAAGTCTGTTGACAAAGATGATCGAAGAAGCACCTGTGGGAGCAGCAGCAGCGGACTTACCAAACAGCTGTGCAAAAAAGGAAAAAGGTTTATGAAAGAAACTAGAAGGAAAATAAATGGCAACAGTGATGCAAAAGATCTTGGCAATGAAAGTGGAAGGGAACAAGAATTCAAAGAAGAACCATTGTGGTACACTGAACCAATCACAGAGTACTGGTTCCCTCCGAGTAGAAAAAGTAAGCTGGAAACTGCATACCGGAATAGTGTAGCTGCTAATGATAGTGAATCTTTGACTTTGGAAGAGCTTTCGGAGACAATGCAGGGTCTTTGTATTAGTAACAGTAATTTCCAAACATACCTCGCAGCAGGTGCTTTCGTCGATGGTCACTTTGTTGAAATGCCTGCATTATTAGATGAGGCGGATGACCTCACTGGGACCTCGAGCTGTTCTAATCCCAAGGACGGTGATATTTTAGATGATATGCATCTGTCAGAATTTACTCACTTCTATGAAGTGGATATTCATCAATCCATATTGGATCCTAGTGCCTCAAATTCATTGCAAGGAGAGAGTCGAATTTTAAGCATGATTCGACGGAAAAGTACAGAGCAAACTGATTTTGAGGCAGACTGTTGTATAGTGTTAGATGGACTACAGTTGACGAGGGAAAGTGCAATATGGACAGATTCACAAGCTTCTCTTGGTGCAGAAGGATTGTTCTTACATGATCTTGCAAATATAGCTCAATTTTGGGAGTGCTCTAGTTCTGATGAAGCAGAGGGGGAAAGCTTTGCTGGGGATTCCCCCATTACTCTTTCTCCTATTGTGGATAATACAGTGTGTGATGCAAGTAGCAGTACTGGCAATCAAGAAGAACTCTTTTCGGAAGCAAATGAAGGGCCTGGTTTAAACTCCACTTGTTTTTCTCTGTTTGAAGTGCAATATGATAACTCTACTTCACCATTCTGTTTTGACGCACTTAGCCTGGGAAATCAGAATAGTGATATTGGAGGCTGGGCAGATTTGCCTGGGAAAACACAGTCTCGTTTGCTTATATGGACCAAAAATAGTGCCTTTGATGAAAATGACCACTGCTCAAATCTTTCAACACGAACCTGCAGCCCATGGTCACATTCTGAAGAAACACGTTCGGATAATGAAACCTCTTTTGGTATTCAGATTGAGGAGTCCACTAAATTTAATGCAGATGAGATTGATTGCATAGTCCCTGGCATTTCGTCCAGCCTTCTTGATGAAGACCTTTTAGATTTGTTGCATGAGGAGACTCATTCGCAAACGGATGGAGCTTTACGAAATATTACAAACATGACTTTCAAACAGAAATCTAAACTGGAGTCAGTGTGTGGAATTCAGTTGGAAGAAGAGGAAAATAAGGAATATGAAACAACTGTGGAAATTTTTGCAGAACAGATGGCTGGTCATGGGGATAGCTATGGCTCGGAAGTTATAAAAGACATTTGGACAGCCATAGCAGAAAACAATGCTGTAACAACACTAGAGGGAGAACGATCAGAAGAGGATTTCTTTCCTGGTGAGGTGAATGGTTGCCATTGTTGTTGTTTGGATATGGCAACTAAACAGGACATCCTGCAAGAGCCTCATGAAAAGGCAGTGCAGAGGTCTGAATATCACTTATGGGAGTGCCAGAAGGAAAACTTGGAGGCCCAAGCCGTTGCAACTGGGGAACTTGCAGAGATAGATGTAGGTGATTACACTGCACCCTCTAAACCTTGGGATATTGGTGCCGACAAAGAAAGTGCTTTCATTCTTGGTGGAGTCTATGGAGAACTGAAAACCTTCGACAGTTGTGGAGACTGGGGAGCAGTTCCACCTGATCCTGCAAAAGGTACTTTATTGCAGTGTGCAGCTTCAGATGTAGTGACCATAGCAGGTACCGATGTCTTCATGACTCCGGGTAGCAACTTTGCTCCTGGCCATAGACCATTGTGGAGATCTTGCGCTTCATTCACACAGTGTGACCAGTCGAGAAAAGGAGAGGACAGGTTAAATACTGAGTTCTCTTTCATCTTCCATGAAGATTTATTAGGGAATTGCAGTAATTATCAGAGTCAAGAGCCTGGTGTTGAGTATTCATTTTCCTCCTTTGACCTGAACAATCCTTTTTCACAAGTTCTTCACGTGGAATGTTCATTTGAACCTGAAAGGCTTGCAACATTCAGTCCAAGCTTTAAGCCCAAATCTATACTGTGTTCAGACTCAGAAAGTGAAACGTTTCATCCTAAAATATATAGTATTGACAAAACACAGTATAGGGCTATTCGAATCTCGCCACGGACTCATTTCCGACCTATATCTGCCTCTGAGCTTTCACCGGGTGGAGGAAGTGAGTCAGAATTTGAGTCAGAAAAAGAGGAAGTTACGATACCTGTCCTCTCCCAGACAGATTTGTTTGAGGATCCACAGGCAGATTTAAAGCCATTGGAAGAAGATGCTGAGCGAGAAGGACATTATTATGGAAAGTCAGAGCTGGAATCCGGAAAATTTCTGCCTAGATTAAAAAAAGCTGGAATGGAAAAGAGTGCTCAGACTTCACTGGATTCTCATGAAGGATCTGGTGGCCTTTTACAGACAGAACAGCAGTGCCCAGAATGTCATTTACAGGCATCAATGGGGTGCACCAGTGTGAATAGTTGTGAAATAGATTTCAAGTTGAAAGTACCATGTGATAAATTGGAAGCGTTCCAGAATCATACAATAAGCAGGAGCTTTTCCGGGTTCACTGAGGGAACTTGTGTTACAGCAGCATCACTACAAGAGGTAAGCACCACTGTCGCTTTGTACACTTACAATTTGTGATTTCCTTTACATTGCAGAGAATAATCTGCCAACACTGTTGCAAGTTGCTTTTTGGTACTTCACCAATTATTACACAGAGGTTATAATGAAAGAATATTCCGAACAGTCATTGTTAACAATAATTATTCCACTGGTCAGGCTAACCAGGCGACGTTTTAAGACTCAATGAATCAAGGTTACACAGTCATTGGGCCGAAATTTGAAGTCGGAGGCGTACCTCCAGCGAACCTTGACATCGCAAGTTCCAGGATTTCGCGCATGCGGAAAACCGGAACTTGCGGGGCCATTCTGAAGGCTTCTGCTTACGCAGTCATCAGCCCAGCAAAATCCGGGCCATTATTTTATACAAGTGGATCTCTTGTTGAATTGGTCACAGCAAGTCAAAGGTTACACTGTTGCAAAGGGGTACTGGGCTATCGGAGTAAGGAGAGGGTGCTTATTACCACTGAGAGGATTTGGAAAGAAGCTTCTAAGAGTTTTGCTTAGATAGTGAAGTAATTTGTTTTGATTAGTTCCTGGAAAATGGCGTTTGCCTTATCTACTGCAGATGAATATAGATAAATAATTTGTTATCCCCACAGTCATGTGAATAAATCTCTGTACATCTCACAAGGGCAACTAACTCTGTGTATGATAGTAAATGGCCAGTCACTCTGTCCTGTTTAATTAGGGTGTTGGTTTTTATAGTGAGGGTCTAGAAATATAAGACTCGTCTCCACTGTTATGAACGAATAAAAAAAAAAAAGACTGGCGATAAATATAGGATAGAGCAGGTTCCCTATCCTGAAGGTCCTGTGTGAATCAGATAGGTTTTAATGACAATCTAGCAGCGTTCATGGTTATTTATTTCTTTTCTCTGGTGTTAGCACGCCAATTCCCAGAATTATTGAATTCATTTTCACAACTTGCCATGGTGGGATTTGAATTCACAACCTTTGCCAGCCCAGTAACATTAGCACAACACTGCCATACCATTATGTAGCTAGAGGAAGTAGACACGGTTGGCTTAGGGTTGAGTTTTTCAGAGTAGATCTCTGCACTGACATCCCAACATGATATCAGCTCCAGAAGCATCAAGAAAAATACCAGATGGCCCACAGACCTCACATCTTGGGGTTCCAAGACTTGTGACTTCAGTTCTGAGCACCATAACTATGTGATTCTGGATAAGTCATCTTCCCACTGCAAACACCCAGTACATTTTTTGTGTTCGTGCAGAATAGATCAGAAGCAAACACCTTTCCTCAGTACAGGTAGACTATCCTTTATCCGAAAACCTCGGGACCAGCCGTGTTTCGGTTTTCGGAAAATTTCGGATTTCAGAAGGTATTTTATAAGACTGGGAAATTTGTGGGGGTCGGCGGGGGTTGGGGTCGGTGCGGGGGTCGGGATCGTGCGCACGACTTACGCTGAACGAAACCTTTCGGTTTTCAGAGGATTTCGGTTTTCGGAAGTGCGGATAAAGGATACACTATCCCTTATCCGAAAGGGTGGGGGGTCGGCAGCGGGGGTCGGGGTCGTGCGCACGACTTACGCTGAACGAAAAAACCTTCGGTTTTTAAAGGGTTTCGGTTTTTGGAAGTTCGGATAAAGGGTAGTCTACCTGTACTGAAGGATGTCAGGCTTGTGTCATCAACTGTGATTGTTGATAGATCATCACAGATTATTATTAGTCGTACAAATTAATTGGTGCTTATGACTATCAAAGTCATCATTTTTGGCATCCCTCATATGACTGGGATCCTATTTTTGAACCTTCATTGTTGTCTTCCTCACTAAATACTTTCCCTGTTTAGAATTCCATATCCTTGGATGTCCATTCTATGGAACTTTCAGTTATTAACTGTGGCTATTTCACCTGCATGAAATTAAACTTCTCCAATGAAGGTGGTTTTTGTCTAGTTTCTTAGCAGTTAAAGAGCTGGCAGGGTTATGAACTACCTTTCTGTAATGTCCCTGGAACCTACGTTCTTTTCTAGGAGCCTGAAACAAAAGTTTTTATTTTCTTGTGTTTTGACACTATCTTGCAAGTTAGACCCCTCCCCTGAGGACTGAGATGAAGAAGAGAATGGTCTTCTGGACCATCCCATGTCTGAATCAGATCTTTCACAGAAGTCAGTTCAAAATAAAGGTAGCCGTGGGCTTGATGGTACTGCCCTTGAGGTCCCTATCAAATAATATCATTCAGTGCTTTGTGCCTTCCAAAAGCCAATGCTGCTACCCGTTTCTGAATCTCCTATATTAACTAATCTGTGGTTTGCAACTCAGGAATAATTTATCCTTCACTAAGTACAGGAAACTTTGGTTTATCCGAAAGTTAACTGTCCGGAATGCTCGATCCACCGGCAAAATTCAGGAGTCGGTTCAGTAAGTTTTTTTTCTTTTCGTTGCTTTTTTTTCACCAGTCAGGCTCTGCAAGGTCTAGCTAAAGCTGTTGCTTAACTACAGAGACGCTTGCAAGCTACGGCCGACTGTTTAGAAGCTGTTGCTAAGCAACAGGGTTTGTTGCTAGAGCTCCGTATGTTTTAACATTAGCGCTGGTTTGTCCGGCAGTTTTGATGGGACGGCAACAGCTCGGTCCCGTCGGTGCCGGATATCACAAAGTTTCCTGTACTCTGCTTCTCAGAGGCAGTTCAAAAACTTGCAGACTAAACCCTTGATTGATTCTTCAGTAGCCTGCTAGTGCATTATTATGTATGAGAAGTCGTCATTCTGAGGTGAGAACTTTGTATGATGGAGACACAGCACTGTCCTGTTACATATTATAAAAGCACTGTATATTTTTTCATGAATATTTAAGAAGGCAAATATATTGTGAGGAATAAACTTAACTATTATCTGCTCTCTGAAGGATTTACATTGCTTTGTGGCCTGGGGGGTCGAGTAAATATACAGTGCTGTTTAGGAGCAGTTGGTCATACTACAGGTATTGTATGTGTGATGGCTCAGCTGACATGCTAACATATTAACTGCATCAGATCAAGATTGGCTAAATGTTTCAGGCTTTTGAAATGCTGTACACCAACTGACTGAGGAGGCAGACAAAGATTGTTATGAATCACTTTTGCTCCAGATACTTTTTCCTTGTGCCCACCAAAGTACATTTCTGTAGGCAGGCTCCCAATGAACCAAAATGTGGCTTTATGCATGAATAATCTGGGATACTGTGCCCCCTACCAAATAATGAATGTTTCCATTGCTGTCATGTAGTAGGTCGGAATTCCACTACATCTTGTGTCCCTTTCAAAAGGCAGATAATGGGCCGGATATTCCGATCCCTACGGGTGGGTACGTGCTGTGTGCACACCCGCAGGGACATCGGAAATGCCGGTTTCAGGCATGCACAGTGTATGCGCTGAAAACCGGCATTTCCGATCTGTCAAGAATGGTCTTGACAGATCCTCCGGCTGCCCTGGAGAAGGGCCTCTGCGGGCAGATAGTTCCGCTTTTTGGAGACCCTCCGCCTACAGAAAACCCTTACAATTCTTACGCCTGGTAAAAGCAGGGGTAAGGCTTGCTTTTACCAGGATAAGAGTAGAAAAAAGTTTTTAAAATAAATTTTAAAATTTTTTCACTGATTTATCATTTAAAAATACTTTTTAAAAAAAAGGTAAGTTTATTTTTAGCCTCGGAAAATACTTTAATTTTTTTCAAAAAATTAAATTTTTGTTTAAAATACTTAATTTATTACAATTTCAAGTCATTTTAAAAATGAGATGGTTTTTTAAAAATTTATTTGAAGTTTTACTATGTTTTCATTGATCTCCATTCATATATTTGACAGGTCTTCCTGTCAAATGTATAAATGGAGATTCCCTTCTGTGATTGGCTCCCCATGGCCCACGTGATCCCAGGGACGCTGCGAACTACCTGCACCTCTGGGATACGTGGGCCCTGCGCACCGGCAGTTTGGTGAGGCCCAGCAGCGGAACTGTGCGCCTCCCGGGAGCCCTCCGGTAAGGGCGCAGATTTTTCCAGATCGCAGGCCTCCGCCTGCGGGAGGCCTGCGATTGGAAAATAGGGGCCAATATTAACCACACAAAACACTTTTCATAAAAGGCAAAACTATTAAATGTTTATTCATGGGTAGAGTTATTTACAGAAGCAGCAGTTTAATACAACAGTCAGCAACCAGTTCACAGGGTTAAACAGACAAACCAGTCAGATCCTTTAAAAATAACAACAGAAAAATGCTGGAAAAACTCAGCAGGCCAGGCAACATCCGTGGAGAGAGAAATAGAGTCAACGTTTCGGGTCGAAACCCTTTGTCAAAACGTTGACTCTATTTCTCTCTCCGCGGATGTTGCCTGGCCTGCTGAGTTTTTCCAGCATTTTCTGTTGTTTCGGATTTCCAGCATCTGCAGTATTTTGCTATCGTACTAGATCCTTTAAAAACTTCCTTTCAGAACTTGGGATAAAATAATTAAACAGAACGATTGCAGTCCAATCCCTTAACAGCCCCATGGAATGCTGTACAGGATTTACATAGGCCCATGCCCATATAGCAATATTCCATTGTTGTGCCTCATAGTCAAATAAAATCAAACTAAGTAATAGCTGGAAGTTGTGTGACATTTATGTCCAGGAATCTTCCTTGATCTAACAGTTTCCTTTATTTACTTCTCAGCAGTCCATCTTGATGAGACTTGCAAGGCAAATACACTATTACACAACAGCCCAACAAGGTAACGAGCTAACAGTCTAGCAGATAACAATCATTCAAATAATAATCAGGAAGTATTCTGGTGCAACTTGACACAAATTTGCAATTAAAATATTAGCCTGTGAGGGATACTTTGTCCTTTCAGAGAGTTACCATAGTAGCCAACAATGCAAGCAGATAGGCTGATTTCCAATGAGGTGTAACTTTCATTTTGAGTGTATTTTTAAAACTGATATAGAACAGTTTTTTTTGAAGTAGTAACCGTGTACAAAACATTCCACTTTAGTTTACACAAAAGATTGTTATCTGAAAAAGTTAGCCTATGAAAGCAACTCTTGAAAGGAAGTCAGTTGCCTCCAATTTAAGCCGTGATATTCAGGCCTAACCCAGTTGTCATCTCTCCAGACAGTGATGGGGGGTCTTAACGCATCTACTCAGAATTTAGAGTCTCAGTGGCATACAAACAGGGGAGAACTGAGGACTAATTGTTCTGTACTTCTAGAACTGATGGATGGACAACAGTAGTCCCATTTCATCAACAAATGTGAAGACGTTCTCACTTCTAACGATGTGTTCTAGATTAGTTACTAGTGCTGGGACTACCTATTACCAGTATTGGCCTGACATTCCCTGACATAGGGAAATGGTGTTAGGAAAGTTGATGAGACTGAAGGCCGATAAATCCCCAGGGCCTGATAATCTACATCCCAGGGTACTTAAGGAAGTGGCCCTAGAAATAGTAGATGCATTGCTGGTCATCTTCCAGAACTCGATAGACTCTGGAACAGTACCCATGGATTGGAGGGTAGCTAATGTTACCCCACTATTCAAAAAAGGTGGCAGAGAAAAAGCGGGGAATTATAGACCGGTAAGCCTGACACCAGTAGTGGGGAAAATGCTAGCGTCTATTATAAAAGATGTAATAGCAGAGCACTTGAAAAGCAGTGACAGGATCGGACAAAGTCAACATGGATTTACAAAAGGTAAATCATGCTTGACTAATCTACTGGAATTTTTTGAGGATGTAACTGGTAAAATAGATAAGGGAGAACCAGTGGATGTGGTGTATTTGGACTTTCAGAAGGCTTTCGATAAGGTCCTGCATAAGAGGTTAGCGTGCAAAATTAAGGCACATGGGATTGGGGGCAAGGTATTGACTTGGATAGAGAACTGGTTGGCGGACAGAAAGCAAAGAGTTGGAATAAACGGGTCGTTTTCCGAGTGGCAGGCAGTGACTAGTGGGGTACCGCAAGGATCGGTCCTAGGACCCCAGCTGTTCACAATATATATTAATGATCTGGACGAGGGAATTGGATGTAATATCTCCAAATTTGCAGACGACACAAAGCTGGGTGGGAGGGTATGCTGTGAGGAGGATGTCATGAAACTCCAGTACGATTTGGACAGGTTGGGTGATTGGGCAGAAACATGGCAAATGCACTATAATGTGGATAAATGTGAGGTTATCCACTTTGGTGGCAAAAACAGGAAGGCAGATTATTATTTGAATGGCAATAGATTGGGAGATGGGGAAGTGCAAAGAGACCTGGGTGTTCTTGTGCACCAGTCGCTGAAGGTAAGCATGCAGGTGCAGCAGGCGGTTAAGAAGGCAAATGGTATGTTGGCCTTCGTAGCAAGAGGGTTCGAGTACAAGAACAAGGATGTCTTGCTGCAGTTGTACAGGGCCTTGGTGAGACCGCACCTTGAGTAGTGTGTGCAGTTTTGGTCACCTTACCTGAGGAAGGACGTTCTTGCCATGGAGGGAGTGCAGCGAAGATTCACCAGACTGATACCTGGGATGGCAGGAATGACGTACGAGGAGAGATTGTGTCGATTGGGCTTATACTCACTGGAGTTTAGAAGATTGAGAGGGGATCTCATCGAAACCTATAAAATTCTGTCAGGTCTGGACAGACTAGATGCAGAAAGGATGTTTCTGATGGCTGGGGAGTCCAGAACCAGGGGTCATAGTCTAAGGATAAGGGGTAAGCCATTTAGGACTGAAATGAGGAGGAATTTCTTCACCCAGAGAGTGGTGAACCTGTGGAATTCTCTGCCACAGAGGGCGGTGGAGGCCAGTTCATTAAATATATTCAAGAAAGAGTTGGATATATTTCTTAAGGCTAAAGGGATCAAGGGATATGGGGAGAAGGCAGGGACAGGGTACTGAATTTGGATGATCAGCCATGATCTCATTGAATGGCGGAGCAGGCTCGAAGGGCCTACTCCTGCTCCTATCTTCTGTGTTTCTATGTTTCTATTTCCATGATCCCAGTGGCTCGGGAATCAGCATGATCCATGGAGGAACTTTATCATCTCAATCTATGATCCTCAATCCTATTCCAGGCCAGATATTTATTCATCTCTTTGTTTAATGTTACTAGAAACACTACTATTTTGTTCTGTGGAAAATGTCCTAGTGTGGCGGAACCACCAGAGGATTACGGACAATTGTATATAATTCCTTTTACAGCAATGTAGTACAGCTGGGGGCTGCACCTTTAATGTATCTGTTAACTGTACTAGGGCTTCTTTCCTGTACTCCGCGTGATGACGTCATGCCGTCCGTCACGTGATCTCTCAACGGCGGGAAGAACGTGATGACGTCAGAGCTCAGAACCTTCTAGCAGTTGAGCTTGGAACCTTCTAGCAGTTTCCAGAGAGGCTTTCAAGCAGACCAGACCTATTTGCATTGTATCCTACAGTTTCCTGTACAGCTTCGTTTGTTCATTAAATTTTATTGTTTTTGATTTTCTGAGTTGATCTCAATTCTTCGGCTAGGAACCCCAGTTCCTACACTAGTCTCTTATCTGCTGGAGGTTTGTAAATTGTGTCCTGATATGCTCTAGTTTACTGTTCATGGTCTAAGTTAAGTAATTTACTTAACGTTGTATATGCCTCTAAGCATTTTAAAGGCCTGGAACATATCTGTATGAATTTTCTTCGAAGAACAAATTAGTTCTGAGAGTCTCTCATCTTCCCCACACTTTCATATGTTCTCCCACCTCTGCTGCAATTGGTACTACCGGTGCATACTGTTATACAGTTCTGTGAGCACTGGTAACATGCGAGTACCTTCTCCTTGGGATGCTGAGATTAATTATGGCGCGACAACTAAGAGCATCTAGTCCAGGATGGCAGGAATGACGTATGAGGAGAGATTGGGTCGATTAGGCTTATATTCGCTAGAGTTTAGAAGAATGAGAGGGGATCTCATTGAAACTTATAAAATTCTAACAGGACTAGACAGACTAGATGCGGGAAGGATGTTCCCGATGGCGGGGGAGTCCAGAACCAGGGGCCACAGTCTAAGGATAAGGGGTAAGTCATTTAGGACTGAGATGAGGAGGAATTTCTTCACCCAGAGAGTGGTGAACCTGTGGAATTCTCTACCACACAAGGCAGTTGAGGCCAATTCATTCAAGAAGGAGTTAGATATATTTCTTAAGGCTAAAGGGATATGGGGAGAAAGCAGGGACGGTACTGAATTTGGATGATCAGCCATGATCTCATTAAATGGCAGAGCAGGCTCGAGGGGCCGAGTGGCCTACTCCTGCTCCTATCTTCTATGTTAAGTCCAGCATAGATTGCGATCAAACATGGGAGTGTCTTGGCCAGTTACTCACTGACTCATTGGAGAAGTTGCCTCCAGTTTCTGGAGGGATCGTAGAAGAGTAATACCAACAAGATGACCCATTAATAATAATCATATGGGAAATAACAACAGGAAATGCTGGCAACACTCAGCAGGTCAGGCAGCATCCATATGGGACCTGAATTTTTGCCCTTCACAAGCTCTGCAGCAGCCTTTTGACCAGTTTCATTTCTAACATTTAAATGTTCATTGCCTCTACCCCAAGTATCCAGCAATAACGCTATTCTTCCATTTCCAATCATTCATAGCTCAATAGAGGACTTATTATAACAGATACATGGATCCGCGAGACAATGGAACACTTCCAATTGGACTATACCACTTTTTCAACGTTTGGAAAATCCCAAACTCGGGGATTCTTCTGACCAAGTAACAAGGCATCAAAATAAGAGGATTGTATTCCCATTATTTCATAAACACCAAGAGGGCATGGACATGGCCAATGCTGGAATTGCAATTTGTACTATCTGCTCATAGTTCAAGCTGGTCACTTTGCTTCACTTATATTTAGGCAATTTTTCAGAGATTGGTAGCTTGCAATCCGTGTTCAAGGAAAGAACTGTCAATACAATGGGCCGGAATCTGCTGTCAAAATAATGGTGAGGCTAATGGCACTTGCCATTATTTATTTATATGTAAATGATGCAGCAACTTCAGGAAAGAGGCAGATACATGGTTAAATGCTGTCCGAGTTGCACTGCTCTGCCATTAGCGTTGTGAAAATAGCATTTTGCTGACTGCTTCACCATTGATATGCATTGAATACTATGAAGTTGCTGTATTTGCATGATAGATACAAACTAAACCTGCCGCAGATATTTTGGGCTAGTGATTAGCAGAAGTACTCTTTTGATGACGTGACAATCAACCTCTCTGACACTGAAAATGAACTATTACAAGTGTGGAGTCTCATTCCTTCAGGTTTTGAATTTTTCGGGAGATTTTTTTCTCTCTCAATCCCTCTGTTCTCTTTCTGGAGCGGATTAAACATTGAATTGACCCCTTTAATTGTTTTATTTCAGAATTCTCAAATCGCATTGGTTAAGGAGATACCCTGTAAGATGCAATAATTGATGACTATAAAAGGAAGTTAGTGGTTAAGCCTGACATTAAAATGAGTGTTGTCTGGAAATAATGCCCAAAGTATGTCAAAAAGATGATCATTGCTTCTCTGAATTGCTAACTGCTGTCACCAAGCTTTAGTGTCATTGACCTAATTGGCAAATTGATGTTTGCACCATAACAAGGGTCCAGGGGCTGTAGAATCAACTTGTGTTTGACATAAGTACATGAAGCAGGAAATGGCTTGTGTTGATTAAATGCCCAAGGTGGAAGTAGTCATAAGTTAATACTGATAATGCAATATTTTGGTAGAAATTAGTAAGAGAAATGAACCTATACAGTAACTTATGAAGCTTTATTCTCATTTTTCTCTCTACCATTTTCATGACATTAATAACTTCTCAAAAAGATTGTACACTATGAACAATGATTTGTAAAGAATAATCAAAATTATGAAGTATGTTAAATCCCTTCTGAACTCCCAATATAGGTAAAAAATAATGATATTTCAAAACATTGTACTGATTGATTTATTTTATAATGACAGGTTCCCTCTTCAGACTTGAACCAACAAGGGAAGAGTGACTGCAAGGAGGAACCAGGCTGGTGGCGAGAAACACTGTACCCACCAACATTTTCTGGGATCGAGTGTGCAGGCAAGTCAATAATAAAATGCAGTTATAAAGTAAGATTTAAAAACTGGAGAGGAGTAAACAGCATTGTAGGAACCAAAGGAAAAAAGATGGATTCTTTCACCCAATACACCATTCCCTTGTAGAAAGGACAGGCAGTTGAACTGTTTCCAGACCTGTAACAACCTTATGTCTTGAGTGGCAATTCAGAGGCCTGAGATCATTGCCTGGCTGCCCTGTCTTAGAGATGGTCTGTGGTTCAGAGGAACTTAAAATGAGAAGGAACAAAATTAATGCAAAATTAATTTAACAGATCTCTTCCAGTCCACCCCATTTCATGCAAAATTACTTAATTCCTTCTTAATAGTGTTCAGAATAATTTTTATAGTGTTCCTTTAACACGAAATAACCATGATCCCTATGTTGCAGAGATCATGGCCCCGACATTGACGGGGACGGTTTTAACCCCCACAGCGTGCCTCTTTTGTCCTTGACCGATTGCCCCACTGGAGGTCCGCCTGATTGACAAGATTGGCTTCCTGTCTGGCGGGGAGGACTCCGGAGCAGGCCGCAGAAGCAGGTGTGCTATTGGGAGCGTGGAATGGGGGTCCGATCCCCGACCCTGGGGGCATCTGATCCTGGACCTGGGTGGGGGGGTCCAATCCCTGACTCCTAGGCCTAGAAATTCAGTTGTTTGCGCCAGCCGCTAGCGCCTTAGGAGGAGAAGTGGGGCGCTAAGCGGCTAGCGCCCGGGCGCGGCGCGATCTGCGCCTCTCGCGAAATTCAGTTAAGATTTAGCGGCGGCGCAAAACCTTTGCGCGCGCAGATCCTGACGTCATTTCATGGTGCAACGCCCTTTGTGCGCCCCGAACCGGAAATTCAGTGGCGCCGGCCTATTGTGCGACAGGCGCCCCCCGCGACTGGTAGCGGGGAACAGTTCCCAGTCGCGGGGGGGGCGCTAATTAAAGGGGACTCCTCCTGCAGTATAAATGGCAGCCATTTTGCTCCACTCCTTCTTTGTGAGAGACGGACATTTGGAGAGAGACAAAAAGGTAGAGAGCTTTTTGGTTTGGCTCAACACTCGCACAGGTACTTGTGGCTTCAGGCCAGAGCTTTGCACTTGTCTTTAACTTCAGTGTCATAGCATTGATTGGAAACATATAATGGGGGCTGCAATGGCTGGAAACGTTGGGCTTCTCCATTGCATTCAAAGGGCTCAGAGACGCCGTGAGAGTGCCAGTCATGGCCAGACGGACAAGGGCCAACAGGCGTCGGCAAAGGAGGCCTTACCCACCCAGGCTATACCGCCAGCAGTTCTCATATCTGAACATGTCTGAGGAGCAGTGTGTTCGGAGGCTGCGATTCAGAAGGGCCGTGGTCACTGAGATCTGCCACCTGCTTCGCGGAGATCTGCAGCCACAGCTGAGGAGCAGGACGTCTCTGTCGGTGGCAGTGAAGGTGATGGTGGCTCTCAACATCTCTGCCACAGGCTCCTTCCAATCCGCTACTGGGGACATTTCCAACATCTCCCACTTCGCGGTACATTGCTGCATTCGCCAGGTGACCAATGCCCTTTTCAGAAGGGGACGTCAGTTCATCTCCTTCCCCATGACCGTGGACAAGCAGCAAGAGCGTGCAATGGGCTTTGCAGTATTAGCGGGCTTCCCCATGGTGCAGGGCGCCATTGACTGCACGCATGTGGCTTTGCGGGCACCTCTAGAGAATGCTGAGGATTACCGCAACCGGAAGGGCTACCATTCGCTCAACGTGCAGTTGGTGTGTGACCACAGGCAGCTCATCCGAGCTGTCAATGCCCGCTTTCCAGGCAGCAGCCACGATGCCTTCATCCTGCGCCAGTCTTCTGTGGCAGACATGTTCGAGGCCCAGCCTCACCCATGAGGATGGCTTCTCGGGGACAAAGGCTATCCTTTGTGCACCTGGATGATGACCCCGCTCCGTGCGCCCAGCACCCCTGCTGAAGAGCGATACAATGACAGCCATCAAGCAACCAGGAACATCATTGAGCAAACAATCGGCGTGCTGAAGCAACGGTTCCGCTGTCTGGATCGTTCCGGGGGAGCCCTACAGTACTCGCCTGAGCGAGTCTCCCATTTCGTTGTCGTGTGCTGCATGCTGCACAACCTGGCTATCCACAGGACTCAGCCACTGCCAGCAGACATTGGAGGACCACCAGAGGAGGAGGAGGAGGACCAGCACGGGCGGGAGGCAGAAAGTGCAAGGGCCGCCCGCCGGCGGCTTACTGCAAATCGGTTCTAGGCCCCCCTCTCGGAATGGCTTGTGCCAATGGCAGAAGATGAATGTAGCCGCTCCACAAGCCCTCAGCCGAGCAGGGCAACCAGGACTTCCAAAAGAAAACATGGACAGTGCGATTTAAGAACATTTTTTACTGTGATACCTCGGTGCCCTTCCCACATGACAAACTAATGGAGAGAAACCCCCCCCCCAAAAAACACAAATACACCAGTCTTGGCCTTTATGTATAAAAGAAATACACCAGTCTCGGCCTTTAAATATAAAACAAATACAGCAGTCTCAGCCTTTGTAAATAAAACAAAACATTTGGCCACACCACCTACTTTTTCCCCTGTGAGGGTGATCCGTCTCGCTTCCGTGACTTGCCCCTACCCGCCCTGCAGCTGCTCCTCAATGGGACCCCAGTGGCTGCAGCAAGGCTGGGGGAAGGCTGCTGAGGGTCAGATGGTGAGACGGCAGATGCCCTTGGGGGTCGGCCTGGACCAGCTCTGGGCCTGGAGGGGCCGGCTGCTGACTGATCCAACTCTGCTTGGGCGGCATCAGTCTGTCCAACAGCTGGTGGCAGCTGCAATGGAGGAGTGACAGTGTTGGCTGCAGGAATGCTGCCAACCTGACAGATCACAGGCACTCCCTGGTCAGCTGATACATTGGCACTCGCACGGGCCAGCACTGCAGCATGCGCAGCAATCTGCTGAAGCACACTGCTGGGCTGCTGCGGCGCGGCGAGTGCCCCGGCGATGCCTGGCCGATCCAGCAAGGGTGGCAGTAGTTAGTGCCCGTGTGGCCCTGGTCTGTGTCTGCATGACACCAGCCAGTGAATGCACGGCACGACTGAGCACTTGGCTAGAAGCCGCCTGTGATGCAGCGAAGTCCTGCTGACTCCTAGCCTGTGCTGCCATGAAGTCCTGCAGACTCCTGGCCTGTGCTGCACTGAATTGTTGCAGACTCCTGGCCTGTGCTGCCCCGAATTCCTGCACACTCCTTGCCAGTGACTCTATGGAGTCAGGCATCCTTGCCACTGCAGCCATGAGCTCAGTGTGCCTGCGCTCAGCCTGGGCGCCCATTTCCGCTATCAGCCGCACCTCCTCTGCGCTCACCGTAGCAGGACTGGAGGCCGCACTCCCCCTCCGGGGAGAAGGCCGCCGAGCTTCCCCACCCCTCCCGCGTTGCTGCAGCCCGCTGGTCCCCGGAGCTTCCCCCCCCCGCTCCCCTCCAGGGAAGACGTGTCACCATCATGGCCATGGGCTGCCTCGGCTGAGGGTGTCCCTGATGGGCCGGCTTCCTCTTCCTCCTCCTCTATGTCTGACTCGGACACAGTGCCAGCTTCACAGTGCCAGCTTGAGGGGCCGCCTCCTCACCTGGCGAGTCACCATCTGAAAGCAGGGAGGCACAAGAGTTGCTTTAGAGTGAGGACAGGGCATGAGTGCTGCTGTGCACTGCATTGGTTCGATAGTGGCAAAGGATGCTGGTGTGAGGCGCAAGTGGAAAGAGAGAGGTCAAAAAGGTCATGACCTTACCATTGGTGCCCAGAACAGGGTCAGCATCTCCAGTGGTGACGGGGCCACTCAGCCGGCCTGCCATGATCCACTCCACTCGCTGCTCGAGGTCGCTCAGCTGTTTCAGGTCAGGACGGCCTCCCCCGGTCTGTCGCTGCAGTCTTCTGTTATGCGCCAGCTTGCCCTGCAAGAGAAAGGACGGCCTCCAAGTACAGTGCCAAGCCCTGATCTTGACCGCACTGCCTCCCATGGTTGAATAGCCCTGACAGTGTCAAGCCCTGATCTCGCCTGCACTGCCCCCCATGGTCGAATAGCCCTGACAGTGTGAAGCCCTGATCTCGTCTGCACTGCCTCCCATGGTCGAATAGCCCTGACATTGTCTAAATTCCTGAATGTGCAAGTGCTTTTCATGACAGTCCCATAGCTGCTGGATGAGGGCTGGCCATTAGGGCTTTCAGGCCCCTTTGGCCATAAAGTGAGGTGCACATGCAGGGATGAGGAGGATACTGGAAAGGGTACTCACCCTGACAACCCGAGTGAAGTCGTTGAATTTTTTCCGGCATTGGGTTGGTGTCCTGCCAACCACGCTGTTGGACGTGACCCTGTTTGCCACCTCCCTCCATGCTTTCTGATATTCGGCGGGCAGCGGCCTCCTGCCACCCTCTGGGAAGAGGATATGGCGCCTGCGGTCCACTGCGCCAACCAGCCGCCTCAGGTCACCCTCGCCGAAGCGCTGCGCTCTCTCCCTGGCCTTCTCCATTCTCCTGGGCGTGGAGCAGTTCCAGAAGCAGTGTTCAGGCCTTGCCTTAGGGCTGCAGTGTGCAGGGCATGGCAGCCAAACAATTCCACCCTCCCCCTTTTTAAGTGCTGACCGGCGCCTGACTGCCCTCAATGAGCAACTCGCCGCACCTGCGCTGCGCCCGCCTTCGGTGTTTGCGCCCCGGATCGCCGGCTTAGCGCCTAATGATAGTCGTGCATCGCCTGCTTTAGCGCAGCAGCAACCTCTTGGGGCGATGCAACTGAATATCAGCGAAGGTGGCACGAAGTTGCGCCGGGCGCAAAAGTTAGCGAACGCCATGCTGTAGAGCCCCAAACGTGGCTATACTGAATTTCTAGGCCCTAGTGTCTTTATGAGGGGGGTGGGGGGAGGAGGAGAAGAGTCTGAGGGTGTAGCTTGGGCTGGGAGGAAGTACTCCTGCTCCTCCTAGCCCATAAGCAGTGCAACAAAGGCACTTCCCTTCCTCTTGAAGCTGTACTCGCCTCCCATCAGCTGCCAGGTTTCCAGAGGCCCGGGAAAACTGGCCGGCCAGGGTTAAACCTGCAAAGCAGGTTAAATCAGAGGCTGCCAGCCTCATTAAAATATTTAAATTACCAACCCGCCTCCTGAGAGCGGGTTGGTTGCCTGCCCCTTGTTCCACCTCCGTTAAACCCGGAAGTGGGCGGGTTGGGGTTGGGTTTGAGATTTTTTAAATCTTAACATCTCACCTGACCCCCCCCAACCCACCCATGTTTGGGGGTTAAAATTCACCCCATGTCTATTTGAATGAAATAAATCAAATACATAAATCTTCCACTGACTGCGAACTTACTATCAAAGAAGGTTAAGATACTTGATTTTTTGCCCTCGCACTCCTCATGTACTGCAGGAATTGATCCCTAGTTGGAACCAGAAAATAAATCATAAACAACAACATTCTATTAAGATGTTTTAATCTCTATCTCATTCATGTGACCGTTCCCTTGCTGTGCTGTATAAAGATGCCTTCCTTGGGCAGAATCTACATTAATGACGTGGATGAAGGGGCCGAGTGTAATGTAGCCAAGTTTGCGGATGATACAAAGAGGGCTGGGAAAGCAAGTTGTGCAGAGGACTCAAAGAACCTGCAAAGGGATATAGACAGGCTAAGTGAGTGGGCAAACATTTGGCAGATGGAGTATAATGTGGGAAAGTGCGAGGTTATACACTTTGGAAGGAAAAATTAAAAAGCAAATTATTATTTAAATGGAGAGAGATTACAAAATGCTACAGTTCAGAGGGACCTGGGGGTCATTGTGCATGAAACACAAAAAGTTAGCATGCAGGTACAGCAAGTAATCAAAAAGGCAAATGGAATGTTGGCCTTTATTTCTAAGGGGTTGGAGTATAAAAGCAGGGAAGGTCCTGCTACAACTGTACAGGGTATTGGTGAGACCACACCTTGAGTACTGCGTACAGTTTTGGTCTCCTTATTTAAGGAAGGATATACTTGCATTGGAGGCAATTCAGAGACGATTCACTCGGTTAATTCCAGAGATGAGGGGGTTGACTTATGAAGAATGGTTGAGCAGGCTGGGCCTATCCTCATTGGAATTTAGAAGAATGAGGTGTGATCTTATTGAAACATATAAGATACTGAGGGGGCTCAACAGGGTAGATACAGAGAGGCTGTTTCCCCTCGTGGGGAAATCTAGAACGCGGGGGCACAGTTTTAGAATAAAGAGTCGCCCTTTTAGAACGGAGATGAGGAGGAATTTCTTCTCTGAGGGTCGTAAATCTGTGGAATTCTCTGCCCCAGAGAGCTGTGGAGGCTGAGTCATTAAATACATTTAAGGCGGAGATCGACAAATTTTTACAAGATAAGGGAGTGAAGTGTTATGGGGAGCGAGCGGGGAAGTGGCTTTGAGCCCAAGATCAACCATAATCTTATTGAATGGCGGAGCAGGCTTGAGGGGCCAAGTGGCCTATTCCTGCTCCTGTTTCTTATGTTCTCTTATGTTCTTATGAATGTTGAGATTGATTTCCTGCTGAAATTAAGAAATGCTGTCATTCTGATGTCAAAAATATGTTTGCTCCATTGTATTTCCTCTGTTCATGTCTGTAACTGTCCTTGCTGTGGGAACTTCTTGGAGGCAGTGGTGACTGTGGGGCTAAGTCTTGGGTCTGGAATCCCGGTCTCTCTATTTACACACTCTGCGGTGACATTGGTACCAGTCTTGGGGGTACGGTAACATAGTGGTTATGTGACTAGTAAACCAGAGACACGAGTTCAAATCCCACCGTGGCAGTTTGAATTTGAATTCAGTTAATTCAATAAATCTGGAATAAAAAGCTGGTATCAGTAATGGTGACCATGAAGCTATCGGATTGTCGTAAAAACCCATCCCAACTTTCCTTTAGGGAAGGAAACTTGCCGTCCTTACCCGCTCTGGTCCGCAGCAATGTCGGAAACTCTTAACTGCCCTCTGAAATGGCCCACTCAGTTGCTATAAAAAAGCATAATAAGAATAAAACCGGATGGACCACCCGCATCAACCTAGGCAGCAGATTCTTATTCGTTATTCATCGTTGCCGGGTCATAATCCTGGAACTCCCTACCGAACAGCACTGTGGTAGGAGCTTCACCACATGGCCTGCAGTGGTTCAAGAAGGCGGCTCACCACCAATTGGGGATGGGCAATAAATTTTGGCCTTGCCAGCGACACAAAAAAAAGTTTGATTCAGGTGAGGTCTGTCCCATCTGTACAGCTTTCTCCTGCCCAGTGTCTTAGGAATCTGAACCTTTTTCAAGTGTTCGCCCGCCCCCCCCCATTATGTCCTACTGCTTCAAATCTGCTGCTTAAAGAGTCAAATGGGTGTGGTTAACCTTCTCATTCTATTTTCTCAAAATTCCACCCCAAACCTGACCAAAATGAGTACTGCCACTATAAAAAATATTTGTTATGAGCAGCAGACGGTATCCTTGAGAGGAATATCACATTGAGGAGGTTATCACTCTTCGAAAGAGCCAGAGCAGACTCGATAGGCTGAAAGGCCTCCTTCTGTGCTGTACTATTCTATGATTTTGTTTGCTGGGGTTGAAGGTTTGTCTTATTTTGCTTGCGTATCAATTTCAGCTGTTTGGTGCTTTGGAGGTTCTGTAAATACTTTTAGTATCTTGTTTAGTCATCTGTGCAGAAAGTACAGTTGTGGACTGGGGACATGGATTTACCAATGGCAATCCCTCTATTACTGTATTTTGAGGAGGAGGAGGAGAACGAAATGGAGGACAGTAGACTAGAGGCTCTTCGAGCAAGAAGATGTTTGTTTCCTACATGTAAATTACCATCATCCGAGTTTATAATCCAAGAAGACTTGACTTGGATTTCTCAGCACATCACTGCATCCGAAGTCTGTGCTCCCTCCCACCCCCCAGCCTCTTGGGGAGATATGTCAACTGTCAGCTGAAGACCTGCAGCCCACTTCCACCAGGAGAATAACATTGTCTGTACAAGCTATGCTGATTCAGAGCCATGTTTCAGGATGGTTGATTGGTAATCAGGTCTATCCACTGCAGTCATGTTTATGACTCCAATAAAGCTTCCACAGGCCCTGAAATACAGCCCAGCAAGAATGTATTGTAAGGCTGCTGCTTCTGGAATCTGAAGTGGATGATATAGGGGTGGGACCTCTATCCCCACAACATAAGGAAGGTGCACAAGGAGGAGAGGATGTGGAATGTGATAGCCAGCAGCCTGAGAAAGGAGGACACAACGTTTAGTCAAGCGCTTTAAATAAATATAAGTTGACGCACCAAATAAAGTCACAACACCTGCCTGTTCTCCCACCCCTACACACACTCGTAAATTCCTTTTGCCTTCATGGGACAGAAATTTACATTTTCCCTCCCATCATCCAACTGTGAAAGTTGCAAGCTTTCACAGAAATTAACTGAGAACTATGTGGTCAAGCAATATTTACTTTTTCAGAACAAAATTCACTCAAACGTACCAAAAATCCGTTCGCTCTATCTATAACTAAGTAAACTGAGTGAGAATGTCATGCTGAAGCTGCATAGTGGTCTGGTCAGGTACACCTTAAGTGCTGTATTCAATTTGTATTACCGAGGCAAAAGGGAAATATTGAAACCCTGGAAGCAGTGCAGAAAAGGAGTGCTGAGACTGGGTTATAAAGAAAGGTAAGGAAAATTCAGACTTTCAAAAGAAGGCAATTGGGAGGGGACCATACAGAGACACATAAGGTAGAGAACATGCACTTCAAAGTTAAACCACAACACTAGGACAAGGTACAAACTCAAAAGGCAATTTCAAGACTGATGTCAAGAAGTACCATATCACACCGAGTGATTAATGCATGGATTGGCCTTAAAGGTAGATTAATGGAGGCAGAAATTCGGGAATCATTCAAGAGGCAGTTGGGTGTAATGGGGGAAATTGTAGGGTTCTATGGAAGCAAGAACTGGATGGGCAGATTGGCTTCCCTGATCTGTACTTATTTTTGTAATCTAAGCCTCTTTACACACCTGAGAGATGATTCAGCTGTCATTCATCTACTGTAAGGAATAGCGCTTTAAGGCTTTCGTAGGCGAGTTAGATCTATTTGTGTTTCTGCTGCAATAGCTGAAATTTTGTAACACTTTGTATGTAACAACGAAGGCAGATTTTAATCTGATAATAGATGGGAGGAATTATGATTGCATGACAGCAAGTGTAGCACTGTCTATCCAGACAAAAACAAAATTCTGCGCCAGCAATTAAAAGGTCATTCTTAAAGCACTTCAGTTCATATGCAATCTGTTTTAAAGACTTAATTCTACAAGTTAGTTTACCCATTTATGCATGATTTCTGTCCATCACCACGTACAAATGAAAATATATGGTTCAGTTTTCTAACTTCATTTTATTTTAAATCTAAGACAAGTGTGTTTGTTAAGTAAAAGTAACTTTAACATGTTTGTGTTCTTATTTTTTTTAGAATGCTACACTGATGCCAGGGAAAAGGATGGAACTGAGTGTCCAATTTTAAGAGGACATTCACACAATGGAGATTGTCTTCTCCAGTTAGACCTGGTAAGTTAACCAAGTATTAAAGATCTGTTTCCAAAGATAACATGTTTCAATTTTATACTGAATCAGAAATCCCTTATCATTAAATGATAGTTACAGTGTTTGCTTTAAGCTGTTTTTCTTGAGAACTGAATGTTCAGTATCCGGTAGAGTTAACTTAGAAGAGAAGTACAAGACCTATTGCATTACTAAAGTTTTGCACAGATAAAGTCTGAGTATAACTTACATCTATGGTTGTGCATTGCTGAAATTACTTCCCTTTCTTAATCTAGACTTGCATCTGCTAAAAGCATACCACTTTTTCTGTTTTTAAGCCCTATATAGCACTGTTGCCTCACCGCGCCAGGGACCCGGGTTCAAATCTGGCCTCGGGTGACTGTCTGTGTGGAGTTTGCACATTCTCCCTGTGTTTGCGTGGGTTTCCTCCAGGTGCTCCGGTTTCCTCCCACAGTCCAAAGATGTGCAGGTTAGGTTGATTTGGCTATGATAAATTGACCCTTAGTGTTAGGGGATTAAATACGTGGGGTTACGGGGATAGGGTGGGATATGTGTCGGTGCAGGCTCGATGGGCCGAAATGGCCTCTATCTGCACTGTAGATTCTGTGATCAGTGCTCACTCTTATTTTGTATTTCTTGTTTATGTTGTGCTGCTTAGCTATAATTTTAAGAGAGCCGTGCATGCTCTCCCTACTTTCGTTATCCCAAGCACATTAGGTCTAAAACCTTTGCACAAAATTTACTAGGACCCTTCATGCTTCCTCACATCCAATGGCCCAGAATTTGCGGTCCGGGGCGAAGCAGCAGCACCTAATTCTGAGGTTGGTGTACATTGCTAGAGTAGAGAAGGGGGAACATTATTCTGTGCCTGACCCACACTAAATGGCAGTGTTTGACATAGCTATTGAGTGCCAGAAGAGAAAACATGTTCTAGTCCTGCCCCCCCCCACCCCCCACCCCAAGTACTACACCTTAAGAAGTACAAATAAAATTAAATATAGAACTTAGAACATAAAAAAAACATAGAAGATAGGAGCAAGAGTAGGCCATTCGGCCCCTCGAGCCTGCTCCGCCAGTCAATGAGATCATGGCTGATCATCCAAATTCAGTACCCTGTCCCTGCCTTCTCCCCAGATCCCTTTAGCCTTAAGAAATATATCTAACTCCTTCTTGAATATATTTAATGAATTGGCCTCCACTGCCTTCTGTGGTAGAGAATTCCACAGGTTCACCACTCGCTGGGTGAAGAAATTCCTCCTCATCCCTGTCCTAAATGGCTTACCCCTTATCCTTAGACTGTGACCCCTGGTTCTGGACTCCCCGGCCATCGGGAACATCCTTCCTGCATCCAATTTGTCCAGTCCTGTTAGAATTTTATAAGTTTCAATGAGATCCCCTCTCATTCTTCTAAACTCCAGCGAGTATAAGTCCAATCGACCCAATCTCTCCTCATACGTCATTCCTGCCATCCCAGGTATCAGTCTGGTGAATCTTTGCTGCACTCTCTCCATGGCAAGAACATCCTTCCTCAGATAAGGCAACCAAAACTGCACACAATACTCAAGGTGTGGTCTCACCAAGGCCCTGTACAACTGCAGCAAGACATCCTTGTTCTTGTACGCGAATCCTCTTGCTACGAAGGCCAACATACTATTTGCCTTCTTAACCGCCTGCTGCACCTGCATGCTTACCTTCAGTGACTGGTGCACAAGGACACCCAGGTCTCGTTGCACTTCCCCTTCTCTAATCTATTGCCGTTCAGATAATAATCTGCCTTCCTGTTTTTGCCACCAAAGTGGATAACCTCACATTTATCCACATTGGGCAGAAGCATGGCAGATGCAGCATAATCACCCAACCTGTCCAAATCATACTGGAGTTTCTCGGCATCCTCCTCACAGCACACACGCCCACCCAGCTTTGTGTCGTCTGCAAACTTGGAGATATTACATCTAGATTATTTATGTATATATTGTGAATAGCTGGGGTCCTAGGACCGATCCCTGCGGTACCCCACTAGTCACTGCCTGCCACTCGGAAAAAGACCCGTTTATTCCAACTCTTTGCTTCCTGTCTGCCAACCAGTTCTTTATCCAAGTCAGTACCTTGCCCCCAATCCCATGTGCCTTAACTTTACACGCTAATCTCTTAGGCGGGACCTTATCGAAAGCCTTCTGAAAGTCCAAATACACCACATCCACTGGTTCTCCCTTATCTATTCTACCAGTTACATCCTCAAAAAATTCCAGTAGATTAGTCAAGCACGATTTACCTTTTGTAAATCCATGTTGACTTTGTCCGATCCTGTCACTGTTTTCCAAGTGCTCTGCTATTACATCTTTTATAATGGATTCTAGCATTTTCCCCACTACCGATGTCAGGCTTACCGGTCTATAATTCCCCGTTTTCTCTCTACCACCTTTTTTGAATAGTGGGGTAACATTAGCTATCCTCCAATCCATGGGAACTGTTCCAGAGTCTATCGAATTTTGGAAGATGACCAGCAATGCAACTACTATTTCTAGGGCCACTTCCTTAAGTAACTTACAACCAGGTAACTTGTTAGTATTATTATTTTAACCTGTCTGAGTGTAATGTACTGCAGTAAGTATTAACTAGAAGTCTGACTAAAGAGAACTTTAACTACATAATTTTCTCTGTACAATCAATGAATGATTTGACCTATTTACTTTGTACTCTTTCATGACAGTACTTTGTTCTGTGTATTTAAATAACTTTAGCAGATTTTAAAATTACAATGATGTTATTTCTCACTAAATGAACATGTGTATATATAAACCGCGCTCAAACTTAATGGAACATTTGTATGTAGACTCTTTGGCCGGAATTTTGCCGGTCTTCAGAGTGCGGGATTGGAGACAGAACCGCTGTCAAAATCGCAAAGATTGACCGGGTAGGAAACCCGCTGTCAACCTGCCTCCAATCAATCTTCCCAAGTGCCCAATTTGCGCATGGACCCGATACCTAGCGGCGGGAAGAGAATTATAGCCACTTACCTGGCTAATAGATACTTGATAACAGCACCTCAATGCTGTCAAACACTGAGAAATGAGCTGTCAAAGAAAAATTGTGCGTGGTCCCTTTTAAGAAAACTGGCAGATAATGCGTCATCAAATGACGTCATCTGACCGGCTTCCTCTTAATTGGCCGGCAAGCCCTCCGGGTGGGCTTCACAAGGCCAATCGACGTAAAATCACGTCCGTTGGCCAGATGCAGTTGGGGGCAGGACCGGAACCCAGAAACCAGCTGACCCGCTCCCAAGCCGCATCCATTTGCAAAATCGCGGCCTTTGTTACTGCAAACCAAATATTTTTTTAATTGTAGTACGGTAAGCCATTGGTGCTTTAATATATGGTGCCTGTGTGTAAAATTGTTAACTCATAAAGTTGTTTTAAAGCTCTGAAATCCTGCAATTTATATTCTTTTAGGTCTGTTGATGACCAATTTCTGAAAAAGGTGCTTTAAAACATGTAGTTTAAAAAACCAAATTGTCTGCCTTTTGTTTAGGGCTTCAACGATCATATAATTGCAACAATCAAGAAACCTTAAGTGTACTGGGTACCTGCATAAATATAGCTGACAAAATTTACATTTTATATTTGACTCAGAAACCATGGTTCGATGCAAACTCCTATTAGTTTATTAATTCAAACATTAAATATTTTCATTTTAGTAAATAATTCAGTGGAGAGTAAAAATATTAATTGTGTAGCTCTACATTGTGGAAATTTAAAGAGTTGTAACATTTTTCTATCTCAGCAGACTACAGCAGCCTGTGAGGTGAACTGCAGAGTAGAGCATGACACTAGAGGGAGGTCAGCTGTCATCCGCAGGAAGCTTTTCTCCAGTGACTGTTCAAGCTCAGATGAAACTGCTTCAGAAGGCGGAAGTGACTGGGATGACCCTCCAGATGAAGAGCTTTTTTCTCGCACACATCTTTAATTCTGCTCAGCTGTTTCCAGCTAGAAAGCAACTACCCTTTTAATAAGTTCACAACTCTCTTGTTGAGAACTTATTGCTCTTTAAAAAAACTTTAGTTTTCTTTTCATTTAACTGCTTTAGATAGGTATTTATCTTTCTCTTCTTGTAGGTTTCACTGTTAGGCATTGAATGCAATCCCATGACAGAAAAACTAATTAACGATGATAGTTTATCGAAACCTTGGCTTTTTCAACTAGTATAGGTTGTGTTTGTCAAAGAATGATTGTGCATGTGCCTATCTTACTAGCATCAATGCTTATTTTGCTGATTAATTACTACCGCTTTCATTACTACTGTAGGACTACCATTGTCACTAGGACTACTATGTCTACTACAACTTCTGCTATTCAGAGGCTCTTAGCATATGGCACAGTATAATGCTTTGTTGTAAAAGAATTGGGAGATAAATACTACAAGCTATACTTTTCACATAACTAGATCAGTGCCTTTCTGAATGCAGGAGAACAGCATGGATGAATAGACTTCAATCATCTAATTGAAACCTGTTATCTTACTTCAAAGTAGGAATGACAAGGTTGTGCTTTAGAGCCAGAATAAGTATAAATACCTTTTTTCCTGAATGATTCTAAATGCGTTTTCAAAAAATTGAGAAGTTTAGTGAGTATGGCTTGTGAAATGCTAACTGTGAAAGCCCAGGATTTTACCAAGTAGTGGGAAAGGTTTCAGTGTGAAGGTTTGGGTTGATCAAACAGAGTGAGACTAAATTTACACAGAGCTTAGGCATCAGTATTAAACAGGAGGGTGGTAAAATCGTGTATTCTAGTTGTGTGAGAAATCCTGAGCCAGTTGCAGTTAGTCCATGTTGTGGCTGTGATTTTGTAGTTCTTAGCAGAATTCATTTTGTGTTTTGGAGGGGTGTGAGGAACCATTCTGGCATTTTACTTGTGCTGACTACAAGAACCAAGTGTAGACTTAAAACTTAAGAATCTCATTTACATGTGTGACTGCAGTAGTGATTGTTGCTTCATGTGGCTTGCTTTGAGGTTTTTTTTCCCTTATTTTGTAACACTGGTGTCATAAACATCACTTTGACATCATAATGTAATTGTTGAATATCTGTCACACCCTTGTGCTTTGAATCTGCAAAATGAAAAGCCAAGGGGAAACAATATTCTGGTCACCAGGTGCAACTAGTCATGAGTGCTTTCAACTTCATGGCTGGCTATCTGGATCCCATGACAGTAATCGCTGGTTACGACAGAGATTAAAAATTCAAGTCAAGTTTTCCTGAACTTGAATTTATATTAGGAACAGAGTAACCACAGAACTTATCATGGTGATAATTGATATAATAAGAAAGTAGAAGGATTGAGTTGAATTAGCTTTGGGATAAATTCAGCATCCAGAACTGTGTTAAGCTACAGCATTTGTTTTGTTGGCGTGTATAAGCCAGGCGTAAAATATGGAATAATAGTTTGCACATCAGTTTGTCAGAGATGGCTATTAAGCTCTGTGCAGTAAAATAGTCAGCAGTTTTAAGCATAAAAATTTTAAACTTTACAAAAGATTTATCAGGGCTTTTTCTGTAGACTAATTTTTGATTGGGGTTATTTTATTTGAAACGCAGCTTATGTAAACTAGCAAAAACAAATGCTGCAGCTTTAAGAAATTCATAACCATTATTTTAAGTAGGGTTATAGAATTTTTTTTAATGGCTATGGATGTTAACAAGAACAGAGGATTGAAAGCCTTCTCTAAATCATATTTGCTTAAGTTATGATTTCTTTTTAGAGCTGCTTATACAGACGAGGAAGGACTTCACGTCAGGTGATGCATGAACCTGGCAAAAAGAGTAATATAATGTTGTATCATCTTGGGAAAGAAGAAAAGGCTTGAGAGGTGGGTTAGGGAATAATGAAACGTTTACACATGTCACCTGTACTAGTTTCCATATTTACATGATTCAAAAAACTTAAAAGCAGCATTCAATTGGGATAGTTTGAGAAATGTGATTTCAAGTTTCTTATGGTCAGGTTTTCAACTGAGTGGTTTATTGAGGAATTGCAGGGGAGGGGAGTTGTCATCTATTACAAGCAGGTTGAAAAGAGAACGTAGAACACACTGTAGAATAGTGTATACCATAGCACTGAAACCTGAGTTCCCCATTTCTCAGTTGTTAGCCTTTTTCTAATTTTTGCTTAAAGTGGTTGTATTGTTCTCTGATTTCATGTACACCAGAGTAACTGATTTTGTTTCATTGTGGAATTACTTTACACCTAAATAAAGACTCGAAAGTAAAATCCAATTGAGCAGTATTTTGGTTTATTTATCCTGATCTCTTTTTTTAATGGTATTTAAGTGAATATTATGCAGTGCTGTAATGTCAGAGGCACTTACTAACACACTTACTTGTTGAGACATAATCCTGAGGGGTGACTTACTCGAGGGACATAAAGCAAATCCGCCTCCTTAATATTAAAAAAAATCTCTCATAATCCAATATTAGCAGGCTCTGAATTCAAACATATGCAGCAGCTGGTTTCTGAGGGTTAAAGTCAAACCACGAATGGTCCCAGATGTATTGTGAGTACCACTATTATTTTTTTCCCCCAATTTCACTCTCTTCCTCTTTCCCCCCCCCTCCCCCCCATACCCTAAAAATGCTGACCCATGTTGAGTTACCATTCCATGGGTGTCTGCACTCGGCGAGTATTTCACAAAAGTAGTCATTGTTTGTGAGCGTGTCAGCAGAGTGACTCCTGTCGTGTGGGGCATCAGAGCCAACATTGATCCTGTTCCTCATCCAATAGGTGTAATTTCCAGCACTGCACACAAAATGACCACTATCTGTGTCGGCAGATTAGGTTTTTTTCATTGTTAACTGCCTTCACTATCTGCTGAGAAACCTAAAACTAGGATCTATTTTCTAAATTAAAATGAGCTTTTTTTAGAAAATGTATGTTTAGAATGGTTTTTATTAGTAGACTTCACTTTAAATCCTCTGAAAACTAGACATATTATGGCATCTTCCCAATGAATTAAACTGTATAGTCATTCTTCCCTGAGAGTGCTTTTTTTAATCCTACATATATGATATGTAGAACACTCCTCTGATATATAGTCAGCAGCATCAATTGCTTAGTCTATACCATTAAAAACAGTTTACCGGGTAACGAATGTTAACTATTGAAAAGATTTTGGCCCCGATTATTGGCAGGAAGGGTGCAAGAGAGACTGGTAAAGGGCGAAAAATCCAGCAAAGCCACGGACATGAAGGCCCTGCCAAAAGATTGGGGCTGGGGAGGCGGAAGGCTTCTTTGTGAGGCCTGGGGGTGAGCACTCCTGCTCTTCCTGGCCCACAAGGGGTGCTATAAGGAGCTGATCTTCAGCACCTCCCAAACCCGCAACCTCTACCACCTAGGACAAGGGCAGCTGGCATGTGGGAACGCCTCCACCTGCCAGTTCCCCACCAAGTCACACACCATCCTGACGTTCCTTCATCGTCACTGGGTCGAAATCCTGGAACTCGCTCCCTAACAGCACTTTTGGGAGTACCTTCACTTCACGGACTGCAGTGGTTCAAGGCGGCAGCTCACCACCTCCTTTTCAGGGGCAATTAGGGATGAACAATAAATGCTGGCATTTCCAGTGACCCCCACATCCCATGAATTAAGTTTTTTTTAAATGACCTTAGTCGGTGCCTCCCACCTTTGATCTGCTGTTGGTCAGCTGACAGCGCAGGCGTTCCTCTGACAAAGTTAAGTTTAAATCGAGGTGCCAATTATGTTATCGGATCCTAACGCGTGAATGTTAATTTGCCCCCTGCCTGCCTTTTGCAAGAGCCTCGTCGATGGCCTGATTTAGATCTGTAAAAATTTAAATGGCCAGGAAGTCAGCAGGTTGGAGTCGCAAGGTAGAATTTTAAAATTTTATACCCTCTCGCCCACCATTCCTAATACATGTATCGTTTAATATCGGGGTTTTTGTGTCTCATCACTAGATATGGTCCTTCATACTACAGGCTGAAATGTGTTGGAAATTAGAAAATGAAAGTTTACATTTGCTCTTGTTAAAATGTTGAACATCCTGTATTCTGTTGAAATAAAAACTCCCAGATTTATTTATATATAATTAATTACAATTTTGTCTATAAAGAGTTGAAGTTCTATGTGGTGCAGTAGGTCAAGACACTGTACCTTCACTCCTGGGACCTGGGTTTAAATCAAGTGTAAACTAGGGAGATGAAGGTTTCTCTCAGCTGATTGCAAAAATCCTTTGTGAAGTGAACTAGATGCCGTTCCATGAAAATTATAAGGTGGTTCTGGAATGATTAGATCAAATGGGCTGAAGAGCCTTCATTCTCGTGATTATTTACGAGATTCTGAGAGTTGAACCAAAATGGACAAGTCTCTGCTGAAGCACTCTCGGAACTTTTGTTTTAAAAGACAGATGCTGCAGTGGAGCTAGTTTTCAATCCTTTCACGAAGGCCCCAAAGGACATTGCGAAGTAATCAGTTGAGCAGGTGGATCGGTAGAAATTGAATCTCCTCATTAAGCATTATAAAGGGCTTTAAGGTTTTTTAAAATTGAAGTCTTTTTGATGATTACCAACAGAAAAACCTGCATGATAGGATATCAACTATCAGAAACCCATGATTTAATAAATACGGAAGATTTTATTTTCCTGTCACCAAATGGCTCTGGTTGAGCTACTTAAAAAAAAAAAAAAAAAAAAAAAAAAAAAAATTGTGCTAGTAAAATGTTTATATTTTCTTTAGAATCACTTGACTTATTGGTAAAGGAAGCAGTGTGGAAGATCTTAGTACCATGGCAGTGAGAAAGTATTTGCAACATGTAAACCGAGTTGTGTTTTCAGATCCTTGGAAGAGAGTAACTCTCCACTAGGGTGAAGAGTTCTGTATCTGCAAGAACACTCAACTGTTGAGAGACCATGAAGGAAAATGAATTCCTTGGGTGCTGTTGAGATTCACCAAGATGTTGCCATTGCCTGGCCAAATCACTGACTGTGGATATGTTCCTCTGTAGGACCTAATCAAGAAACCACATTGAGAGCGTGCACAATGCCTTATAATTTGATGTTCCTTGTTTGTTGAAGTCGAATATGGTTGTACTTGCTGAGGAACAGATATTGCTGATACTTTCCCATCATTCTAACTACAGTAGTGTTGGCAAATGTAGTCCACCAAAATGCAATGGGCTAGATACGCTATATACTTTGCCAGTGGTGTGTTGTCCCAAAGTCTGGTAGCTCCAGATCAGCTCCTCGTCTGGTCAGTCGTTCTGACTCCTGTTAAAATGAATGCAGCTCCTCCCTGTTAGGAAGGTCACTTGAATAGCCTGGGCGGGGAAAGAAAATCCAAAATTGGTATTGAGGAAAGACGTTTATTAAAATCAAAGACTATTTTCTGAATATGTATTTTTAGATAGATGTTCAGGGAGTATTTGCAGCAAAATTTCCTTTCCTCTAGCATTTCTTCAGACTCTTTGGTAATAATGCTCTTGAGCCAATCCAAACATTGAGAAAAATTGCACTCTGCTCCCAAGGTGTGAGATATAGCAGCTGATTTTGTGAATTGTTAAGCCAAGTGAAAATAGCTCATTTTGAAAGGATTTTCCTTTGAGTGTAAATCAGAGGAATTGTCTCACTTTTCTTCATCATAGAAATCTATGGACAGTAATTGACCTACTTCCACGCCTTGATTATACCAAAATGGATTGTCTTGAATTTGTCCTTGCAGACAGGCTTGTTGCAATGTCGCTCTCAAAAAAAAAAAAAAAGGCCCCTCCCCTGACCCAGAAAACTTAATTATCAGAAAATAGAGAACGGCTTTACTCGCTCATTTTGGTGTTTAAAATAATTCACATATTTAATAAATGATCTGGATAAAATTTAATGGAGCTTCTCCATTTTAAATTCTCAACAATGCAGGATCATTCTCAGGAAGGTACTGTAACTATGCCATATAGTTTCTAGAACCCAGGAAACTGAAGTGATGGCTGCTATTAAATATGTTGAGCATTCTTACCTGTAAAGCTTGTAGTGTCAAACTAGTGGGGGCAACTGTCTAATGAAAGACCGTGTGGAATTTAAATGCCCAGGTTTAACAAGCAAATACTGTGGCCTATGGAATGATGAGGTAAAAGGGTTGGAGTTTCAAAGATAATGGGGGCAATTTTTGCTGAATATTTTAAGCGCTATAGAGGTAAAGAGGTGGCCAAGATGGGATTTTAAGCTAAAACGCCGGTTTAAAAACCTAAGAAATAAGAGCAGGAGTAGGCCATACAGCCCCTCGAGCCTGCTCCGCCATTCAATATCATGGCTGATCATCGACCTCAACTCCACTTTCCCACCTGATCTCCATATCCCTTGATTCCCCTAGAGTCCAAAAATCTATCTCCGCCTTGAATATACTCAAAGACTCAGCATTCACAGTCCTCTGGGGCAGAGAATTCCAAAGGTTCACAATCCTCTGAGTGAAGAAATTCCTCCTCATCTCAGTCTTAAATGGCCTACCCCTTTTCCTGAGACTATGCCCCCTAGTTCGAGACACTCCAACCAGGGGAAACAACCTCTCGGCATCTACCCTGTCAATCCCCCACAGAATCTTGTATGTTTCAATGAGATCACCTCTCATTCTTCTAAACTCCAGAGAGTATCGGCTCATTCTACACAATCTCTCATCATAGGACAGCCCTCCCATCCCAGGAATCAATCTAGTGAACCTTCGTTGCACCGCCTCCAAGGCAAGTATACCCTTCCTTAGATAAGGAGACCAAAACTGTGCACAGTACTCCAGGTGTGCTCTCACCAAGGCCGTGTACAATTGCAGCAAGACTTCCTTACTCTGATACTCCAACCCCCTTGCAATAAAGGCCAACATGCCATTTGCCTTCCTTATTGCTTGCTGTACCTGCATGCTAGCTTTCTGTGTTTCTTGCACGAAGACACCCAAATCTCTCTCAACACCAACATTTCAAAGTTTCTCACCATTTAAAAAATATTCTGTTTTTCTATTCTTCCTACCAAAGTGAATAACCTCACATTTCCCTACATTATACTCCATCTGCTACCTCACTGCCCATTCACTTAGTCTATCGATATCCCTTTGCAGACTCTTTGTGTTCACCTCACAGCTTACTGTCCCACCGAGCTTTGTATCATCAGCAAACTTGGATGCATTACACTCGGTCCCTTCATCTAGGTCATTAATGTAGATTGTAAATAGCTGAGGCCCCAACACTGATCCTTGCGGCACCCCACTAGTTACAGCCTGCCAACCTGAAAAAGATCTGTTTTATCCCTACTCTGTTTTCTGTCCATTAACCAATCCTCCATCCATGCTACTATATTACCCCCAACCCCATGAGCCCTAATCTTGTGTAATAACCTTTTATGTGGCACCTTTTGGAAATCCAAATATACTACATCCACTGATTCCCCTTTATCTACCCTGCTCCAGCCTCAAAAAACTTTAATAAATTTGTCAAACACTATTTCCCTTTCATAAAACCATGTTGACTCTGCCTAATCATGTTATGATTTTCTAAGTGACTTGATACCACTTCCTTAACAATGGATTCCAGCATTTTCCTGATGACTGATGTCAGGCTAACTGGCCTGTAGTTCCCTGTTTATTCTCTCCCTCCTTTCTTGAATAGCGGTGTTACATTTGCGACCTTTCAATCCATTGGGACCATTCCAGAATCTAGGGAATTTGGGAAGATCAAAACCAATGCATCCACTATCTCTTCAACCACCTTTTTTAGAACCCTAGGATGTAGACTGTCCGGTCCAGGGGATTTGTCAGCTTTTAGTCCCACTAGTTTATCTAGTACTTTTTCTCTACTTATATTAATTATGTTAAGTTCCTCACCCTCATTAGACCCTTGGTTCCCCACCATTTTTGGTATGCTTTTTGTGTCTTCTACTGTGAAGACAGATACAAAATATTGTTTTAATGTTTCTGCCATTTACTTATTCCCCATAATAATATCTCCTGTCTCAGCCTCTAAGGGATCAATGTTTACTTTAGCTACTCTTTTCCTTTTTACATACTTGTAGAAACTCTTACAATCTGCTTTTATATTTCTTGCTAGTTTTCTCTCATTCTATTTTTTCATTTTTTATCAATTTTTTGGTCAACTTTTGCTGGTTTCTGAAATTCTTCCAATCCTCAGGCTGACTATTATTCTTTGCAACATGAGAAGCTTCTTCTTTCAATCTAATGCTATCCTTAACTTTTTTAGTTAGCCACGGTTGGATCACTTTTCCCGTGGAGTTTTTGTTTCTCAATGGAATGTATTTCTGTTGAGAATTATGAAATATTTCTTTAATGCTAGCCACTGCTTATCTACCGCCATACCTTTTAATCTATTTTTCCAATCTACCTTAGCCAACAACCCCTCATACCTATGTAATTGGCTTTATTTAAGTTTAAGACTCTAGTTTCGGACTTAGGCAAGTCACTCTCAAAATTAATGTGAAATTCTATCATACTATGATCACTCTGCCCCAGAGGATCCTTGACGATGAGATTGCTAATTAACCCTGTCTCATTACACAATACAAGATCTAAAATAGCCTGTTCCATGACATATTGTTCTTGGAAACTGTCCCGAATGCATTCCATGAACTCGTCCTCCAGACTACCTTTGCCAATTTGATTTGTCCAGTCTATATGAAGATTAAAGTCCCCCAAGATTATTGCATTACCTTTGTTGCAAACTCCTCCTATTTCTTGATTAATATTCTGTCCAACGGTATAGCTACTGTTAGGGGGCCTATTATTACTCCTACCAGTGTTTTCTGCCCCTTATTATTCATTATTTCCACCCATACTGATTCTACTTCCGAGCTGAGATCCTTTCCCGTTACTGTCCTTATGTCATCCTTTATTATCAGGGCTACTCCCCCCTCCTTTTCCATTCTGCCTGTCTTTTCGAAATGTCAAGTAGCCTGGAACATTTAGTTCCCAACCTTGGCCATCTTGCAACCATGTCTCTGTAATGGCAATTAGATGAAACCCATTTATCTCTATTTGTGCCACTAGTTCATCTATGAATGCTTCGTGCATTCAGATAAAGAGCCTTTAACTTTTTTACCATTATACCCTGCTTTGACCTTATTCTCTGCTGCACTGCTACCATTAAACTCTGTTCCTTCCTGTCACACTCTGCTTATTTTTACCCAACTCGCTACACTGCCCCATTGCTTTGACCTGTCCCTTTAGATTTCTAAATTTCCCCCCCCCCCCAACCTTTTTTAGTTTAAAGCCCTATCTACAGCCCTAGTTATTCGATTCGCCAGGACGCTGGTCCCAGCTCGGTTTAAGTGGAGCCCGCCCTGACGGAACAGCTCCCTCTTTCCCCAGTACTGGTGCCAGCGCCCCATGAATTGAAACCCCTTTTTCCCCACACCACTCTTTGAGCCACGCATTTAACTCTCTGATCTGCTTCACCCTATACCAATTTGCTCGTGGCTCAGGTAGTAATCCAGAGATTATTACCCTTGTGGTTCTGCTTATTAATTTAGACCCTAGCTCCTCAAACTCCCTCAGCAGAACCTCATTCTTAGTTCTACCTATGTCGTTGGTTCCTACATGGACCATGATAACTGGGTCCTCCCCCTCCCACTCCAAGTTCTTCTCCAGCCGTGAGGAGATATCCTTAACCCTGGCACCGGGCAGGCAACACAGCCTTCGGGACTCTCTTTTGCAGCTGCAGAGAACAGTATCTATCCCCCTGACTATAATGTTTCCTACTACTACCAAATCCTTTCTTCTCCCCCCCCCACTTGGATGGCCCCCTGTAGCACAGTGCCAAGGTCAGTTTGCCCATGCTCCCTGCAGTCCTTTTCCACATCCATACAGGTAGCAAGTACCTTGTACCTGTTGGACAAGGTCCAGGGATGAGGCTCCTCCATCACTACATCCTGGGTCCCCGCACCTTCCTGACTCGCAGTCACACCCTCCTGTCCCTGACCACTGACAAACTCTAAAGTATTACTTAACCTAAAGGGTGTGACTGCCTCCTGGAACAAAGTGTCCAGGTAACTCTCCCCCAACGTGATGCATCGCAATGTCTGCAGCTCGTATTGCAGCTCAACAATTCTGAGACAAAGTTCCTCGAGTTGCAGACACTTACTGCAGATGTGGTTGCTCGGGATCGCGATGCTCTCCACAGATTCCCACATGCTGCAGTTACGACACACCACCTGCCCTGCCATCTCTAACTTTGTTTCATTTATTAATTAATTCGTTAACGATTTTATTCAATTGATATTTTAGGTTTATTGTTTGATGATTTTATTTAGTTTGTTAATTTAGTAAGTACTAGCAAGTTACAGTTTCTCAGCTCTTAATTTAACCCCCTTCCCTAACTTAGAGAGCAAAAAAGAGCTGTAACACTCACCAACCAATCACCTACCTGCTCTCCTGTGGCGTCAATCTTTGATGTTTTTGAATCGGCGCCTTGCGCTGCCGCTGCTTTAATTCAGGTCCGCTCCCGGGCCGCTCTTTATCCTCGCACTACTGCCGCTGCTTTAATTCAGGGCCGCTCCCGGGCCGCTCTTTATCCTCGCACTACTGCCGCTGCTTTAATTCAGGGCCGCTCCCAGGCCGCTCTTTATCCTCTCGCCGCTGCCGCTGCTTTAATTCAGGTCCGCTCCCGGGCCGCTCTTTATCCTCGCACTACTGCCGCTGCTTTAATTCAGGGCCGCTCCCGGGCCGCTCTTTATCCTCTCGCCGCTGCCACTGCTTTAATTCAGGGCCGCTCCCGGGCCGCTCTTTATCCTCTCGCCACTGCTGCTGCTTTAATTCAGGGCCGCTCTTTATCCTCTCGCCGCTGCTGCTGCTTTAATTCGGGTCTGCTCCCGGGCCGCTCTTTATCCTCTCGCCGCTGCCACTGCTTTAATTCAAGTTCGCTCCCGGGCCACTCTTTATCCTCTCGCCACTGCCGCTGCTTTAATTCGGCTCCGCTCTCGGGCCGCCCTTTATCCTCTCGCCACTGCTGCTGCTTTAATCCAGGGCCACTCTTGGGCCGCTCTTTATCCTCTTTATCCTGAATTAAACATACCAGGTTATTTAACGATCAGGAAGGACAGGCAGGAAGGAAGGGGAGGTGGGGTGGCTATGTTAATAAAGGATGGAATCACTAATACAGAGAAATGATATTGGGTCAAAAGATCAGGATAATGAAACAGTTTGGGTGGAAGTAAGGAATAATAAGGGGAAAAAAACACTAGTGGGCATAGTCTATAGGCCTCCGAACAGTGGCAACTCTGTTGGACGGAGTATCAATCAGGAAATAGCTGAGGCTTGTAATAAGGGAACATCTATAATTATGGGGGATTTTAACGATCATATTAATTGGACAAATCAAATTGGGCAGGGCTGCCTTGAGGATGAGTTCATTGAGTGTATTAGGGATGGGTTTCTTGAGCAGTATGTAACTGAACCGACCAGGGGGCAAGCAACGTTAGATCTGGTCCTGTGTAATGAGACAGGATTAATTAAAAATGTCCTAGTAAAAGATCCCCTTGGAATGAGTGACCATAACATGGTTGAATTCCATATTCAATTAGAGGGTGAGAAGGTTGGATCTCAAACAAGCGTGCTGAGCTTGAATAAAGGAGACTATGAAGGTATGAGAGCGGATTTGAGTAGAGTGGATTGGGAAAATAGATTAAAGGGTAAGACGATACATGATCAGTGGTGTACATTTAAGGAGTTATTTTACAACTTCCAAAAAATATATATTCCACTGAGAAGAAAAGGGTGTAAAAGAAAAGACAGCCGTCCGTGGCTAAGTAAAGAAATTAAGGATAGTATTCGACTAAAAACAAGGGCATATAAGGTAGCCAAATCTAGTGGGAGGATAGAGGATTGGGGAAACTTTAAAAGACAGCAAAAAATAACAAAAAGATTGATTAAGAAAGGGAAGATAGATTATGAAAGTAAATTAGCAAAAAATATAAAAACAGATAGTAAGAGTTTTTATAGTTATATAAAAAGAAAAAGGGTGGCTAAAGTAAATGTTGGTCCCTTAGAGGATGAGACTGGGAAATTAATGGTGGGAAATATGGAGATGGCAAAAACACTGAATGAATATTTTACATCAGTCTTTACAGTAGAAGACACTAAGAATATCCCAACACTGGACAAACAGGGGGCTAAAGTGGGGGAGGAGCTAAACACGATCAAAATCACTAAGGAAGTGGTACTTGGTAAAATAATGGGACTCAAGGCGGATAAATCACCTGGACCTGATGGCTTACATCCTAGGGTCTTGAGGGAAGTGGCGGTAGGGATTGTGGATGCATTGGTAATAATTTTCCAAAACTCCCTGGACTCGGCAAAGGTCCCGGCAGACTGGAAAACTGCTAATGTAACACCCTTATTTAAAAAGGGCAGTAGACAGAAGGCTGGAAACTATAGACCGGTTAGCCTAACATCTGTGGTAGGTAAAATTTTGGAGTCCATTATTAAGGAGACAGTAACAGGACATTTGGATAATCATAATTTAATAGGACAAAGTCAGCATGGTTTTATGAAGGGGAAGTCATGTTTGACAAATTTGCTGGAGTTCTTTGAGGAAGTAACGTATAGGGTGGATAAAGGGGAACCAGTGGACGTAGTGTATTTAGACTTCCAAAAGGCATTTGACAAGGTGCCACACAAAAGATTATTGCTTAAGATAAAAAATCACGGGATTGGGGGTAATATTCTGGCATGGATAGAGGATTGGCTATCTAACAGAAGGCAGAGAGTTGGGATAAATGGTTCATTCTCAGACTGGCAATCAGTAACTAGTGGTGTTCCGCAGGGGTCAGTGCTGGGTCCCCAACTCTTTACAATCTATATTAATGATTTGGAGGAGGGGACCGAGTGTAACATATCAAAGTTTGCAGATGATACTAAGATGGGAGGGAAAGTAGTGAGTGAGGAGGACATAAAAAACCTGCAAGGGGACATCGACAGGCTAAGTAAGTGGGCAGAGATTTGGCAGATGGAATACAATACTGGAAAGTGTGAGGTTATGCACTTTGGCAGGAAAAATCGTAGAGCAAGTTATTATCTTAATGGCAAGAAACTGGAAAGTACTGAAGTACAAAGGGATCTGGGGGTCCTGGTGCACGAAACTCAAAAGGTTAGTATGCAGGTGCAGCAAGTGATTAAGAAGGCCAATGGAATGTTGGCTTTCATTGCTAGGGGGATAGAATATAAAAATAGGGAGGTATTGCTTCAGTTGTACAAGGTATTGGTGAGACCGCACCTGGAATACTGCGTACAGTTTTGGTGTCCATACTTAAGAAAGGACATAGTTGCTCTCGAGTCAGTACAAAGAAGGTTCACTCGGTTAATCCCGGGGATGAGGGGGTGGACATATGAGGAGAGGTTGAGTAGATTGGGACTCTACTCATTGGAGTTCAGAAGAATGAGAAGCGATCTTATTGAAACGTATAAGATTGTGAAGGGGTTGGATTGGGTGGATGCGGGGAAGATGTTCCCGATGATGGGTGAAACTAGAACTAGGGGGCATAGTCTTAGAATAAGGGGCTGCTCTTTCAAAACTGAGATGAGGAGGAACTACTTCACTCAGAGGGTGGTAGGTCCATGGAATATGCTGCCCCAAAAAGCTGTAGAAGATACATCATTACATAAATTTAAAACAGAAATAGACAGTTTCCTAGAAGTAAAGGGAATTAAGGGTAACGGGGAGCAGGCAGGAATTTGGACATGAGTCTAGGTTCGGATCGGTCATGGCCCTGTGGGTAGCGGAGCGGGCCCAGGGGCCGTGTAGCCTGATCCTGCTCCTATTTCGTGTGTCTAATTCTGTTAGATTCAGGAGATGGTTCTGTGATAGCGGATTGGCGGTTAGGATCAGATCAGCCATGATCTTATTGAATGGCGGAGCAGGCTCGAGGGGCCGATTGGCCTACTCCTGCTCCTATTTCTTATGTTCTCTCGCCGCTGCTTTAATCCAGGGCCACTCTTGGGCCGCCCTTTATCCTCTCGCCACTGCCGCTGCTTTAATTCAGCTCCGCTCTCGGGCCGCTCTTTCTCCTCCTGCCGCTGCTTAAGTTCAGCTCCGCTCTCGGGCCGCTCTTTATCCTCTCGCCATTGCCGCTGCTTTAATTCAGCTCCGCTTTCGGGCTGCTCTTTATCCTCTCGCCGCTGCCACTGTTTAGCCCACATTTAGCACAAGACACCACCTTCATAAAGGAGTTGAAGCCTTAAGGCTTGTTAAACAGCTGAGCCTGCTCGCACTCATGAAAGAGGCTGCACGGCATTTTGATGGCTGGCACTTCAACCGATACCCTCTCCTAACAGCGACCAGCTGTTTGGGAGTAAACACGGCGTCGATGTCGATTTCAAGCGCTACTTAAAGGGATACTCACCATTTAAAGGGATACTCACCGTTTCATGGCCATTGCTGTTGGAGCTGTGAAGAGGACCTCAAACACATTCTGGGACACTTTGTTAAGACTTCACCAACACCAGAATATTTATTCTGGAATTCTCTGAAGTCTTCACCTAAAAAAAAGCTATTGCTGCCCTACTCCACCTTATTGGACACCTTATGGGAGTCACCAAGAGAAAGGGAGTGCTTGGTCATCGGCATCGTGCTAGGGGTCCCCCTTGGTCAGGAAGAGGAATGGGAGGAGGATATGAGGACAGGCAGAGCAGCAGCAGCTGCTGCATGAGAGAGGGGCAGAAGGGTGAGGTGGCATCCTTCCCCCTGCCCTCTTGTGGGTACAGGACATCCCTTGTCCTTTGGACCTCCTCCGCACCCAAGAACCTGTGCGCCCTCTCCCTGCAACGTGCCGTTGTGTGCCAACCAGAGCATCTTCAGTGGATGTGAGGAGCCCACCTTTCCTGCGCCACGAAAATTGTGTCTAAACAGCACTTGAGTGCTAAACCTACAGGTGTCTGTCCAGGCAAATTCAAATTATGGTAATCAGCAATTAGGACCAAAATTGTGTGCTAAATCCAGACTATCAAACGTCTTATCAGTACTGCACCCATTTAGTGCCTGTTGTCACCATTTCGCCAAAATAACCCCCTTAATGTCTTAAAAACAACAAAAATAACACTAACAACTGGAAAAAAACAACTTGTATTTATATAGTGCCATTAACGTAGTAAAACGTCCCAAGGTGCTGCACAGCAGTATTTTAAGACAAAAAATTTGACACCGAGCCACATAAGGATAAATTAGGGCAGGTGACCAAAAGCTTGGTCAAAGAGGTAGATTTTACAGAGCGTCTTAAAGGAAGAAAGAGAGGTAGCGAGGCGGACAGGTTTAGGCAGGGAATTCCAGACCTTAGGTCCTAGGTAACAGAAGGCACGGCCACCAAAGGTTGAGCGATTATCATCAGGGATGCTCCAGAGGGCAGAATTAGAGGAGCACAGATATCTCTGGGGGCTGTGGGGCTGAAAGAGATTACAGAGATAGGAAGGGGCAAGGCCATGGAGGGATTTGAAAACAAGGATGAGAATTTTGAAATCGAGGCGTCGTTTAACTGGGAGCCAGTGTGGGTCAACGAGCACAGAGGTGATGGGTGAACAGGACTTGGTGCGAGTTAGGACACGGGCAGCCGAGTTTTGGATGACCTCAAGTTTACGGCGGGTGGAATGTGGGAGGCCAGCCAGGAGTGTGTTGGAATAGTCAAGTCTAAAGGTAACGAGGCATGGATGAGGGTTTCAGCAGCGGATGAGCTGAGGCAAGGGCGGAGACGGGCAATGTTACGGAGGTGGAAGTAGGCGGTCTTTGTTATGCTTCGGATATGGGGTCGGAAGCTCATTTCAGGGTCAAATATGACACCAAAGTTGCAAACAGTGTGGTTCAGCCTCAGACAGATGTTAGGGAGAGGGATGGAGTCAGTGGCTAGGGAACGGAGTTTGTGGTGGTGACCGAAAACAACGGCTTCGGTCTTCCCAATATTTAATTGGAGAAAATTTTTGCTCATCCAGAACTGTATGTCGGACAAGCAGTCTGACAATTTAGACACTGTGGAGGGGCCGAGAGAAGTGGTAGTGAGGTAGAGCTGGGTGTCATCAGCGTACATATGGAAACCGACGCTGTGTTTTTGGATGATGTCGCCAAGGGGCAACATGTAGATGAGAAATAGGAGGCGGCCAAGGATAGATCCTTGGGGGACACCAGAGGTAACAATGCGGGAGTGGGAAACTAAGCCGTTGCAGGTGATTCTCTGGCTACGATTAGATAGATAAGAATGGAATCAGGCGAGTGCAGTCCCACCCAGCTGGACTACGGTGGAGGCATTTGAGAAGGATGGAGTGGTCAACGTGTCAAAGGCTGCAGACAAGTCAAGAAGGACGAGGAGGGATAGTTTACCTTTGTCACAGTCACATAGGATGTCATTTGTAACTTTGATGAGAGCTGTTCCAGACTGTGGCAAGGGTGGAAAACCGATTTTAGGGATTCAAACATGGAATTGCAGGAAAGATGGGCACGAATTTGGGAGGCGACAACACTTCAAGGACTTTGGAGAGGAAAGGGAGGTTGGAGATGGGGCAGTAGTTTGCAAGGACGGAGGCATCGAGGTTTGTTTTTTTGAGGAGAGGGGTGATGACGGCAGATTTGAGGGAGAGGGGGACAGTACCTGAGGAGAGAGAACTGTTAACAATATCAGCTAACATGGGAGCCAGAAAAGGAAGTTGGGTGGTCAGCAGTTTGGTGGGAATAGGGTCGAGGGAGCAGGAGGTGGGTCTCATGGACAAGATGAGCACGGAGAGGTCATGAGGGGAGATCGGAGAGAAACTGGAGAAAGATGTGAGTTCAGGACTAGGGCAGCGGGGAACCTTAGAGGAAGTTTGACCCGGTGGGCGAGGGGAAGGAAGGGAAGTGGCAGAGGCAGCTGAACGGATGGTCTCAATCTTAGAGACAAAGTCGTCCATGAGCTCCTCACACTTGTTATCGGAGGTAGGGAAAGGGTTTTAAGAAGACAGTTAGCAGTAGAGAATAGGAGCTGGGGTTTATCTTTGCATTCCAGAAAGATTCTGGTATAGTGAGCAATTTTGGCAGACGAGAGCAGGGCCCGATAGTGCTTTATGTGGTCCAGCCTCATTCCTTCAAAAAACCTTGACCTCTTCATTTATCATGGGCGTAATTCTAAACCCCCAAAATGGGTGGGTTGGGGTCACTAGTTACAGCTTGCCAACCCGAAAATGACCCGTTTATGTCTACTCTCTGTTTTCTGTCCGTTAACCAATCCTCAATCCATGCTAGTATATTACCCCCAATCCCATGAGCCCTAATTTTGTTTAATAACCTCTTGCTTTGTTTAATAACCTCTTGTGGGCTACATTGTAGACAAACAACAGTGAAGGATGTGAAAAGCACCAGTGAGCCTGGATGCTACTTAGCAGTATTCTCTCGTACTATAAAGTGGCACTGGTGGTAGCTGCCTATCCGAAGTGAAAGGGCAATAATCTGCACCAATGATGTGCTTTTTTACTGAAAAAGAACATTTGAAAGGTATGAAATGGCTACATGAATGCATGTTGTACGTGTCTTTGCGGGGGCGCGGGTGGGGGGTGGCAGGAGGAAGAGCTGTTGTGGTACTGACTTGAGCCTCACTTGCTGACTCTAGTGCTTCCTCTGGTCTGGATTATATTTTCTGTAAATTTGGTTTGGGAATAGAGGATCCGATGTCTTGCAAAATTGTCAGTACTAAATATTTGTATTGTGTCACCACTGCCAGTTTGTGTTAGCCTCCATTTCTTAACCCTGCTATTTCAAGTCATTACATACTGATCCCTCCCTCAGCAGAACAGCATGCATTCAGACACTGGGTAACAAGTGTCCACACCTTAGAAGGAACTCTATCTTTTGGCCTTTATTTACCAGTATTAAAAAGTTTCTCCTTCTCATAATGCCAAAATCTCAGCCTGCTCATTGTGGAAATAGGCCTCCCTTCTACAATAAGGCTTACTTGTATTGAGCTGTTTCCACAATCATTTTTCGTAAGTCATAATTTACAGGTCCCATGGTCAAGGCTGATCCTTTATAACGCTACGTGTCTAAGGATGTTTGAATCTATTTTGTCTCCATTTAAATAGCTCTGACATAATTGACTGATAAACGTGAGCTTCAACATAATGTGACCCAGGTAGTAGAATAGCAAAAGTGCACCATGACACACAATTGCAAAATGCACTACACATTAACACATCGAAAGAGAATAGGAATATTATCCTGTGCGGAAGCTGTAGTTTACTGTGCTACTAGTCAGGTGATTCCATACACCTTGTGTACTTGGACCACAACATCACTGCATTTTCCATGTTTGTTATGTCATTCGTTTTCAAATGAATCACAGCTGGGAACTGCAGCAGTAGAATGAATTGGATGTAGGTCCGCCATGCCACCTTCGCTCCAAAATGTGGTTGTGGTGTTATGAGGACTACAGAAATTAGGATCATCTCCATGAGAGAGATGGAAAGTTGTTCACAAGCCAAAAGGTGGTGTTGGAGCACGAGGTGGATGCTGCAACTCGGAGGGTAGGATATGAGTCTTCACTGCATTCCCCACATGGTTATTTGCAGATGTCAGCTAGGCACGTGAAAGGCAGAAAATTACCGTGTACAGCCTGAGGTCCTAGGAGCAAGTGAAAGCACAGTATTGACTGGGAGCAGGTCTCCAGTCTGTCCTCTAGGGCAAGTATATTGTCTAAAATAGAAAGATTTCATGGGGTTGGGGAGGCAATAGCATTAAAAAAAAAAATGACACCTGTAATTAGCACCAAGACAAGTAAAACAATAAAGTGCTGTCTATTTTGCTAACGTCAAGTCTCTGAAGGAATTTCCTTTGCTAAATATGCAGCTATCGAGATCTCATTCCACCGCCTGCAGCAAGAGTTAACCATATTTTGTGTGTTAGCAACATCAAGTGGTAAAAGATTGTCACTGCAACATTTTCCTTTTCTAAATTGGTTTACAGCTTCAGATTTTTTTCTTGGAAGTTAAATTTTAAGCAACCTTCATTTCAAGATGATATAAATGTACCGTAAATGATTTACCAATGGGTACTTTAGAACTTCACCCATAGTCACAAATGACATCCTTTGTGACTGTGATAAAGGTAAACTACCCCTCCTCGTCCTTCTCGACCTGTCTTTAGATTTGACACAATTGACCACTTCATCCTTCTCCAATGCCTCTCCACCGTCGTCCAGCTGGGTGGGACTGCACTCGCCTGGTTCCATTGTTATCTATCTAATCGTAGCCAGAGAATCACCTGCAGCGGCTTCTCTTCCCACTCCCACATCGTTACCTCTGGTGTCCCCAGGATTGATCCTTGGCCCTCTCCTGTTTCTCATCTACATGTTGCCCCTCGGCGACATCATCCGAAAACACAGTGTCAGTTTCCACATGTACGCTGACGACACCCAGCTCTACCTCACAACCACTTCCCTTGCCCCCCTCCACTATCTCTAAATTGTCAGACTCTTTGTCCGACATCCAGTACTGGATAAGCAGAACTTTCCTCCAACTAAATATTGGGAAGACCGAAGCCATTGTGTTCGGTCCCCGCCACAAACTCCGTTCCCAGCCACCGACTCCATCCCTCTCCCCGGCAACTGTCTGAAGCTGATCCAGACTCTTTGCAGCCTTGGTGTCGTATTTGACCCTGAAATGAGCTTCCGACCACATATCCGCATCATAACTAAGACTGCCTATTGCTACCTCTGTAACATCGCCCGTCTCTGCCCTTGTCTCAGCTCATCCGCTGCTGAAACCCTCATCCATGCCTTTGTTACCTCTGAACTTGACTATTGCAACACACTCCTGGCTGGCCTCCCACGTTCTACCCTATGTAAACTTGAGGTGATCCAAAACTCGGCTGCCCGTGTCCTAACTCGCACCAAGTCCCGTTCACCCATCATCCCTTGTACTCGCTGACCTACATTGGCTCCTGGTTAAGCAATGCCTCGATTTCAAAATTCTCATCCTTGTTTTCAAATCACTCCATGGCCTCGCCCCTCCCCATCTCTGTAACCTCCTCCAGCCCCACACACCCCTGAGATATCTGCCCTCCTCTAATTCTGGCCTCTTGAGCATCCCTGATCTTCTTTGCTCCAGGCCCCAAGTTCTGGAATTCCCTCCCTAAATCTCTCCGCCTCTCTACCTCTCTTTCCTCCTTTAAGATGCTCCTTAAAACCTTCCTCTTTGACCAAGCTTTTGTTCATCTGCCTTAATTTCTCCTTATGTGGCTCGGTGTCAAATTTTGTTTTATAATACTCCTGTGAAGCGCCTTGGGATGTTTTATTACATTAAAGGCGCTATATAAATACAAGTTGTTGTAGGTACACAGAAAACCAATTGGATTATTTTAAGCATATAGAAAAGCTTATAAAAAGATTGGAAATGAGGCACTTTGCAAATTTGCTGTTTAGTCACAAGCACCAAATAGGTTACAGCCTATCCTCGCAAAATCACATGTATATTGAACGGTGAATTCAAGACATGATGCTCTAAATGATTGTCCTAACTAACAGCTGAGACTGAGAAGAGCTCAGTAAACGTTAAGTGGAGACAGGAAATCACTAGAATGTTATGTAATGAAGATGTAAAGATTGATTTGCAGGTTCCACAGAAGTCTGTTTGCAGACCTTCATACTTTAGAGAACAATTAATCTTGGGATTCACTCAGAAAGAAACGCCACTAGGGACTATGACACCACCTCAAGAAAATTTTGTGCACCCTAGGTACAAAACTTTAGAGTCGCTTAGTCGGTCTGTGTTGCTGCTTCTACTGCGCCTCTCATTTGTACAACCCAATCGAAACTGCTCTGCTGGTGACAATGGAGGTGGAGAGTGCTACTTCTACAGTTAACATAACAGCAGCAATCTTCAATACAAGTAGCTCGGCATGTTGACAGTTACGACCTTTTTTTAAAGACGGGTGAGTCAGGCAGTGCACTTGAGGGTTCAGGAACTGACGGTTTAAGGATCACAGTAAGTTGCAAATACAGCACCTTCAACACAACCCACAACACACCCATCTAACTGAACAACGAATGGAATTCCCTCCCTAATCCTCTCCGCCTCTCTACCTCTCTTTCCATCTTAAAATCTACCTCTTTGACTAAGCTTTTGGTCATCTGTCCTAATGTGGCTCGGTGTCAAATTTTTTGTCTTATAATACTCCTGTGAAGCGCCTTGGGACGTTTTACTACGTTAAAGGCGCTATATAAATACAAGTTGTTGTTGAACACATTTATATGCACAAACTGTGTATTTGCATAACATTGTCCTTCAGATTGATCTCTACCCTTTTCTGCTCTTCTAATACTTCATTTGCTTTGGAGTTTGCAGTGAAATATTCATTCATAATTGTTTTGTGCAATTTCTAACTTTCTTTTAATTATAATGGAGGATTGCCCAACGTGTAGTCTTTTCTGCTATTACTAATGCATCAAGCAGTCCCGTCCTGGCTTTTTTCTGAACTACTTCTCAGACAGGATTCCAGAATGTGCTTTTTCCAGGATAAAAATGAAATCAAATTAAGTGATAATTGAGGTTCTGTTATTTGTTGCTGCGGTCTTTTGTGCTGTTATTTTACAGTCCTTTGGAAATAGTGAACCAAGTACTGGAAGTTAAATGGATGCTACTCACTCACTCTTTGGGAAAGCATCACAGCTGAGCTGAATCTGCCCTCGTTCAATGCCCAAACAGGCAAACTTTAACATACAAAAAGGGTAACAAAAGACTCGGTTCCCCCTTCAAGCTCACCTCACAGCATCAAGCCAGCTCCCACTAAAGGCCCATAGCACACAGCTGCCTCTATTTTGGCTCTCGTGGTTACAAAAACAGGCACTCAAAAAAATAAGGTGCTGAAGATCTATTTGGGAGTACTTGATGCTGAAACCTGGTACATGAAATGAGAATGTTTCATTTCCCAGGATTAGCATTGCTTACCCTAATGAACACCAAAACAACAAAAAAGTCTCTTGGTGTCCAAACCAAGACTCGGACAGTCAGATTACTGTCTGTATAAAAAAAAAAGCAGTAAACCTCGGATTCATTCAGATTCAGGAACTTTCATTATTTTGCTATTGTGAAGTTAAGAGAATAACCAAGAGAAAATGGGAAGAAGTTATTTTCCTCATTCAAATAAAAAAAATGGAAGAAATAATGAACACAATGTATTATGCTGAAACACTTCCTGGTGTTTTGAAATATTTTTTTTTCATTCATTTTTACCCAGGCATTTTTGGCCTGTGAATATTAGTACTGGAAAGTAATCTACAAGGGCAAAGGTTTCTCCTCCATATTATTCTATTGACTGCTTGTTGTGTAAAATAATTTTGAAAGACAGATCCTGCCATAGAGATAAATCCATGACAGATTACACAATGACATTTTCTTTAAAATTGTTTTTTATTCTACTTAGAATTCAGTCATTTTTTTAAACAAAACTGTTTAAAAATCCTATTCATAAAGCAATATTGGACACTTAAACTGTAATTTGAAATGTTGTTGAACCAGTAACTTCTCTTAAGCAGGCAGACATTTTACTACAATTACCTATATTATTTTATGAACAAAATAAAATGTCTATAACATAATGTGGCCACTGCTCCCTGCTGGCATCTGGAGCTAAAAATTAACACATAATAAATACAGAAGATTGAATTGTCTGATATAAATTCGTGGTAAGAGACAAGCAAAAAGGTCAGATGTAATTAAATAGGCCCAGTAATTCCGGTCCCAACGCATGAGTACGGACGGGGTACTCACGCTGGGCCCGTTGGAAGTGCCGGATTTCAGCATGCACAGCGCATGCGCGGGAAACCGGCATTTCCTCCAAGGGGTTCAGAGGTCCAACGCGTGCGCGCAGGACTCTGCGCGCACGCGTTGAACTTCCTTTTTTTTGACAGGTTTGCCCGTGTGTGAGGGCCTCAACTTTTTAGAAATGTAAAAAGGAGACTTAAGGACTTGATTCTTTAAGGTAAGTGGTCTATTATTTCAAATTGTAACATGTTTTCCACAGCTTTATTGTTTTTAAGGACTTTACAGTAAGGTAAGTGTATTTTTAGACCCGATTTCTTAAAAAATTATTTTTTTCAAAAATTTGATTAATTGTTTAAAATAGTTTTTTAAAGTTATTTATAGTTCATTTAATTAGTGGGATGTTTTTTTAAATTTTATTTAAAGTTTAAGTAGTGTTTTGGGCGCCCGTAGTTTTCATGAGTTTGACAGTTCTTACTATCAAACTCATGAATGAAGTTTTCCCTCCTCTGATTGGCTGCCCAGTGCTCACCTGATCCCAGCCGGCACATCGCACTAACTACGCCGCTGGATCAGGCAAGCACAGCGCGCCAACATCTGAACCGGGCCAGTGACAGGAATTCCAAGCAGGCCCAGGCTTCAGCTGTCGGCGCGCCGAGTGAGTGCACATCGGGGGCTTGCACGTGCGGCAAGCCCCTGAACCTAATTTCTGGGCCATTGTCTGTTTCTACTTCATTACAAGTCAATGTATAAATCTGTGCTCACAAGAGCTTCTTATTTGGAACTTCATTTTAAGCAATGGTTACAGTTTGCAACTAAACGGTTTCAACATTAATAACTCTATCATTGGACCAGATTTTTCTGTAGCAGGGCATTTAACGCCGTCAGCCATTAACTAGACTTGCTCCTTCAACGACTGATCTACAAGTGAGCCTAACTCAATGTTTTAGTTTAAGCCGAGTCCAATTGCTGTGGAAGCTACCCTGTTTACATTGTGGAACAGATTCTAATGCAGTTAGAAGTATACACAGTTGTTTATAAATTATAATTTACAACTGTTTCTGGACATTGCGTCATTCTCAATAGCGGAGAGGATTCCCATCCTGCCAACAGCCAATGCTGACTATGTTCAATCAGCCATTTCATGAATCAGTAGTTTGATATTACAGTACACAGTCGATGGGGTTTGTGGATAGACAGTCTTACTGATGGGATTTTCCCAGACATAACCCCAGTTTGGAGGACAACATTTAGAATTGTACTGCCGAGTGCTTCACAGTCCAAGTGGACAATGTAGAAAAGTTTTACATGCTGAATGTTACACTTTGCTAAAATCCTCATGAGAATGCGGCTCAATGGTACTGTTTGCCACATATATGCCACATTTCACAAAGGGCAGGCAACACACTCTGAAGTGGGAAAAAATGGTCTGTTTTTAAAGAGATTGTTCAAAAGTGGGCAGCCACAAATCTCAGGTCTTGCTTTGGCCTCCAGCAAAGATTTCTTGTAGCTAATATTGGAACCTAACTCTAAAGTGAAAGACAAAGGCCACTGCAAACTTGACTCTCAACAGGTTTTCTAATTGTCTAAAGCCAGAGAGATGTCAGCACTGCAACTATAGATGGGTTGCAATGAAACAAGGATCAGTCTGGGAGCAGATGTGAGGCTGAAGGAAAGAATATTGGGCCAGATTTTGCTGTAGCAGGGCATCTAATGGCATCTGCCGTTAGTTAAACTTGCCCCTGCACCCGTCAGCTCAAAAAAAAATTGTCCACTAAGTTGCTGAAAATGTGAGGTGTAACAGCGCACTGAGGGAAACAGGGCCCCAGGGAGCTGAGTGAACAGGGCAACCAACATCTCCTTAACCAATGAGATTTAAGAATTGGGAAATAAACAGCAGAAGGACTGAGAAGGAGTTTGAATTAAAAGGGGTGAATTTAATCTCAAATCATGTACAGAAAGAGAAATAAAGAGAGGAAAGAAAGAGACAGAAAGGATAAGTAAGAATTTTTTTGGGGACATTTTAAAAATCTAAAACAATTCACAACCTGAAGGAATGAGACTCCAAACTTATAATAGTTAATTTTCAGTGCCAGAAAGGTTGATTGGCAGTCATTAACCCTTATCATGTCAAAAGGGTACTTACGTTGTAATTACTAGCCCTAAATATCTGAGCCAGATGAAATTCGTAGCTACCACGCAAATACAGCAACTTCACAAGATTCAATGTACTGTATGTCTATGGTGAGGCAAACAGCGAAATGCCATTTTCGCGATGCTAACGGCAGAGTGGCGCAACTCGGACAGCAACTTTTGGGTATTGACATTTAACCGTGCATCTGCCCCTTGCCTGAAGTTGCTGTACCATTTGCGCATAAATAATGGCAAGAGCCATTAGCCTCACCATTATTTTGACAGCAAAATCTGGTCCTATGTTTCTGCAATGAAAAGTCATTAAGCATTGTGGCACAAAAATAAAACACTTTAGAACAAAAAAAATTATACCTCTAAATTATTGCAATTATTATTGGTATAAATCTGAGCAAAATGCAAGAAACAAATCTGATTTAATATCAACTCAAACTGTAACTGCTGAATAATTTGTGGAAGGGGAATTAATAAACTTTCCTTGAATGCCTTTAGATTGGATTTCAGGACAAATCCAACCTCCTTTTACCACTGTGAATGTTGTATGTAAGTGACGTGAAAAAGTTTGGACTCGGTTTAAACTTCAGTTTCAAATAACACAGTATAAGATCTCTGAAGAACTAAATATTATTCTTATTTTGTGCAGCAGAGTAATGCCTAATGTTGAAGTTGTATATTTGCATTGGCAAATATAAAATAGTAACATGAACATTACAACATGCCACCCTGAATATCCACATAAAGCACCATAAACAGTGTTGATAATGATGTGGTATCGCAACAAGTAAGGTACTATTAAAACAAACAATGCCCATTTGATTGCCAAATATTCTAAAGTCTAAATAGTGTACTTCTTTTGGAAAAATTCTAGCATAAACAACAATAAATTACTAGTATAAACAACTGGGTACTCACTGCTATTTCTAATTTAATTGTTTCCAGTATAAATTGATGCTCACAATTAAGGTTTAAAGGAACAAAATTGTTGCACAATGTATCCTTTAGATTTTTAGATGCAATTACACAACGCAAAGGTCCAAAGCACCTTACATCCATTTAATATTATTAATTAATCTCTGTGGAGAAAGATTTCCTCTGTGTGCTTGATGTGGCAAAATCATAAACATGTTTATGAAGACACAATCATGATTTTGGTACACCTAATACACAGAGGAAATCTTCCTCCTGAACGGAACTGCCATTGTTGCAAAGTGGGGACTGAACCTCCGATAATACTTTTCGAGGACTTCGAAAAATTGCACTTGCTTCATAGCTATGGAGCACAGATTTTTTTTAAATTCCCTTTTATTTGTATTTGAAGCTGCACGAGGCTAAAGGGGTTACATTATGAGGACAGGTTGCACAGACTAGGCTTGTATTCCTTTGAATATAGAAAATTAAGGGGTGATCTAATTTAACATAAAAGGGAACTCAAAAATCTTCTACCTGCATGTAAACAGTAAGTGGGTTGTAAGAGGCAGGGTGGGGCCTATTAGGGACAAAGAAGGTGATATATGCTTAGAGGTGCAGGGCAAGACTAGAATACTTAATGAGTACTTTGTATCAGTGTTTACTAAGGAAGAGGATGCTGACAAAATATCAGTAGAAGCAGTGATAGTAGAGGTAATGGATGGGGTGAAAATTGACAGGCAGGATGTGCTGGAAAGGCTGGATATGTTTAGAGTGGATAAGTCTCCTGGTCCGGATGGCTTGCATCCAGGTTGCTAAGGCAAATGGGGATGGAGATAGCGGAAGGGCTTGCCATAATCTTCCAATCTTCCCTAGATAAGGGGGAGGAGCCAGAGGATTGGAAAGTGGCAAATGTGATACCATTGTTCAAGAAAGGGTGTAAGGACAATCCTAGTAACAACTACAGGCCGGTCAGTTTAACATCAATGGTGGGTAAGGTTTTAGAATCAATAATCAGGGAAAAAATTAATGGGCACTTGGGAGAGGTTTAAGTTAATTAAGGAGAGCCAGCATGGATTTGTAAAAGGCAGATCGTGTTTGACTAATCTAATTGAATTTTTTGATGAAGTAACAGAGAAGGTTGATGAAGGGAATGCAGTGGATGTTGTCTATATGGATTTTAAGAAAGTGTTTGACAAAGTACCACATAAAAGGCTGGCTAACAAAATTGAGGCTCATGGAATAGGAGGATCAGTGTCAGCTTGGATAAGAAATTGGCTTAAGGACAGAAAACAGCGAGTCATGGTAAATGGTTGTTTTTCAGACTGGAGGATGGTAGACAGTGGTGTTCCCCAAGGGTCAGTGCTAGGACCACTGCTTTTTTTGATATATATATATATATATAAATGACTTGGATATTGGAATACAGAGTAAAATTTCAAAATTTGCCTATGATACTAAACTGGGAGGTATGGCAAACAGTGAGGAGGATACCAATCGACTGCAACAGGACATAGATAGGCTAGCAGAATGGGCAGACAAGTGGCAGATGGAATTTAATACAGAGAAGTGTGAGGTGATGCATTTTGGCAGAAAGGATAGGAAGAGGCAATATAGACTTAATGGCACAGTTCTAAAGAGTGTGCAGGGAGAGAGGGACCTGGGGGTTCATGTGCATAGGTCTTTGAAGGTGGCAGGACATATTGAGAGAGTGGTTAGCAAAACATATGGGATCTTGGGCTTCATAAATAGAGGTATTGAGTATAAAAGCAGGGAAGTTATGCTGAACCTTTAAAAAGCTTTGGTTAAGCCAGAACTAGAGTATTGCGTCCAGTTCTAGTCACCACACTTTGAATGGATGTGAAGGCCCTTGAGAGGGTGCAGAGGAGATGTCCCAGAATGGTTCCAGGGATGAGGGATTTTAGCTACAAGGTTAGGTTGGAGAAGCTAGGGTTGTTCTCCTTGGAGCAAAGGAGGGTGAGGGGAGATTTGATAGAGGTGTACAAGATTATGATGGGTTTGGATAAGATAGACAGAGAAAGGCTGCTCCCGTTAACTGATGGTACAAGGATTAGGGGACACAGATTTAAAGTTTTGGGCAAGAGATACAGGGCGGCTGTAAGGAAAAACTTTTTTACACAGCGAGTGGTGAGGACCTGATACTCGCTGCCGACAAGGGTGGTGGAAGCGGAGACGATCAATGATTTCAAAAGGAAATTGGATAGGCACTTGAGGGAAATAAACGTGCAGGGCTACAGGGATAGAGCGGGGGAATGGGACTGACTGGATTGCTCTACAGAGAGCCGGCATGGACGCGATGGACCGAATGGCCTCCTTCTGTGCCATAATGATTCTGGAACGATTTTCTCATCGGTGTCAGGATAGGGTGAGTCAGCTGGTTTCCAGGTTCCAGTCCTGCACCCAGCTGCCTCCACTCTACAGATGTGATTTTCCCTTGATTGGCCTTGTTAGGCCCGCCCTACCGGCCAATTAACAGGAAGTGGGTCTGATGACATCATTTGATGATGTCATCTGCCGGTTTCCTTAAAGGGACCATGCACAATTTTATTTTGACAGTTGATTTTTCAGTGTTTGACAGCATTGAGGTGCTGAAAACACTGACAATCACTGCATAAAGGTGAACTCTTGCACCCAGGCTCTCCAATGACTCCCTCCATATGCTTATGGAGGGAGTCACAATATGCAGGGAGGTTCTCTTCCCTTCCAAGGGTGGAAGAAACCTCCCCAGGACACCAACTTACCTTGCACCTCCACCCAACCCCCTCTATCTAATTTATCACTTCCCCATCTCACTAGCCACCCCTCACACTCACCCTCATTCTACTGCAAACATACCAACTAACAACACACAAGGGTGGGCACCTGAGAGGTTTAGCCAATGTCCATGTGAAATTTCTGGTAACGTGTTGTCATACAGTGAAATCTCTTTTTCAAAAAGTGCCCCTTATTGGACAGGTCTGACTGCACATTGAGAAGTGACTTACTGAGTTCCAGTGATTGTTCAGTCATAACTCTGCTCCCCCCCCCCCCCCGCCCCGCTATAGTGATGAGTGTGCATGGAATGGTGTCGCCATTAAAGAGATGCTTCAAGATGCTGGTGTGGGATGGTGTCAACCAGGCGCATCATGTGGCAGCCAGGGTTTACAGCATCAAGTGAAGAAAGTCTGGCCATGGTGATGCCATCGCTGGCCTCCCGGCCAGCAATTTTGTCAGGGGCTGATGCCCTGTGTCCAGTGCAGCATCAGGTGATGGCGGCGAAGGTTGGTGTTGTTGTTATTGGGGCTGATTGTGGAAGGATTCGGAGGACTAAGGTCTGATTGTTTCATTGGCTCCGATTTTGCTGGAATAGATGGCAGCTGCAGAAGCGATCTGTCACTGGTGAGAGAGGTTTGCCCAATGAGGTGGCACTGGACATACAGTTGGATTTAAAAACTTGTGAGCTAAAGAAATCTGTAAATGTTTTAAAAATGCAGTAACCAACATTTTCTTTGCTCTGAAACTCACCATGTGCAACATTGCATCCTTGACACCACTTCTGCAGCTGTCATCTTTTCACAAACATCAGACCAGACTCACAACACGCACACTTATCTGGCATGTTGTCCGGACGTCGTAAAACCCGACCCAGAAGCTGGAAAATTGAAAAAGACCCTGAAAACTGCTCACAAGTACCTGTTAATAGGCAGTTAATTGCCTTTAATCCGTTTCCCGCCGCTAGGTGTCAGGTCCATTTGCAAATCGGGGACCCAACACTTGGGAAGGTTGTGTGGAGGCGGGATGATGGCAGGTGCAGAACCCGCCATCAATCAAAACGACTTTAACCTCTGACCCGCCTCCAAACCCGCCAGCAAAATCGCGGCCTATGACTCTATGAGGTGTTTCAGATGATTAAAGGATTTGATAGGGTAGATAAAGAGAAACGAATTCCTCTGGTGAGAGAGTCCAGAACGAGGGGGACATAACCTTAAAATTAGAGCCAGGCCATTCAGCAGTGATGTCAGACAGCACTTCTTCACACAAAGGGTGGTGGAAATCTGGAACTCTCTCCACCAAAAAGCTGTTGAGGCTAGGTCAATTGAAAATGTCAAAACGGAGATTGATAAGAGTTTTGTTAGGCAGTGGTATTAAGGGTTACGGAACCAAGGCAGGTAGATGGAGTCAAGATGCAGATCAGCCATGATCTAAATGAATGGCGAAACAGGCTCAAGGGGCTGAATGGCCTATTCCTGTTCCTATGATCCCACTACCGAGGACGCAACTTTGATATCTAGTTTGCTTCTTATCTAAATTTATTCTGATTAATAGTCAAACCTTCTTGTAATTTTTAGGCCATTAAACATGGACGGTGTCATAAATCGCAACTTCTACAAGAAGTAACTCAGGAAGTACTACTAAACGGCCAGCTGAGGGCGCCGTCCGAGGAGTATAAATACTCGGGTGTGGGCCCAACTTGGCCAGAGACAATCTGGAAACAGGAAGCTAGTGACTACTAACTAGACCTCCATGTTTTGTTACAAGTTGATTAAAGCCTTGCTTTATGTACAACCAAGTGCGTAGTGAGTCTTTATTACGTCAATTTAATCGACTTGTTATCATCTCCACGCCTTGGGTGATTCAGAACAACCAGCTGCAACTCGAACCGCAGAAAGGGACTTGGGCAAGAAACTGATCCATCATGGAAAAACTCCTTAGACCCGCTCGTCTCGACCTGGACCCGAATGCACCTGCGGCAGCGAAGGTATGGAAGCATTGGTTTCGTACCTTTAGCAACTTTCTTGAAGAATGTGGGGCGGGTGCCCCATATAAGTTACGAATGCTTATTAACTACGTATCCCCTCATGTGTATGATTATATTGAGGACTGTATAGACTACGACGCTGCTATCCAGATTTTACAGCAGCTATATGTCAAGACCCCGAATGAAATCTTTGCTCGACACCTGCTGGCCACAACTCGGCAGCAGTCTGGGGAATCACTCAATGAATTCCTCCAGAAACTTCGCAGACTCAGCAAATATTGTAACCTTAAAGTGGTTACAGCTGAACAGTATCAAGAGGAACTAATCCGCGATTCCTTTATCAATGGGATTGCGTCCCCTTTTATACGTCAGCGCCTGCTGGAAAATAAAACCCTCAATTTACGGGCTGCTTATGACCAGGCGTGTTCCCTGGACTTGGCCAAGAAGAATGCAGACACTTATCTCCCACCACGTGCACGGGCGGCGGCTATCACCTTTAATAAGTCTTTCGATAGGTCTCGGGTGGATGCCCCCGCTGATGATGACTCTAACAGACGACGACCCTACTCTAGAGGCCTTTGCTGATGACGACCCCGCCCTAGCAGCATCCTGGCAATCAGGAAGAAAGTGTTTCTTTTGTGGAGGTACGTTCCATTACAGAAAATTTTGCCCGGCTTGTAATGCGACCTGCAATCATTGCAGCAAGAAAGGACACTTTTCCAAGGTATGCCAGTCACGGGCCTCTGCTAACAAGAAAGGCCGCTCCTCTAAAGTATACCGGTCGAGAGCTCCTGTTAGCTTCACAGCTGCTATCTATGGAGCTGCTCCTCCCCCAAGAACCACTGCTAAGGCTACAGCTGCCGAAGGAAAAATTACCCCTCCTCCCATCACAGCTGTTTTTCCCCAAAGTTTGTCCCATGCAGCCACGAAGGTTTCAGTAAATGGGCACACTCTAAGCGCGCTAATCAGCGGGCTGTCAGCAGGTTAAAACTGTGCATTTATCCCTCGGACAGGGAGATTGCAATGGCTCTGACGACCCTGACCACCAATTCTTCTGGCTTCTGTCTTGTCAACCTCATCCTCAATGGTCGCACGTATCCCTCCACCCGGCTCGGAGTACTCGAAAACTTATGTAACGATGTGCTTCTGGGACAGGACTTCCAGAAGCAGCACAAAAGACTCACTTTTGAGTTTGGAGGGTCGAAGCCGGAGCTTACCATTTCTAAGGTGCTGTTTTGTGCGCTCTCGGTGGCCTTACTCGGTGAGCCCTCCCTGTTTGCCAATCTCTCCCCCCCGCTGTAAACCCATAGCCACCAAATTGCGGTGCTTTAGCCAAGACGACCGAGCATTTATCGAGGCAGAAATCTCTCGCCTTTTAGCTGATGGTATTATCGAGCCGTGTTCATCTCCCTGGCGGGCTCAAGTCGTCGTTGTGAAAAACCCTTTAAAACAACATAAGAAACGTCTGTGTATTGATTATTCACAGACTATTAATCAATATACCGATCTGGATGCCTACCCGCTACCACGCATAGATGACATGGTCAACAACCTTGCCAAATACAAGGTATTTTCAACCTTCGATTTAAAGAGCGCGTACCATGAAAGACTCTGACAAAAATTATACGGCCTTTGAGGCCAATGGTCGGCTTTATCAGTTTCTTCGCCTTCCATTTGGGGTCACCAATGGGGTGGCCGTCTTCCAACAGGCAATGGATGGCCTAGTCCGGCAAGAGAACTTGACGGATACCTTTCCGTATTTAGACAATATCACTATTGCCGGCCATGATCAAAAGGAGCATGACGCCAATCTTCAGAGATTTTTTGACGTTCTCCGTCGTCGCCACTTAACGTTAAACAAATCCAAATCGGTGTCATCAGTGAACATTCTCGGCTACTGGGTGGGCAACGGTGTTATTAAACTGGACCCAGAGCGACTTCGTCCACTTCAGGAGCTCCCTCCCCCTCCAAATCTCGGCTCTCTTCGTCACTTGGCATGTTTGCTTATTACGCAAAGTGGATACCTCACTTCTCCGATAAAATACAGCCCCTGCTTCATGCGAAGTCTTTTCCAATAGAAGCAATGGCCATTTCTGCCTTCAACCTCCTCAAACGACAGCTGGAGAAAGCCACGCTTCGCTCCATTGACGAAAACCTTCCTTTTGTGGTCGAATACGATGCATTGGAGGTGGCGATCTCGGCTACCTTGAATCAAGGTGGTCGACCCGTGGCATTCCTATCCAGAACCTTACAGGGTAGCGAGCTCCATTACCCCCCCGTCAAGAAGGAGGCTACAGCCATCATCGAGGCTGTACGCCAATGGAGTCATTTTCTTGCTCGGCGTCATTTCACGCTCATAACTGACCAGCGCTCCGTGGCCTTCATGTTGGATAACCGGAAGTGCACGAAAATCAAAAATAATAAAATTCAACTCTGGAGGATGGAGCTGGCCGCCTTTGGATATACTATCTGTTACCGACCCGGCAAACGGAATGTGGCCCCAGATACCTTCGCACGGGCATTTTGCTCTTCAATGTCAACGTCGACTCTGGCGGATCTGCATATGGACTTATGCCATCCTGGTGTTACCCGTATGTTGCACTTTGTGTGCTCCAAAAATCTACCATTCTCAACGGAGGACGTAAAGAAAACATGCTCCTCCTGTAGGATTTGTGCAGAATTGAAACCACAATTCTTCCGCCCATCAGATGACTTACTCATACATGCAATGCAGCCTATGCAGAGGCTCAGCATAGACTTTAAAGGGCCATTGCCTTCATCGACGCGGAACACCTACCTACTTACGATGGTAGATGAGTATTCACGCTTTCCCTTTGCCTTCCCCTGTCCTAATATGCTTACCTCTATGGTAATTAAATGCCTTGATCAGGTCTTTTCCCTTTGCGGGATGGCCAATTTTATCCACACGGATCGGGGTCCCTCCTTTATGTCGAGTGAACTTAAAAGTTATCTCTCCCAACGAGGAATTGCCTCGAGTAAGACGACACCATGTCACCCAATCGGCAATGGACAGGTTGAACGATGCAATGCCATCATCTGGAACGCTGTCCATCTGGCACTGAGGTCATGCAACCTACCAGACCAGCAGTGGGAAACTGTGCTCCCCGACGTGTTACACTCTATCAGGTCTCTTCTCTCCACATCCACTAATGTCACACCTCATGAGCGATTCTTCAAGTTCCGGCGTCGCTCTACACATGGGACATCTCTACCGTCATGGTTGGTGGCTCCAGGCCCTGTGCTACTCCGGAGGTTCGTCCGGTCGGCCAAGAATGACCCTCTCGTTGACGAGGTGGAGTTAACGGAGGTAAACCTCACGTATGCGCATGTGCGGTACCCCGATGGCCGGGAGTCCACCGTCTCGCTCAGAGATCTGGCTCCCTGCCCAACTGGTCACACGGGCCCGAATGATGTAGGATCCCACAACGATGATGTCAACACTCCGCACCCCTATGAAGATGACGCCCTACCTGGGACATCGAGGGATCTGCCGGCAGTACTGCCGGATCAACTCAGGGAGCCGAATGCTCCCCGTAAGATGGCCACCCGAAATCAGGACGCTGGACAATCTCCGGCTACGACCCAGGATGAGGCCAGCTCTGCGCCTGTGGAGTCCCGCACCCGGAGTCATGATATTCCCAGGCCTCCACAGGACGATCAAGACGACGTGGACTCGACCGACTTACCGGTACGGGCCAAGCGACCCAGGGACCAGGGCACGGTCCGGGGAGGCGTGCCTTCCGGTCACAAGCAGAAAGCTAAACAACTACGGCTATTTTTGGTCCGCCTAGTCGGTTAAAAGAAGACTGGACTTCCAAACCTTTTAGGGAGGAAGAATGTCGTAAATCGCAACTTCTACAAGAAGTAACTCAGGAAGTACTACTAAACGGCCAGCTGAGGGCGCCGTCCGAGGAGTATAAATACTCGGGCGTGGGCCCAACTTGGCCAGAGACAATCTGGAAACAGGAAGCTAGTGACTACTAACTAGACATCCATGTTTTGTTACAAGTCGATTAAAGCCTTGCTTTATGTACAACCAAGTGCGTAGTGAGTCTTTATTACGTCAGACGGTTCTGGTGTACCTTCTAAGATGTGAATAATAAGTCAGTGGCACAAAAGATTTCATATCCCCCTAATACTCAGTTCATTAGGTTCTGATATGTGGCTGGGAACCCATGGAGATCAACTGCATTACTGTAAAGTAACAAAGACTCCAAGATGCAGAAAAGCCAATATAATTCACAGTTCTTTGGTACAGGAATCTGCTAGTAACCCTGCCACAAGTCCAAATTATCACCATTGTGTGCTTTATCCACCTAATGCACAAATTTATCAATTCTACGTAATGAGCAAGAATTGCAATTAGATGCCTGCTTTAGCTAACAGAAACTAATATTAAATATGTAGTTCTGTCCTTCTTTGGTAGTAACACCACAGGAGAAAACACTCACTACAAGAGTGCTCATAGTCCTTAGACACAGCATTTCCTTTTCCACTTTGTAGGGCCGCCATCTCACTGGAGTTGTTTCTTTCAAAATTGTTGGAAGTTGCATACCAAATGTGTAGCTTCACTCTGGGATTGGTTTGTGCCACACGTGAGCAGGTGGGAAATGTTGATCCAGCGCAAACTGTCGCAAGATCAGGAATTCCCACCAGTCACATGCAGCATCCAAAGTGAAGCAGCTGCCTCAGGTGGAAGCCAGGACTGGCAAGGGGATCAGGGAGCAGAACCGAGGAGGCCATTGGGTCCTAAGACCAGCAACAAGGAAACATCAGGGAGTCAAGTCTGTCAGCAAGGAGGCTTCAGGAAGCTGGGATCAGTCGAGAGCAGCAGTGGTGGCAACCCCACCAATCCAGCAAGTGCTTGAGACTTCTAGGGTGAACACCACTGTTGGGTCAATAAGAACCTTCTCACAATTCTTTCAATGGTCTTTTGTTTCCTGATATTAACTTATAATCAGATATAATGAGCCAATGTCATCCCTGTCTCTCACAGGTTCTTCAACTATAACAGTTTCACATCTTCTAAGACTTCTGAATCAATCCATAGACAAGATTTTATTGTGCATCTCTAATTTTTATTAGCACCAAACATTTTGGGTTTTACTGTAACACCGTATTACATGAAACTTGGGAGTAGTCTAGGGCTAAATTAGCATCATCACGCTGTACCAGTGCAATGTAAGCAGGAGCCATGGATAGCATACAAGACAAAAATTAAAGTTATTCCAAGAAACCCATTGGATAGAAATGAGGTTAAGGTACAGACTGAAACCAGTTCTGTATTATAAGAGAAAAAACTGACTGTGCAATCAGGCCTTTATCTGTATGTGTGATGGGTTTGCTCTGACTCAGGGCTAAGGAACCCTCTCTCCTTCTATAGATTTTTATGTTATGTTGTCAGAACTGCATGTGAAAGACATCCCAATTAGTAGACCAAGTAAAAGCCAACCTGAACGAAAAAGGTTGCTATCAAAATAGAATAACAGTGTACGGTAGTTTATCAGGAAAGAGAGAATTCCAGGAACGAAGGTCCAAAATAGCTGAAGCATGGAAGTCCAATGTAATTTCCATAATAACATTATTGATCTTTGAAACTGTTCAAAATTGTCATCACAAAAAATAAAGCATAACTTATTGGAATTGTCATTACCATTACCTCCACGAACCTATCCTGTACTGCATTAACAGACATTCTTCATAACTTACCTTTAAAATTAATCTTACCAGCATTGCGTATATAGCTACTAACCCAGCTTTGAATACAAATAAATAACTTGCATTTATATAGTACCTTTCATGTCTCAGGATGTCCCAAAGTGCTTTACAGCTAATAAAGTACTTTTGAAGTCACACTGTACCGTAATAAATGTGGCAGCCAATTTGTGCACAGCAAGGTCCCTCAAACTGCAATGAAAAAGTGACCAGGTAATTTGTTCCAGGTATAACAACAGAAAAAGCTGGAAAAACTCAGCAGGCCAGGCAACATCCGTGGAGAGAGAAACAGAGTTAACTTTTCAGGTCAAAATCCTTCTTCAGACCTGAAACGTTAACTCTGTTTCTCTCTCCACGGATGTTGCCTGGCCTGCTGAGTTTTTCCAGCTTTTTCTGTTGTTATTTCAGATTTCCAGCATCCGCAGTATTTTGCTATCGTAATTTGTTTCAGGTGTTGGTTGAAAGATAAATATTGGCCAGGACACCAGGAAAACACCCCTGCTCTTCTTCGAATAGTGCCGTGGGTTCTGTTCGTCCACCTGAGAGGGCAGACGGGGCCTCAGTTTAAAATCTCATCCAAAAGAGGCGCCTCCGACAGTGCAGCACTCCCTCAGTACTGCACTGAAGTACCCGTCTAGATTACGTGCTCAGGTCTCTGAGTGGGGCCTGAACTCCACAACCGTCTGACTCAGAGATGAGAGTGTTACCACTGAGCCAAGGCTTGACACCTTGAAAAATGAAAATGAAACAATAAAAAATAAACATATAATACTGGGGATTTATTCAGACTATCTTCATTCCTCTGCTGATTTAGTGCATGTTCAAACCCTGTACTCCCTGTTGAATTGGGAAATTGTCCATTTTCTATTTCATGTCCTTCAACATTTGAATAAATATGTAATCCATAACTTAACAGCTGTAAGTGTGAAGAACTATACATTTAAATTGTTAGGTATGTATAGCAATTAACTGTTTTGCAAGACTGAAGACATGGCTGATGAAACATCTCTCTGTCAGTAAAGACTTGCTATCAAAGATAGAGAAATAAGAATATTAAATGTTTTTTATACATCCAGTCACCAAACTGGATATAATACTGGAACTGTCATCTCACATTATAGATTGCCAATTTTACCTTGTGGGCTTTTAGATCCTAATGTTTTATTCACCTTCGGAAACACTCAATATTTGATCAACTATTGCACAAAAGTCTTACTCCCGTAGTACCTTATTTAGTGAAGTCATTTTCATTGTGTCTATTGAAGCTGGGATGAGGGGAGAGATGTTCAAGCAACATATGTTCTAGAGTGGTTTGTACAAGTGGTTTTACTTTGCTTATTTGCAGTTGGTGCCACCTGTGTATTTCTCCTACCATCAACAGTACCCAACAATATAAAGGAAGTAAACTGCATACTTCAGATGACATTCAGGATCTGAATTTTCAGGTGGCCTGAAAGTTCATCACAGGCAATTGAAAGTGCAGGCATCCATGCTATTGGACCCCAAACAGGCCCAATAGGGACCAGTGGTATCTTCTAAAGTGGGTAAAGTAATGCTACGGTTCCCAGTGTTAGGGTCTTTTTTTAAAATTCATTGATGGGATGTGGGCGTCGCTGGCTGGCTAGGCCTGCATTTAGTGCCCATCCCTAATTGCCCTTGAGAAGATGGTGGTGAGCCGCCTTCTTGAACCGCTGCAGTCCATATGGTGTAGGTACACCCACAATGCTGTTAGGAAGGGAGTTCCAGGATTTTGGCCCAGCGACAGTGAAGGAACGGCGATACAGGTCCAAGTCAGGATGGTGTGTGGCTTGGAGGGGAACTTGTAGGTGGTGATGTTCCCATGCGTCTGCTGCCCTTGTCCTTCTAAGTGGTAGAGGTCGCGGGTTTGGAAGGTCTTGGAAATCTTTCATCAACATAAAATGAGTTAAATCCTTTAAATTCTGGTTTCCAGACCTCCCCAATGGCTAGGTGAGTAAATGTATCTTGTAGTGTGGTGAAACAACAACAGCAACTTTGCATTTATATAGCGCCTTTAACGTAGTAAGACGTCCCAAGGCTCTTCAATCATACAGAAATCGAAACCGAGCCAAAGAAAGAGACATTAGGACAGGTGACCAAAAGCTTGGTCAAAGAGGTAGGTTTTAAGGAGCAGTAAGGTCCCAAATGCGATCTCTGATCTGGGCTGAGCTAGTTGAGTTTAGCTGAGCAGCTGTTCAGATACCTACAATTGGCCTCAGCACCTTCAGGAGAGGGTGAGGGGGGAAGGGGGTCAGGGAAATTGGAAAAATAGTTTGCACTGAATATGGAAATTTAAATTTTAAAACTGAGATCGTTGGACAGTTTCCAAAGTGTATGTTGTTTCAAATGGGTTTATTTAATTATTCTTCTCAAAAGTGTCTAAAAATATTTTCACTGTGTAAAGAATTGGAATGTTTTAACACAGTAGTGATTCATGTGAAGTGCTTTGGGAGATTTCTGAGCCCCACGATACAAGGTTAAGCTATGCAGACCTTTCTTTAGTCGGACGTTTTGCTTGCTTTGCACACACACACAACACATACACACTGACATAACGTTCTACCCTTGAAGTGCAACAAGTTCAGGGGAACTCCAATCTCCCTGGGCTGAGCGGTACTGTTTCTTTCTGTTGTATTGTGCACGAGCTAAAAATGAACACTAATAAGTAATAAATCTACTCAAAAATCAACAATAGCTTTATTACTATAATAATATTAACCGTAAACAATGAATTAGAAGCCGAAACACAACTTTATATAAAAACGTTAAACCTGTGCTAACCGCATCATTCATATTTTCCTTCTATTCCTCTATGTCCTTTTTTAAATTGTTATTTTACTTTATCTATTCCAATCTCTCTGTGCTATTTATTTTAAAACCTTAAAACTAGCCGGTCTCCTGAAGTGTTGTTCACGTATCGTCTGGGGTCTGGAGCATGTTTAGCTGCTAACCCTGTCCATTTAACTCCTGCTCAGGTACCTCCTTTTGGGAAAATAGGCACATCCTGAGACTGGTTACCTCTGCTGTTGGAAAAGGAAATTCTTAGGAACATAGGCACAGGAGTAGGCCATTCAGCGCTTCCAAGCCTTTTCCGCCATTCAGTTATATCACGGCTGACCTGTACCTTAACTCCATCTATCCGCCTTGATTCCGTATCCCTTAATACTCTTGCCTAACAAAACTCTAATCAATCTCAGTTTTGACACTTTCAATTGATCTAGCCTCAACCGCTTTTTGGGGGAAGACAGTTCCAGATTTTCACTACGCTTTGTGTCAAGAAGTGCTTCCTGACGTCACACTGAACGGCCTAGCTCTGATTTTAAGTTTATACCCCTTGCTCGGGACTCATCTACCAGAGGAAATCGTTTCTGTCTATCTACCCCTTCAACTCCTTCAATCATCTTAAACACCTCGACTAGATCACCCCTTAATCTTCTATACTCAACGGAATACAAGCATAATCTGTACAAACTGTTCTCATAATTTAACCCTTTTAGCCCCGGTATCATTCTGGTGAATCTGTGCTACACCCCCTCCAAGGCCAATATATCCTTCCTGAGGGGCGGTGCCCAGAACTGAACACAGTACTCCAGATGGGGTCCAACCAGAGCTTTGTACAGCTGTAACATAACTTCCACCTCTTTGTATTTCAGCCCCTTTGAGATAAGAGCCAACATTCCATTTGCTTTTTAAATTATTTTTTGTACTTGTCCACCAGCTTTGAATGATTTCTGTACTTGCTCCCCTAAATCTCTCTGCTCCTCCACAGTTCCCAGCTTCACCATTTAGAAAATGCTCTGATCTATCTTTCTTAAGTCCAAAGTGGATAACCTCACACTATTTCACATTGAATTCCATCTGTCACAGTTTTGCTCACTCACTTCATCTATCAATGACCCTTTGAAACTTTCTGCTCCCATCTACATTATTTACTGTGCCACCCAACCTGGTGTTGTCAGCAGCCTTGGATCTATGCCTCTTTATTCCTTCATCCAGAACAAGGGGGCATAAATATGATAGCCACTAACAAATCAAATAAAGGATTTAGGCGGAATTTCTTTACGCAGTGATGAGAATGTGGAACTCGCTGCCACATGAAGTGGTTGAAGCAAATAGTGTTGACACACTTCAGGGAGGACTGATACATAAAGAAAGACTTGCATTTATATAGAGCCTTTCACAACCACCGGATGTCTCAAAACACTTTGCAGCCAATTAAGTACTTTTTGAAGTGTTGTCACCTTTGCAATGTAGGAAACGTGGCAGCCAATTTGCGCACAACAAGCTCCCACAAAAAGCAATGAGATATTGATCAGATAATCTGTTTTTTGTTATGTCGATTGAGGGATAAATATTGGCCAGAAGACAGGGGATAACTCCTCTGCTCTTCTTCGAAATAATGCCATGGGATCTTTTACGTCCACCTGAAAGGGCAGGCGGGGGCCTCGGTTTAACGTCTCATCTGAAAGACGGCACCTCCAACAGCGGAGCACTCAAGCACGTCCTCAGTACTGCACTGGAGTGCATGAGGGGGAAGGGAATAAAGGGATATTGGGGGCTGAGCGAGAATAAGTAATTAGAGTGGGACAAAAGCAAAATACTGCGGATGCTGGAAATCTGAAATAACAACAGAAAATGCTGGAAATACTCAGCAGATCAGGCAGCATCTGTGGAGAGAGAAACAGAGTTAATGTTTCAGGTCGATGACCCTTCATTCTGACCATCGAGCAGGGGTGTTTTCCTGGTGTCCTGGCCAATATTTATCTTTCAACCCACACCTGAAACAAATTACAATAGCAAAATACTGCGGATGCTGGAAATCTGAAATAACAACAGAAAAAGCTGGAAAAACTCAGCAGGCCAGGCAACATCCGGGGCGAGAGAAACAGAGTTAACATTTCAGGTCTGAAGAAGGGTTTCGACCTGAAACGTTAACTCGGTTTCTCTCTCCACAGGTGCTGCCTGACATGCTGAGTATTTTCTGTAATTAGAATAGGAGGAGGCTGCTTTGGTCAATAAACACTGGCATAGGCCAGTTGGGTTGAATGGCCTGTTTCTGTGCTGTAGATTCTGTGTACTCTTCTGATAGGTACATAAACAAATTGACTGTAAATTAATAAAACTTTAAAGAAAACTTAACAAATCAAATTATAATTTTGTTGTCCGAATTGATAATGTACTCCAGTCCCTGCGGCGCCCACTGGTCGCGGAAGGACTCAAGCGTGCCGGCGGACACCGCGTGCTCCATCTCCAGGGCCACCCGGGCGCGAACATGGCCGCGGAAGAGAGGCAGGCAATCGGGCTGGACCAATTGATGGCTTTCTTGGCCAGGCCCAGGAGCAGTCCTATGAGGAGGTAGTACATAGAAACATAGAAAATAGGAGCAGGAGTAGGCCATTCTGTGTAGTAGTAGATTCTGTGTAATACTCACAGGGCTCCACAAGCAATGAGCGCATGCGCCGCTTACGTCCGCCCTCTCGATTGCTTCGGTCTAAATCGATCGATCGGCAGAGTTTCAAGTGATCGATTAATCGGTCCTTTCGGCGTGACGTCAACAGGTTTCAAAATGGCGGCGGCAGTGAAGGAAAGAAACTTCCGGCAAGAGGCCGGGAGCTGAGCGCGAGCCGCAGCCCTCCCGCCCCAGGCCGATGGAAGGTGGGTCTCAGGACCAGCCGGGACCCGAGGAGAGAAGAAGCGGCGTTGCCGCCGACCCCCCTGGCCAAGCCCAGCCACCCGCCGCGCAACTTAATGGCGACCCGAGCGACGCTCCGGGCCCGTCCCCCTTCCGCAGTGTCTGGGTCCCGGCCGTGTCCCGAGCAGGTGAGAGCGGAGCGGCCCGCCATCGCCACCGCGATTTACTGGAGTCAGTGCGCCGCGTATCTGAGGCCCGAGTCTCTCTTCCCCTTCCCCATCTCCATCTTCACCCGCCCCCGCTTCCATTCATAGAAAATTTACGGCACAGAAGGAGGCCATTCGGCCCGTGGTGTCTGTGCCGGCCGAAAAAGAGCTATCCAGCCTAATCCCACTTTACAGCTCTTGGTCCTTACGGCACTTCAAGTGCATATCCAACTACTTTTTTTTAATGTGATGAGGGTTTCTGCCTCCACCACCCTTTCAGGCAGTGAGTTCCAGATCCCCACCACCCTCTGGGTGAAAAACATTCTCCTCAACTCCCCTCTAATCCTTCTACCAATTACTTTAAATCTATGCCCCCTGGTGTCCTGGCCAATATTTATCCCTCAATCAACATAGCAAAAACAGATTTGCTGATCATTATCACGTTGCTGTTTGTGGGAGCTTACTGTGTGCAAATTGGCTGCTGCATTTCCTACATTACAATAGTGATTACACTTCAAAAGTACTTAATTGGCTGCAAGGTGCTTTGGGACGTATGGTGGTTGTGAAAGGTGCTATATAAATGCAAGTCTTTTTATTATTGACCTCTCTGCTAGGGGAAATACGTTCTTCTTATCCACCCAATCTAGGCCCCCCTCATAATTTTGTACTCCTCAATTAAATCTCCCCTTCACCTCTTCCAAAGAAAATAACCCCAGCCTATCCAATCTTTCGTCATAGCTAAAATTCTCCTGTCCTGGCAACATCCTCATAAATCTCCTTTGTACGCTGTCTAGTGCAACCACATCATTCCTCTAATATAGTGACCAGAACTGTACGCAGTACTCTAGCTGTGGCCTAATTAGTGTTTTATACAGGTCAAGCATAACCTCCCTGCTCTTGTATTTTATGCCTCAGCTAATAAGGAAACTATCCCGTGTGCCTTCTTGACCACCTTATCTACTTGTCCTACCTTCAAGGGTCTGTGGACATGCACTCCAAGGTCCCTCTGTTCTTTTACACTTCCCAGTATCCTACCATTTATTGTGTATTCCCTTGCCTTGTTAGCTCTCCCCAAATGCATTACCTCACACTTCTCTGGATTTAATTCCATTTGCCACTTTTCTGCCCACCTGACCAGTCCATTGTTATCTTCCTGCAGTCTTGCTGCCTCCGCCTGCCAATTATACTGGCTTTCTTGCTTACTGATTAGAGTAGTGGTTCTCAAACTGGGGTCCGCAGACCCCTAAGGGTCTATAGAGACTTTCCAGGGGGTCTGCGAACTAATGTTAACGAGGAAATAAATGGGCCAGATCCCTGCTGCATTCAGAGGCGCAGGGAATGCACTAAACACCATTGATCGTTGGATAGCAGGACTCACACAAGGTTTGTTGAATTCATAGCTGGATAGAGACTCACCAGGAACATGGATAGCAGCGAGGAGGGGATAGTAAATATTGTTTGATGAACTATGGGGAAGAACAGAAAATGTGAAAGTGCTGATGTGAAGTGAGAGCAGCTTCATTCACAGATTGCAGCTTATTTCTGTGCTCCCGGTTAAGGTTGTAATTTCACAGAATTTATATCCACTCCTGAATTCACTAATTAAATCAGTAACACACAAATTGCAACTAAACCGCATTAAACTTTAAACTACAAAACCAACATTTAATCCCATCACACGGGAGGTTCCCAAACTGTGGGGCATGAGACGAGAGGATCAGATTCTGCAGTGAGAAAGCAGGCACACCCATCTCTCTGATATCTGTAAGTCAATACCTGTTTTCTTAAAAGCATTATTAAAACACTCTTTACATGCAGCACTTTCATATTATGAGTATTATATAGTATTATAATTTAGTGGGGGGAGGGGTCTGTGATTACTAATCCATTTGAGCAGTGGTCCTTCAACCAAAATAGTTTGAGACCACTGGATTAGAGCAAGTCTTAGTGAGAGAAAAGGAATGTTTGTGAGAACTCGGTGTGCCTTTTCAGAGATATTAAGCAACATTTTTAGAACTACTGCATTAATAGGTAGGAACAATCTGAAAATATGAATTACATTTCAATGCATCTCATCATGTGTGCATAATATCATTGTTATAAAAATAATTTTGCTTCCTTCATCCCCAAACTTCTGCCCAAGAAGCTTTTTGTAAAGAGTTCCCCTTTCAGGCATACCATATTGTAAATTGTGTGATGGAGTCGGAGTAGTTAATTTTCGCATGTTCCGAAAGCATATGTTTAAATTAGAAGCTTATTTTTTAATAAAACCGTGACTTTAGCTAATGAGTCATAGTCATACGGCACAGAAGGAGGCCATTGAGTCCGTGCCGGCACTCTAGTGCAATCCAGTCAGTCCAATTCCCCTGCTCTATCCCCGTAACCCTGCAAGTTTATTTCCAAGTGCCTATCCAGTTTCCCCTTGAAAACATTGAGTGTCTCCGCTTCCACCACTTCCGTCGGCAACGAATTCCAGATCCTCGTCACTCGTTGCGTAAAAAAGTTTTTCCTCACATCCCCCTGTATCTCTTGCCCAAAACCTTAAATCTGTGTCTCCTAGTCCTTGTACCATCAACTAGTGGGAACAGCCTTTCCCCGTCTAGCCTATCCAAACCCGTCATAATCTTGTACACCTCTATCAAATCACCCCTCAACCTCCTTTGCTCTAATGAAAACAAATCCAGCTTCTCCAACCTGTCCTTGTAACCAAGATCCCCCATCCCTGGAACCATTCTGGTAAATCTCCTCTGCACCCTCTCAAGGGCCTTCACATCCTTCCTAAAGTGTGGTGACCAGAACTGGACGCAATACTCCAGTTGTGGCCTAACCAGCGCTTTATAAAGGTTCAGCATAACTTCTCTACTTTTGTACTCAATACCTCTATTTATGAAGCCCAAGATCCCATATGCTTTGCTAACCACTCTCAATATGTCCTGCCACCTTCAGGGACCTATGCACATTAACTCCCAGGTCCCTCTGTCCCTGCACACTCTTTAAAACTGTGCCATTAACTGTATATTGCCTCTCCCTGTTCCTTCTGCCAAAATGCATCACCTCGCACTTCTCTGTATTAAATTCCATCTGCCCATTCTGCCTTTCTATGTCCTGTTGCAGTCGATTGGTATCATCCTCACTGTTTGCCACACCCCCAAGTTTGGTGTTATCGGCAAATTTAGAAATTCTACTCTGTATTCCAATATCCAGGTCATAAAAAGCAGTGGCCCCAGCACTGACCTTTGGGGAATACCACTGTCTACCATACTCCAGTCTGAAAAACAGCCATTTACCGCAACTCGCTGTTTTCTGTCCTTAAGTCAGTTCCGTATCCAAGCTGCCACTGACCCACCTATTCTATGAGCCTCAATTTTGTTAACCAGCCTTCTATGTGGTACTTTGTCAAATGCCTTCTGAAAATCCATGTAGACAACATCCATTGCAGACCCTTCATCAATCCTCTCTGTTTCATCATCAAAAAATTCAATTTGATTAGTCAAACACGATCTGCCTTTTACAAATCCATGTTGGCTCTTCCGCTATCTCCTCCCCCAATTCCTTTCGCAACCTGGGATGCAAGCCATCTGGACCAGGCCTTTCTAGTTCATCCAGTCTATCAATTTTCACCCCTTCCATTGCTTCTACCTTTTCCACTTCTACCGATATTTTGTCAGCATCCACCTCCTTAGTAAACACCGATACAAAGTACTCATTGAGTATTCTAGCCTTGCCCTGCGCCTTTAAGCTTATATCGCCACCTTTGTCTCCAATAGGCCCCACCCCGCCTCTTACTACCCACTAACTGTTTACATGCCAGTAGAGGATTTTTGAGTTCCCTTTTATGTTAACTACTCTCATATTCTCTCTTTGCCAATCTTATTTTCATCTTCACTTCCCCTCTCAACTTACTGTATTTGGTCTGGTTCTCCCTTGAAGAATTCACATGACATGCATCATACATCTTTTTTTTTGTTTCATCATCTTTATTTCCATCGTCATCCAAGGAGCACTTGCTTTGGTTCCCTTACCCATCCCTCTTATTGGAATGTACCTAGTCTGTACTTGGAACATCTCTTCCTTAAAAGATCACCCATTGTTTCGTTAGTTTTTCCTGTCAGTCTTTGGTTCCATTTTTACCCTGGCTAGTTTCTTTTGCATCCCATTGAAGTTAGCCCTATTCCAGTTTAGAAGTTCCACTCTAGATTGTTCCTTGCTAATCTAAATCTTATGATACGATGATCACTCGTACCCAAATGTTCTCCCACAGACACTTGGGTCGACCTGGCCCACCTCATTCCCTAGCACCATAAGAAACATAAGAACATAAGAAATAGGAGCAGGAGTAGGCCAATCGGCCCCTCGAGCCTGCTCCGCCATTCAATAAGATCATGGCTGATCTGATCCTAACCTCAAATCTACTTCCACTCTCCATCCCACCCGAACCTATGTGATCTCCCGGGAGAGGCGAAAAACCAGATTAAAAAACCCAATGGCCAATTTGGGAGAAAAATCTGGGAAATTCCTCTCCGACCCATCTAGGCGATCGAAACTCGTCCAGGAGATCACTCTGTCCCTGTATTTCCTGCAGTACTTACCTTCTGTAAAAGATGATCTCCACCCCAGCCAGGAACAGGCCCAATTTACTCTTGAAGGACTCCTAGCTGGCAGCCTGTTCCCGAGGTCTCCACTAATCCCTGTGAATAGAACCATCTCCTGAAATCGAACACAGAATTGGAACACAAGAAGTAGGAGCAGGACCAGGCTACACGGCCCCTGGGCCCGCTCCGCCACCCACAGGGCCATGACCGATCCGAACCTAGACTCATGTCCAATTTCCTGCCCGTTCCCCGTAACCCCTAATTCCCTTCTAGGAAACTATCTATTTCTGTTTTAAATATATTTAATGATGTAGCTTCCACAGCTTTCTGGGGCAGCAAATTCCACAAACCTACCACCCTCTGAGTGAAGAAGTTTCTCCTCATCTCAGTTTTGAAAGAGAAGCCCCTTATTCTAAGATTATGCCCCCTAGTTCTAGTTTCACCCATCATTGGGAACATCCTCACCGCATCCACCCGATCAAGCCCCTTCACAATCTTATATGTTTCAATAAGATCGCCTCTCATTCTTCTGAACTCCAGTGAGTAGAGTCCCAATCTACTCAACCTCTCCTCATATGTCCACCCCCTCATCCCCGGGATTAACCGAGTGAACCTTCTTTGTACTGCCTCGAGAGCAAGTATGTCTTTTCTTAAGTATGGACACCAAAACTGTATGCAGTATTCCAGGTGCGGTCTCACCAATACCTTGTATAACTGCAGCAATACCTCCCTGTTTTTATATTCTATCCCCCTAGCAATAAAAGCCAACATTCTATTGGCCTTCTTGATCACCTGCTGCACCTGCATACTAACTTTTTGAGTTTCGTGCACCAAGACCCCCAGATCCCTTTGTACTGCAGTACTTTCCAGTTTCTTGCCATTAAGATAATAGCTTGCTCTATGATTTTTCCTGCCGAAGTGCATAACCTCACACTTTCCAGTATTGTATTCCATCTGCCAAATCTCTGCCCACTTACTTAGCCTGCCTATGTCCCTTTGCAGGTTTTTTATGTCCTCCTCACTCACTACTTTCCGTCCCATCTTTGTATCATCTGCAAACTTTGATATGTTACACTCTGTCCCCTCCTCCAAATCGTTAATATAGATTGTAAAGAGTTGGGGTCCCAGCACTGACCCCTGCGGAACACCACTAGTTATTGATTGCCAGTCTGAGAATGAACCATTTATCCCAACTCTCTGCTTTCTGTTAGAGAGCCAATCCTCCACCCATGCCAGAACATTACCCCCAATCCCGTGATTTTTTATCTTGAGCAATAATCTTTTGCGTGGCACCTTGTCAAATGCCTTTTGGAAGTCTAAATACACTATGTCCACTGGTTCCCCTTTATCCACCCTGTATGTTACGTCCTCAAAGAACTCAAGCAAACATGACTTCCCCTTCATAAAACCATGCTGACTTTGTCCTATTAAATTATGTTTATCCAAATGTCCCGTTACTGTCTCCTTAATAATAGACTCCAAAATTTTACCAACCACAGATGTTAGGCTAACTGGTCTATAGTTTCCAGCCTTCTGCCTACTACCCTTTTTTAAATAAGGGTGTTACATTAGCAGTTTTCCAATCTGCCGAGACCTTTGCTGAGTCCAGGGAGTTTTGGAAAATTATTACCAATGCATCCACAATCCCTACCGCCACTTCTCTCAAGACCCTAGGATGTAAGCCATCAGGTCCAGGGGATTTATCCGCCTTGAGTCCCATTATTTTACTGAGTACCAATTCCTTAGTGATTTTAATCGTATTTAGCTCCCTCCCCCCCAGAGCCCCCTGTTTGTCCAGTGTTGGGATATTCTTAGTGTCCTCTACCGTAAAGACTGAAACAAAATATTTGTTCAGCGTTTTTGCCATCTCCATGTTTCCCACCATTAATTTCCCGGTCTCATCGTCTAAGGAACCAACATTTACTTTAGCCACCCTTTTTCTTTTTATATAACTATAGAAGCTCTTGCTATCTGTTTTTATATTTTTTGCTAATTTACTTTCATAATCTATCTTCCCTTTCTTAATCAATCTTTTAGTTATTTTTTTGCTGTCTTTTGAAGACTTCCCAATCTTCTATCCTCCCACTAGATTTGGCTACCTTATATGCCCTTTTTAGTCGAATGCTATCCTTAATTACTTTACTTAGCCACGGATGGCTGTCATTTCTTTTACACCCTTTTTTCCTCAGTGGAATATATATTTTTTGAAAGTTGTAAAATAACTCCTTAAATGTACTCCACTGCTCATGTACCGTCTTACCCTTTTAATCTATTTTCCCAGTCCACTCTAATCAATTCCGCTCTCATACCTTCATAGTCTCCTTTATTCAAGCTCAATACGCTTGTTTGAGATCCAACCTTCTCACCCTCTAATTGAATATGGAATTCAACCATGTTATGGTCATTCATTCCAAGGGGATTCTTTACTGGAACATTTTTAATTAATCCTGACTCATTACACAGGACCAGATCTAAGGTTGCTTGCCCCCTGGTCGGTTCAGTTACACACTGCTCAAGAAACCCATCCCTAATACACTCAATGAACTCTTCCTCAAGGCTGGCCTGCCCAATTTGACTTGTCCAGTTAATATGATAGTTAAAATCCCCCATAATTATAGCTGTTCCCTTATTACAAGCCCCAACTATTTCCTGATTAATACTCCGTCCAACAGAGTTGCAACTGTTAGGAGGCCTATAGACTACGCCCACTAGTGTTTTTTCCCCTTATTATTCCTTATCTCCACCCAAACTGTTTCACTATCCTGATCCTTTGACCCAATATCATTTCTCGATGACAGTGATTCCTTCCTTTATTAACATAGCCACCCCACCTCCCCTTCCTTCCTGCCTGTCCTTCCTGATTGTTAAATACCCTGGTATGTTTAATTCCCAGTCATGGTCACCCTGCAGCCATGTTTCTGTAATGGCCACAAGATCATACCCATATGTAGTTATTTGTGCCGTTAACTCGTCTATTTTGTTCCGAATGCTACGTGCATTCAGATAAAGAACTTTCAAATATGTTTTGTGACACTTAGTTCCTGCTTTTTCCCCTTTTACTACTTTACCTTTTACTCCATACCTTCTGTCCCTTCCTGACACGCTCTGGTTTTTAATTCCCCTACTGCTACCTAGGTCTATGACCTTCTCCGTTGTCATTTTTATTATTTGCTCTCTAGAAACCTCCCCCCCCCCCCCCCCCCCACTAATTAGTTTAAAGCCCTCTCTACAGCCCTAGTTATGATTCGCCAGGATTCTAGTCCCAGCACTGGCCAAGTGAAGTCCGTCCCAACGGAACAGCTCCCTCTTGCCCTAGTACTGATGCCAGTGTCCCAAGAAGCAAAACCCATTTCTCCCACACCAGTCTTTGAGCCACGCATTTAACTCTTTAATTTTATTTATCCTAGCCAAATTCGCTCATGGCTCAGGTAATAATCCAGAAATGATTACCCTTGAGGTTCTGTTTTTTAATTTGACCCCTAGCTGCTCATACTCCTTTAACAGAACCTTCTTCCTTGTCCTATCTACGTCGTTTGATCCAACATGGACCACGACAACTGGATCCTCCCCCTCCAAGTTTCTTTCCAGCCCAGAAGAGATGTCCTTAACCCTGGCACTGGGCAGGCAACACAGCCTTCGGGACTCCTGCTCTCGACTGCAGAGAATCCTATCTATCCCTCTAATGATACTATCCCCTACCACTACAACATTTCTTTTTACTCCCCCCTCATGAATGGCCCCCCGTTCCACGGTGCTGTGGCCAGGTTGCTCGTCCCCGCTCCCGCCCTCACAGGGAGTAAGAACCTCGAACCTGTTTGACAAGAGCAAGGGCTGCGGCTCCTCCAACACTACCTCCTGGATCCCCGTACCTGCCTCACTCATAGTCACACCGTCCTGTCCCTGACCATGGACTACATCTAGATTAATTTCATAGGTGTGACTACCTCCTGAAACATAGAGTCCAGGTACTTCTTCCCCTCCCTGATGTGTCGCAGTGTCTGAAGCTCGGTCTCAAGCTCTTTAACACGGAGCCTGAGTTCCTCTAGCAGCAAACACTTATCGCAAATGTAATCACCGTGAGCCTCAATGGGGTCCACCGGCTCCCACATTTCGCAACAGTAACACATCACCTGTTCACCCATTTCTATGTAATTAATTAAATTTCTCATTAGTTATGAAGACCCTCTGCCCCGATATAGATGATGAATATCACACCACTATTTAATAGGACTTACCAACTTATAAGGTATAACAGAGAAGGAAGAGGACCTACCAACCAGCTGATCACCTACCTCCCTTTTGAAAGCTGTCTGTGGGGCCTGTTAGGTTGAGTCGTCTCGCTGCTCCGCTTCCGCAGTGCTGGCTAAGCCTGAGAGTGGGAAACAAAACAGAACAGAAACACCCCCTCACCTCCCACTTGCCCGAACTCTCTCACTTACCAAACTCTCGCTTCACTCAACGCCACCACACTTGCGCTGCCACACTTGTCCCGCCCCTTTATAAACCTGGATTCTACTTCCGGTTTAAACTCCCCAACAGTTTAATTTACTTTAATAAATTAAACTTACTTCATAAAATTAAATTTTCCTTCACTTAAACTCACTAAATAAACTTAAATAACTTTTCTCTCACTTACCAAACTCTTGCTTCACTCAACGCCACTGCACTCGCAATGGTTGGGAGTTGGGCCAAGAACATACTGGTCAAGGAAATTCTCCTGAACACATTTCAGAAATTCCTCTGCCTTTACCCTAGCATTATCCCAATCGATATTTGGGTAATTAATGTCCCCCAATATCACCACTCTATAGCTCTTGCGATTTCCCTGCAGATTTGCTCCTCTACCTCCCTCTCGCTATTTGGAGTCCTATAGGATACCCCCAATAGCATGATCATACCCTTTTTGTTCCTCGGCTCTAACCAAATGGATTCTGTCTTTGTCCCCTCAAGAACATCCTCCCTTTCCAACACTACAACGTCTTCCTTAATCAGCACTGCCACCCCACCTCCCTTTCTTCTTCCCTATCTTTTCTGAACACCTTGTACCCTTGAATATTAAGTGCCAGGTCCTCACCATTTTTAAGCCATGTTTCTGTTATTACCACAACATCATATTGCCACACGGCTAATTGTTCTTGTAGCTCACCAACTTTATTCACCACACTTTTTGTGTTTACGTACATGCATTCTAAACCCATTTTAAAAATTTTCGTAGTTTGCTCCTATCTAATATGGTACGCCTTCTGCCTCTAGTGCTATTTTCTTCTCTAGTACTATCCAACACTCACTCTTTTATGCACTTTATTCCTCTTTTCTACTCCTACATGCTGGTACTCATCCCCCTGCCAAGCTAGTTTAAACCCTCCCCAACAGTACAAGCAAACCTCCCCACTAGAATATTGGTCCCAACTCTGTTGAGGTGTAACTCGTCCGGCTTGTACAGGTCCCACCTTCCCCAGAAACAGTCCCAATGCCTCAGGAATCGAAAGCCCTCCCTCCTGCACCATCTCTCAAGCCACACATTCATCTGTTCTATCCTCCTATTCCTGTACTCACTAACACGTGGCACTGGGAGTAATCTGGATTTACTACCTTTGAGGTCCTGCTTTTTAATCTCTCTCCTAGCTCCCTATAGTCTGCCTGCAGGACCTCATCCCTCGTTCTGTCTATGTCGTTGGTACTGATATGGACAAGAACTGTTCACCCTCTCCTCTGAGTGTCCTGCAGACGTCCAGTGACCTCCTTGACCCTGGAACCAGGGAGGCAACATACCATCCTGGAGTCACTTCTGCGGCCACAGAAGCACCTGTCTGCTCCCCTAACTATCAAATCCCCTACCACTATTGCTCTTCCACTCTTTTTCCTTCCCCCGCCCCCTGTGCAGCTGAGCCACCTGTGGTACCGTGGACTTGACTTTGGCTGCACTCCGCAGAGGAACCATTGCCCTCACCAGTACTCTTGAGTAGCTGAACAATGCGTATCAAAGAGATTCCAGGTTTGATTTTGGTCTAACCTGAATAAATTGTTGTTGGCCAGGCAGTGGTAGGGCCGCAATAGGTTTGGAAGGGAGGGAAATTAGGCTGGGTCTCGCTCTTGCTCACAATCTGGCAATTTGTACTGGAATTGTATGTGAGCTTTGATTGAGGACAATGTTTGGTGTCAGCATAGCTCAGTGGGTAGCACTCTTGCCTCCTGAGTCAGATGGCTATGTGTTCATGTCCCACTCCAGGGACTTGAGTACATAATCCAGGCTGACACTCCAGTACAGGACTGAGGGAGTGCTGCACTGTCAGCAGTCTTTTGGTTGAGATGTTAAACCGAGGCCCTGTCTGACCCCTCAAGTGGACGTAAAAGATCTTGGGCACTATTTTGATGAAGAGCAGGGGAGTTCTCCCCAATATCCTGGCCAATGTTTATTTCTCAACTAACATGACTAAAACAGATCATCTGATCATTATCTCATTGCTGTTTGTTTTACCTTGCTGTGTGAAAATTGGCTGCAGTGTTGCCTACATTACAGCAGTGACCACGCTTCAAAAGTACTTATTTGGCTGTTAAGTGCTTTGGGACATCCTGAGTTCATGAAAGGTGCTATACAAATGCATCTTCAGGCTCTTCAGTCTGTGATTGTCTTGTTTCTCTTCCCCAGTCCAGTAGCCTCCTGTCGATCACTGTCAAGGTTCATCCGTGGATAATGGTGACTTGGCTGAGGTAATGGAAGGTGCTCGTCACGTCATCTGTAAAATCATATCCCAGCAATGAGTTGCTTCAGGAGAGGAGGAGACGCATTGGCATGTAATGTTGATATGCAATTTGAGCTTTAGACCCCCTCGCCCAGTTCCAAAAAGAGCCTTGTGTTTGAACAAATGGTTATTTGATGAACCGATGGACTTTTTTCAGAATGTGGCTGTTGAATCCATGTAATATAGATACAAAGTCTATACGCTGGCTTTTCATGTGGCTGATGAATTAACATGAGGTATATAAAACTCTTGTTTTTTAAAAAACAAATTGGTTTTGGATATCCTAAGTGGAGAAGATGGTTTCGCTACTTGATTACTGAGAAAACTGTAAACTAATTGGTACGTTGTTTCTGCTGTGGTATGTGAGTGGTGAAACTGTTATGTTGTGGTTTTTAGTACAGTTAAACCTTGTTTGTTGTTCTCAGCCTAGTGATACTTTCACTTCCTCTTTTTACAGTTTCACCCCAACCAACCTTTAGTTAATGAATTTGCTACCTTGCACACATGAAAGTGGCAGTGACAAATCCACCACCTAATTAATTTCCACATTGACATAGAATCCCTTGGAAGATGGAGTCTTGCTCTGCTTCAGAGTTAGTGTCGGTCTTAACACTCAATTTACACCACGCAAGTTGAGTGTTGGTGCAGCGCCAGCATCACTTTGCACTGACACTAAACTACTTGTAGTATAAATGCATTCCAAGAAACCTTGGAGATCTAGACTACTGTTTTTCAGTATAGTGAGTCAGCATATGTTATCAACATTTTATAATGCAACTTTTAAAAATAGTTCTTCGTGCCCTACTCATTGAAATGTTTCCTTTTTAAACATTTACGGATTATTCCAAAAAGCTTTGTCAAATAATAAATTTCGAAGGACCATAACAAAATTAGCAAAATTGAAGCCCATGGGATTAAAGGGGCAGTGGCTGCATGGATACGAAATAGGCTGAGACAGAAAGCAGAGCAAACTACTGAATAGTTGTTTTTCAGACTGGAGGGAAATGTAGAGTGGTGTCCCCCAGAAGTTGGTTATTAGGATCACTGCTCTTTGTGCTGTGAGGAAAAATGCCGGGAGAGAGCAGGCTGTGAGGAAAAATGCTCCGTGGGGTGGGGGCGGGGGGGCGGCGGTGGAAAGAAGCTTCTTGTTCCAAATTAATGCGCTTCTGCGCAGCTTCCGGCCATTGGCAGGAGTCACTCCGATTATGGACTTGGGTGCAGGGGCATCATTTTGAAGCTTGTGAATGAGACAAAGCTTGGAAAATAAGTAAACAAGGAGGCGGATAGCAGTAGACTTCAGGAGGACCTAGACAGACTGGTGAAATGAACAGACACATGGCAAATTTAATTTAGTGCGGAGGTGTGAAGTGATTCATTTTGGAAGGAACAATGAGGACAGGCAGTATAACCTAAAAGTTCAAATTTTAAAGAGGATACAGGAACAGACACCTGTGAGTTCGTGTACACAAATCTTTGAATGCGGTCGGACAAGTTGAAGATGTTTTTTAAATACGGGACCCATGGCTTTATAAATAGAGGCATATAGTATAAAAACAAGGAAGTTATGGTAAACCTTTATAAATCACTGGTTAGATCTCAGCTAGAGTATTGTGTCCAATTGTAGGCACCACACTTTAGAAAGGATACCAAGTCCTTGGAGAGGGTACAGAGGAGATTTACCAGAATGGTGTCAGGGATGAGGAAATTCAGTTATGTGGAGAGACCAGAGAAGCTAGGGTTGTTCTCCTTTGAGCAAAGAAGATTGAGAGATTTAACAGAGATGTTCAAAATTATAAGGGGTTTAGATAGAGTAGATGGGGCAAAACTTTCCACTTGCAGGAGGGCTGTTAACCAGGGGACACAGATTTAAGATAATTGGCAAAAAGCCAGGGGGAAGATGAGAATTTTAAAAATCTGAGTTGTGATGATTTGGAATGCACTGCCTGAAAGGGTGCTGGGAGCAGATTCAAAGTAACTTTGAAAAGAGAATGGGATATAAACTTGTAAAGTCAACATTTGGAGGGCTATGGGGAAAGAGCAGGGGAGTGGGACTAATTGGTAGCTCTTTCGGAGAGCTGGCTCAGGCACAATGGGCTGAATGGCCTCCTGTGCTGTACTGTATTAATTGGGCTACCTTCATTCACTAACCTCGTAACCGCTTCAAAAAATGTAACGAGGTTGGTGAGACGTGACTTTGTCTTCCAGAAGCGCTGTTAAGAGTTTCTAATAACCCTTTTTTTGTCCAGGTGGTCATAGAAAGTATCTCTAGTTTTCCTTTCCAGCAGCTTTCATGACCAAAGTCAAGTTTATGGACCTGTAATCTCCCAGTTCTGACTTGTTGCCATTTTTGAATATTGGCACAACGTTGGCATCCCGCCAGTCTATGGAAACAAGCCCTGACTCTGCTGAGCTGTTCAATCTGTAAGCAAGGAGCTCACTTGGCACCCTGTCCACCTCTGTGAGCACCCTCAGGTGAATGCTGTCGGACTAGCAGCCTCTGTGAGAACCCTCGGGTGAATGCTGTCGGGACTAGCAGCCCTATCTAATTTGAGACCCCCTTATTCTTTCTGAGATTAAAGCTGAATCCACTTTTGAAATTTCCAACTTTATGTCTACTGTATATTGTGTTAATGGCAACTAAGCACAAGTCTCAGTGAGTGAAGACTGACACAAAGTAGCTATTTAAAACAGGAAGCCAGTGCAGTTTCCTGTACTTGAGGTCCAAGTCTTGTTTAGCATGGGGGAGGGAAGGGAAATGATAGAACTTCCTCATTGATGGATGTGGTAATGGAGGAAGTAGTTTGCAATTGCGACTTACAGCACAGGGTAAGAGAAATGGCCTGGAGTAGTAAAAGAATCTGTTTAGAAAACAAAGGCATTTCTGTATGTTTAGCAATATTTTTGAAGTTAACTGAAAATTCCAGTGGCTGAGCCTATTGAAGGTTGATACTGATGAGCAAGAGCTCGTATTGAGTTATTTATATGCAACTCATGAACAAAAATGTATCATGTTTGGTATCAATTCTCTGTTTAAGATCAACTCTTTTGAAAACGAATGCTTTTGGTACATTATTATGCTCATCGAGGTGAGGGATGTCTTTGCCGGGGAAATAGAACACCTCTTTACTTTCGGCACCCAGTCTCAGAATTGAGCATTCTCTCATTAGGTATAGCTTAGCCAAATGCAAAATAAAGCTGCCTTTTGGTCAGCCCAGACAATGTGCCTGAATTTGTTACAATACGAGTGTGAATTTTCTTTGTTTTCCACACTGGTCCTTTATCAACCTCACTTAAATTTTTGCCAATTTTGTGTTGAGGATACATCTCGTAACAAATGTGTTGAGACTTTTCCAATTTGCTTCATGTATCGTTACGATCATAGAAAATACTTTTGTCTCATCAATCTGGGCTGAATTTGAAAGAACTAACATTCTGTGCTAACATGCTATGTTGCTCAGCCCACTTATGTGTTTTCCCTCCTTATTACATTAAATGCTGTTTCTTTCTCTTTCTGTATCTTGCATTTTAATTGCTTTCAAAAATGTCTGTGCATAGTGCTGTCAGCACAAATAGGAATCCCATACTGACCTGTAATTAGTATCAAGGTGAATATATGTTGTCATTTTTGATATTGGTGTTGAAATTTGTTTGGTTCTAACCAAAGAGCTAATTTATTTTCTGTTGGAGGAAATATGTCAAACATTTTTGCAGTTTGGCAGTACGACTCCAAAACCGATTTGGTATGAAAAACTGTTTTTACAGTCTTGGTTTTTAAGGTTACCTAAGTTGTTAATTGTGAACAATTTTCTCATAGCTTTTAATCCTTTTTACACTTTGTACCTGAGATTCAACTTTCTATTTCAAAATGTTGATTTTTGTTTTTGTTATTTAGGTACATATAGCAACCCACCTAAGATAATGGAGGGCAGAATTTGCGCCAACTTCATGACCCCTGCTGGACAGTGTGTTGACAGTTGTGAAGTTGTGAATTTTCAAAACTGTGAAGTGAAGACAATGTGGTCTTTGTCTGTACCAAAATACAAGCACAATTTGCACTGCTCTAGGTATGAAGACAGTAATAGCCTTAATTCTGAGGACTCGGGCATTCCCACACTGGAAATTGGAAATCCAGAGCCCATCCATTGTGGTGTATTAAATGTCCGAACGAACAATGTTGATTCATCCCAGACTACTGGATTTTCGCACGACACACTTGGACAAGGTTCAGGTAGTCTCCCACCTGGTATGTGCTCACCAGCTATACGTCTCGAGGCTGACAATGCATTGCGAAAATCCTCAACGTTCCCACGATCTGGCTATGATAATGTGAAGCTTTACAGTCCATCTAGCAGAGGAGCAAACAAGGCCGATGATATATCTGTAAGCAGTATTTCCAGCCTGAGCACAGAACTGTCCACAACCCTGTCTGTTAGCAATGAGGATATTCTAGATAGTCTGGTCACCAGTGACTCGAGTGCAATTGTAAATCTGGAAACTGATGAGGCACAGTTCACGGACATCAGTCTAAATTCCTCCAGAGACACCTACAATCAAGCGGACAGTCCTTCAGAACAAGAGACCAAATACAAAAAACTGGGCACACTTGCCAGCTTTTTTACCAGGTATAGTCCACTCCAATTAATTGTGTGTTTTTTAAACCTTTACTACTGCTCTGCTGGAAGCAGAGAAGATGGGGAGGGGATGGTATGTTTGCTGTGAATCTTTTTCTTTGTGTTAACTTGTCTTACTTGCCCTGAGAAGGTGGTGCTGGGCTGCTGCCTTCGTGTAGTGAAGGTGTGCCCACAAAAGCTGTTATGTAGAGAGTTCCAGGATTTTGACCTAGCGATGATGAAGGAGCAGTGATGCATGTCCCAAGTAAGAATGGTGTGTGGTGTTCCCATTTCCTTCTAGGTGGTGGAGGTCGTGGGTTTGGGAAGTGCTACTGGAGAAGCCATGGCGAGTTGCTGCGGTACATCCTATAGTTAGTATACACTGCAGTCACCGAATGCTGGTGGTGGAGGAGTTGGACATTTAAACTAGTGGATGAGGTGCTGATCACACAGACTGCTTTGTCCTGGATGGTGTCGATCTTCTTGAGTATTGTTGCAGCTGCGCCCATCCAACCAAGTGGAGAGTATTTCATCGCACTCCTGACTTGTGCCTTGTAGATGGTGGGGAGTTAGGAGGTGAATCAAATTGGCTGAATCTGTAATGGTGCGTACCTTTCATAAGGAGGCAGCGAAGGATCAGAATGTCCATTTGGCACTTCTGGTTGAAGATGGTTGCAAACATTTCAGCACTTTTGCATTCGAGTGCTGGACTCCTCCATTATTCCAGACATACTGGACCAGGAAGGGGTTGGGCGGTAGCCCTGATATTTAAGGATGACAAGGACAGTAGTGATAAAGGATCTTGACTCAGAAGATAAACTAGTAGAATCAGTACAGGTGGAGATAAGAAATAATGGAAATAAGTCACTGGTGGGCATAGTCTATAGGCCCCTTAACAGAAGCTACACTGTAGGACAGAGTATAAATCAAGAAATAATGGAGGCTTGTAAGAAAGGTACTGCAATAATCATGGGTGAGTTTAATCTTTATTTAGATTGGACAAATCAAATTGGCAAAGGTAGCCTTGAGAAAGAGTTCATAGAGTGTATTCAGGATCATTTCTTAGAACAATACGTTGTGGAAACAACCAGGGAGCAGGCTATTTTAGATCTGGTAATGTGTAATGAGATAGGATTAATTAATCTCATAGTAAAGGATCCTCTAGGGAAGAGTGATCACAGCATGTTGGAATTTCAAATTCAGTTTGAGGGTGAGAAACTTGGGTCTCAAACTAGTGTCCTGAACTTAAATAAAGGCAATTACAAAGGTATGAAGACAGATTTGGCTAAAGTGGACTGGCAAAATAGATTGAAGGTGGTAGATAAGCAGTGGCAGACATTTAAGGAGATATTTCATAACTGTCAGCAAAGATATATTCCAGAAAGAAAGACTGACTCTAAGAAAAGAATAAACCATCTGTGGCTAACTAAGGATGGTATCAAATTGAAAACAAAGGCATACTATGATGTGAAGATTAGTGGTGGGCCAGAGGATTGGGAAATCTTTAGAAACCTGCAAAGGATGACTCAAAAAATGAGAGAAGATAGATTGAGAGTAAACTAGCAAGAAATATAAAAACAGAAAGAGTTTCTACAGGTATATAAAAAGGAAGAGAGTAACTAAAGTAAACGTTGGTCCCTTGAGGATAAGACTGGGGAATTAATAATGGGAAACAGGGAAATGGCAGAGACTTTGAACAAATATTTTGTCGGTCTTCACAGTAGAAGACATTAAAAGCATCCCAATAATAATTGATAATCAAGGGGCGATATGGAGGGGGGAACTTAAAACAATCACTATCACTAGAGAAAAAGTACAAAGCAAACTTGTGGGACTAAAGGTGGACAAGTCCCATGGACCTGATGGCCTGCATCCTAGGGTCTTAAAAGAAGTGGCTGCAGAGATAGTGGATGCATTGGTTGTAATCTACCAAAATTCTCTGGATTCTGGAGAGATCCCAGCGGATTGGAAAACCGCAAAGGTAACATCCCTATTCAAGAAAGGAGGGACACAAAGCAGGAAACTATAAACCAGTTAGCCTAACATCTGTCATTGGGAAAATGCTGGAGTCCATTATTAAGGAAGTAGTAGCAGGACATTTAGAAAATCATGATGGTCAAGTAGAGTTTTATGAAAGAGAAATCACGTTTGACAAATTTTCTCGAGTTCTTTGACGATAGAAACATAGACATAGAAAGATAGGAGCAGGAGTAGGCCATTCGGCCCTTCGAGCCTGCTCCGCCATTCAATGAGATCATGGCTGATCATCCAAATTCAGTACCCTGTCCCTGCCTTCTCCCCATATCCCTTGATCCCTTTAGCCTTAAGAAATATATCCAACTCCTTTTTGAATATATTTAATGAACTGGCCTCCACCGCCCTCTGTGGCAGAGAATTCCACAGGTTCACCACTCTCTGGGTGAAGAAATTCCTCCTCATTTCAGTCCTAAATGGCTTACCCCTTATCCTTAGACTATGACCCCTGGTTCTGGACTCACCGGCCATCATAAACATCCTTCCTGCATCTAGTCTGTCCAGGCCTGACAGAATTTTATAGGTTTCGATGAGATCCCCTCTCAATCTTCTAAACTCCAGTGAATATAAGCCCAATCGACACAATCTCTCCTCATACGTCATTCCTGCCATCCCAGGTATCAGCCTGGTGAATCTTCGCTGCACTCCTTCCATGGCAAGAACGTCCTTCCTCAGGTAAGGCGACCAAAACTGCACACACTACTCAAGGTGCGGTCTCACCAAGGCCCTGTACAACTGTAGCAAGACATCCTTGTTCCTGTACTCGAACCCTCTTGCTACGAAGGCCAACATACCATTTGCCTTCTTAACCGCCTGCTGCACCTGCATGCTTACCTTCAGCGACTGGTGCACAAGAACACCCAGGTCTCTTTGCACTTCCCCTTCTCCCAATCTATTGCCATTCAAATAATAATCTGCCTTCCTGTTTTTGCCACCAAAGTGGATAACCTCACATTTATCCACATTATAGTGCATTTGCCATGTTTCTACCCAATCTGTCCAAATCGTACTGGAGTTTCTCGACATCCTCCTCACAGCTTACCCTCCCACCCAGCTTTGTGTCGTCTGCAAATTTGGAGATATTACATCCAATTCCCTCGTCCAGATCATTAATATATATTGTGAACAGCTGGGGTCCTAGGACCGATCCTTGCGGTACCCCACTAGTCACCGCCCGCCACTCGGAAAACGACCCGTTTATTCCAACTCTTTGCTTTCTGTCCGCCAACCAGTTCTCTATCCAACTCAATACCTTGCCCCCAATCCCATGTGCCTTAATTTTGCACGCTAATCTCTTATGCGGGACCTTATCGAAAGCCTTCTGAAAGTCCAAATACACCACATCCACTGGTTCTCCCTTATCTATTTTACCAGTTACATCCTCAAAAAATTCCAGTAGATTAGTCAAGCATGATTTACCTTTTGTAAATCCATGTTGACTTTGTCCAATCCTGTCACTGCTTACCAAGTGCTCTGCTATTACATCTTTTATAATAGATTCTAGCATTTTCCCCACTACCGATGTCAGGCTTACCGGTCTATAACTCCCCGCTTTTTCTCTACCACCTTTTTTGAATAGTGGGGTAACATTAGCTATCCTCCAATGTAACGAGCAGGGTGGATAAAGGGGAACCAGTAGATGTAGTGTATTTGGATTTCCAGAAGGCATTCGATAAGGTGCCACATAAAAGGTTACTGCGCAAGATAAGAGCTCATGGGGTTGGGGGTAATATATTAGCATGGATAGAGGATTGACTAACTAACAGGAAACAGAGAGTCAGGATAAATGGGTCATTTTCAGGTTGGCAAACTGTAACTAGTGGGGTGCCACATGGATCAGTACTGGAGCATCAGCTGTTTACAATCTATATTAATGACTTGGATGAAGGGACTGAGTGTAATGTAGCTAAATTTGCTGCTGATACAAAGGTAGGTGAGAAAGCAAGTTGTGAAGAGGACACAGAATCTGCAAAGGGATATAGATAGGTTAAGTGAGTGGGCAAAAATTTGGCAGATGGAGTATAATGTACGAAAATGTGAGGTTATCCACTTTGGTGGGAAAAATAAAAAAGCAAATTATTATTTAAATGGAGCGTGACTACAAAATGCTGCGGTACAGAGGGATCTGGGGGTCCTTGTACACGAAACACACAAAGTTAGCATGCAGGTACAGCAAGTAATTAGGAAGGCAAATAGAATGTTGGCCTTTATTGCAAAGGGAATGGAGTATAAAAGTAGGGAAGTCTTGCTACAACTGTACAGGGTGTTGGTGAGACCACACCTAGAGTACTGTGTACAGTTTTGGTCTCCTTATTTAAGGAAGGATATACAGGAAACTCTCATTTAAACGGCACCTAAATATCTGGAATTCTCTATTAACCGGCAAAATTCATACTCTGAAAACACCTCAATAACCAGAAATATTGCCGAATCCAAGTCTCCCGCAGTGGCCGAGTTAGTCAGTGGGGGTAGTTCTCCAAACTGCCACTACTCGGCTTCTTGGCGCTGTCGGAAGCCCGAACACCTCAATAACAGGAGTCTGACTCTTTGCTTGTTAAGAATAGCCTCGGTAGATAACCCTCTCCGTCATCCGGAATTTTTAATCAACCGGCACCATCCCGGCCCCATCGGTGCCGGCTACCAGAGAGTTTCCTGTACTTGCGTTGGAGGCAGTTCAGAGAAGGTTCATTAAGTTGATTCCTGAGATGGAGGGGTTGCCTTATGAAGAAAAGTTGGGCCTATACTCATTGGAGTTTAGAAGAAATGAGAGGTGATCTTATTGAAACGTATAAGATTCTGAGGGGGCTTGACAGGGTAGATGCAGAGAGGATGTTTCCCCTCGTGGGGGTACCGAAAACTAGGGCATAGTTTCAGAATAAGGGGTCGCCAGTTAAAACGGAGATGAGGAGGAATTTCTTCTCTGAGGGTCGTGATTCTTTGAAATTCTCTACCCCAGAGAGCTGTGGAGGCTGGGTCGCTGAATATATTTAAGGTGGCAATAGACAGATTTTTGAATGATAAGGGAGTCCAGGATTATGGGGAGCCGGCAGGAAAGTGGAGTTGAGGCCAAGACCAGATCAGCCATAATCTTGGTGAATGGCGGAGCAGGCTCGAGGGGCCAAATGGTCTATTCCTGCTCCTATTTCTTATGTTCTTATGAAACAGTTTCCTAGAACAATAAATCATGGAACCAACCAGGGAACAGGCTATTTTAGATCTTGTTTTGTGTAATGAGACAGGATTAATTAGTCATATGGTAAAGAATCCTCTAGGGAAGAGTGATCATAATATGATAGAATTTCACATTGAATTTGAAAGTGACATTCTTAAGTCTAACACTATAGTCTTAAATTTAAACAAAGCCAATTACATAGCTATGAGGGGCGAGTTGGCTATGGTAGATTGGGAAATTAGAAAGGTATGACAGTAGATAAGCAGTGGCAAACATTTAAAGAACTATTCCAAAATTCTCAAAAAATGTACATTCCATTGAGGAATAAAAACTCCACGGGAAAATTGATCCATCCGTGGTTAACTAAAGTTGAGGGTAGTATTGGATTAAAAGAAGAGGCTTATAATGTTGCAAAGGATAGTAGTAAGCCTGAGGATTGCGAGAGCTTTAGAAACCAGCAAAGGGTGACCAAAAAATTGATAAGGGAGAAAATTGAATGTGAGTAAAGTAGCAAGAAATATAAAAACAGATTGGTAGAGCTCTACAAGTATGTAAAAAGGAAGAGAGTAGCAAAAGTAAGTATTGGCCCCTTAGAGGCTGGGACATGAGAAATTAAATATAATTAATTTCCTTATTTAAGGAAGCATATACTTGCCTTGGAGGCGGTGCAATAAAGGTTCACTGATTGATTGATTCCTGGGATGAGAGGGTTGTCCTATGAGAAGAGATTGAGTAGATTGGGCCTATACTCTCTGGAGTTTTGAAGAATGAGAGGTGATCTCATTGAAACATATCATATTCTGAGGAGGATTGCCAGGATAAATGCTGAGATTGTTTCCCCTGGCTGGAGAGTCTAGAACTAGGGGGCATCGTCTCAGGATAAGGTGCCAGCCTTTTAAGACTGAGATGAGGAAGAATTTCTTCATTGAGGTTTGTGAATCTTTGAAATTCTCTGCCCCAACGTGCTGTGGATGCTGAGTCATTGAGTATATTCAAGGCTGAGATCAATAGATTTTTGGACTCCAGATGAATCGAGGGATATGGGGATAGGGCAGGAAAGTGGAGTTGAGGTTGAAGATCAGCCATGATCTGTTGAATGGCAGAGCGGGCTCAACGTGCCATATGGCCTACTACTCCTCCTAATTCTTATGTTTTTATTATTGAGGATGGAGATGTTCATGGAGCCTCCTCTTGTTATTTGCTTAATTGTTCACAACAGGATGTGGTAGGTCTGCAGAGCTTTGACCTGATCTGTTGGTTGTGGGATCGCTTAGCTCTGTCTATAGCATGCTGCTTTTGTTGTTTATCATGAATGTACCCCTTTGTCGTTGTCTTAGACTTGTGATTAGGTATGCTGTTGTTTCAGTGCTGGCTGTTGGACAATACCAGTATTCAGAGGAATAGCATTAATGCAATGTGCTCCTCAGCAGTAACTTTGGACTTGCTAAATGTCTGCATGGCTCAGTTGGTAGCACTCTCTCCTCCTGATTCATACTACTGTGGTAGTGCTGCATTATCGGAGGTGCCGTCTTGAATAAGATCTTAAACTGAAGTACCATTTGGATATTGTGGTTAAAGTGGACATTAAAGTTCCATTACATTATTTGAATACCTGGGAGTGTTCTTGGCATCCTGGTCAACATTCCTCTCACAACACATGCAGTTAATCCAAAAATGGGTTAACTGGCCAGTCATTGCATTAGTGTTTGTGGGCCTTTGCACAAAATGGCTGCCGTGTCAAAGCACAGAGCAATAACTGCACGATGCATTGAAGTACTTTGGGACATTTCCAAGAGGTGTGATAAGGCAGTATATAAATGCAAAGTTCTTTCTAATGGCAGCTGCAATTGATGCTTTTTTTCCTCCCAAGGGTCAAGCCTGTCACAGTAATTTTTCATGAATATGAGGATTATATATTTTTCCTGTGAGCTGGTTGAGGGACACTTTATTTATTGTGCATCCAAATTGCATGACATAACTAGTCATCCAAAAACTGCTACATATTGAGTAGTATATTTGCCATTGTATGCTTCATGTGAAATGATATGTCAGTTCTGAACTTTGCTCTTGGAGCAAAGAAGGTCTTGAGTGCAGCCAGAGGGCTTGTTGAAGAATCCTTTGGTAGTGGCATGTTCTGGTGCGATCCCAATTGGCAGCAGTGTAAGTAGTACAAACTGAAGTTTACAAAGAATCCCCATGGCTATCATTGCATTGCGCTTGGGCTGCAGACTTACTTTATTTCAGGCTGGAATTCTAATAGTTCCATTCCAGCAACAACACTATGAACATATTTGCCCAGCTGCTTTTACACAAACTATACTGGCATATATCTATGCACTGCAAAACTTAGCATATTTGCTGAGCTTGTTATCTTTGTGCTACAGTTCCCTATTTCACAGAATCTGGACAGCCCTCATGCTTTGTTTCACAATGAGATATCCGCTCTCGTGTTTTCTGTACTGTCAAATGCAAGTATCATTGGATTTGCACTTAAAGTTCTGAGGTTGTTTTGATCTTTTGGATATCACCAAACAGTGTTGTTCATAGTAATTATTTCCCCCATTGTTTTTCTCCCCTTCCCACTGTATCCACCAAGCACTATAACTTGTATTGGACAAACTTATCCCGTTCATTTAAATTTAAAATATTCGATTTGGCGGTAGAATCTGTGTGTGATTGCTATGATGAAGTATGACTTTAGAAAGCTGCAGTCTTTTTTCCTGTCTATATACAGGAAACTGTGTGTTATCTGGAGACTAAATGTCCGGCAAGCTCGAGCCACCGGCAAAAATCAGGAGCCGTTTCGTTGCTTTTTTCTCAACAGTCAAGCTACAGAGACGCTTGCAAGGTACGGCCGACTGTTTAGAAGCTGCAGGGTTTGTTGCCAGATACGGAGCTCAAAATCTCCGTATGTTTCAACATTAGGGCTGGTTTGTCCGGCAGTTTTGATGGGACGGCAACAGCTCGGTCCCGTCGGTGCCGGATAGCACAAAGTTTCCTGTAAATCTCCACCACCCCGCCCCAAATAAAAACCCAGGCTTTTACCATCTACCATTTCTTATTGGGCTGCCTACCCAACCTCCTTCAGTTGGACAATTTTATACTTTGTTTTCTAACCTCATCTGAGAAGTATGGTTGAATTGTCTGATCATCTACAAGTTAATGGCAAGATACCACTATGGTAGTTGCTAGTGTTTCAGCCAGCCCTCGCTGTGTACCTTAACATTCTCAACCATCTTCATCTGCTTCATCAAAGACAAATGAGAGGTAAACAAAAATGTTTAAAAATGATCAGCCATGATCTCACTAAATGGCGGAGCAGGCTCGAGGGGCCGAATGGCCTACTCCTCCTATCTTCTAAAGTCATCTGCTACTCGACTAAGCCAAGATCGGCATCAGGAACAGCGAAAGAAAACTGAAGCTGTTATTGGATCACCTAAAAGGATAATGGAAAAGAAAGCCAAAGAAAATTGTGGAAGTAATGGGAAAAGCTTTACAGTTATGTGAAGTCAGAAGATTGTATTGGGCCATTGAAGTATACTTGAGGACTGGTAATTAAGGACTCGTGAGATATGGCAAAATTATTAAATGAGTTCTTTGCATCAGTCTTCACTCTTGATGCTCAACTGTCAGAATTCCATGATGTTGCTAATAATAAAACTATTAATATTAACATCGACGAGCAGATTATTTTAGATAGAATTAAGAACCTTAAAATCGATAGGGCAGCTGGTCCGGATGATATCTGCACGAGGGTCCTTGGAGATGGGACAGGTGCTGTGAACTCACCTATATATTTAATACTGTAGAAACATAGAAGATAGGAGCAGGAGTAGGCCATTCAGCCCCTCGAGCCTGCTCCGTCATTCAATGAGATCATGGCTGATCATCCAAATTCAGTAGCCTGTCCCTGCCTTCTCCCCATATCCCTTGATCCCTTTAGCCTTAAGAAATATATCTAACTCCTTCTTGAATATATTTAATGAATTGGCCTCAACTGCCTTCTGTGGTAGAGAATTCCACAGGTTTACCACTCTCTGGGTGAAGAAATTCCTCCTCATCACTGCCCTAAATGGCTTACCCCTAATCCTTAGACTGTGACCCCTGGTTCTGGACTCCCCGGCCATCGGGAACATCCTTCCTGCATTTAGTCTGTCTAGTCCTGTTAGAATTTTATAAGTTTCAATGAGATCCCCTCTCATTCTTCTAAACTCCAGCGAGTATAAGACCAATCGACTCGATCTCTCCTCATACGCCATTCCTGCCATCCCAGGTATCAGTCTGGTGAATCTTCGCTGCACTCCCTCCATGGTAAGAACATCCTTCCTCAGATAAGGCGACCAAAACTGCACACAATACTCAAGATGTGGTCTCACCAAGGCCTTGTACAACTGCAGCAAGACATCCTTGTTCTTGTACTCGAACCCTCTTGCTACGAAGGCCAACATACCATTTACCTTCTTAACTGCCTGCTGCACCTGCATGCTTACCTTCAGCGACTGGTGCACAAGGACACCCAGGTCTCGTTGCACTTCCCCTTCTCCCAATCTATTGCCATTCAGATAATAATCTGCCTTGTTTTTGACCAGCAATGCATCTACTATTTCTAAGGCCACTTCCTTAAGTACCCTAGGATGTAGATTATCGGGCCCTGGGGATTAATTGTGTTAATCTCCTTTTAAACCAGCAATGTTACCCCACCTCCTTTTCCTTTCTGCCTGTGTTTCCTGAATATTGAATACCCTAGATGTTGAGTTCCCAGCCCTGGTCACCCTGGAGCCATGTTTCCGTAATCCCAATCATATCATATCCGTTTACATCTATTTGCGCAGCTAATTCATCCACCTTATTACGAATGCTCCTCGCATTAAGACACAAAGCCTTCAGGCTTGTTTTTTTTAACACTTAGACCTTTTAGAATTATTATTTACTGTGGCCGTGTTAGATTTAAACCCTTGATTACTCTGACTGCCACTTTTGCTTTTCTCCTTCCTGTCTTTTGCTTCTATCCTTGTTTCCCTTTCCTCTGTCTCCTTGCACAGGTTCCCAACCCCCTGCCATTTTAGTTTAAACCCTCCCCCTGTTGAATTCTGTGATGTTTCCCTTAGACTGGAAGGAAGCTATAGTACTCTCCATCTTTAAAAAAGGAGAGAAGACTGATCCGGATAACCTATAGGCCCACTAGTTTGATGGCAATAATGGGGAAGGTGCTTGAGAAAATCATTAGGGTTGCAATATATGACTACTTGGACAGAGAAGGACAGATCAGTGACATCCAAAATGGCTTCAAAAAAAGGTTATGTCTTAAAAATTGGATTGTATTTTTTGGAAGAAGTCACCAAGCTAGTGGATGAGGGAAACCCAGTAGACATTGTCAAATAGATGTCCAAAAAGATTTTGACAAGTTACCGTACAAGAGGCTTCGCTACAAGACAGTTGGCTCATCTGACCCCTCAAAGCCTCTGCACCATCTACAAGGCTCAAGCCAGGATTGTGATTGAATACTCACCTGGATGGGTGCAGCAACAGCAATGCTCGAAGCCCAACGTCAACCAGGACAGAGAAGTTCATTTGATTGGTACCCCAGCCACTGGGCTCTATTCACCCCCTCTACCACTGTGGCTGCAGTATGTACAATCTACATACATCAAGTGCACTTGCATGTTAAATATTTTTGTCTGACAAATTTACGAGTAACGGGCAAAGTGATAGCTTTTGAGTATGCTGCATTACGTTCTAATTGGCTTTGCAAACCTTCTAAGAATATCTTTACTTGCATCATTATAGCTATTGGGACAAAAATGCGTAGTAACAACATGCCATGGTTACTTTGGCAGCACCTCTTTCCCATACAGTCTACCACCAAAAAGGACATGAGCAGCACGCCATCCTAAACTTGGACATGTAATGTCGTTCCATTATTGTCTCTGGATTAGAATCCTGGAATTCCCTACCTAATACCTTTGTGGAAATACCATCATCACAGGCTGCAGTAATTCAAGGAGACAGCCCACCGCCATCTTCAGGATAATTGGGTATGGGCAATAAATATGACCTTGCCAGCGGGTACCCAGATCCAGTGAATAAATGCAAGAAAAAACTAGTAAGCCCTGAATACCAGCAGGAAAGCTTCATACATCTCTTACGCTTTTGAAACGTTGTCTGGATCTTTTCCTGCCTCTGCAGAAGTTAAAATGCACACACCTTGGTTATGCAAGCGTGCATTCAGGCTATGGGAAATCTGGGATTTTCCCGTTGGTATATTTGTACAATATTTTTAAGTCTTTGGTTCAGGAAAATGTCAGAATCAAATTTGAGAAACATTTGTACTTGATGGTCTGCAGTGGAAGCTCTGCTGATTGTGATGTCATTGGGAGTTGAATTTTCTCTGTCTTTTATCTATGATCACAAATCTGTGCTATTTTAACAAGTTAAGCAGTTTATTTTAAATGGCTGATTTAAAAAAAAAAAAAAAATGCAGATAGCAATTTAATACAAACATGTTGAACCGTGCACAGTGGAAATTAAATCCCTCCAATATATGAAAGAAAATAATATATGTAATGTAAAATGTTATACTGCTGGTCCAACATCAATATCGAATGAGCAGACGTTTCCTCCTCCAACTAAATATTGGGAAGACTGAAGCCATTGTCTTTGGCCCCCGCCACAAACTCCATTCTCTGACCACCGTTTTTCATCTCTGGTAATTGTCTGAAGTTGAGCCAGGTCATTCGCAACCTTGGTGGTGGTTTGACCCCAAGATGAGCTTTCGACCACACATCAGTTCAATCACCAAGACTGCCTACTTCCACCTCTGTAACATTGCTCGACTCTGACCCTGCCTCCACTCATCTGCTGCAACCGCGCCTTTGTTACTTCTAGACTTGACTATTCCAGTGCTCTCCAGGCTGGTCTCCCACCTTCCACCCTACACAAACTTGTGCTTATCCAAAACCCTGCTGCTTCTATCTTAACTCTCACCAAGTCTGGTTCACCCATCACCTCTACACTGACTCCCAGCCTGACAACGTCTCCATTTAAAAATTCTCATTATTGTTTTCAAATCCCTCCATGGCTTCTCCCCATCCCATCTCTATAACCTCCTCCAGCCCTACAAGCACTCCTCCAATTCTGGCCTCTTGTGTGTCCCTAATTTTAATCGGTCCACCATTGGCGACAGTGCTTTCAGCTGCCTTGGCCCGAAGCTCTGGAATGCTCTCCGCCTCTCTCCTACACTCTCCTTTTAAGATGATCCTTAAAACTTAATTCTTTGACCAAGCTTTTGGTCATCTGTCCTGATATCTCCTGATGTGGCTTGGTGTCAAAAATGTTTTTTATTGATGACGTGCTGCACCTTGGGACATTTTGCTATGTTAAAGGCGCTATATAAATGCAAGTTGTTGAACAAGCTTACCCACTCTTTATAAAAAAAAACGACTCTCAAAACAGCCACAAGAGGGTGCAGAAATACGTCAAGGTGGCTCACCTACTGTTTGATTGCACCCTCTTCCCTAACTATAGGGCCTCCTTTCAGCACAAGTGTGATCAGGAACTCGCTAAAGAAAACATGGGTAAAAGCCTATGCTCTAACATTGGGGAAATGCAGTATTCCTGAAATACTGCACCTGGATTTTTTTTTCCTGATTTTCATTTTTAGATCATTTTCTTTGTCCCCTTAATCTTCCACCTTCTCTACCCCCCCCCCCCCCATAGCTATAGTGATGCAAGTAAAACTACTGTTACAAGCTTTGCAAACGTCAGTTCTAATGTTATGCCGCATACGCAAAAGTCATCACTTTAACTGTTGCTAGTAACTTTGTCAGTTTTTTTACATGTAGGTACAGCTTAATTTTATAAACTGCCAAGACTTGCCAGCTTTGAATATGAAGTATTGAATATTTGAAAGCTGCACTTGATATTTTTAGACATTAAGGCTTGTGGGACAATTGGGGGATTTCTTTGTACTCGCATCAAATTGTGTCCTATGGTTATAAAACAAGATGGTAGATAATACTGCATCAATAAACAGATATTTAATACTGGCTCTAGTAACTTTCTGTAACTCATGGGAGCATTCTATTTGTTTTAAGATTAACAATGTAAAGGTTGTTCATTAACCTTGAAATATTTTGAGAAGTGCTCCTATTTAAAGGGTTGAAGGGCAAAAATAATTTTAAATTTCTGCCGTAGCAATCTCATTTGCATTAGCTTGAGATAAAGATCCATTTACATTCTTTATTAAGGTGAAACTCAGCTGATTATGACTTATGTAATTAGAGTGCAACTGGTGGTTAAAAGTACCCTTTTCCCTGTCTCCCCTACACTTGGAAATCGAAAGGACCTGATATTCTTTCCAGTGACAGCAGGAACCCACATTGTTCCAGGAGTCAATTTGAGCTGTCACCAAATCCACTGACTGTGTGGAACCAATTTGACACCAAATGAAGATAATGTCACCTCTAAACAGTGAAAATGCTGAGCGCAAAAGGGATCATAATGATCTCATCGCATTGTATGCTCAGAGTCTGTATTTCCAAACAGGACTTGAGAGTAAACTTGGTGAGAAAATAAGTAACACTGAGGTTTGTGTAGCACTGCCCTCCGAAACTAGATTTTATTATATTTGCAAAATCAAAGGGCAACTAGTTGGAATGGCTGTTTTGCTTTAAGACCCCAGACACTAGCAAGTTACAACCCCCACTGTTACTAAGTAACCATGACTTTGATGCTGAAGTGAGAGTAGCTGTTTAAGCTATTGCAATTTCAGTGTCATTTTGACAGCAATATAGATTCTTATTTTGAGAGCTTGCTGGGTGGAAGTGTATGTTGCTGTATTGTAGTTTCCACTATAATTCTTTGTAAATTGAATGGGAATCCATACCCAAATTATTTCACAAATTAGTATAAATGACAGTTACCATGAACGCTTGGTAAATTGTCAATGCACTGATACAGTATCTTAAATACATTGCTAGATTTTGTTTTAGGCCATCAGTGTATCTGATGAGCCAAGAGTAATGAGGCTTACGTAACAGAACACAGACACCAGTTCCTCCCAGACAACTGCAGCCACCTCTTTCTCTTTCTCCACCCCCCATCCCCCACGTTCAGTGTTCATCTAAATGTCATTTCTGGTTACAGATTACAAGCCTCCAAGATCCCTGGCCCAAGCCACTGTAGCAGATCTGTTCATAGACTTGCAAAGCACAAAATGTTAACTATAAAGTTAATTTAACTGCTTTGGCAATGATTTTCAAGAATTTAGAGATTTGCCTGGAATGACCTGTGAGCAAAATCGCATTTTTCTTCGTCAGCATAAGAAAATAACTGGCCTGCCTGTTGTTATGGACATAAAATATTTCATTGCCCTGGAGGAGCAGGGCATACTCGTGGTGTCAATTCCTCATCCAACATAATGATAAAAAGGCACATCCACTTCTTTGCTGTTTACAGGTTCTTACTGTGTAGAATTGTTGTGATTGCACTTCAAAAGTTATTCAGTCATGTGCAGCACTTTGCGATGTCCTGAGGACATGATTTCTGATGCCAGTTAATTGTGCTGTTTTGAGGAGGTAGGTGCTCCCAGACAAAGGCTTGGGATCATTTAACTCGTCTCTTGGTTGAGGATTGATAATTTCTGTGTGTCATACAAATCGAAGACCTGAACCAGGCATTCAGTCTGTGATGGCATTTACCATCCACCTGAGTAAATAGGTCGAATATTTGTCTACCCTGTTCCCATATCCTTTTTATTCCCTTTCCTTCAAGCCAATCTAATCTTGAATGTTGACAAAGGTTCTGCCTCAACCGCGAACCCAGGAAATGAATTCCACAGCCTCAAGTCTCTTGAAGTTTCTCTTGCATTAATCTTGTATCTGCGACCCCACGTTCTAGACCCCTGAACTCCTGGAAACAGTCTACCTAGCTACCCCGTCTCGTCCTTTAATAATTTTAAAATCTTCTATCGTATCACCCTGTAATCTGCATTGTTCTAAGAAAAAACGACCAATTTTTTTTCTGCGTCTTTCTTCGTATTTGTATTTTCTCATACCAGATATTGGGAGGTGGAGGCAGCCCTTTCAAAGGCGAGATTCATTTCCAGGGCTAGTGGCTGAGGCAGAACCTGTGTCAACATTCAAGATTAGATTGGCTAGGTATCTAAAAATGGCTAAAAGTAAAGATACTGCAAATGCTGGATTCTGAAACAAAAACAAAACGTCTGGAATCACAATCAATCAGTCAGTATTTACAGAGAGAACTGTGTTTTTCGGCATGTTTTCTTTAGGACTGCTGTGGGGGTGTGGTTAGAAACCTAGGCCCGGAATCTGCGGTCAGTGGCGAAGCAAAGGTGTTCACCACTGGCCCCGAAGAAAGCTGCCCACAAAGATCTCACGATCTCTGTGGCGAAGTTTGCTTTTTTCGACATGCAATTGAGATCCGTGTCGTGCAGTATAGTGGGAACCCCGTAGCGTGATCTGCTGTGACCTAAACGAGCTGTCTAAGCAGCCAATCACAATGCAGAATTCTCAGACAGGGAATTGGGAAGTGAAGGAGTTGCTTTTATCCCCACTTTTTAAAAACGTTTGAGAGCAAAATAAAGATTGGGGCGCTCACATGGGGAAAAGGTACACCTGAAATAAATATGAACAAACTTAAAAAAAATATCTTTTTAAAATTGTGACGTTCATCATTTATGGAGAAATTTGACACTCCACGACATTAAAATTCATTTTTCAGGGTGGTAGCGTTTGTTTAGCAGTCAATACACTGTTAAAACCTCAGTTGCACCTAATCCAACAAGGCCAAACTTTTAATGGGGTATTTAACAGCGATATTACCGCAGAAAAGCCCAAGTTTTAGTCAGTTTTTCTGATTTCCCTGATTACGCCAATTGCCGACTGTGGGATGGGGGTGCGGGGGGGTGCACAGCGCAGCCAGTGTTGGAGCAGTGAGTGACTGACTGCAACATCAGGATTTCTGCGTTAGGACGCACATGCACTACATCCTGAAGTTGCCATCAATTTCAATGGGGTAATGACGGCAAACACGGTTTGTTCGCTGTTATTACACACCACATATTCCGGGCCCTAGTGTTCATGAATGAACTACTGTACATGTAAGTCATTAAAAATGACTCATTTGTGCCTTGTTTGGATCAGCTGCTCTTTTAGGGAAGTTGACTACTCTTTGAATCTTAACTCTACTGTATTTGTATAACTGCAGTGTTAACAGGAAGATAATTTAATATGGAACTTCCTTATTCAGCAGTCATGCAGGTTTTGTTTTGGCAGCTATTAACTTGCCTAATTTTTATTTCCATGTGTTTGGGAACATTTCATTTTCAACCTGTAGTAAATCCAAACTTCCCTATACAGGGTATCTGAACACACATTCAAGAATGCTTCCTTTTCTCCGAGGTTAGTGGTGAAGGATTTACGATAACTACAAAATCCCCACTTGTAATCTGATACCTGTGAACTGATTTCATTTAAAAATATGTTTCAGTGGGCAGGTCGTCTTATTGCAGTCAGCCCCTCCCTAAGGCATTGTGTAAATGTTCAGGCCTCCTCTCTAACGTTAATATTGTACTGGATTGCTGCCGAGGCACTGACCTGGATTTCCGTGGCGCTTAATATTTATTTTAAACTAGATTTCATAAATTCACTGTGATAAAGTAACAATGGACTGAGATTCTGTGCTCTTCTACTGTTTCTGACTTGAGAATATTCAGAAGAATGACTGAACTATGAACTGGATCCAACACTGGAGGAGTTGTTGGCTTTAGTGATTTCACTAAAGTGAGTTTGACTCATTTTCAGCAACATGGCTGCGCCTTCTCTACTCTTACTGATAGACAGGTATGGAGCTTCTGTGGATATATAATGCACTGTAAATGGTAATGTTTGCCTATATGTGTGTTAATGCAGAACACAAATTGCGCCATTGAATCTGATGTGAGCGCAGTAGGTATGGTGTTGGTAAAGAACTGTGATAATTGGACTAGTGTTTGCATATTCTGGAGTTGTTTCTCCAAACTAATTTTCTTGTGTTTGGCATTGCATCGGTGGGATGAAAGAAGATAAGTATTAAGGGCAAGGTAGTTTTGCTGAAAATTCAGATTACACAGAAGCTGTAAGTGCTGTTGAACGGCATGTAAAGGTTGATTAATACAATTCCTGTCGGAAAGACAACTACTATTGAAAGTTACTAATTCCATCGTGTACTGTACAGCCTGAGCACATTTTAACCTGATGTGTGGAAATTGTAAAATAGGTATTTCTAGTTTCTATACCAGATATGCACTTAGTGCACGGTTCTGCCATAATTGCTATGAAAACTGAGTTTGGCCTTGAGCTGTAAATTGTTTATGTACGTAAGCTCTGCTGGTTGCTCAACTGGTTAGGATGGTGAGTAGCTGAGGCATGCAGACTAGGAAGGTTTTTGATTCTATTTCCAGTCTGTGCGGAGTTATTTGACTGATCAGTGGTGCTGCAGATCAGTATCCCTGGATTATTAAGAGGAGAAATTGGCCAGGATTCCAACTTTTGATTGCTCTCCAGTAACAAATCGAAGTCTCTCTCTGGATCATGGGTGAGGACAGGGTTCGCTTTGACTGAGATACCACTGTAGTCACGTAGCTCTGCTTGTTATTTAGACTTGTACATGAACAATGGTCACTTGTGCAAGGTACAAAAGTGTGACCAGGGCCTGTGGAAACATAGCACAGCAAGAGGTACCTGCTGGAAGATGGGGAGGATGTATGCCCTGCTAAAACTTATTGGATTTTTGCCAATTTAGCTTCCAGTACTCCTCTCACTTACTGGTTTTTAATCTAAGGGGCTTTTTCAGCTTTTGGCAATCTGTATAAATAGTTCTATAACAGTCACTGAGCTTCACAGTAATTTCATTGTGTCAGTGAGATATGATGAGACACTATGCAAGCGCAAGTCTCTCTCTACTTCATGAATGCATTCAGGAAGTCCATATGTTTTCCTGGATTATCAGAATGCAGGGCTGTCATTTTGTTAAGGCTTCAGTGAAGTTGGGACGTTTTACTATGTTGAAGGCGCTATATAAATGCAAGTTGTTTTTCTAGTTAATAGATTCTTAAATCTTTTAAGATAAAGGGCTACAGTAGTAAAAGAATTCTCAAGGAACCACTAAGTTAACCGTGCTGTGAGTAATGCTATTATAGAGCCTTATCCACAATGATGGTTAGATTTTCCTTGTGCTCCACTCAATGTATAGGTCATGACAGTATCTTAAATCACATCTAGGATAAATGTGTACAGTGGGTTACTGAAAAATCACTGGTTCTGGAAACTGTCCTGACTCTCAGCGTTTAAAATAAAAGCAGAAAATGCTAACAATCCAGAAGAGTCTCAGAATCTGTAAAGAGAGAGTGTTTAGTGTCGACCTGACCAAAAGTTTGTATTTGATTTAATTCCCTTTTTCATTTTTCAAATTTAGCTTTTTTAACTTCAGTATCTGTAATTTTTTTAATTACCTTTGTATAATGTTGTTGTTCAGGCTTTTTCAGGAGACTTTATAGATTCCAAAACTATACTTTGTAGAACAAATTGTGTTAGTGGGTAGATAAAGCTATAAAAAAAAGGTCAATAACATTTGGATTTTATTAATAGGGACCAAGAGCAAAGAGATAGTAAGCTTGTCAGTCTTGGCTCCATAGTAAGAAGTCACACAACACCAGGTTATAGTCCAACAGTTTTATTTGAAATCACAAGCTTTTGGAGCGCTGCTCCTTCGTCAGGTGAAGTGGAGAGATGCATAAAGACACAGCTTATATAGTCAGAGAATAATGCCAGATGATTACAGGTAATCTTTCTAACTGCCATTTATCACACCTCAGCAGAGAGATAGTCACAGCGATCAAAGGTGTGAATGGTGTCCAAACAGGTCAGTCAGGAAAACATTACATCAAAGAACAATGAGGTGGGGTCACAAGGGGTCAAATGTTGCAGATGCTGGGGTCTGTATGGAAAAACAAAAAACAGACCGAAAAACATTTTTTTTGCTGGAAATCACAGCAGGTCCGGCCGCATCTGTGTAGAGAGAACAGGCCAATGACGACTCGAGTCTGGGTGACCCGAAGTCAGATGAGGTTACATGTAGCGTGACATGAACCCAAGACCTCATTGTGGGATCGCCCCAAAAACATAGTAAAACTTTAAATAAATTTTAAAAAGAACCCATCCCCTTTTTAATATTAGTTGAAATTACAATAAATTAATTATTTTAAACAAAAATGTAACTTAAAAAAAATATTAAGTTTTTTACGGGGCTAAAAATAAACTTTTTAGAAGTATTTTTAAATGATAAATCAGTGAAAAAAAATTTTAAAACTTTTTTTCAACTCTTTTATTCTGGTAAAAGCAGGCCTTACACCTGCTTTTACTAGGTGTAAGAATTCTAAGGGTCTTCTGCGGGCGGATGGTCTCCAGAAAGTGGAACACTCTGCCCGCGGTGACCCTTCTCCAGGACAGGCCTCCGATCTGTCAAGAGCATTCTTGACAGATCGGAAATGCCGGTTTTCAGCGCATGCACTTGGCATGCCTGAAACCAGCATTTCCGATGTCACTACGGGTGTATACACAGCTCGTACACACCAGTAGGGATTGGAATATCCGGCCCAATGTATCTTAAGGGAAGAGTAAATAAACGTTTCAAGCCAAGGAAGATACAGGACTACTACAATAGCAAAATACTGCGGATGCTGGGAATCTGAAATAACAACAGTAAAACAATAGTCTGAATGGCCACCTCCTGACTAAACATCTATGGAACATAGGAACAGAAGTAGGCCATTCAGCCCCTCGAGCCTGTTCTGCCATTCAATGAGATCATGGCTGATCTGCGATCTAACTCCATATACCCGCCTTTGGCCCATATCCCTTAATACCTGTGGTTAACAAAAAGCTATCAATCTCCGATTTAAAATTAACAATTGATCTAGCATCAATTACTGTTTGTGGAAGAGAGTTCCAAACTTCTACCACTGTGTAGAAGTGTTTCCTAATTTCACTCCTGAAAGGTCTGAAATTACCATTTTGCGCATGTGAACCTAGATGGTATCATAAATTGGATTTTGGAGGTGTCATAACTAACACTGAACTTTTCCTTGGCCAGTGTCCACATTACACTACTGCCAATTATAACCTTGCCAAATAATGCTGCTTTAACCCTATTGAGGTCTGTAAACCCAAAAACTGCCTTTATATCGGTGTATAACCATTGGCTCCAAGTGCCCAGGTGAACTGGCGGCAATCTCAAAATTGGCAGATTAGCTAAAACCATCAAACAGTAGGACCTTGGATTTTTACCTAAGGGTTGCTGCTGATTATGCAAGAATAGCTCATTGGAGGCGAACAACCCTAGCACCACTAAATTGAACATAAAAGCAGCTTAAAATCAAAATATATTCCAAAAATTGTTATTTGACTGTGCCTGAACATGCTGTAATCTCAATTCCAGGAGAGTTTACAGCACTTTTGTTAAGAATGCAATGTTTATTTTCATGCAATGAGACTAACTTGTGCAACGTGTGAATGCATACTCCAGGAGAGTCACTTGAATGAGAGAACTTATAAATTTAATGGCCGTTTTGCCATTATTGTCAATCGGGAATTGGGGTGAGACTTCCTGAACGGAATAAGGCCCTTTGAGGTGACAGAGACAGATCACTTCCATCTCTTCAGTCTGGGCTGGATTTGAGCCGAGTACACCAGTTGGTTCCCCAAAATACTTCAGATTAAAAATTATTCTATCAGGGCACTTTGTATTCACAGTTCCCCTCCTGGTGAACTCTTGAGGGGATGGAGAGGAGGATGGTCATTGATATAGATAAAGGCAACTAAAGTCAAAATATATCCCAAATTTATTATTTGAGCAATGTTCTGTGCAGTTCTGATTTAAAACCAAAATGAACAAGAGCTGCATGTTTTGAAAACTGTACATTTTAATTATTCCAAGTTGAGACTGAAATATGTCAAGGAATACAGGGGGAGGCAGTTAATTACAGCTGACACAAACTGTAGAAAAAAATCAATCAAGTCAGAGTTCCTGGAATTTATTCACTTCCAAAAATTTATGATCTCGTTAAAAATAGTACATTTCCAAGGAGTGCTTATTGTCAACAATGATGCCAGACCTAATGATGAAATACTTGTCGAGTTTGTCACCCGCCCCTCAAAAAAACACTTTTTCCTGTCCTGGCCCAACTACAGGCAACACTACAGCTTGGGTGGGAAATAATGCACATCTTGATTTGTCATCAAGGCAGTGGACAAGTGGACCTCTCGCCGAGTATCTAGATTCCGCTTGTTTTTTTTATTCATTCATGGGATGTGGGCATCGCTGGCAAGACCAGCATTTATTGCCTATCCCGAATTTCCCTTGAGGCGGTGGTGGTGAGCCGCCGCCTTGAACCGCTGCAGTCTGTGTGGCGAAGGTACTCCCACAGTGCTGTTGGGGAGGGAGTTCCAGTGACGATGAAGGAACGGCGATATATTTCTAAATCAGGATGGTGTGTGACATGGGGAACTTTGAGGTGGTGGTGTTCCCATGTGCCTGCTGCCTTTGTTCTTCTAGGTGGTAAAGGTCGTGAGTTTGGGAGGTGCTGTCGAAGAAGCCTTGGCGAGTTGCTGCAGTGCATCTTGTAGATGGTACTCACTGCAGCCACGATGCGCCGGTGGTGGAGGGAGTCCAATCAAGCGGGCTGCTTTGTCCTGTATGGTGTTGAGCTTCTTGAGTGTTGTTGGAGCTGCACTCATCCAGGCAAGTAGACCGTATTCCATCACACTCTTGACTTGTGCCTTGTAGATGGTGGAAACACTTTGGGGAGTCAGGAGGTGAGTCACTCACCACAGAATACCCAGTTTCTGACCTCTTCCAGCCACATAAATACTATACCAGTTGAGTTTCTGGTCAATGGTAACCCCCCAGGATGTTGATGGTGGGAGATTCGGTGATGTTAATACCAGTGAATGTCAAGGGGATGTGGTTAGACTTTCTCTTAGAGGTGACTGTTGCTTGCCACTTATCAGCCCAAGAATGAATATTGTCCAGGTCTTGCTGCATGCGGGTGCGGGTGGCTTCATCATTATCTGAGGAGTTGCGAATGGCACTGTGCAATCATCAGCAAACCTCACCACTTCTGACCTCCTGATGGAGGGAAGGTCATTGATGAAGCAGCTGAAAATGGTTGGGCCTAGGACACTGCCCTGAGGAACTCCTGCAGCAATGTCCTGGGACTGAGATGATTGGCTTCCAAGAACCACAACCATCTTTCTTTGTGCTAGGTACTGGAGAGTTTTCCCTTGATTCCCATTGACTTCAGTTTTACTAGGGCTCTTTGATGCCACATTTGGTCAAATGCTTCCTTGATGTCAAGGGCAGTCACTCTCGCCTCGCCTCTGGAATTCAGCTCCTTTGTCCATGTTTGGACCAAGTCTGTAATGAGGTCTGGAGCCTTGATGGCAGCTGATGGTTTTAAATGTGTCAGCTGTAATGGCCTGTTGTAAGATTTAAATAATTTAAAAAAATACTCCTTGAACCAGGTAGCCCAAAAACTAGTTTGATGTCAATATCAAAACAGAAAACCAGTGTATCTATAGAATTCAATAGATGTAGATTTCCACTAACCTGAAATAATGTTTGTTTATACACTAATTGAAAACTGCATGGACTTTGGGTGAAGACAAGATCACATTATGTTGTGATAGCATCCAGACACGAGTGGTCACTTAGAAAATTATGCAGCATGTTTTTTAGTTGATATTAATTCATAATTTTTTTTTGTGCACTGCTCATATCCTTCTAGCACATCAAAATGAGGATATCATTCCAGCACACAAATTATACATCTATTGGATTTAGGTCACCAATTACTCAGCTTGTTTAATAGCCAAAAGGTTTGCTACTTATGTAAGCAAGAACTTGTGACGATACCATTTTGTAAGTTAAGTCTGTGTACTTAAGTATAAGCTGATTTACTTTGGAAATTACAGGCCTCAAAATATATCTCCCTTTTTTTGACATGGTTAGTAATATATCATCATTTGATTGAAATGTTGCTTTGCTTTTTTTAAAAAAAACGTAGGATTATAGTGTTGTTTGGGCGAATTCTGAAGCAAGTAAAATGTAAGCAAATGTGACTTTGGATGATTCTCTCAATGAGTCTCTAATATCTTATCCGTCTCTGTGCAATCATCAGTACAACAGCCAGACCCACCTGGGCACTCTTGGATGCTGTCGCTCTTGTTACTCATTGAGATCTGTTCACGGCAAAATCTCATTTGTAATTGAGTAATCAAACTTTTTTTTATCTTGGCGTTTCATCTTGGCAAGCCGTTCTGTGCTCTTAGTCATAATTTGGGGCAGAATTTCCGGTCAGTATGACTGCGTACTCTCGGTACGGCAACCTACCGCCTTTGAAATTGACCATAAGTTTGGGATTTCCACATGGGCTAAATTCCGAACTTGCGATCTGTCAAGTTCTGACTAGACAGATCATCTTCTGCGACTGTCAGATCCTCGTTGCTGGAGAGAAGTTGGGCTAATTGCCCACCAACTGTGCAGCAAGGGACTGCCTAAGACACAGGAATTACACTGGAAAACTTTACAGTACAGGAGATTGTTTGCTCAGTGTAAGGGGAGGGGGGTGGGGGGGATGATAATGTATAAATAATTAAAAACCAACATAAAAGCCCCGTGTATCAACCTACCAGGTAGCTGTAAAGGCTCAGTTTGAGGGATGAGGTGTTTTAATTTTTTTTAATCTTGCAGAGTCTTCCAGTAAATAACTGTACTTACTCCAAAGTATTTCCTGTGCTTTTTAAAGCCAAGCACAGGAAACTCTCGATTTACCAGCACCTAAAAAAATAACCGGAAATCTCTGTTAACCGGCAAAATTCAGGAGTAGGTTCTGTTAAGTTTTACTTCATATTAGTGGCCGTTCCTGGATTTGTGGCTGTGTAATCGGGGTTCCTGCACTTGTTGCTAAGCAACAGGGACGCTTGGTCTGTGGCTGGGGTTCTTGCAGCTGTTGCTAAGCAACAGGGAAGCCTGGATTTGTTGCTGTGTACGAAGCTCTTGTACCTTTTAACTATACCTCTCTGTAATCCGGACTTTTTGATAAACCGGCACCACGTCGGTGCCGGATAAAAAAAAGTGTTTCCTGTACTACACATGTCAAATAAATATTCACAGTTTGATGTCTGGCATCGGAGATTTCTGTTTCCTGGTTGGCTATTTGGGATGGTGCTCCTTTCATGATTCCAGGTATGCCTGCGCCCCATGGATCCGTGGGCCACTGCACACAACTCTGCAGCATTTCAGAGCAAGTTTTTGTTTGGGCTCGCACCAGCTAAGTGCGGATTTAATTCGGAGGTTGGCAGTGTACACATTCGCTATGCTGCCGACCGCCGATTCAGGGCCAAAGTTTATAATGTGTACCACAGTAAAGGAATCCCCATAATGTTTGTGTAAAGATGGAAAAGTTGTTTTACTGTGCAATCTACAGCAATTAAAATAAAACCGGAGAAGGGAAACCAATGAAATCACTCAATTATTTTACAGCTGCCATTTTGGTTTGTCTGAAACTGTAAGATATAGTGCTGAAAATAAATGTCTCGCAAATGCAAGTTATTAAGAACAAAATAATTAAACTTCCACCATCTCATCAAAGTGGGAGAGAGAATTGTTTATAAAGTTGTGATGTGCTTTGCAAATGGTTAATCTTGCTGTCAAACAAACACTCTAGTGCTCAGAAGGCACTTTTAGGTTGTCTGATGGAACAACAAAATATTTTCCCCCCCTATAGGATTGGAAATAGGTACCAATTGGTAAGCCTGGTAGTACAGTGGATTAATGGGCAATGTTTTACCTACCATCTTGAGTCCTTTTGGAACTTTCTGGTTAGTAACTAATGGAGATTGTACATAACTAGATGCTGCACTATATGGAATAAAAGTGTCTTTCACGAATCAGTTATGAGGTGCTTTAAAATAGTTACTTAGAGGAAAACTGTAATACAGCAAATCCCTATTTCTCACCAGTTTTTAATAATTTTGTATTCATTGTCCCATTGCCTGTGATCTGCTCCCTCCTAGGAATGGGAACATGCTACATATTAGTGCTCTGTTCCACGCTTCAGATTATTTGTCAGCATTGCCACATGAGATTTGTTTGTGTCTATATTTAAAATACATATTTATTTTCCCCCTCGTAGAAATCTAATTGAAGGCATTCAACATGCTAAGTGTGTAACTTTTTATGGTTGCCAAACATTGCTTCTTTGAAATTTACATGCTTAAGATTAATGGGCCAATTGTTAATTCACTTGTGATGCTACAAAGAGTTGAGTATACAGTGAACTGATTCCACAGGCTCAAGTCCTCTGGTGCTTCACACAAGTAGCCATTCTTCTTGTATAAACTGCACTGTGGCAAGGTAATGACTATTGTGGTGTGAGGAGGGAGAAGTTTTTGTCCATTTGCAATGTCAAATGTGCACTTTCAGCAAAAATCGTAGATAGAGGTGGGAACCCTGCCCAATGGTTGTTTCTCTCATAGCCTGGCATGTGAGGCCAGCATAGATCTGGATTGAACCTCGGACCACCTTGACATGATGAGATGCTTTTACCTTGAGTGCTATTGATAGCAACATTTAATTTAAAGGCCCCAACCTGACCAAATTGCATCAAGAATCCAAATTTTGTGGGTCCTGAAAACTGCTGATGGATTCCATGCCTCCTGTATGAAGTCAGCTGTGACTCAGTGGTAGCACTCTCGCCTCTGAGTCAGAAGATTGTGGGTTCAAGTCCCACTCCAGAGACTTTGAGCACAAAATCTAGGCTGACACTCCCAGTGTAGTATTCGAGGAGTGCTTTAATGTCTGAGGGCCCCATCTGCCCTCGGGTGGACTTTGAGATCCCATGGTGCGATTCAAAGAAGAGCAGGGGCGTTCTCCCTGGTGTCCTGGCCAATATTTATCCATCAACCAACATCACAAACAGATTATCTGCTCATTGTCACGTTGTTTGTGGGACCTTGCTGTGCACAAATTGGCTGCTGCGTTTCCTACATCATAACACTTCAAAAAAAAAAAAAGAAAGAAAGTACCTCATTGACTGTAAAGCACTTGAGGTTGTGAAAGTAGCTTGTATATATTTGTCTGTAACATTAGCGTAGTGGTTATGTTACTGGATGAGTAATCCAGATGCCTGGACTAATGATCCAGAGACATGAGTTCAAATCCCACCACAGCAGCTGAGGAATTTAAGTTAAATTAAATCTGGAATTTAAAAAAAAAAAAAAGCTCGTGGTGATCATGAAACTACCAGATTGTTGTAAAAACCCATCTGGTTCACTAATGTCCTTTTTTAGGGAAGGAAATCTACCACCCTTACCTGGTCTGGCCTATATGTGACTCCAGACCCACAGCAATGTGGTTGACTCTTAACTGCCCCCTGAAACAGCCTAACAAGCCACTCAGTTGTATCAAATCTCTAGGGAAAAACTACAGCTGTTCAAAAAGGCAGCTCACCAACTTCTCGAGGGCAATTAGGGACGGGCAATAAATGCTGGCCTTGCCAGTGATGCCCGCATCCCATGAATGAATACAAAAAAATATATAAATACAAGTGTTTCTTCCTGTATCTACTTTTAAGTATGTGCTGTGTTGGTTTATAGGCCTACCCTTCGTACATATTGGGCATCATGGCATCAAGCACTCACTTGTGCACAGCCATGAAAATCTAGAGCCTCTCTTTCGAAAGCTGTTTCCAATTGGCTTACAAGTAAGGCAGTAGATAACGAGGTGAATTGGGTAGCAGCTTCTAGAAACCACAGGTCTCCATTTGAGTACTGCTTTCATTGCACCCAAACAATACAACTCAGATTGACGGTGCATTTACAATTTTTCTTAACTATTGTGTTCCTTTATTATCAATATAATAGCAGCTACGATCAAAAAACAGTGCTCGATGGCAAAAGAAGAAAATCTGTTTGCAACCTTTCAGACCACCTAGCATTTGAATTGAATTATTTTTTTTAAATGGTAATATCGGGCTACTTTTCTTTAAATGGCAAGATGTATCGTTCAACTATCTTTGCATACATTGATAGTCATCAAATAGAGTTCACAAAGCTTTCTAATAAAATACATGAAATTTCACTGAGCTGTGAAAAGGTTATTGCGATCAAAAGTAAAAGTGTGCATAAATCATTTTAAGCCTCATTATAAAGTAAAAGCAGTTCTGTAATAAATTGAAGCAGTGTGTTTTGGAATCCACTCCATTTACTTTGTGGGGTACATTCCAGATCCCTGGCAGCAGTGGACAACTGTGCATGCACGAGTTTATGTATGAATGGTTGATGCTTGTAAATTCACCTGTCATTTCTGGCTCAAACGTTCCTGGTGTCTGGCAAGGGTCTGTACCAGCCAGAAAGCAGACGTAGCTGGCACAGGCAAGCTGGACTGCTCTGCCTACCCACAACCTGAACAAGTAAACCATAGCCGATATCACCAGGAGCAGCTCGTAGAACTTTATCAATTGCAGTTTTATTTTCTTATGGACAACCAGTAAACTAAGACAAGAATATATACAAACAAGGCGAATGTATATTTATAAACTCAGGGATATACCTGTTTATACACTGTATGAATGGAACCGCGTTTATGTGTTCAACCATAAATGTATTTTGATGCTTTGGCAACATAAGATGTACCTTATCATGCCAATAAAGCGATTTGTATTGTATTGTATACTGTTTGATTCACGACCACTTCTCTTCCCTGAATACAAACCTTGGAGTTCTGTTTCTTTGTGTTGTGATTTTAATCTCTTTTTCAGATGCTGATGAACCTGTTGTGCATTTCTAGCATGTTCTGATTTTTTTTGTTCTTAAATTTTCAGCATTCACAGTTTTGTGTTTTTATTTGCAGTATTTATATTTGTTTCTTTCAGAGAAGCCTGGCCAACTGCTTTCTGAAGTGGTTTTCTGCTGCTCCAAAGGCAGCAGTGCCATCTCGTTTAACTTGCAACACTGCTGTTAAAGTTAGCTGTAATGCAGAGACATTTTTCTTTACTGTGCAAAGGAAGTACCAATGTTGGTGTTAATGTGCTGGTCATCTAATTACATACTGGCTAAATTCTAGCTAATAGCTGTCTGCTCCCATTTTGCAGGAGTTTGTTTGCTAAGAAGCTCAAAGATTCCGTACCATTAGAACAGAATGCTCAAGGCTGGAAATTGTTTGGGAGGATACCTGCCAAGGAAAGCCCCCACAAAGATTCCAAGAAGGTTCAGCAGGTACTTAGTGGTAATATGCAGAACCAAGCTGCATGCTTCTTTAAAATAAATTGTATGTATAAATATTCTCATAGCCACAGTTAAAGTTCAGTTTCATCATGTTTATATATCCTTTAGAAAAGCAGTTATGATGGAAGCATATGCTAACCTGTGTTGTCTGTGATCAGTGCATAGCATCAGCTGACTTGTAAGGGCGATGTGTATTCTGCAATATGCTGAGATGAAAAGATTAACTTTTTATTCTACAACATACAAACGATTGACTGTTAAAGACCCTCTGGTCCATCGAGCCTGTCCCTCACAATTGCAATACCTTGTGTATCACAATACAGGAAAAGTTCTGATATCCGGCCCCGACGGGACCGGCGTGTTGCCGATCTATCAAAAGTGCCGGACATGCAAAGTCAACGTTGAAGCATACGGAGATGAAAATCTCCGTATTTGACAACAAACACTGTTGCTCAGCAACAGCTCGTAAACACTCGGCCCGTACCTTGAAGCGTCTCTGAAGCTGTTGCGAAGCTCCAAAGATGCTTTCCAGAGCCTGCCTGTTAACAGAATGCTAGGAGAAGAAAAAAAAACGAACTAAAACGGCTGCTGATTTCTGCCGTTAGAGCAAAGTTTCCGGCCATACAACCTCCGGATAAACCAAAGTTTCCTGTATATACACTCTCTACCCCACCCAAAACCAAGTGAGCTCCTGGGAGCGGCAAAAAAACAGATTTAAAAAAAAAAAAAAAAATACCCAGGCCAATTTGGGAGGGAAGAAATCTCTAACGAACCAACCGCAAAATTTGCCTGTCTTCCAGGAACCTATTTTGTGATGAGTAAATGTCAAAGACCGGAAAAAGGAAGCTGATTACAGCACAACTAGTTGCCACACTGGATTTCTTCTGTAGTATGAAACCCGAGTGAAGGTGACCCAATTATTTTGCTGTACTTCATAAAGTTTAAAAAAAAACTTGCCTGAGTTAACACAGTTTAGTAAATTCTGATACAAGAGCAAAATACTGCGGATGAGGGAAATCTGAAACAACAACAGAAAATGCTGGAAGCGCTCAGCAGGCCAGGCAGCATCTGCGGAGAGAGACCACGGATGCTGTCTGGCTGCCTGAGTGCTTCCAGCATTTTCTGTTATTTTAGTAAATTCTGATATTGCCTGAATGCTTGAAGTAGAAACTACTGTCTTTCAAAGTTATATTCCTTTTACAATTTTTAGACTTCAAATCAACATTATTCAGCAATTGTGTGTGTGGCTTAAAAATAATTGAAACTGTAGTCAGCTAAGTAGTATAAGCTGTTGCAAGCTTGTGCACTTGGACAAATCAAAATCAGTGATGCTCTGCCAACTTCTACCAGGTTTTCCCTAAAATCCACACCAGTATAATTGCCGTGGATTTTTGAATCTGTTTTGTAAATGCAGAATGGATTTTTAATCTGAAGGGGTTAGTCTCGATTCTGAAACTAAGCCATCATGTTCTGTATTCATAGCTGTTTTGACACCTGAGGTTGAAAGTCTGTTGCTGAGGTACATAATTGGGGGAAGCCTGTCGTAGCTGATCCAAACTTGAGAGATTTTGATCTAGGTATTATGGAGCTTGATGATACTGCTACTTTTCCATGTCCATATATTTAGATGTAATGGCCAATATTTGTTTTGTAGTCTGTTTACGGATCTTGAACAGCTAATAAACACCTTTGCAATTGTATAGTTATTAAAACATATGAAACCTCAATTCTGGTAACTTGCATTTGTTTTGTTGCATAAGGTCACTATCTCTGTTCCCCCACTGAAGATGTGCAGTTTGGTCTTCTCCTTGGAGGTGAAAAAGGAGAAACAATTGTTAAATTTACACAGAACACTTAAATTACTATTGTAGCTACTTTCTCGATAGGGGGTCACTAACAATTTTTGGTGATTAACAAACTTTAACCTTTTTATTGTGTTAAAAAGAAAACAATTGTATAGAGCCTCAAATTTGTATCCATAACTGCATGTTTTGTGTACTTATTTTTTTGTTTAAATGTTTTTCTTAATGGGATTATTTTCACAATGTTCTGGAACTGTGAGGAGGCAATTTTGCTGGGTTTCCCTTTCTTGCCCCCTCCCCCCACCCCATAACCTTCATACATACAGTAAAGTATGAGTTTGTGTCCTGGGGAGTTGGGAACGTGGGGTAAAAATTCCACTCTGCTATTCCTGCCAGGAGCACTTACTCCAGCCCAATCCTTTCTAAATAAAGCTCTCTTTTTTATATATAAACTTGTGTATTTTTGTATATTGAAAACGGCACCTATGTTGAGCTCAGAAATTGTATCTGACGGAACTCTTCAATATGCCAGAGATATTATGCAGGAATGAGGAGGAGGGCAAAGTAAGCATGTACCTTCTGTTTTATGTCACTTGTGTTGGAGTTGATAGTTTGTCATGGAGAACAAAATGAACTTTAAACACTGCAGAGCAATGTTTATGCTTGGGGAAGGGTGGGATCAGAGTTCGAGTGTAGATTATTACATTGACCCAATAGAATTGTGTCTCATGTTTGTTGGTAGAGTCCCTTGGTGAAATGTTCTTTGACTGTGTTGGGGTGAGTCACTAGGTAAATTACTGGTCAAAGCTGGCCAGCCACTGAACTGCCAGCATTCAGTTTTGCGGAATGTTATTTACACACTAGACTGCAACTGGCTGCACTCTGTTCAAAGGCAAGTTACACAGTGACACTTGAAGTATTTTTTTAACAAAGCTAGGTAAATGGTGCACTGAGAGGGATCAGACTTGCATTCTCCTGCTCCATGGTTCAATGTTGAAATTGTAGAGGTATACTTTTTGGTTTTCATCCTGAGAGGGAGAATCGCTAAACAGTTGTCATGTTCGGCAAACTTTTAAAATTCACACTTTTTCATAAAGAATAGTTCCCCATTTAAAAAACATAATTGAGTATTTTACTATCAGTGAGGGGCTTTGGTGCTGAAAATTGGAACATTTTAACTTAAGCTTTCCCAGATGAGGTGTAGCACAGCCAGATGTAAATGGTCTCTCAGCCAACCCCAACTGTGTCTAGTGCAGTAATGAAAGGACAGAGTGGGGGGTGAGTGCTAGCCAATGGGGCGACTGTATTTGCGCAGCTGATGTGATGGCGGTGTTGTCTGTGAGCAGGAGCCCAGGGACCGGTAACACTGAGGGTGCGTTAATGCGCGGAGTGGAAGGGTTTTAGTGTCTCCTCTAACTCGGCAGGCAGGGTTCAGTACCTCAGTCTCACTGTCCTATGAGAACAGTGCCTGTCTGAGGCTAAACATGGCTCTGTGTGCATGTGATTATAGAAGGGGAAGTCTTTATGCCTGAGGATAGTGGAACTGCTGCACGCTATTTCCATTATAATAATGCCACAGGCAAGCAGCATGGTCACCCCCACCTTCAACCATCTCTGTGCCAGGGCAACCCCTGTCTTCCCCAGTCTGTTGAAGACAGGAGGGCTCTTTCACCTCACTGTACCAGGGTGACCCCCCTCCCCACTAATCTTTTCTTGAAACACGGAGATAGCACAGCAATCATTAATAAATCTGTGAAACATAAATGACTAGGGCAGTGATGTGAAGAGATTTTCTGAATAGGCCGTGTTTACGAAAAACTGATGTTCCTGAACAGTGTTGTTGTATTATTTATAACTGGTGTCTGAATGCGCTTCAATGGTGTGATGTTACATCTGCAATAATAATGTACACATTTATTTTGCATTTGTAGTGTATATGTGCAACTGTTAAAATATAGGCTGTTTTTAAAAAAAAAAAAAAAAAAAAAAAAAAATGTGCTTTGCTACACTGCGCAACCTACATTTTCTGTCCTGGTTGTGCTTTGCTGTGCTCCCACCCTGTCTGTCCACTGATTTAGTTTAGAAAATATGGTCACCTATCCTAAAGGATAAAAGCCTTAATCTGGAACTATGAGATAAGTATGGCGACTGGTGAAGGACCAGCTATAGTAGTTGGTGATTTCAACTTGCCAGCAATTGACTGGGATAATAATGCACCTATTGAGACACGGAAGGGATATCTACAGTTAATAAGAAGACTGTTTTATGACTCAGTTTGTAAGAGCCAACAAGGGGAGAAAGTATACTAGATTTAATTGAGTAATGGGGACGATCAAATCTACAACATAAAGATCGATGTGGCATTAAGTACCAGTGATCAGCATGTGCTCACATTTGACACAAGAATTGGAGAAGTTGCTATTAATGAAAATGTACCAATAAGCTCCTGTGGTGAATACCTACTAACTTCCTCTTTTCACTTCCTGTGATGGGGCTTGTTTTGTTCTTTGTGTATTTTTAAACAAAAGTCACACAAAATATTCAAAAATTTTTCCAATACAAGTATTAAGATTTAATTTACAGATAAAGCACCACCAGAATATTTCCGCAGACTCAAAATAAATGTGCTTTACAGGGGGGGAAGAATTCAGCCTCTGCACCAGATTGAAAGCTCCCAATCTTCTCTCAAACCTTTGATCCTGGTGTTGTTTCTCTTCCTCCAGCGCCACACACCTCAAAGCCCCTCTGCCTCAGGCACACAACCTAACAGGAATTACTTGGTCTCAATCATCTGATTTGGAAACATCATTCTGATGTTTGAATCTTTGGTAGTGCTTCCAGCTCCTCTGCAGATATTATGGCAAATACTAATCTGGACAAAATACTTTTTTAAGCCCCCCTCTTTCTCTCTCTCTCCTCATTCCCACCCATCCTCTCATCCCTAAACAACATAGGCTCTTGCCAAAACTGCTGTAGTAGCTCATTGAATGAAACCTCTATCTTCAGTCAAATGCTACACTCATGTTCAAAAGAGAGATATGTATTTCACCTCCGTTTTTACAAAATGTGAAACTGGCCTGTAGGAGTACCTAAGCAGGATGTGGAAAAGTTGTATGGAGATATGACACTGTCACCAAGCTCGGGGTATGCATCCCAGAATACAGAAGGAGCTGGATGAGGCACTAATCCAAAAGTCTTCAGAACCTAGAATTGTACAAAGAATTGGAGGGTGCCAAATGTTCGACTCCTGTTCAAGAAAGGGGAAAGGAATAAGTTAGAACATAATAGACCAGTTGTGGGTAAATTTCTCGAACCAATAATATGGTTAGAAAGGCATGGACTAATTGGGGACTGTCAGTATGGGTTTGTGAAGGGAAAACTTAAAACAAGGTCTGAAGTTGTGATGCTCTATCACTTATTGAAGACTAGAGAAACCCTATTGAGGTTTAGGGTAATTTCAGTAGCTATAAGTGATGAAGACACTCTCTAAAAAGCCTAGGGAGTTGCGACTCGCCTGTGAGTGATCTAAAATTCAAAAACCAAACAAATCTAGACTTGGAGAGGGTAGAAATGTGCCAGTTTAAAATATAAAAGCAAGGAGCTGATGCTGAATTTGTGCAAGAGTTTGATTGGGTCACAGCTGGAGTACTGCGCACAATTATGGGCCTCTTATTGTAGGAGCATTATTAGAGGCTTGGAAAAGGCTTCAGTTTCAGGAGAATGATGCTCAAAATAAGAGGTTGCAGTTATCAAGACTTAAAAATTGGGGCATTTTCAGTGGAATAGAGAAGATATTGAGAGAGTTAATGATTGTATCTAATACAAAAGCAAAATACTGCAGATGCTGGAAATCTGAAATAAAAAATTTAAATGATTGTATCTGTTGATTAGTGAATCTGTAACAAGGGATTACTACTAGTGGAATGGAGAAAATTAGAAGAATTTTCTTTTCACAAGATTATTGCTAGAACATGGATTGCAAGTGACTTTTGATTGAGCAGCTGTAATTTCAGTTAAAACGGGAATTTTTTTAAAGAATGCAGGGAAATGAGATTAGGAGATAGTTCTGAATTGAAGGACTAGTATAGAGATGGATGCAATGGGCTGAATGGCGGCCTCCTGTACTGTAATTTCTAGGATTCTATACTCTGTCGCTGCTACTGTACATAAGAATTTGTTTCTTGGTGATTGCTGTAGGCATGTTCCTGCTGGTGATGCATTTGATGCAGATGCTTTTGACAAGTGCAGCTGTAACAAATGTTATACATATGTTATCGAGCCCAAATGTATAATGATGTGGCATGAGCAGAATTTTTTTGAATTCTCACACTCTCTCATATGCTTGTTTTTTTTTTTTAAAGTTGTCCGTTTTATTTTGCCAAACATTCTTTTTTTTATGATCTTAAAAACCTGATAGCTCTGGCTTAATCTATTTATTTAATTTTACTGTTTTGTAAAAGGGTAATTTCAAAGGTAATTTGGCGTATTCTGAAATGTGTTGTGGCAACATCCAAATATTCTTTTTAAAATCTATCCAGTGGCTCATGTCATTGCTACTTACTGAATGGCATCGATGATAGAATAACATTGTACTGATCATAGAATCATAGAAAGTTACAGCACAGAAGGAGGCCATCCGGCCCATCTTGTCCGCGCCGGCCGACGAAGAGCTATTCACCCTAATCCCACTTTCCAGCACTTGGTCCGTAGCCTTGTAGGTTATGGCGCTTCAAGTGCATATCCAAGTACTTTTTAAATGTGATGAGATTCTCTGCCTCTACCACTCTTTCAGGCAGTGAGTTGCAGACCCTCACCACCCTCTGGGTGAAATAATTTCTCCTCAACTCCCTTCTAAACCTCCGACCAATTACTTTAAATCCATGGCCCCTGGTTATTGACCCTTCTGCTAAGGGAAATAGGTCCTTCCTATCCACTCTATCTAGGCCCCTCATAATTTTATACACCTCAATTAGGTCTCCCCTCGACCTCCTCTGTTCCAAAGAAAACAACCTCAGCCTATCCAATCTTTCCTCATAGCTAAAATTGCCCAGCCCAGGCAACATCCTCATAAATCTCCTCTGTACCCTCTCTAGTGCAATCACATCCTTGCTGTAATGTGGTGACCAGAACTGTACACAGTACTCTAGCTGTGGCCTAACTAGTGTTTTATACAGTTCAAGCATAACCTCCCTGCTCTTATATTCTGTGCCTTGGCTAATAAAGGCAAGTATCCCGTATGCCTTCTTAACCACCTTATCTACCTGTCCTGCTACCTTTCAGGCATCTGTGGACATGCACTCCAAGGTCCCTCTGACCTTCTGCACTTCAGTGTCCTACCATTTATAGTGTATTCCCTTGCCTTGTTAGCCCTCCCCAAATACATTTCCTCACTTCTCCAGATTGAATTCCATTTGCCAATGTTCTGCCCACCTGACTAGCCCATTGATATCTTCCTGCAGTCTACAGTCGCCTTCTTCATTATCAACCACACGGCCAATTTTTGTATCGTCTGCAAACTTCTTAATCATGTTTCCTACATTCAAGTCCAAATCATTGAGATAGAGTCATAGAGTTATACAGCACGGATAGAGGCCCTTCGGCCCATCGTGTCCGCGCCGGCCATCACGCCCTGTCTAATCTAATCCCATATTCCAGCATTTGGTCCGTAGCCTTGTATGCTATGGCATTTCAAGTGCTCATCCAAATGCTTCTTGAATGTTGTGAGGGTTCCAGCCTCCACAACCCTTTCGGGCAGTGAGTTCCAGACTCCAACCACCCTCTGGGTGAAAAAGTTCTTTCTCAAATCCCCTCTAAACCTCCCGCCCTTTACCTTGAATCTATGCCCCCTAGTTATTGACCCTTCTACTAAGGGAAAAAGCTCCTTAGTATCCATCCTATCTATGCCCCTCATAATTTTGTACACCTCAATCATGTCCCCCCTCAGCCTCCTCTGCTCCAAGGAAAACAAACCCAATCTGCCCAGTCTCTCTTCATAGCTGAAGCGTTCCAGCCCTGGCAGCATCCTGGTGAATCTCCTCTGCACCCTCTCCAAAACTATCACATCCTTCCTGTAGTGTGGCGACCAGAACTGCACACAGTATTCCAGCTGTGGCCTAACCAGTGTTTTATACAGCTCCATCATAACCTCCTTGCTCTTATATTCTATGCCTCGGCTAATGAAGGCAAGTATCCCATATGCCTTTTTTACCACCTTATCCACCTGTTCCGCCGCCTTCAGGGATCTGTGTACTTGCACACCCAGATCCCGCTGACCCTCCGTCTTGCCTAGGGTCTTACCATTCATTGTGTATTCCCTTGCCTTGTTAGTCCCCCCAAAGTGCATCACCTCGCACTTTTCCGGGTTAAATTCCATTTGCCACTGTTCCGCCCATCTGACCAACCCATCGATATCGTCCTGCAGACTGAGACTACCCTCCTCGCTATTTACCACCCTACCAATTTTTGTATCATCTGCGAACTTACTGATCATACCTTTTACATTCATATCCAAGTCATTAATATAGACCACAAACAGCAAGGGACCCAGCACCGATCCCTGTGGTACCCCACTGGCCACAGGCTTCCAGTCACAAAAACAACCTTCGACCATCACCCTCTGCCTTCTGCCACTAAGCCAGTTTTTTATCCAACGTGCCAAGGCACCTTGGATTCCATGGGCTCTTACCTTCTTGACCAGTCTCTTGTGCGGGACTTTATCGAAGGCCTTACTGAAATCCATGTATACCACATCCACTGCGTTGCCCTCATCCACACACCTAGTCACCCCCTCAAAAAATTCAATCAAATTAGTCAGACATGATCTTCCCTTGACAAAGCCATGTTGACTATCCCTGATTAATCCTTGCCTCTCCAAGTGGAGACTGATTTTGTCCCTCAGAATTTTTTCCAATAATTTTCCCACCACTGTTGTTAGGCTCACTGGCCTGTAATTATACCACAAAAAGCAGAGGACCCAGTACTGAGCCCTGCGGAACCCCACTGGAAACAGCCTTCCAGTCACCAAAACACCCTTCAACCATTACCCTTTGTTTCCTGTCTCTAGAGCCAATTTTGTTCCAACTTGCCACTTTGCCTTGGATCCCATGGGCTTTTACTTTCGTGACCAGTCTGCCATGTGGGACCTTATCAAAAGCCTCGCTAAAATCCATGTAGACTACATCAAATGCACTACCTTCATCGACCCTCCTTGTTGCCTCCTCAAAAAATCCAATCAAGTTAGTCAGACACGACCTTCCCTTGACACATACGTGCTGACTGTCCCTGATTAATCCGTGTCTTTCTAAATGAAGATTTATCCTGTCCCTCAGAATTTTTTCCAATAATTTTCCCCCCACCGAGGTTAGGCTGACTGGCCTGTAATTACTCGGTCTATCCGTTTCTCCCTTTTTAAACCACGATCTGTTCTGCCTCTGCTATATAATGTATCTATTTTGGATCAAAATTCTATTGTAATGATATTTCCCAGCCACAGACCATAAGCTACCCCATAATATAATTTTACCTAGATGCTCTGCAGAAAAGCAGCACAGATGGTGGTATGTAGACCTGTAAGTCTACTGTAAATACATTGTAGGATTCTGAGACAATTACTTTCCCCACCCCAAAAAAAGGACTGAAGAAAAATCATATTCTGATCCTCTGAAAAATCAACATGGATGCTAAGTACCTGAGCAATTTTGGGCAGGCAATTTAAACTGTGTTATGCCATCAATTAACTGAAAGCCTCTTCAAGGGGCTAAACCTTTCTTGAAGAAACACTTTTTTTTCCTTTTTTTCCTTCATATGGCATCTTTCTGTCGAAAGGCAATCATCATAGTATAATACAAAAAACAAGAAACTGCAAATGCTGGAAATCCAATTTTAATTTTAATTAATTTTATTACTTGCTTTCTTTTGATGTTAAAACCAAATTCAGTTAAAGAAATTACCAGTCTGGCTGATGGACATCACTGCTGTGGATTTGAATTTGTGGGTCATTAGTCCAAACCTCTGGATTACTAGCCCAGTAACATTACCACTATGCTACTGTTCCCAATAAAGACAGAGACAAAATGTTGCTATAGTTCAGGCAAGCCTAAATATGTGAATGGTTGCACTCTTGTGAGGGAATGCCTCTCAATTCATTGAAAAGGTTTGAAATCCAGGATTCCAATATAAAGATCATGTATGTTTGGTAACTCTGTTCAGAGTTTGAGGTAAACTTTAAAAAAAAAATAATAAATAAATAAAAAAAATTCCGGTCAATCTTCAAAGGATTTTCAAAGTATAGATCTTGAGGAATCCTCAGCAATCAGAAAGCCAAAGGGGCTTTGCAGAGGGTGAGCAGCAAACTTGTATACAAGTTTATGGATGTTTAGGGTCCAGTTTTAATTTTAGTGCAGGAGATGTGACTTTTTTTACTCCCTCGAGGAGGTATCTATTTGTATATTGCTATAAGTCAGCTGTTCATCTTTGGTATTGATAACTTATCTATTAATCTATTCTGTTTGGTGCTTGGGCTTGCTACTGTCACTTCAATACTGGGTGTGTAAAGGCAGACTCCAGTGCAAAAGAAACAGCTCTCACTTAAAGGTGCAGATGTTTGGTGCTGAACCTCAGAGAAATATTTGAGGTAAAAGTACAAAAGATTACAACCCCCCCCCCCATATATTTCAGTTGTTTGACTAAATGGTTTCCTATCTATATCTACTAATAATGCCACTGTAGTGGGGATTTTAGCTTAATCCTCTGCTGTGCTGCAATGGTACATCAGTAATTGTATATAAACCTAGGAGGCCATGTCTAATTTATTTGAACATGAGCTCTTCCCTAGCTGTATCAGTGATACAAGGCTAAGGCATTACAGGAGGAATCTGAGAGAACTGATTGGACGTTTCTTCTCTGCAGATGATTAATATGGCTGCAGCCCTTTTCCTCACTGACGATGGTTAACTGCAGACCTCAGTGATTTTATGCCTGCAGTCGTAGGAACTTTGGGAGAGAGAGGGAGAGAAGGTCACAACAGATGAGTTAGCTAGCTTGACATGCTGTAGTGTCCTTTACAGAAAAAGCAGTTTGAGCTTTAAGGCACATAATGAAGGCTTTTCATTCTTGCTCTCCCTTGGATTGTTGCGAGGCCAGCTTTCATGGTAAGTACACACCTTAAAGCTGTGATATTAGAGTGCTCGTTGTTGATGCAAGACTCCTTTCGGTTCTACTTTAATTACAGTCTGTGTTTCTAATCTGTTTGATACCTAAGCATATTTTTTGATGCAGCTTTTCTTCCTGTTGTGCACGACCCACATTATGAACCATGATAATGAATCATGCTGTAGCTGGCACTCTGCTTACAGCTTTATTTCATAAAGATCTGTATCTTAATCTGCTCTTCCGACTTCCATGGGGAGGGAGCCTTTGTGATGCTGAAAGAAATGACACTGGGCGAATGTGTGGAGAAAAAGTCGTGCGCTCTAGGATTACATTATCAAATTTTATCGGCCTTTAATTATTCAATTCTACTGTTTTCAGCAGGGTACCTTATGCATTTTCTTTTGTATTGAACTTGGTAGCCAATGATCAAGTGCATGTGTTGCCTTACCATATGAAATAATCATTTTGTACCATATTGCGTTCAAATTAAATTCACATTTTTCCTTCTCCACATTGCTGTGTTCAATAGTGGAAAAATATAAAATTTACCAGTTGGTTTGTACACCTATGTATATAGCTAACCTGTGTAATGACCATCATTTATTAAGTTTTTATTTCCATGCTTCAGTAGGTGAAAGAAGGTTGCTGTCCTGTTGAAAGGGGAAATCTGGCAGATTTGATGGTGTTGGCATAGATTGTTTACTTCAGTGGTGTGCAGTTTTGTATATGTGGGAAGGTAAAGGGAGACGATGCAACAGGATACAGTCAGTAGACGGAAATGAATCTGCTTAAGATGCAGTTTGAAAACCACATTTGTCGAATGGAGAATAGGTTAGTTAACCAGATGTAATTTTACCTAGTGAAGAACAGTTCTATCTGTGACCGGTGTGGATGCATTTATTTTTAGTTACATATGCCGGTTTTGCACGTATAGTGAAAGTAAATCTTGTCTTGAAACTGCTCGGCTGTAAGAAAAATATTGAACACTGCAGCCAGTAATAAAGTACACTCGGCTTAATATTTGTGAATTTTTTTATGTAAAGCAGAATGAGATTAAATTGATATACAAAATATTTGGACAATTCTGATTAAAATGCATTATTATTTGATTAGTATAGATTTTCATTGAGGCTATGGTGTATTTTAATTATGCTGAGTCGGTAACTTTGGAATGATTTAATGTTTTGCAATCTGTCGAGGATCATTTCAGTTTTTAAAAATGATTGGCTATGGTCATTAGATTTTGTCAAAGCGACTCGGTCGGTCTCATGGGAACAATTTTATAAATGAAAAGTGGATTGTGCCCAAGCAGATTAGCCATGAACAGAAAGGTATCTTAAGATTAGGATCGGAAAATAGAACTTGGCTATATCTACTGATTTAAAATAAAGTATTTGGGTATCATTGCTGAGAACCCCAAGCTTCAGTACCAGGACCACTGCTGTTTTTGATATACATTAATGACTTGGACTTGGGGGTACAGGGCACAATTTCAAAATCTGCAGATGACGCGAAGTGTAGTAAGCAGTGAGGAAGATAGTAATAGACTTCAAGAAGACACAGACAGGCTGGTGGAATGGGTGGACACGTGGCAGATGAAATTCCACACACACAAGTGTGAGGTGATACATTTTGGTAGGAAGAATGAGGAGAGACCATACACACTAAATGGTACAATTTTAAAGTTGGTGCAAGAACAGAGACCAGGGGATGCTTGTACACGAATCTTTGAAGGTGGCAGGGCCGATTAACAAAACAGTTGTTAAAGCATTTGACATCCTGGACTTTATAAATAGAGGCATAGAGTACAAAAGCCAGGAAGTTAGTGTAAACCTCTATAAACCACTAGTTTGGCCTCCGCTGGAGCATTGTGTCCAATTCTGGGTACCACAATTTAGGAAGGACCTGAGAGAGGGTACAGAAGAGATTTACAAGAATGGTTCCAGGGATGAGGGAATACAGTTAAGTGGATAGACTGGAGAAGCTGGAGTTGTTCTCCTTGGAGCAGAGAAGGCTATGAGGGGATTTGATAGAGGTGTTTAAAACCATGAAGGATTTAGATAGAGTAAGTAAAGAGAAAATGGTTCCAATGGCTGAAGGGTCCATATGAAAGGGCAAAAGAACCGGAGGCAACATAAAAAATGTTTTTACGCAAGGGGTGGTTAGGATTTGGAATGCACTGCCTGATCGGTTGGTGGATACAGATTCAATACTAGCCTTCAAAAGGGAATTGGCTAAATACTTGAAGAAAAATTGCAGGGATATCAGGAAAGAGCAGGGGAGTGGGGCTAACTGGATTGGTCTTCAAAAGAGCTGGCGTAGACTCGATGGGCCAAATTACCACCTCCTGTGCTGTACTCTTCTATGATTCTATGTGCAATGTTGAAGCTAATGAGGGAACTGTGGTCACTACAGGCAATTTTCTTTTTATGTGTTTCTTTGCTTTAGGTAATAAGGCTGTAGAATGGGAGGTTGTCTGCCAGAAGATACTTGCAGCTCTGTGCTCCAATCGCATGAAGTCTGTAGGTTTCTGCTTAGTCTTGTTGAAGTAATAGGAGCGATACAACTTGTACAGCCATTAAGGTTTCACAGTCCAGCTCTCTGAATGGCTGTGTGTAGGTGCACCATGTGATGAGGCATACAGAACAGAGGTTCCAGGTTCCTGTACTTGGTTAACTGTGCTTGGCCAGGCAATAATGGTGGCACAATTGGCTTTAGTATCACCTGAATTGGAGAGGAAGACAATTCAATTTGGGGTTCTGCTCCTGATTGATTCCTTATGATCTGTGCTGGAAAGTGATTCCTTATGATCTGTGCTGGAAAGTATGTTTGTGGGTATTTAAAGAAAAAGATCAAGCTATATTTTGCCTTTCTGATTCTCATCAAGAAGTCAGAAGCTGTATTACCAAACAAAAATACTTTATGTGGAGGATCTTTTGGTTTTGGCACTGCTTTCTCAATAAATATAAATAGATGTAAGTAATTGCTCAGCATGCAGACCAGATGGTGCCATTCTAGGAATTTGTGTCTAATTTGTAAGACCGCTTTAGTATAGGATTTCACCTTGCTACATCCTTTTTTGTTCAAATTAACCATTGTACTGCAGAGATTCAGCATGACCAGATGGAATCCTTGTGCATAGCATGAATACCAATCCTTGCTAGAGTATCCTGTACTCTTTTAGCTTCGTGAATCGATAAACATTTCAAATGAAATCTTCAGATGTAAATTGTGGACCATTATCTGAAAAATTGATAAAACATTCCATGCTGTATAGGAGCAGGAATAGGCCATTTGGCCCCTCGAGCCTGCTCCGCCATTCAATGCGATCATGGCTGATCATCCTAATTCAGTACCCGGTCCCTGCTTTCTCCCCATACCCCTTGATCCCTTTAGCCTTAAGAAATATATCCAACTCCTTCTTGAATATATTTAATGTGTTGGCCTTGACTGCCTTCTGTGGTAGAGAATTCCACAGGTTCAACACTCTCTTGGTGAAGAAATTCCTCCTCATTTCTGTCCTAAATGGCCTACCCCTTATCCTTAGACTGTGACCCCTGGCTTTGGACTCCCCAACCATCGGGAACATCCTTCCTGCATCTAGTCTGTCCAGTCCTGTCAGAATTTTATAAGTTTCAATGAGATCCCCTCTCATTCTTCTAAACTCCAGCGAGTACAAGCCCAATCGACCCAATCTCTCCTCATACGTCATTCCTACCATCCCAGGTATCAGCCTGGTGAATCTGCGCTGAACTCCTTCCATGGCAAGAACATCCTTCCTCAGATAAGGCGACCAAAACTGCACACAATACTCAAGATGTGGTCTCACCAAGGCCCTGTACAACTGCAGCAAGACATCCTTGTTCCTGTACTCGAACCCTCTCGCTACGAAGGCCAACATGCCATTTGCCTTCTTAACCGCCTGCTGCACCTGCATGCTTACCTTCAGCGACTGGTGCACAAGGACACCCAGGTCTCGTTGCACTTCCCCTTCTCCCAATCTATTGCCATTCAGATAATAATCTGCCTTCCTGTTTTTGCCACCAAAGTGGATAACCTCGCATTTATCCACGTTATATTGCATCTGCCATGCTTTTGCCCAATCACCCAACCTGTCCAAATCATTCTGGAGTTTCTCGGCATCCTCCTCACAGCACACACGCCCACCCAGCTTTGTGTCGTCTGCAAATTTGGAGATATTACATATAGTTCCCTTGTCTAGATCATTAATATATATTGTGACTAGCTGGGGCCCAAGGACCGATCCCTGCGGCACCCCACTAGTCACTGCTTGCCACTCGGAAAAAGACCCGTTTATTCCAACTCTCTGCTTTCTGTCTGCCAACCAGTTCTCTACCAAGAAGTCAATACCTTGCCCCCAATCCCATGTGCCTTAACTTTACACGCTAATCTCTTATGTGGGACCTTATCAAAAGCCTTCTGAAAGTCCAAATACACCACATCCACTGGTTCTCCCTTATCTATTTTACCAGTTACATCCTCAAAAAATGCCAGTAGATTAGTCAAGCACGATTTACCTTTTGTAAATCCATGTTGACTTTGTCTGCTCCTGTCACTGTTTTCCAAGTGCTCTGCTATTACATCTTTTATAATGGACTCTAGCATTTTCCCCACTACCGATGTCAGCCTTACCGGCCTGTAATTCCCTGTTTTCTCTCTCCCACCTTTTTTGAATAGTGGGGTAACATTAGCTACCCTCCAATCCATGGGTACTGTTCCAGATTCCATCGAATGCTGGAAGATGATCAGCAAAGCAGCAACTATTTCTAGGGCCACTTCCTTAAGTACCCTAGGATGTAGATTATCAGGCCCTGGGGATTTATTGGCCTTCAATCCCATCAATTTCCCCAACACCATTTCCCTACAAATACTGATTTCTTTCAGTTCCTCCCTCTCAGCAGACCCTATGTTCCCCAACATCTCTGGGAGGTTATTTGTGTCCTCCTTTGTGAAGACAGAACCAAAATATGTATTTAATTGGTCTGCCATTTCTTTGTTCCCCATTATAAATTCCCCTGATTCTGACTGCAATGTCCTACGCTTGACTTCACCAATCTTTTTCTCTTCACATATCTATAAAAGCTTTTACAGTCAGTTTTTATGTTCCCTGCAAGCTTACTCTCTTTTTACCTTCTTAATTAATCCCTTTGTCCTCCTTTGAATCCTAAACTGCTCCCAATCCTCAGGTTTACTGCTTTTTCTGGCCAATTTATATGTCCTCTCCTTGGATCTTATGCTATCCCTGATTTCCCTTGTTAGCCACGGTTGAGTCACCTTTTTTGTTTTATTTTTATGCCAAACTGGGATGAACAAATTCTGTAGTTCATCCATGTGGTCTTTGAATGTTTGCCATTGCCTATCCACCGTCAACCCTTTGAGTGACATTCCCCAATCAATCCTACCCAACTCGCACCTCAGATCATCGTAGTTTCCTTTATTTAAATTTAGGACCCTAGTCTCTGAGTCGACGACTTCATTCTCCATCTTAATGAAGAATTCGATCATATTATGATTGCTCCGACCCATTGGCATTTAACTTTGCCAATGTTGTCCAAGTAGTCGGTTTCCCAGTAACTTGAATAGTAATCAGTGATCAAATAGTCATTACCATCTAAAAATAATTGGTTCCATCTTCTGACTGCAGTCAATCATGCATTTCATGGCAGATCAGCATCTTTTGCTGTTCAGTTCCTAATTGAACATCACATTTCTTTGTTCTACTTTCACTCTTGGCTGTAGACATGTTTGTTCTCATCTCCAGCAATCTTCTATTCCAGTGTGAGATGGATGCAATGAAGTGCATCCTTTCTCAATGTCTTCAGGGTAGTTTCTCATTATCTTGGAAATAGGATACCATTCTGGATACTGAATTAATCTCTCATTAATCCATTCCTTTATTTTGATATGAAAACTGCAGGGGGACATAGATAAAATAATCAAATAATTGTCTTTACTAAAGAGGAGGAGAGCGGAGAGAAGAATCCTGAAGTGGCCTTCAGTGAGATGAGCGATATTGTGATGAATTAAAGGAAAATTTTAGATAAGTTCACCTAAGGGAAGGTAAGACAACAGGGCCTGATGATATACACCCTAGGATCCTGAAACAGTTGTTGGAGGGAATTGCAAAGGCCTTAGAAATTGTATTTCTAGGCTCAATAGAGTGTAGATGTGTGCCGGATGACTGGGAAGTGGCCAATGTTGTACCCATTTTTAAAAAGGGAGAGCTAATCCAGATAATTATAGGCCAGTTTGCTCAACGTCGTTAATCGGGAAAATTTTAGCGACTTTAAGGATGAAATTACCACATCTATATATATAAAAGAGCTCTTCTGTCTGTCCCGATGTCTGTCTGTCTGTCCGTTTTCTATACGTTTGAAAGTTACAGAGCGTACCGACGCGCGCGTCGCCTCAAAAGAAAGCTTGCGATTCCGGACCGGTCATAGGCGTATTTACGTTTCGGCCAGACAAAAACCGCGCCCGCGGTATCCGAAAAACGTTCAGCCTTCCGCTCATTAGCATCTCATTAGCGACCGTGTGACGTCAAGGTCGACCAATTGGACGGCGGGTTCCTTCCTACAGTTGAGTGTCGAGTGACTCGACGATTGACCAATCCTACGCTTCGGTGACCTGACCGGTCGACCAATCGGTGCGTGTGTGGGCGGGCCTTATCCTTCTGAACTGAGGTGAGTGGCCGCCATCTTGATTTTTCACGATTTTTTCCCCACACTTTCAGTGTGTTAGGGAAGTAAGGTAAATATTTGAATTATGTGTTAGGGAATTAATTAACAATTTATTTGAGTTTTATATTGTGTTTAGCAACCCCCCCCCCCCCTCCTCCTCACCCTCGCGCAGGGGGGACTCGGGGCCTGAAGCTCAAAAAATTTCTCTCTCTCTCTCTCTTTCTTTCTTCCTCTCTCTCTCTCTCTCTCTCTCTCTCTCTCTCTCTCTCTCTCTCTCTCTCTCTCTCTCTCTCTCTCTCTCCTTCTCCTCTTCCCTCTCTCTCCTTCTCCTCTTCCCTCTCTCCTCTTCCCTCTCTCTCCTTCTCCTCTTCCCTCTCTGTCTCTCTCTACTTCCCCCTCTCAGGTTTCACGGTGTCGCGGACGGAGCGCGGGCGGGCCGCCCGAAGTTTCCCGCTCGCTAATGGCCGCCAAGCCACCCTTGCCTGCTCCCCGCGGGCCGCCTCGCGCTGACCGCGCATGCGCTGACCGCGCCATACGCGGGGTACCTCAGCTCCGGACCTCAGGCGCTAGGCAGGGGGAGGGGCCGGAGAGAGGGACAGAGGGGAGTGGGGGAGGGTAGGGGTGGGGGGGGGGAGGGTAGGTGTGGGGGAGGGGAGGGAGACAGGGGAGGGAGAGAGGGGAGGGAGGGATAGGACAGGGAGAGGACATGACAGGGAGAGGGGGGACACACAGGGGCAGGGAGACCAAGCGCCCCAAAATTGCCCTCGCAACGCTGGGCTCCCCAGCTAGTATCTAGATAAAGAGAAAACAGTTAGAAGTAGCCAGCATGACCTTCAAAATGAACAATCCTGCTTGACAAACCTAATCGAATTTCATATGGCGGTCACAGACATGATAGGTGGGGTAAATGCACTGGATGTAGTGTACGTGGACCTGAGGAAAGCCTTTGACAAGGTATCACCTACAAGATTGCTAGGGAAGATGAAGGTGTATTGAATTAAGGGAGGATAGCAAACTGGATTTAAAAATTGATTAGAACGAAGAAAACAGTAGAAGTTAAGGGTGGTTTTTCTAAAGTGGTTAGAAGGGGGAAGTGTTGTCCCTCACGGTTCAGTTTTGGGCCACTTCTGTTCACTGTATAGATCATTGATTTGGATGCAGGCCTGGTGTCAAAATTTGCAAATTATACCAAAATACGAGGTATAGTTAATTCAGAAAACTGAAGGAAACTGCAAGGAGATATTGATAAGATGGGGGAAATGGGCTAAGAAGTGGCAGATGGAATTTAATGTCTAAGTGTAAGGTGATGTATTTTGGTAAAAGAAATAACAGCAGTAATAATTTGGATAGAAGTGGGCTCGGTGCTGTGAAAGAGCATAGGTACTTAGGGGTACAGGTTCACAGAATATTGAGCATCTCAAGTTGATGAGGCTGTAAAAAAAAAACAAGATTTCTACTTTGTATCTCAAAGTATAGAATATGAAAGCCAAGAGGAGGTAATGAGCCAAATATAATTGCAAAATACTGCGGATGCTGGAAATCTGAAATAACAACAGAAAATGCTGGAAATACTCAGCAGGCCAGGCAGCATCCGTGGAGAGAGAAAGAGAGTTAACGTTTCAGGTCTGGGACCCTTCATTAGAACTGGAAAAAGCTGGAGATGTAGCCGATATTAAGCGGGTGCAGAGCCAGGGCGGCGGCGGGGGGGGGGGGGGGGTGGTGTTAGGAGGGGAGGAAGAAATAGAAAGAACATCCTGTACTTTTGTAAGAGGCAGGAAAGATAAAATGTTGCAAATGGGAATGGCAAAAATCATACTGCATGAAAAATGGGGGCAGGGATAATTATCTGAAATTGTTGAACTCAATGTTGAGTCTGGCAGGCTGCAAAGTGCCCAATCGAAAGATGAGGTGCTGAGGTAATGAGCCTATTTGGAAACCGTAAGACCTCGGAATACTGTGTACAGTATTGGGCTCCACACTTTGGAAGGATATTGAGGCTTTAGAGAGGGCGCAATGCAGATTTGCTGGGGTGCTGCCTAGTGTGAGGAAATACGAAAAAAGACTTGGAAAAATTAGATCTCTATTGTTAGAACAACGCAGATTACAGGCTGGCATAATGCAAGTTTTTAAAATTCTGAAAGGATGGGTCAGGGTTGATTTGAAGCGGACTGTTTCTAATAGTTGAGTGGTCACGAACGAGAGGCCATAGATACAAGATTGAATGGAAGAGATTTAGAACAGATGTGGGACAGGGTGGGTAAATATGATTAGGGATATTGGGACGGTAAATGCCAACATGAACTGGTTGAGCTGAATGGCCCATTTCCTTGCTGTAACTTGTATGCTGATCGGCGAGGATAATTGAATGGCAGCAGATACAATTAAATGCAGAAAAATGTTAAGTAATATATTTTCAATGTCAGAATTGAGAACGGATAGGGTGTTAAATGGAGTATAGAACAGTGAGATCTTGGTTTGGAGATGAACAGGTGGTAGCATAAGTAGATAAAGCTGTAAAAAGGCTAACTAAATTCCTAGTTTTATATCTAGAGAAATAGAATAAAAAGGTAAGGAGGTAATGAACTTGTAAAAGATCTCATTTAGAGCATTGTGTACAGCTTTGGCCAACCCATTATCTGAACAATACAAGTAATTTGAAAGGCGCAGCATGAGTTTGCCAGGACATTACCACGGATTCGAGGTTACAGTTATGAAGAGAAGCTTGAAGTTGGTGCTTTTTTCACTGGAGGTAAGCAGGTTAAGGGGTGAACAATTTGAGACTTTCATGAAAGGTCATGATGAGGTAAATAGTGATAGATTGTTTCATTGGTCATCAAAATAGCACACAAATTTAAGATCATTACAAAAAGAGAGAAGGGAGGGGTTAGAAAAAAGTTCCTTTACACGAGTGATTGGAATGTGGAATTCAAAGCTAGAAATCTTCAAGCAGTGTCCCTAAATTCTCTTAAAAGGTCATTACAGGAAACTTTGGTTTATCCGGAAGTTGTATGTCCGGAAACCTCGATCTAACGGCAGAAATCAGCAGCCGTTTTGGTTCGTTTTTTTTTCTTCTCCTAGCATTTTTTTTAACAGTCGGGCTCTGGAAAGCGTCTCTGTAGCTTAGCAACAGCTTCAGAGACGCTTCCAAGGTACGGGCCGAGTGTTTACAAGCTGTTGCTAAGCAACAGTGTTTGTTGTCAGATACGGAGATTTAAACCTCCGTATCCTTCAACATTAGCGTTGGTCTATCCGGAAGTTTTGATAGATCGGCAGCAGCTCGGTCCCGTCGGTGCCGGATATCGCGAAGTTTCCTGTAGCTAGCTACTTGATATGCAAGGGTATTGTAGTGAACAGGAAAGTGAGATTAAACTAGATGGGTCTCATAGAAAATACTGGAGCAAGCTTGATGGACTGAATGGCCTGTTTTTGTGCTGTAGCAGTTTATAATTTTGTGGCGTCATAGGTGAGGGGAGAGGGAGATGGGAGCAGGCAGTTTGTGGTGGACAAGAATTGGGGTTGTACTTGTTCCAGGATGATCCTGCAGTTGTAGAAGACTTTGGCAGCAGAGCAAGAGTGGTGATGCTTGAAGAGATCAAGCTAGATCAGATAGTGGATGGTGAGGGCTATCATGATCTCTGCACATTTGAATTCATGTTTGTGTAGGTGATTGTTGTACAGGGATCGTTTAAGATGGGGCAAGTATGTTGAAAACGGAGGCTAAGCAGTGTTGAACATGTCAAGAGGCGCTGATATGGATGGTGGGCCAGAGGAGAAGAGATTGAAAGTTAGAGAACATGTTGAAGGAACTGGTAGTTTTTTCCATGGGCAGCAGGTGAGTGTTGGAGGGCAAAATTGAATGGGGGACAAGAGAACAGAGTTTAAAGGGAAATGGGCAAGGTCTGTTTTAGTGCAGCTTGGTCACCAAGGATAAAGAGTCACTCGGTGCAGAGATGAGATTTTGGCAAACAAATTGCCAGAGATCGTACAAGATGAGGACCTTGATGAGAAAATGGGAAGAATGGTTGTGAATGAGTTGCTCAACCACGTAGAAATATCAGGAGGTGGGAGGAGAGGCCAAGATAAGACCTGGTTTGCAGACCGCACGTGAGATCTATTTAAATATGTACTCTTGTGTTGGTGTTCTAATGTTGAGTATATTCTGAGCTGAGAAATGCATGGTATTATTGGGCAGCTTTATGGGCAGATCTGAAATTTAATTTGACACTGAACCAGTTCTGTGTGTGCACTTGGATGCTCGTTATGATTCAAGCATAGTATTTCACAGAGCAGCTTTGTGAGTTTAGCTGGCAAGGGTGAGGGGTGGCTAATCATCTGGCAAAACACTGCGGAAATGATTGATCTCCAGTGCTGCATCAGTTACATTTACAAGTCCTGTTGATGTTAGGAGAATTGCACATTTGCAGTCATTTTTTTCCCTCATGGTGAAGGCAAAGCTGCATTTATTGCCCATCTCTAGATGCCCTGCAACAGTGGTTGTCGGCTGCAGCTGTGAAGGAAGTGACTCCTCTGCCCTTACCTGACCTGACCTCGCTGTACCTTGCTCTACCACACCATACCTTTCAATCCTAAATTTTGCTTCTCCTGTTACACAGATCCAGTCACCACCCAGATCCTTGCACAAGCTACAGTATTATCTTTAACTACTTCTGCATTCCACTTCCTCCTATGTATGATAATTGGCAGTAACCAAACTTGCAACATTTATACTTTTGGCGCATGGCAAGTTTTTTTAAAATTTGCTTATGGGATCTGGATGTCGCTGGCAAGGCCAGCATTTATTGCCCATCCCTAATTGTCCTCGAGAAGGTGGTGGTGAGCCACCTTCTTGAACCGCTGCAGTCCGTGTGGTGAAGGTGCTCCCACAGTGCTGTTTGGTAGGGAGTTCCAGGATTTTGACCCAGCGACAATGAAGGATCAGCGATATACTTGTAAGTCAGGATGGTGTGTGACTTGGAGGGGAACTTGGAGGTGATGATGTTCCCATGTGCCTGCTGCCCTTGTCCTTCTAGGTGGAAGAGGTTGCGGGTTTGGGAGGTGCTGCCGAAGAAGCCTTGGCGAGTTGCTGCAGTGCATCTTGTAGATGGTACACACTGCAGCCACGGTACGCCGGTGGTGGAGGGAGTGAATGTTTAAGGTGGTGGATGGGGTGTCAATCAAGCAGGCTGCTTTGTCCTGGAAGGTGTCGAGCTTCTTGAGTGTTGGTGGAGCTGCACTCATTCAGGCATGTGGAGAGTATTCCATCACACTTCTTACTTGTGCCTTGTAGATGGTGGAAAGGCTTTGGGGAGTCAGGAGGTGAGACACTCGCCGCAGAATACCTAGCCTCTGATCTGCTCTTGTTGCCACAGTATTTGTGGCTGGTCCAGTTAAGCTTCTGGTTAATGGTGACCCCCAGGATGTTGATAGTAGAGGATTCAGCGATGGTAATGCCATTGAATATCAAGGGGAGGTGGTTAGACTCTCGCTTGTTGGAGATAGTCATTGCCTGGCACTTCTGTGACATGAATGTTACCTGCCACTTCTCAGCCCAAGCCTGAATGTCATCCAGGTCTTGTTGCAAGTCTCTCATGTACTATGAGAGCCAGGAATCTTGGCATTCCCAATCACTTCCTCCAGTAAATCTGGGAGCAACATCAAGGTAAACTTGCCAGATATTTTAAGACTGGTATCCCAGAAGACACCTTTTTAACCAGGCTAACCCTGACTATTGCTGGTCTTCCTGGGGCTTCTAAACCTGGGTAGAGTTCCTGCTTTGGGTGGAGTCGGCGATTCCGGGGCACACTGCGCTCGTTTTGAAAAATGTTTTTTCCCCCTTCCTCCCCCAACCCCGAGCTTCCACTCACTCATTTGCATATCGCTGAATGCAAAATCTGTCATGAACCAGCGCAATCCGGCAGCACTTTAAAATGTAATTTAAAAAAAAAATTGCTTAAAAAAAATATTCCTTGATATATTTGAGTGTTAACTTGGTAAAGTTTGATTAATACAGCTGAAAATGGGTTTATCACACAAAAATACACATTTTTAATCCGTGTCAATCCACCACCTGTGAGTAAACGATTTCAAATTACTGAAAGTAACTGTGGAAAATAGTTTTGCATATTTTTTTGTTGGCTTGGGTTACAGTAGTCAGTTCCGTAGTAAACTTTAAAAAAAAATTCAAAAGCTTTTAAAACACACCTAATATTGTCCTTGCTCCCAAAAGATCCAGCTTAATTTTTGGAGCCTCAAAGGCCTGGAAACGAGTGCAATTAGCGGAAACTCCCAATGGTGATTAATTCTACCTGGGGGGTGTGGCCAGTTTTGTGGGCGGGGCCTGCTAGTGCAGTGTTTTTAAAACCAGCGCAAAAGACCGCGGAAACTCTTGGCGCTGAGCTTGATTTGTGCTTAAAATTCCGCAATCTTTTGCACCATTTTTGTTAATTTTGGACGAATTGCGCCGAAAAAGAAGCGCAATCGAGCGGAAGCTGCTGCCCGCTGTTCCAATTACATATTTTAGGAGTGATGTCAGGATAATGCATGCACATGAATAGTGACCTCTTGATCCACTTTATATCTCCAAACCTTTCCATGGTTTTACAGTGGTATATTGTATATGGCTATCAAAGTTCTTAACTGTTCCTTGGCTATTAAATGTATTTCTCTAATAGTCTTGCACCGGGTTTCTTGCTCTTTTGTGGTTAAAACATCATTTTCCCATCCATTCACCTTCTCCAACCAGCCATGCAATCTTATCTTTGTGACGTTAGAATCCTGGAAATTTCAGCACATCAGGCTATCCACCCCGTCAGGTGCTGCTCCTACAGTACTATCTAAACCCATTTCCCTTTACTTTCTCTGTCCCTTTTAATGTTTTTCTTCAGATGTTTAATTCCCTGTTGTGATTGACTCATCTTCAGCAGTTACTTGTGATAAAGTATTGGCAGAATAGCATGAGACAGGTAAATGTGTGGCTCGCAACATCGGGTAGGAGAGAAGGGTTTTAATTCTTGGAACAGTCAGGTGAGTTCTGAAATGGGAGGTTGTTCAAACAGTGTGGTCTTCACCATTACTGTACTGGAGCCAATATATTGGTGGAGTGGGGATTGATTTTAAACTAGTGTGGCAAGAAAGGGACATTTCAAGATCTGGAAACAAACAGCATAGAATTGAACTATATTGGGAGTATGTTGAAAGTAGAGCATTTAGATCTATCTAAGAATGAGTATTTGACTAATGGAGGGGGGATCAGGAGGAGTGGGAACACTGGAGGGCTGCATCAAAGAGTGGAGGCAAGTGTCTTAATCTTGCATTTGTGTACATTATTTTCAGAATAAACTTTGTTGTCTGGAGCTCTGTGATTGTGGTAAGGATAGAGGATAGGCCAGGAGGTGATGGTGCGTTTTATGTAAAAGGGAAGTGGAATCATTCAACCTGGATTCAAAACAAACAAGTTAGAGGGGTTATGGATTAAGATGAGGGGAAGAAGCTAGTTGTTGGGATCTGTTAGCCTCACTCCGACTCACTGACCTCTATGAATGCTGAACTATGCAAACAGATTAGGGGGCTATATTATAAATATAGATATGTCCAAATAAAGATACAGAGTGGGCAATCTATCGAAGTATCTAGATTGTTGACAAGTGATGAGACTAAGGAAGGAGATTAAACATTGGAGCAATGGACTAAATGATGCAGGTGTACAGAATACAATACAGGCAAATGACTGGGGTGGTGGGGTATTACTGGATCATTGAAATGGTCTGCACAGTTGTGTGGTGGTAAATAAGGCAAATAGAATCTTGGATTGTATTGCACATGGACTAGATTACAAATTACATTGTTACTGAAGCTACACAGTGCATTGGTTCATCCTCATCTGGAGTACTGTGTGCAGTTCTGGTCCCCATGTTACAGGAAGGGCATCATGGCACTAGAAAAGGTGCAATAAAGAGCTACAGGAAACTCTTTCGTATCCGGCACAGACGGGACCGGGATGGTGCCGGTTGATTAAAAATTCCGGATGACGGAGAGGGTTATCTACCGAGGCTATTTTTAACAAACAAAAATAAAAAAATCAAGAAATGTGCAGGATAATTGGGTACTCACCTACAGAATGTTGTTTTAAATGGATGGTGGAAGATGCTTGATTAAGTACAGTAATGCCAGTTGAGGGTAATCCATAACTCTTTAATTACTTAACAGTAAAACAAAACTTATAAACGACTGTATACTGTAGTTTTCAGAGTGAGAATTTTGCCAGTTATTAGAATTCTGGATATTTAGGTGCCGTTTAAACAAGAGTTTCCTGTACCCATCTAATATCTGGCATCAGACACCATAGCCACAAGGAAAGAATTCAGAAGCTGAGTTACAAGAGCAGGCCAGAGGCTGGGAATTCTGCGGCGAGTGTCTCGCCTCCTGACTCCCCAAAGCCTTTCCACCATCTACAAGGCACAAGTCAGGAGTGTGATGGAATACTCTCCACTTGCCTGGATGAGTGCAGCTCCAACAACACTCGAAGCTCGACACCATTCCGGATAAAGCAGGCTGCTTGATTGTCACTCCATCCACCACCTTCAACATTCACTCCCTCCGCCACCGGTGCACTGTGGCTGCAGTGTGTACCATCTACAAGATGCACTGCAGCAACTTGCCAAAGCTCCTTCAACAGCACCTTCCAAACCCACGACCTCTACCACTTAGAAGGACAAGGGCAACAGATGCATGGGAACATCACCACCTACAAGTTCCCCTCCAAGCCACACACCATCCTGACTTGGACCTGTATCGCCGTTCCTTCACTGTCGCTGGGCCAAAATCCTGGAACTCCCTTCCTAACAGCATTGTGGGTGTACCTACACCATATGGACTGCAGCGGTTCAAGAAGGTGGCTCACCACCATCTTCTCGAGGGCAATTAGGGATGGGCACTAAATGCAGGCCTAGCCAGCCAGCGACGCCCACATCCCATCAATGAATTTTAAAAAAACTAGAGAAGACTGAAAGGGGCTCTTAGTAAGGTATCGACCAGTTGAATCCTGAGAAACTGTTCAGCCTTTCTCCGAGGACAGTAGCGAGGGGGCTTAGAGGAGGAAAGGTGAGTGGACTGATCAGATTAAGCTATTTCACACACTGGGTGGTAAATGTTTGAAATGGATTGCCCAGAAAGGTAATTGAGGCTAATCAACGGTACTCATTTTTAAGATGGAGCTGGACGAGCATTTTGGTGAGAATAGGGATATAAGTAGTGAACTGTCTGTTTTTCATCTCTAGCCAGCTAGATGGACCAAAATCACCTTTTCTGGGGTGTTGTATATTCCTGTGTTGCTGTTTGATATTCTAATGATGCTTTACCAAAAGAACCTTCCAATTTTCCCCTTTATACTTTGACATCAGCAACAACTTGCATTTAGATAGCACCTTTAACATACTAAAACATCCCCAGGCATTACCGAACCACATAAGGAGATTTTAGGACACGTGACCAAAAGCTTAGTCAAAGTTTTAAGCAGTGTCTTAAAGGAGGAGAGAGATGTGAAGAGGCTTAGGGAGGGAATTCCAGAGCTTAGGGGCTAGGCAGCTGAAGGCACGGCCACCAATGGTGCAGTAATGAAAATCAGGGATGCGCAAGAGTCTAGAATTGGAGGAGCACAGAGATCTTGGAGGGTTGTAGGGCTGGAGGAGGTTACAAAGATGGGAAGGGGTGAGGCCATGGAAAGATTTGAAAACGAGGATGATCATTTTAAAATCGAATCATTGCCAGACTGGGAGCCAATGTCGGTGAGCGAGCACAAGGGCGATGGGTGAACGGCACTTGGTGCGTGTTAGGATATGGGCAGCAGAGTTTTGGATGAGCTCAGGTTTACGGAGGTGCAAGGTGGGAGGCCAGCCATGATGTAACCGTGAGTTTTTGCATTCTTGCTACCGATTCACCACTGACTAGTGGAAAGAATTTTTTATTATTTACTCAAACCCTTTCATAATTTTGAATACTTGTCAGATTGCCTTTATACTTCTCTGTTCTAGTGAGTCCAACTTGACTTTGTCTCTTGTAATTATATCCTCTTATCCCATTGTAACTATATCCTCTTATCCCATATCAACTATCAAATATATGTTGCAACATTTCCATGACACTGAAATCTTTTCTACAATAGGATTCCCAAAGCTGTACATAGTACTCCAATTGTGTCTTCAACAATATCTTGTACAAATTCCTTACTTGTGTATTCAATGGCATAAATGTAAAATCCTGAATTCCACTGTGTGCTTTCTATTGCTTTAAAGGATTTGTGCATGGGTAAGTGTAGCTTGCTTGGGAGGGACAGGTGACTTGGGATTTATGGTTCCCAAAGCTCCCCACCACTGGGTTTTCCCTCGTGTCATATATTCGGGTCTGTTGTCGACCAGTTGATAGACATCGATTGGTAGTATTTACTTGAAGAGAGTATTTGGTTTATGGCTGATTAAACCTGTAGAATTAGTTAGTAGTAGTCTTGGCGATACAAGTAAATTATTTATTTTGTACAGGAATATGAAGAAAGATCTAGGAGAGCCCAGAAGTCCCCCTCTCCTAATCAGAGTGTGAGGAAAAACCTAGACTTTGAGCCTCTTTCCACAACAGCACTTATCCTTGAGGACAGGCCAGCGTAAGTATTAAATAACTGTACTTTCTTATTCCCTAACCTTTTCTCTCATTTTTAGAGTTCAATAGCAAGAAGATTGTACACCCTAAAGTACTTTGTGTTCTCCTGTGAAGAACAATATATGAAATAAAACTAGATAAGAGTTAAAATCAGATGATGATGGGCATGTATTTTTCTGACTACAATGCTAAATTGGCTTGTTGGTAGATCCTCCTATATTGAATAATACCAATGTGTGAAGACCCTAAAGATGAAATGTAGGATTGATCTGTCAATTTTTTCTAGCTTTTTTTTGGAGGCTGGAGGATGTTGAGTTTCTTAAAGTTTAATTGTTTATCTATTATACTATATGGAATATTGGAGACTGATACATGCAAAACTGTAGTGGCAAAGCTCAAACTCTAATTTACTATATCCTACATAGTGATTATTGAGAATGAGTTGATGGATCCACTTTGCAAAAAACAAATGTATAATAACCCAAAACTTTTACATTTTAATTACCCAATGTGTGGCTGTTGTGGTAGACAAAAATGGGTTTGGCTGTGATGCCCCCATGGTTAAATTGCCTGAATGCATTCATCGTCTAAGCTAACACATGAAGGATAACCAATTTGTTTGAGACTGACTGACTGGCTTCCTATGAAACTGTCTCCCATGAGGAGTCCATACCATCAGTAGAAGTGGTGAGAAGAAATGCATTTAATAACCACGGCAAATCAATTCTATATCATGTTATTCTAAATAGCTCCGTGGGTAAACTGCTACTCTGTGTGGTACTGAGCCATACAGACCTAGAACAATGCAAGTTTGATGCCTGGCGTGTGCAGAGTTAGCTAACCTTTGGTGGGTGGCAGTTGGGACACGACAATTGGCTTCAACATCTTCAATTTAGGTGAGAGGCAATAAACATCAACCAGGGTTGCTGCTACTTCTCATCTAGTGATTTATCACTGTCTTTGCGTAGACACTGGTTGAGGTTGAGCTTGGCTGTGATTCCCTAATGTCAAATAGCCACTGTTCATGCTCACATGTAAAGGATGCTATGTGGTTCCAGTGGTGCTTCTGCCCTCTGTGGCAACATGCCCCAGTGTGCGTAATGCCTTTGGGAAGAGGTGGGATAGTAGCAAGGAAAGTGAAGGTAGACTGTTTGGAAATTGCATTGATGGAACTTTTTAATCATTTGTTTCTTGCAACCAGCCTATTAGGGCGAAGACAGCACATGTGCAACACTCTGGCGTTGAGTCAGCTTTGTTTCTAATCATTTGAATAGGAAACTGCTGAATGCTTTCCAGGAAAGGTGCCATAGAAAGTATTTGCAACATAAATGTTTAGTGGAACTGAGAAACATATACCACCTGCTTCTCTCTCTTTCCCCCCCCCCCCCCCCCCCACCCCCCCGCCAACAAAAAAATACTCAGCTCACATTAAGGTTCTTAAATTTTTTAATAATAATCCAAAGCTTTTGTTAAATTACTCGTGCAGAATCAGATCTCGAGGGGAGCAGATGAAAATGACTGACATATGAGACACTTGAACTTCTTGCCCGCTGACTCTAATGCAGTGCAATAGCTGGAAAGGCTTCAGCCTAATTCTACAATGGTTTCAGTTTCAATTTGGGAAGGATTTGACCGTTGCGTGGGTGGGAAAATGAGTTGTGGGGATAGTGACTATTGGGAAGAAACATTGAGGATTGGTCGGAGGTGTGGGGGGGGTGTGGTGGAGGGAAGAAGAGTTGGTCTCTGGAAAAAGTGGGTTGAAGCCCCACTCCAAAAGTTGAGCACAGAATTTAGGTTGATATTTCTGCACATGACTGAGGGAGTGCTGCATTATTAGATTGATTTTGAAGGTGATGTTAAAATGACCCCATCCACCTGCTCGGGTGGATTTAAAAGACCCCATGGCACTATTGGAAGAACAAGGGACTTGTGCTGTCCTGCTCATCCAACACCAACCACCAAATTGGTCATTATCTCATTTCTTCATGGACATTGTGAGCAACCTTTGCCTACATAAGTGATTGCACTTCAAAAGTAAGTCATTGCCTGTGAAGTACTTTGGAGATGAAATGAGTTGTTCAAATCTTTATTACTCTCTTACAGTACAGTAGTGAAGAGAGGGGTTAGAGCAAGTGATGAGGTAGTGAGCATTTGTTTTTTTCCTTTCTTGATTCCCTCCTCCTGTGTCAAGGGGACATCTCGTGCTTGGTATGGTTCATTGGGTGATGGCAGCATGCTGCTATCTCACTGAAGTGTTTCATTAATTCTTTGAGCATTCCTCCTCCATCTGTGCCAAGTTATTGAGCTTCCTAAGCTGCTAATGTATAAAATTCATTTCTTGACTGTTTTATAACTTTTAGTACTACCCAATTACTTTTGATTCACTAGTACTGTATGTTCTATAGAACTCGTGCTTAAGGTTAATACAGGAGTATCAGTTAAAAAAGAAATTTATTTGCTGTGCCATATTCAAATGTGTGTCAGTTGCTGAATTACTTGTACCTTTGCTGGAACTGTATTGCATATCTTGGACCCAAAATGCTTCATTGTGTCTGACTATTTTCTATTCTGAGCTGTTGCAATAGTTAGTAAGTTAACAAGCACTGAGTAACTGATCCTTTTATATCTCTTTAGGAATCTCCCTGCAAAACCTGCAGAAGAAGCTCAGAAACACAGACAACAGTACGAGGAGATGGTGGCTCAAGTAAAAAAACGAGGTTACATGCCGGTCTTCTCCATTTGTTGTATTGCTATATTTTTTGTGGCAGGTTTCAGGGAGATGGGCTGAATTTTCAACTTGGTGATATGAAGCAGTGCTCTGAATGCAGGTTTATTTTCAAAATTGGTCAATGGGGTCATTTTAACCTGAACTGCCTGGTGGGAAACTGATGGGATCGGATCTGTTTTACACCCTGCTCCATTTTACTTTCCATTTGAATGGGCAGTCGCTCCAATCCAGTCAGTTTTCAGCCTGGCAGGTTAGGTTAAAATTACTTCCAAGATCTTACATTGCATGCTCATTTTCTGCAGTTAATGATTTATTCATAGCTGGCAGTGTTTATGAATGAAAAATGTATCGAGGTTCTGTGCATCTTGTTGATCAGAATTTTGTGCAGCTGATCCCGAAGAGTGCTAGCACAGTATCTTTTTCTGCTGAATTGTTTTCAGCCAAAGGCTTGAAAGTGAGTTTTTCTGGGGGGGGGCGGGGTATACTATTCTGGAATGCCACTGTTCTCGTTGTGTCTTTGGGGTGTTTGTATAGAAAGTCGTCTTCAAATCGCAGAATTTTATATTAAGTTTATGGTGTTTGTTCCATGCAGAGCAAAAAGATGCTCAGAGGCGAAGAAAGCTGCTGGAAGACAGGTGTAAACTGGAAGAAACCATTGGTAATGCTGTGGTGACCTGGAACAATGAAATCCTACCCAACTGGGAGGCTATGTGAGTGGGAGAGAAACTAATCTACTTTTACATTATAATATGAAGACGATTTGTATAAATACTTGCTAGATTCTTACCACTGTTCCATTGGACTAATGTAATACATAATGGCCATAGAATTTTCTTCAAAGTATTCGCTATCTTGCAATAATTATGACAGGAGGTGATTAAAGCTCTGAAATTTCTCCCAACCTTATAACACACACTTAAATCGCTGACCAGTTACATTTCCTACGTGGCTTAACTGTGATTTCAGCAGTACATGAATCAGAGTATTTTTTTCCCCCTGAATTTTCTCCCCTCTGTTCCTGAAGGAACTAACCTCCTGCCAGGGTAGAGTTTCACAGCCACGCTTGGGTGTTCTGCATGTGTGAGCCTACAAAATCTGTGGTGTTTGGCTATTTGGGCAAGGGGGAGGGCATTAAAGTGAGTCACAGCTTGCCTCCATCCAAATGGCCACACAATGCACTTTCCAGCAAGGATCCCGTTAAGAAGCTGTGCGTTCTGATGACCTTCCCCAATTCTGCTGTATGTAAGGCCTAAGCCAATGTTCCTGGTTCTTTTTTGTTCCATTAATTTGGTACCATTTGAGAGAAGACTGAATGAGGGAGAATATTGAAAGACTTCAACTGTAGGAGACCATTCTTTGAAGTTCAGCCTCCAGATGTAAAGCTCCTTCTCAGCTTACCATCTATTTCTTCCCCTTACCTTGGCTTGGAGATATTTTATCTCTTACAGATGTCTCTGCTTTTTCTGTTATTTGGTCTCAATGCTGCCTCTTCTGGTCCAAGAGCTGAGAGCGCAGTCCAAATGGAAACCTTATTATACAATACAGTGGGAAAGGATCCTTCAAAATGCAAATTTTCTTAAAAGAACAGTGTCCCAGGAGATTTCCCTGAATGGGATGGTTTATCTGTTGAGGTTGAAATTCTTTAATCGAATGTTTGCCATAGGTAATCTGAACTGCTTAATACCAGGATTTTTTCTGTCTAAGTGACATTGATTTTAATTTATTACAAATATGAACTTTATTCTAGTGAATTAAAAAAAAAAAAAATCAATGACTTTGTCTCTCGTATGTATATTTATAGTAACATACCTTTTATTAGCCATAATTGAAATTGCTTTTTTTTTTTTTAAACCCCGAAGGTGTCATTCTCGTAAAGTTCGTGATCTCTGGTGGCAAGGGATTCCTCCAAGCGTAAGAGGGAAGGTGTGGAGCTTGGCGATGGGCAATGACTTAAACATTACTCATGGTAAGTGTTGCACAGCTAACTAGCTATAATTATATTGATAAATTAGAAATATTACCTGCAGTGATTTCTAGAAAATTTATACAAGGACATTGCAGAGAATCTCTCCTGCTTTGACTTTAGAGAAGACCGTAATTTGTGTTTTACTGTGGTTTAATAGGGCTGATAAGGGGACAAATTGTCGAAGGACGTATTGGGATGCTGGATGGGGTGAGGAGGGAGATAAGTTTATATCTGATCTGGTGAGGTAATTATAGTCAAATCCAAGAGAGCTACTGTCCTTTTTTCTTTTCTCTTTTCACACCCTTCCTTTACACGCGTGTTCTATAACAATCCCGTATATTTTCCTTGCCTGTTTGCAGTACTCTTGCCATCTTCCTGTTGCTTACATCTCCTAGGTTCTCTGTCTCAATCACTGGATTATATTTGTCTCCTGGCTTGGGTTAAAAGTTGAGGTCTGCTGGTGAAAAACCTTTCCGTGCTACAATCGGGCCAGATTAAGACTATAGAAGGCACATACAACTAGCCAGTTATGATGCAGTTCTGGTTATTTTGAGATAACATGGTTTTTTTTCTATTATCCTATTAATTGTGATGTTTCTCTCATTCTTCTTCCCTGCCCCATTACAAAATTTGTTATCGGGTTTATGCACTGGTTTCACAGAATATCCCACCTGTGAGATTGCATTGTTCAAACTACAGTATCAATCTAGCTTGCAAACAGAAATCTAAATTTATGCTGCCTAGATTACAATTATTAAATCTTTAACAAAGGGTTGTGATAGTGAATAGCATTAACATGGATTTGACTTTTTTGGTGATGTGTACATCCTTTGCAGACTACACTGGTTTCTCCTCTTGGAGAACTTTCAGTACTCGCAATATGTCATATATATGTTTTTCTATTCTGTTGAGAGCCATGCTTTGTGGTAACAAGCTTCTCTGAAGTGCGCAGTTACGCACCAACTAAAATCTGATCAGTTTGGTTCTAAAGCACATTGTAATAAATATTGGTCTGGTTTTCTTTTGCAATGTCCCTGAAATTGGCATGCTATGTTCATCTACCATGCTATAAAACTCTGCTTCACTTCAAAAAAAAAAAAAAAGGTCTTTCAATTTAAATTGAATTAATTTTAATGCTTGAATTTCTTCTACAGAAGTATTATAAATTCACTTTTTAAATAATTTTGTCTTTCAGAACTGTATGATATTTGCTTAACACGGGCTAAAGACAAATGTAGATCTCTCAGTACAGCGCACTCCAATGTAGACCATGAAGGTATTTGTTTTGAGTTTAGCTGGGGGCTCACGGAAGGGTTTGAATAGAACTAACACACATTTTCCTTTTGCATCTGTTAACATTTCCAAGTATTGTATTTCTGTAAGCAGTTAATGTTGACATCTATTAAACATCTGGCTGTGCAGGTTCAGTGCCAATGTTAATAAGAAAGGGTTGACTCTTGGGCTTGTTTGGAGGTCTTCACACTGAATGGGAGGGGGTGGAAGAGAGAAGAGAATAGATTTAAATGATTAGTTAGATAGTTAACATTCAGACTGCAACATGCAACCAGTGCTCAATAATGCTGCATCTGAAGCTCAGAATCTTTATTTAATGTCAGTTAATATCTTATATTGAGGTTCTTTTTATATAATTTCTCACCGTAACATCTTCCTCTTGGTATGAGAACAGGATGGTCAGAGCTGTTAACTGATTCCCCCATGCCCAACTTCTTTGTGGAATTCCATCGAGCAGCCTGCGTAACAACTACTGAAACTCTCCCACTAGTGGTGGGGTGACCCAAGAGACTGAATTTATGGCCTGCAGGTTTGATTTGATTAGATATCCAGTCGCCTTCATTGCTGGACAGTATTTTAAACATGACCCCATCTTCAATGTCTACTGAAAATGCACTTATCCACCTATTCAATCCCTTAATGGTCAACAACAAAAAAAATCAAATTGGTTATTGTAAAATTGAAATACTCCATTTTTTTTCTAATGGGGAAATATAGTAGAAAATTATATTTGCTATTCTTTTAAAATAACAGGTACTAGAGTCAGTGAATGGTTTGTAGAAAAAATAAGTCCTTTCTGGTATTGCAATGGTTAGATATTTGGCTGCTCATTGAGGATTCTCATTTTGCAGCATCACAAACTAAACTACCAAGCAAAATATTATGTGGTACAGAATAATGTATATGTTGCTTCTTTCCAGACTTGGGATTATCTGCAGCAGACAGGGAAGCCAGTCTGGAGCTCATAAAGTTGGACATTTCTCGCACATTTCCTAACCTTTGTATATTCCAGCAGGTAAATGTTTTCAACCTTTTGAACTGTGAAACTGAGGTATATTTTGTCCACAATAGGCTAGAAGTCCAATGGAATGTGCACACACACACACATCTATATATGAATACAAAAGCTGTGCGTGTCCATTTAGCAGATTGATTAGAGAAGTATCTGTACCTAATCACTGCAGTGTCCAAACTATTGTCCAGTTATAAAATGTACTGAAAATTGAGCTAAGTTTTAACTTGTTGAATATTTGACATCTCAATCTCTTAGCCCCCTTTCACCTGGTGTTTTCCAAAGATGACCCTGGGGATTGAGACAATAACCTCCTCAATTTGCTATCGACATAATTCCCTAAATATATCTCATTGTGGTGATGAAGATGTGATTGAAAGCCAGTTTTCTATCATCTCAGAATTAAATAAATGTAAAAACTTAATAAAATGCAGGTGGTTATTATGCAGCTTGTATCGGATTATATTTAGTCTTCCAGATATGCAGGCTTTCCAATCGTACTGTGATAAACTGAGAAGCTTTTAACAATTTTTAGCACCATTGCCCAGTTCTTTCCACGATTATTGAACAGTGATTGCCATCATTGATACAAGAACCACTTTCTAAAGATGCATTTGTCCAGTATCATGCTGTTTTTAAGCAGGCTCCATTTCTCAAACGGCATGCTCTAGAAACTTCACTAGCACCATACTGCTTTCCACTTAGTTAGTCCTGTTACAGCAGCATTCAATTAAAATTATATTTATAGTGCCCTCTATATGAGCATGAAGTATTTTGAAATGCCTCTTATTTATACTGGAATAAAACTATCTACTTATTTTCACAGGGAGGTCCTTATTATGATGTACTACACAGCATTCTAGGTGCATACACCTGTTACAGACCTGATGTTGGATATGTAAGTCTCTTGCACATATGCAAAGCCGCCATGCCTCCGCCTCTCTACCGCTCTCCCTTCCTTTAAGGTGCCCCTTAGAATCTAGCTCTTTGACCAAGTTTTTGGTCACCTGTCCTAATATATCCTTGTGTGGCTCGGTGTCGAGTTTGTGTGATAACACTCCTGTGAAGCGCATTGGGACACTTACTGCGTTAACAGTGCTTTATAAATGCAAGTTGTTTTAAAAAATTTAATGAATTACAGTGCTTAATAGATTTCTTTTTGTTGTTTTAAGTCTATAATAATGAGCGTAGAAATATTCACGCTACTTCTAGAGGAAGGATGAGGGTGCTTTCCCATAATTACTAACCGTTGAGTTCCTGGTTTAATCCGAGGCAATCTAGGACAAAGGAAATTGAGCAGAGAGCTAGTCGATCAGCATAATTCCTTCATACCACCTTGTGACATTGGCGGAGCTCTGGGTACAGGTTGCCTTATTGGTCACACTTTGGGGAGGATCATGGGGAACCTTGAAGGAAGCAACTAGGAAAATGAGAGTAGAGAGAGACATAATGTTGCGGATTTTAAAAAGCTGGAAATCTGAAATAAAACCCAACAATGCTGAAAATTCACAGAAGGCTTGTCGACAAGACAAAGGATAAATTAACATTTGGGTGTGGATCCTTTGTCAGAACTGACCCCAGGCTCACTAGAAATCTTTACAGGTGCTACAGTAATGCATCTTTTTCTTGTATCCCAAATTGTGGTGATTAAAATTTTTATGCCCTTGTTACATTAGGAACACCAAGGAGTGAGAGGGATTAAGCCTCGTCATTTCACTTGTACTGACCAATGGGTCAGTGGTGTGCTGGTATACTCCAAATCAGCTTTTCTTTGCATACATTTGTTTATCGGAGCAACACAAACGCTCCTGTGAAGCACAGTGGGACATTTCCTATGCTAACAGCGCTTTATAAATGCAAGTGGTTTTAAAAATTAAATAAATTAGTGGTTTTAAGTCTATAAAAGTGAGGCACTCCCCACTTTTCATAGAGGGAATTGCAGCATCCATTGCATGTACCCTGCTTCACCTAGCTGTATAGACTTTACAATGTGAATTAACTAGTCCAAGAGGGTCAGACTTATACCAGTAAGTAGGGCAATTTCAAGACTGCATATCATGACATGGATTGGTTTCTGGACCATAATGCTCGCTTCAGCTTGTTATACTGGAGTTAGTCCGTGGTACTCCATTATTCGCTACTTGGGTAGTCTCACTAAAGACTGAGTAGTTGGTGCAAAAGTATGGTTTAGCTGCTCTAATAGAATCTGCATTCTGCTAACTAGGGCTTTTAAGAGTAATTTTATGTTACCTGTCATGGGTTTAAGAAAAGCTGTCTCAATACTGTACTGTACAATTGCCTGTTAGTTTGTAGTTAAAATATAGAACAATATTCTTTCAAAAAATAAATCTTTGAACAATGTTACCAGTGAAGTGCAAGGTACCAATAAAGACCTCTGCACCTGGCGAGTGATATCATAAATTATTCTGTACAGAAGGCGCTGAGGTATTCTACAGGAGTTGGTTGTGCGTGAGGGCTTCGACTGCAGTTAGCAACTTGGTGTTCAATTGAAGAAAGTATGCAATTTTTTTTGAGGGGTGAGTGGTGGCGGGGAGATGAAATGTTTGGAAATGACTTGAGTGTGTGGTAAATGCTTTAAGACATTAAAGTCGGTTACATCTGAAAAATAAATTTAGTTTTGCACCAAATCAAAATGAAGACTAATCTGCTTTCTGTTAATGTTAGGTAGCAACATGCAATATGTTTGACATTGAAGAGAAAAAAACTCAACACTATCTACACCAATCATTAAGATGAAATATCAATAATGTACTTGGGTCAATTAAAGGCAGTAATTCAATCAAGATTATGATCTTAAAATATTTAAACCTTGCTCTCATTTTGTAATCAGTCCTCTGATTTAGTGCATGTCTTGTCATTCTCTTCCAGCTATAATTATTTAGTCGACTAACTTATAGCCACTACATGTTCACTCTGAATGTTCTCTCAAAAGGTGCAGGGAATGTCATTCATTGCTGCTGTGCTGATTCTAAACCTGGATACTGCAGATGCCTTCATTGCCTTTGCTAACTTATTGAACAAACCATGTCAAATGGCATTTTTCCGTGTGGACCATGGCCTTGTGAGTATTTCAATGCCTTAGTCTTGTCATTTGAAAGTTCCTTGGTATAGACCAGTTCTCTGAGGAAAGTTGAAAAGCGTATGTAATTTTAAATTGTGTTATTAAATGGTGGGACTAGATTTTAAATGATATTCTGCTCAAAGGGGGAGTTTTACTAATTTCTCAGCTAGACTTTTTAAATTAAGGGTGGGAAGGTAGGGGAAAGGACAGAGCTAGACACGAGAGCAAAAACAAGATTTTGTTTGCAATGCAGAGCAGTATTAATGAATAGAGATCATGTGTATGATATGCTTTCAGGTTGCTTTTATTTCTGCAATTTTGTAGTACTAGTTAGTGCCATGATGGAGAAACTAATTGGCAGGTTACAGTAACTTTTTAGTAGTAAGGCTTAATATAGATTTTTGAAAAAAAGTTGCTTTAACAATGTAGAATATTAACAGTTGTTCACAGCACGGAAAAGTCCCTGCTTATTGTACAGAATTGCCGCATTAAGACCTGTGCCATAATCCCCAACTGAGAGGGTCAGTACGTTAGTGCATCTCTGCAGCCAATCTCGAGAAGGTGCAAAAAAGCAGCCCTGAATGGGTGTGTATTGGGTGGGGTGGGGGGAGAGTCAGTAGAGTAGAGATTATCTTCCTGACCTGCTGAGTTTTTCCAGCATTCTCTGTTGTTATCTTCCTGTACTTAACTGCCTCTAGTTTCAACTCATTAGTGGTATAGTGAACTTCTAGCATAGGAACCTTGGACTATTTTCCCTCCTAAACCCATGAGTGCTCAGGTCAGTTAGTAGCAGTGGCCCAAGATCAGTTAATTTAGCATGTATTAGAGATTGGACCAGCGCTCCTTCTTGTATATAAGGCTCTTCTACTCACTGGATAAACTCACTGACATTGGGGTAATTCTCAAAATTGCTGTTAAGCATTTTTTATACAAATCTTAACAGAAATGTTTTATATAAAGTGCAGACTGATATTTTAAAACCAGTCTTCATTAACTGTATTAATATAAATGCTTTACTTGTTTGCTGACTTTACATAATGCTGTCTCCACGATGTAAACATCCACAGTTAATTCGGGCAGTTGATTACATTGGCCAAGAAACAATAATCATTATCTATTTACATTAGGGTCAATTTCAAAGTTGCCGCTAACAGCATATTACGTACTCTATTTTTGTTTTAAAAAAACACATGTGCTTACTCACTACTTTGCCCCTTGGAGGGGAGGGAAGAAGATAGGGAGAAAAAAATAGTTTATTTCAGTCTGGTAGCTACAAAGGTAGGGTCTGGGCACTATATGTGTTAAAGAACTTGGTTTGCCAAGCTAAAAACACCAGCATGGGTGGACCAGTTGGGCCGAATGGCCTGTTTCTATGCTGTACATTCTATGCATGTATATATGTAAATATGTTGGGGACAGAGTTTATATTTCTAAATGTGAGGTAAAAAAATGTTTCGGGGGAATTTGAGACTTGGAGGGGGGAAAAGAACAGCAGAACATTTTCCATCAATTTCCATCAAAAATTCTGTTGGTGAATATTAAAACATTCACTTATATGGTGGTGCAAATGATTACACCCTTGACCCCTATAGAGATAACACTGAAATTATGGCAACAGTGCTGATAGTAATCTCTGGATGAAAGCCAAAAGTATTCAGAAGACCTAAATTCACTGAATGCAAACAGGAACTTTTGGCAAAAGTATTAATGGGTGAAGGTCTACAGTTTGGCATAGCGGGCAAATCACGTTCACATCAACGTGCCTGGTATAAGCGGTGAGGACAGCATAGTGTTTTTATATGAAGAATTTTATTTTAAAAGCCTTAACTACAGTTAGGGAAATTTTCAATAACTACTTGATGGTGATCTGGAATTGTGACACGAAATCTTGGTAGGCTAAGTATTCTTTTAACTGAATGTTGCTTATTCTAATCAATAGGAGTAAGGATTAGTTTCTTGTCATTAACAGCTTGATGCACCCTTTTCCCCATTATAGATGTTGAAATATTTTGCAGCCTTTGAGGTGTTCTTTGAGGAAAACCTACCTCGGTTGTTTGCACATTTCAAGAAAAACAACCTTACCCCAGATATTTATTTAATTGACTGGTAAGCAGTGTTTTCTTAACTGTTTGAAACTTTTAGTTAACCACTCTGACTGCAATTCAAGACTAAATTAATGCATTCCTTCTTTGATTTTTAAAAAAAAAACTTAGCGTTGCTTTTTCCTTCAGACTGTTTTATCTCCTTTGACTGATTTCTCATACTATCTAATTTTTATTTTGCATGCATTCTTTATTAAAATATGTTTTTCTCATCTCAATAGCATTAGCTGTTATTTTTAATTAGATGTTTAGTGTTTGCGATGCTTCTCTATAATGTCCTTTACCCAGAATTTGAAGTCCACATGATTTTGAAGCCATTTGATCTGTGATTTTTATGTGCTGTTTCTCATTCTGTGGCTCCTCTCTCAACCTTTTGCCACCGTTCTGCAGAATGAGACTCGTCTGTTACGAGAATGTGTTTCTCAAATTGGGATCCACTGATCCCTGGGGGTCCGTAGAGACTTTCCAGGGTGTCGGTGGCCAGATGTAATTTCAAGCCTGCTCCTCTTTATAAAACGGACACTGATTCAGTTTTTGCGTATTAGTCTCAATGGCTGGACCTGCCCCCTCGGAGGTCCACAGCTCTCTCTCACTTTGCAATGAGCACTCCCTGCCGGTCGAGCCGATTCCTCTCCCTGGTGTTGCAACCATGTGCCATCCTCAGAGTGCCTGCGGGGCCCTTCAAACACACGCCTGAACATGTTGACGCAAACACATACAATCCCACAGTGCAACTGTTGCAGAACGTGCCAGTGGGACAGTGTGGCGGTGAGACATGCTTCCAGCAGCATCGCAGCACGTTCATGGGTGCTCGTGCCCTCACTCACCTTGGTCAGCCTGCCGACGGCTTTAAAAATTGTCCAGTACTAAGTGGCTAATCGTGGCCATCTGTTGCTGCGGAGTACCCAGAATTGGTGCAAGAAGCAGGCACACCCTGCTTCAGTAAGTATTTATTTACTGATATCTGTAAGTAGATACCTGTTTTCTTAAAAGCATGATTAAAACACACTTTACATGCCGCATTCTCATGAGTATTGTATAGTATAATTTAGATGTAGGGGGTGCGAGAGGTCAGTGATTACAAATCTATTTGAAAAGGGGTCCTTCGGGGGCCCGTGATTATTAAATCGATTTGAAAAGAGGTTCTTCGGGGAGCCGTGATTATTAAATCGATTTGAAAAGGGGTCCTTCGGGGAGCCGTGATTATTAAATCGATTTGAAAAGGGGTTCTTCGGGGGTCCGTAATTATTAAATCGATTTGTAATGGGGTCCTTCGGGGGGGCCATGATTGTTAAATCGATTTGAAAAGGGGCCCTTCAACCAAAAAAGTTTGAGAACCCCTGTGTTATGGACTGGTAGCAGAGTGCTTCTGTAACTTACACTGTTTCAAAAGCGATTTAAAAATTATGTAAGCTTCCTGTAACATACCTATGATTGAACTGTAATCAGCTCTCTACTAGTTTCTTAAAGCTTTCGGTCACCCCTCTAACCTTCCTTACCGGCTTGGCATCCGTTTTCCTTATTTGTTTGCAATGTGTCTTGGTACATTTCTTGCATTAAAGGTGCTATATAAATGCAAGTTTCTGTTGGTGTCTCTTCTGGTCTCAACAGTAGTCAAGCACTCCACAAACAGGCAGACTGGGTGTTAACTGCACTTGTGTTTAAACTTTTTAGAGGTGCACTTTCATATTCTGAGAAAAAAAAAATAAGCAGTTCCTTGAAATGTTGAATGCTTTAGTGCCAGGAATCATGAATTAATCCAGTTCTCATACACACACATACTTGGTGCCAAAAAGCTTGTGGCTTTTACGCAATTTACACAAGTATAGTCTTGGAGACAATTACCACTAATATGCTGTGTTGGAAGGTTGAGGTTTAATTGAATCCCTTCCCAAGAGAAAGTGAACCTCCATGGTGGTATACTCCCACATAGTGAGTGGGGGAACCTAAAAAAGATGGGGGAAGCAAAATTTTCAAAAGCCAGAGAGGAGTAATTTGAAGTTCATCTATTTAAATCAATGGGGCTTCTAGTTCATTATTTAGCACCCTTGGAATTCTTTTTTTCATCATGGGTTGGAAATGCTTGGTAAATACACCAGCTTTCCCAGTTCTAAGATTACTAGTCAATCTCCTGTGACATTGCACACAGGCTGTCATGTCAAGTGTAGTCTTCAGGTGAAGTGGCGTTAGAGAATGGGGAAAATTAGATTACTGCGCACAGGCATAATTGGGTCCCCATTTTAAAGTTATTAATTCTGTCCTTATTTTTAGATTTCCTTAATTAATTCCAATGTCCACATTTAATATGGAAACTGCCTGTACAGTCCTCATCAGTTACACATTCCATGCTTAGCACAGCCAGCTGCCTATATCCGGCAAATGGTGCTAACAATTTTCTTTTACCATAGTTGTCAATTACAAAAGTACTGCTTATAATGTATTAAGCGTCGCGACTACTTCAGGCAGTTCCATAAGTACTGACCCTGTACTTGCCAATTTTTAAAAGGCTGTGTTGATTTCAGCCAAAGCTTCGTCTTCATGCAGTTTCAATCAGCTGTTCACACCTCGTAAAAGTGCGATTACTTTAGTGATGAGATTCTGGATGTAACTGCTAACAATTATATTATAGGCAAATCGCGTTAGCACCAATGTGCAAGCTATAAACGGTGGAGACTAAGTTTGTTATACTATATTTGCACCCTCTGGCCAGTGGTGACACTGCAGCACCTCCACTGGTGGGAGGGTGTAATTACAGCATGACAAATTTACTATAGGCAATTTCCATTATAAATACGGACATTGGCAGTTATTATGGAAAAGGTTGATGGGTAGTGCACACAGATGTAACATTTTTAGTATCTTGTACCTATTGCTTCACAGCTTTCATGTATTTTGTGCTGCTATTGAACATTTGCAATAAGTTTATTTTATCATGGTTTTACAAAGATTGTAAAGGTGAAAGTATTGACAAGTAGGACAAATGGCTTCCTCCTCGCTTTTTGCCTCCTTTGGCTTGAGCCCTGGTAATATGTATGGCACGCTTGTATTTAGCAGATTTTTAAAGGAAAAGCAAGTTACATTTCCTCAACCTGTCCTGTACCTTTTCCTACAAATTGTACAGATAGTCCCACTAGACAAATAATGAACTGGAATTATACCATGTTAGTCTAAGACCTTGTGCAGGAATGGGGCTTCCTTCAAGCATCAAGTAGACATTTGTTATCAAAATGTTTTTAAACTAGCCTGAATTTGGTACACAAATAGGAAAAGCCCTATCTGGAGTGACTTGAACAGCACATTTTCATTGGTAAAACATTGCTCCCGCAACTTTTAAAAGAACATGGCTGCCGGTATGGCCTCTATCTGCACTGTAGATTCTGTGAAGCTGTGAAGTGCCCACGGTCTATTCTTTTGTAATTTTTGAAGTAAATATTTGAATTATAAATGTTACAAGTAATACATTTTATTGGAGGCATAATGTTGTGTTTAATTCCCTTCAGGATCTTTACTCTGTACAGTAAATCTTTCCCTCTGGACCTTGCATGTCGTGTCTGGGATGTATTCTGCCGTGATGGAGAGGAGTTTCTTTTCAGAACTGCTCTGGGGATTTTAAAGATCTATGAGGATATTTTGACCCAAATGGATTTTATCCACATGGCACAGTTACTGACCAAGCTCCCTGAAGATATGTCATCTGAGGATCTGTTTGGAGCCATTGCAACCATTCAGATGCAGAGTAGAAATAAAAAGTGGGCTCAGGTAAGAGTGAAGTGAAGTTCTTTGTTACCATAAGGGAGAAAAAATTGCAACACAATAATGCCAAGCAATTTTTTTTCCTGTTTAAGATATTTAAATTGAAATATTACAAAGGAATCCATTTATAGTTTTTTCATAAGTAGAATATGTGGCATTTGGTATAAATTATAGATATATTGTTAACCGATTCAATCAGTTCTGTGCTTGATTTGTTTTCTTCTGGTTTAACTGTTACGTTGCTGCCAGACGAGAAAATTCCATTACATGTCTACTTCATGATCCTGGGAATGCCGTAACTGTTAGTTTACAGACTCTTGCTGTCATGGTCTTTTTTCCCTGTTAAAACATAAATATTGATGATGGTGGGAATAAAGAGATGTGAAAGACTAGCATTTATGTAGCTCCTTATCACATCTGAGATTTCTACACACCAAATCACTTTGCTACAGCACAGGAGGCCATTCAGCCCATCATGTCTATGCTGATAACCTCAACTGGAGCTGTCTGCTATAATGCCATTTTCTGCCCTTTTCCTTATCCTTTTTGTATTTTTCAAATACTTAACTAATTACCTTTTTAAACAATAATATCTGCCTCAATGTTATGTCGGTGATGGGCAAGCAAGATCCCACAAAACAGTGAGATGAGTTACTACTTGATCTGTTTGTGGTGATGGTTAAGGGCGGAATGCTAGCCAGGCATTGGGAGAGCTCCCTGTTCTTCTGGGATCTTAACATCCATCTGAATCATTAGAACAAGCAAACAGGGTCTTGGTTTAACATCTCATCCAAATGATGGCAATGCAGTAGTCCCTCAGTGCTGCCTAGATTATATGCTTAGGTCGTGCAATGGGCTTGAAGCAAGAGTACCATTATCTGAGCCAAGATTATGCCTTAGCTGAAGAATGTTCTGTCAATGGACTGTGAGCAAGACAAAGACCCTGTGTTCCGTGCTGTAATTGAATCCCTTTGTCATAGATCATCCTATTGTCTTCTACAAAAATGGATGTGCAAAAGGCTCCACCAGGGAGTCTTGGTAAATGAAATTCTAAACAAAAGAAACGCTGGCATTGAACTGGTGTGGAGGTACATATATATATTCTTTGGCCTTGTGCTAAAGTTTTCATTAAATTGGAAATCTCACTGGGCAGTAAAAGACAGGTGGTGTGGAAACTAGAAAAATTAAATCTGAGTGCATTGTCAGAGTTTGGGGTTAAAGCATAGTGGTTTTGTTACTGGACTAGTAATCCAGAGACATGAGTTCAAATCCCACTGTGGCAGCTAGGGGAATTTAAATTCAGTTAATTAAATAACTGGGAATTTTTTTTTTTTTTTTAAAGCTAATATCAGTAATGGTAACCGTGAAACTACCAGATTGCTGTAAAAACCCAACTGGTTCACTACTGTCCTTCAGGGAAGGAAACCTGCTGTCCTTACCTGGTCTGGCCTATATGTGACTCCAGACCCACAGCCATGTGGTTGACTCTTAACTGCCCTCTGAAATGGCCTCGCAAGCCACTCGGATGTACCAGACCGCTGTGACAAAGTCGGCACTGTGGGAATACCATCACCACGAGGACTGCAGCGGTTCAAGAAGGCAGCTCATCACCACCACCTCGAGGGTAATTAGGGATGGGCAATAAATGCTGGCCTTGCCAGCGACGCCCACATCCCATGAACGAATAAAAAAAAATTTACATGTTGGTGCATGATGCTGAGTGCCAGGAATGAAGAAGTTTCTGAAGATTGGCACTTTTTTTTTCATGGGGTGTCTTTGTAGTTTGAGATTTGGAGGCTCTTAAGCATGATGGGGGGTTTTCATTTGCCAGACACCTGTTTGGTTATGTGGCGATAGCCCATATGGCAAAAACATCTGGTAGCGTTCACTGTTGCGGCACTCAAGGTACTGAAAAAACTGCTCAGATAGAGTGGTCAATCTTTAATCGCTCCACTGTTGGAGATATACCCTACCTAGGCTTGTTCCAAAAGTGATTTCTCATTAACCTGTGTTTGTAAATCATGGAGACCTCTGTTCTGCTCTGCCAATCTCCCAACATGGAATACACTACAATCGGTCACTTCACTCCTTTAATGAAGGTGCGCATGAAACACCTTCCTGCAGAAATTCTTTCCATTCATACTTAAACTGTCACGTTCAGATTTGATGGGGCAATCAACTTTTGTTCATTTTCCCCCATTCTTCCGCCCTTCCCCTCTTCTTGTATGTACATAGACAGGGAATGCCAGCACGCTATTTGGCCTGCTTGCACCTGGGTTTTTTGTGGTCTGTAGGCTCAGTTTGACTCTGAACATTGCAGTTACCTACTGGCGCACTCGAGCTTCCAAATTGCGTTTTCAATTTAATTTTTCATATTGCAACCCTATTTATCAAGACCCAACCCTGATAGATAATCTGAAGTGCTGCACTGGTTTCATGAGTGATCAGTAATTTTTTTTTTAATTTTCCGCTCTCAGGTACTGTCAGCACTGCAAAAAGATACGAGAGAGCTGGATAAAGGAAGCCCTGCTCTGAAACGATGACCTGCATATTTGAAGCCATGTTGCAGTACATTATGACCATTAGATTCAAAAATGCAAACCAGACTCTCTGAATCAACTATCCTTGAGTTATCTGATACTAACACTGGAGTTAGCCTTAAAAGAATATATTTACATAATTGAAATCATGGATGCAGCCTTAAGTATCTTGAACAGCCTCATCTCCTATCTATCACTTTATTTAAACTATTTTAAATCCCATTAATATAGTGCAATCGAAGTATTTGCTTCGGGTCTCAATTGTTTGATCAACTGTACATAAAGCAGTTTAAGTGGATGGCGCCTACTGTACTGTCAGCGAAGTCACAAATTTGATCAACATGTGATATGTAAATCGCTCGTGTCTGCTTTCCGAGAACATGTATTGGATTGGGTTCAGTATATTTGGCAGTATAGTTTTCCTTTCATCTCCGTTGTCCTCATTTCATGCCACTTGTGTCAGGAGATCTAGGTAATGTCAAACTTAAACGATAAATTCGTGATTCCAACCATTTGACTACCTTTTTATAGCTGGAAGCATCTAACTTCAGCCCAGTTTCAAAAATGTTCATCCTTCACCTTCCCCCTGTTTACAACAAATTACATCTTTTATAATATATAACTATATTTGCATTCCTAGTAATTTGACCTAAATCTAATCTCCCCTTGAGTTAAATTAGAAGACAGAACTCTGGCTGCATCCATTCAGCATAAACTGTTTAGAATCATACCACTGAATCTTTTCATAAGCTTTACTTGTCATTGTGTTGCTACTTGTCCAAACAAATACCAGGGTAATGTTAGAAGTAATGAATAATGTACAAAAATATGATTTTCAGTAACAAAGTAAGTGTTTCTTTTTGCCGGCAACATGACAATGCAGTTTCTACATCAGCATCATCTTTATAAAACTTTCACGTCGACTGTGGCCATTGCTACAATCAATCTATCCATTGCAATTAGCAAAAAAAACAAAACAGTTAGCATATGTATGTCAGAGATTAACGCTATCTTTACAGTACATTAAGGAGCCATTGCTGTGGAGTGGCAGAAGACAGTGCTCCATGCTTGCGCACTTGATGTATGTGTGGCATGTACCTTGCCAATCTCCAACTCAGGGCAGTTTTCTCTGATTGAGAAATTGATAAGTGGCTTGCTGTACTACCAGAAGTTTAAAAGGAAAGTTTAAAAAGCAGACTTACTTTTTAATGGCTGCTGGAACGGTTGGAGATGAACTCACCTGTATCATTACTAGCAGCTTCATATTATCCTTTTGGCATTGACTTACTGAAAATATCAATGTGGCATAAAACATGTGAATTTTGGAGTTCTGGTTACATTCATAATTCATTCACCCATACTCCTCCAATGGCCCAGTTTGTAAAGCCACTGGTAACTGACCCATAATGACCAATAGCACTTGGGTCGGATTCTCGGACTGTACTTAGTTAGCAGCTCTTAGCCAGAATAGCAGGACCTCTGGGCTAAGGAGGATTTTTAAAAAATCAGCCTGGATCCCAGCTCCTGATTGCTATACAATGATCCCTATTGGAAAGTCCACACGTGTGGACATCAGGTTAGAAAAGGATTGAGCTCATCTGTGAGGCAGCGCAGTATCAGAGTGCCTGTGATGCCATAATTCATTCACACTTTCAGGAGAGTTGAGGAAATAAAACCTTTAAGAAAAGACAGTGACTCCAGTTCGGAGTTCTGGGCATATTCGTAAATCAGTCACTCCCTCTTGATGTTGGAGCTGTTGAATTAAATTATCATTTTGTAATTCAAATGATCTATCTATTCCAAATATATTTTAATCTAAAATAGTATACAACATGGTTAAATGTATTTCAAAGTTGTATACACATTAATATTTCTGATCTTTTCCCACCCTTCTTTCCTAGAAATGATTTTTCTCTTCTGCTGAAGGCAGTAACTCTTGTGTGGGTAGACTTGCAATGTACCACACCCAAGTGGCCTCTTCTTTTTGAGCCTAAACAGTGATGGTTGGGCAGGCTTTTCTACCACTGGGGCATCACTGTCATTCAGCCCTGCCCCCTCCATCCAATGTGCATGTTCCAGCAGGGGTCATTCAATGTCGAGCAGGAGCATGAGCCAATTTTCTTCCTCATCAACCGTTCGCCCATGATTTCGGTATCTAACTGTAGCAGTCCACCACTAGTATGCAGAGATCAGCTGACTCCGCACAAACCATAGATCGAACCTGCAACTTTGGAGGTTGTTGAGCATAAACAAACACTAAGGTACCTCTGACAATAAGATACTTTGACATCAAAAGGAATCTAGTCCAGTTCTGAATTCAGTCCTCATTCTGTTAAACTTTGTTGTTTGGTATTGAAATGTGTTACGACTGATGCATGTTGGGATGAGTTACTGAATTGGTGGTAATGTGCAATATGCCTGTCAGGACAGTCGCTGATTAACACTTTGTCCAGTAACATCCTGGCCTGATGGAGCTAGCACCAAAAGTTTAAACTGGAAACATCTACAGGAAACTTTCTGGTATCCGGCACGGACGGGACCGACGTGGTGCCGGTTCAGCAACAATTCCGGATAACCAAACGCTATAGTAAAAGATACGGACCTTAGAGCTCCGTATAAAGCAACAAACCCTGTAGCTTCAGAACAACATCCACACGTTGCAAGCGTCTCTGTAGCTTAGCAACAGCTGCAGCCAAACCCTTGCCTTCCTCCATTTGTTGCTGTGCAAGTAATAAAAGTTACCTGAAACCGACTCCTGAATTTTGCCGGTTAACCGACATTTCCGGTTATTTAGGGGCCGGTTAATCGAAAGTTTCCTGTAATTGCATGGCTGGATTTTGTTCCATGCTGTCAGGTTAACATGTTTGCAGGGTTAGCGGGTCAACTTCTGCTAAAATGCTTCCAAAATATTGCATTCCCAATTAACCTCAAACACTCATACTATGTTCCAACTTTACCATGCTTTATGATCAATGTACAATCAACGGTTACATGTGTTTGAATGGCCAGCTCATAATTTACACTTCTGAAGATAGGAGAACTCGGGTTTATGAACACAAAGATGCGATGACCTTCGAGTCTTGATATCATTTTGGTTTGTGTGCATGTGACCTGAAATTTCCTTAAGAGGAGTGGACTGCCCACAATACTGAAATAGATGGCCTCACCATCAAACGGTGTTGTAAGCTTTTCCATGCTTCTGTGATCATTGTGCAAATTCCTCAGAGTTGATATGTAGTAGGACTTTAATCAGCGGAGACTAGGCCGTACAGAATCAATGTCCCATCTGGGATGAATCATCCCCAAATTAAGAGGGTGGGAGGAACGCACAGCACTGTTACTATATTTGGAAACCCGATTTGAAACCAAATGCAACAAGAGATTCTATATTTTCCAGATTTAAAATTTGAATTAAAAGTGAAGCCAAAAGCATGTAACATTACACAAAGGCCAGGGCTGTGTTTTATTCTGGGCAAATTCAACAGTTAGCTCAAGTCAACAATTGTGCATCTGGGTTATGCAAAACATTGTGGCCAAAAGTGAAAAAGTATAGTACCGTATACAGGGTCACTATCCCAATGGAGGATATAAACCGTGAACTATAAACCAAGCCACTCCTTTCCTACGGACTTCTGTAGGAGATATGAATAATATGATATTAGAGGCCTGTTAGCAGGGAGCGACCTATTTGCACTTGGTATTATGTCTGTACAACCAGTACTTGTTAGGCTACTTTTTTTTCCAGTTGTTTGTGTGCAGTACTTTTATCATTCAGTGCTTTTTGTAGATGTGAGTCATCATACAGATGAAGATTTATTGTGGTAGTGTGAAGAGTTAAATGCTGCAATAATTGAATATTTGCACAGTTTCTTTGAGAGAATTTATCATGAAATATCCCCCATCTGGGGTGTAGCTAATTTAAGGACTTTCTCTTTAATTTGATTAGGTTTGAGGTACTTAGTGACAAACAATGCAATTATGATGTGTATATAAGTCTAATTGAATTCGGTTATTTCAAGTTGTACAGATTGAAATGTTTAAAGACTATGTTTATATCGGTTTTGGAGGACCATCCACAGTACCATTTCATTTTGACTGCAGTGTGATTTATTTCTTGCATTCGATTTTTTTTTTGAGACGCGTGTTGCCGTTTTCACTCCTGATTTCTGGATTTTGTGAAGTTTCTGCTGTTTCAGCATTGGAAGTGATTTTCTCACACTTTAAATATGCTTCATTAATTGTACAATCACTGGAATGCAATTGACAGTTTCAACTTTATGAAGTAACATTTTAAAAAGCACGTCTCTAGTTTTAATAATGGTACACACCCTATTAATCTTTGTAGTCTGTGTCTGTCTTGGCTGTTAATGCTTTAAACTGAGCAAAGCTGGGAAGTGTTTATTCAGCCGCTTGTGAAAGAAGCTGTATTACATACAGAATATAAGAATTCCCTTCAAATGTAAATAAGATGTTTTCCTAAAAGATCTCTGAATAAAGGCACACCTCTCATGAAATGTTTGGTCTTTGAGTTTTTTTATAGGGTCCTGCAGCTCCACAACGGTGACCCCCTTGTTACTAAGTTCAGAAGGAGTTCTGGAGACTAATTTAAACCAAAGCAGTTAATTGAGACACTAAAGGTCATTAATACAGTAGACCAAACCAGAGTATACCTTTCGAACTTTCAAAATATGGCATCAGATGTTACGGTAATGGCTTCAGGGAGATTTTGGCAACTTGGACTTCAGAGCATCACCATATCATTAGTGAAACACATGCACAGCACTTTTTTCGAACTCCTAATAAATCCTGAACTTGTACTGAATTTTTGTAGCAGTGCTTCAATATTTTGTTTAAAATATTGCTGCACAAAAATACATGTTAAACTTCTTAAATTTTGAAGAGATTGTTGAATGCATGTAAAAATCTGAAGCTTGCAGCCTATTAAATGCCCATCTGATGGTGATAAGATTGCTTGTTATATTCTACATTGGCACTCAGTTTTCTATTTCTGATGACAAATTAAACATTTACATAGAACAATCAAGTGGCATTCAATGATGAACAATCAATCTGCCTGCTAATTTGGGTCTTCTGTCTCCCTGCAATGCACAGCAATCTGTGTAGCAGTACAACTGATTTTTCTTTCTACCGATATTTCTTAACCTTATTGAGCCTGCTGCCTTCATCTCTGAGGCCTTGAAAGAAGAGGTAGATGGCTGGAGTAACTGATCTCTTTAAGATGGAACTTGCGCTATAACCTCAGCTCTGCATTCAAGCTGATCAGAGGAATTACTTCCCAAAGTGAGTGATGATATGATACAGCTTTCAGGTGATGGTGCTGGTCTGTCCTCCAGATGTTACTTTAGGGCAATCTCAAATTAACTAGGGCTCTATGTTTCTACTTTAATGCCTTTGTTACAATAATAAAAACTGAAATAATGGCCAATTTCTGTTTTTTAAATGGATAACATGGATTTACAAACGGTAAATCGTGCTTGACTAATCTACTGGAATTTTTTGAGGATGTAACTAGTAAAATAGATAAGGGAGAACCAATGGATGTGGTGTATTTGGACTTTCAGAAGGCTTTCGATAAGGTCCCGCATAAGAGATTAGTGTGCAAAATTAAGGCACATGGGATTGGGGGCAAGGTATTGACTTGGATAGAGAACTGGTTGGCGGATAGAAAGCAGAGAGTTGGAATAAACGGGTCGTTTTCCGAGTGGCAGGCAGTGACTTGTGGGGTACCGCAAGGATCAGTCCTAGGACCCCAGCTGTTCACAATATATATTAATGATCTGGACGAGGGAATTGGATGTAATATCTCCAAATTTGCAGACGACACAAAGCTGGGTGGGAGGGTATGCTGTGAGGAGGATGTCATGAAACTCCAGTACGATTTGGACAGGTTGGGTGATTGGGCAGAAACATGGCAAATGCACTATAATGTGGATAAATGTGAGGTTATCCACTTTGGTGGCAAAAACAGGAAGGCAGATTATTATTTGAATGGCAATAGATTGGGAGAAGGGGAAGTGCAAAGAGACCTGGGTGTTCTTGTGCACCAGTCGCTGAAGGTAAGCATGCAGGTGCAGCAGGCGGTTAAGAAGGCAAATGGTATGTTGGCCTTCATAGCAAGAGGGTTCAAGTACAGGAACAAGGATGTCTTGCTGCAGTTGTACAGGGCCTTGATGAGACCGCACCTTGAGTATTGTGTGCAGTTTTGGTCGCCTTATCTGAGGAAGGACATTCTTGCCACGGAAGGAGTGCAGCGAAGATTCACCAGGCTGATACCTGGGATGGCAGGAATGACGTATGAGGAGAGATTGTGTCGATTGGGCTTATACTCACTGGAGTTTAGAAGATTGAGAGGGGATCTCATCGAAACCTAAAATTCTGTCAGGCCTGGACAGACTAGATGCAGGAAGGATGTTTCTGATGGCCGGGGAGTCCAGAACCAGGGATCATAGTCTAAGGATAATGGGTAAGCCATTTAGGGCTGAAATGAGGAGGAATTTCTTCATCCAGAGAGTGGTGAACCTGTGGAATTCTCTGCCACAGAGGGCAGTGGAGGCCAGTTCATTAAACATATTCAAGAAGGAGTTGGATATATTTCTTAAGGCTAAAGGGATCAAGGGATATGGGGAGAAGGCAGGGACAGGGTACTGAATTTGGTTGATCAGCCATGATCTCATTGAATGACGGAGCAGGCTCGAGGGGCCAAATGGCTTACTCCTGCTCCTATCTTCTATGTTAAAGGTTATGCTACAAGAAGTAAATTTAATTTCTGTCCTTCATTTTGCTGCTTTTATTTCCAGGAAAAACGCAGTCCCTTTTTCTTTAATGACCTGGTGCCAGTGAAAGCAGGATGACGTTTAATAGCTAGCTTTGCATCATTCTGAGTTGAAGATGGTGATAGTAAAATTGCAAATGTGAATTCTGCCTTTAGGTGTCAGCTCAATGTACGTGCGCTCCTCTAAGTCAGAAATTTGTGGGTTCAAGTCTCACTCCAGCATGTGAGCAGTTGATTTAGACTGATTTCAGTGCAGTGCTGAGAAAGTGGTGCACTGTCAGATGTGCTGTCTTGGATGAAACATTAAGCTAAGGCCCTATCTGCTTGACCAGGTGGACATAAGATCCAACAACACTATTCAAAGAATAGTAGGTGTGTTCTCCCCAGATCATGGCCAACATTTATCACTCAACCAGAGCCACCATCATCTGGTCATTAATCTCATTGCTGTGTGGCGGATGGTACACAAATTGGCTGCTGAGTTTGCCTACAAAATTCAAGTGACTACATTTCAAAAGTGTTTAAGTAGCTATGAAGCACTGATGTCCTAAGAACATGAAAGATGCTTATATAAATGTAAGTTCTGGGCAAATGGATGCCCCTGTAACAATCTGTGTTTGCTTGGAGAAGTGAAGGGATGTACGGCAGGTGAGATTGCAGCACAATGATGGCTGCCCTCAAAACTACATATGGGCAAAGGCAGACTTCTCACTCAGACCTCACCGTCCTTGGCCTCTTGCATTGTTCCACGGAAGCTCAACGTAAACTCGAGGAACAGCACCTCATCTTCCGATTAGGCACTCTGCAGCCTTCCGGACTCAATATCGAGTTCAACAATTTCAGATCATAACCTCGGCCCCTATTACACATTTTTTCTTGTAATTTTTCCACTCCTTTTTCCCCCCCCCTTTCCTTTTGTTTTTCTCCCACACCTGGCAGCTATCTCTTGCCCTGCCAGTACACTTTACACCTAATTTCAGCCTATTACCATCTCGTCTAGCTCTTTTGTTTCTTTCACTTCTTTTGTCCGATTGCAGCCCTGCCTTCGATCTTGTTTCTTTTCTTTCCAGTTTTGAAGAAGGGTTCGACCCGAAACATCAACTCAAATTTTTCTCCACGGATGTTACCTGACCACCTGAGTTTTTCCAGCATTTTCTGTTGTTATTTCGGATTTCCAACATCTGCAGTATTTTGCTATCAGACTTACTAGGACTTGGCCAAGAGCAGTGTATGCATCGGCTTGGATTCGCTGGAGAGGCTTTGACTTGAGTTGTGCTACATGTTGCAGTCTGGCCTATAGTCTGATACCAAGACAGACGCAGCAGTGGCATGTTGGGACTTGTGCAGCTCTGAAAACTTACGCCGCCAATTCATTTCTAACCATGTGAGCGGCCTCTATTACATCAGCTTTTGTATAGGTAAATAATCCCTTTCTTCCCCAGTCAAAGCAACTTCTTCACTTTTTCCATGGGCAACTGACAACGTTTGAGTAAGCTGTACTTTTCAAATAGGGTATCCTAAAGTCTGGAGCATCATTCATGGCAGTGGTACGGCCCTATGCTTCTCAATGGGTGTGCAATCATGCACCACAAGGACTTTTACTCCATCAATGAGTAACTTCTCTGTGACTGCACTGGAGCATGTGATGAATACCTAGTTCCAAGGCATAGATCTTGATGTGGTTATTATAATGCAATCTACCCTGCCCCTGTTTTTATAGCAGATAAAGGCTACCTTCTTCAACCCTGGCCAGTGACACTTCTATGGCTGCAGTGTATACCATCTAAGCTCAGGTACATTGGGGTGCATGTATCTGCCAGAGCTATCATGGAGCACACCATAGGCATAACAAAGGAGTGCTTTGGATGCCTAAACAGGGCATACACATATACAGACTCGCCAAAATCTTTTGCATCTTGTCGGGTTTATGCCTCACGAATTTTCCATCCAGCAAGGCGAAGTTGTGGAGCTCTTGGAGAACTAATGCAATCAGGGAGACAACCTAGATGAGCAGAAGGAGGCTAAAGATGCTGCTGCTGAAGTACCTTTGCTAGATGCTAGACCTATTTGCCAGGTTCTCCTAAGTATCTCATTAATCAATTGCATTAGCAGTCTTTGCTACATCTTCATTATAACCTCAACACCTGGAGCACTGTGCAGAGTTTTGGCCTCCTTATCCGAGGAAGGACGTACTTGCCTTCGAGGCAGTGCAACGAAGGTTCACTAGATTGATTCCTGGGATGAGAAAGTTGTCCTATGAGAGGAGATTGAGTAGATTGGGCCTATACTCTGGCGTTTAGAAGAATGAGAGGTGATCTCATTGAAACATATAAGATTCTGAGGGGGATTGACGAGAGTAGATGCGGAGAGGTTGTTTCCCCTGGCTGGAGACTCTAGAACTCTGGGGCATAGTCTCAGGAAAAGGGGTAGGCCATTTAAGACTGAGATGAGGAGGTCTTTCTTCACTCAGGGTTGTGAATCTTTGGGATTCTCTACCTCAAAGTGCTGTGGAAGCTGAGTCGTTGAGTATATTCAAGGCTGGGATAGATAGATTTTTGGACTCTAGGGGAATCGAGGGATATGGGGATCACGTGGGAAAGTGGAGTTGAGGTCGAAGATCAGCCATGATCTTATTGAATGGCAGAGCAGGCTCGAAGGGCCATATGGCCTACTCCTGCTCCTTTTTCCCCAAGCTCTTATACCTTCACTTCCTATGGGATGCCAAAGCTACTATTTCTGCAACCTGCTGATACATTATGCAACACCATAATGAGGTGAGTGCTAGGATGAACTGAGTGGAGATGGAGGAGAATTCCAGCATGAATTGCGGGGAAGAGAGAGATGAGTTTATGGCAGTGTCACCATGTTTGAAATGGTGAATCAGATGTTGCTAGTTTTTCTAGGTTGGCATGGATACTGCCATTGTTGCCAATACCTGATCTTGCTTCTGCATTTTGGAACTTCACCCAGTGCTGCAAGTGGGAATTCTTAGTGTCGCAGTCAGATTGGGAAATTCCCCCTGCGGAACAAAGTTCAATCGGGAATGAAGCAGCGACACCAGGTAGATGCTGCAGTCGGCTTTGGCAGTCAGCTGTTGTCACTTATTCCTATTTTTTTTTAGATTAAACATCTATAAAGTTTTTTTTTAAGTCTTCAAAAATGCAGCATGCTTAGTGTAAAAAAAACATTTAAATGTCCAGAGAAACATGGCCCTAGACTATACAAATGTGTAGGGGCGAGGCAGCATTTAGAAAAGTTTGTACAATTTGAAATGACATCCAATGGCCATGGAGGACCACATCTTGCACTGGGCAGAATTTAGAGCCTATTAGGCTTGTCACAAATCTTGTTTTAAGGCAGCATTGCTGATGATCTCCTTTATTTTTCTCTGCAGTAACTGTTCCCAACCTCCCAGAGCACCAGCTGCATTGTTATGGTGAACAACATGGAAACCTGACTCGGGAAAACAAGGTGGTTATGCAGACGAGTCAGGGGAGTAAGAACAGCCATAACTAATTTACATATCATGATATCCCTAAATCTGAAACAATGCAGTCAGCTGAAAGTTTTGGTCCTTTTATTGGGATAATAAATGTAATATTCAAAAGGAAGGACTTTGCAGTTCTGCTTCGCCCCCTGCATGGACCACATGCATGGACCTCACCACACTTCTGAGATGAGCATTAAGACACATTGTTGTGACATGGTCCTGATCATCTGTGGTCTGCCATCCCAGCATTTACACTGGACTTGTGCCCGCCGGTGCCCTCCAGCGCTGACTCTGCTGGAGTAGGCAGGGCAGTGGGAGGTCACCTCATTTGCAAGGGGTTGGCAGGAGCCCGCACTTCTATAGGTGTATCTCGGGTGCCTGCTACCCCCATGCAGAAACTCCGGCACCTGACCATCAGAGGACCTGCCCGGGCTACTCACCCCTCCGCTGGAGAAAGCTTTTCCATGCCCTTTGGCCACCTTAACAAGGCAACCAATTTGGCCCACAACACACTATATTCCACACTCCCATTTCTCAGTCCCCGATTACAATCCTTGTTCTATTTGTTGAATTTGACTCCCTATCCATTGCATTCATTCCTATTCCAGGTAACACTTTTTTACTCTATTCAAAGTCCTCAGTTTGCATAACTCCTTCTGATTTACAGTAGTTAGTTGAACTTTTAGCTGTTTTACATTATGCTTTCATGTTTGCGTGGGTTTCCTCCGGGTGCTCCGGTTTCCTCCCACAGTCCAAAGATGTGCGGGTTAGGTTGATTGGCCATGATAAAAAAAAAATTTAAATAAAAAAATTGGCCCTTAGTGTTTGGGGGGATTAAATACGTGGGGTTACGGGGCTAGGGCTTGTGTGGGATGGCTGTCGGTGTAGGGACCGGGTGCTCGGGTTTGGATGATCAGCCATGATCTCGTTGAATGGCGGAGCAGGCTCGAAGGGCCGAATGGCCTACTCCTGCTCCTATCTTCTATGTTTCTATGTTCATTTTCTTCTGTTTTAAGTTTTAAGTTCTGCCTTTTAACTTTCCTCAGCCTCTTTCAGATCACATTCTAGCTGTTTACTAGTTCCTTTTATTTTTCTCAGACTTCTAATGGCTTTGCTATCAGCATCTCCCAGTGTCTGGGATAAGCATTTTTACATTTGTAATCAGACATGTATATTCCTCTCACTTTGAACTGTTAAGAGTATTGGGCCTGGAATTTCTGCCGGGATCCTCCAGCGGGAAATCGGTAGATCCCCTGGAGGAAACGGTCTAAATAGGTGAACATCACTAGGGTAGATACAGAAAAATGATTTCCTTTGGTGGGGGAAATGAAGAATGAGCAGGACTTAATCTTAAAATTGGAGCTAGACCATTTAAGGGGGAAATCAGGAAGCAGTTTTCACACAAAAGGTTGTAGAAATCTGGAATTCTCTTTTTCCCCCCCCCCCCCACCCCCCAAATGTCTATCGATGCTGGGTCAATTGGAGCTTTCAAGACTGCGATCGCTGGATTTTTGTTAGGTAAGGGTATCGAGGGATATTGAGCTAAGGCGGATAAATAGAGTTGAGGTACAGATCAGCCATGATCTAATTGAGTGGCAGAGCAGGCTCGAGGGGCTCAATGGCCTAATCCTGTACCTATGTTCCTATAGAACCTCTGACAAATGAATAATGGCAAAACTGCACTGAAGAGCCTGCCTAGATTATGTGCTCAATCCCTGGAGTGGGTATTAAACCTATAACCTTTTATTCAGCGGCGAGAGTGCTGCAACTGAGCCACGCAGTATATGTGGTGTTGTAATCGTATGTTAAGTGCAAAACACTATATTGTGTATTAAAGTGCACATGAGTAAGAAACTTTGATTTAACACATAATAGGGCATGAGGGAAAAAGAACAAATATAGCCAGTTGGTTTGTATCTGTTAGCTTCCAACTAGAGGTCACTCTTCCTTTCCATCGCTCATTTGCTGATTGAGTATGACTGATCTCCAGGTCAGAGGTCATTTTACACCATTAGTTTATTTTTCGAAACATTACATTGGCACTCACTTTCAGTATGGAACATTATATTATAGACTACAGTTTGCACCCATGGTTTAAAAAAAAAAAAAAAAATTTTTTATTTTCATAAGGCAATTTCCAAAAGGACTGGCCACTAATCAAAGTCGTCACCTGGAGAGGCTGGTAATGGAGCTATGTGGAATGCTATAGCACAGTCAGCGAGGAGACCATTAAAGAAAGAAAATCTGTCATAGTTCAATAATGTTAGAAACATAGAAGATAGGAGCAGGAGTAGGCCATTCGGCCCCTCGAGCCTGTTCTGCCATTTAATGAGATCATGGCTGGTCATCCAAATTCAGTACCCTGTCCCTGCTTTCTCCCCATATTCCTTGATCCCTTTAGCCTTAAGAAATATCTCTAACTCCTTCTTGAATATATTTAATAAGTTGGCCTCAACTGCCTTCTGTGGTAGAGAATTCCACAGTTCACCACTCTCTGGGTGAAGAAATTCCTCCTCATCTCAGTCCTAAATGGCTCACCCCTTATCTTTAGACTGTGACCCCTGGTTCTGGACTCCCCCGCCATCGGGAACATCCTTCCTGCATCTAGTCTGTCTAGTCCGGTTAGAATTTTATAAGTTTCAATGAGATCCCCTCTCATTCTTCTAAACTAGCGAATATAAGCCTAATCGACCCAATCTCTCCTCATATGTCATTCCTGCCATCCCAGGTTATGTCAATGTTGCCAGTTTTGATCAATATATAAACTATTATAGTGTAGTCTATGCTCTGAATTAAGGAGATAATCTTACAATAGTCTATATCGTTAGAATAATTGTTTTAGTTGTGAACTCTGCATAATCAGGGAGTGACATTCTACCCAGTGCAGTTTGTGACCTTTAAATACAATGCCGATGTTTAGGAAAACCATTTATGCAAGAAAAACTTAAACAGAAATGGTAAACTTTAATCTTGGATTTTACCCAAATAATTCACTGTTACTGGGGCAGGTTCACCAATCTGATTTTTTTTTTTGTCACCCTTCTCTGGAATATATTCTTCTAACGAGCCCTCGATAAAAATCTTACACTCTTTACCTTAAAATGTTACACTCATTTCCTTAAAATATTACAATATACAAACAAACTTGCATTTATATAGCGCCTTTCATGTCTTCGGGCTGTCCCAAAGTGCTTTACAGCCAATGAATTACTGTTGAAGTTCAGTCACTGTTAAGGAGGCAAACGTTGCAGCCAATTTGAACACGGCAAGGTCCCACAAACAGTAACAAGATACCAGGAGAACTCCACTGCTCTTCTTCATAAATAGTGCTATTGGATCTTTCACGTCCGCTTGAAAAGGCAGGCAGGGCCTCGGTTTAACATCTCATCCAATCTACGGCCCCTACAACAGTATAGTGCTCCCTCGCTACTGCACTGGAGTGTGCTTAAGTCCTGGAGTGGAGCTTAAACCTATGGCCTTCTAATTCAGAGGCAAAAGTGCTACCACTGAGCCAAGGCTAACACTAATAAGCTGGTTATAGTACACTAATCTAAGCATACCTGATTTGTCTTGTTTACCTGGCATCCATTTTAACCAGATAAATGAGGTGGTCTCATAGAAGCAGAAATTAAAGTCTCTTCTAAACTGAATTTTGCCTTCTGTCCTGTTGGCCTTTGCTTATATTTTATAGTTCTAATTAGAAAACTGCAATTATTTCTGAAGATTTTTGGATGAATAAACTGATGTTTGAAAGGATTCAAAGGGATTTTAAAGGGCACATAAATTATGAAAAGCTAGCTTGCAGGTGTAAAAAGCAATCACAAAGGCTAATGGAATAATGAGCTTTATCGTAAGAGGTGTCAAATATAAAACCAAGGAATTACTGCTGTAGTTGGACACAGTGCTAGCCAGACCTCACTTGAAATATTGTTGGTGCTCTAGCTTATAAAGGAGACACTGACCTTGGAAAAAATTAATTGAAAATCCACCAGGTTAGTGCTTGGGATGAAGAGGTGCAGCTATGATAAAAGAGTTGTTAATATTCCCTGGAGAAGAGGTTAAGGTGTTCTGACTGGTGTATAAAACAATGATGGGAATTGAATGTATTGATATGAAACTGCTGTTCCTTCCAATAGGGGAACCCAAAACAAATGGACATAATCTTAGAATTCAAACTAACCTGATTAAATGTGAATCCAGAGAGAGAGAAAAAAACAAATCTTCATAAAAATTTGCAAGGATCTGGATTGCCAGAAGGCTATGGATGCAGAATTAATTGAGATGTTGAAAGCTGATGGCACATTGCCTAGCTAAGCCTCTGCTCAACAGCCTTCCCCGAACCAGCATTTTTATGCTGTCCTGATCCTTCGTATCAGCTTTGCTCAGTGGTAGTGCTCTCCTCTCTGAGTTAGAAAACTGTGGGCTCAAGCCTCACTCCACATACTTCTACACATAATCTAGGCTGACACTTCAGTGTACAGGAAACTTTGGTTTATCCAGAGGTTGTATGTCCAGAAACCTCGATCTACCGGCAGAAATCAGGAGCCGTTTTGTTAGGTTTTTTTTCTTCTTGTGGCTTTGTTTTCAACAGTCGGGCTCTGGAAAGTCTCTCTGAAGCTGTTGCTAAGCTACAGAGACGCTTCCAAGGTACGGGCCGACTGTTTACAAGCTGTTGCTAAGCAACAGTGTTTGTTGTCAGATACGGAGATGAAAACCCCCGTATGCTTCAACATTAACTTTGCATGTCCGGTAGTTTTGATAGATCGGCAACAGCTCGGTCCCGTTGGTGCTGGATATAACAAAGTTTCCTGTAGTACTGAGGGAGTGCTGCATTGCTGGAGGTGCTGTTTTTTGGATGAGCTATTAAACAGGCCCCCATCAAACCTCTTCAGTTGGGTACAGAAGATCCCATGGTGCTATTCGAAGAAGAGCAGGAAAGTTCTCCCAGGGTCCTGGTCAATGCCACCAAAACATATTGGTCCAGAACTTCGGGTCCTCACAGGTGAGTACGCGCTGGGTACTCACGCGTAGGCCCAACAAAAGTCGGTTTTGTGCGTGCACTGCGCATGCGCGGGAAACCGGAACTTCCGTTCCCTTAAAGGAAGGGGTTCACAGGTCGAACGCGTGCGCCGGAGAGGCAGCACGTAGTACCGCCTGGAACATCCGTTTTTTTTGTAGGTTTCTCCGGGAGGATAAGTCTCCAGGAGCTACGCTTTCAAAAAGCAGTCGCAAGGCCTGCTTTTAACAAGGTAAGTGGTGAATTAAGTTAAATTAAAACATTTTTTCCATGGGTTTATTATTTTTAAATACTTTAAAGAAAGATAAGTTTATTTTTAGCCCCATTAGAAACTGTAATTAGTTTTTTCAAAAGTTAAATTATTGTTTAAAATAGTTATTTTATGTAATTTAGTTATTTTAAAAATGTGATTTAAAAAAAAAAAAATTATTTGAAGTTTTATTCATGTTTTGGGGCTGAATTGTATTCATAGATTTGACGGCGCTTCCTGTCAAATCTATGAATACAGATTCCCTGCTACCATTGGCTCTCCATGGCCCACGTGATCCCAGGGGACGCTTCGAACTAACTGCGCCCCTGGGATACGCAAGCACTGCGCACCGGCAGTTGGAGCAGGCCCAGGATCGGAATCCCACCTGGGCCCACAGCACAACGGCCGGCGCGCTAGGTAAGTGCAGGTCGGAGGCTTACACCCGCGGGAAGCCCCGACCCGAATTTCTGGGCCATTAATTGGTCATTTATCTCCTTGCTGTTTGTGGGACCGTGCTGTTCACAAATTGGTTGCCATGCTTGCCGATAGAATAATAGTGACTACACTTCAAAATAATTAAGTGGCTGTGAAGTGCTTTGGGATGTCCTGAGGATGTGAAAGGCACTATATAAGTACACGGTCTTCCTTACTTCCTTTCTTTTGATGATTTCTAGGTTCCAGTGGGTCAGAGGTTACAACACTTTTACAATCGAGCAACTTTTTTCTTCATTTTTTTAAAGCTTTACGGTCATGCCCAGGTGAGCCTTTGATCCCCAGCCCTATCAGCCTCATAATAACCTATACGAACATCCCTAGCCGGTGCTGCTGGTTCAGAGTTCACGCAGTGACAAACTGATAATCCTGTCCAGACAAACCAAAGAAAAATACACACTTAATGCGTTTGATGTAGCCAGTCGCATTTCGGTCAGTTTGCTGGATTATCCAGAGAAGCCACACTCACTAAGTGGAGTAGACCGTGTTACCAAAAATGTTTCACTTCCCCTCTCTTTTTACAAACTACTCCACTCAAATACGTCATGAAGTGAATAGTTAATGGAAGGGACATCTGCCTGAAACTGGGCTCATGACATTGTGAGTGAAACATTTCATTGAGAATAGGAGCAACAATCTAAATTACACAATAAAATAAAAATTGTAGATTCTTAATTATAATAAAGAATCATTTTTCTTGACAGCAATTTTTACTAAAAGCAACTGAGGTTGTTGTATTTGCTTTAAGAAGGAAGAATTTACAGTGTGAGGGAGTGAATGCTCTTCTGTTGTTCAGTAACTTGAAACCTGTGATATTGGAGACAGGCTTAGAGACAAACAGAAAAAAACCAGAGCATTATTAAAACATTTAAATGCTGAGGTAATCCAGTTGAAACTCTACTCTGCAAGTTTGCTGGAGCTGTTACAGTTGTAAGAAAGTAATACAATGATTTTTCCAAAGAAGAAAGAGGACCATTCAGAGAGTACAGTAATGCTGCCTGGCACCCAGGTTTTTTTTAATCTATCCAGATTTTGCTTGGAGTAAGCAGTCGTCATCAGAGACATATGAGGGCAGGGGAAATTTCATCTGTGTGCTACTTGTGGTGAAGTTACAAATGTGAGTATAAAATGCATGTTTATGACTTCACTACAAATAGCAAACCTCCTGAGGGCACTAACGCAGTGTGGAGCAGTTATTTTAAAGTCACTTATGGTTTTAACAATTTGAATATAGCCCACTGGAGTTTTAAGAAAAAAAAGTAAAACAAATGTTACCTGCGTTATTTTAGTTATTTTCTGCATTTTAACCCATTCTGCAGCTGTGAGTGAACTGGTAATCTGATCCATGGCCTATGTGCTATAACTAGCTCTTAGGAGATAAGTGAGGGTGTCTCACTTGCAGATTTATTTACTTATTTCCAGGTAGAAGAGCCTCTTTCCCCACTAATGACCCAGCCACGGGGAAGATTTCCTCTGTTCACTATTTGTGGTGTAATCATAAATGTAAGCACCAGGGACCCAGTTATGTATTCTCTACTGATAGCAAACAGAGGAAACCCCTTCAGTAAGCAAAAACAGGCGCACAAAGCTGCCTCCCGCTATATTGTGACAGAGTGTGCTGATAAACGAACCCATTGCACCAGCAGGTCACCAGTACCTATTGGAATTTTTTTTTTTTCAATCCCTTTCTTTCTTGAAACTACTGATTCATGGTGGGGTTTGTTTCCACAGGAATAAACCATCCTTTGCTACTTCACCCAGGTGGTTATTGTTTTTCTGTGATCCCAGGTATCGAGAGGCAATAGGCTACTTAAAGAATAGGGGCGTCACAGCCAATCCCCATCCTCTTATGTACTGCTGACACACACTTCCAGTAGAAAGCACTGGATAGTCATCAGGAGTGCGAACCCTGGCTGATTCTTCCCCCCTCAGTCCATTGGCATTAAGTCTAATTGTAGTGACCATGCAGCCACTTAGGCTGAGATCAGTTGACTCAGCACAGACTGTATGGTTCAGATCTATACTGGGCTAAGAGCTTATTAAATTAACATGTCATTTAGATAAATGAACCTTGGGGTTCGGAGTCTTGAATACATAAAGGAGACGTGGGGCAGTTGAAGGGTTTTAATAACATAATGGCCCAGAAATTTGGGTCGGGGGCTTCCCGCGGGTGCAAGCCCCCGACCTGCACTTACCTAGCGTGCCTGCCGTTGAGCTGTGGGCCCGCGTGGGATTCCGATCCTGGGCCTCCTCCAACTGCTGGCGCGCAGTGCTTGCGTATCCCAGGGGCGCAGTTAGTTCGATGCGTCCCCTGGGATCACGTGGGCCATGGAGAGCCAATGGTAGCAGGGAATGCTTCATTCATAAGCTTGACAGGAAGAGCTGTCAAACCTATAAATACTATAAGCCCCAAAACATCACTAAAACTTCAAATAATTTTTTTTTTAAATACAGGAAACTTTGGTTTATCCGGAGGTTGTATGGCCGGAAACCTCGATCTAACGGCAGAAATCAGCAGCCGTTTTGTTAGTTTTTTTCTTTTTTTTTCTTCTAGCATTTTTTTAAACAGTCAGTCTCTGGAAAGCCTCTCTGAAGCTGTTGCTAAGCTACAGAGACGCTTCCAAGGTACGGGCCGACTGTTTACAAGCTGTTGCTAAGCAACAGTGTTTGTTGTCCGATACGGAGATGAAAACCTCCATATCCTTCAACATTAGCGCTGGTCTGTCCGGAAGTTTTCATAGATCGGCATCACGCTGGTCCCGTCGGTGCCGGATATCGCGAAGTTTCCTGTAAACTATAAATTACATGAAATAACTATTTTAAACAATAATTTAAATTTTTGAAAAAATTAATTAAATTTTCTAACGGGGCTAAAAATAAACTTACCTTTCTTTAAAGTATTTAAAAATAATAAACCTGTGGAAAAAATGTTTTAATTTTAATTAATTCACCACTTGCCTGTTAAAAGCAGGCCTTGCACCTGCTTTTTAAAAGTGTAACTGCTAGAGACTTACCCTCCCGGAGAAACCTGCAAAAAAAACGTAAGTTCGATGCACACGCGCTGCCTCTCCGGCGCACGTATGGCACCTGTCAACCCCTTCTTTCAGGGGAACGGAAGTGCCGGTTTCCTGCGCATGCGCAGTGCATGCATGAAACCGGCACTTTCATTGGGCCTATGCATGAGTATCCCGTGCATACTCACACGTGGGGACCCGATTTTCTGGGCCAATAATGTTTTGTGCACGAGGAGACACCTTCTAGTCTACTTTTCCAATCTTCCCATTGAGTTCCTCACTGTGACTCTGGATTTTATAATTCCTGTATCCAATTTACTCCCAGAAATTCAACCAATCTTTTCCTAAAACCTCCCCGTCGCCTGCTTCCACAATTCTATCACCCTCTTACTAAAAATGTTGCTTAAATTCCTATTTTCATTCCCCAATCAATCCTACCCAACTCGCTCCTCAGACCATCGTAGTTTCCTTTATTTAAATTGAGGACCCTAGTTTTTGAGTCAACTACTTCATTCTCCATCTTAATTATCACATTGTTGTTTGTGAAACCTTGCTGTACGCAGTTTGGCGGCTGCGTTTCCTACATTACAACAGTGTGCAACAACAACAACAACGGTGAGCAACAATAACAGTGGTTTACCACATTCACCCCTTGTTTAAAATTGAGTCCGGCGGGGTGAAGTGTACTAAAGGTTCGTGTAAGTAAGTCTATCAGGTGGCCTTGTATGCCGTCCTGATCGTCGTGGTGGCGGCGGTGATGGTGCAGCATCCAACGTTGAATCTGGCGTCTCATTGAGTGGTTGGGTGGTCAATGACGGGTCCTGGGGCTGCGGCATGCCGTCTACAGGGGTTGGGTTGTGGGTAGTGGTGGATGGCAATGGTAGTGTTTCAGGGGCACCCGAAGGTGCGAGGTCTCGTATGGAGACTGTGTCCTCCCGCCCGTCCGGGTATGCCACGTAAGCATACTGGGGGTTGGCGTGGAGGAGGCTCACCCTCTCGACCAGGGGGTCCGTTTTATGGGACCTCACGTGCTTCCGCAGTAGGACGGGTCCTGGAGACGTCGGCCATGTCGGTAGCGAGGTCCCCAATGTGGACTTACTGGGGAAAGTGAACATTTTTTCATGGGGGGTGGCATTGGTGGCCGTACAAAGCAGTGACCGAATGGAGTGGAGCGCCGCAGGGAGGACCTCCTGCCAGCGAGAGGTCGGAAGACCCTTAGATTTTAAGTTTAAGAGGACGGCCTTCCAAACCGTCGCGTTCTCTCTTTCCACCTGGCCGTTCCCCCGGGGGTTGTAGCTGGTGGTTCTGCTTGTGGCAATACCTCTCGTGAGCAGGTACTGACGGAGTTCGTCGCTCATAAAGGATGAGCCCCGGTCGCTATGGATATAGCTAGGGAAGCCGAACAAGGCGAAAAGGTCATTCAGACCTTTAATGACGGTGGTACTGGTCATGTCTGAGCAAGGGATGGCAAACGGGAGACGGGAGTACTCATCAATTATGCTGAGGAAGTACACGTTGCGGTCAGAGGAGGGGAGGGGCCCTTTAAAATCGACGCTCAGGCGCTCGAAGGGGCGAGTGGCCTTGATCAGGCTTGCTCTGTCTGGCCTATAAAAATGCGGTTTGCATTCGGCACAGATTTGGCAGTTCCTGGTCATGGTCCTGACCTCCTCGATGGAGTAGGGCAGGTTACGGGATTTGATGAAATGGAAGAAGCTGGTGACCCCCGGGTGGCAGAGGTCATTGTGGAGGGTCTGCAGTCTATCAACCTGCGCATTGGCGCATGTACCACGTGATAGGGCATCTGGGGGCTCATTGAGTTTCCCGGGCCGGTACAAGATATCGTAATTGTAGGTGGAGAGTTCAATTCTCCACCTCAAGATCTTGTCGTTCTTGATTTTGCCCCTCTGCTTATTGTTAAACATAAAAGCTACTGAACGCTGGTCAGTGAGCAGGGTAAATCGTTTTCCGGCCAGGTAATGCCTCCACTGTCGCACCGCTTCTACAATGGCCTGGGTCTCCTTTTCGACAGAGGAGTGTCGAATCTCGGGGCCCTGGAGGGTCCTTGAGAAAAAGGCCACGGGTCTCCCCGCCTGGTTAAGGGTTGCAGCTAGGGCGAAGTCGGATGCGTCGCTCTCCACTTGGAAAGGGATGGACTCATCCACTGCGTGCATTGTGGCCTTCGCAATATCTCTTTTTATGAGAGTGATGGCTGCACATGCCTCTGCTGTCAGGGGGAAGGAGGTGGACTTGATGAGGGGTCTGGCTTTGTCCGCATAGTTGGGCACCCACTGAGCATAGTAAGAGAAAAACCCTAGGCATCTCTTCAGTGCTTTTTGGCAGTGGGGGAGGGGGAGCTCCATAAGGGGGCGCATTCTGTCGGGGTCGGGGCCGATGACTCCGTTCTCCACTACGCAGCCAAGAATGGCGAGGCGCGTGGTGCGAAACATACATTTGTCCTTGTTGTATGTTAGATTCAGCCGCTGGGCCGTACGGAGGAATTTCTCTAGGTTAACGTCATGGTCCTGCTGGTCGTGGCCGCAGATGGTGACGTTGTCTAGATAGGGGAAGGTGGCCTGCAGCGCGTTCTGGTCAACCATTCTGTCCATCTCCCTTTGGAAGACCGAAACCCCGTTGGTGACGCCGAAGGGGACTCGGAGGAAGTGGTAGAGACGACCGTCAGCTTCAAAAGCTGTGTACTGGCGGTCCTCAGCCCTGATGGGGAGCTGGTGGTATGCCAACTTCAGATCAATCGTCGAGAACACCCGGTATTGTGCTATCTGATTGACCATGTCAGATATGCGGGGGCGTGGGTATGCATCTAACTGGGTGTAGCGATTGATCGTCTGGCTGTAGTCAATAACTAGGCGCTGTTTTTCGCCCGTCTTCACTACCACCACTTGTGCTCGCCATGGGCTAGTGCTACCCTCAATAATCCCTTCCTTCAGGAGTCTTGCTACTTCGGATTTAATGAAGCTCCTATCCCCGGCACTGTACCGCCTGCTTTTGGTAGCGATAGGCTTACAGTCGCGGGTGAGGTTAGCGAACAAGGGGGGGCGGGGGGAGACTTTAAGCGTGGAGAGGCTGCAAATGGTGCGCGGCGGGCGATTTAAAAGCTGCTGGCTGCGGACTGTGAGTGGGGGGAGGGGTCCGTCGTACGCTAATGTGACACTTTTAAGGTGGCACTGAAAATCCAACCCCAGTAGAACGGCAGCGCAGAGATGGGGCAGGACAAGAAGTTTAAAATTTTTGTATTCTGTGCCCCTTACTGAAAGGGCCACTACACAGTAGCCACCGACGTCTGCTGAATGGGATTTGGAAGCCATAGAAATCCGATGGCGCATTGGCAGGACCGGGAGAGAGTAACTGCGCACCGTGTCGGGGTGGATAAAGCTCTCCGTGCTCCCGCTGTCGAAAAGGCAGGTAGTGGCGCGGCCGTTTACCGTAATGTCCATCATGGACCTGGACAGTTGGTGAGGGAGAGATTGGTCCAGCATCACGGAGGCCAGCGTATGGTCGAGCGAGTCGCTGTGGTCGTCAGACGAGGCGGTGGCTGAGTCCGGGTCACCCGCGATTGGAGTTGGAGGCGTCCAAGATGGCGGACAAAATGGCTGCGCCCATGATCCCGATCCCCACGCGGCTGGAGGTGTCCAAGATGGCAGACAAGATGGCTGCCCCCACGGTTCACACGCGGCGCTGCTGGCGTTAGCAGTTTTACCTTTGCAGGCGCTGACGTAGTGTCCTTTCTTCTCGCAGCCAGAGCAGGTAGCGTTTTTCGCCGGGCAGCATGCTCTGGGGTGTTTTGCCTGGCCACAAAAGTAACATTTCGGGCCCTTGGACATCGCTGCAGCAGTTGGTGCCGGGGGTGGCGGTCCCATGACCCAAGCTTGTGGCGTCCACGGTGCGGAGCGGTTAGGGGAGAATGCGTCCATATTCCGGTGGGCCGCGTCTAGCGAGAACGCGAGGGACACTGCCTTCTTCAGGTCGATTTCGCCCTTCTCCAGCAGTCTCTGCCGGGAGTAGTCGGACTTGAGGCCCGCAACGAAAGCATCTCGGATAAGTCCCTCCGTGTGTGTCGCGGCCGATACCTCTTTATAATCGCAGGCTCGGCCGAGTATCTGTAGTGCCCGTAGGAATGCCTCCACCGATTCCCCGGACTGCTGTTTGCGGGACCTCAGGAGGTGTCTGGCATAAACCGTATTTACTGGGCGTGTGTATTGTCCTTTTAGCAGATCGATAGCCGCCGCGTAGGTAGTTGCGTCCTGGATGAGCATGTAGACTTGGTGGCCCACCTTGGAGGCCAGGATTTTTAGTTTGTTTCCATCTAGTGTCACGGCTGAGGCTTCCAGGTAAGCTTTGAAGCAACGCAGTCATTGTGCGAACTTGGTAGACGAACCCGCCTCTTAAGGGTCTAGGTCCAGGCATGTTGGTCTGAGGGCATGCAGCAGCGCCTGCTGCTCAGCGTTTGGTGCCGTCCTTTGCTGCAGCGCCTGCTGCTCAGCGCCGACATTTTGTTTTTGTTAATAAAATTGATGCGCTATCAATTACTCATAAAAGACGGAGAGTTAGGAGAGTAACTAAAAGGCTTTTATTAACAAAGAACAGAGCATGCCTCTCGTGGTTGACTGGTTTCCAAGAAGGCAGGGGGCTGCAGAGCAGTCACCTTTATACCTGGGCATGTGGGTGGAGCCAGGGGCGGAGCCAGCTGGGGCATGCATAGATACAACAGTGTGCAACAACAACAACAATGGTGAGCAACAATAACAGTGGTTTACCATAGAGGGTTCGAGTACAAGAACAAGGATGTCTTGCTGCAGTTGTACAGGGCCCTGGTGAGACCGCACCTTGAGTATTGTGTGCAGTTTTGGTCACCTTACCTGAGGAAGGACGTTCTTGCCATGGAGGGAGTGCAGCAAAGATTCACCAGGCTGATACCTGGGATGGCAGGAATGACGTACGAGGAGAGATTGTGTCAATTGGGCTTACACTCACTGGAGTTTAGAAGATTGAGAGGGGATCTCATCGAAACCTATAAAATTCTGTCAGGTCTGGACAGACTAGATGCAGAAAGGATGTTTCTGATGGCCGGGGAGTCCAGAACCAGGGGTCATAGTCTAAGGATAAGGGGTAAGCCATTTAGGACTGAAATGAGGATGAATTTCTTCACCCGGAGAGTGGTGAACCTGTGGAATTCTCTGCCACAGAGGGCGGTGGAGGCCAGTTCATTAAATATATTCAAGAAAGAGTTGGATATATTTCTTGAGGCTAAAGGGATCAAGGGATATGGGGAGAAGGCAGGGACAGGGTACTGAATTTGGATGATCAGCCATGATCTCATTGAATGGCGGAGCAGGCTCGAAGGGCCGAATGGCCTACTCCTGCTCCTATCTTCTATGTTTCTATGTAATGGCCAGATAATTTGTTTTAGGTGTTGATAGAGGGATAAATGTTGGCCAGGACGCCAGGGAGAACTCACCTACTCTTCTTTGAGTAATGCCCTGCGATCTTTTGCGTCTACCTGAGAGGGCACCTCAGTTTAACGTCTCATCCAAAAGGCAGCACCTCCCACAGTGCAGCACTCCCTCGGTAGACTGTCAGCTTAGATTATGTACTACAAGTCTCTGGAGCAGGACTTGAACTCACAACCTTCTGACTGAGAGGTGAGAGTGCTAGCAGCTGAGGCCCAGCTGACACAGACTGGTAAAGCTGGTTATGGATGGTGATCCATCAGCACGCTGGCAGAGATGGACTGTGCTCCGGTACACCCTAAGGTATCAGATTTTGTTGCATATAATAATGGTATTACTATTCATATAGTAATATCATTTACTAACTTCCTTTCTGAGTTTAAGGTAGTCAAAAGCAGGAAGATTGTTTTTAATACCTGTACAATTGCTGGAGCTTTGCAAACTTCTTCACTAGAGCACTTGTTAAGTTAAAGTTTAGTAAGAAATTTTCCATCTTCCAGAAGCATAGTCCTGAATAAGCAAGCTACAGTCCAGAGTCCAAATTTTTGCACTTACAGTTGGACTTTGTTCTATGAAACTAGACCAAGCTTAACTGATGGCAATGGTGTAGCTAAGAAACCATAGTATAATTAGACTGCATTTCAGGTCAGCTCATCATGGCCAACAAATCCAAATTTATGGACAGTTGGAACACTTGTGATGTCTCTGTTCTAGTTTCACCAAAACCAATCAAAACATAACTGTACACACAGGAGGCTAACAGGTCATTGAATGGGAAACAATGCCTATGGAGAGTAGTTTTGGAATGAAGTATTTACATCATTTATGTAGGTTTGTTTTTAAAATTGAGCAATATATCTTCTGCCTGGTAGTAAGTATCTTTAGTTTAGTAAAAGTAATTTCTGACCGAGAAACAACCCAAACAGCCCTTCCCCTTCACCTGGCACCTTCCCGTGCAAGCGGAGGAGATGTAACACCTGCCCCTATACCTCCCCCCTTCCCACTGTCCAGGGCCCCAAACACCCCTTCCAGGTGAAACAGCGATTTACTTGTACTTCTCGCAATCTAGTATACTGTATTCGCTGCTCACGATGCGGTCTCCTCTACATTGGGGAGACCAAACGCAGATTGGGTGACCGCTTTGCGGAACACCTCCGTTCAGTCCGTAAGGGTGACCCCGAGCTTCCGGTCGCCTGTCATTTTAATTCACCGCTCCATTCCCACTCGGACGTCGCTGTCCTTGGCCTCTTGTATTGTTCCACGGAAGCTCAACGTAAACTCGAGGAACAGCACCTCATCTTCCGATTAGGCAGTCTGCAGCCTTCCGGACTCAATCTCGAGTTCAACAATTTCAGATCATAACCTCGGCTTGTAATTTTTCAACTCCTTTTCCCCCCCCCTTTTTGTTTCTCTCTCACACCTGGCAGCTATCTCTTGCCCTGCCAGTACACGTCACACCTAATCTCAGCCTATTACCATCTCGTCTAGCTCTTTTACTGCTTTTGTTTCTTTCACTTCTTTTGTCCGATCGCAGCCCTGCCTTCGATCTATTTTTTTTTCTTTCCAGTTTTGAAGAAGGGTTCGACCCGAAACGTCAACTCAAATTTCTCTCCACGGATGTTGCCTGACCTGCTGAGTTTTTCCAGCATTTTCTGTTGTTATTTAAGACTTGCTTGGGTTTCCACTTGCATCTTAAGCTGCCCCAATGACCTGGTTTTCAGGGCAACCTGCGTATGCCATGGAGGAGCTGTGTACTCGGGCACTGCCAACCTCTGTTTGCATGTTGCCACCACATTGGCATCCAAGTCAGTCTGAAATGCTGACTTCACTCTTAGCGAATGGAGACACTCTGGCAAATGCATGTAGCCCAGCCTCAGTGGAATGGCTCCAGGTGCCTGGACATGTATCCTTGGGAGGAAGGCGAGTCTGGGACTTTAGAGCACTGGTTTGTGGTCAGGAGTCTATACTTTCCATGAGCAATCATCAGAAGTTTTTTTTCTCATGCGTTCGTGTCTCACAATCAGTCACAAAATGCATCAATCATGTGATGTCATCTGGGCAAGTTCCGAAAACTAAAATATCCCCAGTACCATTTGAAGTTTAATTGCAGCCATGATTCATCTGTGAACTGACCCATCAACTAACTCTTTGGAAATGGAATAAATATCTCTTCACCCTCCAAGCTCTAGTTTCAAACTCAGTGAAAATACACGTGGATTCTCATCAAAAGCAAAATACTGCGGATGCTGGAAATCTGAAATAAAAACAGAAAATGTTGGGAATACGCAGCAGGTCAGGCAGCATCTGTGGATTGAGAAACAGAGTTAACGTTTCAGGTTGATGACCTTTCGTCAGAACTGGACAAAGTTGGAGATGTAACAGGTTTTAAGCAAGTGCAGGGGCAGGGAAAGGGGGGAGGGGAGGAAAGAACAAAAGGGAAGGTCTGTGCTAGAATGGAAGGCAGGAGAGATTAAATGACAAAAGGGATGATTGTACAAAGCAACAAGAGATGGTAATGGGACAAGTAAAGAAACAAAAGATGGGTCTAGAAGAGGTGTGACGTAATAAAACTTGGTTCGAGTATAAAGCAAGGCTTTAATCAACTTGTTTCAAAACATGGAGGTCTTGTTATCTTTCACTAGTTCCTGTTTACACAATGCCCTGGGAAAGCTGGGCCCACGCCCGAGTATTTATACTCCTTGGACGGCGCCAGCAGCTGGCCGTCCAGTGTTATTTCATGAGTCTTTCTTCATGGATCATAAGATTCATAACAAGGTGTAAATGGGTATAGCAGATTCATCAACAGCTGCCATGTGAAAAAATAGGGGCAGAGGTGATGGTCTGAAATTGTTGAACTCAATGTTGAATCCAGAAGGCTATAAAGTGCCTAATAGAAAGTGAGGTGGTGTTCCTTGAGCTTGCATTGAGCTTTTTTGAAACAGCGTAAGAGGGTGAGGTCAGAGTGGGAGTAGAGCGGAGAATTAAAGTGACAGGCAATCCAAAGCTCGGGGTTACGCTTGTCACATATTGTGGATCCTCACCGGCTGACTTTGTAATCACTCTCTGAACAGAATGGTAAATGGGCTGACAAACATTATTTAAACTATGTTAAAAATGTGTAGTTACTTTACGAATAGCTCAGTGGCTAAAAGAACCTCGTGGTGTGTCACCAGGCCATATAGACCAGGAAGATTCCCAATTTGAACCGTGGTCCAAAACTCTGCTGCCCGTGTCCTAACTCGCACCAATTCCCATTCATCCATCACCCCTGTGCTCGCTGACCTACATTGGCTCCCAGTTAAGCAACGCCTCGATTTTAAAATTCTCATCCTTGTTTTCAAATTCCTCCATGGCCTCGCCCCTCCCTATCTCTGAAACTTCCTCCAGCCCTACAACCCGCCGAGATATCTGCGCTCCTCTAATTCTGGCCTCTTGAGCATCCCTGATTTTAATTGCTCCACCATTGGTGGCCGTGCCTTCAGCTACCAAAGACCTAAGCTCTGGAATTCCCTCCCTAAACCTTTCCCCCTCTCTGCCTTTCTTTCCTCCTTTAAGACGCTCCTTAAGACCTACCGCTTTGACCAAGTTTTTGGTCATCTGTCCTAATATCTCCTTATGTGGCTCGGTGTCAAATTTTGTTTGATAACGCTCCTGTGAAGTGCCTTGGGATGTTTTGGTATGTGAGACCGCACCTTGAGTATTGTGTGCAGTTTTGGTCACCTTACCTGAGGAAGGACGTTTTTGCCATGGAGGGAGTGCAGCGAAGATTCACCAGGCTGATACCTGGGATGGCAGGAATGACGTATGAGGAGAGATTGGGTCGATTGGGCTTATACTCGCTGGAGTTTAGAAGATTGAGAGGGGACCTCATCGAAGCCTATAAAATTCTGTCAGGTCTGGACAGATTAGATGCAGGAAGGATGTTTCTGATGGCCGGGGAGTCCAGAACCAGGGGTCATAGTCTAAGGATAAGGGGTAAGCCATTTAGGACTGAAATGAGAAGGAATTTCTTCACCCAGAGAGTGGTGAACCTGTGGAATTCTCTGCCACAGAGGGCGGTGGAGGCCAGTTCATTAAATAAATTCAAGAAAGAGTTGGATATATTTCTTGAGGCTAAAGGGATCAAGGGATATGGGGAGAAGGCAGGGACAGGGTACTGAAATTGGATGATCAGCCATGATCTCATTGAATGGCGGAGCAGGCTCGAAGGGCCGAATGGCCTACTCCTGCTCCTATCTTCTATGTTTCTATGTAAAAGGCGCTATATAAGTGCAAGTTGTTATTTTTATGTTGTCTATGTTATGATAGCTGATCTCTGGCATGAGCTACTGACTTTAAGAGAAGAGGAGTAAACGAAGAAATCTGAGTGAAAAATCTGTTAGGTACTATATTTGTATGATGTAAATAGAAGGGTGATGTATGGAAAATACATTGGGGGAAAATTCGGTACCTTAGCACCACCCGTTAGCACCAGCAGATGGCGATAACAGGGCACTGATGCAGCAGCGCCGGGGTGAGGAGAATCCAGTGCCGCATGGCAAATCCCCCCCGTTGCACCGTAGGTACGAGGCACAGCCGGGGACTTCAATGCCAGACAGATCATGACGTCAGTGAGCGTGCAATGCTCACTGGCCACCTGATCTGCGAAATTGATTGCCGCCATCTACCTTAGCACCTTGACCAAACAGCGACAGGGAGAGCTGGTGAGAAGCAGCCGGTAGCCGGATCCAGGGACGTTATTTAAAGGGATCATGAGTAATGAGTCAGAGCTGTAGGTTAGTGGAGTTTCAGTGCTTTCTTGTCAGTTTCACATTGTGCAACAGTTTAATTCAGTAATTTAAAGGTTATTTTATATCAGGAGTGTTGTGGGAATTAAAAAGGAGCTACATTTATTCTTTAAAATATCAAACCGCTACACTTGGCTTACATTAACGGGGCCTGTACTGGCAGTCAACATGGCCCTCCAGGATCTATGGCGGAGGGAGCGGAGGCAGCGAGAAAGACTGGAACATGTGGCCAGAGGGAGAAGGAGGGCCATCAGGGCTCTCAACGGGAGGCCTTATCCTCTGAGGGTATTCTGAGAGCACTTCTCCTATCTCCAAGTAAGCGAGGAGCAGTGTATTAGAAGGCTCTGCTTCACCAAGGAGCTGGTCAAAGAACTCTACCACCTCCTGCAACCAGACCTCAAGCCTCAAATTAGGGTGACCACGGCTCTCTCAATGGCAGTCAAGGTCACCGTCGCCCTCAATTTCTTCGCCAACGGATTCTTCCAGTCTGCAACAGGAGACATAGCTAACATTTTGCAGTTTGCTGTCCATCGCTGCATCTTGGAGGTCACAGAGGCCCTCTCCTGGAGGAGAAGGGACTACATTTCCTTCCCCATCACCAGAGAGAAGCAGGACGAGCGTGCATGTGGCTTTGCCAGGATAGTAGGATTCCCCATGGTGCAGGGCGCCATTGACTGCACCTATGTGGCTTTGCGGGCACCTTGTAACAATCCTGACATCTTCTGTAACTGCAAATGCTACCACTCACTTAATGTGCAGTTGGTGTGTGACCACAGACAGCGAATCCTCAATCTGTGCCTGCTATCCTGGCAACAGCCACAATGCTTTCATCCTGCGCCAGCACTCTTCCAGCCACCACGTCAAGCTCATAGCTGGCTGCTCAGAGGCATGGGCTATCTGCTCTCCACCTGGCTCATGACACCTCTCCGCAACCCCAACACTCATATAATGAGAGCCATGCTGCCACCAGGAACACCATCGGGGTGCTCAAGCAACAGTTCCGCTGCCTTGACCACTCGGGAGGAGCCCTCCAGTACTCGGCTGAGCAGGTGTCCCATTTTGTGGTGGTCTGCTGCATGCTGCACAACTTGGTCATCATGAGGACCCAGCCCTTGCCATCAGGGATTGTGGGACCACCTCAGGAGAAGGAGGAGGAGGAGGGAGAGGAGGTGAAGAAGAAGGAACAGGAGGGAGGGAGGAGGCAGCCTTCGGGAAGGGCGGTCCATGACCGCCTCATCAAACTGCAGTTCAAATGAAGTAAAGCCCAGATTCCTGTTGCTCACCACATCCCTATCATTCCATCCCTGTTGCAGGCCATCCTGTTGTGAGCCACCTTGGCCTGCAAGAGAAAGGAAAGTGTGTTTGGGTGATGTGCCTTCCATAGTTGAATAGCTGTGATTGTGTTCAAGGTGTGAGATGTGAGTGTTGGTAGGTAGAGATTGTTGGGTGAGTGCTGGGGGTGTGGTGCTTTGGGTTGTGTGTGAAGATTGTGGCTCAGATGGTGGTATGTAGCATTTGTTGAAACATTGACTCACCCTGACCACCCGAGTGAGGTTGTTAAATTTGTTCCTGCACTGTGTGTGGGTCCTGGGGACCACAGTGCCGCCCGAGATGTGCTACTCTACCTCACTCCACATGGTACGGAAGACTTGCGGCGAGGGCCTCCTGCCACTTGCCAGGTAGAACACTGCCCTCTGTCTTTCCACAGTGAACACCAACACCTCCAGTGCTTGATCGCTGAACCTGTGGGCTCTCTCCCTGGGGCGTGGATCGGCCATGCGTACAGCTGCTTCAGTCATCCAGCTTCTTCTCCTTGACCTGCTGCTTGCTGAGGCAGCTGCACAGCCAGCAATGCTGAGAATGAGGTCCTGCAGCATCAATGAACCTCCCCTTTAAGAACTGGAAAAAGCCTGTGGCAATGATGACTTGTGATTAGACTGCACGCAATATTTGTCCACCCTAAAGTGTAACGCCAATGAGCTTGGGCTTTAAGACTTGAATTAGCGCTCCAATCATTTCCTTGAGCATTGAGCATGAATTTTGCGTGCCATCTAAAGCATTAGCGCCTGGCGCCAATTCTCCAACATTTCTAATTTTATCACCCATTCCTGGGCTATAATGAATTTTTAGCCCATTGACTCTATCAGTCAATATAACTCACTTGTGCAATTAGCATCACTCTGACATGGCTTATTTTTACTAAACTTCCTGTCACTGGCATGTAGCCACAATATAACCTTCTCAGCCAACAATGTATTCCAATGGCTCCTGCTCCCTACAGTGAAGCCAGTTCTGCTGAAACACACCTACCAAGGCAGGGCACAGACTGGGGTGGGACTCTGGCTGGTAGGAATTTCTCTGCAATTAAAGCACATTCCATGACTAATATAGCAAAGTTTTCTTTTCCATTCAATTGCAACTAAGCAACAGCGATATTATAAGCATGTTGCTCGTCATCTGAACAGTTTCAGTCAGACCAGTCAAGAGTGGTTAACCACTGCTTTTCACTTTTTTACATTACTAAATATGCAGGGAATACCAATTGAAAATTTGCCGCCTTAATGGAAGAAGGATTGACAGTCTGCACAACATAGACCTCAAGGAAATTGGCAGAAAGTATCACCTAAATATGTTTATGAAAGTGGTGTCTATACAATTAACCGTTTGTGTGACCTAATGCCAATGTGTAGGGCGTTTTGAATGTTTTTAATTCAGAATGAATAGTGGCTTCACTCTAATGGCTCAATTCCCCAAATCCAGTCACTTTAAACACACTGCACTATTGCTGAATGAAAGGGCAGCTTTTCCAAGCAGTGGTATGTGCTGTAGTGTCCGTGTGTTGATAAAGACACTGAAGACAGGAGTTGGTTCATAGGTGTTTACTAAGCAAAGTCTGGAGGGGTACTAATGGATATAACACAATATACAGGCTTATATAGCCCGAGTGGCCATTACCGGCATTACAGCACACATGGGGCTCTTAAAGGCACATACACTACAATTCCTCCCCTTTTAGCTAACCAGTACATCATATTTTAAGTAATTATTAATTACATGTTATAAGAAAAATAATATACACATTGCTGTAGTTAATTAATTATAAGTCAGTCTCTCTGGAGGCTTCCTGACTCGGTCCGGATAACGCCTCGGTGGTGTAGTAGTTTCTGGTGGTGTAGTAGGTTCTTTTGGCAAGGCTGATTCGGCTTGAATGCCAGTGTTGGGTTCATCGGGTTCCAGTATCACCAGATTGGGGGTAGATATGGGTATCTCTACTTCATCGTTCGGCGTATAGAGTTGTGGTGTAGGTTGTCCCTTTTCGGATGACTCTATGATTTGGTCAGCATGGCGCCTTATTATGCTTTCTCCGATGTCCACGGTATACATCAGTGGTCCTAGTCGTGTGCAGATAGTTCCAGGCTGCCATTTCTCAGTACGGTAGTCCCGGGCCAAAACTTGTTGACCTATCTGGAAGGTTCTAGTTGGCCTTTCATTCATGCCTTGAAACTGCCGGTTCTCCACGTCCCTTCTGATGTTGGGCTTGACCAAATCCAGCCGGCATCTTAGGTTTCTATTGAAGAACATCATGGCAGGAGTTTGGTTGGTAACCATATGTGTTGCATTCCTGTATGCAAACAAAAAGTTATCCACCTTGTGCTGAAGTTTTATGTCTTCATTACCCATGGCCTTTATGGCCTTCTTGAAGGCCTGAACAAACCTTTCAGCCAATCCATTGGTGGCGGGATGGTATGGGGCGGACGTGTAGTGCTTAACCCCATTGTTTTTTAAGAACTTCCTGAATTCTTCGGACACAAATTGCGGTCTATTATCAGAACAGATCTGTTCCGGCAGCCCATTCCTGGCAAATATGGTCCTTAATACTGTGATGGTTTTTTCCGTGGTGGTGGAGGACATCTTTATTACCTCCGGCCACTTGGAGTGTGCATCAACCGCGATTAAGAACATTGAGTCCATAAATGGACCAGCAAAGTCGATGTGTACTCTTTGCCAGGGAGATGAGGGCCACTCCCATGGATGTAGAGGGGCTTGTGGTGGAGCGTTTTGGACCTTCTGGCATCCTAGGCAGCTCTTGGTCATTTCTTCGATGTCTCCATCGATACCTGGCCACCATACAAACGCCCTGGCTAGGTTCTTCATTTTCACTCCACCCAGGTGCCCCTCGTGAAGCTCCTTTAGCACTTTATCCTGGAGTTTGGGTGGAATCACCACTCTGGATCCACACATCAAGGTTCCTCGGCACACTGACAGCTGTTCTCTTCTTTGCGAGAATGCTGGCAACAGTGGTTCGCCATGTGCTGGCCATCCCTTCACTGTTAAATCGTCGACCCGTGAGAGAGTCGGGTCATTTCTCGTTTCCCTTTCAATGGCAGAATTTGTTACTGGTAGACATTCCACTATGGTAGAGTGGAACATCTCCACTGGGCCTACTGTAGGTGCCTCTTCTACCGTTGGTAACGGTAAGCGCGATAAACCATCAGCATTCCCATGCTGTTTTGATCCTTTGTATTCTATGTTGTATTGGTGTGCCCCTAGAAAAAGGGACCGCCTTTGCGCTGTCATAATGGGAACACCCTTTTTAGGGTTGAATATGGAGATGAGGGGTTGATGGTCAGTCAACAAGGTAAATTTTTGTCCATGTAGGTAATGGTTGAATTTCTTCACTCCCCATACCAGGCTGAGTGCTTCCCTGTCGATTTGGACATAGTTACGCTCAGCTGAGTTCAATGAGCGTGACGCAAAAGCTATCGGCCGTTCCGAGCCATCAGGGAATTTATGCGATAATACTGCTCCTATGCCGTAAGGGGATGCATCGCACGCCAGTCTGATTGGCAGTGATGGGTTGTAATGAGCCAAAACTTCTTCGGATGTGATTAAGTCTTTGCATTTATGGAAGGCACGTTTGCAGTCTTCGTTCCATTTCCAAATTACTCCTGTTTGTAGCAGTTCATTAAGAGGGTGTAGAAGAGTTGATAAGTTCGGTAAAAATTTATGATAGTAATTTATTAATCCCAGGAACGACCTTAATTGTGAAACATTTTCAGGTGCTGGGGCTTTTATGACCGCTTCAATTTTTTCAGGTGACTTATGCAACCCTTCCTTATTTATTATGTGGCCACAATATGATATTTGATTTCGGAAAAATTCGCACTTGGGGCGATTTGCTCGTAGGCCCCGTTCTCTCAGCCTAGTGAGCACCTGCTCCAAATTGGCAAGGTGCTTGTTGTCGTTTTCTCCTGTTACAAGGATGTCGTCTAGGTAGCATTGAGCCCCCGGAATCCCTTGGAGGACTTGCTCCATAGCTCTTTGCCAGATAGCTGGAGCGGATGCTACTCCGAAAACTAGTCGATTGTACTGGTAAAGACCTTTGTGTGTATTTATCGTGAGATTTTTTAGTGGCCTCTTCAACCTCCATCTGTAGATATGCCTGTGCCAAGTCAATTTTGGTGAAACGTTTCCCTCCGGATAGTGAGGCGAAAATATCTTCTATCCTCGGAAGAGGATACTGTACCGTGTGAAGGACCGGGTTTACCGTCACCTTGAAGTCTCCACAGATGCGAATTTTTCTCTGTTCTTCAGATTTATTATTATTTAATGCTTTCTTCATGACTGGAATGATGGGTGTTGCCCACTCGCTCCAATCTATTTTGGATAATACGCCTGCATTTTCCAAATTCTCCAGCTCTGCCTCGACTGCTGGACGAATTGCGTATGGCACTGGTCTTGCTTTAAAAAACTTGGGAATTGCTGCATCTTCCACTTTTATTGAGGCGGTGATGCCTTTCAAGGTTCCTAGTTTCTCTTGAAACACTTATTTGGCGTTGGCCAAGATGTCTTTTAATCGTTCAGGTATGACGTCATCATCGTTTTTTTTCTTGCTGGTCACCGTCAGTGCCTGAATGGAGTGCCAGTCTAAACGTATTTTCCTGATCCATTCACGTCCTAACAGCGGTGGACCACCATCTTGCAGAACGTATAAATACAACTTCTGTATTTCCTTGCCGTTGTATACAACAGGCACCCTTATTTTCCCTCTGGGGTATACTTTCTGCCCCGTATATGTCTTCAAGATAATGGATGTGGTATATGCGGAAATAGCCGCTCGTAATCCCGTCGACTTATGACGGTCAGAGCTGATCCTGTATCTAGCTCCGTTTTAACTAGGGACCCTGCTATCGTGAGGGTAACCCAAATGGTCTGGTAATCATCTTTGGCAAGTACATTATGTAATTTGAGACAGCTTAGTCTCTTGTTTTCGGAGTCGCTATCGCTCTTCTGGTCTTCGGAGCTGCTGTCCGTCATCATTTGTACCTTTCTGTACTTTTCTTTTGATTTTTTTTTTTTCCTGTCTGTGGATTTATTTTGTCCAGATCGGCATACCCATGCAATGTGTCCAATCTTTCCGCATTGCCTGCATGCTTTGTCCTTGAACCAGCAGTCCCTTTGGTTATGGGTGGATCTGCCGCAGCGATAACATCTTTCGAAACCCTGTGTCATTTCATGGGTGCCGAAGTCCTGTGTCTTTTGTTGTATCTCTGCAGCTCCTCTTGCTGCTGCTTCCTATGATACAGCCATACTGAAAGCCTTGTCCAGTGTTAAATCTTTTTCAGAAAGCAGCCTTTTCTGTGTTCCTTCACTTAAGAGACCGCAGACGAATTTGTCTCGAAGATAATCTGCTAGTCCTGCCCCGAATTGGCAGTGTTTTGATAGCTTTCTTAATTCGGTGAGGTAATCAGCGTTACTTTCATTCTTGTGTTGATTTCTCTTGAAGAATTTGAATCGTTCCGCTATCAGCAGCGGTGTTGGGTTTAAGTGCTCCTGCAGGGTATCAACAATTTCTTTAAAATCCTTGTCCTTTGGTTTGGCTGGAGTGATTAAATTTCGTAACAGCCCGTATGCCTTTGCGCCCATTAGATTCAGCAGTACTGAAGCTTTTTTTTCATCTATTCCATTTGCAGTGCAATATACCTCTACTCTTTCCACATATGTGGTCCAATCCTCTATTTCGCTATCAAAAGCATTAATATTGCCAGACTTAGGCATCTAGAAAAGATATGGCGCTTCCCGCGCTTTTCTTTCTTTTCTGCAGAAAAGATATGGCGCTTTCCCGCCGCTGCTGCCGATGACAACACTGTTTCCCGCGGTTTCCGTTCTTTTTTAAAAAATTTTTTTTATTTACAGTTGGAGACTCGTTCCCGCCGGACTTTCTCTCTAGGTCTGAACGCCAACCTGCTTGCAGCGCTGGCCGTCTCCCGAGTGCTCCCTCCCCGTCTGTTATTGCTTGCCTCCGATTTCGCTGCTTGTCCCAGCTGTAGAGCCAGCCGCTGGAGCCCCAGCCTGACGCCCAGGAAGGATTAGCGCAGTACCTGCCACCAGCTTGGCCAGCTGGTGAAACCACAGCTTCTTTCACTTTCTTGAGTCTTCTGGACGGCCGAGGAATCGATGTCCTTGAGGTGCTGCCAAATTGCAGGTAAGTCCGTTTCCACTTCATCGCCACTGTAGTGTCCGTGTGTTGATAGAGACACTGAAGACAGGAGTTGGTTCATAGGTGTTTACTAAGCAAAGTCTGGAGGGGTACTAACGGATATAACACAATATACAGGCTTATATAGCCCGAGTGGCCATTACCGGCATTACAGCACACATGGGGCTCTTAAAGGCACATACACTACATGTGCCTTGGACAATAAAGTGGTTGTACTGCAGAATGGGGACATCCAGTGGCTCTGATTCATAAAGCAGCCAGAATCTGGATGAGCTCTGCCCATTATTCCTCTTATGGCTTGCTGTGGCCATTGTGTGTCTGTGTCAATTAATTTTCTGCAAGGAAGAAGACAACTGTTTACAACTAACTGTTAGTTTCAAACTGGAGTGACATGAGTACAAAAGAGTCTGCTGATGACATGGCTTTGTGTTTTAGAGATCTTCATATTGCTGTGCCTATTCCTCTGGGGCAGAAGGCGACGGTTACAAGTTCTGATATATTTAGCACCTGGGAGTAGTTATGTCAAATTTTCATTTGCTTTGTGCGCTGCTGTGGAGAAGGAGATAATAAATTGAAAAATAAAAATTCTGTAAATATTTCTGCTTAATGCTGACACAGAATGGCTGCTATGATTGCCTAAATAATGACAGTCACTGCACCAATAATTAATTCACAGTGAATCATTTTGAGACTTGTCAACAACGTGATAAGGGATAAATAAATGCAAGCTGTCTTTCATTTCTACGGCACACTTCTGTACTGTTAATGCAGTGAACACATCCTCAACACACAATTTAAATGTGAACCGTTTGTGAGTTGACACTTCACAAGATAAATAGAGATGAGAAAGACAACTTGGCCCATCTTAACTGATCTATCCAGAAAAACCGACTGTAACCCTATCACCCCATCCAGGTGTCTCCTAAACGATTCCAATAATTTTGGCCCCCTTACCCTACTTGGATGTACGTTGCAAACTGATCAGTCTTTGTGCAAAGAATTTCCTGATGCCAGTCCTAAATTTGCCTGTTGCCAGTTTGAGCCTATGTCCCCTTTTCTTGCTGTCATTGCTTAACTAAAGTAAGGTTCAGGATTTTTTTTAAATTCGTTCCTGGGTGTGGGTGTCGCTGGCAATGCCAGCATTTATTGCCCATCCCTAGTTGCCCTCGAGAAGGTGGTGGTGATCCGCCTTCTTGAACCGCTGCAGTCCTTGTGGTGAAGGTACTCCCACAGTGCTGTTAGGTAGGGAGTTCCAGGATTTTGACCCAGCAACGATGAAGGAACAACGATATATTTCCAAGTCAGGATAGTGTGTAACTTGGAGGTGATGGTGTTCCCATGTGTCTGCTGCCCTATGTGGGAGAGGTCATGAAGGTTCTGCCGAAGAAGCCTTGGCGAGTTGGTGCAGTGCATCTTGTAGATGGTACACACTGCAGCCACGGTGCGCTGGTGGTGCAGGAAATAAATGTTTAAGCTGGTGGATGGGGTGCCAATCAAGTGGGCTGCTTTGTCCTGAATGGTGTCAAGCTTCTTGAGTGTTGTTGGAGCTACACTCATCCAGGCAAATGGAGAGTATTCCACCACACTCCTGACTTGTGCCTTGTAGATGGTGAAAAGGCTTTGGGGAGTCAGGAGGTGAGAAACTCGCCACAGAATACTCAGCCTCTGATCTGCTCTTGCAGCCACAGTATTTATGTGGCTGGTCCAGTTAAGTTTCTGGTCAATGGTGACCCCCAGGATGTTGATGGTGGGGAATTCGGTGATGGTAATGCCATTGAATGTCATGGGGTGGTGATTAGACTCTCACTTGTTGGAGATGGTCATTGCCTGGCACTTGTGTGGCACGAATGTTACCTGCCATTTATCAGCCCAAGCCTGAATGTCATCAAGGCCTTGCTGCATTCGTGCATGGACTGCTTCATTATCTGAGGAGTTGTGAATGGAACTAAACACTGTGCAATCATCAGCGAACATCCCCATTTCTGATCTTACGATGGAGGGAAGGTCATTGATGAAACAGCTGAAGGTAGTTGGGCTTAGGACACTGCCCTGAGGAATTCCTACAGCGATGTCCTGGGGCTGAGATGATTGACTTCCAACAACCACAACCATCTTCATTTGTGCTCGGTATGACTCCAGCCAGTTGAGAGTTTTCCCCCTGATTCCCATTGACTTCAATTTTCCTAAAGCTCCTTGATGCCACACTCGGTCAAATGCTGTCTTGATGTCCAGGGCAGTCACTCTCACCTCACCTCTGGAATTCAGCTCTTTTGTCCATGTTTGGACCAAGGCTGTAATGAGGTCTGGAGCCGAGTGTTCCTGGCAGAACCCAAACTGAGCATCGGTGAGCATGTTATTGGTAAGTGCCGCTTGTTGGCACTGTCAACGACACCTTCCATCACTTTGCTGATGATTGAGAGTAGACTGATGGGGTGGTAATTGGCCGGATTGGATTTGTCCTGCTTTTTGTGGCTAGCACATACCTGGGCAGTTTTCCACATTGTCGGGTAGATGCCGGTGATGTAGCTATACTGAAACAGCTTGGCTAGAGGCGCGGCTAGTTCTGGAGCACAAGTCTTCAGCACGACAGCCGGGATGTTGTCGGGGCCCAGAGCCTTTGTTGTATCCAGTGCGCTCAGCTGTTTCTTGATATCACGTGGAGTGAATCGAATTGGCTGAAAACTGGCTTCTGTGATGGCGGGGACCTCGGGGAGGCCGCTATGGATCACCCATTCGGCACTTCTGGCTGAAGATGATTGCAACTGCTTCAGCCTTGTCTTTTGCACTCGCCTGCTGGGCTCCTTCATCATTGAGGATTGGGATATTCCTGGAGCCGCCTCCTCCTGTTAGTTGTTTAGTTGTCCACCACCATTCACGACTGGATGTGGCAGGAATGCAAAGCTTTGATCTGATCCATTGATTGTGTGATCACTTAGCTCTGTCTATAGCATGCTGCTTCCACTGTTTAGCATGCATATAATCCTGTTTTGCAGCTTCCCCAGGTTGGCACCTCATTTTTAGGTCCTGGTGCTGCTCCTGGCATGCTCTTCCGCATTCCTCATTGAACCAGGGCTGGTTCCCTGGCTTGATGATAATGGTAGACTGAGGGATATGCCAGGCCATGAGGTTACAGATTGTGGTGGAATACAATTCTGCTGCTGCTGATGGCCCACAGCGCCTCATGGATGCCCAGTTTTGAGCTGCTAGATCTGTTCTGAATCTATCCCATTTAGCATGGTGGTAGTGCCACACAACACGATGGAGGGTGTCCTCAGTGTGAAGATGAGATTTCGTCTCCACAAGGACTGTGCGGTGGTCACTGCTGCCAATACTGTCGTGGACAGATGCATCTGTGACAGGTAGATTGGTGAGGACGAGGTCAAGTAGGTTTTTCCCTCGTGTTGGCTCTCTCACCACCTGCTGCAGTCCTAGTCTGGCAGCGATGTCCTTCCGGACTCAGCAAGTTCGGTCAGTAGTGGTGCTACCGAGCCAATTTCAGATGGACATTGAAGTCCCACACCCAGAGTACATTCTGTGCCCTTGCTACCCTCAGTACTTCTTCCAAGTGGTGTTCAACATGGAGGAGTACTGATTCATCAGCTGAGGTTGGGCGGCAGGTGGTAATCAGCAGGAGGTTTCTTTGCACGTGCTTGACCTGAAGCCATGAGACTTCATGGGGTCCGGAGTCAATGTTGAGGACTCCCAGGGCCACTCCCTCCCGACTGTATACCACTGTGCCGTCGCCCCTGATGGGTCTGTCCTGCCAGTGGGACAGTACATACCCAGGGATGGTGATGGAGGAATTTCTGGGACATTGACTGAAAGGTATGATTCTGCGAGTATGACTATGTCAGGCTGTTGCTTGACTAGTCTGTGGGACAACTCCTCCAATTTTGGCACAAGTCTCCAGATGCTAGTGAGGAGGACTTCGTAGGGTCGACTGTGCTGGGTGTGGCATTGTCATGTCCGATGCCGGTGCCGAGGTTGAAGCTGGGTGGCCCATCCGGTTTTATTCTTATTATTGTTTTTCGTAGTGGTTTATTACAACTGAGTTGCTTGCTAGGCTATTTCAGAGGGCAGTTAAGAGTGAACCACACTGTTGTGGGCCTGGCCAGACCAGGTAAGGACGGCAGATTTCCTTCCCTAAAGGATATTCGGATGCACCTTTTCTATGCCAATTCCTATCCTGCACACCTCTATGAGATCCTATCTTAGTCACCCCTTTTTAAGGCTGAATAGCCCAGGTCGTCACATAATGCAGTCCCGTGATGCTTGGGATCAGTCTTGCAGTTTTTCTCCACTCTGCCTCCAGGCCTTGATTGTCACCCTTGTGTCTCAGGGACCAAAACTAGACAAGATACTAAAGATGAAGTCTCATCAAAGCATCGAAATAGTTTGAGGATGACTTCCTCACATTTGTACTTCACTGGTTTGTTTATATAATTCTGTATTCTATTAGTTTTATTCATTGCTACTCCTCCACAGTTAAATGTCGAGTCTACTAATTCCCTTGGATCTAGGAACATAGGAACAGGAGGAGGCCATTTATCCCCCCCAAGTCAGTTCCGCCATTCAATGAGATCATGGCTGATCCGTGACCTAACTCCATACACCCGCCTTTGCCCCATATCCCTTAATACCTTTGGTTAACAAAAATCTATCAATCTCAGATTTAAAATTAACAATTGATCTAGCATCAATTGCCATTTGTGGAAGAGAGTTCCAAACTTCTACCACCCTTTGTGTGTCGAAGTGTTTCCTAACTTCACTCCTGAAAGGTCTGGTTCTAATTTTTAGTCTATGTCCTCTAGTCCTAGACTCCCCAACCAGCGGAAATAGTTTCTCTCTGTCTACCCTATCAGTTCCCCTTAATTTCCTGAAAACTTCGATCAAATCATTCAACTTCCTGCATTACAACAGTGACTACACTTCAAAACGTACTTCATTGGCTGCAAAGTGCTTTGGAAAGTCCAGAGATCGTGAAAGGCGCTATATAAATGCAAGTTGTTTCTTTCTTCTTTCAGTTTAACCATTCATAGTGTTAAGAAATCAAGAACTGTAACTTTGGAAACACGGCGGCCAATTTGTGCACAGCAAGGTCCCACAAACAGCAATGTGATACTGACCAGGTAATCAGTTTTTGTTTAGTGATGTTGATTGAGGAATAAATATTGGTCAGGACATCGGGGAGAACTCCCCTGCTCTTCTTCAAAATCGTGCCGTGGAATCTTTTACATCCACCTCAGAGTGCAGACTGGGACCTTGGTTTGACATCACATCTGGAAAATAGCACCTCCGACAGTGCAGCACTCCTTCAGTACTGCACTGCAGTGTCAGCCTAGATTTTGTGCTCAAGTCTCTGAAGTGGTACTTGAACCCACAACCTTCTGAGGAGGAGACTGCTACCACTGAGCCAAGGCTGACACCAGGTTGTAGGTGGTAGAGAGGCTTTGGGGTATCGGGGCCAATGTTCCCTTTAAGCTGCGTGGCCACGCAGTGCTCTGCAGGTCCCGTGCAGCTGGTGAGCCGGCTTTTAAACAGAAAAACCGCGCATGCGCAGAATTTTGAATGGCCTACGCATTATCTCAGGAATTATGAATAAAACTGAATGCTGTGAAATCATCAGCAAACATCCCCACTTCTGATCTTATGTTAGAGGGAAGGTTATTGATGAAGGGTGTGTGAAAGAGAGTTAATTTAATGAGTGATCTCAATCAACCACCCATAAATTGGGGAAGCCCAAGTGATCTAGAGTCAGAGTTGGTAAATGAAATGCATGACTGCTTCATGACTGAGTACGTCAGAGTAACCACAACATGCAGAGCTCATCTTGACCTGGTATTTGTAAATGATCCAGGCAACATACAGGAAATGGAAGTCGTAGCACCGCTGGGGGACAGTGACCACAGAATGATCATGTTGAACATAAACTGGGACCCAATTAAACCGAAGACCACATGCAAAGTTTATAACTTTAGAAGAGCTAGATTCAAAGAGATGAGGGAAGATTTAAAACAAGTGTATTGGATAGTTAACAACACTTCAGTAGAAGACAAGGAATAATGTTGGCCATGCAGGACAAATACATACCGAAGATTAGCACGTTTAGACTAAACAACCGTGATTCTAAATGGATTAACAAACAAATTAAAAGTGAAATAAAGAGGGAAAATTAACTCTACAGATCTTGCAGGGAGAGAGGAGAAGGGGCTCACTGAGATGTATATAAGATTATGCAAAAACAAGTTAAAGGGGCGATCAGAGAGATAAAGAGAGACCTAGAAAAAACATAGCTGCAGAAGCAAAGGCCCCGATATTTGTGAGGAGGGAGTTGTGGGGGGGGGTCTGTTGTCGCAGCCGGGAAACCTGTAAATGCAGATAATACGGAGGACCTGCCGAATTTAATGACAGGATCTTGTTTGAATTTTTTTTCTCTGTTTCCCAGCCGGCAGCCAGCCAAATGAAGAGGCTAGCTGACTGTCGGGCAGGAAGGCTTACGGCACAAGTCCGCAGCCGGGAGCGCAGAGGAGGGAGGGAGAAATCGCGGGAGGGGGGAGGAGAGAAGAGATCGCAGGTCAGAGGGCTTCAGATCGTGGGTCGGGGGGCTTCATATCGTGGGTCGATGGGCTCCAGATCGTGTGTCAGGGGCTTCAGATCGTGGGTCGGGGGCCCAAATCGTGGGTCGGGGGCTTCAGATCGTGGGTCAGGGGCTTCAGATCGTGGGTCGGGGGCTTCAGATCATGGGTGGGGGGCTCCAGATCGTGGGTCGGGGGGACTCCAGATCGTGGGTCGGGGGGCTCCAGATCGTGGGTCGGGGGGCTCCAGATCGTGGGTCGGGGGGGCTCCAGATCGTGGGTCGGGGGGCTCCAGATCGTGGGTCGGGGGGCTCCAGATCGTGGGTCGGGGGGACTCCAGATCGTGGGTCGGGGGCTCCAGATCGTGGGTCGGGGGGGCTTCAGGTCGTGGATCGGGGGGGCCTCAGGTTGTGGGTCGGGGGCTTCAAATCGTGGGTCGGGGGCTCCAGATCGTGGGTCGAGGGGCTCCAGATCGCGGGTCCGGGGGCTGTGGGTCGGGGGGCTCCAGATCGTGGGTCCGGGGGCTTCAGGTCGTGGGTCGGGGGGCTTCAGATCATGGGTCGATGGGCTCCAGATCGTGGGTCCGGGGGCTTCAGGTCGTGGGTCGGGGGGGCTTCAGGTCATGGGTCGGGGGCTCCAGATCGTGGGTCGGGGGCTCCAGATCGTGGGTCGAGGGGACTTCAGATCGTGGGTCGGGGGGCTTCAGATCGCGGGTCGGGGGGCTTCAGATCGCGGGTTGGTGAACTCCAGATCGTGGGTCGGGGGCTTCAGATCGTGGGTTGAGGGGCTCCAGATCGTGGATCGGGGGGCTTCAGATCACGGGTTGGGGGCTTCAGATCACAGGTCGGGGGGCTTCAGATCGTGGGTCGGGGGGCTTCAGATCACGGGTCGGGGGGCTTCAGATCGTGGGTCGGGGGGCTTCAGATCACGGGTCGGGGGGCTTCAGATCACGGGTCGGGGGCTTCAGATCACGGGTCGGGGGCTTCAGATCACGGGTCGGGGGGCTTCAGATCACGGGTCGGGAGGCTTCAGATCACGGGTCGGGGGGCTTCAGATCGTGGGTCGGGGGGCTTCAGATCGTGGGTCGGGGGCTTCAGATCGTGGGTCGGGGGCTTCCGATCGTGGGTCGGGGGCTTCCGATCATGGGTTGGGGGGCTTCCGATCATGGGTTTGGGGGGCTTCAGATCATGGGTTGGGGGGCTTCAGATCATGGGTTGGGGGGCTTCCGATCATGGGTTTGGGGGGCTTCAGATCGTGGGTTGGGGGGGCTTCAGATCATGGGTTTGGGGGGCTTCAGATCATGGGTTGGGGGCTTCAGATCGTGGGTTGGGGGGGCTTCAGATCATGGGTTGGGGGGCTTCAGATCATGGGTTTGGGGGGATTCAGATCATGGGTTGGGGGGCTTCAGATCGTGGGTTGGGGGGGCTTCAGATCATGGGTTGGGGGCTTCAGATCGTGGGTTGGGGGCTTCAGATCGTGGGTTGCGGGGGGCTTGAACCCTATTTTAAAATAAACAACGGGACGCAAGTTCTAAGTGGTAACAGGTAACTTTAGGACTGATTATCAGGAATGATCAGCACTTGGAATGAACTCCTGGGCAGAGTGGTAGAGTTAAAAGCCCTGGAATCATTTCAGAATCAATTAGTTGCTGCAATGGGGAAGGGTAGGTAGTTCTTGATGGATGAATTAAGATGGACCGAATGGCCTTCCTCATCTGCAAGTGTTTTGTGATCTTGTGAAATTACTAGTTAGAAATAATTAGTCCTTCTGAGGTAGAGAGTGGCCTGACTTCAAGTATCATGTTAGGAGAGCCAAGTTCTAATGGAAGAATAATAGTCAGCAAAGGCCACCATGAGTTCATATGTTGAGTCCACGCACAGAGAGGAGAGGGTACCACAGAACAGGTTGTTTTTTTCCAACTTGACTGTTATTGAAAGCGTTCAGTTTAAATTCTCCAGGCTACCAATGCAGTTGACTTCAATGCAGCTGGTGAGCGTGGCTGCTATCTTTCTCACGGTGAGCTACATATCAAGCTTAATGTAAAGGAAACCATTAATTACTTTGTCTGGTTTTCAGGCAATAATTAGTGATTTCCTTTACATTACGGTTGACATGTAGCTCACCATGGGATAGGGCTTCAATACCACTGAGCATAAATTAAAACTTGGAAGTTAGGAGTAAGAAAAGGAGCCAGGCAAAACTTCTTGTATGCAACGAGTAATAGCTGGATACTCTTAAGTTACCAGGGAAGGTCATTTAAGTGGACAGAATAACGGTGAAATTTTTCAGGCAAACCCCATTGAATTTGAAAACGCTGGTGCCATTTGTATATTGTTGGGAACTTGAAAAGTCCAGGACCTGATTAGTATTTCTGGTCTTCCTGCTTGACAATTATATGTACTGAGGTTGAAGCTCCAGAAACCCTGCTCCACTACCAGAAGGGAGGTAGGCAGAGACTTCCATCTGCCCATTTGCTCTCACCTTAACCCATCCCAAATCTTGGGGCTGGGATCATTTGAATATTAAGGATGGGTCCCAGTGGGGCACTCCGTCTGCAGAGCCAGCAGAATTCTTGAGTGCAACAGTGAGTGAATGCAGGGCAGACTAGCCTATGTATCCAGAGGAGCCGGAGTGGTTGCTGCTCCCCTCATGTGTTGCTGATCACCTAACGGTAATCAATCTCTCTTGGATCAATAGTCATTAGGATACGGCATTGTGAGGTGCACTTGGAACCCTTGCACAGTCAATGGCCGGAATTTTCCCATAAACAACTGGGTGGGTTTGGAGCGTGACGGCAGTTAAATTTTTATAAATGAGATTCCCGACCTGATGCCACTTCCAACCCGCCCACTTCCGGTTTTGCCGGAGACGGGACTGGGGCGGGACGGGGGACGGGCACCAACCTGCTCCCGGGGGTGGTACCGCAATGTAAATATTGTAATGAGGCTGGAAGCCTGTATTTTCCCCTCCATTTTATTTTTAACTGCCTGTGGACGGGTTTCACACAATTTGTGAAACCCGGCAGTTAAACCGAGGCGGGGACTGCTGCATCCAGGAGGTAAGTGGATTTATATCACCTCCTCGATCGAGGCTCCCTGCCTAACCCACCCACTGTGATCGGAAACCCCCCCCCTGCCCCCTCCCCCCACCATGAGGCCTCCAATCACCTCCCCCAGTCCTCCCACCCCCAACGATGATGATGAGGCCGGCCCCAATCCTCCGGCCCCCCCCTGCCAATCCTCCGCTCCCCCCTGCCCCATCCCTGGCCGACCGCCCCATGATCCCCAATCCGCCCCTGCGATCCCCGCTTGCCTGCCAATCCCCGACCTCCCCGAACCCCGACCACTCCCCCGATCGCTTGGCGATCCCCGACCTCCCCATTCCCTGACCACCCCCCATTGTCTGCCGAGCCCCCTGCGCGACCCTCCCCGCAATCACCGATTCCCCCCCACGATCCCCGATTTTCCCCCCCCCCCACCCCACGATCCCCGATCCCCCCGCCCCTGCGATCCCGGATCCCCCTTTCGATCATCACTCCCCCCGATTCCTCCCCCTTCAATCCCCGCTTGCCTGTCGATCCCCGACCTCCCCAATCCCCAATCCCCTGCCGATCCTGCAACTGCCCCCAACCAATCCCCTCTCCTCATTCCCGATTGCTGATCCCCCTCCCGCCAATTGCCGAGCCTCGCCCCGCCAGCGCTCTCTCCCCACTCCCGATCCCCCGCTGATTGCCGACCCCCCTCCCGCGATCCTTCCCCCGGACTGACCCCTTGCAACTGAGGCCTACCCGCCCGCAGCCAGCCAGCCTCTCAAGCTAGCTGGCCGCAGGCGGGAAACCAAGGCCTCACATTCAAATTAGGCCCTGAGGTAGAGTCGGCAGGGCCTGCGGGAAATCCGGCCTCCCAAGTTCCCCGCCCGCCTCGGAGGCCCCTCGCCCCCCCAACCCGCCTCCCCGAAGAAAAATCTGGCCCATATGCCTGCTCCATGCAAGGTTTTCTTACCACTGGCCGTACAATAGGTGGAACTGGCAAGATGTTTGCAGGAGCTTGGCATTCAACAACCAAATATGAAGTCATGACAGGGAGGCAGGAATACACCAGGGAAGCACCTGTGCCTCCGCCATCAGAATATTTTAGCGCTGCCTTAAAGTGTTGGAAATCCTGCTGTAATTATCTCCCTGAGACCCAGGAATATTGGAGCTTTTCTTTCTAATGTATGCATAAACCTAGACTGAAAAACCAAGCTGGGTTATTTTGATCTCGACACACATTTGCATCATTGCAAAATCAAAGGCCATCACTGCGTAGGAATGGGTTTTTTTACGTTTCAGGAGTAAATTTGTAATAACAACCAAGGTCTCACATATGATATTCTGTGCACTGTGTAAATGTAATATTTTTCTCTGAAAGCTTCAATTTCTCCATTTTTCCAAGAATTGTTATTGCGATATATATAGTTGCACTTCTCAAAATAACAAGGTGCAGCGTTTTGCTCCGAGTATATGGTAAATGTTGTTGTAATTGCAGTATTAGATAACCACCATCACTAAAATGTCTCCTGTTCTCAAGTATCCAGTTCTTCTGTACTGAATAAACTGTCTTTACCCTAGAGTCCATTCAGACTCGTAATGAACATACTGGAAAAGCCACTGGCATAATCGATGTTGAAGGGAATAAACTTTGCAAAGTTGACTTTAATTCCATGAGGGAGCATTCCCACAGTTAGTGCTATAACCTGGCTAATCCCGGGTGCTGATTGATGCAATTGCTTTTTACCTTAACAAGGATAATGGATGCTAAATTACGAATAATTTGTCTTGGTTTGACAAGTCACATGTTTTTAACTGATGGAACCCAACCAACGTTAAGTACAATAGTGTCTCAGTGCCAAAAATGATTAGATAACCTGACATTGATCGGCCATGATCTATGCGTACACTCTGGAGACTTGGCATGTGTAAATAGTTATTAGTTGGTCTGTTTTGTAGTATTTGTATAAAATGAATTCCTGTTGCTCAATTTGTTATACTCCTTCAATAACGTGTATATAATGAGGTTGTCATGTTTCTGTATTTCTTTCACCATTTTTCCACAGAAAAGATTTAGAAAAAGAATTGCTTTTAATGCTGAGTTTTGGAAAGCAATTTATTCGCAAAAGTTTTTGAAAAGGGGGCACCCAGACCAGGGCTAGTTATTAGGCTAAGGAGAAGTTTTTCTTTTCTAAGATACAACACAATAAATCATCCCAGTTCTAACGAAAGGTCATTGACTTGAAATGTTACCTCTGTTTCTCTTTCTCTCCATAGGTGCTGCCTGACCTGCTGAGCATTTCCAGCGTCCGCAGTATTTTGCTTTTGTTTTAATGGCCTGGAATTTGCGGTCAGCGGCGAAGTGACGGCGAAGCGACGGCAATCGCCGTTGACCTCGCAGAAATTTGCCCACAAAGATCTTGCAATCTCTGTGGTGAAAACTTAAGCTTTCTCGACATTAAATTGATTGTAGCACTGTCAAAAGGGGATCCCCAACATACATTGGCAGTGATGTCATCAAGCTGTAAAAGTAGCCAATCACATTGACGCATTCTCAGCAAACCAGGAAATAAAAAGCACTGATTATCATTCACTTTTTAAAATTTTTACAAAGAGCAAAATAAAGATTGGGGCATATACATGGAGTTAAGGTAGAAGCTGAAATATCATTAAAAACTTTTTAAAAACTATATATTTTTTATTATTTTAAAAATCTAGTAATTTTTATCATAATGGAGAAATTTGACATTTCACAAACATTAGTTTTTCGGGGCCAGAACGGTTGTTCAGCAGTCAATATGCCATTAAAACTCCAGTTAGACCTATTTCAACAAGGCTTAACTTTTTATGGGATGTTTAACAGCGATATTAGTGTGGAAAAGGGAAAGTTTTCGTCAGTTCAATTGATTTCACTGATTGCCGGCTATGAGGAGTTCCACAGCGCAGCACAGAGCAGGGAATGATTGACTGCAACTCCAGGATTTTCGCATTTATCTGTGCAAGCGCTAAATCCTGAAGTTACGGTCAGTTTCAGAGGGGTCGTGACGGCGAATGCTGACAGTTTTGCTGTCATTACCAGCGCAAAATCCGGGCCAATTACTCTTTAGCTTGTTTGGGTAATTGGAAAACATCTTTCACCCATTGTGTTGGAAAACCTTTTGATCTGTCTGTGAGGTGGGAGTTAAGAATTGAGACACAGACACCGAAAAGGTCAGTTGAGTTTTTGAAACAGGGTCATGAACAGGCATTCAGACAGCAAGAGGTAGGCTCAGTAACAGACAGGAGATGGCAGGGAGCAGATGTTGTTCCCTGGGCTGTAAGACAGAATGCAGAGAAGTTAGTTTGTTTAAGTCAAGCAAGATGACCCACTGAAGTGGGAGAGATATCGGGCTTGATTTTACCAACCTCGACGGGTCCGTGGCGGGCGATGTTGGTGGTGGGTCCCGGCCTCGCTGCCAGCTCCAGCCAGCTCTGTAGAATGATTTTCACCTGATTGGGCTTGTTAAGCCCGCCCAGCGCATTTGCAGGCCATTTGAATGAAGTGGATCTGATGACATCATTTGATAATGCATCATCAGCCGGGACCAAGCACAAATTTATTTTGACATTTGTGCTGTCAGTGCTCTACAGCATTGAGGTGCTACAAACACTGACAAGCACAGCACAAACGTGCAGGGCTGCACCCAGGTTCTCCCATGACTCCCTTCATATGCTTATGGAGGGAATCACAGCATGCAGGGAGATTCTCTTCCCTTCCCATGAGCAGAAGAGACCTCCCCAGGAGACCTACGCAGCCTGGTTGCACATTGCACAGGAAGACACAAGCAGGCATGTTGTCAGGAGGACCAGGCTGCAGTGGTGCAAACCTTTCAATGATCTCAGTAAATCACGAAACGTTACTGCAAAGCCACACTCAACCTCATCCTGCTGTGCCACTCATCACATCCCCATCACTCTGCCTTCCCTACCCTACTCCTGCACATCCTTACTCACACCAACTTATCTTGCACCTCCACCCATCCCTCTCTATCTACATTATCGCCCCCCCCCCCATCTCACTAGCCACCGCATCCTAGTCCAATCATATCAACTAACAACGCACAAGGGTAGGCACTTGGGTGTTTTATGCAATGTTCATGTAAAGTTTCTGTGAATGGTGGTGTCAAACATTGAAACCTTTATTTTCAACACTTTGTGTTCTTGGACAGATTTGTGTGCCTCTTTGTAAGTGGCTTAGTGAGTTGCAGTGAATAGTGAGCCATAACGGTACCCCCTGCAATGGTAATAAGTATGAAAGGAATGGCTTGGGCATTGTAGGGATGCTTTACGGTGTTAGTGTGGGGTGGTGCCAACCTGGTGCATCATGTGGCAGCCAGGGTGTACAGCGTCAAGTGAAGTAAATCTGACCATGGTGAGGCCATCCCTGGCCTCCTGGGCAGCAATGTGGTCGGGTGCTGATGCGCTCTGTCCTGTGCAGCATCAGTTGATTGCGGAGAAGGTTACTGTTGTTGTTGGTGCAGCTGGTGTACCTGGTGCTGCTGGTGTTGGGGCTGATCATGGTGGGATTCTGAGGACAATATGAGAGAATTTCAAGGGCACCGATGCTGATGGAATAGATGGCAGGTGAAGTAGAGATGACAGAAGCGATCTGTCAATGGTGGGAGAGGTAATGAGGTCAGACTGGATGGAGACTTGTGTAAAGACTTGCAGCTTTCTGAATCTGTAGTGGAAATGCAGTTTAGAGAAGCTAGTAGTTAAGGGAACAGGTCTCAATCAGCTGGGCGCTTTGACCTGACATTTGAAGCTGTCAACTCATCAGCTGAAACAATGGCAAGTGACCTCCCGCCTCAGCTTCACTGACGAGGTCTCGGCACAGCTAGAAACCGGTGGCGAGCTGTCAAAATCAAAAAGCTGGGGAAAAACTATTGTTAAGTGGCTGTAAACAAGCGACTAATGATTTTAATTGCTTCCCCTGCCGCTGCATGTCAGGTCTGCTCAGCGCTGGCAGACCCGACATTTGGTAAAGGTGCGTGGCAGCGGGTTCACAGCGGGGTCCCGACCCGCTGTCAAAAAAAAACATTTTCCCACCCGACCTGCAACCGATCGCGCCCACTGACCTCCCGCAAAATTCCCCCCATCGTGTTCATTATAGTTATGTTAATGCATAGAGCTAAGTCGTATCAATTGAACCAAGTGAATCTGATCATACCTATTGCTCTGTATGATCACCTTGCTATGGAATAAAGCAGTTTCACAGGTGTAATGGTTCATGTGATATTTTTATTTGTGACTGAATTGACAGCTCCTACTTAGACTGTATAAAGCCTAACACAATCAGCAAAGACTTGAGTGGGCTGCAAAAGCAGTGAACATGAGAAAGGTGTAAAATGAGAAACAACCATTCAGCCCACCAGACTCAATCCCTCTGGTACCCTAACTCACCCAATCTAGCACTCAATGTTTGAATGCTCTTAATGTTTTCATCTGTACTACTTTGCTTGGCAGATTATTTCAGACATTTATTACACTTTGTGTGAAGATTTTCTTTCTGATATCTATTTTAAACTTAGTTTACATTAATTTAAACTCATGTCTTCTTGTCCTAATAGCCTGACCTACTTTGAAGTAATATTCTGGGTTTATGTAAATCATTTAATATTTTATATGTCACCACGAGGCACCCCTCAATCATTATTTCTCTAAACTACAGAAATTAATTACTAATCTTTCCTCATAGCTCATCCTCTTGCACTTGGGATCATTTTTTGCTCTTCCCTGCGCCTTTTTAATGCATGCATATCCTTTTTGTAGCTGTATGAGCAGAATTGTACTCCACGTCTGATCTGACCAGTGCTTTATACAGCCTCAGCAGACTTGCGTTCCAGTGTTCTGGCTATACCAGTATTTATTAGTTTTTTTTAATTGCCTTGTAGCATTGTCTAGATATTGAAAATAATGAGCCTATAATTACTCACAAGTCTCTTTTTTAATTGTCTGTGCTAAATCTATTCCACTCATTTTGGGGTTTTTTCATTAGTGCAGACTACACATTCTAAGGCCCTGGGAGCTGCCTGCAGCAATTAAGAGTCTTGGCTCTAGGCCATAGACTTTCAAACTGGAGGGATGCGACGAGGTTATCGGGGACACAAGGACACATGGATTTTGTCCCTCAAATCCCAATATTACCAGTGTACAGTATCAAAGTTTCATTGGCCAATGGGCTCACACCACGTCAGCGCCCCCTAGTGCCTGCGCGCTATATAACTGACGTGAGTGTTAGATTTTGTTCAGTAGTGTAATAGTGATACTATGCTACTGAATAAATTTGAACATAAAAGAACATTTGGAGACTCACGTTTGCCCCAGTGGGTAGAATGGGCCTGTTTGCTAGTACTGTGCTATTTATGTTTTCTGTCTTAAGCAACATGTTATGTTAGCCAAGAAAATAAAATCCTCCATGCAAAAATACCATTTCTTATAAAGAGGGTGTGGTGCATATGGGACATGAATCTCTTAAGGGGGCACAGCAAAAACAGTTTGGGAAACTCTGCCCTAGGCAAAAGTATCAAGTCCATGGCCAGGCTTTTGAGAGAGACTGAGGCACATATTTTGATTATTATGACTTAGGGGTTTACCTAGTGGTTTGTGTTTTTTATTCGTTCATGGGATGTGGGCGTCTCTGGCAAGGCCAGCATTTATTGCCCATCCCTTGTTGCCCTTGAGAAAGTGGTGGTCCCTCTTCTTGAACTGCCGCAGTCCGTGTGGTGAAGGTACTCCCACAGCGCTGTTAGGGAGGGAGCTCCAGGATTTTGACCCAGCGACGATGAAGGAACGGCAATGTACTTCCAAGTCTTCAGGAGTAGAGGATGTAGTGATCGCAAATCACAATTGTGTTCATTAAACTCAGAGGGCAGTGCATGCTGGGGGTTTTCCCCATAAACTGCTTGCACACGGTCACATTGGTCATGTTGGAACTGCAATCTGCTGCCTTGTTGAGGTTTGCTTTGAGCTGACAGAGTGATAGCTCTGGGAAGTGCTTTGAACTCACGTTTCTGTATAGAACATGTTGTCAGAGACATTTCAAATACAGAACATGTGATTCCAGCGACATGGTTAATCCTTTACTTGATTTAAAAAAAATCTTTATTATGCAAACCTGATTTCCAATAGTAAATCCTCAGGGAAACAATAATGGCCACTGCAAGGATTTTCATCAAATATTTGGATAGATTTTGTTGCCCCCTCCTTTGTTTTATTGGTAGAGCTTGTTGATGTTTGATTCTTTGCATTCATATGTCAACAGTAGTTCCTCATTGGTAGTTTTTCTAGCCTTTTTCCTGCTATTAGATCTGTATGTTCCCTCCTTTTGAGTTCTAGTGTGTTGCTGTTTTATAACTATGAAATTTGAGACAATCAGCTGGAAGAAATTTGCATAATGCCGAAAGTATGACATGGGAAGTGTGATGTGACAAACAAAACACATGCTAGATGCTATACATATATATATATAATATGAGAGAAACCAAAATTTCAGCTGGACTGAACGAAAGTACTCCTCCTACACTTTCTTTCCCTTTAAAGGTTTAAGGAACCATTGGCAAGGTAGCTAGTTGAGGTAGCAACAAGATTGGCAATAAAATTCAGAAATCATTAAGGGGGAATGGCTTTGGGTGCGACAGTGATCAGTCTCTGTTCTGGGCCACTCTGTTGTTTATACCGTCCATTAGCCGAATGGAAAAGAGCATTCTTGTGATATAAACTATGCTGTTGACGCAATGCTACGTGAGCAGGTGATGAATATAGAAGGGTTGCTGGGGTTCAAAATGACACACACCAATTAGTCGATGGGTTTAGGAATGGCAGATGGTTTTTAATGTGGATAAATTTACAATTATGTACATTAAACATTGGTAGATGAAAGGGGCTGTCCATTAGCAAAGGTAGGATTTTAGTGCTCAACAATCCATGAGATAAACTCACTGAGCCATCAAGGGAGTTGAAGTTCACTTTTCTGTAAACCGAAATCAAATACGGAAATAGTCACATGACGTTACATGCAGTTTACTTGTCACTCTTTAACTAGAGGTAAATTACAAGTCATAACATAGGAATAGGAGTAGGCCATTTAGCCCCTCGAGTCTGATCTGCCATTCAATTAGATCATGATTCATTTGTACCTAATTCAGCACAGAGCAGTGATTGAAACTTGGACTTTGTGTTTTGTATTGTTTGGTAGCATACTGGACTGTGCATGCACCAGCTGAGCACCATTGCAGTGCAGTCCTTACCGTGTGCTGCGTTATCAGAGTTGTTCTTCGAAAGAGATGTTAAACCGAGGCTTTGTCTGCCTGTTCTGATGCTTCGGACTAAACATTTCATGGCACTATTTGAAGAATAGAAGGTAGTTTTTCTAGTGTCCTGGACAACATTCATCTTTGAATCAACGGCACCAAAAACAGATCAACTGGTCATCCACCACCCAGATGTTTGTGGGATCTTGCTGTGCACAAAATGGCTCCTTGAGTTTGTTTACATAACAACAGTCGCTGCACTTCAAAGTAGATCATTATATATGAAAAGTTTTGAAAGTTCTGATAAACTGCTAGATAAATGCAAGTCTCTTTATTTCTTTGGTTTTTCTTTCTGTAATGATATCAGCAAATAGAGATGGTATTTGCCTGTTCGATTATGATGCCTTAATAGCATGTTTGCATGTATTGATTGCTTGTGCCTGACCAGCAGAGGGCATGTGACCGAGAGAAGCAAGGCAGTTAGTTTAGTTTCAGTTTCGTTCTAGATGCATCACAAGCATCGTGTCTCCTGTAAAAGCTGTATAAAAGAGTTGAACAAGCTTTAGATTAAAAGTCATTCTTTTTCATAAATGTCTCGTCATTGAACCCACAAAGAAATCAATACACTTTCCCAGGTAGTTTCTTGGCTGGGGAAATGCCTGAGGCTGATCTTTACATTCTAACCCAACTCATTCATGACTGGATAGAAGTGTCCACAGCAGCTTCTATGCAAACCAGGTTTATAGATTTTACCTCATCTTTCAAATTAGGCACTTTACAGCTTTCCAGACTCAACATTGAGTTCAACAATGTCAGATCCTAACCTCGGCTCCATTTTTTTGGATGGCAGCTGTTGGTAAAGATTCTGCTATTCCCAGTTATGCCTCCCCTAGACTCGTCTTTTGTTTCTTTACTTGTCCCATTACTATCTCCTTTTGCCTTGCACTATCATCCCTATTGTCATTTAATTTCTACTACCTTCCACCCTATCACAGACCTTCCCTTTTGTTCTTCCCCCCCCCCCCCCTTTCCCTGCCCCTGCACTTGCTTAAAATCTGTTACATCTCTAACTTTTTCCAGTTCTGATGAAAGGTCATCAATCTGAAACGTTAACTCTGTTTCTCTCTCCACAGATGCTGCCTGACCTGCTGAGTATTTCCTGTTTTTATTATAGATTTTATTGTTCACTGTTACACTGCCATGTAGCCTGATGGGAGATCCCATGGAGTTATTGCCAAGTGGAGGATATGGTCAGGAGAGTCTGAGTATTGATGAGACGGAATGGAAATTCAAATCAGAGAAAGTAGGTATTTATAGGAACAATATTCTTTAGCCTGAACATAAGTATATTAATAATTATAAAAGACCATTAGGCCCAAGCCCAACAATTTTTTTTCAAAAGAGGACCTCTGCTAACTTGCATTCTCATCTTATCCCTCAATCTCTCTGTCCAGAAACACATCTTGTTGCCTTTTGAACCAGCTAGACTTAAGTTAAATGCACAATTTCTTCTTTCTTTTCAATTGTCTTCCTTTAAACATTACAATGTCAACCATATTTTGATCCTTTTAAATTATGTATATTATCATTGGGTAAATGATGAACCTGATTGAACTAGAAAGGTCAACATTAAGTTGCAAGGGCTACTGATGAACCACCATGGGATGCAGTTAAGAAAGGCTTGATAGTATATAGCAAGGAAGAGGATCTAATAGTATTGTGAAGAGGAATGGGGCTCATTAAAGGAGGAATCTGAAAGGAAGAATTTTCAGTGAAGACTGTTGAGAAAACAAAAACTAACAGGGCTTCCTGAGGATGCTGTGTGTTAATCTATTAAGGAGCTGAGTCATTAGATGAGAAGGGTCTGATTTCCAGTCTTTGCTGAGTTAATTAATGTTAGCTGGTTCACCTCCTGACTCCCCAAAACCTCCCCACTGACAAGGCACAAGTCTGGAGTGTGATGGAATACTCTCCACTTGCCTGGATGAGTGCAGCTCCAACAACACTCAAGAAGTTCGGCACCATCCAGCAAAAAGCAGTCCACTCAATTGGCATCCCATCCAGCACCTTATACATCCACTCCCTCCACCACCACCGGCGCACCGTGGCTGCAGTGTGTACAATCTACAAGATGCACTGCAGAAACTCGTCAAGGCTTCTTCAACAGCACTTCCCAAACCCGCAACCTCCACCATCTGGAAGGACAAGAACAGCAGGTCCGTGGGAGCACCATTATCTTCAAGTTCCCCTCCAAGTCACACACCATCCCGACTTGGACATATAATGCCATTCGCTGCTGGAACTCCCTACCTAACAGCACTGTGGGAGTACTTTCACCACACAGACTGCAGCGGTTCAAGAAGGTGGCTCACCGCCACCTTCTCCAGGGCAACTAAGGATGGGCAATAAATGCTGGCCTTGTAATTTAAAATACAAAATACAGCAAGATTTCAACACAATCTATAATATATTAAAAATCTGCATGTATTGCCTGTCTACAAAACCTTCCTTCCTTGTTGTCAAGTTTTTTGTCACACCTTTGTGTCATATTTCCCGTTCTAAATTCTTATGCCCACATTTATAATGGAAATTGCCTTTGTAAATGTGTCCCTCTGTAATGACACCCTCCTCCCAATAGTTGTGCTTCAGCACCTCAACCCACTCTACTTCACTTCTTCCCCAATTGACCTAAGGTTTACTATTTAATGGTAAATAATATTATAAAATCAAAATACACAATATAAGGAAAGACTTTAAAGTGGGGATTGAAATAATTCAGCCTGCTATTGTTCTGAATCCTCTAACTCTCTGCTTCACCTGAAGACTACACTTGGGCTGTACTTACTCTGTGCAATGCCATGGGAAATTGACTAATACTTAAAAAGAAGAAAAAGAATCAGTCTACAAGGCGTTAATATTACACGCCAACGAAAATATTTATGATAAGCAGCGGGTCTTTTGGATAAAACTGTCGGGTTTATTAGGAGATCTTCCAGATGAGATGTTGTACGTGGACGATGCAAATCCCACATCCACAGAGTTCAGATCTATTGCCAAATCTGAAGCTGAGCAACCAGAGCTGTGATTTATACTATGAAACATTTTTCACGGTAGAGCCTTTCCTTCATGACAGACAGAGAGTTTTCCAGATCTCACATCTTGTGCGGCCAGTTGTTAATATCTGAATCCTCTCTGCTCTATTGATATATTTCCCTTAAAGCTCAGCAGTGAGAGAGATTAGAATAGTCTATTCCACTATCTGTCAATCCATATATGTTAGTAATTTGAAACAAGCTGTTCCAGCCATCAAGTAATTTTTGACTTTATTGGTTTTATCACAACACTTGCACACCCACTTTTCAGTGGAGGCTCTTCCTGGATGCCACCACATGTCACTTGTGAGGACTGGAACTGTGCTTGTTGCTCCTTCATTTTATTACTGTCAAGGACCCGTACCTTGTATGGCAGGGGATGCGGGCATTGCTTGGTTGGCATTGCATCACATATGCCTGTCCTTTGGACAAACCGCCTCACACATTCAGGTCTCCCCAGGACAGTGCTAAAGGTTTTGCAGCGACTCTGTAGCCTTCAGTTTCTGTCGATCGCTCTTTAACTAGAACAATTCCCCCCCCCCCCAACCAAAGAACTGTCAGCCACCGCACCATTTGTGTGACTGCCCTGTACCCTCACCTTGAGCCAGAAAACACATAAAGCTACCTTGTCACCGATGAGCTGTGGTTTTGACCCATTATTAGCCCATCATATGAAACTGCCCTGCTGAACTGATAACATGGTCTTAGGATAAAATGGCCTTGCAGTCTGTGCTGTTTGCCTACTTCCATGTGATCAACTACAAGAAATTTGCATGTAAAGAAGTGTGAATGGCAAAACTATGCTGATCTATTTCTCATAATTAATAAATAACATCTCGCAATGCTTCAAGTCCAGATTGCATTTAGTGTACTGTGATAGTGTTGTGCATTTTAAAATGATTCTCAAATTGATTTGTGAATAGATCATTGCTTTTTGAAAGTATGATGGGCCGTATTTTGCGACCCCTATGGGTGCGTACGAGGTGTGAACGGCCCGTAGGGGGCGCGCAAGTGCCGGGTTTAGACATGCGAAGCGCATGCGCTGAAACCCGGTACTTGCGATCTGTCAAGAATTCCCAAGAAAAGGGCCTCTGCGGGTGGAGAGTTGCGCTTTTTGCACAACTTCCGCCTGCTGACAGCCTGTCAAATAGTAGGCGTAAGGCCTGCTTTTACCAGCATAAGAGTTTTAAAGAATAGAAAAATAAAATGTTATCACTCATTTATAAATTTAAAATATTCTTCAAAAAGGTATGTTTATTTTTAGCCCCGTAACATTTATACATTTTTGTTAAAAATATTTAATTAAATGGCATTTTAATTCATTTTAAATACGTAATTTAAAAAAATAATTTCATGTGTTGGTGTATTTTTTAAGTGATCCCCATTCATACTTTTAACAGTTCTGTACGTAATTCTTTTATTGGTTGGGCCGGCCCACGTGATCCCAGGGGACACCTACGAACTGCCTGCGCCCCTGGGATACGTGGGGCTCTGCCCGCGCGGACCCAGAGGGGCCCAGGAGCGCAAGCCATCATTCTTTCACCAGGTACTTTCATAGAAATTTTGCAGGTCGAAGGCGTCCACCCGCGGGAAGCCTCCGTTCGCAAATGTTGGCCCATTGTTTCCGTAAATAGTAGCAGTTGTAACACACGCTGTAGTTTAGACTTTACAAATCATGTATGAGGCAGATTTTAAAATATTGTTCTCACCAATTATTCTCCCCTTTCCCTTCTCTCCTGAAGGTGTTGCTTTCTTGCTGGGGTGCTGTTTCTACAGGCAGTAGGCAGCCTTCCAATACACCCCATGGCGATTATTCATTGACAGTCAGCAGACTATTTGACTACAGGGGTATCACAGTTGACTCCAGTTCTGTTCATTCACATGCACGCAGTTCATGTAGGGGGTGTCTGAAATAAAAACAGAAAATACTGAATACACTCAGCAGGTAAGGCAGCATCTGTGGAGAGTGAAACAGAGTTAACGTTTCAGGTCAATGACCTTTCATCAGAACTGGAAGATGTTAGAGATGAGCTGGTACAGAGCCTGGGAAAGGGGGCAGGGGGAGAGAGAACAAAAGGGAAGGTCTGTGATAGGGCGGAGGGCAGGAGCGATTAAATGACAAAAGGGATGGTGGGGCAAGGCAAAAGGAGGTAATAATGAGATGAGTATAGAAACGAAAAATGGGTCCAGATGAGGTGTGAATGGTTACAGCAGAATAGCAGAAGGGGTGGGCGGGGAGTCCAGTAGGGGGGTAACATAGAATCATAGAAATTTACGGCACAGAAGGAGGCCATTCGGCCCATCGTGTCTGTGCTGGCCGAAAAAGAGCTATCCAGCCTGATCTCACTTTCCAGCTCTTGGTCCGTAGCCTTGTAAATTACGACACTTCAAGTGCATATCCAAGTACTTTTTAAATGTAATGAGGGTTTCTGCCTCTACCACCCTTTCAGGCAGTGAGTTCCAGACCCCCACTACACCCTGAGAGAAAAAGTTCTCCTCAACTCCCCTCTAATCCTTCTACCAATTACTTTAAATCTATGCCCCCTGGTTATTGACCTCTCTGCTAAGGGAAATATGTCCTTTCTATCCGCTCTATCTAGGTCCCTCATAATTTTATACACCTCAATTAAGTCTTCACCTCAGTCTCATCTGTTCCTAAGAAAACAAACCCAGCCAATCCAATCTTTCCTCATAGCTAAAATTCTCCAGTCCTGGCAACATCCTCGTAAATCTCCTCTGAACCCTCTCTAGTGCAATCACATCCTTCCTGTAATGTGATGACCAGAACTGCACACAGTACTCTAGCTGTGGCCTAACTAGTGTTTTATACAGTTCAAGCATAACCTCCCTGCTCTTATATTCTATGCCTCAGCTAATAAAGGAAAGTACCCCGTACGCCTTCTTAACCACCTTATCTACCTGTCCCGCTACCTTCAGGGATCTGTGGACATGCACTCCAAGGTTTCTCTGTTTATCTACACTTCTCAGTATCCTAACATTTATTGTGTATTCCCTTACCTTGTTAGCTCCACCAATATGCATTACCTCACACTTCTCCGGATTGAATGCCAGTTGCCACTTTTCTGCCCACCTGACCAGTCTATTGATGTCTTCCTGCAGTCTACAGCTTTCTTCCTCACTATCAACCACACGGCCAATTTTTGTATCATCTGCAAACTTTTTAATCATGCCCCCCACATTGAAGTCTAAATCATTGATATATACCATAAAAAAGTAACATTAGAGTTTGATTTTCTCCTCCAAAGTCCAGAGGCACTGAGACAAATTGTACCACCCATATCACTGCCCTGGAGATCGAACTGTGGACCTTCCATTTCTGTTTGGCTCGGATACCAACTGGATAAACTCGATGAACGTCAGAGGAGTTTCATGTAAATGAGATTTACAGGACAAACTTCATTAGGAAAAAGTTACCCTGAAGGCAATCTTTTACAGGCATATATTTGGAAATCTGTTGGTACCTTTCTAAGTCTCTGTTTCTTTACCTCCCTTAACAGCAAGGCCAATATTGGGAACTCCGTAAGGGGGTGCAAACCCACATTCCTCTGTTTCACGGACCAGGACTTTGAAGCACCAACGTAATGCTGTGTCGGTGGCCTGCCAATTTTAAGTTAAATTATTATATAGCGACAGTGGCTCAGGTGCCCCATTAATGCTGGCCTTCCAACTCCATAATGGCACACTGCCAACTGCTAATGCAGAATTCAGTGCATCATCACAATTGTACGCTGTTTCAAGGACAGCAGAATCTAGTCCACTGAGTCATAGATATTTGTATGCTCTGTTCTTCTGGTCATATATACACTGCAGCACAAATGATTTACTTGCTTTCCTTTTAAATGACAAATCTTGTTCTTTTTAAACATATTTTTCATCTTGTACTTCTGGTGCAATTCCAAAAGCTCACAGTGACAGAGATATATCGACAAACATGCTATTTCTTTACTTATTATATATCATACACATCTGACATATGTATCTGACAAGCACAGATCACCGACAACAAAATACATTGTACAGGAACTTCAAAAATCAAGAATTTGTAAAAGAAAATCTGTTCTATTTCCACAGTCTAACCACAATGTCGCTAAACAACACCACCATCTAGGGGTGAGGAATGAGACATTCAGATGTTTGTTAATGTGCTGGTTTCTGTTATTGTTCGAGAAGAGATTTTGCTTTAACAATGGAAACATTTACATACACCAGAGTAGGTAAACGGTACCACACCAAAGACCAAAGACTTCAATTATAGTTTAGAAACTCCTTCAGAGGGACAGGAACGACGACATTTGTTCTGTGGCGGTCTATTATGAGTAGTTTGCTTGCTATTTGCCCTTGGGCCAAAATTCCACAACCCCAACATACCAATGTAAATATTGGGATGCACCCAGTAAGTGATCTCCAGTGCCGACTCCGTCAACCTTTGGAGGGTCAGGGAGGGGTCCCTTAATAATTTAAATAAAGTAGGTGTATGCCCACACCATTAGGGATGCATCTCAGGCACCCGCCTGCCCGAGGAGGCCGCAAACTGCTGGTTTCGGAGCTCCATACCCCCATCCCACAGAAACACATCCGCCTTTGCCCCATTGTTCTCCTTTATAAGGGAGCTGAAAATTTTGCTTAATATTTTTTTATTTCTTTGGAGGCCCAGGCCTTTATCCGGGCCTGGACCTCTAGGTCGGCCCCATATCCACCATTCAGCAGCCTAGTAGGCTTGCTTCAATTCGGCATACTGGCCCATTGATCTTCGGCCAGTGCCGGGGACGTAGGAACTGCTTGCTTGGGCGTTCCCGTCCTCTGGACATGCCCTCTCCTACACTGCTGACCTTGTTTGAAGCTGGCAGAGGCTCCACCCCTAACAAGGCTCCGTGTAAACTGACAGGCAAAGCTGAGACCTGATGTAGCTAGGCCCTGGCCTCATTTGTGGCTCTGCCACTGGACTCCTGCGAAGTTAGGCAGGAATGCATTGGAAGGGCTGCGGATTTTTGGCCCCACTGCTTCTAAGCAACATTAGGAGGGTACTTATAGTGTAATATATAGTATAAAATTTGCCAATGACCATAAGGAATATGGTTGGTGGACAACTGTAAGGAATTGAAAGCATTTACAGCAACCCAGACAAATTAAAACAATACATTACAACAATGACCACACTTCAAAAAGTAATTAATTGGCTGTGAAGTGCTTTGGGCCGTCCTGAGGTCATGAAAGATGCTGTATAAATGCAAGTTAATTTGTTCGTTCTTTCCTTTTTTTCTCACAAGATAAAATGAGCATCTGTAAATTTGATAGGTCCTGTTTTAAAATGGGCCATTAATCACAGAAACAGAAATCACAGAAACCCCACAGTGCAGATAGAGGCCATTTCGGCCCATCGAGCCTGCACCGACACATATCCCACCCGATCCCCTAACACTAAGGGTCAATTTATCATAGCCAATCATCCTAACCCGCACATCTTTGGACTGTGGGAGGAAACCGGAGCACCCGGAGGAAACCCACGCAAACACGGGGAGAATGTGCAAACTCCACACAGACAGTCACCCGAGGCAAAAACAAAATTGGATTTGGGTGTGATTAACGACCATTCACCTAAAGTTTCCAATCAAGTGAAGCTGTTGCATATAATAATCACATGCTGGGATAGATCTTGAGGGTGTTTGAGTATGTCACCTGGGTTATTTTAAATAGTCTCATTCATTGGTAATGCCATGTTCAGAATGTTGGGCATGCTATCTTCAAACGAGCATTAGAGAAGAGCAGCAAGGATGAGGCGATGATTTAAATCATTAAATTCTAAAGAAAGACTCTTAAATTAAACTAGTTTTCACTGCAGGAAAGAAACTCAAGCGAGGACATGGTCCAGGTATGTAAAACAATTAAAGGCACCTGTAAACAGGTTGTTTAATTTGAACTGTGATCACAGGGTTAGAGAACATGGGCTAGATTTTCAGTTGGTTGCGCCAGCAGTTAGCGCCTTAAGAGAAGTGATTTTCGGGCGCTATGCGTGTAGCGCCTGGGCGCAGCGCAGTTTGCGCCCCGCCCCAAATTAAGTTGCCCGTTAGCGCCGGCGCAAAGTTTAGCGGCCGCCCGGATGCGCGCGCAGAAAATGACGTCACATCCTCGTGCAACGCCCTTTGGCCGCCCCGAATCCAAACTTCAGTCGGACCGCCCCATTGTGCGCCTGGCGTCCAGAGCGTTTGTAAAATGGAACGCAACACACCCTGGGGAGCGCAAATTAAAGGGCACTCGTACAAAAGGCACTCTGCATGTGTTGTGTGGAAGTAAGCTGTGTGTTGTTGTGAACGGACTATTTATGTTTCCGGGCACCAATCATTATTATTATTATTATTATTATTCCTCCTCCTCCTCCTCCTCCTCCTCCTCCTCCTCCTCCTCCTTTCTCCCCAGACTTTGCATTTGAAAAAAATACATGCACCCTTCCCCTTTAAGAGCTCACTGGCACCAGAGTGTCTGCCGTGCGCTGCGCCCGAGCTCGGGTGTTGCGCTCTCCACCGCCAGCTTAGCGCCTAAAGATACTAGTGGAACGCCTCTTTTAGCGCTCCACCAACCTCTTAGGGCGAAGCCACTGAATTTCCGGCAACGGGGCGCTACTTTGGGGCGGGCGATAAGCTTAGCGCCCCAAAACTGTCTATACTGAAAATCTAGCCCTATGAGTATAAAACTAATGATCTCAAATGGGATTAGAATAAATTTTCCCTGCACTGGGTAGTAGATATATGGAATATATGCTGAACAATAACATTATGCTGGGTTGATTATCCTCTTTATAAAAAGGATAAATATGTGTTTCAGAGTGTGTTTGAAGCTTACAAGTATAGCAAGAGATGATCAAATGTCATGTGGAATATAGTGGTTCTTTGCTGCTGAAAATGTCATCTGTGCAAAAGAACTGAGTGAGTGTTGAATAACGTAGGTTGTAATATAGCTTCATTGAAATCCTAGAGTTGCGGGAGATAACCTTAGGGAACATTTTCTTCCTCAGATCATCAAGTAAGTTGGGTGGAGCCCATGTAGCCCTCAGGGCTCCTGTCAATGAGCCAGCAGCCTTCATCAGCCATAGATGCTTCCACACCCTTAATATTTAGCTTGTGAGTGATCACCACCAGTGCATCATGCAGCTTTCCAGATAGCTGTCATGCCACCTTCATACTGTGTCAGTCCTCCAACACCACCCCCCCCTCCCCCCCCCCCCACTCTTTGACCCATCACAGCAAGTAGCTGCTCGGGACAAGAGCTATCCTTTTTACGATAGCAAAATACTGCGGATGCTGGAAATCCGAAATAACAACAGAAAATGCTGAAAAAACTCAGCAGGCCAGGCAACATCCGTGGAGAGAGAAATAGAGTCAACGTTTCGGGTCGAAATCCTTCTACAGAACTGAGAGAAAAGGCAGGAAATGAAACAAAAGGCAGTTTGGGGGCTGGGAAATGGGGGAGGGGATGAAAGAAGAGACATTAAGAGATATTCAAGGTGAGACGAGATGGTAATAGGACAGGTAAAGAAACAGACTGGCTCTAGATGAAGTGTGAAATGCGCTGGCAGAGTGAGAGACAGCTGCCATGTGGGAGAGAGGGAAAAACAAAAGGCACAAACCAAAAGTGTGGATAAAAAATATAAAAATATAATAGGGGCCGAGGTTATGATCTGAAATTGTTGAACTCGATGTTGAGCCCAGAGGGCTGTAAAGTGCCTAATCGGAAGATGAGGTGCTGTTCCTCGAGCTTACGGTGAGCTTCCGTGGAACAATGCAAGAGGCCGAGGACGGTGAGGTCTGAGTGGGAATGGAACGGTGAATTGAAATTACAGGCGACCGGAAGCTCGGGGTCACCCTTATGGACTGAACGGAGGTGTTCCGCAAAGCGGTCACCCAATCTGCGTTTGGTCTCCCCAATGTAGAGGAGACCGCATCGTGAGCAGCGAATACAGTATACTAAATTGCAAGAAGTACTTTTTACACCTGGCTCAAGATACCGCTCCAAAACCCATGCTTGTGGCTGATCTGAGATGCAACCTGAACCGTGGGTCCACTAGCGCCATCATCGAGCAGACCATTGGATTGCTCAAACAAGCTTCCGCTGCCTGGACAGGTCTGGTGGCTCTCTGCAATACGACTCAAAGAGCGTGTCCCAGATTGTTGCCATCTGCTGCATTCTGCACAACTTTGCTCTGCAATGGCGATAACAAATAGAGCCAGGACTGGAAGATGATCTTCTGCCACCTGATGACAGAGAGAACGATGCAGAAACGGGAGTGCACCAGCACAGTCTGCAGCCAGAGTTCTTTGGCAGCAGCTAATTGACCACCCCCTCAGCTAAACTAGTCCTAACCCCGCACCACCGCTCCCAGCAGATGGCCAGACCAACATCGATCCCAGTCCTTTCACCCTGCAATAAAGTACTTCCGACCACAGACCAGCATTGATATGCATGACATCTGACATTGCAAGGTTAGTCACTATGACAGAAACACTTTGCAGGCCAATTAATAATCTCAAACTCTATTACATTTTAATGGCTTACACAAATACCGCAAAACAAAATTATCGCCCAGGCATTAGCTCATAGACCCTTTCTTAAGTGATCTCTTTGCTAATCTACATCTCCGACATGGTGCTCATCCAATGGCTTCAGCTTGGGAGGTAAACAATGCTGGTGCTCAAATGAGGGCCTTTGAGATGCTTGTGGTTGGCGACTTCTGGGACCTTGACCTGGGAGGGCCTAGTTGCAGACTGCAACAACTTGACTGCTGCTGGGGTAGTCTTGCCTGGGGTAGGCTTTCTGGTACCAGGGCAGGCATTAGTTGAGGGGGTGGCGAGGGAGCTGACATGCTGTCAGCCTGAGAGAGGGCAACACGTGCCACTCCCACTGTTCGTGAGCTCTGATTCAGCACTCCCACTAATCTGCATGAGAGCAGACTGCAGGAGATCTGTGACATGGGTTTTGCCCCTTTCTATTCCGTCTCCCAGCCTGTTCCAGGGGGAGATGATGGAGCCGAAGACTGCATGGTGCCAGTATGAGCATCCCTGAGTGTTGCTACTACTGGTTACACAGTCTCCTAGAAAGAGAACCCAGCTGCAGCATCTATAGAGGTGACCACATGCTCCATTGGTAGACTGCAGGGTGTTGATGCTTTGCACCAGAACAAACTGATCTTTCTTTTAAAGGCTGCACCCCTGAAATCTGCATTTGTGACCTCTTGAGCAGAACTCAGGCCTGAGCTCACCCTCTTGCTGCCCTTTCCACTAGCACCTACTTCTGTTCACTTGTGCACTGTGAATTGCCCAGTGCAAACCCCTCTAACTCACTATCTAGCCCGACTTTCTGTGCTGGTGCTTGGCAAGGTAATCACAATTGCCGGTGCATCATCTGGAGGGTTGTACCCTTTCATTTGTGTGGCTGCAGATGCTGAGTCATTGGATGGACCTAGAAAAGGGGACAGGGCCAAGGGTCAGCGTGTCATGCGAAGGGTAAGCAGCAGCAGATGTGCGGCAGCACAATGCAGCACCAGGTTGCTACTTTGTCTGTATGTGTGATTATTTGAGGAAAGAGAAAGGGTAATGGAAATAGTGAAACACCTTGCTGCACTTGGCCTCCAACCTCACCATCCCCAATGCCTTGCGTCTTCCCTGTGCCAACAATGGCCCAGGACTGGCTGCAATACAGGTTCAATGACCTAACCAGAACAGCTAAGGTGAGAATTTTATCTTTATCTGTCATTTTCTCTGAATGAAGCCTTAGCAATTTTTCATTTTTATTTGTCAGATAATGCTCCTGTGAAGTGCCTTGGGATGTTTTGCTACGTTAAAGACACTATAATAGTGCAAATTGTTGTCATTATTATTATTGGCGCCATTGGAGCAAGGGCTTGGATGTTTGCTGGATCTGCCCCTGGTTCTGGTCCTCTCCTTTCTTTTGCCCACCAGCTTGTCCTGCGAGAAGAGTGGGAGTGGGTTAGTGCTTGGCCCTGGAAAGGGTTGCACAGATTGGTGGTGCAGTTTCACACACTGTGCATGCTGAGAAGGAGAAGCAGCAAGTTGTGAGCAGCAGGGCGAGGTGGCTGCGTGCAAGAAAGTGGCTCCGCTGTGGAAGCAGTTCACAGAACAGTGAAATGCATTCCATTTGTAACCGGATAGCTGCAGTGTTACTTGTGCCAGTTCTGAGGGCAGTAGCAGGTGCTGAGTGTGTGAGAGTAAGCAGAAAGAAATGCGGTGCAGTGTCACGTTGTGATTGGAAGAGAAGCACGTGCAGTGGGAGAAGGAAAGATTAGGAGTGCTGAGAGGAAAGTGTGGCATTGCAACAGAAACAACAATAACAACAACCTGCACTTATATAGCATCTTTAACATCCCAAGGTGCTTCACAGGAACGTAATCAGACAGAAAAAATGACAAATGTCAGAGAGACAGACAGATGAAGATAAAATTCTCACCTCGATCCTGGTCAAATCGTTGAACCTTTTCCTACATTGCAGCCAGGCCTGGGCGTGGTGCTGCAGGCATTGTCCAGCTCTGCAGCCTCTCTCCATACTGGATGACTGGGTTGCCTGGGCACCTGCCTGCCATCAGAAAGTAAGAAGACACCCGTGTGGCCCTCACCTGGACCAGCAACACCTCCACGGAACCCTCAGAAATACGGGGAGCCCTGGAAGGCGATGTTCTTCTGAGCGAGTGTTTAAAAATTGCAACTGCCACAAACCACCAGCGCAAATGCAGCTTCCCCTTTAAGGGGCGCAAGCTTTCTCTAAATGAGTGTCAGGCAGGCCCGGGTGTCACGCCCTCCCAAACGGCGAGCTGCCCATCAGCGCGCAAAATGCTCGCCAAGCGAATGCCAAATTAGGCCCAACCACCAGAGAGTATCGAGCCTCTTGCCAACGTCATGGGCAGGTGTCCCAATTGGTCCATCCTGTTCGATATCTGGCGAAAACAAATGATCAACCCCGACAAAAGCTGTAGTTTGAATTTTTGTCTACTGCTTACAATTAATGCCGATCTAGGCACAAAAGCAGTTTTCAGAGACTTTACCAAAACAGGAAAAACATAACATCGTGCCTACAAACTCCTGCCAGAAATTATTTGGGTTTGTAAAAAACGGCGAAAGCCTAATTTGGCAATTATCTGATCGGTATTGGCCAAGGCATCGATTATACGATCCTGTAGTTAAACTGCATGTTCTGTGTTGCTGCAAAAGCAGTTTCTGATCTGCAGAAATGCAGGAAACAGATTGTAACTGTGGCTGAACTGGCAGCGGTCCAGCATTTGAGTTGAGTGTGCGATCACCAGGAGGAGGTAAGCTGGGCTTCAAATCAGCTACAATATCTCTGCAACTGGCGCAAAGTGAATTTTCTAAACCTTAAAATTAAGATTTCAAAAAGTCCTGCAATCAGCTGGGCCCCATTTAAGTTGCTAACATTAAAAATGTTGACATTAGATATTCCAGTGGCAGTCACACATTGGTGAGTAGAATTCTGCGGATGCATTTAAGTGCAGGCGCACAAGACTCTGCTTTCTGTGACTAGACAGCAGTGTGACTCAAACGCCAAGGCAAGATCACCAACGGGGAAGCCTTGTCATGAGCCAGTACAGAATGAAGCAACGCTCAACGTGACACAGCTTCATTGGTCGGCCATACAGTTCAGATGCCAGACAGTAAAGTTCTGAAGCAAATACCGATAAAATGGGAAGCGCTCTTTTCGTGAGCAGTGGAAGCAGTAAAAGACACTGTGACAACGAACCCCAAGACATGTAACATCCCCATTGATGACTGGAGGACATGGCATCAGGTGGAGTTCTACGTGCTGGAGTCTCTTACTTTGAAAACAAATGCCTGTCTAATGTGAGCAAATAGCAAGAATATCACAAAACCAAGCAGTGGCTGTAGAACTCACTGGGGCCTAAAGCCGATAGCGCCCGATAATGAGCGCAAAATGATTGCTGGGTTCACGCACCAGAAGAGAGAGGCCAGTCCTAAATTTGTACTCGGGCCACATTGGGATAAAGCTTGTGGGTGCCAATCTGAGCCGTCCCACAGATAATTCGGGGCGTTGGGGGGGGATAGCAAATGATCGAGGAGCAAGCACCTCCCGCTGCAGTTTTAATGTGGAGGCAGGAGGAGTACACCGAATGATGTCATCAAACCTTGACTTTTGATATTAATGAGGCCCTCGCCTGCCTGCCTGGGATGAGCGGCTCCGGCGCCTCCTGAAAGCCAGGTGTTAAAGTGGCACTGGACAGGTGTGCGGCGTGAATGGGGAGGTAAGTACTCGGGCCTATCTTAACCCCCCGCACGTTCTCACCGGGCACAGTGGGTTAAAATCGGAATTTCCAGTTCAAAGATCATTTATTGGCTGTGGAGTCCTTTGGGATGTCCTGAGGATTTGAAATACGCTATAAAGGTGCAAGGTCTTCTTTCTTAAAACTTAAGACAAAACTGCTTCAGTCATGACTTGTTAGATCCCAATGGCTGATGATATCACTATAATTGCAGATCTTTAGGCAGTGGTAAGAACAGGAAGATTCTGTGCCAGAATGATTTGCATTGTTCTTTGATCCCAGCAGTTTTAACATGTTGAGATTTCACTCATCATTGCTTCCTTTTAGTGTCTATGTCTTAGAAAGAAGCGCATAATGATGTGATTGCAGTTGTGCAGAGTGGATTGGACATATACTGCAGCATGTTACATCAAGGAGACTGTAGTGTTGCAGTGAGATAAAGTGACGGGGGATGAACCTTGGAGTTATCATGCAGTGCAGTGGATTTAAAAGTGCAGTTTCCAGGAGGAAACTCCCAATTCTAAACAAAAAAAAAGCAAACGTCAGTGTCCCTGATGGTGCAGGCTGTGCATCTGCCACAATCTTTATGTAAAGCTAGATTTTTAAGAACTTTAAACTGCATGATTTTCAAAACAGAACAGACGACACTGATATAGTTATCATTGGCAAGGGAGAAAACCTGCAGCGAGGTAGCTGACTTTGTTGACATAGCGACCAATGTCCCGATATTTACTCGAGGACATGGAGAGATGGTGGTGGATGGGGGTGGGGGGTGGAGAGGAGGATTTCCGGACAGGAAACCCGGAAGTAAGGGCTTCCCGGACGTCGTGTAGAATTTAACTGCAGGACGTCTTTTACATTTTTTCAGCAGCTTTCCCACCCGACAGCCAGCCTGATCGACGGGCGAGCTGGCAGTCGGGCGGGAAAGCAACCGAGGAGCGGATGCGAGGTAAGTAGGAGATCACGGGGGTGGGGGAGGGGGAGATCATTGGGGGGTGCGTGTGGTCAGAGATCACGGTGGATGTTGGGGAAGTAGGAGATCGCGGGGTGGGGGGGGGAGATCATTGGAGGGTGCGTGTGGTCGGAGATCACGGTGGATGTTGGGGAAGTAGGAGATCGCGGGGTGGGGGGGGAGATCATTGGAGGGTGCGTGTGGTCGGAGATCACGGTGGATGTTGGGGAAGTAGGAGATCGCGGGGTGGGGGGGGAGATCATTGGAGGGTGCGTGTGGTCGGAGATCACGGTGGATGTTGGGGAAGTAGGAGATTGTGGGGTGGGGGGGGAGATCATTGGAGGGTGCGTGTGGTCAGAGATCACGGTGGATGTTGGGGAAGTAGGAGATTGTGGGGGATGTCAGAAAACACGGGGGAGTGGGGGGAGTTGGAGTTTGCGGGGGTTGGGGGGAGTCGGAGATTGGGGTAGTGGGATTTGGAGATCGGGGTGGGAAAGTCGGCGATCGGGATTGGGGAGTCGGAGATCAGGATTGGGGAGTCAAAGATTGGGATTGGGGAGTTGGAGATCGGGATTGGGGAGTCGGAGATCGGGATTGGGGAGTCGGAGATCGGGATTGGGGAGTCGGAGATCGGGATGGGGAGTCGGAGATCGGGATTGGGGAGTCGGAGATCAGGATTGGGGAGTTGGAGATCGGGATTGGGGAGTCGGAGATCGGGATGGGGGAGTCGGCGATCGGGATTGGGGAGTCAGAGATCAGGATTGGGGTGTCGGAGATCGGGATGGGGGAGTCGGAGATCGCGGGGTGGAGTCGGAGATCGGGATGGGGGAGTCGGCGATCGGGATTGGGGAGTTGGAGATCGGGATTGGGGAGTCGGAGATCGCGGGGTGGAGTCAGAGATCGCGGGGTGGAGTTGGAGACCGGGATGGGGGAGTCGGCGATCGGGATTGGGGAGTCGGAGATCGGGATTGGGGTGTCGGAGATCAGGATTGGGGTGTCGGAGATCGGGATTGGGGAGTCGGAGATCAGGATGGGGGAGTCGGAGATCACGGGGGGGGAGTTGAAGATCGCGGGGTGGAGTCGGTTATTGGGATTGGAGAGTCGGAGATCGCGAGGGTGGCGTCGAAGATCGGGATTGGAGAATCGGAGATAGTGGGGGGGGAGTCAGAGATCGGGATGGGGGAGTTGACGATCGGGGTGGTGGAAGGAGGTCGGCCGATCGCCGGGTGCGTAAAGAGGTAAGCTTGTTGGGCCTGGAGGAAACACTCCTGCTCCTCCCGGCCCACAAGCAGTGCTGTAAATGCACCTTCATCATGGATCCTCCCCTTCTCGCTTCTTTTTAACCTGCCGGTATTCCAGAGCCCCGGGAATCCTGGCCTCCATGGGTTAAAATAAAGATCCTGTTAAAACGGAGGCCGCAATCTCTTTAAAAGCTTTTACTGACCAATCCGCCTTTTGAGAGTGGATTGGTCGCCCACCCCTCGTCCCGCCTCCGTTCACACCAGATGTGGGCGGGGTAGAGTCGGGTTGGGGTCGGGTTTGAGATTTAAAATTTTTTTAATCGGCCACCTGCCCCCAACCCACCCGTCCTTGGGGATCAAAAGTCCCCCCACCCCCCTGATGTGTGCCAACTAGTCAGCAATGAGTATTATCTGTTCAAGATCCCTGAGTGACCAACGGAAGGAGCTCTGCATTTAAAGCATAAAAACTGTCAGTGAAGGTCATGCTGAGTTGATGCTGTGGCTGATTTAATATCTTGCAGCCATATTTAATAAGTATCAAGCTTGCTGGCAGAAGATGTGAGATCCAACATAAAAGCTGCTGCAACATTATTATTTAGGGAGCTTGCGTTTATGTGCATACTTTGTGTTTCGTGGAAATACCATGTTTTCGAGATTAGAAACTCGATAAAATAATTATATGCAGACAGGTGCAAAAGAAAATTAAAAGGCAATTATAATGGAGCAGTTAATAACTACAACTTGGCAACATCAGCCTGGCATTCTAATGCTTGCCAGAAGGAATGCAGTCCTCACTCCATAACAGAAGCTAAAAATAACCAAATATGGAAAACTATTCAGGAATTCAGCTTTCATTCCAAGACGTTGCCTTATCAGAGTCGTGGTATTTGCTCTGTCCTTATTCCTATATAAATGTCCGATATTAATGCTGCTGTTTAAGATGTAAAATCGTTGTGACTAATCAGGTACAATTTCTTCATCTTGCTGTGGGCAGTAATCAGTTATGGAGCGGCAGCGAGTGTCGTATTCATTTCAAAATAGGCTACTGTGGCGGAGCCACTGAATGACTCTGGGCAACGGTATATAATTCCCTTTAACGATGTTCTAACACCAGCCTAAGCCTGTACCATTGTGTTAGACATTACTGTGTTTTGTATATACAGGAAACTTTCGTTTAACCGGAGGTTAAATGTCCGGAAAGCTCTATCTACCGGCAAAATTCAGGAGCCGTTTCCTATAAGTTTTTTTACTTCTCGTTGCTTTTTTTTCCCAGTCAGGCTCTGCAAGGTCTAGCTGAAGCTGTTGCTTAGCTACAGAGACACTTTTAAGCTGCGGCCGACTGTTTTGAAGCTGTTGCTAAGCAACAGGGTTTGTTGATTCACACGGAGCTCAAAAGCTCCGTATGTTTTAACATTAGCGCTGGTTTCTACGGCAGTTTTGATGGTACGGCACCAGCTCGGTCCCGTCAGTGCCGGATACCAGAAAGTTTCCTGTAGTGTTTGTATGTACGGGGCGTGCTCCCTTTAAGAGCGCGGGAAAGCGCGGGCAGACGCGATGACGTCATGTCGCAAGTCATGTGACCGCCCAAGCGCGGGAAAACATGATGACGTCACGACGCAACCCACGGGACTGCCCAGGCAGTCCTCGTGGAACCTCCGTTGAGTAAAGACCTGTTTGATTGCTCTCCTGTATTGATCTCAGCAAGCTGTTTGAATTTGTTTAGTCTTACATTAAAGACCTGTTTGATTGATCTCCTGAGTCGACCTCAGTTATTAGTTAGGAATTCGTCAATTCCTACATTGGTGACCCTGTTTTTTTTGTGAACGTTTTCACAAACGAAGAACACAGCATGGAGGCAAACGCCGTTTCGCTTAAGCTACCGCAGTTCTGGGAGCAGCAAGCGACCTCATGGTTCATTCAGGTTGAGGCCCAGTTCACCCTGAGGAACATCGATGCGGATCAGACCAAATATCTTTATGTGGTCTCCACACTCGACAGCTCTGCCGCCTCACGGATCGTCAGCCTCCTCGAAAACCCTCCAACGGAGCGCAAGTATGAAACCCTCAAAGCGCGGTTGCTGCAAGTTTTCGGACTCACAAAATCAGAGCGCGCCCGACGATTACTCGCTATGACCGGGCTCGGGGACTCCAAGCCTTTGGAGTTGATGAGCCAAATGCTCACACTCCTGGGCTCAGAGCCGGAATACTTCCTATTCAGTGAAATATTCCTCAGCCAACTGCCTGAACAGGTGCAAGCTGCCCTGGCCAGATCCGAAGTTGACGACTGCGCAGCACTCGCTGCAGAGGCGGACAAAATTTTCGCGGTAACTCAACAGTACTGCGCCGCCACGAGGTGCCCATGCCCCACAGACGCTGCCCCAGCTCATCAGCCTGCTGGGCTGTGTTTCTACCACGCGCAGTTCGGCGCGAAGGCGAGACGTTGCCGCCCTCCCTGCAGCTTTCCCCCCCAAAAAACAACAACAACTGCGACCACTGAGGACCGGGTCTAACGGGAGCCCCGCGGCTGTGATGGCAATCGGCAACATGGGCAAGTTGCATTTCATCACCGATACTCTCTCCGGTCGTTGTTTTTTGTGCGACACCGGAGCGCAGTGCAGCATTTTACCCGCGTCTGCCCTCGATGTGCAGACAGGGAATCACGGCCTCACCCTTGAAGCGGCCAATGGTGGAGCGATTTGGACCTTCGGCAGACGGCGAGTGCAGGTGTGCTTCGGGGGCCAACGTTTTCACTGGGAGTTTGTTACGGCCAAGGTTTCTCAACCCATTCTCGGCGCGGATTTCCTGTGCGCCAACAGCCTCCTGGTCGACGTGAAGAACCGGCGGCTGATCAACGCGGCAACTTTTAACTCTATTCCTTGTTACTGCAGTAACACTACGTCGCGCACCGTCGCCTGTGCTTTCCCGACTCCGGATGAGTTCGCTCACCTGTTCAGCGAATTTCCCGACCTGACAAGACCCACGTTCTCCTCCACAGCTACGAAACATGGTGTGGAACACCACATCACCACCAACGGCCCCTGGTCTACGCGTGGGCCCGGCGCCTGGAACCTGGCAAGATGGCAGTCGCAAAGGCGGAGTTCGCGACCATGGAATGGTTAAGGATTATTCGCCGGTCGAATAGTCCCTGGTCTTCACCCCTCCATCTCATCCCGAAGCCTGGTGGCGGATGGCGGCCATGCGGCAACTATCGACGCCTAAACGATGCCACCACTCCTGATCGGTACCCGATTCCCCACATCCAGGATTTCTCTGCCCATTTGGCAGGGAACACTGTCTTCTCAAAAGTCGACCTCGTCCGGGGCTACCACCAGGTCCCGGTTCACCCGCAAGACATCCAGAAGACCGCAGTCATCACCCCATTCGGCCTCTTTGAGTTTTTACGAATGCCGTTTGGGTTAAAGAACGCCGCCCAGGCTTTCCAACGCCTGATGGACTCCGTGCTGCGGGACCTCAAGTTCCTCTTCGTCTACCTGGATGATATTCTAATTGCCAGTCCTACTAAAGAAGAACATATCTGTCACCTACGCACCCTTTTTCGACGCCTCAGCCAACACGGCCTGATTATCAACCCGGCCAAGTGTCAGTTTGGCATGCACCAAATTGATTTCCTGGGGCATCGCATCACCTCAGAGGGAGTGGTTCCTTTGCAAGCGAAGGTAGAGGCGGTGACATCCTTTCCACGCCCGCAAAACATAAAGGCCCTGCAGGAATTCCTAGGCATGGTAAACTTTTACCACCGTTTCGTGCCTAAGGCGGCACTACTCATCCAGCCCCTGTACGAGGCCCTCAAGGGCAAGACTGGCAAGAACCCGGTAGACTGGACGGATGACATGGCCCGAGCATTCGCCGACACCAAAAGCGCCTTAGCCAACACTACCATGCTGGCGCACCCGCTGCCAGGAGCCACCATCGCCCTCACCACCGACGCGTCAGACTACGCAATCGGCGCCGTGCAGGAGCAGTGGGTGAACGGGTCATGGCAGCCGTTGGCATTCTTCAGCCGTCAACTACGGTGGAACGAGAGAGCATATAGCACGTTCGACCGGGAGTTGCTCGCCCTTTTTCTGGCCATCCGCCAGTTTCACTTCCTTCTGGAAGGACGTCCTTTCACCGCCTTTGTGGACCATAAGCCGCTAACCTTTGCCATGACCAAGACCGCCGAACCGTGGTCATCCCGACAGCAACGTCAACTGACCTACATATCCGAATTCACCATGGATATACAGCACGTGGCTGGTGAGGACAACCTGGTGGCAGACTGCCTCTCCCGCGCGACCGTCAATACGGTTCATTTGGGCATCGATTACGCCCTCATGGCAGCGGACCAAGCCTCGGACCCAGAGGTCCAAGCCTACAGAACGACCGTCACTGGCCTCCAGTTGGCCGACGTCAAGTTCCATTCGGCAGGTACCACGCTGTTGTGTGACGTCTCCGTACGGGACCCTCGCCCTCTCGTTCCGGTTGTCTGGCGCCGCAAAGTGTTCAACGCCATACATGGGTTGTCACACCCAGGAATGAAGGCCTCTCAGAAGCTGATGTCAGCGAAATTCGTATGGCATGGCATGCACAAGGATGTCCGTGACTGGGCCAACACCTGCATGGTCTGCCAAAAGGCCAAAGTACAGCGCCACATCAAAGCTCTGCTGGCCACCTTCACAGTTCCGGAGCGACGTTTTGACCATGGCAATGTGGACCTGGTAGGACCACTCCCACCCTCCCATGGTTTTTCACACCTCCTGACCATGGTTGACCGCACCACCAGATGGCCGGAGGCGGTTCTCCTGTCGTCCACTACTTCGGCGGACGTGGCCAGGGCATTCATTTCCACCTGGGTCGCCCGTTTCGGAGTGCCCGCAAATATTTCTTCAGACAGGGGACCGCAGTTTTCCTCCGAACTCTGGAATGCAGTGGCCCAAGGACTCGGTGTCAAATTACACCGCACCACAGCCTACCACCCACAGGCGAATGGTCTCTGTGAACGCTTCCACTGATCACTGAAAGCCGCCCTGAGGGCCAGCCTCCAGGACGCTGGATGGGCAGACAAGCTACCGTGGGTCCTGTTGGGCCTTTGCACGGCCCCCAAAGAAGACCTTCACTCTTCATCAGTGGAGCTGGTGTACGGTCAGCCGCTGCGAGTCCCAGGGGATTTCCTACCAGCATCGACGAAGCCATGGTCCGCGTCTGCCCAGCTTACTAGTCACCAGGAGGCGGCCAGATGTTTCGCCCCGGTGCCCACTTCGCATCACGGGCTGCAGAGTTCGCACGTTCCCACGGAGCTTCACAAGGCTGAATACGTTTTTATTCGCCATGACGCACATAGGGATCCACTCAAGGCCCCTATATTGGTCCCTTCCGTGTGTTGGAGGCAGGGGACAAAACCTTCATGGTAGATGTCGGTGGTAAACTGGAACACATTTCGGTCGACCGCTTAAAGCCAGCACATTTGGACCTCGACCACCCCGTCGAGACAGCACAACTGCCGAGACGAAGTCGGCCACCCATCGTCGTTACGGCAGACCAAGTGCAGCCGCCCACCAGGCTGCCAGCCGCCCTGCAGCCTCCGCCTCGAGAGTACAGGAGTCATTCTGACAGGCTCGTCAGACCCCCTCACTGTTTGACTTTGTCCGTTAAAGCGAATTCTGGGGGGGCGCATGTGGCGGAGCCATTGAATGACTCTGGGCAACTGTATATAATTCCCTTTAACGATGTTCTAACACCAGCCTAAGCCTGTACCATTGTGTTAGACATTACTGTGTTTTGCATATAGTGTTTGTATGTACGGGGCGTGGCCCCTTTAAGAGTGCGGGAAAACGCGGGCAGACGCGATGACGTCACGTCGCAAGTCACGTGACCGCCCAAGCGCGGGAAAATGTGATGACGTCACGACGCAACCCACGGGACTGCCCAGGCAGTCCTCGTGGAACCTCCGTTGAGTAAAGACCTGTTTGATTGCTCTCCTGTATTGATCTCAGCAAGCAGTTTGAATTCGTTTAGTCTTACATTAAAGACCTGTTTGATTGATCTCCTGAGTCGACCTCAGTTAGTAGTTAGGAATTCGTCAATTCCTACACTACGTTACTTTGTATGGTTTTGAGGTTTGGGGAAAATAATGATTATAATTCTTTTAAATTGTGGCAATTGTCAAAAGGTGTTTGTTTCTGTAATACATATTTGTACTATTGAGCTGTAAGATGGCACAGAAGCATGAAAGTTGAAGTCTCCATATTGTAAGATGCCCCGATCTTTTACAGGCTGTCACTGGGAGATACTAAGCAAGATTGCTGAGGTGCTTTTCTGCAGGATGGAATGCAAGTTGTAAGGGGAAGTTAACCTAAACCTCTGTCATGCCATATACTTCCTTGTATCAGCTTAGCATGTTTGGTAGTTGCTCTCATCTCTGAGCCAGAAGATCAAAGATTCAAGCCCACTGTTAAACGTCAGCGCATAATCTTGGCTGACACCTCAGTGCGGTATTGAGGGAGTGCTACATTGTCAGTGCTGCATCTGAGCGACACTTTAAATTAAGGACACATCCGCCTGTTCTGATGGTTCAAGTGGACAATAAAGATCCTGACGTAATAAAACTCACTACGCACTTGGTTCGAGTATAAAGCAAGGCTTTAATCAACTTGTTTCAGAACATGGAGGTCTAGTTGTACTTCACTAGTTCCTGTCTTACAAAATATCCCTGGGCAAGCTGGGCCACGCCCGAGTATTTATACTCCTTGGACAGCGCCACCAGCTGGTCGTCCAGTGTTATTTCATGAGTCGTTTCTTCATGATGATGAGATTTATAACAGATCCCATGACACTATTTAAAAAAGGAGTAGGCAGATCTGCCAGCATCTTGGCCCAACATTATTCTCTCATTCAACACCGCCAAAAACAGGTTGGCTGCTCATTCACTTCATTTTTTATGACATTAAAGGTGCTATATCAATGCGAGTCGTTGTTATTTCTGTTTGTGAGATCTTGCTGCATACAAAGGTGTGACTGTGTTTGCCTGCATAATGACACTCATTGCACTCCAAAGCAATTCGCTTTATTGAGAAATGCTTTTGAGACATTTCTAAGAGACATGAAAAGGTAATATAAAAATGCAAGTCTTTATTTTCTCTTTCTGGTGGCTAATTACGGAGCAGCACTGGCAGAGGCCCGAGAGCTGGTCAGCCAGGATAGGCTGAAGGAAAGAAAAAAATCTGCCGTTATTTAGCATGTCTCGGAGTTCTGACCCCACCACTTTCTGACCTACAGGCAAGAGGTGCTACCAACTGAGCCACGTTGACATTAAAATGCAAAGGGTAAAATGAAGAAGGACAATAATATTAAGAAAATAAACAAGATATACTTTGGAATCATTTCTTTGTTCGGAGCCTTGGCTTAAACTGTCCTCACTCTCTCAGGTTTTCCTTCATAGTATCAAACTATTTTAGCTTGAGATAACTCTCATAATGAGTCAATTGTTCAGATGGATTAACCCCATCAGTTGCCCTTTATCTCACCCAAACTAATACACTGGTGTAAATTTTAACAAAACCGTCTTCCAGTGACAAACATAGAAACATAGAAGATAGGAGCAGGAGTAGGCCATTCGGCCCTTCGAGCCTGCTCCGCCATTCAATGAGATCATGGCTGATCATCCAAATTCAGTACCCTGTCCCTGCCTTTTCCCCATATCCCTTGATCCCTTTAGCCTCAAGAAATATATCCAACTCTTTCTTGAATATATTTAATGAACTGGCCTCCACCGCCCTCTGTGGTAGAGAATTCCACAGGTTCACCACTCTCTGGGTGAAGAAATTCCTCCTCATTTCAGTCCTAAATGGCTTACCCCTTATCCTTAGACTATGACCCCTGGTTCTGGACTCCCCAGCCATCAGAAACATCCTTCCTGCATCTAGTCTGTCCAGGCCTGACAGAATTTTATAGGTTTCGATGAGATCCCCTCTCAATCTTCTAAACTCCAGTGAGTATAAGCCCAATCGACACAATCTCTCCTCATACGTCATTCCTGCCATCCCAGGTATCAGCCTGGTGAATCTTCGCTGCACTCCCTCCATGGCAAGAACGTCCTTCCTCAGGTAAGGCGACCAAAACTGCACACAATACTCAAGGTGCGGCCTCACCAAGGCCCTGTACAGATTGATATAATGGACAGCCCCCAGATTTGAGCCTACACCATCTGGTTGACTAGGCCTCTTGGGAGTCTACTGACCGTATCACTCACTACTGCTGCACCTTAATGGTGTTATTACCAACCCCTCTACCAACAGGATTTCATTTCGTTAAACATAAGAGCATAAGAAATAGGAGCAGGAGTAGGCCATTTGACCCTTCGAGCCTGCTTCGCCATTCAATTAGATCATGGCTGATCTTCTACCTCAACTCCATTCACCGGCCCTATCGCCATATCCCTTGATGCCCTTACTGGTCAGAAATCTATCGACTTCTGTTTTGAATATACCCAACGACTGAGCCTCCACAGCCCTCTGGAGCAGTGAATTCCAAAGATTCACCACCCTCTGTGTGAAGAAATTTCTTCTCATCTCAGTCCTGAATGGCCTACCCTTTATCCTGAGGCTGTGGCCCCTGGTTCTAGACTCCCCAGCCAAGGGAAACATTCTCCCAGCATCCATCCTATCAAGCCCTGTAATAATTTTGTATGCTTCAATGAGATCCCCTCTCATTCTTCTGAATTCAAGCCTAGTTTACTCAACCTGGCATTGTAATAAACTTCAGAAGTTTCACAAGCAGCTACTCCGCAATCCACACAGTCCATAAAACGTGGTGAAGCAGCCATTGCAATACTGTTGCGATGTAGATCAGTTATGTTGGCATTCCTGATTCATTTCAATTAAAAGTAAGAGATGGCATTGAGGCAACAACAACAACTTGTATTTGTTTAGCACCTTTAACGTAGTAAAACGTCCCAAAGGAGTTTCACAGGAGTGTTGTAAGACAAAAAAGTTGATGCCGAGCCACATGAGGAGAAATTAGGGCAGGTGACCAAAAGCTTGGTCAATGAGGTAGGTTTTAAGGAGCGTCTTAAAGGAGGAAAGACAGGTAGCGAGGCGGAGAGGTTTAGGGAGGGAATTCCAGAGCTTCGGGCCTAGGCAACAGAAGGCACAGCAACAGTTTTTCATCTTTTATCATTTTTATTATAAAACTTAACATGGGTTCAGTTTGAGTAAATCAATCGCTGTTGGTAACAGAGTATTTTGAGAGTAGCATGTTTTACCCCTGTAATGTAAACTCCAGATGTGTTACCTATAGGTAAGTCACTGGACATATACCTCTGTAAATGAGTGTTTGTACTGCCTGCAAGGGAAAGTTTACTATATTTGTTGGAGTGGATCTTGTTTGCAGGACAATTGTAAGCTTTTCTACCCATTGGTTGAAATTTCTGACAAACCCGATGTTAGGAACATAGGAACAGGAGGAGGCCATGTAACCCCTCCAGCCTGTTCCACCAATCAATGAGATCACGGCTGATCTGCGCCCTAACTCCATATACCCGGCTTATCTCTTAATACCTTTGGTTAACAAAAATCTATCAATCTCAGATTTAAAATTAACAAATGATTAGAAAGGCTGAAGTGAACTGTTGATGAACTGCAGCTAATGTGTTTTTCAATTTTCTCAATAACAAGAACTTGCATTTATATATAGCACCTTTAACATAGTAAAGCATCCCAAGGCACTTCACAGGAGCATTATCAGACAAAATTTGACACTGAGCCATGTACAGAGATATTAGGACAGGTGAGGTTGGTTTTAAGGAGCGTCTTAAAGGAAGAAAGAGATGCAGAGAGGCAGAGAGGTTTAGGGAGGGTCCTAGTGAAGATACGGGCAAGGTGACTCACAGAGCACCTGTCCCATCTCTTTTTTAAGTAGCGACTGCTCCACTGGACTTGCCATCCTTCCAATAGCGAGCTGCCTATAGGCTGCGTGCTTCATGCTGGCAGCTCATCGCTTTAATTCGAAATTAGTCCAGACCACAAAAAAGGAACGGTCTCCGTGCCGATTCCTTTAGGCGAGTACTGCTCATGCCCCGCCCGTTCGATTTACACTGGAGATACAGATACCCCCCGCTCCCTCATCCTGAGGGAGAACTGGTATCACTTTATTTATTTTACAAGCTCTGATGACAACTTTAGCTATTGGAAGCATCCCAGTGAATAAATGGGCTGTTAGAATGGGCTGAGGAAGTAGTGTGTGTTACTATAAAAACCACTGGAAGTAGAAAATGGTAATATTATTATTTTTGGTTTAAAGCACGTAAAACACTTGATTAACATTTTCATTAACAGATTAATTATTCAGTTCAAAAATGATATAGTTGGTATGGATCATCCTTATTATAATTCATCTTTTATTGACAATTTGTTTTTCACCCCTCCTATTATGAAGAAGAAAAATAAAAGGTATTTCGATGAAGCACCGTTACAGTCTTTTAGCACCAACACACACGGAGAGTGTTGATGACCTGCCAGATTGGACCTAAATAAGGACTGGCTCTCATGATTAATAACAGTTTGACACTCACATTATGTCCTAGCTTGCTGTGCTTCTGCTAAAAGTGGTGGTGGAACGTCCTCACGTACTGTGCTTGTACTAGCTTTAAAACAGCAGGCTCGCTCAAGCATCTTTTCACTGCAGCAAATGGAATATCAGCAGCGTCAGCTTTTCTCGTACATTCCAAAGGATTCAGGTGACAACATGGCAGATACACACTGAACCTCGCCAGCCCTTAGCCAAGAGCGCAAGGTTGGTTGTGTTTCTGTGATAGGGGGGAAACCTCATCAGTTATTCTGTCCTCACTGTTGCCCTGCTCCTTCCCTCCCCAAAATAGAGCATCCTGTCGTAAAGAGGTGTTCAAACTAGCAGGCTGCCCAAGAACTGATTAAGCTGGCTCTTAGCAGCAGCAGACAGCTCAGGGATTCTAGCCCATGACAATCCTGTAGGGAGGCAGTTATAAAAGCCTGGCCTTTTTTTTCTTCTTATTTAAAGCAGCAGACTTGATTTTCAACCAGATCACTTCAGTGTAAACACTCCTGTATCAGAGATACTCACTTGCAGATTGAATATGGAGGAACAAGGAGATATAAATTACAAAATCTCATGGGGGTAATTTTCTAACTTTGTGCTCCTGGTAGAGAGCCTTACTGACCAGGAGCATATATCAGGGATTTAGGCATGTACTGCACTCAATTTTTCAACTGTAAAGTTGGAAAAATTACCCCTATGGTATTGGCTCCCCTGATGGTTTAGTTAGTAAATTCATCATACAAACCAGGAGGGCTATAATTGACCTGAATGCCCCAGTGATAGGGAGGGGAAAAATCAGTAGATTTCCCATTGCTGATCACGATCCAGTGACTCCTGCTGGAGAGTTAGCGGGCAGGATTTTCATTGGGCCGTGGAGGCGAGATTGGAGACGTGTGGGGGGTTAAAATCCCGAAATCGGGGGTCCCGACACCATCCCGCCCCCAACCCGCATCCATGCCAGTTTCAAAGGAGGCGGGTACCTGCCCCGCACTGGGACCCGCCTCCCCAAGGCGGGAAGGGATTAGTGCCAATTAACTGCCTGTTAACGGGTAGTTAACAGGCAGTTTTTAGCCTAATCCCTATTTTTAAGGTTGAAGTGTGGGATTCCCGATGGCTCCAAACCACGCCAAGTTAGAGGAGGCGGACCGTCGGGTTGAAGGGCTTGGAGGGGTCGATATGTCCGGTGTTCAGGTGAGTGATGGGTGCATGAGTGCAAAGGTAAGTGTGTTTGGTGTGTGTAAAGTGTTTAAAGAAGTTTTACATACCTTTACTTACCTTTACAGCCATCCATCCTTCAGGTCTCGGGAGTCCCTTATCTCACCGGCACAGAAAGCAGAATGGCTGCGAGCTGTCAAAAATTGCAGCATTCAGCTTTCTGTTCCAGGGAGATCTCTAAATCATCCTGACAGGAAAGAATTAACTTGGAGTACAGATTGTCAGTGTTTGACAGCTTCAAACAGTTGTGAAACACTGATATTTAATCTGTCAAAAGGTCTTGACAAATGAAATTTCAATCTGTGACGTCATCTGTTGCCGGGTGGCCCTTAATTGGCCTGCTGAGCCCGCTGGGCAAGGTCAATCAAGTCAAAATCGCGTGGGTTGGCTAGAACTCGATGGAGGCGGGACTACAACCCAGAAAGTTGTATTCCCGCCTCCAACCCGACTCCTCAATGAAAATCCAGCCCAGCATGTTTGTACATCAGGCAAGGAGAGGAAGAGTTGAAAAAAGAAAGATTTGCATTTATATAGCACCATTCACGACATCCCAAAGCACTTTACATCCAATGAAGTAATTTTTATTTGAAGTGTAGTCACTGTTGTAATGTGGGAAACGCGGCAGCCAATTTGTCCACAGCAAGCTCCCACAAACAGCAATGTGCTAATGATCAGATAATCTGTTTTAGTGATGTTGGTTGAGGGATAAATATTGGCCTGGACATCAAGGATAACTCCCCTGCGCTTCTTCAAAATAGTGCCCTGGGGTCTTTTACATCCACCTGAGGGAGCAGACAAGACCTCAGTTTAACGTCTCATCTGAAAGATGGCACTAGTTTCAGTGGTGCACTGGCGTGTCAGACTAGAATTTTGTGTTCAAGTGTATGGAGTGGGACTAGAACCCACAACCTTCTGACACAGAGGCACGAGTGCTACCCACTGAGCCACATCTGACGCAGTTGAGGCTACGATGGCCCTCGTGGTTGAATAGTCTGCTAACACTCACCTATGAACAATGGTCACTTAAGCAAGAGCTGTTGGCACTTGTGAAACTGTAACCTCAGGGTCAGTCAGCATCTTCAGAAGCGGGCAGATTTGAGTTTAAACTTATACTAGGATAAACGCACAGCATCAACACTGAGGTACATTGTGACAGCAGTGCAGTGGAACTGATGCCACAGAAGGTTTTTGCAGCAGCCACAAAGTGTGATTTGTTATTGGTGCAGCTGCTGTTTGACTGTTTCTTTCAACTGCCAACGATTTGTGAGAAAACACTTCAGCCTGTATCTGGAATGGGTTCCAAATCCCATACCTATGATAATGTGGTAAAACCACCAATGAACTCCTGTACAAATGCATAACTGTCTTTAAAGCAATGTTACATTTGCTGAGTGTAAACAAGCTTTCTGTAAAAACCCTGAAACAACGCGATGACATCATCACGTTGGTCACGTGGTGCCCCGAGTGGCGGGAAACGTGATGACATCATGACGTCAGAGGTGGGAGGTTCTGAGTTCAGACCTCGTGGAACAAGCTACTGTATAGACCTGTTTGCTGTTGCTCCTGCATGTTTTTGTTTTGTTCACCAGTTTAATTAAATTCGGTTAATTCACTGAACTGACTCGACCTCAGTGATTTAGATAGGAATCCGTTGATTCCTACATTGGTGACCCCGAAGCTTCGCAGACGATTTTCGCGGAGGCAAGCTCGAGAACAAGATGGATGTAAATGCAGCGAGTTTGAAGCTCCCTCAATTTTGGGAACAACAGGCAGCCTCCTGGTTCGTTCAAGCGGAGGCTCAGTTCCAACTGCGAAACATAGTGCTGGATCAGGCCCGTTACCTGTATGTGGTCTCCGCACTGGACAGCTCGACGGCTTCCTGCATTATCAGCCTGCTGGAGACGCCGCCCGTGGAGAACAAGTACGAAACGCTCAAGGCGCGCCTCATGCAAGTATTCGGTCACACTCCCCGGGTTAGGCGATGCTAAGCCTTCCGAGTTGATGAGCCACATGCTCACCCTCCTCGGGTCTGAGCCGCAGTGTTTTATATTTCGTGAACTGTTCCTGAACCAGCTCCCTGAGCAGGTACAAGCAGCCCTGGCCAGGTCGACGGCTATGGACGGTGTGGCGCTCGCGGCCGAAGCCGACACCATTTACGCGGTGATGCAACAGTATTGCGCCACCTCGACGCGCCCCGCCTCCAAGAACCCCGCCTCGGCACCTCCACAGACCGGCCTTTGCTACTACCACGCCCGTTTCGGTCAGAAAGCCAGATGCTGCCGACCCCCGTGTAAATTCGTGCCGCCGGCACCGAGAAAGCAGCAACACCGATTGCGCGACCGGAAGGGAAGCCCCGAGGTCGGTTTCACCTCCACAATGACAGTTGGTGATTCCGGGAATATCAAAGTCGCTCCGACAGGATTGTCCGACCTCCTCTGCGATTGACTTTGATGATTAAAGACACTTCTGGGGGGGTGCATGTGGTAAAACCACCAATGAACTCCTGTACAAATGAATAACTGTCTTTAAAGCAATGTTACAGCACCTATGTCCGTTTGCTGAGTGTAAACAAGCTTTCTGTAAAAACCCTGAAACAACGCGATGACGTCATCACGTTGGCCACGTGGTGCCCCGAGTGGCGGGAAACGTGATGACGTCATGACGTCAGAGGTGGGAGGTTCTGAGTTCAGGCCTCGCGGAACAAGTTACTGTGTAGACCTGTTTGCTGTTGCTCCTGCATGTTTTTGTTTTGTTCACCAGTTTAATTAAATTCGGTTAATTCACTGAACTGACTCGACCTCAGTGATTTAGATAGGAATCCGTTGATTCCTACAATAAAATCATTGTCAAATGAAGTTTCTTCAGAGGAACAGAAAATTAAGATTACATTTTGTACCTGGCCTTTCTACATTAGTCGCTATTTTGCATACTTACTCCAAATAGATCTTTGGACCTTGATAATGCCTTACAGATCAATTAGTTGATCTAATGCAATGTGTCCTTTTACCTTTAACATCCAGTAAAAGAAAATATTCAATATCATTGCAGTTCATATTATTATTTCAGTTGGTAGCACTCTCATCTCTGAGTCAGGAAGTTGTGGGTTCAAGGCCCACTCTTGGATTTTTAATCTAGCCTGATCCTTCCTTGTCAGAGGTGCTGTGCTTTGGACAAGGCCCTGTGACTGGAGATAAGAGATCCTCTCACACTGTTGGAAGAAGAACAGCGAATTGCCCTGGTTATCAGTCCACATTCAAGCAACAACACAATAAAAACATATTAACTGGCCATTCATCTCAATTGTTGCTTGTGGGATCTTGCTGTGCGCAATTGACTGCCACATTTGCCTACCTAACAAGAAATGCCTATATGTCAAAGAAATTCATTGAATAGGAAGTGCTTTGGGATATCCGGCAGACGTGACAGTGCAAGCTCTTTCAAACCAATGCCCTCTTTATTGTAAAAGGTGGATCAATGTTATTCTTGGTCACTAACAGTAGGCCTGTCACAATCATTATATAAAAGGTGCATACTGTAAGAACACGATTTGATTTATTTTCAAAAATTGGGTGCTTTATAAAAAAAATGATTTTGAATGATATGTTGGAAAACCATAACACACTGAGCATCAGCTGAACCAGTTTTATAACACAGCTAATGCAATGTGTGCTATTACCTGTAACACCCAGTAAAATAAATCCTCAATATCATTACAGTTCAAATTAACTGTATAATAGCTCTTCAACTCAAACCATGTGATTTCATTGCAGGAGCCTGCTATCTGTCACACACTCTATGTTGGAAAAATAACCATTTAAAAAATGGAATAAAAGTGCCCTCATAAACTACTGTACACCCATATATTTTAGTATAGAGTTTCTTACATCCATTGATCTGAATGTTTTTTATTTTCTTGTATGTTATAAAAAAGAAAAGAAAGACTTGCATTTATATAGCACCTTTCACGACCACTGGACGTCCCAAAGCGCTTTACAGCCAATGAAGTACTTTTGGAGTGTAGTCACTGTTGTAATGTGGGAAACGCGGCAGCCAATTTGCACACAGCAAGCTCCCACAAACAGCAATGTGATAATGACCAGATAATCTGTTTTTGTTATGTTGATTGAGGGTTGAATATTGGCCAGGACACCGGGGATAACTCCCCTACTCTTCTTCAAAATAGTACCATAGGATCTTTTACGTCCACCTGAGAGAGCAGACGAGGCCTCGGTTTAACATCTCATCCGAAAGACGGCACCTCCGACAGTGCAGCACTCCCTCAGCACTGCACTGGAGTGTCAGCCTAGATCTGTGTGCTCAAGTCCCTGGAGTAGGACTTGAACCCACAACCTTCTGACTCAGAGGTGAGTGTGCTACCCCTTTTTCAAAATATATTATTTATTGAACATTAAAAACATTTACAACATCATGATCATTCCATTGTATCATACAAATCCATTCCGCCATTCTGCACAGCCATTCCTCCATCACATATTAACGTCAAAACCTGAAGTTTAATTTCTCTCCCATAACATATACTAATCTATTGTTGTAACTTCCGTGTGTAATTGAGACACGGACTGCAGAAGTTGGTTATAACAGGTATTTACTGAATGGAGACAAAACTGGAACTACTATACAAAGTTACTACACAGGCTTATATACAGGGGTGGTCACTACTGGTACTGCAGTATACAGGGGCTGCAGAATATAGTTCCTTCTTCAAGGTACATACACTACAATTCCTCCCCTTTTAGCTAAACAGTACATAACATTCGATTAATAATTAAATAACATATTTACAATTACAGTTGCTATATACATTAGCTGAAGTTAATCAATTATAAATTCAGTCTTTGAGGAGGCTTCCTGATTCTGTCCGGATAACACCTCTTTGGGGTATCAGGTTCTTCTGGCAAAGTTGATTCGGGATCAACGTCGTTGTTTGGTTCGTCTGCTTCCAATATCACCGATTCTGAGGTAGATGCAATTGGTACTTCGGTTTCATCACCAGGTGTATCAGATCGTGGTGTGGAGTTGACGTTTTCCAGTGACTCTAGAATCTGGTCAGCATGGTGTCTTACAATGCTCTCTCCAACGTCCACGGTATACATTAGAGGTCCTTGCCGTGTGCAGATCGTTCCTGGCTGCCATTTCTCTGTGCGGTAGTCCCGGGCCAAAACTGGTTGACCTATCTTAAAACTCCTGGTTGGCCTTTCATTCATATTCTGAAACTGCCTGTTCGCCACATCTCTTCTGATGTTTGGCTTAACCAAATTCAAGCGGCATCTTAGTCTTCGATTGAAGAACATCATGGCTGGAGTTTGGTTGGTAACCGCATGTGTCGCATTCCGGTAGGCAAACAAGAAGTTATCCACCTTGTGTTGTAGGGGTATGTCTTCATTACACATTGCCTTGATAGCCTTCTTGAATGTTTGAACGAACCTCTCAGCCAATCCATTGGTGGCTGGATGATATGGGGCGGATGTGTAATGCTTAACACCATTGTTCTTTAAGAACCTCCGGAACTCTTCAGACACAAACTGTGGTCCATTGTCGGAGCAAATCTGTTCAGGCAGCCCATTTCTGGCGAATATGGTTTGTTGGACTGTGATAATTTTTTCTGTGGTGGTTGAGGACATTTTTATTACCTCTGGCCACTTTGAATGTGCATCCACCGCAATTAAAAACATCGAGTCCATAAATGGACCAGCAAAATCAATGTGCACCCTTTGCCATGGAGATGAGGGCCACTCCCATGGATGTAGAGGGGCTTGTGGTGGGGTGTTTTGGACTTTCTGGCATCCTGTACAGCTCTTGGTCATCTCTTCGATTTCTCTATCGATTCCCGGCCACCACACAAACACTCTGGCTAAGTTCTTCATTTTTACCGCTCCCAGATGACCCTCATGAAGCTCATTGAGCACTCTATCCTTCAATTTGGGTGGAATTACTACTCTGGATCCACACATCAAGGTTCCTCGGCACACTGACAGCTGTTCTCTTCTCAGCGAGAATGCTGGCAACAGTGGTTCGCCATGTGCTGGCCATCCCTTCACCGTTAAATCATAGACCCTGGAGAGTGTCGGGTCATTTCGTGTTTCCTTTTCTATGTTTGCATTTGTCACAGGTAGACATTCGACTATGGTCGAGTGGAATATCTCCACAGGATCCACTGCAGGTGCTTCTTCCACCGTCGGCAACGGTAGGCACGACAATCCATCAGCATTCCCATGCTGTTTAGTTCCTTTGTACTCGATGTCATATTGGTGTGCCCCTAGGAAAAGGGACCACCTCTGTAGCCGTTGTGCTGTCATTATTGGGACGCCCTTCTTAGGGTTGAAAATGGAGACAAGAGGTTGATGATCAGTTAGTAGAGTAAATTTCTGCCCGTGCAGGTAGTGATTGAACTTCTTCACCCCCCACACCAGGCTGAGGGCCTCTCTGTCAATCTGGGCGTAGTTACGCTCGGCTGCAGTTAACGAGCGTGACGCAAAAGCTATCGGCCTCTCTGAACCATCAAGGGATTTATGTGACAGTACCGCTCCAACACTGTAGGGAGACGCATCACACGCCAGTCTTATCGGTAGTGATGGGTTGTAGTGAGCCAATACTTCTCTTGAAGTGCTCAGGCCTTTACACTTCTGAAAGGCCCGCTTACATTCATCGCTCCATTTCCATGCTACTCCAGTTTGTAGCAGGGCGTTCAGTGGGTGCAGAATTGTGGACAAATTCATCAAAAACTTATGGTAGTAATTCACCAATCCGAGGAATGACCTCAGTTGCGACACATTTTCAGGCGCTGGAGCCTTAACTACTGCTTCAATTTTGTCAGGGGACTTATGTAACCCCTCTTCATCAATCACGTGGCCACAATACGATATTTGTTGCTTAAAAAACTCGCACTTGGGGCGATTGGCTCGTAGCCCATGTTCTCTTAGTCTAGTGAGCACCTGCTCTAGGTTGGCAAGGTGTTCACTGTCACTTTCACCCGTCACTAGGATGTCGTCCAAGTAACACTGAGTCCCCGGAATCCCTTGCAGGACTTGTTCCATCGCTCTTTGCCATATAGCCGGAGCTGATGCAACTCCGAATACCAGTCGATTATACTGGAAAAGACCTTTGTGAGTGTTTATTGTGAGATATTTCCTAGAGGATTCTTCAACCTCCATCTGCAAATATGCTTGCGCTAGGTCAATTTTTGTAAAACGTTTCCCTCCAGATAGTGAGGCGAAAATATCTTCTATCCTCGGAAGAGGATACTGTACTGTGTGAAGGACTGGGTTCACAGTCACCTTGAAGTCCCCACAGATGCGAACCTTCCTTGGCTCCTCAGACTTATTGTTTAACGTTTTCTTCATGACAGGAACGATGGGTGTCGCCCACTCGTTCCAGTCTACCTTAGTTAACATGCCTGCATTCTCCAGATTCTCCGGCTCTGCCTCGACGGCTGGGCGAATTGCATACGGTACCGGTCTTGCTTTGTAAAACTTGGGAATTGCATTCTCTTCTATTTTTATCGAGGCGGTTACGCCTTTAAGAGTTCCCAGTTCTTGTTGAAATACCTCTTTAGCGTTAGCCAAGATTTTTGACAATCGTCCAGGTGTGACGTCGTCATCCTTTTTACCAGCCACCGTCAGTGCCTGAATGGAGTGCCAGTCTAAACTTACCTTTCTGCTCCATTCACGTCCCAATAACGGTGGTCCACCATCTTGCAGTATGTACAGATACAATTTCTGTATTTCCTTGCCGTTGTATTCGACAGGCACCCTTATTTTCCCTCTGGGGTATACTTTCTGCCCCGTATATGTCTTCAAGACAATGGATGTGTCTTTCAAGGGTATGTGTGAGAATAGCCGCTCGTAGTCTCGTCGATTCATGACGGTCAGGGCTGATCCTGTATCCAATTCCATTTTGACTTGGGACCCTGCTATCGTGAGGGTGACCCAAATGGTTCGGTGATCCTCTTTTGCGATTATGTTGTGTAGTTTGAGACAGCTTAGTCTCTTGTTCGTGCAATGTGTCCCATCTTTCCGCATTGCCTGCATGTTTTGTCCTTGGACCAGCAGTCCTTCTGGTCATGGGTTGTTCTGCCGCAGCGATAACATTTTTCAAATCCCCGTGTCATTTCATGGGTGCCGTATTCCTGTGGCTTTTGCTGTATTTCCGCAGCTCCCCTTGCTGCTGCTTCGTACGATACTGCCACGCTGAAAGCCTTATCTAGCGTCAGCTCTTTCTCTGAGAGTAACCTCTTCTGGGTTCCTTCACTCAGGAGTCCACAGACAAATTTGTCCCGTAGGGTATCTGCCAGTCCTGCTCCGAACTGGCAGTGCTTTGATAGCTTGCGTAGTTCCGTAAGGTAATCAGCATTGCTCTCATCTTTATGCTGATTTCCCTTGTGGAATTTAAATCTTTCTGCTATCAGCAGCGGTGTAGGATTTAGGTGTTCCTGTAGGATATCAACAATTTCGTTAAAACTCTTCGCCATCGGTTTGACTGGAGTAATCAGGTTCCGCAGTAGGCCGTACGTTCTTGCGCCCATTAAGTTTAGTAGTACCGATGCCTTTTTCTCATCGGCTACTTCATTTGCCTTGCAATATACTTCGACTCTTTCCACATACGTGGTCCAGTCTTCTATTGCATTATCGAAGGCAGTGATATTGCCAGTCTTCGGCATCTTGGAAATCTAAGATGGTGCTTCCCACGCTTTGCCTTCTTCCCCGATTGAACAAAATGGCACCTCCCGCGCTTTGCCTTCCCCGCTGGATTAAGATGGCGCCTCCCACGCTTTCTGTCTTTTCCGCTGCTGCTAGCGCTGTTGCTGGCGTTTTTATGCCTTGATGGCGACGCCCTATGGTCTTCGCGCACTTCCCCCTGCGCTGCTGCCAACGCCGCTCTCCGCGGTCCCCGTGGCAAACTGCAGCTCCTCGCGGCTTTCTGCGCTTCTAATTTCTTTTATTTTAATTACTGTTCCCGTCGTCAGAGCAGACCCTATGGGACACTTTCCTCCCTCTTCTCGGGTCTGTACGCTGCCCGGCTTCGTAGCACCGGCCGCGCCCTGTGTGCTCCACCCTCTCTCTCTCTCTCCTCTTCCCGACAACGCTGCTCGGCCCCGTTGAAAAGCCACCCGATCGAGCACTAGCCCGCCGCAGCCCAGGAAGGATCAGTGTACTACCTGCCACCAGCCCGATTAGCTGGAACACCATAGACTGGATAACCAAGCCCAGCACTCGACAGCCTCTCCTGCAAATTTTCAAATTCGATGAATCAGAGGGTGGTTGCCCACGGTCGACGCCCGTTTTTTTGGGGTTTTTTTTGGATTTCTTCCTTCTGGCCTCGACCTCTAACAACTTCACTTCAGGGATGGATCCCCGTGAGGTGGTGCAGAACTGTAGGTAAGTTCGGATCTGTTCGTCGCCAGTGTCACGTCCGTGTGTAATTGAGACACGGACTGCAGAAGTTGGTTATAGCAGGTGTTTACTGAATGGAGACAAAACTGGAACTACTATACAAAGTTACTACACAGGCTTATATACAGGGGTGGTCACTACTGGTACTGCAGTATACAGGGGCTGCAGAATATAGTTCCTTCTTCAAGGTACATACACTACAATTGTACTTTAAAATTGATCAGTAATCATGGCTCCGCATAAGGGAAGTGTGCCTGATAATTACCCCATCATTTAATCTCCGGCAGTTCCCTCCTCTCATGCTCCTTTCCAACTTTTCGGGCAGCTGTTGCTTTCTCCTGCAGCCTCCGGCTCTTTTTCATCTCCTGTTTGAACTTTTCCTGCAGTTTCAACCTCTTCCTTACATTAGGTTTGGGCCGAGGAGCTGCCTCTTCTCTCTCCTTCTGCCCCTCACTAACCTTTCCCTTTCCACACAATGCCACCCCACTTCCATGTCTCTGTCCTCCTCTGACTCCTCACTCTCAAACTCTTCTGTAACCTCCCGTCCCTGCTCCCCATCAGATACATAATCTCCTTTAGAAAGTCTTCCTGCTATCACGCTTTCTCCAACACTGCCACTCCCTTCGGCCTCATCTCCACCGCTGACCCTTGCTCCCCATTTCTTCTCTCTCTGGGACAATGGCGCATCTGCACCTATCTCGCTCCCTTCTGGCGTCTTTGCCTCCTCGCTCCTGTCCTTCTGCCCCTTTAATGCTCCTGCCTCTTGCACCCTCTCCTTGTCTTGACCCTTCCTGCTCCCCGAGATGTCCTGCTCCCCGAGATGTCCGACTCCCCGTCTTTCTTTGGAGTACTTACACTTACCTCACACCCCACTCCCGCCTCCTCCCCCCCCGCGGACACCAGATTAGCTGAGCCGTATTATGGCTCGATTCTGCCCTCGACCCGTGCTGCCCGCCGCTGTCTTTGTCCTTTTTCACCATACTTGGTGTGTTTTCCACCATCTCCATCCGGTTCTCTGCTCCGCAATTTTCTGCCTCTTCCTACGCTCTTTTCTCCTTCCATTCACCAGCTGTGTACTCCGCTTGCTCCACTCCTCCAGCCGCCCCACTCACACCTCCTGCTCCTTCTCCCACCTCCTCATCACTCAAGGGGCTTCCTTCTGCCTAACACTCACAGTGGGTGGGACCTTTGTGACACACCCCACAGCTCTCCACCTTGCAGCTCCGAGCGATGTGTCTAGACTTGCTGCAGTTATAACAGTACAAGTCTGGATAGCTTCTTACAAGATGGTCGTGTCCAAGACAATAATAACAAACCTTCACCTGGTTATCATGCAGTACCCGGAAGTACTGCACTCCTTCCATTGTCTCAAATTTCATGCTATACGGCAATGACTTCACCCACTCTGGGAGCCATACCTTTACATAACGGCTTCCATCTGCTACCTGCATTCCTGAACAGTATCTCCTCTTTATTGCCGAGCAAATTTTAATGTCCCACGACTTCAACTTTCTTATTAGCACATCGTCCTCAATATAAACCGGCATGTTTAAGAATGACACCACCACCTCTTCAGAATATAGCAGAGATACCTCCAAGAACTTATCTCTAACCTTCAAACTCATTGAAAGTCTTTCCACCTTCTCGTGGCTACTGGCCGTCACCTCGTACCCAACATTTGGCTTTGGTCGGCAGGTAAAGCAGCTTCCCTCGCTGCAGTCCTCATGTGCCGCCTGGATAATATCCCAAGCTCATATCTTCTTATCCTCGCACTGAACCACCACCGTGTTTTCTTTTCCAAACCTCCTGGGGTCCCGGCCCAAATCTTTGGGCCTTTTTTTCTCCCTTCCCCCAACATTTTCTCCCTGATTAAATTCATCCTGGGGCCATCTGGCTGCTGTTTAAGGACCAAAAAGGCCCTAAAACCTGAAAAAAAACACCACCAACAACTTTTTACAAACTCACTCCAACTCCCTGCAGTAATCAGTCACCAAGCAGCGCCTGCTCACTCCTAGCCCCTCCCACCTAGAGAGTGCTACCCAGCTGACACTGTTATTGTGAATACTAGTGCAATGCGCAGCTTGGTGTCACCTGGCAGCGAAACCATAGTTACATTTAGTTGTGCAAAATGCTGTTTCATACCCCTGAATTAAGAAGTACAGTGCTGTATACATGGTTTCAGGTTGAGGTGAGGGAATTTTCCCCATGATACCAGGGAACAAATGGCTTCACACACTGTAAGAAGTTTAAAGGAAAATGAAACTGTAGAGTGTAGCATTTTCAGTCTGTGCAGCTATTTTGTGAAAAAAAGTTTAAAAATCCCCTGCTTAAATGCAGTGTTGTGGCTGCCGTGAGCTGCCACTTTGCTGATCTCAGGTGTGCTGTTTTTGGGGAGACTTTCTTCTTAGGCAGTCCCTCGGAACCGAGGATGACTTGCTTCCACACTAAAAATGAGTTCTCAGGTGACCGATGAGTCCAATGCGGGACCTACAGTCTCTGTCACAGGTGGGGCAACGGTGGTTGAAGGGGTGGATGGGTGGGGTGCTTGGGTTGACGTGCACTCCTTGCGTTGCTTGCGCTTGGCTTCTGCTTGCTCCCGGCGAAGAGACTCGAGGTGTTCGACGCCTTCCCGGATGCTTCTCCTCCACTTTGTGCGGTCTTGGGCCAGGGATTCCCAGGTGTCGGTGGGGATGTTGCACTTTTTCAAGGAGGCTTTGAGGGTTGTGGTAAACCACTGCTAACTCTGTACATGTCTGTGTGGTAAACCACTGTTAACTCTGTACAGGTCCGGGCATGTCTCCGCCCCTGGCTCCACCCCTAAGCCCGGGTATAAAGGTGACTCACCACCCTTCCCCCGGGAGCTCTTAGGATGGATCCACTAGCAGAGGCATGCTCCAGTTCTTAGTCAATAAAAGCCTACTTTGTATAAGTTCAACTCGTAGTCTTTGGTGTTGTTGATAGTGCATCAATTTTATTGACTAAATTTTCGACATGGAGCAAATCTTGAAGCCGGAATGTTTAGACCTGGATCCTCAAGCAGCAGATGCAGCCAATAACTTTGAACACTGGCTGAGCTGTTTCGAAGCCTTCCTGGAGGCCTCCAGCACTACCGTCACTACAGATGACGCGAAACGGCTTGTCTTGAACTCACGGGTGAGCCACCGAGTCTACTCGATCATCCGAGACGCCACAACTTACGCGGCCGCCATCGCGACGCTATAGGAACAATACGTGAGGCCTGTTAACGAGGTCTACGCCAGACACCTCCTGGCTACCCGAAAACAGCGCCCCGGGGAATCAGGCGCCGAATATTTACTGGCACTGAGAGTCCTCGGCCGGGCCTGTAATTGCAAAGCGGTGACGGCCAAGGAATGCACGGAAGACCTGATCCGAGACGCCTACGTAGCCGGCATCAGGTCCAACTATACACGGCAGAGGCTGCTGGAACAGAGGGGGCTCGACTTGCAGAAGACGGTGGCCCTCGCTAACTCGTTAGACGTGGCCCTCCAGAACATGGACGCCTACCCCCCTGACCGGATGGCCACGTGGATGTCACGGGAGCAGCCATCTTGGGACCTGGTAAGGCCACAAGCCGCCAGCAGCCCAACTACAGCTGCAATGACCAGAGGCCAGAAATGCTACTTCTGCGGCCAGGCCAAGCACCCCAGACAGCAATGCCCAGCAAAGGACGCGACCTGCTCCAAATGCGGCAAGAAAGGCCACTACGCGAGAGTGTGCAAGGCGAAATCGACCCCCAATTCCAGCAGCGCCGCGTGTGAACCGTGCAGGCCGCCATTTTGGACCCCACCAACCACGTGTGAGCCGTGCGGGCCGCCATTTTGGGCACCACCAGCCGCGGGGGAGCCGCCATCTTGGACACCATTTCGGGACCAGGCCCCCGGCGCGGGCGAATACTACAACGACCCACCGACCTCGACGATGGCCTCCATCACCCTGGACCAATCTAGGCCCCATCAACTAGCCAGGTCCATGATGAACGTAAAGGTAAATGGCCATGCCACAAATTGCCTTTTCGACTGCGGAAGCACGGAGAGCTTCATCCACCCTGACACGGTGCGACGCTACTCCCTATCGGTTATGCCCACACGCCACCAGGTCTTTATGGCCTCAAAGTCCCATACGGCGGACGTCGGCGGCTACTGTGTAGCGACTCTGACAGTGAATGGCGTGGAGTACAGAGATTTTAAATTCCTCGTCCTGCCACAGCTCTGCGCTCCCGTACTGCTAGGATTAGACTTCCGGTGCCATCTGGAGAGCGTCACGATGGCATATGGCGGGCCCCTGCCCCCACTTACAGTCTGCAGCCGGCAGAATTTAAACACGGCGCCGCGCAAAGTATGCAGCCTGTCCACCCTGAAGGTCAAACCCCCGCCGTTGTTCGCTAACCTCGCCAAAGACTGCAAGCCAATTGCTACTAAAAGCAGGTGGTACAGTGCCGGGGATAGGAGCTTTATTAAATCAGAAGTAGAAAGACTCCTGAGGGAAGGGATTATTGAGGGCAGCACCAGCCCATGGCGAGCCCAAGTGGTGGTAGTGAAGACCGGCGAAAAACAGCGCCTGGTTATTGATTACAGCCAGACGATCAATCGATACACGCAATTAGACGCATACCCACTTCCCCGCATATCTGACATGGTCAACCAGATAGCACAATACCGGGTATTCTCAACGATTGATCTGAAGTCGGCATACCACCAGCTCCCCATCAGGCCTGAGGACCGCCAGTACACGGCCTTCAAGGCTGACGGTCGCCTCTACCACTTCCTCCGAGTCCCCTTCAGCGTCAACAACGGGGTCTCGGTCTTCCAAAGGGAGATGGACCGGATGGTTGACCAGAACGCGCTGCAGGCCACCTTCCCCTATCTAGACAACGTCACCATCTGCGGCCATGACTGGCATGACCACGACGCCAACCTAGAAAAATTCCTCCGTACGGCCCAACGGCTGAATCTGACATACAACAGAGAAAAATGTATGTTCCGCACCACACGCCTCGCTATTCTTGGCTGCGTGGTGGAAAACGGAGCCATCGGCCCCGACCCCGACCGAATGCGCCCCCTCCTGGAACTACCCCTCCCCCACTGCCTAAAAGCCCTGAAGAGATGCCTAGGGTTCTTCTCTTACTACGCCCAGTAGGTGCCCAACTATGCGGACAAAGCCCGGCCCCTCATCAAGTCAACCTCCTTCCCCCTGACGGCAGAGGCCCGTGCGGCCTTCACCCTCATAAAAGAGGACATTGCAAAGGCCACAATGCACGCAGTGGATGAGTCCATCCCTTTCCAAGTGGAGAGCGATGCATCCGACTTCGCCCTAGCCGCAACCCTTAACCAGGCGGGGAGACCCGTGGCTTTCTTTTCACGGACCCTCCAGGGCCCCGAAATTCGACACTCCTCAGTCGAGAAGGAGGCCCAGGCGATAGTGGAGGCTGTACGGCACTGGAGGCATTACCTGGCCGGTAAACGTTTCACCCTGCTCACTGACCAACGGTCAGTAGCATTTATGTTTAACAACAGACAAAGGGGGAAAATCAAAAATGATAAGATATTGCGGTGGAGGATCGAGTTATCCACCTACAACTACGATATCTTATACCGGCCCGGGAAACTTAATGAGCCCCCAGACGCCCTATCCCATGGGACATGTGCCAACGCACAAGTCGATAGGCTACGGACCCTCCACAATGATCTCTGCCACCCGGGGGTCACCAGGTTCTTCCATTTTATTAAAGCTCGCAACCTGCCTTACTCCATCGAGGAGGTCAGGACCATGACCAGGAACTGCCAGGTCTGCGCCGAATGCAAACCGCATTTTTATAGGCCAGACAGGGCACACCTGATTAAAGCCACCCGCCCCTTCGAACGTCTCAGCGTCGATTTCAAGGGGCCTCTTCCCTCCTCTGACCGCAACACGTACTTCCTCAATATTATTGACGAGTACTCCCATTTCCCCTTCGCCATCCCCTGCCCGGACATGACCAGCGCCACAGTCATCAGGTGCCTCAACGACCTGTTCGCCATATTTGGCTTCCCCAATTACATCCACAGCGACAGGGGCTCGTCGTTTATGAGCGATGAGCTGCGCCAGTACCTGCTCGAGAAGGGCATAGCCACGAGCAGGACTACCAGCTACAACCCCCGGGGTAACGGACAGGTAGAGAGGGAGAACGCAACGGTGTGGAAGACCGCCATGCTCGCCCTAAAATCCAAGGGCCTCCCAATCTCCCGCTGGCAAGATGTCCTCCCCGATGCGCTCCACTCCATACGATCACTGCTCTGTACTGCCACAAATGCCACCCCTCACGAGAAGATGTTCGTCTTCCCCAGGAAATCCACCTCGGGGACATCACTACCGCCATGGCTGACGTCTCCGGGACCCGTCCTGCTCAGGAAACACGTGAGGAGCCATAAGACGGACCCCCTGGTCGAAAAGGTTCACCTCCACGCCAACCCACAGTACGCCTACGTGGCGTATCCTGACGGGCGGGAGGACACAGTCTCAATTCGAGACCTCGCACCCTCAGGTACCACCTGAAACACCATCGATCACCATCCACTACCTCCACCCACCACCACTGCCCACGACGCACCACCGGGGTGTCTACCATGAACTGACGACATGCCGGTGCCATCCCTACCCCGAGAGAACGACACGCCAGTGCTCCGTCCCACGCGAGAAGCGGCCGCGGGCAAAGAACCGCAGCAACCGGCACCACGAAGATCATTACGGCAGACAAGACCCCCGGAGAGACTTTTGTATACGAACTTTTGAAACACTTCACCCCGCCGGACTCTTTTTTAAACGAGGGGTGAATGTGGTAAACCACTGCTAACTCTGTACATGTCTGTGTGGTAAACCACTGTTAACTCTGTACAGGTCCGGGCATGTCTCCGCCCCTGGCTCCACCCCTAAGCCCGGGTATAAAGGTGACTCACCACCCTTCCCCCGGGAGCTCTTAGGATGGATCCACTAGCAGAGGCATGCTCCAGTTCTTAGTCAATAAAAGCCTACTTCGTATAAGTTCAACTCGTAGTCTTTGGTGTTGTTGATAGTGCATCAAGGGTGTCCTTGAAGCATTTCCTCTGCCCACCTGGGGCTCTCTTGCCGCGTCGGAGCTCCGAGTAGAGCGCTTGTTTTGGGAGCCACGTATCGGACATGCGCACGATGTGACTCGTCCATCGGAGCTGATCGAGCGTGGTCAAAGCTTCGATGCTGGGGATGTTGGCCTGAGCGAGAACACTGACTTTAGTGCGCGACACTGAGTTGAAGTCAGGCACTTCTCTACAGAGGGGAGGGACAGTAAGGTGTTGCTTGGCTGCTCTCTCAGACCTCCTAGGTGTTAGTGCAAGGGCAACATTGGCTTAAGCCCCGGATCATCCACTAGTTCTCTCAACAGTATTAGATGTGCTCCAAGGGAATCCTAAACAAGTTTAACAAAAAGAGGGATACATACTCGCACAGAAGGAAAACATTTAAGATATGCCTAATTAATTACTGTCATTTCAGCACCTTTCAATCAACATAATAAGCCAGCCTGGATTCGAACATCAGGGACTCCCGATTATCTCGGGCTAGCACTAATGGGAAAGGGGAGGAACGAAACACAATGTTTTCTTCTTCACAACTTTCTCTTCTCCTCCTCTCTTTAAGTTGCTGGCATCTAGCTGTGCTCCTTTGGTCACCCTCCATTAGCATAGCCAAGTAGTTTTTACTTTTCTCTGATCTTCAACAATGAGCGTCAGCGACCTATTCAACTGCTTAAAACACCATGGCTGAGCCTGCTCCTGTCCTTGCTCCGATATCCACAAATGCGAACTTCCAGCGGGGATGGTCGGATATTGATCAGGAGCGGAAACCCTATCTGATTTTCCTTCCACAGTCCAGGCATGCGGAGGTCAATTGTAGTGTTTGAACAATTGAGGTAAGCTGAGATAAGCCATCAGCATCGATTGGGGATAACATCTGGAACCCTCCCTGTTCCCTACGGCTCAGCTGTTCAATTCAATTCAATTTTTATTCGCCATATGTAACCAGTACAAGTACAATTACAATGGAATGCTTACTCCCCGTAGGGACGCGTCAGCTATTCATACAGCGCCGCGTTCAGAAAGTCAATACAATGGCTTCCAGTGGCAGTGGGAGCACGATGTCCCTCAGCCGCTCCGTCCTCCTCGTCACCGCGGCCTCCTCCTCACTGTTGCTGGCTCCAAGTGGTGGCTCCCGCTCACGATCCGACCTCTGGCCGCCATGCCCGGCTCCCCTCCTCCCAGTCGGACTGCGAGCTTCCCGCCATGGAGCTGCCAGCCGACGTGCTGCAGCGGGTCGTCGTGGCTGCTGCTGCTGCTCGTTGCGCTGCGCTGCCTCCGCCCGACTCGCCGAACACATCGTCGGGATGTGAATGCTCCGGTCGCCGCGGCCTCCTCCTCACCATCGCCGGCTCCCTGGCCAGCTGAGCCATGGGGGACAAACAAGGCCCGATTTAAGTGCTACACAGTTGTGTAGGTGTTGCTTGGTTGTGCCCACAGCAAAAGTAATAGGGGGTAATTTTGACTTTGTGTGATAGTGTAAAACCTGCGATATCGTTATACATCTCTCCTGATTTTCATTTCCACTGAAGTTAAAATTACCAGCATAGAATCTAACCCAAGGTGTATTGAAGCTTATGGGTTCTGTTCCTCATGTCATACTTGTGCTGTGCTGCAAATAATTCGTTTTCTTTAATCTTTTGAAACTTTCTTTTTTACCCCTATTTGACCACTCCCTCTTGCCGTTTTGTCCCCCATGTTTTCCCGTAGCATTCTGTTGCCAGCGTACAGCCTTTTCCGGCTGTGATGGTGGGATACAGTCCGTACAGTTGACAGCCCTGCAATTACTCTTAATGCCACTCAGTGACTTTGACTGGGGTTAAACCAATTAGGCCAGTTACTTCCTTTCTTTCCTTTCAATTTGGAGTGCTCAGCCGCAGTGAGGTGCTCAATCGTGGCAGATGAGCAAGAAGGACAGGTAGCCCCAGGACTCAGATACAGGACCATCTGGTTAGGAGGTGGGAGTTCTATTATCTGTGACACCATGTCACCTGGGGAATGATTTCTGAAATCTGCTCCATCAATACAGTTTTTAACATGATTATGTTTTCAGGGGAAAAAACCTTTTGGTTTTATTATGTTCTTTTTGTAAGGTAGCCTTCATTTCAATCATTTTCTTTTAATCCTTTGAGAATTGCATGGGATTTTTGCATCAAAATTTCACGAATGCTAATTATGAAATTTTAAATATTTATTACAGATCCTTCAATGGCTGATTAGTAAATGCACCACCTGGTTTCAAACTCAGCCTTACAGGCTAGGAGGGTCCCAGGTTTGATCTTTGGCTTTTGCTGAGCTAGGTGACCTCAGGGGTTGGGAGGCCTGGGGCCCAGACGAACCCGGCAAGGGTTTTATTTAAATAAAATTGTGCAGAGTCCCGCCAGATTACCCAGATTGACTCCAGATTTTTTTTCTCTCTCCCACATGGCAGCCGCCTTTCACTCTGCCAGCGCATTTCACACTTCATCTAGAGCCATTGTCTGTTTCTTTACCTGTCCTATTACCATCTCGTCTCACCTTGAATATCTCTTAATGTCTCTTCTTTCATCCCCTCCCCCATTTCCCAGCCTCCAAACTGCCCTTTAATCTGTTTCATTTCCTGCCTTTTTTTCTCAGTTCTGACGAAGGGTTTCGACCCGAAACGTTGACTCTATTTCTCTCTCCACGGATGTTGCCTGGCCTGCTGAGTTTTTCCAGCGTCTTCTGTTGTTGCCCAGAATGACTACCTGGCCGGCGGGCGGGAGTGAGCTATTGGCGGCAGGAGGCCGCAGCCGGGGACCCATGTGAACGGCAGCTAGTGGGAGAGATAAAGCTTGTGGAACGATTGGGACACAGAGGGTAAGGCTGTCAGCGGGGATTGTGGGGAGGTGGGGGGGAGAGGGGTGAAGAAGACGCTGGGCAGATCAGGAGGGTGGGAAAAGCCTCTGGACACGATCGGGAGGGGGGTAAAGCATGTGGGAGGGATCGGGAGGTGGGAGGAGCCTGTGGGAAAGATCGGGAGGGATAGGGGGAAGGATCTGGCCATGAGCAGGAGGGGTGCACCAAGGGAGGCCCAAGGCTTCCTTGTGAGGCCCAGAGAAGCACAAGGAAACAAAACAAAAAAAACTTTTAAACATACCTTTTGGGCCTATTCTGACAGATTTTGCCTGACAGGAGATCCAGCACTGCCCACCTGCTTAGGCCTCGGCTTTAAATTGCAGAATTAGTGCTGATGACATCATCAGACCCGATCTGCATATTTAAAGTAGGACCCCGCCACCTTCCTGCGGGTGTCACACTCGCCTGCTCAAAAGAGCAGGTTAATAGCGAGACATGGCGGGAAGGCAGCGGGATCAGAGCAGGTAAGTGACTCGCCTTATTTTAACTGCCAGGCGGGGGCAGTTAAAATCGGGGCAATGTTTCAGATCAGAGGCAAACCTTCACAGAGGAGAGCCAGAGGTCTGGGATAAGTGTATTTTTTTGTCTTTTTGAACCCAAAGCAATAAAAGTGCACAGTGGGGCGCGGAACTGCCTTTAGTTGACTAGGTTGAATTGATCTTGAGAACACAAAGGGGTGCTACAAGTGCTGGCCATCCTGACCACAGTACCCACATAAAGAAGTTTCTTCTGAATTCCCTATTTGATTTCTTGGTGACTATCTTATATTGATGGCCTCTAGTTATGCTCCTCCCCACAAGTGGAAACATTCTCTCTCTATCCACTCTATCAAAACCTTTCATAATTTTAAAGACCTCTATTAGGTCACCCCTCAGCCTTTTTTCAAGAGAAAAGAGACCCAGCCTGTTCCTCCTTTTCTGATAGGTATACCCTCGCATTTCTGGTGTCATTCTTGTAAATCTTGAGCACACAATTTAGGCTGACACTTCAGTGCAGTACTGAGGGAGTGTTGCACTATTCAAAGGTGCTGTCTTTCATGTGAGATGTGAAACCTGTCCTCTCAGCTGGATGTAAAAGTTCCCATGGCACTATTTTGAAGAAGAGCAGGGGAGTTATCCCCAATATTTATTCCTCACCCAACATCACTAAAACAGATTATTAGGTCATTATCACATGGCTGTTTGTGGGAGTTTGCTGTGCGCAAATTGGCTGCCGCATTTCCTACATTACAACAGTTATTATATTTCAAAAGTACTCAATTGGCTGTAAAGCGCTTTGGGACACCCTGAGCTCTAAAAAGGTGCTATATAAGTGCAAGTCGTTCTTATGTTTCTTTCTAAGCAGCCACCAGAGTCAAATTCATGAGACATATGACCTCATTACAGTATTCTTTGGCTGCACCCAGTGCTATCATGTATCTAATAGTTTAAAAAAAAAATAAAGCACACACAAACATGCCATATTAACAATTTGAACCATCCTGCTATGGTCATTAGTTACAACATTAGAATGATTAAGTCCTTACACGGAAAGCTGAGTCTGAATCTCCATTCTCAACTAACAATCATACTTGGGCTTCCCTCTAGGTGGCGAGTCGCACCAGATTTGATCAGATTAAAACTGAATTTCACTTTAACATCTGTTTTTCCCACTCTTACCTTCAGGAGACGTTGTTTTACACAATTCAGATATCAAAATATACAATCATGGGATGTAACATCACTAGAGGATTTCCGTACAATAACTGAGCCAAGGTGTAAATTGATCGCCATGCTATGTAGCATTCCTTCTGTGTACCTGGCAACCAATGCATGGCAACCAATGCACTACACCCACAAACATTAAGGGACACAGATATAGGCAAGCCTGGATGTGGCCAAGACATCCATCTGCAACAAGGCTAAGAAGAGTCAACTCGGAAATATAGAGCAGAGCTATTACAGAGAACAGATTGATTAGAATGGATATGTGACAGTCAACAACAACAACTTGTATTTATATAGCGCCATTAACGTAGTAAAATGTCCCAAGGTGCTTCACAGGAGCGTTATAAAACAAAATTTGACACCAAGCCACATAAGGAGGTATTAGGGCAGATGGCCAAAAGCTTGGTCAAAGAGGTAGGTTTTAAGGAGTGTCTCAAAGAAGGAAAGAGAGGTAGAGAGGCGGAGAGATTGAGGGAGGGAATTCCAGAGTTTAGGGCCTTGGCAGCTGAAGGTATGGCCACCAATGTTTAAGTGGTTAAAATCGGGGATGTTCAAGAGGCCAGAATTAGAGAAGCACAGATATCTCGGAGGGTTTTGGGGCTGGAGGAGATTACAGAGATAGGGACGGGCAAGGCCATGGAGGGATATGAAAACAAGGATGTGAATTTTAAAATTGAGGCATTGCTTAACCGGGAGCCAATGTAGATCAGCGAGCACAGGGGTGATGGGTGAATGGGACTTGGTGCGAGTTAGGACACGGGCAGCAGAGTTTTGGATGACCTCAAGTTTACGAAGGCTAGAACGTGGGAGGCAGACCAGGAGTGAGTTGGAATAGTCAAGCCTAGAGGTAACAAAGGCATGGATGAGGGTTTCAGCAGCAGATGAGCTGAGGCAGTGGCAGGAGTCGAGTGATGTCAAACACTTAATTATGCACGAGTACAATAAGTGTGATACATTATTATATATCTTCTAACAATGTATTGTTATCTAGAGTTTCTGGACACAAATCCTTTTGATAGCCCATCAAGTATGATTTCCAGACTGAACTTGCCTATTGTGTCTCGGCTGTCCCAGTGGAGGGTATCACAAATCAAAACATATTGAAAAATCAGTTGTTGATAGCCAAAAAGTTCATTTGCAATAGCCTGGTTTAACTACCTATAGTCCTTATGTAACTCTAGCTTCCACTAGATGACATTACTGCAAAAAACAAGGCTATATTCATTACAGCTTTCTCAGGATCTCGACTTTAAGATCCGCTGATCCCAACCCCTATACATATGGCCAGGGAAATAATAAAACTTGATAATCCACGTGATTATGGGCTTGCAGTTTTCATGTTCTGTTATGATATAAAGTAAACATTGATAGCTTGTGCTTCCAATCCCTTATCTGACCTGCCTACTCACTGTGTCCTCCCTACTCCAGTCTCATAAACTATGAGACTCTTGTCTTTGATCAGAATCTCTCCTACAAGCTAACTTCCTGTCACTCTCAGAGAAAGAAAGAGGGCTAGGTGATATTCGCCCGGAATTTACGGTTGTAATGATGGCAAAACTGTCAGCGTTCGCCATCATTACTCTGTAAAACTGACAGCAACTTCTGGAGTCTGCACATGCGCAGTTAAATGTAGAAATTCAGAAGTTGCTGTCAGTGATACCCTGCTCCTCCATGATTGAGCTGTTGCAGTCCTCACAGATGCAATCAGCACAGAATCAGTGAATTGATGTGAACTTCATCTTTTTACACTCTATTCTCACTGTAAAAACCCTTAAAAAAGTTAAACCTTGTTTAATGAGGTATAACTGATTTTTTAATGGTGTAGTAAGTTATAATTATTGCTGAACAACCTCTCTGGCCCTGAAAAACTAATTTTATATGTGGAGTCTAATTTCCGACATTACATGATAAAAATTCCATGATAAAAGTTCCATGATTTTTGAAATAATTGTTTTTTTTAAAGTTTGTTTATGATATTTCAGCTTCTAACTTAATCCCATGTGTATGTCCCAATCTTTATTGCATTTTCTGTAAAATTATTAAAAAGTGAATGATAAACCTGCTTTTTACTTCCTGGTTTGTTGTCTGTGAGAATTCTTCAATCTGATTGGCTGCTTAGCCTACTTGATGACATCACTGTTGCTGGATGACGGAGATCCCTTATAAGTGACTAAATCTTTGTGGGCAACTTTCTTTGAGGTCAGCGGCGAGCGCCGTCACTTCGCCGCTGACCGCAGAATCAGGGCCATTAGGTCATGCAAGTTTGGACTATCTCAGTCTCCATAAGAATTGTCTTTTAATCCCCGATATATGGAAAGGATAATGCAATATTTGGGAAGTACATTGCGATTTTCGGTACAATGGTGCAGCTGCAGATTGTGCAACAGCGCGCTACATTATGGGTAACTGAAGCCTACTCAGTGCCTAGTGCTCATGGTGTGCCATAATGGAACCTGGAATTGTCCATGGCATTGAGAGCCTGGACATCTGCCTCAAAAACATGCAAATTAGGGCTGGCCTACTATGTGATCTGAGCATTTGAAGACCACTCCAGATGCATAGCATCCATATAAAATTCCTCATGTTGGGTCTTTGTTCTTAAAGTGGACTCATTCTTTTGGACTTGTTGAGCATGGCTGTTGCAAATTTATCCCACCGATTCACTGCGTTTTAGCTCTGATTACTTGTTTTTCCAGAACCAAACTTACTGATAACTTCTTAAAGCTGCACCCCCATTTGCTATCTGTGCTTGTTTCCATGGGGAACTGTCGTCATGTACTGCCTATTTGGAGCAATGGCTATGGCTCTGGGTGCCCTTGTTTATTTGCAGGTTTTGGAGGAGGAGGAGGAGGATCACAGGAACCATGCAAGACAGTTACATTTGCACCTTAGGCGATCAACAAAGAACTTTCTTGATGCCTCCACTTACAGGGCCAGGCAATCATACCTCGAGATTTCTAAAGAACCTGCCTGTGGATATTATGATCCCCAAGGAGGCTGTGACAAACTCTTGGAAACCATTTCTAGAACAGGGATGGCTCTGTCAAGGCAACCACTGCCTCAAATTACTTCACTACTGGGTCCTTAAAAGCAACAGCGGAAAATAACGGTCAAGTCTCCCAACCTGCAGTGCCTGGTTGCAACATACTGATATCATGTTTGGCCTGGCCAATAAATTCATCCATTACCCCATGGAAAAAAGGCAACAAACCCAAAAGAGCCCTACAGTTTAATCATCTGGTTGGAATCTTTAAAGTGTAGAGCATTATCGATGGCATGTGTGTGGCCATAGTGACTCCTATTCCCTTTGCTGCTGCCTTCATGAACAGAAAGGGGTTCCAGAATAATACACATTAATGCCTGATAAACTGGCTTTTGCCAACATTCCTTTATTTTATGCCAACCTGCAATGCCACCATTATTTCAAGGGCCAGGAAAACTGGAATTGATTGACTTTCTGAGTCTATCCACAGCCATGGCTGCATATTCCATTGAAGTACCAAAGGTCAAAGTGAAAAGCAATATAATGAGGTGCACGCTGATCCCAAGGTCTTGGTGGAACAGACCATTGGCATCTAAAAGCAAAGAATTGGGTTCCTGGATTGATAGGAGGAGTGCTGGAGTACAACCTGGCCAAGGTGTCTAAAATTACTGTTGCCTGCTGCCTCATAAAATGCTCAAGAGTTTGCTTGGCAGTCGCATCAAGTAGCTGAATGTTCACCCAACAACCTCATTGTTATTTCATGGTCTTCTTGTGTCTCACTGCTGCAGGTGTTCAAACCTTTCTTAAAGCTGCATCCGAGCTGCCATCTGTGGGTGTTAGTTCAGAGAACTGGAATTACACTCTGCCTAACTAGGACCTATGAGTATCCTGTTGACCATCTTTATCTGCTGGATTTGGAGGAGGAAGAGCAGAATCAGAGTATGCAAGCACTATGGGCCAGCCTAGATATCCAAGATGATTGCAAAACCCTTGAACTGCAAAGGGCCATTGCTATGGTACAGAGAAGATGAGAAACCGCCTCAGTTAGGGACAAAAGATAAACCTGGCCATCAGACACCAGATGCGAGTCTGTAAAAATGTAACATGCAGGTACCTATTGTTTGCACCTTGCCACAGAGCATATGCATTGAGGAGACAACAATACAGAGTGCAATGCAAAAACATGCACTCACCTATACATTTGGAAAGTAGATGAGAAGTTGTTGGAATGCTTTGCATTCTCTCTCTGAAGTTCCAGCATGTTTGCAGCGAAGTGATGTCGTCTCTCAAGATTTTTTGACCACTTTTTTTTCCCCACAGACAGTTGTTGTTTTTAAGGTAGGATGTTAGCAGCAATGTGTAGTCTCACCAGTTTTAAAAAGGGCACCCAGACAAAAGGTGGTTAATATGCTAAATGGAAGTTGGTTTCTCCAGAGATTAAACAATAAGCAATTGGATAACAACAACGACTTGTATTTATATAGCGCCTTTAACATAGTAAAATGTCCCAAGGCGCTACACAGGAGTGTTATAAGACAAAAAATTTGACACCGAGCCACATAAGAAGAAATTAGGGCAGGAAGAGGTAAGTTTTACGGAGTGTCTTAAAGGAGGAAAGAGAGGTAGCGAGGCGGAGAGGTTTAGGCAGGAAATTCCAGAGCTTAGGGCCTAGGCAACAGAAGGCACGGCCACCAATGGTTGAATGATTATAATCAGGGATGCTCAAGAGGGCAGAATTAGAGGAGCGCAAATATCTCAGGGGGGTGTTCTGGGGCTGGAGGAGATTACAGAGATAGGGAAGGGCCATGGAGGGATTTGAAAACAAGGATGAGAATTTTGAAATCGAGGAGTTGCTTAACCAGGAGCCAAAGTAGGCCAGCAAGCACGGGATGATGGGTGATCAGGACTTGGTGTGAGTTAGGACAAGGGCAGCCAAGTTTTGGATGACCTCAAGTTTACGTAGGGTAGAATGTGGGAGGCCAGCCAGGACTGCGTTGGAATAATCAAGTCTAGAGGTAACAAAGGCATGGATGAGGGTTTCAGCAGTGGATGAGCTGAGACAAAGGCGGAGACACGCGATGTTACGGAGGTGGAAATAGGCGGTCTTAGTTATGCTGCGAATATGTGGTCGGAAGCTCATTTCGGGATCAAATATGACACCAAGATTGCGAACAGCGTGTTTCAGCCTCAGACAGATATTAGGGAGAGGGATGGAGTCAGTGCCTAGGGAATGGAATTTGTGGTGGGAACCGAAAACAATGGCTTCGGTCTTCCCCATATTTAATTGGAGAAAATTTTGGCTCATCCAGAACTGGATGTCGGACAAGCAGTCTGACAATTTAGAGACCGTGGAGGGGTCGAGAGAAGTGGTAGTGAGGTAGAGCTGGGTGTCGTCAGCGTATATGTGGAAACTGATGCTGTGTTTTCGGATGATGTCGCCAAGGGGCAACATGTAGATGAGGAATAGGAGGCGGCCAAGGATAGATCCTCGGGGGACACCAGAGGTAACGATGCGGGAGCGGGAAGAGAAGCTGCTTTATTCTATTGTAATGTGAATGTGCAGGGTAATAGTTATAATCAGATTCCTTTAGTTCCCTTGGTAAAACTTATCTTCATGTAACAATATAAAAATAATGCACCTGCTATGCTTAGTGGGTTGCCTTACTTAAATTAAGCAGAATAACTCCTCGGGGGCATTCTGCCTCAGCTGCAGCTTCTGTTGCCAAAGCCAGACTCTTTTTAGGTGTCTGACATTCTGCTTTATTTCCTAACTCTTCGCGGTCAGAAAGAGATCAAAAACCTTCCAACACAATGGCTGTGAAGTGGTTAACAATTGTGGAGACAAAACACCAAATTGCTTATTATTTACAGTTTACAAGGAAACAACATCAAAGCTAGCTCATTTGTGGCTTAACCACCTAAAGTCTTTTAGACTCTTTTAACTTGCAGTAATCCATTATGCTTTTAAAACATAAAAAATAACTTTCTTTTCCAAGTCATTTCTGTGGAACATGGTCAAAAATCCTGAAATTCGCCAAGCAGCTGCATGTTAAATAACTACTTCTTGAAGGGTATCTTAAAGGATGGGCATCGACGATATGTTATCCAACACTGAGCACATGTCATGTGTGTCTTTGTTAATTTGACGTTAATGAAACAGAAGTTCGAGCTCGGTTTAAGGGGCTAAATAATCCATTAAATCACCTTGGATGAATTATACCTCAAAGTGCTTAGAGCGACAAGGGAGGAGATTTGTGAAACATTAGTTATTTTGTGGTTAATCAATGAATACCAGGGAGGTTCCAACAAATGGGAAACAGGCAAATATAGTTTTAAAAAGATGACAGAATCATACCTGGCAACCACAGACCCATTAGCCAGACGTCAATCATCAGAAACAAATTAGAAGAGTGCCTGTATGAAAATAGCTTCTTAAGTGACAAACGTAAGAAGTCACACAACACCAGGTTATAGTCCAACAGTTTTCTTTGAAATCACAAGCTTTCGGAGCGCTGCTCCTTCATCAGGTGAAGTGGAGAGATGCATAGAGACACAACTTATATAGTCAGAGAATAATGCCAGATGATTACAGGTAATCTTTCTAATCTGGCATTATTCTCTGACTATATAAGCTGTGTCTTTATGCATCTCTCCACCTCACCTGACGAAGGAGCAGCGCTCCGAAAGCTTGTGATTTCAAAGAAAACTGTTGGACTATAACCTGGTGTTGTGTGACTTCTTACATTTGTCCACCCCAGTCCAACACCGGCATCTCCACACCAAGTGACAAACAACATGGCTTTAGAAGCGTAGATGTTGCCAGACCAACATTGTAAACTCTTTTGAGGAGGTGACATCCAGGATTAATGGGTATGATGCCATATGATGTGATGCACCTAGACTTCCTAAAGATTAAACACCATATGAGAGACTCCTTCACAAAATAAGGTCAGTGGGTATCCTGGGTAAAATATGAATATGGATTCTCAACTGCCTGCAAGGAAGGAAGCAAAGGGTAGTCATAAAGGGTCCTGGATCACAATGAGGGGAGGTATGGAGCCCATGATAGTCCTTGTGCTGTTCCTAGCATACATAAATGATCTGGAATTGCATCCTCAATTAAAAGTAAATGCACTGGTGGCACCAACCTGATGGGAACTGTGAACTTAGAGAAGGCAGCTGAGATCTTACAAAGAGAGCTCAATAGGATTTGCACCTGGGCAGATTAGTAGCAAATGAAGTTCCGTGGCAAATGGAAGTAAACTTGGGAGGCACTTGTTATTCTGTAGTGTCAATTATATGAAGGTGTGCTATGGGTGGTGGAGCCTCTTATGTGGGAGTGTATATTAGAGATAACTACGATCTGGCACTCCCAGTGAGGATTAGCACTCACAAGAAGCACTTCTTGGGAAACTGTTGGTGCTCAACCTGTAATTTTCCATCCATTAACCTTGGAATAAAAAAACTGGATTATGTGACCGCAATTTCCCAAGAATCACTTCCTGTAAGCACCACTACCTGCTGGGAGTGCTGGATTGCAAAATAGTCTTTATTGGGAAATCACAGACATACTCTCTATGATTTTCTGTTCATTCCATTTAGAAAAGAAGGCTATGGAATGTGCCAAGGATTAGGTGGAGCTTTGCCGTGGAGTTCTAATGCAGCCTCTGAGCTGCCAGTGAAACTGAGAGGTGCTTTGTTTAAATTTAAAACCTATGATCAATAGCCTGAACAATCCATCTCTCTGCTCGCCATTGCACAGGCTTGATAAAAATTGAAGTGCCCCCTCTGCCAACATTTTGCAATCCAGGACACCAGGGACTAATAGGTGCTCCTTGCAACCATCAAATGATGGGAAATATATCAAAGGAAGGAGCGGAAAATAGATGGAGATGTGGCAGAACCTGACCCCAAGCAATTTTTCACCCCCACCTACCCTAGTTCCACTGAAAAATTGGCAGAGCAAGGGTGGGAAATACAAGTCAAAATGTTCTGGTACCTGCTAAGATTCCTGAGAGCGTGTGAATAATTCACGGAGGGAAGAAAACACAGGAATGATGGGTACTAACATGGAGATGTGGGTTGGCCACCTACATTACCTTCTCCAATAGGTTGCATTGACTGGCAGTCCATGATCAACAGGATCATTTGCTCCAGGCGGATTGGAATCTTCAGGTTAGAGTGTGGCAACCCATTGGCGTCTTTCTTGGCCTTAATTTTTCTGATATCTTTGCATCATCACTGAAAGGTATGCTTGGAATTTGTAAGGTGTGTCATGCATGAATATGGGCTGCTTTGTAATTGTTTGAAAAAGGCTAAAGGGCTCCCAATGATTAACATGCACCTAATGTAAGGATGCAGCAGGTTGAGATGCAAGTGTGTGTTGCCATACCATAGCACTGGAAACTTATGCATTCAGCACTTAACTTGACAAATTTCTTCAATGTATTAAATTTCTGTGTCTGAGCTGAGGACCTCCTCACTTCAAAAAGTGCATAGACCTGCTCCACCGCCTCTTTCCCTGCAGCCCGGACACCTGTTTTCTGAGGAAGGTGCCTCTCCAAGCCAAAGATGGCAATCTTCCTTTGCTTCACCTCTTGATACATTACCTCCAGGCCCATCTAAATAAAGACTTACATAGAAACATAGAAGATAGGAGCAGGAGTAGGCCATTTGGCCCTTCGAGCCTGCTCCGCCATTCAATGAGATCATGGCTGATCATTGAAATTCAGTACCCTGTCCCTGCCTTCTCCCCATATCCCTTGATCCCTTTAGCCTTAAGAAATATATCCAACTCTTTCTTGAATATATTTAATGAACTGGCCTCCACCGCCCTCTGTGGCAGAGAATTCCACAGGTTCACCACTCTCTGGGTGAAGAAATTCCTCCTCATTTCAGTCCTAAATGGCTTACCCCTTATCCTTAGACTATGACCCCTGGTTCTGGACTCCCCGGCCATCGGGAACATCCTTCCTGCATCTAGTCTGTCCAGGCCTGACAGAATTTTATAGGTTTCGATGAGATCCCCTCTCAATCTTCTAAACTCCAGTGAGTATAAGCCCAATCGACCCAATCTCTCCTCATACGTCATTCCTGCCATCCCAGGTATCAGCCTGGTGAATCTTCGCTGCACTCCTTCCATGGCAAGAACGTCCTTGCATTTATATAGCGCCTTTCACAACCTCAGGATGTCCCAAAGCCCTTTACAACCAATGAAGTGCTTTTGAAGTGTAGTCACTGTTGTAATGTAGGAAATGCAGCTGCTAATTTGTGCACAGCAAGATCCCACAAACAGCAATGAGATAAATGACCAAATTATCTGCTTTAGGTGTTGATGACGGGATAAATGTTGGTCAGGATACCAGGAAAACTCCCCTGCTCTTCTCCAAATAGAGCTGTGGGATCTTTAACCTCCAACTGAGCAAGCAGATGGGGCCTCGGTTTAACGTCTCATCCGAAAGATGGCTCCTCTGACAGTGCAGCACTCCCTCAGTACTGCACTGAAATGCCAGCCTGGATTATGTGCCCAAGTCTCTGGAGTGAGACTTGAACCCACAATCTGCTGACTTAGTGTGCTACCACTGAGCAATGGCTGACGTTTGTAAAGGAAACAGTCATCCCTCCTCCTTGGGTCTTTGCACTCTTCCCTGCTATCTTTAATATAGCCAGCAAAAAACAATTTGAAATCATTGCACTTATAAAGTAATAGAAGTACAGCTGTCCCTTTAAGGCACAACAGCACAACTTTTCTCTGCTGCTTCACAAAATAAACAAATGTCACGTTCAACAACTTCTTTTGTAGTATCCATTATTTAAATTATATGTACATTTGTCCATTGGCAGACTTGTCAGCAGTTGTTTATTCCCAGTAGCTTCTTTTCTGCTTCCTCTGTTTTTCTCCCAGTTCGAGCCTCTAATTGTGATGATGTATACATCTTTGTGTATTTTCCTCTCTCAATCCATTCTTTCTATTCAATACCCTCCTCAAACCCTCCCCATTTTTCTGCTCTAGGTTCCTGCCTCATCATGTCGTCATTGTCATGCCTCGACTTATTGCTCATTAACCTGTCTGTCATTTTGGCTATTCTTGTGTTTTTCTGCCTCCTGTACTACCTTGCACTCTGTCTCTAACCTTTACTTCTCACTTCTCTCTTGTGACTTCTTCTTCTTTCATTTGCTGTAAAGCTCTCCCCATCTGTGCATCGTAGGATTACCAAATTTAAACAATCAAGTCCCAGTTCTATTTCGTTGAGCGTCAGGGTCATTCCCTGCATTCTCATGCAGCTGCACAGACCTAGAGAGTGCCAAGTATTGTAACCATAACAAGTACAGTGCACCACAGAATGGCATTTGATATTAAGCCACCAACCAACTGCACAAATATAATATAATCCAGTATGAAAAGTGAACCTTTATTTAAATTTGTATTGTAAAGTGTTGCAGACTTGTACGGAATGGTTCAGAATGATTGACTCCTGTTTCAGTTACAGTTCCCTGTACCTGGGACAATCCTTTGGTGCCTTTCCTTTGGCTGACATGTTATCCTATCCTCCCAAATCTTATGACAATAGGCTTTAACTTTTTGCTCTTTCTTTATTTACCTATTACCATAGATACATTTAAGGGGAAGCTAGATAAACACATGAGGGAGAAGGGAATAGAGGGATATGTTGATGGGGTGAGATGAAGAAGAGTGGGAGGGGGCTCGTGTGGAGCATAAACACCGGCATGGACCCGTTGGGCCAAATGGTCTGTTTCTTTGCTGTAAGTACTATGTTATACAATTTGGTAATGATGCTCTTGGTCAGACGGCAAGATAAATAATCATCATTTCATCATTTGAAGCAGTTTTTAATTACAGTACCACAGAACCATAAAAAACTCTGAGTGGGTACAATATAATTTTATTATTTCATCTCAAACTGACTGTACACAGTCACATTAAATACTCATTTAATACCATAAACAAAAATGTCTATATGTAAACACATTGATATGTATAAGGCAACACATTGCACAGGTTATAAATTAAACTAAGTACAAGTTTTTCCTTCATAACCTTTACTCATCCATCAAAACAGGACCTTGAGAAGATTTAACTGTATTGCCATCAACTGCCAGACAACATGATCTTGGGGCCACAGGTGACATGCCACCTTGTTACTCTGGACCTGCTGACATTCTGCTTTATGCTGCTGGACATTTTGACATGTGGCCTCATCAGCCTGAATCTGTAGACATACCTCCTGTCTTCCTGGACCGGTCACCTTGCATTTTCATCATCCTGGATTTGTTGACATGCGCTCTGTCATCTTGGACCTGCAAGAATGCTGCCTCATTATCCATGACCTTTCAACATGCAGCCTTATCATCCTGGGCTTGCCCATGAGCAATCTAATCATCCAGGACCTGTTGACATGTGACCTTATTATTCTGGACCTGCTGACATGTGGTCTAATTATCCAGGATCTGTCAACATTTGGCCTTGTAACCTTGCAGCTGGACATGCCGACATGCTTTCTAATCATCCTGACCCTCCCAACATGCGGCTTCATTATCTTGCAACTGTTGACACGCAGCCATGTCATCCTGTTGACGTAGGACCTCATCATCCTGGACCTGTCAACATGTTGTCTTATCACTGTTAACATGCTGGTTCCTCATCTTGGATCTATCAAGTCTGAGCTGATCATGCTGGACCCATTGACTTTCTTCCTCATCATCCTGCATCTATTGACGTGGCCTTATTATTCAAGATCTGTCAACATGCTGACTCAACATCTTGGACATGCAATATGCTGCCTCATCATCCAAGATCTGCGAACATGCGGCTTCCTCATCCTGGACCTGTCAATACGCTGCTTCCTCACCCTGGACCTGTTGACATTCTGCTTCCTCATCCTGGACCTGTCAATATGCTGATTCCTCATCCTGGATCTGTTGACATAGGACCTCATTGTCCTAGACCTTTGACATGCTCCATCCTGAACCTGAACCTGGACCTGTTAACATTCTGCTTCATTATTCTGGACCTGTCGACTCCTGTCTGATTCTACTCGATCTGTCAACGTACTGCCTTATCATTCTGGACTTGTGGCTAGTGCATAGAAACATAGAAACATAGAAGGTAGGAGCAGGAGTAGGCCATTCGGCCCTTCGAGCCTGCTCCACCATTCAATGAGATCATGGCTGATCATCCAAATTCAGTACCCTGTCCCTGCCTTCTCCCCATATCCCTTGATCCCTTTAGCCTCAAGAAATATATCCAACTCTTTCTTGAATATATTTAATGAATTGACCTCCACCGCCCTCTGTGGCAGAGAATGCCACAGGTTCACCACTCTCTGGTGAAGAAATTCCTCCTCATTTCAGTCCTAAATGGCTTACCCCTTATCCTTAGGCTATGACCCCTGGTTCTGGACTCCCCGGCCATCAGAAACATCCTTTCTGCATCTAGTCTGTCCAGACCTGACAGAATTTTATAGGTTTTGATGAGATCCCCTCTCAATCTTCTAAACTCCAGTGAGTATAAGCCCAATTGACACAATCTCTCCTCGTACATCATTCCTGCCATCCCAGGTATCAGCCTGGTGAATCTTCGCTGCACTCCCTCCATGGCAAGAACATCCTTCCTCAGGTAAGGTGACCAAAACTGCACACAATACTCAAGGTGCGGTCTCACCAAGGCCCTGTACAACTGCAGCAAGACATCCTTGTTCTTGTACTCAAACCCTCTTGCTACGAAGGCCAACATACCATTTGCCTTCTTAACCACCTGCTGCACCTGCATGCTTACCTTCAGCGACTGGTGCACAAGAACACCCAGGTCTCTTTGCACTTCCCCTTCTCCCAATCTATTGCCATTCAAATAATAATCTGCCTTCCTGTTTTTGCCACCAAAGTGGATAACCTCACATTTATCCACATTATAGTGCATTTGCCATGTTTCTGCCCAATCACCCAACCTGTCCAAATCGTACTGGAGTTTCATGACATCCTCCTCACAGCATACCCTCCCACCCAGCTTTGTGTCGTCTGCAAATTTGGAGATATTACATCCAATTCCCTCGTCCAGATCATTAATATATATTGTGAACAGCTGGGGTCCTAGGACCGATCCTTGCGGTACCCCACTAGTCACTGCCTGCCACTCGGAAAACGACCCGTTTATTCCAACTCTTTGCTTTCTGTCCACCAACCAGTTCTCTATCCAATCAATACCTTGCCCCCAATCCCATGTGCCTTAACTTTGTACGCTAATCTCTTATGCGGGACCTTATCGAAAGCCTTCTGAAAGTCCAAATACACCACATCCACTGGTTCTCCCTTATCTATTTTACCAGTTACATCTTCAAAAAATTCCAGTAGATTAGTCAAGCATGATTTACCTTTTGTAAATCCATGTTGACTTTGTCCGATCCTGTCACTGCTTTCCAAGTGCTCTGCTATTACATCTTTTATAATTGACTCTAGCATTTTCCCCACTACCGATGTCAGGCTTACCGGTCTATAATTCCCCGCTTTTTCTCTGCCACCTTTTTGAATAGTGGGGTAACATTAGCTACCCTCCAATCCATGGGTATTGTTCCAGAGCCTATCGAGTTCTGGAAGATGACCAGCAATGCATCTACTATTTCTAGGGCCACTTCCTTAAGTACCCTGGGATGTAGATTATCAGGCCCTGGGGATTTATCGGCCTTCAGTCCCATCAATTTTCCTAACACCATTTCCCTACAAATACTGATTTCTTTCAGTTCCACCCTTTCATCAGCTCCTATGTTCCGCGGTATGTCTGGGAGGTTATTTGTGTCCTCCTTTGTGAAGACAGAACCAAAATATGTATTTAGTTGGTCTGCCATTTCTTTGCTCCCCATTATAAATTCCCCCGATTCTGACTGCAAGGGACCTACGCTTGACTTCACCAATCTTTTTCTCTTTACATATCTATAAAAGCTTTTACAGTCAGTTTTTATGTCGGGGGTCGCGTAACTATTTACGCGTGCCTCATTATCCTGGACCTCCTGACATGCTGCCTCGTCATCCTGGGCCTGGACTTGTTGGCTATCGCCTGGACTTGTCAATATTATTGATAGTGGAACTCTAGGCTTTCCCTTCCAGAACCTAGGCATCAGGAGACTCTACTGGTCTCTGACTGGCAACACCCTTGAACAGCACTGAGAAGGGTGATTACTTGCAGACTACAGTAGCCTTTCCTAGTTATATTGTGCATCCTCATAGACGCTTGTTTTTATATAGGGACAGATCCTTTCTCTGAATCTTTTGGTTTGCTTACATTCTGCTCCTTAGACAAGATGAAATAGCAATTTGTTAGGATGTAGGTGAAGCTATAATGTGACTTCGGACTTTGTACTGTGTATTACCAGAGGAAGATATTTCTGAAATAAAAACAAAAAATGCTGGAGAAACTCAGCAGGTCAGGGCCGATGACCTTTTGTCAGACCTGGAAAAAAGCAGGAAATGGAACAGATTTTTAAGCAAGTGTAGGGGCTGGGAAATGGGGGAGGGGATGAAAGAACAAAAGGGATGGTCTGTGATAGGATAGAAGACAGGAGAGATTAAGAGACACTGAGAGACATTAAGAGATATTCAAGGCAAAAGGAGATGGTAATGGGACAGGTTAAGAAACAAAGGATGGCTCTAGATGAAGTGTAAATTGCGCTGGCAGAATGGAAGACAGCTGCCATGTGGGAGGGAAGAACAGAACAAAAGTGTGGATAAAAAATATATATATGTGATAGGGGCCGAGGTTATGATCTGAAATTGTTGAACTCTATGTTGAGTCCAGAAGGCTGTAAAGTGCCTAATCGAAAGATGAGGTGCTGTTCATCGAGCTTACACTGAGCTTCCGTGGAACAATGCAAGAGGCCGAGGATGGTGAGGTCTGAGTGGGAATGGGGCGGTGAATTAAAGTGACAGGCGACCGGAAGCTCGGGGTCCCCCTTACGGACTGAACGGAGGTGTTCCGCAAAGCGGTCACCCAATCTGCGTTTGTTCTCCCCAGTGTAGAGGAGACCACATCGTGAGCAGCGAATACAGTATACTAAATTGCAAGTAGTACAAGTAAATCGCTGTTTCACCTGGAAGGGGTGTTTGGGGCCCTGGACAGCGGGAAGTGGGGAGGTATAAGGGCATGTGTTGCATCTCCTGCGCTTGCATGGGAAGGTGCCGGGCGAATGGGAAGGGGTTTGGGGGCAATAGAGGAGTGGACTAGGGTGTCGCGGAGGGAGTGGTCCCTATGGAATGCTGAAAGGGGAGGTGAGGGGAAGAAGCGTTTGGTGGTGGGATCACGCTGGAGGTGGCGGAAATGGCGGAGGATGATCCATTGAATGTGGAGGCTGGTGGGGTGAAAGGTGAGGACAAGGGAAACTCTATCGTGGTTCCGGGAGGGAGGGGCGCGGATGAGGGCAGAAGTGTGGGAGATAGAACGGACACAGTTAAGGGCTGTGTCAACCACTGTAGAGGGGAATCCTCGGCTGAGGAAAAAGGAAGACATGTTGGAAGCACTGGTATGGAAGGTGGCATCGTCAGAGCAGATGCGGCGGAGACGGAGAAACTGGGAGAATGGAATAGAGTCCTTACAGGAGGCGGGGTGGGAGGAAGTGTAGTCCAGGTAGCTGTGGGAGTCAGTGGGCTTGTAGTGAATGTTTGTCAATAACTGGTTATTTCTGAACCCTAGTTGCTTTATTATAAACTAATGGGAATGCAGAAAAATCAGGCAGTGAACAGTTACAATATATAATATAAAAATGCTATTGTATTACTGACATCCATATTACAGAATATAATCAGTGAATGACATCATAAATTAACATAATCCCTAAAATCAGTGGATGTGATGTCCAGCTCTCTAATGAGGTAAAAATTACTCTTTTCAATCACTGCCAATTTTTCCACTGAGTGTCACATCTCCACTCTTGATTGTTCATTTCAGGTCTTTAAAATTCCTTGGCATCCCTGGTAATATGCAACATTCTTTATTATTGGGGCCTAGTGGTTGTTGGTATTTTGTTTCAGGATCCAGTTCTTTCTCGATAAGGAACAAAGCAGTCATTATTTGGGGTTTGGTAACAAATTTCCTCACGTCGACTAGATGCAGTAAACACGACTCGTTAATAAAAGTCAAGTGGCTCGTTTCTGATTGCTAAAGTGGTAAATCAGTAGGAGAGCATGTAAAACACCAGCAGATGGCTTAAAGTTACCAATGCAGGTATGTTCCTGTGTGGGAATGTAGACAATTCCATATTTTTGGTAGTTCATATATTCTTTCCCACAGGATGAATCCCTATTTCTAGCTATGGCATTTTTGTTTCTTTCTGAAAAGAATCAGTAACATATATTATTAGAAGAAAGAAAGAACTTGCACATCCTCAGGACATGCCAAAGCACTTCACAGCTAATGAATTACTTTTTGAAGTTCGGTCACTGTTGTTATGTTGACATATATGGCAGCCCAATTGCACGTAGCAAAGTTCCACAAACAACAATGAGATAAATGACCGGTTAATCTGTTTTTGATGTTGTTGGTTGTGGGATAAACATTGGCTATGGCACCAGGAGTACCCCGCTCCCCTCCTACTCATCTTCGAATAGTGCCATGGGATCTTTTACATCCATCTGAGAGGGCAGTTGGAGTCTCAGTTGAACATTTCACCTGTAAGACAACACCTCCAACACTGCAACACTCCCTCAGTACTACACTAAAGTGTCAGCCTAGATGTGGTGCCAAGGTCCTAGAGGGAGGGGTGGGCTTGAACTCACAAACTTCATACTCAGAGGCAAGAGTGTTACCACTAAGTCAAGATGACAAGCAGCACGCTACCAAAAATTATCAAGTATAAAAAAAATTGAATGCTTCGTATTTCCTATATTGTTAAGTCTGTATTTTTCCACATTGTGTCATGTTGAATAACAATTGTGTCTTTACCTGTCTTCTTCTTAGGCAGTCCCTCGGAACCAAGGATGACTTGCCTTCCACATTAAAAATGAGTTCTCAGGTGACTGATGAGTCCAATGCGGGACCTACAGTCTCGGTCACAGGTGGGGCAGACAGTGGTTGAAGGGGCAGGTGGGTGGGGTGCTTGGGTTGACGTGCGCTCCTTGCGCTGCTTGCGCTTGGCTTCCGCTTGCTCCCGGCGAAGAGACTCGAGGTGTTCGGCGCCTTCCTGGATGCTTCTCCTCCACTTTGTGCGGTCTTGGGCCAGGGATTCCCAGGTGTCGGTGGGGATGTTACACTTTTTCAAGGAGGCTTTGAGGGTGTCCTTGAAGCGTTTCCTCTGCCCACCTGGAGCTCTCTTGCCGTGTGTCATCAAAGCTTCGATGCTGGGGATGTTGGCCTGAGCGAGAACACTGACGTTGGTGCGCCTATCCTGCCAATGGATTTGCAGGGTCTATCATCCCTGTACAGACCCGACACCAAGTGGCGGTTCAGCCAATTTAGATTGTTAAAAGCTTATTAAAAGGTAGTTAAAAAACATTTTCCCATGTACTTGCCATTTTACCAGGTTTTCAACGAGGTTCCCGGAGAGCGGCAATCACATTAGGTAAGTATGTCGGGTTCTCAATGACTGTGGATTGCTGTGAACAGGTGAAAGCTGCAAAAGTGGTCTAAAACCTACCATTTCACAGCTGTTCACTTCCCAATCTTAGAAGCTGGAGCATTAAAGATTTGGAACCCAATTTTGAGCTTTATGCACTTTTGAAGTGTTTGGAGTAATCTCTCTATCCACTGTCACCTCCTTGGAACAACCTATCTCAACATTGACAGATTACGTCTGTCATCTTAACCTCATCTGCCATCTATTCCATCAGCATTGGTGTCCTTGAAAAAATCTCACCGTGGTCCACCCATTGGAAAGGAAGAGAACCTCCTTGCATGCATATGGAGGGAGTCATGGGAGAACCTGGGTACAGCCGTGCACCTTTGTGCAGTGCTTGTTAATGTTTGCAGCACCTCAATGCAGAACTGTCAAAATCATTTTGGATATGGCCCCTTTAAGGAAACCGGCTGATGACGCGTCATCAAATGATGTCATCAGACCTGCTTCCTATTAATTGGCCGAGAACCTCGCAGGGCGGGCTTAACAAGCCCTATTTACGTAAAATCTTGTTGGAGGCTGGGATCGAGACAAATGCGGGGTCCCCACACGCCACGGGCGTCGCCCACCACGGACCTGCCGAGGTTGGAAAAACCCAGCCCTGAGTGTCTGTTTACCAGCATTAACATTTTTTAATCTCATCAACCTTACGGGTTTTTATTATAACTTTTTTTCTATGGCAGCTACCGGTGAATGCATACTTGGTGCAATAGTAGCTGCTATAAATACAGCAAAATCGAAGCAAAATTTAGAGATTTTTTTTAAAGTACTATGCCTGTGGGAAAATGTTTGCAGAATGTTATAAAAGAACGCACTTTGATAGCATGCATCTTAAATTTTATGATGAGACACCAACAGGGAGTGCTTTGTGGACTGGGCTGATCTTGCAGGTTTATGACTTTCTGAAATGTTGTGAGCCAAATGAAATGTCCAGGTTGTATTAGGCACAGATACTAGCCTCATTGATTTAGATGATCTTAAATGTGTCTACGTACAAGGTATAATACATGCTATATTACAACAGCGACTGCACTTCAAAAGTACTTAACTGGCTGTAAAGCACTTTGGGACATCCTGAGGTCGTGAAAGGCACTCTCTAAATGCAAGCTTTTCTTTTTTCTTTTTGTAAATATACCGAGAGATTCCATGGGCCCTAAAAATGGACTTTGATAAAAGATTTTGAATCACTAAGTTAATAATTGTGACAGGTAGTATTGTGAGAATTCTTAAAGAAAGAAAGACTGGCATTTATATAGCGCCTTTCACGACCACCGGACATCTCAAAGCACTTTACAGCCAATGAAGTACTTTTGGAGTGTAGTCACTGTTGTAATGTGGGAAACGCGGCAGCCAATTTGCACTCGGCAAGCTCCCACAAACAGCAATGTGATAATGACCAGATAATCTGTTGATTGAGGGATAAATATTGGCCAGGACACCGGAGATGACTCCCCTGCTCTTCTTCAAAATAGTGCCATGGGATCTTTTACGTCCATCTGAGAGAGCAGACAAGGCCTCGGTTTAACGTCTCATCCAAAAGACGGCACCTCCGACAGTGCAGCACTCCCTCAGCACTGCACTGGATTTATGTGCTCAAATCCCTGGAGTGGGACTTTGAACCCACAACCTTCTGACTCAGAGGCAAGTGTGCTACCCACTGAGCCACAGCTGACACTTCCTTCTAGGCACATGTTCATTTTTTTTTTAGAAGTACAGCTTCTGATAGTGTTGCTCATTTGCCTAAATATAAATGCACATTCATGAAACTGGAAATGCTGTTCCTGTGCAGCATAGTGACACCAGCGCTAAAGTTTTTCAGAAAGGACATGGCTCGAATCACATCTTTTACAATGCAGTATATTAAATTATGTCCCCTGGGAGTTGATGGAGAGGATTATCTTAATAAAATTTCAAAATTAAAAAAAATGAAAATGACATAGTATTAACCTGCTTATGATGTCAAATGTACGCACTTACAGTAAAAAATTAATATCGTGTGATCTCTAAAATTGAATATTAATAGAATTGTTTATGATACTGACCTTGCCAACCTATTTTAGCTCAATTGAGAATTCTGCTGATTATTAATCAAGTCCCATTTTAGACCTTGGATGAATTTCAAAATGCATGTTATTTGTGGTGCTGTGTAAACTCATTCGCTGTGTCTATGCTTCAGCAGAATGAGCCATCGTGTTTTGGAACCTGCAGAGCTCATCAGGGAAAGAAGCAAGAACTTGCATTTATATAGTGCCTTAGCACATCCGCGAAAGATCCCAAACCATTTTGCAATGTTTGAAGTGCAGTCAGCAGTATGTCAGCAGCACATTTGTAAAATGTTCCATTAATCGCAAATGGGCAGCACGGTGGCGCCAGGGACCCGGGTTCGAATCCGGCCTCGGGTGACTGTCTGTGTGGAGTTTGCACATTCTCCCCGTGTTTGCGTGGGTTTTCTCCGGGTGCTCCGGTTTCCTCCCACAGTCCAAAGATGTGCTGGTTAGGTTGATTGGCTATGATAAAAAAAAAAAAAATTGACCCTTAGTGTTAGGGGGATTAAATACGTGGGGTTACAGGGATAGGGTGGGATATGTGTTGGTGTAGGGGTTACGGGGATCGGGTGGGATATGTGTCGGTGCAGGCTCGATGGGCCGAAATGGCCTCTATCTGTACTGTGAGGTTTCTGTGATTCTGTGATTCTGTGAATGAAGGAACAGATAATCTAAGAGAAAGTAGTTTATTTTACTTTTTTTGAAAATATTAGAATTTTATGAATAGAATATTTAATTTCTAGTAAAACATGAGACTTATAAATATTGAAAAGTAAAAAAAAAATGCATTTAGTATCAATATCCCTAAATTGTACACGACCAGATAGAAAAAAGTACAGACTTGCAAATGGAAATAGCAAGGATTCCTGTACTGGAAGGAATTTATGTCAAAGGCTACAGGCACCAACTTAGTTCTTAGTAAGACAACCTTACACAAACCTTTGATAAGTTAAATCATCCTGTCAACATTGCTATTGCATTTAAACACCATCTATACTTCCTTCTATTCTATAACAACAGAAAATGCTGGAAAAACTCAGCAGGCCAGGCAACATCCGTGGAGAGAGAAATAGAGTCAACGTTTCGGGCCGAAACCCTTCTACAGAACTGAGAGAAAAGGCAGGAAATGAAACAAAAGGCAGTTTGGGGGCTGGGAAATGGGGGAGGGGATGAAAGAAGAGACATTAAGAGATATTCAGGGTGAGACGAGATTAGGCACTTTACAGCCTTCCGGACTCAATATCGAGTTCAACAACTTCAGATCATAACCTCGGCCCCTATTATATTTTTATATTTTTTATCCACACTTTTGGTTTGTGACTTTTCCTTTTTTTCCTCTCTCTCCCACATGGCAGCTGTCTTTCACTCTGCCAACGCATTTCACACTTCATTTAGAGCCATTGTCTGTTTCTTCACCTGTTCTATTACCATCTCGTCTCACCCTGAATATCTCTTAATGTCTCTTCTTTCATCCCCTCCCCCATTTCCCAGCCCCCAAACTGCCTTTTGTTTCATTTCCTGCCTTTTCTCTCAGTTCTGTAGAAGGGTTTCGACCTGAAACGTTGACACTATTTCTCTCTCCACGGATGTTGCCTGGCCTGCTGAGTTTTTCCAGCATTTTCTGTTGTTATTTCGGATTTCCAGCATCCGCATTATTTTGCTATCATCCTTCTATTATATGTACATCTACCGTAAATGAGGTGTTATTTATCCACAGCTTGTTTTGTCTGTCCCTTATTTACTTTTACTAACAGATGCAGATTGCTTCAAATGACTTGCAATCTCCTCTGATCTGGAGCCACACCTTTTCATGGCTTTCCAGTTTCAGAGCCAGGGAAAGACATTAGGGGAGAATTTCAACACAGCCCGTTAAAATTGGGCGAGTATACTTACCACTCTGAGACGGCTCCACCCAAGCGCACTTTCCACGTGGCAGAAGTTCCTGCTACAGACAGGTGGGAGGAGTTCATGTAAATTGGGTTCCTATGATGCAAGTAGAAACCTGATGTGAATTTAACCCGAAAAAATGTAAGTCCCATTGCCTGGTCAATTTGGTGAAACTTAGCATACCAGACACTCTTTGTGGGCTGTAGTTCACTTGTCTGGAAACTCCAGCACCCCCCACCACCCCCCCCCCACCCACCCCCCCCCTCACCCACCCCCCCCACCCACCCACCCACCCCCCCCCCCACCACCACCACCCCCCCCCCACCACCACCCCCCACCCCCACCCCCACCCCCCGCTGGGAACAGCAGTTAATTCCTCAGGTGGACTGCCTCCACCAGGACCCCTACTGCAGTATCTGAGAACCTGGAGGCTCTCACGGTAGCTGTTTCGGGCGTGTCTGAAGTGTCCAGGGCAGATTCCAGTTTTTAAACTACCAATGTACACCTCCCCTTTAAGAGGTGCAGGCTACCTTTAAATAGCATCATGGACACGTCATTGTCATTGACCCCTATTAGGTGAGCTACCAAGGAACAGGGCAAATAGAGCTGGCAGCCTGCCTATTCAATATTAATAAGGCACAGGGACCAATTTCACTACTAAACATGCTCAGGTGTGGGCTGCGTGTGCAGCACCGATTCGGCACTGTGACAGTGCCAGTCAGTCCCTTTCCTAACCTCTAGATGGCACCTTCACTTGTTTGGATCTTGTTTGTGTTCCCTTCTTTTGTATGAACCAAAAACAGACATTACACAAATAAACTGTAACAAAAAGCCCAATAAACCCCTAAACAAAACTTAACCAATCAAATTAAAATTTGGTTATTTAAACCGACTATGCACTCCAGTCCCCGCGGCGCCCACCGGTCCTTGTTTGTGTTCTGTGTTAATTCTTAATGGCCTGTTAGCTGTTCATGGGTTTCACCTGGTTTTCTTGGTATATTCGTTCTATGGTTGTTTCACTCAGTGCTCAGTCCTCACTAGGGTGAACCAGGGAGTTAGTCTTGACAATGTTCCTTGTCTTGACTAGGTGCTCTGTGTGACTAGCCTTTGCTCTATGGCAGCTTGCCTTCACAAGCTGGCTGCCATAGTTCTCTCGAGCTATGTATCTAAGTCTGTGTTCTAGTTCTCTCGAGCTATGTACCTAAGTTTGTGTCACAGTTCTCTCGAGCTATGTATTTAAGTCTGTGCCATAGTTCTCTCGAGCTATGTATCTAAGTCTGTGTTCTAGTTCTCTCGAGTTATGTACCTAAGTTTGTGTTCTAGTTCTCTCGAGCTATGTATCTAAGTCTGTGTTTTTGTCTCTGGATTTAAGATGTATTTAAGTCTGTTGTTCTGTTAAGTTGCTTGTCTTGGTAAGGTGCTGTTTTGACTAGCGTGTTGCTATGTGGGAGCCGTTGGGATCTTGTCTTGAGCTTTGCATTGATAAGCCGATTACCCTTGGGGTAGCTTGTCTGGAGTTTAGCCTCAGCAAGCCGGTTGCCCCTTGTGGTAGCTTGTCGCAAGCTCAGTATAGACAAGTGGGCTTCCTCATGGAAGCTGTCCTGAGTTCCTATCTTGACTAGCTGTCTTGTAACTTGTCTCTAGTTCTTATGTATGCTTATGTTTCTGTCTCGAGTTCTCTTGTCTCTGGTTCTTATGTATATTGCTGTGTTAATCTAGTTATGTGTGAATCTAGTAAAGTTCAAACAAAGTACTGTATATGTGTCTCTTGTCTGGTTTCTGCACTTGGGTCCAGAACCTACCTCGCCCGGAGAGCACGGCCTCGTATTTATACGGCCCCGTGGCTCCCCAACCCTGACAGGCACCTGAAAATGGGCACAGATGAATTTCTAGCCCTCACTATCTAAACACCTTGTATAATGCCACTTATAAGTGGGGCAGAACCCAGATTATCTACAGTCATCAGGATTTCAGATCGAATTATGTCTTTCAACTGCTGGGATGAAACTTCAGGTTGTGTCTTAGCGTATGCTTCAAAGACAGTCCCATGCATACTTTCAATTAGACTGTGTCTTATGTTAGTCCATACAAAGTCCACTCAGAATAATGTACACGGCACAAAATCGTCCATGTCAGAGCAGGTCAGGGATTCAGGTCAGGATGTAGTGTGTTTTTTGCTTGGCTTCTTTTTGCTGCAGACATGTCAGGCAGGATTTTGATTGGGCCGTGGAGGCGGGATTGGAGGCGTGCAGGGGTTAAAATCCCGAAATCGGGGGTCCCGCACCCAACCCGCCTCCATGCCAGTTTCAAAGGAGGCCGGTGCCCGCCCTGCACTGGGACCCACCTCCCCGAGGTGGGAAGGGGATTAGTGCCAATTAACTGTCTGTTAACAGGTAGTTAACAGGTAGTTTTTAGCCTAATTCCTATTTTTAATGTTGAAGTGTGGGATTCCCGACAGCTTCAAACCACGCCAAGTTAGAGGACGCGGACCGTCGGGATGAAGGGCTTGGAGAGGTCGAGGTGTCCGGTGTTCAGGTGAGCGATGGGTGCATGAGTGCAAAGGTAAGTGTGTTTGGTGTGTGTAAAGTGTTTAAATAAGTTTTACATACCTTTACTTACCTTTACAGCCTTCCTTCCTTCAGGTCTCGGGAGTCCCTCATCTCGCCGGCACAGAAAGCAGAATGGCTGCGAGCTGTCAAAAATTGCAGCATTCAGCTTTCTGTTCCAGGGAGATCTCTAATTCATCCTGAGAGGAAGGAATTAACTTGTAGTACAGATTGTCATGTCGAACGCTGATATTTCATCTGTCAAAAGGTCTTGACAGATGAAATTTCAATCTGTGATGTCACCTGTTGCCGGGTGGCCCTTAATTGGCCTGCTGAGCCTGTTGGGTGGGCTCAACAAGGTTAATCAAGTCTAAATCACGTGGGTTGGCTAGAACTCGATGGAGGCGGGACTACAACCCAGAAAGTTGTAATCCCGCCTCCTACTCGACTTCTCAATGAAAATCCAGCCCGTCATCTCAGGTCAGGTCAAAGACTCTGGTTGGGTCTTGTTTATCAACAACAACAACTTGTATTCATATAGCACCTTTAACATGGTAAAATATCCCAAGGCGCTTCACGGGACCGATCACATAAGGAGATATTAGGGCAGATGAGCTAGGTTTTAAGGAGCGTCTTAAAGGAGGAGAGAGAGGTAGCGAGTCAGAGAGGTTTAGGGAGGGAATTCCAGTGCTTGGGGCCTTGGCAGCTGAAGGCACGGCCGCCAATAGTGGAGCGATTGAAATCGGGATGCTCAAGAGGCCAGAATTAGAGGAGCATAGATATCTTGGAAGGTTGTGGGGCTGCAAGAGATTACAGAGATTGGGAAGGGCGAGGTCATGGAGGGATTTGAAAATAAGGATGAGAATTTTAAATCGATGTGTTGCTGATCCACCAATTTCAACTATGCACTGGGGAGGAAGGATTCTCTCCATATAAAGAATAATCAATTGTACATATAATTGGATCTCATATTATATTGGCACCCTAAAATTACCCCAATATGGGTACATATAGGCCCGTAATTTCCGATAGGAGGCTTCCTGCGTGCGGAGGCCTCCTATCGGAAAAAAATCTACGAACTTACCTGAGGGCTCCCGAGGTCCGGACACTTCCGGTCCTAGGCCTCTCCAAACTCGAAATGCGCAGGGCCCACGTATCCCAGGGGTGCATGCAGTTCACAAGCGTCCCTGGGATCACGTGGGCCAGGCCAGCCAATAGGAGAAGGGAATCTCCCTTCATACTTTTGACAGATAGACCTGTCAAATACAGGAAACTCTCTGGTATCCGGCACCGACGGGACCGGGATGGTGCCGGTTGATTAAAAATTCCAGATGACGGAGAGGGTTATCTACCGAGGCTATTTTTAACAAACAAAAATAAAGGAATGTGGAGTATACAGTAATTGGGTACTCCCGGCAGCGCGGGAGAATCAGACTCCTGCTATTGAGGTGTTCAGACTTCCGACAGCGCCAAGAAGCTGAGTAGTGGCAGTTTGGAGAACTACCCCCACTGACTAACTCAGCCACCGCGGGAGACTCGGACTCGGCAACATTTCCGGTTATTGAGGTGTTGTTTCCGGTATATGAATTTTGCCGGTTAATAGAGAATTCCGGATATTTAGGTACCGTTTAAACGAGAGTTTCCTGTATATGAATGGAGATCACCCCAAAAACACAGTAAAACATTAAATAAATTTTTAAAAAACCATCGCGTTTTTAAAAGAGTTAAAATTACAATAAATTAAATATTAAATATAATTTTTTGCAAAAAATAAAGTTTTTTACGGGGCTAAAAATAAACTTACCTTTAAGTATTTAAAGTATTTAAAAATTATAAAAGAGTGAATTTTTTTTTTTTACTTTTTTCAACTCTTATGCTGGCGTAAGATTTCTAAGGGTTTTCAGCGGGCGGAGGTTCTGCAGAAAGCAGGACTCTCACCCTGCAGAGGCCCTTCTCCAGGGCAGGTGTCCGATCTGTCAAGAGCATTCTTGACAGGTCGGAAATGTCGGTTTTCAGCGCATGCGCTTTGCATGCCTGAAACCGGCATTTCCGATGTCCCTACAGGTGCGTACACAGCGCATACACACCCGTAGGCATCGGAAAATACGGGCCATAATGCGCTATGCTGTAATAAAGGAAAAGCCAAGTACCATCCAATCCCTGGCCTTGGATTGTTTTTCAAATATTTCAGTTTTTATAAAATAAAAGTTGATCTCCCATGGCATTGCACATGAGGAATTAAGACCAAGTGTAGTATTCAGTTGAAGTGGGTTTTGAGGGGATAACTGGATCCTGGTGTGCAGGCATAATTGAGTCGCCATTTTAAAGTCATACATTGTAATGTTATTTTTATATAACACACGTATTTGGTATGTGGGCCATGTGTTTCTTTGAAAGCTCCTTATAAGTATCCGCAGTACCTGTTACTCCTGTAAATGGTGCTCTGATAGGTATTTTTTAATGTTAAAGATATCACACTGTGGACATACAATAGCTGCTATTTTACAATGAGACTATATCAACCTGTGATTGCACATTCTGCTATAAATTGCTCCCATAAATTGCTCAAAACACTTCCTGAATATTTTTGCCAACCAACATTTTTTCCTCAGATATTTCTAATCTCCAAATAAGGGTTTAAACAAAAAAATTTAAAAATAAAAAAAGTACACATTTCATAATAACATGATTAAATGTATCCATTGAATTGTCTTTTGTGTCTTTTAACTTCTAGTACTTTTTGCCCAGTAGCTTTTCTTCAAATAATTTTTTAAAACAAGAGGACAATTTTCAAGAGGACAATTTCCATCTTCACCTGATGCATACACATGTACACTTTTCAGGAAAAGTCCCTGGACAGAAATCAGGAGTGGAATCCTGGCTAACTTGTTTCTCCTAACCTAGCTCAGGGCCAACCACTGTCTCAGATAAGATTAGCTAACTCAGCACAGACCAAGAATCAAAACTGGGAACTTGCTTTCCTATATGGCTTGGTATCACACCACGTGATGCATGGGACATGGGAGGAAATCAGATCTGGGATGAGTAACAATTCCAGGTCAAAATGTCTAGGGATGTGGCTGCGTTCCATCTGTAGGCATGAGGAGAGGATCAATGTGAGTCAAAGAGCCATGAGGTTAACTGTGAAGGAAAATCACCATTTCCTCCCCAATCATACTTTCTTCCTTCAAAGAACAGTCTATATCTTACTCCCCTAACTTTAATGCCCGCAGAAGAGTGGGCCATGATAGTCAACGGTCAGCCTCAGGACTGTCATCAATCTTACTACCTCTGTTTTATGAGTAAAGCCAATTGCTAGCAAACAAAGATGTAATCTAATCAGGAATTAGACAAACACAAGTAAAAACTTGTCCTGTACATCACACGCTGATCAACTATGGTTTTTGAATGCGAGTGGCAACACGGCCCCACATCATGATTACATTTTTAGGTATGTCACACATTTTCTCTCCTTCTACAAACATATGTGCAAACGCACCAAGAAAAGAGTATTGCGATAATGAACTCTTTTCATCTTTTCTTGGTGTGTTCTCAGTCGGTGTATAAAGGAAAATTTTCAATCCTAGTTTGTACTGCAACATTTAACTTACTGTTATTCTCTCTTTACTTCTGCTCTGTTGTTCTTTGATTCAGTGGTCGGGAGCATGAGCTCTGGTTGACTTTTTTCGCCCTCTTTTGCGCAGGGGTGCTGGGGCCAGTTGGAGTGTCGCTGCTGCCGCACCAGGAGAGACCAGCCAATTCAGCACCGACTAGGGATTGAACCTTGAGCCTTCTGTACGCACTTAGTTCCGCACTTGCCAGTGCCTAAGTCAAATGGGCCATTGGGGAAGTACAACAGCACCATTCTTTAAAGATAAGGTACAGCTCCATCCAAACCCAGTGGGGCTGATTTTAACTCTCGGCAGTGACTTCAATGGAAAGGAAAATTGGGTGAAGCGTAAAACAGGCGGCTGCTCCACTACTGCCTCCACCACCGAAAGTGAAAATCAGCCCTCATGTATTTAATGTGTGGAATATAATGTGGAGAAATGTGAAGTTATCCACTTTGGTAGGAAAAATAGAAAAGCAGAGTATTTTTTAAATGCTGAGAGATTGGGAAATGTTGGTGTTCAGAGGGACCTGGGTGTCTTTGTATACAAATCACTGAAAGTTAATATGCAGGTACAGCAAGCAATTAGGAAAGCAAATGGTATGTTGGCCTTTATTACAAGAGGATTTAAGTATAAGAGTAAAGACATCTTACTGCAATTATATAGGGCCCGGGTGAGACCACACATGGAGTTTTGGTCTCCTTACCTAAGGAAGGATATACTTGCCATAGAGGGAGTGCAACGAAGGTTCACCAGACTGGTTCCTGGGATGGCGGGATTGTCCTATGAGGAGAGATTGAGTAGACTAGACCTGTATTCTCTAGAGTTTAGAAGAATGAGAGGTGATCCCATTGAAACATACAAAATTCTTACAGGACTTGACAGGGTAGCTGCAGAGTGGATGTTTCCCTGGCTGGGGAGTCTAGAACCAGGGGCCACCATCTCAGAATAAGGGGTCAGCTATTTAGGACTGAGATGAGGAGAAATTTCTTCACAGAGGGTGGTGAATCTTTGGAATTCTCTACCCACAGGGCTATGGAGGCTCAGTCATTGAGCATATTCAAGATAGAGAGCGATAGATTTTTGAATATTAAGGGATATAGGGATAGTGCAGGAAAGTGGAGATGAGGTAGAAGGTCAGCCATGATCTTATTGAATGATGGAGCAGGCTGGAAGGGCCAAATGGCCTTCTCCTGCTCCTATTTCTTATGTTCTTATGTTTAAATAGAGCCAGATTTGCATGTTCAGGAAATTAGCTAGACAGTGCCAATTCAAATCAATTCACCTTTTGGATTCTTAGACAGCTGATGTTGAGGTCATGCCTTAAAAAGTAGTCCGATCGAGCACTATGAAGGACATTTGAGCAGACTGCTGAATCAGATAGTTAATCTAATGAGAAAATGTTCAGTTCTAACATGTCAAAATACTTCTATAGCTTAGAACAAACAATATGAGACTTCCCATTGTTTTCCATCTCAGCAGTTCTGTTGCGTTATTCACCTGTTTACTTTGCTCATGACTCATTACAATGCAAGACCTTAGCCTGGGTCTGGCAACGACAGGTGACACATTGATGACTGCCAACAACTCCATTGCTTCTTTCAAACAGATTTGAGATCCACCTGCTATAAGTCCAGGAGAATCTGTTCACATTGCTGACAATGGTTGATAGTTTGGCTTGTGGTCAACAGATCATTACTGCTCTGGGCCAGATTCTGTCTTTTTTGGACATCTTCTTGTGCATGACTTCCTCTGCTCCTCCAGCAGCATAACTATATAGCCTGTAACCACTCTTCAGTAATGTGCTCAGACATATTCACATTTTAACAGTTTGCTCATTGTGAAATTCAGCCGTCAGCTGAATTCTATTTGTTCCGAGAAAATTTTTTTTACCATAAAATAGTACTTTGCACATGTTGCTTAGATAGGGCCACCCTTGTTAATGTATTCACGTGCAAAAATAGCATATGAAGGCCTCAGACCATGAGAAAGTTGTGAGGAGAAAAAAACTGTGCAACAAAAGCTGAAGAAAATTTACGCACCTGAAAATAAGTTTGCGCTGTCAGAAATCACATTTTAGTTCTACACAAGGGGTGGCTCACGATCAGAGTTTGTGTTGTAACATAATAATGATATGAGATGTGGCTGCACTTCACAAATGTCAAGTCACTGTGAACAGCTGCCCTCAAATCATCAGTGCCAGTAAGCTAACCTTTTGATCATTTTTTCCTGAATCTCTCCACATTTGTTCTTTATTTTATCCTCCTCTTTATGTTCCCCAATTAAGAAAGCTGGCAAGCAACCTGTTAGGCCTCTAATAGTATCACTTTGCAACTGGTCAGTTAGTAAGCATGCCCCTGTTTTACTTCTAGGGTTGCCATCTATCTGGTTTTGGAGCAGAGTTTTTGAAATGTAAACTAAATACTAAAAGTCAGATTTTTTAATATTAGCGTCTTTTTTTCACTTACATATGTGGAGCATTATGTGGAGGCTTCTCTTCCCGCTCCTGCATCGTTACCTCTGGTGTCCTCCAAGGATCTATCCTTGGCCGCCTCCTATTTCGCATCTACACGTTGCCCCTTGGCGACATCATCCGAAAACACAGCGCCAGTTTCCACATATACGCTGACGACACCCAGCTCTACCTCACTACCACTTCTCTCAACCTCCACGGTCTCTAAATTGTCAGACTGCTTGTCCGACATACAGTTCTGGATGAGCAAAAATGTTCTCCAATTAAATATTGGGAAGACCGAAGCCATTGTTTTCGGTCCCCGCCACAATCTCCGTTCCCTAGCCACTGACTCCATCCCTCTCCCTAACATCTGTCTGAGGCTGAACCACACTGTTCACAACTTTGATGTCATATTTGACCCTGAAATGAGCTTCCGACCCCATATCCGCAGCAAAACAAAGACCGCCTACTTCCACCTCCGTAACATCGCCCGTCTCCGCCCTTGCCTCAGCTCATCTGCTGCTGAAACCCTCATCCATGCCTTTGTTACCTCTAGACTTGACTATGCCAATGCACTCCTGGCTAGCCTCCCACATTCCACCCTACGTAAACTTGAGGTCATCCAAAACTCGGCTGTACGTGTCCTAACTCACACCAAGTCCCGTTCGCCCATCTCCCCTTTGCTCGCTGACCTACACTGGCTCCCGGTTAAGCAGCACCTCGATTTCAAAATTCTCATCCTTGCTTTCAAATCTCTCCATGGCCTCGCCCCTCCCTATCTCTGTAATCTCCTTCAGTCCCACAACCCCTCTAGATATCTGTGCTCCTCTAATTCTGCCCTCTTGAGAATCCCTGATTATAACCACTCAACCATTGGTGGCCGTGCCTTCTGTTGCCTAGGCCCGAAGGTCTGGAATTCCCTGCCTAAGCCGCTCTGCCTCGCTACCACTCTTTCCTCCTTTAAGACGCTCCTTAAAACCTACCTCTTTGACCAAGCTTTTGGTCACCTGCCCTAATTTATCCTTATGTGGCTCGGTGTCAACTTTTTTGTCTTAAAATACTCCTGTGCAGCACCTTGGGACGTTTTACTATGTTAAAGGCGCTGTATAAATACAAGTTGTTGTTGTTTGGAAACTAATGTTAAGGTTTTTCCCTCCCTAGTTACGCAATCCTCTGGGAGAGGCAAAAAAAAAACAAATTTAAAATCTTTTGCCAATTTAGAAAACAAATTCCGGGGAATTCCTCTCTGACCTTTAAGGCAATTAAGCAAGCTTTCAGGAGACTGCAGTAACAGATATCATTAGTCACAGCTAACCCACCTGCCTTCGATAACTCAAGATGTCTTACACTTGCAGAAACTCGCCCCGCTCTCCTTGGAAGACGTAGAAAATCGCTACTCGGCATATGTCTGGCAATCTATTCCAGACGTTGATGACTCTCTGCGAAAAGAAGCCCTCCGTGGGTGTCTATAGCCCTGATTTTAACTCTTCACTGCTTAGCGGAATACAGGCGGAGATGACGAGAGTTAAAATAAGGGCAGCGACTTACCCCATGTAAGACCACTGCCTTCCTGCCGGGTCCCGATATTAACGTACTCTTTTGAGCAGACAAGCAGGACACCTGCAGGAAGACAGTGGGGTCTTGCTTTATATATGCAGATTAGAGCCCAACTACAATTTTGGTCTGAGGCCTGTGAGGGGGAGCAGTGAGGGCTTTCCAGTCAGGCCAAACCTGCCGGGATCTGGATCGTGAGCCAGAAGAGTCCCAGGCAGGTGTTTCTATATCATTTTTTTAGACTTCCTTGTGGGCCAGGTGGAGCAGGAATGCTCCCCCGCCCTCTCAAGGAAGCCTTCGGCCTCCCTTCTAACCAATCGTGGTCTTTCTCAAGCCCCTGTCATGACCAGCGAGCTCCCCCCACCCTAACCCCGATCGGTAGCCTGCTCCCCTCCTGCGATTACGGCCGACCCACCAACACCCCTTCCCTAGCCCCAATCTGCAGCCTGCCCACCTCCGGTTTGCTGGGGACCGTTTCTTCCAGCACAAAGAAACAACACAATCAGTGACTGTTCGAAAAATCACCTAACAGTTAGAGACAAAAAAAAACAGTTATCCCAACACCTGGCATTTGTGCAGGACACATGATTTGGAATGCACTGCCTGAAAGGGTGTTGGAAACCGATTCAATAGTAACTTTCTAAAGAGAATTGGATAAATACTTGAAGGGGAAAATTTTGCAGGGCTTTGTGGAAAGTGCAGGGGAATGGGATTAATTGTATAGCTCTTTAAAAAAGGCACAGGCACGATGGGCCAAATGCCCTTCTTCTGAGCTGTAGCATTCTATGATTCTGTGCCGGATCCCAGCCGCTGAAGTCTTTCACACTGAATGTAGATCAAGGTGTTTTATTGTATCACAGAGTCCAATGGCATGAGACAGCACTGCACAGTCAATTGGGATCAGCCACAAATCCTGAAAATGAAGTGTTCTCACAGATCGCACTGAGGCCTGAGCCAATCCTTTATTCTGAGACTCAAACAGACAGTGCAATGTGTTCAGGAGGTCCCTTGTACCAGTTTCACTCTCCGTGCTTCCAATCTATCACCCAATCTTCTCCTTCACCCAGTCAATCACGTAGCAGGTGGCTATTTTTTCTGCCCAGCATCTGGTGGGCCTGTCAATTTAGCCGGCTGCCGGGCAGAAAACGGAAGAGAAAAATTATAATGAGGACCTCCTCGTCCCCGGCCTTGCCGGGTTCTTCGGCCGCTTTGGGCCTACCCCAATCGCCTCCCAAGAAATATCGGGGCCATTGTTTCTGTACATTTTGCACGCACTTAATGGCACCTCCAAAATGGCATTAAGAAAATTTAATTCTTAAAATGGTGGTGATTACTGAAATTCCAATCCTCCTTGGATATGGGGGTGGTGCCAGAGGACTGGAGGATTGCAAATGTTACACCCCTGATCAAAAAAGGGGAGAGGGATAAACCCAGCAACTACAGGCCAGTCAGCCTAACGTCAGTGGTGGGGAAACTTTTAGAGACAATAATCCGGGACAAAATGAATTGGCTTTTGGAAAAGTATGAGTTAATAAATGAAAGTCAGCACAGATTTGTTAAAGGCAAACCTTGCTTGACTAACTTGATTGAGTTCTTTGATGAGGTAATGGAGAGGGTGGATGAGGGTGGTGTGGTTGATGTTGTGTACATGGACTTTCAAAAGGCGTTTGACAAAGTACCACACAATAGACCTGTTAGCAAAATTAAAGCACATGGGATTAAAGGGACAGGGGCAGCATGGATACAAAATTGATAAGACAGAAAACAGAGAGTAGTGGTGAACAGATGTTTTTCAGACTGGAAGAAAGTATACAGTGGTGTAACCCGGGGTCGTTATTAGGACTACTGTTCTTTTTGATATATATTAATACAGGAAACTCTCTTTTTACCAGCACCTAAATAATCGGAAATCTCTCTTAACCGGCAAAATTCAGGAGTAGGTTCAGGTAAGTTTTACTTCATATTAGTGGCCGTGTAACCAGGGTTCCTGGATCAGTGGCCATGTAACCAGGGTTCCTGCACCTGTTGCCATGCAACAGGGACGCCTGGATCTGTGGCCGTGTAACCGGGGCTCTCCTACCTTAGTAAGTATACTTTTCTGTAATCCGGACTTTTTGATCAACCGGCACTACGCCGGTCCCGTCAGTGCCGGATAAAAAAGAGTTTCCTGTAACCTGGACTTAGGTATACAGGGCATAATTTCAAAGTTTGCAGATATACGAAACTCAGAAATGTAGTAAACAATGAGGAGGATAGTAACAGACTTCAGGAGGACATAGACAGACTGGTGAAATGGGCAGACACACGACAGGGTTAGGATGATTGGCTATGATAAATTGACCCTTAGTGTTAGGGGGATTAAATACGTGGGGTTACAGGGATAGGGTGGGATATGTGTTGGTGTTGGTGTAGGGGTTACGGGGATCGGGTGGGATATGTGTCGGTGCAGGCTCGATGGGCCGAAATGGCCTCTATCTGCACTGTGGGGTTTCTGTGATTCTGTGAGATGGAAGTTAAAGCAGAGAAGTGTGAAGTGATACATTTTGGTAGGAAGAATGAGGAGAGGCAATATGAACTATAAAATTTTAAAGGGGGTGCAGAAGCAGAGCGACCTGGCGGTGTATGCACACAAATCTTTGAAGGTAGCAGAACAAGTTGAGAAGGCTGTTAAAAATGTATATGGGACCCTTGGCTTTATTATTAGAGGAATAGAGTGCTAAAGCAAGGAGGTTATGCTAAACCTTTATAAAACACTGGTTAGGCCTCAGCTGGAGTATTGTATTTAATTCTGTGCCCGCACTTTAAGAAGGATGTCAAGGCCTTAGAGAGGGTGCAAAAGAGATTTACTAGATTGGTACCAGGGATGAGGGACTTCAGTTATGTGGAGAGACTGGAGAAGTTGGGGTTGTTCTCCTTAGAGCAGAGAAGGTTAAGAGCAGATTTGATGGAGGTGTTCAAAATTATGAGGGGTTTTGATAGAGTAAATAAGGAGAAACCATTTCCAGTGGCAGAAGGGTTGGTAATCAAAGGTCACGGATTTAAGATGATTGGCAAAAGAACCAGAGGCAACACGTGGAAACATTTTTTTTCACCAAATGAGCTGTTATGATCTGGAATGCACTGCCTGAAAGGGTGGTGGAAGCAAATTCAAAGTAATATTCAAAAGAGAAGTGGATAAATACTTGAACAGAAAAAATTTACAGGGCAATGGAGAAAGAGCAGGGGAGTGGGGAAAATTGGCTAGCTGTACCAAAGAGCCGGCACAGGCACGATGGGCCGAATGACCTTCTTCTGTGCTGAGCAGTAATTCTAGAAATGTATGCCAAGCAGATTGCTGGCATGAAGTAGCAATATGCTAAAAAAAATTGTGGCAGCAGCATAAGACTTTCAGTTGGCTTCAGGGTTTGATAGAAGTTAATGGGGCAGATCTTGAGTTCTATTGAAGTCAATGGAGATAAAAATCGGGAGAGGTGTAAAACGGGCTGCCGACTCGCTATCACCCATTTTACGCTATCGCACAAAGTCAAGATCTAACCCAATCAGTTTGTACGAGTGTTTGTCTTTAACTGGCAGCTGTACTAAGCTGTATAAATGGCGTTTGCTGAGCTTTTATTGTTGTCTGGTTAGTTAAAGTGTTGCGTTGTTCTCTGATGAACGGTTCACCTTTTTAAGCTAGTGCAGTTAAATCTTCTTGAAATACTTAAGGGCCGATTTTAACCCAGCCCACCCAGTGAGAACAGGGGTGGGGGAGCGGTTAAAATTATGTCTGGGGGCTTCCTGAACATGAGCCAGCCCATGGAACTCACGCTGTTACCTTATAAGAGGACTCCACAAACAGGCCAAGTCCCAGGGCTCCCAGTGACCTAATGTATTATGGGCTGGGTGCAAGCTTTTGGTGGAGCTTCATCCAAAGTCACGAGGTTTAACATGTGACTCCGTTTTAAGAACTATATACGATGCAAATGAGACTCCCACACACCTGTAGCGCACCCTCATTGTGCCCTCTGAAACTGCATGCCACAAGATGCAGCACGCAATAAAACGGACACGCGAGCTTGTCTGCCTGATATTAGGAGCTGCACTTATCACCAGTGAGGCTCGATGTAATAGTTACCTTATGTATCAGAGAGGAATTGAACCCAGAACCTCCTAACTTAGAGGTGAGGGTACTGCCAACTTAGCCGAGCTACTATGCTTTTTCTTTACACCTATCAGTTGTAAAAATAAATTATAAATGTTACCTACAATGACAAAAAATGTTAATGAAACGGAAGATGAAATTGCTGTGGCTGTGAATGATGTACTGCGGCTATTTTTGCGGGCTAGAGGAGTCCGTGTTTCATATTTACTTGGAGTGTGAGAGGTTGCAGCCCCTGTTCCATTTTTTGAAGGGGCTGCTCCTCGATTTTTGGCTGCACTTCAGTCCCACACTCCTGATCTACGGCCACCCGGTGCGGAGAGGAGAGGGCGGGTCGGAAGATCTCCTCGTAGGACTGCTCCTGGGCCTGGCCAAAGTGGCCATTAACAGGTCCAGGCAGCGGGCGGTCGAGGGGATCGTTCGGCCCGATTGCCTGCCTCTCTTCCGCGGCTATGTTCGCGCCCGGGTGGCCCTGGAGAAGGAGCACGCGGTGTCCGCCGGCACGCTCGAAGCCTTCCTGGACCAGTGGGCGCCGCGGGGACTGGAGACTGGAGTGCATCATCACCCCGGCCGGGGTGATTTTAATTTAATTTGATAAGCTTTAAAAAAATTAATCTAGGGTTTTTTTTAAAGCTTTTTTTTTTACAGTCCACTTGTTCGGTCGGGAGTGCGAGAGGCTCCGCTTGGCGATGCAGAGAGCCCTGCAGATGGAGAAGAGTGTCAATCAGAGTCTGCCGGATCTGCACAAACCCTCCACTGGGAGCGCCGACCCTCATCTGTGTGAATTCCTGGAGACCCGCTATCTGGATGAACAAGTGAAGACGACCAAAAAGCCTGTAGAGACTGGGACCCCTGCCTTGTAGGCATGAGGGCTTGTGACTTTGTACAAAGAGCTGAGAATTGAGCTCTATAAATGTGATTTACTGTAAAATGTTCAAATTTTAAAATTAAAAAAAACAATTTAAAAAAAACGATGTCGGACAAGCCATCAGGAATTGCAGCTGTACTCGTGGCTGTGATTGGAATGACTAGTTGAAGTGGGTTGGTTTTGTGATTTGTGTGTTCGTTGGTTGCTGAGGGATTGCTTCTTGTTTAATATATGATTTGCTACAACACGTGAGTTAGCAGGAAACTGATGTTTTCCGTTTTAAAGTTCAGTGCATTCTGAGGTGCCTGTGTATAAGTGAAGAAAATAGTCTAGTTAACATAATTCATGACAGGTGTTATCTGAACTGTGCCACTTATAGTATAAATATTGAGTTATTTCCACCAGAGAAGTCTTCTGAGCCCAGGGATTTGTGAAGGAAACCAAAGAATCCACTCAGAGTTATCAGGTTATTAGATGTACAATTCCATTAAAAAGATATCTGATTCATAGGCCTAGAAATTGGGTTGGTAGCGCCGGCGCTGAGCGCCTAAAGAGACCTAGAATTGGGGCGAAGCCCTATGTTGGGGCGAACGCTATGAGGATAGCGCCGACTCAGAAATTGACTATACATTTAGCGCCTGCGCTAAGTGTTTGCGCGCGCCCGCGAGCGCAAGCAGCTCATGACGTCATTTCAGTGTGCAACGCCTTTTAGGAGTGCCTGAGCGCATATTGGGTGGCGCCCGGAGCCTTAGCGCCCAGCGCTATTAGTGACAGTTCAAGGGAGGGCTAACAGGCCCTTCTCGGAGTAGGGCGGCGCTATTTAAAGGGGACAGCTCTAGTGCAGAATCTTCTGCCACTTGGCCTGCTCATTGCGATCGCTGCTAGAGAGAGTTGGCGAGCTAATGTGGAGCGGAGTTCTGGGAATTTAGCTTTACAGTACTTGGGACCTTCAACCCTGTCCGAAGCACTTGCAGCACTACACCTAAAAGCCTTTTGACCAACTGGCATCGGAATGGGAGCTTGTTTGGAGGGCGACGGCCTCATCGCCCAACACTGTGAAGGGGCAGAGAGACGGCGGGAGAGAGGGCCGGGATTGGCCAGAAGGAGGAGGGGCAATGGAGGTCGGCCAATCCGACGGGATGCTGCGAGGGTCTTTAGGCAGCAGGTGACAAGCCTTGACATGTCGGAGGAGCAGTGTTTGCGAAGGCTCCGAATCTGGAGGGACATTGTTACTGATCTGTGCCACCTGCTTGGTCAGGATCTGCAGCCGCGTGAACGCTGCAGAACCTCTCTGTCCGTGATGGCTACACTGACTGAAGGCCTCCATTTTTATGCCAACGGATCCTTTCAGTCAGCCATTGGGGACAATGCGACTGTCGCTCAGGCTGCAGTCCACTGTTGCATTCGGCAAGTGACAGATGCCCTTTATAGGCGAACGCGTCCATTCATTACCTTCCCTCGGACCCTGCACAAGCAGGCGGAGGAGGAGGAGTATGAGGAGGAGGAGGAGGAGGAGGAGGAAGAGCAGGCGGAGGAGGAGGAGGAGGAAGATGGAAGGGCTGCTGAAAGTGGAAGGTCCATACGTCAGAGGCTCCTCTGGACTCGTCTCGACACCCCTGTGGCAGAATGATGAGAGTCTTACCTCATGTGCACTTTGGATGTTTGAGGGCCTCTGCATGCCAGCATCACTGAAAGTAGTCACATGCACCAAGGAACATTGAAACTTCTGTTTATTGACACAAAAGTCTTTCATTACAGCTAAACAACGTAAAGTGAGCAGAAACCATAACTTCCAAAATAAATGTGACCTGTTCGGCAAAGCAGCAAAACTCAACAAAAATCTGCAACTATAACAGCAGGTGAGGGTGTCCTTGAATTTGGACAAACAACCATCTCAGCACCTCCCTCTACAACTGGCCCCTTGAGGGAGAACGACTTCTCTTTCGCGCCCGGCCCCTTCCCTCCCTGCTGCTCCTACGTAATTGCACCCCAGTGGCGGGCTCAAGGCTGGGGGACGCTTGCCGACTGTCTGGAAGCGCAGAACCCCCTGAGGTACGGCCTGGCCGACCTCTGGGCTTGGAGGGTACGGACACAGGATGCTTGCTTTGAGCATGGCTGGAAGCAGTATGGGCTGCAGGTGGTGGCAGCTGCAATGCAGGCGTCCCAGCGCTGGCATGTGCAATGGTCTCCTGACGAGAGAGGACACCTGCACCATGGTCGGACGACACACTGGCTATCTGAGGGGAACGGCTCGGCTCATCCGCCACAATCGCAGGCTCCACAGATTCCTGGCCTTGTACGGGAGTGGAAGGGCCCGGGGTGATCCTATCTGATGCAGTGAGGGTGGCTGCAGTGAGACATCGCGTTGCGTCAATCTGGCTGTGGAGGAGCCCAGCAAGTGACTGCGTGGCAACAGTGAGGACCTGTGTGCCAGGTGCCAGTGCTTCGGAGAAGGCCTGGACAGTTCTTCCCATGGCTTCGGACAAGGCAGGAGCCGACCGCTCCACTGCCTCGGACAAGCCCTGCACAGACCTTTCCAGGGATTGTCCGAAGCCCTGAACAGTCCTTTCCATTGCCGACTCAAAGCTGTGGACAGTCCTCTCCATTGTTGGGCCGAAGCCCTGGATAGTCCTGTCCATTGTGGCCCTGAAGCCCTGGATAGACCTGTCCATTGTTGCCCCAAAGCCCTGGAGAGTCCTTTCCATTGTTGCGCCAAAGCCCTGCAGAGTCCTCTCCATTGTTGCCCCGAAGTCCAACATACTCCTAGCCAATGAATCTATTGACTCAGGCATCTTCTCCACTGCAGCCATCAGCTCCGTGTGTCTGACCCGGGCCTGTTTGCTCATCTCTGCCAGGCGACGGACCTCATCTGCACTCTGTGCAGCAGTCATGACGACCTGCCTTGCCCTGCGGGGAGACGGTGGCCGAACTTGCCTATCCCCCCTGCGTTGCTCCATGCCGCTTGGTCCGGCAACTGGTTCATCCTCAGAGCCACCCCCCTCCCCTCCAGGGGACTACTATCCCCAGTCTGCAGATGTCTCAGCTCCCCGGATTCTGCAACGGCTGGTCCGGATTCCTCCTGGTCCTCGCCTCCAGTGGCACTGGCACTGGCAGCTTCAGCGCGTTGAGCCCGAGTTGGTGCTGCTTCATCTGAAAGTGGGAGGTGGAAGAGTGGCTTTAGCAAAAGGACAGGTTTGCTGAAAGGCATGCCAGATTGCGGCATGGCTCTGACATGGCTGCACACTGAGGATGCATGCTGGCGGGGGGACCAAGTGGAAGGCAACAGGTGGAAAAGGTGAGAGTCTTACCCTCGCTGTCGGTAATGGGGTCGGCAGATGCAGTGGTCACTGGACCAGACAGACGTCCTCCAAGTATCTGGTGCACTCTCTCCTCCAGATCCGTGAGAGTGACCACTTGTGCAGGTCCGCCACTGGTTCGACGCTGTTCTTTTCTAATCTGCAGCATCTTGGACTGCAGGGGAAAGAAGGGGAGTTTCTGTTACATGAGGCCTTGAGACATCATCGCATGCCCCCCATTGTGCAAGAGCCCTTACATGAGGCCTTGAGACATCATCGCATGCCCCCCATTGTGCAAGAGCCCTTACATGAGGCCTTGAGACATCATCGCATGCCCCCCATGGTGCAACAGCCCTTACATGAGGCCTTGAGACATCATCGCATGCCCCCCATGGTGCAACAGCCCTTACATGAGGCCTTGAGACATCTGTCCATGTGTCTGCCCAGAAAGGGCCATGGGTGCATACTGACAGATGGCCAGTGGCGCATCATTGCAGCAGGGTGCCCGAAGTCAGCTGCAGATGGAGGGAAGCACAAGTTTGGTAAACCATCACTCACCCTAACGATCCGTGTGAGGTCATTGAATTTCTTCCTGCACTGAACAGGGGTCCTGGTCGCCATGCTGCTGGAGTTGACCCTCACAGCAACCTCCCTCCAAGATCGTCGATAAGCCTTCTGATTTGGCCTCTTGCCATTATCCGGGTACAGGACCTGTCGCCGGTGTTCAACTGCAGCCACCAAGTGGTCCAGAGCCTCAGTGCTGAAGCGCTCTGCTCTCTGCCTAACCTTCTCCATAATGAACAACTTTGTACCGCCAGACAAGGGCGAGCGCCGAATCTGAGGCCTACAGGGCGTTGGGTGTTGAAGCTCAGTCTGACTGACCCACCCCTTTAAGAGCCGGCCGGCGCCTGCAGGTCTCGTGCTTTGCCGTAATTGAGTTCACCTGCGCTGCGCCCGTCCGCATCGAAATTGAGTAGCGCCTGACCTTTTGCGCCTTAAGAGCACCGTGCAATGGCTGATTTAGCGCCTCAATCCCCTTTGGGGGCGATGCAACCCAATATCGCACCAGGCGCGGATAACTCTCGTCTGGCTATAAACTTTGCGCATCGCCAGTTCTAACGCCTCAAGTGGGGCTATACCCAATTTCTAGGCCATAATGTTTTAGGGCTGTTGCCTGCAAGCTGAACATATCTTCAACAGAATTGTATATGAGTAAAATGCAGGTAAAACTACTTTATATCTAACGATAGAATTATTTTGTAAAGGTAATCAGATTTCATAAAGACTTGAAATGCCACTTCCCTCATCTTAACTCTCAGCTCTGTCTACCTTAAGTAAAACAACACTACTGTGCTTCTCCAATGCTTAATTGGTAAATGTACTGCTGAGTATGACACAGGATCATGTTAACCAGAAACATAGAAACATAGAAGATAGGAGCAGGAGTAGGCCATTCGGCCCTTCGAGCCTGCTCCGCCATTCAATGAGATCATGGCTGATCATCCAAATTCAGTACCCTGTCCCTGCCTTCTCCCCATATCCCTTGATCCCTTTAGCCTTAAGAAATATATCCAACGCTTTCTTGAATATATTTAATGAACTGGCCTCCACCGCCCTCTGTGGCAGAGAATTCCACAGGTTCTCTGGTTCACTCTCTGGGTGAAGAAATTCCTCCTCATTTCAGTCCTAAATGGCTTACCCCTTATCCTTAGACTATGACCCCTGGTTCTGGACTCCCCGGCCATCGGGAACATCCTTCCTGCATCTAGTCTGTCCAGGCCTGACAGAATTTTATAGGTTTCGATGAGATCCCCTCTCAATCTTCTAAACTCCAGTGAGTATAAGCCCAATCGACACAATCTCTCCTCATACGTCATTCCTGCCATCCCAGGTATCAGCCTGGTGAATCTTCGCTGCACTCCTTCCATGGCAAGAACGTCCTTCCTCAGGTAAGGCGACCAAAACTGCACACAATACTCAAGATGTGGTCTCACCAAGGCCCTGTACAACTGTAGCAAGACATCCTTGTTCCTGTACTCGAACCCTCTTGCTATGAAGGCCAACATACCATTTGCCTTCTTAAGATTCCAAGGTTGATCATTGGACTGTGCTGATCGCAGCAATAAGGATATTACAATTGGTCTCGGTGCTCAGAGCTAAGGAGGTGAAAAATTAGCCAGGGCTCCTGTTTGCTATCCAATGATCCGCTGGAAAGTGCATGCTTACGGATATCGGGTGAAGAAAGGCTCAGATTTGGCTGTGATGTATCTCATTGCCAAAAAGAGAACTCAAATAAAGAATGGCCACTTGGGTGAGCTATCAGAAGGCTGCCAGCATCTGTGGAATCATGTCCTACAAGGTTTAGAGAGGAGAGAAGAAAGAAAATGGGGAAAGAGCCGGGGAGTGGGACTAACTGGATTGCTCTTCGAAAGAGCCGGCGCAGACTCGATGGGCCGAATGGCCTCCTTCTGTGCGGTACTATTCTATGATTCTATGAAATTGCCCTGTAAGCAAAAAATCTTCACTAGACTTTGTGAACCACTTTAATTCATTGTGACATTAGAGCAGTGATGTTATGAAGTCAGGTTCCTAGCAGGGAAATTCACCTGCTAGGAACATATATCGGGAATCAGGGTGTGCATCCCCATGGTTTTCCAGCCATTAATTTTAATGGGAGCAGTCACAAAAATGGGCTCAATAATTAATACACTAGAAGAGTCTCCTATGATATTGCTCACGGTAAGTCAAGGGGTGCATTGTTTATCACTATAGAGCGTACAAAGTTACAACAGAAAACCGCACCTGTACAGTCCTTGGCACTGACCTGTAGGAGATCCTTTCACAGTTGGCTTGATGCTTTTCTTTGTAGTGTGCCTTCACATGGGTTCCATGGGGTTTCTGTGCAGCTATACACACATTACTGTTAGAGGCCAAGGCAGTCACTGAACTATGAAAGATCACACCAGTGCGATCACTGTCATCTCTGAATCCCTGTCCCAATTGTGTCTCCAGGCATCTTGAGGCCAGCTTTTATTGCACCTTGGATTGGGAACCTCCATACTTCCACATCAGTTGGAGCATTCTGAAATTTGCTCCAACTGTGTTTGCCATTAGCAAGCCTGAGGTGTCTCCTGCAGATGCCATAGATATCCCTTGCTGTTTAATGGCAGACTTTCAAAGTAGATGCATAAATGTGTGGCAGACTCTCTGATACTATCTAGACCAAGCTTGTATTTTTCAAATAGGAAGTGACTTATTCACACATTGTTACTCATACAGCATCTTCCGTTTCAAAGTGTCTCTGCGAGGACATAATCAGGAAACACTTCAGTATGGACAGTCTGAATTCTGTACCCCTACCCAGCAGCAGACTATTCTCCAAACCATCAACGCTTCTCCTTTCTCACTCCTCATGACTGATTCGTCCTATATTCCCTCCTCAAACTCACTAACATCCACTGTAAATCTGGCTTGGTGCCTGCTTCCGATCATGTAGGTTAGTCAAAGTGCCTTCAGATTTGTAAGCCTGAGGAAGTGGATTTCTCCTCTAGGTATTGGGACATTTCTACGAAAAAGGAGGATGGCATATAATGAGTACATGGACAATGTTGCGCATATTGCTGCATCTCTAATAGTACAGGCAAGGATTGGCAGTGGAGTGTGTTGAATCCGTGAATCTTAAAGTATGGTGTTTTCCAATAACTAGACGGAGGCTGTAAATTAACAATCAACAGGTGTTTACTGAAGGAGGGTAGTCTAAAGACTAACAGTACAGATGCCTGCTCAAGGCTTATATACAGGTGTGGTCACTGCCAGTACTACAGTATACAGGAGCTGTAAAAGTAGTTCTCTCTTAAAGGTACATACACTACAATTCCTCCCCTTTTAGATTAACAGTACCCATAACATTCAAATAACAGTTAACACTTTAACATGCACATTTAACTGAAATAGTCCATTTATAGATTCAGTCTTTGGGGCAGCTTCCTGATCCTTTCTGGATAGCGCCTTTCCTGAGTGTCTTGTTCTTGGTGCGGAGGCGATTCTGGCCCCCTTTCGTCGGTTAGTTCATCAGTTTCCGCTGCTACTGTTTCTGGGGTAGATGCTACCGGTATGTCGGGTTCATCGCCAGGTATGCAAGACATGGGGTTGACTCGTTCCTGTGACGCTAGGATCTGGTCGACGTGGCGTCTCACAATGTTCTCCCCGACATCCTCTGTGTACATTAGTGGCCCCTGCCGTGTGCATATCGTTCCGGGTTGCCATTTCTCTGTTCGGTAGTCGCGGGCCAAGACTGGTTGTCCTACATTGAAGCTCCTTGTCGGCATCTCATTGATGTGCTGGAATTGCTTATCCTCAACATTTCTTCGCACATTTGGTCTGAGCAAATCCAGACAAGATCTCAACCTTCGGTTAAAGAACATTGTAAGGGGTCGTTTTAACGAGCTTATGGTGTGCTAGATCAGTTTTGATTTCGCACTGCTCGTGAGCGGTTCCGAAGCGCTCCCCCCTCACCGGTTCTAGACACTGGGCTTATTGCCAGACAACCTTGATGTGTGGCCCAACTTGTGACTCGGAAGACAAATGGATCAGGTGAGACAAGATGAGTTTTAAATCAGAAATATCTTTATTTTCAAGGAGAATAAACACAGAGAATGCAAGAATCAATTTAGACAAAAACCATTAGCATGCCTCCCAATGGGAACTAAAATTTAACACACAAGGAATAACTTTGACTATCTTAAAGCATACAACAATTCTTAATCAGCGGTATACAAAAACGGGGGTGGGAAAAGTGCACGGACACATCGAGGGATAAATCACACTCCTGAATTACAAAACCCTTAATGTTACAAACCCTCCCGTCGCTAAAATATACCTCAACTATGTCAGTTAGGTAGAGTTGGGCCTTTATGCTCACCAGAATTTTAAAACCCTCCTGGACCTTGGTACTCCTTGTTACGTCCGGGATCTCCAATCTTCCTAATGGGACCGGCTCCTGGACCCGCTCTCCTGCACAAACTTGGAAGTCCTCCGAACTCCTCGAGCCGTCTACTCTTCCGCACGGTCTTCGAACTCCTGATGGTATCTGGACTTGGACTTCACTGCTTCTGGTGAATCTTGTGGATCTGTCTGAGTCTGGCTGAATCTCTCTCCTGCACAATCTTGAAAATCCTCCGAACTCCTCGAACTGTCTCCTCTCCACTCGGCCTTCGAACTCCTGATGGTCTTGGATCTGGACTGAACTTCTGAATCTGCTCTCCTGCACAATCTTGTGGGTCCTCCTCGCTCTGTCCTTGACCTCGTGTCTGTGTGAATCTGTGATGGATCTGTCTGAATCTCACTGAATGAATGAAGTCTTGCTGTCGATTTTCCCTCAACAGTTATACTGTTTCCTTGTCCTTATCTCGGCGCCAAATCAGGGGTTTTCTTTTGTCAAGGTAATGGGCAGGCTGCTTTGACAAAAGCAAGTACTTTATTTTAATGTCTTGTAAATGAAACTGATGGGACCTGTCCTGTGTCCCTCTGAGTTTGGTACAGATAATGGTTTTTTTTCTGTGCTCAGCGATTTCAGAGATGGGTTTGCGTTTTGCTAGCAATTAGCGCACCTCCAGGTGCAAATACTTTTGTTTACGAGTTCGTTACTGCTGTAACCATATTATCATATCAATAGCAGTAAGTTCTGGAATCTTCTAATCGGTGATGACTCAGGCTGCTGTAAGATACTGCTGGTGTGTCCTTTTGAACTGAGCCATGAGAACTGCCAACTCCATCTTGTGTTCTCACAATGTGGCCATTTCAGGGGTTTTACCAATCTAGACTGGATTTTCTGGATTTTGCGAATCCTACAACATCATGGCCGGGGTCTGGTTGGTAACTGCATGTGTCGCATTTCTGTAGGCTAACAGGAAATTGTCCACCTTATGCTGTAGTGGAATGTCATCATCGCACATGGCCCTTATCGCCTTTTTAAAGGTTTGTACGAACCTCTCAGCCAATCCATTTGTGGCTGGATGATATGGGGCGGATGTATAATGCCTTACCCCATTCCTTTTCATAAATTTCCAAAACTCTTCGGACACAAACTGTGGTCTGTTATCAGAGCAAATCGGCTCTGGCAAGCCGTCCCTGGCAAATATGGTCCGTAGGACTGCAATCATTTTCTCTGTAGTGGTGGAGGACATTTTGATCACCTCAGGCCATTTCAATTGTGCATCCACTGCTATTAAGAACATTGAGTCCATGAATGGACCAGCAAAATCAATATGCACCCGTTGCCATGGAGAGGAGGGCCACTCCCATGGGTGTAGAGGGGCATGTGGTGGTGCATTTTGGATCTTCTGGCATCCTGAGCAGCTCTTTGTTAGGTCCTCGATTTGTTGATCGATCCCCAGCCACCACACATAAGTCCTAGCAAGGCTTTTCATTTTCACCCCTCCCAGATGGCCTTCGTGAAGCTCATTGAGCACTCTCTCCCTTAACTTGGGTGGAATTACCACTCGGGATCCACACATCACTGTCCCCTGGCATACTGACAGCTGTTCTCTTCTGGATGAGAATGCTGGCAACAGTGAGTCGCCATGTGTTCGCCATCCCTTCACCGTCAAATCATATACCCGAGACAGTGTCGGATCATTTCGGGTCTCCTTCTCTATATCCGCGTTAGTTACTGGCAAGCGTTCAATTATCGATGAATAAAATATTTCGATAGGGTCCACTGCTGGTGCTTCCTCTACAGTAGGCAGTGGCAGGCGTGATAGCCCATCAGCGTTTCCATGCTGTTTTGTGCCCTTATACTCTATTTCATATTGGTTCGCCCCCAGAAAAAGGGACCATCTTTGTAGCCGTTGTGCAGTCATCACCGGAACGCCCTTCTTTGGATTAAAGATGGAGACAAGTGGTTGGTGGTCAGTCAGCAAGGTGAACTTCTGCCCATGCAGATAGTGGTTGAATTTTTTTACTCCCCATACTAGGCTGAGGGCCTCCCTGTCAATCTGGGCGTAGTTGCGCTCGGCTGAGGTTAGTGACCGAGACGCAAAGGCTACTGGCCTCTCCAACCCGTCTGGGAATTTGTGCGACAGCACCGCTCCAATACCATAGGGTGATGCATCACACGCCAACCGAATTGGTAGTGCTGGGTTGAAATGGGCCAACACCTCTTTTGATGTGATCAATTCTTTGCACTTCTGGAAAGCTCGTCATTCCACTTCCATGATACCCCCGTTTGCAGTAGGGTGCTCAGTGGGTGTAATACTGTAGACAAATTTGGTAAGAACTTATGCTAGTAGTTCACCAGCCCGAGGAACGACCTCAGTTGTGACACATTTTCCGGTGCTGGAGCCTGACTACTGCCTCAATCTTTTCAGGGGACTTATGTAACCCCTCTTCATCAATAACGTGGCCACAATACGAGATCTGCTTCTGAAAAAACTCGCACTTGTGGCGATTAGCTCGTAGCCCATATTCCTTTAATCTAGTGAGCACCTTCTCCAGGTTGGCGAGGTGATCACTGTCATTTTCGCCCGTGACCAGGATGTCGTCCAAATAACACTGGGTCCCTGGAATTCCTTGCAGGACTTGATCCATTGCCCTTTGCCAAATAGCCGGAGCCGATGCTACCCCGAACACCAGCCGGTTGTATTGGTAGAGACCTTTATGAGTGTTGATCGTGAGGTATTGTTTCGATGCTTCTTCGACCTCCATTTGCAGGTACGCCTGGGCCAGATCTATCTTAGTGAAGCGTTTACCTCCAGATAGCGAGGCGAAAATATTTTCAATCCGTGGAAGCGGATATTGTACCGTGTGAAGGACTGGGTTCACTGTCACCTTAAAATCCCCACCGATGCGAACCTTCTTTGGTTCCCCAGGCGTATTACTCAACGACCTCTTCATTACAGGAATGATGGGCGTAGCCCACTCGCTCCAGCCCACTTTGGACAGTACTCCTGAACATTCCAAACCTTCCAGCTCTGCTTCGACGGCTGGTCGGATCGCATAAGGCACCGATCTGGCCTTAAAAAACTTTGGGCTTGCATTTTCCTCTATTTTAATCGTCGCTGTTATGCCTTTTAGTGTTCCTAGTCCCTCCTGGAACAGTTCTTGTGCGTCAGTTAGCATTTTTGACAGTCGTCCAGGTGTGACGTCGTCATCCATTATGGCCTCAACCTTCAGTGCCTGTATGGAATGCCAATCTAATTGTATCTTCCGGATCCATTCACGTCCTAGTAGTGGTGGTCCTCCATCTGGCAATACATATAGGTCCATTTTGGGTATTTCCTGGCCTTTGTATATCACGTTCACCCTTATTTTTCCTTTGCGGTAGACTTTTTGCCCCGTGTACATCTTCAAGACAATCTCTGTAGCTTTCAAGGGTATATGTGAGAATAGCCGCTTGTAGTCCCTTCGGTTTATGACTGTTAGGACTGATCCTGTGTCCAATTCCATTTTCACTTGGACTCTGTCTATCTTGAGCGTGACCCAGATAGTCTGGTGATCCTCCATTTTGATTACCTTATGTAGTTTCAGACAACCCAGCTCCTTGCTTCCGGAGTCTGTATCACTTTTCTGTTCATCTGAGCTACTGTCCATCACCTTATCTACCTTTTTGTACTTCTCCTGTGGAGATTTCTTGCTGCTGGTTTTCTTCCCTGACCTGCAGACTCTTGCTATGTGTCCTGCTTTTCCACACTGTCTGCACACTTGGTCCTTGAACCAACAATCCTTCTGGTCGTGTGTTGTTCTGCCGCAGCGATAACACTTCCCTGCTCCATATGACATTTCATTGGTGCCATATTCTTGCGGTCTCCGTTGTATCTCTGCAGCGCCCCGTGCAGCTGCTTCGTGTGATACTGCCATGCTGAAAGCCTTGTCCAGCGTAAGATCTTTTTCTGATAGAAGCCGTTTCTGGGTTCCTTCACTTTGAAGCCCACACACAAACTTGTCCCTTAACATATCTGCTAGTCCCATTCCAAACTGGCAGTGTTTCAATAGCTTGCGCAGTTCCGTTAAATACTCAGCATTACTTTCGTCTTTATGCTGGTTCCTTTTGTGGAACTTAAATCTTTCTGCTATCAGCAGCGGTGTGGGGTTTAAGTGGTCCTGTAGGATTTCCACTATGCTTTTGAAATCCTTATCCACTGGCTTCTCTGGGGTTATTAGGTTTTGCAGTAACCCATAAGTTTTTGCACCCATGGAATTCAACAAAACCAGTGCTTTCCTAGCATCTGGCACTTCATTCGCCTTGCAGTACACCTCAATACATTCCACATATGTCGGCCAATCTTCGACTTCATTGTCGAACGCAGTGACACTGTGATATACCTATCAATTCCTCCAATAAAAGGCGAAGAGTTACGAAGGTGACTAAAGGTTTTTATTGACTAAATAACAGAGCCCACTCTCGTGGGTGATCCGATCCAAGCAGGAGGAATACCAGTCAGTCGCTCACCTTTATACCTGGCCTGGTGGGTGGAGCCAAGGCGGAGTCGGTGGTGGTCATCCCAGGTATAGCAGTGTGGCAAGAGGCGACCTCGTACCGTGATACAATAGTGGTCAGTGATACAGTTATAACGAACAGTGGTGAACAGTGCTAACTACTAACAGTGATACGATAGTGAACGTGGTTTACCACATTCACCCCTTGTTTAGAATTAAGTCCGGCGGGGTGAAGTGTACTACCAATTCTGGTAGGTCAGTCTGTCCGGAGGCTTCGTAAGCCTCTCCGATCGCCGCAGCGGTGGTGTTGCCTTATCCGGTGCTGGTGCCTTATCCGGTGTTGATGCTGGTGTTTGCGTGGTCGGCGAGGGCTCGTGGGGTTCCGGCATGCCGTCTACCTGGGCTGGGGTTGGGGGGGGTGGTGGCGGTGTTTCCGGATCGGCTGAGGGTGCGAGGTCTCGTAGGGAGACAGTGTCCTCCCGCCCGTCTGGGTACGCCACGTAGGCGTACTGGGGGTTGGCGTGCAGGAGGTTCACCCTCTCGACCAGGGGGTCCGTTTTATGGGCCCTCACGTGTTTCCGCAGCCAGACCGGCCCCGGGGCGGTCAGCCAGGTTGGTAGAGTGGTTCCCGTAGTCGACTTCCTGGGGAAAACGAACATTCGTTCATGGGGGGTGGTGTTAGTGGCCGTGCAAAGTAATGACCGGATGGAGTGCAGCGCTGTCGGGAGGACTTCTTGCCAGCGGGAGGTTGGGAGGCCCTTAGACTTTAAGGCTAAGAGGACGGCCTTCCATACCGTCGCGTTCTCTCTTTCCACCTGACCGTTACCTCTGGGGTTGTAGCTGGTGGTCCTGCTTGCTGCAATACCTCTCTCTAGGAGGAATTGCCGGAGTTCCTTGCTCATGAAGGAGGAGCCCCGGTCGCTGTGTATATAGTTCGGGAACCCGAACAAGGCGAAGAGGGCATTCAGGCACTTGATGACCGTGCTACTGGTCATGTCGGGGCAGGGGAAGGCAAAGGGGAAACGGGAGTACTCATCAACGATGTTGAGGAAGTACACATTACGGTCAGAGGACGGGAGGGGCCCCTTAAAGTCGATGCTCAGGCGCTCGAAGGGGCGGGTGGCCTTGATCAGGCTTGCTCGGTCCGGCCTATAGAAGTGCGGTTTGCACTCCGCACAGGTCTGGCAGTTCCTGGTCATGGTCCTGACCTCCTCGATGGAGTAGGTCAGGTTGCGGGCCTTAATGAAATGGTAGAGTCTGGTGACTCCGGGGTGGCAGAGCTGGTCGTGGAGGGTCTGAAGCCTATCGATATGCGCGCTGGCGCATGTCATTTGTGAAAGGGCATCAGGGGATTCGTTCAGCTTGCCTGGCCGGTACAAGATCTCATAATCGTAGGTGGAGAGCTCGATTCTCCATCTCAAAATCTTGTCATTCTTGATTTTGCCCTTCAGCTTGTTATTAAACATGAAAGCCACCGAACGCTGGTCGGTGAGGAGGGTAAATCGTTTGCCTGCCAGGTAGTGCCTCCAGCGCCGTACTGCCTCCACGATCGCCTGGGCCTCTTTCTCGACCGACGAATGTCGGATCTCGGGGCCCTGTAGGGTCCTTGAGAAGAAGGCCACTGGCCTCCCCTCCTGGTTTAGGGTGGCGGCTAAGGCGAAGTCGGATGCGTCGCTCTCCACCTGGAAGGGGATGGACTCGTCCACTGCGTGCATCGTGGCCTTGGCTATGTCTCCCTTAATGAGGGAGAAGGCCGCGCACGCCTCCTCCGTGAGGGGGAAGGAAGTGGCTTTCAGGAGGGGTCTGGCTTTGTCCGCGTAATTGGGTACCCATTGGGCATAGTAGGCGAAAAGCCCCAGGGTTCTCCTAAGTGCTTTAGGGCAGTGGGGGAGGGGTAGCTCCATGAGGGGGCGCATTCTTTCTGGGTCGGGGCCGATGAGTCCGTTCTCCACTACGCAGCCGAGGATGGCAAGGCGTGTGGTGTTAAACACGCATTTCTCCTTATTGTAGGTGAGGTTCAGCCGTTGGGCCGTACGGAGGAATTTCTCCAGATTCGCGTCATGTTCCTGCCGGTCGCGGCCGCAGATAGTGACGTTATCTAGGTAGGGGAATGTAGCCTGCAGTTCGTTCTGGTCAACCATCTGGTCCATCTCCCTTTGGAAGACCGAGACCCCATTAGTGACACCGAAGGGGACCCTAAGGAAGTGGTATAGGCGCCCATTCGCCTCGAAGGCGGTATACTGGCGGTCCTCAGGGTGGATAGGGAGTTGGTGGTAGGCCGACTTCAGGTCGATGGTCGAGAATACTTTATACTGTGCAATCTGATTGACCATGTCAGATATGCGGGGGAGGGGGTATGCGTCCAGCTGGGTATATCTGTTTATGGTCTGGCTGTAGTCGATGACCAGGCGGTTTTTATCACCGGTCTTTACGACTACGACCTGGGCACGCCAGGGGCTGCTGCTCCCCTCGATAATGCCCTCTTTCAGGAGGCGCCGCACCTCAGAGCTAATGAAGGCTCTGTCCCCGGCGCTATACCGCCTGCTCTTGGTAGCGACGGGTTTGCAGTCAGGGGTAAGGTTAGCAAACAGAGAGGGTGGCGGGACCTTGAGGGTGGAGAGGCTGCAGGTGTTACGCGGTGGGCGGTTTAACGTTTGCTGGTTGTTGACTGTGAGTGGGGGGAGGGGTCCACCGTATGCTAGGGTTACGCTTTGGAGGTGGGATTGGAAGTCCAGCCCTAGTAGGACGGCAGCGCAGAGATGGGGGAGGACGAGGAGTTTAAAGTTTTTATACTCCGTGCCCTTAACCGACAGGGTCACGACACAGTAGCCGCTGATGTCCGTGGCGTGGGACCTCGATGCCATCGAGATTCGGCTGCGCGTTGGTAGGACAGAGAGGGAGTAGTGGCTCACCGTGTCTGGGTGGATGAAGCTCTCCGTGCTTCCGCTGTCGAACAGGCAGGTCGTGGCGTGGCCGTTCACTTTGATGTCCATCATTGACTTGGACAGATGGTGCGGGCGGGCTTGGTCCAGGGTGACGGAAGCTAGTGTGTAGCTGAGCGAGTCGTTGTCATCTGCGGGCGAGGCGGTCGGGCGTGGTGAGTAAAATGGCGTCTCCCACGAGGTAGGGCAAAATGACGGAGAAGATGGCTGCCCCCGTAGCTCACATGAGGCACTATTGGGGTCGGTTGCCTTAATCAAAGATGGCCGCCCCCATGACTCATGTGTGGGGATGCTGGCCTCAGTTGCCCTAAACAAAGATGGCCGCCCCCATGACTCATGTGTGGGGATGCTGGCCTCAGTTGCCCTAAACGAAGATGGCCGCCCCCATAGTTCGCATGCGGCACTGCTGGCCTCTGAGGATCCGCTCCTGCAGGCCTTGGAGAAGTGGCCTTTCTTCAGGCAGGTTCTGCATGTGGAGTTCTTGGCTGGGCAGCGCGACCTCGGGTGCTTCTCCTGGCCACAAAAAAAACAGCCGGCGGCCCGATCGCGGATGCCCGATGTCGGGGCCGGTGCCGGGGGTGGCGGGGCCGGTCGGGTCCGGGACGCCGACGCAGAGGTAGGTCCCGGGGGCGGCGCTGGGAAGGGTGCTGTGGTAGGGGTCGGGCCCGAGTCCCAGGGTCGCGAGCAGTACCTGGTGAATGCTTCCTGATCTTGGTGGGCCACTTCCAGGGAGATAGCGAGGGCTTCAGCTTTTTCCATGCTGAGGTCTTTAGCTTCCAGCAGTCTTTGCCGTGAGTACTCGGACCGTAGGCCTTTCAGGAATGCGTCGCGGATATTATCTTCAGTATTTTCGGCTGCCGACACCGATTTAAAGTCACAGTTCCTGGCGAGTGCATATAGCGCCTGTGAGAATTCGGCTACTGATTCTCCTGGCTGTTGCGGCCGTGATCTTAGGAGGTGCCTAGCGTACATGTAGTTTACCGGGGTCCGGTACTTCTGTTTCAGCAGGTTGATGGCGGTCTCGTAGGTAGTCATGTCCTCGATGAGAGTGTATACTCTCGGGCTCAGTTGCGCCTGCAGGACACTTAGTTTGGATGCCTGAGGGACGCTGGATTCTCTCAGGTATGATTCGAAGCAGACCAGCCAGTGTTTAAAGTCTGCGGCTGAGTTTGCTGCTCGTGGGTTCAGGTCCAGGTACGGCGGTCTGAGGGCTCGCAGCCAAGCTGGCTGGTGTGGCTGTGCTCCTGGGAGCTGCGCTGGTGGCTCCTCCGCCGGTTGTGACTCGTTGTCGGACATCATTAAATTTAGTCAATAAAATTGATATACCTATCAATTCCTCCAATAAAAGGCGAAGAGTTACGAAGGTGACTAAAGGTTTTTATTGACTAAATAACAGAGCCCACTCTCGTGGGTGATCCGATCCAAGCAGGAGGAATACCAGTCAGTCGCTCACCTTTATACCTGGCCTGGTGGGTGGAGCCAAGGCGGAGTCGGCGGTGGTCATCCCAGGTATAGCAGTGTGGCAAGAGGCGACCTCGTACCGTGATACAATAGTGGTCAGTGATACAGTTATAACGAACAGTGGTGAACAGTGCTAACTACTAACAGTGATACGATAGTGAACGTGGTTTACCACACACTGTCACTCTTCGGCATCCCTGGGTGTGGTTAAACTGTCTAAAATGGCGTCTCCCGCGCGCTCCCTTCTTCTCCGCTGGCTCAAAATGGCGTCTCCCGCGCTTTCCTTTCTTCCCGCGCTCGCCCTTCTTCTCCGTTGCGGCTTCTAAAATGTCGTCTCCCACGCTCTCCCTTCTTCTCCGCGGCTCAAATGGCGTCTCCCGCGCTTCCTTCCTTTCCCCGCGGACGCTGCTCAGCCCTTGAGCCCTGGCTGCGCTCTGCGCGTTCTCCTGTGCGCCTCTCTCGTTGCTGCCGCTCGGTCCTGAACCCCGGCTGTGCTTTACCCTCTCTCTCTTTTTGTTTTCCGTCGACGCCGCTCGGTCTTCAACCCCTGGCTGTGCCCTGTGCGCTTTACCCTCTCTCTTACCCCGTCGACGTTGCTCGGCCTTTTCTGTGCCGTCGGTTGGCTCCAGCCGCCGCTGTCCGGGAAGGGTCTGCGCTGTACCTGTTGCCAGTCTGTTGCTGGATCGTCGTGGCTGGAGAACCAAGTCCAGCTCTCAACAGCCTCCCCTGCGATGTTCACTCTCTGCCGGATGACTGGGCGGTTGCTCGTGGTCGACGCCCGTGCTTCTGGCCTTGATGTGCCAAATAACTGCCCGAATCCGTGAAGTTAAAGCTTAAGACAGAAGCCTTTTATTAAATAAGAATCATGGCAGAGTTAACAGAGTTCATCATCGACCGAGCCCTTGGTAGAACATACCAGAAGAGGGGCGGGGCCAGGGAGGAGCATTAGTGGTTCCCCCGGTGGAACATTCCAGACATTACAAGTACAAGTACAAATATCAGAACACAGTTATTTCATCACATTCACCCCCTGCTATAGATTCAGTCTGTCAGGAGGTCTGATAATCCTCTGGGAACGACGTAACTCTTGCTGAGGCTCCTCCCAGAGTACTAACTCCGGTTCATTCGAATTCCCAGAATCATCAGTATTTTCCACACTGAGGGTTTGTGTCTCTGAAGGTCCAATACCACGATTGAAAACTCTACTCTCAGAGTCGAACTCTTTTCGAGCTCCAGCAGGTGCAAGATCTTTAATAGAGACCGTATCCTCTCGCCCATCCGAATATTGAATATACGCATACTGGGGATTAGCATGGAGGAGTTGTACTTCCTCCACCAGTGGATCAGTCTTGTGGCCTCTCACATGTCTGCGCAACAACACAGGGCCCGTGGTCGTCAACCATGTGGGTAACGATACTCCATTAGTAGCTTTTCTTGGAAAACTAAACATCCTTTCATGAGGGGTGGCATTCGTCGCTGTACACAAAAGAGACCTTATGGAATGCAGCACGTCTGGCAGGACATCCTGCCAGCGAGAGGTCGGCAGGCCTCGTGACTTCAGAGACAGTACGATGGCCTTCCACACTGTCGCATTTTCTTTCTCGACCTGCCCATTACCACGAGGGTTATAGCTGGTAGTTCTACTCGTTGCAATCCCCTTCGATAGCAAAAACTGTCGTAATTCTTCGCTCATAAAGGAAGAACCCCTATCACTATGTATATAGTTAGGCATGCCGAACAAGGAAAACAGTTGGCAGAGGCATTTAATTACAACAGCACTAGTCACATCCGGGCAGGGGATAACAAAAGGGAACCGAGAGTACTCGTCTATAATATTAAGAAAATAGACATTACGGTCGCTCGATGGAAGGGGACCTTTAAAATCGAGACTCAAACGCTCAAATGGTCGAGTTGCTTTAATAAGATGAGCTGGCTCGGACGGCTTATAGAAGCGGGGTTTGCATTCAGCACAAACATGACAGGTTCTGGTCATTGTCCGGACCTCCTCAATAGAGTAGGGTAGATTGTGGGACTTAATGAAGTGGTTCATTCTGGTAACCCCAGGGTGGCAGAGTGCGTCGTGGAGACGTTGAAGCTTATCTGTACCTAGACTAGCACATACTCCTCGTGACAAAGCATCCGATGGCTCATTAAATACTCCAGGCCTGTACTGAATATCATAGTCATATGTTGACAGTTCTATTCGCCATCTTAAAATCTTATCATTTTTGATCTTGCCTCTCTGCTTAGTGTTGAACATAAAGGCCACAGATCGCTGGTCAGTAATGAGCGTAAAACGTTGGCCAGCGAGATAATGTCTCCAATACCTGACTGCTTCAATGATTGCCTGTGCCTCCTTTTCCACTGAAGAATGTCGAACTTCTGGTCCTTGCAATGTACGAGAGAAGAAAGCTACTGGTCTACCAGCTTGGTTAAGAGTTGCTGCCAACGCAAAATCAGATGCATCACTTTCCACTTGAAATGGGATCTTCTCATCCACGGCACAGACCACTGCCTTCTCAATGTCCCGTTTGATATTAAGGAAAGCCTCCTGAAGAGGTCGGACTTTATCTGAGTAGCTAGCCACCCACTGGGCATAGTACGAGAAGAATCCCAGACACCTTCTTAAAGCTTTTACAGTGTGAGGTAAAGGTAATTCCTTAAGTGGGCGTAATCTTTCAGGGTCTGGTCCGATTACCCCATTATCCACAACGCAACCAAGAATACACAAACGTGTAGTATTGAAGGTACACTTGTTTTCGTTGTAGGTCAGGTTTAACCTCTTTGCAGTCTCTAGGAACTTCGCGAGATTTTGATCATGCTCCCGTTGGTTACGCCCACAGATGGTAACATTGTCCAGGTACGGGAATGTTGCTTCCAACGCGTATTCATCCACCATACGATCCATCTCCCGTTGGAAGACGGATACCCCATTCGTCACTCCAAAGGGCACCCGAAGGAATTGGTACAGGCGCCCATTAGCTTCGAAGGCCGTATAAGGTCGGTCTTCTATTTTGATGGGGAGTTGATGGCAGGCAGACTTTAAATCAATGGTGGAGAACACGCGGTACTGAGCTATCTGGTTCACCATCTCAGAAATACGAGGCAAAGGATAGGCGTCTAATTGGGTATACAAGTTTATAGTCTGGCTATAATCGACCACAAGTCTTTTCTTCTCATTAGTTTTAACCACCACCACCTGGGCACGCCACGGGCTACCACTGTGTTCGATGATTCCCTCCCGTTGAAGCCTTTCCACTTCCTCTTTTATAAATGTTTTATCTTCTGAACTATACCGTCGACTCTTAGTCGCTATAGGTCTACAATTAGGAGCAAGGTTCGCAAACAAAGAAGGCGGACTTACGTTTAAAGTAGAAAGGCCGCAGACTGTGAGCGGAGGCTGAGATCCACCATACTTAAGGGTAACGCTCTCATGCTGACACTGGAAGTCCAAGCCTAATATTAAGTTCACACACAACTGAGGTAATATGAGGAGTTTAAAGTCCTTATACTCCGTATCCTTAACGGTCAATGTGACTTTACAATATCCAGTTACCTCCGAAGTAAGGGATTTGGACGCCATCACAATTTCACTTCGAGTAGGATACACCTTCAATGAACAGGAGTTAACAAGGTTGGGGTGTATAAAACTTTCAGTACTGCCACAGTCTATCAAACACCCAGTAGGACGACCATTAATCTTAATGTCCATCATAGATTTTGACAAGGAACACGGTATGGTCTGGTCAACCGTAGCCGAGGCTAGAGTAAAACGATAGGCGGCAGCAGAGAAGACATCGGGTACAGGATTACCCTTACACACTTTACTAAAATGTCCCCGTTTCTTACATTTAAAACAGGTAGCCTCTCTGGCTGGGCAACTTTGCCTGGGGTGTTTAGATTGGCCACAAAAATAACACTTAGACCCATGGGGCACAGCCGCAACAATAGGATTAAGTGGGGGCTCCATTGGTGTTATGGATGCCTCCATACTCGGAACACACGAGGCTGAGAGAGATGCATGGGCTGATGCATACACTTCTGAATTCTTCTGGGCTACATCTAACGATCGAGCAGCAGCGACAACCGTTTTTAAAACTAACGAGTCGTTCTCGAGGAGTCTCTGTCTAATATAATTAGATCGGAGGCCAGATATGAAAGAATCGCGGATGGCTTCTTCCTGATACACTATGGCAGAGACAGCCTTGTAGTTGCAACCCTTAGCCAAAACCTTAAGGTCCTGCAGGAAATCGTCCAGAGATTCCTCGGGTAATTGCCTGCGAGTAGACAGGAGATACCTGGCGTATACTTCGTTAACCGACTTAAGGTACTGGGCTTTAAGAGCTGCGAGGGCCTCTTCATATGTAGTAATATCTTCAATTATAGAGTAAGTTTGATGACTTACCAAGTTGGTTAGAAGACCCAACTTGTTAACCGTCGGATCGGTCGATGATGCAATGAAGTGTTCAAAACATCGGAGCCAATGCGTAAATTTCTTTGACGCATCTGCCGAATGGGGATCGATATCCAGACGCTCTGGTTTCAAAAATCGATCCATCTTCCAAAAGTTGTTATTTAATAAAATTGATGTGCCAAATAACTGCCTGAATCCGTGAAGTTAAAGCTTAAGGCGGAAGCCTTTTATTAAATAAGAATCATGGCAGAGTTAACAGAGTTCATCATCGACCAAGCCCTTGGTAGAACATACCAGAAGAGGGGCGGGGCCAGGGAGGAGCATTAGTGGTTCCCCCCGGTGGAACATTCCAGATATTACAAGTACAAGTACAAATATCAGAACACAGTTATTTCATCACAGGCCTCGACTTTCTTCCACCGTCCTCCCGGAGTGAACCCTTGAAAGGATATGCAGAGTTGCAGGTAAATTCGAATCGACCTCGTCGCCACTGTTGAATCCGTGAATCTTAAAGTATGGTGTTTTCCAATAACTAGACGGAGGCTGTAAATTAACAATCAACAATTGTTTACTGAAGGAGGGTAGTCTAAAGACTAACAGTACAGATGCCTGCTCAAGGCTTATATACAGGTGTGGTCACTGCCGGTACTACAGTATACAGGAGCTGTAAAAGTAGTTCTCTCTTAAAGGTACATACACTACAGAGTGCTATCACTATTTTTGGCCAGCTGAGTGTGAATTTATTGTCACAGCTAATATACATAACCATAATTGTACAAACCCAGGAGCTTGGTTGTCCCTTCTGCATCATTCAGGCCCTCTATGGTCTTCTACCCTATGATCTCCAAGGTGGCCAGGTAAGGGGTTTGATTTGCTGTGAACAGCAGGTGCTGTAATATACTGTAAGCTACCTCCTTCTGCAAAGAGAACAGTATACATTGAACGATAGGCAGTTGTGCACTGAGAGATAAGACGGCAACACAGTCTACATCAGGGGTGTCAATACTCAATTTACATGGTGGGCCTGGTATGGCATCCTGGCACTTGGCATGGGCCACATTCAGCAGAAGTTATTTGGACACATTGGGGTAGAAATTAGTATATATTATGCCCATTTTTTGGGTGTAAAATGAGCACAATGTATACCAATTTCTGGGGGCGAGGTTCTGTACCTAACTTGCGCAGCGGCATAATAAATACCATTTGTACAAAAACCGATTGGTCCTCGCTGTTTTTAGGCGGACCTGGCAACTGCCTGAAAACAGTACTGAATCAATTTAAATATGCAAAGAAGGACCCTTCTGTAAAATACATGAAAAACTAGGTGGAGCAAGCACTGTGCAAGTTCCAACACATTTTCCAGTTCTGGAGGCTGCTGAAGTAATGGTAGGGAAAACATTTTTTACTTCCCCTTCTGTGGAGCTTGGAGTTGCAGGTGGAGTGTGGAGGAGCTGCAGTTCTCCTCTTAGCTCCACAGCACAGCTGTGGGCTGCTAGTGGCCCGTACTCAGACAACCTGCAACTCACTCCTTCATGTATTGGGGCTGGTGATGTAAAATCAGGGCATGCAGCTCCCCATGCGCAGGGAGAATCCTCAGTTCCCATCCACCAGTGGTAACAATCTTTCACTATTTACCCAGAGTAAAGTTCGCAGCATTCACTGAGGCTGCTCCTCTCTCAGCATCGCTCCGACTCACCACGTTGCTGCTGCTGGCACTGGCTCTGCAGGAAATGCTGGGCCCCCTCCCCTACCGCATTCCACAGTCCTCTCTCCCCACCACCCAAACCCCAATTGCCCTGACGCCCAATCCCCCATTTCCCTCTCTACATCCGTCTGAGCCTCAATCGCCCGACAACCATTCCCTAGTCTCCCGCTCCGCACCCGAGCCCCAATCTCCCGATCCCCATTCTCGAGTCTCTCTCCTTCCCCGAGCCCCCATATCCGACCCCCAATCGCTGTAACCCTCTCCCCTGACCCCAAGTCCCTGTCGCCCTTTCGACAACCCCCAGACCCGTTACTTTCTCCACGACCCCTATTCCCTATCACCCATTCCACGACTCCCAGTCCCATTACTTTCTCCCCTGACCCCCAGTCCGTCACTCTTTTGACAACCCCCAGTCCCGCTACTCTCTCCCCGACCCCTATTCCCTATCACCCTTTCCCGAACCCCTAGTCTTGTTACTCCATTTGAAGTGTATTAGTTGTCTAAATCCATTCCTGAAGGACTACATTGAAATATATGATTCAAAAGTTCCAAACAAGGGACCAAGACACTGCTGCAGCTAATGGAGAGTCCACTAGTTTTTGTTTTGTCAGTGTTCATTTCCTAATTGGAGCCCCGATATCCCAACCACCCAACCCCCGCCCCCCCCACCCAAGTCCCGATCCGTCCCATATGTTTGACACTTCTTGTCTACATGGTTTTATGTATAGCATATTACTTTAATTGCCTTGCTAACTAAATTTCAAATAATGTAACTAACTATATTATTACCAATTCTTATTCTGCAGAATGATAGTTAGGCATTGCAACAAAAACATGCATTTATATAGTGCCTTTAACATAGTAAAATGTCCCAAGGCGTTTTACTGGAGCGTTATCAAATAAAATTTGATGACAAGCTACATGAGATATTAGGACAGATGACCAAAAGCTTGGTCGTAGAGGTAGGTTTTAAGGATCATCTTAAAGGAGGAGAGAGAGGTAGAGAAGTGGAGAGGTTTAGGGAGGGAATTCCAGAGCTTAGGGCCTAGGCAGCTGACAGTACAGTCGCCAATGATGGAGCGATTAAAATAGGCGATGCACAAGAGGCCAGAATTGGAGGAGCGCAGAGATCTCGGAGGGTTGGCGGAGATAACAGAAATGGGGTGGGGTGGGGCGGGGCCATGGAGGGATTTGAAAACAAGGATGAGAATTTTAAAATTGAGGCGTTGCCGGGCTGGGAGCCAAAGTAGATCAGCGAGCATGGGGCTATTGGGTGAACAGGACTTGGTGTGAGTTAGGATATGAGCAGCAGGGTTTTGGATGAGCTCAAGTTTATGGAGGGCGGAAGATGGAAGGCCGGCTAGGAGAGCATTGGAATCGTCAGGTCTAGAGGTAATAAAGGCATGGATGAGGGTTTTAGCAGCAGATGAACTGAGGCAGGGGCGGAGTCGGGTGATGCTACGTAGGTGGAAATAGGTGGTCTTGGTGATCACATGGATATGTAGTCGGAAACTCTTTTCAGGGTCAAATATGACACCAAAGTTGCTAGCAGTCTGGTTCAGCCTCAGACAGTTGCCAGTGAGAGGGATGGAGTTGGTTGCTAGGGAAAGCAGTTTGTGGCAGGGAACAAAGACAATGGCTTCAGTCTTCCCAATATTTAGTTGGAGGAAATTTCTGCTCATCCAATACTTGAGCAGTCTGATAATTTAGAGACAATGGAGGGGTCGAGAGAGGTGGTGGTGAGGTAGAGCTTGGTGTCGTCAGTGCACTTGCTATTATCATCTCAAGACTTTACTTCCCCAACATTGTTCTAGTTGGCTTCTGCACATGAACAAATTACAATTGATTCAAAATTCAACAGCCTGCATCTTCACCTGTACAAAGACCCGCACTCACATCATTCCCATCCTTGCCGAGCTCCACTGACTCCCTGTACCTCAGCAAGCTGACTTCAAGATCTCTATCCACACTTTCAAATCCCTCAATGGCCTCATGCCACCCTACATCACTGATTGCCTCCAGCCATACATCCTATGTGCATCTTTAGTTCCTCTGTCACTTAATCCTTGTTCCTTGCTCCCCACACTCCACCATCCGTAGCCACTCTTTCAATCACTACACCGCTGGAACTTCCTTACTTAAATCCCTCTGCCTTGTCACCAATGTTCCCTTTAAGCTGTGCGGCTGCATTCTAGGGGTCCCATGCAGCCGGTGAGCCAGCATTTAAATTGAAAAAAACCGCACATGCGCGGAATTTTGAATGGGTCACGCAGCCTGTTAAAGGGGCCGCGTGGTCCAAAAAAAATTACTGGGAACATTGCTTGTCACTTCCCTCTCAGCTTTCTTTCAACTATGCCTTCAACCCTCCTTGCCCAGCTTTTCCACTTTCCATTATCCTTCACCTGTGAAGTACTATACTTTAAGCCATCTTTCGGCACATGAAGAGTGCTGTAGAGATATAAGTTGTTTCTGTTCTCACCTGCAACTTCATGCTCCACTTGCACCACGGTACTTGACAAACATATGGTAAAAATACTTTTTATAAAACTACTGAAGCAATCTTATTTGCCACTGCAGCTTTCTTGTATGGCAGTTTCAAATACTCAATACTGTTGGATCCGTGGTTCAGTGGATATGCTATTATTAAATAATCACACGGATGCTGTACATTAACAAATAACAGGTCTTTACTGGAGGAGGGTAGTCTCTAGACTGGGGGTACAGGGGCATGCGCAAAGCTTATATACCGGTGTGGTCACTGCCGGTACTACAGTATACAGGAGCTGTAAAAGTAGTTCTGACTTAAAGGCACATACACTACAATTCCTCCCCTTTTAGATTAGTAATACCCCTAATATTCAAATAACAATTAACATTTCAACATGTACATTAAACAACAAAAGTCCATTTATAGATTCAGTCTTTGGGGCAGCTTCTTGACCCTTTCGGGATAGCGCCTTTCCAGAGGTTCTTGTTCTTGGTGCAGAGGCGATTCTGACCCCTTTTCATCGGGTAGTTCATCGGGTTCCACTGCTACTGGGTCTGAAGTAGATGTTACCGGTATGTCGGGTTCATCCCCAGGTACTCGAGACATGGGGTTGACGCGTTCCTGTGACGCTAAGATCTGATCGACGTGGCGTCTCACAATGTTCTCCCCGACATCCACTGTGTACATTAATGGCCCCTGCCTTGTACATATCGTTCCGGGTTGCCACTTCTCTGTTCGATAGTCACGGGCCAAGACTGGTTGCCCTACATTGAAGTTCCTTGTCGGCTTCTCATTGATGTGCTGGAATTGTTTGTCCTCAACATTTCTTCGCACATTTGGTCTGAGCAAGTCCAGACGAGATCTCAACCTTCGGTTAAAGAACATCATGGCCGGGGTCTGGTTGGTAACTGCATGTGTCGCATTTTGGTAGGCTAAAAAGAAATTGTCCATCTTATGCTGTAGTGGAATTTCATCGTCGCACATGGCCTTTATCGCCTTCTTAAAGGTTTGTACGAACCTCTCAGCCAATCCATTTGTGGCTGGATGATACGGGGCGGATGTGTAATGCCTTACCCCATTCCTTTTCATTAATTTTTGGAACTCGTCGGACACAAACTGTGGTCCATTATCAGAGCAAATCTGCTCTGGCAAACCGTTTCTGGCAAATATGGTCCGTAGGACTGCAATCGTTTTCTCTGTAGTGGTTGAAGACATTTTTATCACCTCAGGCCACTTTGAATGAGCATCCACTGCTATTAAGAACATTGAGTCCATGAATGGACCAGCAAAATCAATATGCACCCGTTGCCATGGAGAGGAGGGCCACTCCCATGGGTGTAGAGGGGCATGTGGTGGTGCATTTTGGACCTTCTGGCATCCTAAGCAGCTCTTAGTTAGGTCTTCGATTTGTTGATCGATTCCCGGCCACCACACATAAGCCCTAGCAAGACTTTTAATTTTCACTCCCCCCAGATGACCTTCATGTAGCTCATTTAGCACTCTCTCCCTTAACTTGGGTGGAATCACCACTCTGGATCCACACATCACTGTCCCCTGGCATACTGACAGCTGTTCTCTTCTGGATGAGAATGCTGGCAACAGTGTTGGCCATCCCCTCACCGTCAATTCATATACCCGTGACAGCGTCGGATCATTGCGGGTCTCCTTCTCTATATCCGCGTTTGTTACTGGCAATCGTTCAATTATTGACGAATAAAATATCTCGATAGGGTCCACTGCTGGTGCTTCCTCCACAGTAGGCAGTGGCAGGCGCGATAGCCCATCAGCGTTCCCATGCTGTTTCGTGCCTTTTTATTCTATTTCATATTGATTCGCCCCTAGAAACAGGGACCATCTTTGTAACCGCTGTGCAGTCATCACTGGAACACCCTTCTTAGGATTAAAGATGGAGACAAGTGATTGGTGGTCAGTCAGCAAGGTGAACTTCTGCCCATGCAGATAGTGGTTGAATTTTTTTACTCCCCATACTAGGCTGAGGGCCTCCCTGTCAATCTGGGTGTAGTTGCGCTCGGCTGAGGTTAGTGACCGAGACGCAAAGGCTACTGGCCTCTCCAACCCGTCTGGGAATTTGTGCGACAGCACCGCTCCAATACCGTAGGGTGATGCATCACATGCCAAACGAATTGGTAGTGCTGGGTTGAAATGGGCCAACACCTCTTTTAATGTGATCAATTCTTTACACTTCTGGAAAGCTCGTCTACGTTCGTCATCCCACTTCCATGGTACCCCTGTTTGCAGTAGGGTGTTCAGCGGGTGTAATACCGTAGACAAATTTGGTAAGAACTTGTGGTAGTAGTTTACCAGCCCGAGGAACGACCTCAGTTGTGACACATTTTCCGGTGCTGGAGCCTTGACTACTGCCTCAATCTTGTCAGGGGACTTATGTAACCCCTCTTCATCGATGACGTGGCCACAATACGAGATCTCTTTCTGGAAAGACTCGCACTTGTGGCGATTAGCTCATAGCCCATACTCCTTTAATCTGGTGAGCACCTTCTCCAAGTTGGCGAGGTGATCACCGTCATTTTCGCCCGTGACCAAGATGTCATCCAAATAACACTGGGTCCCTGGGATCCCTTGCAGGACCTGATCCATCGCCCTTTGCCAGATAGCCGGAGCCGAGGCTACTCCAAACACCAGCCGGTTGTATTGATAGAGACCTTTATGAGTGTTGATCGTAAGGTAATGTTTCGAAGCTTCTTCTACCTCCATTTGCAAGTACGCCTGGGCTAGATCAATTTTGGTGAAGCGTTTACCTCCAGAGAGCGAGGCGAAAATATCCTTAATTCGTGGAAGCGGATATTGCACCGTGTGAAGGACTGGGTTCACTGTCACCTTAAAATCCCCACAGATGCGGACCTTCTTTGGTTCCCCAGGCGTATTACTCAACGACCTCTTCATTACAGGAACGATGGGTGTAGCCCACTCGCTCCAGTCCACTTTGGACAGTACTCCTGAACGTTCCAACCCTTCCAGCTCTGCTTCAACAGCTGGTCTGATTGCATAAGGCACTGGTCTGGCCTTCAGAAACTTTGGGCTTGCATTTTCCTCTATTTTAATCGTTGCTGTTATTCCTTTTAGTGTTCCTAGTCCCTCCTGGAACACTTCTTTTGCGTCAGTTAGCATTTTTGACAGTCGTCCAGGTGTGACGTCGTCATCCTTTTTGGCCTCAACCTTCAGTTTCTGTATGGAATGCCAATCTAATTGTATCTTCCGGATCCATTCACGTCCTAGCAGTGGTGGTCTTCCATTTGGCAATACATATATATCCATTTTAGGTATTTCCTGGCCTTTATATGTCACTTTCACCCTTATTTTTCCTTTGGGGTAGACTTTTTGCCCCGTATACGTCTTCAAGATAATCTCTGTAGCTTTCAAGGGTATGTGTGAAAATAGCTGCTTGTAGTCTCTTTGATTTATGACTGTTAGAGCTGACCCTGTGTCCAATTCCATTTCCACTTGGACTTTGTCTATCTTGAGTGTAACCCAGATAGTCTGGTGATCCTCCATTTCGGTTACCTTATGTAGTTTCAGACAACCCAGCTCCTTGCTTCCGGAGTCTGTGTCACTTTTCTGTTCATCTGAACCACTGTCCATCACCTGGTGTACCTTTTTGTACTTCTCCTGTGGAGATTTCTTACTGTTGGTTTTCTTCCCAGACCTGCAGACTCTTGCTATGTGTCCTGCTTTCCCACACTGTCTGCACACTTGGTCCTTGAACCAACAATCTTTCTGGTCATGTGTTGTTCTGCCGCAGCGATAGCACTTCCCTGTTCCATAGGACATTTCATTGGTGCCATATTCTTGCGGTCTCCGTTGTATCTCTGCAGCGCCCCTTGCGGCTGCTTCATGTGATACTGCCATACTGAAAGCTTTGTCCAGCGTAAGGTCCTTTTCTGATAGAAGCCGTTTCTGGGTTCCTTCACTTTGTAGCCCACACACAAACTTGTCCCTTAACGTGTCTGCTAGTCCCGCTGCAAACTGGCAGTGTTTCGATAGCTTGCGCAGTTCCGTTAGGTACTCAGCATTGCTTTCGTCTTTGTGTTGGTTCCTTTTATGGAACTTAAATCGTTCTGCTATCAGCAGCGGTGTGGGGTTTAAGTGGTCCTGTAGGATTTCTACTATGCTTTCAAAATTCTTGTTTACTGGCTTCTCTGGGGTTATTAGATTTCGCAGTAACCCATAAGTTTTTGCACCCATGGAATTTAACAGAACCAGTGCTTTATTAGCATCTGGCACTTCATTCGCCCTGCAGTACACCTCAATACGTTCCACATATGTCGCCCAATCTTCGACTTCATTGTCGAATGTAGAGATACTGCCACTCTTCGGCATCCTTGGCTGTGCGTTAACTATCACAAATGGCGCCTCCTGCGCTTCCCCTTCTTCTCCGCTGGCACAAAATGGCGTCTCCCGCGCTTTCCTTCCTTCCCGCACTCGCCCTTCTTCTCCGCTGCGGCTTCTAAAAATGGCGTCTCCCGCACTCTTCCTTCTTCTCCGTGGCTCAATGGCGTCTCCCGCGCTCTCCCTTCTTCTCCGCGGCTCAATGGCACCTCCCGCGCTCTTCCTTCTTCTCCGTGGCTCAATGGCGTCTCCCCTTTCTTCGCCCCGCGGACCCTGTTCAGCCCGTGAGCACTGGCTGTGCTCTGCGTGTTCTTCTTTTTATATTTTTCGACGCCACTCAGTCTAGAACCCGGCTGTTTCTTACCCTCTCTCTCTCCGGTTTGTTTTATTGTCCTCGACGCCGCTTGGTGTTCAACCCCTGGCTGCGCCCTGCGCTCTTCACCCTCTGTCTTACCCCGTCGACGCTGCTCGGCTCTCTCTCCGCCGTCGGTCGGCTCCAGTCGCCGCTGCTCGGGAAGGGTCTGCGCTGGACCTGTCGTCGGTCTCTTACTGCTTGTTGTGGCTGGGGAACCAAGCCCGGCTCTCCACAGCCTCCCCTGCGAAGCTGGATCTCTGCCTGACTGCTGGGCGGTTGCTCGTGGTCGACGCCCGTGTTCCTGGCCTCGACTATTAAAAAAATTTTTTTTTTTATGTTGCAGGTAGATTCGAATCGACACTCGTCGCCACTGTTGGATCCGTGGTTCAGTGGATATGCTATTATTAAATAATCACACGGATGCTGTGCATTAACAAATAACAGGTCTTTACTGGAGGAGGGTAGCCTCTAGACTGGGGGTACAGAGGCATGCGCAAAGCTTATATACCGGTGTGGTCACTGCCAGTACTACAGTATACAGGAGCTGTAAAAGTAGTTCTGACTTAAAGGCACATACACTACAAATACCACCTTGCCACTTTTCTTCATACCAAGTATCTTATAGTACACAATTTTTCATGTGCATCAGGTGGGAAGTACTGCATTCATTCATTGTGTGACCACCACCCACACTCTCTGTTTGTATATTCATTGGCATTCTGCCCACAAAGGGCACTTTGTTGAGCCCTCATACTGTCCAGTTTTCCCTGATAAAGACTCAAAATTGTAAACAAGGATGAGAATTTTGAAATCGAGGCGTTGCTTAACTGGGAGCCAATGTAGGTCAGTGAGCAGGGGTAATGGGTGAATGGGACTTGGTGCGAGTTAGGACACAGGCAGCCGAGTTTTGGATGACCTCAAGTTTACGTAGTGTAGAACGTGGGAGGCCAGTCAGGAGTGCGTTGGAATAGTCAAGTCTAGAGGTAACAAAGGCATGGATGAAAGTTTCAGCAGCAGATGAGCTGAGGCAGGGGCGGAGACGGGCGATGTTACAGAGGTGGAAATAGGTGGTCTTAGTAATGTCGCGGATATGTGTAATCACTTTCTCATTATCAACTAAAATTTCTCTCTCCAGTAAAAATGAAGCAATTGATAGTTTAAATCTAAAATGTTACCTGAAAGAAGATTTTAAATTTAATGTCTTCATTTTGTTTGCAAATTATTTGGAAAAAACAAAGAAACTCAGGAATCCTGTTACAACACAAGGAAAGGTACACCCCATCTGCAGATTCCACATTTATGCTGGCAACACCCAGCTCGGCCTCTCAAACACCTCTCTCGACCCCTCCACAGCATCTGTGTTGTCAGACTTCTTGTCCAACACCCAGTCTAGGATGAGCTGCAATTTCCTACAGTTAATCATTGGTAAGGCTGAAGCCATTGTGTTCTGCCACAAACTCCATACCCTAGCCACGGATTCCATCCGCTTCCCCAGACACTGTCTCAGACCGTATCTGACTGTTCACAACTTTGGTGTTCTATTTGACCCCGAATCGAGCTTCCACCCCCATATCCTCTTCAACAGAAAAACTGCCAACTTCCACGTCTGTAACATAGTATAATACAGCACAAACGGAGGCCATTCAGCCCATCGTGCCTGTGCCGACTCTTTGAAAGGGCTCTCCAATTAGTCCCACTACCCTGCTCTTTCCCCATAGCCCTGCATTTTTTTCCTTAACCTTCTCTGCTCTAAAGAGAACCATCCCAGCTTCTCTTATCTCTCCACATAGTCCACCTCTGTTCGTACCTCATTCCATCTGCTGCTAAAACCCTTATCCATACTTTTGTCTACGCCAGGCGCGACTATTCCAATGCTCTCCTCACCAGCCTCTCATCCTCTACCCTCCATATACTTCAGCGCATCCAAAACTCTGCTGCCCGTATCCTATCCTGCACTAAGTCCCGCTCACCTAATACTTCTGTCCCCGCTGACCTACGTTGGCTCCCGATCCCCATAGCTTCAGATTCTTATTGTTGTATTTAGATTCCTTGATGGTCTCACCCTTCCCTATCTCTGTAACCTCCTCCAGCCCTACAACCCTCCCTCCTCCCCCGAACTCTCCATTTCTGTGACTCTGGGCCTCTTGTGCATCTCCCATTCCCTTCGCCCCCAACATTAGCAGCCGTGTCTTCAGCTGCATAGACCCCATGCTCTGGAATCCCCTCCCTCTGCCTTTCCACCTCCCTATACTCCTTTACAGCCCCCTTAAAATTCACCTCTTCAAACAAGCTTTTTGCCACCCCTCCTAATAGCTCCATCTTTGGCTCTGAATTCATTTCTATATAGGCCTCTATGAAGCACCTTGGGACGTTTATCCTTCATTGACGGGAATATATAAATGCAAGTAGATTTTGAAAAAAATTATACAAACGCGTCCCGAGGAGTTCTCTATGCTGAACATGCTCAGATTGCAGCATCTTGGGAATTGTAGGTACAAGCATATTTGTTAACTCCCTTCAGATAACAGAATAATGGCACTGGATAAACAAAATGAATTGTAAGCTCGGGCTTTCGAGGGTGCCTGAGGTATCCAAGTAGAAACATTAATGATGGTACTCAAAGCCACAAATTTTATAGGTAAATGTAATCATGTTACTGTGAAATATGTAACTTTTAAAATGTTTTTATCATGTTAGAAAACTCACTTTGAGCCGATAGTTGGCAGGTGAGTAATTTAATTGGGTCACCGTCTCTTTTATGTGTTGGTAGGTTGTCCTCATGGGTCATTCAGGATTGGTTGCTTGTATGTCTTTAGTAGCTTCTCATTGATATTTTTTAGCTAGTTTCCTCACTTTTGATAGGTTGCAGATACATTTCACTGTAGAAAAATGTGAAGTATTTTTTTTGGAATTAACAATAGGGAAAGTATATAAATCTTGCATTATAACATTTTAAATGGAGTAGAGAAACAAAGGGACCTTGCACAGATCACTGAAGGTGGCATCGCAAGTAGATAAGGCTGTAAATAGGGCAAACATTAATTTCAGCTTTCTGTTTTTCTTTCTGTCTATTTGGAGGCATAGAATACAAAAGCAAGGAGGTAATGTTGAACTTGTACAAACCCATAGTTAATTTGCAGTTAGAGTATTGTGTACAATTTTGAGCACCCCATTGTAGGAATGATATAAAGAGACTATAAAAGCAATGGAAAAGGTGCAACATAGATTCACTAGGATGTTACCAAGGATGAAGGGTTATGATATAATTAATAAGAGAGACTTGAGAAGTTAGGGCTTTTGTTTTATGGGAGCTGGGAGAACTTAAGGGCTGACCTGATGGTGGTCTTCACGATTATGAAGAATAAGATTAGATAAATAGTGACAGATTGTTTCCATTGGTCAGTGAAGTGATAATGAGGGCAAAAGTTTAAGATAATCACACAAATAATTAAAGGGGCGGTCAGAAAAACTTTCTTTACACAGAGGGTGGTCAGAATTTGGAATTCTGTGCCACAAACTGTTGTTGAAGCAGAAACCATATATACTTTTAAAAGCTAATTAGATAGCTGCTTAAAAAGAGGAATATTAAAGTGTGGGTGACAAGAATTAGATTACAACAGTGACTACACTTCAAAAGTACTTCATTGGCTGTAAAGCGCTTTGGGACGTCCTGAGGTTGTGAAGGGCGCCACATAAATGCAAGTCTTTCTTTCTTAAGTGGTTCATGTGATGAAAAACAAAGACTGGAATATCTTGTTTCTGTGCTTTAATATTCTATGTTCCCTTCCCACTGTTCATATATGTTGATATTCTACTTTGAGAAAATCAACAGTGTGGCGCCAAAGTGTGACTGGCAGCAAGTGCCTGCGATTGTACTGATTTTTTTTGATAATATAGATATACAGATATGAAATATATTATTTTGGAATGTATTCAAGGCAGCAACACATTCTGGAGTTTGGCTAATGTTCATAAACATAAACTTCTTTCTTGCAATTTGATGCATACAAACCCCCTTGAGTATTGTACTTTCTTGTAGCCTACTTCATGTCAGCTGTGGCGCAGTTGGTAGCGTGCTAGCCTCTGTTGTTTGTTCAAATACCACTCCAGAGACTTGAGCACATAATCGAGGTACTGAGGGAGTGCTGCACTGTCGGAAGTGCTGTTTTTCAAATGAGCTGTTAAACCGAGGCCCTGTCTGCCCTCTCAGGTGGATGCAAAAGATCACACGGTACTATTTGAAGAAGAGCAGGCGAGTTCCCCCTGATGTCCTGCCCAATATTTATCCCTCAACCAACATCACTAAAACAGATTATCTAGTCACCATCACATTGCTATTTGTGGGATCTTGCTGTGGGTAAACTGGCTGTCATTTTTCCTACGTTACAACAGTAACGCTTTGAGACGACGTGAAAGGCTCTAAATCTAGGCTGACACTCCTGTGCAGTACCGAAGGAGTGCTGCACTGTCAGAGGTGCCATCTTTCGGATGAGACATTAAACCGAGGCCCTGTCTGCTCTCTCAGGTGGATGTAAAAGCACTATTTCGAAGAAGAGCAGGGAAGTTATCCCTGGTGTCCTGGCCAATATTTAACCCTCAGTCAACATCACAAAATATCTGGCCATTATCACATTACTGTTTGTGGGACCTTGCTGTGCGCAAATTGGCTGCCACGTTTCCTACATTACAACAGCGACTACACTTCAAAAAAAGCAATTCATTGGCTGTAAAGCGCGTTGGGACATCCTGAGGTCATGAAAGGCGCTATATAAATGCGAGCCTTTCTCATTAAATGCAAGTTCTTTCTTCTTTATTGCTTATTTTCTATATAATTGTGACTTTAATTTTTAAAATTACCCTCCCTCTTCAGTGTATTTTCAAATTTGGCTGTTAAACAAGGCATCAAGCTTGAGAGGTTTTTTTTGGAAAACGAAAGCTAGATGGCAAAGGAGGTTCACTGTAATTCTGTTGACAAAACATGAAAGTGCTCCCTCGTCTGGCAGCAACCATAGACTAGCAGAAAGAGAAGACAGAATCCTTCCTTCACCCAACCAACTCCACCATAACGACCAACGTCAGTCACTGCATATGTGAAAGAGGGAGCGAGAAAGAGAGATAGAGGGAGCCACAATCTGCTACTGCAGCTGCTTCAATCCACATTCAAAAAAATCTTCAACCATTTCTATCCAGTCTCACCTCAACAGACCAGCTTTAAAGCAAAAAAACAAAACAAACACACACAAAAAAATTACAGCAGGTACTGTTCTCTTTCAATACTTTTAAGCGTTTGGGCTCGTTTTTTTTTGGGGGGGGGAGGATTATTGCAAAGGAAAGAAAAGCAGGAGCACGATGGGGAGTACAGTGAGGGAAGGGCGAAGACCCGATGTTTAAAAAAAAATGTTCCAGCTTTTGATGCCTTTTTCCCGTTGTTGGCCGACTTTCGGCTGCAAGGGTTTTTTTTAAGTTCAGCAATTTGATCCCGAAGGTCGCTGATGATGGAAATAATATAGTACGTCATTAATATGGCGCCAAAAGCTTGTGTGTTGTGAGTGAGCGAGAGCGCAATGGGGGGAAAAAGGAGGGGGGGGTTGAGTGAGGAAGCGTTTGTGTTTTTTTTTGCAAAGTTACGGGGCGGGGGGGAGGGGAAAGCTGCAATGTTTAATATGCATTAAAAATTTTTTTGCAACCAGGTTATTTTTCTGCGCTTTTTTTGTGGGGAAAAAAAATTGCAGCGAGTTGCTTGCGGAGTCCCGGCTGGGCTGTGTGGTGTGTCTGTGTGCACTTCGAACGCTCTGTATATATTTGGCAACTGCTGTTGCCAGGCGGCGTGGAACGTGACGGAGGATTTAGAACGGTCCCCGGATCCGGGCCCCGGCTCGCGCTCACTCGGCACCCTCTCGCCGGCGTGCAACCTGCAGAGCCGAGCTAGAGCAGAACCCAGCCAATGCATCGCATCTGTGCTCGGCGGGGGGGTCGTTATTATTTATATATTTTAATGCAGTTATTTATTTATATATTAAAAAAAAATGCCTTTATTTAAATTGCAAAAATCACATCCTACCGGAAGTGTTTGTGGATTCAAAAGTAATGGCACTCGCCATTTATTGCACAAACACACAGCATACATTTAAAAAAAAAGGGGGAAGGGTAGCAATAAAAGTGTGTGTGTAGCGTATTATTTTGGGGGCACGACACAACACAGACTTGGCGTTTTAACCAACACATGTTGCGCAGAATAAAGCAGTCGAGGACAATAAATAAGGTGCATCGACAAGCGGGACCTTTAAGCACACCGCCTGTAAGTGATTGAAACGACACTTGTTTTAAATCGGGAATATGTTGACGGTCGAGAGGCTGGGCTCTTCAGTTTTTTTTTGGGTGGACGTGTGCACAGCAAGCAGTACGGCGTCAACTTTCTTCAGTCCGTGCCATATGCGGTTACTATTGTTTATGCAGCGTATCACTCAACCGGTATTTGTTTCCCCCCCCCCCCCCAATCTCCATTAAAAAAAAATCCTCTTAACAGAATTTTAGAACTGAAATTATTAATGGGTTTTGTTTCTTGAATTTAGCGTAGCTTCTATCTTTATTTTTTTGGGGGGGAAAAATGCACTTACTTCAGGAATGCTTACTGCAAACACAGCTGCTACCATTCACCACAGAGAAACAGTTTGAAAAGTGAGGCAAAATGAGTTATGTTGGGAGGCACACTTCATATCTGGAGGCCAAATGTATCCCCAGCACTGTACTCAGTACACTGGCATAGCTAGTACATCGATAAAGGTTATCTTTTTTACCAAACTGCAGCATTAGGAGGGAGGGCACACTCCTCGTGATTTCATTAGACTTTGGTGATCCCACTTTTTATAGCTTTTGTTGCAAAGTTTATTGACTTGAGGTTTTTGAAGAATAAACTGCTTTGAGCAATCAACGTGCCTGGGCAAAGCTGGGTTATTTTTTTATTAGCTTTGATTAACCCATATTAATGTATTGCTGTTTGTGACATTTGGTAGGGGTGTAATTATACTATTCCATAATATTTTGTATTTTCGCTTCAATGTGGCTGGTACAATAATAGACAGATCTGAGTAGGAGCGAATGACATCTCAGAGTACTGAAATGTAGTACTTAGTATTAAGAGACACTGTTGCTCAGTAAAATGACTTTTTAAGCAAATCCTGCTTTATCCATGGAGATTGATTTTTTTAAATTGTATTGGTATGTGGTGTAAAACTATCTGCACAAAATTAACTGGCTTACTAGACCAAACCAATATGTTTGTTGGCATATGAGTGTTGTAGAGCTGGACTGATGGAAGTATCAAATTCATTCACTGATCTTTTACAAATTGCCTCATACTTACACCTGTACAGTTTCAGCTTCTAGTATGTTAATTGGATCGGTTGTGTTTGTGTGTTTTATAAAAAAATAAAAAATAAATTCTTGCCAACTTCTGGTACACTTTTAATGAAGTCTTTGTTTTAAGATTATTGAGATAGAGGATCTGCCATGATCATATTGAATGGCGGAGCAGGCTCAAAGGGCTGAATGACCTACTCCTGCTCCTATCTTTCTATGTTAAGGTGAGAAAGTAAGGGGCAAACACTCATTTTCAGAGGGAGTACAGTAGTAAAATTGTGCTTCGGATTCTGAGTGGGGGTGTTCTGTTTCCTCTGCCGTTTGTGGGAACATGTATATTTGCCTCGGAGGGGTTGTGCCGAAGGTAAAATAGATTGGGATTTGCATTTTGTCTCGAGGGTTTTATTGTGATGTCTAATCGTCTATATAAACTGACTCAAGAAATCGGCAGGAATGCAATACAAAATTAGATGTATCTTTTAACCCTTGGCTTTCAAAGATACCAAGGACTGAACCTGACACAACTTCCTGAATTATCAACTACTTTATTTCATTATTTCTATCTAGGCAACGATAATATGATTGTCAATGTAATTATCACAGCAAACAAATTCGGAATTACACTCACTGTGTTTGACTTGGCATAGTGTAATACAGTGCAGAATTACTGTGCATCAGCTTTAGCTGGGGTAAACTTACACAGTGGAACAGTGATATTCAGATTCAATGATTATTACACTATGTGCTTGTTGAAGTTGGCCATTTGAAGTTTATGCAGTAATGTAACAAGTAGCGCTATATGCTTTCTGTTTACATACATTACATACATTTGGATGATCAGCCATGATCTCATTAAATGGCGGAGCAGGCTCGAGGGGCCGAATGGCCTACTCCTGCTCCTATCTTCTTTGTTTCTATGACGTGGATGATATAACAACTTTGATCAGATGCCCTTTAAGATCTTTTGTCAAAACAGTTCAGTCTTCCTCTCGGTGCTAGTTCAGCCTTTCTGGACAAGTTCTCTGGTTTTCTCTCTTGGTTTGTCTGCAGTCTTTCGTTCTTTCTACCCAACACCTGGCATGTACTTCTACTGTTATACTATACCTTTGCTAGCTTATACCACTGAGTCAGCTGTGTGACTACACTTGCACACACTGCTATAAACTATTCCAACAACTGTTGGACATTTCTGTATTATCCATTTCAACATTCTATCTAGCATTCTTCATACTTCTCAACATTCAATTAATGTTCTAAAAGCTAAAGCAAAAACCTCATATTAAAGTACCTCGGCTTATCAGAGTTAAAGCTTTAAACAATCAGCCATTCTTTGTCAAGGTTAGACTTTTAATACATTATTGTTGACAGATTTGCTTCAAAGATGTGGGCACTGCCACTCACTACTGAGAGTAAGCAAAGAATGGTCTTTAAATCCTTTGCTCAACAGTCTCGCTATCTAGGGACTGAAAAGGAATAATTAGCTTCCAATTAAAACTGTACAAGTGCGTTTGTAAATTTTTATTTTTCTGACTTGCTGTTTATGCAGGTACTTTATACCTGCATTTATTTTAATTAAAAGTTAACATGGCATTGTACATATTATTGTTAACAGAACTATCCCAAATCTCAATATTGTTTTTCCATGAGATAAGAAGGAAACTGTCATTTGTTTGATTTGTGCCACTTCAGTCATTATTATGCAGGGTTCAAGGTCAGTTCAAGTCCCAGTTTGCCTTCCGACACGAAAATCATGTGAAGAAGTTGAACCCATAAGTGCTGGATTTGCCACAGGTTTCCCTAAAGTGCTGCACATAGTCTTGTGGAGAAAAGATCTATGTTGATCAGTTTGTTAACTGCAGTGTCTCTGAAATAACTGGAGGCGGCCAAGTTGTGTCTGCCATCTCTGGCAATTAAAACTCTTGTTCTGGGGTGCCTTTAGTCTATGTGAGTTTGATTCTGTTATTATTCTGGGGTGTCTTTATTTGAATGGGCTCCATTCCCGGAACAGCCAAAAGCCACCTGAATTCTATCACTAGTGTCCACAAGGAACAGTTTGTGTTGTAGCAGCCACTGTGTCAAGTGTAGGTCAGACATTTTAACCTGTGTGTATTTTACTGTTATTTAAAGTCTGGCAATCCAGTAAGTTGTACAAAATATATTTATTTGCGACTTTAAGTAGCATTACTGCACAAAATGAAGTGCAGTTTTCAATTTCTTCATTAACAGTTTGCGACTTTTCCGTACCTTGACAGATTTTTGTGAATATGAGCTGAACAACTTTAGCGTAGTTTGAAATCTAAAAAGAATGGCACTGAATAGGTAACAATACTATCCGCCTCTAGCGGTTGATAACTCTTAAAGCCGTTAATATTTTCTTTCCAAGAGGCAGTGTTTCTTAAATTCTGTGGAAAAAAGCGATTTACATAATTTTAATTGCAGTGGACGGCACAGTCTAGTCGAGAGGGATTTGTCAGGAGCTTCAGAAATGTATTGTACTGTACTTGCAACATAAAAATCACTTACATTTTAATTGAACTTCTGAATTTGTTGTCTTTTTTTAAATTCATTTTGATTAAGTGAATTCCCTACTTTTATAATCTGCAGCAGTGCTAGAAAATGTTCTGTTAACTCCCGATAATGAGTAGGATTTTATTTGGTTAATTTATTACAAGTGAAGTTAGTGGAACTTTTAACCAGAGGAGTTGATTCTTGTCGAGAAGCAAAACTAGTGTGAAGGTAGGGAATGGGGTAAGAAGAGCTGCAACAGCTCACCCCAACGATCTAAGATAACACAGCAATACAGACAGGGTGGCACGCGATTGGGAATGGATGGCATAGCAGTCTGTTGCACTTGGTGATCCACTCCACCTATGCTTTTAACTTTTTTTTCATAGCTCTCATTAGGTGTATTTTCTTTTGGCTGTGACCTAGCCATGTCTTTGACTAATTGGGGTAACCGTTATCTGCTTTTTAGCAGAGGGATATGTTTTATTTGTTGCCAGTTTTCTCCTCCCTGCTCCTCTCGTTGAACTTTGGTGTCGAGTTCTACGAGGACAGGTTGCCAAAGTGATTGCTGTTCACGCAAGGGCTTTGGTGAACGTTGGCGAGCTATAGACAGTGAGGGGGCGCCACATTTGTGGCCGATCTTGCCTTTGCCCAGTGTCCACTTGTGACTTTACAGGTCAGGGCTCCGAGCAGACACTCTGGTGATTCCTATCCCAAAGGTCAGAGGCCAGTTGTAGCATCCCTAATGCCACTCTGGCGGAGGACAGCTCACTTGGCAGAGATCATTGCCTCGCCCTGGAACTTCTTGCTTACTATGGCAGATGAATACGTAAAATATGCGGAATGTATAACGTTAGAACTACAGCTGAGGATGCACAGTGATGAAAGTTGTTGAATGGGACTTTCCAAGTTGGTGGAGTGTAATTTTATCTATGTTGGCTCAGAATCCATAGATATAGGAGGTCTGATAAAGGCTTGATTTATTTTTCTTCTAAGAGAAAGTTCAAGATTGGTCTTGATAGAAACAATTAGTCATATATCTAAATAACAACAGAAAACGCTGGAAAAACTCAGTAGGCCAGGGCAGCATCCGTGGAGAGAGAAACAGAGTTAACGTTTCAGGTCGAAGACCTTTCGTCAGAACTGGAAAAAGCAGGAAAAGGAATAGATTTTAAAGCAAGTTAGGGGCTGGGAAAAGGGGGAGGGGATGAAAGAACAAAAGGGAAGGTCAGTGATAGGATAGAAAGCAGAGAGAGATTAAGAGACATTCAAGGCAAGAGGAGGTGGTAATGGGACAGGTTAAGGAACAATGGCCCTGAAATTAGGATCGGGAGCTTGCCGCGCGTGCAAGCCCCCGATCTGCACTCACCCTGCGCGCCGACATCTGAAGCCCGGGCCTGCTTGCATTTCCTGTCACTGGCCCGATTCAGATGTTGGCGCGATGTGCTTACCTGATCCAGCGGCGTAGTTAGTGCGATGTGCTGGCTGGGATCAGGTGAGCACTGTGCAGCCAGTCAGGGGAGGGGAAACTCATTCATGAGTTTGACAGTAAGAGCTGTCAAACTCATGAAAAGTATGGGCTGCCAAAACACTACTTTAACTTTAAATAACATTTTAAAAAACATCCCACTGATTATATTAACTATAAATAAGTTTAAAAAAATGTTTTAAACAATTAATCAATTTTTTGTAAAAAATAAATTAAAAAAAAATAGGGTCTAAAACTAAACTTACCTTACTGTAAATTCTTTAAAAATAACAAACCTGTGGGAAAAAAAATTCTACATTGTACTAAAAGCCCACTTACCTGTAAAACTAAATACTTACGTCTGGTTTTTCCACGCGTAATGACCGGAGGCCTTTACACTCGGGCAACTCTGTGGGGGGGGGGGGGAAGGAATTTCAGTGCGCACGCGCTGCCTGTGCAGTCGCGCGTGTACTGCCTCTTAACCCCTTGGGTCAGAGGACAGGAAATACCGGTTTTCAGCGCATGCGCTGTGCATGCTGAAAACCGGCAATTCCTCCGGGCACACGCGTGAGTACCCCGTCCTTACTCACGTGTTGTGCCCGGAACTACTGGGCCATTATACCTACTACATGTGCTGCAGGAATTCTAGTAGGCTTTTCCTCCTTGCATACTCCTAGCAGTGTAGGGATCTTGAGCCAAGTGACACAACTTATGTACTTGTAACTAGTTTAGCCCCACTTTGTGGCTCCTGTTTCTATTTCCAGCTGAGCTTTTAATGTTGAAGCAGAGTGAGTGTGTGTGTGTTGTGTACAAGCAACAAAATGCGCAGATGAGGCACATCTTAATAGTTCCAGTACAGTTGAATGGTGCCAATTAACTGCTGGAAACCTTTTGGTTGAGGAAATCCGGAATCGTACTGACATCAGAGATATTCTCAGGAGTCCTCATAAATAAAAGATCCCTGTCTATGCTGCTGCTGATATTTTTATATAAAAACAAATAAGCCAGAAAAAACCACTTTAAATCATTACCCAGGAATAAGATGACACAGCTGACACAGTGAGAAAGCACTACGCATCTTTAGTCTGAGTCTAAGTAGAATTGCACTCTTGATTTAGACTGTTACATGGCTGTGAACTTCTCAGCATTCAGCGATCACTGTTTGCTTACACTTTTTTAACATTCATTTTTTTTTTAAAGAACAGTCAAGCCTCTATATAATATGTGGATATGGTTGACCGCGTTGTGTGTGTCGTTAGGCAGTAAAATTAAATCTTTGAAGTCAAAATTGATGCCGAGTAATAATCAGGCCAGTATGTCTACCTCTCTCCACCTGAATTGATATTTAAAGGTAAACTTTGGGAGATTCTGTTGATTTTCATTAAGGCCGGAAAATAAGGGAGCGCCACATCAGCTACTGTTCTAATCTGTGCTCCTGTTAATTGAAACTCCATGCTGGGAGAGTCGCAGAATTTACCTGTCAGGTACAAGTGGGAGTAATTTGTGGCTCATAACCACAACAGTAATAACTTAAGAGTCCCTGTCCTCTGCTTTTCCTGCATGAAAGCATACAATAATTTTAAGTATTGTTCATAATCTGTTTATTTCGGTTCTTATACACAGGTAAGCGTGCATATACACGGTTACTTTGCAGTTGCCGCAGAAAGGTTTCTGCTTTGTGGTGTTGCTAAAGTTGCAGAATTAGTCTGGAATTGGGGCTCAACGTGAATGGGGAGGCGCCTCGGAGGGGGTGGTGAGGGGGCGGGGGGGGGGTCACACTGCTCGAGTTTGAAGCTGCATGAAGTGCAACTCTAGTGTAATTTAAATTGGGTTTAAAAAGTGGTCCTTTGAACCTCCTGGAAGCTTAATTTAAATGTTAAGATAGTGTGGGCACTGCCACCAGCACTAACCTATAGAAATCAAAGTGAGTAGAGTATGCGCAGTATTTAAAACTCAGGCTCTTTTTGCCCTTTATTAGCACATAACCAGCTTTTGGGTGTCATTGGGTGAAGGTTTGCAAATACAAGAGGAAGCTAGATAAGCACATGAGGGAGAAAGGACTAGAAGGATATGTTGATGGGGTTAGATGAAGGGGGGTGGAAGGAGGTTCGTGTGGAGCATAAACCTCAGCATAGGCCTGTTGGGCCGAATGGCCTGTTTCTGTGCTGTAAATACTATGTAATACCTGCATGCATGCATGCATGCACAGACTTTAGTGTTTGGTGGCCAGAGGGTAGCGCACCCTTACCTGTGTATAGGAACCGAAATCAATAGATTATGAACAATAGTTAAAATTATTGGAAGCTCAGCGTAAGCTCGAGGAACAGCACTTCATCTTTCGATTAGGCACTTTACAGTCTTCTGGACTCAACATATTCTAACAATTCAACATAAGAACATAAGAAGTAGGAGCAGGAGTAGGCCATACGGCCCCTCGGGCCTGCTCCGCCATTCAATAGGATCATGGCTGATCCGAACCTAGACTCACGTCCACTTCCCTGCCCGCTCCCCATAACCCTTAATTCCCTTATCAGCTAGGAAACTGTCTATCTCCGTTTTAAATTTATTTAATGTCGCAGCTTCCACAGCTCTCTGAGGTAGCAAATTCCATAGATTTACTACCCTCTGAGTGAAGAAGCTTCTCCTCATCTCAGTTTTGAAAGGGCAGCCCCTTATTCTAAGATTATGCCCCCCTAGTTCTAGTCTCACCCATCAGTGGAAACATCCTCCCCGCATCCACCCGATCAAGCCCCCTCACAATCTTATATGTTTTGATAAGATCGCCTCTCATTCTTCTGAATTCCAATGAGTAGAGGCCCAACCTACTCAACCTTTCCTCATAAGTCAACCCCCTCATCTCCGGAATCAACCGAGTGAACCTTCTCTGAACTGCCTCGAGAGCAAGTATATCTTTTCTTAAATATGGAAACCAAAACTGTACGCAGTATTCCAGGTGTGGCCTCACCAGTACCCTGTATAACTGAAGCAAGACTTCCCTGCTTTTATACTCCATCCCCCTTGCAATAAAAGCCAAGATTCCATTGGCCTTCCTGATCACCTGCTGTACCTGCATACTAACCTTCTGTGTTCCATGCACCAGGACCCCAGATCCCTTTGTACTGTAGCACTTTGCAGTTTCTTTCCATTTAGATAATAACTTGCTCTTTGATTTTTTTTCTGCCAAAGTGCATAACCTCACACTTTCCAACATTATATTCCATCTGCCAAATTTCTGCCCACTCACTTAGCCTGTCTATGTCCTTTTGCAGGTTTTTTATGATCTCCTCACTGCTTTCCCTCCCATCTTTGTATCGTCGGCAAACTTGGATACGTTGCACTTGGTCCTCTCCTCCAAATCGTTAATATAGATTGTAAAGAGTTGGGGTCCCAGCACTGACCCCTGCGGAACACCACTAGTTACTGATTGCCGACCCGAGAATGAACCATTTATCCCAACTCTCTGTTTTCTGTTAGATAGCCAATCTTCCACCCATGCCAGTATATTACCCCCAATCCTGTGATTTTTTATCTTGTGCAGTAATCTTTTGTGTGGCACCTTGTCAAATGCCTTTTGGAAGTCCAAATACACCACATCCACTGGTTCCCCTTTATCCACCCTGTTTGTTACGTCCTCAAAGAATTCGAGCAAATTTGTCAAGTATGATTTCCCCTTCATAAAACCATGCTGACTCTGTCCGATTAAATTATGCTTATCCAAATGTCCTGTTACTGCTTCCTTAATAATGGACTCCAACATTTTACCAACCACAGATGTTAGGCTAACTGGTCTATAGCTTCCAGCCTTTTGTCTACCTCCCTTTTTAAATAAGGGCGTTACATTAGCAGTTTTCCAATCTGCTGGGACCTTTCCTGAATCCAGGGAGTTTTGGAAAATTACCACCAATGCATCCGCAATCCCTACCGCTACTTCTCTCAAGACCCTAGGATGTAAGCCATCAGGTCCAGGGGATTTATCCGCCTTAAGTCCCATTATCTTACCGAGTACCATCTCCTTAGTGTTCAACAATTTCAGATCATAACCCCGGCCCCTATCATATATATATTTTTTATCCACACCTTTTGTTTGGCGTTCTGTTCTTCTCTCCCACGTGGCAGCTGTCTTCCATTCTGTCAGCGCAATTTACACTTCATCTAGAGCCATCCTTTGTTTCTTAACCTGTCCCATTACCATCTCCTTTTGCCTTGAATATCTCTTAATGTCTCTTAACCTCTTCCGCCTTCCATCCTATCACAGACCTTCCCTTTTGTTCTTTCGTCCCCTTCCCCATTTCCCAGCCCCTACACTTGCTTAAAAATCTGTTCCATTTCCTGCTTTTTTTCTCGTTCTGACGAAAGGTCATCGACCTGAAACGTTAACTCTGTTCACAGATGCTGCCTGACCTGCTGAGCATCTCCAGCATTTTCTGTTTTTATTTCAGATTTCCAGCATCTGCAGTATTTTCTTTTTGCATTAGTTAAAATTATTGTATGTTTTCATGCAGGAAAAAGCATTTTAACTCTGGTCTGTGGGGCACACACAAGTTATAAGCAGGTAGCAGAGAGGGTGTGTTTTAAGAGACTAGCGAGATGTGTCTTTTTTTTTCTGTTTTCCAGATCTGGAAAGTAACTCGTGGCTAGTAAATGAGTGAAATTTTCCAGTCTTGGTCAGGACTGGCTATTTTGTTTTTCAGAGGTTGCAGAAATAGTTGGCAAACTATGAACACACGAGAATTTGATACCATCTTACGGGGTGCAGTTTTCTAGATTGGCTGTTTTTAAAAACATTTTTTGGAGCAGGGTAAATAGTTTTATATAAACTTTCGGCTAGACAGGAGTACTTTAGAGATGTGGCCCTTTCACCAGTGTAAATAGTCAAGTACTTGAAGAATGGTATAAATCTCAAATATATTCAGCTTGAAAGTAGGAGACTTGCAAACCCTTCAGATCCAGGAAAGGCCTGGCAAGGGTTAATTGAGTTATTGAGCGACAGTGAAGAAGTCTTTTTCTCTCCCCTTTCAGTAAGAGACGGCCTAGAGAATATATTGTATGGAATCCTTTGTGCCTGGTCCGTTTTTTAAAAATATAAAGCTCTTTCTGATAGTCTCAGGAAATGTTAAGTTGCAGTTTTTTATGGAGCTAAGTGAGCATAAGAAAGTAGTTAGAGCATGCCTGCGAGGTTGAAGGATTGCACAGATAAAAGCAATGGAGTGTATCCCTTTTCTAAATGAGCAGAGCTCCAGTAGACAGCAGTAGCTGTGCTTCAATTGTGCCCTCTACTGGGAGGCAGAAAAATTAGTCAGGGTTCCACCTGCGCAGTGAATCCCGCTACAATATGCAGACGTGTAGATAAGGAAGAAAGACTTGCATTTATATAGCGCCTTTCATGACCTCTGGACGCCCCAAAGCGTTTTACAGCCACCGGGGTACTTTTTTTGAAGAGTAGTCACTGTTGTAATGTAGGAAACGGGGCCACTAATTTCGTGCACAGCAAGGTTCCACAAACAGCACCGTGATAATGACCAGATCATTTGTTTGTGATGTTGGTTGACGGAGAGAAGAGAAGCAAGTTAAAAAAAAAAAATCAGAACGTAGAGCTTCAAAGCTGAATTTTTAATATTTAAAATAAAACAGAGTAAATGAACTGCCCAGTGTGTCAGTGAGCCAGAAAGGTCCCAAAAGCATTTGATCTCAACTGAGGCAAAAGTGTGGACATTATACAGGAAACTTTGTGCTATCCGGCACCGACTGGACCGAGCTGTTGCCGTCCCATCAAAACTGCCGGACAAACCAGCGCTAATGTTGAAACATACGGAGATTTTGAGCTCCGTATCTGGCAACAAACCCTGTTGCTTAGCAACAGCTTCTAAACAGTCGGCCGTACCTTGCAAGCGTCTCTGTAGCTTAGCAACAGCTTCAGCGAGACCTTGCAGAGCCTGACTGGTGGAAAAAAAAGCAACTAAAATTAAAAAAAAACTAACGAAATGGCTCCTGATTTTTGCCGGTGGCTCGAGCATTCCGGACAGTTAACCTCCGGATAAACCAAAGTTTCCTGTATCTGGTCTCAGTAGCCACTGACTACAGAAAGGAAAAATCGACACGGTATTCCAGTTCTGACTGAAGGTGTAACTCAATAAAAATATCATTTGAGAGCTTGCCCGATGGCCTAGTGGGTAAAGAAAGAAAAAAAAGGAAAAACTTGCATTTATATAGCGCCTTTCACAACCACCGGATGTCTCAAAGCGCTTTACAGTCAGTGAAGTACTTTTTAAGTGTAGTCACTGTTGTAATATAGGAAACGCAGCAGCCAATTTGCAAACAGTAATGTGATAATGACCAGATAATCTGTTTTAGTGATGTTGGTTGAGGGATAAATATTGACCAGGACACTGAAGATAACTCCCCTGCTCTTCTTCGAAATAGTGCCATGGAATCTTTTACCACTTTTGCATCCACCTGAGAGAGCAGACGGGACCTCGGTTTAACGTCTCATCTGAGAGACGGCACCTCCGACAGTGCAGCACTCCCTCAGCACTGCACTGGAGTGTCAGCCTAGATTTATGGGCTCAAGTCCCTGGAGTGGGACTTGAACCCACAACCTTCTGACTCAGGGGCGAGGGTGCTACCCACTGAGCCACAGCTAACATTCTCCTGTGTACCACAGAATAACCATACAGATGAGAAGGAGCCAGGCTTGATTCCCGGTCTATACTGATCTCGGCTGGGGCACTATACTTGTCCTCAGCGCAACTGGCTAGGGAGAAGAAAGATCTGTGCGGTTTCCCACTCCTGATCACTGTTCAGTGATTCCTGCTGGAAGGTGTGTTGTGCTAGCATTAGGCAAGGATAGGATCAGCCTTAGCTGTGACTCCCATCTTGGTCAAAAAGCCTATTGACAACCATTGTCTAGGCTCACGTGTGCAGAATGGCCGATGCCCCTGGAGCTGTACGCCAACGAAGAATTGAAGCTTTCGGAGGAGGGTGGGGTTTCAAAATTACAAAGAGTTAATGAGGAAGTTTAGGGAATTATTTTTAATGGAAGTTGAAGTGGTCTTTCACGTTTCTTGATTCAGTAATTGTTGGCTATTTGAAGGTACCAAAAGTAAGCTCTTGGCAGGATTCCTTAAATTTGGTAGGCTTGTTTTTCTCCCAGTCTGCTGGATGGTAATTTTCTTACGGGCGCTCTGTTATTGTGAATACTGATATGTCCTTTGTCTTCCTGTTGAATGTGATGCTGCCGTGCAGCGGTGGTGGCGGATGTTATTCTAAGTGTTAGTGGCACTGTAAAGGAGATGCGGGTGTGGTGATCTTATGGCAAGTAACTAGTTGTTGGATACATTTGCAGTTATGAATGCACATACGCACAAAAGTCAAAGAAAATGTCTCGATTGGGGAATTTTTTTAATACCAATTTAAATTCCAACATTAATTATGAATTAAAGGAATCTTTGCCTCTGAAACCTTGGTGTTCAACCACCAAAATGATTGTTGATGCAGCATGTATGTTTTTAAAATTTAGAATTAATCTTTCCCTTCTTCCTTACCTCGAGCTGTGAGAACGGGTAACCTGCAGCAAGGAAGTGACCCTCCTTCATATTTTTGTATCTTAAAAAAAAAAAATGCAAGTATCATCTCATCCCTTTCACTATCCTGAAAACCTAGAGAGGATCAAAGAATTGCAGGTAGAGATTTTTCCTACTTTACAACAGTGACTACTTTTCAAAAGTACTTCATTGGCAGTAAAGCACTTTTCGATGTCCTGAGGTTGTGAATGCAAGTTTTTCTTTCTTCCACCGTGCCGGTACTTAAGACATCAGGGGCCTTATTTTCCACTTTTGGGAGCAGGGTAGTTGAGATTTTTTTTTGCCTGGAGTATTTTATGTTAATGTTCTGTGGTAAAATCATCCTCTTACCACTAGCACAAAGCGTCGGCCCAGTTTGGAAATGAGGTGGTTTGATGATGCTGGCTTCACACTTCTCGAGTGCCTCAACGTGCTTAACTGGGAAAATCAGCAGTAAAGGCTGCTGCTTTTGCTGCTGAGTAGGGTTGCAAAATTCCAGAATTTTTTAAAGAGGAAACTTTCTATGGGAATTTTTGGGACTTTATGGGAATTTTGAGCTTTTTTGCACACTGATGGTTTTTGTCTCTGACCCTTATATTATCTTTGTCATCAAACTAGACATACTGTTCCATACAAATAAAAGCAGGCTTTCAAAACTTTATTTAGGTTATAATTTTGAACTTTATTGAACCCCCACAAAAAAGACCCATCTAAAATTAAATAAAAAGAGCGTCAGCTTATTTAGCCTGTAATTTGTCCTTATTTTGTCCCTTTGAGTCTTCTACTCATGAGTCTTCGGAGTCTTTACTCATCATTGCTCCTCCTGATTCTCTGGCTCTGACGTGTCCATTTCCTCCTCTGTGTCAGTGTCCAGCTGTGTAGTGGACACTTCTGTATCTGTCTCAATAAGTTGTAGGTTCGCCTGGATAGCCACCAGTTTCTCCACTCTCTTGTTAGTCAGCCTGTTGCACACCTTTGTATGCGTATTCCCAAAAAGTGACCAGTTTCGTTCAGAGGCCGCTGATGAAGGTGGGATTTGGAGTATCACCGATGCAATGGGTGACAGGGCCTCAGATGCACAAAGTCCCTTCCACCAGGTATGTGCACTGATATGCTTGCATGATTCCCATATCCTGTCCCCATTCCAAAGACCTTGCTTGGTAGAGAACTTTGCCAGACTTCCCAGAACTTTGCCCACGTCCAGATTGAGGTGGCGTGAGAGGGTAGAAATCACACTGTAAACGCTGTTGATATGTTCTCCAGAAAGTATTGGTCTCCCATCATGCTTTGGGTCCAGCATGTATGCTGCAGCATGAATCGGCTTGACACAAAATTCTTGACGCGTCTGTATGAATTGAACAATTGCCTTCTCCTCTGCTTTGAGCAGCAGGGATGTGGGTAGGGCAATGCTGATTTGTTCTTTTAAATCAGCAAAAAGCCTGAACATCTGACAAGACAGCGTCATCTCCTTCAATCTGAGCAATTGCAGATGCTACTGGTGAGAGTAGTTTAAGGCTGCTAACCACTCTCTCCCAAAACACATCATCCAGCAGTATTTTCTTGATGGTGGTTTCCATATCCCGAGATTGGGATATTGCCATTTCTTGCAGCGACTCCTTACCCTCCAGAAGGCTGTTGTACATTATGACAACGCCACCCCATCTAGTGTTGCTGGGCAGCTTTAGTGTGGTGTTCTTTTTCTTTGTCGTTTGCTTGGAGTTGTAGGTTGCTGCAACTACCTGTTTTCCCCTGACATACTTAACAACTTGCTTGGCTCTCTTGTACAGTGTTTCCATGGTTCTTAAACCCATGATGTCCTTGAGGAGCAGGTTGAGCCCATGAGCTGCGCACCCAATAGACGTAATATGAGGGTAGGCCACCCCCACTTGAGCCCAAGCAGCCTTCATATTCGCAGCATTGTCAGTAACTACTGCAAAGACCTTTTGTGATCCAAGATCGTTGATGACTGCTTTCAGCTCAGCAGCAATGTATGTGCCTGTGTGTCTGTGCTCTTGAAGAACAGTGGGAGAGGAGTGGAGACGATGTAGTTTATGATGCCCTTCCCTCGTACATTTGACCACCCATCTGAGATAACTGCAACACAGTCTGCCATCTCTATTGTTTCTTTGAGCTTTCCTTGGACTCTGTTATACTCAGCTTCCAACAAATAAGTAGACAAAGCATGTCTGGTGGGAGGACAGTATGCAGGGCGAGTAACATTGAAAAATCTCTTCCAGTACACATTGGCTGTGAGCATGAGGGGTGAGCCTGTCGCATATACAGCTTGAGCAAGGCACTCATCTGCATTCTTCTGGCTATGGTTATCCATTGTATCAAAGAACCTTCTAAGTGGGCCAGGAGTTGCTGATGATAAGGAGCCTGATGTTGAATGTGAACCATCATTTTCTTGAATGGAAGCAGAGGAACTCTGGGCTGACTGCTGTGAGCTTTGAATGAAGTTGTTGCATTTGGATAAATGCTGCTACATCTTTGTGGCATTCTTTACATATGGCTTTGTACAGTGTTTGCACATGTACACAGTCTTTCCATCTTTAATGCCTGGGGTAAAATGCTTCCACACATCCGACGGTAAACGTGGCATTGTTCTATGCAGAGAAATAAAGGGCATTTGTCTGTGTCGAACTGCGGTCGATCAGCACGATTGCAACAGGGTGAGTAATTTTTTCCTGATGCTCCATGTGATGGAAGCATGACCTGTGCACGCACGATGCTACATCACCAATAGAGGGAGCTAATCGCTCATCCAATCAATCAGGACACATTTGTTCACAGTCACACACAAAACTTGTAATTATTAAAACAAGCCAAGTAAGAAGATAAACATATATTGATTAAGAAATTTCTTTAAATTACTAACAGAGATGGAATCTTAATTATTAAGAGAGGACCTGGGGGGGGGGAAATGAAAGAAATACAAAAAACCCCCAAAAAACAATATTATGCTAGCATGTGCTTTTTTGGGCAAAATTCCCAAGCTAAACTTCCTGTGGAAAATGTCCAGAAATTTACTGGAAACTTTCCACCCCTTTGCAACCCTACTGCAGAGAATGGAAAACAGAGAACAGAAAGTTAGGGCTGTGGCTGGTGGACTTGAACTGTGTACACCGAGGTGAGCTGGGCATTTGGATAAATGGGGCTCCATAATTTAAAAGCTGGCTGAGCTGGAGACAAAAATCTCGTGGCGGCAGGTTTCAGGAGACCATGTCATACGTCTCCATGAATATTGGCGACCAGTCGACCACTGATCCTACCGACCTGACTAGAAAGAAAGAGAAGGATTTGCATTTATATAGCGCCTTTCACGACCACCGGACGTTCCAAAGCGCTTTGCAGCCAATGAAGTACTTTTTTTTTGAAGCGTAGTCACTGTTGTAATGTAGGAAACTAGGTCGGAATGCGGCAGCATCTGAATTGCCACTGAAGTGTACACGCCGACCTTCAGAACACCAAGGCGTCACATTTACAAAGTTGTTGTCCTCTTGGCAGATTCTGAAAACCAATTTGCAATCACTCGTAGTGTAATAGCAACGCATGGCTGAACTGTGCTTTCCTTCCGTTGAACTTGAAATTTGCAACTTCATCAGCCAAGTTATGTCTATCCTCTCCACATGCGGAGTAGCTGTCCTGAAGTTATAAGTGCCAAATTATCAAAGTTATAAGTGAAGTGACTATCCCTTAAGGCAGACATTCCTTATATGGAAAGGATGGAGATTAACGTTTGCTTTGTACAGTTGTAAACCTTCCATATAAAGCCATATTTGGGAGGTTGCTAAAAGGACAATATTTATCAGAACACTTCACTTTGTGTTTTTTTTATAGTTGTTCCTGGGATGTGGGTGTCGCTGGCAAGGCCAGCATTTATTGCCCATACCTAGATGCCCTTGAGAAGGTGGTGGTGAGCCACCGCCTTAAACCGCTGCAGTCCTTGTGGTGAAGGTATTCCCACAGTGCTGTTAGGGAGGGAGTTCCAGGATTTTGACCCTTGACGATGAAGGATCGATGATATATTTCCAAATCACGGTGGTGTGTGACCTGGAGGGGAACTTGGAGGTGGTGCTGTTCCCATGCGCCTTGTCCTTCTAGGTGGTTGGGGTCGCGGGTTTGAGAGGTGCTGCCGAAGAAGCCTTGGCGAGTCGCTGCAGTGCATCTTGTAGATGGTACACACTGCAGCCACGGTACACCGGTGGTGGAGGGAGTGAATGTTTAAGGTGGTGGATGGGGTGCCAGTCAAGCAGGCTGCTTTGTCCTGGATGGTGTCGAGCCTCTTGAGTGTTGTTGGAGCTGCACTCATCCAGGCAAGTGGAGAGTATTCCATCACACTCCTGACTTGTGCCTTGTAGATGGTGAGAAGACTTTGTGGAGTCAGGAGGTGAGACACTCGCCGCAGAATACCCAGCCTCTGACCTGCTCTTGTTGTCACAGTATTTATGTGGCTGGTCCAGTTAAGTTTCTGGTCAATGGTGACCCCCAGGATGTTGATAGTGGGGAATTCGGTGATGGTAATGCCGTTGAATGTCAAGGGGCGGTGATTAGACTCTCACTTGTTGGAGATAGTCATTGCCTGCCACTTGTGTGGCACGAATGTTACCTGCCACTTATCAGCTCAAGCCTGAATGTCATCCAGGTCTTGATGCATTTGGGCATTGATGCGCTATCAATTACTACAAAAGACTGGAAGTTGAGAGAGTAACAAACAGGCTTTTATTACCAAAGAACAGAGCATGCCTCTCGTGGTTGCCTGGTATCCAAAAGGGCAGGGGGCTGCCAAGCAGTCACCTTTATACCCGGCCATGAGGGTGGAGCCAGGGGCGGAGTCAGCTGAGGCATGCACAGACAAGTACAACAATGTGCAAGAGTGAACAACAGTGAACAACAATACTAACAACAGTGGTTTACCACATTCACCCCTTGTTTAGAATTGAGTCCGGCGGGGTGAAGTGCACTAAAAGTTTGTGTACTGAAGTCTATCAGGAGGCCTTGTAAGCCGTCCTGAGCGTCGCAGCAGCGGCGGTGATGGTGCAGCATCCAACGTTGAACCCGGTGTCTCGTTCAGAGGAGGTGTAGCTGGTGGCGGGCCCTGGGGCTGCTGCATGCCGTCTACAGGGGTCGGAGCGCGGGTAATGGGAGGTAGCGATGGTGGTCTCTCAGAGGCACCCGAAGGTGCGAGGTCTCGTGCGGGGACTGTGTCCTGGGGGTAGGCATGAGTAGCGGTGGGTGGCGAAGAGGGTGTTTCAGGAGCACCCGCAGGTGCGAGGTCTCGAATGGAGACTGTGTCCCCCCGCCCGTCCGGGTACACCACGTAAGCATACTGCGGGTTGGCGTGGAGGAGGCTCACCCTCTCGACCAGGGGGTCCGCCTTATGGGTCCTCACGTGCTTCCGCAGTAGGACGGGTCCTGGAGAAGTCAGCCATGTTGGTAGCGAAATCCCCGACGTGGACTTCCTGGGGAAGGAGAACATTCTCTCGTGAGGAGTAGCATTGGTGGCTGTACAGAGCAGCGACCGAATGGAAAGGAGCGCCGCAGGGAGGATCTCCTGCCAGCGGGAGGTCGGAGGGCCCTTAGATTTTAAGTTTAAAAGGACTGCCTTCCAGACCGTCGCATTCTCCCTTTCCACCTGGCCGTTCCCCCGGGGGTTGTAGCTGGTGGTCCTGCTTGTAGCAATGCCTCTCGCGAGCAGGTACTGCCGAAGTTCGTCGCTCATAAAGGATGAGCCCCTGTCGCTATGGATATAGCTAGGGAAACCGAACAAGGCGAAGAGGTCATTCAGACATTTAATGACCGTGGTACTGGTCATGTCCGAGCAAGGGATGGCAAACGGGAAACGGGAGTACTCATCAATTATATTGAGGAAGTACACATTGCGGTCAGAGGAGGGGAGGGGCCCTTTAAAATTGATGCTCAGCCGCTCGAAGGGGCGCGTGGCTTTGATCAGGCTCGCTCTGTCTGGCCTATAAAAATGCGGCTTGCACTCGGCACAGATCTGGCAGTTCCTGGTCATGGTCCTGACCTCCTCGATGGAGTAGGGCAGGTTACGGGATTTGATAAAATGGAAGAACCTGGTGACCCCCGGGTGGCAGAGGTCATTGTGGAGGGTCTGTAGTCTATCAACCTGCGCGTTGGCGCACGTACCACGTGATAGGGCATCTGGGGGCTCATTGAGTTTCCCGGGCCGGTACAAGATATCGTAATTGTAGGTGGAGAGTTCGATTCTCCACCTTAAGAACTTGTCATTCTTGATTTTGCCCCGCTGCTTATTATGAAACATAAAAGCCACTGAACGCTGGTCAGTGAGCAGGGTAAATCGTTTTCCGGCCAGGTAATGCCGCCAATGTCGCACGGCTTCCACAATGGCCTGGGCCTCCTTTTCGACAGAGGAGTGTCGAATCTCGGGGCCCTGGAGGGTCCTTGAGAAAAAGGCCATGGGTCTCCCCGCCTGGTTAAGGGTTGCAGCTAGGGCAAAGTCGGATGCGTCGCTCTCCACTTGAAAAGGGAGGGACTCATCCACAGCGTGCATTGTGGCCTTCGCAATGTCTCCTTTTATGAGAGTGAAGGCTGCACAGGCCTCTGCTGTCAGGGGGAAGGAGGCGGACTTGATGAGGGGTCGGGCTTTATCTGCATAGTTGGGCACCCACTGAGCATAGTAAGAGAAAAACCCCAGGCATCTCTTCAGTGCTTTCTGGCAGTGGGGGAGGGGGAGCTCCATAAGGGGGCGCATTCTATCGGGGTCTGGGCCGATGACTCCGTTCTCCACTACGCAGCCAAGAATAGCAAGGCGCGTAGTACGAAACATACATTTGTCTTTGTTGTATGTGAGATTCAGCCGCTGGGCCGTCCGGAGTAATTTCTCTAGGTTAACGTCGTGGTCCTGCTGGTCGTGGCCGCAGTTGGTGACGTTGTCTAGATATGGGAAAGTGGCCTGGAGCGCGTTCTGGTCAACCATCCGGTCCATCTCCTGTTGGAAGACAGAAACTCCGTTGGTGACGCCGAAGGGAACTCTGAGAAAGTGATAGAGCCGACCGTCAGCTTCAAAAGCTGTGTACTGGCGGTCCTCAGCCCTGATGGGGAGCTGGTGGTATGCCGACTTCAGATCAATCGTCGAGAACACCCGGTATTGTGCTATCTGATTGACCATGTCAGATATGTGGGGGAGTGGATATGCATCCAGCTGGGTGCAGCGGTTGATCGTCTGGCTGTAGTCAATAACTAGGTGCTGTTTGCCGCCAGTCTTCACCACCACCACTTGTGCTCGCCATGGGCTATTGCTGCTCTCGATAATCCCTTCCTTCAGGAGTCTCGCTACCTCGGATTTAATGAAACCCCTATCCCCGGCACTGTAACGCCTACTTTTGGTAGCGATGGGCTTACAGTCGCGGGTGAGGTTAGCGAACAAGGAGGGGGGGGAGACTTTAAGGGTGGAGAGGCTGCAAATGGCGCGCGGCGGGCGATTTAAAAACTGCTGGCTGCAGACTGTGAGAGGGGGGAGGGGTCCACCGTACGCTAAAGTGACACTCTTAAGGTGGCACTGAAAATCCAACCCCAGTAGGACGGCAGCGCAGAGATGGGGCAGGACCAGAAGTTAAAAATTTTTGTATTAAGTACCCCGCACTGAAAGAGTCACCATACAGTAGCCACCGACGTCCGCTGACTGGGCTTTGGAAGCCATAGAGATGCGATGACGCGTCGGCAGGACCGGGAGAGAGTAACTACGCACCGTGTCGGGGTGTATAAAACTCTCCGTGCTCCCGCTGTAGGCAGGTAGTGGCGCGGCCGTTTACCGTAATGTCCATCATGGACCTGGACAGTTGATGCGGGAGAGATTGATCCAGCGTCACGGAAGCCAGCGTATGTTCAAGCGCGTCGATGCGGTCGTCCGATGAGGCGGTGGTGGAGTCCGGGTCCCCCGTAACCGAAGTCGGAGGCGTCCAAGATGGCGGACAAAATGGCGGCGCCCACGGTCCCGATCCCCACGCGGCTGGGGGAGCCCAAGATGGCGGACAAGATGGCTGCGCCCACGGTTCGCACGCGGCGCTGCTGGCGTTAGCGGTCTTCCCTTTGCAGGCGCTAACGTAGTGACCTTTCTTCCCGCAGCCAGAGCAGGTAGCATTCTTCGCGGGGCAGCGTGCTCTAGGGTGTTTAACTTGGCCACAAAAATAGCATTTTTGTGCCTTGGACATCGCTGCAGCAGTCGGAGGTGGCGGTCCCATGGCCCAAGATTGCGGCGTTCACGGCGCGGGGCGATTAGGGGAGAAAGCGTCCATATTTCTGTGGGCCGCGTCGAGCGAGAGCGCGAGGGACACTGCCTTTGTCAGGTCTATTTCACCCTTCTCCAGCAGCCTCTGCCGGGAGTAGTCGGACCTTAGACCCGCAACGAAAGCGTCTCGTATCAGTCCCTCCGCATGTGCCGCGGCCGATACTTCCTTGCAGTCGCAGCCGCGTCCGAGTACCCGCAGTGCCCGTAGGAAGGCCTCCACCGATTCCCCGGGCTGCTGTCTGCGAGATCTTAAAAGGTGCCTGGCATAGACCGTGTTAACCGGGCATGCATACTGCCCTTTCAGTAGGTCGATAGCCGCCGCGTAGGTCGTCGCATCTTGGATTAAAGTATAGAATTGGTGGCTCACCTTCGAGGCCAGGATTTTCAGTTTATTTTCATCGAGAGTCACGGTTGAGGCTTCCAGATACGCCTCAAAGCAACGCAGCCATTGTGCGAATTTAGTCGATGAACCCGCTTCTTGGGGGTCTAGGTCCAGGCATGTTGGTCTGAGGGCTCGCAGCAGCGCCTGCTGCTCAGCGTTTTGCGCCATCGGTTGATCAGCATTCGGAGCCAACATTTAACTTTGGTAATAAAATTGATGCGTTATCAATTACTACAAAAGACTGGAAGTTGAGAGAGTAACAAACAGGCTTTTATTACCAAAGAACAGAGCATGCCTCTCGTGATTGCCTGGTATCCAAAAGGGCAGGGGGCTGCCGAGCAGTCACCTTTATACCCGGCCATGAGGGTGGAGCCAGGGGCGGAGTCAGCTGAGGCATGCACAGACAAGTACAACAATGTGCAAGAGTGAACAACAGTGAACAACAATACTAACAACAGTGGTTTACCACAGGCATAGACTGCTTCATTATCTGAGGAGTTGTGAATGGCACTGAACACTGCAATCATCAGCGAAAATCCCCACTTCTGACCTTATGATGGAGAGGTCATTGATGGTTGGGCCTAGGACACCGCCCTGAGGAACTCTTGCAGCAATGTCCTGGGGCTGAGCTAATCGACCTTCAACAACTACAACCATCTTCCTTTGTGCTAGGTATGACTCCAGCCATTAGAGAGTTTTCCCCCTGATTCCCATTGATTTCAAATTTACTAGGGCTCCTTGATGCCACACTTGCTGCAATGATGTCAAGGGCAGTCACTCTCACCTCACCTCTGGAATTCAGCTCTTTTGTCCATGTTTGGACCAAGGTTGTAATGAGGCCTGGAGCCAAGTGGTCCTGGCGGAACCCAAACTGAGTATCAGTGAGCAGGTTATTGGTGAGTAAGTGCCGCTTGATAGCACTGTCAACGACACCTTCCAGCACTTTGCTGATGATTGACAGTAGGCTGATGGGGCGGTAATTGGCCGGATCAGATTTGTCCTGCTTTTTGCGGACAGAACATACCTGGGCAATTTTCCACATTGTCGGGTAGATGCCAGTGTTGTAGCTGTACTGGAACAGCTTGGCTAGAGGTACGGCTAGTTCTGGAGCACAAGTCTTCAACACGATAGCCAGGATGTTGTCAGGGCCCATAGCCTTTTCTTGATATCATGTGGAGTGAATCAAATTGGCTGAAGACTGGCTTCTGTGATGGTGGGGACCTCAGGAGTAGGCCAATATGGATCATCCACTCGGCACTTCTGACTGAAGATGGTCACAAACGCTTCAGCTTTGTCTTTTGCACTCGCATGCTGGGCTCCGTCATTATTGAGGATGGGGATATTCCTGTAGCCTCCTCCTCTCGTTGATTGTTTGTTTAATTGTCCACCACCATTCACGACTGGATGTGGCAGGACTGCAGAGCTTTGATCTGATCCGTTGATTGTGGGATTGCTTAGCCCTGTCTATAGCATGCTGCTTCCGCTGTTTAGCATGCATGTAGCCCTGTGTTGCAGCTTCCCCACGTTGGCACCTCATTTTTAGGTATGCCTGGTGCTGCTCTTGGCATGCTCATCTGCACTCCTCTTTGAACTAGGGTTGGTCCCCTGGCTAGATGGTAATGGTAGAGTGAGGGATATGCCAGGCCATGAGGTTACAGGTTGTGGTGGAATACAATTCTGCTACTGCTAGTGGCCCATAGCACCCCATGGATGCCTAGTTTTGAGTTGCTAGATCTGTACTGAATCTATCCCATTTAGCACGGTGGTAGTGCCACACAACACAACGGAGGGTGTCCTCAGTGTGAAGACGGGACTTCGTCTCCACAAGGACTGTGCGGTGTTCACTGCTACCAATGCTGTCATGGAAAGATGCATCTGCGACAGGTAGATTGGTGAGGATTAGGGTAAGTAGGTTTTTCCCTCGTGTTGGTTCTCTCGCCACCTGTTGCAGGCCCAGACTGGCAGCTATGTCCTTCAGGGCTCTGTCAGTAGTGGTGCTACCGAGCCACTCTTGGTGATGGACATTGACGTCCCCCATCCAGAGTACATTCTGTGCCCTTGCTTCCCTCAGTGCTTCTTCCAAATGGTGTTCAGCATGGAGGAGTACTGATTCATCAGCTGAGGGAGGGCGGTAGGTGGTAATCAGTAGGAGGTTTCCTTGCCCATACTTGACCTGAAGCCATGAGACTTCATTGGGTCCGGAGTCAATGTTGAGGACTCCCAAGGCCACTCCCTCCTGACTGTATACTACTGTGCCGCCCCCCCCTCGGTGGGTCTGTTCTGCCGGTGGGGCAGGACATACCCAGGCATGGTGATGGAAGAATCTGGGATGGCTGAAAGGTATGAATTTGTGAGGCTGTTGCTTGACTAATCTGTGGGACAGCTCTCCCAATTTTGGCACAAGTCCCCAGATGTTGGTGAGGAGGACTTTGCAGGGTCGACTGGGCTGGGTGTGCCATTGTCATATCTGAAGCCGGTGCCGAGGTCGATGCCAGGTTTATTATTATTGTTGTTTGTAGTGGTTGTGTACAACTGAGTGGCTTGCTAGGCCATTTCAGAGGGAAATTAAGAGGCAACTAGAATGCTGTGGGTCTGGAGTCACATATAGGCCAGACCAGGTAAGGACGGCAGATTTCCTTCCCTAATAGGACATTAGTGAACCAGATGGGGTTTTTACGATAATCTGATTGTTTCATGGTCACCATTACTGATACTGTAGTGTCCGCGCCTTAATAATACACGGACTGCAGGAGAACAATAAAACAGGTATTTACTGAACAGAGGGTAACTTCAGACTGACGTACAGAAGCCTGCTATGGCTTTATATACCGGTCACTGCCGGTACTGCAGTATAGAATCAGTACTTCTCTTAAAGGTACATACACAACCATTCCTCCCCTTTTAGATAAACAGTACATAACATTCATTTAACAACTAAATAATAACTCATTACAATTACAATTTTCTCTGTACTATATACATCAACTGAAATAATCATTTATAAGTTCAGTCTTTGAGGAGGCTTCCTGATCCTGACTGGATAGCGCCTTTCTCGAGTATCCTGTTCTTGCGGCGGAGTTGATTCTGGCTCATTGTCATTGGTTGGTTCGTCAGCTTCCAACACCACTGCTTCTGAGGTAGACGCAATCTGTACTTCGGGTTGATTACTAGGTGCACCTACTCGTGGTATGGGTTTGGCTTGTTCCTGTGACTCTAGAATCTGGTCAGCATGGCATCTCACGATGCTCTCTCCAACGTCCACTGTGTACATTAGTGGTCCCTGCTGTGTGCATATCGTTCCTGGCTGCCATTTTTCTGTTCGGTAGTCGCGGGCCAAGACTGGTTGCCCTATCTTGAAGCTCCTGGTTGGCTTCTCATTTATGTGCTGGAATTGCTTATCCTCAACATCTTGTCTTATGTTTGGTTTGAGCAAATCCAGGCGACATCTTAGCCTTCGGTTGAAGAACATTATGGCTGGAGCTTGGTTGGTGACTGCATGTGTCGCATTCCGGTAAGCAAACAAGAAATTATCCATCTTGTGTTGTAGTGGTATGTCATCATTATACATTGCCTTTATTGTCTTTTTAAAGGTCTGAACAAACCTTTCAGCCAATCCATTTGTGGCTGGATGATATGGGGCAGATGTGTAATGCTTCACCCCATTATTCCTCAGAAACCTCCGGAAATCCTCTGACACAAACTGTGGCCCATTGTCGGAGCAAATCTGTTCTGGCAAGCCATTCCTGGCGAAGATGGTCCGTAGGACTGCAATAGTTTTCTCCATGGTGGTGGAGGACATTTTGATGACCTCTGGCCATTTCGAATGGGCGTCCACAGCGATTAGGAACATTGAGTCCATAAATGGACCAGCAAAATCAATGTGTACCCGTTGCCATGGAGATGAGGGCCACTCCCATGGATGTAGCGGGGCCTGTGGTGGAGCGTTTTGGACCTTCTGGCATCCTGTGCATCTCTTGGTCATATCCTCGATTTCTTTATCGATTCCCGGCCACCACACAAACGCCCTGGCTAGGCTCTTCATTTTTACCCCTCCCAGATGACCCTCATGAAGCTCATTGAGCACTCTATCTCTCAACTTGGGTGGAATTACCACTCGGGATCCACACATCAAGGTCCCCCGGCACACTGACAGCTGTTCTCTCCTTGGCGAGAATGCTGGCAACAGTGAGTCGCCATGTGCTGGCCATCCCTTCACCGTCAAATCATAGACCCGAGAGAGTGTCGGGTCATTTCGGGTTTCCTTCTCTATACTTGAGTTTGTAACAGGTAGACATTCGACTATGGTCGCATGGAAAAACTCAACAGGGTCCACTGCAGGTGCTTCCTCTACCGTAGGCAACGGTAGGCGCGACAGCCCATCAGTGTTTCCATGCTGTTTCGTACCCTTGTACTCTATGTCGTACTGATGTGCCCCTAGAAAAAGTGACCATCTTTGCCGCCGTTGCGCCGTCATCACCGGAACGCCCTTCTTTGGGTTAAAAATGGAGACCAGGGGCTGATGATCAGTCAGTAGGGTGAATTTCTGCCCGTGCAGATAGTGATTGAACTTCTTCACCCCCCACACCAGGCTGAGGGCCTCCCTGTCAATCTGGGCGTAGTTACGCTCGGCTGAGGTTAATGAGCGCGACGCAAAGGCTATTGGCCTCTCTGAACCGTCAGGGAATTTGTGTGACAGCACCGCTCCGATGCCATAGGGAGGCGCGTCACATGCTAACCGAATCGGTAGTGTTGGATTGTAGTGGGCCAATACTTCTTTTGAAGTGATTAGGCATTTACATTCCTGAAAGGCACGCTTACACTCATCACTCCATTTCCATGTTACTCCAGTTTGCAGCAGGGCGTTCAGTGGGTGCAGAATTGTAGATAAATTCGGCAAGAACTTATGGTAGTAGTTCACCAACCCGAGGAACGACCTCAGTTGCGACACATTTTCCGGTGCTGGAGCCTTGACTTCAGCCTCAATCTTGTCTGGCGACTTATGCAACCCTTCCTCATCAATCATGTGGCCACAATACGAGATTTGTCTCCTGAAGAACTCGCATTTGGGGCGGTTGGCTCGTAGCCCATATTCCTGTAATCTCGTGAGCACCTGCTCCAGGTTGGCAAGGTGTTCACTGTCATTTTTGCCCGTAACCAGGATGTCGTCCAAATAACACTGGGTCCCCGGGATCCCTTGCAGGACTTGTTCCATCGCCCTCTGCCAAATAGCCGGGGCTGATGCTACCCCGAATACCAGTCGATTGTACTGGTAAAGGCCTTTGTGAGTGTTTATCGTGAGGTATTTCCTAGATGCTTCTTCCACCTCCATTTGTAGATACGCTTGGGCCAGATCAATCTTTGTAAAGCGTTTCCCTCCAGATAGTGAGGCGAAAATATCTTCTATCCGTGGAAGTGGACATTGTACTGTGTGCAGGACTGAGTTCACAGTTACCTTGAAGTCCCCACAGATGCGAACCTTCTTCGGTTCCCCAGGCGTGCTGCTCAATGATTTCTTCATTACAGGAACGATGGGTGTGGCCCACTCGCTCCAGTCCACCTTGGATAGCACACCCGAACGTTCCAGACTCTCCAGCTCTGCTTCAACGGCTGGGCGGATCGCGTAAGGTACCGGTATGGCCTTAAAAAATTTTGGGTTTGCGTTATCTTCGATTTTTATCGTTGCCGTTACTCCTTTTAGAGTCCCAAGTCCTTGTTGGAACTCCTCTTTCGCGTCAGTTAGAATCTTTGACAGTCGTCCAGGTGTGACGTCATCATCCTTTTTATCAGTCACAGTTAGCGCCTGAATGGAATGCCAATCCAATTGTATTTTTCGGATCCATTCACGTCCCAATAATAGTGGTCCTCCATCTGGTAGTATATATAGATACAGTTTCTGTGTTTCCTTGCCGTTGTATTCAACTGGCACCTTTATTTTTCCTCTGGGGTGGACTTTTTGCCCCGTGTATGTCTTCAATACAATGGACGTGTCCTTCAAGGGTATGTGTGAGAATAGCCGCTCATAGTCTCGTCGATTCATGACAGGGCTGATCCTGTGTCCAATTCCATCTTTACTGGGGACCCTGCTATCATGAGGGTGACCCAAATGGTTCGGTGATCCTCCTTTGCGATCACGTTGTGTAACTTTAGACAACTTAGTCTCCTGCTCCCAGAATCCTTATCACTCTCCTGATCTTCCGAACTACTGTCTGTCAATTTCTTTACTTTCTTGTACTTTTCCTTAGTAGTTCTTGTAGTGTTGGTTTTCTTTCCCGACCTGCAGAATCTTGCTATGTGTCCCATTTTCCCACATTGCCTGCATACTTTGTCCTTAAACCAGCAGTCCTTCTGATCATGGGTTGTTCTGCCACAGCGATAGCACTTTTCTGCTCCATACGCCATTTCATTAGCGCTGTATTCTTGTGGTTTCTGTTGTATTTCCGCAGCTCCCCGTGCTGCTGCTTCGTAGGATACTGCCACGCTGAAAGCCTGTTCTAGTGTCAGGTCCTTTTCCGAAAGTAGTCATTTCTGGGTTCCTTCACTCTGGAGCCCGCAGACAAACTTATCCCGTAAGGTGTCTGCCAGTCCTGCTCCGAACTGGCAGTGCTTCGATAACTTGCGTAGTTCCGTAAGATAGTCAGCATTGCTCTCATCTTTGTGCTGGTTTCTTTTATGGAACTTGAATCTTTCTGCTATCAGCAGCGGTGTAGGGTTTAGGTGTTCCTGTAAGGTATTAACAATCTCTTCAAAACTTTTCTCCATTGGTTTAGCTGGGGTAATTAAATTCCGCAATAGGCCGTACGTTCTCGCGCCCATCAAATTTAATAATACCGACGCCTTCTTTCCATCGGCCACCTCATTTGCCTTGCAGTACACTTTAATTCTTTCCACATACGTGGTCCAGTCTTCTACCTCGTTGTCGAAAGCAGTGATACTGCCACTTTTCGGCATCTTGGGTGATTTAAAATGGCGCCTCCCGCGCTTTTTCTTCTTCACCAATGAATTAAAATGGCGCCTCCCGCGCTTTTCCTTCTTCCCCAATGGAATAAAATGGCGCCTCCCGCGCTTTTCCTTCTTCCCCTTGCTGCCACGCTGCTCCTAGCGTTCTGCAGGGTAATGGCGGCGACCCGCGGCTTCGGCGCGTCTCACTTTTCCTTCCCCTTGTTTTATTTTCGCTACGCTGCCCGGTTCTTGAGCACCGACCGCGCCCTGTGCGCTCCACCCTCTCTCTCTTTTCCTCCCGACGACGCTGCGCGGCCCCTTTGCAGAGCCGCTCAATCGAGCTCGAGCCCGCCGCAGTCCGGAAGGTCAGCGCACTACCTGCTACCAGCACGATTTGCTGGAACACCTTGACTGGGGAGCCAAGCCCAGCTCTCCACAGCCTCTCCTGCAACTCTCCGAACTCCGATGGATCCTTGGGCGGTTGCCCGCGGTCGACGCCTGTTGTTCTGACTTCGACCTCCAAAAGCTTCTTCTCCGGGAAAAATCCCCGTGAGGTGATGCAGTACTGCAGGTGAGTTCGAACCTGCTCGTCGCCACTGTAGTGTCCGCGCCTTAATAATACACAGACTGCAGGAGAACAATAAAACAGGTATTTACTGAACAGAGGGTAACTTAAGACTGAAGTACAGAAGCCTGCTATGGCTTTATATACAGGGGTGGTCACTGCCGGTACTGCAGCATAGAATCAGTTCTTCTCTTAAAGGTACATACACAACAGATACTAGCTTGTATTCCAGATTTATTTAATTGAATTTAAATGGTGGGATTTGAACTCATGTTCATTAGTACAGGCATCTGGATTAATAGTCCAGTAACATTACCACTATTACCATCTGGATTAATAGTCCAGTAACATTACCACTATTACCATCTGGATTAATAGTCCAGTAACATTACCACTATTACCATCTGGATTAATAGTCCAGTAACATTACCACTATTACCATCTGGATTAATAGTCCAGTAACATTACCACTATTACCATCTGGATTAATAGTCCAGTAACATTACCACTATTACCATCTGGATTAATAGTCCAGTAATATTACCACTATTACCATCTGGATTAATAGTCCAGTAACATTACCACTATTACCATCTGGATTAATAGTCCAGTAACATTACCACTATGCTACCGCACCTGTAAATGTACATGATGCTCTTCAGATTTGGTGGGATTCAAGCTAGGTCAGGTTGTCGGTCTCTGTGACTGACAGGTCAGCAATACGGCGGCAGTGGTATTCCCCGACTCCTCTTCCCCCTTCCGGAACCTGACGCTCATTGCTTCAGTAAGTTTTCTGCTGAAAGCGGTTCTGCTGAATGGATAGCTCGCTCCGGTGCAGTTGCTGAGCAAGTACATCGCAGGAGTCATTTTTATTCCCCCCCCCCCCGGCCCCCCCCAAAAGATAAAGCACTTGTCGACGTGAGGATTCATTCACAACCACTTAATTGACCTCAACAAGCAGTGGGCACAGATTGAATGCCCAGAAAATTGGTGTTTGGATAGGGTGGAAAAGCTGGATATATCGGTACCGCCTGGAGGAGAGCGTGCTGCGGCTTTACCCGAGTTAACTGTCTGTCGTAACTTATGCCTCCATTGGAAAGAATGATTGCAAGACTATCATTGATCAACCTAGGTAATGCTACATTTTTAATGCTCACTCAAAATTGTGTGAGCACCAGCAGGAGGGGGGGGGGGGGGGGGCACTTATCCTGCACTATAATACGGGAAATTTCCATTTATATACTGTAGTGAAAAGACACTGTCCCAGTTCACTTGGCATGCAGCTCAGTGGAGTAAACAATTCGGTTATCGGGAAATTGCAACCTGCTTGAGCACTAATCTTCAGTTATTTGGCTCACGGGGAGCTATGGAATACACTTCGCAGATCGATTGAAAAATGGTGCCTCCTGTAGTCTATTGTGCTCAGCAACTGCCCTGGATTTAGCCATTTGTCAGATTGTTTGGTTTTCTTTCTTTAGCAGGGAAGAAACCGAAACGGTGAGTGGCGGATTCAGTGGGGAATGTAGGGCATGCTGCCACTGACTTTGACAACTTGACCTGGCCTGCAGCCCGTGGAATCTGAAGCGCATCTACTACATGCGGTCATCGACAAACTAATCCCTATATATGCACTGAACCTCTTGCTTTTTAAAAAAAATGTTCCAGTCAACAATTTTTGTTTGAAATGTGCAGTGAACTCGTAATCAGAAGGGTTTGCAGAATGTGCACTGCGTTCTAAACTGAAGGTGCCAATAATGCAGCACCTTCTTTTGAATCATTCATCCGTTGAATCGCAGATGAAGATGCAGCGGTTTCTAATGGCGCTGACTCGCCGCTTTTTTAATTTACATATTTATTTCCAAATTGCGACGTTGGTAGGGGCACCCATACCACCTCCTGCTGTGCAGGTATTTATTCACAATGCTACGGAGCGTGCAGCATGTCATGTAGTCCAGTTCCTTGAGTGGTCTGTACCCACACAAGGACGTCCAGAGTAAATATCAATTCTGAGGCTGTACAAAGCTGTAAAAAGTGAGTTTTTTTGGGAGGTGTGTATTTGACGTCACGGTTCATATAAAAAAAAATTAAATTTAAAGAAATTCCCAACTTGCTGCATTCAGATATTACTCATGATCAGGAATAAGATATTGGTTAAATTGTAAAGTGAGTTGAGGATTATTGAATTCATGTAAAGTTAAATTCTGAAAAATTACCGTGCTTAATGATCGATGTCTGTGGGGTACAGGAATGAATATTTAATGTTTTGAAGAAATAATAGCGCATTTCTCTTCACATTTCCTCTTGTGGCCTTAAGGAACACAGAATGCTTTTGGTCTTCTAGCTGTAAAATGTAATGGCCCGGATTTTGCGGTCAGCGGCAAAGGAACGGCTTTCACCGTTCACCTCGCTGATAGCTGCCCACAGACTTTTTTGCGGGCTTGTCAGCAAAGATTTCCTCTAATTTGGCATCTTTTCCAGCGCGACGCCCTCTACAGGGGCTCTGTGGCGTGTATGAGCTGGTCAAGTAACAGCGTGGCTCTTCAACCAATCAGGTTGAAGAATCCTCACTGAACCACGCAGATTCTAAACCAGGAAGTATAAATTAGATTTAAATCATGTACAGAAAGAGAAATAAAGATTGGGAAAGACAGATGGGATGATGAAAGAGACAGCTAGAAAAAATAAAATTAAAAATCTCCAACACAAAAACTTATGAAGGAATGAGACTCCACATTTGTAAAATTAAATTTTCAGGGCTAGTGAGATTGTTTGGCAGTAATTATCACTTATCATGCCGTTTAAAATTCACTTACTCCTGAATGCACCAACCCATACTTTTTCCGATGTCTTTAGTGGGGAACTAGTGGGCAAGTACCCCAACTTCATGCATTGATTTCAGTGCAGATCCCATCAGCAGGGACTGTTAATAGGGCACCGTGTGGAGGAGCAGGGTATCTCTAACAGCAACTTCTGGATTTCCGCGTTTAACTACGCATGTACGCACTCCAGAAGTTGGTGTCAGATTTCCTCCGTTATAACGGTGAGCGCTGTTAGCCTCACCGTTATTCTCATCGCAAATTCCGGGCCATTATCTCCCAAGAGAAGGTAACAAGATTGGAAAGTGAAAGCGTCCTTTAGGCTGATTTGAGATGAAAATCCATCATTATTTCTCTTTCTTTTGGCTTTCAGTTTAATACTAACTCGGGTGACTGACATACATTTGTACTGGTTGCAAAATGTACTCTGGAGGAGCTCAATTAGTGCAAGTCAACTGACAACTCCGCTGAGTTTTCTTGAATCTGACTGTGGTTAAATCAATTAGACTGAAATATTATTTAGAGTACCAAAACACTGCATTTGGCACAGCTGTAAAATAGAATTAAAGATGTTAAAAGTGCCCAGATGGTAGAAAGTGGAATTTTCACTCTACATTTTTTTTTAATGCTTGAATTTGTTAGATGTGTGCTATTTACAAAAGGTACAGGTATAATTTCAAACAATTATGGGAAAGTCAAAGTCTGAGTTTGATTATTCATAGACCGAGTTTGTCCTAAAGCAGAATGTGACCCTCAAAAAAACCCAAAAACAAACAAAAAAAAAAATTTTGGAAAAAAAATAGGAGATACAGTAAAAGGGCATTTGGCCAACAATCTCTCTCCCGCCCCCCACCCCACTATAATTGACCTCCATTCCATCACCCTGCACCCTCCTATCTCCCAATGCTGTCTTTTTCCAGAAATACATCTCATGTCCGTGTATACTGTTTGCTTCGCTGGCCTGCCACGGTAACTTACCCATCTGTCTATTACTCTTTTCATGTGAAATAATTGTGCCTGAATTAACTCCTTATCTTCAAATTATATTCCCTAGTGTTTATAACCTTTATCTGTGGAATGCATTTTAACAACCATTTTGAAAACTATTATTCGTTCACCTCAAAACCTCTTTCTTAACAGAAATATAAACTCAACTTTTCTAAATGTTTCCTTGTAACTTAGATTCCCAGGACTTGACCTACACGGCACCTTCTCATACTGTGATACGGAGACAGTACCACATGCAGTCTAACTAGTACTTTATAGAGTAACCAGATCACCTCTGCTTTGCATTCTGCCCCAGTGCTAATTAATCCCAGTACCCTGTTTGCCTTTTTTTAACTGCAGGCATGCGCTGGGCTGATGGTAACAATTTTTACACAATAAACCCCAAGCTGTCATTTCCCTGGCTCTTGGTAAGGTCGTCGGGCTTTCCATTTTTGAATAAAAAGATGCTTGAATTGAGTTGAAGATGGAGTCCTCTGAACTAATTAATGGCTGGTTAAAAGTTATGAAATGGTGTCCTGTCTGCTGTTGCCCGATTCTATATCTCTGTTACTAAGTCTTTAATGTTAGCCAGGTAGATGCTGTCCAGTCGCTTTTTAAATGAACTGATGGTAGTGCTGAATTGCATCCTTGTGGTTTCAATTCTTTTCAGATGTACAATTAACTTTGCTAACAAATTCCTACTGATGTCGCTCCTTCTCCCCACCCCCACCCCGCATACAGATTTTTCTTTTATGTTTTCTTCCTCTGACTTCCAAATGTACCCCATCCTTTCTTAAACCTTACTCCTTGCTGCTGTGCATTTCTGGGGTGCTGACAAATCGCCTATTCTTCCCGAGTGTTACTAGGCTGTAGGGGTTCCCGAGTGTTACTAGGCTGTAGGGGTTCCCGAGTGTTACTAGGCTGTAGGGGTTCCCGAGTGTTACTAGGCTGTAGGGGTTCCCGAGTGTTACTAGGCTGTAGGGGTTCCCGAGTGTTTCTAGGCTGTAGGGGTTCCCGAGTGTTACTAGGCTGTAGGGGAAGCAGAAGTATTACAACTATACCTAATCCCCACTGGATAGCTACACAGCATCGAGTTATTTTGAAATAAATCTGTGCAGAGGAAAAAAAAAAGTTACAAACGGTGAGAAACTGTAGGTGTTCTTGTATGTCTGACACCTCCAGTTTCCACAGTCTGGAGAGTGATATAAATGAACTCAATTTAACTTTTTTCCCTGAAGTTTAAAAGAGCAGAAAAATGAAGCATTGGACTCGCAGTTTGGCATCTCTATCCTGAAGTGGCATTGTGCATCAATTCACTGAGGGTACCTGTGACTTCAATTGAGTAGTTATTGCACGCTGGTAAACATTTTGTATTATTGTTCCCATAGACTGATGTATTGTGTAGCAGGAATAAAAGTTTTTTTTGGAGAGTTTAGACTGAATTTTGTGTTGGGGGTGGGGGAAAGCCTGGTTTTATTACCTCCTGATGTTCATTAATGAGCAATAGTGAAACTAAATCTATGTTCTGATGTGGAGCCAAATGCCCTCCAGTGTTTCATTCCAACAATATAATTAAATTTGGCTCTTTTTTAACTAATACACCATTGGAAATAATCTGATTATTGAAAATATTATTGGGCATGTTGGCGCCCTGGTCACATGGTTGAGGATTTTTGAGCGCCTCCTGAATTAAGTACGAATGTGTAGCATTCTGTTGACAAAAACACTGTCCTTTACAATACCGGTCAAGTAAAGAATAACGGATGCTTGGGAGTGATCAAAAGCCATGTGTCAAATCAGGAGATGGCTAGAGAGGGCGTTGTTCTGACTGCAGTACTGTAGCAAAGTTCGAGTGGTTTATAATTTTATATCTGAACTCTGGAGATAAGATAGCAACAATGTAGTAGCTTCCAGTGTCTGTTGTGGCTGTTTGTGCCTATTGTAGTTGTGTGTGCCATGCCATTTTGATGTCATCTGACTCTTGACACTAGGGATTGCTGATTAGTTTATTGGCGCAATCAGTGGTTTATTTACTGAGACATTATGGACTATATTATATATATATATATATATATAATATTAGATAGTTTAATTGTTGAGAAGAATAGCCTCTGTTTGTGCTTCTTCAGTGAACATAATCTGTCTCTGGGTGTCAGTGACTGGAAGAATCAACGTTTCATGGTCGGTGGGGTGGTGGAGGTGCGGGGAAAGCATTTCATATTAAATAACCCAAGTGGGTCCCAAAGTTTGTTTGTGACCATTTAAAAAAAAAATCTCTTATCTGTAGACTGTTGGTGAGAGTATATGTGCATGTCTGTGCTGTTTTTCTCCACATGAGCCATCTACTCTAGTACAACTCCCATGCCCTTTAACATTCCCATTTTTAAACAACTATCCAATTCTCTTTTAAAAGAATTTATGGACTGCTTCATAGACTATGGAGTATTTCACATTTTAATCACCCACTGTGCAAATATTTTTTCCAAACCTCCCCTTTAATTTTTATGATTATCTTAAATTTTTGTCCTCTCATTATCATCTTGCTGACTATTTAACTTTTTAAAAATCCTTTCAAAATTTTGATTACTTTCCCTTTTCAAAAAAAAAAGGAGAAAAAAATGTAACTTTGCAAGTTTCTTTTTATTCCTTATCTCTGGCAGCATCCTCGTGAATCTACTCCGCACCTTTTCTATTGCTTTTGAGCCATTTCTATAATGTGCCTTGTAATATTTTAAAAATTAAAGCAAAATGCTTAACCAAATGCCATCCTTGTGCAGCTTCTTGAGGGTAAGGAGTAGGAGTGAGATATGTTGTTATAAAATTACAAATGGTCTAATTTTAATTCTGTCCCCCATGCTCCTGTAAAATCATGAAGGAATGTTCTCTCCTACTAGTGTTTAATTTATGTGTTCCTTTTCCACGCTTCAAGTGAGGGAAGCTGATCTTGCCTGGCTTTATGGTTTTGTCATGCCCTGGTGTATTTTCTCAAATTCTAGTACAGGAAACTTTCTGGTATCCGGCACGGACGGGACCGACGTGCTGCCGGTTCATCAACAATTCCGGATAACCGAACGCTATAGTGAAAGATACGGACCTTAGAGCTCCGTATGAAGCACCAAACCCTGTTGCTTAGCAACAGCTTCAGAAGAACGTCCACAAGTTGCAAGCGTCTCCGTAGCTTCGCAACAGCTGCAGCCAAACCCTTGCCTTCCTCAATTTGTTGCTGTGCAAGTAATAAAAGTTAGCTGAAACCGACTCCTGAATTTTGCCGGTTAACCGACATTTCCGGTTATTTAGGGGCCGGTTAATTGAAAGTTTCCTGTATTGCTTTCCAGTGACCTGCTAAAACGTTCAGATGGAGACTGCGCAAATTTTGCAAATGCCACTAACCAAATGTTAAAAGTTGCCAAGTGTTGTAAATCACTTCTGTAGGTGTCCTGTAAAAGTTGTGTTTTCTTTCCCAAAGTGTGTATTTCATAATGAACGACCTCATTGACTGATGCCGCAACCGTGTAAGAGGTCTCGTACTAACAAAGCGAGATTACGTGGTTGGTACGCGCACTGGCGTGATGCCAGGCAAGAGCAGATATGCATAGTTTGCCTTTCAGAAGTTGATTTTCCAATTCTTTACCTGATGTGTCGTTGCAGTTCAGGGTCGGTGGCTGTTCTTGTCAAATCATTGTTGTGGTTCCAGCCTGCTGAACTGACTGTACATGAAAATGACACCCTTGCACCTTTACCTTGCCTGAAGGGTTTGATTGAGAATTATACTGGGACTAGGCAAATTCTGAGAATAACTGCAACTGCTTTTGCTGTTCCTGGAATGTGAGCATTTTTATACCCTGGAATGAAAATACAGCAGAAAGCATTTCAGAATGCACCATGCACCATATACTGTGCCTTGTGTCGTCATAGTTTTTTTTCTAAATAATAGTAAAGCAGTAAAAGACTTCCTAGTTTAATACTGAAATTCAGTACATCAGAAGTAAAAATTGGTAAGGATACAATATCTGACAGAACTTAAAGTGGATTCTGAATTTTTTTTTTGCCCCAGAAGGAGGCAGGTTGATAATTACATTGGAAGTTTCAAAAATATAAACGCAACGAAGATCTGATTGGTGCTAACTGACCTTTTCATGGCAGTCTTTCAACCCATTGTCTTTATGTATTGCAAACCCATAGCCAAGTTAGTGAAAAATTGTTTTCCAAACTTAGCACTATGTTCTTGACTGAAGGATCAAAGGCAGTTAACCATTTAAAAAAAAAAAATACAGTTACAGAAACATTTGCAAGTATATGGAAGGCTGAGCTGTTAACTAGAAAGTTGTGGTGATGGAGAAGCTCTTTGTATGCCGTGAAATGATCTTTTTACATGTTACATTGCAGAATCACTTCTACTGCAATACAGTGGAGCTGCTGGCGTTCCGAACTTGCTTCATTTACGTTGTGGGGTAGGTCCAGAGCACGGGAGCAGCACTGGGCCCGCTGCGGATGGGCAAGATTTACCCACACAGAGCAACTGCTCCTGCACAACAACTTTGAGGTTTTTGTCCGCACACCTACCCCAGTGTCAGTGGATTGTTCATACAGGTCAGTAATTTAAAAACAGCCTTGCTCCTGTATGGACATGTTGAAAGAGTAGTCCACTTGTAGCCAGAAAAACAACTTGTATAGTATCTTAAATGCAGCAAAATGTCCTACGGCCTTTCACAAACAGTCTGGACACAGAGCAAAAATGAGAGGAGATGACCGAAGGAGTGGCCAATGAGAAGTTTTGAGGAGGCTTTTGAAGGTTGGCAGAGATGTAGCATGGTGGAGGGATTTATGGAGAGAATGCCAGAGTGTGGGGGCAATATAGCTGAAGGCTCTACCACCTATAATGGTACAAAGGGGGTTGGGGGGGTGGTGTGGGCGGGGGGAAGAGAGCGTGGATATACAGTACACCAGAGTCAGAAAACTGGAAAGTGCAAGTTGGGATAATAGGACAGGAGGAGGTTGTAGTAGTAGAGTGAAGCGAGTCTATGGAGGGATTTGTACACCAGGTGAGTTGGGAGTTTGTGCAGCATGAAGCTTTGGAGGCAAGTGTGAAGAGTTTTGGAGAAGATAAACCCGGAGGTGATGAAGGTGTTGAAGAGTGTTTCAGTGGGAGTGAGGTAAAGGTAAAGATGAAGACCAATGTTCCCTGTAAGTTGCGCTTTGTTCTGCGCAGCCTGTTTCTTTTAGTGCGTGGTCCCTTTAAATTTCCATGCATGTGCGGTATTTACAATGGAGAAGCCGGTGTGCGGCCTGTGTGGGACTTTTCCCGTTAGTGCGCGGCCGCGCAACTTAGAGGGAACATTGAAGACTGGTGGTATTACTGAGGTGGAAATAGATGATCTTAATGAGGGATAGGATGAGAAGTCGAAGACTTTGCTCAGGGTCAAAATAGATGCTGGAATTCTTTGTAGAGTTCAGCCTGAATGAGCATCCAGGAAGGGCGATAGAATCAAGGGCTAATGTACAAGTTTTTAGTGAGATCGGAACAGGATGGCTTTGGTTATTCCAGTGCTGGAGAAAGCTCTGGTTTAGTCACAACTTGATGTTGGATGGGTAGTTGGATGGTACATCAACAGTTGTGCAATTGGGACTGGGGATGTAAAGCTGAAGCAAGGTGTAAGCTGATTGACCATGTGACATGGAGGCACCATGCAGATGGACAGCAAGGATGGAACCTTTGGGGTGCACCAGAAAACTGAGAGCACGGAAGGAGAAGCAATTGCAGGAGAGATGCTGCATGTTTTGGGGTGGGTAGAAATAGATGGTTCTCTGAAGGTGGTTAAAAGAATGGTGAAGGAGGATGGAATGATCAACTGCATCGAGAGATCAAGAAGCATAAAGATGGTTAGCATACTGAGTTATGGTGGACAGCTATGGTTTGCACCACCAAAGGCCGTCAGTTATGCTGGCGAGCTTCAGCTCTGGTGGCCAAGGCTACCTTGAGCATTACAGTTCTATGCCTTTGTAGGCAGTTGTGCTTCCTAACTTGCATAAAAGCCCTTTTTCTTACCAATCATTATAGTTCCTTATACCACTGTTGCATTCTCTTTGGCTAACATTTGCAGAATGGTACACAGCTGTGCAATATTACTGACTGGAAGAGGAAAACTGGAGAGCAGTGTAAATACATACAAGAATTGAATTGTAGAGGGTGCAGAGAAGATTTACAAGGATGATACCAGAAATGTGAGGGTATACCTATCCGGAAAGGATAAACAGGCTGGGTCTCTTTTTTTCTCTTGGGGAAAAAAAAGGCTGAGGGGTGACCTAATAGAGGCCTTTAAATAATGAAAAATTTTGATAAAGTGGATACAGAGAGAATGTTTCCACTTGTGGAGAAGTGCACACCTAGAGGCCATCAATATAAGATAGTCAAGAAATCCAATAGGGAATTCAGAAGAAACTTCTTTACCCAGAGAGTGGTGAGAATGTGGAACTCGCTACCACAGGGAGTGGTTGAAGCGAATAGTATAGATGCATTTAAGGGGAGGCTAGATAAGCATATGAGGGAGAAGGGAATAGAGGGTTGTGCTGTTAGATTTAGATGAGGAAAGACGGGAGGAGGCTCGTGTGGAGCATAAACACCGGCATAGACTGGTTGGGCCGAATGGCCTGTTTCTGTGCTATATATCCTATATGTAATCCTATGAACCTGTTGGGAAGTATGTTACGAGAATGATTGCACTTTAGGAGCTCTTGAGATCTCCTGAACTGTGAGAGTGGTGTCCAAGTTGTTTATTCAGTCAGTTGAACCCAAACAATGTGTTGAAAGCCATAAATATGCTCCCTGCTGTCACGCTTCTTAAATGCTATAATATGTTGTTTGCATTTCCAAGCTTTGCCACTGGAGCTTGGATTTGTTGTTACTGCTGCCAATTTGCTGCTGTTCTTGTTGTTATATTCAGATTATTTCATGCTGTAAAATATCCCCCTTTCCAATTATACAAGTCGATGAAACCAAAACAATATAATGATGGAGTCCGTTGATGGGAACAGGGGTATTTTTCCTTCTTTGATTTACAGAGGTGTACGCTGTTGTATATAATACCCCATTTATTTTGTGGAACTACTTTCGATGTGCGTTCCTCTAATTCTGCCCTCTTGCACATCCCTGATTATAATCGCTCAACCATTGGTGGCCGTGCCTTCTGTTGCCAAGGCCCGAAGCTCTGGAACTCCCTCCCCAAACCTCTCCGCCTCTCTACCTCTCTTTCCTCCTTTAAGACACTCCTTAAAACCTACCTCTTTGACCAAGCCCTGCCCTAATTTCTCCTTATGTGGCTTGGTGTCAATTTTTTTTTGTCTTGTAATACTCCTGTAACGTTTTACTACGTTAAAGGCGCTATATAAATACATCGGGCTGTATTTTCCGATCGGAGACTTCCTGCGTGCGGAAGCCTCCGATCTGGAAAAAATCTAGGCACTTACCTGAGGGCTCCCAAGGTGCATATAGTTCTGATGCTGGGCCTCTCAAACTCCAAGTGCGCAGGGCCCACGTATCCCAGAGGCGCACGCAGTTCGCAATCGTCCCTGGGATCACGTGGGCCATGGGGAGCCAATCAAAGAAGGGAATCTCCCTTCATACACTTGACATATAGACCTGTCAAATATATGAATGGAGATCAATGAAAAAACATAGTAAAACTTTAAATAATTTTTTTTTTAAATCACCGTTTTAAAATTAGTTGAAATTACAATAAATTAAATATTTTAAACAAAAATTTAATTTTTCGAAAAAAATAATTAGTTTTTTAAGGTGCTAAAAATAAACTTAACTTTTTAAAAAGTATTTTTAAATGATAAATGACTGAAATTAAAAAAAAAAAACTTTTTTCAACTCTTATCCTGATAAAAGCAGGCCTTACGCCTGCTTTTACCAGGTGTAAGATTTCTAAGGGTTTTCTGCGGGCGGAGGTTCTCCAGAAAGCGGAACTATCCGCCCGCAGAACCCTTCTCTAGGGCAGGCGTCCGATCTGTAAAGAGCATTCTTGACAGATCATAAATGCCGGTTTTCAGCGTATGCGCAGTGCATGCCTGAAACCGGCATTTCCAATGACCCTATGGGTGGGTGCACAGTGCGTACCCGCCCGTAGTGATCGGAATATCTGGGCCATCATGTTGTTGTTAAAGGCGCTATATAAATGCAGGAAACTCTCTTTTAACCGACACCTCAATATCCGGAAATCTCTCTTAACCGGCAAAATTCAGGAGTAGGTTCAGGCAAGTTTTACTGTATATTAGTGGCCGCGTAACCGGGGTTCCTGCACCTGTGGCCGTGCAACAGGGACTCCTGGATCTGTGGCCGTGTAACCGGGACTCCTGCACAAGTGCTGTGTAACCGGGGCTCCTGCACCTGTAGCCGTGTACGGGGCTCTCGTACTTTGGTAAGTATACCTCTCTGTAATCCGGACTTTTTGATCAACCGGCACCACGCCGGTCCCGTCGGTGCCGGATAAAAAAGAGTTTCCTGTACTTGTTGTGCCACTTTCCCGTGTTCCAGATTCCCACTGATTACTCCTCGGGTTGTTTCAGTGCACCAGCAGGACTGTCAGAACAATGTGGAAGACCTGCATGTGTACAGTTGCAAAGCAGTATTTCTGGCTGTAGGCTTTCCCCTATGTTAGGAATAGCTTCTTATAGGCAGTAATGTGAAAATTACTTTGCTGGCTTGCACAGGAAGCTTTGCCTCAGGTGGAGGGAATGGGAGCACCGTGTGACTTGGTGTTGTGTTCCCTTGAAGATGTGTTTGCAGTCTCGATTATTTTATAGCATTACCTCCAACGGTAGGGCTGCAATAAAATGGTGTAAGCAGGCAGTGTGTGGTTTATTCATCTAAAACATACATTTATGCCTGTGAAGAGTAGGGTTAAATGCATATGATTCTCCAGAGAGCAATTTAGGTATTGCTCACTTGTGGCCTTTTTCTTTAACCTCTTTGGCAATGCTTCATTTCTTTTTCTGCATTATTTGTTTTTTTTTTGCTGTTATCCTTCATGCATAACGGTCCATTGGAAATGTAATCGCCCTCATGCAAGCTCAGCATGTTTCTAGGTAAACGTCGATTTTTTTAAAACTCTTCTAGCTCATTGTGTTTATAGCGAAGCTCCCAGTGTAATGCTAAGATCTGACTGCTGAGACACTTTATTTTGAAGCTGGATTTTCTTGGGCTGAATTACATTTTTAAAAACTCACTATTTATCATCTTTATTTAGAGAGAGTTAAATTGTGGACATTGTACAGCAGAAATAAGTTAGTGTGTGTTGTATTTATGTAATCCCCACAAGCAATGTAATCTATATAGAATATCTTCTATCAGGACAAAGGGAAACAAATTTCCTAGTAGTGTTACTGGAACCACTCCAAATGCCACTTTATTTCCTATGCAAAGTGAATATTTACATTTAATACTTTAAAAAGTCAGTGCACATTACAATTAAATTTCCTAGTCTATAGGGAGCAACCCAGGATGTTGGGAACATCAAGTTTGGATCAGGACAATGCTCTTTGGCCCGTCGAAATGCAGTGTTTGTGTGGCTCTTGGACGATCTCATGACTTAGTCGGTCAAGCATTTGAAGTTCTGCCACCGACAGCTGTTTGAAGGTAGGACTGTGCTCGTCTTGTATGCAGATCGTAGATGTTTTATTTCTGGGCTGGAAAGTCGGGGGAGCGGTTGCGTTATGTAGAAGTGTACACGGTTATGCAAAAGATTTTCCAATGAACCTGCAGTAGTGATCCCTTCAAAGAACAAGATGGACTCATGCAAAATTTATTTGGCTGCAGTAAGATTCTGAGGTGTTCCAGAAATCAGCAAAAACTGTTCAAATCTGGGCTTGGAATTCCTTTAGATGTTACATGTTACACATCCTGCCAGCGACCATCAGGTGTGAGTTATAAGCTAATTTGTTATAACCTCATTTTAGGGTTCAGTTGACACTTCTAAAACCAACAGAGGTTCCTTCTCCTGGTTTATGGTGTCTGAAGCACTAAATGGCATTATAACCTGATTACTCCTTCCCAGACATTCCCGCATGTGCGCACGCACGCACCTTGCAGTTTTCTTCATCCATGGTACACTATACTTTCAATAAATACACCAATATAAGTCCAGAATCAGCGTATTTGGCTGGCGTTGGCAGTTTGTGTTTCAGTTCCGGGGTTGTGAAGAACCTAAATATTTTAGAGAAATTCTGTCATAGCATCTTCAAGCAGTGGATCCTGGGGTTGTTAACAGAGCCACCCAGTCTTCTGCTCACTGTATTTTGGAGCTGAGGTTTTTCCAGGGCGACAATGAGGCACATGGAATGTTACACAAAGAAACAGTTCATTCATTCCATCAAGCCTGTGCCGGTGTGGAGACTGTTATCGGAGCTGTGCTTCACGTTGTAGAGCTGAATTTTCCGTAAATCTAGTAGTTGTCCTCTGATGCTGGTTAAATATTAACTCAATTTTATTTCAAAAAGGAATCTATCAGCCTATTGCTAAGAAAAAGCGGTTTTAATTTTCCAAAGGAGAAATGGGTAACCAAACGGACATGAAATAGTAATAACTCTGAAGTATTGAAATGTATTTAATCTTTCTCTGCTGAAAGAAACTAGAATTGAGAACATGGTTGTGTGTCCACGTTCCAAATAACAAGGTGCCCTCATCTATTCAGTTGACAAAGTTATTGAGAAAATAAAAGGATGTGGAAAATACTACGTGTGCACAGTGATATCTACAGAGACAGAATAAACATGAGCGACAAGCCAGAGTCAGCCGAAATGCCAATGTAGTGCACATCAAACCGCCACGTGATCCCAGATGAGTAGACCTGAGACATTCTATTGATTTTTAAAATAAAAAACAATAACACCAGCATCACTTAACCTGAGAAAGAAGCATCTTTTTATAAACCGTTTTGAAAAGCTGTCAACAAACAACCAGTCTGACGCACTTAGTTTGTTAACTTCACACGGAAGTAGAATAGCATTAATGCCATACAGTAAAAGGACATGAAGTGACAATAACCCGGGACAAAAGCAATGGTAGGATAAGCAGCCACAACACAAGTTCTAGAAAAGGTGTTTTTGTTTAGGTAAAAATGCATCACAGAATAATCAAAAGTTACATCCGAGCCAGAAATGCCAGATGTAAAATCAGTCCTTGTATAATCAACCACTGACAGAATAATTACACCACTGATGAGGAAAACTGCAAGATTGGAGCCCTGGAATATGCAGATCTGTCTTCACTAAGTTTATTGAAAAAATAGACATAAGTAAAATGTGGTGGATAAAATTTGTGATAACAGGATTGTTGGAACTGTGGAGAGCACAACAATGAGTTCAGTTAACGTTTAACAATGAGAATTTCTTCTTTAGTGCATGTCTCACAACCCCAGGTCCACCATCTGAAGGTGCGGAGATAGGGGCCCAGAAATTCGGGTCGGCGGCTTCCTGCGGGTGCAAGCCTCCGACCTGTACTTACCTAGCACGCTGGCCATTGAGCTGTGGGCCCCCGTGGAATTGCGATCCTGGGCCTCCGCCAACTGCCGGCGCGCAGTGCTTGCGTATCCCAGGGGTGCAGTTAGTTCGATGCGTCACCTGGGATCACGTGGCCCATGGAGAGCCAATGGTAGCAGGGAATGCTTCATTCATAAGTTTGACAGGAAAGGCTGTCAAACCTATAAATACTATAAGCCCCAAAACATCACTAAAACCTCAAATAATTTTTTTTTTTAAATCACATTTTTTAAATAAACTATAAATTACATGAAATAACTATTTTAAACAATAATTTAAATTTTTGAAAAAATTAATTACATGTTCTAACGGGGCTAAAAATAAACTTAACTTTCTTTAAAGTGTTTAAAAATAATAAACCTGTGGAAAAAATGTTTTAATTTTAATTAATTCACCACTTACCTTGTTAAAAGCAGGCCTTGCGACTGCTTTTTACATGTCTAACTTCTGGAGACTTACCTTCCCGGAGAAACCTGGAAAAAAAAACGTAAGTTCGATGCGCACACGCTGCCTCTCCGGCACACGCGTTCCACCTGTCAACCCCTTCTTTCAGGGGAATGGAAGTGCTGGTTTCCCGCGCACGCGCAGTGCATGCACGAAACCGGCACTTCCATTGGGCTTACGGGTGAGTACCCCATGCGTACTCACCCGTGGAGACCCGAATTTCTGGGCCATTATTTAACTGAAGTAGCTCACTTCACAAATCAAAAGAAATAGAAACAAGCTGCCAGCACCAATCAGCACTTGCGCGTTTTCTTTCTCCCTTTTCTGCCAATTTTCTCTCCTCTTTTCCTCCTTTTCATGCAGGCATTAACTTCGTGCGGAGATATGGTTTCACAGATGTTGCTGCTCCTCCAGCAGCTTCTTTAAGTTCCATCTTTCATGTGCGATCTTAGACGGTGATTGTCACCAGGCTTTTTGAACATCAAAGCTGAGCCCAATCGTGTTCACCCATGCGCTTTCCAGCAATGCTTACTGCATAGTGAACGAGAGTGGGCCAGAATAGTTGTGATATGCTGAAGGGCAAAGAAAATTTACAAAAAAAGTCAGCACGCAACCTCAAGCTCAAACATGGCAAGCCTTATGTTGTGAATCTAAATGGGCCATCTCTTCCCTTGTGGAATGCAAAAAAGTACTTCAGACCCTGACTCCAAAAGCACAAGACGGCAAATCACAAGGCAATATGGACAGCCATCTCTCGATAACGATCATAAGGCACGATAGCAGTTACTGTAATGAAAAGCTATTTTCGTACATGATAAACCATTGTATCATGAGTGATCCATTTTGAGACTAAAACCTAGAAATTACTGTTGCCGATATTAGTGGGCGAATGCTTAATATGTTCACGCGACATTCCTTTATCCGATATTTCAACAGAGGTGTTATCTGCTCAAAATAAATGGGTTAACACCTATGTTAAAGTAGAGGAATGTCATAACTAAAATAAAAACAGGAAATGCTGGAAATATTTTCAGCATTTTCCGTTTCTATTTCAGTTTTCCCGCAGAATTTTGCTTTAATATCATAACTAATATTGTCAACACTAACTTCTACGTTTGAAAGAATCAGCGTTTTGGAAGAAATGAGTCAAGAAATACGTTTATTATTTTAATAGGGTATGTTTATAGGGTATGTTTATGATACTTTGATTTGTTTCAGTTTAGTGGGGTATATTCTTTCTCATATGCAGCAGTGTACACATCACACATGTGTATGTATAAAAAGCTTACTCTGGAATGGACCAAATGAATTGTCAAATAAATCAAAATTTTCATTGGAGCATGACCCCCCAAGTAAATAAATCCATACACTTCTAAAATTTTAACTACACCACAGCATGCAACTACATTTTTTAATGGTTTGTATATATGAATGCTTTTGTGCGCATTTATATTAAGGTTTACCAAAAAGTCATACATATCTTAATGTGCCTTCCTTCTAGTTCGCATTACAGGTTTTCTGCTATTGTTTATAAACTGCAAAAACGTAACTTTGTCAGATGCTGACGTTGAATGGTAAGCTAGTAGCATGAAAAAAAATACCTTTACAAATCTGGACTTTGAAGCATGAGCCAAATATCATATGATTGTGTCCAGTTTTTGCAGTATAAATCTGTAGATTTCGTGTCAATGTCATTGATGCAGAGTCATATTGTGAATCCTGCACAGGTGATCTACCTGGTAGCATCTATGCAAATAAAGATGAATTCAGTATAGCCGAAAGGAATCCACAAATGATTAATTTTCATTGGAGCATAACCCCCCCCCCTCCAAGCCCTCCTAGTAAATAAATCCCATACACTTCTCGGTATTCCCACAGCCTCAGTGACGCTTTCTCGGACAATGAGGTGTGAAGCTGTTCTGGGAACTTTTAGTGGTTTTCCCATTTCCTAGATCATCTTCGATTGCAGTCTTGGTATTCACATTTTGCTATTAAGCATGAAGCCTTTGGTCAGGATTTACAATTTCTTCAAAGCCATGCATCTCTTTCTGCCAAAGATATGTTCTACTAGTCTTACTAGATATAGAATTTCGCTGTCTGTATGCCTCACTTGAACTGTCCTTTTCTGGATTGACTCCAATTTCTAGAGGGACTATTTTCAGACTGTCAGTAACTTTAATGCCTACTTGCTGCCATGCATTCCAGGCGTTAAGCCTACTTTGCGTGCTATTAATACCTGATCACATATTGTGGTGTAAGTTCAATACTATGGTAAATGCTTTACAGCAGCAGATTAGAACTCAGATTGAATTGAGTTTTCTCCCCAGCTATGATCTACACAATAATTGAACAGCCAGCTGACAGTGCAGCTGGTGTTTGTGGAACCTAACCCAAGCAAGAAGTGAATGCCTTGAGGGGAGTGGGGGGGGGGGGTGGGAACGGAGGAAATTTGCTGAAAAAAAATGTAAAAATAAATAAAATTTGAAAAACACACCAATCGAGCCAAATATTGCGGGCTGGGTGCCGGTAACTAAATTCATGCTACATATTCTGAATTTTAGGATTTATTTCCCAGTTTTTTAAGCCACGGTTGGACTTTTACTCTCGTCAAAAGGGACTTCATCTATTAAGGTTCAGTACAGTTAACTTCTTCGCATTGTATTATTAAGTAATTTTGAATAGGCACATTGGAAATGGACATGTACGATAGCAAAATACTGCAGATGTTGGAAATCCGAAATAACAACAGAAAATGCTGGAAAAACTCAGCAGGTCAGGCAAAAGTAGTAACTCAATATTGAGTTCAACAATTTCAGATCGTAACCTCGGCCCCATTACATTTTTTCTTGTAAATTTTCCACTCCTTTCCCCCCCCCCGCCTCTCTCACACCTGGCAGCTATCTCTTGCCCTGCCAGTACACTTTACACCTAATCTCAGCCTATTATCATCTCGTCCAGCTTCGAATGCCTTTCATTGTCTCTTTTACTTCTTTTGTTTCTTTCACTTCTTTTGTCCGATCGCAGCCCTGCCTTCGATCTATTTTCTTTTCTTTCCAGTTTTGAAGAAGGGTTCGACCCGAAACGTCAACTCAAATTTCTCTCCACGGATGTTGCCTGACCTGCTGAGTTTTTCCAGCATTTTCTGTTGTTATTTTGGAAATGGACATGTTGCGACCTTTATCTGGAGGAAACAGTTTCTCCATTACAATTGGCACAAGTCCAGCCACCTTCGATGCAAAGTTCCCTCTAAGTGGCCGCGCAGTAATGGGAAAGGTCCCGCGCAGACTGCTCACTGGCTTCTCCTTTGTAAATAACGCGCATGCACGGAAATTTAAAGGGACCGCGCACTAAAAGAAACAGGCCGCGCATAACAAAGCGCAGATTACAGGGAACATTGCTTCTATTGTGTAAATATATTAATGAAGCAGGACCTATGGGATAAGAGAATATGCCATTCACATGAACTCCAAAACAGTAGCAGTTGCACCCAGGAGGGTGACCAAGCAGCGTGCTAAGGAATTCAAATCTACACGTAGACTAGGTTTGGGGGAAGAACTAGTGCAAGATGAGAAAGGACAGCGGAGACACAACTGAGCAAAATAAACCATTTACGGGCAAAGAAAATTTGCGGTTGTACTGTAAATTCAATGAGCATATTGGTGTGGTTGTATTCCCTTCAACCTTGATGTACAATTCGTGAATACCAGTAAAAAGAAAATATATTTAGAATTTGCGCATCTTTCTTTAATCTTTGGCATGGTACTTCTATTTAACAATGGAACAATATGTGCAACAGGAATATAGTGTGGTTTTATTTTCAATAACTGCAGTTTTAGTGCATGACATTTTGACATGGTCTGTGTGGTAAAGATAGAACAAAAAGTTATATCACTTGACGAACCCTCCACATAGTGCAGGAAACTTCAGCTGCAGAAGAACTTGCTGCTGGGCACAGAACTCACACAGCAAGGCTTTCAGAGGGTTTGATAGAGCTTTGACTGGCACTGCCCTGACTCTGCAAGAAGATGGGAGAGTGAGGAGAATCAATCTGCTACCCCCAACTGTGTACAGCCCAATCGCACACTATTGTGGAAAGTTGCGATGTCTGGGATGCTTCCAGCCTGCACACTGCATCGATAATGCCGGTGCCCAGAGGAAGGGAGTGAATAACATTATTCAGTAGGCTCCAGAACAGTGATAGGGGTGTCGGTGAGACATATGTGCTTGATATGTCCCTTGGTCTGTTGCTGCACACCCTTTGGCTTGTATAGTGTACTCCAGAGAATGCTGTCTGGGGGATTTTGTACGAGTAAATTGTCTTCCTGCCACTTAGCACAGTGTGGAAAATGACATTTTGTAACTCCTCCAAGATGTTTATGCCTCAGGATTGGATTCGACGGTGGAGATGGGATACTATATTAATTACTTTGGACTAACTGCAAATGCCGCAAGACAGCTGCAGATAGCAAAGGAGAAAACTTATTTAGTTTAAGTGTGCAGAGCAATGTAGACAAATGATTTTCTTCATACGATTTCATAATTTTGCAGACGAATTAAGGAAGTTATGGACAGTGCTTTCAAATTACTGCTGAGGCAAGTGTTTAAAATAAACTGTCACTTATGAGGCTGTCTGAATTGTTCCAAACTATTTGAAGAGTTAGACGGCACCTCCTCACTAGGCCAGCATGTCTTGTTTTCTATGGCTACTTTTCTTTGCTGCAATGTGGATTGTTGATTATCATATTCAGTTTTCATCTTTGACCACAGATCACCACAGGAAATCTGCTAGTGTTGTTGACATAAGAATATATACTGGGAAATGTATAATTAAGTACAGAATGTATGAGTTTAAAATGGGGACTGAATTATGCTGTGCACCCTGTGCCAATTATCATCTGCCCTCTAAACTCGCTTCACCTGAAGACTACATTTGGTCTTGACTCCCCATGTACAACGCAGCAGAAGATCGACAAGCAATATACTAAAAGTCTTGCATACAGTGTAAGCCATCGTGCGTAACAGTTCATTAGTTCTTCTTCTTCTTAGGCAGTCCCTCTGAACCGAGGATGACTTATGTAGTGTCCGTGTGTAGATAAAGACACTGAAGACAGGAGTTGGTTCATAGGTATTTTACTAAGCAAGTCTGGGGGGGGGGGGTTCTAAAGGATATACACAATACACAGGCTTATATAGCCCAAGTGGCAATTACCGGCATTACGCACACCTGGGGCTCTTAAAGGCACATACACCATAATTGCTCTTAAAGGCACATACACCACAATTCCTCCCCTTCTAGCTAACTAGTACATCATATTTTAAGTAATTATTAATTACATGTTATATGCAAAATAATATACATTGCTGTATTAATTAATTATAAGTTAGTCTCTCAGGAGGCTTCCTGACTCGGTCCGGATAACGCCTCGGGGGTGTAGTAGTTTCTGGTGGTGTAGTAGGTTCTTCTGGCAAGGCTGATTCGGCTTGAAGGCCAGTGTCGGGTTCATCGGGCTCCAGTATCACCGGATCGGAGGTAGATATGGGTATCTCTACTTCATCGTTAGATGTATAGAGTGGTGGTGTAGGTTGTCCCTTTTCGGATGACTTGATGATTTGGTCAGCATGGCGCCTTATTATGCTGTCTCCGATGTCCACGGTATACATCAGTGGTCCTAATCGTGTGCAGATAGTTCCAGGCTGCCATTTCTCGGTACGGTAGTCCCGGGCCAAAACCGGTTGGCCTATCTGGAAGGCCCTAGTTGGCCTTTCATTCATGCCCTGAAACTGCCGGTTCTCCACGTCCCTTCGGATGTTGGGCTTGACCAAATCCAGCCGGCATCTTAGGTTTCTATTGTAGAACATCATGGCGGGAGTTTGGTTAGTAACCATATGCGTTGCATTCCTATATGCAAATAAGAAGTTATCCACCTTGTGCTGAAGTTTTATGTCTTCATTACCCATGGCCTTGATGGCCTTCTTGAAGGTCTGGACAAACCTTTCAGCCAATCCATTGGTGGCGGGATGGTATGGGGCGGACGTGTAGTGCTTTACCTCATTGTTCTTTAAGAACTTTCTGAATTCTTCGGACACAAATTGCGGTCCATTATCAGAACATATCTGTTCCGGCAGCCCATTCCTGGCAAATATGGTCCTTAATACTGTGATGGTTTTTTCCGTGGTGGTGGAGGACATCTTTATTACCTCCGGCCACTTGGAGTGTGCATCAACCGCGATTAAGAACATTGAGTCCATAAATGGACCAGCAAAGTCGATGTGCACCCTTTGCCAGGGAGATGAGGGCCACTCCCATGGATGTAGAGGGGCCTGTGGCAGAGCATTTTGGACCTTCTGGCATCCTAGGCAGCTCTTGGTCATGTCTTCGATGTCTCCATCGATACCTGGCCACCATACAAACGCCCTAGCTAGGTTCTTCATTTTCACTCCACCCAGATGCCCCTCGTGAAGCTCCTTTAGCACTTTATCCTGGAGTTTGGGTGGAATCACCACTCTGGATCCACACATCAAGGTTCCTCGGCACACTGACAGCTGTTCTCTTCTTTGCGAGAATGCTGGCAACAGTGGTTCGCCATGTGCTGGCCATCCCTTCACTGTTAAATCGTAGACCCGTGAGAGAGTAGGGTCATTTCTTGTCTCCCTTTCACTGGCAGAATTTGTCACCGGTAGACATTCCACTATGGTAGAGTGGAATATCTCTACTGGGTCTACTGTAGGTGCCTCTTCTATCGTTGGCAACGGTAGGCGTGATAAACTGTCAGCATTCCCATGCTGTTTTGACCCTTTGTATTCAATGTTGTATTGGTGTGCCCCTAGAAAAAGGGACCACCTCTAGTCTTTGTGCCGTCATAATGGGGACACCTTTTTTAGGGTTGAATATGGAGATGAGGGGTTGATGGTCAGTCAACAAGGTAAATTTTTGTCCGTGTAGGTAATGGTTGAATTTCTTCACTCCCCATACCAGGCTGAGTGCTTCCCTGTCTATCTGGGCATAGTTACGCTCAGCTGAGTTCAATGAGCGTGACGCAAAAGCTATCGGCCGTTCCGAGCCATCAGGGAATCTATGGGACAATACCGCTCCTATGCCGTAAGGGGATGCATCGCACGCCAGTCTGATTGGTAGTGATGGGTTGTAATGAGCCAAAATTTTCTCTGATGTGATTAAGTCTTTACATTTATGGAAGGCACGTTTACAGTCTTCGTTCCATTTCCAAATCACTCCTGTCTGTGGAAGATCATTAAGAGGGTGTAGAATAGTTGATAAGTTCGGTAAAAATTTATGATAGTAATTTATTAATCCCAGGAATGACCTTAATTGTGAAACATTTTCAGGTGCTGGGGCTTTTATAACTGCTTCAATTTTTTCAGGTGACTTATGCAACCCTTCCTTATTAATTATGTGGCCACAATATGATATCTGATTTTGGAAAAATTCGCACTTGGGGCGATTTGCTCGTAGGCCCCATTCTTTCAGCCTAGTGAGCACCTGCTCCAAATTGGCAAGGTGCTCGTTGTCGTTTTCTCCTGTTATAAGGATGTCGTCTAGGTAGCATTGAGTCCCTGGAATCCCTTGCAGGACTTGCTCCATAGCTCTTTGCCAGATAGCTGGAGCTGATGCTATTCCAAAAACCAGTCGATTGTACTGGTACAGGCCTTTGTGTGTGTTTATTGTGAGATATTTTTTAGAGGTCTCCTCAACCTCCATCTGTAGATATGCCTGTGCCAAGTCAATTTTTGTGAAACGTTTCCCTCCGGATAGTGAGGCGAAAATATCTTCTATCCTCGGAAGAGGATACTGTACCGTGTGAAGGACCGGGTTTACAGTCACCTTAAAGTCCCCACAGATGCAAATTTTTTCCTGTTCCTCAGAGTTATTTTTCAATTTTTTTCATGACTGGAACGATGGGTGTTGCCCATTCGCTCCAATCTATTTTGGATAATACGCCTGCCTTTTCCAAATTCTTCAGCTCTGCCTCGACTGCCGGACGTATTGCGTATGGCACCGGTCTTGCCTTAAAAAATTTTGGAATTGCTGTATCTTCCACTTTTATTGAGGCGGTGATGCCTTTCAAGGTTCCTAGTTTCTCTTGAAACACTTCTTTGGCGTTGGCCAAGATGTCTTTTAATCGTTCAGGTATGATGTCATCATTGTTTTTTTCCTTACTGGTCACCGTCAGTGCCTGAATGGAGTGCCAGTCTAAACGTATCTTCCTTATCCATTCACGTCCCAACAACAGTGGACCACCATCTTGTAGAATGTATAAATACAACTTTTGTATTTCTTTGCCGTTGTATACCACAGGCACCCTTATTTTTCCTTTGGGGTAGACTTTCTGCCCCGTATATGTTTTTAAGATAATGGATGTGTCTTTTAGAGGTATATGCGAAAATAGCCTCTCGTAATCTCGTCGATTTATTACGGTTAGAGCTGATCCTGTATCTAGCTCCATTTTAACTGGGGACCCTGCTATTGTGAGGGTAACCCAAATGGTTTGGTAATCCTCTTTGGCAAGTACATTATGTAATTTGAGACAGCTTAGTCTCTTGTTTCCGGAGTCGCTATTGCTATTCTGGTCTTCGGAGCTATTGTCCGTCATCATTTGTACCTTCCTGTACTTTTCTTTATTGATTTTTTGTTTTCTGTCAGTGGATTTGTTTTGTCCAGATTGGCATACCCGTGCAATGTGTCCAATCTTACCACATTGCCTGCATGCTTTGCCCTTGAACCAGCATTCCCTCTGGTTATGGGTGGATCTGCCGCAGCGATAACATCTTCCGAACTCCTGTGTCATTTTATGGGTGCTGAAGTCCTGTGTCTCTTGTTGTATCTCTGCAGCTCCTTTTGCTGCTGCTTCGTATGATACAGCCATACTGAAAGCTTTGTCCAATGTTAAATCTTTTTCAGAAAGCAGTCTTTTTTGTGTTCCTTCACTTAAGAGACCGCAAACAAATTTGTCTCGAAGATAATCCGATAGTCCTGCTCCGAATTGGCAGTACTTTGATAGCTTTCTTAATTCGGTTAGGTAATCAGCGTTACTTTCATTCTTGTGTTGATTTCTCTTGAAGAACTTGAATCGTTCCGCTATCAGCAGCAGTGTTGGGTTTAAATGCTCCTGCAGGGTATCAACAATTTCTTTAAAAGTCTTGTCCTTTGGTTTGGCTGGAGTGATTAAATTTCGTAACAGCCCGTATGTCTTCACGCCCATTAAGTTCAGAAGTACTGAAGCTTTTTTTTCATCTGTTATTCCATTTGCAGTGCAATAAACCTCTACTCTTTCCACGTATGTGGTCCAATCTTCTATTTCGCCATCAAAAGCCTCAATATTACCAGATTTAGGCATTTCAGAAAAGATATGGCGCTTCCCGCGCTTTTTTCTTTCTCTCTGTAGCAACGATATGGCGCTTCCCGCGCTTTCCCGCCGCTGCTACCGATAACAACGCTGTTTTACTGTGGTTTCCGTTTATTCACTGTTGGAGACTCGTTCCCGACGGAGGTCTAAACGCTGACCTGCGCCGGCCGTCTCTCGAGTGCACCCTCCCAGTCCGTTATTGCTTGCCTCCGATTTCGCTGCCTGTCTCAGCTGTAGAGCCCGCCGCTGGAGCTCCAGCCTGACGCCCAGGAAGGATTAGCGCAGTACCTGTCACCAGCTTGGCCAGCTGGTGAAACCACAGTTTCTCTTACTTCCTTGAGTCTTCTGGACGCTGGAGGAATCGATGTCCTTGAGGTGCTGCCGAATTGCAGGTAAGTCCGTTTCCACTTCGTCGCCACTGTAGTGTCCGTGTGTAGATAAAGACACTGAAGACAGGAGTTGGTTCATAGGTATTTACTAAGCAAGTCTGGGGGTGGGTTTCTAAAGGATATACACAATACACAGGCTTATATAGCCCAAGTGGCAATTACCGGCATTACGCACACCTGGGGCTCTTAAAGGCACATACACCATAATTGCTCTTAAAGGCACATACACCACAATTTGCTTCCACATTAAAAATGAGTTCTCAGGTGACTGATGAGTCCAATGCGGGACCTACAGTCTCTGTCACAGGTGGGGCAGACGGTGGTTGAAGGGGGTGCGGGGGGGGGGCGGCGTGGGGTGCTTGGGTTGACGTGCGCTGCTTGCGCTTGGTTTCCGCTTGCTCCCGGCGAAGAGACTCGAGGTTTTAGGCGCCTTCCCGGATGCTTCTCCTCCACTTTGTGCGGTCTTGGGCCAGGGATTCCCAGGTGTCAGTGGGGATGTTGCACTTTTTCAAGGAGGCTTTGAGGGTGTCCTTGAAGCGTTTCCTCTGCCCACCTGTGGCCCTCTTGCTGTGTCGGAGCTCCGAGTAGAGCGCTTGTTTTGGGAGTCTCGTATCGGGCCTGCAGACGATGTGACCCGTCTATCGGAGCTGATCGAGCGTGGTCAAAGCTTCAATGCTGGGGATGTTGGCCTGAGCGAGTACACTGACATTGGTGCGCCTATCCTGCCAATGGATTTGCAGGATCTTGCGGAGGCAGCATTGATGGTACCCCTTCAGTGCTTTGAGGTGCCTGCTGTACATGGTCCATGTCTCTGAGGCATACAGCAGGGCGGGTATCACTGCTGCTCTGTAGACCATGAGCTTAGTGTCGGGTTTGAGGTTCTGGTCTTCAAACACTCTTTTCCTCAGGTAACCAAGGCTGCACTGGCACACTGAAGGCGGTGTTGAAGTTCGTCATCGACGTCTGCCCTTGTTGACAGTAGGCTCCCGAGGTATGGAAAGTGCTCCACATTGTCCAAGGCCTTGTCATGGATTTTGATAATCGGGGGGCAGTACTGTGTGGCAGGGGCAGGTTGGTAGAGGACCTTTGACTTACGGATGTTTAGTGTAAGGCCCATGCACTTGTACGCTTCGGTGAAGGTGTTGATGATGGTTTGGTGTTCAACCTCCGAGTGAGCGCAGACGCAAGCATCGTCTGCATACTGTAGTTCGACAACAGAGGAAGGGACGACCTTGGATCTGGACTGGAGGCGACGGAGGTTGAACAGTTTCCCGTTTGTTCTGTAAATTAGCTCCACTCCAGCAGGGAGCTTACTGATGGTGAGATGGAGCATTGCAGCAAGGAAGATTGAGAGAGCATTGGTGCGATGACACAGCCTTGCTTGACCCCGGTTCGTACGTGAATTGGGTCTGTGGTGGAACCGTTGGTCAGGATCACGGCATGTCGTCGTGGAGCAGGCGGAGGATGGTGACAAACTTTTGAGGGCAGCCGAATTTGAGGAGGACACTCCATAATCCCTCATGGCTGACAATGTCGAAGGCCTTTTGTGAGATCAAAGAAGGCCATGTACAGCGGTTGGTGCTGTTCCCTGCATTTCTCGTGTAATTGACGTGCAGTGAAGATCATGTCCATTGTGCCCCTTAGTGGGCAGAATCCGCATTGCGAATCTGGGAGGAGCTCTTTGGCCACTCGGAGAAGGCGATTGAGGAGGATTCTTGTGATGACTTTCCCTGTGGCAGACAGCAGGGAAACTCCCCTGTAATTACCGCAATCGGACTTGTCACCTTTCTTGAAGATGATCACAATTACGGCGTCTCTGAGAACTTATGTTAGAATAAATGTAACTAATTAGCTTAAGTAAATTTAAGAGACACGTTTATTCTGGTTCATTTGATCGGGCCATTTTTTCCATGTCGCCCTGATTTCCACTTTCTGAACAGTTGCAGCATTCCACAGCAAAATAAATTAAAACAATCTCAAAACAATTGAGCAGGTCCAAGGTAGGTACAAATGTAGGGGGAAATGTAGACTTTTTAAACAGTGATTCCCCCCATTTGGGCAATTTACACTTTCTGCCTCCTGCACTTGGTTCATTTTGTGACAGATGTAAAATAATATTAAAATGCTGTTTGTTTCAACTCCCTCTCTCCCAAGTTGCCTCCACTTCACAAAGGGGATGGAACATAGCTATGTCACCCTTTGGAGGTTGACCTGCATACTTGTACCACAGGGACAGCTCTTCTTGCAGATGTCCTTTAAACATTGACACCCCCAAATCCTGTGGTGTAAAAAAAATCCATGTGTCTCAACTTCTTAATTGACCTGTCGAAACAAGTCAGCGATCTGAGCCTCTTCCTAGTTTGTAAATAATATCGGCATTCATTTAAACAATTTACAGCCCAGATTTTCTGATCGGAGGCTTCCTGCGTGCAGATGCCTCCAATCTGGAAAAAATCTACACCCTTACCTGAGGGCTCCGGAGGTCCGGACAGTTCTGCTCCTGGGCCTCTCCTGGTGCGCACGCGCAGGAGCGCAGGCAGTTTGCAGGCGTCCCTGGGATCATGTGGGCCATGGGGAACCAATGGAAGAAGGGAACCCCCCTTCACACTTTTGACAGGTCTCTCAGCTTAGACACGTCAAAAGTATGAATGAGGGTCACTCAACAAACACATCAAAACATTAAATAATTTTTTAAATCACATTTAAAATTACATTAAATATTTTAAACAAATTTGAATTTTTTGAAAAAAAGAATTAGTTTTTTATGGGGCTAAAAATAAGCTTACCTTTTTTAAAAAAGTATTAAAAAATTATAAATGAATGGAAATTTAAAAAAAAACTTTTAAAAACTCTTATGCTGGTAAAAGCAGGCTGTACGCCTGCTTTTATCAGGCGTAAGATTTTTAACGGTTTTCAGCGGGCGGAGGTTCTGCAGAAAGCGGAACTCTCTGCCCGCGGAGGCCCTTCTCCAGGGCAGGCGGAGGATCTGTCAAGAGCATTCTTGACAGATCGGAAGTGCCGGTTTTCAGCACATGCGCTTCGCATGCCTGAAACCGGCACTTGCGAGGCCCCTACGGGTGTGTACACAACTCGTACGCACCCGTAGGGACAGGAAAATACAGGCCTCTATTTTACACTACATAATATTCCTGTCTTTATAAAACAGATCTTCCAACTGTGAGCAGCACCACAGGAGATATATTTACGCAATGCGTACAGAGGGATCTGATCTCGAGGCTGTAATCTCATCTCTTTAAATTTCATGCGTGGTTTTATTCCATTTTTTAAAATGTCTAGCATTGACTTCTTTTGTTGCTGATTCGCAGTCGCCTCCTTGTCATTTCGGTGATTTCCTCACTGAAAGATTAGCAATTGTGTGTATCATAATCGTAAATTTATGGAGAAATAACTTATTACTGGGAAATAATATGGCCGGTATATGTTATAATAACTATCAGCTTGTCTCATGCGGTTGCTCTTGAGTTGGAGGTTTGTGGGTCCAAGCACCACTACAGACTTGAACACATAATCTAGGCTGACACTTGTGCAGTACTGAGGGAGTGCTGCATTGTCAGAAGTGCTGTCTTTTGGATGAGAAATTAAACCAAAGTACCGTCTACCTGCTCAGGTGGATGTAAACAATCCTGTAGCGATATTTGAAGAGTTTTGCTTCACCAAACCACCATTCATCCAGTTGGATCAGCCATCACTGACCCTCTCCGCATCTCCCTCCTGAATGTCCATTCACTTGTGAACAAGGCCCTTCTCGTGGATGACTGCATCGACATCATGGCCCGGACAGAAACTTGGTTGAGGGGTGATGACACCTTACCCTTAAATGAAGCCTCCCCGCCTGGCTATATCTTCCACCACTTGTCCCGCTCAGACTGCCGTGGTGGCGGTGTGACTCTCATCACCAAATCGCATCTTGGTCTGTCCCCCTACTCCTCTGGCACTTTCTCCTCAGAGCATCTCACGTTATTCCACCCCTTTCACCACTCATTTAAAATTATCGTTCTCTACTGCCCACCCAAGTACCATAAAAATGTTATTACCAAGATATCTTCACTGCTTTCCTCCCTCAGCCTCTGCACTGAACGACTTCTCATCCTCGGTGATTTCAATCTCCATCTCAATTCATCATGCTCTCTCTCCTCTGAGTTCCTTAGCCTCCTATCCTCCCTTCATCTCTTCCTCCCCAACCCATATTCACGGTCACCCCCTCAACCTTGCTATCTCTCGTAGCCTTGCTACCCCCATCGTGTCAATCGCAGATATGGCCATCTCTGACCACTTCCTTGTATTGCTCTCCACCCACATCCCCTTTCCACCCCCCCCAACCCTACTTCCTTCTGTGTCTGCCCCTGGAAAAAACTTTCTCCCAACTCTCTTACAACTACACTTATGAAATCCCAACTGTCCAGCCTTTGGCCCTCCATTCACCACGACATTTCTGTAGCTACCGATCTGCTCAAACACACCCTCACCACCACCTTTGATGCCCTAGTCCCTATTAAAACAATTACTCTCTCTCTCACCCTGGCTAACCCCTGGTACGGTCCTCATCTTTGCTCCCTTAAGTTCAAGGGACGCAGACTTGAACGGATATGGTGGACAATTGGTTTCGCCATTCACCACCAGATCTGGCTGGACCACATAAAGCATTATCGGGTCCTGCTCTTGTCTGCCAAAATTGCTCACTATATCAGAATCATTCTGGAATGCAAAGATAAAACCCGGCTGCTGTTCTCCACTGCTAACCGTCTTCTTCAACCCCTCTCCCCTGTCTCTTCCACCCTCGCCTCCGACAACAAGTGTGAGGAGCTCATGGACTTCTTTGTCTCTAAGATTGAGACCATCCGTTCAGCTACCTCTGCCACTTCCCTTCCTTCCCCTCGCCCACCGGGCCAAACTTCCTCTAAGGTTCCCCCCTGCCCTTGTCCTGAACTCACAGCTTTCTCCAGTTTCTCTCCGATCTCCCCTCATGACCTCTCCGCGCTCATCTTGTCCACGAGACCCACTTCCTGCTCCCTTAATCCTTTCCCCACCAAACTGCTGCCTACCCAACTTCCTCTTCTGGCTCCCATGTTAGCTGACATTGTTGACGTTTCTCTTTCCTCAGGTACTGTCCCCCTCTCCCTCAAATCTGCCTTCATCACCCTTCTCAAAAAATCAACCCTTGACCCCTCCGTCGTTGCAAACTACCGCCCCACCTCCAACCTCCTTTTCCTCTCAAGTCCTTGAATGTGTTGTTGCCTCCTAAATCCGTGCCCATCTTTCCCGCGACTCCATATTTGAATCCCTCCAATCAGGTTTCCGCCCCGCCACAGTACTGAAACGGCTCTCATCAAAGTCACAAATGACATCTTTTGTGACTGTGACAAAGGTAAACTATCCCACCTCACGCCTTTGACACAGTTGACCACTCCATTTTCTTCAACGCCTCTCCACCGTCGTCCAGCTGGGTGGGACTGCGCTCACCTGGTTCAGTTCTTATCTATCTAATCGTAGCCAGAGAATCACCTGCAATGGTTTCTTTTTCCACTCCCGCAACGTTACCTCTGGTGTCCCCCAAGGATCTATCCTTGGCCTCCTCCTATTTCTCATCTGCATGCTGCCCCTTGGTGAGATCATCTGAAAACTCAGTGTCAGTTTCCACATGTACGCTGACGACACCCAGCTCTACTTCGCCACCACTTCTCTCGACCCCTCCACGGCCTCTAAATTGTCAGATTGCTTGTCCAACATCCAGTTCTGGATGAGCAGAAATGTTCTCCAATTAAATATTGGGAAGACCGAAGCCATTGTTTTCGGTCCTCGCCACTGACTCCATTCCTCTCCCTAACATCTGTCTGAGGCTGAACCACACTGTTCGCAACCTTGGTGCCATATTTGACCCTGAAATGAGCTTCTGACCACACATCTGCGATATAACTAAGACGGCCTATTTCCACCTCCGTAACATCGCCCGTCTCCGCCCTTGCCTCAACTCATCCGCTGCTGAAACCCTCATCCATACCTTTGTTACCTCTAGACTTGATTATTCCAACACACTCCTGGCTGGCCTCCCACATTCTACCCTACGTAAACTTGAGGTCATCCAAAATTCGGCTGCCCATGTCCTAACTCGCACCAAGTCCCATTCACCCATCACCCCTGTGCTCGCTGACCTACATTGGCTCCCGGTTAAGCAATGACTCGATTTCAAAATTCTCATCCTTGTTTTCAAATCCCTCCCTATCTCTGTAATCTCCTCCAGCCCCACAACCCTCCGAGATATCTGCGCTCCTCTAATTCTGCCCTCTTGAACATCCCTGATTATAATCGCTGAACCATTGGCGGCCGTGCCTTCTGTTGCCTAGGCCCTAAGCTCTGGAATTCCCTGCCTAAACCTCTCCGCCTCTCTACCTCTCTCTCCTCCTTTAAGACGCTCCTTAAAACCTATCTCTTTGACATAGTTTTTGGTCACCTGCCCTAATTTCTCTTTTTACGTGGCACGGTGTCAATTTTATTTTGCCTTGTAATAGTCTTGTGAAGCATCTTGGAAAGTTTTACTATGTTAAAGGCACTATATAAAGACAAGTTGTTGCTGTTTGTGTGACGTTGTGCACAAATTGGCTGAAAAGTTTGCCTATATAACAGCATTGACTGCACTTCAAAAGTAATTCATTGGCTGGAAAATGCTTTGGGATGGCCTGAGGACGTGCTAGGTCCTAGATATTTACATTAAACCTCGAATATAGAAAGCTAAAAGTGCTGCAACATTTCCAGAGTTTGGATGGCCATTTTATATCATCGACTGAACTTGCTCGAATGTGTTACACCCTTGACCACAGTTCCAACGTCCCGCGTTTTAAACTGTTTACCATCTCCCCACCTTTCACCATTTCCAAGCTTTCCCTGTCGACTTTTGTTGGTGACACTTTGTATACTTCTGCCATTATGGCAGCTGCTTTCCGATGCATGGCTTTGAATGTGATGAGTGGCAACCACATTATAATTGTAGATTAGGTTTATCTTGTTTTATTTGTCAGTCGGTGGAAATATGCAGTCTTCTCATGTGACAGGAAGAGTATTTTACTGACCCGTAATTCTGGTTTATTGACTTAAACTAATCAAGATCTTTAGAACCCTGTTTGTTTCTTTCCTGTCATCATGATTCTGTCACGTTGGGATAAGCATCAGGAGCAAACTCCCTACAGTAGCCCTTCTTGCAGTTTTCCTTTTAGTTCCCAGACCAGGAATAATCTGCCGGAGAGAGCAGGGCAGTCAAGACACAGACATAAGGGAGAATTTGGTTGATTGCGAGGCTGGGGAGCCTGGAGCACTAGAAGGATGAGTTTTGGTGGGCCGCGCGACCTTTTACAGGAAACTTTGTGCTATCCGGCACCGACGGGACCGAGCTGTTGCCGTTCCCTCAAAACTGCCGGACACACCAGCGTTAATGTTGAAGCATACGGAGCTTTTCATCTCCGTATCTGACAACAAACACTGTTGCTTAGCAACAGCTTCTAAACAGTCAGCCCGTACCTTGGAAGCGTCTCTCTGAAGCTGTTGCTAAGCTACAGAGACTTTGCAGAGCCTGACTGTTGGAAAAAAAAGCCACGAGAAGAAAAAAAGCCACGAGAAGAAAAAAAACCTAACGAAACAGCTCCTGATTTTTGCATGTGGCTCGAGCTTGCCGGACATTTAGCCTCCGGATAACACAAAGTTTCCTGTACCTTTTCTTAATTTGCAGTATACTCGGTCTCTTGGTTCAACTTTCTCACTGAATGGTAGCTGGTGATTAACCTTCCGTGTGTTCTTGTGTTTTTTTTTCTCCTGAGAGCGCATCTGGGCAACCTGCTCTGGGGCTTTTGTCAAGCCCAGCGCTAGGAAGTACCTGAGAAAAGCCTGGATAACTTGCTTTCCTTTCCCTTCCTCCTTACCTGTTTGGGAAATACAGGAAACTCTTTCGTATCCGACACCGATGGGACCGGGATGGTGCCGGTTGATTAAAAATTCCGGATAACGGAGAGGTATATCTACCGAGGCTATTTTTAACAAACAAAAATTTAAAAAATCAAGAAATGTGCAGTATAATTGGGTACTCACCTACAGAATGTTGTGTTAAATGGATGGTGGAAGATGCTTAAGTACAGTAATGCCAGTTGAGGGTAATCCATAACTCTTTAATTACTTAACAGTAAAACAAAACTTAACAGTAAAACAAAACTTATAAACGACTGTATACTGTAGTTTTCGTAGTGAGAATTTTGCCGGTTATTAGAGAATTCTGGATATTTAGGTGCCGTTTAAACAAGAGTTTCCTGTACCTAGCCTTCACTTGCCACCTCCTTCGATCCCCTGCCTCTATTTTCCTCCCCTTGTGATATCAAAAACTACTAGGGGGAGGCAGCCACTGGTGTGGACCCACATGCAAATCATGGTGGGCCACCAATGTAATATCCTGAACTTCTCCCATTAATGGGATTCCTCGCTTCTTATCAGTCCATCCTGATGCACTTTATTTGTCACTTTGCAAGCAGGGCAGTTGACCAAGTATTCTTCCCAATTAATTGTTTTCAGGTTGCAAAGACTAGGCTTGGAACCCCTTGAATATCGAAGATTAAGGGGTGATCTGCTTGAGGTGTTTAAGATGATTAAAGGATTTGATATGGTAGATAGAAACTATTTCCTCTGCTGGGAGAGTTCAGAACATAGAAACATAGAAGATAGGAGCAGGAGTAGGCCATTCGGCCCCTCGAGCCTGTTCTGCCATTTAATGAGATCATGGCTGATCATCTAAATCCAGTATAACCTTAAAATTAGAGCTAGGCCGTTGGGGTGATGTCAGACAGCACTTCTTCACACAAAGGATAGTGGAAATCTGGAAAGCTCTTCCCCCAAAAAGCTGTTGAGGCTGGGGGTCAATTGGAAGTTTCAAAACTGAGATTGGTACATTTTGGGCATTAAGGGTTCTGGAACCAAGGCGGGTAGATGGAGTTAAGATACAGATCAGCCATGCTCTAATTGAATGGCCAAACAGGCTCGAGGGGCTGAATGGCTTACTTGTGCTCCTAATTCCCATTCCCCTGTGATCGTGGATTCCTTATTTGGGATATCACCGAGGCAAACCTGCTGGCATTTTTTAAAATCCAGTTTTCAAAGCATTTTACCATATTGCCCAAAAAGTGACTCTTGCATCTCGCAATTTTGAGGATGCTGATGGAACCTGTTTTGCTGGATCAGGAGGAGATGTTGAGCGCGAAAGTTGGTTCTGGAGCCCACGCATGGTGGGATCTGAAAACAAATAAGGAAAGTGTTAAAGATGGCAATGCTGTTTGCAGAAGCTGCCACAATAGAGCTGTAGCAGAAGATGGTAACATATCTATGTATTTACTTACGAGCAATTACCACAAGCCAGCCATCACTGAAGTTGTTTTATTTTACTGTCCGTTTTCTCTTCCCCCTCCCCCAAACCGTGTCATTATCGGTTAAATTTCAACATATGAGCTCTCCCGATGACTCAGTTTTGCTGCCGAGCCATACAGACAGTTAAGGTCCTGGGTTTCATCAACAACGTTTGCTAAATTAGCTGATCTCAGCTGGTATGGCAATTGGGTCACAATAATTCTTGTTCCTAATCGTTCTCAAGTGATGCGGAAAATGACCACTTGGCAAGTTACAGGTGGATGGCTGGTGCCTGTGTAGAACTGCACCCGAGTGTGAGTCAGCAAGTGCCTTCAGGAGAGGAGCAGAGAAAGTTGGAGGTTCAGCATAACATAAATGATAATCAAATCAAATCAACTTTTATTGTCATTGTTAGTGCACAAGTGCAGTACAACGAAATGTAGGCTTGCGGCTCCCGAGAGTGTACATTTGGATTAAGACATTTAAACATTCAACATACATTTGGCTGGTGGTATATTAACATAAATATAACCATAATAAAGCTTTCTGAGAATGAGGGTGCAGCAAGGGTGGGCTTGACATAGCATAATTTGTATTGCTGGCGGATTAGAAGCTCCTTAAATTTATAAGGAGTTCCTGATGTATGCGTTTCCCACCCTCCTCTTCTCCCCCCCCCCGCCCACCAATTAAAAACAGGCCATTTTAACTAGGAGAGCTTAATGACAGGCCAGGGAACACATTCAAAAAAAATTTGATTTAACAAAAAATTAGCACTGAAAAAGTTTTGCTTTTTATCTTCTATAATTCATTCACTTCAGAAAGAGACTCTTCTATTATGGTGAGTTAAACAAACAGCTTTTGTCACTCAACTCCAGCCAGTGGAGTGCAGTCAGCAGTGAGGCCCTTGTAGCCTTGTGATGACCTCAGCCGTCACCTCCTGTTGTCAGGGTTTAATGGAGTGGGAGGGGTGCTACTACTGCATCACCGCTTTATGTGGGTTTTTTTTCCCTGCAGTGTAATGTCAGCAGTTGTTTCAATAACTCTGTGCCAAAAGATTTAAAAAGTTTTTTTTTTCCTCGGTAGGTTTGAGATAGTACAGCTGCTTTCTTGCGACAGATGGCAGGGCCGTCATACCAGTGAGTCCCAAGTACAGTCCTGGCTGACAGAAATAATTATCCTCCCTTGTGTTGAAGACCATATCCTCACAAAGGACGTTGTGCGCCTGTGATTATGCTTGTGGTATGCAAAATTAGATAAGAACGAATGTCTACAGCATGTTTGGCAAAGTACAGCGCGTGATGCAAGGCGCATCATGAGGTGACGCGTGCTGGGCTGTAATAAATCAGGATTAGTTAACGACGGTGTGTTTTGTTTCATAAAGAGCCACACGCACAAGAAACCAAGGGTCTGAATCTGAGCAAGTTTGTACAGCTGTCGGCGCTGGGATATTCAGAAGTAATCTAGAAAGTTGCCAGTGGCTGAGATAGATATGTAAGGATCAGTGAGTGGCACATAATGGTTTATCTAGCAATGCTGTGGTTATCTGACGCCTGGATTGAGGGAGGAAAAGCGTGTTTTTTTTTTTAAAAAAGGGTCTTTGTTCAGCGAGCTCTGCTGATGGCAAGAAGTGGATTTTAACACGATACTACTGTTGCATGACCCGATTTTTTAACTGGCTGATATATACAGCTATTGTTGTAAATCCAGCACCGAGTTAGCAGTATACAGGAAACTCTCGTTTAAACGGCACCTAAATATCCAGAATTCTCTATTAACCAGCAAAATTCATACTCCGAAACCAATACCTCAATAACCGGAAATGTTGCCGAGTCCGAGTCCCCCACGGTGGCCGAGTTGGCCAGTGGGGGTAGTTCTCCAAACTACCACTAATCGGCTTCTTGGCGCTGTCGGAAGTCCGAACACCTCAATAACAGGAGTCTGACTCTTCCGCGCTGCCGGTAGTCTCTTCCGATCTGCCAGTTACTGTATACTGCACATTTCTTGATTTTAAAAAATTTTTGTTTGTTAAAAATAGCCTCGGTAGATAACCCTCTCCGTCATCCGGAATTTTTAATTAACCGGCACCATCCCGGTCCCGTCGGTGCCGGATACCAAAGAGTTTTCTGTAATACTTCTCTGAAGTGATGCTGTGGTTCGTTCTCCTTGACTGAATTTGAACGCAGGTCCTGGAGGTGGAAGGACAGTGTCGTATCCCACTGCACCACCCAGTCCGCAGTGTGGCACTGTCTAATGCTGTCTCACCCGCAGAGCGCTGGCATTGCAATGCTACTGCTATGCTGCAACAGTATCAAGGGACTGCTGCTACATTACTGACTTAATGTGCAAGTGAGGCCTTGGGAGGTGGTGGTTGGACCAGACTGTGAATTTGAAATAACAACGTTTTATTCGGACTGGTGGCCAGATGAAGGATATTAGCTTAAAAGTGAACTGAACCCGGTCCGATAATAAGTGCACTTCAGTGGTTAATCAGAATTTGAGCATTCTATCCAGTGTTAGTAGATGGGTGGTGAATGTGGCTTGCACCATTACATCTTCCCTCCTCTTTGTGGTTGCCTACAGAAAGCCCTGTGGACAGAATTCCTTGTAAAAATGGTCCCATTGGGAGACACTATTCAGAATCCTCGATTTGCAGCTGTATTTTGTGAATAAGCCACAGACCATTTTTGAAATGGGGGCCAAGTTCCTTTTAACCAATTACTGTGGCCTTATGCAGCAGTAAGTGCTAATTGCTGTACTTAATCTATCAACGAGAAGCACAATTGGGTAAGCTTTTGCCTATCAAGAGAGTTTATGCTAAACTTCATCAATGAAGTCTAGCTAAATTTCACACCTTTATCATACAATACAACCCTGCTGTTTGAGAACAGTTGCATCTCTTGCATTGGCTTCTCTTCCCACCTCACGCCATTACTTCTGGAGTCCCCTCAAGGATCTAACCTTGGCCCCCTCCTATTTTTCATCTACATGGTGCCTCTCGGCGATATCATCCGAACACATGACTTCGGGTTCCACATGCACGCTGAAAATTCTCCGCTCTACCTCACCACCTACTCTCGACCCCTTCATTGCCTCTGTGTTGTCGACCTGCTTGTCCAACATCCAGTCCTGGATGGGCTGCAGTTTCCTCCAATTAAACATTGGGAAGACCGAAGCCATTGTCTTTGGCTCCGGCCACAAACTGTGTTCGCTCGCCACTGATTCTATCCCCCTCTCGGCCACTGTCTCAGGCTAAACCAGATTGTTTGCAACCATGGCATCCTATTTGACCCTGAGCTGAGGTTCCGACCCCATATCTTCTCCATCACAAAGGCTGCGATTTTGCCAGCAGAGGCGGAATCGCGACGGGAGAGGCGGTTGGCGGGTTCTGGTCCTATTCCTGGCTGCAGCCGCTCTGTAAAAAGGATTTTCCGTTAATAGGGCTTGTTAAGCCCGCCCTACGGGGTTCCCGGCCAATTAAAAGGAGGCGGGTCTGATGACGTCATTTGATGACTCGTCATCAGCTGGTTTCCTTAAAGGGACCATGGCTGCATTCATTTTGACAATTGTGCTGTCAGTGTTCTGCAGAATTGAGGTGCTGCAAACACTGACCAGCTCTGCACAAAGGTGCACGGTTGCACCCAGGCTCTCTCATGACTCCCTCCATCTGCTTGTGGAGGGAGTCACAGCACGCGGGGAGGTTCTCTTCCCCTCCAAGGGCGGAAGAGACCTCCCCAGGACACCCAACGCAGCCTGGTTGCACATTGCACAGGAGGGCAGAAGCAGGGATGTCATCAGGAGGACCTGGCTGTAGTGGCGCAAACCTTTCAATGATCTTAGTAGATCATAAAACATTACTGCAAAGCCACACTTGACCTCACCCTGCGGTGCCACTCACCATAACTCTGGTGTCGGGTCCGTTCTGAAATCGCAGACCCGGCACTTTGGAAACTTCCATGGAGGCGGGTTCGCAGCGGGGCCCCAACCCACTGTCAATCATTTTGATTTTGACAGTGGACCCGCCTCCAAATCTGCACTTTGAGCGCCGACCAAATTCTGCCCAACGACTGTTTAATTCCACCTCTATAACATTGTCTGTCCCCACCCCTGCCTCAGCCCATCTGCTGTAAGCCTCATCCATGCTTTTGTTACCTCCAGACTTGACTATTCCAACGCTTTACTGGCATTGCCCATCTTCCACCCTCCATAAATCTGAGCCCATCCAAAACACGTTAAAAGGTGCTATATAAATGCCAGTTGTTGTGAATTTACTGGGTCAGAATTCATACACTTCCTTCAATCTGTCCTTTAATAAATAATGAAACAGAAACATGTTGCTTGCTGCATAGATGTTTCAAATACTGGGGTGCACATCTTAGCAAAGATTTAATATTTTTATACGTTTGATCACCAATCCCCTTGCGTAGTTTGCATTGTGTGTTGTGGAGAAATTCAGCTTGTAAAACGACATTGATTTTTTGCGTTCTGCTACCTTTCTTTCCTGCTAGATTTCCAAGTTAAAAACCGCCCCAGTTGGAATATATTATCCAGAGTACTTGGTTTCACAATACTGCTGCAATTAAGCTACTTCAAAAGCGTCACCCACCTGGGATCGTTTTTACCAAGAAAACCTGGCTGCTATGAAATAAGGAGATAAAATGTTACACTCTTAAAAGTTGGAATTCTCCATAACACAGCTGCACACTGTTGATGCCGTTGAGCAAAGTCCAATTTGTGGTTCATATTGAGTGTGAATTATGAAGGATGGTGAATTCACTCATAAGTCACCGTCCAGAAAGAATCCAGTATCCTGTGAGATCCTGAGTCATGGACGTGATATTCTGTTATGTTCTACATCAGTGCCCAGAGCGGCAGCATCTGAAGGAGTGGCAATGGGGGAGGTGGGGGAATAAATACCCTCTGATAGAAAAAAAATTCTGTCTGCCGTGAAAGAGGATTGGGGGCACAAGTCTCGGGACACGATAGGTCTTGGCTATAATGCCCCCCCAGGGTGAGCAGCCTGCCAACAGTCCCTATTTAGAGTCACATAAAGAATGGCCACTTGTGTGAGACACTGGAGGGAAGAGCCATGCCTGTGGAATGATCCGTACCCCATTATGACTTCAAGAGAAGAAGGGAGAAAATAGATGGGGGGAAAATCCCCATGGGCTTAGATTTCGTGTGAATTACTTGAACATTTTGTTTTGGCATGGCTTTTATTTACCGTGATACTGGATATATTTGAAATTGGCTGATTGAATTTGATTTATTATGGAGTAGCATCAATGTCAGGGTAGCTCCAGGATCGGGCTGTAGCAGAGCTTTAGTTGGGAACACTCGGCTACCTGTCAACCTGTACCTGCTGTTTTGACTACAAGGCAGTTTCGGTGTAAACAGGAGTGTTCCTGGCCTTACTGGCGGATGAATATTTAACATGGTTGCCTGAAATTCTTCTCTTTGCTATTTTAGCGGCGGTGTTCGCCCATTTATGCTAAAGCGTTTAATGCCATTGCTATCGCACTGGAGAAAGGAATTGCAGACCACTGCGTTACTACAGCAGTGTAGTGGAATTCTATAGCATCATTTCAGGGCCCAAAAGTAACACGATTGTCATTCCTGTTTATTCATGTTCCAATTCAAAGAGGTCTAATTGTAGTCCCCCCCTTGACAGTACCAACCATTGTGTTCTCTGCCTTATGCACAGCGATAACGTTTCCATTATGGCACTCGGCAAACCTCATTACTTACAGTGCAAGCTTTTTGTCTCTTGTTGACTTATTGAGGACTCACTGTCTCTTGCTGACCTGAGGTGACAAGAAAAAGATGGGAAATGGATGTACTTTGCAGAATTTCAAAAAGCTACACAAACAGTCCAGTCTCTCTTTTGATATGCAGACCACTGTTGCTTAATTGACCCTTGACATTAACTGTGATCTGTTTCTTCACAGTCTTTGTGCCAGAAAAAGAGAAGACCATGAAAAGAGGCCGGCTTCCGAGCAGCAGTGATGATTCTGATGACAATGACAGTAAGTGTTTTGTTTGGTTACAATGAAAGTGATCTTGCCTCCAGGTTATATCAGCTACTGTACTTAAAACAAGTGAGACAGGAGGGAGACCATTGAGGTAATTCAACCTTTCGCTGTCATCAAAGCTCCTGAATAGTTAAGACATATTAAGCTCGTATACCCTATCAATCACTGTGCCCATTCACGGATAACTGTCATAGAGTCATATTAGAGTCATAACTGCGTTGAGGTCCAACAATTGAGAGACACTGCATTCACTGAAAATGTTAAACGGCTCTCCCAATGGGTCAGTGGGTAAGTGGTACTGACACATGCAGAGCAGAACGGTCATAGATTTGATCACTATGCTTTGCTGTGTTAGCTGATTGGGGTTCAAAAGTTGGCCTGTGTCCCTGGGCTAGGGAGGGCATTCCTAGTCTTGATTGTGGTCTGCTGGAATTGAACACATGTGGATCTTGGCTAAGCGCTGAGCTGTCTCGTCCTGGTTGAACAAATTGCTGATGCTAAACTGTATAGGTTCATAAATGAAGAATAGCCACAGTTTGTGGAACCATATACACAGTCCTCAGAGAAAAGGGAAGGAAATCGGGGAAAATAAATATCGTGTTAGAATCATAGAATGGTTACAGCACGGAAGATGGCCATTCGGTCCGTCGAGCCTGACTCGCCAAAGGAGTGCGGGAAATGCATTTTTTGAAACCATTGTAATATTGTATTCTCCTTTCTAGCCATCTATATTCATTCCTTTTATTTTTTTCTCTCTCCCTCTATATGTAGCTGTGTAATTTTATTTACATAGAAATACATGTAATATTGCTCCCTTTCTCGTACAAGGGTCTATTTTATGAATTTGTCTTCCTGGGAGCAAAGATCAGCAGGCCCTGTAGGATTTTCCACCCTATATAGACTCTCACACTCGCTGATGATTTCTATCTAATTCCTTTCTCTTGTGTCATGATCCTCAAAATGTTAAGCATGAATCAGCTAATCTAAAATAAGAAATACTTCTAACCAAAATTCCACTCGCTGCTTGTGTTATCTGTTCAACTGAATTCAGCTGTATTTTAAATTAGTTGGCATTTCCTTTATTTGTGTAGCAATGCTTGTGCAATCTTTGGTTTTGAGAATTCCATGTGTTGTTTGGTGACCCTTTGCCCCCACGGAAACAAAATGAAAGCAACCATTCATGTGAATGTCATATTGTTAGAAGTCTCTTCCAGTGGAGCAAACATCTAAAATAAAGACATATAAGATGATTTGGCTACTTTGGGCAAAGGAGCAGATTTATTATTAAAATATATATATTTATTATAGTCTTTGCAAATCACAATGTGTTTAACAGTAGCAAAATACTGCAGATGCTGGAAATCTGAAATAACAACAGAAAATGCTGGAAACACTCAGCAGGCCAGGCAGTGTCCGTGGAGAGAGAAACAGAGTTAACGTTTCAGGTCGATGACCCTTTGTCAGAACTGGAAAAAGTTGGGGATGGAACAGGTTTTTAAGCAAGTGTAGGGGCCGGGAAAGGGAGGAGGGGAGGAAAGAACAAAAGGGACGGTCTGTGATAGGATGGAAGGCAGGAGAGATTAAGAGACAAAAGGGATGATGGTGCAAGGCAAAAGGAGATGGTAATGGGACAAGTTAAGAAACAAAAGATGACTCTAGATGAAGTGTAAGTGGCACTGGTAGAAACATCAACAGCTTCCATGTGAGAGAGAGAGAAAAAGGTAAGGAGATTTGGAGTAGGAAAAATCGGTAAAATGTGATCCCAGTAATTACAAAGAGTAAAATTCTGAATTTCACTGCCCTTGACTCATTGAGAAGAGCTGAAATACTAATACTAATGCTGTCTGTTGAGAAAAATAGTTTTGTTCTTGACTCATACTATGTATGAATCTCTAGCTTTCCAGGCTTGTTGCAGACAGACCAGTTCATCTTCAGATCAAGTGTCAGTTCTTCTAAGTCAGTCGCCTCTGAGTCAGAATGTCACAGGTTCAAGTCCTACTGCTGGATTTGAGCCCACAACCTAGGCAGATACGTCACTGTGGTCTTTTGGTCGAGATGTTAAACTGAGGCCTCATCTGCCTATTTTGATGGTTCAAAGTGAACATAAAAGATCCCATGAAGAAGTGCGGGGAGTTTTCCCGGTAACCTTGCCGACATTCTCCCCCCGCCTCCCCCAAAACCAACACTACCGCAAACAGATGAATCGTTCATTTATCTAATTTGCCGTGTGTGGGACTTTGCTGTGTGCAAATAGACTGCTGCGTTTGCCTATGTAACAATAGCGATTGAAATTCAAGAAATAATTCATTGGCTTTTGAAGTGCTTTGGGGCATCCTCAGGATATGAGGTGGCTCAGTATAACTGCAAATTCTCTTTTATTTCCTTTTTCATGACGAGGACAAATGATCTGACACGTTCCTCAACAGATACCGTGACTTGCTGACCAGGAAGTTCTGCAGGCAGCGAGAATGCTGGATTCTGATCAGATTCAAGTGATAACAAATCGCTTAACACAACAGATCACTTGACCTACTCATGACTGAGCAAAGTACTTTGCTTACAAGAGAACAAAATTGATGTTGATTTCTTTTTTAGGTCATTCAACCTCCTGGTCCCAGCATTCCAAATCACAGCACAGGAGAAGCTCCACATCAAGGCACGAAGACCGAAAACCATCCGAGGTAATGCCTTGTTTTTGTTGTCTGAAATTTTCTCCCCTCCTTTCCCCTCTCCTGAAGGTGTTGGCTCTCGTATTACAGTATGGTTACACAAGTATCAGCCATCTTCCAGTCCCTTCCTATGTGAGCTTTGACAGTGATTGTCGATGGACTGGAGGCCATTGCAGCCGACCTCAATCCTTGCCTCCGCCACAGAGACACACACCCAACAGTGATCAGGCGATGGAATGCCGACTGATTTTTCTCCTCCCTAGCCTAGCGCCTCGAGGTCAGTTGTGGCATCCATTGTTGAGATCAATCAACGTAGCACAGACTGGGGATCAACCCTTGCACCTTCCTCCTTTATATGGCTTTGAGGTAAAGTCAAGTCTCTGAACCACATGGTCCAGGATGGTCCCACATTCAGGCTACCTGATGGCTGAGAGGTAAAGTCACTGTCCTTTTTTTTTATTCGTTCACAGGATGTGGGCATCGCTGGCAAGGCCAGCATTTATTGCCCATCCCTAATTGCCCCTGAGAAAGTGGTGGTAAGCCACCTTCTTGAACCGCTGCAGTCCATGTGGTGAAGGTACTCCCACAGTGCTGTTAGGTAGGGAGTCATAACATAAGCCTCCAAGATTTGCTTTTAGTGAATATACCTAAAAAATGAGGCATGAGAGTATTAGTGTTAAGTTTTCAACATTTGTAGATCTATTTTCTCTCAACAGTTTCATAGCAGTTCCTGTAAGTGGACCTTGTCCCCTATGATTCAGGGGTTTTACTTTTTTGATAATCTGCCCTTTGCAGAGCTGTGAGACCCAATAATTATTGGCTTCCTTATTTCCATAGGTTTTGATATGTTTAAATGCTTTATCATATCCTTTTTCCAATTTTCAGACTCTATCCTTTCAGCTTCTGTAAAAAGAAAAGAGCAGTTTCGGACATTTCCTATAATTCAGTCACAATATTTAGTACCAGGTCAATTTTGCCTTTTGGAAAGTGATCACCGAATAGTAATCTGCATAGAATCACCTCGTCTAAGTTTTGGTTTCACCAGAAGGTATTTTAACTTGAGTCGTCTCCGCTCAAGGGGGGAAAAAAAACAGAACACAGTCCCAAGACAGTTAATGCAGGCGACCATTATTATTACTGTTACTGATGATCTGTTGGGGATCTGTAGTCCACCTTCTATCCTTCTGGATTTTTGTTTAGTAAAGATTAATGTAGTGTCCGTGTGTCGATAAAGACACTGAAGACAGGAGTTGGTTCATAGGTATTTACTAAGCAAGTCTGGGGGGGGTTTTAAAGGATATACACAATACACAGGCTTATATAGCCCAAGTGGCAATTATCGGCATTACGCACACCTGGGGCTCTTAAAGGCACATACACCACAATTCCTCCCCTTCTAGCTAACTAGTACATCATATTTTAAGTAATTATTAATTACATGTTATATGCAAAATAATATACATTGCTGTATTAATTAATTATAAGTTAGTCTCTCAGGAGGCTTCCTGACTCGGTCCGGATAACGCCTCGGGGGTGTAGTAGTTTCTGGTGGTGTAGTAGGTTCTTCTGGCAAGGCTGATTCGGCTTGAAGGCCAGTGTCGGGTTCATCGGGTTCCAGTATCACCGGATCGGAGGTAGATATGGGTATCTCTACTTCATCGTTAGATGTATAGCGTGGTGGTGTAGGTTGTCCCTTTTCGGATGACTTGATGATTTGGTCCGCATGGCGCCTTATTATGCTTTCTCCGATGTCCACGGTATACATCAGTGGTCCTAGTCGTGTGCAGATAGTTCCAGGCTGCCATTTCTCGGTACGGTAGTCCCGGGCCAAAACCGGTTGGCCTATCTGGAAGGCCCTAGTTGGCCTTTCATTCATGCCCTGAAACTGCCGGTTCTCCACGTCCCTTCGGATGTTGGGCTTGACCAAATCCAGCCGGCATCTTAGGTTTCTATTGTAGAACATCATGGCGGGAGTTTGGTTTGTAACCATATGTGTTGCATTCCTATAGGCAAATAAGAAGTTATCCACCTTGTGCTGAAGTTTTATGTCTTCATTACCCATGGCCTTTATGGCCTTCTTAAAGGTCTGGACAAACCTTTCAGCCAATCCATTGGTGGCGGGATGGTATGGGGCGGACGTGTAGTGCTTTACCCCATTGTTCTTTAAGAACTTTCTGTATTCTTCGGACACAAATTGCGGTCCATTATCAGAACATATCTGTTCTGGCAGCCCATTCCTGGCAAATATGGTCCTTAATACTGTGATGGTTTTTTCCGTGGTGGTGGAGGACATCTTTATTACCTCCGGCCACTTGGAGTGTGCATCAACTGCGATTAAAAACATTGAGTCCATAAATGGACCAGCAAAGTCGATGTGCACCCTTTGCCAGGGAGATGAGGGCCACTCCCATGGATGTAGAGGGGCCTGTGGCGGAGCATTTTGGACCTTCTGGCATCCTAGGCAGCTCTTGGTCATGTCTTCGATGTCTCCATCGATACCTGGCCACCATACAAACGCCCTAGCTAGGTTCTTCATTTTCACTCCACCCAGATGCCCCTCGTGAAGCTCCTTTAGCACTTTATCCTGGAGTTTGGGTGGAATCACCACTCTGGATCCACACATCAAGGTTCCTCGGCACACTGACAGCTGTTCTCTTCTTTGTGAGAATGCTGGCAACAGTGGTTCGCCATGTGCTGGCCATCCCTTCATTGTTAAATCGTAGACCCGTGAGAGAGTAGGGTCATTTCTGGTCTCCCTTTCAATGGCAGAATTTGTCACCGGTAGACATTCCACTATGGTAGAGTGGAATATCTCTACTGGGTCTACTGTAGGTGCCTCTTCTATCGTTGGCAACGGCAGGCGCGATAAACCGTCAGCATTCCCATGTTGTTTTGATCCTTTGTATTCAATGTTGTATTGGTGTGCCCCTAGAAAAAGGGACCACCTCTGTAGTCTTTGTGCCGTCATAATGGGGACACCTTTCTTAGGGTTGAATATGGAGATGAGGGGTTGATGGTCAGTCAGCAAGGTAAATTTTTGTCCGTGTAGGTAATGGTTGAATTTCTTCACTCCCCATACCAGGCTGAGTGCTTCCCTGTCTATCTGGGAATAGTTACGCTCAGCTGAGTTCAATGAGCGTGACGCAAAAGCTATCGGCCGTTCCGAGCCATCAGGGAATCTATGGGACAATACCGCTCCTATGCCGTAAGGGGATGCATCGCACGCCAGTCTGATTGGTAGTGATGGGTTGTAATGAGCCAAAACTTTCTCGGATGTGATTAAGTCTTTACATTTATGGAAGGCACGTTTACAGTCTTCGTTCCATTTCCAAATCACTCCTGTGTGTAGAAGATCATTAAGAGGGTGTAGAATAGTTGATAAGTTCGGTAAAAATTTATGATAGTAATTTATTAATCCCAGGAATGACCTCAATTGTGAAACATTTTCAGGTGCTGGGGCTTTTATAACTGCTTCAATTTTTTCAGGTGACTTATGCAACCCTTCCTTATTAATTATGTGGCCACAATATGATATCTGATTTTGGAAAAATTCGCACTTGGGGCGATTTGCTCGTAGGCCCCGTTCTTTCAGCCTAGTGAGCACCTGCTCCAAATTGGCAAGGTGCTCGTTGCCGTTTTCTCCTGTTATAAGGATGTCGCCTAGGTAACACTGAGTCCCCGGAATCCCTTGCAGGACTTGCTCCATAGCTCTTTGCCAGATAGCTGGAGCTGATGCTACTCCAAAAACCAGTCGATTGTACTGGTACAGGCCTTTGTGTGTGTTTATTGTGAGATACTTTTTAGAGGTCTCCTCAACCTCCATCTGTAGATATGCCTGTGCCAAGTCAATTTTTGTGAAACGTTTTCCTCCGGATAGTGAGGCGAAAATATCTTCTATCCTCGGAAGAGGATACTGTACCGTGTGAAGGACCGGGTTTACAGTCACCTTAAAGTCCCCACAGATGCGAATTTTTCTCTGTTCCTCAGAGTTATTTTTCAATGCTTTTTTCATGACTGGAACGATGGGTGTTGCCCATTCGCTCCAATCTATTTTGGATAATACGCCTGCCTTTTCCAAATTCTCCAGCTCTGCCTCGACTGCCGGACGTATTGCGTATGGCACCGGTCTTGCCTTAAAATTTTTTGGAATTGCTGCATCTTCCACTTTTATTGAGGCGGTGATGCCTTTCAAGGTTCCTAGTTTCTCTTGAAACACTTCTTTGGCGTTGGCCAAGATGCCTTTTAATCGTTCAGGTATGATGTCATCATTGTTTTTTCCTTACTGGTCACCGTCAGTGCCTGAATGGAGTGCCAGTCTAAACGTATCTTCCTTATCCATTCACGTCCCAACAACGGTGGACCGCCATCTTGTAGAATGTATAAATACAACTTTTGTATTTCTTTGCCGTTGTATACCACAGGCACCTTTATTTTTCCTTTGGGGTATACTTTCTGCCCCGTATATGTTTTTAAGATAATGGATGTGTCTTTTAGAGGTATATGCGAAAATAGCCTCTCGTAATCTCGTCGATTTATTACGGTTAGAGCTGATCCTGTATCTAGCTCCATTTTAACTGGGGACCCTGCTATTATGAGGGTAACCCAAATGGTCTGGTAATCTTCATTGGCAATTACATTATGTAATTTGAGAGAGCTTAGTCTCTTGCTCCCGGAGTCGCTATCGCTCTTCTGGTCTTTGGAGCTACTGTCCGTCATCATTTGTACCTTTCTGTGCTTTTCCTTATTGATTCTTTTCCCGTTAGTGGATTTTTTATTTTCAGATCGGCATACACGTGGAATGTGTCCCATCTTTCCGCATCGCCTGCATGCTTTTTCTTTGAACCAGCAATCCCTCTGGTCATGGTTGGATCTGCCGCAGCGATAACATCTCTCGAAACCCCGTGTCATTTCATGGGTGCCGAAGTCCTGTGGCCTTTGCTGTATCTTTGCCGCTCCTATTGCACTGAAAGCCTTGTCCAGTGTTAAATCTTTTCCAGAAGATACCTTTTTTTGTGTTTCTACACTTAGGGGATCGCAGATGAATTTGTCTTGCAGAGAATCTGCCAGTCCTGCCTCGAATTGGCAGTGTAGGGTATCAACAATCTCCTCAAAATTCTTGTCCATCGGTTCGGCTGGAGTGATTAAGTTGCGTAACAGCTTGTATGTTTCTGTGCCCATTAGATCCAGAAGCACTGAAGCTTTTTTTTCATCTTCTATTCCATTTGCGGTGCAAAACACCTCCACTCTTTCTACATATGTGGTCCAATCCTCTATCTTGTTTTCAAAAACATCAATATTGCCAAAGTTAGGCTCTGTTTCGTTATCAAAAGCATCAATATTGCCAGACTTCGGCATTTCAAAAAAGATATGGCGCTTCCCGCGCTTTTTTCTCTCTCTCTGTAGCAACGATATGGCGCTTCCTGCGCTTTCCCGCCGCTGCTACCGATAACAATGCTGTTTTACTGTGGTTTCCGTTTATTCACTGTTGGAGACTCGTTCCCGACGGAGGTCTAAACGCTGACCTGCTTGCCGTGCCGGCCGTCTCCCGAGTGCACCCTCCCAGTCCGTTATTGCTTGCCTCCGATTTCGCTGCCTGTCTCAGCTGTAGAGCCCGCCGCTGGAGCCCCAGCCTGACGCCCAGGAAGGATTAGCGCAGTACCTGTCACCAGCTTGGCCAGCTGGTGAAACCACAGTTTCTCTTACTTCCTTGAGTCTTCTGGACGCTGGAGGAATCGATGTCCTTGAGGTGCTGCCGAATTGCAGGTAAGTCCGTTTCCACTTCGTCGCCACTGTAGTGTCCGTGTGTAGATAAAGACACTGAAGACAGGAGTTGGTTCATAGGTATTTACTAAGCAAGTCTGGGGGGGGTTCTAAAGGATATACACAATACACAGGCTTATATAGCCCAAGTGGCAATTACCGGCATTACGCACACCTGGGGCTCTTAAAGGCACATACACCACAATTAATTCTGTCTTTAAACGCTGTCTAATATCAAAGAACCTTCTGTGTATATCGTGGTGTATCTACCTATCTGGATGTGGCTTGCACACCTCCAGTGATGGCTTCTCGTCCCTTACCTGCATCATCACCTCTGGAGTCCCCCAAGGATCTGCCTTTGGCCCCCTTCTTTGCTTCGTCTACACGATGCCCCTAAGTGACACTGGGTCAGCTTCCATATGTATACTAACAACACTCAGCTCTACTTCTCCACCACTTGTCTTGACCCCATGACCATCTCTGTGCTGTCAGACTGCCTGCCCGACTTAAATTTTTGGATGAGTCCGAACTTGCTTCAACTGAACATTGGGAAGACCGAAGCTGCTGCTCTCTGCAACTGTCAAAAACTCCCCTTTTTTTTAACACTGATTCCTTCCTCCTTCCTGGCCTCTCATGTTAAACAAGACCATGCAAAACTATGGCGTCCTGTTTGACACTGAGCTTCAAGCTCCACACCCTCTCCATTATCAAGACCACCTATTTCTCTGTCTGCTATTTTAGCCCTTCTGTCGCTGAAACCGTTATCCCTGTTTTAGTCACCTCCAGACTTGATTACTCCAGTGCTCTCCTTGCTGCTTTTCCTTCAGCCACACTACATGAACTATTGCCTGTCCTGCTTACCTGTCACTTTGAACCAATGTAGGTGTATAGGAATCCATATGTTAAATTTAAATAGTTTTTCCTCATTTTCAAAATTTTCATGTCCTCCTTCCACCCTATAATAATTAGTGGCTATTGCACTTAATCAAAAAGTATTAGCTTCCCATTAGCTTCCCATCACCCTATCTGAATTTAGGATTTGAGGAATTCCTTATCATTGCTAAGCATTGACTTCCTTCTGCCTATGATGTCCTTGTCTAAACATTCCAATGCTATCTCTTGTGTATTTGGATATCACCTGAAGTTTGGTATTTTTGCCCAATTTTCCAAGGCTGTAGAAAAATGTAGGAGTGAGAGTAGTATCTTTTTTTAAATGGTCAGTGGAGCTTTTGTGATTGTGCCTAGTTGGGAAATGGACCACTCGTGCAATAGTAATCAAACAAAGGTCCCAGGCTTGATTCATAGTCTGTGCTGATCTCAGCCAGAACAACAATTGGTGTGCTACATTTTGTCCTTGGTGCCCTTGGGCTAAGGAGGGGGGGTGGGGGGTGGAGAAACTAACCAGGATTCCCAGGTCTGATCACTGTCCAGTGACTTTTGCTGAAAGTGGGCCTGTGTGGATGTAGAGTGAAGGGGATGTGATCAAGCTCATTTATTACATCCTCCTTGGTTAAAAAGCCTGAAGGCACTGATGGTCCAGGCTCCTGTCTGAAGAATGGCCACTTGCAGGAGGGTACCAGAGGGTTTCAGACACCAATGGAATTATGCCCCAGTGAGAATCAACAGCTTCAGGAGACGAAGGTGGGGGGGGGGGGGTGAAACTGGCAACAAAAAAATGTTGATTGTACCAGTATCTGATTGGATCGCTTATGTAAATTTAATTTTTCAAAATAGGTCCAAAATTTGCATGGACTCTCCATCCACAGTTTCGATGTTTGTGGCACAGGAGTCAAATCATTTGGAAAAAATTTGCATCGGATAAAATTATTTAGTTGGAAAATTTATTTATATATACAGCTTTGCAGGCGCGTAGACAAATTTGTCAGGATTTGCATGCATGCACTAGAAATTGTGGTGAAATGACATCCTAGCTCCATACCTTTGAAAAACCATTGCCATTCTGTATGTGCTGTGAGGGGGAGGCGGTGAACAGTGTCGCACATGCTGCAGCATTAGAGTTGCTAACGTCCAGAATTTGCTCAGAGTCTCCAGAAATTAAAGATTGAGCTTCTGAACACTGCAAGCGAGCAACCAGGGAGAAAAATCATGGAGCCATTTTAAAAACTTTTTTCCCCCCCCCATTTCTTTGGAACACTTTGGTTTATTATTTATAAAATTATTGGAGATGGGCGGGGTGGGGGAAGAAAGGTTCAACAGTCAACAATAATCCAATCAGGAAATGAAGAGTCTGTTCACTATCCAATTGACGTAGGAAGGGCTGCGAGGATGGGCGTGTTGGGTGACCAATGGCGGGATGTGTGGGTGCAGGCCGGTTAAAGACAGGAAGTCGCGTAATGAATCCTCCAGGAGTATGTCAGACCAGAGTTGGCAACCGTATACAGCTTTGGCAACCGTATACAGCTTTAGGGGAGGTGGGAGTTGTGCTTCGTTTGAGTTATGTTGATCATGGACAGATCAATAGGAAGCTTTCCATTTCTAGTAGTGAGAAAAATTGCAGAGACATAAAGGCAGTGAGAAGATGTGTGTGTGTAAGATGGCAAATGAAGAGAGAAAGTATTATTGAGCCAAAGACAAGGCAAGCAAAGGACATTACAGAAGACAGAGCCACAATTATTTTAGCAGGAGCGATGCCATGGATTATTGCTTAAGATAAAAAATCACGGGATTGGGGGTAATATTCTGGCATGGATAGAGGATTGGCTATCTAACAGAAGGCAGAGAGTTGGGGTAAATGGTTCATTCTCAGACTGGCAATCAGTAACTAGTGGTGTTCCGCAGGGGTCAGTGCTGGGTCCCCAACTCTTTACAATCTATATTAACGATTTGGAGGAGGGGACCGAGTGTAACATATCAAAGTTTGCAGATGATACTAAGATGGGGGGGAAAGTAGTGAGTGAGGAGGACATAAAAAACCTGCAAGGGGACATAGACAGGCTAAGTAAGTGGGCAGAGATTTGGCAGATGGAATACAATACTGGAAAGTGAGGTTATGCACTTTGGCAGGAAAAATCGTAGAGCAAGTTATTATCTTAATGGCAAGAAACTGGAAAGTACTGAAGTACAAAGGGATCTGGGGGTCCTGGTGCACGAAACTCAAAAGGTTAGTATGCAGGTGCAGCAAGTGATTAAGAAGGCCAATGGAATGTTGGCTTTCATTGCTAGGGGGATAGAATATAAAAATAGGGAGGTATTGCTTCAGTTGTACAAGGTATTGGTGAGACCGCACCTGGAATACTGCGTACAGTTTTGGTGTCCATACTTAAGAAAGGACATACTTGCTCTCGAGTCAGTACAAAGAAGGTACACTCGGTTAATCCCGGGGATGAGGGGATGGACATATGAGGAGAGGTTGAGTAGATTGGGACTCTACTCATTGGAGTTCAGAAGAATGAGAGGCGATCTTATTGAAACATATAAGATTGTGAAGGGGTTGGATTGGGTGGATGCGGGGAAGATGTTCCCGATGATGGGTGAAACTAGAACTAGGGGGCATAGTCTTAGAATAAGGGGCTGCTCTTTCAAAACTGAGATGAGGAGGAACTACTTCACTCAGAGGGTGGTAGGTCCATGGAATATGCTGCCCCAAAAAGCTGTAGAAGCTACATCATTACATAAATTTAAAACAGAAATAGACAGTTTCCTAGAAGTAAAGGGAATTAAGGGTTACGGGGAGCGGGCAGGAATTTGGACATGAGTCTAGGTTCGGATCGGTCATGGCCCTGTGGGTAGCGGAGTGGGCCCAGGGGCCGTGTAGCCTGATCCTGCTCCTATTTCGTGTGTCTAATTCTGTTAGATTCAGGAGATGGTTCTGTGATAGTGGATTGGCGGTTAGGATCAGATCAGCCATGATCTTATTGCATGGCGGAGCAGGCTCGAGGGGCCGATTGGCCTACTCCTGCTCCTATTTCTTATGTTCTTATGGAAGGTCAACTAGTTCGTTTGTTTTTTTAAAAAAAAACTCAGATTTCTTACAACTCGGGTGACCACAATTTGTTCAGTCCAGAAGCAGACAGGGCATTTTTTTTTTAAAAGGGCTGTGAGCGCGAATGAAACAGCCATCTTGTATGTGTGCAAAATGACGATGTGTGAAATGGGCCGATTTTGTGCTCTTGCATACTGTTCCTTACACGCATGATCAGACTACTTCACACATTTGTATGTATGTTTTTACAGTCCAATGTTGGCAAAACCAGACTTTTTTTTTGCTAGTTTCTCATAATTACAAGGCAGCTGCCCCCTGAACTGGATGGTGGCCACCCTAACCCCAGTGGAGGCCTCAGTATAAGTGAGTGCTGTCATGGTGACATGGGGATCCAAATAGAAGGGAGGGGTAACTGAGGAAGATTCTCTTTTACTCACGACTGATGCTGGTTTTCATTTGTGTATCTTCAACTATTTTCTTGTGCAACTTGCACTACTAAGTGACTATCAATATTGATTGTTTACATCTTGGGCTGTTGTACAAGTGAAGTGGGGGGCTGGGGGGTGGGGGAGGAGTCCTTACTGCTAATGGACCATCTAATCCTCTGAGATTCAACTTTATCGTGTATTCAGAAATGGCTGATGTTTTGAAGGTACAGGTTTCATTGGCTTGGTTGCGTTTATGTGATGATGACTGTGTGTGTTACTTTTTTGGTACCTGGTTACCCATGAGTTTTGGAACCATCAGCACAAATGTGTGATTTGTGCCTTTTATTTCAGGTCTACAGAACAGACCTGATAACTGCAATGAAGCTACATGATTCGCACCAGCTGAACTCGGATGAATATTATATCCTGGCGGATTCGTGGAGACAAGAATGGGAGAAGGGAGTTCAAGTACCGGTTAGCCCCGAATCTGTGCCACAAGCAACTGTCAGGTATTTGAGGGGGAGGGGTTGGGAAATGCCGGTTTAAAATTGAGCAGAACTATATTTAGTTTTAGATTTTTAATTGCAGCCACATAGCTCTTTTTAACCCTCTCTCACCTCAGGCTGGAAGTTGGCTTGCAGTCGGGCATAGGCCTTGATTTCATGGCTGGTTGCTGTCCTGTGGTTGGCAGGTGTGCGCGACTCGGCATCGCCAGCCTTGGCCAGCTTTCCTTCGGCACCGTATTCCGCCTAGGAACCCGACGGATACATTGTGAGAAAAGTGGAGTGATGGGCAATCTTGAGGGATTTAAAGGCACAATTGCTTTAGCTACCAGGCCACCGAGTGAAGTTTTAACACCCACACTACCAGCATATTCTGCTGGTGTGGCTGAAGCGCGAACGGGAGCGATTTGGTGGAGTCCATCAAAAACGGGATCAGTTCAATCGGAGTTTAATTGAGGACTTCTGTTCAGATTTAAATAGCTGCATTGACGTACCTTAAAATCAGCATAGGATTGAGCTTACTGACGGAGTTGCATTTCCTAACACTAGGAGCTGTATAAATTTAGAAAACAAATACATGAAGCAGCTCAGTGGCTTCTACGTGAAGCCTCTTCAGGTGAAAAAGAGACAGGGTTAGATGTCTTGATTTGGACCTTGGTCTCCCATTGACACACCTGGTGCTTAGTAACTGATAACATGCTTGTTGCCTCTGACATTTTCTTTGTCGGCAGTGATTCCACCCAGATTAGAAAAACAACGGCACTTGTAGAGTTGAAGTGCAGCTTTTCTCGTTAACTGCAAAAATGAAAAAGTATTGACTTAATTATCAGTTTAGAGGGTGAAAAATAATACATGACATGAACAGTTAGGGTTGCCAACTCTGGTTGGACACACTCCTGGAGGTTGCATCACATGACATTACTTTCCTACTTTACAACAGTGACCAAACTTCAAAAAGTACTTCATTGGCTGTAAAGCGCTTTGGGACATCTGGTGGCCGTGAAAGGCACTCTATAAAAGCCAGTCTTTCTTTTATGACCTCCAACTGCCGCACCTAGACAAACAGCCTTTTCTCTTATCTCCCATATTTTTATAACTAATAAATAATTGTTCAAAGAAAATGAAAAAGTAAAGTGTTTTTTTTTAACGCCCCTCGGACTTTTCTCCCGAGTTGCTCACAGCAGTGTCCAGGAGATTAATCTTTATTTCCTGGAGTCTCCAGGACAGACCTGGAAGGATTGCAATCCTGTTCTTAAGGTTTGAAGTGCCAGTTTCTGATATTAGTTTTGTGGAATTTTGGAAGGTAAAAATATATTTGGTCCATAAATTATGCAGTTTCCCCCCTCCCCCTCCGCCCAGTATTTTCAGCGACCAAAACCATATAAGAACATAAGAACATATCGGGAAGAGACGCAAATAACATCAAAGTTCTCCAATTGAAAACAAGTTATAGCGTGTTCCCAAAAAGTAAGTTGTCTTCTTTAAGTAATATGCTTCTGATCTTTGTTTTTTGCCCCAGTATATGTGGGAAAGCATTTATCATTTAAGTAGTGCCCTATCATGTTCCCGGGCTGTCCCATAGCACTTAACAGGCAACAAATTACTGTTGAAGCACAGTCACTTTGTTTTTGTTATTTGCTCTTCAGACATGGGTGACACTGGAATGGTCACATTAATTGCCAATCCATTGTTGCCTCGATCGTAGTTGTTTGTACAATTCTTTGAGTGAGTTACTAGATCACTCCAGAGTCGAGAGTCATGTGGGGGTGGCGGGGGGAGATTTCCTTTCCTGAAGGACATGTGTGAACCAGTTTGTTTTTACAGGAATTTGGCTATCACACAAATTTCCATTGTGGGATTTGAATTTGGGACCTCTGGGTTGCACGTTCAGTACACTAACTACTATACTACCCTTCGATATGTTCGACCACACCATCCTCTTGCAGTGTCTCTCCTTTGTTGTCCAGCCCAGTGGAACTGCCCTTGCTCTTGCCTATTGGATCGTAGCGAGAACATATCCAGCAATGGCTTCTCTTCTTACCCTTGCACCATTACCTCTGGAGTCCCCCAAGGATCTATCATTGGCCCCCTCCTTTTCCTCATCTACCTGCTGCCCCTTGGCGATGTCATTTGCAGATGTGGCATCAGTTTCTACATGTATGCTAGCGATCCTCATCACCACGACCCTCGACCCCTCCAAATGCGTCTGTGAAGTCTGACTGCTTCTCTGACATCCAGTCTTGTAGATTTCCTAAACTCCATACTTCCATACTTCCATCCCCTTCCCCGGCTGAGCCAGACTGTTCTCAGTCTTGGCATCGTATTCAACCTTAAATTGAGCTTCCAACCTCAAATCCTCTCCATTACTAAGACCGCCTACATCCACCTGCACTCCCGCGCCTCCCGTTCCTCCGACTGTAGCCTTGTGTGCATTCCCTCTTACTTTTGCCCCACCATTGGCAGCTGTGCCTTCAGCCGCTCTGAATTCCCTGCCTGAAACCCTTAGCCTTTTCACCTCTCTCTCCTCCTTTAAGACCCTCCTTAATTCCCACCTCTTTGACCAAGCTTTTGATCACCCCTCTTAATATATCCTTCTTTGGCTCGGCATCCACTTATTTCTGATTAGGCTTCTGTGAAGTGATGTGGGACATTTTTCTTCTAACTCAGAAGTGAGACCACAAGGTCAAGCTGACACTAATCAGAGTGAATAAAAATCAGCAAAGCAAAACATGGAAAAATCTAGTGGCTAAAGTGTATCGGGTCTTAAACCCAGTAAATACAAAAGCGTTATTTACCCTTTGAAATGTTCAATGTTGCAACATCTCAAAATTATGGAAAATAACATATTTAAAAAAAAAATCTTTTAAAATCCATATATTTAGCCAGACTCCACTAAGATATTTCCGTGCTGAATAACTGCACCAGAACTGATTTTCCATTCAACCAGTAAAAGTCATTTAATAGGGAATGAGTTGCCCCAGAAATAAATCCAATTGTGAAAAGGTTCTAAGTACTCTATAATCCTAATCTTGCATCCAGAGTCTGCCTCCTCTTGAAGGTAGGGATATGCAGAAAATGCTCTTTTTTCATGTTTGCAATTTAGACCTGGGAAAAATGTGCAGCTTTTATATTAAATGATTAAACCCAATTGAAAAACTCTCATCGAAGGCGCCGGCTGAACATCCAGTTACAGTAAGACGATTCGAAAATGTTGAGAGACAATTTATGCCAGTTAATTATAATGTGGGATGCTTGTGGTCACTGCCAATAACTGTGGAGATGATGAGACTGGCACCTTACTTCATAGACTGTGAGAATGCCCCGACAAATTTGGAAGAAGTGTTTGGCTTTGTGCAAATTACTATTTTTTTTGATGAGTGTAATATAGCAAATTCCTCAGCTCTGTTGATGCTCAACTCAAGCACAGGTGGGCAAGACCCAGCCTCAGACACAGACGATACTGTACCATAGAGTCATAACAGCACAGAAGGAGGCCATTCAGCCCATCGAGTCCATGTCGGCTCTCTAGAGCAATCCAGTCAGTCCCATTCCCCCTGCTGTATCCCTGTAGCCCTGCAAGTTTATTTCCCTCAAGTGCCTATCCAGTCTCCCCTTGAAAACATTGAGGCCTAGAAATTCAGTGGCGCCCCATTTGGGGCACCAGCCTCGCCAGGGCACCGGAAGTAGCGCCCCGGAAGTAGTCGCAGCCGCCCGCTGCAAATTCACTTTGAGCGCCCCAGAGGGAAGCGCAGTGCTACTCGAGGTGCCCCGCATCCCTCTTGGGGCGCTGCAGCTGAAGATCGCAGCGCAACGTGCCGCAGCGCCATACGCTGCGGCACGGCGCGCTGCGGTACTGCAGGCCTTCCTCCCCTTCTTAAAAGGGAGGGGCCTGCTGCAGCGTGATCGACGATCGCGAGTGCCGGCAAAAGAGCCCGGCACCGAGGAGAAGTGCCAGGCTCTTGGGACACAGCCGGCACTCCGCGGGGGGTGGCGGGGGGGGGGGGGGTGCGGGGCTCAGGAGTCCGGGGACGGCGGCACGGAGAGGTGCTGGCAGGCGGCCAGCAAAAAAAATGGCCGCCCCGCGCCTCTACCGCCGCAGGTAGGCCCCCCTGAACCGGTCGCAAGCAGGGGGTGCTACTAAATTTCGCGATCGGGGCGGTAGCGGGGCGCTGCGCACACCGATGATGTCATCGGTAGCGGCGCCGCGCTAGCGGCTAGCGCCGCCATTAGCGCCCCGCTAAATTTAGCGTGGGCAGTGGCGTCCAACCCACTAAGTGCCCTCTTAAGGCGCTAACGGGTGGCGCAGCCCACTGAATTTCTAGGCCTGAGTGTCTCCACTTCCACCACTTCCATCGGCAGCGAATTCCAGGTCATCACCACTCGCTGCGTAAAAAGGTTTTTCCTCACCTCCCCCCCTGTATCACTTGCCCAAAACCTTAAGTCTGTGTCCCCTAGTCCTTGTACCATCAACTACTGCGAACAGCCTTTCTCCATCTAGCCTATCCAAACCCGTCATTATCTTGTACACCTCTATCATATCACCCCCTCAACCTCCTTTGCTCTAATGAAAACAAATCCAGCTTCTCCAACCTGTCCTTGTAGCTAGGATCCCCCATCCCCGGAACCATTCTGGTAAATCTCCTCTGCACCGTCTCAAGGGCCTTCACATCCTTCCTAAAGTGTGGTGACCAGAAGTGGACATGATACTCCAGTTGTGGCCTAACCAGCGCTTTATAATGGTTCAGCATAACTTCTCTACATTTGTACTCAATGGGCAGGATTTTCATTGGGCCATGGAGGCGGGATTGGAGGCGTGTGGGGGGTTAAAATCCCGAAATCGGGGGGCACAAACCCATCCTGCCCCCAACCCACCTCCATGCCAGTTTCAAAGGAGGCGGGTACCTGACCCACACTGGGACCCGCCTCCCCGAGGCGGGAAGGGGATTAGTGCCAATTAACTGCCTGTTAATAGGTAGTTAACAGGCAGTTTTTAGCCTAACCCCTATTTTTAGCCCTGAAGTTTGGGATTCCCGACAGCTCCAAACCACGCCAAGTTAGTGAGGCGGACCGTCGGGCTGAAGGGCTTGGAGGGTTCGAGATGTCCGGTGTTCAGGTGAGTGATGGGTGCATGAGTGCAGAGGTAAGTGTGTTTAAAGTGTTTAAAGAAGTTTTACTTACCTTTACAGCCTTCCTTCAGGTCTCGGGAGTCCCTCATCTCACCGGCACAGAAAGCAGAATGGCCGCGATCTGTCAAAAATTGCAGCATTCAGCTTTCTGCTCCGGAGAGATCTCTAAATCATCCTGAGAGGAAGGAATTAACTTGGAGTACAGATTGTCAGTGTTTGACAGCTTCGAACAGCTGTGAAACGCTGATATTTCATCTGTCAAAAGGTCTTGACAGATGAAATATCAATCTGTGAAGTCACCTTTTGCTGGGTGGCCCTTAATTGGCTTGCTGAGCCCGCTGGGTGGGCTCAACAAGGTCAATCAAGTCAAAATCGCGTGGGTTGGCTACAACTCGATGGAGGCGGGACTACAACCCTGAAAGTTGTAGTCCAGCCTCCTCAATGAAAATCCAGCCCAATACCTCTATTTATGAAGTCCAAGATCCCATATGCTTTATTAACCACTCAATATGTCCCGCCACCTTCAGGGACCTATGCGCATTAACTCCCAGGTCCCTCTATGGACAGAACTTTCAACTTCAGCAGGGGTGTAAGACGGGCATCAGCAGACTGGCTGACTTTCCATTCCATTGACTTCATTAGAACCGGAACCGAACGGCTGCTGCTGCCCATTTTCACCCCACCCACTTGGCCGATGGCGCATATTCCGCCCTATGTTTCCTGGTGCCACTGTTCCAATCCGAGCTTGGTTAGTTGCGGTTAATGATCCAAGACCCGGAGCTGCCTTTGTCCATTTTCTTTTCACTTAACTAATTTATTTCCCCTCTACTCTGCACCGTTCTCTAGCCAAAGAAGATGGGTGTTTTTATTATGCCACTCTGGGGGTGGGGATGAGCAGGCATGTGCGTGTGAAAAATAAATTGAGCCACAGTAACTCGATCTCTTCTGTTTAAAATAAAACTTCTCCCACCTGCTGGGAGAGTTGCTGCTGGCAGCTTTTCCTTCAACTCAACTGAGATCACGGTCTGGATATGTGTAAAATCACCTCCCCTTTCATTTCTTTCCAGTACTTCTATGTTTTATGCAGAAGGCTTGATACAATACTCGGCGGTGCTTTCATAGAATGCTGGTATCGCCATATTGGCCGTGCATTCGGTGGAACTGCTTGTCTGCTGTTATATTCTGCTTCCCCGGGGAAATCACTGTAGTGCAGCGTGACTGCACTTTCAAAATTTGGTCAGCAGCCCCACTCAAATGCCTTTACTAAGTTTTTGTTTTATTGTTGAGAAATCTAGGTCAAGGCTGGACATCACCCAGGTTGCAAAAAGTAAATCAAAAACAGTCATTTAGAATGAGCATGCAACTCTCAATATTGAGTGCCGTTTGCCAACCCTCTGTCCAATTACTAAGGCCACGATTTTCCCCGAGCCGTCGAGCGGGGTTTCAGGTGGGCGGGGGCTGAAAATCGCAGAAATAGGGGGTCGCGACCCCCCCGCCCGATTCCCCGCCCCGCCCGACTTTCGCCCGTGTTTCAGTGCGACCCGAATCAGTCCCGCCCGCAGCAGGCGGGAATGGTCGGCGGGAGCCTAATGATCAATAATTGGCATGTTTAATCCTATTTTCAGGGTCCCTTGGAATTTTCAGCCTTTCCCCACGTAAAACACACCTGGTGGGAACATCGCTGATGAAACCTGGCGTGAAAAGTTGGCTTTCTTGCTTTCAGCTGCAGGTTAATCAGGACTGAAGAGATTTAATCAGCCAGCATTTGTAGGCTGCAGGACCTTGTTGCTGAAGGCTTGGGGCAACTTGTTTGAAGGCTTAGGCACAGCTGTGGAAGGTTGGAGCCTCACACACTTCTCCAGTGTGAGCTCCTGGGAAGCCCCTCTCACCACCCTAACTCAGCGCCTCCTCAACGGAGACATCTGCCAGAAGCATGGGAGGCCTTTTGTTCCTTCCCTTCCTGGCATTAGAGGACCTCCAACAGCAGAGGAGACTGGAACAACTCCAGCAACAGCAGCCCCAGCAACAGCAGCAGCACCAGCAACAACAGCAGCACCAGCAGGAGCGGCAGGCTGCAGCTCAGCCACCTGAGGCAGCACAGGCCAGAAGGGGCCAGCGCATGGAAGGCCATCGGCGCAGGAGATAACCCCCAAACAGGGTCTACAGACATAGGGTGAGCTACCTCAACATGACTGAGCAGCAGTGCCAGAGGCGGCTCCGACTTTCGCGAGAGGTTGTGACTGACATCTGCGCAATGCTCCAGCAAGACCTGGAACCCAGAGCATCAGGTCGACACTCCTTACCAGTGGCCATCAAAGTCACCACCGCACTCAACTTTTATGCCTCAGGCTCCTTCCAGGGATCAGCAGCAGACATCAGTGGCATCTCCCAGTCGGCCGCACACACTTACATCACGCAGGTAACCGATGCCCTCTTTGCCCTCACACACAATCACATCCATTTCACCAGGGATCGCGCAAGTGTGAGGGCGCGAGCGCTTGGATTAGCTCAGCTGGCAGACTTTCCAAGGCTGCAGGGCGTCATTGACTGCACACATGTGGCCCTTAGGGCACCCCACCGCAATCGAGGAGTTTTTGTCAACCGCAAGGGCTTCCACTCCCTTAACGTTCAGCTGGTGTGTGACCACAAGGTGATTCTGCATGTTTGTGCCAAGTACCCTGGCAGCTGCCATGACTCCCTCATACTGCACCAGTCTACTGTGCCTCCGCTATTCAGTCCGCCAAACGAACTTCAAGGATGGCTACTTGGAGACAAGGGATATCGCCTGCGGACTTGGCTAATGACGCCGGTGAGGAGACCAGCCAATGAAGCTGAGGAGCTCTACAACGCCAGCCACATTTCCACCAGATGCATTATCGAGCAAGCCATTGGATTGCTGAAGATGCGCTTCAGATGCCTCGATAGATCAGGTGGAGCCCTACAGTACTCATCAGCCAGGGTCGCCACAATCGTCGTGGTATGCTGTGTGCTTCACAACATGGCACAGCATCGTGGCTTGCCGATTCCGCAGGACCAAGAGGCTCCTCACAGAGCTGCCTCGGATGAGGATGATGCTGAGGAGGAGGAGGAGGAGGAGGACGGAAACGAGCATCCTGCAGAGGCCCGCCAACCAGCGGCACCAGTGTGCGAGAACATTGCTGGGCGGAATGCAAGGAACGCACTCATCCTGGGCAGATTTGCGTAGCCTAGTACATCAAACACTGCAGCCTCACTGCTTCTTAACTGACCATGGACAGTGGCCCATGCCTGCGCATTCCTACCTATTTTGACCAGCTTGCTGACATCTGCAAGTTATCCTAAGGCCTCTATGTGATATCCCCATTCGCCAAATGACAGACGCCATAACTGCAGCACTTGCCACCAGATTTTTTATGTACAGGAAACTGATGGCATTAAAACTATTTACAAGACTTTTCACCCAAGTGACTACCCTTGTGATTAGTGGTGCTTTATTTTTCTCTTACGCGTGCTCCTACGTAGTGGTACCCCTGTGGCTTCAGCAGATGTGGAGGCCCCTTGCTCACTTTCCTGCTGCGCCTGTCTCGACACCTTTGGCGGGCGTCCTCTGGGGTGGCGACAGCAGTCTGCTGCTCCTGCGGCTGTGCAGGGCTTGAGACTCCTATCTCACTGGGGTGTGGGCTCCGGCGGGGCTCTGACCGAGGGCTCTGAAGTGGCATGGAAGTGTGAGCGCGTGGAGCGGAGCCCCCACTTCCTTGAGGTGTGCCAACAACCTCCCTCTCATGGGTCAGCTCCCCCTCAGCACCTGCAAGTGGCTGGAGAGCACCTTGCTGCACATCAGGGGGGCCATGGGGACCCGTCTCTGCACTGGAAGTCCTGCTCAGAGGGACTTCCATGAAGGTCTGGTTTCGGTGCTCAATAGATGCCCATTGCTCCTCAAGAGATGTCATTCTATTCAGAGCACTCTCCATGTTTTCGATACCCTGGCGACTAAGCTCCTCCATGGCCGCAGCCCCCCTCACCTCGGCCGCAGCCCTCCTCTCCTCGGCTGCAGCCCTCCTCTCCTCGGCTGCAGCTCTCCTCTCTTCGGCTGCAGCCCTCCTCTCCTCGGTGGTAGCCAGCCTTACCACAGAGGTAGCCATCCTTTCCGTGGTGATGCTTTCATGCGCCAATGACTCCAATAAGGCTCTGCTTATGCTCGCCATGGACTCCTCCATTCGCTCCACACTCGCAGCGTCCAATTAAGAGGGGGGAAATAGATTGAGAGTAAGCTTGCAGGGAACATAAAAACTGACTGTAAAAGCTTCTATAGATATGTGAAGAGAAAAAGATTGGTGAAGTCAAGCGTAGGTCCCTTGCAGTTAGAATCAGGGGAATTTATAATGGGGAACAAAGAAATGGCAGACCAATTAAATACATACTTTGGTTCTGTCTTCACAAAGGAGGACAAAAATAATCTTCCAGAGATGTCAGGGAACATAGGGTCTAATGAGAGGGAGGAATTGAATTAAATCAGTATTTATAGGGAAATGGTGTTAGGGAAATTGATGGGATTGAAGACCAATAAATCCCCCGGGCCTGATAATCTACATCCTAGGGTACTTAAGGAAGTGGCCCTAGAAATAGTAGATGCATTGCTGGTCATCTTCCAAAATTCTGTAGGTTCTGGAATAGTTCCCATGGATTGGAGGGTAGCTAATGTAACCCCACTATTTAAAAAATGTGGTAGAGAGAAACCGGGGAATTATAGACCGGTAAGCCTGACATCGGTAGTGGGGAAAATGCTAGAGTCCATTATAAAAGATGTAATAGCAGAGCACTTGGAAAACAGTGACAGGATCTGACAAAGTCAACATGGATTTACAAAAGGTAAATCATGCTTGACTAATCTACTGGAATTTTTTGAGGATGTAACTGGTAGAATAGATAAGGGAGAACCAGCGGATGTGGTGTATTGGGACTTTCAGAAGGCTTTCGATAAGGTCCCGCATCAGAGATTAGCTTGCAAAGTTAAAGCACATGGGATTGGGGTTAAGGTACTGTCTTGGATAGAGAACTGGTTGGCAGACAGGAAGCAAAGAATTGGAATAAACGGGTCTTTTTCCGAGTGGCAGGCAGTGACTAGTGGGGTACCGCAGGGATCGGTGCTAGGACCCCAGCTATTCACAATATACATAAACGATCTAGACGAGGGACCTAGATGTAATATCTCCAAGTTTGCAGATGACAAAGCTGGGTGGGCGTGTGTACTGTGAGGAGGATGCAGAGAAACTCCAGTATGATTTGGACAGGTTGGGTGATTGGGCAGATGCATGGCAGATGCAGTATAATGTGGATAAATGCGAGGTTATCCACTTCGGTGGCAAAAACAGGAAGACAGATTATTATCTGAACGGCAATAGATTGGGAAAAGGGGAAGTGCAATGAGACCTGGGTGTCCTTATGCACCAGTCGCTGAAGGTAAGCATGCAGGTGCAGCAGGCGGTTAAGAAGGCAAATGGTATGTTGGCCTTCATAGCGAGAGGATTCGAGTACAGGAGCAAGGATGTCTTGCTGCAGTTGTACAGGGCCTTGGTGAGACCACACCTTGAGTATTTTGTGCAGTTTTGGTTGCCTTATCTGAGGAAGGATGTTCTTGCCATGGAGAGAGTGAAGCAAAGATTCACCAGACTGATACCTGGGATGGCAGGAATGACTTATGAGGAGAGATTGTGTCGATTGGGCTTATATTCGCTAGAGTTTAGAAGAATGAGAGGGGATCTCATTGAAACTTATAAAATTCTAACAGGACTAGACAGACTAGATGCAGGAAGGATGTTCCCGATGGCGGGGGAGTCCAGAACTAGGGGTCACAGTCTAAGGATAAGGGGTAAGCCATTTAGGACTGAGATGAGGAGGAATTTCTTCACCCAGAGAGTGGTGAACCTGTGGAATTCTCTGCCACAGAAGGCAGTGGAGGCCAATTCATTAAATATATTCAAGAAGGAGTTGGATATATTTCTTGAGGCTAAAGGGATCAAGGGATATGGGGAGAAAGCAAGGACTGGGTACTGACTTTGGATGATCAGCCATGATCTCATTAAATGGCGGAGCAGGCTCGAGGGACCGAATGGCCTACTCCTGCTCCTGTCTTCTATGTTTCTATGATATCACTACCCTCACCTGACCTCTAAACACGTGGACTTTATAGCAGGGGGCTCATTGAACAGCAGTGAGGAGTGGGAACTAAATGTGGGACATCTGGTTGATGGCTTACAACTAAATTTTGTTTCAAATATGTCTCCTGGTCCCCATTTGCTGAGTCAAAGTGCAATCCTGCTCTGCTGATTGCTCATTTGGTAAACATAGCCTGCAATGGAGCCATTGAGACCAGGAGGTCCCAGGTTAGATTTCTGGTCTGTGCTGAGTTAGCTGATCTCAGTGGCGGTAGGAGCAAAAGCAAAAGTTGGCCTCGATGACTCTGGGTTTGATTGGGGGGGGGGGAGTCAGTGAGAGTTCCTGCTCCTGATTTCTGTGCAATGTAGGTTAGGATAGAATCCGGATTGGTGGCAGTGCATCTCTCCTGGTTGAAAAGCCTGCAATATTTATGGAGAATGGACACGGGCAGCTGATGCCTAGAGGGGGTTGAAAGTTACAGAAGCAGCTTTTAGAGGCAAGATAGGTCTTGACCTCTTTGCTGTTCCATGTTTGGTAAACAGTCGCACAGGACCGGTGAGTTGTAACGGTGCCATAAAATGAGCTAGATTTTTTTCCCTCCTTGTATCTGATTCACAGTACTGAAGGAGAGCCAAATTTGTGTTCTCCTAAAATATGATTGTTATTCTGTGCAAAAGCATCGAACCACTCAATGTGGACATGAGCCTACACTGAACCAATTCATACAGAATGAAGGACACGGACACACACACACACAATACATTAGATACTAAACAGTTTATCTGGAAAGAAAAGGAGAGTGCAAATGCTGGAAGTCTGAATTTAAAAACTAATTAAATGCACAGCAGAATAATTAGAATATGAACTTCATTCTGACCATTCTCACGGAGGGTCCCAAGTGAAACATTTACCGCTCCATCCCTTTCACATGCTGATGACCTGCACATTGCTAGCATTTTCTGTTTTTAATTCACTATTTTGCCTAACTGCAATTTGGTGAGTTTGGTGAAAGTTGCCGTAAATCAAGTTTTCATCTTTTTCTGCATAGGCTTTCTAGGCTGTGTATTATCCTGCATTAAACTGCTGACTTTAAATTGTGTCTTACTTTGCTAGATACAGTTAAAACAAAGGATGTGCATCGATCTCCTGTCCTGTAGTTTATACTGTAACCTGTCTAAAATAGATAGCAGAAGAAAAGCAGGAAAACTGTTTGGTGAGCCAGATTTTGTCGGCCAGCTATTTTCTGCCTGATTTCTGAAATGGCTGCCTAACTGTTCTAGAAACCTAAATAGTACCATGCAATGTTCCCTCTAATTGGTTTTTTGGGGTGCACGGCCCCTTTAACAGGCTACGCGGCCAATTCAAATTTCCACGCATGCGCGTTTTTTTCCATTTAAAAGCCGCTGAGCTGGCTGAGCAGGACCACCAGACCACGGCCGCGCAGCGTCACGGGAACATTGGTACTGTGTGTTACTGCACCACCAAAGTACACTCTACATTAATACAGTGTTTGGAAATCAGTGAATAACACACATTTAATTAAGTTTACAGACCATCTTAAAAACATGATTCTTCCAGTGCTTTTGTTAGGTGTTTTAATTTGCCATGTTGAAAGGGACCCCAATCATGATCTGGAGCAAGCTTTTTTTTAAATTCATTCATGTGATATGGGCGTCGCTGGCAAGGCCAGCATTTATTGCCCATCCCTAGTTGCCCTTGAGAAGGTGGGGGTGAGCCGCCGCCTTGAACTGCTGCAGTCCGTGTGGTGAAGGTACTCCCACAGTGCTGTTAGGTAGGGAGTTCCAGGATTTTGACCCAGTGACGATGAAGGATCGGCGATATACTTCCAAGTCAGGACTGTGTGTGACTTGGAGGGGAACTTGGAGGTGGCGGTGTTCCCATTCACCTGCTGCCCTTTCTAGGTGGAAGAGGTCGCGGGTTTGGGAGGTGCTGCCGAAGAAGTCTTGGCGAGTTGCTGCAGTGCATCTTGTAGATGGTACACAATGCAGCCACGGTACGCCGGTGGTGGAGGGAGTGAATGTTTAAGGTGGTGGATGGGGTGCCAATCAAGTGTGCTGCTTTATCCTTGATGGTGTCGAGCTTCTTGAGTGTTGCTGCAGTCATCCAGGCAAATGGAGAGTATTCCATCACACTCCTGACTTGTGCCTTGTAGATGGTGGAAAGGCTTTGGGGAGTCAGGAGGTGAGACACTCACCGCAGAATACCCAGCCTCTGACCTACTCTTGTTGCCACAGTATTTATATGGCTGGTCCAGTTAAGTTTCTGGTCAATGGTGACCCCCAGGATGTTGATGGTGGGGGATTCGGCGATGGTAATGTTGTTGAATGTCAAGCTGTACATAAATTGACATTTTTTTCTTTGTGTTTACAGAATTACTGATGAAAAGGATAAAGCTGTGATATTTGCCAGACCAAGGAAGTATATTCACTCCTCTGGCTCTGAGCCACCGGAGCTTGGTTACGTGGATATTCGCACACTTGCGGACAGCGTGTGTCGCTATGATCTCGATGATATGGATGTGGCGTGGCTAGACCTTCTGAACGAAGAATTCAAAGGAATGGGTATGTTTTTATCCATTTACTGAATGTAAATGTGGGTTGTCACACTCATAGCAGATTTTAAGTGCTTCTTTTATTGGAGATTTATAAACAAACAAATGTCTGAACTTGTGGTTTTTCACAACGTCCCCAAGTGCTTCACAGCCAATGAGGCATTTTTGAAATATAGTCACTGTTGTAATGTAGGAAATGAAAGGTCATCCAAACAGCAATGAGATACATAACCCAATAACCTATTTTTACCAGTGTTGTTGAATGAGGGATAAATGTTGTGCAGGACCCCAGGGCAACTCCCCTGCTCTGTTTTTGAATCGTGTCATGGGATCTTTTATGTCCACCTGAATTTGGGCTAATACTCCAGTGGAATAATGAGATAGTATCATACTATTGGAGGTGATGTTCCAGATAGGTCTCGTCTGTTCAGCTGGATGTTAAAGATCCTGTGTCACAATTGTAAGAAGACGGGCAGTTGGGGTGTTTTGATTAATATTCCGCTTTCAACCAATACCACGAGAAACAAATTGACTGGTTATTTGCCTCGTGCTTAACGATCACTGCTGCCATGCAGTAAAATGTGGAATCCATGCCAGCCATTCTTACGAAATTCAGAGACTTTTCAATTCGTGCCACGTTATAAACCATTTTGTGGTGTAAATGTGGGCTGATTTGGAACAAGATTGAAATTAGTTTCGCTTAGGGCTCTTAGAGGAGACTGTTGTTCCAGAGAGCATGGCTAGATTCAAACCAGGTGAGAGGCCAGTGATCTTTTCACAGCAACACAGCAGAGTGTAGCCATACTGCACATTGTGGAATTAGAGTTTTGTACCCTAGAATTTTGCCATGTCGAGTTTTTAAACGGGAAGGGGGATCCTAATCTAAGAGGAGGTTTTTATTGAGACAAAGAAACACCGCAAAAAGAAGATGGTGTTCTAATCCCGTGTGCCCCTCGGTCCTGTATTTGTTCATGTTGAAGTCTCACTATTGTGCACTGAGCACAGTAATGATGTTTAATTGATGTGACGTAGAGTGGGATAAATTACAGCTGATGTGTATCATAACATGACAGATACTGTGATGTTAAAAGGCTGTTTATGCAGTAGGTCACAGGATAATTCACTATGTGTAATAGGGATTTATTTTCCAATTTGCATTCCAGCAGGGATCCCACCAGGACTACATAGTGAAAATTTGGGCACAAAGGGATTTTCCTACCTTCAATTTGTGTGATTGGAAAATTACACACAGTGATTCCCTGATTATTTTGATGTACATTCCCAGCAGGTGTGACTCTCCGCTGGGAGTGCAAAGTCAGAAAATTACCACTGTAGTGTAAATGTTGCCATATGCTTGTAGAGAATTCAAAACTCCTTTCCTCTGGTTATAACAGGATAATTAATAGTGAATTTTACGGTTCTGTATATAATACATTTTCATTTTCCACAAACTAGGCTGCTTAAAAATGCAGCAAGCTTATAGACCTTTGTTCCAGACTGGCACGGTGGATGTTTCGTGGATAAGAGTGGGATTTTCTCAGTTGTTTGGGCTGGCACAGTTTAGACTTGGCAGAAATGTCACTTTGTATAGTACATTGTGCTGTGCCGTAGGAAAACTAACTGTGTGACATATGTGAGCTTGTTACTTTTATTAAAAAAATGTTTTTAATTGCTCCACAGCTACGCTGCAAAGCAGTATTTAGAGAATAAATGGCTTTGGCCCTTTACTATTGTAACATCCTCCAGGGTTGATGACCACTCTCACATTTCTGTGCTTGTAGTTTGTCTGCCAGATATACTGACCAATTGTGGGCGGAGGCTTGCCCCTTCGCCTCCCTCTTTTCTTCATTTCCCAAGGTCCCACACTGTACAGGAAACTTTGTGCTATCCGGCACCCACGGGACCGAGCTGCTGTCGTTGCCTCAAAACTTCCGGATAGACCAGCGTCAATGTTATCGGATAGGAGCTTTTCATCTCCGTATCTGACAACAAAGACTGTTGCTTAGCAACAGCTTGTCAGCACTCGGCCCGTGGCCTGAAAGCGTCTCTGAAGCTGTTGCTAAGATACAGAGACACCTTCCAGAGCCTGCCGTATCTGACCACAAACACTGTTGCTCAGCAACAGCTTATAAACACTCGGCCCAGTAGCTTGGAAGCGTCTCTGAAGCTGTTGCTAAGCTACAAAGACGCTTTCCAGAGCCTGCCTGTGAAAAGAATGCTAGGAGAAGAAAAAAAACCTAACTAAAACGGCTGCTGATTTCTGCCGTTAGATCGAAGCTGCCGGACATTCAACCTCCGGATAGCACAAAGTTTCCTGGAGTAGAAAAATAAATGTAAAGCTCACGAGATTAGGAGGTCAATTCTGGCTTCCTGGTTGAGAGTCAGAACAATCCAGCATTGTTCTCATCCTAGCTAATCCACTGCACCACTGATTGAGTGCTGACCTGTTGGAGGTGCCAACGAGAAGTTAAATCGAAGCCTTGTCTGCTCTCTCGATTGGATGCAAAAGATCCCACAGCACTATTTGAAGTAAGGGATTTCTTCCGGTGCCCTGGCCGACATTTACATCTCAACCAGCACCACCAGAAACAGATTATCTGGTCATTTATCTTGTTGCTGTACGTCAGTTGGTTGCCACACGTAACTACTGAGGATCGAACAATCACAAGACGGATTTTTCCTGCATTCCAACAGTGACTACACTTCAAAAGTGCATAATTGGCTGTGAGGTGCTTTGGGAAATCCTGGGGTCATGATCTGTTAGTCCTTGCTCTGGAGATGCTGAGTGGATGTCGGATGCACGCCTGCAAGAAGGGAAATTTGGGGAGGAAGTCAGAAAAACATCCCAGAAGAATGCCCTGTTGTTCACCCTCAATATGGGGTTCAAGACTGGTGTGAAGAGACTCGGGAAGAGGGAAAGGGAGATTTAAAAATGTTTTTTTACAGGTCATTACAAGCATCTTGGCACTTGTCACGGAAATGTACTCCAATCGTAAATGCAGTTGAACGTTCAGGGGAGCTTTTCCCCCTTTACTATTGCAACTTCCACACTATTGATGACCTGTTTTATGTGTTCGAATTGTTTGATGTTATATGTGTGTACTAGATTGTTACATATCTGCAACAGAACAATCTGCTACCTTAATGCATTATTGTTATAGTGGGTGACCGCTTTAGTTTTGAACAACTATAATGCAGCAACAGAATGTAGCAGACTCTGGATTATTTGTTATGAGAAATGTACCCTTCTGAGACACAAGTCATGAGCAACATGTCTATAGGCGGTTTATTTGTGAGGCCCTTTATAGACCTTTGGTGGGAAAATTTCTGAACATAGTTGCTTAGCAGAAGACAAAGTTAAGGTTCACCAATGCAAATATGGGACCCACAACTGAAATATGAACTCATTGTTTTATGCTGTGTGCAGTTGATGGTAAACCATGTTTTAAAACAATGTACTTCAAAACTTCAAAGTCATAAAGTATTTTCTGAATTGCTGTAAACATTATAAGATTTCCTAAAATGTATGTTCAAAAGCTGTAAAGATTGGTGTCATTTTTTTCCTAATTACTCTTCTTCTGGCATATACAATACCTCAGCAGGACATTTGAAGTATCTAAATGTTTGCTCAATTGTGTATTGTGTAGTACACAAGGGGCTAGAAATTCAGTTAGGGGCGCCCAGCTCGCCTGGGCGCCGGAATTACCGCTGCGCGCGGAGCCACTTGCGCCAGCGGGAAATTCAGTTTCAGCGCCCCAAGTGGAAGCCGGCCGCTAAACAAGGGTTTCGGCGCCCCGCTTGGGGCGCTGAAACTGAATATCGGCGTGTAAAGTGCCACAGCGCCACCCGCTGCGGCACGGCAGCCTGCGGTACTGCAGGCCTTCCTCTCATTCTTAAGGGGGAGGTACCTGCAACAGCGCGATCCCCGCTCGCGAGTGCCGGCAAATGAGCCCGGCACCAAGGAGAAGTGCCGGGCTCTCTGGAAACAGCCGGCAATGCCGCCGGGGGGGGGGGTGGTGGTGTAGGAGGCCGGGGAAGGAGGTGCGGGCAGGCGGCCGCCAAAAAAGCGGCCGGCCGCACCTCCACCTTAACTCGCCCCACTACCGGCACAGGTAGGCCCTGTGTACTGGTCGCTGTTTGCGGCCGGCGCGGGGGAGGCGGCAGCAACCAAATATGGCCAGCGGGGCGCTGCGCACACCGATGACGTCATCGGTGGCGGCGCAGCGCTAATGGCTAACGCCGCCATTAGCGCCCCGCTAAATATCGCGGTAGGCTTGCACAGTGGCGCAAAAGCCCTCTTTGGGCGCAAACTGGTGGCGCAGGCCACTGAATTTCTAGGCCAAGGTATGCAATAATTACAGGCTATTTAATAATAGATTAAAAGACGAAAATGAGATTCTAATGGTGACAGCCTTGAGTTTCTGCGATGTGAGTGGCTGGAGTTAACATCCAAAGATAAGTTTTGAGGTTTAAAGTAATACAACTTGTAAATTTATTTTAAGATGTCTTTTTGTTCTGGGTCCTCTTTTGATTATTTGTTCATGTGGAACAGATTTGTAACACCATAATGCCATTATAAATAATAAGCCAGATCTAGTATTGGACTTAATTTTAGAATCGTATAGCATCAGGTCTGTAAGACCGGATTGGTGCAACATTAGGCTCCGCAGAGGTAGTTGGTAAGTTGACAGTTCACAACCCAATTTGAGTTTTGGAATTGGTCACTGATTTTAACACCTTCAGTTTTTCCAAATCTTGTTTTTAAGCACGTCAGGAAACAACGTTTTCGTTCAACCATTTTTTGGGGGATTTTTTTATTACAGATTTGGTGAATTTTCAAACTCAATATAAGGGTTGTCAGTGCTGGGGAATTAAACTATTCTCCACTACTAGCACCCAGGGTAAACATTAAGACCTCCCAGATCAGCTACAGCTACAGCCGATTAGAGCTCCCTTTACACTTAAACAATGGGTATATTTTTTCTCTGCTTGCTCTTGTAACGAAAATGTCAGTGCCTGCTTTATACTCATGCTGACTTTTCCGCTGAGATTAGTGAACAGAGGAAAATAATATCCGAATGTATGTTGACCTCCTAAGAAGGCATACAGCGTCAGTGTGAATCACACACAAGCCATTCTTACAACCTATTTAATGTTGATCAGTGCCGAATCGCATGTATTATGTGCTGTTGACCAAACGCAGTAACAAGTAGGCTAAACTTCCCAGAGCCATTCTTTGTAGAACTCTTACAAGCAGTAGAGAGGGGAGAGTTTATCAGTCTGATTCGAATTATAACCCAGGTCCTAGAGGTACGTGAACAGTGTGCTAATCCACTGTGCCATTTAAATTCCCAGCTGAGTGTGTCCACCATTTCAAAAGTTGATCTATAAAGCCATTGACTTCCTCAACCCCGCCCTGCCGAGAACCTTCCGGGAAAAAAAATCAAATACTGTATATTATCCTGAAAGTCCAGTGGGCAGGGAGAGGAGACAGCAGTGTCGCAACTTGTGTTGCTGCCTTCATGAAGTTTTTCTGTACCAGTGCATCAAGCCAACAGGATTCTCATAATTCTGTGCAGAAACAGCATTTTCCCACAATGGACAGCTACCCAGTTACGGGGTTTTTACTGGATTGTGGGAAATGGAGCATGGCTTTGCGATCCTGAGGTGGGAAGACACAAATTTGATCTTGGGTGTGACATTGGCAAAATGCCGGAGAATTTGCATACCTTTTGGACAGCAAGATTCATTAGATTCAAAGGCGAGTGAGGACGTTACAGTATCTGAGATTAGTGAGGTATAAAGGAAGGCTTATAGTCCCTTTATACTAAGGATTGGTTCCGATTTCATCAACTTTGCAACTAAATGACTCGATGCACTTGCCCTCGGAGGCAACAAAACCCCATGAATGGTGTTTTCACTCGCTACATCCATGGCTTTGAAAAAATTGTGCCTTCTGAATCCACCCCACAGTATAAACAAATGTGGTGCATCAAAAAAGCACAAGTACTGAAAATACTGTTGTATAAAAGATGTGTTAGAGCGCTAAATCTGTTCTCATTGGAAGAAAAGGAAATGGGAGAAGATGAAGTTACTGTTTGTATGTAATCATGGTAGATAGATGGATGTGGAGAGGTATTTTGTTTTGAAAATGAGAACAGGTTATGCAGCGCGGTGGCATAGTGGTTAGCACTGTTGCCTCACAGCGCCAGGGACCCGGGTTCGAATCTGGCCTCGGGTGACTGTCTGTGTGGAGTTTGCACATTCTCCCCGTGTTTGCGTGGGTTTTCTCCGGGCGCTCCGGTTTCCTCCCACAGTCCAAAGATGTGCGGGTTAAGTTGATTGGCTATGATAAATTGACCCTTAGTGTTAGGGGGGATTAAATACGTGGGGTTACGGGGATAGGGTGGGATATGTGTTGGTGTAGGGGTTACGGGGATCGGGTGGGATATGTGTCGGTGCAGGCTCGATGGGCCGAAATGGCCTCTATCTGCACTGTGGGGTTTCTGTGATTTCTGTCTGTGATAGGAGTCATAATTGTGAGCTAAGGAAACCAGAAGCAGAAGTAGCTTGTGGCACAACCTCTTCAGAGTTGTTAACATTATGGAACAGATTGTAGCTTAGCACACTGATTGAAATTGTCCGGGTTGTTGCAAACACTTAAAATCAGCCAAAATGGCAGATGGGATGACACTAGGCCTTTGTTTAAAGTTGTCCTCCCAACACACTTCACAGAGAGCTCTGACTTTTGCTTTAATATGATTGAGTTGCTTTTAGGATGTATATTATAGTGATGATCTCCTGACCTTTGAGACTCATGTAAGATGTACTAAGATTGTACTGCTTCCTCATGGGTATGAATAGCTTTTTAAAATAAAAATTCATCACTTGTCTGCTAACCCAGTTGAAGTGAACTTGATGCAGTGCCAGAAAAAGATTTTGATGTCCCATATGAAGCAGTAAGCCGCCTCCTTTTGGTCAGCCGTTTTGGGGACAAAATATCTGGCCTCTGTTGAACTGGAAGTAGTCGGAAAATATCAAATTATTAATGGATGTAAACTGCAGACTGGCACAATATTAACGCAAAAATGTTTTGGTTAAACTTGTCAGGGATGACTGAATTAGATGAGTTCACCATGGAGAGGGTGATGGAAGAACTGGAACGTAGATGTTACGACAACATGAACCATGCCATTGAGACAGAAGAAGGTCTGGGAATTGAGTACGACGAAGACGTGGTGTGTGACGTGTGTCAATCTCCAGATGGCGAGGATGGCAACGAGATGGTTTTCTGTGACAAGTGCAACATCTGCGTTCATCAGGTAAGATTGCTCGCATTCATACATGTTTCATTTATTTTACTGAATGAGTCCATTCATTCAATTGGAAGTTGAACCTGCGACAAATAACTGTTGAGCATTGTGCTCCTTTTATCAAGCCAAGCGTGAAAGGAATTCCTCTGTGTACAAAGCTAGCATTTTGTTAACTACAGTCTTGCATTACAGTAGTAACAGCAATGTACATTTGTACTGTGCCTTCAAGATAAGAAACCTTTACAAATAGGTGCATGAAAGCTGATGTCAAGCCAGGAGAGAGAGGTAGGGGAGGGAACCAAAAGCTGAGCCTTGAGCAGGTCTTTAAAGGCAGGGGTTTATCTCGGGAGTTCCAAAGATTAGAGCTGAAGTGGCTGAAAATTCTGCCAGGTGGCTGGACTCAGAAGAACTGAGCATTTTGGAGGAGATGGAAAGACATGATGTGGCAAGGACAAAGCAATTTAGAGATGAGGTCGAGATTTTAAATGTGATATGTTGGAGGATGGAGAGCCCGTGTAGGTCAGCGAGGACATGGGTGATGGGCATTGCAGAACAGGAAACATGCAGCGGAGTTTTGGGCAAGTTGGAGTTTATTGACAGTAGAAAATGGAAGGCCAGCAGGAAGAGCATTAGCGTAGTCAAAACTGGAGGCAACAAAAGCATGGCGTGGCTGAGACGTGGTGATTAAGGAGATGGAAGAAAGCAATCTTGGTGATGGATAGGATGTGGGCTTAGTTGAACAAGGGGTGTCCAGGATTATGGAAGCTCACTGTAAACTCGAGGAACAGCACCTCATCTTCCGATTAGAAACATAGAAACATAGAAGATAGGAGCAGGAGTAGGCCATTCGGCCCTTCGAGCCTGCTCCGCCATTCAATGAGATCATGGCTGATCATCCAAATTCAGTACCCTGTTCCTGAATGTAAAATAGGTAAAAGAACAATGGGTAGTACAAAAAATGTTCTGTGATTACAAACTTCACTATTTTCCTCAAAATGGTCGCAACCAACTATAAACCTCCAATCTGCAGCTCCATTAATTTATTAACTAACCCAGAGAAGCTACAAATAATCCTGTCACTGCTCCTCTCACAAACCTAACTATAGTTTGCAATAGACATATAGCTGTCAATCAAACCTATTACTTTAAAAAGAATCCCTACTTTAAAAAGAATCCCAGGATGTCAATCACATAGGATGTTTGAACTGAATGAATGGCTAGTCTCATTGATCGGTTATAAACGCTTTGATCAACCTGAGATTGCGGGAAATTACCAGTTGTCCAACAGTAATAAACTACACACGTACTAATACCTTCAGCATACGAGACCATAATGTATAGTCCCTGCAGACTGATGAATTAGCTCGCACTACTTAATGTTAACCACGTGTGTACTATGACCAGTGAAAAAAAAATAATCCAACAGAAACAAAAATATTTCATTATCATACCTTTCCATTATGAGGTGCCCAGAACTGAACACAATACTCCAACTAACCAATGTCGTACACACATTCAACATCCCTTCCTTGATTTTATATACAATGCCCCATATATAAAATTCTGAATCCTATTACAACCCTTTTATGGCATTTTAATCTGCATTACCACCTGAAAAAATTGCATCTACACCCATAGACCTCTCGATTCCTCCACTCTGAAGAAACCTGTTGTTCAAGATATACTTTCTTTCACTGTTCTTTTCCCCCCAAATGTACTACTTCATATTTCTCTGCATTGAACTGCATCTAAGAACATAAGAACTAGGAGCAGGAGTAGGCCATACGTCCCTTTGAGTCTGCTCCGCCATTCAATAAGATCATGGCTGATCTTCGAACTCAACTCCACTTTCCTGCCCCGATCCCCATATCAAAAAGAATCCAGTGTCTATTAGGAGAAAATATTTATAAACCTTAGTTTAAAAAGGACCTTTTTTCACATGGAAGCAGAAAACATTGATGTCCCTTTAGATAAGGGCACACTTGGAAACTTTTCAATCAACAAAGCAAATAGAATGTCAAATTTCATAGCCAAAAAAAATACGTCAGAGGAAGTCACGTTTAAACTGTACAATATTCTGGTCAGATCGCAACTTGAGTACTGTATCCAGTTCTGATCTCTGAAATACATGGGGGATATTCAAGTCCTGCAGGTGATGCAGAGAGGAGTCACAAGAGTAATCCCTGCTATCAGAGGGCTGATTTGTGAGGAAAGATTGGAGAGACTTGGGCCTAGAATTTGGGTTGGGGCGCCAAAGTGGCGCAAAAGTCGGCGGAGCGCAGGATTTAGCGCAGCGATCGGAGTGATACCGATCGCCAGATATTCAGTTTCATTGCCCCTCGAGGGACACGGGGCGAGGCTCGAGGCGCTCCGCGTCCCTCTTAGGGCGCTGAAACTGATTATCGCAGCGCAACGTGCCGCAGCGCCACATGCTGCGGCACGGCACGCTGCGGTACTGCAGGCCTTCCTCCCACTGTTAAGGGGGAGGTGCCTGCAACAGCGCGATCCCCGCTCGCGAGTGCCGGCAAATGAGCCCGGCACCAAGGAGAAGTGCCGGGCTCTCGGGAAACAGCCGGCAATGCCGCAGGGGTGGATGTTAGGAGGCCGGGGACGGAGGTGCTGGCAAGCGGCTGCCGAAAAAGCGGCCGCCCCGCACCTCCACCTTAACTTGCGCTGCTGCCGGCACAGTAAGGCCCCGTGAACCGGGCGCGGGTAGCGAGCGGCGCAACTGCGGCGTTCGCTACCAAATATCACGAATGGGGCGCTGCGCACACCGATGACATCATCGGTGGCGGCGCAGCGCAAATGCCTAACGCCACCATTAGCGCCCCTATTGAATATCGCCGCAGACGCAGCCAGTGGCGCTACAGCCACTGACTGCCTCTTTAGGCGCTAACAGGTGGCGCTACTCACCCAATTTCTCCCCCTTGGACTTTTCAACCTTGAATGAAGATGACTGATAAGAATGCACATAGAAGTATACTAGATAATTATTAAGATAGAAAAGGTAAATACACATTGGGGGTAATTCTGAACTTGGCCACCTGAGTGGTAATCTGGAGAAGATCAATGGAAAAAGAAAAATCAGACTGGTTACTGGCCAGGCGGTGAAATTGAAAATTACGCCCAAAGTTATTTCAAATTAAATTGTGATGGTAGCAGAAGCGGGCACAACTTCAAAGTAGTAAAAGAAAAATTTAGGACTAATGTCAAACGGTTTATACACACACACTTTACAGTCTTCTGGACTCAATATTGAGTTCAACAACTTCAGATCATAACCTCGGCCCCTATTATATTTTTATATTTTTTATCCACACTTTTGGTTTGTGACTTTTCCTTGTTTTTCTCTCTCCCACATGCCAGCTGTCTCTCACTCTGCCAGCGCATTTCACACTTCATCTAGAGCCATTGTCTGTTTCTTTACCTGTCCTGTTACCATCTCGTCTCACCTTGAATATCTCTTAATGTCTCTTCTTTCATCCCCTCCCCCATTTCCCAGCCCCCAAACTGCCTTTTGTTTCATTTCCTGCCTTTTCTCTCAGTTCTGTAGAAGGGTTTCGACCCGAAACGTTGACTCTGTTTCTCTCTCCACGGATGTTGCCTGGCCTGCTGAGTTTTTCCAGCATTTTCTGTTGTTATTTTGGATTTCCAGCATCCGCAGTATTTTGCTATCGTATTATGGATGGTCTAGTTCAGTCTAGGGGAATGCTTGGGGACACTGAGCTGGAGGGAGTAATGACTCATCTAAGACTTGGGGTGGGGGGAGATTTTCCAGGGGGGTGGCGGGTCGGGTGGGAAATTTTTTTTTGTCGACAGCGGGTCGGGACCCTGCTGTCAACCCACCGCCACGCGCCTTTACCAAATGTCAGGTCTGTCAGCGCTAAGCACACCCGACAGGCAGCGGCGGGGGAGGCAATTCAGGTCATAATGACCTTGTTAACAGAGCATTAACAACAACTTTGAGCTCACCTTTAGAATTTAACAGCTTGCCAACGGGGTTCACGCTGCTCGGGGATCACGTCTGTTCAGCTGGGCCGGAGTTGAATGGCCATGGAATCATCTCATTACTTCACAGCTTGAAATGTGCTATAAAAGCTCCCATCTCACAGCTGTTTACTTTCCAAGCTCAGAAGCTGTTGCTTACTGCATTTGGAAGACAGATTGAGCTTTATGCAGGTTGCAAGTTTTTGGAGCAAACTCTCTGTCCAGTGTCACCTCATTGGAACAACCTCTCTCACCATTGACCGATTGCTTCTGTTATCTCAAGTTCACCTGCCATCTATTCCATCAACATGGTTACAGTTTATACTCTCTTACATTGGTCCTCAGAATCTGACCACGATCAGTCGCAACACCAGCATCACCAGGCACACCAGCAGCACCAACAACCACACCAACCTTCTCCGCAATCACCTGATGCTACACAAGCAGAGGGCATCAGCACCCAACCACATTGCTGCCCGGGACACCAGGGATGGCCTCACCATGGCCAGATTTACTTCACTTGACGCTGCACACCCGGGCTGTCACATGATGTGCCAGGTTGGCACCACCCCACGCCATCACCATAAAGCATCCCTACAATGCCCAAGCCATTCCTTTCACACTCATCGCCATTGTGGGGGGTACCGTTATGTCTCACCATTCACTGCAACTCACTAAGCCACTTCCAAAGGTGCACACAAATCTGGCAAAGAACGCAAAGTGTTGAAAATAAAGGTTTCAATGTTTGACAGCACATTAACAGAAAATTCACATGAACATTGGCTAAAACACACAAGTGCCTACCCTTGTGTGTTGTTAGTTGGTATGATCGGACTAGGATGAGGTGAGTGTGAGGGGTGGCTACTGAGATGGGGAAGTGATAATGTAGATAGAGAGGGCTGGGTGGAGGTGCAAGGTAAATTGGTGTGAGTAATGATGTGCAGGAGTAGGGTAGGGAAGGCAGAGTGATGGGGATGCGATGAGTGGCACAGCAGGATGAGGTTGAGTGTGGCTTTGTACTAACGTTTTGTGATCTACTGAAATCTTTGAAAGATTTGCACCATTGCAGACTGGTCCTCCTGACGACATCCCTGTTTGTGCCCTCCTGTGCAATGTGCAACCAGGCTGTGTTGGTCTCCTGGGGACGTCTTTTCCGCCCATTGGAAGGGAAGAGAACCTCCCTTTGTGCTGTGGCTTCATCCATACGCATATGACGCGTCATTAAATGATGTCATCAGACTCGCTTCCTTCAATTGGCCGGCAAACGCGCTGGGTGGGCTTAACAAGCCCAATCAAGGTAAATTCATTTCAGAGGCCGGGATGGAGCCAACAGTGGGGTCGGGACCTGCCATCGACATCACAGAAACAGGCCATTTTGCCCAACAGGTCCATGCCGGTGTTTATGCTCCACACGAGCCTCCTCCCACCCCTCTTCATCTAACCCCATCAACTAGTTAAAGAAGAGGAGAGGGCCAACAAATAGATTCTTAGGAACCCTGGATGTGATGGTGCAGGGGAGGGAAGAGATTTCAAAATGCTCTGGTTGTGTTCAGATAGATAGGAATGGAACTAGGCATGGACGACAGAGAGGAGCTGTTGGAGGAGGATGGCATGGTCAACTGTATTGAATGCTGTGGAGAGGTTGAATAGGATGAGGAGGCATAAAGCACCATGGTCACAGTCACAGAGCATGTCATTTGTGAGTTTGAGCACTGTAGTGAAGGTGGGAAGCAGTCATGGAGGGATTTGAATGGGATTTTGAGAGAGATGGGCATGGAGATGGGAGATAGTGATGTGTTCCAGCACGTCAGTGAGGAATGGGCGGTATGGGATGGGATGGGATGGTAGGTGGAGAGGATGGATAGGTCGAGTGAGTTTTTTGTGATGGGGTGATTGTGGCACTTTTGAAGGGCAAATCTGTTTTAAAATTTGCTTCACCCATCGGTCTAATTGTATCTACAGCAGGAGGGGTGCAGACAAATTGTGTGGGCTGACGCCACAACAGCCTTTAAACTCGAGCCAATCAACTTCTTGGTCCTTTGGTTTGCAGCCTCCTCAGCCTAGCTAGAACCTCCACTTCATTAACATCAATGCCCTGGAGCGCACACAACATGGGGGTTAGATCAAGCCACTTAGTGCCTGTTTTTCGGGCGCTACGCGGCCTTCTAAGGCCCCAAAATAGCGGGCAGGAAGCAGGCGCGCACTTTCGACTGGAAGTATACCGCCAGTCATATTGGGTAAGGATGAACAAGAGAAAACCAACCCTAAACATTGCATAAATAAAAGAAAAAGTAAGCACTTACCACAATCACCATCGCTGGTGCTCCTGGTCCCCAAATCCCTGACCTCCAGGCTCCTCGAAGCCCCCACCCCCACCCCCACGACAAGAAGTCCAAAGCCCCGACGACTTGCCTTACCCACAAACTTGGAGAAAGAAAGACTTGCATTTATACAGCGCATTTCACGACCACCGGACGTCTCAAAGCACTTTACAGCCAACGAAGTACTATTTGAAGTGGAGTCACTGTTGTAATGTGGGAAACGCGGCAGCCAATTTGTGCACAGCAAGGTCCCACAAACAGCAATGTGATAATGACCAGATAATCTGTTTTTGTTATGTTGGTTGAGGGATAATTATTGGCCAGGACACCGGGGATGACTCCCCTGCTCTTCTTCGAAATAGTGGCCACCTGAGAGAGTAGACGGGGCCTCGTTTTAATGTCTCATCCGAAAGACGGCACCTCCAACAGTGCAGCACTCCCTCAGCACTGCACTGGGAGTGTCAGCCTAGCTTTTTTGTGCTCAAGTCCCTGGAGTGGGACTTGAACCCACAACCTTCTGACTCAGAGGCGAGTGTGCTACCCACTGAGCCACAACTGACACTGGAGCAGTTACCTTGTGCTGTCTTGTCCCACCACACCGTCTTGATTGCAATGTGGCCCGAGGCCTAATATCCGGGGCTCTGTGGACCTCACCATTTGTGGTAATAAACCTGTGCCGGGGAATTTAACCCCCCACGTGAGTTTGATGTAGATATTAATGTCTTCCTGTAAAAAACCTCCAAGAAATAGTCACTTAGCATGTTACCTATCTCCTGTTCATCATGTTCAACTCCATTTGGATCTCTTGTTATATATTGGAAGAGTGTTTTGCAGTTATTGGGGTAATTCCATGATCCCAGCAAGACTTGTATTCCTTTTGAATATTGAAGATTAAGGAGTGATCTAATTGAAGTGTTTAAGATGATTAAAGGACTTGATAGGATAGACAGAGAGAAACTATTTCCCCTAGTGGGAGAGTCCAGGTCAAGGGGGCATAACCGTAAAATTTGAGCTCGGCTGTTCAGCGGTGATGTCAGAAAGCACTTCTTCACACAAAGGGTAGTGGAAATCTGGAACTTGCTCCCCAAAAAAAGCTGTTGAGGCTGGAGGTCAATTGAAAGTTTCAAAACTGAGATTGATAGATTTTTGTTAGGCAAGGGTATTGAGGGTTATGAAACCAAGGTGAGTAGATGGAGTTAAGATACAGATCAACCATGACCTAACTGAATGGTGGAACAGGCTAGAGGGGCTAATGGACTACTCCTGTTCCTAAGGAGAGAGGCACAGAGAATCAAGGCTACAACATTTAGAGCCTGTCTCTAACCCACACTCCCTATGAGCGTAGGATTGCAGAATTAACCAGTATTTTTTGCATCTGTTGTATCACTTTTCATTTTTCTCTTGGCGGCCCAAATCTCTCTCTTTGATCTCCTTCGGCGTAATGTTGCTGTTGACCTAATGGTTAACCTCTCCCTTTTCCCTCCCAGCTTTGTAATTTGTTTAACTGTCCAATTGATCCATTTCAGAAAATGTTTTTGATCTGTCTTTGCTGCCTTCATGTATCTATTTGTCCTGCACGTCTCTCGTAATGTTTTTTTAATTCATAATTCGCAACGAATATACATTCCCTTAAGGAATAAAAACCCCACGGGGAAAAATGGCCCAACCGTGGCTAATAAGAGACGTTAAAGATAGTATTAGATTTAAAGGAAGAGGCCTATAATGTTGCCAAAATGAGTAGTAAGCTCGAAGATTGGGAGGATTTTAGAATTCAGCAAAGGAGGACCAAGAAATTGATAAAGGAAGAGAAAATAGAATATGAGAGTAAACTAGCAAGAGACATAAAAATAGATTGTAAAAGCTTCTATAGGTATGTCAAAAAGAAGAGATTAGTGAAAATAAACATGGGTCCCTTACAGGCAGCAACGTGAGAAATTATAATGGGCAATAAGTAAATGGCAAAGACATTAAACAAATACTTTGTATCTGTCTTCGTGGAAGAAGACAAAAAAAATTCTGGAAATATTGGGTTAAACAAATACTTTGTATCTGTCTTCACGGAAGAAGACACAAAAAAAATTCCGGAAATATTGGGAATCAAGGGTCTAGTGAGAATGAGGAACTTAAAGAAATTAGAATTAGTAAAGAAATATTACTGGAGAAATTAATGGGACTAAAAGCCAAAAAATCCTCTGGACCTGATGGCCTATATCTTAGGGTTTTAAAAGAGGTGGCTACAGAGATAGTGGATGCATTGGTTTTGATCTTCCAGAATTTCCTAGATTCTAGAACAGTCCCCAAGGATTGGAAAGTAGCAAATTCTGCTATTCAAGAAAGGAGGGAGAGAGAAATCAGGGACCTATGGACCAGTTAGCCTCACATCAGTAGTGGAGAGAACGCTAGAATCTATTATTAAGGTCGTGGTAACCGGGCACTTAGAAAATCATAATGGCCCATAAATTAGGTTCGGGGGCTCGCCGCGCGTGCAAGCCCCCGATGTGCACTTACCCGGCACGCCGGCCGTTCTGCTCCCGGGACGCGTGGAATTCCTTTTTTCAGTTGATTACTCCCGGGCAGCGTCTGACGTCACGCCGCCCAGGAGTGCAGCCAGCGCGAAGCCTCGAGCGCGGAGTGTAAGTGAGACACGCCCCTTGAGGTCTCCTTACCATAGGACACGCCCCCAATTTTTATCACAAGCTGCAAAGCATTTTTACATGCAGAGCAGCATTTTAAATAGGTTTTTTGTATTTTTATTAATCTTTTGCTAACTTTTATAAAGTTTTAAATACTTTTACATTATTTTGAAGAATGTGAAGTAGTTTTAAACAGAATTAAAGCGTAGTTATTTTGATGAGCCGGCTGGGATCACGTGGGCACTGGGCAACCAATGGGAGGTTGCAAAAGTTCATTCATGAGTTTGATAGTAAGAACTGTCAAACTCATGAAAACTCAGGGTGCCCAAAACAGCACTTAAACTACAAATAAAAGTTAAAAAAAATCCCACTAAATAAATGAACTATGAATAACTGTAAAAAAACTATTTTAAACAATTAATCAAATTTTTGAAAAAAATTATTTTTTAACAAATCGGGTCTAAAAATACACTTACCTTACTGTAAATTCTTTAAAAATAATAAACGCGTGGAAAAAAAATTCTAAATTGTATTAATAGACCACTTACCTTTTAAAACGAAGTACTTACGTCTGCTTTTTTCACGCGTAAAAACCGGAGGCCTTTACGCACGGGCAACTCTTTACAAAAAAAGGAATTTCAGCGCGCACGCGCTGCCTGAAACATCGCACGCGTTCCGCCTCTTAACCCCTTGGTTCAGAGGACATGAAATGCCGGTTTTCAGCGCATGCGCTGTGCATCCTGAAAACCGGCACTTCCATCGGGCCCACGCGTGAGTACCCCGTCCGTACTCACGTGTTGGGACCCGAATTACTGGGCCAATATGATTGGGCAGAGTCAACACTGATTTATGAAAAGGAAATCGTGTTTGACAAATCTGTTACGAGTTTTTTGAGGTTGTAACTATCAAGGTAGATAATGGGTCCAGTGGATATAGTGTATTTGAATTTTCAGAAAGCATTTGATAAGAACATAAGAAATAAGAGCAGGAATAGGCCACTTGGCACCTCAAGCCTGCTCCACCATTCAATAAGATCATGGCTGATCTTGGGCTCAAAGCCACTTCCCCACCCGCTCCCCATAACCCTTCACTCCCTTATCTATAAGATAAGGTGCCACATAAGGGGTTATTACACAATATTAGGGTTCACGGGATTGGGGGTAATATATTAGTGTGGATTGAGGGTTGGTTAACTGACAGAAAACTAGAGTAGGAATAAACGGGTCATTTTCGGGTTGGCAGGCTGTAAATAGTGGGGTACCGCAAGGATCAGTGCTTGGGCCTGGCTATTTACAGTCTATATCAATGACTTAGATGAGGGGACCGAGTATAATGTATCCAAGTTTGCTGACGATACAAAACTAGATGGGAAAGTAAGTTGTGAGGAGGATGCAAAGAGGCTGCAAAGCCAGGTTAAGTGAGTGGGAAAGAACATGGCAGATGGAATATAATGTGGGGATATGTGAAGTTATCCACTTTGGTAGGAAAAATAGAAAAGCAGAGTATTTTTTACATGGTGAGAGATTGGAAATGTTGGTATTCAGAGGGACCTGTGTGTCCTTGTACACGAATCACCTGAAAGTTAACAGCAAGCAATTAGGAAAGCAAATGGTATGTTGGCATTTATTACAAGAGGATTTGAGTATAAGAGTAAAAAAGTCTTACTGCAATTATATAGGGCCCTGGTGAGACCACATCTGGAGTACTGTGTACAGCTTTGGTCTCCTTACCTAAGGAAGGATATACTTACCTTAGATGGAATGCAACAAAGGCTCACCAGACTGATTCCTGGGATGGGGGGATTGTCCTATGAGGAGAGATTGAGTAGACTCGGCCTATATTCTCTAGAGTTTAGAAGAATGAGTGGTGATCTCATTGAAACATAAAATTCTTACAGGGCTTGAGAGGATAGATGCTGGAAGGATGTTTCCCCTGGCTGGGGAGTCTAGAACTAGGGGGTCACTGTCTCAGAATAAGGGGTCGACCATTTAGGACTGAGATGAGGAGAAATTTATTCACAGAAAGGGTTGTGAATCTTTGGAATTCTCTACCCCAGAGAGCTGTGGATGCTCAGTCATTGAGTAAATTCAAGACGGGGATATTTGGATATAAGGGAACCAAGGAATATGGAGATCGTGCGGGACAGAGGAGTTGAGGTAGAATATCAACCATAATCTTATTGAATGGTGGAGCAAGCTCGAAGGGCCGAATCGTCTAGCCCTGCTCCACTTTCTTAAGAAGAATATCTATTTATCCTCAGCAGATTAATTTTTGAATAGTGCACACATCCTCGTCTGTTACAAAGTTTTGTCCTCGTATCCCTGTAGTTTGCCCACCTGAAGTTGTTCACTAGGGTTTGGTTACCTTTCTTTGCCATTTCCCAAATCAAATTGGACTTTACTATCACCTAATAGTTCAGCTACGCATATTCCTTGCCTGTCTGGCCCACTCGTTGGAACCAAGTGTAGAACAGAGCTGCCTGTCTTGGCCTTCCCCGACTCACTGAGCCGGGAAGCAGTCATGCATTGTAGTCTTTCCCACTTGGGCATTCCCAGTTTATCTTGGGCTGTTTATCTTAAAACTATTAGTTATTCTAGAACGAGACAGCTCCCCATGATAGTCACTCTGTGTAACCTTTAGCAGTAATTAGATGCCAGTAATGATTATTAACTGCTGTGTCACAATAACAATAATCCTCGCATTACTTACATTTGTTCATGCTATCTTACTGGCAGTGGCACCAGTTAGAATGTTTGTTGTGAGGCTATATATATATATGTATGTATGTACACGCGCTTCTGTTGAATAAAACAAAATTAGAGCAGCTATTTTCAGAGCTGAAGAACAATGTGTTCATTTTATTTGATGCTCTCAAAATAGATTGCTGAGAGAGTCAAACGAGGGTTGGTAGATGGTGATCAGAACTGGGTTTTGATCTTTTAACACATTTGTAGCGCTCAACCAAGGGAATTAGATTCATTCTCCTCTGATTTAATATGAAGTTGCATAAATGAATTGGGAACCATTTTATAGGCTTATAAATGCATGTCATTTGCAGTCAGAGCAACTGACATGTCCCCTGATGAACTACACATAGAGAAATGTTTAATAAGTGTGCTAACTTCTATCTTACCTGCAATAAATAGCTGATGGGTGTGATCAGGAGTCATAATTTTAAATAAGAGGCCTGAGCTGCTGACAGAATGTGTCAATTCCTGTGTGCACTCAGTTCATCTTTGTGTATTTATTACAGGCTTGTTATGGAATTCTGAAGGTTCCGGAAGGCAGCTGGTTATGTCGGACTTGTGCACTTGGTGTCCAGCCCAAATGTTTGCTTTGCCCCAAGAAAGGTGGAGCAATGAAGCCTACCCGCAGTGGGACCAAGTGGGTTCATGTTAGCTGTGCTTTATGGATCCCCGAGGTAAGGCACAAAGTATTTTATTGTGTTGTTTTTGTTGGATTCTATGGTAGGCAGCCTTAGTATAAGATTGTGCTCTGCTGATAAAGCAGTTAAAATGAACGTATTTCAAGTTATGGTTTTGATATAAAAATAAGATGATCATTTTTGCAATGACCAGGAGTTTTTAAAAGTAATTGTGTGTGTGGTAGGAGTAATTAAGTAGTTTTTAATATGTGAAGACTTTTTGAAGTGTGTTGGATGTTGACATGTTCACCGTTAAAGTTCCATTTGACTTAGAGCACTAATAAAATAATATGAGAGGGGGCATTTTATTTTCATGGTAAACTTCGATTTTAATTAAAGTTGTGATGGCCCTTCATGGTTGGTTGTTCCAGAAACACCAATCACTGTGACAGTCTGAAAGGAAGTGGATTGGTCCTGTTTCTTTGTACCAATAAATATAACCCACCTCCTCTGGGTAAAGGGAATCCTTGGTCCAGAATCTCCTCAGACCATCCAGACATTCATGAAGTTGTTCAATAAAGCTAAATCCTAGTGGCATGGAATAGTCCACTGGAGCAATCAACATGCAACGCCGTGAAAGCGTTAGGCTGCAAATTAGTTTGAAATTCCCCTTTTAGTGAAATCCAGATTTACCGCAGCTTTTGGAAAAGTTAGTGATGGAAAGAGAAATGGATGCCAGGCTTTGAGACTAAGCCACAGTGGGAAGGACTGAGCTACATTTGGAGGGCCAGTCACCCAGTACCCTTGTCCACTTCTTTGTGCCTGACTTTAGAACATCATTGCTAGGGCCTGGGAGCATGTCTAATCTACCCTATAAAGTAGGATTTAAGTGGAGAGACTCTAAAGAGGGAAAAGTAAGAACAAAGACTTGCCAAATATGTTTTCCCAAATCTAGCAATCCTCTGTTCCTTCTCCTTGTGGTGATTGGGCTCCTAGGTTCACCACAGCTTGTAATTCAAACTTAATTCACGAAGCTTGTGACTATATAGGATCAAGTTGTTAGAAGATAATTTTATTAGTTGGGCATGGTCCAATTAGATTGTTGACCAGCAGCTACTGAGACCATTTGTGATTTTTAGGGTTATGTGAACTTGGAATATCACTCCCCACAGGAACATGAACCCATAGTTACTCAGTGAATTATGTGCCCATGTGCTACACATTAGTGTACTCTCGGTTGGACAAATACTGTCAACTTTCTGGTGAAGAGGAAGTATTTGCAACAGTGTCTGTGACATATGTAAATAGTTAAGATATCGCACATATAGTATCTTCAGTATGTGCAGGAGTAATTTTGTTTAGTCTAAAGCTATATTATCTACTCTTGTTATTTTCCTCTATGCACCAGTCCCCAGGCAAGAGAATGGCAGGCGGCACGTGCCTGGATTAACTCGCTGTCCAGTTTCCCTTCTTTCTGTAGAGAAGCACCCAGCCTCCAAACAGCATCTCCTGGATGGTTTGATGGAGATTGAAAACTGGCTCTGTCTCCTCCACACCCCATGGCTGCAGCAGTACTTTTATAGTTCTTCTCACAGCTTGTTAGTACCAGCTTGCACTACGGCAACTTCGCCTCTTTCATGCTGAGACACAGAATCCAAGTCTGAGCATTCGGAGGTACCACCTCCAGCCATTTTACAATCGGGGAGGGTGCAAAAAAATATGACTGGAGCCAGGTAGCCTGCCTGTCTCTTGATGCTTTTTTTTTAGTACTTACTGTGTTGCTGTTTTTAAATATAAAGGGAGTTTATTTTTCTAAAATAAACATATGCACATATGCCAACGCTCCAATATTTGCAAAATGCTTCTTTATGGTGAAAAGACAAGCCTTAGTAGCAGCAAGAACTTGCCTCTAAAACCACTAACCAGAATCACAGAAACCCCACAGTGCAGATAGAGGCCATTTTGGCCCATCGAGCCTGCACCGACACATATCCCACCCGATCCCCGTAACCCCTACACCAACACATATCCCACCCTATCCCCGTAACGAGGCGTTACATTTAGTCCATTCATGATGTGTAATTCCAACTGGATTATATTCAGAATTACAGTCACAAGCTGAAGCCAAGATGGACTTTTAAATTTTTTTTATCTTCTGGAGATTTGGCTTAGATTTGGAACTTTTAAAGAAATATAAAGCAATGTTGATGTTGAGATAAAGCTAATGTATCCTGCGCCTGTGTATTCACTGCCTTGCACTTGCAGTGATCCTTACCTGTGGACATTTAAAGAAAGAGGAATCATTCTGGTTAAGTTTACAAAGTTTTTGCTTACTTACTTAGGTTAGCATAGGCTGCCCAGAAAAGATGGAGCCCATAACAAAGGTCTCGCATGTCCCTGCCAGCAGATGGGCATTAGTGTGCAGCCTATGTACTGAGAAGACTGGAGCCTGCATTCAGGTTTGGAATAAAATCACAATTATTTTACAGCAGTTTTTCAAGCAACTGTGTCACATCAAATAACTTTGATGTATGAATTAATAGGAGGTTAAAATCCCATTAAATGAGGGAAAAGCTATTTTGCACTGAGGCCGGAGATAAGCAGAAATAATTAAGCTGTGTAAGATAGCTATCTGGCTGAATTAATCGGCAGGAAAATAAACGAATACTTGACTAAAATCCAGATACAAGTGTATTATAGATGTTTTATTAAACCGGTTCATATCATCCAGTTACTTGAGTTAAATTCGCTTCATATAAACTAATTACAAATGTTAGAATGAATATTGGCTGATGCCATCTTGATGTGCGCACCTAGACAATGAGTGGTAGAGGCCATCACACCGAAACTCGATCTTGTCATTGCCTGGCATCCACATATGTGTATTTCCAGCATTGGATAGCGATTTGGAGGGAAACTGGCCTAATCCAGAGTACTGAAGCAAGTTGTAGCGCCCATACCATACTGCTGCTCTAGCTGAGATCGGCTAATGCTGCGGATCGAACTTGGGACCTTCCTGGGCTGAATGGTTGAGTACCACATCACAGAGCTGTGGAGGGAGCCCAGAACAAATACTTTTTAATGGAGTGTTTGTGTTACTGTCGGCATCCAGTGAGCAAAGTACAGACGTCCAAATTGATGTGTACAATTCAACATATCTACATAGAATATACATAGAATTACATAGAATCTACAGCATAGAAACAGACCATTCGGCCCACCCAGCCCATGCTGGCGTTTATGATCCACTTGAGCCTCCTCCCATCCTTCCTCGTCTAACTATCAGCGCAACCCTCTATTCCCTTCTCCCTCATATGCTTATCTAGCTTCCCCTTAAATGCATCTATACTATTTGCCTCAACTACTCCCTGTGGTTGTGAGTTCCACATTCTCACCACTCTCTAGGTAAAGAAGTTTCTTCTGAATTCCCTATTGGATTTTTTGGTGACTATCTTATATTGACGGCCTCTAGTTTTGCTCTTCCCCACAGGTGGAAACATTCTCTCTGTATCCACTCTATCAAAACCTTTCATAATTTTAAAGACTGCTGTTCGGTCACACCTCAGCCTCTCTTTTCAAGAGAAAAGAGACCCAGCCTGTTCATCCTTTCCTGATAGGTATACCCTCGCATTTCTAGTATCATCCTTGCAAATCTTTTGTGCACTCTCTCTAGTGCCTCTATATCCTTTTTTATAATATGGCGACCAGAACTGAACACAGTACTCCAAGTGTGATCTTACCAAGGTTTGATACAAGTTCAGCATAACTTCCCTACTTTTCAATTCTGTCCCTCTAGAAATAAACCCTAGTGCTTGGTTTGCTTTTGTTATGGCCTTATTGACCAGTGATGCATCTTTTAGTGATTTGTGCATTTGTACTCCCAGATCCCCTTGCTCCTCTACCCATTTAGATTCTTATTTTCCAAGTAATATGTGACTTTATTTTTCTTACCAAAATGTAATACCTCACACTTACCTATGTTGAAATTCTTTTGCCAATTATATGCCCATTCTGCAAGTTTATTACTGTTGTCTTGTAATTTGTTGCAGTCCTCCTCAGTATTGACTATTTGGTGTTGTCTGCAAATTTAGAAATTGTGTTTTTGATTCCAAAGTCTAAATCGTTAATATAAATATAATTGTTAATATAATATAAATGTGGTCCCAGCATCGATCCTTGTGGGACCCCACTTCCCACCTTCTGCCACTCTGAATAGCTACCCTTTACCCCATCTCTGCTTTCTGTCTTGCGGCCAGCTAGCTATCCATTCTGCTACTTGTCCCCTGACTCCGCACGCTCTGACTATTCATTAGTCTATTATGTGGTACCTTATTGAAGGCCTTTTGGAAATTTAGATATACAGGTACACTACCCTTTATCCGAAAACCTCGGGACCAGCCGTGTTTCGGTTTTCGGAAAATTTCGGATTTCGGAAGGTATTTTATAAGACTGGGAAATTTGTGGGGGGTCGGGGGTCGGCGGGGGGGTCGGGGTCGTGCGCACGACTTACGCTGAACGAAAACACTTTCGGTTTTCAGAAGTGCGGATAAAGGATACACTATCCCTTATCCGAAAGGGTGGGGGTCGGCGGGGGGTCGGGGGTGGGGGTCGGCGGCGGGGGTCGGCGTCGGGTCATGTTTTGCGCCACTTTCGGTTTTCAGAGGTTTTCTGTTTTCGGAAGTGCGGATAAAGGCTATCCCTTATCCGAAAGGGTCGGGGTCGGCGGGGGGTCGGGGGTGGGGGTCGGCGGGGGTCTGGGTCGGCGGTGGGGGTCGGGGTCGGCGGTGGGGGTCGGCGTCGTGCGTACGGCTTACTCTGCCCTGCTCAGCGTAAGTCGTGCGCCACTCTGGTCTTGTCGTGCGCACGACTTACGCTGAACGAAAAAACCTTCGGTTTTTAGAGGGTTTCGGTTTTCGGAAGTTCGGATAAAGGGTAGTCTACCTGTATTACATCTATTAAAAGGTGATCTGATCGAAGTTTTCAAGATATTAAGGAGAACAGATAGAGTAGATAGAGAGAATCTATTTCCACTGGTTGAGGGTTCTAGGACGAGGGGGCTTATTCTAAAAATTAGAGCCAGACCTTTCAGGAGTGAAATTAGGAAACACTTCTACACACAAAGGGTGGTAGAAGTTTGGAACTCTCTTCCGCAAATGGCAATTGATGCTAGATCAATTGTGAAATTTAAATCTGAGATAGATTTTTGTTAACCATAGGTATTAAGGGATATGGAGCAAAAGCAGGTATATGGAGTTAGGTCGTAAATCAACCATGGTCTCATTGAATGGCGATACAGGCTCGAGGGGCTAAATGGCCGACTCCTGTTCCTTTCTGCTGCATTACCCTTGTCTACTCTCTCTGTTACCTCTTCAAAGAATTCAATGAGGTGGGTTAAGCAAGACTTTCCCTTTTGAAATCCATGTCGACTATTCATTATTGTATTTTTGGTTTCTAAATGTTTTTCTATTTTCTCCTTTAGTACGGATGCCGTTATTTTTCCTACTACCGATGTTAAGTTGATTGGTCTATAGTTCCCTGGATATGTTCTATCTCCCTTCTTAAATATAAACGTTAGCTATCCGCCAGTCCTCTAGCACTGCATCTTTTTCTAACGAATTATTAATTATATGTAATAGTGCCTCTGCTATCTCTTCCCGAGATTCTTTTAAAGTGTGCGATGCAATCTGTCCTGACTAGGGGTTTTATCTTTTTTGAGTTTGATTAGTTTATTTAAATATTTCTCCCCTTTTTATTTTAAATGTGGTTACATCATTTCTAATCTTATTTTCCGATGTTGTGTCCATCTGATCCGTCTCCCTGGTAAATACTGAAGCAAAATAATTATTTAATATTTCTGACATTTTGCTATCGCTGCCTGTGATTATATCCTGACTGTCCCTTAGTGACCCTATTCCCATCCCAACTTTCCTTTTTTTATTTATGTGCCTGTAGAATATTTTACTGTTTTGTTTTATGTTCCTCGATAATTTAATTTCATTGTTCCTCTTTGCCTTCCTAATTGTTTTTTTTTACTTCTCTCCTAGTCTCTTCGTATTCTCTCTTGTCATGCTGTCCATGTACTTAGTGTATGTCTCTTTCCTTGCCCTCACTTTTTTCCCTTAAGTCTTTATTCATCCATGGTGCCTCGTTAGAGTTTAGTTTGTTCTTGTTTTTTAGCTGAATATATTTTTCCCTGGGCTCTGTTGAACACTGCTTTAATTGTTTCCCATTGCTGTTCTACATCATTGTTTGCCAATATTGTTGTCCATTTTATTTTCCCAAGTTCTATTCTTAGCTCCATAAAATCAGCTTTTCTCTAATCTAGTACCCTGGTCTTTGTCATGCTTATGTCCTCAATTATTATCCTAAGCCGTATTATATTATGGCCACCATTGCCTAGATGTCCCTCTACTTTTACTTCTCTTATCTGCTCTGGTTCATTTCTCATTACTAGATCCAGTAGCGAATCTATATCCTAGTAGGGAATAGAGGGTCAATAGATAGATCAGAAAGAGAGAACACAGGTCAAGACCTTTTGATGAAACTGCTATCCTCTATTCCTCAGTGCAGTGCACTATTGATTAGAGTCAATTATTACTTTTCAGTCACATTTTAAGTCACCATCTTGTTTGGCCTTTTGCCCTTCATAGAAAATACTTTTTGTGATTCACGATTTGTATTGGCACTACAGCTGTGTACACAAAATCATCTTAATTAACAACCCAGCCAAAACAGTTAGTGGCCAAAGGTTGACTCGGTGGCCATTTTTTATGCAGTCTTGGTTTGCTACTCCAGCAGCTAGAGGATGAATATGGCTCAGATTAGGAATTCAAAGTAATAAAATGCTCCCTTTGTTTTGCTGCCCAATGAAGCAATGTTGACGTTGAGATAAAGCCAATGTATCCTGCGCCTGGGTATCTTGTTCCTAAGTTGGCTTCTCTGCGCTTTCTAGGGTTGGTTATAAGAATTTTTATGTTGTTGTTGAAAACTTGGCTCTTCAATTATTTTATAGTCCAAATATTCCCAGATAACTTAAAAAGGTGACACGCACTTTGATTTAGGTTAGCTATACAGTATTATTAACTTGGCTACTTTTGGTGCAGTGGTGGGGTGTTCTGCTGAGGCACATGGGGCAGATTAGAGGGAGCCTTCATCTGCATCTGGCTACACTCACCTGGGAGTGCTTGATGCTAACACCGGGTGCCTCAAATGAAAAGAGGTCCAATCTCCAGCACCAACATTCTTCACCTTGAGCACAATTTGAAAAATATAGAGGGAGGGGCTGTATTTAAACCTTCTAATACTTTTTTGAGTAAAGAATATTAAATAAGCACAACAAGATTTTTGGATGGCTGTGGTAGTTTATCTCGTGAGTAGCTGAACCGTACAGACCAGGAAGCTCATAGGTTTGATCCTGGTCTTTGGTGTTGGCTGTTCTCGGCTGGTGTGGCTATAAGGCAGTAAAGTTGGCAGTTCCCGCTTCTTATCATTATCAAACAATCCTTGCTGGAGTGCAGATGTATGAAACTCAGGTGAGGGCAGGGTCAGAATTAGGCTTGTCTGTAATAGCCCCCCCCCCCCAATTGAAAAGTCTGTCGGCGCTCATTTCCCAGGCTCACACGGATAGCATGGCTACTTGGATGAGGCGTTGTAGTACTGCAGCCTCGTCCCGTGCTTGTGGAAGCGTACTGCATCAACATTATCAAAAGAAGAGGGAGTGGAGACAACTGTTGAGGGCAGATTGGCTGATGGTAAAAATGTTCTTAAAAATAAAGGAAGTAACAAATGTTTGAAGCTTGCAGACCACAAAAGAAAACATGCTTGGGGAGGGCGAGGGGAATAGTTAGGTAGTGTTTCAGCCAAGGGGTAGAACACAGGCCTGCACATCACTTCTGTTGTAGAAGAGTTACCAAAAAATGATTACTCCTGCCATTGCAGTATTTTTAAAGTAAAAATGTAGGATGGAGCATTTAAGTTTTTAAAAACAAGGGGCAAATTGCTATAAGTAAATTGCCCAGCATATATAGCAGCACACAAAAGATTACTGATCAAGATAAAAAATCACGGGATTGGGGGTAATATACTGGCATGGGTGGAAGATTGGCTATCTAACAGAAAACAAAGAGTTGGGATAAATGGTTCATTCTCGGGCTGGCAATCAGTAACTAGTGGTGTTCCGCAGGGGTCAGTGCTGGGACCCCAACTCTTTACAATCTATATTAACGATTTGGAGGAAGGGACCGAGTGCAACATATCTAAGTTTGCCGACGATACAAAGATGGGAGGGAAAGCAGTGAGTGAGGAGGACATAAAAAACCTGCAAAAGGACATAGACAGGCTAAGTGAGTGGGCAGAGATTTGGCAGATGCAATATAATGTTGGAAAGTGTGAGGTTATGCACTTTGGCAGACAAAATCAAAGAGCAAGTTATTATCTAAATGGAGAGAAACTGCAAAGTGCTACAGTACAAAGGGATCTGGGGGTCCTGGTGCATGAAACACAGAAGGTTAGTATGCAGGTGCAGCAGGTGATCAGGAAGGCCAATGGAATCTTGGCTTTTATTGCAAGGGGGATGCAGTATAAAAACAGGGAAGTCTTGCTGCAGTTATACAGGGTATTGGTGAGGCCACACCTGGAATATTGCGTGCAGTTTTGGTTTCCATATTTAAGAAAAGATATACTTGCTCTCGAGGCGGTTCAGAGAAGGTTCACTCAGTTGATTCCAGAGATGAGGGGGTTGACGTATGAGGAAAGGTTGAGTAGGTTGGGACTCTACTCATTGGAGTTCAGAAGAATGAGAGACGATCTTATCGAAACATATAAGATTGTGAGGGGGCTTGATCGGGTGGATGCGGTGAGGGTGTTTCCACTGATGGGTGAGATTAGAACTAGGGGGCATAATCTTAGAATAAGGGGCTGCCCTTTCAAAACTGAGATGAGGAGAAACTTCTTCACTCAGAGGGTAGTAAATCTATGGAATTTGCTACCCCAGAGAGCTGTGGAAGCTGCAACATTAAATACATTTAAAATGGAGATAGACATTTTCCTAGCAGATAAGGGAATTAGGGGTTACGGGGAGAGAGCAGGGAAGTGGACGTGAGTCTAGATTCGGATCAGCCATGATCCTATTGAATGGCGGAGCAGGCCCGAGGGGCCGTATGGCCTACTCCTGCTCCTAATTCTTATGTTGTTATGTTCAGCACACATAGCAGTCTGAGGATGTGAATAAGTTAGCCTAGGTACGGGGAAAGAGAGAATCTTACAGCACAGGAGGAAGCCATTCAACCCATTGTGCTTGTGCCAGCTCTTTGAAAGAACTATCCAATTCGTCCCACTTAGCTGCTCTTCCCCATACCCCTGCAAAATTTTCCCCTTCAAGTATATTTCCAACTACAGTACCTTTTGATAGTTACAATTGAATGCTTCCACCACCTTTTCAGACAGTGCATTCCAGATTATCATAACTTACTGCTTATTTATTTTTCCTTTTCTCCCCTCTGCTTTTACTGATTATCTTAAATCTGTGGCCTCTGGTTACCAATCCACCCGCCAGTGGAAACAGTTTCACTTTATTTACTCTTATTAAAACTCCTCATTATTTTGAACACCTCTATTAAATCTCCCCTTAACCATCTCTTGGGAGTTGGGAACAATCCCAACTTCTCTAGTCTCTCCACATAACTGAAGTCCCTCATCCCTTGCAACATTCTCCTCTGCACTCTCTTCAAGGTCTTGACATCCTTCCTCGAAGCCTCTATTTATAAAGCCGTATCAACTTGTCCTGCCTCCTTCAAAGATTTTTGTTTGATCCAGTTCCCTAATTTAATTTTTAATTAAATTGCATACAGAAAATGACTGCTTCCAGCAATAAGCACAAGAGGACAGGAAAAAGACGATAGCAGATAATAGCTAATAAGTTTTGATTATATTCTTGGCGTTTCCCCCTAGGAGTAAAAGGCAAATATTTCAAAGGAATAACAAGTGCTGTAGTATTGCCTACGTGACCAGCTGAAATTAACCTAACTAGACTTTTTTTTTAATGCTTGTAGTGTTCAGTGAAAAACTGCCGAACAGCCTTTCATGTGACTTGTGCGTTTGATCGCAATTTGGAAATGAAGACCATTCTGGCGGAAAACGATGAAGTGAAGTTTAAATCCTACTGCCCGAAGCACAGCAGCAAGGAACCGGATGAGGGAAACAAAAACTATTCCACTGTGGAGATGCAGGAGAAACCTGCCATTGTGGAAAGTGCCCTGGATAGCATGGACCAGAGCCAGGAGGAGGCTCAAAGGATCAGCCTCCGCAAGCAAAAACTCCAACAACTGGAGGACGAATTTTATAACTTTGTCAGCATCTCCGAGGTGTCGCAGCAGTTGAAGTTATCCGAGGAACTTGTGGATTTTATTTACCAGTACTGGAAAGGAAAAAGGAAGAGCAATTTGAACAAGCCTCTCTTCACTCCCAAAAAGGACGAGGAGGACAATCTGGCAAAGCAGGAGCAAGATGTCTTGTTCAGACGGCTGCAGCTTTTCACCCACCTCCGGCAGGACCTAGAGAGGGTGAGTGCTGTTGCTTGGAGCTGCAATTCTGCAATTTAATACCATCCTCGCTGCAAATTTCCACTTTTTTTGTAGGAAAATGTTGTAATTCTGAATGTTTTAACTAAGTGTTTTTATTAAGCTGACCTTTATAAAACAAACTCCAATTTTATTCAATATGTCTTTAAAAGAAATTCTCCCATTGCAAAATCTCCTCCATCTGGATGGGTGCATGCCCTCATGACCGCTACATCTGTGATCCTGTCCCAACACCAAGACTGCCCACAGTGGGAAGAGAGGTGGTTGGTGGTTAATTTTCCCCTCTCACTCAAGGTGACGCAAATTGCTGCAACGGTGTTAATAATGGTCTACCTAAGAACTTGTCTACATTCATCTTAATTAAGTAATCGAGCACAGAACAAGAATGTTTACAGACCCCGTGTTGTAATGCACCGTTTTGCTCTTGTCCGAGAGAAAGTTCTACTGTAGCCAGCAGAAAAACCTCAAGCCCTCCATCCTCACTTTTTTAAGTTTTCAGATTTTGACTGTAGAACGAGATAAAGAAGCACTTTATTTTTGTCACCGTGTCATTTATGTAAAGCATGAATTCCCATTTGGGTTCTGGAGTTTTTTGTCTGGTGATAACCATTTCTGCAGATTTGAGTCTTGCTGTTGGCCGCCACGTAGCAAGATTTGTCATCATCTTGTGGCAGAACATCCCACTTAAGCAAGACAACAGAATGTCTACACCAGCATTAACTCGTTTATATCAAATTGTACAAGCAGAACTATGTAATTCCCATTGAAAAGCAAAGGAAATTCCTCAAACTTCCGGATGAGGAAGTGTTGAGCTTACTTAGATCTTTTTACTGGTGCTGTAAACACAACTTGCATCAACTGAGCTGAGGGGCGCCCTTGTGGACGTGGGAGGGGGAGAAGAGTCTGCCACTTGTTTACTGTCTCTGCTGAAGGAGGACATGTGAGGAAAGATGTTCCACGAGAGTTCTTGTTTGCATGGATGGCAGAAGGGTTGAAGAACTTAATGGTGGAAGGATCGTACCTTTCAAGATTAGTTACGGCGTCGGTGCTATCCCATGGGTCAACTAATGACATGTACAGGACTTTTTTCTTTATTTTTATGTGGGTGTTCAGGTAAGTTCTGCTTTTGTATTTTCACCCCTTTTATTCTTTGCCTTGTTTGAAATCTGGAGCAGGGAGGACTGGGCATGTGACCTGCACCTGCTCCCACATGACTGCCAGTGTTGCTTTGACGGGCAGCCTGGTGGCTCTCCACTTACATATTCTTCTTCCCCTTACTGTGAGTCATTGCAGCCTCTGCTCAGCGCCTCCCTGCATGACTTACCTCAGATTGGGGAACCAAGAAAAGTGGATTCGAAGCTATGTCCACCACTGCTCCATGACACTAGCACTCAGCCTTGCCATGCCGCACAGAATGTTCTGGATTTTATAGAGTTTTAGTTTGAAATCAGGCCAAATGTGTTGCAAACTGGAAAATGCATACCTCTCAGGATGTTAAAAATGTTTTCGTGGCTGCTGGCTTGTCTGGGTCTTTCATGAAGATAAATGGCATGAGAATCACAAATATGGCATTTTCTGGCAGATTTTTTTTTTGCCGCAGGAGTTCTATGTTGCATAATTTTGCATGGAACTCTAAATTCATCAGGCAACTCGTTTACCATTGAGGGGTTCTGTTTCCTTGAAAACTACATTTGAGCAAAATTGAGCTTTCCCTTTTTTGTTCTTTTCCTTCCCTCATAACTTTGAGAGGCTTTGGTTATTAACTTGCCAAGTTAGGTTAACAAAAGGGGAGCATGTTACAGTGTACAGTGGTTTGATTCAAATTGGCTTTGATTACATTTTGCTTAAAATGAAACATTTCTGTTTTCTAAGAATGACTGTCACTAGCAAAGGATGTTTCCTTGGAGCAAAACCAAAAGCAGTTAACTAGAAAATAAAATTAGCAACTTTGAATTGCAAAATATACTCTTTTGTGTGCTGAAACAGTACATGAAATCTTTGAGCACAAAAGGCGTATTTTAACCTGGATATAAACACACCCTTCATCTCCTCAGCAGATTAAAAAAAAGGTTGAGTTTCCAATTGTGCAGGTATTTCTGTTGAGAATTCTCTAATGGGCATAACCTAGCCTAGCGCCTTTTGTTTTTGGAAGATGAAGCAACGCATTGGTGTATAAGTAGCCGTATTGGAGAGATATACCCAGAGCGCCTAAAGTGAAATGAGCATCAAATTTAGACACACGTGGCCCTCCTTATTGTGTACAGGTAAAGCCTCTGGCCCTGAACATCGGTGGGGTTCTCCACCTCACCAGCTGTAACTTTGGTGGGAGATTGGTGGAATCCCTGGAGAAACTGCATAAATGGCCACTTGCGCTGCTTCTCCGGGCGGGCGGAATCTGCAAATCTCCCTCCCACCAAAGAACCCCTGTGGAAATTGTCTCCGAACCGTACAGTCCAGCAAAATTTCCGGCTTCATTCCTGTTCCGTGCTGAATTAGCTGGCTCAACTGGAGATTAAAGAGGATTCCTGCTTCCGAGTTGCTGTCCAATAGCCCCTGCTTGGGAGTACATGTGTGTAGATATTGGAACGAGGACAAGGTTTGGCTTTGCTGTGATGTCCACTGCTACAGCATTCATTGGCTAGGATCATGCATGAATAATTGCCACTTGGGCGAAGTAGTGGAAGGTGACTGCTGCCTTTGGAACCATCCCTCAGCAAGGAGTCAACAGACACAAAGCTGGTATTGATGTATTTTTTTGCTAGTAATACCTGCGAAGAAACGATCGATAAGAACAACTACAACTAACACTTAGGCCGAGATTTTCCCTACCTCGGCGGGTCCATGGCAGGTGTCCATCCCGGCCTGCGACATGACTTTCCCCTGATTGGGCTTGTTAAGCCCGCCCAGCGCGTTTCCTGGCCAATTGAAGGAAGTGGGCCCGATGACATCATTTGATGACGTGTCATCAGCCGGTTTCCTTAAAGGGACCATGCGCAAATTTACTTCAACATTTGTGCTGTCAATGTTCTACAGCATTGAGGTACAGCAAACACTGACAATCACTGCACGGAGGTGCACGGCTGCACCCAGGCTCTCCAGTGACTCCCTCCATATGCTTATGGAGGGAGTCACAGCACGCAGGGAGGTCCTCTTCCCTTCCCATGGGCGGAAGAGACCTTCCCAGGACACCAACGCAGCCTGGTTGCACATTGCACAGGAGGGCACAAGCAGGGATGTCGTCAGGAGGACCAGGCTGCAGTGGCACAAACCTTTCAATGATCTCTAGATCACGAAACATTACTGCAAAGCCACACTTGGCCTCATCCTGCTGTGCCACTCATCACAGCCCCATCACTCTGCCTTCCCTACCCTACTCTTGCACATCCTTATTCTCACCAACTTATCTTGCACCTCCACCCATCCCTCTCTATGTGTTATATAATTATATATTTATCACATCCCCATCTCACTAGCCACCCCTCACATTCACCCTCATCCTAGTCTAATCATACCAACTAACAACACACAAGGGTAGGCACTTGTGTGTTTTAGCCAATGTTCATGTGAAGTTTCTGTTAATGTGCTGTCAAATATTAAAATCTTTATTTTCAACACTTTGTGTTCTTGGACAGATTTGTGTGCACCTTTGGAAGTGGCTTAGTGAGTTGTAGTGAATGGTGAGACATAACGGTACCCTACTGAGATCATTGAAACATTTGCACCTCTGCAGCCTGGTCCTCCTGACGACATCCCTGCTTGTGTCTTCCTGTGCAATGTGCAACCAGGCTGTGTTGGTCTCCTGGGGAGGTCTCTTCCCCCCATTGGAAGGAAAGAGAACCTCCCTGCATGCTGTGACTCATGGGAGAGCCTGGGTGCAGCCCTGCATCTCTGCAGTGATTGTCAGTGTTTGCCGTACCTCAATGCTGTAGAACACTGACAGCACAAATGTCGAAGTAAATTTGCGCATGGTCCCTTTAAGGAAACCAGCTGATGACACGTCATCAAATGACGTCATCATACCCGTTTCCTTCATTGCCGGGAAACTCGCTGGGCGGGCTTAACAAGCCCAATCAGGGGAAAGTCATGTCGGAGGCCGGGATGGACGCCTGCCATAGACCCGCTGAGGTAGGGAAAATCAATGAGTGTGAAAGGAATGGCTTGGGCATTGTAGGGATGCTTTATGTTGTTAGTGTGGGGTCAAGTGAAGTAAATCTGGCCATGGTGAGGCCATCCCTGGTGTTCCAGGCAGCAATGTGGTCGGGTGCTGATGCCCTCTGTCCTGTGCAGCATCAGGTGATTGTGGAGAAGGTTGGTGTGGTTGTTGGTGCTGCTAGCGTGCCTGGTGATGCTGGTGTTGGGGCTGATTGTGGTCAGACTCTGAAGACCAAGGTGAGAGTATAAAGTGCACCCATGCTGATGGAATAGATGGCAGGTGAAGTAGAGATGACAGAAGCGATCTGTCAATGGTTGGAGGGGTAATGAGGTCTGACTGGATGGAGACTTGTGTAAAGACTTGCAGCATTCTGAATCGGTAGTGGAAATGCAGTTTAGAGAAGCTAGTGGCTAAGGGAACATTTCTCAATTAGCTGGGAGCTTTGACTTGACATTTGGAGCTTTCAACTCATCAGCTGATTCAATGGCCACTGACCTCCCGCCTCAGCTTCACAGAAGAGATCTAGGCACAGCGGGAAACCAGTGGGCGACCTGTCAAATTCAGAAAGCTGGGGACAAAAAGCATTGTTGTGGCTGTAAACAAGCCACTAATGTTTTGAATTAGGTCTCCCGCCGCTGTCTGTCAGGTCTGCTCAGTGCTGGCAGACCCGACATCGAGAAATGCAGGTGTGCACGTTTTGACAGCGGGTTCCCGACCCCCTATCAATCATTTTTAATTTCACAGCTGACCCGCCACCCATCCCGTCCGCTGAGTGCCGGCAAAATCGCGGCTGAACAATTCTGTAGGCAGAATTGGAGCAAATCTTCTCCATGATGAAGAAAACTTAATTAGTGAATGTTCTGGTTGCAACTTTTATTTAACGTGGGAATTACCACAAAAAGCTTTGATTAAGCTCTGCGGGTTTCTCTGTAACAGTCATGTTTAGAAGTGCTCGGAGATTTCTGCCACTATTCCTCCCTCAATCACCATATTCACTAGTCATTTGCTGATTGTGGGATCAGGTGTGTAGGTTAGCTGCCTCGTTTGCCTACATAACAACAGTGACTGCACCTCAAACAGTAATTCTTCAGCTTTGAAGCACTTTAGGATGTCCTAAGGATGTAATAAGGCACTGCATCAGTGCAAGTTCTTTCCTCTTAAATGTTCAATCCAATAATCCAAACGCCTGAGTAATATTTTGATTCATACAGTTTGCATCATTCTTCATCTTCTCTGGGTTGTCTACCTTGCGCATCTTTTTTTTTCAAGATGGCTCCTGGGCTGGCAGCTCCCTAGGGAGCTCCTTTGCTGTGCAACTTTACTCTTGGCCATCCATTGCCAGCCTTTGCTCTTTCTCCCCCAGTCTCCTCTCTTCTGCTGTTTAAGTTCCCCTGGCTCTAATAGTGGGTGCGTTTTATTATTTTATCCCTAACTACAAGTTCAAGCTGCAAGGTTAAAGTTACCTGAGCCCACTGTCCATCCCCCGACCATGCCTGTTCTTTGTTCTCATCAGTGAGCACTGGCTCTTCACTTAAACTTAGCGTCCAAATTCCCAGACCTCTCTGCCGTCAAGACTACGCATCTCCACTGGACTAGTGATCTAGTGACTAGTGGATCGCGAGTGGAGCCCGGTGCCAGGGATCGCGAGAGTATCAGTGCTAATTTGATCCTGTGAGACACAACATCATTCATGTCCGAGGCTAGGACCCAGGAGTGAGGACGAGCCCAGCAGCGAGGTCAAGGCCCAGGCGTGGCGCAGCATGGACCAGCAGCGGGGTCGGGGCCCAGGGAAAGGTGCAGCACGGGCCAACATCGAGGTTGGGAGGACCATAATGCATCCTACGAAACCCAGGCAGAGAGAACCTGCGGGGAGGAGGACAGTAGGAGTATGTTTGTGTGTGTGTGTGTGTGTGCGCGCTAAGCCGTTGTAGCAGAGCCTGGTCGCCAATCATCTTGGATCCCCTTGCCATTGGACCAAGACCTTGCTCTGTCAAGCCCGTGTGGTAGCTGGTGTGCAACGGCCACCCCATGTTAAAAGAATTCACGCACGGGCATCTTCCACCCTTTAAAATGAAGTTCGGGACCTGGGACGTCAGGACCCTCATGGACAACCCCAACAGTGACAGACTGGAACGCCGTACTGCTATCGTTGCCCGGGAGCTCAGACGTTTCGATATAGACACTGCCGCCCTAAGCAAGACCCGGCGGGCAGGGGAAGGTCAGCTCAAGGAGCAAGGCGGTGGTTACACCTTCTTCTGGAAAGGCAAACCTGAAGAAGAACACCGCCTCCATGGGGTAGGCTTCGCCATAAAAATGAACTAGTTGGGTGTTTCAGAGACTCCCCTTGCGGTATAAATGAGCGCCTCATGAATCTTTGGCTCACCCTAGCCCAGAACCAGTGCGCTATGGTCATCAGTGCGTACGCCCCAACACTGGAAGCCACAGACAAGACCACAGAGGAATTCTACTCCAGCCTCGAACAATCCCTGTCTCGAGTCCCAACGGGCGACAAGCTGATTCTCCTTGGCGACTTTAACGCCAGAGTTGGGAAGGACACAGATCTCTGGGAGGTGTGATCGGCAGAGAGGGGGTAGGGAAAGCAGACTTCAACGGTACCCTCCTCCTGACTAAATGCTTAGAACATGGCCTTGTCATAACCATGGCCTACGTCATTGTCTGAGCGAGGGACCGCAAGGATGTCCGCATCACCTGCGCCATGACCGGAGCTGATGACTGCTGGACAGACCACCACCTAATCTGTCATCTCCATCAATGTAACCCCAAAACAGCGGCGGTAACAGAAACAATGCCGCAGGAAAATCAATGCTGGAGCACTCAAAGATCCCGCTAAGAAAGCCCTATTGAGCCTGCGCCTCACAACCAACCTGACAACTCCCAGTGATGCAGAGACACAGTGTCCACAGTGCCTGGTCTGCACTCTAGGCCTCCATAATCAGCATCTGTGAAGAGACGCTCGGTCACTCGACCAGGAAACACCAAGACTGGTTCGACGAGAATGACCAGGAGATCCAGGAGCTAATAAGCTGCAAGCGCAAGGCATTCCTGATCTGGAAACAGCAACACAAGTCGAGAGCAAGAAAGCAGCTCTACAGATGCCTGAAGGCCGAGGTCCAACAAAAAACTCGCGACCTAAAGAACAGATGGTGGGTGGAGAAAGCGCAGGAGATCCAGCAGCTAGCTGACAACCACGACGTGCATGGATTCTTTAGCGCAGTCAAGACCATCTACGGCCCAAGCACCCAAGGTCCTACCCCACTGCGGACCAAGAACGGAGAGGTACTCATCAAGGACAGGAAGGCAGTCAGTGCACGCCGGAAGGAGCACTTCGAAAATCACCTTAACTGAGACTCTGTCTTTGACGCGAGTGTCCTCAACTCCATCCCGTAGCATGCTACCCGCCACCACCTCAGCACAACCCCAGCCCGGCATGAGGTTGAAAGGCCCATCCGACGACTGAAGAACAACAAGGCCTCAGGAGCAGATGGAATCCCTGCCGAGGCACTAAAGCATGGCAGAGAAGCACTACTAGCGTGAATTCATGAACTAATTTCTCTTATCTGGAAGGAGGAGAGCATGCCAGGGGATCAGAGATGCTGTAATTATGACCATCTTCAAGAAAGGTGACAAGTTCTATTGCGGTAATTACAGAGGAGTTTCCTTGCTGTCTGCCACAGGGAAAATCATCGCAAGAATCCTCCTCAATCGCCTTCTCCCAGTGGCTGAAGAGCTCCTCCCAGAGTCGCAATGCGGATTCCGCCCACTAAGGGGCACAACGGACATGATCTTCACCGCGCGTCAATTACAAGGGAAATGCAGGGAACAGTACCAACCGCTGTACATGGCCTTCTTTGATCTCACAAAGGCCTTCGACACTGTCAAACGTGAGGGATTATGAAGTGTCCTCCTCAAATTCGGCTGCCCTCAAATGTTTGTCACCATCCTCCGCCTGTTTCACGACAACATGCAAGCTGTGATCCTGACCAACAGTTCCACCACAGACCCAATTCACGTATGGACTCAGGTCAAGCAAGACTGTGTCATCGCACTAACGCTCTTCTCAATCATCCTTGCTGCAATGCTCCAGCTCAGCCTCAGTAAGCTCCCTGCTGGAGTGGAGCTAATTTACAGAACAAACAGGAAACTGTTCCACCCCCGTTGCCTCCAGTCCAGATCCAAGGTTGTCCCATCCTCTGTTGTCAAATTACAGTATGCAGACGACGCTTGCGTCTGTGCACAATCTGAGGTCGAACTCCAAACCATTGTCAAGACCTTCACCGAAGCGTACGAGAGCATGGACCTTCCACTAAACATCCATGAGACAAAGGTCCTCTACCAACCTGCCCCTGCCACACAGTACTGCCCTCTGATTATCAAAGTCTACAACGAGGCCTTGGACAACGTGGACCACTTTCCATACCTTGGGAGTCTACTGTCAACAAGGGCAGATGTCGATGACTTAAGCCCAACACTGCCTCCATTGTGCCAATGCAGCCTTCGGTCGCCTGAGTGCCCCAGGTGGGCAGAGGAAATGCTTCAAGGACACCCTCAAAGCCTCCTTGAAAAAAGTGCAACATCCCCACTGACACCTGGGAATCCCTGGCTCAAGACTGCACAAAGTGGAGGAGAAGCATCCGGGATGGCGCCGAACACCTCGAGTCTCTTCGCCAGGAGCAAGCAGAAGCCAAGCGCAAACAGCGGAAGGAGCGCACGTCAACCCAAGCACCCCACCCACCTGCCCCTTCAACCACCGTCTGCCCCACCTGTGACAGAGACTGTAGGTCCCGCATTGGACTCATCAGTCGCCTGAGAACTCATTTTTAATGTGGAAGCAAGTCATCCTTGGTTCCGATGGACTGCCAGAGAGAGTTTCCATCTGAAAGTTGGAGAAATAACCATTGACCTGAAGCTTGTTAATTTGACACTGTAGCAATTTCACGGGCCTCTCAATCCTGGTAGTTTAGTCATCACTAGAGGGGTGGGGACAGAGCTTATACAAAGATGAGGAAATTGTATCGGCAACTTGGTAACGGGGAAACAAATTGGGCTCGTGACAGTTATGACTACTAACAAAACCATAGTAACAGCTTAAGGTCTGAGATTTAGCTCCTCGGTGTTGTACTTTCCAATTTCAACGGTCCACTAAATTTACTTAGCCTGAATTAAACCATCCAATTTAAAAAAGACTTCCATTTATATAGCACCTTTCATGACCACCGGATGTCCCAAAGCGCTTTACAGCTAATCAGGTACTTTTTTTTTGAAGTGTAACACTACTGTATGTGTGGGTGTGTATTCATATTTTTATATATAATATATATATATATGTGTGTGTGTATATATATTCTCTCTGTTTATATGTATATATTATTTGTATATGTTTATATATTTATGTACATATCGTATTTCTTTATTTATATATATCCATCTCAGGGTTTGTCTGATGTTCATGCGCACATTTCTTGTGGTTTATGGTATGTGAAACCCGGCTTGGAATCTTCGACAAAAGGCGTGAAATACTTTCCGGTCTTGAATAACCGGCTTTGTACTTGTGGTTTACATGATCAGCTGAAAGTCTGTTATGCCCTTAATACCCATTGGACGAGTTCTTTTTTTAGTGGTGGTTGCAGTCTTCAATTATATTTGTTTTTTTTTTGTCAACTTCCTCATTGGAGTTTTGTTGCTGGAAGCTCTTTTGCAGTGATCTGCTAATACCAGCAGCATAACCGCTGAGGCTGTCACAATGAGATAGGAGATTCTGTTTCCCACGTGGACACATTTTGTGAAGTCATTCTACGCAATCAGATTTTGGGAGATCAATATGCAGCTTGCACAGAGCCAACCGCTACACTGTGTTTTATTAGCTTTACTTTATGGCATTATATATTAGCTGCTCCGTAGTCAAAACATCCTTCTCCGTACACCACAGGAAATATTAGAGCACTTTCAGTGTAGCTGCTATACATGTAGCACTGTGTTACAATGCACTTTAATTTTAACTTTAATTTTGTACATTTTTTGCTGTAGCCTGTACAATAAATGCTACACAATGAGGGGGAGCCAAAGCGTTTCATTTCACTGCTATACAAGGCCATTCTAGCACAGCCAGATTTTTGCTGTGCGTAGTTTGTCCGGTCTTTTTGCGGACGATTCCCATCGGTCCCCGCTATGTGTCCGCTGTTTATGCTGTGAATGTGTTCTCATGCCATCGTCGGTTATTGATTTTGAAATGATACAAAGTGTTGCTGGCATTATAGGCAGCTTTGGTGTGTGTTTTGCACATAGCCAGAAATAACTGCACTACAGTTAGCACTGTGCTATTTTTAACCTGTGGCATAAATATAGAATAATGACCAGTGAAGGATGAATTACACACACAAATTAGATTAGCGATCCAATCCACGGGTTCACATGGTATGAGAGTGAGATTAGATTACAACTCCGACCTTGCTGTCTGGTATCAATTTTCTATCATTCATAGTTTTTAAAAAAAATGCTAAATTGCACATTTAACTTCTTATAATTGTCCAGAGTGTAAATATAAAACTTGTGGGAGTTGAGCAGTGCAGTGCAGTGAAAGAGCGGTGGGGTTAAGTGGATGGTATCTGTCCTACAAAAACTATGCAGCGTTAGGGAATCATATTGCATTAGGTGAGTGACATTCTATATATGGTACATATATATGGAACACAAACTCGGTGACCCGATCATTCCCATTGTATTAAGCGTGTGTAAGGCTTTGCGATTTTGACGTTGTGTGTTTCTCGCTGCATGTTCTGCTGTTTCTGCCCCTGTGCGCTCCCCATCCCAACCGCGTACTCTCTATGATCCTACTATATCCTGATTACATTTTGCTATTTCCTCAGTGAATTGACTGAATTAGCCATTCATTCACCAGGGTGAGTAACAGGGTATAATTGGAATAAGGTGCTCGCTGGTGTGGTCTGTCACTTCGGCTACCTCCACATATATGCAAATTCTGGAAGATAAAAGAGTTGTTCTGCCAGATCATAATTGTTTCCTTCTATATTATTGTATTAACTTAATTTATGTGTTACTGCTTTTTAATGCTGAATTCAGTCATATCAAAATAAATCTGTTAAACCAAGGTAGGATTTCACAGTCAATTCTATTTAAGTGGATTACACAGCTTCATGAAGAGAAGTTTTCAGCTAAGTATATAGGAATTGAAATGCAATTCATTTCCATCTACATCCATGGTATTAATTTGTGTTAATGATTTTTTATCTCTGAGTTCCTGTTTAGAGCATTTTGTTTCTCAAATTACCCATTTTTGCATGTTTAAAGCAGTAACCTTCTATAGAATTGATTGCATGAAGTTGATTATTTCTACAATGTCTCTTAACTGCAGCAAGTTAAAAATGGTAGCACCAGACATTTAGATTTCTGAAATCCTCCATTCCACAATGAAGCGTGCAAAAACGAAGCTGTACAACTGAAATGTTTTTGCGACAATGTCTTATTCAGTGAATGCAGTTTTTGCAGTGAGCATGGGGGTTGTGACTGTACTGGGTTTGAGGGATAAGCTCCATTGTAACACTTTGCCCAGATACATTAGGGAATGAGCTGTAGATACCTGCCACTCCGAGCACTGCCCCCCATATTCTTTCCTAAGCTGTACCTGAGATCAGGTGTGTCTCTACTATTTCCTTATGGCTTTACTTTTCTTTCAAACTGTTGGCTTTTGCTTCTGTGCAATACTGAATGTACAGTATTATAACATTGATGTACTGTAATAAAATCCAATAAAAGTGGGTGCATTCTTTTATATAGTACACACTGTGTGGTTACTCTTATTTCCTGCTTTTACTATTAGCCTCTCTTTGACATCACCTTCTACACTACAGCTGGTACAGTACTGTAGTAGTGTCTGTCATCTGTTAGTGCGGCCTTCTCTTTTCTGTGCGTTGCTCTGCCCCCCCGGTTGTTGTCTGTACTTGATGTGTAGACGGATAGCTCCTTATGATCAGATATATCACACACTCCTGTGTTGAAGTAATTTTTTTTCAGTGGTGTTGCAGTCAGGAAGTGGCTTGTCTGGTTGTGTTGAGGGGGGGATAGTGAGCAGTTGTCTGGCACCATTCTCCGCAGTTTTGTGCGCAATTGCATTTTCTCAATTTTACTTTGAACACTCGATGGCTGCTTCTAGCTGGGCTTCAGCCAAGGTAATTGTACAAGTAAATACATTTTGTTCTGTTAACTTTATATGAAACACGCTTTCTTCATTTAAAAACAAAACTCAGATACTACTTCAAATAATTAACCAATACTAGCAGATCTTCCGTGGTATTGCCCATGGTAAGTCGAATAAAGAGAGGAGCGTTATACCATGTCATGCACAGTATATTCTTCTGCCAAAGCTTTAAGACCACAAAGTTTAATTGCTGTAAATAATACACTGCCCATTTTGAGGGAAGTTTGCCTCCGTCTGGGCTCCAGCATGAAGTGACTCTGCCTCTTTTGCTCTTTTACACTTTTTCAAAGTTTGAAGTCTGAAGTGCGATGGGCACATTCGAGGCTTTTATAGAATAAATTTGTTTGCTGCCACAGTTTTGAGTTCTACCGGGAAATAGCGGTAGGCTGCCTACAAACATTTTAAAACGGTGAGATACTTGTTGACTTGAGGTCAGCCTACTGACAGGGTTTGGGGGGGCGGGGTGGGGGGAGAGACACATGATCATTTTGTGATCATGGCGAGTCGCAAATAGATTCGGTAAAAGTTAAAAGGAAACTGCGAATGCTGGGACTCTGAAATAAAAACAGGAACAGTTCTGATCAAGCCAAAACGTTAACCTATCTTTCTCTTTCAGGTGCTGACTGACCTACTGTGCATTCCAGCAATTTCTGTTTTTATTTTAGATAGCTCTAGTGCTAAGTTATGGGTGACTTTCTGTTTTTTTTTGAAGAAGGTCACGCAGGTAAGTTTTGTCCTTTTTCTTAATATCAGGAAAGCAGCATCTGCAATAAGATGGTGAAACTCTTGGTACTTTTTGAGTGTTTTTTAGGGTGTAGAGCGGTTTTGCTCGTATGTACGTTAAACTGTTCTTCAAGTCTGGTGTAACAGGTTGTAATATTTCTTCACTAGGTTCGAAACCTTACTTACATGGTGACACGAAGAGAGAAGATTAAGAGGTCGATCTGTCGCGTCCAAGAGCAAATATTCCACCACCAGATGAAACTTCTCGAAGAAGAGCGCATTTCTGGTAAGTACAAAGAAATAGTTAGCTCAGCTGAAGCATTCATTTCCCTTTCCCCATTTTCCCCTTCCGCCCCCTCCCTCAAAAAAAATCTAATCCAGAAGTGTGTTAGCGCAGGGAGTTTTTCTTAAAATCACCTCGACAATATGTCAAAGATATGACAGAAGTAGCATGCTGCAATGCAAATTGTCTTTTTTGCTTAATGGCCAACGACGGAATAGAGAACCCAGTTGATAACATCATCACTGTTGTATTGTATGGTGTTTTAAATTAGTGCCTGGGGTTTATAGTGTGGTGAGCAAAAAGTCACCCACAGCGCAGGCATAATTGGCGTGATTTTCCCTTTGAGAAGAAAGCAAGCGTCTTGTCTCGGGATATTTCCACTTGCGCTGGGGGATCGGTTATTGCTCCTCAATCAGCTCTACGTTGCACGGGTCAAGAATGCCGGGATACTGCTGTTAATCTTTTTGTTACACTGAGGTCGAGCAAGTTCCACCCTGATGGTGCGCAACACTGCCTGCCACAGACTTTTAAAGTGTGCATGGCCAGGGAGACAATAAGTTAAGAATGGTGGAAAACCAGCACAGACACAATGGGCCGAATGGCCTCCTTCTGTGCCGTAAATTTCTGATTCATGTTGTCCCATCTGATAATATTGGATGGTGACTGTATCTACTAAACAGAGTAGGAAAATTATGTTTAGAGGTTTACTAGAATGCAGGCTGTAGTAGGTCATACAATACCAGATAACTAAGTTGGGGGAATTTTAACCCTCGGGCAGTAGGCAAGAGGAACGCTCGGGCAGACTGTCTTGGGGTGGGGGTGGAGACGGGACGTGCAGCAAGAGGCTCGGTCTATTTTTAACAGGCGGGCCTCATTTAAACAGAGACGGCAAGCTGCCCGCCTCAAATGGATGTCCAGAGGCAACTCGCTGGGTTGGGGCTGGCGCAATATCGGGCAGCTTGGAGGTTGCCTGACCGGCACTGAGGCAAGTTGTCAGGATGGGAGTGGGATTCAGGTGGGTTTCGGGATCGCGGAAGTGGGGGGGGGAATCCCAGGGCGGCAGTGGCCCAAACTATTTTTATGGAGTCTATAGGAGCTGTGCAAAAATTGTTTTTTTTTTTTAATTTACCTTGGGGTGGGAGGGGGAGGACCCTCCACTTCTGGTCTGACTGCTTCTACTGAGCAGAGTCTAGGCAGGCGCTCTGCCCAGTAGGCTGTAAAATGGCCTCGGGGCTCTAGCTACATAAATTTCTATAAATTGATGAGTCTTCTGCCTGAGTCTGGCAGGTGCCTCAGCTGCCCGGCTTTAAGATAACGGGCAGAGTGGTAAGTGGACCGCCTTGATTTAAATTCCTGTACCGCCTGGTTTCAGCCGGGTGGAGGGGAGTTTAAAAAGTAACCCCCCCCCTTTACCCTTTAAGTTCTTAATGCCTGTGTGAGAGGATCCTTGCGAGTGTAGGCTTGGCACTGCCTCACCCTTTCATTTCCATTTTCTTTGGTCACAGTTAAGCAGCTTTGTAGTGAGTGAGGGAAGACTAGAACATTCTGAACCGGCATATTAAACTTCCGTCTGTGTTCTCTCCTAATACTACTGCTCCAAATGTATAAACTTAGCCGCTGCCACTTTCTGGTGCTGTTTCAAAGCAATGATGGCAGCAGCTCACTCGAAGTATTAAGTGCACCACTTTCTGCCGACATTAACATTATTTTAACCAGCCCAACAACCACTGCCCTCCACTCGCAGAACTTTGTAAAATTCAAAAGCTACTTCATCGCAGCCGCAACTTAATGTTAAACTGACCACTTCCTGCAGGATCCCAGCTGGCAAGTAAAGGAACTTAAATGAAATCTAAAATGAAACCTCCTGTCAGCGGGGAAGATGATGCAATGATGCATCACTATGGTTGTGGCTTTATATTTTGCTCCCGTTTTCATATTTACAGAATATATAAAAATTGAAAATGGTTCTTTGTTTGAAAATGGTTAGCACTGGTCTTCAGCTTCCCAAACCTGGGACAAGCACTGATGTTGTACTGGGCACAGCAGGCAGGTGGTAACTCTGCCAGTCCTGCATGCTGTAATATAAAGGACGCGGCACCTCCGATGGTGACCAGGACTCAACCTTTCACTGATCTTGAGAAGAGGGTCAGAGAGCCAAAAAAAAAAAGCATTTGGTTCTCCAGCAGGGATTGGCAGCCTGCTGGTACAATAAAAGAGAAGAGTAAGGCTTGGAAATCATAGTTCGCCCTTCAAGCATCTCAGTCTTGGAACCCCAGAATGCCTTAAGATTAGCGTGGGCAATATTTGGAATTGGAAAACTTTCTTCTTCTTGCATTGACCTGAAAGTATAGAGCAAAAAAAAAGTAATAAACGTTCTTTTGTGATTCTCAACCTTCCTGGCCTTTTCATATTGCTTGAAGGTTTGGCAGCGCTGAGTTATACTGTGACCGTGCATTGGTCCACATGTAGGCAAAGAGTCTTTGCGCATGGTCTGCTTAGATGCAGCTGCTCAGGATATCATTGACATTTTTAAAGTTTGTGAAGCGTTATCAGTTATACTGCAGCAGTGCGAGACTACCTCCTTCATTCAGTGCTTTGCTTTTATCAGACTGGCAATTTTCACTCCCCAATTACACTGCCATTTTTGCAAAGATACAACAGAAAAATTAATGTTGCAACGATACAAGCATGGAAATATTAAACGGAACTAGTGATGCTGGTTTCCATCTTCTATCCTGATGCCATAATGTGTCCCAGCAGCACCTGCGGTTCGGATCCTGTCCTTTGTTTTTGTGTTACGGGCTTGTGCTCCATTTAACACTTCCATTTGCATTAGTTAATGATGCCCTCTTGTGTCAGGGACTCTCTATCACTGATCTATTTACCCTCTGTGCACCTGAGTGTGCCTTTGTTTGATTTTTCTTTGTTCGTGTTGGATTTCCTAAATTTATCACAGGGTGAGCTCTAAAGTCCGAAGCATCTTTATGGATGTGTGCATAATTAGGACTAATAATGGGCTTTACATTTCATATACAGGAAACTCTTTTTTATCCGGGACCGGCGTGGTGCCGGTTGATCAAAAAGTCCGGATTACAGAGAGGTATACTTACCAAGGTACGAGAGCCCCGGTTACACGGCCACTTTTGCAGGAGCCCCGGTTACACGGCCACTTGTGCAGGAGCCCCGGTTACACGGCCACTTGTGCAGGAATCCCTGTTGCACGGCCACAGATCCAGGAGTCCCTGTTGCACGGCCACAGATCCAGGAACCCCGGTTACACAGCCACTAATATATAGTAAAAAACTTACCTGAACCTACTCCTGAATTTTGCCGGTTAAGAGAAATTTCTGGATATTTAGGTGCTGGTTAAAAGAGTTTCCTATAGGTTTGGTTCAGGGAAATAAACTCCCATGTATTGATGATTTCCCCCCCCCCCCCCAAAGAACATTAAATGCAGTTTTGTTTTTAATTTTGTTGGAAAGCATTGTTGGATTGAATCTGTTGCTGTGGTGAAGGCAGAGCTTAAGTACACAGAGTTGAGCAGTGCCTGCAAACTGCATGACTAAGCCCTGTTTAGTGGGTGAGGCCATGGCAACAACGTACAGGCCTGTTGTCTGCCACTAGTCCAGTTTGTTTGCAGTGATTAATACATGATTCAACCAAGCAAATGCAGAATATGCATTTTCAACTCTTTTAAAAATATTTTTTTCCCCCCATACACAGACTATTTTCAGAGCAGTCAACATCAAGGAGATGTTAGGAATGATATTTATGATCAACAAGTGTGGTACAATTTGAATACTCACTTGGAACGGTGTTTTTGGTGGGACCTCCATTATTTCTGTGTTGTAAAATTCTCATGATCTACAGTCCAATTATTCACTTCACTTTACTACAAAAGCACAATACTGCGGATGCTGGCAATCTGAAATAAAAACAGAAAATGCTGGAAACGCTCAGCAGGTCATGGAGCATCTGTGGAGAGAGAAACAGAGTTAACGTTTCAGGTCAATAGCCTTTCATCAGAACACAATGATGAAAGGTCACAGCGCTGAAACGTTAACTCTGCTTCTCAATCCACAGATGCTGCCTGACCTGCTGAGTATGTGCAGCATTTTTCTGTTTTTATTCACTTTCACTGATCATCTGCCAAACTTTTCACAGGACAAGGCCTCGCGCAAAATGTTGCCTCGTTGCACAATCTGCTATCGCCAATCTCTCTAGCCTCATGCAAACCAAGCTGACATCTAGGACTTCTGCTGTTTTGGGGGAGGAAATGGCGCTTATTTTTTTAGCAATTTTTCATTGGTTCCCAGTTCATGCTTTCATGTTTCTTTAGTTTAAAAAGTCAAACTTGGAGCAAAATCAGGTGACATACAGAAACCCCAAGTAACAACCTTGCACTGTACAGCTTGGGCAAGTGAGAATTAAAACAAGGCTACGGAGCAGAGAGTCGGGGGTGGGGGAGAACTTTTTGATTCTTCTGTTTAAACTGGAGTACATGTTACTAGAAAACCATTAGGAAAAGATAACTCGATTTTCAGAATAGAAACCTGAGTGTACTGCAAGCTTTTGTGTACTGTGCTCTTCAGGGCTTTAGTTACATTTATTTCTCGGCTCCTGTGATGTACTTGCTACAGATGTAGATAGAGGTAGTTTGAGGAAATTAAAACAAACTCTGACACTGAGGTCAGATGACCAGCAAATGTTATCAGCACAGAAATGGAAAGAAAAGACTTTGCTTCGTTGTTGGAGAAACAATTCAATTCTTTTTCCTGATGATTTGGTTTCACATTCTGGACGTTTGTTATTTGGGGGTGGGGGGGGTGGGTGCTCAGCGGCTTGAAAGGATGACACTTACCCTGTTTCCGAACATCGATTCAGTGTGTCTCTGAAATCAGCCACATGTTTATTAATGGTAGTTTTAAAACAAAATACTTTTTGAAAAGCCAAAAACAATCACTATTTTATACATCATCATCTCTTTACCTCCTTAAAGTTTTTCGAAGGGGGGCAGTAAATGGGTTTTATCAGTTTAAACCACAACCCTAAAAAGACCAAATTCAGCTTGATGTTTGAGTTGCACTTATCTTCAATGCCATGCCTGAGTTATTGTCCTTATCATGTACAAGACCAAAATTTGGAGCCACTCGATTATCTGGCCCATGTCATCACAGTCTCCACCGCTTATAGTGCGGGTGTTGGTATCAGCGCGATTTGCCCGCTATACGCAGTGGCCAGTGTAACCAAAAAATGTAAAAAAGTACTGTACAGACTCAAGAGTGGGGCTCAACAAGCCGACAAGAAGGGCTTGCAGCAGTTGCAGGAGTTCTAGAGGCCACGGCAGGTGACTGAAGGCAGGATGCACATTCCGACTGCCTCCCCTAGTTGTTAACAGTGTGAACAGCTGACTGAAGCTGCCTGCCTGTATCTGTCTGAGGGGGTCCCATTCATTACGGCAGTCCCATTGCATTTTTAGGTGATCGATATTGAAATAGGTCACACTTTCACACTGAAATGAGTGATCGTCACTTCCTGTACAGAACTGCCAGGAATTTTAGCAGATTTGTTTCTTTGGTGGTGGGGGGGCACATGGTGTAGCTATAGGTGTATTCTTCAAAGAACAGAGCCTCTGCTTATGCACTGTGTCTGCATGAAACTCTTCTTTAGATTCTTTGGGCAGGATTTCAATTGGGCCGTGGAGCGGCTACAGGGCATTCTTAAGGGGGAGGGTGAGCAGGCAGAGGTCGTGGTCCACATTGGGACCAACGACATAGGTAGGAAGGGGGATGAGGTCCTGCATCAAGAATTTAGGGAGCTAGGTAACAGATTAAAGAGCAGGACCTCAAAGGTTGTAATCTCTGGATTACTCCCAGTGCCACGTGCTAGTGAGTATAGGAATAGGAGGATAGAGCAGATGAATGCGTGGCTAAAGAGTTGGTGTAGGAGGGAGGGTTTTACTTTCCTGGATCACTGGGCCTGCTTCTGGGAAAGGTGGGACTTGTACAAGTCGGACGGGTTGCACCTGAACCAGAGCGGGACAAATATCCTTGCGGGGAGGTTTGCTAGCACTGTTGGGGGGGGGGTTTAAACTAACTTGGCAGGGGGATGGGATACAGAGGGGAGCTGAAATAGGGGGTGATGTGCTGCCAATTATAGAGAAAAAAACAAGTCAGCTTGGTAGACAGGGCAAATATATAAGGACAAGGCTGGATGGCATCTATTTTAATGCAAGGAGTCTTGCAAATAAGGTGGATGAACTGAAGGTGTTGATAAACACATGGGAGTATGATATTGTTGCTATCACGGAGACATGGTTGAGGGAGGGGCAAGACTGGCAGCTCAATATTCCGGGGTACAGAATCTTCAGGCGAGACAGAGGGGGAGGTATAAGAGGAGGGGGTGTCGCAATATTAATTAAGGAGTCAATTACTGCAGTAAGGAGGGATGATATATTAGCAGGTTCCTCTAATGAGGCCATATGGGTGGAGCTTAAAAACAAAAAGGGGGCAAGCACTTTGCTGGGAGTGTACTATAGGCCTCCAAACAGTCAGGGGGAGATAGAGGAACAGATATGTAGGCAAATCTCAGAGAAATGTGCAAATAATAGGGTAATAATAATGGGGGATTTCAACTTCCCCAATATTAACTGGGATAGTCAGAGTGTGAAAGGCTCAGAGGGTGTAGAATTCTTAAAGTGCATCCAGGAGAGCTTTTTGAGCCAGCATGTAGAAAGTCCTACAAGAGAGGGGGCGGTACTGGACTTAATTCTAGGGAATGTGGCCGGCCAAGTGGAAAAAGTGCTAGTAGGTGAGCACTTTGGTGACAGTGACCATAATATGGTGAGATTTAAGGTGGTCATGGAAAAGGACAGGGATGGGCCGTAAATAAAGGTTCTAAATTGGGGGAAGGCCGATTTTAATAGGATAAGGCAGGATCTGGCCAAAATGGACTGGGATCAGCTACTTGTAGGAAAATCCGCATCGGAGCAATGGGAGGCTTTCAGAAGGGAGATTGAGATCATACAATGGCAACATGTTCCCGTAAAGGTCAAGGGTGGTTCCAAAAACCACAGGGAACCTTGGATGTCAGGGGATATACGAGAATGGATTAGGAAAAAAAGGAGGGCTTTTGGCAGATACAAAAGGCTAAAGACGGAGGAAGCCCTAGAGGAGTACAAAAAGTGCAGGGGGATACTTAAAAAAGAAATTAGGAGATCAAGGAGGGGCCATGAAATAACACTGGCGAGCAAAATAAAGGAAAATCCTAAGATGTTTTATAAGTATATTAAGGGTAAGAGGATAACTAGGGAAAAAATAGGGCCCATTAGGGACAAAAGTGGCAATCTGTGTGTGGAGCCGGAAGATGTAGGAGGAGTTCTAAATGAATTTTTTGCATCTGTCTTCACTATGGAGAAGGACGATGTAGACATAGAAATAGGGCGGGGGGACTGTGATATGCTCGAACATATTAACATCGAGAGGGAGGAGGTATTGGCGGTTTTAGCAGGCCTAAAAATGGATAAATCCCCAGGCCCGGACGAAATGTATCCCAGGCTGCTGTGTGAGGCAAAGGAAGAGATTGCGGGGGCTCTAACACATATATTCAGGACCTCTCTGGCCACGGGGGATGTGCCAGAGGACTGGAGAACCGCTAATGTAGTACCATTATTCAAGAAGGGAAGTAGGGAAAAACCGGGGAACTACAGGCCAGTGAGCCTAACATCAGTGGTAGGAAAATTATTGGAAAAAATTCTGAGGGACAAAATTAGTCTCCACTTGGAGAGGCAAGGATTAATCGGGGATAGTCAACATGGCTTTGTCAAGGGAAGATCATGTCTGACTAATTTGATTGAATTTTTTGAGGGGGTGACTAGGTGTGTGGATGAGGGTAACGCAGTGGATGTGGTATACATGGATTTCAGTAAGGCCTTCGATAAAGTCCCACACAGGAGACTGGTCAAGAAGGTAAGAGCCCATGGAATCCAGGGTGCCTTGGCACATTGGATACAAAACTGGCTTAGTGGCAGAAGGCAGAGGGTGATGGTCGAAGGTTGTTTTTGTGACTGGAAGCCTGTGGCCAGTGGGGTACCACAGGGTTCGGTGCTGGGTCCCTTGCTGTTTGTGGTCTACATTAATGACTTGGATATGAATGTAAAGGGTATGATCAGTAAGTTCGCGGATAATACAAAAATTGGTAGGGGGGTAAATAGCGAGGAGGGTAGCCTCAGTCTGCAGGACGATATAGATGGGTTGGTCAGATGGGCAGAACAGTGGCAAATGGAATTTAACCTGGAAAAGTGCGAGGTGATGCACTTTGGGGGGACTAACAAGGCAAGGGGATACACAATGAATGGTAAGACCCTAGGCAAGACGGAGGGTCAGAGGGATCTGGGTGTGCAAGTACACAGATCCCTGAAGGCGGCGGAACAGGTGGATAAGGTGGTAAAAAAGGCATATGGGATGCTTGTCTTCATTAGCCGAGGCATAGAATATAAGAGCAAGGAGGTTATGATGGAGCTGTATAAAACACTGGTTAGGCCACAGCTGGAATACTGTGTGCAGTTCTGGTCGCCACACTACAGGAAGGATGTGAACGCTTTGGAGAGGGTGCAGAGGAGATTCACCAGGATGCTACCAGGGCTGGAGCGCTTCAGCTATGAAGAGAGACTGGGCAGATTGGGTTTGTTTTCCTTGGAGCAGAGGAGGCTGAGGGGGGACATGATTGAGGTGTACAAAATTATGAGGGGCATAGATAGGATGGATACTGAGGAGCTTTTTCCCTTAGTAGAAGGGTCAATAACTAGGGGGCATAGATTCAAGGTAAAGGGCGGGAGGTTTAGAGGGGATTTGAGAAAGAACTTTTTCACCCAGAGGGTGGTTGGAGTCTGGAACTCACTGCCTGAAAGGGTTGTGGAGGCAGAAACCCTCACAACATTTAAGAAGCATTTGGATGAGCACTTGAAATGCCATAGCATACAAGGCTACGGACCAAATGCTGGAATATGGGATTAGATTAGACAGGGCTTGATGGCCGGCGTGGACACGATGGGCCGAAGGGCCTCTATCCGTGCTGTATAACTCTATGACTCTATGACTCGGGATTGGAGGCGTGTGGGGGGTTAAAATCCCAAAATCAGGGGTCCTGCACCCAAACCTGCCTCCATGCCAGTTTCAAAGGAGGCGGGTACCCGCCCCACATTGGGACCCGCCTACCCGAGGTGGGAAGGGATTAGTGCCAATTAGCTGCCTGTTAACAGGTATATAACAGGCAGTTTTTAGCCTAATCCTTATTTTTAAGGTTGAAGTGTGGCTCCAAACCACGCCAAGTTAGAGGAGGCGGGCCGCCGGGTTAAAGGACTTGGAGGGGTCGAGATGTCGGTGTTCAGGTGAGTGATGGGTGCATGAGTGCAAATGTAAGTGTGTTTGGTGTGTCTGAAGTGATTAAAGAAGTTTAAATGACCTTTTCTTACCTTTTCAGCCTTCCTTTAGGTCTCGGGAGTCCCTCATCTCACTGGCACAGAAAGCAGAATGGCTGCGAACTGTCAAAAGTGACAGCCTTCCGCTTTCTGTGCAGGAGAGATTTCTAACTGAGTCTGTGGAGAAGGACTCAGGTTAGAAGTAAGACTGTCAGTGTTTGACGGCTTCAAACAGCTGTGAAATGCTGATATTTCATCTGTCAAAACCTCTTGACAGATGAAATTTCAGTCACTTGTTGCCGGGTGGCTCAACAAGGTCAATCAAGTTAAAATTACGTGGATTGGCCGCATCTCGATGGAGGCGGGACTACAACCCCGAAAGTTGTAGTCCCGCCTCCTTCCTGACTTCTGAATGAAAATCCTGCCCTTTGGGTTTCCTAGTGCTGTCTACAGGAAACTTTGGTTTATCTGGAGGTTAACTGTCCGGAATGCTCGAGCCACCGGCAAAAATCAGGAGCCATTTCGTTAGTTTTTTTTTCTTTTCGTTGCTTTTTTTTCACCAGTCAGGCTCTGCAAGGTCTCGCTGAAGCTGTTGCTAAGCTACAGAGACGCTTGCAAGGTACGGCTGACTGTTTAGAAGCTGTTGCTAAGCAACAGGGTTTGTTGCCAGATACGGAGCTAAAAATCTCCGTATGTTTCAACATTAGCGCTGGTTTCTCTGGCAGTTTTGATGGGACGGCAACAGCTCAGTCCCGTCGGTGCCGGATAGCACAAAGTTTCCTGTAATTTGTTTGGAAGTGTGTAATGACTGTAACAGATTAAATATAAGGCAATGTGCTGCTGTATCAATATATTTAATGACTGCTTAATTCTAATAAGTACTGTATCTTCACACCCACCTGGTATTTACTGTAGTGATCATGACTTCAAGCGAGCAGTTTTCCTTTCCTTATCTCCCCCTTCTCCGATGATTTTCTCTCCTGAAAGTGGCGACTCTTGCTGGGTAGACTCCCATGAGTATCAGCTGCCCTTCACTGTCTCGGCGAAGTGGCCATTCCTTCATTTGTGAGCCAAGCAGCAAGTGCTGGCAAGCTGTTTGACGGTGAGTGAGTGGGGCTTTACAACTGAGCCCGGTGCTGCCCATCAGTCAACATCTGCAAATACAACTTTTCCATTGGAATTAGTGGATAGACTTCAGGAGCACGGACCCTGACCAGTTTTGCCCCCTTCCTTCTCCGGGGACGATGCTGAGGGCAACTGTAATTGGTGGGGGTAAACCTGATCTCCTTATAATGTGTATTGGAGGATCAGTGACTGGTTGCAAAGGTGCAGTCAGGTTATATCTCATCATTGAGAGCAGATGGAGCTAAAATCACCCAGTCAATGCATTTGGGACAAGTGTCCCACTCCACATTGACGCTACCACCCAGTGTAACATCCAGTTGATGTGTCTGTAACCTGGAGTAGTACATTGCCTTTAGCAGCTAGTCTAAACTGTAACATTCACTTGGTTATGTAATAAAAGAGTGAATGTGCCATCAGATGAAGAGCTGAGCAGATTTATTAAAGGAGCATGGCCAGCCAAAGAAAATGATTCACTCATTGTTTTATTTGGTAGATGTAAACAGAGCGGTGATGACTTAACTACATGAATGGTTGTGTCTGTGGGGGAAAAAGTTTGAAAGCTTGTTTTTAGATCTTTTTAAAGAGAGACATTTCATCTGCTGCAGTGCACGAGCTTTATTGACAGCGAATGTGATGGTTCTAGAATGGAAATGTCAGAGCCAGCTATTCAGGAACTGAGGCTGCTTGAAACCTGCCCAAAAAGAGTGACTGCTTCTTTAACAAAATGATTCCAATCCTCCTTGAGGATTAGGTCCCAAAATCTCCTCAGAGTTTGTAAATAGTACTCAAGTCCCCAGTATGAGAAAGCTATATTAATACAGATAGCCAAAGTGATATAATCCCTGGATTACTAATGGTGGGCTAATGATGGTAGTTCAGATGCTTTCAGTGTCTGGTTCATTGTTCCTTCTAAGGGAGTTGCCTGAGTCAGGATGACTACTTCTTGCCCAGTCCAAAAATGTGGGTGTGGTGTCTTAGGATGATTGGCAACATCGCATGAAGAATAGACCAAAGCAAACAATAAATAGATTTTTGTTCACAACAATGGTATCCAGAGCTTAAGAATGCATCATGGCTCCACTGATGGCTCATTGAATAGCTGAGACTTATAACAAAGCCCTGGCCCATGTTGAGCTGGCTGATCTCAGTCTGGGCAGCAGTAGGGGGCACTATAATTGGACTCCGCCCCCTCGGTAAGGGAAGGGAGGGAAATCTCAGCCAAGATTCCCACTTCTAATTGCTTATTTTTTTTTCATTCATGGGATGTGGGCGTTGCTGGCAAGGCCAGCATTTATTGCCTTTGAGAAGGTGGTGGTGAGCCGCCGCCTTGAATCGCTGCAGTCCGTGTGGTGAAGATACTCCCACAGTGCTGTTAGGGAGGGAGTTCCAGGATTTTGACCCAGCGACGATGAAGGGTCGGCGATATATTTCCAAGTCAGGATGATGTGTGACTTGGGACGGGATTTTGGAGGTGGTGGTGTTCCCATGCGCCTGCTGCCCTTGTCCTTCTAGGTGGTAGAGGTTGCAGGTTTGGAAGGTGCTGTCGAACGGTGCGCCGGTGGTGGAGCGAGTGAATGTTTAAGGTGGTGGATGGGGTGCCGATCAAGCGGGCTGCTATGTCCTGGATGATCTCAAGCTTCTTGAGTGTTGTTGGAGCTGCACCCATCCAGTCAAGTGAAGAGTATTCCATCACACTCCTGACTTGCACCTTGTAGGGGGTGGAAAAGCTTTGGAGAGTCAGGAGCAATGTTCCTCCTGAGGTGTGTGGCCGCGCACCAATCGGCAGGTCCCGCGCAGGCCACTCAACAGATGCTGCCACTGGAAAAGACACCGCGCAGCAAATTTAAAGGGACCATGCACCAAAATTAAAAATTAAAGGGAACATTGGTCAGGAGGTGAGTCACTCACCACAGAATACCCAGCCTCTGACCTGCCCTTGTAGCCACAGTATTTAGGTGGCTGGTCCAGTTAAGTTTCTGGTCAATGGTGACCCCCAGGATGTTGATGGTGGGAGATTCGGTGATGGTAATGCCGTTGAATGTCAAGGGGCGGTGGTTAGACTCTCACTTGTTGGAGATGGTCATTGCCTGGCACTTGTGTGGTGCAAATGTTACCTGCCACTTATCAGCCCAAGCCTGAACGTCATCCAGATCTTGTTGCATGCGGGCATAGACTTATTATCTGAGGAGTTGTGAATGGCGTTGAACACTGTGCAGTCATCAGCGAACATCCCCATTTCTGACCTTATGTTGGAGGGAAGGTCATTGATGAAGCAGCTGAAAATGGTTGGGCCTAGGACACTGCCCTGAGGAACTCCTACAGCGATGTCCTGGGGCTGTGATGATTGACCTCCAACCACCACAACCATCTTCCTTTGTGCTAGGTATGACTCCAGCCAGTGGAGTGTTTACCCCCCAATTCCCATTGACTTCAGTTTTACTAGGGCTCCTTGATGCCACACTCGATCAAATGCTGCCTTGATGTCAAGGGCAGTCACTCTCGCCTCACCTCTGGAATTCAGCTACTCGTCTTCCCTTTTAAGAGAGTGTCAATAGCTGCAGTCATAATCTTTGCAAAGTGACAGCAACTGCATTAAAATTAATTTCAAATATAAACTGTTGAATAAGAATTGAATTCCTCAAAATTGAAAGAGACACCCTGAAGATGTTAAAATAGGAAAAGAGATTTTGACAAAATGAACATCTCCATATATATTTCTGAAAGAACAGTTTGTTTGTTCGTGGGGTTACAAATAAACTACATTCAAAATAACCATAATTTAAAAAAATAATAATTGAGAAGCTCCATCTATTTTAAGGCCGGGCTGTCTGTGTTCTTTTGGGTAGAGACAACTTCCATTGCCCTTTGCTGAGGAACAGTTGACTATGGGAACCAGCTTTCTGGAAGAGACTGCTTTGTTGCAGAGTTTAAGAACATTGTGTTCTTGAAAGCATAGCATCCCCCCCCCCTCCACCGCAATAATAACTGTGAGTTGCTCTTTCAATTTTTCAGGCTGTACAGCTTAATGGGGAAAAAAATTGTTTTGTCGGTATTCTGTTTTAATACAGATTATACAGCCTGCTGCTTAATATTGCCCTCAGATGGACAGAAATACTTCAGCATAGTGATTAGTTAATACATTAAACCAATCCTAATAATAAGATACATTTTCCTTCTTTGGAAATTTTCTATGCGTCTTAAAAAGTGAATGTTGCTGCCACTCTTTTTGGAACATATTGAGTTGGTGGTTTGTGGTGACCCTTTAGTTCTAACAAGTGACTTTGAATCCCTGCCTTTGCTGATGGTCTTGGCTTTTTAGCTCATAGGAAGGAACTGTAGCCCAGCTGGGGGGTCAGTGTTCATTCCTTTATTATATTGGTGAAGGACTAATTAATGATATCTTTGTGCAATGAGAAAGGGTTAATTAATAACCCTGTAGTAAAGGGGACTTTAGGGAAGAGTCCAAAGATGTGCGGGTTAGGATGATTGGCTATGATAAATTGACCCTTAGTGTTAGGGGGATTAAATACGTGGGGTTACGGGGATAGGGTGGGATATGTGTTGGTGTAGGGGTTACGGGGATCGGGTGGGATATGTGTCGGTGCAGGCTCGATGGGCCGAAATGGCCTCTATCTGCACTGTGGGGTTTCTGTGATTCTGTGAATATGATAGAATTTTATATTGAGTTTGTAAGTGATTCAGTTAAGTCCGAAACTAGGGACTTAAATCTAAACTAAGCAAACTACATAGGTATGAGGGGCGAGTTGCCTAAGGTAGATTGGGAAACTACATTAAAAGATATGACAGTTAACAAGCAATGGCTAGCATTTAAAGAATTAATACATAATTAACAACAAATATATATTCCTTTAAGGCACAAAAACCCCAAAGGAAAAGTGGTATAACTGTGGCTGACAAGAGAAGTTAAAGATAGTATTAGATCAAAGGAAGAGTAGTAAGCCTGAGGATTGGGAGGATTTTAGAGTTCAGCAAAGGAGGACCAAGAAATTGATAAGGAAAGAGGAAAAAGCATGAGAGTAAATTAGCAAGAGACATAAAAACAGATTTAAAACTTTTCTATAGGTATGTAAATAGGAAGAGATTAGTGAAAGAAATGTGGGCCCATTCGAGGTAGAGACAGGAGAAATTATAATGGACAATAAGGAAATGGCAGAGACATTAAACAAATACTTTGTGTCTGTCTTCACAGTAGAAGACACAAAAAACATTCCAGAAATAATGGGGAACCAAGGGTCTAGCAAGAATGAGGAACTTAAAGAAACCAGTATAAGTAAAGACATAGTACTGGAGAAATTAATGGGACTAAATGGCAGTCTGCATCCTAGGGTTTTAAAAGAGGTAGCTGCAGAGATAGTGGATGCACTGGTATTAATCTTCCAGAATTCCCTAGATTCTAGAACAGACCCCAAGGATTGAAAGGTAGCAAACATAACCCCGCTATTTAAGAAAGGAGGAAGAGAAAAAATGGGGAACTATAGGCCAGTTAGCCTGACATCAGTAGTAGGCAAAATGCTAGAATTTATTATTAGGGACGTGGTAACAGGGCACTTAGAAAATCGTAATATGATTAGGCAAAGTCAACATGGTTTTATTGAAAGGGAAATTATGTTTGACAAATCTGTTAGTTTTTTGAAGATGTAAGTAATAGGATGGATAAGGGGGAACCGGTGGATGTAGTGTATTTGGATTTTCAAAAAGCATTCGATAAGAGGTTATTACACAAAATTAGGACTCATAGGATTGGTTAATGGACAGAAACAGAGAGTATGAATAAACAGGACTTTTTTGGGTTGGCAGGCTGTAACTAGCGGGGTACTGTAAGGATCAGTGCTTGGGCCGTAGCTATTTACAATCTATATTAATGACTTGGATGAAGGGACTGAGTGTAACGTATCCAAGCTTGCTGATGATACAAAGTTAGGTGGGAAAGTAGCTGTTAGGAGGACATAGAGAGGCTGTAGAGAGATATAGATAGGTTGACTGAGTGGGAAAGAACATGGCAAATGGAATTCAATGTGGAGAAGTGTGAAGTTATCCACTTCGGTGGAAAAAACAAAAAAGTAGAATATTTTTTGAATGGTGAGAGACTGGGAAATGTTTGCATTCAGAGGGACTCCAGATCCTATTTCTTATGTTCTTGTATCTAGACCAAAGGAAGGTATTGGTTGGGAAAGTGAAAAGAGGACAAAGACTGGGAAAAATTATAAATAAAAAAATAAAGTAAACTATGTTAGTGATATTGCTATTCATTTGGCCTTTTTCTGTAGTCTCTGAAGACTTTGAAGAAGGTATATTCATTACAATGGATTGACTTCCCTTGACATATTTGAAACAGAAATTAAAAAGAATAATCCTTAGGCTAAGACTGGTATTTGCAGTGCCATAGAAACTGGTGGAGATGAGTTATGGAAATTGGATTACTGAATTCTTTTTGATATATTTTCTTCTATCACTTCTAATCTTTGAGAGGAGGGATGTAGTAGTCATGGTACTGATATTGGCTCCCCTCCAGCCTTTAGTATTGCAGTATCTAACCTTACTGCAGTTAAGCTGTACCCAAAAGAGTTGCTCTTCCTGTTTCAGAATTCAAGTGTCGTACAAGATCACATGCTTAATAAATAGAATACAGATAAGCCTCTGGAGGCTTAACATTTCCTCCTGATTCCATATGGAATTTCAGAAGACCAGGATTTGAGCTCTGTTTTTTTTGAAGAAATGTTTCTGAAATCGACACATAAATGTTTTCTAGAAGCCTCTAGTGGACATTGCTGATTGAACTGCAAGCTTTGTGTTGGTGCCAACACTTCTTTTGATTTTAGTTCTCTTTCTGCTCTGTAAGAATGAATTGTCCAAATCCCCAAACCCCAGTATGTTAGGCTGTCAGCTCAAGCTATATTGATATTGTTGAGTCCAATTGCCGTTGTCACATTGCATCACTGAGCACTGTCACACTATATTTCCTTTTAAGGGACGCAGCACTAGGATTGATCATGCTAAAATGTTTTATTAGTCAACATCCAAACACCAGTTCTCTTAAATAGTTAAACGTTGTATGCTGCTGCACTGCTTGACCAGAGCTGTTCTACATTCGTGCGTTAGTCTTACCAAGTGAAGCGTTCCCCATTTCAATGTTCAATAAACAGGAACAGCTTGGATTTTTATTAATGTGTAATGCCTGATGAGACCAGTCAGTCACACTGTGTGTACACTGTGAATGAAGCCACTCTATTTGCACTAATGCAGTAGGTTACTAAGATATTTTTAGGTTTTATTTGTATGTGTAGATTTACTGAGCTAAATGCTGAACAATATTGAGATCAGTGCTTTAATGTGAACGCATTGCTTTTAAAAGTGGATCTCTGTTGAATATGCAACAGATCAGAAACATACCTCATTCCTTGCTTTTCTGAAATAAAATAGTTTAGTATTGTCTTTTCTGGTGATTTAAAGCAGGTCACCACAACAATTACCTCTGCTCCTCACATGCAGAAAGACATCCCAGAGTGCTTTACAACGAGGAGACTATGGTAACGGTGGGTATAGAGCATTCAGAAAACTGAGAGGCTATAAAGGGGAATCCAAGGCACAGTTGAAAAGGTTTTTGAAAGCAGGGAGGTAGATGGCAACGTGGAAGAACTGGGTAGTTCTTAACAAGTGTCTACTGATGGTGGAGTGGAGAGAGTGAGGGGTGAGGAGAAGTCCAGTGTTGGAGGAACGGCGGGTGTGCGTGAGGATGTAAGGCCAGCAGACATCGCTAAGGTAAGGTGGGGAGAGACTACGGAGACATTTGAAAAACAAGGACCTGAATTTTGAAATTGATTAATTGGGCATGGGAGAGCCAGTGGAGCTTGGAGAGGATGGTGGTATGGGACTTAATGCGGTAACCATGTATTTTGGATGAATTGAAACTTGTGGCAAGTTGAGGTGGAGAGGCCGGCTAGGTGGGCATTAGAGAAGTCAAGTCTTGAGGCAATGAAGACACGGGCCAGAGTTTTGGCAGCAGAAAGGGAGAGAAAGGGCAATACTGCGGAGGTGGAAGAAAGCAGTTTTGATAATAGAAAAAATGCGGGGGAAGAATCTGAGATCGGAGCTGAGCAGAACCCTAGGTTCTGCACCTCTTGATGAAGCTTGAGCTAGCAGCCCGGGGTGGTTGATAAAATGGAGTCCAGAAGCACGGAGGTATGAATGGGAACTAAAGAAGATGGCCTCATTCTGCTTGAGGAAGTTTTAGCTCATCCAGGTCTTGGTATCAAGCAGACAATTTGAGAGTGTGCCAGCAACCTTTGGATTGGGGGAACTGAGGAAGCACGGGGTGCCATTGGCGTATATCTGGAAGCTGACCCCGTACTTCCAAATAATATTGCCAAAGGATAGCATATAGATAGTGAAGAGCAAGGGACCAAGGATGAACCCTAGGGTATAGCATGTAAGCAGAGAAGGCATTGGCAGTTCCATGCCATTGAGTAAGGTTAAGAGTGGAAGCAGGAAAGGGGCGTGCCCTGGAGCTGTATTGCTAAGGAGAGAAGTTGGAGTAGCCAGTGGTGTTGAAGGTGACAGAGAGATTGAGATCACAGGATGTTATTTGTGACTTTGACCAGTATAGTCATTGTACTGTTGGTATGGTGGAAGCCAGATTGGAGAGACTTGGATATGGAGTGTTGAAAGCGTACTTGTGAGTCATCATTACATTCCCAGGACTTCGAAGGGAAACGGAAGGTCCGAGATACAGCAGTCATTGGGGAGAGTGGAAGGATTGCGAGTTTATTGAGGAGGGGATTTTGAAGGAAGCGGGGACTGTGCTGGGTGAGATACACAGGTTGGTCATATTGACCAATATGTGGGTGACGTTTTGACATTGGTTGGTCAGGAGTTGGGTGCGAGTGAATTGAGGAAACAGCTAATAAGCTACATAGATGATCTGGGGGAGCTGAGGGGGTGAATACAAGTGAAGCGTAACATAGAAACATAGAAGATAGGAGCAGGAGTAGGTCATTCGGCCCCTCGAGCCGGCTTCTCCATTTAATGAGATCATGGCTGATCATCCAAATTCAGTACCCTGTCCCTGCTTTCTCCCCATATCCCTTTATCCCTTCAGCCTTAAGAAATATATCTAACTCCTTCTTGAATATATTTAATGAATTGGCCTCTACTGCCTTGTGTGGTAGAGAATTCCACAGGTTCACCACTCTGGGTGAAGAAATTCCTCCTCATCTCAGTCCTAAATGGCTTACCCCTTATCCTTAGCCTGTGACCCCTGGTTTTGGACTCCCCCGCCATCAGGAACATCCTTCCTGCATCCAGTCTGTCTAGTCCTGTTAGAATTTTATAAGTTTCAGTGAGATCCCCTCTCGTTCTTCTAAACTCCAGCGAGTATAAGCCCAATCGACACAATCTCTCCTCATACGTCATTCCTGCCATCCCAGGTATCAGTCTGGTGAACCTTTGCTGCACTGCCTCCATGGCAAGAACATCCTTCCTCAGATAAGGCAACTAAAACTGCACACAATACTCAAGGTGTGGTCTCACCAAGACCCTGTACAACTGCAGCAAGACATCCTTGTTCCTGTACTTGAACCCTCTCACTACGAAGGCCAACATACCATTTGCCTTCTTAACCGCCCAAGGACGGCGGTCCTTAAAATCCCCAGGACGAAGAATCATGTGGTGCAAAGGCTGTGACCAGCGAGGAAGGAGATTTCCTAGGAAAGATAGCTGGTGGGAAAGAACGTGTAATAGAGGGAGGATCTTAAAGGAGAAATGGTGGAGTGTGAAGTGATGAGAAGAGCCCAGAAGAATAGAGGTAAGGGTTGGGGTGGGATATTGATAGGGGTGCCACACCATCATTGTTACAGCTTAGGCGGGGACTTGGTATGACGTAAAGCCAAATGGATTGGCATCAGTGAGGGTAAAAAGTCGTTATTGGTGAGCCAGGATATTTCAGGGTCAGGATGTGGAAATATTCCTCCAGGACCAGTATATGTTTGCAGATAAAGATGTTTTGCCCCTGAATCCAAAATGTTGCATTTTCAAATTTTGAATGAAAATTTCTGTCTTGAAATTATGCAGTGATTTTACTCTAAATGTTTAATGCATTCATATGAAATTCTTTGATTTGCCTGGCTATTTTAAACAGATTAACTCGCATGTTAAAATAGTATTTTAATATATGTAGAGTGTAATTTCATTGCTATTGTGTTCAAAGTTATGAAGGGTTTTGATGAGGTAAATAGGGAAGAACTATTTCTGTTGATCAGTGAACGGGTAACTAGAGAGTATGAAAATAAGGTCACCACCAAAAGAATAAAGACAGAGATTAGGAGAATTTTTTTATATACACAAAGGTTTGTTTCGGATGAGACGTTAAACAGATCTGCTCTCGTCTGCTCTCTCAGGTGGATGTAAAAGGTCCCACAACACTATTTTGAAGAAGAGCAGGGGAGTTATCCCTGGTGTCCTCGCCAATATTGATCCCTCAGTCAACACCTAAAACAGATTATCTGGTCATTATCACATTGCTGTTTGTGGGAGCTTGCTGTGCGCAAATTGGCTGCCGCATTTCCTACATTACAACAGTGACTACACTTCAAAAGTACTTCATTGGGTGTTAAGAGCATTGGGACTTCCTGAGGTTGTGAAAGGTGCTATATAAATCTTTGTAGGATGGTATGGCCTATTGGGAATAATAATGGAAGCAGAATCCATAAATGCTTTTAAGGAAGTGGATAAATATTTGAAAAAGAAAAATTTGAACGGGTTATAGGGAATGAAAGAAAGAAGACGTGCATAGAATTTCACAACACAGAAACAGGCCATTTGGCCCAGGCCCAACGGGTCTATGCTGGTGTTTATGCTCCACACAAGCCTCCTCCCACCTAACTTCATCTCACCATATCAACATATCCTTCATTCCTTTCTCCGTCATGTACTTATTTAGCTTTCCCTTAAATGCATCTATGCTAATCGCCTCAATCACATAATGCGAGTTTCGTATTCTCATCACTCTGATTAAAATCAACTGAAGATAGCATACCTGGAGTGCTGGTCAAGATATGGCTGGTTGTGAAGTATCTCCATACAAGGCTGACCAGATAACTTGTGAGCACCATGTGAATTAGTCACCCCATGAATGGATATAGTGTTTTACACGACCTCAGGACGCCCCAAAGCGCTTTACAGCCAATTACGTACTTTTGAAGTGTAGTCACTGTTCTAATGTAGGGAATGTGACGGCCAATTTTGCGCACAGTAAGCTCCCACAATTAGCAGTGTGATAATGACCAGATCATCTGTTTTTAGTGATGTTGGTTGAGGGATAAATATTGGCCAGGACACCTGCTAGAACGCCCCCTGACCTTTTTCAGAATAGTGTCATGGGATCTTTAACGTCCAGCTGAGAGGGCAGGTGGGGCCTCGGTTTAACACCTTATCTGAAGGACGGCACCTCTGACAGTGCAGCACTCCCTCAGTACTGCACTGGAGTGTCAGCCTAGATTTTGTGCTCAAGTCTTTGGAGTAGGACTTGAACCCACAACCTTCTGACTCTGAGACCAGAGTGCTACCGACTGAGCCACAGCTGACACTGAATGCGAGTAAGTGGCTAACTTTGTCTGTCGAGTGGCATCCTTCTGTCGTGTAGAATGTTATGATTAAGCATCACAACTCTAATCCTTTTTTTGGGTAAAGGTATTTAAAAATTTTGTTTGGTTGCTGTATCACCCACAAAATCTGAGCCTGAACCCCAGCCTCCAGTGTCGTTCATTAATGGGCTTCTCCCATGGGAACGAGTTTGCCGACTATCGGGGGGAGGGGAAGGGAGGAGAAACTAGCCATTGGAATTGTCTCTTCCTGCACCACCCATATACGCCTCCTGGTGGGTGTACAAGAATATTGCACTGATGCATGCTGGAAGTGTTTGAGGGCTGCATCTTCATTTTCTTGCCCAAGGTGCTGTAGAGCGTAGAGCAATGACTAACTGACCACAGAGAAAAGAAGTTTTAGAAAAGCAAATTTAAATTGTTCTTTTTACTGATATTAAATAATGTCTGTTTGCCAGCTTTTATAATTGCACATCCTTTTTTAACAGGTAATGTACAGTGCTGTCTATCGATTGCCAGTATCAATATTAGGTTCTAGATCTAAATTTTTAAAAATTGGATAAAAAGTGCTATTCGAACAACTTAGGAAAATTTGTAAAAGGGGGACGATTTCAGAAGGAACTTTAAAGAAAAATAAAGTTGATTGTGAAATATATAATAATTTCTGGTGGTCTCCAGATAATAATGTCATTATTTGTTTCTTTAGCTTGCCCAGCTGCTAGTTACATGTTTTGTTCTGTACATATTTTAGCTTGAAAGTTACAATCTGGGCCTTATTATAATAAATGCAAAAGGATATCCACGCCTGTGTGAATATGACATGGTATGAATTGTGTGTGTGCTTTGTTTGTAGGTGTGCCTTCAGCATTCCCATCAGAAGATACTTTATTCCTTGGTTGGCTGGCACACTCTCATCCGGTTTCCAAACCAGGTGGTTTACAATGGAAGTCGAACAAAGAACTGGAGACGGGCCAGCCTCCTGACCACTACTCGGACAAGGTCTGGCGTGAAAAGAGCGCACACTTGAGTGGCAGAATGCAAAGCCACACCGACTCTGCTAATCAGCGCTTGTTGAAGCAATCAAACCGATCCAGTGAGTGCAAAAACATAGCTAATGTGCACAGCGCCAAGGAGGACTATACCAGCGAGCGTATTCTTCCGCCATGCGATAAGGTTCGTAGCGGTTCGCGAGCTAATGACCGTGAGAGAAATAATGGTCTGGCTGCACCTGACCACAGGAAGAAAACTGACAGCAGTGGACGTAGTACCGCAAGTAAAGCAGAATTGCGAGAAAGAGCTTGTTCAAAACGGGACAAACCCTACATGCCGGCAGAATTAACCCTACGGCAGTCTGAAAACAAGCGGGCTTTATGTGCGCCAGTGTGTAAAGTGCCCTCTGTTCGAATTCGGAGGTTATCTGGGGATGGCAGCCACGCACACTCCAAATGTAATGGTACCTTGGGCAAGGTAGCTTGCAATCAAACTGCTATTGCTACTGGTCGTCCTGCAGTAAAAGTGCCTACAACACCTACGAGTCCAGTGAAAAACTGGGGTGGGTTCAAGATCCCAAAGAAGGGAGAAAGGAAGCAGCACGAGGAGAGACGGGAGCCCTGCAGGCAGAACTCGGAATCCACACAATGCCAGAACTTGGGAGCGCAAAGGGCCTCTTCTAAAGAGAGGGCAAAGGTGAGGTTGCTGCCGGACAATGAGAACGATGGCTATAGTCCTGATGCCGAGATGAGTGATTCAGAGACCGAGTCAACAGACAATTGCAAGCCACAACGGCTAAATTCAAACCGTGCGATGGTGAGCAGGAGGTACGGGACAGATATTATTCGAAGAAGCATTCTGGCCTCTTGATCCAGATAAGAGGGGGGCAACAAGTGCACTCACTGCCTGGTATCCACGTCCAATCCCAACAATATTTTAATTAAATGCCTTTTTGTGATTTGATATTTCTTCAGGCTAAGTATTTGGTACCCAGGGACATTTCCCATCATGGAATGTTTGTCAGTAAAACACTTGTGTTTAAGTTAAATGCTACAGTTTTGTAGTCTATTAATCTGCCCCATGTATAGTTAATCAATATTTCAGGTAGGCCTTTCGCAAGGTATATTGAAACAGAAAAATAACTAGACCAGAAGATGCCAGTTTTGAAGCAGGAATTTAAAGATTAAAAGCTTAAACACTAAAAAAAACTGTTTTTAAAAATAATTGCATTTGCTAAGCATCCCAGTAGTTAAGTGATTAGCACTCAGCAATTTTTTACTGATTTATTATTTTTTAAAAGCATGATTTAAAAAAAAAACTTTTAAAAATCAGCAGGTTGTGTGATAGTTCTGGCCGGACTTAGTCCAGTATTTTGGGCTAAAAAAAGGACTACAGTATAAAGTAAAAGCAGCAAATTCTAAGTTCCTTGACAAATACAAACTACCGTTTGTTTCTTAAATTGGTAAAACCTAGTGTTCACTAGTGTTAGATTTTCAGATGTGGCCATTTCAGAGTTCTTCACTTTAAAGTATTCAGCTGATCTGTAAATGTAGTCAGACAGAAGCACAGTAATTTAGGCAATGGAAAGTGAGAGGTTCCGATATACAGCAGCTGCTGGGAAGGAAGGAATCCCTTGCAGTCTATAAATTCTGGAGTTTCTACAGTAATTTGGCAGGGATGACTGGCACCTTAACAAGAGCGAGGAGTTGCTGCAGGAAAGTTTGATGTTTTTCTGTGTCGTTCCTGTACTGTTTCTTTGTGAACAACTGGCGTGAAACACTTGTCAAGTGTGCGATAATTCGTAAGACTATTGGGGCTATACCTTTCTAAAAACATCATTTGTCTGTCCCATGTATCCATTACCTTTATTTTAGATTGGTTCCATTAATGCTATTATCCCATTCCAAATGTTTGAATCAGGTTTTATTTACATGGAATTTACAGCACGGAAACAGGCGGTTTATGGGGGGGGCGGGGTGTGCAGAGAAAACTGCAAATGTTTCAAGAATTTTTTTCCTGTTATTTTTTGTAACCTTGGAATTCCACCAGTTGGGAAAAAAAATGGGAAATTTTCCAAAATGTTGAATAGAGGATGTGGCACACTATCCATTGTGGTGTTCTAGCATCAAAGATGATCTGAACTAGCGTTGCATCAGTATTAACACAAAGGGCCAGAGCATTTCCAATTCACCAGTTTGATTTCTCCCTCCCCCAAATAATACTGACCCTGCAATGATTTTCTGAGTAAACTGCAGTAAAACAGCTGCACTACTTCAATAGTCTGCATCATTATGTTCTTTGTCAAAACTCTTGTGTATGACCAGCAAAGGGATGCAACAACAACACTAAAAGGCGATTTTTTTTTCCCCCCCAGTAAATACAATCATTATTTTTAATGTTCAGTCACCATTGTGATACAACTTTCATTTAAGTAACCTGGACATTCCTTTTTTGTGTTAAATTCTAGTGCGGTGTAATTAGGGTTACTCTCAGCAAGGGATGAACTTAGCCAAATTTGGATGGCATTGGGGATTGGGGGGAAAAAGAGTTCAACCTCCCAAACTTGGAGCAGACTGGCTCGTGTTCTTATTGTCAAATAAAATGTAAAACGAGTCAACCAAGTAACTTTAAAAATACTAAATGGCCATTTTTAGTAATTTACACAAAACCTGTTTAAAATTCCACGGCTTCAGTCTCTTATAAATTTGTTGAAAATGATCTTAAGCAAGTTTTAAATCTCTCCAAAAATCTTACTACATAAAGTGTTGCATGCACTGTACTGAATTTATTTCCTGCTCATGTGTTGTAATGCAGTTGAAAATATTTCAAGTAGACACTATCAATATTGAACATGTATATTTAATTTTATTAAGTGGCCTTTTCTAATCTTTATTCAGTGCAATAGCCATGTATTATTTTTTAAAAAGAATTGTAGAAAGAAAGGTATTTTGATTACATGTTTGACATGGAGTATTTATGCATCTCTGATATGCAACCTAGTTTGAAATATTTGCAACATCTTAATCTTTACTGTTTTAGTGTTTAACATGGAGGTACCATCACATTGCGTTGTACAGAAGGAAACCATCACTAATTGTATGCCTTGCTAAGTTTTATGCCTGCACTAAATAATCTTTTAGGTAGAAATAGGCAGTGAATTAATAGTTTGAGTACAATGGTTTGTTTAAAGAATCATAACTTAGACTGACAGTTAAAGCTTTACTTTTCCCTCTGTTGTGCTTACTTGTCGAGATCGATCTTAAATTATGATTTTTGGTATTTTATATAGACTGTAGTTGACCATTAGGCTAGTTGAGCTACTGTGTAGTTGCTACTGGCATGCAAATGCAGTTTAAAACAAAAGTGATGTAAAGGGACAATTTTCACACGCCCTGTTTTCTGATTGTTCCATACAGACCTGCCGAACAGGCTTTGTAGTGTGGTGCTGTACAGAGGAATTCTATCACCCTGTGCCTAGTAAAGTTTAACTGGTGTCCATTTAGTTACAAAGAGCATGGAAATAAAAGCAGAAATAAAATTTATACAGAGATGACTATTTTAAATTACCTGGCTCTTTGCTGTATTTATTTTTCTTGTAAAATATTTATAAAAACTACTTTTGAGAGAAAATTCTGTTCTGTGAATGTTGAAAACATTTAGATGAATTGTGCCTTTTTTGTGTTTGATATTGTTGAGTTTACACTAGTATATATGATAATGGTACATCGACCTGTAAAATGTTTCTCAGAATTAAATCTCATCTGGAACCAACAGAAAGAGACGCTGGCCTTTTTTGTGGGCCTATATAGGCCAGAATAATAAAAACAAGAGACGACAACACTGTCTTCCTTTATGCATTTGGGATTTTTCATAAACGTTGAGATATTTTAATTAAACTTTAATGATAGCAATAAACCTAATTTCTCTACTTTTTTTAAGCCAGTGTTATTAGAAAATACATGGAGTCACGTGATGTTGAATATGTCAAGAATTTTTTTTTTAAAGATGGTTCTACAAACCCAGCCTATGCAAGGTAACAAAATGGGATCTTGTACCTTGCATAAATATCCAGGTATGCTTTTTTATCAGTTATTAAAAGTCTGCTAGATGTCATTCTCCCTTTGTAGCAGCATCTGCTCTCTTAGGATGAAACGTTGCAAGTTGCCAGTTCTGCGTAGAAAACTCTACTTTTCCACAAGTAACCTTGGGAGCACTTAAATAAAGCACTGTGCTTTACCAGAACATGTGTACCAATCAACTGCAATAAATGTATATGCTTGTTTCCACCCCCGCCCCCCCCCAGTAAAGCTAAACTACAATTAAAAAGCTTGAGATCTGCGTGTTTTATGAAGTTAAGATTATAGATATCCCCAATTTTCTGATTTCCAGTAAGTAACATATTAATATTAATCATGTTTAAGAACTGTTAAATTTCTAATAGAGTTGAGGTGTAAAAAGGGTGAGGGGAGTGAAGTTAAGTGTATGCCGTAAGTGTAGATAAATGCAAAAGTACTTTAAAATCCAGATTTGTTAAGACTTCAGTAGACACTGGGACAACGTGGGCATGAAGGTATGTTCTAAAATTGATCAGACTGCGAAGAAATTTAAACCTAAAGTTTGCATTTTGGATTTTCCAATGGATGTACCATCTCAAGCTGAGGTTCTTGCACAACCTCGAAACAGGTGCTAACTTGGATTGCAGTGATCATTGCATGGTTAAATTGGATATATTTAAGGATAAGAATAACAATACAGACATGCATGACTTCAGAAGGGAACATTTTAGGATCAGGAAAAGAGCTCTTAAGAATTGAGTGTCAAATGAAATGAGTCCTGGACTGCCACTGACACCTTGAGGGGTGAGGGAAGGGGTGGTAAAATCTAACTGTGGCAGGGGCACAGGAGGGATGGTAGTGGCTCGGCATCCCGTTATACATCCCACCCAATATTCCTTTTCAGTGACTGAAAGAGAAAGTCAAATCAGGCAGGGTGTATAACGGGCTGTCGATCTGCGACCACCTGCACCCCTGTGGTAATTTTACTCCCCTAATTCTCCGAGGCACTTTCGGCTTCCAACTGCTGATCTGCAAGAGATATAAATACTTGATTTGGACTCTCCAGTGAATGTTCAATTTCTTGGTTGTTTGCAAAACTGGCCTTTGACACTGGTTTTAAGACACAGAAAATTCAAAAAAAGTTATGTACAGTTAGGAACTAGTTTGGCTTCTCTAAGAAATCCTAAACATTGAAGAGTGTAGTGAAGGCAGAGAGAATGCATAAAGATAGAAAATGACAGGCAGAGCAGAAGTGAACTTTTAAAAACTGATTTGAAATGTTTTAAAGTCTGCATGACTGTCAACAGGTCCATGGAAAATTCACTCTCCCTGGGCTGCCTAGCTATTGGCCCAGATTTTGCTGCAGCAGCTGCCGTTAGTTCGACTTGCCCCTGCACATTTTAAGTTTTAAAAATTTGTGTGTGGCAAGTTGCTGCAAGTGCGAGCTGATTATGTCGCAGCGAGGGAAACGGTATCTGGGAGCTGATTGAACAGGGCAAACAACCGTGTATCTCCTTAACCAATCAGATTGAAGGATTGTGAAATAAACCGAGGAAGGACGGAGAAGGAAGTGTAAGTTAGAGTGAGTGAATTCAATGCCAAATCAGGTAAAGAAAGAGAAATAAAGATTGGATTAAGAGAGCAAAGGGGAAAAAAAAAAGTAAAAGAAAATATATTTTTTAAATTTGATATTTTTAAAATCTTCAACAATTAAAACCCGAAGGAATGAGGCTCAACACTTGTAATAGCTCATTTTTGATGCCAGACAGGTTGATTGGCAGTAATTAACAATTATTACATTGTTAAAGGGGTACTTGTGCTTGTAATGACTACACTTAATTTTCGAGGCGAGTTTAGTTCGTATCTGCTGTGCAAATACAGACATTCAATGCACGTCAATGGTGAGGCAGACAGCAATATGCCATTTTCACGAAGCTAACGGCAGAGCGGTGCAATTGGACAGCAACTTTTGGATAGTGCCATTTAACCGCGCATCTTCTCGCCTGAAGTTGCTGTACCATTTACACGTAAATAATGGCGAGCGCCATCATCCTCACTGTTATTTTGACAGCAAATTTTGGCCCATTATATTTTGAGCTCATTCATTGAGCTATTGAAACAAACATTAATTAATACAATACTACAAGTTATTCAATTGTCAGGTTTATTTCCGTATCAATGATCCTAAGCTACAAAAGCTCCCATGCAAATATTAAGTCAGTAAAGCCACACCTGCCATGTTGGCAGCATTACTGCTGTAAAATTAGGGGAAATATTGAAGCCTGTGAGCTTAAAAACTTTTTTTGAGGACTGTAAGAGGAAGTAAAACTGGGGAATTGCTCTCCAGAGGTTGCCTTTCTAGTCTAGAAGATGAATATAATCTGTGTGGTTTTTCAAATAAATGACCGTTTCAAGGTTCTCTTTCTGTTTGCGAAGATTAAGTTCTACCTAAGGACAACTTTCTCCCAGTTCTCCCACAGGTGTGTGGTTTGGAGGATGTTGTCTTGTGCTAAATATTTTCTTCCACCTGTTTTGGTTTTTTCTCTTTGCGCCATTAACTGATCAATTCAGGTGGCTTAATTCCTGCAGTGTCTTTCGTAGAATCGAATACCTCCATGTCCCGGTTTCTAAGGTGCTTTCCCACAGCGATTCTCCTTGTGATCTGTTGCAACTACTTCAGAACCCCTGGAGAAATGGTGTAAATGTACATTGCTCCGGGATTTTGGCTGATACTCCGCCAAAGTTATGGCTGGAGATTGGGAGAACTCCAGTAGGAATGACGGGCGATGGTGCCCTCCAGTACCTTGTCAAAGTGGCTATTCTTCATGTGAGTGTCTGGAGAGTTGAGTGTTGGCAGGCTAGTTGACTGGGACATCACAGCTGAGCTCAATCCTGTTCTCACCCAGTGTCTAAACATCTGTATTTCAAGCAGGAGTCACTGGACTGAGCTCAGGAGCACAAAATGGGCACTAGCTGATTCAACCTAGACCATGGGTTGAACCTACAATCTCCCCCATCTGTATTATTACTGTTATTCACCATTTTAAATATTACATGTTTAAGAAAATGTAATTAAACAATAAAAAGATAAGCCTTTTGCATCAAACATTCATATGTAATCAAATGATGCAGCACTGTTGCATAAGAAAAAGGAGGCGGCCATTCGGCCCCTCGAGCCTGCTCTGCCATTTAATAATTCCAACTCCACTTTCCTGCCTGTTCGCCATAACCCTTGACTACCCGGTAGCTCAAATATCTGTCTATCTCTACCTTGAATATATATTCACTGACTCAGCCTCCACAGCTCTCTTGGGTAGAGAATTCCAAAGATTCACGACCCTCTGAGAGAAGCAATTCCTCCTCATCTCCGTCTTAAATGGGCGACCCCTTATCCTGAAACTATGCCCCCTAGTTCTGGATTCCCCCATGAGGAGAAACATCTTTTTAGGAACTACCCTATCAAGCCCCCTCAGCATCGTCTATGTTTCAGTAAGATCACCCCTCATTCTTCAAAATCCAATGAATATAGGCTCAACCTTTCCTCACAAGTCAACCCTTTCATCTCAGGAATCAACCTAGTGAATCTTTTCTGAACTGCCTCCAACATTCTAACAAATTTCATCATAGAGTGGCTAATTTTAAAAATTAATTGTTCACATGGGCAATTTTGACACAGCTGTATTTATTGTCCAGCCATAATTGCCCTGAAGGAGGTGGTGGTGGTGGCGAGTCGCCTAGAACCTCTGAAGCCCTTGGGGTGATGGTGTTCCCACACTGGTGTTAGGAAGGGATTTCCACAAATTTGACCCAGCAGCAATAAAGAAAGTGATATATGGCCCAGTCAGGATGGTATGCGATTTAGTGGTGATGGTGTTCTCATGACAATGCACTTCCCAGCCACATACAGCGATCAAAATAAGCTTGCTGGTGAATTGCTGCAATGCAGCCTGTGGATTGTACATACTGCAGGAAGAGTATGCCAGTGGTGGAAGGAGCACCAATCCTTTGTCTTGGCTACTGTCGAGCTCCTGTGCGTTATCGTGGGCCTCATCCATCCAGGCGAACAGAGTATTCCATTACACTCCTGAGTTGAGCATTGTGGATGAAGAGGCATTACGAGCTGGAGGTGAGAAAATCATGGCAGAATACCCAGCCTTTAGCTCAGTCGAGCAATCCAGGAAATGGCAACAACAGACAAGATGTTTTCAACCCAGGATGAGAATTATAGGATCACTCAGTCCAAAGGAGCTCTGCCACAGCAATGTCTTTTTTGGCTTGGGCCTAGAAACTGGTCACCTGTCCAATAGCCATTGAAAGTTTGATAAGTTTTTTTCATATATATATATATATCACAATTTTAACAGGTTTGATGCCATTACAAATCCTCTCAAAACAGAACTTTTTTAAAATTTAAATATAAAAAGTATTCCTTTTGTTTGTAAATGGTTTTATCACTCATTTCAAGTCTGAAGGAGAGCTACATATTTTTTAATGTGCAAAACATTCTATTTACAAGCTATTGCCAACAATAAATAAACTGCAGCAAAAGTGTAATACAAGACTGATCTGTGTTAAAACAAAAACATAGGTAAATAGTATTTATTTTGTATACTGAAATGAATACACATCACAGCAAATAGAAACACAAGCTGATAAATGGGGTAAGATAGAACCTGTCCAAATTAAAAAACACTGGAAAACTAGTATTTACCAGCATACCTTCTCTCCAAAAAACATACATTTGAATATCAAACGTGGTTTTGACTGCGATCAGGGGAGTTGGTGTCAATAACTTGGAATGGAGATTTAAAGGCAACAGGTCGTAACATTTCAAAGGGAGATTTGAGTTTCTAAAAAATCATATGATTATTCTAATAGCCCACTGTTTAATTTCTTTGTAAGGCTAAAAACAGCAAGATTTCAATTTGGTGAAATTCTGAAAGTTTTTCAAGTCACTGGAGTTTCAAGTTTTTGCAGGTATTCATATCAGATCGTTGTTGAATTATTGAGGTGACAAGATAGTACTGTACTGAGACAAATAACCACATAACTGAAACCACAACACTTTGGCAGAAGCCCACTAGATTCTAAAATTTTACAAAGTACTGTAAAACATTTAAAAATAACACTTATTTACAATTTTCATTTTGTAAAAAAAATCTACTGCAAGTTAAAGCAAAGGACCAATCTCTCATGCTGAAATTCATTCACCAACTGTTAATCCAATTTGGAGCTTTGTTCAAGAGGTATCTCACAGAAGTAAACATCTTTCAACATTTGAAATTCAGTTGATAGCTTGTAATGCATCTCTGGATTTGTCGGTGCATCTCCATGAACTGACATCATTGCGCAAGCTGGATGGCCATTTGCATTAGGAGGCTGGGGTATAGACAGAACGTGATGATTTCAAGTACTCAATGGTTTAAAATGCTTTCCAGATCCAACAGTGCATCAGCTTTTCTTCGCTGTGTTGTGACTGTACTGAGCTATAGTAAAACAAAATTGAAAGTCATAATCCAACCTGGCCAATTACCATCCTGAGACTACTCTCAATCATCGGCAATGTAATGGAAGGAGTCATCAACAGTGCTATCAAGCTGCACTTACCAATAACCTGCTCACTGCTGCTCAGTTTGGGTTCCATCAAGACCACTTAGCTCTAACCTCATTACAACCTTGGTTCAAAAATAGACAAAAAAGCTGAATTCTAGAGGTGAGGCGAGAGTGACTGCCCTTGACATCAAGGAACCATTTGACTTCAGTTTTACTAGTGCTCCTTGGTGCCATACTTAAGTCAATAAGGATCAGGGGTAAACTCTGCCGTGGCTGGAGTCATACCTAGCACAAAGGAAGATGGTTGTTGGAAGTCAATCACCTCAGCTGCAGGACATTGCTGCAGGAGTTCCTTAGGGCAGTGTACTAGGCCTAACCATCTTCAGCTGCTTCATCAGTGATCTTCCCTCCATCATGAGGGGAGAAGTGTGGCCATCAGTTGATGATTGCACAGTGTTCAGTACCATCAGCAATTGCTCAAGTAACGAAGCAGTCCATGCCTGCATGGAGCAAGACCTGGACAATATTCAGGCTTGGGCTGGTAAGTGCCAAATAACACACGCTCTGTACAAGTGCCAGGCAATGATCATCTCCAACAAGAGAAAATCTAACCACCTCTCATGATATTCAATGCTACTACCATTGCTGAATTCCCACCAACAACATCCTGGGGATCGCCATTGACCAGAAACTCAACTGGACCAGCCACATAAATGCCATGGCTACTAGAGTAGGTCAGAGGCTGCATATTCTGCAGTGAGTGCTCACCTCCTGACCAATGTTCCCTCTAAACCCCATGGCCGTGCAGCTATCTGCTGGTCGCGAGTAGCCCAGGTCCGGCTTTTCCAATGTTAAATTTCACGCATGCGCGAAACTCAATGGGCTGCGCACCCAAAAAATATGGGGAAATATTGCTCCTGACTCCCTAAAGCCTCCAACATCTGCAAGGCACATCAGGCGTGTGATGATAAAGTGTGGTAGACTTTCTCTTGTTGGAGATGATCATTGCCTGGCATTTGTACAGAGCGAGTATTATGACACTTACCAGCCCAAGCCTGAATATTGTCCAGGTCTTGCTCCATACAGGCATGGACTGCTTTGTTATTTGACCAATTGCTGATGGTACTGAACACTGCAATCATCAGCTGACAGCCACATTTCTCACCTCATGATGGAGGGAAGGTCACTGATGAAGCAGCTGAAGATGGTTGGGTGCCGCCACAACAACACAGGAAGCTCAACACCATCCAGGCTACAGCAGTCTGCTTAAATCGACAGCCCTTCCACCACCAGCACACTGTGGCTGCAGTGTGTACCATCTTCTACAGGATGCAATGCAGCAACTCGCCAAGACTTCTTCGACAGCACCTCCCAAACCCGCAATCTCTACCACCTAGAAGGACAAGGGCAGCAGACGCATAGCAACACCGCCACCTACTTGGACATCGTTCCTTCATCGTCGCTGGGTCGATATCCTGGATCTCCCTACCTAGCAGCACTGGAGTACCACATAGACTGCAGCAGTTTAAGAAGACAGTTCACCACCACGGTCAAGGATATCAACCCAGCGACAATGAAGGAACAGCAAAATATGTCCAAGTCAGGATGGTGTGTGACTTGGAGGGGAACTTGTGTAGGTGGTGATGTTACCATGCGCCTGCTGCCCTGGTCTTTCAGGGTGGTGGAGGCTTCGGGTTTGGGAGGCGCTGTCGAAGAAGCCTTGGCGAGTTGCTGCAGTGCATCCTGTAGATGGTACACATTGCAGGGATGGACAATAAATGCTGGCCTTGCTTGCGATGCCCATATCCCAAGAATGAATATTTTTTTTTAAAATTACATTTGGTGAGGTTCACTTTTTTCATAGCATTATGATCAAACTGGGTCAATAGAATGTTCACGTAAATTACCACGTAGTGGGAAAGTAAATGAAAATGCAATCTTCTGCCTGCATGCCAGTGAATCTCCAGCGTTGTTTGGTGAATTGGAAAATGTGGTATTTCATAATATGGCTCAGCTGAGCTGACAGCAATCATCCCTCCTACTTCCCCCAGAGGTAAACCCCCATAATGTTTCTTCCCACGACCTCCTGCCCAATGGGGCGTGTCTCTCTTTGCCCTGACTTAGTCGTTTCTCTCCACTCCTCCAACAAAGTATTTGTTTTCCTCTGTTCTTGCTCCTGTTCAGAAGGGTCTATTATTTATTGTCCCCAAATTATTTCCCGCGCTCTCTCATGGTCCCAGGTATAGATGATTGATCTCCCTTCTCCATCCCTGAAAAGGGTTCAACTCCCTATGCCTTGCCACTCACAACAGTGTACATCTCTGCTTCTTCCTCTTCCCTCTCCATTCCCTGGGCTGCAGTACTGCTCAAATGAATAAAATCTGGAGTACATTCATCAGGGATGGACTCCGGCACACCTCACTTCTCTTTCCGGTCTCCTCCTTCACTTGTCGTCTTTCCTCCCCTTCAATCTGCTCGCTTTACGGATGGACATTTTTAATACATGTACTGTCGGTTGTTTGGAAGATGTCGGGAACCACATTTGTGTATGATTTTTTTTAAAGGAGTTAGTTATAAATGTCATCTTTAGGGCTTTATAGGAGGGTGGGTGAGGAACTGTTATGGGAACTGTGTCACAAAACACGACTGGGGAGAAAATTTAAACTGGAGGAAAAGTTTTGCAGGTTTGAATTTGTAAATAACAAAAGTAAAATGACTGTGGAAAATAACATTCAAAAAAGGACAAAAACAGACTCAACCAGCGAGAAAGAAAAAAAACTGGTCGGTCCAACGATCACAACAGATGGAAGACATTTTATTATAAGAATAATAAGCAAGTGGTCAAACTGGGGATACTGTATTTACACACCTCCGCCAGATTGAAAAATAAAGAATTTGCATCCTTTAGCTGTAGGTCGACATAAACTAATAACACTAGTTGATCTCCTATGGCATTATACGGGAATGTCAAAACCAAGTGCAGTCTTCAGGTGAAATGGGGGAATAATTGGACCAGAGCAAATAGATGCAACTCAGTCCCCATTTTAAAGTCATACCTTCTGTCCTCATCTTTATATTTCCATTATAAATTGCAATGCCCACATTTATAATGGAAACTACCCATGCCAACTTGTACCCATGCTGTAATTCCACCCTCCTGCCAATAGTGGTGCTGCAGCACCTTCACTGGTGGGAGTTATAGCATGACAAGTTCACACAGGTCGTTTCTAGTATAAATGTGGATAATGGCAGTTTATAATGGGAAATATTGACAGGATATGTGCGCAAAAGAAAGATTTATAATATATTCTAGACATTAAAATGTTAGCACTCTGCCAATTAACTTCAGTATTAAGTATTTCATTTTTTTTCTAATGTTAGAATAGTAATAAATCTGAGGAATGCATTAATCTTCCAATAAAGATCAACAGTCTTTTTTGTGATACACAAGAGCCTAGGTAAATGGCAAAATAAAATCATTTCTAATGAGTAGATAGTTCTCACACAAATGAAGTGCTTGCTAGCTTGTTTATTATACTGAGCCTATAAAACAGCAAATGATTCTTGAAGGAAAACACCTCGTTACATTATTTGGTATATCTTCATGTTAACCATCAAAATCATTTATAATACATAAACCTCAAAGCTCCATTTAATAAGCCAACCAGATAATAGCAAAGGTGTGATCGTTATATAAAATAACTTAACGGAAGGAATTAAATTTTGGCTCTGGATTAGAGTGAATTTACAGACTGTCCAGTAGTTTAGTTTTACCCCAACCTCTTAATTGGATTGCAATTTTTTAACCCCCCCACCCCCAGCCATTATTCCATTCCAACTTTATTTCTTAAAATACAGAAGATACACAAGAGTAGATTATGAGACACAAGCCACCGGATGAATTACATGACTTAAGTCACAAGAGGATTTACTTTCCCTAATCCACTGCTCAATCACATTGTATTTAATTATAATGCATGTGCATTTAATGAACGGAGCTATATTTTTTGAGCTGTTAAACATGTCTCCCTTTAAAAGGTTTAAAGAATACAACATCATACATTCTTTTAAACCAACAGTCGCCTTTGGCCAGTAAGGATATCACAATCACAAATGTACCTAATCAGTAACTGAAAATCGCTATTGCCAAATGCACATAATATTAAGAATAATTTATACGAAGTCACATTTCAAATCTTTCATTTTCAACAGGAAACTGGCCGTTGGTTTCTTAGCTATTTTTAAATAGTTAACTTTTCTTTTCCTCATTTAAACATTTTGTCATTCTTTTCCTTTTCGTTCTCTTTTGTTCCTTTATGATTGCGTGATTTCCTTCTCTTTTTCACTATTTTTAAGTTGTAAATATTGTTTGTTACCAGTTACTACTTATTTTGGTTTAAAATCAGTTCTTCCTCCCCCTCCAGACTATTATCTTGTTGAGGTGATTGTGGCCAAATACAAATGCACAATATTTAGTAGGAGGAATGAGACACTTAACTGATCAGTGCTTTGCAACCAATCTTTAGAATGTGATTGTGAGTTTTGTTTAATCAAGTGATACTATCCCCAGCCCTCTCAAAATGATCAGGGCGTGATCTCACTGTGACCAAATCAGCAGGCTGTTGAACCACCACTAGGAAGTAACCCGTGCAGCTCGGTAACTATTTCTCCTCAGATTTCACCTCCAAGGGGAAAGCTTGGCACCTATACATAGTGGCATAGCTGAAATTTGCATCAAGGTGAGTTGACTACGCTGAGGCAACATTTAGTAAGGAAAAAAATGGATGTGTGATGTTACAGATGAAACACTGAAGAATATGGGGCATCAACTTAAAAAAAAACACATTTCCACAGAATTAAGACTAAAGTTTGGGACAAGTACATATTTTCTGGAAATCATCAATAGCCCATCCCTTTATAGACCTTGTAGTGCAACATCGCAATCATTAATTCTTCATACAGCATCATTCATCAACTCAATGGAATATCCTGACTGATGTCTATTACTGTTGGGTGTGGGGGTGGGGTGGGGAAAAGAACAAGTAAATTGCCGATTTAGTATTCTGAGGTTTACTCTTGCGGGTTAGGAGATCATTTGAACCCTAAAATGAGGCTGCTAATCCCTTGTATCTGGCCATTATTCGCTATCTTGCTGAATCTCTCTTCATGCTACAAAGCATTTCAATTACTAAGAGACAAACACTTTCCAACTCAAATTTAAAATAACCACTAGCATCTTTAGCCAGCGCATCTATGCAGCTGTTTACCTTTTGAGAGGCTGTAGCTGCCCTGTGTTCTGAGTGAGTCAGGCGCCTTTGAAGTCTGTTAGTTTTTTCCTGATTTTCCAACATCTGTTTTTCATACTACTCAAAATAAAAATGGAAATGTGTAAAGATGGATTCTAACAAAAAAAAACCATGAAGCAAAAGGTTCTCCTGATACTCAGGGTTTAAACTTTGCGAATTGAGGTAATCTGCACTAAAATAAAGAGTGAAAAATACAATAGTCCCTGCAAGAGAAGAATTGGTAATTAGGAGAATATAATGGCCCAGAAATTGCTGGAAAAATGGCAAGTTCAAGGCGCCCGCCCTTATTAGTGCATTAAAAAAACAGCGATTTATGGCAGAGATAGGCCATGCGTTCCGATTCGCCATAAATTGCTGGACCATTTGCGCCGCTCCGCTGTTAACCTCGCCAAAAACTGAAAACATTACCATCTCGCCGCGAGCCTCCCCATTGTGTGTCATGAAATTGCTGGATTTGCGCCATTATTGTGAATTAAACTCACTGCAGCTATTTAAGGCTGGTAATTCATGTTGTAAGGACCCTGTTAATTACACGATTTATGGTCCTGACATGCCACTCAACCTTGGAGGCCCAGAAAGGGAACAATGAAACTGGAGTCCCACTCCCGCAGGTAGTAACTTGTTCCTAGAGGTTTTTTCATATTTAAATTGTTTTTTTCCTTTCTGTCTCTTTTTTCTCCCTCTCTTAATCCACTTTCTTTCCTTTTCTTTATTTCTCTTTCTGTATCTAATTTGCCTCTGATTCACCCTATTTCCTTCCCTGTCGTTCGCTCAGTTTCTTTCTCTATCCTTTTCTTTCATTGGGTAAGGAGATAGACCATTAGGCCCAACGTTCATGGAGATCCCAGATGTCCCGTTGCCCACCCATCAATTTGCATTTCCAGCAACTGCACAAAAAAATACAATTTAAGGGCGAGGTAAAAAATCCAATCACGGCGCTCGTCGTGAGATGGGCCACTCCAGCAATTTCTGGGCCAATATATCTTTGTAGAATAACATCATTAACTTTTTCCTCTCTGTACTATACACAGTAATTCTAATGCACTAGAATTGTAATAGGAGCTCTCAGGAACATACAAGAACATAAGAAATAGGAGCAGGAGTAGGCCATATGGCCCTTCGAGCCTGCTCCGCTATTCAATAAGATCATGGCTGATCATCGCCCTCAACTCCACTTTCCCCCCTGATCTCCATATCCCTTGATTCTCCTAGAGTCCAAAAATCTATCTCTCAGCCTTGAATATACTCAACAACTCAGCATTCACAGCCCTCTGGGGCAGAGAATTCCAAAGATTCACAACCCCTCTGAAGAAATTCCACCTCATCTCGGTCTTAAATGGCCTACACCTTATCCTGAGACTATGCCCCCAAGTTCGAGACACTCCAGCCAGGGGAAACAACCTCTCAGCATCTACCCTGTCAATCCCCTTCAGAATCTTGTATGTTTCAATGAGATCACCTCTCATTCTTCTAAACTCCGGAGAGTATAGGCCCATTCTACACAATCTCTCATCATAGGACAGCCCTCTCATCCCAGGAATTAATCTAGTGAATCTTCGTTGCACCGCCTCCAAGGCTAGGAGACCAAAACTGTGCACAGTACTCCAGGTATGGCCTCACCAAAGCCCTGTACAATTGTAGCAAGACTTCCTTACTCTGATACTCCAACCCCCTTGCAATAAAGGCCAACATGCCATTTGCCTTCCTTAATGCTTGCTGTACACCTGCAAGCTAGCTTTGTGTTTTTTGCATGAGGACACCCAAATCTCTCTGAACATAAGAAATAGGAGCAGGAGTAGGCCATTTGGCCCCTCAAGCCTGCTCCGCCATTCAATAAGATCATGGCTGATCTTCTACCTCATCTCCACTATCTCCATATCCCTAGATTTCCTTTATATTCAAAAATCTATCGATCTCTGTCTTGAATATACTCAATGACTGAGCCTCCATAGCCCTCTCGGGTAGAGAATTCCAAAGATTCACCACCCTCTGAGTGAAGAAATTTCTTCTCAACTCAGTCCTAAATGGCCAACCCCTTATTCTGAGACTGTGACCCCTGGTTCTGGACTCCCCAGCCAGGGGAAAACATCCTCCCTGCATCTACCCTGTCAAGTCCTGTAAGAATTTTGTATATTTCAATGAGATCACCTCTCATTCTTCTAAACTCTGGAGAATATAGGCTTAGTCTACTCAATCTGTCCTCATAGGATAATCCCCCCCATCCCAGGAACCAGTCTGGTGAACCTTCATTGCACTCCCTCTATGGTAAGTATATCCTTCCTTAGGTAAGGAGACCAAAACTGTACACAATACTCCAGGTGTGGTCTCACCAGAGCCCTATATAATTGCAGTAAGACGTCTTTACTCTTATACTCAAATCCTCTTGTAATAAAGGCCAACATACCATTTGTTTTCCTAATTGCTTGCTGTACCTGCATGTTAGCTTTCAGTGATTCATGTACAAGGACACCCAGGTCCCTCTGAACACCAACATTTCCCAATCATTTAAAAAAAAAATATTTTCTATTTTTCCTACCAAAGTGGATAACTTCACATTTCTCCACATTATATTCCATTTGCCATGTTCTTGCCCACTCACTGTGGTCAATATCACCTTGAAGCCTCCTTGCATCCTCCTCACAACTTACATTCCCACCCAGCTTTGTATCATCAGCAAACTTGGATATATGACATTTGGTCCCCTCATCCAAATCATTGATGTAGATTGTGAATAGCTGAGGCCCAAACACTGATCCTTGCTGTACCCCACTAGTTACAGCCTGCCAACCTGAAAAAGACCCGTTTATTCCTACTCTGTTTTCTGTCCGCTAACCAATCCTCTATCCATGCTACTATATTACCCCCAACCCCATGAGCCCTTATCTTGTGTAATAACCTTTTATGTGGCACCTTATCAAATGCCTTTTGGAAATCCAAATATACTACATCCACTGGTTTCCCTTTATCTACCCTGCTAGTTACATCCTCAAAAAACTCTAATAAATTTGTCAAACACGATTTCCCTTTCATAAAACCATGTTGACTCTGCCTAATCATGTTATGATTTTCTAAGTGCTCTGATACCACTTCACAATGGATTCCAGCATTTTCCCAACGACTGATATCAGGCTAACTGGCCTGTAGTTCCCCGTTTTCTCTCTCCTTCCTTTCTTAAATAGCGGTGTTGCATTTGCTACCTTCCAATCCGCTGGGACCATTCTAGAATCTAGGGAATTTTGGAAGATCAAAACCAATGCATCCACTATCTCTGCAGCCACCTCTTTTAGAACCCTAGGATGTAGTTCGTCAGGTCCGGGGGATTTGTTGGCTTTTAGTCCCATTAGTTTCTCTAGTACTTTTTCTCTACTTATATTAATTACGTTCAGTTCATCACCCTCATTAGACCTTGGTTTCCCACCATTTTTGGTATGCTTTTTGTGTCTTCTACTGTGAAGAGAGATATAAAATATTTGTTTAACGTTTCTGCCATTTCCTTATTCCCCATAATAATTCCTCCTGTCTCAGCCTCTAAAGGACCAATGTTTACTTTTGCTACTCTCTTCCATTTTACATACTTGTAGAAGCTCTTACAATCTGTTTTGATATTTCTTGCTAGTTTTTCTCATTCTATTTTTTTTCCTTTTTATCAAATTTTTGGTCATCCTTTACTGGTTTCTGAAACTCTCCCAATCCTCAAAGCTTACTAATATTCTTTGCAATATTATAAGCATCTTCTTTCAATCTAATGCTATCCTTAACTTCTTTAGTTAGTCACAGATGGATCACTTTTCCCGTGGAGTTTTTGTTTCTCAATGGAATGTATTTCTGTTGAGAATTATGAAATATTTATTTAAAAGCTAGCCACTGCTTATCTGCCGCCATACCTTTTAATGTATTTTTTTCCAATCTAATGAACTGATGGCAAGTGTGTAAATTGAACCTCTATTCAGCAAATTCAATCAAGAGCAAACTAAAATAACATTTGGCGCTCTAATTATAGACTGAAGACAAAATACTCAGAATTTTTTCACCCTCCCCCAGCTCTTATTTTATTTCCTGTTGATCATTTCCATCTGCTAGAATAGCAAGTCAGTCTTCCCAATCAAAACCATTTGCGAGTTTGTTACTGAATGCCGCGTAACATCTTAAGAAACTAAAATTAAAGCCAACTGTGGATAAAATTCCAGTCAAGTGATCAGTATTTTTTTTTTTTTTTTTTTTTTTTTTTTTTAAACTTAGTACTGCACTTGAAGGGAAACAAAAAAAATTCAAAGGAGTTTGAGGAACATTAAATGTTAAAACTTCTTCCTCTACATGGAACTTCAAAGCATTAAAAATCAGATGATGAAAACCTTAATTACATCCCCAAAAATGAAAACATTCCAGTTAATGGTAAAGTTGCCATAACATTCAAAGTTCTGTTTACATAGCAAGTCTATTACTGTTTCAGGTTAAGTAATACCAGGAAAAAAATACCTTTCAATTATACAGAACTGGCAGTCTAAGCAAAACGAAGAGATACATTAAGGGATTTAAACTGAGTTAATTACTCCGCTGCTTCTACACAAATAAATTAGAATTGTAAAACAGCAAAGATTGGACCTTTATATCCGTTTAAAACTTAAGGCTTGAAATTGAAATTAAAAGAAAAGGTAACAAAAAGGAATAAAAACCAAAAGGCACAAACAAAAATTGAAAAAATGTTGAAAATAACAATTGAATAGAAAAATTAACTACTTTGTAGGGTTTCCCCTCATTCATTGACAGAAAGCATGCTCCACTGCAGCTAAGCCAAGCATGGATCAGGTTCTGAAGAAACTGCACGACAAGCTACTTCATATGGTGCCAACCCACATCGTACTTGCCGTTCTCACCTTTTGCCATGAAAGCCTTGTGCACACGTTGAAGCAGCGGTTCGTTTTGACCCAAGTTATAGAATACAAATTAGCAATATGAAATCCCTGTAAGGGATGAGCGAATGGAAAGATGGGAGCTCAGTGCGAAGAATGCCTTCTATTAAGGAATGAAAGTGTGTATAAGGTACCTAATTTTTCTCCTTCCCCACATTCAGCAGCCTCCACACCCCTCTGGAAACAAACATACTAGTATTTAGGAGGAGGACCTCCTTATGGAGAAGCAGGTAGCCTATTAAGCCCAAACAGCAGCATATTGCAAACATATGCCAGTTACTCCATGTCGCAGTGTTACAGATATTATCAATAGACACCATTCTCAAGAATACCCAAAAAGCAGGTAGAATTACTTTTTAGGGACCCACTGGATTTCCTCCCAGAGAGATAGCGGCAGTGGAGAATACATTCCACTATTCCTTTGCAAGTTGCTATTCAGAAACTTGTCGTCCAAAGACTATAGGCAACAAACTGCTGTATTTGACTGAAGGACTTAGTAAAATTCATATAAAAGGCCAACAACCAATGAGTATACACACAGTGGGAGCGAGGTTCCAAATCAGATTTGAGAAGAGTGGAAAGAGTGAAGAGATAACAAGGTCTTGTTCTCATGGAAATGAGTAACAATCTTGGCCAGTACCCACTTCCAATTTAAGATGAGAGGCTATGGAATATGACAAGGCCCTGCCAGAAGGCTGTGGGCTAAATATTTGATTACCCCCGAAAACGGGGAATCGCGATGCACGATCCCCCTGCGACCGTTCAAAGTAATGCTAATTATAATGATGTGGTTTGCAGCCCAGCGCTGAATGTGCTGCGGAGTGGCTGCACGTCTCAGCAAGGGTCCCAAGTTCGTGCGAGGCTAGCATCACTTAAAGCTAGCCTGCACTACTTAAAGGCAGCCTGCACCTCTTAAAAGGGAGGTTCATTCTGGCTGTAGCAGGTGATTCAACTAGCTGGGGAACAAAGTCTAAAGCAAGAACAACACAGACTTATGGCACAACAGGGCAGAGAGAGTGGGTTCCAAGATTATCTGATACAGGACTAGAGGCCTTGGTGCAGGAGGAGAGACGTCCTGTATCCACAGGGGGCCAGGAGACCCTCCAGACAAACTCTGAGAAGGCAATGGGAGCAGATAGCCATTGCAGTCAATGCCAGCAGTGTATCCCCGAGGACCTGGATGCAGTGTTGCAAGAAGTATAATGGCCTCACACGCGTGGTCACGGTCAATGAATTCATCCTCAAATACCATATCCTTACAACTGTACCACTAGGTTCAGATACTGCTCAATTCACCACCCCCCTTCAGTCACCCAGCAACAATATCAACCACGACTCATACCTCACATTTATAGCTTCACCTCACCCTCATACACTTAGCACTGCTGCAAGCCTCACACTCCCATCTTACAGCTTGCACACACCGCCAGCTATTCAACCATGACAGGCACATCACCCAAACACATTGCACCACACTCAGTGATACACTTCCCTTTCTCTTGCAGGACAAGATGGCTCATGACCGGAGGAAGCAGGGGCTACCCGCAGGGAGACAGGCGCGCCTGCATAACCTAACCCCCATGGAGGAGACTGTGTTGGAGATAATTGGAGTGGCTATTGCTGAGTCCGTGGCCAGTGACGGGACTGAAACAATCCAAGATGACTGTATCCTCATATCTAATCCTGCTTCTCACATCCCACTTCACCCTCATCCCACAATCTCTTCTGCTTTACAAGCTGCAGATAGTGCAAGCATGCACCTCTTGCTTTCCCTCCTGCTCCCCTCATCGCAACCCTACCCTTGTGCCTTTCTCCTTTCAGATAGCCAAGAACTGCAACCTGGCCAGGCAGTGGTGGAGGAGCAAGAAGTGCAAGAGGAAGAAGGAAGTGATGCTGAAGACGCACCGTCACTCGATTTCACACTCACAGCCACCAACTTAGATACTAACACTCTGCGTATTTGAGAGGATAGGTTAGATGTGGGATCTGCACGTGGCGAGACACCAGGCACGAGCGGCCTGCAGCCAGGGCAGGGGGAAAGGGTAGCAGAGGTGCCAGCTCCGCGGAAGGCAAGGTTGCACACGTGTTCTGCTGCACAGGACTCAGATGAGGACTTCGATGGGCCAGCCTACAGAAGATGGCTGATGGTATGCACAATGAAATGCTTGGCGTATTGGCAGGTGTCCCAGAAAACCCTAGTGCAGTGTCAATGAGCATGGAGGAATCCGGCACCAACCTTGCACAAGACTATGCGCGGAGCTTGGAGCCCATCATTTCCAGCATGAAAGTGATGGGCAACTTCATTAGCGCACTTGTGGACCCAACCATGATGCTGTGTCTGATATCTCAGCTTCCATTGCAGCACAAGCAGAAGCCACCCAATGTCTGTGCTGCAGTGGAAGCTCAGACTGCGCTCATGCAGGCTCAGCCTGCTGCCATCGCGGCTGCAGTTACCAGGGTTGAAAGGGGTTTGCAGGGTGTCACAGCAGTCCAGCAATCTGTCCTCCAACAGATTACTAGGATTGCTGAGGCGCCGCCCCAGGGGAGTGGCAGTGGCTTCATGGAACATGAACCTGCTGTCCTTTCTCAGGGTGACAGCATTTGTGCTCCCACCACTGCCACTCTGCCAGTGCCCTTGCTTTTGCCCGTCAGCCAGCAAGCCCAGAGTGCTACCGCCCATGCCGAAGTGGTGCAGTCCGAAGCCAGGCCTTCTAGGACAGAGCTGCTTGAGGTCACCCTCCAAGGCCATCTGCAGTCTATGATTAGTTGACTCTTTTAATGTAATATTGGATGGCTTGGAATGTTTGTTTTGTGGTGGCTTTTATTTTAGCATTGTGGTCAAGAGGACACAGTGATGGCCAATGACAGAGGGAAGGTAAGATGTGGGACTATTGTTGAATGGGGAATTGGGGTTGCATTCACTGATACTGCAGTAGGATGAGTCGATCGCGGACCGCCCAGCCAGAAAGGGTCTGTGTTAGTTGCCTCCTCCCTTCCTCCTCCTCCTCAGCTCTTCGCCCTATATTTGGTGGCAAGGGCAGTGCCCTCATGATGGCGAGGTTGTGCAGCATGCAGCAGACCACAACAAATCTTGAGAAGTGCTCTGGCGAGTACTGCGGGGCACCTCCAGAGCAGTCCAGGCAGCAAGAGCATTGTTTAGGCACCCCAATGGTCTGCTTGATCATGTTCCATGTGGCAGCATGGCTTTACTTTATGCATGCTGTCCATGTGTGCTGGAGTCATGAGCCAGGTGGTCAACAGATAGCCCTTGTCGCCCATTAGCCATCCTCTGGTTTGTCATGGTGGCTCAAATGCGATGGTACAGCGGACTGCCACAGAATGAAGGAATCAGGACTGCTGCCAGGATACCAAGCATCTATCAAAATGTATCACTTTGCACTTTTCTGCATTAAATTTCATCTGCCATGTGTTCGCCCATTCCCCCAGCCTGTCTATGTCCTGTTGAAGTCTATCACTATCCTCCTCACTGTTCACTATACTTCCAAGTTTTGTGTCATCTGCAAATTTTGAAATTGTGCCCTGTACTCCCAAGTCCAAGTCATTAATATATATCAAGAAAAACAATGGTCCTAGAACTGACCCCTGGGGAACACCACTGTGTACCTTCTTCTAGTCCCAAAAACAACCGTTCACCACTACTCTCTGTTTCCTGTCTCTTAGCCAATTTTGTATCCATGCTGCCACTGTCCCTTTTATTCCATGGGCTTCAACTTTGCTGACAAGCCTATTATGTGGCACTTTGTTGAACAGCTTTTGGAAATCCATATACACCACGTCAACTGCATTGCCCTCATCAGCCCTCTCTGTCACCTCATCAAAAAACTCGATCAAGTTGGTTAAACACGATTTGCCTTTAACAAATCCGTGCTGGCTTTCCTTAATTAATCCACACTTGTCCAAGTGACTCTTAATTTTGTCCCTGATTATTGTTTCTAAAAGCTTCCCCACTACCGAGGTTAAACTGACTGGTCTGTAGTTGTTGGGTTAATCTTTACACCCTTTTTTGAACAAGGGTGTAACATGTGCAATTCCCAGTCCTCTGGCACCACCCCCATTTCTAAGGCGGATTGGGAGATTATGGCTAGTACCTCCGCGATTTCTTCCTTCACTTCCCTCAGCATCCTAGGATGCATCCCATCCGGTCCTGGTGACTTATCTACTTTAAGTACAGCCAGCCTTTCTAGTGCCTTGTTGCTATCAATTCTTGTATCCTCCTCCTCCCCCCCCCTCTACGAGCAGCTTGTCCGCCTCCGTGTCCCCTCTGCTCGTTCTCCCCGTCATGCTGCAGGCCAAGGGGGATACAAACTACTGCACCCATGTCTGGGAGCAACTGGTCCGAGCAGAAGCCTTGAAGTAACCTGCCACACCACTCCCTGGAGACTTCAGCAACTTCAAATCAGATAATAAACCACCAAACACTTCTACAAACTCGCCAAGAGCAAGTAGAAATCAATCAGCAACTAACCTGAAAGTAGTTGATGATCCCTTTAAATAGCGCTGGTTGGCAGGGGGCTGGGCGGTCCTTCCTGCTGCTGAATGCATGTTCAGCTGTGTGTGTTTAAGAGAGGGCGTTAGCTGCAGCGTCGAGGTCGAAAATGGCAGTTCTGGCATCAAAGCAGCATGTAACGCTGACCGACGTCACGACTGTGTACTCTGCATACATCCGGTGCACGCTTCGAGCACCCACGCAAACGACCTCACCAAAATGGCGTTAGACGTGGCCCACACCAGAAGTGAGCGTGCGCACACTACGGACAACCATTTTGGACTCAAAACGGCAGCCGTAGCGCCAAAAAAGCGGGTGCTACAGAGCCGAATTTAATGGTATTTTTCTTGACATGAAGCTCTCATGAATAAGTAATCTAAATATATGAGGTGACCTAATGTCAGCACAAATCAACATCTAAAATGATTTATAAAGATCTTGCCTCTCCACAGGACATGATTCAGGCCTGACACAGCTTCAGTGGTATGTGTATGAAGCTGAATGAAGATTGAAAATTAGGAAGAAAACACAGTGGAAAGAAATGACAAATAAAAATAAAGGCAACCAGGAAAGATATAAATCCAGAATCCCACAAAGCTAGTAATTTATGCAGACATTTTATAGAACCCATTTTTCAGTTTACAAAGTGCCAAATAAAATGCTTGACAAGTTGATTAAAGCCAGCTGAAAGAATGCAAAGCTTCTTTAAAATGCCAGTAAATTTCCACAGTTGAGATGTAGATAAAAGTCTTCCACAATTAAGTTATGTAAAATACTCTTGCCAACTAACCTGGGTCTATGTCACAGACTAAAAGGTTTAAATATTTAGTCAAAGGATCATTTTTTTAAATGTTAATTTTGCAGCCTTGGTTTATCTAATGCTTCATTTAAACATTTCACTCTCTCACTGTAATTACCCATGGAGGACTATTTTCCCATTTCCACTCACCACAAAATGATTACCTAGTCTCACTGAAATTGTGGTTTTTTTTTTTTTTTTTTAAAAAGAGTGCCCTACCACCTGCATCCCTGCAAAAGAAAAGGTCATGTAAAGGAAAAGCAAGGTTTTTGTATGTGGGATGGGGAGCGGAGAGTATTTTTGATGTGAAGTAACCTCCTTCAATCTAAATTACAATGCCATGTTTTAGTATTTTCCTTCCTATGGAGGTCTTCCTCTCAGCAGTGAGCACAAAAGTGGCATCAGCTAATGAACCATTAGCAAGCCGTTCCATTGTGAACAATGCTGACTGGCAATTTCTGCTGTCCTGAATGGTAATCAGATGGTGTTTGAGCAAGACAATTTAGCATCAACCAAATGAGGCACTTCCCACTCAGAGGATGCCAAAACAGCTCTATTTCCAGTGAAGATACTTGCTACTGGTTTGTAGTTGATAATGAGTGAGGGGGCAAAATTAAGTGCATAAGGAAACTAAGCTTCAACACATCAACCTTTCAGCTTGGAAGATGATATTAATGTTGATAATTTTACTGATGAACGATCTTAATTGCTTTGTGATGTCAAGTGCGTTGTGTGTAGTGAAGCAGGAAGTTACAAAAAAGGTTCCCATTCCCCTTTCTGAACATATACATGGCTTTCAGCATAACTGGTTCCAACAGGAATCAAAAGTTTGACAAGTTGCTGATCAAATATATTGACATATTTTAAATGATTTAATGAGACAAATTACAGCTTGGGCCAGATACTGAATCCCAGTGCACTCATATGACACAGCAAAGAAATTAGCTAAAGTTTAATTGGAGTTTTCACCATATGTATTGTTTGATACTGCAGTGTTTAAGTGTGTGCTATTTAGCTGTTGCACAGCAGACTATTTGGTGCAGGGAAGGCAGAGATGCAATTTTTCTTTGACTCACTTCCTATTCATTTTCATATGGACTTTCAAACTATAAAACATCACTGGAGTCTTGTCCTGGAAAGAGGCTTAATCCGATGGTCACGAGTTCTGCTTCTGTAGAATGGATACAACTAAACTTCTTAACTGATCTAGTTTCTTCTAACAGAGGCAACAGCAGCTATCAATGGAACCAGAAGGGGGAGGTGGGGGGCAGGAAAGAGGGTGGAAACACAGCAGAAGCTACTAGTTATCACTTTGTAGCAGATGTAAAAAATGGGCACACCACTGTGAACATGAAAATATTGCCCTGTGTTTTACAGGATAAGCACACACAACATAAATTCTGAACGTTGCAGAAAACGTTATTTGCAAAACGTTAATTTCATCAGACATTAAACAGAATGCAATAGTTTGTATCATAGAAATACACTGAAGTTACAATACCGAAGCAGGCTATTCGGCCCAAGCCATCCTTACCTTCCTATTGGTCAAATAGGAAGTAATTATATTTGCCCACCCTGTTTCCATATCCCTTTATTCCCTCTTCCTTCAACCACCTAACCAGCCTAATCTTGAATATTGACATAGTTTCAACCTCAATCACTAACCATGACATTTCAGTCTCATAACTTTCCGTGTAGTTTCTCCTGCTCTGTTCTTATTATTTGAAAATACTAGAAGCAGTCAGCTACTATCTACTCTGCCCCATCCTTCCATAATTGTAAACACTTTTATCATATTGCCCTGTAATCTGCATTGTTGTACTTCTTTTAAAAAAAAACCTTTCTTCATATTTCTATTTCCTCATACTATGCAGCACCCTAATGAATCTGCATCGTTCCCTCTCTAAAGCCTCAATATCCTTCCTAAAGCATGCAGCTTAATACTACACACGGTACTCGGATGTCTTAAGGATTTATATAGGCTCTTGGCTTTTATATTCTATACCTTTTGAGACAAAAAACATAGAATTTGATTAGCTTTTCTTTTTACAGCCATCAATCGGAGATGCTGGCCTCGATTTTAACTGGCCCGTGGAGTCGGGATTGGAGGTGTGCGGGGGGTTAAAGTCCCAAATTCGGGGGACCCGACACCATCCCGCCCCAAACCCACCTCCATATAAGTTTCAAAGGAGGCGGGTACCCGCCCCGCACTGGGACCCGCCTACCCGAGGCGGGAAGGGATTAGTGACAATTAACTACCTGTTAACAGGTAGTTAACAGGCAGTTTTTAGCCTAATCCCTATTTTAAAGCTTGAAGTGTGGGATTCCCGATGGCTCCAAACCACACCAAGTTAGAAGAGTCGGGCCGTTGGGTTGAAGGACTTGGAGGGGTCGAGATGTCGGTGTTCAGGTGAGTGATGGGTGCATGAGTGCAAAGGTAAGTGTGTTTGGTGTGTGTAAAGAAGTTTAAATTACCTGTACTTACCTTTTTAGCCTTCCTTCCGCTAGGTTTCGGGAGTCCATCATCTAACTGGCACAGAAAGCAGAACGGCTGCGAACTGTCAAAAGTGACAGCCTGCAGCTTTCTGTGCCAGAGAGATTTCTAACTGAGTCTGTGTAGAAGGACTCAGGTTAGAAGCAAGACTGTCAGTGTTTGACAGCTTCAAACAGCTGTGAAACACTGATATTTCATCTGTCAAAACATCTTGACAGATGAAATTTCAGTCTGTGACGCCACCTGTTGCTGGGTGGCCCTTAATTGGCCTGCTGAGCCTGCTGGGCGGGCTCAACAAAGTCAATCAAGTTAAAATTGCGTGGATTGGCCGCATCTCAATGGAGGCGGGACTACAACCCCGAAAGTTGTAGTCCCGCCTCCTTCCCGACTTCTGAGTGAAAATCACCCTCGCTGTCTTTAATATTCTGGGAACCTGTACCCCCAAGTCCTTCTGCTTTTCCATAGCACCAAGCCTACTTCTAATCAAAATATAATTGTTGCTGTTAATTTTTTTTTACCAAAGTGCATCACCTCACACTCACTGACATTGAATTCCACCTGCTACCCACTTCCAACCACTCTGGAAAAACTATTAAATCCTACTCTGTTTTCTCCCATTTAATCAATTTTCAATCCTGTTTGCTATCTTTCCCTAATTTCATACACCTTAATCTTTAATAATCTCCCATGTGGTACCTTGTCAAAGGCTTTCCCAAAGTCTATGTACACTATAGCCACTGCATTTCCCCTATTTAGTGTCAGCTATGGCTCAGTTGGTAGCACACTCGCCTCGGAGTCAGAAGGTTATTGGTTCAAGTCTCACTCGAGACTTGAGCACAAAAAACTCTGGGCTGACACTCCAGGGCAGTACTGAGGGAGTGCTGCACTGTTGGAGATGCCGTCCTTCGGATGAGATGTTAAACCGAGGCCCCAATGCCCTCTCAGGTGGACATAAAAGATCCCATGGCACTATTTTGAAGAAGAGCAGTGGACTTATCCCTGGTGTCCTAGCCAATATTTATCTCTCAATCAGCATCACTAAAAACAGATGATCTGCTCATTATCACATTGCTGTTTGTGGGAGCTTGCTGTGTGCAAATTGGCTGCCGAGTTTCCTACATTACAATAGTGACTACACTTCAAAAAGTACTTAACTGGCTGTAAAGCGCTTTGGGACGTCCTGTGGTCGTGGAAAGCGCTAAATAAATGCAAGTCTTTCTTTTTTTTCCCCTTTCATTTACCATGTCTGTTACCTCCTCAAAGAAATTCATGAGGTTTGTCGAGCACAATCGTCCCTTTTGAAATCTGTGCTGGCTGCTTCTAACTGTGTTCTCGTTATCGAGATATGTGGTAATTTCATCCTTAGAGACTCTAAAATTTTCCCTACCACAGATGTTGAGCTAACTGGCCTGTAATTAACCAAATTAGATCTGCCTCCCTTTCTAAAAAAAAGGTACTACATTGGCTACTCTCGGGTCCTCGGCACACATCCACAATCAATAATTTCTAGGGCCTCGTCAATTTTGCTGCCTCATCTCCCTCAGGATCCTGGCATGTATCCAGTGTGGCCCTGGCACTTTGTTTTCCTTTAGCCTAACTAACTTATCTAAAATGTTCCTTTTACCCATCATAAAATACCATTCATCTCACTTTCAACCACTTCAGGGTTCCCCTCCTCTCCAATATTCTGATCCTTAGTAAAGACTGCTGTGAAGTACTTATTAAATACCTCTGCCATTTTTTGATCATCATCTACAAATTGACAATGCTCTCCTCTCAGGTGTCCTACTTCACTTTTAACAATTCTCTTTTTATCACCACTAGGTGAAGCAGATTCAGGAATTAGTTTATTAAATTATGGTGCAGAAGGTCCATTTCGGGACAGTTCATTGTCATGTGCGGAAGGACTAATCGACATCAGTTATTCTGTGGTGAGCTGAAGTTGAATATTTATCTTTGAAGCTCTATTTCAGCTGAGCAACACTGCCCAGGGTTGGGATTTAAAGTCCTACAACTCTGGTTTGGTTTTGTCTAGCCCCAATCACCACTCACCCTCAACTGTTAGCCACCAGCAAGCTTCAAGCCTTCTCTGGCCCTAGTGATTCAGGTCTGAGGCTGAAAATGTTAACTTCATTACACTCTAGCTTAAGTCTTCCCATAAGCATCAGTTCAAAAAATTACAGTTAAAATGCATGGAAACATTCTAGTATTTTACAAATTAAGGGCAGGGTCCCTTCTGTTCTGTGCAAGGAGAATCAATTTAAATAAATCTGAACATCTATGTCTACAGTAACTGGCTTAAAGTCATCTCTCAAACACTTGCATGGACAAACCATGTGAAAAAGTTTTAATCCTGATTTACATCACCAGGTTCATAGCCAAGATTCAATGTGGTATGGACTTCCATCTTGTATAAGAGTCAATCAATTAATCTATGCCATGTGGATATATGAAATGAAAATTACAACTCAGTTTCAGATCTGTGGATTTCACATTTCTTTCATACTTTTCAACTGTAAATAATCACATGGCACAAATTCAGCATTGATACCCCACCTCTATTCGCAATGCTACTAATAAACCAAGGCATGAATAGGGGTACTGTCAGTAGTTAAGGAATTTATATAACATACACTGTAAAATAGATTATAAATCTTATAATTAGATTTTTAAAAAATAAGTTGTTCCTTTATATTCAGAGGATATTAAAACCACGTGGGCAACATATATTTAAATTTACCACACAGACCGAGAGCAAATTAACCTGTATAGGCGTGGCTTTAATAAGTGGGAAGCTGAGAAGTGTAATCGCCATTTCTAACTCTTACAATACAGTTACACTAACTATAATGCAAAATAAATCTGCTACAGATTAGACCTATGGTTGAGGCCACGGAGGGCAATTATCTCACCTCTATTATTTTCTCGTGTGTAATCTCCAGCTGGGAAACCAACTCCTGGGAGTGCTGCTTCTGTCGGCTTAGCTCAGTCCTGTCAGCAAAGGGGAAGAAAGACTGAAGAAGTACTTAATTTGGGAGTTATTTATTTGAGAAATGTGATTATTCCCAGCATGTTCAGACTACTATTTGGGATTACAATGAATATTACCCACAGTACGTGAAGAGTCAAGTAGAATCATTTGAAATGTTCTGACTTCTCACAGACGAGAAAAAAAATCGGCCATATGGCTGGAGCACCATTTTTATTTTCAGCATATGTAATTCATCATCGAGAAAGTGAAGTTCACACTTCCGGTTACTTCAGCATGGGCAGCACGGTGGCATAGTGGTTAGCACTGTTGCCTCACAGCGCCAGAGACTCGGGTTTGAATCCGGCCTCGGGTGACTGTGCAAACTCCACACAGACATTCTCCCAGTGTTTGCGTGGGTTTCCTCCGGGTGCTCCGGTTTCCTCCCACAGTCCAAAGATGTGCGGGTTAGGTTGATTGGCTATGATAAATTGACCCTTAGTGTTAGGGGGATTAAATACGTGGGGTTACGGGGATAGGGTGGGATATGTGTTGGTGTAGGGGTTACGGGGATTGGGTGGGATATGTGTCGGTGCAGGCTCGATGGGCCGAAATGGCCTCTATCTGCACTGTGGGGTTTCTGTGATTCTGTGATCTGTGATTTCGGTGCGTTCTTTATTTTACCATAAAGATTCAATACCAAAGATTTTTCAAACAAAAACTAAACCTTCAACTTATTTTTTTTAATTTTTTTTTTTTTAAACGCAGTTAAATTAAGAAGACATAGAAGCAATGTTTCCCAATACAATTCCATTGTAAAAAGTGCAAAAAGGAAGCTTTCTAAATTCAAGACTGAATCTCAATTCAAAAGTGCACTTAGCAAGGGGACTGCTCGTGGCCCAGGATCGTCTGGCTGGGAGACTAAATCAGCCAGTTAATTACTCAAATTCACATTTTTAAGTAAATTTTGTAGATGTTCTGATTGCATGCTATTATATTTGACAAATAGGTGAGTGAGTGTTGTAGTACAATATTAAGGTTATATTCCACGTTGCAAGCAAGATCCTATTTAGACACAGGCAGAAAAGAATTGATATTGAAGTGTGCAAACTATACCAAATTAAGAGGCATAGCAAAGATTGAGTAAGAATGCGGAGTGGGTAGATAGGTGGAAAATGTAGTCAATTTTAGGGAAAGGAAGTGATCAATAAGATTCTTAAAGTGCAGGATCAGAAAGATCTAAGAGTCCAGTTACATGGATCTTTAAAAGTAGGAGTACAGGTGAAAAGGTCACTAAAAACAAATGTGATTCCAGGTTTTCTATGGAGGGACACTGAATACAAAAGCAAGGAAATGAATATTCAATTTGTAGAAGAAATTGGTCATGGTTGGAGCAATGCACATTTCTGGGCACCCCATTAGAAAAAGAATATTGGAGTTGTGGAAAGAGTACAATCAGTAGAATTAAAGTTATGGCTTGAGTCCGCTTCTGAGGGTGCAGCCCTCTCCAAGCTCTGCTCAGCTGGACACAGATGCTGTACCCTGGGAGCTGTCGATGTAAAGGATAATCATTGAGGAGCACCCGAAAATGTGCGATGCACTGACAGACCTTCCAAGCACACTGTCCACGATTGCAGAGAATGGAGCAGTCCGCCTCAAGCATGAGTGGATTGGTGTCGCACGGCATTGTAATGATGTCTTCTTGCATTGATCGCGTGACCAACTCCGTGGAACATCAATCGCGGCAATCAAGTGAGTCCATGCACACCTTGACCACAGCCGTGCACACGCTAGATGCCAACATATCTGGTGCCTTATATAGGATGACATACCTTAACCGTGGCCTTACAGCACCTCACTGATCTGCACCAAGCTGCTCTCCAGCAGAGTGGCAGCAGCAAAATGCGGCTGGGCCATGAGAGGGATGATGGCAAAAGGGGACATGAAAGTGGGGACTTCACTCAAAGCGCTTTCACTTCTCACCCATTGCCTGCGCGACCCCACCCTCAGTCAGTACCCAACATGTTGCCTCGACTCCCAATGGTCGAGTCTGCCACTGCACAGGTGTAGCAGTCTAGCAGTCTATGGCGGGGCCTTCACGGGCTCCAAAACCCAGATGTCATTGGCCAAGAGCATCCAAAGTAGGTATTGCATATGGTTCTGACATCGGTCCAGTAGTGGTAACTAACTGAACCTTGCATTAATAAAGGCATCCCTGCCATCCCGGGCTGCAATGTGAGCAGCTGGTGCTTTTTTGATGGTGTCACATTTTTCCTCCTCTGATTCGTCCGCAGACGATGTGCACTCTGCCTTGTTCATCCTGCAGTTGCATATCTCACTGCTGTGCAATCTTGTTCAGAGCGCAGCACAGCACGACCATTCTGGACGCCCTGGGCTGGTACGTACTGAAGGGTGCCTCTGGATCTGTTCAGGCACCTGAAGCTCATCTTGCACATGCCAATGGCTTGCTCAATGACACATCTGATTGTAGCGCTTTTGGGCTTCATTGGTCGGGTTTCTCACGGGTGTCATCGACCAAGTTTGAAGGGATATCCTTCGTCTCCTAGCAGCCACCACTTAAGTCTGCTTCCAGGACCAAAGACGTCAGATAGTTTGGACTGCCGCAGGATGAAACATCATGGCAGCTTCCCCGGGAATCTTGCGCACACCTGCATAAATATCTTTTTGTGGTTGCACGCCAGCTGCACATTGATGGAGTGGAAGCCCTTGTGGTTTATGAATACGCCTGGTTGATCTGGTGGCGTGAGGATTGCCACTTGTGTTTAGCCAATGATGCCATGCACCTGTGGGAAGCCAGCCAGAGGCGCAAACCCAAGCGCCCGCTCATTCTGACTGGCATCATCACAGACAAGGTTCGCATAATTGCCGGCCCTGGCAAGCAACCCTACAATATATTGTACTGTATAGTGTCCGAGTGCTGGGTCAACTTCTGGTTGCAGAGAAAGATTATTAGTGCTTGTTTAGTTGATAGATGCTGGTTTAGTTTCTGGTTGCTAGTTTAGTTTATGGGTGCTGGTTTAGTTTATAGATGTTGGGTCAGTTTATTCGTGCTGGTTTAGTTTATAGATGCTGAAGGTTAAATAAGCAGAGGGCACAGCTTTAATGTGATTGGGACTTGAGAAAAAAAAATTTCTGCAACGACTGGTTAGGATTTAGGGTGGTAGATACATGTTCACTAGTCGCATTCAAAAGCAAATCGAATAAATACTTGAGGGAGAGAAAATTGCAGAGAAATGGGGAAAGAGCCGGAGACTGGGAATAACTTGATTGCTCTTTGAAAGAGCCGGCACAAATTCAATGGGCTGAATGGCCTCCTTTTGTGCTGTACTATTCTATAACCCACCAGTCACCTGCCTTATGTATCTGAGTGCTGCTGACTGAGATCCCAAATGTCTCCGGCAGAGCCCTGTAAGGATCCGGAGGCAAAAAGGTTGAGGGCGGTGGTCACTTCCACAGCCACGGGTAACGCATGGCCACCAGGTCTAGCAGGGAGCAGGCCTTCTTCGAGGAGACTGCAGTTGTCCGGCACCACCTGACGTGACAACCTGAGCCTCCGGAAGTACTGCTGTTCTGACAGGTCAAGGAATCTCAGCTTCTGCTTGCACACCCTGTGTTGCGGGTAGTGCCTCCTTCGAGCTGCACCCCTCTCTGCTGTCCAGTCACAGGTCTGTCAACAGCAGACTGGTGCTGCTGATCATATTGCTCCTCGTCCGAGGTCCAAACTAAGGCAGCCAAGGCGCGACCCATCTGATCGGATTCAGAAAACCTCCAAAGCATAGAATTTAAACTCTCAGCAAAAATACTGTGAACAAACCCTTTCCCACTAGTAGGTAAGAAAGCAGCTGTGAGCACCGAGTATTTATTGCAGCATCATTAGATTAATTCATCCCCCTCAATTGCCACTGTATTCTCGCCTTGCTTTCACTAACAAGTTTCAGGAAGCCAGGGAAATCTGTGGATGCGCCGTTAAATTTTTAAAAAGTCTGTTGAAATATCGCTCCAATTGAGTGATTAGCATATGTTAATAGGTAACCCGCCTCTCCCAATGGGGTTACCTACAACCAGTCTAATGCAGCCGAGTTAAACGCAGAAGTCGGCAGGTTGGAGCCGGCTTCTTGACGCGCTCATTTTTGCTGACTTTAATCCCCCACTGCTCCTCCATGTTAAAACTTGAGACTATGGGGAGAATTATGTTACAAAATTATTTTAAAATGCAAGCATTGAAAACTTGCAAAATAATAGTACACAAAATGCAGATTATTAAAATGTAATAGAGATTTGCTCACATTGATTACTTAACGATAGTCACAATCCCCATTTCTGCAAGAGAGATCTCTTTTCTTAATTTACCTAAAGGCCCCAAGACAGTCCAGTTCACTTACTTCAGGTTGTTTTGTTTAGTCTCAAAGGCTTCAGTTAGTTTCCTGACTTCATCTCTCCACCGAGCGGCTGCTTTCTGCTGTGCTGTTAATAACCGTTTCAGCTCACTGGTTGAATTCCGACTGGTATCTTCCAGTTCCCTTAGCTGGATTTCAAATCCATGTTCCTTCAGGGAGAACTCATGTTCCAGGGTTGCTACCTAGATGAAACAAAACGTAGGGACTGTTAATAAGCTTTACACTAATTGTGCTTGTATGCCGATGCCTTGTCATGCACAAAATTCATTTCTGTATTTAAGACAGAGTCAGCCGTGGCTCAGTGGGTAGCACTCTCGCCTCTGAGTCAGGAGGTTGTGGGTTCAAGTCCCACTCCCGAGACTTGAGCACAAAAATCTAGACTGACACTCCCAGTGCAGTGCCGAGGGAGTGCTGCACGGTCGGAGGTGCCATCTTTCGGATGAGACGTTAAACCGAGGCCCCGTCTGCTAGATGGACGTAAAAGATCCCCATGGCACTATTTCAAAGAGCAGGAGATTTATCCTCGGTGTCCCGGAGCCAATATTTATGGGGAACATAGGGTCTAATGAGAGAAATTGAATGAAATCAGAGAGAGGGGGAGATAAATTAGAGGGAAATGGTGTTAGGGAAATTGGTGGGATTGAAGGCCTATAAATCTCCAGGGCCTGATACTCTACATCCTCGGGTACTTAAGGAAGTGGCCCTAGACATAGTAGATGCATTGCTGGTCATCTTCCAAAATTCGATAGACTCTGGAACAGTTCCCATGGATTGGAGGATAGCTAATGTAACCCCACTATTTAAAAAAGGTGGTAGAGAGAAAACGGGCAATTATAGACCAGTAAGCCTGACATCGGTAGTGGGGAAAATGCTAGAGTCCATTATAAAAGAAGTAATAGCAGAGCACTTGGAAAACAGTGACAGGATCGGACAAAGTCAACATGGATTTACAAAAGGTAAATCATGCTTGACTAATCTACTGGAATTTTTTTGAGGATGTAACTGGTAGAATAGATAAGAGAGAACCAGTGGATGTGGTGTATTTGGACTTTCAGAAGGCTTTCGAGAAGGTCCCGCATAAGAGATTACCATGTAAAGTTAAAACACATGGGATTGGGGGTAAGGTACTGTCTTGGATAGAGAACTGGTTGGCAGACAAGAAGCAAAGAGTTGGAATAAACGGGTCTTTTTCCGAGTGGCAGGCAGTGACTAGTGGGGTACCGCAGGGATCGGTGCTAGGACCCCAGCTATTCACAATATATATATATATAAATGATCTAGACGAGGGAACTAGATGTAATATCTCCAAGTTTGCAGACGACACAAAGCTGGGTGGGCATGTGTGCTGTGAGGAGGATGCAGAGAAACTCCAGTACGATTTGGACAGGTTGGGTGATTATACTACATTTGCTATGCATCTGCCCAATATGGATAAATGCGAGGTTATCCACTTCGGTGGCAAAAACAGGAAGACAGATTATTATTTGAACGGCAATAGATTGGGAAAAGGGGAAGTGCAACGAGACCTGGGTGTCCTTGTGCACCAGTCGCTGAAGGTAAGCATGCAGGTGCAGCAGGCAGTTAAGGCGGCAAATGGTATGTTGGCCTTCATAGCGAGAGGATTTGAGTACAGGAGCAAGGATGTCTTGCTGCAGTTGTACAGGGCCTTGGTGAGACCACACCTTGAGTATTGTGTGCAGTTTTGGTTGCCTTATCGGAGGAAGGATGTTCTTGCCATGGAGAGAGTGCAGCGAAGATTCACCAGACTGATACCTGGGATGGCAGGAATGACATATATGGGGAGATTGGGTTGATTAGGCTTATATTCGCTAGAGTTTAGAAGAACGCGAGGGGATCTCATTGAAACTTATAAAATTCTAACAGGACTAGACAGGCTAGATGCAGGAAGAATGTTCCCGATGGCGGGGGAGTCCAGAACCAGGGGTCACAGTCTAAGGATAAGGGGTAAGCCATTTAGGACTGAGATGAGGAGGAATTTCTTCACCCAGAGAGTGGTGAACCTGTGGAATTCTCTGCCACACAGGGCAGTTGAGGCCAATTCATTAAATATATTCAAGAAGGAGTTGGATATATTTCTTGAGGTTAAAGGGATCAAGGGACATGGGGAGAAAGCAGGGACAGGGTATTGAATTTGGATGATCAGCCATGATCTCATTAAATGGGGGAGCGGGCTCGAGGGGCCGAATGGCCTACTCCTGCTCCTATCTTCTATGTTTCTATGTTAAGACAAGGGCCCCGATTTCCTGCCCCCTTGCCCCAGCTCAGGTCGGGGGATGGGCTTTATGCAAGTGACCACACTTGATCGTGACTTGACCTGACCATTTTCTGTGTTCAGTTGCTTTAAATATTTTGGGCGGGACTAGCACTCAAGAATCTGGACTGGGTTCAAATGGGACCTGGCAAGCTGGAGCAGCGTTAGCTGCCAGTGAAAGTGAGGCCGTGGTAGAGACGAGGAGGCTCCATAGCACCTTATCAAACACCTTCTGAAAATATATATACATTACATTTACATAATTTTCTTTTTATATCCAGTCAGTCACATCTTCTAAAAAAAACCCTCAAACTTGTCAAACACAACTTCCCATTAACAAATCTATGCTGACTGTCCATGGTTAACCCATGTGCATGGTTAACCCGTGCATCTCTGAAAGCTTGATAATTTTATCTCTGATGGATTCTAAGTTTGCACACAGTAACTAACTGATCTGCAGTTACCCAGTTTATCCTTCATTCCCTTCTTGAACAAGGATGCTATATCGGCTATCCGCAGTCCCATCACATAACTTGCATATTTAAGGAGAATTTTTAAATTGCAGCCAGAGCCTCCGCTATCTCCTTTCCGACTTTTCAGCAGCTTAGGTGCAAGCGAGCATGGCCCTGTGACTTATCATCAAGTTCTGCTAATTGTTCCTCCCTATGAGTGCTCCTGCTTTCTGCAAGCACATGCAGCTCTGACTGGATCGCTTTCATGGCCCGTGGGAAGGGAGAAAGAGAGAGGGGGAGATAAATTAGAGAGAAATAGAGATACAATACAGAGCGTGTGGGATGGGATGGGATAGAGCGTGTGGGATGGGATGGGATAGAGCGTGTGGGATGGGATGGGAATAGAGCGTGTGGGATGGGATGGGAATAGAGCGTGTGGGATGGGATGGGAATAGAGCGTGTGGGATGGGATGGGAATAGAGCGTGTGGGATGGGATGGGAATAGAGCGTGTGGGATGGGATAGAGCGTGTGGGATGGGATGGGAATAGAGCGTGTGGGATGGGATGGGATAGAGCGTGTGGGATGGGATGGGAATAGAGCGTGTGGGATGGGATGGGATAGAGCGTGTGGGATGGGATGGGAATAGAGCGTGTGGGATGGGATGGGAATAGAGCGTGTGGGATGGGATTCAAGATTCAAGATTCAAGATCATTTTATTGCCATATGTAACTAGTACAATGGAATGCTTACTCCCCACTCACACCCACAATACAAGCATATAATATAAAAGCAAAAAATAAAAACAAGTATAAATAAAAACAATAAGCAAATAAGCAGAAAGTATAGCAATAACAGTCCAAGTTGCAGGATATGATGAATAGTGCAAAAAAGCCTCAATTACCACTGGAAATAATAATGTAATATGATAAATATATGGTAATAAGTATAATATATATATTTACATAAGCATATAACTATAATATATGGGGCAGTGCGATTAGCAGTTCAGTAGGCGCACTGCCTGTGGATAGAAACTGTTCTTAAACCTGCTGGTCCTGGTTCGGATGCTGCGGTACCGACGTCCGGACCGCAGGAGGGAGAACACTTTGTGCCCAGGGTAATTGGGGTCCTGAATGATGGAGCGGGCCTTGTTCCGGCACCTGGTCTGGAAGATCACCTCGATGGACGGAAGTGCACACCCGATGATCTTTTCTGCTGTATTCACAACTCTCTGGATGGCTTTCTTGTTCTGTGCAGTGGTGTTACCATACCACACATTGACACCACTCGTCAAGACACTCTCTATGGTGCCGCGGTAAAAGTTCACAAGCCACTGTGTGCTTATGCCGCATTTCCTCAGGCACTGTAGAGGGTAAAGGCGTTGGTGTGCCTTCTTCAGCATAGCCTCAGTATTTTGGTTCCAGGCCAGGTCATCAGAGATCTGCAGTCCCAGGAATCGGAAGCAACTGACGACTTCCACTGGTGTCCCGTCTATGCTGATGGGGCGATGGTTCCCTCGGTGGCTTCTGAAGTCCACGATGAGCTCCTTAGTCTTGCCAACGTTCAGGACAAGGTTGTTGTCATTGCACCATCTCATCAGCTGGACTATCTCATCTCTGTACTCCGTCTCGTCATCGTTGCTTATCAGGCCAATTACTGTGGTGTTGTCGGCAAACTTGATAATCCGGTTGTTGCTGTGTATGGCTGTACAGTCATGTGTAAACAGAGAGTACAGCCAAGGACTGAGGCAGCAGCCTTGTGGTGCTCCGGTGTTGAGGACCAGAGTGGATGAGGTGTTGTTCCCTATTTTCACCACTTGAGGCCTACCAGTCAGGAAATCCAAAATCCAATTGCAGACGGGGGTGCCCAGGCCTAGGTCCCTCAGTTTCAGGACCAGCTTGGAGGGAATAATAGTATTAAATGCAGAACTGTAGTCAATGAACAACAGTCTGACGTAAGTGTCCCTCCTGTCTAGGTGTTCCAGGGCAGTGTGTAGTGTTAGGGAGATGGCATCGTCTACAGATCTGTTCGCCCTATATGCGAACTGGAACGGGTCCAAGGAATCGGATATGATGCTGCTTATGTGAGTCATGCCCAGCTTTTCCAGGCACTTCATGGCTATAGATGTTAGAGCCACGGGACGATAGTCATTGAGGCCTGTTACCTTGGTCTTCTTAGGTAACGGCCTAAGATGGGATAGAGCCTGTGGGATGGAGCGTGTGGGATGGGATGGGATAGAGCCTGTGGGATGGAGCGTGTGGGGTGGGATGGAGCGTGTGGGGTGGGATGGAGCGTGTGGGGTGGGATGGAGCGTGTGGGGTGGGATGGAGCGTGTGGGGTGGGATGGAGAAAGAGAGCGAGTGAGTTAGGATAGAGAGACAGAGTTAGGCTAGAGAGACAGAGAGAGATAGATTATTGTACCACAGTTTCTAACAAGGGTCTATTAGAATGTGTTTTTGTAATGGCATCAGATTGCATCAGGAGATGCTGAAGGACAAAAGTCCCAGGATGGCTCAGTGCCTAACTGCACCATGAGGTGTGGTATAAAGCATTTACAGCGGGAACGTTTCAGGTTCAATCGCTGATCTGTGCTGATTCAACCGATTTCAGCTGCAGTATTGGAGGGAAGGGGTGTTACAATTGACATGTTTTCCCAGAACAGGATGGAAAACATCCAAATCAAACATGTTTCCCCTCAAACCCCAAAGGTTACATGAAGATTGAAGTTCAATTTGATGCCTTACAACATTTTCCCCAAATTCTGACGACGAATAGACCCGGAATGTTAACTTGTCCTTTCTCTTTGCAGATGCACACTGACCTGCTGTCTATTTGTGGAATTTTCTATTTATTATTTCAGATTTCCAGCATTTGCAGTTTTTTTTCTTTCCCATACCTGTTGCCTTGCTTTCCTTTGTACATCCAGACTAACTTTCTTCAGTTCTTCCATCTCTTTACGAAGTTGCTCATTTTCTTTCTGTAATCTCAATCGTTCCTCACTGACCATATCACAGTCTCCACGAACAGAGTCCAGAGTACTCTGCAGTTTCTGGACCATTTCTTTGCAGCGGGACATTTCCTCCTCATAACTACAAAATGAACAGAACAGAAAGTTAACCATAACAGCCATAATTATTGGTCATATTCTCTGTGGGCATCTATAGATATGGAATATAAATTATAACAGTTATATTTCGTCAGTGACCATTGTTAAAACTCTACCCTCTTCTTTCCTGAGGACACTTACTCTGCTGTGCTACTGTTCCAAAGATACCAGTACCTCACCCAAATGATCCATTCTTCAGGTGTGAGCCTAAAGTGAGTCTCTGGACACTACTGAACCACAGGGGCCTCACAGTCAAAACCGATCTTATTCTCGCCTGACATCCACACATGTACAGTTCAAGCAGAAATCACAGGATAGTGCTCAGAAGTGGGAACCCCTGTTAAATTTGCCCTTTCTAATCTTCTTGCATAGAATATACAGCACAGGAACAGGCCATTCAGCCCAACCAGTCTGTGCTGGTGTTTATACTCCACCCGAATCTCCTCCCATGCCATCTACCTCACCTCATTGAGGCACTGAAGCTAATTGTTCCATTTCCTTTTACTGCTGCAACTGAGAATGACTCAGCCTAGAGAATTGACCTGGGACCTCCCTGGTCTGTATGGCTTAGTTACAGGCTGTTTATTATTTTTTTGTAAACTAGCTGAGACATTGGAGGAAATTATTTATAATTCTGCATATTTTGTGCACTTGTTACCACAACTATTTGTAGCAAATGTTAAGTGTGCTTATGTACATCATAGATGATTTAATGAAATGCTCATATATTAATTGTGTACCGTAAATAAGTGCAATCAAAAATTTACAGAGTCTTGAATATATCAATTTTGTTGGCAGGTTTATGATCAGTGTCAGCAATGTCCAAGAGTTAATTCAGCCCAAAACATTCAAGCTGTGGTCCAAGTGTAAGTGAAAACTCATCCAATAAACTGTAGCACAGCTTAAATCCTAGGATTCTCTTTTGATAGGACAGGCACAGAGCAACCTTTGAATTTAGTAACAAAGTTATTTCTGCACCATTACCATTAAACCCAAGGATTAATAAAACTTTCACTAAATACAGTGAATTTTAAGAGGACCAAGATGCAACCAAAGGCAAAACTGCTTTAGAAGCAAACGGCTGGTAATGTGTGAAGGCGGACTTTGGAGAAGCAATTTAGCCTATAATAACGTGAAAACAGCATTATCTTCTCTTGCTCCAATGTGCTATACCAATGCATGGCACTATGGAGTAGTGGGCACAGGTTCGGTTCCTCATGCTGCTGAGCTATTCTCAATCATGTTGCAACACACCCCAATGGGATGAGAAAATCCACTGCGAGAGTTATCCTCTTAATGGTAGATTTTAGGACGGCATTGGCAAAGACTGGGAAAGCTCTTGGATGAATTATTAGAAGTTTATCAGTGCAAAGCCACTTCAATGAGCTAATGCTACAACTATGTATTATGTGATTGGCAGATACTTACAATACAGAGACATTAGAAACAGAGAAATGTAACAAGCCGTGAAATATTGTGTTGTAACAATAATACCAAAGGAACAGACATTCTTACTTCATCTCAAGTTTCCTGATTTTGTTTTGTGCTGCCTGTAGACTAATCTGGAGGTCATCTTTTGAACGTTCCGCATTCAGACATCGCTGGTGCAGTTCATCGATTTTTCTGTGATCTTCTTCAGTGCCTGTGCCGTTTCGATAAATCTGAAACAGAATTTTTGATGTGAGAATTTTAAGTCTGCTGTTCAACTTGGGATTTGGGGGGGGGGGGGGGGGAGAAAGAGCCACAAGACTTCAAATGAAAATATTAATTGGTGAAATTAGTTCCTTCAGAAAGCAAGTGGTCAATGAATAATGGAAAGTGGTTGAAATGTTAGACCACCTACTGTTGATTGAACTTCTTTTGAAAAACATGAGCAACAGTCTAATTCCACATATAAATAATGCTATTATTGTTTGAAATAAAGAATAGATTTGCCTTCCAAAATTAGGCTTTATTAACTTTAAAATCGGCAGCATATCTTTCTACATCCAGTCCCAACTAAAGCTAGAAAAGGACTGAATTTAAGGTAGCCACAACACATCATGTGATCATCAACTACCAATGAGATTACAACACATATCCCAAGGCAGTTAACAAACAACGAATCACAATACTTTTACTAATCAAGGAATAATCACCACATTCACCCCTCCTTTAAAATATACTCCAACCTAATAACTTTTACAATTTACAATTAATTATTTACAACTAAACTATGCACGAGAATAAAACTATTTACATAACACAATACTAAATGAACAACAATAATAACATTACGCATAAGTATTAAGTATCTCTCAACTAAAACAATATACTATAATATTTCAACAATTTTTAAAACATTACTATCAATTTAAAAGTCCATTTTCAATCGGTCGACCGGATATCTTGTTTGTGTCGACCTTCTTAACCTTGGTGAAATTCCTTGCCCTTCCACGCCAGAAGGCACAGAAGTATCTTCAACAGGAAGGCTATCCATATCCCGATTCTCAACGGTTTCCGGATTAGAAATCCCATCAGAAGATGAACTGGGACGGTCATAAACATCTATCAAAGGCTGACTAATAGAAGTATGATTATCTGCAATCGGATTGGAAATATTCGTAGTATCTGTAACAGCATCCACATTATCCGAATCATGACCATTATTATTATCCTCAGAAGAGGGCTGGCCCCCACAAGGAGCCAAGTCTTTAATTGAAACAGTACTTTCTTTCCCATCTTGGAATCGAATATGAGCATATTGGGAATTTGCCTCCAACAGCTCCACCTCCTCCACCAAGGGGTCATATTTTGACAATCTAACATGGCGTCGAAGCAACACAGGTCCCTGCATAGTAAGCCATGAAGGTACCGAATATCCCGTAGTAGATCTCCGCGGATAGTTAAAGAGCCTTTCATGGGGGGTCACATTAGTAGCCGTTGAAAGCAATGATCTAATGGAATGCAGGGCATCAGGCAGTACCATTTCCCACTGTGTATTCTTAAGGTTCCGGGAGGTCAACGCCAACATAACTGCCTTCCAGATCACCCCATTGTATCGTTCGCACTGTCCATTACCCTGGGGATTATACGGGGTAGTTCGACTAGTAGAAATTCCCCGACTCTGAAGGTATTCCTTCAACTGGGAAGACATAAAAGAACTTCCCTGATCCGAATGGATATACGCAGGCATCCCAAAGATGACAAAAAGTTGAGTCAAACATTTAATAACTGTAGCAGCTGATACATCTGCACAAGGAAAAGCAAAAGGGAACCTTGAAAACTCATCCACAACAGTAAATATATATCGGTTTTGAGTAGTTGAAGGAAGAGGTCCCTTAAAATCAACACTCAAACGTTCAAAAGGAGAAGTAGCCTTTATAAGATGAGCTCGTTGAGGCTTAAAGAAATTCGGTTTACACCGAGCACAGATAGAACATGATGAAGTCATCCGCTTGACGTCTTCAACTGAAAAAGGCAAGTTCTTACTGCGTACAAAGTGTATCATCCTCGTAACCCCAGGATGACATAAGGCATTGTGAAGATTAATAAGCGTATCTCCGTGAATCACCGAACAATAAGCCCTCGACAGTGCATCAGCAGCAACATTATCCTTCCCCGGACGATAAACTATGTCAAAATGGTAACATGCCAACTCAATCCTCCATCTCATTATTTTATCATTTTTAATCTTTCCAAAATGTTTAACATCAAACATAAAGGACACAGATTTTTGGTCAGTTACCAACGTGAAATGTCGCCCCGATAAATAATGTCTCCATTTACGCAATGCTTCTACTATTGCGTATGCCTCTTTTTCTATTGAGGAATGTCTTTTTTCACTATTATTCAAAGTACGTGAGAAAAAGGCCACAGGTCTTCCATTTTGGTTCAAAGTAGCCCCAATTGCAAAATCCGAAGCATCCGTCTCAATCACAAAGGGAACCTGCTCATCAATGGAATGCACAACTGCTCCTAAAATATCCTTTTTAAAATTCTCAAAACATGTCCTGGCCTCCCATGATAAAGGATATGTCGTAACCCGAATAAGAGGCCGGATCTTCCGTGAAAAATTTGCAATCCAATTAGAATAATAAGAAAACAGTCCAACAACTCGTTGCAAAGCCTTAGAATTAGTAGGACAAGGTAAATCGATCAATGGTCGCAGACGTTCTGGATCTGGTTTAATCTTATTTCCCGAAATAATATACCCCAATAGATTTACCTCAGTAGTCGAAAAGACACATTTCTCTTTGTTAAAAGTTAAACCAACTTTTTCCGCAGCTTGAAGGAATCTTTTTAAATTAGAATCATGCTCCACCCTTGATTTGCCACACACTGTGATGTCATCTAAGTATGAAAAGGTGTCAGAGAGGGAGTTATCACTTATAAAAGCATCCATTGCCCGTTGAAAACAAGCAACACCATTAGTAACACCAAATGGTATTCGGCAAAACTGATACAGCTTTCCACCAGCCTCAAAGGCCGTATATGGTTGATCCTTCTTAACAATAGGAATCTGATGATAAGCACTCTTTAAATCAATAGTGCTAAAAACTTTATACCGATACTTTATTGATAAGCTCATCAATCTTAGGCAAAGGGTACGCATCTAATTGAGTATACCTATTAATAGTTTGGGAATAGTCTATCACCATTCGTTTCTTGTGTCTCTCATTAGTCGTGACAACTACCTGTGCTCGCCAAGGCGAACAACTAGGTTCAATGATTCCTTCCAATAAGAGACGTTGAACTTCAGAATTAATAAATTCTCTATCCTGACTACTATATCTTCTTGACTTAGTAGCAATTGGCTTACAATCCGACATCAAATTGGAAAAAAGTGATAATGGAGGAATAGATAAAAAGGTTAATCCACAAATAGATAAAGGTGGCTTAGTCCCTCCAAATGAAAGACTAAGAGACTCGTGTAACTGAAGCACATCATGTCCAATCAAAATATCCGCACAGAGATTAGGCAAAACAGATAGGCGTATATCAGTATACGTATTACCCAGAAGAACCATTTTCACAAAGCAACAACCAGCTATTTGTGAAGTAAGGGTCGTCTGAGCCATACACACCTGATACGTAACAGGCGAAATTTTCAAATGCTTCTCCTTCGCAAACTGAAGACTTATAAAACTCTCAGTACTGCCCGTATCTATAAGGGCCTTCACTTCCAACCCATTAACTTGAGCCGTAACTATAGCTTTGTTTAGGCCATGAGCAAATGCAGCAGAAATTGATGCAATAAACGCCCTATCTAAAGGCTGAATAGTCACAGAAGAGGTAGTGGAGGAAGACCCTCCCACACCAGGAGAAGGGAAGGTAATTGAACCTGATGATTTGCACACACGTGCATAATGACCTCTCTTGCCGCATTTACTACACACAGCCTCCCGAGCAGGGCACTTCAGACGAGGGTGCCGGATATTCCCACAAAAATAACACTTCTGAATCCTAGAGGCAACGGCCGCCGAAGTAGAAACTGTTTCAAAATCTAGTAAACCACTCCCATTAAGTCCACATAATTCCTTTTCATCCGAAACTGCCGAAACCATAGTCGCAGGCCGATTAAAAAGAGCATAAGAATCCGAACTTCTCTGAGCCATATCCAATGTAGAAGCTTGCTCAAAAGCACTTTTAAGATCCAGAGTCTTATTTTCTAACAACCGCTGACGAATTGATCTAGACAGTAATCCATTAATAAAAGCATCCCGTACCGATTCGTCCTTATATTCTTCAGCCGTCACAGCCTTATAATTACAGTCAACACTAAGGCACCGAAGTGCTTGTAAATAAGTATCCAAAGATTCTCCCACCTGCTGCCTACGGGCAGATAGAAGATGACGTGCAAATACCTCATTCTTTGGTTTAACAAAAATCTTTTCCAATGTAGAAGTAGCCTCTTCATAAGTTTTACAGTGCAAAATATATTTATATACATCCGGGTCAATGTAGTTGATCAGCATATTCAGCTTATTTAGAGCCTCTTGATCCAAAACGCCCAAAAAGTTTTTAAATGTACAATACCAATGTTTCCATTTATCATCCACTCCAGCAGAATTGGGGTCAGCCTTGAATCGTTCTGGTTGAAGATATCGCTCCATTCTAACATAAAGTTAATAAATTGAAATAAAGAATAGATTTGCCTTCCAAAATTAGGCTTTATTAACTTTAAAATCGGCAGCATATCTTTCTACATCCAGTCCCAACTAAAGCTAGAAAAGGACTGAATTTAAGGTAGCCACAACACATCATGTGATCATCAACTACCAATGAGATTACAACACATATCCCAAGGCAGTTAACAAACAACGAATCACAATACTTTTACTAATCAAGGAATAGTCACCACACTGTTCTTTCTACAAGGGAAAACATCTGATAAATTGTTCCTTTAAGAAAACTGGACCCTGGTTAGTGATGAAAATGATTTGACCACTGCTGAATGTTAAAGTTTGAAAGAGTGCCACATGAAGCATGGTGTGCGTGTGTGGCGACGTGTGTATGGTCAATATAAAAATGTAACTAATTTTATCGTTTGACTTTTTTAAAAAAGCTTACAAAAAATTAGATTGAGCTTCTCAGATGTCTCAGTGAGTTTATACATTGAGTAGCTGAGCCACACAGACCAGGTACGGCACAATCCTTGATCTATACTGACTAACTGATCTCAGAGGTATTGGGAAGAGGTGCTACAATTGGCTTCAGTGATATGGGTTAGGGTGAGAGAAGAGGAAGAATGAACGAAAGAGCTAGGGTCCCTGCTGTGGATTGCTATCCAGTGACCCCGGGTGTGGGGGGGAATGTGCGTGTGTGTGTGTGTGTGTGTTATACACGTCAGACATCAGGCAATGTCAGTTAGACTGAGCAGTGATGCTTTGTGGTCGAACAACTTCCAGACATTCACCAACAAGGCTTACACATGAATAGTGGCCACTTGTGCAAAATACTAGAGGGCAAAAGATGTCTGTGGAACCTTAGCAAGGGGTCATGGCCAAAAGGACAGTAAATAAATTGGCAAAAAAAGTGATATCAGTAACAGACCTGTGGCTCTTTGAAGTGTTTTTCCATTAAGTGAAGAACATTTGTTACTCTTTAAACTACTATTTTATGGGATTTCTAGCTCTCAGGTTTATCATGTTCCTAACATTTCTTGCTGCTGGCCACATATTGATCAGCATGTGGCTTAATTACTACAAGTTTTATTCTTGTCCTTTGATCTCTTACAGTCAGCTCCAGCTTGATCACTGTAGTTCTGTGTTTTCACACTAATTGCCTGTTGACAATTATCCTTGTCCCGTGGTTTTCACCAATGGCAGCTCTCTGATTGATTGAGCTTGGATTGCAAACCATGAGCCTGGGACCCACAGAAAGAAACAACTGGATATGAACAGGGAGAAACCTCAGGGTCAGAATAATTAGTGTGTTCATCGTAGGAGGAAATGGAAGGGTGATAAATAAGTACGGTTTTTTCTGGCTTGTTGCAGACCAATTAACTTAAAAATCAATTCAATTATTTAAACTTTGGGCGCTGCAGAAAGTATATCAAAGAAAAACGTGTTAGCCTCCAGAAGCATTCGAAGTATTTACTGTTGTTCATGTTCCTATCAGTGTCAATAGCATTCAGGCGTTTCAAAAACAGGAAATGAGTATGCATGAATTCAACTTTGTTTTGAATCAATTTTGGTGTCTTCCTCCCAAACCTAAAATGTGACATGTTCACAGGCAATCTTAAGTTCTTGTACTGCGATTGGAGGCACTCATTTGGTTAGAAATCACTCATGCACAAATAGAAAGTTTATTGCATTCTACGTATTTCTTTCGAACAAATTTCCAGTGAGAATAGTTTTGTAAGTTTGTTAAAATCTAAACCTAATCTGTAGCCAGAAGTCCATATTTATGAATACACAGGACTTAAGTGGCAAAGGCATTTTAAAGAAGGCCATTAAGGTGAAAAGTTAGCGCCCACACACAAAATGATATATGGTACATGGCTTGCAGCAGGGTCATAGTTCAAATCAGCTCTAAAAACAGTGAATGAAAAGCACTCATCATGTTAAGGCAACAGCATTTCATTGCTTCAGATACAGCTCTAACATATCAGAAGATTCAAATCCCTGAGGATTTGCATACTATAACCACAAATTAAAGCCTGCAAGTCACACAAGAATTATTAGAAACTGACAAGACTCTAATCATAAACATACACAGAACCTATCCTACAATTAGTTTCTTTTTAAATAATTTGTTCTTAGGATGTGGGCGATGCTGGCAAGGCCGCAGTTATTTCCCATCTCTGACAAGGTGGTGGTAGGCCTTCTACCTTGACTCGCTGCAATGCTTGGCTGATGCCACTCCTGCAATGGTGTTAGGTACGGAATTCCAGGATTTTGACCCAGCGACAATGAAGAAACAGTAATATATGTCTAAGTCAGAATGCTGTGCAACTCGGAGGGGAACTTGAAGGTGTTCCCATTATCTTGCTGCTTCTTAGTGGTAGAGATCGGAGGGTAGGGAGGCGCTTCGAAGTAATGCTGATGAGTTGATGCAGCGCATCCTGTAGACCTTACATATTGCAGCCACAGTGTGCAGGTAAGGGAGGGGTTGGATATTGAGTCCAGTGGCAGGGGTACTGTTCAAACCAACTGCTGTGCCTTGGATGGCACTGAGCTTCTCGAGTGTTGTTGTGGCTGCACCCATCCATGAGTGGTGAGTATTCTATCACACTCCTGAAATCCATGCCTTCGTTATCTCCACTCAACTATTCCAATGCTCTCTTGGCCAGCCTTCCGCCCTCTGTAAACTTGAGCTCATCTGCTGCCCGTATCCTAACTCACACCAAGTCCCATTCACCCATCACCCCTGTGCTTGCTGACCTACATTGCCTCCCAGATGGAGGGAAGGTTATTGGTAAAGTAGTTGAAAATGGGTGGGCTGAGAACGTGTCCATGAGGGACTTGTACAACCACAACCATCCTCATTTGCATCAGGTAAGACTCTAGCTACTGGAGGATTTTACCTTCGATCCCCATTGACCTCAGTTTTTCAAAAGTTCTTTGGTGCCATACTACATTGAATGCTGCCTTGATAGCAAGGGAAGCTACACTCGCATCTCCTCTGGATTTCAGCTCTTGCAGCTATGTGTGGCTCAAGCTGTGCGGAGATCTGGAGCCAAGTGTCTCTGGCAGAACCTGAACTGAGCATTTGTGAGCAGGTTATTGGTGAGTATGCACTGCTTAACAGCAATACTGAAGACTCTTTCCAACACTTGACTGATGACTGGAAGGAACCTGATAAGGCGATTGATGGGCCTTCAATAATCACAAAACTAGAAGTTATAGACTTAAACAAGTTGGCTTTTAATCACTAAGATCAGAGCTAACATCTCAACACGCCGACTGGTTCACAGAAATGAGTCATACAGATCCTGGGATCTTTATGTAAGAGAAGTCAGGGGCGGAGCCAAGAGCCAAGACCTGGAACCTCCCAGGTTAGTCGGGAAAGAGGAAGTGAAACTATACGCAGTGGGGGAGGGTAATATACATGAGTGCAAAACGGATACAGGATCAAGACAAACAGATTTCATTACATTCACCCCTTCTATAGATTTAGTCCATCGGGGTGATGTTTCTTAAAAGTTGGTATAAGTGAGTCTGTCAGGAGGTTTTGCAGTTCTCAGGGATCGGCGCAAAGCCGGTTGGGGTGCCTCTAGGGGAGTGGATTCTGGTTCCTCCGCTGTCCGGGCCTCCGCAGTGTCTTCCAGGTTATCTGCAGTGTCCTCCAGGTTAAAGTTGGGTATTGATACCTCTGGGCGTCCTGTCTCTTTGTAGTGTAGGTCTTCATCGGGTAGTCTCCCATCGTTCTCTCCGCTCCCCGAGGGAGCGAGGTCTTTTATGGAAACAGTGCCCTCTCGCCCGTCAGAGTATTCGATATAGGCGTACTGAGGGTTTGCATGGAGGAGCTGTACCTTTTCCACAAGGGGGTCCGTTTTATGGCCTCTCACGTGCTTCCGCAATAGTACTGTCCCCGGAGACGTCAGCCACGCGGGTAGAGATATGCCTGAGGTGGATTTCCGGGGGAAAACGAACATCTTTTCGTGAGGGGTAGTGTTAGTGGCAGTACATAACAGAGACCTTATGGAGTGGAGCACGTCTGGGAGGACTTCCTGCCAGCGGGAGGTCGGAAGGCCTTTTGACTTTAAGGCTAACGTGACAGCCTTCCAAACAGTAGCATTCTCCCTTTCCACTTGCCCATTACCCCGGGGGGTGTAGCTAGTGGTTCTGCTAGTGGCTATCCCCTTAGAGAGCAAGAACTGGCGCAGCTCGTCACTCATGAATGATGTCCCCCTATCGCTGTGTATGTAGTTCGGCATGCCAAACATGCAGAATAGATTACAGAGACACTTGATGACCGTGGCACTGGTCATGTCTGGGCAGGGAATGGCGAAGGGGAAGCGGGAATATTCATCAATGATATTGAGGAAGTATACGTTACGGTCGGCAGAGGGAAGGGGTCCCTTGAAGTCCAGACTTAGGCGCTCGAATGGCCGTGTGGCTTTGATAAGGTGTGCACGGTCAGGCCTGTAGAAACGAGGCTTGCATTCCGCACAGATGCGGCAGGCTCTGGTCATTGCCCTGACCTCCTCGATGGAGTGGGGCAGATTGCGGGACTTTATAAAATGGTATAGTCGGGTGACCCCTGGGTGACAGAGGTCATTGTGGAGACCCTGTAATTTGTCCGTATGAATGCTGGCACACATTCCCCGCGATAGGGCGTCTGGGGGTTCATTAAGGGCTCCCGGCCTGTACATAATATCATAGTCAAACGTGGATAGTTCGATCTTCCACCTGATTATTTTTTCATTTTCCCCCTTTGTTTGTTATTAAACATGAAAGCCACCGACCGCTGGTCGGTGAGCAGGGTGAAACGTTTGCCGGCTAGGTAGTGTCTCCAGTGCCGCACTGCCTCCACTATAGCCTGTGCCTCCTTCTCGACAGAAGAGTGCCTGATTTCAGGTCCCTGAAGGGTTCGGGAGAAGAAGGCCACAGGTCTCCCAGCCTGATTGAGGGTCGCAGCTAAGGCAAAGTCTGACGCATCGCTTTCGACTTGAAAGGGAATGCATTCGTCCACTGCACACACTGCAGCCCTTTCAATGTCCTGTTTAATACTGGTGAAAGCCTCCCGAGCTTCAGCTGATAGTGGGAAGGACGTCGATTTAATGAGGGGTCGGGCCTTATCAGAGTAATTGGGCACCCATTGGGCATAATACGAAAAAAATCCCAGGCACCTTTTTAAAGCTTTGGGATTGTGTGGCAGGGGCAGTTCCTTTAGGGGGCGTAATCGGTCAGGGTCCGGTCCAATTACCCCATCTTCCACCACACAGCCGAGGATACAGAGACGGGTTGTGTTGAAGACACATTTGTCTTCGTTGTAGGTTAGATTCAGCTTTTAAAAACTCGCAAGATTTAGATCGTGGTCTTGCTGGTTGTGCCCGCAGATAGTGACATTGTCCAGATAGGGGTAGGTAGCTTGTAGTTTATTCTCGTCAACCATGCAGTCCACCTCACGTTGGAAGACCGAGACCCCATTTGTTACCCCGAAAGGCACTCTGAGAAAATGGTAGAGGCGCCCATTCGCCTCGAAGGCGGTGTATGGGCGGTCCTCCGTTCTAATGGGGAGCTGGTGATACGCGGATTTGAGGTCGATAGTTGAGAAGACTCGGTATTGCGCAATCTGGTTGACCATTTCTGATATGCGGGGTAAAGGGTAGGCGTCCAGCTGGGTATAAATATTAACAGTCTGGCTGTAGTCAATTACCATCCGTTTCTTTTTGCTATTTTTAACTATGACTACTTGGGCACGCCACGGACTGGTACTGCATTCAATAATGCCTTCCCGCAGGAGTCTGTCCACTTCCGCCTTGATAAAGTGTCTGTCTTCCAGACTGTACCATCTACTTTTGGTCGCTATGGGCCTACAGTTCGGAGCGAGATTAGCGAATAAAGAGGGCGGGCTGATTTTTAAGGTTGATAGGCCACAGACTGTGGGTGGCGGCTGGGACCCGCCATATGCTAGCGTGACACTTTCGTGGTGGCACTGGAAGTCCAGGCCCAAGATTACATTAATAGAGAGTTCTGGCATCACGAGGAGTTTAAAATCCTTGTAGTCCGTGCCTTTTACAGTCAGTGTTACCACACAGTAGCCCAAAATGTCCGAAGTGTGGGGCTTAGCAGCCATAGCAATTCTGCTCCGTGTAGGGGTTACCGTTAATGAGTGCCGCCGTACCAGGCTAGGGTGGATAAAACTCTCGGTACTCCCACAGTCAATTAAACATTTCGTTAAATTCCCGTTTACCTGTATGTCCATCATGGATTTTGTCAACGGGTGTGGCCTGGATTGATCCACCGTGATTGAAGCCACTGTTGGGCCCTGGGCGGCCGTTGAGTCGGGAAAAGATGGCGGATCACAAGATGGCGGCCCGCACAGCACGCACGAGGCGGTGACGGAGTTGGAAATCGGATTCCCCCTGCAGACTTTGCTAAAATGCCCCTTTTTCTTACATTTGAAGCATGTAGCGTCCTTCGCTGGGCATCGTTGTCTGGGGTGCTTGGCCTGGCCGCAGAAGTAGCATTTCGGGCCTCGAGACATTGCCGCTGTAGTAGGACTCCTGGGTAAACTTCTGTGTGGGGACTCCGGCGGCGTAGAGCTGGTCTGAGACCTGGATGGGGAAGATGGCTGATTCCAAGATGGCGGCCCCCTCGGCGCGCACGAGGCGGTGAGGGCCTCATGGCCGGACGAATAAGAGTCAGAGTTTCTCTGGGCCACGTCCAGCGATCGTGCAGTGGCCACTGCCTTTTTTAAGTCCAGGACCTCCTTCTCCAGCAGTCTCTGCCGGATATAATTCGATTGGAGGCCTGTGATGAAGGAATCGCGGACCAATTCGTCAGAGTACGCGTTGGCCGTCACGGCCTTGCAGTTACAGTCCCGGACCAGGTCCTTTAGGCCCTGTAAGAAATCGTCCATTGATTCCTCTGGTCGCTGCCTGCGTGTAGCCAGCAGATGTCTGGCGTACACTTCGTTTACCGGCCTCTGGTATTGGGCCTTCAGGATAGTGATGGCCTCCGTGTAAGAGGTGGCGTCCCGGATGAACGAATAAATCCGATGACTTACGCGAGCAGTCAGTAGACTCAGTTTATCTACCTCGCTAGCGGATGAGGCCCCCGCGAAGAGTTCGAAGCATTTGAGCCAGTGTCCAAATTGATTTGATGCTTCAGCAGAATGTGGATCCAAGTCCAGACGCTCTGGTTTTAGGAGTCGATCCATCCTAGTATTCTTTAGTGATTAAAATTGATGGGCCTTCAATAACCACAAAACTAGAAGTTATAGACTTAAACAAGTTGGCTTTTAATCACTATCAGAGCTAACATCTCAACACGCCGACTGGTTCACAGGAATGAGTCATATAGATCCTGGGATCTTTATGTAAGAGAAGTCAGGGGCAGAGCCAAGAGCCAAGACCTGGAACCTCCCAGGTTAGTCGGGAAAGAGGAAGTGAAACTATACACAGTGGGGGAGGGTACATGAGTGCAAAACAAATACAGGATCAAGACAAACAGATTTCATTACAGCGATAATTGCCCAGGTTATATTTTTCCTGCATTCTGTGGTTAGAACACACCCGTCAGGTAGATGCCAGTGTCACAGCTGTACTGGAACAGCTTGGCTAGGTGAGCAGGTAGCTCTGATGCACAGGTCATCAGCACTACAGATGTCAGATTTGGCTCAGTGGTAGCACTCTTTCCTCTGAGTCAGAAGGTTTTGGGTTCAAGTCCCACTCCAAAGACTTAAGCACATAATCTAGGCTGATAGTCCAGTGGCACTATTCGTAGAAGTGCAGTTCTCCCGGTATCCTGGCCAATATTTATCCCTCAACCAACATTACTAATACAGATTATCTGGTCATTATCTCATTGCTGTTTGTGGGACCTTGCTGTTTGTAAATTGGCTGTCGTGTTTCCTACATTACAACAGTGACTACACTTCAAAAAGTACTTAATTGGTTGTAAAGCACTTTGGGGCGTCCTGAAGTTACTACTGGGACATCGTCAGGGCCCATAGTCTTTGCTATGTTCACTGCACTTAGCTGTTTCAACGTCACATGGAGTGAACCGAATTGATTGGACACTGGCACCTATCCATGGCCGGGACCGTCGGAGGAGGCCTAGTAGGATCATCCACATGATATTTTCAGCTGAAGACTCTTCCAAACACTTCAGACTTGTCTCTTGCACTCGTGCTGGGATCCACCATGGTCAAGGGGGAGATGTTCATAAAGTCTCCTCCTAATAGTTGTCTGTTTGGCTGCCAACATTCTCGATTAGATGTGATATGACTACAGAGCTTTGCTCCGATTTGTTTGTTGTGAAATGTATTTGGACCACAACCACCAATTTTAGCCGTGGTAACTTGTACCGAGAAGATGGATGGAATCATATGGGATGGGGGACGGGGGGGGGGGTCACAGGTGCTATCAGTGGGGAATAATAATGGATACTAGAAGTGATTCTGACATAAATTTCATGAAGGTGACATACAGTTTAATAACAGTGATCTGAAATCTGAGAAAGAGAGAGACAGACAGAGGGAGAGAGGGAAAGAGAAACACACAGACACAAAGACAACGAAAGATACCAAGACAAAGTGACGGACAGAAGGAGAGAGACGACACAGAGGGGCAGAGAGGGACCACAGAAAAAAAACACACAAAGAGAGGGGGTCAGGATCAAGGCAGAGCACCACAAGTTTGTAGAAGTTATCTTATTGCCAACACCTTTTACATCAACAGTTACTGAGCTCTGGAGTTGCTGCTTAATGAGATTCACACTGAAAAATTAATGATGACAATAATGTGGACTGCAAATGGGAGTGATAATTCATGACTGATAACAAGGGAATCATACAGTGAGCATATCGAGTTACATCGAGTGTACGGCACAGAAACAGGCTATTCGGCTCAACTGGTCTATGCTGGTATTTATGCTCCACACGAGCCTGCTCCCAGCCTACTTTTAACCCCATCAGCATATCCTTCTATTCCTTTCTCCCTCATGTGCTTATCTAGCTTCCCCTGAAATGCATCTATGCTATTCACCTCAACTACTCCTTGTGGTAGCACGTTCCATATACTTACCACTCTTTGGGTGAAGCGGTTTCTCCTGGATTCCCTACTGGATTTATTAGTGACTATCTTATATTTAAGACCTCTAGTTTTGGACTCTTTCCCTCTCCCCCTCACCCCACCCCATCACTCCAAGTGGAAACATTTTCTCACCTTTCATTATCTTAAAGACCTTTATCAGGTCACCACTCAGCCTTCTTTTTTCCAAGAGAAAAGAGCCCAGTCTGTTCAGCCTTTCCTGATAAGTATATCCTCTCAGTTCTGGTATCATCCTTGTGAATCTTTTTTGCACCTTCTCCAATACCTCTATATCCATTTTATATTATGGAGACCAGAAAGGTGCACAGTACTCCAGGTGTGGTCTAACCGAGGGTCGATACAAGTTTAACTTCTCTGCTTTTCAAGTCTAGCCCTCTAGAAATGAACCCCAGTACAGTACGATAGCAAAATACTGCAGATGCTGGAAATCCGAAATAACAACAGAAAATGCTGGAAAAACTCAGCAGGCCAGGCAACATCCGTGGAGAGAAATTAGAGTTGACGTTTCGGGTCTAACCCTTTTTCAAAACTGGAAAGGAAATGAAATAGATCGAAGGCAGGGCTGCGATAGAACAAAAGAAGTAAAGAGGTATTCAAAACCAGACGAGATGGTAATAGGCCAGTGGAGACAAAAGACGGCTCAGATTAGGTGTGAAGTGTACTGGCAGGATGAGAGACAGCTGCCATGTGGGAGAGAGAAAAAAAAGGAAAGGGGGGGGGGGGTGTGTGAAGGGAAGACCCAAAACAAAGGGGTGGAAAAAAAATAAGTAAAAATGTAATAGGGGCTGAGGTTATGATCTGAAATTGTTGAACTCGATATTAAGTCCGGAAGGCTGCAAAGTGCCTAATCGGAAGATGAGGTGCTGTTCCTCGAGTTTACGTTGAGCTTCCGTGGAACAATGCAAGAGGCCAAGGATGGTGAGGTCCGAGTGGGAATGAAGCGGTGAATTAAAATGACAGGCGACCGGAAGCTCGGGGTCACCCTTACGGACTGAACGGAGGTGTTCCGCAAAGCGGTCACCCAATCTGCATTTGGTCTCCCCAATGTAGAGGAGACCACATCGTGAGCAGCGAATACTGTATACTAGATTGCAAGAAGTACAAGTAAATCGCTGTTTCACCTGGAAGGGGTGTTTGGGGCCCTAGACAGTGGGAAGGGGGGGGGGGGAAAGTATAGGGGCAGGTGTTACATCTCCTGCGCTTGCACGGGAAGGTGCCAGGCGAAGGGGAAGGGCTGTTGGGGGTGATAGAGGAGTGGACTAGGGTGTCTCGGAGGGAGCAGTTGTAACCCCAGTACAGTACTTGGTTTGCTTATTTTTTAATAAAAAGCCTTATTAACCTGCATCGGTACATTTAGTGATTTGTGTATCTGTACCTCTAGATCCCTTTGCTCCTCTACCCCATTCAGACTCTTATTATCCAAGCAATATATGGCAGATATATTACAAGAGGACATTACAGGAACACAAGATAAAAAAGAAATGCAGAAGTATTCAACATACTAGTAATCCAGAGGCCTGGACTAATGATCCAGAGACGCGAGTTCAAATCCCACCACAGCAGCTGAGGAATTTAAATTCAGTTAATTAAATAAATCTGGAATAAAAAGCTAGTATCAGTAATGGTGACCATGAAGCTACCGATTGTTGTAAAAACCCATCTGGTTCACTAATGTCCTTCAGGGAAGGAAATCTGCCGGCCTTACCTGGTCTGGCCTATATGTGACTCCAGACCCACAGCAATGTGGTTGACTCTTAACTGCCCTCTGAAATAGCCTAGCAAGGCACTCAGTTGTAACAAACCACTACAAGAAACAAGAATAAAACCGGAGGGACCACCTGGCATCGACCTCAGCACCAGCTACGGACACGACAACGGCACACCCAGCCCAGTTGACCCTGCAAAGTCCTCAACAACAACATCTGGGGACTTGTGCCAAAATTGAGAGAGCTGTCCCAGACGAGTCAAGCAACAGCCTGACATAGTCATTCTCACAGAATCATACCTTTCAGCCAATGTCCCAAACTCCTCCATCACCATCCCTGGGTATGTCTTGTCCCGGCAGGACAGACCCACCAGGGGTGGCGGCAGTGGTATACAGTCGGGAAGGCGTGGCCCTGGTAGTCAATATTGACTCCGGACCCCATTAAGTCTCATGGCTTTAGGTCAAGCATGGGCAAGGAAATCTCCTACTGATTACAACCTACCGCCCTCCCTCAGCTGATGAATCAGTACTCCTCCATGTTGAACACCACTTGGAAGAAGCACCGAGAGTAGCAAGGGCACAGAATGTAGTCTGGGTGGGGGACTTCAATGTCCATCACCAAGAGTGGCTCGGTAGCACAACTACTGACTGAGCTGGCCGAGTCCTGAAGGACATAGCTGCCAGTCTGGGCCTGCGACAGGTGGTGAGAGAACCAACACGAGGGAAAAACATACTTGACCTCGTCCTCACCAATCTACCTGTCGCAGATGCATCTGTCCATGACAGCACTGGTTGCAGTGAACACCGCACAATCATTGTGGAGATGAAGACCCGTCTTCACATTGAGGACACCCTCCATCGTGTTGTATGGCACTACCACCGTGCTAAATGGGACAGATTCAGAATAGATCTAGCAGCTCAAAACTGGGCATCCATGAGGCACTGTGGGCCATCAGCAGTAGCAGAGTTGTATTCCACCACAATCTGTAACCCCATGGCCTGGCATATCCCTCACTCTACCATTACCATCAAGCCAGGGAACCAACCCATGTTCAATAAGGAGTGTAGAAGAGCATGCCAGGAGCAGCACCAGGTGTATCTAAAAATGAGGTGCCAATCTGGGGAAGCTGCAACACAGAACCACATGCATGTTAAAATGCAGAAGCAGCATGCTATAGACAGGGCTAAGTGATCCCACAATCAACGGATCAGATCAAAGCTCTGCAGTCCTGCCACATCCAGTCGTGAATGGTTGTGGACCATTAAACAACTAACAGGAGAAGTAGGCTCCACGAATATCCCCATCCTCAATGATGGTGGAGGCCAGCACATGCGTGCAAAAGACAAGGCTGAAGCGTTTTCAACCATCTTCATTATCTTTATTGTAGGACAGAGCAATTTCAGATAGTGTTTTTGTTTATGCCAGAAGTGCCGAGTGGATGATCCATATCGGCCTCCTCCGGAGGTCCCCACCATCATAGAAGCCAGTCTTCAGACAATTCGATTCACTCCACATGATATCAAGAAACAGCTGAGCTCACTGGATACAGCAAAGACTATAGGCCCCGACAACATCCCGGTTATCGTGCTGAAGACTTGTGCTCCAGAACTAGCTGCGCCTCTAGCCAAGCTGTTCCAGTACAGCTACAACACTGGCATCTATCAGACAATGTGGAAAACTGGCCAGGTATGTCCTGTCCACAAAAAGCAGGACAAATCTAATCTGGCCAATTACCACCCCATCAGTCTACTCTCAATCAGCAGCAAAGTGATGGAAGGTGTCGTCGAAAGTGCCAACAAGCGGCACTTACTCACCACTAACCTGCTCACTGGTGCCCAGTTTGGTTTCCGTCAGGACCACTCGGCTCCAGACCTCATTACAGCCTTGGTCCAAACATGGACAAAGTAGCTGAATTCCAGAGAGGAGGTGAGAGTGATTGCTCTTGACATCAAAGCAGCATTTGACTGAGTGTGGCATCAAGGAGCCCTAGTAAAACTGAAGTCAATGGGAATCAGGGGGAAAACTCTCCACTGGCTGGAGTCATACCTAGCACAAAGGAAGATGGTTGTGGTGGTTGGAGGGCAATCATCTCAGCCCCAAGACATCGCTGCAGGAGTTCCTCAGGGCAGTGTCCTAGGCCGAACCATCTTCAACTGATTCATCAATGACCTTCCCTCCAACATAAGGTCAGAAATGGGGATGTTCGCTGATGACTGCAGTGTTCAGTGCCATTCGCAACTCCTCAGATAAAGAAGCAGTCTATGCCCGCATACAACAGGACCTGGACAACATTCAGGTTTGGACTGATAAGTGGCAGGTAACATTCGTGCCACAGAAGTGCCAGGCAATGACTATCTCCAACAAGCGAGAGTCTAACCACCGCCCTTTGACATTCAACGGCATTACCATCGCCGAAACCCCCACCATCAACATCTTGGGGGTCACCATTGACCAGAAACTTAACTAGACCAGCCACATAAATACTGTGGTAACAAGAGCAGGTCAGAGGCTAGGTATTCTGTGGCGAGTGTCTCACCTCCTGACTCCCCAAAGCCTTTCCACCATCTACAAGGCACATGTAAGGAGTGTGATGGAATACTCTCCACTTGCCTGGATGAGTGCAGCTCCAACAACACAAGAAGCTCGGCACTATCCAGGACAAAGCAGCCCGCTTGATTGGCACCCCATCGACCACCTTAAACATTCACTCCCTCCACCACCGGCGTACCGTGGCTGCAGTGTACACCATCTACAAGATGCATTGCAGCACCTTGCCAAGGCTTCTTTGGCAGCACCTCCCAAACCCGCAAACTCTACCACCTGCAACCTCTACCACCTAGAAGAGACAAGGGCAGCACGCGCATGGGAACATCACCACCTCCAAGTTCCCCTCCAAGTCACACACCATCCTGACTTGAAAGTATATCGTTGTTCCTTCATCGTTGTTGGGTCAAAATCCTGGAACTCCCTCCCTAACAGCACTGTGGAAGTACCCTCACCACACGGACTGCAGCGGCTCAAGAAGGCGGCTCACCATCACCTTCTCAAGGGCAACTAGGGATGGGCAATAAATGCCGGTCTTGCCAGCGACACCCACATCCCATGAATGAATTTAAAAAAATAATACAGACTTAGGACATACTCTCAAATATGCAAGCTGTTTATCTGATCCCATCTATGTGGGAGAAACACATATTAAATGTCACTTTAGTCAAGGCAAAGCTGTAATCAAAGAGTACACATGACTTGCAAGTTCCATTCTAACAACCTATCTTATAAACACAGTCAAACCTATTGCCAATGAAGAGAGAAAATGAGATTGGAGAAGAAAGCATTGCATGTGTGCACAAATCAAGAATTTATTTAATTAAACTTATTGCACTCTGATATTTTTTACCTTTTCAAGTTCCTCTTCCACAGCTCGCTTCTCCCTTATGGCCCTTTCAATCTGACCTTGTTTATCTCCACAGTTCTGTAGGGAGAATATGATACAGTAAAAATGCATAATTGGCAAGGAAATTAATCCTGTAATTTTAAAGAAACGTCTGTGCGTGGTGCACGCCATGATAGTGATGCACCTTATCCAAGGCTCAGTATTACTATCCAACACCAAAAAAAGTGACTAGATAGCACTGTAACTTTGTTTGAATATTCATCTTGTCTGAGTTGGGTAGTCTTGGCTGTTTCATCAGTGAGTATTTCCTTCGCAAATCAGTAAGTGTGCCCAGTGTCAGGTTGACAAAGGAGCCTCACTGATGGGAATATGTGGCAATGTTTAGGGCTTTATAACATTATAAGAACACTGAGAAACGCAATGCAGCTTGAACTTGATAACAGCCTAAAACAAACACTTTGTAAATGATTCTAATTCTTAAAACAGAATACAAATGATTTCCTGCAGTAATACAGCAAAAACAGTATTAATAGCCTAAAATACTGCCAAGCTATCTCGTCACTTGTGCACATTTAAATTTCCCAATAACAAAAAAACTATGATACACTCAGAACTACCAGGGCATCTTTTTATAAAGGGACATTTTCTCAGCAACTCACTGTTTGCGAGTCTGTTTGAATTAGCACCGATAGGTTTTTGCGTAATGGAACACCTGTAACATCGCCTGCCTCCACCCTACCTCAGCAAATCTGCCCCCGAACCCACATCCATGCCTTTCTCAACCTCCAGACTTAACTATTCCAATGCTTTCCTGGCCGGCATCCCATCCTTCACCTTCTGTACAATTCAGCTCATCCAACACTCTGCTGCCCATATCCTATCTTGCACCAAGTCCCACTCACCATTGCTGCTATCCTCACTGACCTACATTGACTCTTGGCTCCCACCATGCCTCAAATTTAAAATGTTCTTCATATATAAATTCCTTTGTGGCCTCATATTTAAAATGCTCTTCTACACATTTAAATCCCTCCATGGCCTTAACCACTGCCCCGCTTAGCCAACATCCTCCAGCACTATAACCACGCCCCCCCCACCCCCCGAATTCTCTGTTCCTCTGACTCTAGCCTCTTGTGTATCCTCCCTCCATTGGCAGCTATGCCTTCAGCCAACTAGGCCCCATACTCTGTAAATACTTCCCTAAAACCCTCTGCCTTTGCTACCTCCCTCTCCTCGTTTAATAACCCTCCTTAAAACATAACCCTGATCAAATTGTTGGTCACTGCTCCCAATATCTTTCTTTATCTCAACATCCATTTTTTTCCTGATCCCTCAGTGAAATGCCTTGGGATGCTTTTCTACATTAAAAGTGCAAGTTGTTGTTGGGAAATTATCTGCTTGATATCATTTCATCAGCTGAAGAATACATATGTTTGAGATAAATGGACAATTGCATCAATATTGCTTCAAATACTCAGTTTATTTCTGAAAAGCAGGCTGGCACACGTACGATTTGTATATCAGACAGTTCCTCGGCTAAACGGGAAATCTGTACGTTGCTCTGTTTCCTAACGTTTTCAACCTGTAAGGGAAAAAAAGACCGAGAACATGTTTGTATTTCCTTTATGCACTTTGCTTAAATTTAACCATCTTAAAAATAATAAGGCTTTAACCTCTGCAAGTTTTCATTTCATTTCAAATGGTAAGTATTATATAAAGTAAAATATAAAAAATGTATTAAACTACAGGACACTTCGCTGTATGATTCTCTAACTAAACTCAAAACAGGTTACATTTTCGTAATCAGGTCTAAAAGGACAACATCAACTAAGTTGGGACAGCAAGTTGGTGAATGATGCAGTCTATCAGAGTGGAAAAATAGCTTGTATTTATCACTTAGATTTGGAGTTTCCGTTAGTGGGCGCTATCGGCAAAATGTGCCGATAATGCGCTGGGCTGGACACTGCCAGTTTTGATAAGGTGAAGTTACGTTAAAGTTTCCACCCAAACTCATTAGCATAAGCCCGAACGTAAAATCTCCCACGAATCATCGCAATAAGCAGCGTAATCAATCGTAAATGATTCGTGACTAGAACAGGTTATCCTCCAGTATCACTAAAAGGAGTGAGATTGCCAGAAAATGAGCCATTCTTCAACTTTTTAAACTAATTGATCTGCAGCAGAGCAAGGCAGATCAATTGACTGATTTAATGCTGTTGGTCTTACTTTGTAATTGGCTTCAATTTACTGCCGGTCACTGCTGTCTTCAATTAACTAAATTACTGCAGCAGAACAGGACACATCTGTGAGGCTTCAATTGACTGCTGGTCACAGGCAATGTTCCCCCTAATTTTAAATTTGGGCTGCGCAGCCCAAAGTTTTGCGCATGACATTGGAAAAGCCGGTCCCGGGCTGCGCAGGACCAGCAGACAGCTGCGCGGCCATGCATCCCCGCGGCTTAGAGGGAACGTTGGTCACAGGTCTTGTGTCTCAAGGGCAGATCAATTGATTGAATTTGAAGTAATTGCTGCAGCAGGAGAAAGAGACTTGAGTCAGTGGCTTCAATTGACTGCTGGTCACTGCTAATCAGGGCGGTTAATGCTGGATTCATGTGATCACGGGTGCCTGTGCGCCCGAGAATCTGGGCGCAATGTGAAGAACAACCCTGAACGGGCATAATCGGCGCAGGTTTGCCATTCCAACCTGGGGGCATGGCCAGTTTAGTGGGCGGAGACTGTCTCGGGCAAAGGGGCTTTTGTACCAGCGTAAAAAATCGTGGATACTCCAGGCCAAAGTGGTTATGGCGCAACTTGCATACACTTAAAATTCCGCAGCCTTTTGCACTACAGGAAACTTTTTTTTTTTATCCGGCACGGACGGGACCGACGTGGTGCCGGTTCATCAAAAATTCCGGATAACCGAAAGCTATAGTAAAAGATACGGAGAGCTGACAGCTCCGTATAAAGCAACAAACCCTGTTGCTTAGCAACAACTGCAGAACAATGGCCACAAGTTCCAAGCGTCTCTGTAGCTTAGCAACAGCTGCAGCCACACCCTTGCACAGCAACAGATGGAGGAACGCAAGCAGAATATGAAGTAAAGCCTACTCCTGAATTTTGCCGATTAACCGAGATTTCCGGTTATTTAGGTGCCGGTAAATCGAAAGTTTCCTGTATTTCATTTGATTCCGCTCAGATTGGTGGATAACTGGGCGGAAAGTCCAGGCCAGAATGTTTCCAATCGCAGCCATGCTATTAGTGGGAGGCAGTGAGAAGAGATCAGATATTTTCCCCACACAGAGGAAGGGAGAATCAAAAGATTTATCCTGGGCTGTTCTCATATGCCTTCTAACAACATGGCTTTCAACACCACTGGCAAAGGCACAGAATTAATAAGGCTTGAAAAATAACAAATAACTTAAAACAAAGTTCTCAAAAGGGTTACTTCTAGGTACCAAAGTGCTCATGACTTTTATTTTTCATTTGGCTTAACAGAAAATATTGCTTCTATGCTGAACATTAAGTTAGCTCCACATGCGTTTAAGTCCTCCAGAGTTAGAAAAATATTTAAGGTACACAGCAGGTTATCTAATTTAACCTCCTTTCTTGTTCGAGCAGCGGCTTCTTGAATAAGCTGAACCATGGCTTCCTTCATTTTTACCACTTCTTCATCTTTTTGTTTCTCACGTAGTAAAACCTGAAGGTTTTGCAAAATTGGAAAAAGCAAATCATCAAAGTGAGTTATTTTAGTAATGTTATTTTTGATTGATATAAAGCCCTAAACAGTATTGTTTTCAACCTCCATCAAAGGATACATTTGGATAACTAAATCTGAAGTAAAAATAGTTACAGTACTTGCCTATGTCAAAAAGAAAATCAAGGAAACAGTCCGATATAATACAGGAAACGTTGTGATATCCGGCACCGACGGGACTGGCGTGTTGCCGATCTATCAAAACTGCCGGACATACAAAGTTAATGTTGAAGCATACGGAGGTTTTCATCTCCGTATCTGACAACAAACACTGTTGCTTAGCAACAGTTTCTAAAGAGTCGGCTGCAGCTGCAAGCGTCTCTAGCTGAAGCTGTTGCTATAGCTACAGACCTTGCAGTGCCTGACTGGGAAAAAAAAAGAACGAGAACTAAAAAAACGGCTCCTGATTTTTGCCGTTAGATCGAGTATTCTGGACATACAACCTCCGGATAAACCAAAGTTTCCTGTAAACTGATCCCAAAGTGAGCAATCGACAAATTTATCCTAAAATGAAGTTCATAATTTTTGTCACATCTTTTGGTCTTTTCTCACTTTAAGCGTCTATCATGTTAGCTGCCTGCATGTGTTCCTTTTTCATTCATCACAAATTGTTATCTTAATGAAGGTAATGATGAGAGATATAATTGTCTAATGCCCTTTGTTTCACTACATTGTCAAAGGATGTTGAACAATATATCTGACTGACTTTATGCTGATCTGCAGTCAGTCAGTCTAAAGCTGGCAGAGAGAGTGGTCTTGCTACATTTACCTGGACAGTGAGCAGATAAAGACACTCTGGTTTTCAGGGGATGCAAAGTCCATTTACAGGAGTGGTTGTTGATGCTGAACTCAAGGAGATAATATATCTAGCGTAAAACGACAAAAATGTACCTAATCCCAAAGTGAGTGATTGACACAGATTTATTCAAATTATATTTTTTGTGGGAGAATCATGAAAATTAAGCTCAAATCGTCAATTATCTACTCTACTGCAACACTGCATCATTACTCAGCTATTTATTCAAAACAAGGAGAGTTCACACACAATCCAATACTTTTCAGTTCGGATTTTAAAAGTAATAAGCTTGAAGATCATAGCAACATGAATTAAAATGAAAACATTCACAATGCAAGGTTTTCTGTTAGACAGGTGCTTTGGGAAAAGCTCAACTTGTGGTGTAATGGATGGGAAAATTAATGAACAGAAAATTGTACAGTGCACGGTGACCTCTGTGGCCAAATTGCCCTCATGTGAAGTTCTTTGCTTCAACACCAATTCAAAATTTTACCCATTTTCCATTTTTATTCTCTTAAGCACTACTCCCTTACATTACAATATTTAGAAATCCATCCATAAATAGTCAGCTCACTGTATGATATCTGCTCTAAATAGGCAGCGTCTAAGTCTAATGGTTGGTTGCAAGTCGACATTTAAAGTATGATTATAATTATGAATAGACCAATTAATTGAGTTTAAAAAAAATTGTTTTTGAGATACCAGATTATATAATTTCATTGCTTTGATATAATGTTTTAATAATGCTGAAGTACTGGAAAATTTTAATGTCATTTTTTAAAAATATATTGATTACATGATCATTATTGCCTACCTCTTCTGTGGTGAACTAACCCTCCTCAACCTGTCTGCAGCCTTGGACACGGTTAGCCACAACAGTCTCCTCCAACACCTATCCTCCATTGTCCAGCTGGGTGGGACTGCCCTCACCTGATTCCATTCCTATCTATCCAGTCATACACAGAAAAGCTCCTGCAATGGCTTCTCTTCTTGCTCCCGCACTGTTACCTCTGGAGTCCTCTAAGGATCTATCCTTGGCTCCCTCCTATTTCTCATCTAAATGCTGCCCCTCAGTGACACCATCTGAAAACACATCAAGTTTGACATCTACGTTGACGACACTCAGCTCTACTTAGTCACCACTACTTCTCTTGACCCCTCCACGGACTCTGATTTGTCACGTTGCTTGCCTGATACCCAAGACTGGATGAGCAAAAACTTTCTCCAATTAAATAATCGGGATGACCAAAGCCATTGGGGGAAAAATTTGTTTGCTTTGCGCCTCCCGTTGGGGCGCAAAGCAACTAGCGCCCAGGCACGGCGGCACCGCCGCCAACGCCTCCTGCGAAATTCAGCGGGAGCTTAACGGCGGCGGTAACAGTTAGCGCCCCGTGGCGCTGCGCCGCTGCCGGCGACGTCATCGCCTTGCGCAGCACCCCGGCCGCAATCTTCGGTAGCGCCCCCTGACCTACCGCCGGATGCCATGTCCGACAGGGTCAGGGGAGCCTACCTGCGGCTGGGGCAGCGCTGATTAAAGGCGAGGTGCTGGGCGGCCATTTTTGTTGCTGGCCACCAACCAGCACCTGCCCCCCTTGCCGTCCCCGGCCTTCTGAGCAGCGCCCCCCACCGCGCCCCCCCCCCGCCGCGGAGTGCGGGTTGCGCTCCGTGAGCCCGGCACTTATCGAGTGCCAGGCTCTTTTGCCGGCACTCCGATCCCTGGTGGCCCAGCTGGGCCCCGGGTCGCGCTGCGCTAGGCCCCTCCCCTTTAAGAAGGGGAGGAAGGCCTGCAGTACTGCGGTGTGACGTGCCGAGGGAGGCGGGGCGCTTCAAGTAGCACCCAGCTTCCCTCTTGGGGCGCTACTGATGAATTTCAGCTGCGGGGGCACGACTCCCGTCTCTCCCCGTGGTCAATGTCAGAGGCTGAACCAGACTGTTTGCAAACTCAGCGTCCTATCTGACCTGGAGCGGAGCAGCCAACCCCAAATCCTTTCCATCATCATCACTGCCTACTTGCATCACCGTAACATCGCCTGTCTCTGCCCCTGCCTCAGCGTATCTGCTGCTGAAACCCTCATTCAAGCCTTTGTTACCTCTAGACTTGACTATTCCAATGTTCTCCCGGCCCGCCTCCCACTTTGCACCCTCCGTTAACTTGAGCTCATCCAAAACTTGCTGCCTGGAAGGGGGTGCGAGGGGGGAAAAGAGAGCTGTAAAGGGAGTGGGGGTGGAAGAACGTTATCCAGGCCTAACAGAAGGCGGGAGAACGTGATCTATCTTCCCATCTGGATCATGTTCTTGCTCTCATCTCACCAGCGCCCCCCCCCCCCCACCATTAGACCTGGATCACTTTCTTCCCCCCTCTCCAAACTCCTCTCTCGATCTCCTCTCCCCCCGATTCTCTCTTCCCCCTTCAATCTCCTCTCTCCCACCCTTGGATCCCATCCTCTCCCCTACCCGATCCCCTCTCTCTCCCCTCCCCTTCGATCCTCTCTCTTTTCCACTTCGATCCCCTCTCCTCTCTCCCTCCTGGCCACCAACAGATCCCGACCTTCTCTGCACAGAGCCGAGGAAAGAGTGACCGTGCAGGCCGCAGCCGCTGCACTGTTTGGTACTGCGCATGTGCAACCGGATCGAGTGCGCATGAGCTGTACGAAACGGCCACGCATGCGCAGAGTCAAAAATGCATTGCAAATAATCACGCCACTCCTTTAAGGCGTTCCTTAAAACCTACAGCTGACTAAGCTGTCCTAATATCTCCTTATGTGGCTCGGTGTCAAATTACATCTAATAACACCCCTGTAAAGCACCCTAGGACATTTTACTATGTTAACAGTGCTATATAAATGCAAGTTGTTGTCAGATTGCTTGTCTGATACCCGATCTTGGATAAGCCACAATTTGATTCAGCTAAACATTGGAACACTGAAGGAATCATCAGCGGCTTCTACCACAGACTTTGTAACCTTACCAGACTCTTTTTTTCCCCCCAGCCACAGAGTCAGGATGAACCAGCCAGATAACAAACTTAGCAACTGACTTAGCTGATGTCAAGTTCAGCTTCTGAGCCAATATGCTTTCCATTGCAAAGACTGACTACTTCCACCTCTGTAACATCACCTGCCTGCACCCTTACCTCAGCACATCAATACGTCTTTTGTCACTTCCAGACTTGGTTGCTCTAATGTTCTCCTGGCCAGACTCCAGTTCTCCACTCTCTGTAAACATCAGCTCATCCAAAACTCTGCTGCCCATATCCTATCCTGCAGCAAGTCCCACTTGCCCATCAACCCTGGCCTTACTGAGCAACATTGGCTCCCAGTCCTCTAACATCTCAAATTTTAAATTCTCAACCTTATATTTAATTCTCGCCAAGGCATCACCCCTTTCTATTTATAGTTTCCTGCAGTGCTACAGCCCCCAAACTCTCCATTCCTGCATCTCCATTGGCGATTGCCTCATGCTTTGAAATTTCCTCTCTAACTTCCTCTCTCTCTCTCCACGTACCTCTTCTCCTTTAACACCTTTTTAAAAACTCACCTTTGACCAAGCTTTTGGTTACACCCTCTAATAGCTCCTCTTTTAGCTCAGCATCTATTTCTTTGCTTTACACCTTTATAAAGCAAATTACAACTTTTTTCTACATTAGAGGCACTATATAAATGCAAGTTATTGTTTACAGCAACTCTGTGAAACACAACAGCTTCAACGGTACTTCAGACAAATATGTTCACATCACACTTAAAAATGGTGTACAGACAGGAAGGAAAATATACAAAAGATTCTGGTTGCATTTCGGATAGTCCACACGTTATTCAGACTATTAATAAAGATATAAAACAGCCTCTCTGCTAGCATTTTCTTTGCGGCCCTACAGAAAGAACATACTGTGCGATCTTAACCTGGTCTTTCTGTAAGTTTGCATCTTCGAGGAGTTGCATGCTGTCTCGAACCTTGGCCACTGCCTCATATTTCTCTTCCTCCGCCTTAGCACATTTTTCCTGAAGTTCACCAATTTGCATCTCAAAACCAATTCTTTCCTTTCGCAACTGCTCTGCATCTTGTGCAGCTGCACGCAGTCTGCAAAAACAATGTTAAAATCCATAATAGAATGCAAGAATCGTAACTTCTGACAGCAATCACTTCAAACGCACTATTAAAAAAATGTAATTATACAAGTGTGCTGTGACAATGAGATGTGCTACGCAAAAATCTTGCAATTACAAGTAAATAGAATTTGAAAATCTGCAACATTTTTTTTAATATAGTAAAGCAAACAAAATAAAGCAATTTTGCATTTTCCAGGCATGCAAGCGTGATCACAGAAGATCCAATAGGATTAAAATTTTAATTTTCACAAACGCAAACGTACTCGTAGATAGATCATTCATAGCAGTCTGTTTGCAGAAAGCATAACAAAACACTTAAGTATTCTTAATATTGTACTATGAAGAAAAAAAGCAGAGATTATGAAAGTAATTACATTATGCTTGACATTTTTCAATTGGCATAGGTTAATTTACATGTAAATATCATGGGAACATAGGAACAGGAGAAGGACATGCAGCCCCTCGAGCCTGTTCCGCCATTCAATTAGATCATGGCTGATCTATATCTTAACTTTTTTTTTTATATTCGTTCCTGGGATGTGGGTGTCGCTGGCAAGGCCAGCATTTATTGTCCATCCCTAATTGCCCTTGAGAAGGTGGTGGTGAGTCACCTTCTTGAGCCGCTGCAGTCTGTGCGGTGAAGGTACTCCCACAGTGCTGTTAGGGAGGGAGTTCCAGGATTTTGACCCAGCGACGATGAATGAACAGTGATATATTTCCAAGTCAGGATGGTGTGTGACTTGGAGGGGAACTTGCAGGTGATGGTGTTCCCATGCACCTGCTGCCCTTGTCCTTCTAATTGGTAGAGGTCGTGGGTTTCGGAGGTGCTGTCGAAGAAGCCTTGGCGAGTTGCTGCAGTGCATCTTATGTAGATGGTACACACTGCAGCCACGGTACGCCGGTGGTAGAGGGAGTGAATGTTTAAGGTGGTGGATAGGGTACCAATCAAGTGGGTTGCTTTGTCCTGGATGGTGTTGAGTTTCTTGAGTGTTGTTGGAGCTGCACTCATCCAGGCAAGTGGAGAGTATTCCATCACACGACTGACTTGTGCCTTGTAGATGGTGGAAAGGCTTTGAGGAGACAGGAGGTGAGACACTCGCCGCAGAATACCCAGCCTCTGACCTGCTCTTGTAGCCACATTATTTATGTGGCTGGTCCAGTTAAGTTTCTGGTCAATGGTGACCCCCAGAGAGGGAATGGGTGACCACCAGACAGAAGAGGAGGACTAGGCAGGTAGTGCAGGAGTCCCCGGAGTGCATCACGCTCTCCAACCAATATTCTGTTCAGAGTACTGGTGAGGGTGATGGTTCCTCTGGAGTGTGCTGCCAGAGTCAAGTCCACGGGTGGCTCAGCTGCACAGGGGGGGGGGGGGGGGGGAGGAAAAAGAGTGGAAGAGCAATAATGGTAGAGGATTCGATAGTTAGGGGAGCAGACAGGCGTTTCTGCGGCTGTAGACGTGACTCCAGGATGGTATGTTGCCAGGGTCAAGGATGTCACTGAGTGGCTGCAGGACACTCTGAGGGGGGAGGTTGAACAGCCAGAGGTCGTTGTCCATATCGGTACCAACGACATAGGCAGAAAGAGGGATGAGGTCCTGCAGGCAGAGTTTAGGGAGCTAGGATAGAGATTAAAAAGCAGGACCTCAAAGGCAGTAATCTACGGATTACTCCTGGTGCCACGTGCGAGTGAGTACAGGAATAGGAGGATAGAACAGATGAATCCGTGGCTGGAGAGATGGTGCAGGAGGGAGGGCTTTAGATCCCTGAGGCATTGGGACCGTTTCTGGGGAAGGTGGGACCTGTACAAGCCGGATGGGTTGCACCTCAACAGAGCCGGGACCAATATTCTCGTGGGGAGGTATGTTAGTTCTGTTGGGGAGGGTTTAAACTAGCTTGGCAGGGGGATGGGCACCAGCATATAGGAGTAGAAGAGGAATAAGGTGCATAAAAGAGTGATTGTGTTGGATAGTACTAGAGGTGGTAGTAGTACCATATTAGATAGGTGCAGACTAAGAAAGACTACGAAAAATGGGTTTAGAAGTGTGGTGAATAAGGTTGGTGAGCTACAAGCAAAATTAGCCGTGTGGCAATATGATGTTGTGGCAATAACGGAAACGTGGCTTAAAAATGGTGAGGACTGGGCACTTAATATTCAAGGGTACAAGGTATTCAGAAAAGATAGGGAAAGAAATCCCCACATCTGACCTTATGATGGAGAGGTGGTCATTGATGAAGCAGCTCCATATACCTGCCTTGGTTCTGTAACCCTTAATACCCTTGCCTAACAAAAATCTATTAATCTCAGTTTTGACATTTTCAATTGACTTAGCCTCAATAGCATTTTGGGGGAAACAGAGTTTCAGACTTCCGCTACCCTTGTGTGAAGAAGTGTTTCCTGACATCACCCCTGAATGACCTAACTCTAATTTTAAGGTTATACCCCTTGTTCTGGACTCCCCCCACCCCCCTGTTCCTCCACAGCTCCTAGCTTCTCGCTTATAACTGATAACTTATCCACGGAGCTCCTCCATAAAAAATATGGTGTGGAGATGCCGGAGTTGGACTGGGGTGGACAAATGTAAGAAGTCACACAGAATCAGTCTCATTCCTGGACACACGAATCTCCATCAAAGACGGACACCTCAGCACTTCACTCTACCGCAAGCCCACGGACAACCTCACGATGCTTCACTTCTCCAGCTTCCACCCTAACCACGTTAAAGAAGCCATCCCCTATGGACAAGCCCTGCGAATACACAGGATCTGCTCAGACGAGGAGGAACGCGATGGACACCTACAGACACTGAAAGACGCCCTTGTAAGAACGGGATATGACGCTCGACTCGTCGATCGACAGTTCCGACGGGCCACAGCGAAAAATCGCATAGACCTCCTCAGAAGACAAACACGGGACACAACCAACAGAGTACCCTTCGTCGTCCAGTACTTCCCCGGAGCGGAGAAACTACGCCATGTTCTTCGCAGCCTTCAACATGTCATTGATGACGACGAACACCTCGCTAAGGCCATCCCCACGCCTCCACTACTCGCTTTCAAACAGCCGCCTAACCTCAAACAGACCATCGTTCGCAGCAAATTACCCAGCTTTCAGGAGAACAGCGACCACGACACCACACAACCCTGCCACAGCAACCTCTGCAAGACATGCCAGATCATCAACACAGATACCATCATCACACGTGAGGACACCACCCACCAGGTACATGGTACATACTCATGTGACTCGGCCAACGTTGTCTACCTCATACGTTGCAGGAAAGGATGCCCCGGAGCATGGTACATCGGCGAGACCATGCAGACACTGCGACAACGGATGAACGGACACCGCGCAACAATCACCAGGCAGGAGTGTTCCCTCCCAGTCGGGGAACACTTCAGCAGTCAAGGACATTCAGCCTCCGATCTTCGGGTAAGCATTCTCCAAGGTGGCCTTCGAGACACACGACAACGCAAAATCGTCGAGCAGAAACTGATAGCCAAGTTCCGCACTCATGAGGACGGCCTCAACCGAGATCTTGGGTTCATGTCACGCTACATGTAACCCCACCTGATGCAGGGTCATCCAGACTCGAGTCGACATTGGCTTGTTCTCTCTACACAGATGCGGCCGGACCTGCTGTGATTTCCAGCCAAAAAAAATGTTTTTTGTCTGTTTTTTTGTTTTTCATACAGACCCCAGCATCTGCAATATTTGACCCCTTGTGACCCCACCTCATTGTTCTTTGATGTAATGTTTCCCTGACTGACCTGTTTGGACACCATTCACACCTTTGACTGCTGTGATTATCTCTCTGCCGAGGTGTGATAAATGGCAGTTGGAAACATTACCTGTAAACATCGGACATGATTCTCTGACTATATAAGCTGTGTCTTTATGCATTTCTCCACTTCACCTGACGAAGGAGCAGCGCTCCGAAAGCTTGTGATTTCAAATAAAGCTGTTGGACTATAACCTGGTGTTGTGTGACTTCTTACATTTGTCCATAAAAAATAAACAATGCAGATTTTTTCATGAATAGGTCCATTTCCTTTGTGTGACGAAGGAGTTTCCACCTTCTGAAAGTCTTCAAGTTATGCTATTGAACAGTGTAACAATTGCAATCATTTAGCTAACATTTCACCTTTGGCCTCACTGGCACAATGCACTACACTCAATCTTTCTTGTAAGTGGCATAGCAAACATTCCTCGATGGCTGCCATGTTTGCCGACATAACAACAGTGATTACCCTTCAAAGCAATTAATTGGCTTTGAAGCACTTTTGGATATCCTGAGGTTGTGCCAAATGCTATATAAATGCAAGTTCTTTCTTTCATGTTTTTATGGTTTCTACTTTTTGATCCCTTTATGTCCCCCACAGTCAATAGGCTGTCAACTCTCACCTTTATGGCTCGAGCGTGAATAATGACCTGTTGGGCAAGTTATGGGGGGGGGGGGTGGATACCACTGCCCACAGAACCATATGTAAATCGGTGATATTTTGGGATGGGACAAATTATTAAGTTCAATTTTTATTATGAAATCTGTTGCATCATGGACTCATACAACTTCCATATAGAAGTACCAATAAACTGGTATTTGTCCAAATTGCCCTAAAATCTATTATATCAAATGTAATATTTCCCCACGGATTAATTTTTCTAAACTATGCTCAACTCAATCTTTTTCTTTAATAGGTTATGCACCAACAGAAACTCTGGCACTATTTGCCTCTTCCCTGCTACCTGCATCTATGGAGATCTAATCAAATTGAAACTCCTTTGTAATTTACAAGAATGAGCAGATGATGAGCTATGTTATTTTCTGTGCAGTTTATGTAAGATTTAAAGAAGCATTTTTTTGTTCTGGTAAAATTTCATCACAAAGTTTCATAAATACTGCTGTACAGCACTTTAAGTAATCAGCAAATCTGACATTTAAGACTGATTGTCAGGCATGTAAATGAACAGTGATAGGTCAGTGTTAAATTATTAAGGAATTGCACAATGCTCTGATCTCATTTTTTCCTATGTTTATGTATTTTATTGTAAACTGAATAACAGCACAATTAATTAATATAATTCATAAATTAATTACATCAGAATGGAAAGTAATTTCAGACTGGTTTGGGGGATCTTTAAACCACCAATAATCTTTAATCCTTTTAATTTTTTGCTCAACAAGGAACACCGCATCAAATTTAATTTGCAACTTTAAATAAATATAAATTAATAATTAGAAGCTTATCCCTTCTGTATTTTTCTACATACTAGGGGTAATTGAACTACCTGTACTTGAGTCCGAGCAATCTGGTTTATAAAGCCCAGGCAACTTGGTTTCTAGTTGCACTTTATACTTCTTACCACCTGGTTTATTCTATTCGAATTTCATGAGCCTGAAGGTTTGGAAAGGATAGTTCTTAGTGGTGTTGCAGCCTCATTGGTGGATAAGTCCTAACACCTAGATCTGTAAGTATCAACAGTTTGAGATAGAAACATAGAAGATAGGAGGAGTAGGCCATTCGGCCCCTCGAGCCTGTTCCATTTAATGAGATCATGGCTGATCATCCAAACTCAGTACCCGGTCCCTGCCTTCTCCCCATATCCCTTGATCCCTTTAGCCTTAAGAAATATATCTAACTCCTTCTTGAATATATTTAATGAATTGGCCTCAACTGCCTTCTGTGGTAGAGAATTCCACAGGTTCACCACTCTCTGGGTGAAGAAATTCCTCCTCATCTCCGTCCTAAATGGCTTACCCCTTATCATTAGACTGTGACCCCTGGTTCTGGACTCCCCCGCCATTGGGAACATCCTTCCTGTGTCTAGTCCTGTTAGAATTTTATAAGTTTCAATGAGATCTCCTCTCATTCTTCTAAACTCCAGCGAGTATTCAAATTAAATTCAAATTAATGAGAGCATGAATTCATTTTTATACGATGCCTCTGAGGGTCTATGGTATACACCTAAATGGCCCAGAAGACAAAAAGCTTGAACACTCCTCTAAATAACTCACATTGCATCCTTTGGAGACTGTAGTGGCAAACAATCTCGTTAATCTTTGGATGTCGCAAAACATCTAATGTACAAAAATGATTTCCTAAGATATAGATATCAATCATAATTTAATTAAGTAAACTCTAATTATTTTAATGCTATTGGGCTACTTTATTTTAAAGTTGCTGTTTGGGACAGAATTGTTACCGTGGTTCTCAAAAATTCTAAGTACCTTCTAAAAGGAGCTAGATGGCAAATTATTGTTATCTGATCATAGGTTGCAACTAATAATTGAAAGCTGGTAAATAGGCTTGAGTGACGTGGCTTAATTAACTTGCTCCAGCATCAGGTGACCTGTTGTTAGTAATCAAGTAGGGAACCTGCTACGGAGTTTAATGTAAAATAATCCAAGTGTTCAATAATGTGTATCAAAGGATTTGTGCAAGCACCTATAATTGCTTGCAAGCTTGTACAATGTTAAAGAAATATTTAATTCACTTAGTTTCTGTCTTACCCTCTTTACTATCACCAAGGTTAATGTACTGTATAATATTTCAGTGTGGTCTTAGCTGTAGGTAACCTGGCCAAGTGCAGGCTTTAAAACACCACTCTAGAGTTACTCGTCTACGTTTGAATTAATTAGCAAACGTGAGAATAGCAAGGTTCGCACTGTTGGCAGTGTTTGGTGCAGTAACACAGAGTGCTACCTGTGGATTTGACCTACCATTATCCACAGGTAGCACTCTCAATCTGTTGACTGAAGCAGATGCTTCCGGGGGCAGCAGGGCAATAGGCAAGTTACCCCGTGCTAATTTGTGTGCCATCCTTAGCTCATTATATTGAGCAGCAATATAAGCTCGGTGCCCGTCCATCTACATTTACATTTGGGGAACAGATGCTGGTTGAGAATGGACCCGAATGCTGTGTATAAAAAATACATTTAATTCTGAATACCTTTTAATAAAAGTTTTAAATGAAAAATGGATTTGCAAGCTTATGGACAAAAACTGTATGTTAAAGAATCTGTTACTGCAAGATTGTGTAATACCTGGCTTCGAACTGGGCTACAGCAGATTGTAACTGCTGCAATCGTTTGTCTGAGGCTTCCTCTCTCCCAAGGGCAGCTGAAGCTTCCTCCTCCTACAGATAATGAAAAAGCCACACAGTTCTGAGATGAGCACAATTATTTTTAACTAAAGTTTATGTTTCTACATTAACGTGTAGTTACCAATTACAAGCACAACATACAATACAGGAAACAAAACGCAATAGCTGTTTCCTCCCATTACCACCAATACCTGAAACCTCCTATCCAAACTTACAGCTGCGCAGGTCTATATTGGGTGATAGAGGATGAACTGAAATGTGGATTTTGGGAGTCACGAAGGTGGTTCAATAGCAATTTTGTTTCTGCTGAGGTACAAAGCTAAAATCCAAGCTCAGCAATAAAACCTGCATAGGCAGATTGGTGGAGCTGCTCCATTTATGTATGTTGATGAGCACTCCACCAAATGAACACTAATAAGCACATATAGTGCTTCTTTATTTAAAATTCTGAGCACATAAGTTGCACGTGTCTATTTGCAAACTGCGGATGTATGTACAGCTCTTGATTGGAATACAGCCAGTACAGTAAGGGAACAAGTGGAAGGGGCCAAACAAATGGAAAGTAAATGCAGTTGTTCAATGGAAATTTGGAATGTAGTGTCTACTTGAGTGCAAATCAACATCATCACAAGATATGCAACAAGAACAACAAGTAGTTATATAGCGCCTTTAATGTAGTAAAAGTCCCAAGATGCTTCACAGGAGCGTTAGCAAACGAAATGCGACACCGAGCCACATAAGGAGATATTAGGGCAGATGCCCAAAAGCTTGGTCAAAGAGGTAGGTTTTAAGGAGCGTCTTAAAGGAGGAAAGAGAGGCAGAGAGGTTTAGGGAGAGAATTCCAGAGCTTAGGGCCGAGGCAGCTGAAGGCATGGCCATAAATGATGGAGCGATTAAAATCAAAGGTGCTCAAGAGGCCAGAATTGGAGAAGTACAGATATCTCTGAGTGTTGTAGGGCTGGAGGAGATTACATAGATAGGGTGGGGCAAGGCCATGGTGGGAAGTTTGTGGCAATGTGCAATTCTCAATGTGTGCATTTTATAGTTGCAAACTAAGGCTGGTACTCGGCATGAACTGAATTAACTTTTTCCACTATATATGGGGTATAAGTACCCAATGTAGTAATCCATCTTTAAATCTAAACTGCCTAATCATTAACAGACACCAGTGACTTAGCACTGGTATAATTTTAAGGCTTGTGTTAATTATCACAATATTGAACTACATCTGTACAAAACCAGTTTTTAAAAAAAGCCAACCAATTCCTTGGATCCTCACTTCGTGACAGTTTTATAGCTGTACCATCAGCATATCAGCAAAGCAGATATTAATGGTATACACTCCAACATGCCCACAACATTTGCTCTGACTTAAATCTGTTGTCTGAGGGAATTATTGACCTCAGCTTTGTTCAAAACATAATGAAATTCAAATATATATAAAAAACGGAGCCAGCTCAACAGTGTATGTGAAAATCCCAGCAGGTGTTTTCTTTGATGTGTGATAACAGATTTCTGAAAACAGATGTGTGTGCATTTTATTATACTGCCAATTGGAGGATAGAAATGGACCAGATGTCTTTTGAAACCCAACCTCTGGGTGCTAATTCAGTCCTGACATGAAGTAAATCCAACACCATGGCATATTTATTTTCATTTTTTTTCTTTTTCCACTAGTCATTCACCTTTACTCCCAGCCAGTTTCCTTTCTCTGCCCATTCTTCACAAGTGAATCTAGAGAGTCCAGCAGGCTATTCGACCACATAGAGAATTACAGCGGCACCCAATCCCACCCTCACGTGATAGTTATCATAGAATCATAGAAATTTATAGCACACAAGGAGGCCATTCGACCCAAAAAAGAGCTATCCAGCCTAATCCCACTTTCCAGCTCTTGGTCCATAGCCTTGTAGGTTATGGCACTACAAGTGCACATCCAAGTACTTTTCAAATGTGATGAGGGCAGTGAGTTCCAGATCCCCACCACCCTCTGGGTGGAAAAAATTCTCCTCAACTCCCCTCTAATCCTTCTACCAATTACTTTAAATCTATGCCCCCTGGTTATTAACCTCTCTGCTAAGGGAAATAGGTCCTTTCTATCCACTCCATCTAGGCCTCTCATAATTTCATACACTTCAATCAAGTCTCCGCTCAGCCTCCTCTCTTTCAAAGAAAACAACCCCAGCCTATCCAATCTTTCCTCATAGCTAAAATTATCCAGTTCTGATAACATCCTTGTAAATCTCCTCTGTACCCTCTCTAGTGCAATCACATCTTTCCTGTAATGTGGTGACCAGTACTGCACACAGTCCTCTAGTTGTGGCCTAACTAGTGTTTTATACAGATCAAACATAATCTCCCTGCTCTTATATTCTATGCTTCGGTTAATAAAGGAAAGTATCCCATATGCCTTTTTAACCACCTTATCTACCTGTCTTGCTGCCTTCAGGGATCTGTGGACATGCATTCCAAGGTCCCTCTGTTCCTCTACACTTCTCAGTATCCCACCATTTATTGTGTATTTAATTGCCTGGTTAGCCCTCTCCAAATGCATTAACTCACACTTCTCCGGATTGAATTCCATTTGCCATTTTTCTGCCCACCTGACCAGTCCATTGATATCTTACTGCAGTCTACAGCTTTCTTCCTCACTATCAACCACACGGCCAATTTTTGTATTATCTGTAATCTTCTTAATCATGCCCCCTACATTGAAGTCCAAATCATTGATGTATACCACAAAAAGCAAGGGACCCAGTACTGAGCCTTGCAGAACCCCACTGGAAACAGCTTTCCAGTCACAAAAACATCGGTCAACCATTACCCTTTGCTTCCTGCCACTGAGCCAATTTTGGATCCAACTTGACACTTTCCCTTGGATCCCATGGGCTTTTACTTTTCTGACCAGTCTGCCATGTGGGACCTTGTCAAAAGCCTTGCTAAAATCAAACCCATCAACCCTCCTTGTTACCTCCTCAACAGATTCAATCAAATTAGTCAGACACGACCTTCCCTTAACAAATCCATGCTGACTGTCCTTGATTAATTCATGCCTTTCTAAATGACGATTAAAACTGTCCCTCCGAATTTTTTCCAACAATTTGCCCACCACCGAAGTTAGGCTGACTGGCCTGTAATTACTCGGTCCATCCCTTTCTCCCTTTTTAAACAATGGTACAACGGTAGCAGTCCTCCGGCACCACACCTGTAGCCAGAGAGGATTGAAAAATGATGGTCAGATCCTCCGCTATTTCCTCCCTTGCTTCTCTCAACAGCCTGGGATACATTTCATCCAGGCCTGGCAATTTATCTATTTTCAAAGATGCTAAATCCTTTAATACTTCCTCCCTCACTATCTCATCTAATATTTCACACTCCTCCTTAATGACAATGTCTGCAACGTCCCTCTTTTGTGAAGACAGACGCAAAGTATTCATTAAGAACTTCGCCGCCACATACAAGCTTCCTTTTTGGTCTTTAATAGGCCCTACTCTTTCTTCAGTTATCCTCTTGCTCTTAATGTATTTATAAACCATCTTTGGGTTTTTCTTATACGTGCATACTTCCAGCACATGTCACTAGCTACCTGGCCAGCAATGCAGTTTTTAAATTGTTGGCCTTTGTGGAGATTAGGGAGATATAAAAAATAAAAGGGTGGCTAAAGTGAACATTGGTCCCTTAGAGGATGGGACTGGGAAACTAGTGGTGGGGAACATGGAGATGGCAAAGATGCTGAACAAATATTTTGTATCAGTCTTTACAGTAGAGGACACTAAAAATATCCCAACACTGGACAAACAGGGGGCAATTGGGGGGGGGGGGGTGGGGAGGAGCTAAACATGATTAAAATCACTAAGGAGATGGTACTCAGTAAAATAATGGGACTTAAGGCAGATAAATCCCCCGGACCTGATGGCCTACATCCTAGGGTCTTGAGAGAAGTGGCGGTAGGGATTGTGGATGCATTGGTGATCATTTTCCAGAACTCCCTGGACTCAGGAAAGGTCCCGGCAGATTGGAAAACTGCTAATGTAACACCCTTATTTAAGAAGGGAAGTAGGCAAAAAGCTGGAAACTATAGACCAGTTAGCCTAACATCTGTGGTTGGCAAAATGTTGGAGTCCATTATTAAGGAAACAGTAACAGAGCATTTGGATAAACATAATTTAATAGGACAGAGTCAGCATGGTTTTACGAAGGGGAAGTCATGTTTGACAAATTTGCTCGAATTCTTTGAGGATGTAACATACAGGGTGGATAAAGGGGAACCAGTGGATGTAGTGTATTTGGACTTCCAAAAGGCATTTGACAAGGTTCCACACAAAAGATTACTGATCAAGATAAAAAAATCACAGGATTGGGGGTAATATACTGGCATGGGTGGAAGATTGGCTATCTAACAGAAAACAAAGAGTTGGAATAAATGGTTCGTTCTCGGTCTGGCAATCAGTAACTAGTGGTGTTCCGCAGGGGTCAGTGCTGGGACCCCAACTCTTTACAATCTATATTAACGATTTGGAGGAAGGGACCGAGTGCAACATATCCAAGTTTGCCGACGATACAAAGATGGGAGGGAAAGCAGTGAGTGAGGAGGACATAAAAAACCTGCAAAAGGACATAGACAGACTAAGTGAGTGGGCAGAGATTTGGCAGATGCAATATAATGTTGGAAAGTGTGAGGTTATGCACTTTGGCAGAAAAAAATCAAAGAGCAAGTTATTATCTAAATGGAGAGAAACTGCAAAGTGCTACAGTACAGAGGGATCTGGGGGTCCTGGTGCATGAAACACAAAAAGTTAGTATGCAGGTGATCAGGAAGGCCAATGGAATCTTGGCTTTTATTGCAAGGGGGATGGAGTATAAAAACAGGGAAGTCTTGCTGCAGTTATACAGGATATTGGTGAGGCCACACCTGGAATACTGCGTGCAGTTTTGGTTTCCATATTTAAGAAAAGATGCACTTGCTCTCGAGGCAGTTCAGAGAAGGTTCACTCAGTTGATTCCAGAGATGAGGGGGTTGACATATGAGGAAAGGTTGAGTAGGTTGGGACTCTACTCATTGGAGTTCAGAAGAATGAGAGGCGATCTTATCGAAACATATAAGATTGTGAGGGGGCTTGATCGGGTGGATGCGGTGAGGGTGTTTCCACTGATGGGTGAGATTAGAACTAGGGGGCATAATCTTAGAATAAGGGGCTGCCCTTTCAAAACTGAGATGAGGAGAAACTTCTTCACTCAGAGGGTAGTAAATCTATGGAATTTGCTACCCCAGAGCACTGTGGAAGCTGCAACATTAAATACATTTAAAATGGAGATAGACATTTTCCTAGCAGATAAGGGAATTAGGGGTTACGGGGAGAGGGTAGGGAAGTGGACGTGAGTCTAGATTCAGATCAGCCATGATCCTATTGAATGGCGGAGCAGGCCCGAGGGGCTGTATGGCCTACTCCTGCTCCTATTTCTTATGTTCTTATATATTTATTCTTTGATAACATCATTGCTATGGTCCTATTCTCACATAGCAGGCAGCGTGATAAAATACAAATATTTTACAGCCTGCAAATCAGAAATTTTTCTGTTTCACTTATTTTAAATAGAAAAGGAACACACTTCAGGAGGAGCACTGCTTTTGGAGGAACAGCATTAAAACAAGAAATTTAAAACTGCAACATAGAAACTTCTCTTCTGCATGAGTTTCCTTATTCAAGACAACATGCAGGTACATAAATCTTCTCGTCATTTTTGTACCTCAAGTACAGAACATTTACGTACATTTCTCTGCATGTCTTCTTGCATACTTTGCATCATTTTGTTCATTTCCTCCACTTTCAAGGTTGCTGTTCGCAAGTCCAGTTTTGCTTTCCTGTACAAACAAAAGTTTGAACAGTTTCTGCAACTGTTATGTGCACTAGAACATAGATTATGTTGATTAAGTGTTAGCTTCGTTCAGTTGACAGGACTCTCCTCTGAGTCAGAAGGCCATGGGTTCAAGCCTCACTTCAGGACTTGAGCACATACTCTAAGCTGACACTTCAGTGAAGTATTGAGGGAATGCTGCTTTGTTGGTTGTGCCGTCTCTTGGACTTGATGCTAAACCAAGGTCACGTCTGCCGGTTCAGGAGGATGTAAATGATCTCTGTCAGAAGGACAGCTTTGTCGATGTTCTTCCCTCAACCAAAAAAAAAAAATCATCTGGTCATTCATCTCGGTTGCTGTTTGTGGGACTTCACCGCGTGTATTGGGTGCCACATGTGGCAACAGTGACTGTATTTCAAAAGTTGGTTGTAAAGCACTTCTGAGATATGCTAAGGGTATGATACACGAGCTTTATAAATACAAGTACATTCTTTGTAGAATTTTACCTTTTAATGTTAATTACCTTATTAAGACTGATATAGCTGTAAGAGAGTGAGCAGAATGGGTCGCAATCGCTTCCAGATTTGGAATTTTGTCTCGTTTCATTTTTAATTAATGAAGCAGATGGTAACTTCTGAACCTAGATCAGCTTGGGTAACTGATTTAAATTGCTAATGACAACATTAATGTAAATAACAGGTGTTTCTTACTAACTGAACAAGTTAGCTGTGTTATTGTTCATGTCTGGGTACATCTAAGTTAACAAACAGAATTTTTCTGGAAAATTGATGGGGTTTGGATTTTAGCAGGCACAAATTTCATTTATGGATTGTGGAAATTCTGTTATGCTGCACTTTGGCATAACATATTTTAAAACAGATATTGCAGATCTCAACTGTAATACTTTTGTGCTTCATATTTCTATTGGGAACATAGAAACAGGAGTAGGCCATTCAGCCCATCGAGCCTGTTCCGCCATTCAATAGACCACGGTTTGGCCTAGAAAATCACAAGTGGGTGACAAAGGCCGACATATGATACAGTAAGTACCTTTGTTATCTTAATGTTCCCGCATAGTCCATAATTAACGTTGACTGCCATTATCACTATATCTGCTTTAGAGTAGGTATGCAATTATTTAGACTTTGATGCTCAACCTATACAGTAACCAAACACTATCTACCTTTGTTCAGCAAAACATGGACCATACAGAGGTTTCCATTTGTGGGGAAGACCAAATATATAGGACATAAATACAACATAGTTACTAATAAATCCAATAGGGAATCCAGGAGAAACTTCTTTATCCAGAGTGGTTAGAATGTGGAACTCGCTACCACAAGGAGTAGTTGAGGCGAATTGCATAGATGCATTTAAGGGGAAGCTGGATAAGCACGTGGGAGAAAGGAATAGCAGATTATGCATCTAGTCTGTCCAGTCCTGCCAGAATTTTATAAGTTTCAATGAGATCCCCTCTCATTCATCTAAACTCCAGCGAGTACAAGCCCAATCGTCCCAATCTCTCCTCATACGTCATTCCTGCCATCCCAGGTATCAGCCTGGTGAATCTTCGCTGAACTCCTTCCATGGCAAGAATATCCTTCCTCAGATAAGGCGACCAAAACTGCACGCAATACTCAAGATGTGGTCTCACCAAGGCCCTGTACAACTGCAGCAAGACATCCTTGTTCCTGTACTCAAACCCTCTCGCTATGAAGGCCAACATACCATTTGCCTTCTTAACCGCCTGCTGCACCTGTATGCTTATCTTCAGCGACTGGTGCACAAGGACACCCAGGTCTCGTTGCACTTCCCCTTCTCCCAATCTATTGCCGTTCAGATAATAATCTGCCTTCCTGTTTTTGCCAAAGTGGATAACCTCACATTTATCCACGTTATATTGCATCTGCCATGCTTCTGCCCAATCACCCAACCTGTCCAAATCATCCTGTAGTTTCTCGGCATCCTCCTCACAGCACACAGGCCCACCCAGCTTTGTGCCATCTGCAAATTTGGAGATATTATGTCTAGTTCCCTTGTCTAGATCATTAATATATATTGTGAATAGCTGGGGTCCAAGGACCGATCCCTGCGGTACCCCACTAGTCACTGCCTGCCAGTTGGAAAAAGACCCGTTTATTCCAACTCTTTGCTTTCTATCTGCCAATCAGTTCTCTATCCAAGTCAATACCTTGCCCCCAATCCCATGTGCCTTAACTTTACACACTAATCTCTTATGTGGGACCTTATCGAAAGCCTTCTGAAAGTCCAAATACACCACATCCACTGGTTCTCCCTTATCTATTTTACTAGTTACATCCTCAAAAAATTCCAGTAGATTAGTCAAGCACGATTTACCTTTTGTAAATTCATGCTGACTTTGTCCGATCCTGTCACTGTTTTCCAAGTGCTCTGCTATTACATCTTTTATAATGGACTCTAGCATTTTCCCCACTACCGATGTCAGGCTTACCGGTCTGTAATTCCCCGTTTTCTCTCTACCACCTTTTTTGAATAGTGGGGTAACATTAGCTACCCTCCAATCCATGGGTACTGTTCCAGATTCCATCGAAAGTTGGAAGATGATCAGCAATGCATCTACTATTTCTAGGGCCACTTCCTTAAGTACCCTAGGATGTACATTATCAGGCCCTGGTGATTTATCGGCCTTCAATCCCATCAATTTCCCTAACACCATTTCCCTACAAATACTGATTTCTTTCAGTTCCTCCCTTTCATCAGACCCAATGTTCCCCGACATCTCAAGAGGAACTGCCCTCCAAAAGTGGTCTAATTAGGGCACTCCACTGAACATTGGAACTCATACCAGCAGTACCTCCCTTATGTCAAGCAGACCTGACCATATGGTGATTGTTTGAGAAATTCCTCAACCTGATATTCCATCATGGAGATGCCACACTTTCCACCATTCCCTATGAAGATCTGCAAGGCCAACTCAAACATTCTACCATACACCCTTGGTACTATAACCAGGAGAGCACAGATGGCACCATGACAGTTATGTACTAACAGGGTCAGAAGTATACTATTATAGGTGAGAATACCAGAAAATTTGGAACAAAGGCAGGTAAATAGAGTTGAGGTACAGATCAGCCATGATCTAATTAATGGCAGAATAGGCTTGAGGGCCTGAAATGGGCTATTTCTGTTCCTATTTTCCTGATACAGAGTAGGCACATAATTCATTCATTTGAAGAATGAAATAGTTTGCCCCTTTATTACATATATTTCTGAATATGAAGAGGCAGTAAGTTTAAGTAATGGGAACACTTGTTGGCGTGCCACAAGACAGGGTTTAGGAAGACTCCATCCACTTAGTGCCAACTGAGCTGGACTTAATTGGATCAGTTTACCAGTTAGTGAAGTAAATTGGTATTTCCCCCCGCCCCCAAAAGCTCGTTTCCAATATTGGAAACAGTTGTTGGAAACTTTTGACATTCAGCCTCAACAGACAGACAAGTGACCCACGCAGCTGGCAGTTTCGCTGTGTTCTTTTGTCAGAAAACTTTCCAAGTTGCAGAATTTTGCCTCCAGTGTAAAATACAGCACAGATCATGTGGAAACGGACATATTCCCGCCCAACAATTCTGGGAACAGGTCTTTGGAAATCCTTGGCAGAATCTCCAGAAATGGCAGTTTAGCATACCTGTTTATATTTGAAACAAAAACAAAAATGACTGGAAATGCACAGCATGCCCATCAGCATCTGAAAGAGATGGAGTGGTTAATGGTTGTAATGAAAGGTCACCCCCGAAATGTCAAGCTATTTCACATAGCATGCAATTCCAGCATTTCTGATTTTTAATTCAGATTTCTGGTATTTGTGTTTTATCCTTTTAATAGATTTATTTACTGGGTCATTTTTGAATACTGGTAAACATTCACTGTAGTATTTTCTGATAAAATGTGTGTACTTGATTTTGAATATGATGGAACACCTGGTTTACGGCGAGATTATACATACCTCAACTCTTTGTGGTGTTGCTCCAGTTCCAAATTCTGCTCAGTCACTGTATTCAGAAACTGCTGATTCGTCTGTTTAAAACGGGGATAACAAAAAGCTACGTTATACATTTCTAGGCTCATATGATGGATTAATAACCTACGACAAGTTTAGGAAAATGCACAATCTCCATGCTATTTAAAGAACAAAGTAGTCTGCTTCATTTAAAAAAAATATTGCAGAAACAAAAACAGCACTAAAATTTATGAGTTCTAGACTCAAATTTTCTTAATATCAAAAGATTACACAGCTTTTAACAGCATTTGCGTCATTATATTGCCACTGCATAACAATAGATATCTTTACTCAGTTCAAATGTACAAATAATATTGGTATTAAGTACTTTAGTCTATATCTACTTTTGTTGACATAAAAGTAGGAAGAAATAATGCTGTTTACAGTAGTCTAGAAGAGGAAAGAACTTGTATTTATTTAATGTCTTTGCATCCACAGAATGTCCCAAAACGCTTCACAGGTAACAAATTACTTTTGATGTGCATTTACTGTTTTGTAGGCAAATTGGGCACAACAAGGTTCCTCAAACAGCAAAGTGATCAATGACTAGTTAGTCTGGTTGGTAATGTTGGTTCAGGTAAGAATATTGGCCAAGTCACTGGGAGAACTTCCTGTTCTTCAAAAAAAGGTGTCGTGGGGTCTTTCACCACCACCTTGATCTGCCCTGCCGGTTCCTCCAGTTCCTGCTCCTCCTCCTCCTTCCTGCTCCTCCTCCTCCGAAGAGGCTGTGCGCTCAGTGTCTTGCTCCTCATGCAGCGCTAATCCTCGCTGCTGCGCTGTGTTGTGCAGGGCGCAGCAGACCACGATGATTCTGGAGACTGTGGCTGGTGCGTACTGAAGGGCTCCGCCAGATCTGTCGAGGCATCTGAAGCACATTTTCAGCATGCCTATTGTCTGCTCTGGCACATCTGGTGAAACAGTGGCTTTCATTACACCTCTCCTCCGCCTCAGTACTTGGCCTCCTCAAGGGTGTCACGAGCTAAGTCTTCAGTGGATCGCCCTGGTCTCCAAGCAGCCAGCCAGAAAGTCTGTTTGGAGGAGCGAAGAGCTGAGGAAGGGTGGACTGGCGAAGGACAAAAGAGTCATGGCAGTTGCAGTTCCAGGGAATTTGGCGCACACATGCATGATGATCTTCCTATGGTTGCAGACCAGCTACACATTGAGGGAGTGGAAGCCCTTGCGGGTGACAAAGACTCCTGTGTTATGATGGGGTGCCCTAATGGCCACGTGTGCAGTCGATGACACCCATGGGAAGCCAGCCAGTCTGGCAAAGCCGAACGCCCGCTCAGTAACATTGGCTTCATCAGTGGCAAAGTTGATATAATTGGCTGACTTGTCAAAGAGGGCATCGGTGACCTGTGTGATGCATCTGTGGGCAGCCGACTGTGAGATCCCACAAATGTCTGCTGCAGATCCCTGGAAGGAGCCTGAGGCAAAGAAGTTGACTTTGACAGCCACTGGTGAGGTGTGTCCACCCACTCCTCTGGGCTGCAGGTCTTGCTCCAGTAATGTGCAAATGTCTGCGACGACTTGGTGCAATAGCCTTAGCCTCGTTTAGCACTGCTGCTGAGTTATGTTGAGAAAGCTCATCCTCTGCCTCTATACCGTGTTGGGGGTACCGCCTCTGGCTCGGTGCAGCCCTGTGCTGATGCCCTCTGTTCTGTGCAGCATCTGGTCATTGAGGAAAAATTTGGTGGTGGTGTTGTTGGTGCTATTGGTGTGCCTGGTGCTGCTGGTGTTGGGGCTCATCGTGGTCCGATTCTGAGGACCAAGGTGAGACAGTATAAGCGGCACCCATGCTGATAGAATAGGTGGCAGGTCAAGTAGAGATGAGAGAAGGAATCCGTCAATGATGTGATAGGTTCTACCAATGAGGCGAGACTGGATGGCAACCTGTAGAAAGCTAAATCTGTGCTGGGAATGCAGTCAGCAACAGCTTCTGCCTGAGGAAAGTGATCAGCTGCGAGATGGGAGCTTTTATAATACATTTCACGTTGTCAACTAATCAGCTGGATCAGTGGTTACCGAGCTGCGTGAATCCCATGGTCAACGCGCTTAAGGGTCTGACAAGAAGTTGACAACAAGCTGATAATGATTTGAATTATGTCGCCCGCCTCTGCCGTTCGGGTCGCTGCTGCACCGGCAAACACGCCAGAGGGAAAGGCGCGTGGGGGTGGGGTGGGGGTGGGATGACAGCGGGTTCCAGACCCGCTCCAACTTATTTCAGATTTCGCATCCGACCCGCCTCCGATCACACCCGCACGGACCCCAGAAAATTCCAGCCTTAGAGAGAGAATTCAAGAGCTTGGGGCCTAGACAGCTGAAGGCACAGCCACCAATTGTGGGGTGAAAGAGGTTGGGGATGCACAAGAGGCCAGAATTGGAGGGACACAGCGTTCTCGGAGGGTTGCAGGGCTGTAGGAGGTTACAGAGATAGGGAGGGATGAAGCCATGGAGGGATTTGAACACAAAGATGAGAATTAAAAATTTGAGACGTTGGTGGGTTGGGAGCCAATGGACGCCAGAGAGCACAGGGGTGATGCATGAACGGGACTTGGTTCGAGTTAAGGTATGGGCAGCAGAGCTTCGGATGAGCTCAAGTTTATGGAATTGGAAAATGGGAGGCCGGCCAGGAGAGCGTTGGAATACTCGAGTCTGGAGGCAACAAAAGCATGGATGAGGGTTTCAGCAGCAGGTGGGCCGAGGTGGGACAGAGATAGGCAATATTACAGAGGTGGATGTAGGCAGTCTTAGTGATGGAGAGGATATGGGGTCGGAAGCTCAGCTCACTGTCAAATAAGACGGCAAGGTGTGAACAGTCTGATTCAGCCAGAGACCGTGGCTCAGGATTCTGTAGCTAGGGAATGGAGTTTATGGCAGGGGCATCGGTGAGGTAGAGTTGTGTATCGTCACTGTACATGTGGAAACTGACATTGTGTTTTCAGATGATGTCGCCAAGGGGCAGCATGTAGATGAGAAATAGGAGGGGGCCAAGGAAAGATCCGTGGGGGGACTCCAGAGGTAATGGTATGGAAGCAGGAAGAGAAGCCATTGCAGGAGATTCGCTAGCTACGACTGGATAGACAAGAATAGAAGGCAGTCCCATTCAGCTAGACAACAAAGGAGAGGTGTCGGAGGAGAATATGTGGTCAATCGTGTCAAAGGCTGCAGGCTGATCAAAAAGGATGAGGCGGGATAATGCACCATGTTCACGGTCACAGTGGATGTCATTTGTGACTTGATTAGGGCCGTTTCAGTGCTGTGGCTGGAGCGGAAACCTGACTGGAGAGGTTCAAACATGGAGTTGCAGGAAGGATGGGCACGGATTTGGGAGGTGACAACACATTCAAGGACTTCAGAGGAAAGGAAGGTTGGGGATAGGATGGTAGCTTGCAAGGACAGAGTAATCAAGGGTGGGTTTTTGAGGAGCAGGGTGATGACGGCAGATTTAAAAGAGAGTGGGACAGTACCAAAGGAGAGGAAACCATTTAACAATATCAACTAGCACGAGGGCCAGGAATGGAAGTCGAGTGGTCAGCAGTTTAGTGGGAAAAGGGTCGCGAGAACAGGAGGTAGATCTCATGGACAAGATGAGCTCGGAGAGGGCATGAGGGGAGATAGGAGAGAATCTAAAGAAAGATGTGAGTTCAAGGCTAGGGCTGGGGGGGAACCTTGGTGGAAGTTTGACTTGGTGGACTAGGGAAAGTGAGGGATGCAGCAGAGACAGCTGAACGGATGTTCTCAATCTTAGTGATAAAGAAGTCCATGAGCTCCTAGCACTTGCGTTTGGAGGGGAGGATGGAGCGAGCAGAGGAGACAGGTTTAAGGAGACAGTCGGGGGTTATACTGGCATTCCAGGATGATCCCGGAGTAGTGAGCAGTTTTGGCAGAGGTGGGGTTTAAACCCACAACCTTCTGCTTAACATCTTAAGTGGCTCGGTGTCAAATTTTGTTCGATGACGCTCCTGTGAAGCGCCTTGGGACGTTTTACTACATTAAAGGCACTATATAAATGCAAGTTGTTGTTGCTGACTCAGACAATATTTTACTACTGGGCCCAGCTAGCACTTGGGAAAAAAAAGATTAGCACTAAAGCTATTAAATTGGCTGGTGAGATAAATTGGCAATCATAAGCTCTTGGAATACAATTTACCAATTAAAAAATTAATACCAAAATCTTTTCCAGAATTATTTTCCATAGAGTTCAGGATGTGAAATCGAAGGTTGAGTTAGATACTACACGAGCATTTTCCAGATGTTTTGCCTTACCATTTTTAGTTTTTGATTGGCCAGTTGAAGCTGCTGAGTAAGTTGTTGGGATTGTGCCAACTGTTCCTGAAACAAAAATACCAAAGAGTTATGACTTGCTGGTGGTTCTCAAGAGAATGTAATTTATCAAGCACTAGTTAACAGTTACTTAATAATAACTTGTTTCTTTTTTTTAAATGAGGCAAAGGTCTTCATACATTTCTACAACAGAAAAATAATGTTCATTCGACTCTATGAAATACCAAAACTTTAAGGACGTCATACTTTCTGTTGTTGTTGGCCAAAGACATGATTCTGAGCCTCTGACACGTGATCTTGATACATCTGCTGCGTTCGATCTAAAGCCTGTGCAAGTGACTGCCCTAACCCCAAGGCTAGGTCTTTTTCCTAAAATGCAAGACAGACCCGTTAGGAAAGTAATTTTCCATCAGCAAGGAAATCTAGAATGGCAGCATTTTATGGACTGGAAGTGACACGGTGTTTGATTTCACTTTAAGCTAAATGCCAATATGGAAACTGAAATTTCAGAGATGCATTGCAGTGTCGGCGCTCACTCAGATCCAGTAATTTACTGAAGTCTTTTTGCTAATTCACTAATTTTACTCCTCATTACAGTAAAATTATAATGCGAATGTTGAAAATGAGATCTTAAAAACCGGAGTGCAAAGATAAACAACAAAAGAGAAAAATACAAAGTATGAGCAAAATAGTGGCTCTTTAAGGGGCTGTGCGGGCCATTCAAAATACCACACATGCGTGGTTTTTACGTTGAAAAGCTGGCTAGCCGGCTGCAGGGGTTCCCTGGAGTGCTGCACGGCCGTGTCTACCCTTCAAAACTGATCAATTGTTTGTGAATTGTTTTGGGACTTCATATGGACGTGTGGTGCTATTTTAATGCGAGCCTTTCAGAGGTACCAGAAGGAATGTAGGAGGAATAAGCTCACCAATCCTCAATACCAAAAGTATGAGTAAGTGGCTGTACTGTCAGATGTGAGGTCTGGCATGGATGCACAGAGATTTCTGGTAGTCAAGGTGAAATTCTAGACAGTGAAGAATTATTTGAGGCCCAAGAGCAACTCTAAGCACCAATAAGGGATGGTAGTTGCACATACATCTGCTTCAAATTCACGGTGAAGAATGAGGTCGTAAAGAAGGTTTGCACCAATGCAGACTTTATTTAAAATATTTTTAAAAATCAAAATGCAAAACAACCAGGCATACAGTGAAGTCAAAATGGAAACTGAATTGTATGATTCACTGTGAAGACACAATGTACTTCTCATATATTGTTCCATGAATTAGACTACAGCTTGAAAGAGAAATTTATAAACAGTTGTATAGGATTAAAACCGATTTTAATTGTTCCACCATTGGCGGCTGTGCTTTCAGCTGCCTTGGCCCCAAGCTCTGGGATTTCCTCCCTAAACCTCTCCTCTATGTTTCTATAGGGACAGAGTACTGAATTGAATGATCAGCCATGATCTCATTGAATGGCGGAGCAGGCTCGAAGGGCCGAATGGCCTACTCCTGCTCCTATCTTCTATGTTTAAGATGCTCCTTAAAACCTACCTCTTTGACCAAGCTTTTGGTCATCTGTCCTGATAGTCCTTCTGTGGCTCGGTGTCAAAAATGTTTTTATTGTTATCGCTCTTGTTAAGCGCCTTGGGACATTTTGGTACATTAAATGCGCTATATAGATTGTTGTTGTTGTTGTTGAACATTTCAGATTAGATGTTAAGGAAATGCTTTATTTTTGATCTAAAGCTTCTACAGGAAACTCTTTTTTATCCGGCACCAACGAGACCAGCGTGGTGCCGGTTGATCAAAAAGTCCGGATTACAGAGAGGTATACTTAGCAAGGTATGAGAGCCCCGTACACGGCCACAGGTGCAGGAGCCCCGGTTACACGGCCACAGGTGCAGGAACCCCGGTTACACGGCCACAGGTGCAGGAACCCCGGTTACATGGCCACAGGTGCAGGAGCCCCGGTTACACGGCCACTGGTCCAGGAACCCCGGTTACACGGCCACTAATATATAGTAAAACTTACCTGAACCTACTCCTGAATTTTGCTGGTTAAGAGAGATTTCCGGATATTTAGGTGCCGGTTAAAAGAGTTTCCTGTAATTAGTAAGCTTGACAGAATACCATTTCTCTTCTGAGCCTGTGCTAAAACTTTTATACCATTTTAATGTGCTCCCCCACTTTAAATTCAAGCTTTCCAACTTGAAACCTTAAATCACTGCATCACACAGGATAACTAGTTAAAAGATTTTTCCCCTCGCTGATCTTTAAACTAGCACCCAATGTACAGTGTTACCCAAATTATTTTTAAAAAGCGTCGGCGGGAAACCTGAGCGGCAGAGCGGGGTATAAAAGTCCCCAGAGACCAGGTAAGGCCTCAGTGCGTCGGCGGGAAACCTGAGCGGCAGAGCGGGGTATAAAAGTCCCCAGAGACCAGGTAAGGCCTCACAGCGTCGGCGGGAATCCTGAGCGGCAGAGCGGGGCTATAAAAGTCCCCAGAGACCAGGTAAGGCCTCACAGCGTCGGTGGGAATCCTGAGCGGCAGAGCGGGGCTATAAAAGTCCCCAGAGACCAGGCAAGGTCTCACAGCGTCAGCGGGAATCCTGAGCAGCAGAGCGGGGTATAAAAGTCCCCAGAGACCCAGGTAGGTTTACCAGTCTCCAGTCTGGAAGGAGAGGTGTAAAAAGTAATCCAAGTGTGACGTCACCAGAAAGCGGGTAAGTGATTGGTTGGTAAGTATTTCTCCCTTTTAAGCTTAAATCTCTTTTTGGTTTATAGTTTCTAAGGTGTGATATTCACCATCTAGAATCGGGGCGGAGGATATTTAAGAATAATAATAAATTTAATTAATTACATAGAATGGGAGATCAGGCGATGTGTTGCTGCTGCAATATGTGGGAGCTGGTGAACACCATTGATGCTCACGGTGATCACATTTGCAGTAAGAGTTGGCTGCTCGAGGAATTCCGGCTCCGTGTTGAAGAGCTGGAGTCCGAGCTTCAAATACTGAGACACATCAGGGAGGGGGAGAGTTACCTGGACTCTGTGTATCACGAGGTAGTCACACCAATTAGATTAATTAATGCAGATGTAGTCCGTGGCCAGGGTCAGGATGGTGTGACTAGAAGTGAGGCAGGTACGGGGATCCAGGAGGTAGTGTTGGAGGAGCCGCAGCCCTTGCACTTGTCCAACAGGTTCGAGGCTCTTACTCCCTGTGGGGACAGGAGCAGGGACTGCAGGGAGGATGAGCAACCTGGCCACAGCACCGTGGAGCAGGGGGCCATTCAAGTGGGGGGAGTTAAAAGAAATGTTGTAGCGGTAGGGGATAGTATCGTTAGGGGGATAGATAGAGTTCTTTGCAGCCGAGAGAGAGAGTCCCGAAGGCTGTGTTGCCTACCCGGTGCCAGGGTTAAGGACATCTCCTCTGGGCTGGAGAGAAACTTGGAGTGGGAGGGGGAGGATCCAGTTGTCGTGGTCCATGTTGGTACCAACGACATAGATAGGACAAGGAAGGAGGTTCTGCTGAGGAAGTTTGAGCAGCTAGGGGCCAAATTAAAAAGTAGAACCACAAGAGTAATAATCTCTGGATTATTACCTGAGCCACGAGCGAATTTGGCTAGGACAAATAAAATTAGAGAGTTAAATGCGTGGCTCAAAGACTGGTGTGGGAGAAATGGGTTTTGCTTCCTGGGACACTGGCACCAGTACTGGGGCAGGAGGGAGCTGTTCCGTCGGGACGGGTTTCACTTGGCCAGTGCTGGGACTAGAGTCCTGGCGGATCATATAACTAGGGCTGTAGAGAGGGCTTTAAACTAACTAGTGGGGGGGAGGTTCCTAGAGAGCAAATAATAAAAATGACAACAGAGAAGGTCATAGACTTAGGTAGCAGTGGGGAAATTAAAAACCAGAGCATGTCAGGAAGGGGCAGAAGGTATGGAGTAAAAGGTAAAGTAATAAAAAGGGCAAAAGCAGGAACTAAGTGTCACAAAACATCTTTGAAAGTTCTCTATCAGAATGCACGTAGCATTCGTAACAAAATAGACGAGTTAATGGCACAAATAACTACATATGGGTATGATCTTGTGGCCATTACAGAAACATGGCTGCAGGGTGACAATGCCTGGGAATTAAACATACCAGGTTATTTAACGATCAGGAAGGACAGGCAGGAAGGAAGGGGAGGTGGGGTGGCTATGTTAATAAAGGAAGGAATCACTGTAATACAGAGAAATGATATTGGGTCAAAAGATCTGGATAATGAAACAGTTTGGGTGGAGGTAAGGAATAATAAGGGGAAAAAAACACGAGTGGGCGTAGTCCATAGGCCTCCAAACAGTGGCAACTCTGTTGGACGGAGTATCAATCAGGAAATAGTTGAGGCTTGTAATAAGGGAACATCTATAATTATGGGGGATTTTAACTATCATATTAATTGGACAAATCAAATTGGGCAGGGCTGCCTTGAGGATGAGTTCATTGAGTGTATTAGGGATGGGTTTCTTGAGCAGTATGTAACTGAACCGACCAGGGGGCAAGCAACCTTAGATCTGGTCCTGTGTAACAAGACGGGATTAATTAAAAATGTCCTAGTAAAGGATCCCCTTGGAATGAGTGACCATAACATGGTTGAATTCCATATTCAATTAGAGGGTGAGAAGGTTGGATCTCAAACAAGCGTGCTAAGCTTGAATAAAGGAGACTATGAAGGTATGAGAGCGGAATTGAGTAGAGTGGATTGGGAAAGTAGATTAAAGGGTAAGACGATACATGATCAGTGGTGTACATTTAAGGAGTTATTTTACAACTTCCAAAAAATATATATCCCACTGAGAAGAAAAGGGTGTAAAAGAAAAGACAGCCATCCGTGGCTAAGTAAAGAAATTAAGGATAGTATTCGACTAAAAACAAGGGCATATAAGGTAGCCAAATCTAGTGGGAGGATAGAGGATTGGGAAAACTTTAAAAGACAGCAAAAAATAACAAAAAGATTGATTAAGAAAGGGAAGATAGATTATGAAAGTAAATTAGCAAAAAATATAAAAACAGATAGTAAGAGTTTTTATAGTTATATAAAAAGAAAAAGGGTGGCTAAAGTAAATGTTGGTCCCTTAGAGGATGAGACCGGGAAATTAATGGCTTGGAAGCTAAGCAGAGCCAGGCCTGGTTAGTACCTGGAGGGGTGACCATCAGGGAAGACCAGGTGCAGAAGGTCACAGAAGGAGCCCCGAGGAGGGGCGGTTGGTGAGAAGGTCACGGAAGGAGCCCCGGGAGGGGCGGCTGGTGAGCAGGCCCGGGCGTTGGGCTGAAGATTGTCGGACAAGAGGAATGGTGGAAATGGAATGGCGGCGCGCACAGACGCAGCGGCTTTGCTTCTCCCAGGACGGTGCTATTTACGTTTAATGTTAATGTTATTTGGACTCATGGGAGCTTGCAAGATCACATTTCGTTGTTCATGTACTTGTGCATTGTACAATGACAATAAAGTTGAATTATTATTATGGAGATGGCAAAAACACTGAATGAATATTTTACATCAGTCTTTACAGTAGAAGACACTAAGAATATCCCAACACTGGACAAACAGGGGGCTAAAGGGGGGGAGGAGCTAAACACGATCAAAATCACTAGGGAAGTGGTACTCGGTAAAATAATGGGACTCAAGGCGGATAAATCACCTGGACCTGATGGCTTACATCCTAGGGTCTTGAGGGAAGTGGCGGTAGGGATTGTGGATGCATTGGTAATAATTTTCCAAAACTCCCTGGACTCAGCAAAGGTCCCAGCAGACTGGAAAACTGCAAATGTAACACCCTTATTTAAAAAGGGCAGTAGACAGAAGGCTGGAAACTATAGATCGGTTAGCCTAACATCTGTGGTAGGTAAAATTTTGGAGTCCATTATTAAGGAGACAGTAACAGGACATTTGGATAATCATAATTTAATAGGACAAAGTCAGCATGGTTTTATGAAGGGGAAGTCATGTTTGACAAATTTGCTGGAGTTCTTTGAGGAAGTAACATATAGGGTGGATAAAGGGGAACCAGTGGACGTAGTGTATTTAGACTTCCAAAAGGCATTTGACAAGGTGCCACACAAAAGATTATTGATTAAGATAAAAAATCACGGGATTGGGGGTAATATTCTGGCATGGATAGAGGATTGGCTATCTAACAGAAGGCAGAGAGTTGGGATAAATGGTTCATTCTCAGACTGGCAATCAGTAACTAGTGGTGTTCCGCAGGGGTCAGTGCTGGGTCCCCAACTCTTTACAATCTATATTAACGATTTGGAGGAGGGGACCGAGTGTAACATATCAAAGTTTGCAGATGATACTAAGATGGGAGGGAAAGTAGTGAGTGAGGAGGACATAAAAAACCTGCAAGGGGACATAGACAGGCTAAGTAAGTGGGCAGAGATTTGGCAGATGGAATACAATACTGGAAAGTGTGAGGTTATGCACTTTGGCAGGAAAAATCGTAGAGCAAGTTATTATCTTAATGGCAAGAAACTGGAAAGTACTGAAGTACAAAGGGATCTGGGGATCCTGGTGCACGAAACTCAAAAGGTTAGTATGCAGGTGCAGCAAGTGATTAAGAAGGCCAATGGAATGTTGGCTTTCATTGCTAGGGGGATAGAATATAAAAATAGGGAGGTATTGCTTCAGTTGTACAAGGTATTGGTGAGGCCGCACCTGGAATACTGCGTACAGTTTTGGTGTCCATACTTAAGAAAGGACATACTTGCTCTCGAGTCAGTACAAAGAAGGTTCACTCGGTTAATCCCGGGGGATGAGGGGATGGACATATGAGGAGAGGTTGAGTAGATTGGGACTCTACTCATTGGAGTTCAGAAGAATGAGAGGTGATCTTATTGAAACATATAAGATTGTGAAGGGGTTGGATCGGGTGGAAGCGGGGAAGATGTTCCCGATGATGGGTGAAACTAGAACTAGGGGGCATAGTCTTAGAATAAGGGGCTGCTCTTTCAAAACTGAGATGAGGAGGAACTACTTCACTCAGAGGGTGGTAGGTCCATGGAATATGCTGCCCCAAAAAGCTGTAGAAGCTACATCATTACATAAATTTAAAACAGAAATAGACAGTTTCCTAGAAGTAAAGGGAATTAAGGGTTACAGGGAGCGGGCAGGAATTTGGACATGAGTCTAGGTTCGGATCGGTCATGGCCCTGTGGGTAGCGGAGCGGGCCCAGGGGCCGTGTAGCCTGATCCTGCTCCTATTTCGTGTGTCTAATTCTGTTAGATTCAGGAGATGGTTCTGTGATAGTGGATTGGCGGTTAGGATCAGATCAGCCATGATCTTATTGAATGGCGGAGCAGGCTCGAGGGGCCGATTGGCCTACTCCTGCTCCTATTTCTTATGTTCTTATGTTCTTATGTAAAACACTCCATTAACAGAGATCAGTTTCACAAATAAAACACATTTAGTGTATAGAACACAGCAAGCCTGAAATCTTTGTAAAGCAACTTAATTCCTCATACATGATATTCCATCTTCAAATAATAATGTTACTATGAACTGTAATCTTCTGCACTGTGCACATGCTTGGGAGTATGGAGCCATGCAAAATAAGAACTGTTCATTCAAATCATATTTGGCTTTCTATTTTTGTGACTTGTGACAATAACACAGTTGTACTGTAAATCAGATAGATTTCTAATCAAGCACATTTTCAGCTTAGCAATTCCAGAAAAAAGACACTAAGGGACATGGCAGTCTTTTCCAAATGAGAAAACACTCAGAGCTTTCATTTACATCAATAAATTAATGATTTATGGTCCTCCAACTGGTTGAGTGTGCAATCATGAATTCACTACAGTAGCCTAGTTGCTATGGTACTGGACTAGTAACCCAGAGCTTGAGAGTTCAAATCCCACAATGGCAAGTTGTGAAATTGAATTCAATAATTCCGGTAAATTGTGGGATAGCACGAGAAAAATAACCATGAAAGCTGCCAGATTGTCGTAAAAACCCAATTGGTTCATTAATGTTCAGCTTAGCACTTTCAAACTAATGGAACCTGTCACCCTTACCCGGTCTGGCCTACATGTGACTCCAGTCCCACACTATGGTATATTCCAGCTTCTAGATGACTAAATTTTGAGGCTATACTTTGTGCTTCAGTCAAACCCCTTATTGTTATGACTAAAGCAGTTCTGTCCTGAAGGTTATAAAAAAAAATTTTGAATGTTAAAATACTGTTCTAAACATTATTGAAGGTTGAGAAGTGTGTCACTTTGTTCCTCATCACCTACCCTATTGGCTAGGTGTAACTGTTCCTTTAGGTTTCTCACCACCACTTCTTCTGTAAAGTCAACATCAACAATACCTGCACCAGCGGGTAGGGACTCCAACTGTTTTTCAATGGTCTCCTGTAACTCTGCATGCAACCTGTAGCACAGCCAATTATAAAAGTGGACCAGTTAGAAAATAGTGTAATACCTAATTTTTGGTATGAGGCATAGCCAACTAATTTCATAATAACTTGCATAAATTGTCTCGGTTATGCACAGTGAATTTATCAGAAAGGTTAAATTTGGTCCAGAAAACCCCAGGTCCAAGTCCAGAACCTCTCACTGCATTAATGCACTCAATGACTTAGTAGGTAAAAGCACTACCACCTACTAAATATGTGTAGTAAGCAGGTGTACCAATCAAAAGGCCCTGGGTTCAGTCTCCAGTTTACATCGATGTCAGCCAGAACACCAAATGGACAATTGGCCCAGTACCTCTGGGTTAGGGAAGGAGAAAATGAACTTGGGTTCCTGGCCCCTGATTATGTGGTGAACAATGCTAGAAAATGCACTTGCGAATACCAGGTGAGGCCAGGATTGGCTTTGACTGTGATGCCCTCCACTGTGTATTGGCCTGCTGACACTCGATGGCAAAGCTTACACGCGACGAATGGCTACTTGGCCGAGTTATTGGATGGCTACCAGCATCTCCACAGAACCCTACTGTGGACAAAGTCAGCACTTTCAGGGCTGGTGGGTGGCAAAGGAAAAAATGGAAACTTTTATCCCATATGTCTGCGTTTGTTTAAACCTAGGTCTCGGGAGGTGAAAGTATAGCACTTGAGCCCACCACACCACTCAGTCCCTTGGAAAAAATTCCATCGGAATTGCTAAAGTGATTTTACATGCACGATTCACATTTTATATTTTAATCTGCATCAATTCAAAGACACACCTTACTGAAGCAAGCAACCAGCACCTGCCTACAGTTTATAATAATTATAACCTTAAAAGTAGGATAATCTCACCTTTCATTTTCTCTTACAACATCTTCAAGCTTTAACTTCATCTCATTCATATGAATCTATTGTTAAATTTAAAAAATAGGCATTGCTAGAAAACAGATCTGTAAACTTTTCAAGGAAATCACCAACTTTTAAAACAAAGCAAGGCTCAGGTGTTCTTACCTGGTGACAATGCAACTGTTCACTCATTTTTTGCATCTGCTTGTCATATTCGGTTATAAGAGGTGCCATAAGGCTGCCAGAGAAAAGGTGAGAAGGTACAAACATAAAACATGAGTAAATTAAACACTGTTAAACTTTCTTCGAAAATCATCAATTACTAATGAAACCTATCTTGAGGCTTTAACAACAGACTGGTTACTAATTATAGATTTAGAGAAAAGAGCTGAATCGTCAGCAGGTATCAAGGCTTTAACATAATTTTCCTCCTTCATTTGAAAGTCCTGTCCTCCTTCTCCGTAGGTTTCCTTTGCATCACACAGCATTCTTTAGCTGGTTTCGACAGTATGGTTTTAGGGATAATCACATTTTTCACTTGATTTCAGAGAATAGAAAACTTATGAAAGAAACACAGTCTTAGCGATTTTCTCTGGCTGGATGATGGAGCAAGTTGAAAAAACAGAATACTGGGACACTCGCAGTTTAGCAAGTTTAAATAGTATGTGGTATGATGATCAAATATAAAAATCTAATGGGCCGGATATTCCGATCCCTACGGGTGGGTATGCGCTGTGTAGGGACATCGGAAATGCCAGTTTCAGGCATGCACTGCGCATGCGCTGAAAACCGGCATTTCCGATCCGTCAAGAATCCTCTTGACAGATCCTCCGGCTGCCCTGGAGAAGGGCCTCTGCGGGCAGATAGTTCTGCTTTTTGGAGACCCTCCGTCCACAGAAAACCCTTACAATTCTTATGCCTGGTAAAAGCAGGCGTAAGGCCTGTTTTTACCAGGATAAGAGTAAAAAAAGCTTTTTAAAAAATTTCACTTTAAAAAAAGGTACAGGAAACTCTTTTTTATCCGGCACCGACGGGACCGGCGTGGTGCCGGTTTATCAAAAAGTCCGGATTACAGAGAGGTATAGTTAAAAGGTCCGAGAGCTCCGTACACAGCAACAAATCCAGGCTTCCCTGTTGCTTAGCAACAAGTGCAGGAACCCCAGCCACAGACCAATCGTCCCTGTTGCTTAGCAACAAGTGCAGGAACCCCATTACACAGATCCAGGAACGGCCACTAATATGAAGTAAAACTTACCTGAACCTACTCTTGAATCTTGCCGGTTAACAGAGATTTCCGGTTATTTAGGTGCCGGTAAATCGAGAGTTTCATGTAAGTTTATTTTTAGCCCTGTAAAATACTTTATTTTTTTCAAAACTAAAATTTTTGTTTAAAATACTTAATTTATTGTAATTTCAAGTCATTTTAAAAATGTGATTTAAAAAAAATGTATTTAAAGTTTTACTATGTTTTTTCATTGATCTTCCTATCAAATGTATGAAGGGAGATTCCCTTCTGTGATTGGCTCCCCATGGCCCACGTGATCCCAGGGACGCTGCGAACTACCTGCGCCTCTGGAATACGTGGGCCCTGCGCACTTGGAGTTTGGTGAGACCCAGCATCGGAACTGTGCGTGTCCCGGGAGCCCTCAGGTAAGGGCGGGAGGCCTGCAATCAGAAAATATGGGCCAATATTTTACTAGAAATCAAGTATAAAATTTGAAGACTTATTCATGAACACAACTATGTTCCTAAATACTTGATAGCATCAAAATTTTCATAATTTGAATAACAAATTGCAAGAACAAGATCTAAGGACCACCAACATAATACACCAAGATGATCCTTACCACTTGTCTATGAGCCAGGGTGCTGGAGAATCATGTTCACTTAACTGCCCAACCTAGTTCAACAGAAAATACAAATATGGAATTGATGTGTCAAAGTATTTTTCCCTTCACACAATGAGCCTTCCCCAGTAGGACTGTACAACTCCCAGCCATGATTTTCAAATACGATGATCGGAATTTTCTCAAGGGAGGCGGGTTCGGGCGGGGGGCCTCCGAGGCTGGTGGGAAACCTGGGAGGCCGGGTTTCCCGCAGGCCCTACCAACTTTAACAGCAGAGCCTGAGTGAATGTGAGGCCTCGGATTCCTGCCCGCAGCCAGCAGATTGAGAAGCTGGCTGGCTGCGGGCAGGTAGGCCTCAGAAGTGAGGGGCTGGTCCAAGGAGGGATCGCGGGACGGGGGTCAGCAATCGGCCGGGGTTAGGGATCGGGGGCAGGGGGATGGGTGGGTGAGTGAGAGGATCAGCAGGGGTCAGGGGGAGGGTGAAAAAAGAGATGATCGGGGCCCTGCCACCGGAGGATCGTGTTCGTTGGCGGGGGGGGGGGGGGGGGGGGGGGGGGAAATCGGAGGCCTCGTGTGGGGGGGGTTCTCCAATCGTGGGTATGGTCGGGACCCTGAATCCAGGAGGTAGGTATAAAACCACTTGACATGAATCAGTCATTCATGAAAAGAAAGACTTATGAAATAATACTGAGCGGCCTACAGGTGGTGCTGTCCAGGGAGAGTATAAATACCCTGGCACGGGCCCAGCTTGCGCAGGACATTAACAGGAACTAGTGAAGGGGACAACTAGACCTCCATGTTGTAGAACAGTTGATTAAAGCTTTGTTTAACGCTTAGACCAAGTGCCTAGTAGTTTTCTTACGTCACCACTTACCTCCTGGATGCAGCAATCCCCGCCTCTGTTTAACTGCCGGTTTTCACGAAGTGTGAAAACCATCCACAGGCAGTTAAACACAAAATGTACGCGGAAAAAGAGGCTTCCAGCCTCATTACAATATTTAAAGTGAGGTAACGTCCCCTGGGAGCGGGTTGGTCGCCCGTCCCGCCTCTGGCAAAACCAGAAGTGGGCGGGATCAGGACGGGAATCCCATTTTTAACTCTTTAACTGCCCCCACACTCCAAACCCACCTTTTTTTTTTTTTTTTTCGGAGAAAATTCCGGCCGATATGTTTACTATTCAAAAGAATGCCAGATTTGCATTATAATTTGACCCTAACTCAGCCAGTGTAACCTGATTTTTGAGTTGCTCATTTAAATTGCTGGTTTCACTCCCAAAGAAATCTGGATTTCTGGAGGTTGAACAGAACACTCTTGTTACTATAATTTGGAAGCTGGAAATGACATGAGCTCTCCTGTATCCCCTAGTCTTCAGATAACGGAGGAATAAACAGTCTGTCAGACTGAGATTTGAACTATAACCTACGAATGAATACGCAGGAGGGGGGAGGAATGCACATGCTCTTTATTGGAAAGTAAATACTCCAAAAAAAAGTTTTTATATTGTTTTGCTCATTTGTCCACTACTTACAGCAGTCTTTTACAAAAAAGGCAAAATATTCATACCATAATTATTCCATATTGAACATACACTTTTGCCTCTTTGTAAAAAATTTTGCACTTAACATGTACTTGAATTTCAGTACCATTTTTCAATAGCAAATTGTGCGTTATCTGCAAAACAGATATAATTATACTTGCTCCAGCATCAATAAAAATCAGGTCGTCAACATTTTGCCAGTTTCTGACATAAAACATTTTCTTCATTTAAAGAGTTATCCGAAGTTCAAGCAGCCACAGTGACTTTGTACAAAACCAGTTGACGATATTTCCCAGTGAGAAGATAATGTACAAGCATTCAACTTTCTGATATTTCATCGTGAGAAGTTCTGTAGTTAACCGGTTGAATAACTGGTGTCTCACTCTCTTTAGGGTGGGTGGAAGTGGGGATGGGGGGGGGGGGGGGAAGCTGGTGACAATAACCCCCTAAAGAGTTAACAGTATGCCATACATAGGGAAGAAAAGAACTGAGATCTGCCATCAAATATTTGAAGTTTTGCCAATTACATGGCACAATAAAAACTGAAACAATACAGAACTTGTGTGGTAGCTAGATAAAGAGTGCAATTCCAACCCGGTTACAGAAATCTTTCAGTAGCATTTAAAAATATATATAAAAATCCTAACAGGTGAACATAGCAAAACATTTGGAAAATATAATTTTGGAAATGACTGTACCTGACCAACAGCAGATCTGGGCAGCTGTGCTGCTTGATACTGGCTGAGCACAGCATTTAACCGATGAACTATAGGAAACAAAATGGAAGTCAACATTTCATATCATCTTCAAACTTTCTTATTCTTACGGTATCCTATGTAGAACATCTTCCCATTAGAACCTACCCAAGGACAAATACTGCTTCTCTTAACTTAGAAGGTACTGAACTCCTATGCGGAGAACACTGATCACTTATTCAGGTTACCTAGTTTTCCAAGATATCTTTACCTTTTAAAACTTATGGTTAAACAACGTGATTCAAAATTCGCACCTTCTACAAAGCCTGTGTACATAAAAAATAAAAGTAAATTAAATAGTAAAAAAAAAGTCAAGGTAACAAAAGGAATTACTTCACTTTCTTAAGTTTTTAAAATTGGTTATAAGGGAAACTAAACTAGAGGATAGGACAAAAGTACACTGTAAATATATATTTATACTTGAGACCCTGTTTTTGCTATTAACTAGTTTGGTTTCCTTTTTTAAATTTGCTTTACGTAAAAGAAATACTATGGCCCAGATTTTGCAGTCAGCGGCGAACGAATGGCGCTCGCTGTTCATTACACTTACACTTGTCCACAGACTTTCTATGGGGTTTTGCACTGGAACTTGCGGGAACATTTTGGCGCAATGCCCTCTACAGAGCATCTGGGACCTGTGTGAACAGGGCAAGCAACTGTATCTCCTTAAGCAAACAGATTGAAGAATTATTAATGAGGCGTGCAGAGTCTGAACCAGGAAGTGTTTATTTAATTCAATGGCAAATCATGTACAGAAAGCAAAATGGAGAGGGAAAGCAAGATTGATTGAGAGAGGAGAGACAAAGAAAAAGTTGAAAAAAATTTTAATTAAAAAAAATCTCCAACTGTAGGAATCAACGGATTCCTATCTAAATCACTGAGGTCGAGTCAGTTCAGTAAATTAACCGAATTTAATTAAACTGGTGAACAAAACAAAAACATGCAGGAGCAACAGCAAACAGGTCTATACAGTAGCTTGTTCCACGAGGTCTGAACTCAGAACCTCCCACCTCTGACGTCATGACGTTTCCCGCCACTCGGGGCACCACGTGACCAACGTGATGACATCATCGCGTTGTTTCAGGGTTTTTACAGAAAGCTTGTTTACACTCAGCAAACGGACATAGGTGCTGTAACATTGCTTTAAAGACAGTTATTCATTTGTACAGGAGTTCATTGGTGGTTTTACCTCATGCACCCTCCCAGAAGTGTCTTTAATCATCAAAGTCAATCGCAGAGGAGGTCGGACAATCCTGTCGGAGCGACTCCGATATTCCCGGAGAGGAATGGATGGTGCAGTAAAGGAGCTGGGCCGCGGGGCCGATGGGCCAGGCATAGCGGCCGCGGGCAGTCGCCCACGACGCGGTGGCTGCGCTGTTTCGACTGGCTGGCCGAGGTCCAGGTGTGCAGCCTTGAGGCGGACCACGGAAATGTAGTCGGGCGTCCCGCCGACGTTTACCAGAAAACTCTTGGCGCCCGCCTTCAGTACCCGGAAGGGGCCCGTGTATGGAGGCATGAGGGGACTATGATGGGCATCGTGCCGTACAAAAACGAATTTAGCCCTCATGAGCGTTGGCGGAACATGTGACGCAGGCAGTCCATGCTGTGAAGTCGGAATGGGCCGGAAAGCGTGCGCCGCGGCTCGGTGAGCCTCCAGTTGTTCACTGGCGGACCACGGACGCGCCGGCGACGGGAGAAACTCGCCGGGGACCTTGAGCGGCTGGCCGTAGCCCAGTTCGGCGACCGACGCCTGCAGGTCGTCTTTAGGCGCTGTGCGCAACCCGAGCATCATCCATGGCAACTTATCCATCCACGCAGTCCCTTGGAGGGTGGCCCGCATCGATGCCTTCAGAGAACGATGGAAGCGTTTGCATAACCCATTGGCCTGCGGGTGGTAAGCCGTGGTGCGATGGAGCTTGGCGCCCAATTCTGAAGCCACGGTGTTCCACAAAGCAGAGGAGAACTGCAGCCCGCGGTCCGATGAAATGTCAGACGGCACGCCGAAACGGGAAACCCAGGACGAAAGAAAAGCCTGGGCGACGTCCGCGGAGGTGGTGGGCGTCAATGGAATGGCCTCCGGCCAGCTGGTGGTACGGTCGACGATCGTCAGCAGATGCGTGAACCCTTATGACGATGGTAGTGGGCCCACGAGGTCGATATAAACATGATCGAATCGCCACTCCGGTACCTCGAAAACCGCGACAGGAGCTTTAACATGGCGCTGCACCTTCGTTCTCTGGCACACGACACAGGCGTTGGCCCAGTCGCGCACATCTTTTCGCATTCCCCTCCAGACAAACTTGGATGCTAACAACTTCTGTGAAGCCCGCACACCCGGGTGGGCGAGGTTGTGCATGATATCGAAGACTTTCCTGCGCCAGGATGACGGAACGATCGGGCGTGGGTCTCCCAGGGAGACATCGCAGAGTAAGGATGTGCTGTCTGAGTGGAAAAGTACATCCACTGGCCGCAGGCCGGACAAATCGGAACGGAAAGCGCGCATCTCCGGGTCAGCCGCTTGGTCGACCGCCATTAGTGAATAGTCGAGACCCAGTTGGACGGCTGCACGCGAAAGGCAGTCGGCAGCCACGTTGTCCTTGCCGGCCACATGACGGATGTCAGTGGTAAACTCGGAGATGAAAGTGAGTTGCCGTTGCTGTCGGGCCGACCACGGCTCAGTCGTCTTGGCCATGGCAAACGTCAGGGGCTTGTGATCCACGAAAGCGACGAATTGGTGTCCTTCCAATAAAAAACGAAAGTGGCGGATGGCCAGGAACAACGCCAACAGCTCTCGGTCAAGTGTGCTATAGCTACGTTCGTTACTACGTAACTGGCGGCTAAAAAACGCCAGCGGTTGCCATGCCCCGTCGACCCATTGCTCTTGCACGGCGCCAACGGCGTAGTCCGACGCATCTGTCGTGAGCGCGATGGTGGCGCCGGGCAGCGGGTGCGCTAACATCGTCGCATTGGCGAGGGCCTCCTTCATGTCCCCAAATGCGCGGTCCATGACCGACGACCAGATCACCGGTTCTTTCCCCGGTTTCCCTCGGAGTGCCTCGTAGAGCGGCCGCATGAGCTGGGCGGCCCAGGGGACAAAGCGATGGTAAAAGTTTACCATGCCGAGGAATTCTTGGAGCGCCTTGACGGATTGCGGCCGTGGGAACGCCGCGACGGCTGCCACTTTCGCCCCGAGTGGCAGTGCCCCTTCCGCGGTGATCCAGAAAATCGATCTGCCTCAGTCCAAATTGGCACTTGTTTGGGTTAACTATAAGGCCGTGCTCCTGGAGACGACGGAAAAGGACACGCAGGTGTTCCTCCTTTGATGCGCTGGCGACAAGGATGTCATCGAGGTATACGAAAAGGAATTTGAGGTCCCGGAGCACTGAATCCATGGGGCGTTGGAACGCCTGCACCGCATTTTTAAGCCCGAAAGGCATCCGTAAAAATTCAAAGAGGCCAAATGGGGTAATGACCGCCGTTTCCTGGACGTCCTGAGGGTGGACGGGCACCTGGTGGTATCCGCGGACAAGGTCGATCTTGGAGAACCACGACGTGCTGGTCAAATGGGCGGAAAAATCTTGAATATACGGTACCGGTCTGGAGTTGTGACCTCGTTGAGGCGCCGATAATCACCACAGGGCCGCCACCCACCGCCGGGCTTTGGCACGATGTGTAGCGGAGACGACCAGGGACTATCAGATCGGCGAACGCTGCCCAACCGCTCCATAGTGGCGAATTCCGCCTTCGCGGCCTCGAGTTTACTGGCCTCTAATCGCCGAGCTCGGGCGTAAACCGGGTGGCAGTCGTCATTATGTGGTGTTCAACACCGTGTTTGGCGGTCGTCTCAGAGAAAGTGGGTCGAGCGAGCTCCGGAAATTCCTTGAGCAGGCGGGTGAACTCGTCGGGCGGCGACTCGGTGCGGGCAACCGCGTGGGTCGCGCCGGAGCCCCGAAAACAGGGGATGGGGGCTCGTGAGGCGGCATGGATCAGGCGGCGATTACGTACGTCGACCAGTAGGTCATGCATGCAGAAAAAAATCGGCACCGAGGATTGCCAGTGGTATCGTGGCAGTGATAAACTCCCAGTGGAAGAGTTGGCCGCCGAGACACAATCGGATACGCCGCTTCCCGTACGTACGGATGGCGCTGCCATTGGCGGCCTGTAGTGGAGGACCGCGCCGCCCAGATCGGACGTCGAGACCGAAGCGGGGAGGATGCTGCACTGAGCACCCGTGTCGCATAAGAAACGCCGGCCCGAAATGGAGTCGGTGATGTACAACAATTTCCCGGAATCACCAACTGTCATTGTGGAGGCGAAACCGACCTCGGGGCTTCCCTTCCGGTCGCGCAATCGGTGTTGCTGCTTTCTCGGTGCCGGCGGCACGGATTTACACGGGGGTCGGCAGCATCTGGCTTTCTGACCGAAACGGGCGTGGTAGTAGCAAAGGCCGGTCTGTGGAGGTGCTGAGGCGGGGTTCTTGGAGGCGGGGCGCGTCGAGGTGGCACAATACTGTTGCATCACCGCGTAAATGGTGTCGGCTTTGGCCGCGAGCGCCACAGCGTCCGTAGCCGTCGACCTGGCCAGGGCTGCTTGTACCTGCTCAGGGAGCTGGCTCAGGAACAGTTCACGAAATATAAAACACTGCGGCTCAGACCCGAGGAGGGTGAGCATGTGGCTCATCAACTCGGAAGGCTTAGCATCGCCTAAGCCGGGGAGTGCAAGCAAGCATCGTGCGCGCTCCGCCTTTGTGAGACCGAATACTTGCATGAGGTGCGCCTTGAGCGTTTCGTACTTGTTCTCCACGGGCGGGGTCTCCAGCAGGCTGATAATGCGGGAAGCCGTCAAGCTGTCCAGTGCGGAGACCACATACAGGTAACGGGTCTGATCCAGCACTATGTTTCGCAGTTGGAACTGAGCCTCCGCTTGAACGAACCAGGAGGCTGCCTGTTGTTCCCAAAATTGAGGGAGCGTCAAGCTCGCTGCATTTACATCCATCTTGTTCTCGAGCTTGCCTCTGCGAAAATCGTCCGCGAAGCTTCGGGGTCACCAATGTAGGAATCAACCGATTCCTATCTAAATCACTGAGGTCGAGTCAGTTCAGTAAATTAACCGAATTTAATTAAACTGGTGAACAAAACAAAAACATGCAGGAGCAACAGCAAACAGGTCTATACAGTAGCTTGTTCCACAAGGTCTGAACTCAGAACCTCCCATCTCTGACGTCATCACGTTTCCCGCCACTCGGGGCACCACGTGACCAACGTGATGACATCATCGCGTCGTTTCAGGGTTTTTACAGAAAGCTTGTTTACACTCAGCAAACGGACATAGGTGCTGTAACATTGCTTTAAAGACAGTTATTCATTTGTACAGGAGTTCATTGGTGGTTTTACCACACAACAATAATTAAAATCTGAAGGAATGAGGCTGCACACTTGTAAAAGTTAATTTTCAATGCCAGAGAGGTTGTTTGGCAGTAATTAAGACTTATCGTGCTGTTAAAAATTTACTTACACTGGAATGGACAAGCCCCAACTTTTTCTGGCGAGTTTACTGGGTATCTATCACGTAAGTAGGCCATTTATCCCCGCAAGCCTGTTCCACCATTCAATGAGATCATGGCTGATCTGTGACCAAACTCCATATGTTCTGGACTTATGGACCATTTTATATGCAGATAGCACCCTCTGGTGGTGGTTATGTGTTAGCAGTGTTTGTGTGGGAGGAGAGGTCATTTGACCTTTCTTCCTGTGTGAGCCAGGAAGTAGAATCCCAGGAAGTGGAATTCCAGGAAGAACCTGGCTTGAGTAATGGAGAATCCATGAGGGATTCACAATCCAATGTAATCTGATCTTCTATGTTAGGCCAAGCGCAATATCTGTGAGTATCTTTGTTTGTTAGCATAATAGCAACGTTGTCAGAGTAGTATTTTGATAACACTATGGGCTGGATTTTGCTAGGGCCGGGGAGGCAGGATTGGAGGCGTGTGGGGGATAAAAATCGCAAAACTGGCGTGCGGGCCCAAACCCGCCTCCATGCAATTTTCCTAAATTCGTGTCTGCTGGTCCCGACTCCAGGAGGCGGGATAGGCCCTTAAGGCCCTTAACAAACCCTCAATTGGCTCTATAATCCCATTTTCCTAACCACTTGCAAGTTTACTCGTTTTCCCACGTGAAACACGCCTGGTGGGAAACACACATCTGAAACCTGGCGGGAAACACACATCTGAAACCTGGCGGGAGCACAACTGGCTTGCGGAGTAGCAGCTGCAGCTCAACCATTAAATGGCAGATTTGAACAGGCTTTAATTGCAGGTGGCATAACTTTGCTCTCTCAGGTCTGGGGGATCTTTCAGAAGGCATACCCACAGCTCTGGAAGTTTGCAGCCTGACAACCATCTCCAGTGTGACCTCCTGGGAAACCCCTCTCGCCACCTTCACTGAGCGCTTCCTCAACTGAGGCATCTACCAGAAGCATGGGAGCCATTTTTGTCCTGCCCTTCTGGATATTACATGAGGCCGCCCAACAGCAGCAGCAACAACAGTTGCGCCAAGCTGCTGCTGCCCCACCTGAGGATGCACAGGCCAGAAGGGGCCAGCGCATGGAAGGCCGTCGGCGCAGGAGATACCCCCCAAACAGGGTCTACAGACGCAGGGTCAGCTACCTCAACATGTCTGAGCAGCAGTGCCAAAGGCGGCTCCGACTTTCGCGAGAGATAGTGGCTGACATCTGCGTAATGCTGCAGCAAGACCTGGAGCCCAGAGGAGCAACTGGACACCCCTTATCGGTGGCCGTCAAAGTCACCATCGCACTCAACTTTTTTGCCTCAGGCTCATTCCAGGGATCAGTGGCAGACATCAGCGGCATTTCCCAGGCGGCCGCACACACCTGCATCAAGCGGGTAACCGATGCCCTCTTTGCCATCGCGCACAATCACATCCATTTCACCAAGGATCGAGCAAGTGTCATGGCGAGAGCGGTTGGATTTGCTAATCTTGCAGGCTTTCCAAGGGTGCAGGGCATCGTTGATTGCACACGTGGCCCTTAAGGCTCCCCATCGCAATCCTGGTATTTTTGTCAACCGCAAGGGCTTCCACTCCCTCAACGTTCAGCTGGTGTGTGACCACAAGGAGGAAATTTTTCATGTTTGTGCCAAGTACCCTGGCAGTTGCCATGACTCCTTCATACTGCGCCAGTCTACTGTGCCTCCGCTATTCAGTCCGCCACACCAACTTAACGGATGGCTACTTGGAGACAAGGGCTATCCCTTGAGGACGTGGCTATTGACGCCGCTGAGGAGGCCAGCCAACGCAGCGGAGGAGAACTACAACTCCAGCCACCTTTCCACCAGAGCCATGATCGAGCAGACCATTGGTCTGCTGAAGATGCGCTTCAGATGCCTGGATAGATCAAGTGGAGCCCTGCAATACTCAGCAGCCAGGGTCTCCAGAATCGTTGTGGTTTGCTGTGTGCTTCACAACATGGCACAGCGTCGTGGCTTGCAGATGGCCGAGGACCAAGTGGCTCCTGACATATCCTCCTCAGATGAGGAGGAGGAGAGCGAAGACGAACATCTTGCAGAGGCTCATCAACCAGCGGCAGCAGTGCGCGAGAACATTGGTGGCCGGCATGCAAGGAACGCGCTCATATTGGGCAGATTTGCTGAGCCTCGCCCATGAGGGACTATTGCCTCGCATCCTTTTACCTGAGCACTGACAATAGCCAGGAACCAGCTGACTTCCAGCGATGTGACCACCATACTGACCTCAAAGTGAAAGTCCCATTCGCGAAATGACACACGCCACAACTACAGCAGTAGCCAACAGATGATTTATTACCATTATTCTGATGGCTTTCAACCATAACACATTAAATTCCACCCAAGTGACTACCCTTGTGACTATTTGTGCAGTTTCTTTCTCTTACGCGTGCTCCTACGTAGTGGTTCCCCAGTGGCATCAGCAGATGTGGAGGCCCCTTGCTCACTTCCTTGCTGCTCCTGTCTGGACACCTTTGGCGGGCGTCCTCTGGGGTTGCGAGCCTGTAAGGGCTGCGCAACAGTCTGCTGCTCCTGCGGCTGTGCAGGGGTTGAGACGCCGATCTCACTTGGGTGCTGACTCAGGTGGGGCTCTGACCGAGGACTTGTCAGTGGCATGGAAGTTTGAGCGCTTGGAGAGGAGCCCCCACCTCCTTGTTCTCTGCCACCATCATCCCTCTCATGGGTCAGGTCCCCCTCAGCGCTTGCAAGTGGCGAGAGAGCACCTTGCTGCACATCAGGGGAGCCATGGGGACCCGTGTTGGGACTGGCAATCCTTCTCAGAGGGACTGCCATGAAGGTCTGGTTTCTCTGTTCAATAGCTGCCCATCGCTCCTCCAGAGATGTCAGTCTAGTCTGAACACTCACCATGTTTTCAACACTCGCGCGACTTATCTCCTCCATGGCCGTAGCCAGCCTTTCCACGGAGGTTGCCATCCTTTCCGTGGTAATGCGTTGATGCGCCAATGACTCCACAAAGGCTCTGCTCGTGTTAGCGACGGACTCCTCCATTCGCTCCACACTCGCAGCAACCCTGGAGACAAAACCTGCCAGAGACTCCTGCATATTTTCCTGGAGTGCCATCACCGCTGATACTGTGGATGGACCCAGAGGCAGAGGGTCGACATGCAGCTGAGCCGAGCTGGGAGAGTGCTGCGCCCTCCGACTAGGACTCTCCACTGCTGTCCCTGTCTCCACCATCTGCTGAGGCTCACTTGTGAGCTGTGATACACCAGGTGACAACACTACTCTATGTCCCGAAGGTCCCACCGAGGTGTGAGTGTCTGCGCTGGTGCTGGGTGCGTTGCCTTCTGCTGACGCTGCGCCCTGAGGTTGCAGCTTCCTCTGAGGAGTCTGGATGCTGAGGCTGAACCTCCTCCTGCGTCCTGGAGACGGGAGCTTGCGATGGTCCTGTGGGGGAGTAAAGGAAAGTGTCAGAGATGAGAGGCCAGGGTTACCTGCACAGTGCTTATTGCAGATGATCAGAGGTCCATCTGCTAGAGCTTCCAAGTCATTATCAGCGAGTCATGCAATGCAATTGAGAGAGTTGGAAAACTCTTCTGTCACCAGCTTGCTCTGCTGCACCGGTCTCTCCGTCCCCCACTTGTGTGTCGTCCTGGATGCCGACGATCTCCAGGATCGCCTCCTCCCATGGGGTCAGCTGGGCTAAGGAGGCTGCCCCTCCCCCTGTCCTGGCTCGCTCTATTCGGTTGTGAGCTCTCTTTTCCTGCAATGGGGGAGACAAGTGGAGTTTGAGCGAGAATGAAGGAGTGAGTGTAGAGAATCGATGGCATAGATGCTTAGAAGGAAAGATGGAGTGAGATGGCAAGACCAAGAGCCCTCCCTATGTGATGTAAGTTGTTTTCATAGCATGACAGTGATAGGGAGTGTGAGGGCTGCATAGTCCATTAGTTAGGTGAATGTGACCATAGAGAGAGAGGGAGTGGGAAAGGGTGCATGGATGTCAGTGTCAAGTGGGATGTGGAGGAAGAGATTGGTAAAGCTGAGAGCTGGTGAGGAAAGGCAATGGGGATCAGATTAAGAGTGATGGGAACATCATACTCACTTTTCCAGTGCGCAGAAGGTCATGGAAGCGTTTCCGACACTGGATCCATGTTCTGCTGGTATTCGAGCTGGCGTTCACCTGCTCTGCCACCCTCAGCCACACAGCCTTGGTTTGCTGGGGTGGCTTCTTCCTCCCCGAGGAGGGGAAGAGCACCTCCCTGCTCTCTGTCGCTCCCTCCACCAATGCCTGGAGGGCTGCCTCGTCAAATCTGGGGGATGCCTTACTCCGATGTGTCGCCATGATTGATGATGGTAGCAGCAGCTGCCAGGGCCAGAAGCTTGGCAGTCTGCTGAAGTGAGCAAGGCTTGTGGAAGCCCTTAAATGAAGCAGCAGTGATGATGTCATCGGAGGCGAGCTTCCCACCTGAAAAGCTCTCCGGCTAGGGGTTCCCACACGTGGGGAATCAATTGGGCTATAAAATCAAAATTGCATCAATTTCCCACATCGTTCAGGATTCGTGTGGGAAACACGAAATGTGGGGAACACGACCCCAACCCGCCCCCGTAGCAAAATCCAGCCCTATGTTTATAAAAGGTTAATATTTGATAGTTACAGAAATGAGTCCAAATGTTAGTTAGTTATATAATTAGTCTATTCTACTGTTGTAAATATGTTTATATCTTATGTAATATCGAATGTATAGTACTCAGTTTATGTACAAAACATACTTTGTCTTTGTTTATAGTTTCACAAATTTGTTCAAGTAAAGCTTCAAAACAGCAAACGGCTTTAGAGGAATTATTTTGAATAAGTGTTTAACTTGCTGGATGACTAGATAGGAGCACGTCTAGCGTGGCCAGTACATCATATATCCACCTTTGCCCCATATCTCTTAATAACAATTTTGGTTCACAAAAATCTATCAATCTCAGATTTAAAATTAATAATTGATCTAGCATCAACTGCCGTTTGCAGAAGAGCGTTCCAAACTTCTACCACTCTGTGTGTAGAAGTGTTTCCTAACTTCACTCCTGAAAGGCCTGGCTCTGACTTTTAGGCTATGTCCCCTTAGTCCTAAACTACCCAACCAGCGGAAGTAGTTTCTCTCTATCTACCCCATCAGTTCCCCTTAATATCTTGAAAACTTCAATCAAATCAGCCCTTAACCTTCTAAATTCCAGGGAATACAACCCTAGTTTGTGTAATCTCTCCTCATAATTTAACCCTTGGAGTCCAGGTATCATTCTGGTAAATCTACACTGCATTCCTTCCAAGGCTAATATATCCTTCCTAAGGTATAGTGCCCAGAACTGAACACAGTACTCCAGGTGTGGTCTAACTCAGGCTTTGTATAGCTGTAGCATAACTTCTACCCCCTTGTATTCTAGTCCTCTAGATATAAAGGCCAGGATTCTATTGGCCTTTTTGATTATTTTCTGTACATGCCCATGACATTTTAACCATCTATGTACAGGAAACTCTTTTTTATCCGGCACCAACGGGACCGGCGTGGTGCCGGTTGATCAAAAAGTCCGGATTACAGAGAGGTATACTTACCAAGGTATGAGAGCCCCGTACACGGCCACAAGTGCAGGAGCCCCGGTTACACGGCACTTGTGCAGGAGTGCCGGTTACATGGCCACAGATCCAGGAATCCCTGTTGCACGGCCACAGGTGCAGGAACCCCGGTTACACGGCCACTAATATACAGTAAAACTTACCTGAACCTACTCCTGAATTTTGCCGGTTAAGAGAGGTTTCCGGATATTTAGGTGCCGGTTAAAAGAGAGTTTCCTGTACATGGACCCCACCATTTAGAAAGTACTCTGATCTGTCCTTTTAGGTCCAAATTGGATGACTTCACACTTTCCTATATTGAAATCCATTTGCCACAGTTTTGCCGTGTCATTTTATCTATTTATAATTTCATGCTTCCATCTACACTGCTTACAATGTCGCCTAGCTTTGTGTCATTGGCAAACTTGGATATGTGGCTCTCTATCCAATCATCTAAGCCGTTAATACGGTGAATAGTTGAGGCCCCAACACAGATCCCTGTGGGAAATCACTAGTCATATCCTGCCAATTAGTGTACCTGCCCATTATCCCTACTCTAAGTACAACAACTGCACGCTGTTCCGTGCGTTTCAATTGCAAGTCTCTGGGCAAGATACCGGTATAGCAAAGCCTCTGGAGGACCAGGGCAACTCGGACAGCAACTTCCTGACTTCCACGTTTAACTGCGCACGTGCGGGCACTGGAAATTGCTGTCAGATTTACACTTTAATAACGGTGAGCGCTGATAACCTCACTGTTATTTTACCGCAAAATCCAGGCCTATAAAATCTATTTGTTTATTCATCTTTTTCCTTATCTGCTGTAACATAGCAACAGTAATGTAGTAATGTTTGAGCAGAAGATCACTATTCTATTCAGCCTCCCCTTCCAAACCACCCATCAGTTTCCTTACCATGATTCTGAAATAGCCCAAACTAATTCCCTTTCCAAATAGGAATTTATCCAGTCCCTTTTAAAACCTGCCATGGCTTTCTGTTCCATCAGCCCCACTCGTAATGTGTTTTGTAATGTGTTCCATAATTCTATCACTATCTTCCTTTACAAAAAAACACATTTTTTTATTTCCTGTTAACACTCTTAACTGTAAACTGTATCCTCCAGATCTCAAATCCTGTGCCCAACAGAATAACTTTCCTGGATCCAATTTCTCCATATCCACAGAAATCCTAAAGGGCTTTATTAAGTTTCCCTCATCTTCCTGTTCTCCACACAGTAAAGTCCCAAGCTAAACATAACTAGTCCCTCTATGATCAAGAATCAGCCTCACAGCCCTCCTCTGAACTCCTGCCAATAATTCTGCATTGTTCCTGTAATGCAGACCAAAATGGAACAATGTACACCAGCTGCAGTCTCAGCAAGGGCAGATACACGTTCAATATCATCTCCCTGGACTTATAAATCACACCCTTAACTCTACAACCCAACATTTTATTTGTTTTCTTCACTGCCTGTGAACATTGAACCGATTGTTTTAACAACCCATCCATCAAAACCCCCAGATTTCTTAACTAACTGGAGCACATTGCCATTTATTATTCTCACTTCTCTCCAATCTCATGACTTTACACTTGTTTGTGTTGAACTCCATCACCCACCTCTCTGCGCATTGACTGATCCCGTCCATAACCCTTTGGACTGTTGGACATTGGTTAGCATCACTGGCCAGTACACCTAATTTAGTATCATTCACAAACTCAAAATACCTTTGATAATATTGTGCCCGCAAGTCATTTATAATTATTATACAAAACGATCAACATAAAAGTTATCATCCCCTCTGTGGACAACAACCTCTGTGGAATTCCACTGGTCACCCGTTTCTACTCTGACACCTCCCCACACACCACCATTCTGCCAGCCACATATCAATCTAGCTGAATACTCTGCTATCAATCCTATGTGCATGCACCTTGTAAATCAGTTTATGTGGGATGGTGTCAAATGCCTTTCTGAGATTGGCCAATTGCCAATCATCCACTAGATCTGTAGTCTTCCTTAAACAAATCTAATAAATTAGTCAGTCAGAGAAGACCTGCCAGGGATTGAGAACCAACCCAAGGGTCTCCACCCAACTCGGACAACTAATCATTTTTTTTAAATCAAACAATTTTTGTAACAATGGTACTTTCCCCTTCAAATGGTGGACTATTTAGCTATAAAAAGTACCCCCACTGGGATTTACTTCCCTTTTAATATTTAAGGACAGTACAAGATATTAAAGGGAATATTGGATACGTACCTCCTGTGCAAAGTATTTACCCATTACCTCTCAGGCAATCCATCAAAGATCTTTTACTTTGGGACTGTGTGTTTAGCTCACTATTGTTTCATCTCTGGGGCCTGAATTTAACCCAGCTCAGAATGATGGAATTATGTGGCTGTGGGGGACATCACAGGAGAGCCAGATCCAGTCCTCAGTCAATGTTCAACACACACATTCCCAGCAGGGCTCGCTGGACAGCAATCAGGGGCAGGTACCCTTGCTGATTTGCACATCCGAGTCAGGCACTGAGGCCCTGACTGAAATCAGCGTATAGAGGATCGAAGCTAGGGGGTTTCTTGGTCTCTTTGGCTCACTGCATTAGCCAGCTAAGTCATTAGACAGAAAGGCAGGAGATTTGTTAAAGACAAATTTGCAAGTAAAGTACTTTACACTGACGAAGATGCTTCTGTAAAAGTGTAAATGTTCTGTAAATGTTTGTTACATTCTAAAGCTATAGAATTAGTTTGATTTTACTACAACATATACAAGGCACTGAATTAATCAACTATATAATGTTCACAACACTATGGTATGAGACATGTGAATATCACTTCCTATGCTATGGCTACATGTGACTTTTAATCCTTCTAGTTAGCTCTTGCCCATCATTAAGTTCCTCAGGGCGTCTCAGCCACTAGGATATTCTTTAAGATCTGAGCATGTGGATGCACAATAAAAAGTAAAATGCCCAGGAGATTATTTCAAACCTGATGTGCATTTCAGGGCACATGTAACATGTATTTGTAATTTTACTTTATTATAAAGTCAAATAAAACAGTTGACGGATTACATCTTTATGCACCTCTATGCATTTATACACACTGGATAAAATATTTCTCAGAAGTGAATTTTACTCTTCTGAACACTATTCTGCTGCCATATAAGATTTACCTTGATCTCTCAGAAAGTCTACCTCAGGTGTTTCCATGTTCTTTGTTTAGGGTGCGTCTCAGAAAACCAAACTGTAGATTCCAGCCGAGGTCTGAAAAAATACCAGTTTTGAAAATAAAAAGAAAAGCAAGTTGCAAGTTTGCCAGACTTCTAAATATAAAAGTGTGTCCCACTGATTGCCTGCTACATCATTCTTGGTTAGTGTCACTTTCATAGAATCGTATTATCCAATTCCCTTTTGAAAGCTATGATTGAATCTGTTTCCACCACCCTATCAGGCAGTGAATTCCAAATCCTAACCACTCGTTGTGTAAAAAGTATTACCTCATGTCGCCTATGGTTCTTTTGCCAATCACCTTAAACCTGGTATCGACCCTGCAACCATTGGAAACACTTTCTTCTGAAGTCCAGCTTTTTACAAGCACCTACATTCATTCTCTAACCCGTATTCAGAACTGAATACTGGTGAGGGTGATGGTTCCCCTGGGGAGTACAGCCAGAGCCAAGTCCACGGCACCACGGGTGGCTCAGCTGTACAGGGGTGGGGGTGGAGAGGAGGATCGGGAAAGCAATAGTGATAGGGGATTCGATAGTTAGGGGAACAGACAGGCGTTTCTGCGGCCGTAGATGCGATTCCAGGATGGTAAGTTGCCTCCCTGGTTAAGAAACAATAGAGGTGCCATTATACTTCTAGGTGTATTCTATAGGCCACGAACTAGTGGGGAGGATATAGAGGAGCAAATTTGCAGGGAAATTACAGAGCGGTGCAAGAACTATAGAATAGTGATAATGGGGGACTTCAACTATCCTAATATAGACTGGGATAGTACTAGTGTAATGGGCAGAGAGGGGGATGAATTTCTGAAGTGTGTTCAGGAGAATTTTCTTGATCAGTATGTTTCCGACCCAATGAGGAAAGAGGCATTGCTGGATCCAGTTTTGGGGAATGAGGTGGGTCAAGTGGAGAAAATGTCAGTCGGGGAACATTTAGGGAACAGTGATCATACTATCATAAGGTTTAGATTAACTATGGAAAAGGACAGAGTAAAAATACTTAATTGGAGGAAGGCCAATTTCAGTGGGTTGAGAATGGATCTGGCCCGGGTAAACTGGAATCAAAGCTTGGCAGGTAAAACTGTAATCGAGCAATGGGTTGCCTTTAAAGAGGAGATGGTTAGGGTACTGTCGAGGTACATTCCCACGAGGGGGAAAGGTAGGGCAACCAAAGTCAGAGTTCCCTGGATGACAAAAGAGAGTAAGATGAAGCAGAAAAAGGGGGCATATGACTGGTGTCAGGTTGAGAATACAAGTGAGAACCGGGCTGAATATAGAAAGTTCAGAGGGGAAGTGAAAAAGGAAATAAGAGGGGCAAAGAGAGAGTATGAGAATAGATCGGCAGCTAACATAAAAGGGAATCCAAAAGTCTTCTAAAGACATATAAATAGTAAACAGGTAGTAAGAGGAGAGGTGGGGCCGATTAGAGACCAAAATGGAGTTCACCACTACTCTCTATTTCCTGTAACTTTCTCAATTCCGTATCCATGCTGCCACTGTCCCTTTTATTCCATTCTCAACCCACTGAAATTGGCCTTCCTCCAATTAAGTATTTTTACTCGGTCCTTTTCCATAGTTAGTTTTTGGACTGGAGGAAGGTACATAGTGGTGTTCCCCAGAGCTCGGTACCAGGACCACTGCTTTTCTTGATATATATTAATGACTTGGACTTGGGTGTACAGGGTACAATTTCAAAATGTGCAGATGACGCAAAACTTGGAAGTATAGTGAACAGTGAGGAGGATAGTGATAGACTTCAACAGGACATAGACAGGCTGGGGGAATGGGCGGACACGTGGCAGATAAAATTTAACCAGGGGACACAGATTTAAGGCGATTGGCAGAAGAACCAAAGGCGACATAAGGAAAAACTTTTTTACACAGCAAGTGGTTAGGATCTGGAATGCACTGCCTGAGAGGGCGGTGGAGGCAGATTCAATCGTGGCTTTCAAAAGGGCTTGTATACACCGCCGAACCGAAAAAAAAATCCAAACTTACCTGGTGTCACCGGAGCTTTGGATTCTTCCAGTCCTGGGCCTGCAGGCGTACGCCTGCGTAAAGGCCCACAGATCCCAGGTGCACATGCAGTTCGCAAGCATCCCTGGGATCATGTAGGCTAGGCCAACCAATCAAAAAGGGGGATTCCCATGATGCTTATGGGGATTCTATTTACATACAGAATCCCCACAAACATAATAGAAATCCACAAATAAATAAAATTTCCTACCACTTAAATAAAAAGAAATGATCACATGTTCAAAATTAATTAAAAGACCCTTTAATTAGGCATTTAAAATAAAAATGTAATTTTTTGAAAAATTTTAAAACGGGCCACAATTTACGTAAATTAATTTTAAATGTACGCATATGTTTAAATCATTAAAAAAAATTATTTTAACATTTATTTTAAACCTTACGCTGGTAAAAGGCTTTACGCCTGCATTTACCAAGCGTAAGGGTTTCGTGGGCATTCGCTGGGCAGTAGTTGGGCATGCACCAGTGAAAGTGATTTTGTGGCAGATGCAGTGGATCGGTCCAAGCAAAACTTGACACATCGCAAGGTCCGGGTTTTCGTGCATGCGGAAACCCGGAATTGAGGGGCCATTCTGAAGGTTTCCGACAGCATACGCTGTGTCCGCTGTCAGAAGCACTGTAAAATCTGGGCCAAAGTCTTTGATCACACCAGCCAGATCCAAGAGTTCACAACTCCCTCTAGTGGAAGTGACTGCAAAACTGCAATGTAATCAAAGGCTCCGGATAAGTCAAAGCAGAAGAGAAGCTCTAGTGGTTTATGACTATCATCTGATTCCAGAGGTGATTACACCCTTACATTTAGACTCTGCTGCGTTTGTAATATAGCAAAGATTTTTGATTTTATCATTAAATTTGTAAGTTTTAACATTGCCATTTTGCAGTGCTTTATGTCAACTAGAACAGGTGCAGAACACTCTACGCGGGCAGGAGGTGAACAGCCAGACGATGTGGTCCATGTTGGAACCAATGACATTGGATAGAAGAGGAAAGGTCCTATAGAGAGAGAGTTTCAGGAGCTAGAGGGGAGACTAAAGAGCAGGACCTCAAAGGTGGTAATCTCTCAATTACTCCCAGTGCCACATGCTAGCAGCTTAATGTGTGGCTGAAGAAATGGTGCAGGAAGGAGGGCTTCAGATTCCTGGGGCATGGGGACCAGTTCTGGGGCAGGAGGGACCTGTAGAAAATGGATGGGTTGCACCTGAACAAGGCTGGGACCAATATCCTTGCAGGGAGGTTAACTAGTGCTGTGGGGGGGGGGGGGGGGGGGTTTCAACTAATTTGGCAGAGGGAAGGGAACCAGGTTGAAGCATCGGAGAGGAGAAGCAAGGTGCATAGAGAGCTGGGAAAGATGAACAGCATTAGATTAAAGATAGTCCAGAAAAAGGTGGGATCAGACAAGGAAGAAATGCAAAGCAGATTAAGGCAGGTTTGGAGTGCATTTGTGGAAATGCACAGAGCATGACAAGGAAGGTTGGTGAGCTGCAGGCACTAGTTGCCACATGGGGTTATGATCTTGTGACGATAATGGAAACATGACTTAAACAGGGGAAGGAATGGGAACTTAATATTCCTGGCTACAATGTATTCAGGAGAAATGGAGAAGGACAAAAAGGGGGGACAATAGCAGTAGTGATCAAAGATACTGTTACAGCCCTGGAAAGGGATGATGTGCTTCTGGGTTAAAAGACAGAATCAATTTATTTAGAGATAAGGAGACGAGGAGCTGTTACACTGTTAACAGCGATATTACCATGGAAAAACCCAAGTTTTTGTCAGTTTCCCTGATTGCCGGCTATTTGGGGGGGGGGGGGGGTGCGGCGGGAAGGGGAGGTCCACAGCACAGCCAGTGTCGGAGCAGTGAATGACTGACCGCAACTTCAGGATTTCCGCGTTTAGATGTGCATGTGCTAAATCCTGAAGTTGCAGTCAGTTTCAGGGTAATGCCAGCGAACGCTGACAGCTCGCCGTCATTACCCATCAGGTTTAGAGCAGTTATGGAAAGAGACAAGGAACAATCAATGGTAAGGATACTCAACTGGAAGAGGGCTTATTTCAGTGAATGGAAATGGAATTTGGCCCAGGTGAATTGAAAACAAAGATTGGCAGATAAAACTGTAAATGATTAATAGGGGGCCTTCAAAGAGGAGACAGTTTGGATACAGACTTGACACATTCCTATGAGGGGGAGGGGGGAGGGGAAGGAAGAGTATCCAAAGCTAGAGCTTCCTGGATGACTAAAGAAATTAAGATTACAATGAAACAGAAAAAGGAGGCCTATGATTAATGTCAGGTTCCTAATACAGTAGAGAATCAAGAATACCGAAAGTGCAGAGGAGAACTGAAATAGGAAATAAGAGGAGAAAAGAGAGTGTATATGAGAAAAGATTAGCACGTAACGCAAAAGGGAACACTGAAGTATTTTGTAAACATATAAAGAGTAAAAGGAATAGTGGGGCCAATTAAGAACCAAAAAGGAATTATTTTTGTGGAGGCAGAGGGCATACTGAGGTACTAATTGAGTTCTTTGGCAGCATTCTCCTCTTCTGTGAAGACAGATGCAATGTCACAGTAAAGGAGGAGGGTGTAGAGAAATTGGATGAGATAAAGAGAAGGTACTTAAAAGGTTGGCAGTGCTCAGAGTAGAAAAGTCACCCGGTCCAGATGGGATGCTTCCTAGGTTGGTGAGGGAAGTAAGGGTGGAAATAGCGGCGGCTCTGGCCACAATCTTCCAATCCGCCTTCAATATGGGAATGGTGTCAGAGGACTGGAAGGTTGCAAATGTTACACCCTTGTTCAAAACAAAAGGGTAAGGATAAACCCAGTAATTTTAGGCCAGTCAGCCTAATGTCAGTGGTGGGAAGCTTTTAGAGATCATAATCCAGGACAAAATTAATTGTCACTTGGAAGAACATGGGTTAATGAATGACAGCCAGCACAGATTTATTAAAGGCAAATCGAGTCTGACAAATTGATCGAGTTCGTCAATGAAATAACGGGGAGTGTTAATAAAGGTAGTGCAGTTGATGTTGTGTATACGGACTTTCAAAAGGCGTTTGAGAATAGACTTTTTAGCAAATTTGAAGCCCATGCATTAATGGGACAGTGGCAGCGTGGATACGAAATTAGTTAAGAGACAGAAAGCAGAGAGTAGTGGTGAACGGTTATTTATCAGACTCGAGTGAAATATATAGTGGTGTTCCCCAGGGGTCGGTATTAGGACCAAAGCTCTTCAGCAAACAAAGTAGGACAAAGACAGACTGGGGAAATGGACAGATGAAATTTAATGGAAAGAAGGGTGAAGTGAGTCATTTTGGAAGGAAGAATGAGGAGAGGCGATATAAACTATATGATACATTTTAAAGGGGTGCAGAATAGAGACACCTGGAGGTTCACATACACAAATCTTTGAAGGCGACAGGACAAGTTGATAAATCAGGGAAACTGACATAAACGTTGGCTCTTCCACAGGAATACCACTGTTAAATTCCCCACTAATAGTTAGACCCAACTGGGGGTTTAACAGCGTATTGACTGGTAAACAAAGGTTATGGCCCTGAAAAACTAATTTAAATTTTGTGCAGTGTCAAATTTATCCATTTTAATTAAAAAAATTAAATTTTTACGGAACTAAAAAAAATGTAAAATGTTTTTAAAAGTTTGTTCATCTTTATCCAGGTTTGCCTTTTCCCCATGCAAGAGCCCCAATCTTAGTTTTGCTCTTGCTAACATTTTTTTTAAAAGTTAGAATTTTAGGAGTTTACCCACTTTCTTGTTCGCCAGCAGCTCGCGCTATGGGATTCCCACTATACTACGTTGATTTCAACTACGTGTCGGAAAACCCGAAATTCTCAACACAGAGATAACGAGATCTTTGTGCGAAGCTTACTTCGGGGCCAGCGGCGAACGCCTTTGATTCGCCACTGACCGCAAATTCCAGGCCAATGCTGTTAAATAAGCACACGGGATCTTTGGCTTTATCTTTTGGCCTCGAATTCTGCCCTCGAGGATCCCTGATGATAATCGCTCAATCTTTGGTGGCCGTGCCTTCTGTTGCCTAGGCCCGAAGCTCTGGAATTCCCTGCCTAAACCTCTCCGCCTCTCTACCTCTCTTTCCTCCTTTAAAACGCTCCTTAAAACCTACCTCTTTGACCAAGCGTTTGGTCACCTGCCCTAATTTCTCCTTATGTGGATCGGTGTCAAATTTTTTGTCTTAAAATACTCCTGTGCAGCATCTTGGGACGTTTTACTGTGTTAAAGGCGTTATATAAATACAAGCTGTTGTTGTTGTTATAAATAGAGGCCTAGAGTACAAAAGCAAGGAAGTTATGGTGAGCCTTTATAAATAATTGGTTAGGCCTCAGCTGGAGTATTGTGTCCAATTCTGGGCACCACACTTAGGGAAGGATGTCAAGGCCTTGGAGAGGGTGCAGAGATTTACTAGAATGGCACCAGGGATGAGGGACTTCAGTTATGTGGCGAGACTGGAGAAGCTGGGATTGTTCGCCTTAAAGCAGAGAAGGTTAAGAGGAGATTTAATACAGGTGTTTAAAATTATGGAGGGTTTTGATAGAGTAGATAGGGAGAAACTGTTTCCACTGGCAGGAGGGTCAGAAATGTGAGGACACAGATTTAAGATAATTGCCAAAAGAATCAGAAGGGAGATGAGGAGAATTTTTTTTTTTTTTTTTATAAAACGCAGCAATTTATGATCTGGAATGCACTGCCTGAAAGGGTGGTGGAAGCAGATTCAATAGTAACTTTCAAAAGGGAATTGGATATTTACTCCAAGGAAAGCAGGGCTATGGGGAAGAGCAGGGGAGTGGGACTAATTAGATAGCTCTTTTAAAAAGCTGGCACAGGCACAATAGCCCGAATGGCCACCTTCTGTGCTGTAAGATTCTTTGATTCTCTCTTTCCCCATACTTTTCCTGTGCCCCTTCCACCAAAAAATAACAGACCAACTTATTCTCATCCTTATGTCTGCTGAAACTGCTCAGCAATTTACCTTGAGCAGTCTGCCCCTTGTCCTTAATACTTAAATCCTCCCCCCTCCAATTTTCACTTTAAATTGCCACTGCACTGAGAAGCGTATTATTAGCTACAGAGTTGTATGTCCCAGTTTGCGGATGACACTAAATTAGGAGGGACGGTAAGTAGTGCAGATGGGAAGCAGGAAGTTGCAAAGAGACACCAACAGATTAAACAAGTAGACAAAACTATGGTAAATGGCGTTTAATGTGGGCAGGTGTGAGGTCATCCACTTTGGACCCAAGAAAGATAAATCTGAGTATTTTCTAAATAGTAAGAAACTAGGAACTGTAAAACAGCAGAGAGATTTGGGAATCCAAGTACACAAATCATTTATAGCTAGTAGACAGGTACAAAAAGCAATCAAAAAGGTTAATAGAATGTTGGCCTTTATCTCAAGGGGACTGGATTACAGAGAGGAGGAAGTTATGCTTCAGTTACAAGAGCCTTAGTCTAACCCCATCAGGAGCACTGCGGTTCGTTTTGGGCACCGCGCCTCAGGAAGGATACATTGGCCTTGGAGAAGGTGCAGCGCAGATTCACCAGAGTGGTACAAGGGCTTAAGAGGGTTAAATTGTATGGACAGGTTGCATAAACTTGGCTTGTATTTCCTTGAGTTTAGAAGGTTGAGGGGTAATCTAAATCGAATGATAGCAAAATACTGCGGATGCTGGAAATCCGAAATAACAACAGAAAATGCTGGAAAAACTCAGCAGGCCAGGCAACATCCGTGGAGAGAGAAATAGAGTCAACGTTTCGGGTCAAACCCTTTGTCAAGGCTGAAGAAGCACAGGAAATGAAATAGATTAAAAGGCCAGTGGGGGCTGGGAGAGAACGAAAGAGGAGTGAAGAGACATTAAGAGGTATTCAAAACGAGACGAGATGGTGATGGGACTAGTGGAGACAAAAGACGGCTCTAGATTAGGTGTGAAATGTACTGGCAGAATGAGAGACAGCTGCCATGTGGGAGAGAGAAAAAAAAAGAGGGTGGGGGGAAAGGGCCAAAACAAAGGTGGGGATAAAAAATAAGTAAAAATGTAATGGGGGCTGAGGCTATGATCTGAAATTGTTGAACTCGATATCGAGTCCGGAAGGCTGTAAAGTGCCTAATTGGAAGATGAGGTGCCTAATCGGGTAACCTAATCAATGTGCTCAAAATGTTAAAAGGATTTGATAGCGTAGATACAGAGAAACTATTTCCTCTGGTGGGGGAAATCGTCTTAAAATTACAGCCAGGCCATTTAGGAGGAAATTAATTCAGCACTTTTTCATACAAAATGGGAGTAAAAATTTGGAATTCTCTCCCCCACAAAAGTTTGTGGATGCTGGGACAATTGGAGTGTTCAAGACTAAGATTGATAGCTTTTTGTTAGCTAAGGGATTCAAGGGATATGGAGCTAATTCAGGTACTGAGTTGAGGTACAGATCAGCCATGATCTAATTGAATAGCAGAGCAGGCTCGAGGGGCAGAATGGCCTACTCCTGTTCCTATGTTCCTAAGATGGTTTTACCTTTCATACAAAGAGTACACTGGACAACATAACATTTTAGCAGGTTGTTTCCATCCCACATGTAAAATTCATAGAATCATACAGCACAGGAGGCCATTCGACCCATTGTGTCTGTGCTGGCTCTTTGACGAGCTATCCAATTAGTCCCACTCCCCTGCCCTTTCCCCACAGCCCTGCAAATTTCTCAAAAGTTCCCTTTTGAAAATTATGATTGACTCTGCTTCCACCACCCTTTCAGGCAGTGCATTCCAGATCATAACACGTTGCATACATTTTATTTTGTTTTAGATCGCTGATCATAACACATATTCTAAGAACTGTAATAGTTGTTTATAAAAACTTGTACAACGGCTCTTAACGCCCCTCTAAAGTTTTGAACACAATTGCTAAGTTATGTCCTGATTTTGTACGCTCGAGAGTCAATCGCCTGATTACACTGCAGCAATATCGCTACAACAGCTTCTGATGCATTCAATCTATAGCTCAGACATTTTGAATTAACATAACAGATTACCAAACAACCTTAAAACCCAGCTTTGCACCATGATGGAGTCACACACCACAAGTCCAAGCCATGCGAGGTGAGGGTCTGACAGCACTAGGAACCAGATTGAGACCTGACTCTGGAGTTTTGTTACTGTTTTCATGTCAATGTGCAGGTGAAACCATTTAACATCAATGCAGAAGGGAAGTATAGCTACACCTCAAGCCCCCTGACTTTCTGCAACCTTAAGCCTTATAGAACCAGAAGTTTACATGGCTGTCCAATTTGAAAAGTAATTAACGATTGTAGATATAATAAATAAACATATTTTAAATGCGAGAATCCCTTTCAGGTCATTACTGTAGCTAGTCATTCTCATTCATCCATTATTACTGAAAGTCATCAGATTCCATAAAATGTTAACCACCAATTGCACTATGTAGTACTTAGCAATTTTCATAATACTGTCTTATTAGGTGTTAGCCGTGGCTCAGTCAGTAGCATTATCCCCTCTGTCTCAGAAACATAGAAGATAGGAGCAGGAGTAGGCCATTCGGCCCCTCGAGCCTACTCCGCCATTCAATGCGATCATGACTGATCATCCAAATTCAGTACCCTGTCCCTGCTTTCTCCCCATACCCCTTGATCCCTTTAGCCTTAAGAAATATATCCAACTCCTTCTTGAATATATTTAATGAATTGGCCTCCACCGCCTTCTGTGGTAGAGAGTTCCACAGGTTCACCACTCTCTGGTGAAGAAATTCTTCCTCATTTCTGTCCTAAATGGCCTACCCTTTATCCTTAGACTGTGTCCCCTGGTTCTGGACTCCCCGACCATCGGGAACATCCTTCCTGCATCTAGTCCGTCCAGTCCTGTCAGAATTTTATAAGTTTCAATGAGATCACCTCTCATTCTTCTAAACTCTAGAAAGTACAAGCCCAATCGACCCAATCTCTCCTCATACGTCATTCCTGCCATCCCAGGTATCAGCCTGGTGAATCTTCGCTGAACTCCTTCCATGGCAAGAACATCCTTCCTCAGATAAGGTGACCAAAACTGCACACAATACACAAGGTGTGGTCTCACCAAGGCCCTGTATAACTGCAGCAAGACATCCTTGTTCCTGTACTCAAACCATCTCGCTACGAAGGCCAACATACCATTTGCCTTCTTAACCGCCTGCTGCACCTGCATGCTTACCTTCAGCGACTGGTGCACAAGGACACCCAGGTCTCGTTGCACTTCCCCTTCTCCCAATCTATTGCCATTTAGATAACAATCTGCCTTCCTGTTTTTGCCACCAAAGTGGACAACCTTACATTTATCCATGTTATATTGCATCTGCCATGTTTCTGCCCAATCACCCAACATGTCCAAATCATCCTGGAGTTTCTCGACATCCTCCTCACAGCACACTCGCCCACCCAGCTTTATGTCATCTGCAAATTTGGAGATATTACATCTAGTTCCCTTGTCTAGATCATTAATACATATTGTGAATAGCTGGGATCCAAGGACCGATCCCTGCGGTACCTTACTAGTCACTGCCTGCCACTCGGAAAAGGGCCCGTTTATTCCAACTCTTTGCTTCCAGTCTGCCGACCAGTTCTCTATCCAAGTCAATACCTTGCCCCCAATCCCATGTGCCTTAACTTTACACGTTAATCTCTTATGTGGGACCTTATCGAAAGCCTTCTGAAAGTCCAAATACACCACATCCACTGGTTCTCCCTTATCTATTTTACTAGTTACATCCTCAAAAAATTCCAGTAGATTAGTCAAGCACGATTTACCTTTTGTAAATCCATGTTGACTTTGTTCGATCCGGTCACTGTTTTCCAAGTGCTCTGCTATTACATCTTTTATAATGGACTCTAGCATTTTCCCCACTACCGATGTCAGGCTTACCGGTCTGTAATTCCCTGTTTTCTCTCTACCACCTTTTTTGAATAGTGAGGTAACATTAGCTACCCTCCAATCCATGGGTACTGTTCCAGATTCCATCGAATGTTGGAAGATGATCAGCAATGCATCTACAGCAATGCATCTACTATTTCTAAGGCCACTTCCTTAAGTACCCTAGGATGTAGATTATCAGGCCCTGGGGATTTATCGGCCTTCAATCCCATCAATTTCCCTAACACCATTTCCCTACAAATACTGATTTATTTCAGTTCCTCCCTTTCATCAGACCCTATGTTCCCTGGCATCTCTGGGAGGTTATTTGTGTCCTCCTTTGTGAAGACAGAACCAAAATATGTATTTAGTTGGTCTGCCATTTCTTTGTTCCCCATTATAAATTCCCCTGATTCTGACTGCAAGGGACCTACGCTTGACTTCACCAATCTTTTTCTCTTTACATATCTATAAAAGCTTTTACAGTCAGTTTTTATGTTCCCGCAAGCTTACTCTCATATTCTATTTTCTCCTTCTTAATTAATCCCTTTGTCCTCCTTTGTTGAATCCTAAATTGCTCCCAATCCTCAGGATTATTGCTTTTTCTGGCCAATTTATATGTCCTCTCCTTGGATCTTATGCTATCCCTAATTTCCCTTGTTAGCCACGGTTGAGTCACCTTTTTTGTTTTATTTTTGTGCCAAACTGGGATGAACATTTTCTGTAGTTCATCCATGCGGTCTTTGAATGTTTGCCATTGCCTATCCACCGTCAACCCTTTGAGTGACATTCCCCAATCAATCCTACCCAACTCGTGCCTCAGACCATCGTAATTTCTTTTATTTAAATTTAGGACCCTAGTCTCTGAGTCAACTACTTCATTCTCCATCTTAATGAAGAATTCGATCATATTATGATCGCTCCGACCCAAGGGGCCTCGTACAACAAGATTGCTAATTAATCCTTTCTCGTTACGTAATACCCAATCTAAGATGGCCTGATCTCTGGTTGGTTCCTCGACATATTGGTCCAGGAAACCATCCCGTAAACACTCCAGGAATTCCTCCTCCACAGTATTGTTACTAATTTGGTTAGCCCAATCTATATGTAGATTAAAGTCACCCATGATGACTGCTGTGCCCTTATTGCACGCTTCTTTGATTTCCCTTTTAATGCCATCCCCAACCTCAGCTTACTGTTTGGAGGTCTATATACCACCCCCACTAACGTTTTCTGCCCCTTGGTATTTCTCAATTCTACCCATACAGATTCCACATCATCAGAGCTAATATCCTTCCTTACAATTGTGTTAATCCCTTCTTTAACCAGTAATGCTACCCCACCTCCCTTTCCTTTTTGCCTATCTTTCCCGAGTATCGAATACCCCTGGATGTTGAGTTCCCAGCCTTGGCCATCCTTGAGCCACATTTCCGTAATCCCAACTAAATCATATTCGTTTACCTCTATTTGCCTTATTACGAATGCTCCTCGCATTAAAGACACAAAGCCTTCAGGCTTATTTTTTTAACGCTCTTAGACCTATTAGAATTATTATTTACTGTGGCCATGTTTGATTTAAACCGTTGATTTCTCTGACTGCCACTTTTGTTTTTCTCCTTCCTATCTTTTGCTTTTATCCTCGTTTCCCTTTCCTCTGTCCCCCTGCTCAGGTTCCCAACCCCCTGTCATCTTAGTTTAAACCCTCCTCCAGAGCACTAGCAAACACACCCCCTAGGACATCGGTTCCAGCCCTGCCCAGGTGCAAACCATCCGGTTTGAACTGGTCCCACCTCCCCCAGAACCGGATGCAATGTCCCAGGAACTTGAATCCCTCCCCCGGCACCATTCCTCTAGCCACGTATTCATCTGAAATATCCTTCTATTTCTACTCTGACTAGCACGTGGCATTGGTAGCAATCCTGAGATTACTACCTTTGAGGTACTATTTTTTAATTTACCTCCTAACTCCCTATATTCAGCTTTTAGGACCTCATCCCGGTTTTTACCTATATCGTTGGTACCTATATGCACCACGACAACTGGCTGTTCACCCTCCCCTTCCAAAATGTTCTGCAGCTGCTCCGAGACATCCTTGACCCTTGCACCAGGGAGGCAACACACCATCCTGGAGACTCGTTTGCGGCCGCAGAAACGCCTATCTATTCCCTAGAATCCCCTATTACTATAGCTCTACCCCTCTTTTTCCTCCCGTCCTGTGCAACAGAGCCACCCCTGGTGCCAGGAAGTTGGCTGCTGCTGCCTTCCTCTGATAAGCCATCCCCCCCAACAGTACTCAAAGTGGTGTATCTGTTTGAGAGGGGGATGTCCACAGGGGACCCCTGCACTACCTGCCTGCGCCTAGTACTCTGCCTGTTGGTCACCCGTTCCCTTCCTGCCTGTCCAACCTCTACCTGCGGTGTCCAACTCGCTAAACGTGCTATTCACGATGTCCTCAGCATCGTGAACGCTCCAGTATGTGTCCAATCGCAGCTCCAGCGCCGCAATGCGGTCTGTCGGTAGCTGCAGCTGGATACACTTCCTGCACACGTAGTTGTCAGGGACACAGGAAGTGTCCCCGAGTTCCCACATAGCGCAGGAGGAGCATACCATGTGGCCGGGCTGTCCTGCCATGACTTACCCTTTAATTAATTGAAATTAAATTAAATCAATCAATCCCACCAATTACACTACAGTTAAATGGTTTACCAACAGTCCCCGTTACACCAGAGAGACCTTAGTAACTATAAACCAGGAGGTTGTGGGTTCAAAGTCCCACTCTAGAGACTTGGCACAAAATCTAGGCTGACACTCCAGTCCAGTACTGAAGGAGTGCTGTACTGTCGAAGGTGCCATTTTTCAGATGAGACAGTAAACCAAGACCCCGTCTGCCCTCTCAGGTGGGCATAAAAGATACCATGTCTCAAAGAAGAGCAGGGGAGTTCTCCCCAGTGTCCTGGCCAATTACAACAATACAACAGTGACTGCACTTCAAAAAGTACATTGGCTTTAAAGCAAAGTGAAAGGCACTCTAAATGCAAGTTCTTTCTTTATTTGATAGTCAGCCAGGACTAAAGTAATATTTTTATAAATCGTCTTAAGAACAAATATACTGAATATGATTTAAATTGGTATTATTTTGCAATGTAGAAATATACACAGGAATAGTAAATGTGCATCACTCAAAATTTTTAAATACGGTTTTGCTTTTTGTTCAATCTGGACACGGACATGGAATAGGCAAATCAAAACAGTTCCAACACCACTTTACTTCAACAAAGCCTAAGCATTTCCTGGTGAAATCTTACTGTGCTTGCCTTGGTTGTTGTGGAATAAAAAATGTTGCTAGGACACCTGCAGGAAGGTAAACAGTTTGATGTACTACCAATTACTCACTGTACATTTCCAAAGCAATCGACCAGTCAGTCTACTTAAAGTGGTCCCAAAATGAACACTTGATGCAGGATAGCTAGACATGCTAATTTTAAAACAAAACCATTACACCCACTGCAAGTACTTGTACTTCCACTGACCCTGTAAAACCCAGCATAGCTTTGTAAAGGCATACAGAATCAAAAAATACTGTCTAGATCTTGGAAAGTATTCTGTCTTTCATCAAATTTCAGATCACATATTTTGAAAACTAAACATTTTGGTATTGAACAATCAGGACTTCATTTACATTAAAACCATGTCTAATATTGACACATGCCCCTCTTAAAAATAAAAACAAATCTCCACATATTCACCAATTTAAAAAAAAAACTACAAATGGAAATCAGAAACAAAAACAGAAAATGTTGAAAATATAGGTCAGCCAACATTCTGTGAACAAAAAACGCAGGCTAATATTTTCAGCAGAACCCTTCATCAGAACTGAATTGTTCATGAGGCAGATATTAAAGGGTGTTGCTTTCTTGCACAGAAATAGACCACCTGATTTAAAACCACACATCTTGTTTTCCATTATCTCCCTAAAATAATAATTTATATTACCTAACCGTTTTCTATTAAACAAGTTACAGATTGCTCAACTAATTAATTAGCACAGTCTATATAACTGGAGCATTTCTTGTTTGAACCCCATTCTCTTTTAAAAAAAAAAATCAGTTTTAACGAAAGGTTGCAACCAAAAAAGATACTTTGTCTTGTCTCTTAATTGATGCTGACTGGCCTGCTGTGTATTTTCACATCTTTACACCAAAGGCGCAACACCAAAAACATTAAAGCATCTTTCCTCGTTATCTGATGCATATTTCCAACATTAAACATGTTTTAAAATTTCAGTTTCAGCTATGTGCGACTTTTTTTTAGAAGCCAAATAAATATGTCCTGTAATAAAAACAGAAAATGCTGGAAATACTCAGGTGGTCAGGCAGCATCTGTGGCGAGAGAAACACAGAGTTAACTTTTCAGGTCGATGACCCTTTGTCAGAACAGGAGTATTTCCAGCATTTGCTGTTTTTTATTTCAGATTTTCAGCATCCGCAGTATTTTGCTTAAATATGTGCTGCACGCTGAATTTCACTGATCATAGTGCAGTGCCACTTCTAATCCTCGTACATGTTTAATCGTGATTATTAAGTGTTTTTGCAAATGTGGAAAAAGTGTTTTGTTACGAGGGAGAGAGGAGTGGGCCTTTGGCATAGCGGTAGCATCCCCGCCACTGGGCCAGAAGGCGTAGGGTTTCGAACCCCGCTCCAGACAGTCCCGGCAAGTTGAGTCGGAGTTCCGGCTCTAAATTCTGGGTTGACATCCAGCGGGATACTTGCGTCCGTGGGTGTGCCACCCCCTCCCTCCCTCTCGTATGGGTTGTGGGAGCCTGTAAAACCCTCCCACCATAGGACTAACCACCCTAATGGCTGGTACGAAGATGGTTACGGTCACGGAAGGAGCGTTAATCGCAGCCATAAATCCTTCCACCACTTCATACAGTTCCCCAAAGGGAACAGTGTGGAGACACGTACGACGACGACCAGGGAGAGAGAGGGGGGGAGCAGGCCTATGCCAGCTGCTGAGAATTGAGTGGCCAGTGCTGGGCTGTGAAGACACAGCTCGCAGGCGCTACTCCCCCCGCAGTGAATGGAGCCCGGGAATGCCGTCGCCCTGGAGACGGAGCAGCGCTGACCCGACACCGGGCCTCGGCACCCACCGAGCGAGCGACACGCACCGCACCGATAATCCGACACTTCACCCTAAAACACCGCACAATTAATGCTGTCACCGCTTGGCCAGCGCCGCTCCCGATCCGTCGGAGGCCCTCTTCCCCGCCGCAGTTAACAACTACCTTCCGCCGCCACTCAAGAGATTTTTTAAAACAAGCCGCCGAACGGCTGAGTTGCCACCGAATTAAACCATCCGGCAGGAAAGACTAATCCCCACAGCTTCAGTTCCGCAAGGAAGAATATTGCGCCCGATCGAGACCGACTTCCTTTCTTTTATTCTAATTTTGTTTTGGAGTGACTGAGAAAGCCCAAGCCAGTTTTTGCAGGCGAATCTGAACAGTTGTAAGTTTGTTTTCAAAAGAAAAAAGCAAACATACACATATTATTATATTGTGTAAAATAACTCGATCCAGGAAGATGCGGATTGTTTATCGGGCCCACTGCGTTTAACGAGTGAATGACATAACATTGTTTTAAAGGGCAGCATCTTCACAAGAGTGAGGTGGGGAAGAGGAGTCCATAATAGGGTGGGTAGGAATAGGAGCAGGAGCAGATGCAGTCAGCCTTGGTTCAGTTGGTAGCACATTTGAGTCAGAAGGTTGTGGGTTCAAGTCCCACTCCAGAGACTTGAACACAAAAATCTAGGCTGGCACTCCCAGTGCAATGTTGAGGGGGTGCTGCACTGTCAGAGGTGCCGTCTTTCGGATGAGACATTAAACCGAAGCCCCGTCTGCTTTCTCAGGTGGACATAAAAGATCACATGGCATTATTTCGAAGACAAGCAGAGGAGTTATCCCCGATGTCCTGGCCAATATTTATCCCTCAATCAACAACAACAATCAACAGATTATCTTAGCATTGCTGTTTGTGGGATCTTGCTGTGTGCAAATTGGCTGCTGTGTTTTCTACATTACAACAGTGACTACACTTCAAAAGTATTTCATTTGCTGTTAAACGCTTTGGGACATCCGGTGGTCGTGAAAGGCGCTATATAAATGCAAGGGGTTTTTATGCTAGGGTGGGGATAGGCCAGAGTAGGGTGGGGATAGGAGCCCAGGGTTGGGTGGAATGGGGATAGGAGCCCAGGGTGGGGTGGGGATAGGAGCCCAGGGTGGAGTGGGGATGGGAGCCCAGGGTGGGGTGGGGGTGGGAGCCCAGGGTGGGGTGGAGTGGGGATAGGAGCCAAGGATGGGAAGGAGTGGGCATAGAAGCCCAGGGTGGGGTGGAGTAGAGTGGGATAGATTATGGAGCATATCTGAGCATAGCGGGGCAGGTGGGAGGGTGCACAATTTGGGAACTTTGGGGGCAGGTGGTTTGAGGATTTGTGCTTGTGGGTAGGCATTACCTGTTTCCATGATGCAAGCAAGTATTATGGTGATGCGTTTCAGCACAACCAACATTGGTGCCTCATGATTGTAAGCATTTTCAAAACGTTTTGCCTCTTCCTAACTTAATTTTCATGGTTGTGCGGGTGCTGCATGAAGCATTTTGACACATTTTACATCATGTGTTTACAAATAAGCAAAAGTTTGCTGAGAACTTTTTACAAGAAGATGGTTCCCCTTTATAGGCCATTAAAAAGTTCAGCTATGCAGTATTGCAGGACCCCTGTAGATATTGTACTTAAAATATTACAATGTTGACTGTTGATGTCCAAATGAAAATATACATCCTGCTATACTTACTGTAATCATGTGTAAGAATGAATCACAAGCATTGTTGCAATCAAGCTAAAATTTCTCTAGTTTCTAATGCCATTCCTAAATTAATTGGCCAGTTCAGAAAAGTGTTCTTTTAGCCACCATGAAAATTAAGATTGTAGAGATCAAAATTTTTTTTTTAACAGTAAGATTGCTGCTGATTTTTTTTTTGGTGAGCCAGGAATCTGGCACATGCAGAAACCCATTGTCATGCTTATGAATCTCAAACCGAGCTACTAAGAAATCCACACTGGTAGAGTTTCTGGGGATACATTTCCATGGGTGGGGTGGGTGGGGGGGGGGGGTGGTGGTGTTGTCCTGCTCCTCTCTGGCAGAAGAGCAGCAGAAACCTCAACAAGATGGTGTAACCCAGGTTTCCATGGCTCTTCTGCCAAAACTACGGTGGATGATTGGGAAATTCACTCCCTCTCTGTCCAATATTGAGTGCGCACTACACTTGCCTAAATCCAGAGAGATTAGGTGCAGGTTGGCAAGAGCTAAGGCACAGAAACACCAAAGTGTGCACAAGAATACTGCTGGAGATTAACTAGCTAAGAAGGTACAGCCTACCCGTATAGAGCACTGGTAAGCTTCCCATTGCTTGTCCAACCACGAACACCATTAAAGGTATAGGCGTTTAGGTTATCTGGAGCTGAATGGCAAGAAATCCAACCCCTAGAGATAGCTCTACCCCTCCAGATCTAGTACAATCATTGTATGAGCTAGTACAATCAGCAGCAGTGCCATGGAGTGCTTGCTTGGTTCAGATATTGGGTTACCAAGTCTGCTGTTGAGGTTTGACTTGATTCGGATCTTCCACCAGAAGGTGCCATTTGGAGCCTTGTTGCCCCACCCCTGGAGGATATTCATTAATTAGTCCTTAGATAATTGAAAGCGCAGCCTTGAGCTCTTGCTACTTGGATAGTAGATACCAGGAACTTCTCACGTGGGGCATAGTGAGCAGTACAACTTACCATAAATTATATGTGTGCATTGCACCATCCTCCTGACTACATCACGGATGCACAGTATTGCTTCGGTATTTTTACCAGTTTATTGTTCATTAGTTTTACCAGTAAGAAATGCAAAATATCAGTAGCAACTGTGTTCCTCTTTCCATCACAATAATGGTAGGCACCAAACCCTGGATATATGTTCTTATACCCAAACTTCAGGTAATACTTTCCAGCAGCCTGCCATTTGAAGTCTCAGAGTTTCCTCAGCTATATATGCAAGGGCCTACGCTGGATAGTTTGCAGATAAATCCCAACCATCTTGATGTTCTAGATGTCTAAGCCCCAGTGCTGTCTAATTGCCTTACTCAATACCAACCTTTTCATTCATGTCCTCATGTGAGGGGCTTTGGCAAAAAGACATGCCTGCCATGAGGCCAACTCTCCCTTTTATGGTACTCCCTCTTTGGTCGATGTAAGCTGTTTCCTCTTTTGCTGCAAATCCACCTCACAGCATGGTCCTGGATCTTGTACATGAACTGGAGGAGGCCCTTCCGTTTCATGCTTTGGAATTCTAAATCATGAAGGAGAACTGGTTGGACACATGTCTTACGTGCCACAAACCTATATTGGCACTTTTCTGTCATCGCAGTAAAACAAGACCAAAGCACACTTCACATCTTCTCAGTGCAATTCTTAAGAAGGCCTTGCATTTATGTAGTGCCTTTCATGACCTCAGAATGTCCTTAGGCACTTTACAGCCAATGAAGTACTTTTGATGTGTAATCACTATTGTAATGTAGGAAACGTGGCAGCCAATTTGCACACAGCAAGGTCCCACAAACAGCAATGTGATAATGACCAGATAATCTGTTTTTTAGTGATGTTGGTTGAGAGATAACTGTTGACGGGGAGAACTCCTCTGCTCTTCAAATAGTGCCATGGGATTTTTTACGTCTAATTGAGAGGGCAGATGGGGCCTCGGTTTAACGTCTCATCCGAAAGGCAGCACCACCGACAGTGCAGCACTCCCTCGGTGCCACAAAAGAGTCAGCTTAGATTATGTGCCCAAGTCTCTGGTATGGGACTTGAACCCTCAACCTTCTAACTCAGAGGCAAGAGTGCTACCAACTGAGCCACAGCTGACACAAGTACTGTGCCAGACTAAAGTTGGCATCCAAAAAGATCCCTAGGTACCAATATGAATCAGCAATTGAGACAGATGCCCTTCTATGGTCAGCCCATTTTTCAAGGTGATGTATTAGATTGCTAAGTGAGTCTGCCAACACAATGTCATCAGCGAAAATGAAGTTGCTGATCATATTTTTTTTTAAATAATTCATATTTTTTTGATATTTAGTTGATGAATTTGTGAACTTTGAAAGTGTAGGTTTAGAAAATGTAAGGGGTGGTGTGTGGGTGTTGTTTGTCAGCTTCACCTCTGACTCCTTTGAGCGGTTTGAATCGCTCCCACTCCCTTTTGTTCTAGACTTTGGGCTTATTTGGGGGTTGTAATAAACTTGCAACAGACACCTGGGTTAGTCAAAAGAATTCAGATCTTTATTTTGAGACAGGAAAATATACAATACAATAAAACTTATACTTTAAAAGGGTGGGGAACACTCGGAAATAAGCGAGGGAGAATTACAATACACAAAAAACCCTTACCCTCTCAACCCCCCTAACTAGCTAGGCTGGAATCCAGAGGACCAGGAAATGCTCACCAAAATTACTTTCTTGACAGATGTAGAGGTTCGCGATTTCAGGGTTCTCTTTAGTTGTGGCGGTTGGGGCCTGCCATACCTCGGACGTGGTAGAAGACTGCACCTGCGTTGGGTCTTCAGTTTGGGTTTGTCTGCTGATGCGGTTAGTTGCGCTGTTTGATCTATTGGGTAAGTACCCAATTTTCTTTGGTTAGGGCTAGTTTTAGGGTCTTTTATGTCCAAATCTTACCCAGGAGTAAGTCAGACTAGCCTGTAGAGTGGAAACAAGTCTTTGGTTCATGAGTTTTTCGGCGGTTGGTTTCTTGTTGGTCGCGGTGGCCCAATGTTACCTGGTTGGTGGTAATATTGGCAGTTGTTGGTTTCTGTAGGCCTTTGGTTGCCGTGATCTCTGTTTCTTCTTTCTTCCTTCGAGTCTCCGATGATGATCTCTCTCTTGAGCTGGTTGGCTGAACTTGAACTCGGACTGGCTGTCCGTTTGAACTGTCTCGCTGTTGTCTCTTGTCTGTTGAACTGAAAAGGCAGGCCTCAATTATACTAATTTAGGGCCTGGCTTATCTGACCGCCAAATCTCGGGTTTCTTTGTTAAATTTGGCGGGCTCGTTATTTTTAATGTCCTTTAAAACTTTAACAAGCTTCGGGGATGGCCCATCCAAACTTAACGAGTTTAGGGGATGGCTCATCCAAACTTAATCGGACTTTAACTGGTTTCGGGATTGCCTTGAAACCAGTTTAAAAATGCAAAACGTTTGTCAATCTCTTTAATTGATTTTGGACTGTGGTTTGTTTGTGGTAACCTGTAGGGCTAATGTTCCTTCCTTTGCATTCCTGGGGACATGTCCTGTTTATTCGATACCTGGTTCTGTGAATTCTCGGCGGGAAAACAGGCTTCATTGTCCTTATGTAAAACTGGGGCGGCCCTGGACATTCCTAGACAGTTCAATATCCAAACTCGGGGGTCCACTCTCCTCCCCTTTGTCCCAGCCTTTTGCAAGCCTGAACATGTCCTTTTAAACCAGCCAAACTTCCTGGGATTTTTATATTAAATCCCTTTTGCCCAATAACTCTTTAAAACAGTCCAAAAGTCTCTTCCTTAATAAACTCTTTGAAATCTTCTGTTTGGCCCAACCACACTTTTACCCCTTTTACAGATTTCTTCTGTGATGTTCCCAAAATCATTTTAAAAATGACTTTCCTTGTGTTCTGGGGTTGTGCAGAAATTTTCGAACCTTACAAAAAAGCACTTTATATTACTATTTAGTTCAATGCTCAACATTTTTAAGAATCAGGAAACAGTTTTAAATCATTCTCCTTCTCACTCAGTAATGTTACAATATGTTGCAAAGGCAACCAGTGGCTTTGGTCTGGAAATGCATCCTGATTGACAATGTATCGTGTCAGCTATTGTTTTGGATCTAATATTACAAAACACTTATAACATTGTAAAGACATATTGCTGCACCACCTACAGGTGTAACAAGTATTGTAGGTTCATATGTAGGCTATTATAACAGATTTTACCATTGAGATCTGGTGAAATGGAATGCAACAACTTACTTACGGATTTTAATATAACATATTTGCTCATCAAGTAAGGAATATAAGGGCTGAATCTTGATAGGGCGGACTGCATAGGCAGGGGGGCGGAGTTTCTGTTGGGAAACCTAGAAGTTCAGGATTCCCCGCATGCTGTGTTTTGCTTTGACAGAATCTCCGCCCGGACGTCAGCCTGATTAGCAGGCTTGGCTTCCAGTCGGGCAGGGAGCACTCTGGAGGAGGCCGCAGCCGCAGGTAAGTCGTCTGCAGCTGCTCGTGGGAGCGTGGGGGTGACGGATCCCCGACCCCGGGTGGTGCGATCCCGGGGGGGGTCCAATCACCGACCCCAAGGGGGAGTCTGAATCTCGGGGGTGGTCCGATCCCCAACCCTAGTGGGGGTTGTATAGGGAGGGGGTACTAGGGGGAAGCACTTACATTCTCCCCGAAGCTGTCCTCGCCTCCCTTCAGCTGCCGGGTTACCTGGCCAGTTAGGGTTAAACCTGCAAAGGTTAAATCAGAGGCTGCCAGCCTCATTAAAATATTTAATTGGCTAACCCGCCTCCTGGGAGCGGGTTGGCTGCCCGCCCTTTGTCCCGCCTCCGTTAAACCCGGAAGTAGGCGGATTGGGGTCGGGTTTGAGATTTTTAATTTTTAACATCTCATTCGACCCCAACCAACCTGTTTTTCGGGGTTAAGATTCAGCCCTTTCAGTTTGGGCCTCCGGGATAAGTGCTCCCAAGTCGGAGAAATCCAGCAAATTTCTCCCAAATTTCTGGAACAAATTTGCCTTGGTCCCAACATGTGCCTTACCTCCAATCTCAAACCAGTACCCTCCTTTACTCCCATGTACCAGAATAAAATGTTCCCATTTTCCACATCCACCATTATTGGAACTGTTTTGAAGGTGATAACTAAATTGAAGATTTTTTTTTGCTGTAAATCTGTTCATATTAGGAACTGGGTTGAGACTGTCAAAACACATTTTGGTAGAGGGAGGTGATTTTACGTGTGATTAATTTAGCTCAAATTCATGCCCAGCTCCAATTCTAATTCTCGTTCTAACTACTGTCTTACCCGGTCCCCACAAATAATATTTTAGGCAGCTAAACAAGGAACAAGGGCTCCAAAAGTGTGATGAATTGTCAAAGTAAACATTTTCGATTGGAAAAAATAAGATATACAACACTGTGAGGATTCCATATTCAACAAAAGCCTAAGGACAGGCCTCATTCCCAGCATTACACAAATGTCTTGTCATTTCCACTTTAGCCCTTCAAGCCACATGCCACTAATCCTCCTTCATTTGTGCACTGCAATCCACTTCCTTCTCCTTTGAACAATCAAGCAGCTCAGCCAATCCCCTTGTGTCTCCAATAGCTGCTGGTAGTTGTCTATCACAAAGGTTGTCATTTTCCTTGTATTGCATCCAGAGTATTCACAGCTACAATATTATGTAACGCTTTTTAGAAGTTAGCCAATATTTCAGTTATGCCTGAGTACTCTTCTACAGTGTGTTAATGTTATTAGAAGATATTTCAAGTGTTGCTACAGAAACAAAGTGAATTAATAGAAAAGAAAGAAAAAATCACATGCTTGATTTATTTTTTGCAAAAGTGCAGCCTTTTGGCAAGTGTTTCTAAAAGGACTCCGCTTTCTGCAATAGAAGACACTCCAGGTGATTTTTAATTCATACTAGTCAGCTTTAAACATTCACAAAGGCATCCAATAAATATATTTGGGCCAGGGACTCAAAAGGTTTTAATCCAGCACTGCACTTGTATATAAAGTAATGATCTGTGCTATACTTGAACACTTTTTAAATGTCATTTTCATTATTGCAATCTTAATTATGTGGCCACACATTTCAAATACAAAATTCAGTATGTGGGCTGTAAGTTCACTGACAGTCATAAAAACAGTAATGTTTAAAGTCAGTTTTGTGACTTTTGAACTTTACATATTCCTGTTCACCCTGTAGATTTTTGATGTATAAAGTAGGAAATTATATTTTCTTTAATACACTATTCCACGCGTGAACCTCAACAGCCCAGCATGAAATATTTGCCTATCTCTTGTTTGATAGGTACATTTGGATTTTATTAAACACGTATTGTAAATATGTATGATGTAAATATAAATTATATTCGAGTTGATTTCCAGTGACATTGCACCCAGGGAGTTACGACCAACTATAGTCTTCACATGAAGCAGGTTTAGAGGGCAGGGGGAGGGGATAATTGAACCTGAAATGCACAGATGTCTTAGGTTGGCTGCAAACACAGAGCTGTTGTGGTTGAAAGGGATTTTTTTTTCCCACATCTAATCAGAAAAGGAAGCTAATTTTATTTTCACATTGGGAATAGTGAACCAATCAGAATTCTAGAGCATATGCCTACACAGAACCAAACGTAAAGTTGGAACATAAAATTTCAAACGAAAAATGATAAAGATTGCAAAGGCAAGTACAGATGAGGGAGGTGATTCAGGCCTTCTAGCTCATTCATCCATAGAAATGTACAATTACCCCGATCAGAACATCTAACTGTCCCTTGAATGGTTGCTGAATTTTTACCTCCACTACCCCACCAGAAGACCATTTCAAATGTTGATCAGTCTCTCTGAATAAGTGTTTCCTACCATTCTGCGAGTTTATCACCTTGGATCAATTGTTCCAGCCCATTTTTTGGAGATGCTGACTTTAAGATGTGATATTCAACCGAGACCCATGGCACTATCTGAAGAACAGCCGAGAGTTCTCCTGGTGTCTTGGCAAACATTGCTCCCTCTACCAATGCAGTCCCCTCCGCTTATAGCGGGCATGTTCGTGCGAATGCGATTTGCCTGCTATACGCGATGGCCAGTATAACATGGTAACACAATTACAGTACTCTACTTATACAACAAGTCATTTGTTCTTTGTAGTGACCTTTTGACCAGTTGATTCCAGCTGTGGCTCAGTGGGTAGCACACTCGCCCTTTGAGTCAGAAGGTTGTGGGTTCAAGTCCCACTCCAGGGACTTGTGCACATAAAGCTAGGCTGACACTCCAGTGCAGTGCTGAGGGAGTGCTGCACTGTCGGAGGTGCCGTCTTTCGGATGAGACGTTAAACCGAGGCCCCGTCTGCTCTCTCAGGTGGATGTAAAAGATCCCATGGCACTATTTTGAAGAAGAGCAGAGGAGTTCTCTCCAGTGTTTTGGCCAATATTTATCCTTCAACCAACATAACAAAAAACAGATTATCTGGTCATTAGCACATTGCTGTTTGTGGGACCTTGCTGTGCGCAAATTGGCTGCCGCGTTTCCCTACATTACAACAATGACTCCAATTCAAATGTACTTCATTGGCTGTAAAGCGCTTTGAGATGTCCGGTGGTCGTAAAGGTGCTATATAAATGCAAGTCTTTCTTTCCACTCTGACCTGCAGCTTTATTTAAATTTAGTACAAACTGTAACCCTGCACCACTTAGAGGGGGTTAGAAAGGCTTAAGTACACAAAAGGTAATAAAACATTCTGATGAAAGGTCATCGACCTGAAACATTGGGCTAGATTTTCGGGGAGCAGTCAGGCGGGGTTTCAGGCGTATGGGGGGGGGGGGGAATCCTGAATTTGGGGGTCCCGCCACCATCCCGCCCAAAACCCCGCCCCACGTAAGTTTCAGGGGCGGCGGGTACCCGCCCCGCACTGGGACCCGCCGAAACCAGGCGGGAAGGGATTAGTGCCAATTAACTGCCTGTTAACAGATAGTTAACAGGCAGTTTTTAGCCTAATCCCTATTTTGAGGGGTTTTGTATGGGTTTCCCGACGGCTCCAAACCACGCCAGGTAGAGCAGGCGGGCCGTCGGGTTGAAGGAGTTGGAGGGGTCGCGATGTCGGCGCTCAGGTGAGTGATGGGTGCATGAGTGCAAAGGTAAGTGTGTTTGGTGTGTCTAAAGTGTGTAAAGAACTTTTACTTACCTGTACTTACCTTAACAGCCTTTCTTCCTGTAGCCGTCGGGAGCGCATCACTCAGCCGGAACTGAAAGCTGAACGGCTGCGATCTGTCAAAAGTGACAGCCTTCAGCTTTGAGTGCCGGTAAGAGTTCTAACTGAGTCTGTGCAGAATGACTCAGCTTAGAACTCAGAGTGTCAGTGTTTCACAGCTTCAAACAGCTGTAAAACACTGATATTTCATCTGTCAAGAACTCTTGACAGATGAAATTGCAGTCTGTGACGTCACCTGTTGCCGGGTGGCCCTTAATTGGCCTGCTGAGCCCGCTGGGCGGGCTCAACAAGGTCAATCAAGGGAAAATCACACAGATTGGCCGGACGTCGAAGTAGGCAGGTCAAAAACCCGAAAGGGGAAGACCCGCCTTCTTCCTGACAGGTTCGGCAAAATGTACCCCATTAACTCTGTTTCTTTCTCGCCACATATGTTGGCTGCCTGACCTGCTGAGTATTGCCAGCATTTGCTGTTTCTTTTCAGATTTCCAGCATCCGCATTATTTTTGCTTTTGTAATTAAACCTTAACAAGGTGTTATTTATTTATTTACTTATGTTTGTTCTTGCATTCAGTGCACCTTAACAAGGTGTGAACTAGTGAGTAAGCACAGCTGTTTCTATCCAAAATAAATGGACCACTTTAGATGTTATAACCATCAACTTTGAAATCGATGTTAATGTAACTTGTAAATAACAACAGAAGACGCTGGAAAAAATCAGCAGGCCAGGCAACATCCGTGGAGAGAGAAATAGTGTCAACGTTTCAGGTCGAAACCCTTCTTCAGAACTGAGGAAAAAAAGGCAGGAAATGAAACAGATTAAAAGGCAGTTTGGGGGGTGGGAAATGGGGGAGGGGATAAAAAAGAGACATTAAGAGATATTCAGGGTGAGACGAGATGGTAATAGGACAGGTAAAGAAACAGACAATGGCTCTAAATGAAGTGTGAAATGTGCTGGCAGAGTGAAAGAGCTGCCATGTGGGAGAGAGAAAAAAAAGGAAAAGGCACAAACCAAAAGTGTGGATAGAAAATATGAAAATATAATAGGGGCCGAGGTTATGATCTGAAATTGTTGAACTCGATGTTGAGCCCAGAGGGCTGTAAAGTGCCTAATCGGAAAATGAGGTGCTGTTCCTCGAGCTTACGCTGAGCTTCCGTGGAACAATGCAAGAGGCCGCAGACGGTGAGGTCTGAGTGGGAATGGAACGGTGAATTGAAATGACAGGCGACCGGAAGCTCGGGGTCACCCTTACGGACTGAACGGAGGTGTTCCGCAAAGCGGTCACCCAATCTGCGTTTGGTCTCCCCAATGTAGGCACTTTACAGCCTTCCGGACTCAATATCGAGTTCAACAATTTCAGATCATAACCTCGGCCCCCATTACATTACATTTTTATATTTTTTATCCACACTTTTGGTTTGTGCCTTTTGTTTTTCCTCTCTCTCCCACATGGCAGCTGTCTTTCACTCTGCCAGCGCATTTCACACTTCATCTAGAGCCATTGTCTGTTTCTTCACCTGTCCTATTACCATCTTGTCTCACCCTGAATATCTCTTAATGTCTCTTCTTTCATCCCCTCCCCCATTTCCCAGCCCCCAAACTGCCTTTTAATCTGTTTCATTTCCTGCCTTTTTTTCTCAGTTCTGAAGGGTTTCGACCTGAAACGTTGACTCTGTTTCTCTCTCCACGATGTTGCCTGGCCTGCTGAGTTTTTCCAGCGTTTTCTGTTGTTATTTTGGATTTCCAGCATCCGCAGTATTTTGCTATCGTATTAATGTAACTTGCTTTTGGTTATCGCTTTTTGGGTGGTATAAGCGACTGCCCATTTTAAATGTGGACGTTTTAATTGGTGGGACGGTAATACAAAGCAAACAAAAGGATCCTTAAACAAATGCAGGAAACTTTGTGATATCCGGCACTGACGGGACCGGCGTGTTGCCGATCTATCAAAACTGCTGGACATACAAAGTTAATGTTGAAGCATATGGAGGTTTTCATCTCCGTATCTGACAAGAAACATTTGCTTAGCAACAGCTTCTAAAGAGTCGGCTGCAGCTGCAAGCGTCTGTAGCTGAAGCTGTTGCTATAGCTACAGACCTTGCAGTGGCTGACTGGGGGGAAAAAAAGAATGAGATCTAAAAAAACTTACAGAAAACGGCTCCTGATTTTTGCCGTTAGATCGAGTATTCCGGACATACAACCTCCCGATAAACCAAAGTTTCCTGCGTTAGGCCCCTCATTCGCAAAGGCAAGGAGCCTAATGCATGTTTTAGGCACCCACTCCGACACAGAAAATATGGCCCGATCCTCTTTTGGGTTGGACGTTTTTCGGGCGTCCATGTGTCGCAGGACCTTGCACCCTGAAATTGGTCCCTTTTACACCCATTTTACACCTGTAAATCGGGTGCAATAGGGGCCAATTTCTACCCCTTCAAGTTTTTAAAATCTTCCCTTATAACTCAGTCCTCTGACATGAGGGATCAGACTTGTGGCTCTTCTCTGCACCGTCTCCAGATCTTTTCTTTTATGGCTCGGTGACCAGAGCTGAACACGACAGTCAAGATGCGGATTTACCAGAGAGCTAAACAGCTTCAGCATAACCAGCTCAGACCTATATTCTATTGACTTGGCAATATACTTGCACATTTCATTTGCGTTGTTGATTGGTGCTCTGCAATGACTGACCACAGTCAATTCAGGATCTGCTATCACTCCCAGACCTTTTCAGAGTCCCACTGATCAGTTCAGCACTGTTTGTGAAATACGTCCTCTATTCTCTGTGGCACTCCACTCAGTGCAGTTCCCCACCTCTATATCACTTATACTTAAAATAAAATAATAATAATGATAGCTGGAATTTGCATATGATTTCATATACTATTTTTAAAGAATTTTTCCAAGAATATATATTTTTTGAAAATCTGACTGTGTCTCTGTCTTGACTGGTATTTCAGCTTGAGTGTCTTAATGGTTAAGTTTTCCCAGTTCTTGGCTAGGTCACTAGATGGAGCACCCCGATCAGCCAACACATTAATATTCAATACATACGGCCACAGCGCTTTTGGGTTAATTATAAAAACTAATTACAGTAACTTTTAAATGTATTTGTAATAGTAATCGTTTTATAAGTGTAATATGCAGTAAACCAAGCAATGAAATAAAACTTTTTTTTTCAGTTTATTAAAATATTATCTGGATGGAGTTTACAATTAAAACCACGTGGGATAGTTCACCTGTGACCCATCGGGGGATATCGCTGTCACTTCAACCAAGTGATGAAGGAATGCTGATGGAGGTACAGGGGCCTTTCTTCAATGATCCTTCAGCTCCACCTGGTGAAAAAGGAAAACCTTACAATCAGTTGTGGAATTTTGAAGGTACAGTAAGCACCAACTTTATAAAAATATTATTTTCAAAAACATAAGTATTATCCTTTTTGATGGTTGGGGTGATGATAATTCACCTTTTTTGTGTCTAAAATGCAGATTTTAGTTTTAAAGTTCAATAATCCCTTCCTTTACTGTCCTCGCAAAGTTTAGGCTTATTTTTCTCAAACAAATTGTCCCGTAGAACACTTTTCCCCTGCTATTAACAGAGACACAACTGAGTGAGATACTGAATATTGTTCTAGGACACGCAAGCGCAGATAAATGATCAGTGCCCAGATGTACCACCAAATATTGTCCTGGCTAGGATCAGGTAACAGCGCAGTCTGGGGACTGTCCACAGATGCTTCTGGCCTTTATGTTTTAGTGTTATACAGGGCAGTGCCACTCCAATACTTACCATGGTCAGTTGTCTTCTTTGCTCTGGAGTCTCTTCCTTGCCGTTTTTGTTTTTTGTTTTTTCCCCACATATAAGGGGAGATTTTCTATTTCAGCATTCCTGGCATGGAACTCCGCTTGCTGGAAGCACACAGGAAATTGGGCACTCCAGCTAATAATATTCTGGCCATTAAAATTATTAAATAGAAAATCACAGGTTGGGGTGCATGATCTCCCAATATGCATTTCCGGTGAAATCACTTTCTTGCGGGGAACACTGGAGCAGAAAACCTCCACTATCATTCGTCAACTTAGTGGGTGATCTGTTCCCATCCCTCTGCCAATGCTGCTCTACAGCAACAACAACAACTAGCATTTATCTAGCGCCTTTAATGTAGTAAAACATCCCAAGGTGCTTCACAGGAGCGATTATCAAACAAAATTTGACATTTGAGCCACATAAGGAGATATTAGAACAGATGACCAAAAGCTTGGTCAAAGAAGTAGGTTTTAAGGAGCATCATAAAGGAGAGAGAGGCGGAGAGGTTTAGGGAAGGAATTCCAGCGCTTTAGGGCCTAGGCAGCTGAAGGCACGGCTGCCAATGGTTGAGCAATTAAAATCAGGGATGCACAAGAGGCCAGAATTGGTGGAGCGCAGAGATTACAAGGCACTGGAAGATGCACCAGAACGATATTGATAGAGTCCTCTTTGATCTCTATCTGTATTCCCACTGTTCCATTCAGAAACTCCCCAGATGGGCCAGTTGAGATCCGGAATTCAATGTATAGGGAGATCATAGAGAAGAGACATCCATCAGGTGCACCATGGCATGTCAGCACACTAACATACTATGCTACTCACATCATCAAGTACTGTATTTTCAGCTCTAGTCCAATTTTATTTTTCTGTTCTCTTTTTTATATTTATCCTCTGCTGACTCTAACTTACCATGTTACGTGTAAGCAATGGTAAGATGGAATTTGACAAAAGATGACTTGTTTCACACAGACTGGAAAGGAAAGGACAAAAAATACAATAGTTGTCTAATAACCATATCACACACTTCAATGTATGTAAACCAACCCCACCAAGAAAAATATTGTCCCAGAATTTGCGGCCGGGATGGCGACGAACTGGTAGCGCTCGCCGTCATTCCGCCTTTGAAACTGACCACAGCTTCGGGATTTGGCGCATGCGGAAATCCTGAAGTTGCGGTCTGCCATTGACAGCTCCACCACTGCCCCCCCCCCCCCCCCCCCGCCCCCCACCACAGAGCCGCAATCTGCATAATCAGGGAAACTGATGAAAACTGGTTCTTCTGCAGTAATTACACAGTTAAATTTCCCACTAAAAGTTAGAGTCAATGGGATTAGGTGTAACTGGGGTTTTGACAGCATTATTACTGCTAAACAAATGTTAAGGGCCTGGGAAACTAATTTTAATTTCATGCAGTGCGAAGTTTGTCCATTTTAATAAAAATTACAATTTTTAAGAAACTTTTCAAAAAAAGTTTTAAATTTTTTTGTAAAGTTTGTCCATTTTTATTTCAGGTTTGCCTTTTCCCCATGTGAGAGCCCTAATCTTTGTTTTGCTCGCTCTAACATTTTTAAAAAGTTAGGCCTAGAAATTCAGTATCACCACGTTTGGGGCGCTACAGTCGAGCGTGCGCTAAATTTAGCGCCCGGCGCAACTTAGCGCCACCTTCACCGAAATTGAGTTGCATCGCCCCAAGAGGTTGTTGCTGCGCTAAAGCAGGCGGTGCACGACTATCCTAAGGTGCTAAGCCGGCGAGCCGAGGCGTTACCACCGAGGGCGGGCACAGTGCAGGTGAGGCCAGTTAGCGATTGCAGGCAGACACGCTGGCGCCGGTCATCTCTTAAAGGGGGAGGGTCGATTTGGCTTGCAGTCACGCCCTGCACATTGGAGCCATGATTCTAGGCCTGGACAGACCTGCTGCGACATCGTTACGCCTACGACCATGGAGAAGGCCAGGGAGCGAGTGCAGCGCTTCAGTGAGGGGGCCCTGAAGGTTCTGGTTGGCGCAGTAGAGCGCAGGCGACCTATCCTCTTTCCTGACAGTGGCAGGAGGCCGCTGCCCAGTGAATAGAAAAGCTTGGAGGGAGGTGGCACACAGAGTGACCTCCAGCAGCATGGTCCCTTGGACCCCAACGCAATGCAGGAAGAAATTCAACGACCTCACTCGGGTTGGCAGGGTGAGTACCCTTTCCAGTATCCTCTTCATCCCTGCATGTGCACCTCACTTTATGGCCAAAGGGTCCTGAAAGCCCCAATGCCCAGCCCTCATCCAACACCTATGGGACTCTCATGAAAATCACATGCACATTCACCACTTTACACACTGTCAGGGCTATTTATACACTAATAATGCCTGGTGCACCAACACTGATATAATTGATAGATCCAGCTCGGCTGATTTGGAATTCCTCATGGTAAGGTGCAGACCCTTCTACCTGCCTCGGGAATTCACGGCTGTTATCATCACTGCGGTCTACATCCCACCACACGCTAATGCCAAACTAGCACTGAAGGACCTCTACAGGGCCATCAGCGAACAACAAACTGCGCACCCAGACGGAGCTTTTATCGTCGCGGGGGACTTCAATCACATAAACCTAAAAACTGTACTACCGAAATTCCATCAGAATGTCTCCTGCCCCACAAGAGGGGAGAACACACTGGATCAAGTCTACACGAGCATTGTAGACGCTTATAAGGCCATTCCCTGCCCCCACCTTGGGCAGTCTGACCACCTCTCCCTGTTTCTAGCCCCGGCATACAAACCGCTCATCAAAAGAGGGAGAACATCAGTGAGAGCAGTGAAAGTATGGCCAGAGGGGGCAGTATCGGAGCTTCAGGACTGCTTCGAACGCACTGATTGGGGCATGTTTGCCCATAATGACATCGAGGAATACGCATCCACAGTGCTATTCTACATCAACAGCTGCGTCGAGGTCGTCACGACCCATAAAAATATCAGGACATACCCCAACCAGAAACCCTGGATGAACGGAGAGGTCCACTCACTGTTGAAAGCACGCGACGCAGCATTTAAATCTGGCGACGCGGCGGCTTACAGTGCAGCTAGGACCAACCTAAAAAAGGGTATCAGGACTGCCAAAAGGAAACAGACACTGCGGATAGAGGATCACTTCCGCAACAACTCGGACCCCCGGCGCATGTGGCAAGGCATCCAGTCCATCACTGACTACAAGGGCAAAAACACCAGTCCCCCGGTTAGCGATGCCTCCCTTCCGGAGGAGCTTAACAACTTCTACACTCGCTTCGACAGGGACAACAGGGAGCCGGCTACCAAAGCCTTGCCACCCCCGGAAGACCAGGTGCTCACTCTGTCGACCTCCGACGTAAGGGGTGTTCTACGCGGAGTGAACACACGAAAGGCTGCTGGACCGGATAGCATCCCTGGACGGGTACTCAAGGAATGTGCTGATCAGCTGGCTGATGTCTTCACCGCCATCTTCAATCTGTCATTGGCCCAGGCAGTAGTCCCTACATGCTTCAAGACCGCTACCATTATTCGTGTGCCAAAACAAACGGCTGTGACGTGCCTGAATGACTATCGACCTGTCGCACTCACGCCCATCATAATGAAGTGTTTCGAGAGACTGGTCTTAGCCCACATCAAAGCCAGTGTTCCTGCCTCCCTTGACCAACACCAGTTTGCCTATCATGCAAACAGATCAACGGAGGATGCAATCACAACTGCTCTACACTCGGCACTGAATCACCTAAATGGTAAGGAGACCTACATCAGAATGCTGTTCATAGACTACAGCTCAGCATTCAACACTATCGTCCCCAACAAGCTGGCTACCAAACTCCAAACTCTTGGCCTGAACACTTCCCTCTGCAACTGGACCCTGGACTTCCTAACAAACAGACCCCAGTCTGTCAAATTAGGTAACCACACCTCCCCCCCCTGACCCTGAACACGGGGGCCCCACAAGGATGTGTGCTGAGCCCCCTCCTCTACTCCCTCTTCACCCACGACTGTGTGGCTGTTAATGGTTCCAACACCATCATCAAGTTTGCGGATGACACCACGGTAGTAGGCCAGATCACCAACAACGATGAGTCAGCCTACAGGGAGGAGGTCCAGCATCTCGTGAAGTGGTGCGCCGATAACAACCTGGCCCTTAACACCAAGAAAACAAAAGAAATCATTGTGGACTTCAGGAAGTCCAAAGGCGGAAGTCACACCCCCATCCACATCAATGGGGCTGTGGTGGAAAGGGTGGACAGCTTTAAGTTCCTCGGAGTCCACATCACGGAAGACCTCTCCTGGTCCCTCAACACCTCCTCTCTGGTGAAGAAGGCCCAGCAGCGCCTATATTTCCTAAGGAGGCTGAAGGGATGTAACCTGTCACCCCTGATCCTCTCTAACTTTTACCGCTGCACAATAGAGAGCATCCTGACGAACTGTATCACAGTATGGTATGGCAGCTGTAGCTACTATGACCGGAAAGCCCTGCAGCGGGTAGTCAAAACTGCCCAACGCATTACCGGCACCCGGCTACCGACCATAGAGCACATATACCAGAAACGCTGTCTACGGAGGTCACGGTCCATCATCAAAGACCCTATCCACCCCAGCCACAGTCTGTTCGCCCTCCTGCCATTTGGGAGACGCTACAGATGCATTCGCACCCGTACGACCAGATTTAGGAACAGCTTCTTTCCCAGGGCTGTCATCCTACTGAACTCCACAAATAAACTCTAAAGCCTGCACATCTGCCAATGCACTTTATTATGGTTATATTTATGTTAATATACTACAAGCCAAATGATACTACAAGCCAAATGTATGTTGAATGTTTAAATGTCTTAATCCAAATGTACACTCTCGGGAGCCGCAAGCCTACATTTCGTGCACTTGTGCACTAACAATGACAATAAAAGTTGATTTGATTTGATTTGATTCGACCATGGGAGGCAGTGCAGCCAAGATCAGGGCTTGACACTGTCAGGGCTATACCACCATGGGAGGCAGTACAGCCAAGATCAGGGCTTGACACTGTACTCAGAGCCCGTCCTTTCTCTTGCAGGGCAAGCTGGCCCACAATAGGAGGCAGCAGCAACAGACCGGGGGAGGCCGTCCTGAACTTAAAGACCTCAGCGATCTGGAGCAGCGAGTGGAACGGATTATGGCAGGCTGGCTGATTGGCCCCGTCGCCACTGGAGATGCCGACCCTGTTCTGGACAGCAATGGTAAGGTCATCACCTTTTTGACCTCTCTCTTTCCACTTGTGCCTCACACCAGCATCCTTTGCCACTATCGAACCAATGCAGTGCATTGCAGCACTCATGCCTCCCTCGCTGCCACCCTGTCCTCACACTAAAGCAACTCTTGTACCTCCCTGCTTTCAGATGCTGATTCGCCAGGTGAGGAGGCGGGCCCTCAAGCTGGCACTGTGAGTGAATCGGAAGGCGAGGAGGAGGAAGAGGAAGCCGGAACATCAGTGCCACCCTCAGTCGAGGCAGCCCATAGCCATGATGGGGACATGTCTTCCCTGGAGGGGAGCAGGGGGGAAGGGTCTGAGGAGGGTGAAGCTCCGGGGCCCAGCGGGCTGCAGCAACACGGGGGGGGGAGCGGGTAGGGAAGCTCGGCGGCCTTCTCCCCGGAGGGAGAGTGTGGTCTCCAGTCCTGCTACAGTGAGCGCAGAGGAGGTGCGGCTCCTTGTTGAAATGTGTGCCCAGGCGGAGCGCAGGCACACTGAGCTCATGGCTGCAGTGGCAAGGATGCCTGACTCCATAGAGTCACTGGCAAGGAGTGTACAGGAATTCGGGGCAGCACAGGCAAGGAGTCAGCAGGACGTCGGTGCAGCACAGGCAAGGAGTCTGCAGGACTTTGGTGCCGCACACGCGGCTTCCCGCCAAGTGCTTAGTCATGCTATGCAGTCACTGGCTGGTCTGATGCAGACACAGATCAGGGCCACACGAGCACTAACTGCTTCCACCCTCGCTGGATCGGCCAGGATTCACCGGGGCCCTCGCCGCGCCGCAGCAGGCCAGCAGTCTGTGCTTCAGCAGATTGCTGTGCATGCTTCAGTGCTGGCCCGTGCGAGTGCCAGTGTCTCGTCTGACCAGGGAGTGCCTGTGCTCTGTCAGGTTGGCAGCATTCCTGCTGCTAACACTGTCACTCCTCCACTGCAGCTTCCACCACCCGTAGGACAGACTGCTGCCGCCCAAGCAGAGTTGGAGCAGTCAGCAGCCGGGCCCTCCAGGCCCAGAGCTGGTCCAGGCCGTCCCCCAAGGGCATCTGCCGACTCACTATCTGACCCTCAGCAGCCTTCACCCAGCCTTGCTGCAGCCACTGGGGTCCCATTGCGGAGGAGCTGCAGGGCGGGAAGGGGCCAATCTCACAAGCGAGGCAGATCACCCTCGTAGGCCAAAAAGTAGGAGGTCTGGCAAAATGTTGTGGTTTTTTTTTGTGAAGGCTGAGGATCATGGTCATTTTTGTTTAACTCTTTTGTTCATTGTCTCCAGGTTGTGAGAGCCAGTTATGTGTCTAACCTTTTTTGGGGGTTTCTCTGTATTTGTTTGTCATGCGGAAAGGGCACAGAGTTTATTAAATAAATAATTGTCTTTATTCGGATTGTGCATGTTTGCACTTTGAACTATTTGTTGCCTTGACTGGCTCAGGGTTTGCGGAGCAGGTCCATTCATGTTCTTTCAATGGCACAAGCCATTCCCTGAGAGGGGGCCTAGAACCGACTTGCAATAAGCCGCTGACGGACGGCCCTTGCACTTTGTGCCTCCCTCCCATCTTGGTGCTCCTCCTCCTCCTCCTCCTCCTCCTCCTCTGGTGGTCCTCCAATGTCTGCTGGCAGTGGCTGAGTCCTGAGGATAGCCAGGTTGTGCAGCATGCAGCACACTACAACGAAATGGGAGACTCGCTCAGGCGAGTACTGTAGGGCTCCCCCGGAATGGTCCAGACAGCGGAACCGTTGCTTTAGCACGTCGATTGTGTGCTCAATGATGTTCCTGGTCGCTTGATGGCTGTCATTGTATCGCTCTTCAGCAGGGGTGGTGGGCGCACGGAGCGGGGTCATCAGCCAGGTGCACAAAGGATAGCCCTTGTCCCCGAGAAGCCAGCCTCCTGGGTGAGCCGGGACTTCGAAAAGGTCTGCCACAGAAATCTGGCGCAGGATGAAGGCGTTGTGGCTGCTGCATGGAAAGCGGGCATTGACAGCTAGTATCAGCTGCCTGTGGTCACACACCAACTGCACGTTCAACGAATGGAACCCCTTCCGGTTGCGGTAATCCTCGGTATTCTCTAGAAGCGCCTGCAAAGCCACATGCGTGCAGTCAATGGCGCCCTGGACCATGGGGAAGCCCGCTATTCTTGCAAATCCCATTGCATGCTCTTGCTGCTTGTCCAGGGTCATGGGGAAGGAGATGTACTGACGTCTCCTTTTGAAGAGGGCATTCGTGACTTGGCGGATGCAGCAATGCACTGCGAACTGGGAGACATTGGCAATGTCCCCAGTAGCGGATTGGAAGGAGCCGGTGGCATAGAAGTTGAGAGCCACTGTCACCTTCACTGCCACCGACAGAGACGTCCTGCTCCTCAGCTGAGGCTGCAGATCTCTTTGAAGCAGGTGGCAGATCTCAGTGACCACCTCCCTTCTGAATCGAAGCCTCCGAATGCACTACTCCTCAGACATGTTGAGGTAGGAGAAGTGCTGGCGGTATACCCTGGGAGGGTAAGGCCTCCTGTGCCGACGCCTGTTGGCCCTCCTCCGTCTGGCCATGATTGGCACTCTCTCTCGGCGTCTCTGAGCCCTCTCAATGCAATGGAGAAACACAACGTTTCCACCCATTGCAGCCCCCATTATATGTGGCCACTCAAGGCTATGGCACTGAAAAATAAATCCAACTGCAAAGCTCTGGGCCAAAGCCAGAAGTACCTGTGCAAGCGCTGAGTCAAAGCAGAAAGCTCTCCCCCTTTGTCTCTCTGCAAATCTCTCTCTCTCTCACACAGAAGGAGTGGTCCAAAATGGCTACTACAAAGAATGCAGGAAGAGCCCCCTTTAAATAGCACCCCCCCAGCCCCACAGCGACTGGGAACCGTTCCACTCAACCAGTCGCTGGGAGCGCCAAGTGGAAAGAAGGAGGGCGCCACTGAAGTTCCGGTTTGGGGCGCACCAAGGGCGTTGCACCATGAAATGACGTCAGGATCTGCGCGCGCAGCTGAGTGGGCGTTGTGGTTTTGCGCCGCCGCTAAATCTTCACTCAAGTTCGCGAGAGGCGCAGATCGCGCCGCACCCGGGCGCTAGCCGCTTCGCGCCCCACTTATCGCCCTCTTAATGCGCTAGCGGCTGGCGCTACCAACTGAATTTCTAGGCCTTAGAATTTTAAGAGCTTACTCACTTCCTTGTTCGCTGTCTGTGAGAATTCTGCCTTTTGATTGGCTGCTTAGACAGCCTGTTGACGTCACAGCAGTTCGCTTAAGGAAATCCCCATTAAATTCCGTTGATTTGAATTGACAGTCGGAAAACCCGAAGTTCTCGACATGGGGATCGTGAGATCCTTGTGCGAAGCGTACTTCGGAGCCAGCGGTGAACACCTTCGCTGCTGACTGCAAATTCCGGGCCACAATTTCTATCTGTCTATTGTCAGGCTTAACTCCTGAATTTTTCATGTCCTGTATAATAGTTTGTCACGTAATAGTCACTGTACTACACACTTCATTACAAATGTTTAACTTCCAAAAATTGTTATAATAAGGACAATATATATATTTAAATCTTCACTGATCTTTGTATATGAACGTTAATTTTTGAGTACCTTAACATAAAACAGGTGTAGTTCAGTAAAGTCTTTTCATGTTGTTTTTCAGTAAATAAGTGACCTTCCACTAAAATGTCATATTACTGAAAAGCATGTTGATTTGGTCCACATAAGAAACATTAGAAAGAGAGAAATGACCAAAAATAATAGATAGGAATCTTTTTGTACATGGGGCCTGCTTTTCATCACAGGGCCTGGAATTAGTGAACTTAGAAAAATATTTTGAGCCTGTTGTCAAGTATGATTCTTCAAAGAAATACATCACATTGTTTAATAATGTCATGTGGTGGAGCAGAATGTTGTGTATACAGATAAATCTCTTTTTCTCCTTATGAAATTGTTGGTGGCAGCAATTTCCTGCAGCAGGATTGGTAACATGGGCAACTGTATATGAAGTGTGGCATTAGCACATTTCTCCTTCAATAGTCGCATTCCCAATCAAGGAAACTACTATTTGACATTAAAGTATTGCTGAAGCCAATTAAACTTATGATGATAATTTGTTTGGCTTTAGTCAAGAATATTTGTCTATAGAATATTTTTTGGATTCAGATAGCACCATGAGCCTTGGGAGTGCACACAGTCAGACACTATCTAAACCTTCAGATTGTGGTAGAGTTCATGACTCATTTGTTAGATCTATGGTAGTTAGATCAGCTTTGTAGTTGTATGGCAGACACAAGGCAAAAATATTACTGATACTGAACAATACAGGCCCTCACAAATACATTGGCCCGGATTTTGCGATGGGTATGACGGTGTACTCTCAGAGTACGCCGTCGTACCTCCTTTGAAATCCACTGCAAGTTCAGGATTTCCTGAACTTACTGTCTGTCACCGTACGCGTTGACAGGCCATCCGCACGGCCCACGATAAAGCAATTGCTGGCGCAGTGCCGACTGGCCAGCAATTGCATACGGAAATGCTACGGTTGATGCAAACAGGCCCTGTGTTTGCATCTGCGTAAGGGAATACCTCAGGCATGTTTTAAACATTTTCATCTCAGAAATCATATAGATTAATTGTATCAAATCAGTTTTTCTTGTTTTTACAAATATTAGCGTTTTAATGATGTCGCAAATTTTATCAGCAAAATTAAATTTTTAGTGAAGTTGGTGGAATGAAGCTAATTAGGGATTAAATCCCTATCCTGTAAATTGTAATTAAATCTGATTACGGATTCCCTTCTGAAATGATTAAAATCTAATTCTGTTTTCTGATTGGAGGACCAGTCCCACGTGATTCCCAGGTACGCTTCCGCACAGGCAGTGTCCCTGAGATCCGTGGGCCATTGCGCTGCCTTCCGTCGTGCAGCGTCAGACTGCAAGTTTTCACAGGAAGGCCGCTATCAGGCAGGTGCAAATTCTTTTCGCAGGTCGGAGGCATACTCCGGAGGTATGCCTCCAACCACAATTTTTGGCCGAATATAATGAGTGCGTATGCAGCTGTAAGTGCCCCACAAGTTCTGGGTTTTCAGATGTGATGTGCATGTGCGAAAACCTGAAACTTGCGATCTATCAGTTTCAGCTTGACAGATCCACTGCATTCCCGGGAAATGGACATGCACTGGTGGATTTGCCCAACTACTGCCCAGCGAATGCCCGTGAAACTCTAATGCCTGGTAAAAGCAGGCGTAAGGCCTTCTTTTACCAGTGTAAGAGTTTAAATAAATATTTTTTAAAAAATTAAAAATTATTTAAACATAAATAAACCTTTAAAATGAGTTTGGGTTATTTTCAGCCCCTTTAAAACATTTAAATTTATTTTTCCAAAAATTCAGTTTTTGTTTTAAATGTTTAATTTAATTGTATTATAATTAATTTTGAACGTGTAAAGATTTATTTTTATTAAACTGGTGTGTAATTGTGTTTTTTAGGGGATTCCTATTCATGTTTATGGGGACCTAAATGGAATCCCCATACGCATAATGGGGATCCCCCTTTTTGATTGGCTGGGCTGCCCCTCATGATTCCAGGGGTGCTTGTAAATCCCTGGGATACATGGGCCTTTACGCAGGCTTACGCGTAGAGGCCCAGAAGTGCAAGTGTCTGAACCTCCAGGACCATCGGGAAGGTTTGGGAAGCCTCCAACCGCAAATTCAGGCCCAATATTTATCCATCACTTCATAAAACCTGATTAAGATGCAAGCTCTGTTGGTTCTTCTCTCCTCAAATCCTCTTATGTACAATGGCCCTGAATTTGCGGTCGGATGCTTCCTGTGGAAAAATGTCTCCGATCTACAAAAAAATACCCGCGTACCCGGAGCCTCTGGATCCACGGAGACTCGCGGTCCTGGGGCTCCCTGGGCACCCGCGGGTAAGGCCCACGTATCCCAGGGGTGCAGGCGGTTCGCAAGCGCCCCTGGGATCACGTGGGCCGGCCCAATGAATGAAAGAAGGGAATCCCCATTCATGCTTATGTACGGAAACCCCATAAGCGTGAATGGGAATACCCCAAAAAATACATCTACACATCAAATACATTTTTAAAAATCACGTATTTAAAATGGCATTTAATTACATATTTAAAACAAACAGTTAATTTTTTGAAAAATAAATTTACATGTTTTAAAGGGGCTAAAAATAAACTTACCTTATTTAACAAGTTTTTAAATGTATAAATTATTGATAAAATTTTATTTTTCTGTTTTTTAAAACTCTTACGCTGGTAAAAGCCGGCCTTATGCCTGTTTGTACCAGGCATAAAAATTTTACGGGCATTCGCTGGGCAGAAGTTGGGCAAATAGCCCAACTCTCCGTCCGCGGATGCCCTTTTCCTGGGGATGCGGATGATCTGTCAAGAAGATTCTTGACAGATCGCAGGTTCCGGGTTTTAGCGCATGCACAGCGCATGCCTAAACCCGGAACTTGCGCGGCCCTTACTGGCGCGTGCGTACCTCGTTCGCACCCATAGGAGCCGGAAATTATGGCCCATTATATTTCTCTCTACTTCCCACAGTAAATTTGCAATATTTGCTGCAGATGCAAAAATTGTATTTATTCGCCCCTGTCTGTGTAGTTGGGATTTTGCGAATATTTTTACATTTTGCACAAATTTGATGCAAATTCCAGGTGGGTTCTCCTAATGTGTCTTTATTGTGGTCAAGTGGGCTATTTTCAGCTCATTGGGCTGAATTTTGCCGGCGCTCAGAGGGCGGGTTTGGAGGTGGGTCTGCTGTCAAAATAGAAAAGATTGACAGCAGGTAGGGAACCCGCTGTCAGTCCGCCTCCACCCGAGTCTCCCAGGTGTCGGGTCTGTCAGCGCTGAGCAGACCCGACACCAAGTGGCAGGGGAGGCAAGTGACATCATTAAATGGGTTGTTAACATCCAATTTGTTGCGTCCGTGTATAATAAGACACAGACTGCGGAGAACGGTACAACAGGTGTTTACTCAACATGGCTCACACTGCAACTGATCTGTGCAGATTACTACTCAGTGCTATATACAGGTGTGGTCACTGCCGGTACTGCAGTATACATGAGCTGTAAAACATAGTTCCCCCCTTAAAGGTATATACATTACAATTCCTCCCCTTTTAGATTAACAGTACCATAACATTCATTTAACAATTAAATATCAAACTAATTACAATTAACACTTTTAACATGCAACATTAGCTGAAAATAGTCTATTTATATATTCAGCCTTTGGGGAGGCTTCCTGATCCTATCTGGATAGCGCCTTTCCCGAGTGTCTTGCTCTTGGTGCGGAGGCGATTCTGGCCCCCTGTCGTCGGTTGGTTCATCAGCTTCCGATGCTACTGTTTCTGGGGTAGATGCGACCTGTATGTCAGGTTCATCACCAGGTATGTATGGGCGAGGCATGGGGTTGACTTGTTCCTGTGACTCTAGGATCTGGTCAGCATGGCGTCTCACGATGCTCTCCCCAAAGTCCACTGTGTACATTAGTGGGCCCTGCCGTGTGCATATCGTTCCTGGCTGCCATTTTTCTGTTCGGTAGTCGCGGGCCAAGACTGGTTGCCCTACATTGAAGCTCCTTGTTGGCTTCTCATGGATGTGCTGGAATTGCTTACTCTCAACATCTCTTCGTACGTTTGGTCTGAGCAAATCCAGGCGAGATCTTAACCTTCGGTTAAAGAACATCATGGCTGGGGCCTGGTTGGTGACTGCATGTGTCGCATTCCGGTAGGCAAACAGGAAATTGTCCACCTTGTGCTGCAGCGGAATGTTGTCATTGTACATAGCCTTTATTGCCTTCTTAAAGGTTTCTACGAACCTCTCCGCCAATCCATTTGTGGCTGGATGATACGGGGCGGATGTGTAATGCCTTACCCCATTCTTTTTCAAGAACCTCCGGAACTCTTCGGACACAAACTGTGGTCCGTTGTTGGAGCAAATCTGTTCTGGCAAGCCATTCCTGGCAAAAATGGTCCGTAGGACTGCAATAGTTTTCTCCGTGGTGGTGGAGGACATTTTGATGACCTCAGGCCATTTCGAGTGCGCATCCACGGCTATTAAAAACATTGAGTCCATGAATGGACCAGCAAAATCAATATGCACCCGTTGCCATGGAGATGAGGGCCACTCCCATGGGTGTAGAGGGGCCTGTGGTGGTGCATTTTGGACTTCCTGGCACCCTGAGCAGCTCTTGGTCAGGTCCTCGATTTGTTTATCGATTCCCGGCCACCACACATAAGCCCTGGCTAGGCTTTTCATTTTTGCCCCTCCCAGATGACCCTCATGAAGCTCATTGAGCACTCTATCCCTTAACTTGGGTGGAATTACCACTCGGGATCCACACATCAAGGTCCCCCGGCACACTGACAGCTGTTCTCTCCTTGTCGAGAATGCTGGCAACAGTGAGTCGCCATGTGCTGGCCATCCCTTCACCGTCAAATCATATACCCGAGACAGTGTCGGGTCATTTCGGGTTTCCTTTTCGATACAAGCGTTAGTTACCGGTAGGTATTCAACTATAGTCGAATGGAATATTTCGACAGGATCCACTGCTGGTGCTTCCTCCGCAGTAGGCAGTGGCAGGCGTGATAGCCATCAGCATTTCCATGCTGTTTCGTGCCCTTATATTCAATCTCAGTGGTGCGCGCCTAGAAAAAGTGACCATCTTTGTAGTCGTTGCGCAGTCATCACCGGAACGCCCTTCTTCGGATTAAAAATGGAGACAAGAGGCTGGTGATCAGTCAGCAAGGTGAATTTTTGCCCGTGCAGATAGTGATTGAACGTTTTCACTTCCCACACTAGGCTGAGGGCCTCCCTGTCAATCTGGGCGTAGTTACGCTCGGCTGAGGTTAGTGATCGTGATGCAAAGGCTATTGGCCTCTCTGAGCCGTCCAAGAATTTGTGCGACAGCACCGCTCCAATGCCGTAGGGTGACGCATCACATGCCAACCGAATTGGTAATACCGGGTTGTAATGGGCCAATACCTCTTTCGATGTGATTAGTGTTTTGCTCTTCTGGAAAGCTCGTCTACATTCGTCACTCCACTGCCATGGCACCCCAGTTTGCAGTAGGGTGTTCAGTGGGTGTAGTATTGTAGACAAATTTGGCAAGAACTTATGGTAGTAGTTTACCAGCCCGAGGAACGACCTCAGTTGTGACACATTTTCCGGTGCTGGAGCCTTGACTACTGCCTCAACCTTCTCTGGGGACTTATGTAACCCCTCTTTATCGATAACGTGGCCACAATATGAGATCTGTTTTCTAAAAAACTCGCATTTGGGGCAGTTAGCTCGGAGCCCATATTCCTGCAATCTCGTGAGCACCTGCTCCAGGTTGGCAAGGTGATCACTGTCATTTTCGCCCGTGACCAGGATGTCGTCCAAATAACACTGGGTCCCTGGGATCCCTTGCAGGACTTGTTCCATTGCCCTCTGCCAAATAGCCGGAGCTGATGCTACCCTGAATACCAGCCGGTTGTATTGGTAGAGACCTTTATGGGTGTTGATTGTGAGGTATTTTTTTGATGCTTCTTCTACCTCCATTTGCAGTTACGCCTGGGCCAGATCAATCTTCACAGAAATCACAGAAGCCACACAGTGCAGATAGAGGCCATTTCGGCCCATCGAGCCTGCACCGACACATATCCCACCCGATCCCCGTAACCCCTACACCAACACATATCCCACCCTATCCCCGTAACCCCACATATTTAATCCCCCTAACACTAAGGGTCAATTTATCATAGCCAATCAACCTAACCCGCACATCTTTGGACTGTGGGAGGAAACCGGAGCACCCGGAGGAAACCCACGCAAACACGGGGAGAATGTGCAAACTCCACACAGACAGTCGCCCGAGGCCGGATTCGAACCCAGGTCCCTGGTGCTGTGAGGCAACAGTGCTAACCACTATGCCACCGTGTCTGCCCTGAGTGAAGCGTTTCCCTCCAGATAGCGAGGCGAAAATATCTTCAATCCGCGGAAGTGGATATTGTACGGTGTGAAGGACCGGGTTCACTGTTACCTTAAAGTCCCCACAGATGCGAACCTTCCTTGGTTCCCCAGGCGTGCTGCTCAACGACTTTTTCATCACAGGGACGATGGTTGTAGCCCACTCGCTCCAGTCTACCTTGGACAGTACACCTGAACGTTCCAGACTCTCCAGCTCTGCTTCGACGGCTGGGCGGATCGCATAAGGTACCGGTCTGACCTTAAAAAATTTTGGGCTTGCGTTTTCTTCAACTTTAATCGTCGCTGTCATGCCTTTTAGTGTTCCGAGTTCTTGCTGGAACACTTCTTTCGCGTCAGTTAGGATCTTTGACAGTCGCCCAGGTGTGACGTCGTCATCCTTTTTGTCAGCCACAGTCAGTGCCTGTATGGAATGCCAATCCAGTTGTATTTTCCGGATCCATTCACGTCCCAGTAATGGTGGTCCTCCATCTTGCAATACATACAGGTCTAGTTTTGGTGTTTCCTTACCGTTATATATAACGGTCACCCTTATTTTTCCTTTGGGGTAGACTTTTTGCCCTGTGTACGTCTTCAAAATAATTTTTGTGTCTCTCAAGGGTATGTGTGAGAATAGCCACTCATAGTCCCGTCAGTTTATGACTGTTAGGGCTGATCCTGTGTCCAATTCCATCTTTACCTGGACTCCTGCTAACTTGAGAGTGACCCAAATGGTTCGGTGATCCTCCGTTGTGATCACATTATGTAGTTTCAGACAACTCAGTTCCCTGCTTTCGGAGTCGTTATCACTCTTTTGTTCGTCTGAACTATTCTCCGTCATCTTATGTACCTTCTTGTACTTTCCTTTGGTAGGTTTCTTATTGCTGGCTTTCTTTCCCAACCTGCAGACTCTTGCTATGTGTCCTACTTTTCCACACTGTCTGCACACTTTGGGCCCGATTTTCGGCTTGTGTGGGAAATGGTCGGATTTCCCCGAATGTGGGGTCTCTGACACACATAAAAAAGTGTCAGCCAGCCCCACGCAATTTTCCTTCAATTGGCCAATTAATTCCCAGCATGTGGGAAGCCTTGCGAATTGTCTAAATCGAGTCAGAAATCCCCACAGTGTGATGTCATCATTCGTGGTGCTTTCAAGGTCCATGGCAAGCACTGCATCCTCTGAAGGCTTCCAAATGAACCATACAGGATGGCATAAGGACCCTGCAGCAGCTGTGGCCAGTGCCAGACCCCGAGCTGCCTTCAAATTCGACGAGGCTTCACTGCAGGCATTATTGGATGGGGTTAGGGCCCACAGGGAGGTCCTCTTCCCTTGGTCAGGGAGGAAGAGGCCTCCCACTGAGACCAATGCTGCATGGATGCAGGTGTCAGCAGATGCCAACTCGCTAAGAGTCACCAGAAGAACCTTGGCATTATATCTCTAACTCCTTCCTTTACTCCCCCACAGTACCATCCAGAGCCCCCGTCCTCACTGTGGAGGAGGAAGAGGCTGTGCAGCCAGACTCCTCAGAGGAAGCTCCAACCTCTGAGGGTGCAGCATCAGCAGAAGTGAGCGCACCCAGCACCAGCGCAGACACTCACACCTCGGGGGGACCTTTGGGACATAGAGTAGTGTTGTCACCTGGTGTTTCACAGCTGACAAGTGAGCCTCAGCAGATTCTGGAGACAGGGACAGCAGTGGAGAGTCCTCGTCGGAGGGCGCAGGGCTCTGCCAGCTCAGCTGCGCTGCATCTCGACCCTCTGCCTCTGGGTCCATCCGCAAGAGAAGAGGTGATGGATCTCCATGCACAGATGCAGGAGTCTCTGGCAGGTTTTGTCTCCAGGGTCGCTGCGAGTGTGGAGCGAATGGAGGAGTCCATAGCGACCATGAGCAGAGCCTTTGTGGAGTCATTGGTGCATGAACACAGCACCATGGAAAGGTTGGCAACCTCCATGGAGGAGATAACTCACCAGCATACGGAAAACATGGTGAGTGCTCATAAGAGAATGACATCTCTTGAGGAGCGTTGGCCATCTGTTGAACAGAGAAACCAGATCTTCATGGAAGTCCTTCTGAGTAGGACTGCCAGTGCAGAAACGGATCCCACTGGCCCCCTGAAGCGCAGCAAGGTGCTCTCAAGCCACTTCCAAGCGCTGGCCCCTTCTGGCTTGTGCAGCTTCAGGTGAGTGAGCAGCAGCCTGGTGCTCCTGGTAATCATCCTGCTGTTCCTGGTTCTGCTGCTGCCACCTCTGCTGTTGGAGATCCTCTAATGCCAGGAAGGGAAGGTGCCAAAGGCCTCCCATACTTCTAGCAGATGCCTCGGTTGAGGAGGTCCTGAGTTAGAGTGGTGAGAGGGGCTTCCCAGGAGCTCACACTGAAGAAGTGTGTGAGGCTCCAACTTTCTGCAGCTGCTCCTAAGGCTTCAAATAGTTCCCCCAAGCCTTGATCAACAAGGTCCTGCAGCCTGCAAAGGCTGCCTCTTTAAATATCTTCAGCCCTCAGTGACCTGCTGCTGCAAGCAAGCAAGCCAGCTGTTTTCACGCCAGCTCTCATCGGCGGGGTTCCCAGCAGGCGGGTTTCAGGTGGGGAAAGCCCCAAAGTCGCAACAGCACGGGAAAATCCACTTCAACAAGCAGATAATTGCTTGTTAGTGCTCCGACGAACAATCCCGCCAGCTGCGGGCGGGACTGAAGCGGGGCGCGTGAAAACGGCAGTCCGAAAGTCGGACGGGGCGGGGAATCAGGCGGGGGGGGTCCCGACCCGCTTTTTCCGTGATTTTCGGACCACGGCCGCATGAAAAGACGCCCGACAGCTGCTCGAAAATTGGGGCCTTTGTCTTTGAACCAGCAATCATTCTGGTCGTGTGTTGTTCTGCCGCAGCAATAGCACTTCTCTGTTCCATATGACATTTCGTTTGTGCCATATTCTTGCGGTCTCTGTTGTATCTCTGCAGCGCCCCGTGCTGCTGCTTCATATGATACCGCAATGCTGAAAGCCTTTTCCAGCGTAAGGTCCTTTTCAGATAAAAGCCGTTTCTGGGTTCCTTCACTTTGAAGCCCACACACAAACTTGTCCCTTAAGGTATCTCCAAACTGGCAGTGTTTCGATTGTTTGCGCAGTTCTTTAATCAGCATTGCTTTCATCCTTATGCTGGTTCTGTTTGTGAAACTTGAATCTTTCTGCTATCAGCAGCGGTGTGGGGTTTAAATGGTCCTTTAGTATCGTTACTATGTCTTCAAAATTCTTTTCCATTGGCTTCGTTGGGGTTACTAGATTTCGTAATAAACCATATGTCTTTGCACCCATTAAATTTAACAATACTGACGCTTTCTTGTCATCTGACACCTCATTTGCCTTGCAGTACACCTGTATTCGTTCGACATATGTAGTCCAATCTTCGACTTCATTGTCAAATGCGGTGATACTGCCACTCTTCGGCATTTTGGGTGTGGTTTAAAATGGCGTCTCCCAATGGCTTAAAATGGCGTCTCCCGCGCTTTCCTTCCTCCCCCGCTGCTGCCAACGCCTCCCCCGGCGGTTCTCGTGGCAATGGCGGCGCCCTGTAGGTTTCGCGCGCTTCTCCTGCGCTGTTGCCAACGTCGCTCTCGGCGGTCCTCGTGGCAATGGCGGCGCCTCGCGGGTTTCTGCGCGTATCTCCCTCTCTCCGACGCTGCTCGGCCCCTGAACACCGGCTGCGCCCTGTGCACTCTGCCCTCTCTCCAACGCTGCTTGGCCCCTGAACACCGGCTGCGCCCTGTGCACTCTGCCCTCTCTCTCTCTCCCCCGTCGACGCTGCTCGGCCCTTTGCTGTGCCACTTGGTCGGGCTCTAGCCCGCCGCTGTCCGGGAAGGGTCTGCGCACTACCTGTTGCCAGCCCGTTTCGCTGGACCACCTCAACTGGAAAGCCAAGCCTGGCTCTCGACAGCCTCCCCCGCAATTCTCGAGTCTCTGCTGGATGACTGGGCGGTTGCCCGTGGTCGACGCCCGAGTCTCTGGCCTTGACCTCCAATCCACTGATCTCCAGGAACGAATCCCCAGGAGGTGATGCAGAGTTGCAGGTAGGTTCGAACCTGCCTCGTCGCCAATGTTGCGTCCGTGTATAATAAGACACAGACTGCGGAGAACAGTACAACAGGTGTTTACTCAACGTGGCTCACACTGCAACTGATCTGTACAGATTACTACTCATTGCTATATACAGGTGTGGTCACTGTCGGTACTGCAGTATACATGAGCTGTAAAACATAGTTCCCCCCTTAAAGGTATATACATTACACAATTAAGTGTTATTTTATGCCTACATTTAAATTTTACGTGCTCCCCATGGGTTACCCGTTGCTCGGGCAACACGTCAGCTCAGCATGTCGTGAGTGGATTCAGTATTGAATTATCTCATGACCTGACAGCTGCCAAAGTTGTATAAAAGATTCCATGTTACAGCTGTTCACTTTCAAAGCTCAGAAACTGTTGGTTACTGCATTTGGAAGACATATTGAGCTTTCTGCAGCTTGCAAGTGTTTGGAGTCACCTCTCTATCCAGTGCCACCTTATTGGAACAACCTCTCTCACCATTGACAGATCACTCCTGTCATCTCAACCTCACTTGCCAGCTATTCCATCAGCATCGTTGCCCTTGAAACTATCTCACCTTGGTCCTTAGAATCCCACCAAGATCAACCCCAACACCAGCATCACCAGGCACACCAGCAGCAACAACAACAACACCAACCTTCTCCGCAATCAACTGATGCTGCACAGGACATCAGCACCCGACCACATTGCTGCCAGGGATGGCCTCACCATGGCCAGATTTACTTCGCGTGATGCTATACACCCTGGATGCCACATGATGCGCCAGGTTGGCACCACCCTGCACCAATATCATAAAGCATCCCTACAATGCCCAAGCCATCCTTTCACTCTCGTCACCATTGTGGGGGGTGGGGGGGCGGAGGTGGGGAGGGGCTACCCTTATGTCTCACCATTCACTGCAACTCACTAAGCCACTTCCAAAGGTGCACACAAATCTGTCCAAGAAGGCAAAGTGTTGAAAATAAAGGTTTCATGTTTGACAGCACATTACCAGAAACTTCACATGAACATTGGGTAAACCACCCAAGTGCCTACCCTTGTGTGTTGTTAGTTGGTATGATTGGACTAGGATGAAGGTGAGTGTGAGGGGTGGCTAGTGAAATGGGGAAGTGGTAATGTAGATAGAGAGGGATGGGTGGAGGTGCAAGGTAAGTTGGTGTAAGGATGTGCAGGAGTAGGGTAGGGAAGGCAGAGTGATGTGGATGTGATGAGTGGCACAGCAGAATGAGGTTGAGTGTGGCTTGGCAGTCACGTTTCATGATCTACTGAGATCATTGAAAGGTTTGCGCCTCTGCAGCCTGTTCCTCCTGACGACATCCCTGCTTGTGTCCTCCTGTGCAATGTGAAACCAGGCTGCGTTGCTGTTCTGGCGAGGTCTCTTCCGCCCATGGGAAGGGAAGAGAACAACTTGCGTGCTGTGACTCCCTCCATAAGCATATGGAGGGAGTCATGGGAGAGCCTGGGTGCAGCCGTGCACCTCTGTGCAGTGCTTGTCAGTGTTTGCAGCACCTCATTGCTGTAGAATACTCACAGCAAAACTGTCAAAATCAATTTGGACATGGCCCCTTTAACGAAACCGGCTGATGACGCATCATCAAATAACATCTTCAGACCCGCTTCCTTTTAATTGGCTGGAAACTTCACAGGGCGGGTTTAACAAGCCCTATTAATGTAAAATCGCTTGGAGAGCGTGGGCTGCAGTAGGCAGCGGGCTGGGACCACAACGCCGACCCCGGCCACCCTGGACCTGCCTCGGTTGGCAAAATCGCGCCCATTGGGTTTATTAACAACACTTAATTGTGCCTTCATGTGAATTGATGTCTTATTTTTCCAGCAGTGGAACCATTGATTTGCAGAATGTTTAGTGTAGTCACGCTGGATGATACCGTGAAGAATAGCAGATAGATTTTCTTCTCAATGTCACTTCAAAATCCACTCACATAGCCTTCCCATCTGTAACTTAGATGCTATCAACTATTTTGTTGTTATTTCTAATAGGGGGCATTTTAACTGTCTCACCTATATTAAACTGGGCAGTATGGGAGTTAAGATCAAAGCAATAGAAGATCTAATGTATAGATAGGACCCGGATGCCATTTTTACAGCTTATGTGGCGGACCCACATCCAGGAATTACCTTGTTGCCAACCGGGCCACCAATACTGTGCCAGTCCAAATCTAGTCAGCTGTATCCAGGCGTCCATCTTGAGTGGCCACCTTGCAGGTTCTATTTAATTGAGGCTCGGCCCTCGAAATTGAGGAAGGCTCCCGCTGCACCTCCTGCTGGCCATCCATACATACCCCTTAATATATAAAACATCAAATGATGAAAGTACAAGGGTCAATGATAATCAAGAGATGTGTACACACTGATGCATTTATCACTTATCTCCTCGAAGCTTTGAAACAAAGTTAGTGGCAAGTCTGGCTAGTGGACTCTTGTCTCTAGAGGTTAGTTTCACTTGTAATTAAAAAAAACTTACTTCACCTGAATGCACTGATTCCTTTCTAGGGCTAATGGTTCCACAAGTGCTGGTCACCCTCGGCTGCCTCACCTAGGTGGGCATTGTTCAAGTGTGAATGTAGAAGCTAATCAACCATAAGGGGAATCACAACCAAACCAATCCTGTCCTCTCCCCACATCCACGTACATGTACCTACACCAAGGATCACTGGGGAGTGGGCACCCTGGTCCATTCTCCCTTCAGTCACTCAGAGGCACTGCAGCCAATTGTAACAGCCCTCTTGTTGGTTCGTTTGCAATTGTTAACTCAACACATACTCTGACTTTCCTGTTCACTGCCTGTACTGTCTGATTCAATACTGAAAAGTAAAGAAACAAAAACAGAAAATGCTGGAGACACTCAGCAGGTCAGGCAGCATCTATCAAGACAGCATTTCAGCAGCACCAACTCGTGAAAACGGCATCTCGCATTTAATCTCCCCGTGAGTTTCATGAAGTTGTTGCTTTTGCACATTAATTGGCCATTAAACTTGCCACAGAAAGTTAAGTCTAGTAATTAATAGCGTAAGTACCCTTTTAACGATGTGATAATTGTTAATGACTTCCATTCAACCGCTCTGGCCCAGAAAGTGAACAATTAAATGTGTGGAGTCTCATTCCTTCAGGTAGTGAATTGTCGTTAGAGAATTTAAAAATGTTAAATTTAAAAAATATTTTTCTTACTTTTCTGTCTCTTTTTTCTCTCTTAATCCAGTCTTCCTTTCCCCCTCTTTATTTCTCTTTCTACACTCTGTTGATCCCGTCATTCACCAAGGTCCCAGATGCCCTGTTATCAGATCGCAATTCCAGGAACTTACAGTGCAAAAAAAGCTTTGAGCTGAAGGGGGCAGGAAAATGTCTAACTGACCGGGCACGCCATGAGATGCCCTGCTCTAACAAGTTCTGGACCATGCTTTTTTTAAAAATGGATGACTCTGGAGACCTGGCCAGCCTCCCACATTCTACCCTCCTTAAACTTGAGGTCATCCAAAACTCTGCTGCACGTGACATAACTCGCACCAAGTCCCGTTTAGCCATCGCCCCTGTGCTCGCTGACCTTCATTGGCTCCCAGTTAAGCAATGCCTCGCTTTTAAAATTCTCATCCTTGTTTTCAAATCCCTCCATGGCCTCGCCCCTCCCTATCTCTGTAATCTCCTCCAGCCCCACAACACCTCCAAGATATCTGCGCTTCTCCAATTCTGGCCTCTTGAGCATCCCCGATTTTAATCGCTCCACCATTGGTGGCCGTGCCTTCAGCTGCCAAGGCCCTAAGCTCTAGAATTTCCTCCCTAAACTTCTTTGGCTCTTTACCTATCCTTCTTCCTTTAAGATACTCCTTAAAACCTACCTCTTTGATCAAGCTTTCGGTCATTTGCCCTAATATCTCTTTACGTGGCTCAGTGTCAAAATTTGTTTAATAACGCTCCTGTGAAGCATCTTGGCACATTTTACTACATTAAAGGCGCTATGCAAATACAAGTTGTTGTTGTTGCGACTGGGGGTCCTGAACGCTGGATAAACTTTCTGCATCTAAAGCTGAACTAGTCTCCCAAAAACTTATTCAGTTCCATAAAAGAGTAGCATAATATTTTGAAAATTGCTTTCTGTAACCTTGAATTTTTAATATTTCATTTTTAACAGTTGTAGAAGCATTTTTCTTGAACAGCTGCAAAGAACTGTATCTTGAAGTGGAACTCTGCCCGTGAGTATTGGGATTTTTCCTCTTCACTCTTGGATGCTGTAGATAGTTTAGAACCTCAGTGTTGTAAAACACGTCTTCTTTTTCATAATATTTGTGCAACAAATAATATTCCATCAAAATACTTTTGGTAAAAATCTAAACTCTAGTTAGTCTGATTAATATACATACATGTACTATGGCCGGAATTTTCTGTACCTGGACGGGTCGGGTGCGAGCGGTCGGTGTGCCGGGTCGCAACCCCATTGTTGCTTCCTTCCCGCTGCTGAGATCGACTTTGCGCTAATGAAGCCTATTAAGCCCACCCTGCGCGTTACCCGGCCCTATTAAATGGTGCGGGTCTGATGACATCATCGATTTCAGCCGGGATATTTAACGGAGCCATGGCCACATTGCATTTGAAGGTTCATCTCTGACTGTGCAGGCAGCAAACTGGAGGTTTCGATTGCTCCAAACGGTTGGAGAGATGGCTGCACAGAGGCAAAGGGCTGCATCCAGGTTCTCCGATGACTACCTCCATATACTTGTGGAGGGAGTCAGAGCACGCAGGGAGGTCCTCTTCCCTTCCAATGGATGCAAGAGACCTCCCCAGGAGACAAAAAGAGCCTGACTCCAAATTGCAGAGGAGGTAAACGGCAGGGATGTGGTCAGGAGGACCTGGGTGCAGTGCCCCAAACGTTTCAATGATCTCATTAGATCAGTAAAGGTGAGTACAAAGCCACACTCACCTTCACCCTGCTGTGCCTCTCATCACATCCCCATCACTCTGCCTTCCCAACACTTCTCCTGCATATCCTTACTCACACTAACATACCTTGCATGTCCACCCATCCCTCTCTCTCTATCTACATTGCCTCATCCCCATGTTACTAGCCACCCTTCACACTCACCCTCATCCTAATGCAATCATACCAACTAACAACATGCAAGGAGGCCACTTGGTATTGCCATCCAATCCATCATAGTCTCCCTCTAAAGATGTAACCCATCCATTCCTTACACTCATTCCATCACTCTCACTCAACCTTCTCTTCTTTCCCTTCTTGCAGGAGAAGAGAGCGCACAATAAGAGGGAGAGGGAGAGAACTGGAGGTGGGCCGCCATCATTTGCCACCCTCACAACAGCAGAGGAGGCTGCGTTAGAAGTATCGTGAGTGGCCGTGCACCTGGAGGTGGGAGTCGGAGAGATGGGGACATCTCAGCAACCTGGTGACAGAATTACATATCATACAGCTACATGGCATACATCAGTCACTCATATGGGGACTGATGTCATCAACCACTGAATGGTCATCATGTGCATAATGGTATCTGTACCCATTCTTCAAATGATATATCTAACTCATCTCTTTACTCTCCCACAGGTCCATCAAGAGCACCCCCCCTCCCCCACCACTGTCCAGGAGGAAGAGGAAGATAACTCCTCAGAGGAGCCTCCAACCCCTGAGGGTACAGCATCACCAGACATGAGCGCACCCAGCACCAGCGCAGAGATGCACACCTCGGTGGGTCCCACGTGAGATAGAGTAGTGTTGTGGTGTCTCACAACTCACAAGTGAGTAAAAGCAGATAATGGAGACAGGGACAGCGGTGGAGACTCCTCGCTGGAGGGCGTTCTCAGCTCTGCTCAGCTGCACGCAGACACTGAGCCTCGGGGAGCCATCCAGAAAGAGCGCAATCCTGGAGGTACAGCAAGACGTGCAGGAGGCTTTGACAGGTTTTGCGCGCGCGATGTCTGCAAATGTTCAGAGAATGGAGGAGTTCATCTCCAACATGAGCACCACCGTGTCGCAGGGAATGGTGACTGTAGGCTCTTCCATAGATAGGATGGCCACCTGCATGGAGCAGCTAATGCGCCACTCACAGGAGCACATGGTCTCTATGGAGAATAGATGGCTATCCATGGAGCATAGATGGCAGAGGCTCATAGACCTCCTGTCTAGGAAGGATGTCAGCGTAGACATGGGTCCTCATGGCCCCACTGCTGTGCAGCAAGGTGCTCTCCAGCTCCTTGCTAGCAGGGAAGTGCGGGTGGTCTATGAGAGGGGTGAGGGCGAGAGGGGATATGGAAGTGTGGGCTCCACTCAAAGTGCTTACACTTCTCCCCCATTGCCACCCCGCCAGTCAGAGCCCCAGATGGCTCCTCGGATTGCGATGGCCGAGTCTGCCCCTGCACAGTCGCAGGAGGAACAATCTTTGGCGGGGCCATCACAGGCTCCAAAACTCAGAAGACGTCTGCCAAGAGTGTCTAAGCAGTCGCAGCAGGGAAGTGAGCAGGCTGCCTCTACCGCTGCTGAAGCCACAGGGGTAGCACCTCGTAGAAGCATGCAGAAGAGAAAGATGACACATAAGTAGATTCACAAGGGTAGCCACTTGGGTGTATTAGTCAACGTTAATGTCAAGTTTCTATTAATGTACTGTCAACCATTAAAATCTTTATTTTCACCATTTTCCTGTCTTGGACAGATTTATGTGCACCTTTGGAAGTGGCTTAGTGAGTTGCAGTGAATGGTGAGACATAATGGTACCTCCAGCAATGGTGGTCAGTGTGAAAGGAATGGCTTGGTCATTGTAGGGATCCTTTATGGTGTTGCTGTGGGGTGATGCCAACCTCGCACAGCCATATGCGTGTACTGCGTAAAGTTAAGTAAATCTGGACATGATGAGGCCATCCCTGGCCTCCCGGGCAGCAATGTGCTCGGGTGCTGGTGGGATCTGGGCGCAGGTTCCTCCAGCTCCTGCTGTTCCTCGTCTTCCAGCTGATGCTCCGCCTGCTCCTCCTCCTCTGAAGAGGCTGTGCGCTCAGTGTTTTGCTCCTCATGCAGTGCTAATTCTTACTGCTGCGCTATGTTGTGCAGGGCGCAGCGGACCACAACGATTCTGGAGACCCTGGCTGGTGCATACTGAAGGGATCCTCCAGATCTGTAAAGGAATCTGAAGCGCATTTTCAGCATGCCTATTGTCTGTTCTATGAGACATCTGGTGGAAATGTGGCTTTCATTGTATCTTTCCTGGGCCTCAGTACTTGGCCTCATCAAGGGTGCCATGAGCCACATCTTCAGTGGATAGCCCGTGTCTCCAAGCAACCAGCCGGCAAGTCTGTTTGGAGGAGCGAAGAGCTGAGGGAGGGTGGACTGACGAAGGACAAAAGAGTCATGGCAGCTGCCAGGGAATTTGGCGCACACATGCTCCATGATCTTCCTATGGTTGCAGACCAGCTTCCCATTGAGGGAGTGGAAGCCCTTGCGGTTCACAAAGACTCCTGCGTTATGATGGGGTGCCATGATGGCCACATGTGTGCAGTCGATGATGCCCGGCACCCATGGGAAGCCAGCCAGAGTGGCAAAGCCGAGCGCCCACTCAGTAACACTGGCTTCATCATTGGCAAAGTTGATATAATTGGCTGACTTGTCGAAGAGGGCATCGGTCACTTGTGTGATGCATCTGTGGGCGGCCGACTGCGAGATGCTGCAAATATCTGCTGCAGGTCCCTGGAAGGAGCCTGAGGTGAAGGAGTTGAGGGCGGTGGTGACTTTGCCAGCCACTGGTAAGGCCTGTCCACCCGCTTCTCTGGGCTGCAGGTCTTGCTCCAGCAAGCTGCAAATATCTGCGACGACCTGGCACAATAGCCCAAGCCTCCTTTGGCACTGCTGCTCTGTCATGTTGAGGAAGCTCATCCTCTGCCTGTATACCCTGTGTTGGGGGTATCGCCTCCGGCACGGTGCAGCCCTGTGCTGATGCCCTCTGTCCTGTCAGGTGGTTGAGAAGAAGGTTGGTGGTGTTGTTGGTGCTGATGGTGTGCCTGGTGCTGCTGGTGTTGGGGTTCATCGTGGTCCGATTTTGAGGACTAAGGTGACACAGTATAAATGGCACCCATGTTGATGGAATAGATGGCAGGACAAGTAGAGATCAGAGGAGCAAGCTGTCAATGGTGTGATAGGTTGTAACAATGAGGTGAGACTGGGTGGCAACTTTGCTGAAAACACTTGCAGCCTGCAGAAAGCTAAATGTGTGCTGGGAATGCAGTCAGCAACAGCTTCTGCCTGAGGAAAGTGATCAGCTGTGAGGTGGGAGGTTCTATAGTACATTTCATGCTGTCATCTATTCAGCTGGAGCAATGGCCACTTAACTCCCGCCTCAGGCTGACAGACATGGTTCCCGAACTGCATGAATCCCATGGCCAGCCTGGGAAATTTGAAAGATAGGCTGAAAAACACTATTAAGGGTCTGACAACTACCTGTTAATGATTTGAATTAGGCCGCTTGCCTCTGCTGGTCGGGTCGCTGCCACACTGGCAAACGTGCCCGAGGGAAAGGCGCGTGGGGGCTGGATGACGGCGGGTTCCTGACCCGCTGCAACCTATTTCAAATTTCCCACCCGACCCGCCTCCAATCGCGCCCGCATGGACCCCAGAAAATTCTGGCCTATGAGTCGAAGGTATGTTGTTGCTTGGACCTATTTATTCCTGCCCTTTCATTTGAAAATATGTATTTTCCTCTCTTTAAAGTCCCTTGTATTGTGCACTGGTCTTTGTTAGCATTAGTCTAGCTAGCTGCTGGTAATTTGTGAGAAAGCGATCTTGGATTTGCCTTCCTCCCTCTTAAGGAAGTGCCTTTTCCTGACAACATGGTTGATTGAGAATTCGAATGTGATTCATTTTCCATTTTAGCCTTGCATTGTAGTGCACAGATTTTTTATGTTGCAGTTTGGTTTCAGTATTAACAGCATCTTCTCTTGTTTTAATTTTGTTAGACATGGACAACATTTAGTGCTATTACTTGCTGGTAGAAAAAAAGCATGGAAGGTAAGTGATTACAGAAAATAATATGATCAGTCATATGGTTGTTGACCAGCAAATTGGGTCATTACAAAGCTTGCATAAACAAATCAAACTGTCCTCCTCCACAATAGTTTCCACGGCCCTGAAATTCCACGGGGGTTCTCCCGACATCCCACTGTAACTTTGGCATGAATTCAGAGGAACTCTCGAAGAAATGGTGTAAACGGTTGTTGACGCAGTTTCTCTGGGGGTTCAGCTGATGTCCCACTGAAGTTGTGGTGGTGGATTGGAAGAACCTATATGGAATTTCAGAACCTAGATTTTTAATGGGTAAGCTTTTGTGGTCATCAAGATGAGCCATTTTGGTGCTGCCAAACAATATACGTTTGCATTTCTGTGCCAAAGATTTCCTCTGTGTGACAGGTGTAGAAAAATTGTAAACCCATTCTTCATAAAGTGTGTTTAGTATTTTGCTACCCCTAACCAACAGAGGATATATTTATCATTTTCTGCAATGACGGCACTGTTATTCTTTTAGAAGTTAGGGCAAAGTCTCTGAGAGTGTGTCAGCATATGCAGGGGCCACTGGCAATGTGTCACTGTTTACAAGGTGTCCCTGTAAGCACATCTGTATTTACAGGGGTTTAAAAACCAGAGAATCAACACAAATTCAAGGGATCTTCTCTCCTACCCCACCTCAGGAGAGCACTTTCTCTTGTACTAATGTGCCATTTTTGTTTTCCACACCAGCCATCCTTTGGGCTCTGAGTGAGACTGCCAGTTAATACTAAATAATAGAGAATGTTGTCTTCTTATGCCCGCTAATCCCTAGAATGTTTCAACTTTGCTTTCTTTAAGACTCTTACAGTCAGCAGGAGGAGGGGACTAACTTCCATCCTATGAGGCTGGGTGCGATTTGAACACTGGTCCTATGGACAAAAGGACAGTATTCTACCCTTCACCTATTCCCCAGCTATGGTTTCTATCTCTATTGAGTTGCAGTTATAACAGTGTTTACAATCTGCAGCTTATGCACTGTTATTATAGAGAACATGTCAGTAACCTGTAGGTGAAACTTTTGCACTAGTGCCATCAGTACACTGGATTTTATAGGACAGTTATACTACAGGTTCACAAACACTTTATACGGGAATAACTAAACCAGCTCTGCACCTAGTTATAAATCCCATCATTGAAGGTGATCATTTTTACATCTGTACTAACAGTGGAGTAGATAACATACCACTTACATTGATGAAAATTGATAAATCTCCTTATGCACATTGCTGCCTGATTGGGCTGTTAGCCATTGCTGGGATTCAGTAGTGTAGCTATTGTCTCTAATCATTTAGAATTTTTGTCTACATTTTAATTTTTACTTTATTTGCTGATAAAGTTTTGAAGATTCAGTTTTTCAGAATATATTTGCGTCTTGCATTCTTAAATGAAACTCAAACGCAAAAAACATGAAACTACTAACTGTTTTCCCTTCACATTTAGAAAGAACTTGACTTAAAATATGAGTCTTCAATTCAAGGACAAAATTGGGAAGGCAAAGCACTTCTCCCTTGGACGTATTTTCCTGCTGGTGTTAACAAGTTTAATGCCTATGCAATTCATGGCTCTGGTGATAAAAGAGTTTATGAGGCTATGTACCCCATACCTAAAGACCAGTTGAGGAAGGGACAACAGCCTGACTTGTAAGTACAAGCATTTCCCATTTATTGCTCTTTCTGTCTGCACTATCTAAATATTTGCTAAAACTGCAAATCGTTGCACATTGACTTATGAGTTGCCACAGACCAACTGTTTGACCTTTACAATGATCAGATACAGTATAGGGAGCTGCAATGAAATTCTTCCCTCTAATGTGGTCAGATGTGTCCTTGCTACATAATAAATTATGTATAACCCAAAGCAGTGGATAATTGGTGTAGCAGTCCCTGCTGTGTATTATAATAGGACGCATAGGCCTTTTAAGCACATTTTATTAGCCACATAAAGTGTCATGTTTTCACCCTTCACAATCAATAGTACTATTAATTTACATTTCCTTATACAAATTTATTCAATTGCCACTTGGAAAATAGAATTTAATTTTTACATTTGAATCTTCCCTGTATATATTTTGAGTTTACTTTTTATTCTGTGATATGTTCAATGCAAGACATCTCTAGGCGAGGTCGTGTAAACCCATCTCTGAAGTGCATACAAACAAACATTGGTGGCTGATTCCCAAACCGCTGTGGTGCCATAAAGTGCCAGGATGTTTGCACTTGTGATTTCACCCACAGTAAGTGTTCTGATCTCATGCCGTTGTGCGAATGCACTGAGCGGATGCTGGGTGCTAACCCGTAGGGCAGGATGGAAAGAGAGAAACCCTGTATTGTTTTTACACACCTATTAACAGCTTGTTATAAAGCAGTCCTTGGAGCAGATGCCCAACCTGTCCTCTAGGCTGGGAAAAATTAGTGGCGTGGGGAGATTTTCGAAAGTGGATGGAAAATAGCTTAAAGGCAGTAATTAGCTGAAAATAATTGAGGAAAAAAACACAAGAGCTAGATAGAAATAAGAAATTAAATGAATTGTTGCTGCCCTACAAGTCAACATTTGCTTATTAGAGCAATTAGCAAAAGGCAACCTAAAATGTTGAAGACCAAAGGCCCTATCCATTGCTTGCAGAATGTGGTACTTATTAAAACATCTTGCTGAATTCCTGAATTCTCTCTGCATTTTGTTTGATTAAAGTTGCACAACACCTTGTCACACAAGTTTATATTTTTAATTTTATTCAATAGTACACTATTGAAATAATAAAGCCTGGAAATATTTTTAAATATTTATGTTTTGAGGAGATGGAAGCTAGTTTTAGTTTGCAGAGTTTTAATAGTGGGTGACCTTGCCAATTCTGGTTGCACGCAAAAAACCTAACTCTAAATTTAAGGTTAGGTAGGTGTTTAAATGATCTACCAGATTTAGACAAATTATTTAAAGAACCAGATTCACCTTTTTGACTCGGGAATGGCCAAATGTTAAATAATGTAATATTGTAATGACATAAATTTGCCTGCAAAGTTAATTTAGTTGAATTCCTGAGATAAGCAACTGTTTACTAAATCTCAAGTTGTTTCTGAGTTAGCACCGATATGATAATTCCAGTACTAGGTAAGCTGATTTCTCATTTTGTTCATCACAACTTCTTCATACAAAAATCCACGGGCCTGAACTTCACCAAACCTCGCTCCAGTGCCAGAAGGGCTGCATGCTGGGGATGGGATCATTTGCATAAAGGGGGCAGGTGCAAATGCCATTTGCAGTGCTCTCTGGGCGATCGCTTGCCATTAGGAAGCCTGCATTGTAAGCCCCACTTCTGACAGCATCACCCTGGCATAAATCATGCAGGTATACTCTGCATGGAGTGTAATTGAGGCAAAACTGGCAGGATTTCTGGCAGATGATGCTTTGCTACCGCTCCCGCCTCTCTTGTTGGCATCAGTATGGGGAAAGTTGGATGCAAGAAGTGCCCATCCTCACCATCAGAATTTTTCATTGGCTGGAAGAAAGGGCAGAGACCCAGTGGAACCAAATCTAACTCCAAATTTCTTGCTGTCCTGCCTAACTTACATCTTGGTAGTGTCCTCCCAGGCCCAGGAATTTTGACTCCTTTAATTAAATTTACGTTCTAATAAAGACTTTTAATCAGTGTAAAGGAGATTTTGACCTCTTGATCCACAAAACATTGGAAGATTGGTGCAACTTCAGAAAAAAAGGGACCACTTCTCCATTCAACAAATTATTTCTCCTTAATAAACTCTCAAAAATACATAACTGTATGTTTTTTTTTAGTTTTCCCCCCACATGCTGTGTTGCGTTTTTTGAACATGTTAAGTTATTTGGCATTTTCTTTTACTGTGTCCAGAATATTATTGCTGTGTTTTTCTATCTTAGTCATCGCTTGGAATATTTCAAGAATTTCAGCTTGAGTTCAATTATGGGAAAGCAATGGAAACAGCCCAAGTCTGACCTGTGGAAGTCCGTCAGTGCGACCAAGAAGTGGTTAGCTTGCCTTGATTGCCGTTCTTGTCTCTCAGCTATTGGTTGACCCTCTAATTTTCTCAGTTGAGCAGCCTCTTTGTTGATCTTTTTTCAAATGTGCTATTTACAAATGATGAGATTTTGGACCAGAACCCAAGACTGTATGGTATAATATTTTGGAATTATATATACTTCTTACCCTCCAGCATTGTGGCCTGAAACTCGATTTAAAAGTAATTTGTGTCCGTTAAAAACAAACTGTACATCTTCTACAAAAAAAATCTGAGAATCTGAGAGATGCACTTGGTTAATCCACTGTTCTTGCGTCTCATTTTTGTAATGTTAAAGACTCCAAGTCTTAGCACAAGAATGAACCATGCACCAGCGTCCCAACTGAATCAACTACATTAGGGTGCCTGCATCTCTGGCATTTGTTCTGGGAATCTTGTCAGGTTCACTAATTACCAGCAACACTCGATCCAAGACATGGTACCGTATTGTTGATCACTCCATATTCTGGCAGAGGAATTTTCCATTTCTCCCTCATCCAGGGTGATAAAAAACTGGAATAAAGAAGACAGAATTAATCCTTGTGGCTCCTTACTGCCAAAGAAAACCGTAGTTTCTGACCTCTTGTGGAGACACAGATTTCTCTCCATTATCAAGGTGTAATTGTTATCCTAGATATAAGGAAAGTTCTAGCACCTGGCTCCAGCCAGTGCCCTGTGCTCTTGCCAGCATCTAGCTCACAGCCTCCTGTTGAGAAGAGGCAGTTGTTCCTTCAGAAATTACCTGCCAGAGACATTGGCTGGGAATTTCCTTGGAACTGGTCCCACTGTAACTTTGCAGTAAACGGAACCAGCTCCGAGGAAATTCCCAGCCACTGCAATCCTCTCAGCAACCTACAGGGCTTAGGTCAAATGGTCAACTGCAAGTGGAAAGAATTCACGCCATAGTGTTAGGAACTGGTAAATCTGTGTGTGAAATGGTCCAAGTACTGCAATATCTATGTAATAAGGGCTCTTACACACAATTCAACATTCAGGAGTCATTTTATCCACTTTCCACTCTATTTGTGTACCCTAACTTACTATTGTATGAAACAAGTTTGAAATTGAGCACTTTAAAGCCTATGGCTTCGGCAGGGGACAAAAACTAGAGCCTTGAATTAATCTCCTGCACCCAATGAGAACATGGTATGGAAGGGGGTGGGTAAAACAGGGGCAAAGTACTTATCACTTGTTCACACCACACTCCCATTGGCCACGATTTTTACTTTCGGGTTTCGAGAAGCGTGTGGTGCCCTCACTATGGGTAGGTGAGCGCCTCATTCAAAAGTTGGGGTTTGATGCCACTCGGACCTTGATGCTATTTTAACTCTGGGCCACAATGGAAATGAAAATCAGGAGAGATGTGTATAATAGGGCGGCTGATCCAATATCGCTTGTTTTACACTAATGCCCAAAGTCAAAATTACCCCTACAGATTCTTAACAAAAGCAGTTACTTTTATAAAGACATAGCACATATAGTGTGCTTTATTGGAAGAAGCAATAATGAAAATCCACTACAAATAAACCACCGTTATCAGTTTGCACTCATGGTGAACATGGGATTCCCTATAGAAAAGGATAGTACAAAATTATGAATCACAGCAATACCACACTAAATCAACTTCAGTTGATTAAACGGCTGGATGCATTATGAAGCAATATTGGACATTGAAAGCTAACTTGCATAGATCCTCTCGCTCTGCGACTTAGGATGACAGCTGCTGTCAGAGACAAGTATGTGAACACACACTCATATATCAAAGGTTTGGGGCCTGCCTTGATTGGGTTATAGGTTGGCAAACAAATTGTAAGTCAGAAATCAGAACTGAGTCGATTCTCTATGCTGAACTAATGCTTGAGCCAGGAAGCCTGAGGTACTCCAGGGCTCTGTTGATGATTGACCAGCCTGCCTGACTCATTGGTAAAACACCTGTCACTTGAGATTGGGAACTCTTCCCACTCAGCTCCAGATAACCTTGTAAACCAATGCTGTAATGGGTAGAGGGGTTCTAGCAGAACAAGCAGTGAGAAGGTTACCAATGCGATATGCTGCCAAGCTGCTCATTTTAACTGGTTAAACTCCTGCAGTACCCATGCACATACTTGAGGCTCCCTTAGCCTTGACTCTTGCCAATCTACACGTAAATTCTCTTGGGTATTCTTTACAAGAAAAGTGTCCAATCCATATCATGGTCAGCGAACCAAAAAAAAGGAGCAATGCTTATGATTTTTCTAACATTGCCGCTCAGTCCAATAAAGGAAATATACCTGTGGGTGATCACTTTGCTGAACACCTCCATTCAGTCTGCTAGCATTACCTGGAGGTGGCAGTCGCTTGCCACTTTAATTCTCCATCCCACTCCCAGTCTGATCTTGGCCTCCTACACTGTTCCAATGAATCTCAACGCAAGTTCGAGGAACAGCACCTCATCTTTCTACTAGCCACTTTACAGCCTTCCGACCTTAATATTGAGCTTAACAGCTTTAGATCTTAATCACCGCTCCCATTTTCTCTTGGACATTCTGTAGCCGTTTACAACTCCTCTGGACCCATCTTTTGTTTCCATGTTTGTCCCTTTATCACCTCCTTTTGCCTATCCCTGCTCTCTCTTTCCCTGGCTCTGTATCTGCTTAAAAGCTGTTCATCACCAGCATCTTCCAGTTCTGATGAAAGGTCATCCACCTGAAACATTAACTCTGTTTCTCTCTCCACAGATGCTGCCTGACCTGCTGAGCGTTTCCAGCATTTCCTGTTTTTACTTCAAACTTCCAGCATCCGCAGTATTTTGCTTTTGGCTTAATGCAATATACCTGTTTGCATTACACTCTAAATGCATTGTTCTGAATATAAATTTGGGAAACATTGTACCTGTAACTGGAAACATTTTTGTATGGAAAATGTTTGTTTTAACTGGCACAAGCCAACACAACTTTTATTTACATGTATATTAATAAAAGCAGGACCCACAACATAAAAGAGTGCCAAGTACGACAGAACATTCCAGAAATGGTGTTAGCCATGACAAGGAGGGTGAAGAGCTAACATGTGAAATGCAAACCAACGCTGAACAAAAGTAATTAAAAATAAACTAGTTTAAAAAGTATCACATTTCACAATTATGTAACAGAATACCCTGTAGTGCAAAATATATGTACGTTACTTTGTTACTATGTGTTAATTTCCTTGTATCATATAGTAAAACAGAATAAATATAAAACATGAAAAATAAATGATGCATGTCTTCATAAAATTTGAAGTTGAGATGTAGTTCTGTTTGCTTAAAATGTGCAAAATTACCAAATAAATCATAGAATGTTGCATAGCAACATTCAGCAAATTGTAATATTATCAGCATGTTAAGTATGCATAGTTCTGCTCCAAGCCTCCAACCTACACTCCCATCTACTGAGGCGTCATGTGTGGAGCAGATCTTCACAAAGTTACACCTTATATGCATTTGCACTATTGCACATTCTACATTAGCTGCAAAGCATTGGCAGAAACCATCACTTGAAAGAACCTCTATGGGATCATGTTTCAGATTCTGTAGCACGTTGATCATAGAAGAACTCAATCTTGGCCCCATGGCTGTGCAGACTGGCAACATCTCAGAGTTGCAAAGAAGAGGGTTGCTAGTTCCTTACTAGTGTGGTGAAATGTAGTTCTGTTCGCTTAAAATGTGCAGAATTACCAAATAACTAGATAGTTACTTTTCACACTAACTGTATCCAGTTAAACAGTATAAAATTGCACAGAATTGTCAGGTTCTATGAAATGAGTAAAAAACATAATAATAATCATGTGAGCTTTCAGCTACCCCCAAATAAACTGGCAAGAAGAGGTAGGGAAAGAGATAAAGGGAATGGAGTTTTTACAGTGTGTTCCGGACTCCCTTCTTATCCAGTATGTAAGAAGCCCAACAAGAGAGGAATCACTATTGGATCTAATAATGGAAAATGAACCAGAGCAGATAAGAGAAGCAAGTGTAGGGGAACATCTAGGCAATAGCGATCATAACATCATAAGGTTTAAAGTAACGATTGAGAAAGGCAGAAGACAAAAACCAAAGTAATAGATTGGAAAAAGCTAATTTGGAGGAGATGAGAAGGGAACTAAGTGGCATACACTAAGTACATAGACAATAAAGGAGAGGATGACAAAAGCGAATACGAAGAGGTTAGGAAAGAGGTCAAAAGATTAGGAAAGCAAAAAGGAACTACAAAATTAAATTATCGAGGAATATAAAAAGAAATAGTAAAGTATTCTACAGACATATAAATAACAAAAGAAAAATCACGATAGAGATAGGGCCACTAAAGGATGCACAAGATAAACTCATAGGCCTAGAAATTGGGTTGAGGCGCCAAAGTGGCGCCAAGTTCGCCTGGGTGCTGATCTTTGCGCAGCGTTCGGAGCATTAGCGAACGTCAGAAATTCAGTTTCAGCGCCCCTAGAGGGAGACGGGGCGAGGCTCGAGGCGCTCCGCGTCCCTCTTAGGGCGCTGAAACTGAATATCGCAGCACCACATGCTGCGGCACGGCACGCTGCGGTACTGCAGGCCTTCCTCCTATTGTTAAGGGGGAGGGGCCTGCAACAGCGCGATCCCCAATCGCGAGTGCCGGCAAAAGAGCCCGGCACCGAGGAGAAGTGCCGGGCTCTCGGGAAACAGCCGGCAATGCCGCAGGGGGGGGTGGCGGCGGTCAGGAGGCTGGGGACGGAGGTGCTGGCAGGCGGCTGCCGAAAAAGGCGGCCGCCCCGCACCTCCACCTTAACTTGCGTCACTGCTGGCACAGCAAGGCCCCGTGAACCGGGCGCGGGTTGCAAACAGCACTACAGCGGCATTCGCTACCAAATATCATGATTGGGGCACTAATGGGGCGCTGCGCACACCGATGACGTCATCGGTGGTGGCGCAGCGCAACAGGTTAACGCCACCATTAGCGCCCCCACTGAATATCGCGGGAGGCGCGGCCAGTGACGCTACAGCTACTGACTGCCCTCTTTAGGCGCTAATAGGTGGCGCTACATACCCAATTTCTCCCCCACAGGGAATAGCAGTGAAATAGCAGAAATATTGAACAGTTACTTTGCCTCAGTATTTATCAGGGAAACAAATAAGGTGGGCAAGACATTAAAATAAGAGATCAAAAAAGACATTTAAGATAGAAAGGTAGAGATAATTAATAAACTAATCAAACTTAGAGAAGATAAAACCCCTGGTCCAGATGGATTGCATCCGCACATATTAAAATAAGTTAGGGAACAGATAGCAGAGGTACTATTACACATATGTAACAATTCATTAGGCAAGGGAATAATGCCCGAGGACTAGCGGACAGCTAATGTTATTCTTATATTTTACAAGTGAAATAGAACAAGTCCCAGAAACTATAGACCAGTTAGATTAATGTCAGTGATAGGAAAGACAATGGAAACTTTACTCAAAACATCTAGAAACTGAAAATATAACAAAGAGTAGTCAGCATGGATCTTAAAAGGGATGGGCATGCTTGACTAACCTTATTGAATTCTTTGAATAAGTAACGGAAAGAGTAGACAAGGGTAATGTAGTAGATGTAATATATTTTGGATTTTCAAAAGGCCTTCGATAGGGTACTGCATAGTAGACTCATGACTAAGGTCAGAGCATGTGGAGTTGGGACATGTAGCAGAATGGATAGCAAGCTGGCTACAAAACAGAAAACAGAGTAGAGGTTGAGGGTAGCTTTTCAGGCTGGCAAAAGGTGGGAAATAGTGTTTCACAGGAATTGGTGCTGTGACCACTGTTGTTTACAATTTACATTAATGATTTGGACTCAGGAATCGGAAGTACAATTTCAAAATTTGCGGACAGCACCAAATTGGGATGGGTAGTTAATAAAAAGGAAGAATGTGACATAATACAGGAAGACATTAATAAGCTTGCAGAATGGGTGTGTAATAGGCAAATGATTTTCAACATAGATGGTGCATTTTGGTAGGAAGAATAAAGAGGCCACATACTGCTTGGATAATAAAAGTCTGGATGGGATAGAGGAGCAAAGGGACCTAGGGGTAGAGATGCAAAAATCGTTAAAAGTAGTAACACAGGTTAATAAGGCTGTAAAAAAGCCAACCAAGCACTGGGATTCATTTCTAGAGGGATAGAACTGAAAAGCAGAGAGGTTATGCTAAATGTGTATTGAACCTTGGTTAGACTACACTTGGAGTACGGTGCACAGTTCTAGTCTCCATATAATAAAAAAGATATAGAGGCATTGAAGAAGGTGAAAACAAAAATTCACAAGGATAGTACCAGAACTGAGAGGGTATACTTATCAAGAAAGGCTGAACAGGCTGGGACTCTTTTCTTTAGAAAACAGAAGGCTGAGGGGTGATCTGATATCTTTATTTTTAAGATAATGAAAGGGTTTGATAGGTTGTATGTAGATAAAATGCTTCCAACTGTGGGGGAGTTCAAAACTAGAGGTCATAAATATAAGATAGTCACTAATAAATCCAATCGGGAATTCAGGAGAAACTTCTTTACCCAAAGACTGGCAAGAATGTGGAATGTGCTACCACAAGGGGCAGTTGAGACAAATAGCATAGATGCACTAAAGGGAAGCTAAATAAGCACATGAGGGAGGAAGGAATAGAAGGATATGCTGATAGGCTTAGATGAAGTAGGGTGGGAGGAGGCTCGTGTGGAGCATAAACACAGGCATAGTACAGTTGTGCCGAATGACTTGTTTCTGTGCTGTACACTCGATGTAACTCGATGTAGGTTACGATACATTTGGATGTTGTCTTGAAAAGCGTGGTGGCAAATGTATATTTTAACTATCTAGAGTATCATTATACCTGAGAGTCCAGATATCTTCCCCAGGTTTTTCAGTGTAACTGCCAGGAACACCCTTAAGTGTATGCAGCGCCAATTATGTTTTAGTTTTGACTGAATACATTGGAGAATGAATTATAAAAATATGTCTCATTGTTATTTGTCAGCATTTCCCAATGGGCTGCTAAGGGACTAACAAAGCAGTCTGCTTCAATGCGGCAATGGATCATGTGGTAATTAATTTACCAAACAAACTGCTGTGCAAAAATTATAATTAATTGTAACTTAAGTTAGAAGATCAAAATTAAAAGATGATGGAAATATCTTCACCCATTGTTGAGAACTATTCACCAATTGCAATATTTTGTTAGATCATTCATTTTTGAAGCTTAGTGTTGCTGTTTCCGAGATAGCCCAACGTAAAATTGGCATTTACCTGACAGCTAATCATTCATGATAAATTTCTACGTCAAATACAGATTATAAAAGCTCAGCTGATAATTTAGTATTACTCCTTAAACTTTGAGAATCTTAATAACTACTGACTAGACAGCTAAATGTATTACAATTGATTTTTTTCCTACTGTTACATGGGGCTCTAGTAAGACTTGCATTTTATTGTTTTGATATATCCAAATCCGAAAATAGTAATATGAGTGATTGACATAAGCCAAAATGAATAAAATATTTTTCAAACGTTGAACGCAAATAAATGTGAGTTAGGTAGAAATAATATTCACAATGGAAGAGGAATACATCTGTGTCAGAAAATGGAAGCTTCAGCAACTATCAAAGCAATTAATGACTTCCGCAATTTTCTGCAGATGCAAAATCAATTAGAAGAATTTCCCCACGGAGGGTAAAATGATCCACAAATGGAATCACTTGCACTCACTGACACTAAAACTCACAGTGAAGGTGACCTAGCAGCTCAAGCAGTTCAGTTCTTGTTTCCCCACCAAATATCTTTCAAGTTTGAATCCCGGAGGTGTCTGTCACTTGAATTTGCTTACTTCAGTTAGCTTAGTTGCATTAGTTTTCTAATGGGCTGCTATATGAATGTTTGGCAGGGATGGGGGGTGGGGAAGTTAGGGGGTGGGGGGGGGATGTGCAGAATAGAAAAATGTTGTGCCGCATGACATTGCATATCCTGCAAGTAGTAATGGGTACTGGCTCTGCTTAGCCACTGATTAGTAGGAAAGCAAACCTAATGGTCCCAATGAGATCAGTGAAGGCTTGTGTGATGCTTATCTGCAACTGGTTGCTGAGCCTGTTCAAACCAGAAGAGGCGGCCCTCTCCAATCTAACACCCTATGCCTCTAGTCATAGAAACATAGAAGATAGGAGCAGGAGTAGGCCATTCAGCCCCTCGAGCCTGCTCCGCCATTTAATGAGATCATGGCTGATCATCCAAATTCAGTACCCTGTCCCTGCTTTCTCCCCATATCCCTTGATCCCTTTAGCCTTAAGAAATGTATCTAACTCCTTCTTGAATATATTTAATAAGTTGGCCTCAACTGCCTTCTGTGGTAGAGAATTCCATAGGTTCACCACTCTCTGGGTGAAGAAATTCCTCCTCATCTCAGTCCTAAATGGCTTATCCCTTATCCTTAGGCTGTAACCCCTGGTTCTGGACTCCCCCGCCATCGGAAACATCCTTCCTGCATCTAGTCTGTCTAGTCCTGTTAGAATTTTATAAGTTTCAATGAGATCCCCTCTCATTCTTCTAAACTCTAGTGAATATAAACCTAATCGACCCAATCTCTCTTCATACATCATTCCTGCCATCCCAGGTATCAGTCTGGTGAATCTTCGCTGCACTCGCTCCATGGCAAGAACATCCTTCCTCAGATAAGGTGACCAAAACTGCACACAATACTCAAGGTGTGGTCTCACCAAGGCCCTGTACAACTGCAGCAAGACATTCTTGCACCTGTACTTGAATCCTCTCATTATGAAGGCCAACATATCATTTGCCTTCTTAACCGCCTGCTGCACCTGCATGCATACCTTCAGCAACTGGTGCACAAGGACACCCAGGTCTCGTTGCACTTCCCCTTTTCCCAATCCATTGCCGTTCAGATAATAATCTGTCTTCCTGTTTTTGCCACCAAAGTGGATAACCTCACATTTATCCACATTATACTGCATCTGCCATGCATCTGCCCAATCACCCAACCTGTCCAAATCATATTGGAGTTTCTCGGCATCCTCCTCACAGCACACACGCCCACCCAGCTTTGTGTTGTCTGCAAACTTGGAGATATTACATCTAGTTCCCTCGTCTAGATCATTAATATATATTGTGAATAGCTGGAGTCCTAGCACCGATCCCTGCGGTACCCCACTAGTCACTGCCTGCCACTCTGAAAAAGACCCGTTTATTCCAACTCTTTGCTTCCAGTCTGCCAACCAGTTCTCTATCCAAGTCAGTACCTTACCCCCAATCCCATGTGCTTTAACTTTGCATGCTAATCTCTTATGCGAGACCTTATCGAAAGCCTTCTGAAAGTCCAAATACACCACATCCACTGGTTCTCCCTTATCTATTCTACCAGTTACTTCCTCAAAAAATTCCAGTAGATTAGTGAAGCATGATATACCTTTTGTAAATCCATGTTGACTTTGTCCGATCCTGTCACTGTTTTCCAAGTGCTCTGCTATTACATCTTTTATAATGGACTCTAGCATTTTCCCCACTACCGATGTCAGGCTTACCGGTCTATAATTCCTCATTTTCTCTCTACCACCTTTTTTAAATAGTGGGGTTACATCGGCTACCCTCCAATCCATGGGAACTGTTCCAGAGTCTATAGAATTTTGGAAGATGATCAGCAATGCATCTACTATTTCTAGGGCCACTTCCTTAAGTACCCTAGGATGTAGATTATCAGGCCCTGGGGATTTATCGGCCTTCAATGCCATCAATTTCCCTAACACCATTTCCCTACAAATACTGATTTCATTCAATTCCTCCCTCTCATTAGACCCTATGTTCCCTGACATCTCTGGAAGGTTATTTGTGTCCTCCCTTGTGAAGACAGAACCAAAGTATGTATTTAATTGGTCAGCCATTTCTTTGTTCCCCATTATAAATTCCCCTGATTCTGACTGCAAGAGACCTACGCTTGACTTCACCAATCTTTTTCTCTTTACATATCTATAGAAGCTGTTACAGTCAGTTTTTATGTTCCCTGCAAGCTTACTCTCATATTCTATTTTCCCCCTGTTAATTAATCCCTTTGTCCTCCTTTGCTGAATCCTAAACTGCTCCCAATCCTAAGGTTTGCTGCTTTTTCTGGCCAATTTATATGTCCTTTCCTTGGATCTTATGCTATCTCTAATTTCCTTTGTTAGCCATGGTTGAGTCACCTTTTTTGTTCTATTTTTATGCCAAACAGGGATGAGCAATTTCTGTAGTTCACCCATGTGATCTTTAAATGTTTGCCATTGCCTATCCACCATCAACCCTTTAAGTAACATTCCCCAATCCATCCTAGCCAACTCGCACCTCATAGCATCGTAGTTTTCTTTATTTAAATTCAGGACACTGGCCTCTGAGTCAACTACTTCACTTTCCATCTTAATGAAGAATTCTATCATATTATGGTCGCTCCTCCCCAAGCGGCCTCGCACAACAACATTGCTAATTAATCCTTTCTCATTACATAATACCCAGCCTAAGATGGCCTGATCTCTAGTTGGTTCCTCGACATATTGGTCCAGGAAACCATCCCGTATACACTCTAGGAATTCCTCCTCCACAGTATTGTTACTAATTTGGTTAGCCCAATCTATATGTAGATTAAAGTCACCCATGATAACTGCTGTGCCCTTATTGCACGCATCTCTAATTTCCCGTTTAATGCCATCCCCAACCTCAGCATTACTGTTTGGGGGTCTGTATGCAACTCCCACTAACGTTTTCTGCCCCTTGATGTTTCTCAGCTCCAACCATACAGATTCCACATCATCAGAGCTAATATCCTTCCTTACTATTGTGTTAATCTCCTCTTTAACCAGCAATGCTACCCCACCTCCTTTTCCTTTTTGCCTGTCCTTCCTGAATATTGAATACCCCTGGATGTTGAATTCCCAGCCTTGGTCACCCTGGAGCCATGTCTCCGTAATTCCAATTACATCATATCCGTTTATATCTATTTGCGCAGTTAATTCATCCACCTTATTACGAATGCTCCTCGCATTAAGACACAAAGCCTTCAGGCTTGTTTTTTTTAACACTCTTAGCCCTTTTAGAATTATTATTTACTGTAGCCCTGTTTGATTTACACCCTTGATTTCTCTGCCTTCCATTTTTGCTTTTCTCCTTCCTGTCTTTTTTTTCTATCCTTGCTTCCCTTTCCTCTGTATCCCTGCACAGGTTCCCAAACCCCTGCCATTTTAGTTTAAACCCTCCCCAACAGCACTAGCAAACACTCTCCCTAGGACATCAGTCCCGGTCCCACCCAGGTGCAAACCGTCCAGTTTGTACTGGTCCCACCTCCCTTAGAACCGGTTCCAATGTCCCAGGAATTTGAATCCCTCCCCCTTGCACCATTCCTCTAGCCATGTATTCATCTGAAATATCCTTCTATTTCTACTCTGACTAGCACGTGGCACTGGTAGCAATCCTGTGATTACTACCTTTGAGGTCCTCTTTTTGAATTTACCTCCTAACTCCCTATATTCAGCTTTTAGGACCTCATTCCGTTTTTTACCTATATCGTTGGTACCTATATGCACCACGACAACTGGTTGTTCACCCTCCCCCTCCAGAATGCCCTGCAGCCGCCCTGAGACACCCTTGACCATTGCACCAGGGAGGCAACATACCATCCTGGAGTCTCGTTTGCAGCAACAGAAATGCCTATCTATTCCCTTTACAATAGAATCCCCTAACACTATAGCTCTCCCATTCTTTTTCCTCCTGTCCTGTGCAGCAGAACCACCCGTGGTGCCAGGAAGTTGGCTGCTGCTGCCTTCCCCCGATAAGCCATCTCCCTCAACAATATCCAAAGTGGTATATCTGTTTGAGTGGGGGATGGCCACAGGGACCCCTGCACTACCTGCCTGCACCTAGTACTCTGCCTCGTGGTCACCCATTCCCTTCCTGCCTGTGCCGCCTTTACCCGCAGTGTGATCAACTCCCTAAATGTGCTATCCACGATGTCCTCAGCATCGCGAATGCTCCAGTATGTATCCATTCGCAGCTCCAGCACCGCAATGCGGTCTGTCAGTAGCTGCAGCTGGATATACTTCCTGCACACATGGTCGGTAGGGACACAGGAAGTGTCTCTGATTTCCCACATAGCGCAGGATGAGCATGCCACGCTGTCGAGCTGTCCTGCCATGGCTTACCCTTTAATTAATTTAAATTAAATTAAATCAAATCAATAGCACTAATTACACTACAATTAAATGATATACTCAAGGGCCCTTGGTTACTAGCACTCCCCGATACACAACAGAGATCTTAGAAACTATAACCACAAAAATTTAGACCTTCTAAATTTTATAAACTATTAATCTTAACTGTCAAACTATAGAGCAGTATAAATACTCACCTGGCCGTACTCACCCAATCAGCTGCTTCCTCTTGCCCGCGTCACTTTTTGAATCGTGACGTGGCTCAGGAACGCCGCCACTGGTCTGTGAGATTGGTAAGCCTCTGTAAAAAAGCCCACGAAAGTCAGTTTAAGTACTTACTGTACCGCCGCTCTCTGCTCCTCCTGACACTGGCCTCTGTAAAAAAGCCCGCGAAAGTGAGTTTAAGTACTCACTGTACCGCGCCCTCTGCTCCTCCCGACACCGGCCTCTGTAAAAAAGCCCGCGAAAGTCCAGCAATCTGAGCTTTCAAAGAGGAAACGAAGAGTACCCTTCAGATTTATTTCTCCGATGTGCTGTGTGTGCTACTGTTGGACTTCTCCACCTGAGCTTCCATCTGCAGCACGCTGTTTGATACAGCCCTAAATGCCTGCACCAATGCTTGATGCTCTTCCAGCACCATTATTTTCAATGCAGAGCTTATGAGATGCAGATACCCGGGATCTTCAAACAAGGGCTGATGTTTCCTGACCCTCCACCCAGCAACATCTTCATATGCTAACACCAGTTGTTGCTGCTCACTCGTGCTCTGTTTGCCACTGTATAGGCAAAAAAGTGCAAGGTGATTTTACACTTTAATTTGGGGAATTACCTTTTTATCTCCAGATGATTTAATTTTATTTTTAACTTTTTCCTTAAGAAACTTCAGGCACAAACCATGGCTTTATAAAATTATTTTTTTATTTTTAATACATTTGAAAATTTACATCAGAATCTAAACAATACCTTGGGTTTATGCATGAATTAGAATTCCCCATACAATATAACAATACCTTCTGAATTTCCAAAATGCATAGCCGTGTAGAAATTGAGGGGGAGAAATTGAGTAGCACCCTGGTAATTTTAAGGGTGACGAAAAAGTAGCGGCGGGTGCTATGCCAGTGAATCCGACGTGAACTTTGGGTCTAGCGCTCTAGGAGGTGGAGCGCTAAATCAAGCGCTACCACTTCCCTTGGAGCGCTAAATTTCAGCAAGAGGGGCGGTAGCGAAGCAGCGCTGCCCAATGTTGAAGGCAGCGCTGCCGGGAAGGAAGGCTCCTTCCCTCCCTTAAAGGGAAGGCCCATCGCTGCAGGCTCTGCATTAAATCAATGTCCCACGTTGCCAACGGCAGCTGCGATTTGCGATGATCAGCCCCAAGCACTCTGAGTATAGGGCTGATCAATCGCAGCACAGGAAAAAGTTGAAAAAACAACCTAAGGGGTAAAATCAAATTTTTCATTGACACAAGTGGCCTTACCTTTAAATACCGCTCCCCAAGGGGCCGGCCTCCCTAACAACACATCCTGCAGCTGTCGGTGTTATCGCCCGGCGATGCAGCAGAGGGCGGAACCAAAGTTCGGATCCGGGGTGCTGCGCAGCCGGATGACGTCACAGTCTCCGGGCGCAGGAAATCATGGCGCTAGTGGTTACCGCCGCCGCAAACCTCCACGTCAATTTCTCGGGTGTCGGTACTATCGCCGTGCTCGGTCGCTAAGCCGGTAGCACCCCGTTAACGCCCCCTGGAGGCGCTAATGGGAGGCGCAAAGGAGGCCAATTTTTCTCCCTAAATGTCTACCTTCGATTCACCCCGTAACGAAAGTTATATACTCATGGCTGGCTCAAGCTTGTTGAGAAGATTCCAAGTATTAGGATGGACATTGTTGTAGTGTAGCATGGCTTTTTCTTGTAGTCAGGTCATCTGCTTCACAAGCAATCTGTAAGCCTGCTTCATGGCATGAAGGTGTGAGGTAGCGAGCAGTCAGGAAGATACCAGGTGAGGTGGCGCCCCTGAGACGTGAAAGGCGAGGTTGGAGCAGTTGCAGTGGAGCTCTGCGTCTCTTTTCACTCTAACAAGTATAGCTTTTTTTAAACTAGAACTACACCTCTGGGAAGCTGGCTTGTCAGCATTAAGTTCCTACAAATACCACCCACGACTGATTGACACTTCACTCATTTGCTCTCAGTGTCCACAACATAATATATGCAGGTATTCAAAATGATCTCCAGCCAGTCTGGACTAGTTCTTGTTGCTATGGTGATCTATCCTCTGCTGTGTGGTCTTTTCCAATGTATCCTTTTAAGAGTCCTCTTTTTCAGATATGCTGGAGCCGATTTAGTATCAGGCTTTTGATTCATATGAATTTTCAATATACCACCCAGTGCAGTACACTCTTCATCATTCTCTAATTCTGCCAGGGTGGATGTTGTGTGCTGACGCTTGGAAAGAATACAGTGAAAGAGTGTATTTTGCATAGTGTTAGCTTCATCAGATGCTGTGGGGCCTACATCACGGTCTTGTGCCGCACCTAGAGAAGGAAAAGAGGACGAAAGGTTACAGTGATTCCCCAAGGAGCCAAGCTCACATATCACTTTCTCTAGAAGTAGTGACCTGAGGATTTTGTGATATGGTTCACTGGTGATTAACTAAGGGTACAATAGAAAGAGAAAGAGAATGTCATGACCAACCCTGAGCTGGCACATACCTTCTTACTTCCCCATCTCCAATACCCTGAATGGCCACCTTCCCCCGGATGTGCAGTGCTTCCTCCTCATAGAGAGTTTGAGGTCTCAGGTGTTGGTGGATTTACCTGTCGACAATCTCTCCCGGCTGTCAAAGGCTGCCTTGGGGAAAAAGGGCCAAATTAACTTTAGTAACCATGATATGCGGTAACTTTCAGGTAGCCCAAAATGGGTGCGAAGACAGTTATGCGCAACAAATACGTTTTGTGCGATGAATGCATGTAAAGGTGTTAGTGAAGGTAGGCTTCCAGGTGAACAATAGCAACGTAAAGGGCACCACACTACCTAATAGCCTTTGAAGGTAAACTATTCAAGCACTTTAACTGTAAGCAGTAGACATGCTTACTATTCTTGGAAGGTGAGGCAGGCTCTTTGTACCTTAAGGCCATTAACCTTTTTGGGGCACTGTATGGCTGTGCATCGAATGGTGGAAAGAGGGCGTCGGTATTATTAAATCTGATGGGTGCGAGTACGTACGGCCTATTGCGGAATTTAATTACCCCAGCTAAACCAATGGAGAAAAGTTTTGAGGAGATTGTTCATATTTTACAGGAACATCTAAGCCCTACACCACTGCCGATAGCAGAAAGATTCAAGTTCCATAAAAGAAACCAGCATAAAGATGAGAGCAATGCTGACTATCTTACGGAACTACGCAAGTTATCAAAGCACTGCCAGTTCGGAGCAGGACTGGCAGACACCTTACGGGATAAGTTTGTCTGCAGGCTCCAGAGTGAAGGAACCCAGAAACGACTACTTTCAAAAAAGGACCTGACGCTAGAACAGGCTTTCAGCATGGCAGTATCCTACGAAGCCGTAGCACGGGGAGCTGCGGAAATACAACAGAAACCACAAGAATACAGCGCTAACGAAATGGCGTATGGAGCCGAAAAGTGCTATCGCTGCGGCAGAACAACCCATGAGCAGAAGGACTGCTGGTTTAAAGACAAAATATGCAGGCAATGCGGGAAAATGGGACATATAGCAAGAGTCTGCAGGCCGGGAAAGAAGACCAACACGACAAGAACTACTAAGGAACAGTACAGGAAAGTAAAGAAACTGACAGATAGTAGTTCAGAAGATCAGGAGAGTGATAAGGACTCCGGGAGCAGGCGACTAAGTTGTTTAAAGTTACACAACGTGCTCGCAAAAGAAGATCACCGAACCATTTGGGTCACCCTCATGATAGCAGGGTCCCCAGTGAAGATGGAATTGGACACAGGATCAGCCCCAACTGTCATGAATCGACGAGACTATGAGCGGCTATTTTCACACATACCCTTAAAGGACACGTCCATTGTATTGAAGACATACACGGGGCAAAAGGTCTACCCCAGAGGAAAAATAAGGGTGCCAGTTGAATATAACGGAAAGGAAACACAGAAATGATACATGTATATACTACGTGATGGAGGACCACCATTATTGGGACGTGAATGGATCCGAAGACGACAATTGGATTGGCATTCCATTCTGGCACTAACTGTGACTGACAAAAAAGATGATGACGTCGCACCTGGACGTCTGTCACAGATTCTATCTGACGTGGAAGAGGTGTTCCAACAAGGACTTGGGACTCTAAAAGGAGTAAAGGCAACCATCAAGATTGAGGATAACGCAACCCCTAAATTTTTCAAGGCCAGACCGGTGCCATACGTGATACGCCCAGCTGTGGAAGCTGAACTGGAGAGTCTGGAGCGTTCGGGGGTGCTGTCCAAGGTGGACTGGAGCGAGTGCGCCACACCCATCGTTCCTGTAATGAAGAAAGCATTGAGCAGCACGCCTGGGGAGCCAAGGAAGGTTCGCATCTGTGGGGACTGATGTGCCATCAATAATTCAAAGACAAGAAGTTAAAGGATTCAACTGAAGGCTTTTAATCGCTAAGAACATTGCACGTCATTCCACATCGGATTCGTCTGGCAGAATGACTCATACAGCTCTTGAGACCTTTATATGACAAAAGACAGGGGCGGAGCCAATACACACAATAGGGGAAAAGGGGGCGGTACACACAATACAATGCAGGTAAAACACAGGGGCTGATGAAGACATATATTTCATCACATTCACCCCTTCTACAGATTTAGTCTGTCCGGGGGTGTGATAGTCCTTCCTGAACGTCGCAACAGTACCTCGGGTTCTGACCGGGAGTCCGTGGTGCCCTCCTGGGCATACCCATGTGCTGGGGGTGTTGCAGGTACTTCTGGGGGTGGTGAGGATACCTCTGGGGATGGTGGAGATTCTTCTGGGGGTGGTGAGGATGGGTCGTCGTCGCTTCCTGCCGAGGCGAGGTCCTTTATGGACACGGTGTCCTCACGCCCGTCGGCGTGCCTGACGTACGCGTACTGTGGGTTTGCGTGGAGTAGGTGTACTGCCTCCACGAGGGGATCCGTTTTGTGGCCCCTCACATGCTTCCGTAATAGGACTGTCCCTGGGGTGGAGAGCCACGAAGGTAGGGACACTCCCGAGGTTGATTTGCGGGGAAAAACAAACATCTTCTCGTGAGGAGTGGCGTTAGTAGCAGTACACAGTAGCGACCTTATCGAGTGGAGTACGTCTGGGAGGACCTCTTGCCAGCGGGAGGTAGGGAGGCCTTTAGACCTTAGTGCTAAGGTGGCCGCCTTCCACACCATCGCGTTCTCCCTCTCCACTTGCCCATTACCCCGGGGGTTATAACTAGTGGTCCGACTCGTGGCTATCCCCTTCGACAGCAGGTATTGGTGCAGTTCGTCGCTCATGAACGACGCCCCCCTGTCAGTGTGGATGTAGTTCGGCATGCCGAACGTGCAAAACAGGCTGCCGAGGCACTTGATGACCGTGGCACTGGTCATGTCTGGGCAGGGGTAGGTGAATGGGAAGCGGGAGTACTCGTCCACAATGTTGAGAAAGTACACATTGCGGTCGGTGGAGGGGAGTGGTCCCTTGAAATCTAAGCTCAGGCGCTCGAATGGCCGTGTAGCTTTGATCAGGTGGGCTCGGTCGGGCCTGTAAAAACAGGGCTTGCATTCCGCACAGGTGCGGCAGTCCCTGGTCATAGACCGGACCTCCTCGATGGAATAGGGCAGGTTACGGGATTTTATAAAGTGAAATAGCCGGGTGACCCCCGGGTGGCAGAGGCCATTGTGGAGGCCCTGTAGCCTGTCCCCCTGGATGCTGGCACACATCCCTCGTGATAGGGCGTCGGGGGATTCGTTGAGGGCCCCCGGCCTATATATTATGTCGTACTCAAACGTGGAGAGTTTGATCCGCCACCTGAGAATTTTGTCGTTCTTGATCTTCCCCCTTTGTTTGTTGTTAAACATGAAGGCTACCGACCGCTGGTCGGTAAGCAGGGTAAAGCGTTTGCCGGCTAGATAGTGCCTCCAGTGCCGCACTGCCTCCACTATGGCCTGGGCCTCCTTCTCTACCGAGGAGTGCCTGATCTCGGGCCCTTGGAGGGTTCTTGAGAAAAAGGCTACGGGCCGCCCATCCTGGTTGAGGGTGGCTGCTAAAGCGAAGTCGGACGCATCGCTTTCGACCTGGAAAGGGATGTTTTCGTCCACTGCCCGCAGCGCGGCCTTCTCAATGTCGTGTTTAATGCTGTTGAAGGCGGCGTGGGCCTCGGCCGTGAGCGGGAAGGACGTTGATTTCAGGAGGGGACGGGCCTTGTCGGCATAATTGGGGACCCATTGGGCGTAATAGGAGAAAAACCCCAGGCACCTTTTCAGGGCCTTGGGAGTGTTTGGTAGGGGTAGCTCCCGTAGGGGGCGCAATTGGTCGGGGTCCGGACCGATTTCCCCGTTTTCCACCACGCAGCCCAGGATACAGAGGCGCGTGGTGCTAAAGACACACTTATCCTCGTTGTAGGTGAGATTGAGTCTGAGGGCGGTTTTCAGAAATCTCGCGAGGTTCGAGTCATGGTCTTGCTGGTCGTGGCCGCAGATGGTGACGTTGTCTAGGTATGGATAGGTGGCTGTTAACTGGTTCTCATCGACCATGCGGTCCATCTCCTGCTGGAAGACCGAGACCCCATTCATTACCCCAAAGGGGACTCTGAGGAAGTGGTAGAGGCGTCCGTTTGCCTCGAAGGCGGTGTATGGACGGTCCTCCGGCCTAATGGGGAGCTGGTGGTATGCCGATTTTAGGTCGATGGTGGAAAACACCCGGTATTGCGCAATTTGGTTAACCATATCCGCTATGCGGGGCAGAGGGTAGGCGTCTAGCTGGGTGTATAGATTAACCGTCTGGCTATAATCTATCACCATCCGCTTCTTTTCGCTACCCTTAACCACTACTACCTGGGCGCGCCACGGGCTGGTACTGCATTCGATGATACCCTCCCGCTTGAGTCTTTCTACTTCAGACGCAATGAACTGTCTGTCCTCCCAGCTGTACCGCCTACTCTTGGTCGCTATGGGTCGACAGTTGGGTGCGAGGTTGGCGAACAGAGAGGGTGGCTTGACCTTCAGGGTAGCCAGACCGCACACTGTGAGGGGCGGCTGGGACCCACCGTAGGTAAGCGTGATACTTTGGTGGTGGCACTGGAAGTCCAGACCCAAGATCACGCTCACACAGAGATCTGGCATTATCAACAGTTTAAAATCTCTGTAATCAGTGCCTTTTACCGACAACATAACCGCGCAGAAACCTGTAATTTTTGAGGTATGAGTCTTATCAGCCATGGCGATTTTGCCCTGTGTAGGGACTATCGTTAATGAAAGTCATTTTACCAGGCTAGGATGAATAAAGCTTTCGGTGCTCCCACAGTCAATCAAGCACTCAACCTTGTTCCCGTTTACCTCTATGTCCATCATCGATCTAGACAACGGATGCGGCCTGGATTGATCCACTGTGATTGAGGCCACCAGTGGGTCCTGGGGGTCCGTGTAGTTGAGACAAGATGGTGGACTCCATGAGGGTGGACAAGATGGCGTCCAAGATGGCCGCCCCCACGGTGCGCACGCGGCGGTGGCGGAGTTGGAGGCGGGGTTCCCTCTGCAGACTTTACTGAAATGTCCTTTCTTCCCGCATTTAAAACAGGTGGTGCCCTTCGCTGGGCACAGATGCCTGGAGTGTTTGTCCTGGCCGCAGAAGTAGCATTTCGGGCCCCGATGCATCGCGGCAGTAGTGGGGCTCCTGGGTGGAGGCTGGGGCTCCGACGGTGCTGGGCTGGCCTGAGACCTGGGAGGTGAAGATGGCTTCCAAGATGGTGGCCCCCACGGCGCGCACGAGGCGGAGTGGGCCGCGTGGCCTGAGGAACAGGATTCAGAGTTCCTCTGGGCCATATCCAGCGATCGCGCTATGCCCATAGCCTGTTTTAAGTCCAGTCCCTCCTTTTCAAACAGTTTCTGCCGAATGTAATTTGAACTGAGGCCCGCAATAAAGGAGTCTCGGCTCAGCTCCTCTGTGTACACGGTGGCAGACACGGCCTTACAGTTACAGTCTCTGCCCAGTACTTTTAGGCTTAGCATGAAGTCCTCTAGTGACTCACCATGCCGCTGCGTGCGAGTAGTCAGAAGATGCCTGGCGTACACCTCGTTTATTGGCCGCACGTAGTGGGCCTTCAGAATGGTGCAGGCATCCTCGTAGCTGGTGGCATCGCGGATGAGAGGGGAGACCCGATGACTCACCCAGTTTCGCAGGATTCCCAGTTTCACGTCTTCGGTGGCGGTCGCGGCTGCTATGGCGGTGGCTGAGGTTTCGATGAAAAATTCGAAGCATTGGAACCAGTGTCCGAACTGTGTGGCTGCGTCTGTGGCATGGGGGTCCAGATCCAAGCGCTCTGGTTTCAGGAGTCGATCCATCTTGGTGTTTTAGCGATTAAAATTGATGTGCCATCAATAACTCAAGGACAAGAAGTTAAAGGATTCAACTGAAGGCTTTTAATCGCTAAGAACATTGCACGTCATTCCACATCGGATTCGTCTGGCAGAATGACTCATACAGCTCTTGAGACCTTTATATGACAAAAGACAGGGGCGGAGCCAATACACACAATAGGGGAAAAGGGGGCGGTACACACAATACAATGCAGGTAAAACACAGGGGCTGATGAAGACATATATTTCATCACAGGGACTTCAAGGTGACTGTGAACCCACTCCTGCACACAGTACAGTATCCGCTTCCGCGGATAGAAGATATTTTCGCCTCGCTATCTGGAGGGAAACGTTTTACAAAAATTGACCTGGCTCAAGCGTATCTACAAATGGAGGTGGAAGAAGCATCTAGGAAATACCTCACGATAAACACTCACAAAGGCCTTTACCAGTACAATCGACTGGTATTTGGGGTGGCATCGGCCCCAGCTATGTGGCAGAGGGCAATGGAACAAGTCCTGCAAGGGATCCCGGGGACCCAGTGTTATTTGGACGACATCCTGGTTACGGGCGAAAATGACAATGAACACCTTGCCAACCTGGAACAGGTGCTCACGAGATTGCAGGAATATGGGCTACGAGCCAACTGTCCCAAATGCGAGTTCTTCAAGAGACAAATCTCGTATTGTGGCCACATGATTGATGAGGAAGGGTTGCATAAGTCGCCGGACAAGATTGAGGCTGTAGTCAAGGCTCCAGCACCAGAAAATGTGTCGCAACTGAGGTTGTTCCTCGGGTTGGTGAACTACTACCATAAGTTCTTGCCGAATTTATCTACAATTCTGCACCCACTGAACGCCCTCCTTCAAACTGGTGTAACATGGAAATGGAGTGATGAGTGTAAGCGTGCCTTTCAGGAATGTAAATGCCAAATCACTTCAAAAGAAGTATTGGCCCACTACAACCCAACACTACCGATTCGGTTGGCATGTGATGCGTCACCTTACGGCATCGGAGCGGTGCTGTCACACAAATTCCGTGACGGTTCAGAGAGGCCAATAGCCTTTGCGTCGCGCTCATTAACCTCAGCCGAGCGTAACTACGCCCAGATTGACAGGGAGGCCCTCAGCCTGGTGTGGGGGGTGAAGAAGTTCAATCACTATCTGCACGGGCAGAAATTCACCCTACTGACTGATCATCAACCCCTGGTCTCAATTTTTAATCCAAAGAAGGGCGTTCCGGTGATGACGCCGCAACGGCTGCAAAAATGGTCACTTTTTCTAGGGGCACATCAGTATGACATAGAGTTCAAAGGTACGAAACAACATGGAAACGCTGATGGGCTGTCACGCCTACCATTGCCTATGGCGGAAGAAGCACCTGCAGTGGACCCTGTGGAGATATTCCATGCGACCATAGTCGAATGTTTGCCTGTTACAAACGCAAGTATTGAGAAGGATACCCGAAATGACCTGACACTCTCTCGGGTCTATGATTTGACGGTGAAGGGATGGCCAGCATATGGCGACTCACTGTTGCCAGCATTCTCGCCAAGGAGGGAACAGCTGTTAGTGTGCCGGGGAACCTTGATGTGTGGATCCCGAGTGGTAATTCCACCCAAGTTGAGAGATAGACTACTCAATGAGCTTCACGAGTGTCATCTGGGAGGGGTAAAAATGAAGAGCCTAGCCAGGGCATTTGTGTGGTGGCCTGGAATCGATAAAGAAATCGAGGATATGACCAAGAGGTGCACAAGATGCCAGAAGGTCCAAAACGCTCCACCACAGGCCCTGCTACATCCATGGGAGTGGCCCTCATCTCCATGGCAACGGGTACACATTGATTTCGCTGGTCCATTTATGGACTCAATGTTTCTAATTGCTGTGGACGCCCATTCGAAATGGCCAGAGGTCATTAAAAATGTCCTCCACCACCACGGAGAAAACTATTGTAGTCCTAAGAACCATCTTCGCCAGGAATGGGTTGCCAGAACAGATCTGTTCTGACAATGGCCCACAGTTTGTGGCTGAGGATTTCCGGAGGTTCCTGAAGAATAATGGGGTGGAACATTACACATCTGCCCCATATCATCCAGCCACAAATGGATTGGCTGAGAGGTTTGTTCAGACCTTTAAAAAGGCCATAAAGGCAATGTATAATGACGACATACCACTGCAACACAAGGTGGATAACTTCCTGTTTGCTTACCGGAATGCAACACATGCAGTAACCAGCCAAACTCCAGCCATACTGTTTTTTAACCGGAGACTAAGATGTCGCTTGGATTTGCTCAAACCAAACATAAGATGAGATGTTGAGGATAAGCAGTTCCAGCACATAAATGAGAAGCCAACCAGGAGCTTCAAGATAGGGCAACCAGTCTTGGCCCGCGACTACCGAACAGAAAAATGGCAGCCAGGCACGATATGCACACAGCAGGGACCACTAATGTACACAGTGAACGTTGGAGAGAGCATCGTGAGACGCCATGCTGACCAGATTCTAGAGTCACAGGAACAAGCCAAACTTGCACCACAAGCATGTGCACCTGGTAATGAGCCCGAAGTACAGGTTGCGTCTACCTCAGAAGCAGGGGTATTGGAAGCTGACGAACCAACCAATGACAATGAGCCAGAATTGACTCCACCGCCAGAACAGGATACTCGAGAAAGGCGCTATCCAGTCCGGATCAGGAAGCCTCCTCAAAGACTGAACTTATAAATGACTATTTCAGTTGATGTATATATTACTGAGAAAATTGTAATTGTAATTAGTTATTATTTAGTTGTTAAATGAATGTTATGTACTGTTTATCTAAAAGGGGAGGAATTGTTGTGTATGTACCTTTAAGGGAATAACTGGTCTTAGACTGCAGTACCGGCAGTGACCACCCCTGTATAAAAGGCCCTAGCAGGCTTCTGTAGTTTCAGTTTCAAGCTGCCTCTTGTTCAGTAAAGTACCTGTTAAACTGTTCTCCCGAAGTCCGTGTATGATTGAAGCGCGGACTTTACACACAGGACACAGGGCATCAGCACCCGACCACATTGTTGGCTGGGAGGCCAGGGATGGCCTCACCATAGCCAGATTTACTTCAACTGACATTGTACACCCTGGTTGCCACATGATGCGCCAGGTTGGCACCACCCCACGCCAACACCATCCCTACAACGCCCAAGCCATTCCTTCCACACTCATCACCATTGCGGGGGTACCGTTATGTCTCATCATTCACTTCAACTCACTAAGCCACTTCCAAAGGTGCACACAAATCTGTCCAAGAACGCAAAGTGTTGTAAATAAAGATTTCAATGTTTGACGGCACATTAACAGAAACTTCACATGAACATTGGCTAATACACCCAAGGGCCTACCCTTGTGTATTGTTAGTTGGTATGATTGGACTAGGATGAGGGTGAGTGTGAGGGGTGGCTAGTGAGATGGGGAAGTGATAATGTAGATAGAGAGGGATAGGTGGAGGTGCAAGGTAAGTTGGTGTGCAGGACTAGGGCAGGGAAGGCAGTGTGATGGGGATGTGATAAGTGGTACAGGAGGATGAGGTTGAGTGTGGAATTGCAGTAATGTTTCATGATCTACTGAGATCATTGAAACGTTTATGCTACTGCAGCCTGGTCCTCCGAATGACATCCCTGCTTCTGTCCTCCTCTGCAATGTGCAACCAGGCTGTGCTGATCTCCTGGGGAGGTCTCTTCCACCCATGGGAAGGGCAGAGGACCTCCTTGCGTGCTGTGACTCCCTCCATAAGCATTTGGAGGGAGTCATGGGAGAGCCTGGGTGCTGCTGTGCATCTCAGTGCAGTGCTTGTCAATGCTGTAGAACACTGACAGCACCACTGTCAAAATCAATTTGCGCATGGTTCCTTTAACAAAACCGGCTGATGACACGTTATCAAGTGATGTCATCAGACTCGCTTCCTTCAATTGGTCAGGAAATGCGTTGGGCGGGCTTAACAAGCCTAATCAACGTAAGATCACTTTGGACAGCAGGCTGGAGCCAGCAGCGGGGTCGCAACCCGCCACCGACCCCGGCTGTACCAGACCCGCCAAGGTAGCGGAAATCGTGGCCCTCTTCTTCTTGTCTTCTTGCGACATTTTCTGTGAAAAAAGTGTATTTGCAAAACATGGTTAATTACTTTTTACTGCATTGTAAAAAGGTATTAAAAGGGTTTTTTAAATGTTTGTCACTTTTTAATGTTGATTTAACGTAATTTCAGAAGTTGCAGGTCACTCACCTCTCAGTGCCACATCTTAACTATGTGATGGCATCTGTTTTCAGCTTTTTACAGTGCCATGTTGTTGGTCAGGAAGATAAGCCACTGGGCATGGCATTCACCAGGTCCCAAATGCGACATTGACCTTGTTGCGCCATTATCATATTGAAGTTCCAGCAATTTGCCGTGCAAATATAGTGTGCTGTCAACGGTGGGCTAAAAGATCCAATTAACGCTGTTTGCCGTGAGATCTGCCATTGCAGCAAATTCTGGCCCAATGTCGTATTGCCCTAGATTACTGATGATGTACAGATCTTAATTCAGCTTAGCTCCTCTAATGACTTCAGTAACTATGATATCTTAAAGTAACAATATCAAAATAAACCTACAGAAATAGAACACAGAAACAGTTTCTTTGTTTTTTTTCTGAGGTTCTGATAATGAAACTGCTTTAAGAGAAATTATAATGCTGATGGCATCATCAGAGGAACTTGTTTTGGTGTTACTAAGCCCATCATTATAGGAGGCAGTGAGTGCTTGCTGACTTTTAAGACCCCAAAGGAATAAAAAGTAAGATTTTTTCTACCAGATAGGCTGGGTTTGTTTTCCTTGGAACGGAGGAGGCTGAGGGGAGACCTTATTGAGGTGTATAAAATTATGAGGGGCCGAGATAAAGTGGATAGAAAGGACCTATTTCCCTTAGCAGAGGGGTCAAAAACCAGGGGGCACAGATTTAAAGTAATTGGTGGAAGGTTTAGAGGGGATTTGAAGGGAAATTTCTTCACCCAGAGGGTTGTGGGAGTCTGGAACTCACTGCCTGAAAGGCTGGTAGAGGCAGAAATCCTAACCACATTTAAAAAGTACTTGGATGTGCACTTGAGGTGCTGTAACCTGCGGGGCTACGGACCAAGAGCTGGGAAGTGGGATTAGGCTGGATAGCTCTTTGTTGGCCGGCGCGGACACGATGGGCCGAAATGGCCTCCTTCCGTGCTGTAACTTTCTATGATTCTATGATAAGGAGAGAAAACATACGTGCAGCTGCTCCCCAGCAGACCCACAGTTCCACCTGTGGTCAGACCTGCATTCAGATGTGCGATCGGGTCCACTGCGTCTTAGCTTCGAGCCATGAACGCCTACACGATCACAACAAAGAAACAATGACTGCAGGGTGGCCAGAGCTTTGAGCTAATCTCCCCAGGATGGCTGCCATCACAGAAATGTATGGGAGAGACCTCACATGCGCAGTGGAGGTGACCCTTTCTCCTGATGCGGCAGAAGTTGTGAATTGCCTGTGGTGCCCTTCCTCCCAAATTTAATAACATTTAAAGTGGCGTCCTAAGGAGAGTTCTGGGGAGCCAGAAAGCAACAATCAATCCACGGTGGAAAAAAAACGAACTGCACTGGGATCAGAGTTCAGGGAGCTTCCTGCCATGTCATCAGAATCTGTAATTTACCTCATGTGTCCTTCCATGCTAAATAGCAGGTGCTGTACATGGTCGTCTTATCATAGCTATGTAGTTATATATGATTCAAAATAGTGGCCCAGCAAATGTGAGGGATGTGAGTGCGCCAGTTAATGAGAAGGGAGTCTGTGATGTGGTGCTAATAAAGAACAACAACAACTTGTATTTATATAGCGCCTTTAACGTAGTAAAACGTCCCACAGGAGTATTTTAAGACAGAAACAAAATTGACACCGATCCACAGAAGGATAAATGAGGGCATGTGACCAAAAGCTTGGTCAAAGAGGTAGGTTTTAAGGAGCGTCTTAAAGGAGGAAAGAGAGGTAGAGAGGCAGAGAGGTTTAGGCAGGGAATTCCAGAGCTTAGGGCCTAGGCAACAGAAGGCACGGCCACCAAAGGTTGAGCGATTATAATCAGGGATGCTCAAGAGGGCAGAATTAGAGGAGCGCAGATATCTTGGCGGGGGGGGGGTGGTTGTGGGGCTGAAGGAGATTACAGAGATAGGAAGGGGCGAGGCCTTGGAGGGATTTGAAAACAAGGATGAGAATTTTGAAATCAAGGCACTGCTTAACTGTCAGTTTATTTTATTACAACTTTATGTGTTCATTCAGCTTCTTTATAATGTGGTGTTTCACAACTTTTCCAATGTATATAAATAAATGTTTCGTACCTGGCATGTGCCCAACATATCCGTAGGATGTGAAAGCATGCTGATTTCACATTCACTAAATAGCAATTAATCAAATAAATGCATACAGTGCATTTCAATATTTCTCAAAAGTTCCTTTTGCAAAAAATAACAATCACAACCGCCTAAAATGTTTCAGAAAGCCTTTACATGTATTAACAATTTTCTTTTTCTCTTCTTTTAATTCTTCACCTCCCTCTGGGATCTTATGGACATGTGGCATGGATATATTGATTTCTTGACCTGCCCCAGTCACCTGTGCCCTCTGGTTGTCATATTTCTTTCAGCACACTCATAGGTCCTTTTGCATTGGGAGTAGTCCCCTGCTCTGCTTCAAATAGTACCATAGGATCTTTCACGTCCACCTGAGAGGGCTGTCAGGGCCTCGGTGTAATGCCTCATCTGTAAGATGACATTTCCAACACTGCAGTGCTCCCTCAGTACAGCACTGAAGTTTCAACTTAGATTATGCCTCATATCTCTGGAGTGGGACTTGACCCCACACCTTCTGACTTAGAGGTGAGACTGTTAACACTGAGCCAAGGCTGACACCTGACTAAGGGAAACCAAAGCATTAAGGAATACTAACAGTAGTGAGCAATAGGCTGGGAAGAATATAAGGCTACACTTCCACTGCCACTTTTGTGTTGATGCAGAATGGTTTTGCCATGAATGTGGCAGTATAACTCCTGAGTCAGGTGCCAATCTTGTCCATGTCCACCCCAAAATTGAAGACCTCTCACCATAATTACATAAGAATTCTACCGCACCACCCCCCACCCCTGGGAGAGCCAACATTTTTAGGCTATACTATTTAAAAAAAATAATATTGAACTTCAAAATGTTTATTTTTTTTAAAAAGTGGTACTTGCTGAGGTTAAGAGAATTGAACACAGATACTGCTAAGCAACAGCCTGGTTAGCAGGAAGAATCAGGCATGAATGACTTGGAGCAGGTTTTAATATTTTGTAATGCTTTCTAAATTTTTATGCCATCTGCATCTCTTTTATTTATGTTTGTACTCAAAACTCAAAGACAGCCATTGTTCGTATAAACAGTAACAAGTTCTGAAAGGACTGTACCATTAGTCAAGTTTGAAAGGGTTCTTAATAAAAATTATGAATTTAAACCTTTATTATTGTAGGAATCAACGGATTCCTATCTAAATCACTGAGGTTGAAGCAGTTCAGTAAATTAACTGAATTTAATTAAACTGGTGAACAAAACAAAAACATGCAGGAGCAACAGCAAACAGGTCTACACAGTAACTTGTTCCACGAGGTCTGAACTCAGAACCTCCCACCTCTGACGTCATGACGTCATCACGTTTCCCGCCAGTCGGGGCACCACGTGACCAACGTGATGATGTCATCGCGTTGTTTCAGGGTTTTTACAGAAAGCTTGTTTACACTCAGCAAACGGACATAGGTGCTGTAACATTGCTTTAAAGACAGTTATTCATTTGTACAGGAGTTCATTGGTGGTTTTACCACATGCACCCCCCCAAAAGTGTCTTTAATCATCAAAGTCAATCGCAGAGGAGGTCAGACAATCCTGTCGGAGCGACTCCGATATTCCCGGAGAGGAATGGATGGTGCAGGAGAGGAGCTGGGCCGCGGGGCCGATGGGCCAGGCGTAGCGGCCGCGGGCGGTCGTCCACGACGCAGCGGTTCCGCTGTTTCGACTGGCTGGCCGAGGTCCAGGTGTGCAGCCTTAAGGCGGTCTACGGAAATGTAGTCGGGCGTCCCGCCGACGTCTACCAGAAAACTCTTGGCGCCCACCTTCAGTACCCGGAAGGGACCTGTGTATGGAGGCATGAGGGGACTACGGTGGGCATCGTGCCGTACAAAAACGAATTTAGCCCTCATGAGCGTTGGCGGAACATGTGACGCAGGCAGTCCATGCTGTGAAGTCGGAATGGGCCGGAAAGCATGCGCCGCGGCTCGGTGAGCCTTCAGTTGTTTAGTGGCGGACCACGGACGCGTTGGCGACGGGAGAAACTCGCCGGGGACCCTGAGCGGCTGGCCGTAGACCAGTTCAGCGGCCGACGCCTGCAGGTCCTCTTTAGGCGCCGTGCGCAACCCGAGCATTACCCATGGCAACTTATCCATCCACGCGGTCCCTTGGAGGGTGGCCCGCAGCGATGCCTTCAGTGAACGATGGAAGCGTTCGCATAACCCATTGGCCTGCGGGTGGTAAGCCGTGGTGCGATGGAGCTTGGCGCCCAATTCTGAAGCCACGACATTCCACAAAGCAGAGGAGAACTACGGCCCGTGGTCCGATGAAATGTCTGACGGCACGCCGAAACGGGCAACCCAGGATGAAAGAAAAGCCCGGGCGATGTCCGCGGAGGTGGTGGACGTCAATGGAATGGCCTCCGGCCATCTGGTGGTACGGTCGACGATCGTCAGCAGATGCATGAACCCTTGTGATGGTGGTAGTGGGCCCATGAGGTCGATATGAACATGATCGAATCGCCGCTCCGGTACCTCGAAAATGGCGACAGGAGCTTTAACGTGGTGCTGCACCTTCGTTCTCTGGCACACGACACAGGTGCTGGCCCAGTTGCGCACATCTTTTCGCATTCCCCTTCAGACAAACTTGGATGCTAACAACTTCTGTGACGCCCGCACACCCGGGTGGGCGAGGTTGTGCATGATATCGAAGACTTTCCTGTGCCAGGATGACGGAACGATCGGGCGTGGGTCTCCCAGGGAGACATCGCAGAGCAAGGATGTGCCGTCTGAGTGGAAAAGTACGTCCACTGGCCGCAGGCCGGACAAATCGGAACGGAAAGCGTGCATCTCCGGGTCAGCCGCTTGGTCGACTGCCATTAGTGAATAGTCGAGGCCCAGTTGGACGGCCTGGACGGCCGCACGTGAAAGGCAGTCGGCAACCACGTTGTCCTTGCCGGCCACATGACGGATGTTGGTGGTAAACTCGGAGATGAACGTGAGTTGCCGTTGCTGTCGGGCCGACCACGGCTCAGTTGTCTTGGCCATGGCAAACGTCAGGGGCTTGTGATCCACGAAAGCGACGAATTGGCATCTTTCTAATAAAAAACGAAAGTGGCGGATGACCAGGAACAACGCCAACAGCTCTCGGTCAAATGTGCTATAGCTACGTTCGTTACTACGTAACTGGCGGCTAAAAAACACCAGTGGTTGCCATGCCCCGTCGACCCATTGCTCTTGCACGGCGCTGACGGCGTAGTCCGACGCATCTGTCGTGAGCGCGATGGTGGCGCCGGGCAGCGGGTGCGCTAACATCATCGCATTGGCGAGGGCCTCCTTCGTGTCCCCAAATGCGCGGTCCATGACCGATGACCAGATCACCGTTTCTTTACCCGGTTTCCCTCGGAGTGCCTCGTAGAGCGGCCGCATGAGCTGGGTGGCCCGGGGGACAAAGCGATGGTAAAAGTTTACCATGCCGAGGAATTCTTGGAGCGCCTTGACGGATTGCGGCCGTGGGAACGCCGCGACGGCTGCCACTTTCGCCCTGAGTGGCAGTGCCCCTTCCGCGGTGATGCGGTGGCCCAGAAAATCGATCTGCCTCAGTCCAAATTGGCACTTGTTTGGGTTAACTATAAGGCCCTGCTCCTGGAGACGACGGAAAAGGACACGCAGGTGACGTAGGTGTTCTTCCTTTGACGCACTGGCGACGAGGATGTCATCGAGGTATACGAAAAGGAATTTGAGGTCCCGGAGCACTGAATCCATGGGGCGTTGGAACGCCTGCGCCGCATTTTTAAGCCCGAAAGGCATCCGTAAAAATTCAAAGAGGCCAAATGGGGTAATGACCGCCGTTTCCTGGACGTCCTGAGGGTGGACGGGCACCTGGTGGTATCCGCGGACGAGGTCGCTCTTGGAGAACCACGACGTGCCGGCCAAATGGGCGGAAAAATCTTAAATATACGGTATCCCTGTTCCTGGGACTAGGGACAGGGTCACTGGCAAGGCTTGGAAGCTAAGCAGAGCCAGGCCTGGTTAGTACCTGGTAGGAGTGACCATCAGGGAAGACCAGGTGCAGAAGGTCACGGAAGGAGCCCCCAGGAAGGGCGGTTGATGAGAAGGTCACGGAAGGAGCCACGGGAGGAGCGGCTGGTGAGTAGGCCCGGGCAGTGGGCTGAAGATTGTCGGAATGGTGGAAATGGAATGGCGGCGCACACCGACGCAGCGGCTTTGCTTCTTCCAGTCATGGGAGCTTGCAAGATCACATTTCGTTGTTCATGTACTTGTGCAATGACAATAAAAGTTGAATTATTATTATTATCGGGTACCGGTCTGGAGTTGTGACCTCGTTGAGGTGCCGATAATCACCACAGGGCCGCCACCCACCGCCGGGCTTTGGCACGATGTGTAGCGGGGACGACCAGGGACTGTCAGATCGGCGAATGATGCCCAACCGCTCCATAGTGGCGAATTCTGCCTTTGCGGCCTTGAGTTTACTGGCCTCTAATCGCCGAGCCCGGGCGTAAACCGGGGAGCCGGTTGTCGCGATGTGGTGTTCAACACCGTGTTTGGCGGCCGTCGCAGAGAAAGTGGGTTGAGCGAGCTCCGGAAATTCCTTGAGCAGGCGGGCGAAATCATCGGGCGGCGACTCGGTGCGGGCAACCGCGTGGGTCGCGCCGGGGCCCCGAAAACAGGGGATAGGGGCTCGTGAGGCGGCATGGATCAGGCGGCGATTACGTACGTCGACCAGTAGGTCATGCGTGCAGAAAAAATCGGCACCGAGGATTGCCAGTGGTATCGTGGCGGTGATAAACTCCCAGTGGAAGAGTTGGCCGCCGAGACACAATCGGATACGCCGCTTCCCGTATGTATGGATGGCGCTGCCATTGGCGGCCTGTAGTGGAGGACCGCGCCGCCCAGATCGGATGTCGAGAACCGAAGCGGGGTGGATGCTGCACTGAGCGCCCGTGTCGCATAAGTAACGCCGTCCTGAAATGGAGTCGGTGATGTACAACAATTTCCCGGAATCACCAACTGTCATTGTGGAGGCGAAACCGACCTCGGGGCTTCCCTTCCGGTCGCGCAATTGGTGTTGCTGCTTTCTCGGTGCCGGTGGCACGAATTTACACGGGGGTCGGCAGCATCTGGCTTTCTGACCGAAACGGGCGTGGTAGTAGCAAAGGCCGGTCTGTGGAGGTGCCGAGGCGGGGCGCGTCGAGGTGGTGCAATACTGTTGCATCACCGCATAAATGGTGTCGGCTTCGGCCGCGAGTGCCACACCGTCCGTAGCCGTCGACTTGGCCAGGGCTGCTTGTAGCTGCTCAGGGAGCCGGCTGAGGAACAGTTCACGAAATACAAAACACTGCGGCTCAGACCCGAGGAGGGTGAGCATGTGGCTTATCAACCCGGAAGGCTTAGCATCGCCTAACCCGGGGAGTGCGAGCAAGCGTCGTGCGCGCTCCGCCTTTGTGAGACCGAACACTTGCATGAGGCGCGTTTTGAGCGTTTTGTACTTGTTTTCCACGGGCGGGGTCTCCAGCAGGCTGATAATGCGGGAAGCCGTCGAGCTGTCCAGTGCGGAGACCACATACAGGTAACGGGTCTGATCCAGCACTATGTTTCGCAGTTGGAACTGAGCCTCCGCTTGAATGAACCAGGAGGCTGCCTGTTGTTTCCAAAATTGAGGGAGCTTCAAACTCGCTGCATTTACATCCATCTTGTGCTCTAGCTTGTCTCCGCGAAAATCGTCCCCGAAGCTTCGGGGTCACCAATGTAGGAATCAACGGACTCCTATCTAAATCACTGAGGTTGAGGCAGTTCAGTAAATTAACCGAATTTAATTAAACTGGTGAACAAAACAAAAACATGCAGGAGCAACAGCAAACAGGTCTACACAGTAACTTGTTCCACGAGGTCTGAACTCAGAACCTCCCACCTCTGACGTCATGACGTCATCACGTTTCCCGCCACTCAGGGCACCACGTGACCAACGTGATGATGTCATCGCGTTGTTTCAGGGTTTTTACAGAAAGCTTGTTTACACTCAGCAAACGGACATAGGTGCTGTAACATTGCTTTAAAGACAGTTATTCATTTGTACAGGAGTTCATTGGTGGTTTTCCCACAGTATAACTTTTTGGTAACATTTGCAGAGATATTTGGTGAAGAGGAAAAGATGCAAAATAAGTGTAATTTAAAAAAAAAGTTTATAACTATTTGTCCTTTTTAAAAACCTTTAACAGATGGATAGTAAAAGTAATGATCTGCTCCCCCACATTACATGTAGAGATTTATTTATTTAAGTGTGGCAGAGGATGCAAATTAATTAATTTATTTAACTACCTGCGATGGGTAGAATACATTTTATGAATTTTTCATGAACCAATCAAAAACAGTGGCATCACTGTCTCTGTCGAGACCTCTTAACTGTAGGGTTCTCAAAATTCCCACATTCCCCGAAATTATGGATCAAGGGGCTCTGTTTGGACAAGTTATTAAAAACAGGGTACCCACAATGGCTTCTGGAACCTCGTGACCAAACCGACAGGATTTTTAAAACAAAACTCTGCAGACAAGCAGGCCCGGAGACGAAACTTAAAATGCAGGAATCTGTGAAAAAGGACTCTCTGGAGCCAGCCAGACAAAGTAAACACAGAATACGCATTCATTCGACTTGAAACAAATCAAGCTAGAATGGGCCTAGAATCAAGGCCATTAGGCTTCTGCATATTTAATTGGTAACAGCTCACAGTAGCCATCAAGTCAGGATGGGGACAATTAAGTCTTATCCACGACAAACAACCAGGACATCAGGGCCATTGGACCCGGAGACAACCACTCCAAAAGTCGTTAAAGTAAATGGTTGTAATCATTTAAACAAGCCCACCAAAAGTTAAACAATGGACTGTGGACCTGATTTGGCGCGCAGGTAAGGAGTTGAAGAACGGGTATAATTGTAGGCCCATCAGTGGTAATCGTGGGTCTGCGCTTAGCTCTCTGATCTCTTGCTTGTGGCCTTGGCCTGCTGCCGCTCGTACTCGCACCCTGGCCTCGTGGTGGGCTCTCTTCTCGCTCCCCACGCCGCTCAACAACCAAGGACGCCCATTACACCGGGGCCAAACGTGGGAGGAGAACGAGACCCGAGTTCAAAACCACACAGGACACACAGGCCACAAACGGGCAGACGAGACGAGATGAAGAAGAAGTTAAACCGATAAAAGCAGAGAAGGGCAGCAAAAGACGCATTGGGAAAAACCAAACGCCTAGTTATAAGCTGGCGTTTGGGGAATAAGTTGGCATTGCATGTATGAACAGTGCGAATAAGCAGGCGTTCGAAGAGTGGGTGGCAGCGCCCGTGACGAATAAACTAGCGTTCGAAGCATGGGTAGTAAAATCTTTTAGACAATAAAGACCGCCAATCGACCTCGACCGTAACATTACCGCCAACGACCGCCCGAGGGAGAAGAAGAAGAAGAAAACCCATCGCGACAAGACAACGACGGTAGCTGAGGAAAAAGGAGGGTGCTTCACATCAACAACTTCAATGCCGTGCCCTGAGACAACGTGACGATGGGATACCCCAAGGGACAGCGGGAGCGGACCTCAAAACTCACAACCGTTTAAGCAACAGGTTTTGGATCGGTGAGCATGAATTCCTGGCCCCTCATAGCTTAATCTAGTTAGGTATAGGGGGTGGGATAAGGATAAGTGGATTGTTTAATGTAGCTGTTTTCCCTCGATGTGCCGTGTGTTTCCCATTCCCATGTAAGTGTAATTGTTTATGCCTGTAATTTTCATACCAGTAATTTTCATAAGATTGTTTTATTCTGCTTTTAATAAAATTTTGGTTTTCTTGCACCAAACCACTTGTCTACTCGATTTTCTGTATCGCCGCCTGTACCTAAGTCCGGTGTCCAGAACCCAGGGGTGTGGGAGCGATTCAAACCGCTCAAAAGGGACAGTCAGAGGCGAAGCTGGCTGGGCATGACACACCACCCCCTACATAACAAACTTCTTTCCAAGTTCTTTTGTTGAAGATCTGAATTCTTGCCCCTCTTCGACACTCCAACAAACCCCCCTTGCAACAGTGCAACTTTAGCCTCACCATGAGCAATGCCATTGGAGATCTACGAGTGCTATACAAAACGGCTCAGAAATAATCAAATGCGCAACCTTTTAATTATTCACATATCTTGAGAACTCAATTCCAACCGCCAGCATATCAATCATCCATAATTCTGTATACAAATAAGGTGGGAACTTCACTTGTTTCACTTTTCCTTGTTTGTGCCGACATTTTTCAAGTTCAATAATAACTGTTAGCAATTGCATAAATCGTATACAGCAAAGGTTTCACTGTAAAACATGTTTTATTCTTGAGTTATGCTGCACTCTGTGTGAAGGAACATAAAATAGTAAAATATTTTACAGGCACATAAAAAAAAGGAAGGTCAGGATGGGAATAGGGCCATGTTGTGGAGCATTTTAAACCAACACTCGACACAAGGTTTTAGTTCGATAGTCAAGTTGTCTTTATTGCACTGGTGGGGAAACAGTCTGCTCTGCCTTAGCCAGACCTTTCCAAATTGTTACAGAAAACACTACATTTTCATACATTACAATAAGCATGGCCACCTCATGTTAAATTAATTCCTGCCACCTGATTGGATCTTGGCCTGCATGCACCTTCACGGATTGGTTACGAATCTTAATATAAATATGTATAAGCTGCCTCCTCAATCAATCACTCAAACTATTGAATGCTAATTAAAAGATACCTTGGAATGTGACCTAGGTAATAAAGTTCTTACGGGCAGTTGAAATGCTGGACATCCTGTCTCCATTTAATGTTTTATATCTCTTCAAAGGTTAGCTATCTTTGACCGCATCTTTATGGATGTGGTCTTTCATGTTAGTCCCTGTCTTCCTTACACTATTCAGTGAAACTGCCAGCGATGTCAGTTTCAAAGATGTGCGGGTTAGGTTGATTGGCTATGATAAATTGACCCTTAGTGTTAGGGGGATTAAATACGTGGGGTTACAGGGATAGGGTGGGATATGTGTTGGTGTAGGGGTTACGGGGATCGGGTGGGATATGTGTTGGTGTAGGGGTTATGGGGATCGGGTGGGATATGTGTTGGTGTAGGGGTTACGGGGATCAGGTGGGATATGTGTCGGTGCAGGCTCGATGGGCCGAAATGGCCTCTATCTGCACTGTGGGGTTTCTGTGATTCTGTGTGATTCTGAACTCTTTCCCCACTGCAATCCCCCCTTTTGGTTCTTGGCCCTTGCCCAAGTTAAACCACATGTATAAGCATCGCTGTGCCTCCTGCCCCATGCGGTGATCAGGCGCTGGTTCGGGAGACCCTGCATACCCATCAGGTCTAGAGCAACCTTGTGTTTTCCAGCTTTTTCTGACTTGCTTTATCTCTTTGTTTGGTCCGTTTCTTTTTACCAGCGGTGCGTGCTGCTATTCCCCATCCTATAGCCATGACTAACGGTACTATCACTAATATATGAGAAATGATGCGGATCCATGGGTGTATGTTGACATTCATTCCCCAATCCCACAGCTTCTCATACCACAGGACTTCCTGTAGCTCTACCTCTATGTCCCTTTCTAATTCCCCAAGATTCCTTTGCAACACCATGTATTGTTTCACCATCTTGCTCAAATCCTCTTTCATTTCTTGCAGATCCTCTAGCAGGTGGGCTATTGGGGCCCCTACCAGATCTTCATAATTAACCAACTCGTCCTTTAGACTATCTGGCACATTTAGTTATATCTCCTCCCTTGAATGTACATACACCAATCTGGTGTGTCCAATTGTCACAGGGATCTTTGGTGTAAAGCAGAAGTTAGGCATTGTGATTGCACATACAAGGTTACTCAGTCTCTGTGGTGGCTATACAATACTCCCCCTCACCTCTATATCCCAAGTGGGTGTGATGGTGATCAACATGTGATAATTCCAACCCACACCCCTCTGTCTTATTATAGCCGCACTCATCCTTAGGGCCTTCTCCTACCGGATGTGGGCATATCGTAAGCGTGCTTTCCCGTGGCATCCATTTAGGGAGACTCCTCTCATAGCATCATTCTTTCTGATGGCATAGGTATCAATTGGATAGTATTGGAGGTATGTCTCACCCCTCACTATGCCTATGTTTGGGTAAGGAGTTGTGTCTAGGCCCACCACTGGTATCAGGAGTACCATGCCTAACATTGCTGTCACTTCTGCTTTACATTTTTGTATCACTGGATATACTCTGGTCATCCCTTTGAGGGTGCAAGCACTCAGAGGGCCTGGATTATGGCTCAGGCCATAGAGCTGTGTGCTGTTAATCCAGTCTGATACCTCACCTCACTGTATCTGTGCCAGATTATGTTTTAACTGTCCGGTGATCCATTGGCCATAGGCATGACACAAACCTCTCCCTACCCCGTCTTTTGCCTATTCCACATCTCTATGGTTTAGTTTGTTGATAATGCTAGCATGGTCCTCTATAACCTTGATTCCCTCGAGTAATTTCCTTATCGTATGTCCTCCCAACTCTGATCCTTGTTGAACCAAACCAGTTTCCTTCTCTAAAATCTGTTGTATTACCCTTTGTAGTCGTTCCACACTACTTTGGACTCCCTGTATACCGAGGGCATTAATGAATGATGTCCCTGTGTTTATTCCCGTGAGTATATCGATTCCTCAGCTCCTCTTAATCCTTTGGTGGAATGCAGCATGTCCCCTGAAACTAGTGGCCCCTGTTGCATCAGCAGCTTGGTTAATTACATTCTTTATTATATATGCATACAATTCTCTAGTTTTATTAAACCTTTTACAACATCCTGACCACTGTAACATAGTTAAGTTCATTAGCACTGATACAATTTCGTGTCTCACGTTACCATACAATTGTTCTCCCTCGGTACATAATACTAGTCCATTCATGGGTCCAGGTTTCATATCTGGACATTGTAGCATCCTCGGTTCGCTTGTCTCTTCTTTCTGTGTATTGGGACATGGTGCTTCCTTATCATGTACTTGCCGTGTAATGTGGGATGTCCCTTCGCTTATTTCGTGATGCATACGATTCCCAGCGGTAATTCCACCTTCTGGGTGAAGTTTCCCTGTAAATTAAGCAGAAGCCTGGTCGTCACCAGAGGTTAGTTTATCTCCGGTGTTTATTCCATTGTTCCTGTGGGATTTAAGATCAGGTGGGTTATTGCTTTATCGTTTTAATTAGGTCCAATGTTTCCATCTACCCTTTCCCCTCATATCTATACATACGCACGTATCGCTGGTCATGATAACCACAAATGGACCGGTCCATCTTGGTGAGAATCCCGATCTCTCTGGCAATATTTTAACAAATACCTGCTCGCCCACTTTGGGTAGGGTCTCCAACGCCCTGTGCTTTTGTGTATTTTTATCTCTGATGTCTTGTTGCTCTTTAATTTCTTGTTTGAGCTCCTTCAATTGATTATCCAATGTTTGTACGTATTTCCTAATGGCCTTGCTTAAGGCTGTTTTCAGGGTTCTGTTCATTCGCTCTGCCATGCCTGAGCTTTGCGGATGATAGGGGATATCTTACTCCTAGTAGCTTACAAGTTTCTTTCATTACCTTTCCTGTAAAGTGGGTACCTTGATCTGAATCTATTTGCAACGGGACCCCCCATCTCGGTATCACGTTGTATGCAAATATTCGGGCCACAGTCTGAGCACTGCAGTCTCTGGTGGGGAATGCTTCCGCCCACCTTGTAAACTGGTCTATGATCACTAGGCAGTATTTCTTCCCTCTGCTGTTATTCTACCTATTGCTATTGGTGTAGGCATCTCTGTGTCCGCTGCTGCTCTTGCTGCCTGATCAGCAAACCTATTTCCTTTTTGTTGCTTGCTCACTATCTTACGGTGTGCCTTTATTTTAATCACTGCTACCTCTTCTGCTCCTTTTACCACTCCTACTAGGTCTCTCACTACCTCCTCATGCTGTATTTGTCCTCCTTCGGAGGTTACATGTCCTCTCCTATTCCACGCTATCATATAGTCATGCACTACCCCAAATGCATATCTACTGTCTGTGTATATATTTACTCATTTTCCTTTTGCCAATTTCAATGCTTCCGTGAAAGCCACTAGTTCTGCTACCTGTGCTGAGGTTCCTCCTTCAAGCCCTCCCTTTGCGACTGTTTCTCCGTTCTCGGATACTACTGCCCAACCGTGTGTGGCTCCCCATTTATATATCGGCGAGATCCGTCTACATAAAAGGAGTTTTCGGGATTTTCAAGGGGTGATTCTGATACGGTTCCTCTGACCTCTTTTTCGAATACTAACTAACACTCGTGTGCCTCACCCTCTGATAGCATTCCCTCTGCGGGGTTGACTTTATGTTCCCTTATAATCTGGACTGATCTGTCCTCGAGTATCAATACTGCTCCCCAAGCCGCCCTCCTTCTGTCTGATACAGTCTTCATTTTGCCTGTGTTTAGCAGGTCCACCACTGTGTGTTGCGTGTGTAGTATCAGCTGTCCTGATATAGTGATGGGCTCGCATATCCGCACCGCCCATGCGGCGCAGTCGAGGGCCGCCACGCATCTCGCCATTCCTTTAGCCACGGGGGATTGTTGGGTGGAGTAATAGGCAATTGGCCTCATATCTCCCCCGTACTCTTGGGTGACTACAGCATTATAGAAGTTCCCGTCTATACTATAGTATATATGGAACGGTTTGACTATATTTGGCAATCTTAGTGTGGGTGCGGATGTCAGGGCTGCTTTTAATTTTGCATAAGCCTCGTCCTGCTCTGATTCCCATTCTATCTTATCAGTGGCGGGTCTCCCCCCTTTAACTAACCGTTGAATTGGCTCTCCTTTCCCTGCAAAGTCTGATATAAGATTCCTGCAGTGGTTAAATAGTCCCAACACTTTCCTCACTCCCCGGACAGTCACTGGCCTTGGCATGTCTTTTATGGCTGCCTTTCGTTCCTGCGGGAGTGCCTTATACCCCTGGCTAATCTCGTGCCCTAGATACTTCACTTTGGACAGTCAAACCTGTGCCTTTTGGGGGTTCAATTTAAAGCCAGCTTTCTTAAGTGTCTGGAGGGTGGATAGTAATGCTCCCATGTGCCCTTTGGCATCCTCTGATGCAATCATTATGTCATCGACATATTGGAGTAGGGCGCTCTGGTACTTTGATAGGTCTAACTCGTATAAGGCTTGACTCAGTACACGGTAGAATATATTTGGACTATTGTGGAACCCCTGCGGGACACTGGTCTATGTATACTGTCTATCCCCGACAATAAAGGTGAAATTTCCCTTTGTGATTCCTCTGCCAATGGTATGGACCAGAACCCGTTCACTATATCCAAGACTGTAAATATTTTAAAGTCTGGTTTCAGACCATTAAATATCTCATTCAATGTGGTCTACACAAATTTACACCAACCAGAATTTCACCGTGGCCACAATAAAAGTCTGGTTTTAATAGGTTAATTAACCTCAATAACTCCAATTCAATCCAGATCAATTTTTTTTAACGAACCAGTATCACTTGAAAAAGAAAGAAACCATAGCTTCATTTTCTTCCAGGTATAAAAATGAAGTTAATTCTGTAAGGAGCATTTGTAATAAGTTGGATTAATTAGCTGTGCAAATAGAGGTAAACAAATATGATATGATTGGGATTACGGAAACATGGCTCCAGGGTGGCCAAGGCTGGGAACTCAACATCCAGGGGTATTCAATATTCAGGAAAGATAGGCAAAAAGGAAAAGGAGGTGGGGTAGCATTGCTGGTTAAAGAAGGGATTAACACAATTGTAAGGAAGGATATTAGCTCTGATGATGTGGAATCTGTATGGGTAGAACTGAAAAATACCACGGGGTAGGAAACATTAGTGGGAGTGGTATATAGACCTCCAAACAGTAATGTGGAGGCTAGGGATGGCATTAAAAGAGAAATTAGAGAAGCGTGCAATAAGGGCACCGCAGTTATCATGGGTGACTTTAATCTACATATAGATTGGGCTAACCAAATTAGTAACAATACTGTGGAAGAGGAATTCCTGGAGTGTATATGGGGTGGTTTCCTGGACCAATATGTCGAGGAGCCAACTAGAGATCAGGCCATCTTAGACTGGGTATTATGTAATGAGAAAGGATTAATTAGCAATCATGTTGTGCAAGGCCCCTTGGGGCTGAGTGATCATAATATGATAGAATTCTTCATTAAGATGGAGAGTAAAGTAGTTGACTCAGAGACTAGGGTCCTGAATTTAAATAAAGGAAACTACGATGGTATGAGGCGCGTGTGGGTTCTGTCTTCACAAAGAAGGACACAAATAACCTCCCAGAGATGTCGAGGAACATAAGGTCTGATGAAAGGGAGGAACTGAAAGAAATCAGTATTTGTAGGGAAATGGTGTTAGGGAAATTGACGGGATTGAAGGCCGATAAATCCCCAGGGCCTGATAATCTACATCCTAGGGTACTTAAGGAAGTGGCCCTAGAAATCGTAGATGCATTGCTGATCACCTTCCAACATTCGATGGAATCTGGAACAGTACCCATGGATTGGAGGGTAGCTAATGTTACCTCACTATTCAAAAAAGGTAGTAGAGAGAAAACGGGGAATTACAGACCGGTAAGCCTGACATCGGTAGTGGGGAAAATGCTAGAGTCCATTATAAAAGATGTAATAGCAGAGCACTTGAAAAACAGTGACAGGATCGGACAAAGTCAACATGGATTTACAAAAGGTAAATCGTGCTTGACTAATCTACTGGAATTTTTTGAGGATGTAACTGGTAAAATAGATAAGGGAGAACCAGCGGATGTGGTGTATTTGGACTTTCAGAAGGCTTTCGATAAGGTCCCGCATAAGAGATTAGCGTGTAAAGTTAAGGCACATGGGATTGGGGGCAAGATGTTGACTTGGATAGAGAACTGGTTGGCAGACAGAAAGCAAAGAGTTGGAATAAACGGGTCCTTTTCCGAGTGGCAGGCAGTGACTAGTGGGGTACCGCAGGGATCGGTCCTTGGACCCCAGCTATTCACAATATATATTAATGATCTAGACAAGGGAACTAGATGTAATATCTCCAAATTTGCAGACGACACAAAGCTGGGTGGGCGTGTGTGCTGTGAGGAGGATGCCGAGAAACTCCAGGATGATTTGGACAGGTTGGGTGATTGGGCAGAAGCATGGCAGGTGCAATATAACGTGGATAAATGCGAGGTTATCCACTTTGGTGGCAAAAACAGGAAGGCAGATTATTATCTGAATGGCAATAGATTGGGAGAAAGGGGAATGCAATGAGACCTGGGTGCCCTTGTGCACCAGTCGCTGAAGGTAAGCATGCAGGTGCAGCAGGCGGTTAAGAAGGCAAATGGTATGTTGGCCTTCGTAGCGAGAGGGTTTGAGTACAGGAACAAGGATGTCTTGCTGCAGTTGTACAGGGCCTTGGTGAGACCACATCTTGAGTATTGTGTGCAGTTTTGGTCGCCTTATCTGAGGAAGGATGTTCTTGCCATGGAAGGAGTTCAGCGAAGATTCACCAGGCTGATACCTGGGGTGGCAGGAATGACGTATGAGGAGAGATTGGGTCGACTGGGCTTACACTCGCTGGAGTTTAGAAGAATGAGAGGGGATCTCATTGAAACTTTAAAAATTCTGACAGGACTGGACAGACTAAATGCAGGAAGGATGTTCCCGATGGTCGGGGAGTCCGGAACCAGGGGTCACAGTCTAAGGATAAGGGGTAAGCCATTTAGGACAGAAATGAGGAGGAATTTCTTCACCCAGAGAGTGGTGAACCTGTGGAATTCTCTACCACAGAAGGCAGTAGAGGCCAATTCATTAAATATATTCAAGAAGGAACTGGATATATTTCTTAAGGCTAAAGGGATCAAGGGGTATGGAGAGAAATTAGGGACAGGGTACTGAATTTGGATGATCAGCCATGATCGCATTGAATGGCGGAGCAGGCTCGAGGGGCCGAATGGCCTATTCTTGCTCCTATCTTCTATGTTTCTATATTTCTAATGTTTGTATAGTCACCACAGAGACTGAGTACCAATATAGTAACCTTGCATGTGCAATCACAATGCCTAACTTCTGCTTTACGCCAAAGATCCCTGTGACAATTGGACACACCAGATTGGTGTATGTACATTCAAGGGAGGAGATAAAATTAAATGTGCCAGATAGTCTAAAGGACGAATTGGTCAATTATAAAGATCCGTAGGGGCCCCAATACCCCGCCTGCAAGAGGATCCTCAAGAAATGAAAGAGGATTTAAGTAAGATGGTGAAACAATACATGGTGTTGCAAAGGAATCTTGGGGAATTAGAAAGGGACATAGAGGTAGAGCTACAGGAAGTCCCATGGTATGAGAAGCTGTGGGATTGGGGAATGAATGTCAACATACACCCATGGATCCACATTATTTCTCATATTTTAGTTATAGTACAGTTAGTCATGGCTATAGGATGGGGAATAGCAGCACGCACCGCTTGTAAAAAGAAATGGACCAAACAAAGAGCTAAAGCAAGTCAGAAAAAGCTGGAAAACACAAGGTTGCTCTAAACACGATGGGTATGCAGGGTCTCCCGAACCAGCGCCTGATCACCGCATGGGGCAGGAGGCACAGCGATGCTTATACATGTGGTTTAACTTGGGCAAGGGCCAAGTACCAAAAGGGGGGATTGCAGTGGGGAAAGAGTTAAACTGACATCGCTGGCAGTTTCACTGAAATAAAGACCATCTTTTTCTAAGTTGCTGAATTGGCAGTGGAGATAACATAGCCGGACTTGGAACCATAAGAGGCCTAAGAGGATGTAAGTTCTGTTCTGGCAGGAAAGTAAAACAATGAAAGAGGCCTAGAAAGGCAGGAAAGGAGGACAATGAACCAGAAGTACAATGTTGATGAGACCCCATTTGGCATAAACAGAGGTCATAGGTGCAACAACAGCTTGTGGGATAACGGACATTTAATTTTCCGATAATAAAGGCGGTACTTTAATGTAACGTGGCATAGGCAACCAATTAGTGAAGATGCATGTGGGCCGGGATCCAATCGGGTGGCAGGAATGAATTGTGCATGAGATGGCCATGTGTATTGTAATGTATAAAAATGTAGTGTTTGCTGTGGCAATTTGGAAAAGTCTGGCTAAGGCAGAGCAGACTGTTTCCCCACCGGTGCAATAAAGACAACTTGACTATCGATCTAAAATCGTGTGTCGAGTGTTGGTTTAAAATACTCCACAACAATACCTATCAGGAAAGGATGAACAGGCTGGATCTCTTTTCTCTTGAAAAGAGAAGGCTGAGGGGTGACCTAATAGAGGTCTTTAAAATCATGAAGGGTTTTGATAGAGTAGACAGAGAGAGTGTTTCCACTTGTGGGGAAGAGCCAAACTAGATGCCATCAATATAAGATAGTCACCAAGAATTCAAATAGGGAATTCCGAAGAAAGGTTGATGGGTTCAAGTCCTGCTCCTGAGACTTAAACACAAAAATCTAGGCTGACACTCCAGTGCAGTACTGAGGGCGTGCTGCACTGTTGGAGGTGCTGTCTTTCAGATAAGACATTAAACCAAGGCACTATCTGCTGTCTCAGATGGATGGAAAAGATCCTGTGGTACTATTTCAAAGGAGAGCCGGGGAGTTCTTCCTGGTGTCTTGGCCAATATTTATCCTTCATTAAACAGATTATCTGGTCATTATCACATTGCTGTTTGTGGGAGCTTGCTGTGCGCAAACTGAATGCCACATTTCCCACATTACAATAGTGATTAAACTTCAATAAAAAAGTACTTAATTGGGTGTACTCTTCTTGTGCACACTTAAAACAAATAAACTGTAACTAATAAAACTTTAAAAGGACCTTAACAAATTAAATTAAAATTTAATTGGCCGGGGTGATGATGCACTCCAGTCCCCGCGGCGCCCACCAGTCGCAGAAGGCCTCCAGCGTGCCGGCGGACACCGCGTGCTCCATCTCCAAGGCCACCCGGGCGTGAACATGGCTGTGGAAGAGAGGCAGGCAATCCGGCCGAACAACCCCCTCGACTACCCGCTGCCTGGACCAGCTTAATTGGGTGTTGTAGGAACCGTTGTTCCTAACTAAAAGATGGAGTTTGACTCAGTGAATTAAAGTAATTAACTTTAATGAACAAACGAAGCTAGGTATCAACTACAGGATCAGATACAAACAGGTCTGGTCTGCTTGGAAGTCTCTCAGGAATAACTAGAAGTTTCTGAGCTCAACTGCTAGCAGGTTTCGAGCTCAACTACCAGCAGGTTCCGAACTCAACTGCTAGCAGGTTCCGAGCTCTGATGTCATGACGTCATCACGTTCTTCCTGCCGTTGAGGAGTCACGTGATGGACGGCGTGACATCATCACGCAGAGTATAGGAGAGAAGCCTGAGTATAGTAACAGATACATTTAAAGGTACATTGTCAGGCTGTATAACAAAGCTGTAAAAAGTAATTACTGTATATACAAATGTCCATAGTCTTATGGTGGCTCTGCCACAGTGTACTCTTTTTGAATGGGTATTTAATCAAATTTTCTGTAACTTAATAAAACTTAACAAATTAAATTAAAATTGGGTTGGCCGGGGTGATGATGCACTCCAGTCCCTGCGGCGCCCACCGGTCGCGGAAGGCCTCAAGCGTGCCGGCGGACACCGTGTGCTCCATCTCCAGGGCCACTTAATTGGGTGTAAAGGCTTTGGGACCTCTGGTGGTCGTGAAGGCGCTATATAAATGCAAGTTAAAAAAAATTATAAATACGTTTTTAAGCACTGGTCTGGAATCCTCTAATGGAATCGTTCAATTGTCATAAATGCATTCAACGCTATGCTGTCGGGGAGTTAGACACCTTCTGTTAAATCTCAACATTGCTGAACCCTTCTTCGGGGGGCTTCGACCGTCCAGAGAGGTTGCCGGGGGCGGGGATGGGATGGGAGGTGGTGGAAAGGATGCAGCATCCAATGGAGGACAGTGCGAGCCCTGTGAGTGGTCCCAGGAGCTATCAATCCAGCGGCGACTACTCCGCCTCCCCTGGCCTCGGGTCCTTGCAGCTGGCGGTCTGTGGACTGCGGGTGTGAGCATTGTGCGCTGTGAGAGGAGACTGACTGATGGAGAGGCAGAGACTCGAACCCCCCCACTCCCCCTGTGACCGCATCAGGCTTTTAGTCGCTGCCAAGACACCGGCTGGATTCAGCATTTTTCTAATTGCTAAAGTCGGATTTTTTTTTTGCCTTAAAGTCCAGTTTCTTGTTAATTTTCTTCAGAAACGGACAACCAGCCGCGAAAATACACACCCCGCAACGAGAAAGATAAGGGCAAGAAGTCCACTGATGAAGTGGATGGCAAGAAAACCACATTTGTAAGTGCTTAAGTGGCATATGATTTAAAAATAACACATTATTGCATATTTATATTCATTATTTATATTATATATATATATATGCCGAAACAATTTATTTACAAAAACACAAGGACAAGAGAATCATTAATAATGAAGTATTTGCAGTGATAATTGAACCATTTGTACGTGCATACTTGGAAACAAGTGTATTACTGGAAATCATGTGAGGGGGACTGAATCTGACTCCGATGTTTATCTCCACTTGCAGTGGTAGACCCGGAAAGGAATTCTTTCTATAATAATATTTCTGGGGATGGAGAAAATTTGGCAGCAGGTGAAACGCAATGCCCACTCGATAAGAGCCGGAGTCATTGCTGCCCTGCTTAATCCCTCCCTGGAGAAATATGTGGACAGGGTGCACCTGTCGGGGAAGTCACATACCTCGGGACTAAACAAGGCCAGCGCAAAGAGAAGAGACACAACATTCCAAGTTAAATGTTAGCAACCTGTATAGTGCTTGAAATTATTGACCTTAATGTTTAACGATTCAAGTTGGGAATTATTTGCAAGTTATTTTTCTGTTGTGGTCTCCAATGATTAATACTAATTTTTGGCTTTTTTAGGAAAATGTTTCTAATAACTGTCAGTTTTGCTAACGCATCTGGAACAATTCTAATAAATTATTCCAGTACCAAAGCTATATGTTTATAAATTACACATTGCTTTAATTTTGTGCATTGTCTGCCTTTTTGAGGTTCTGCTTAATTGTGTTGTGTGTATTAACTAACTCTTGCAACCTTTTGCTGTTTGGTAGTTCACCTTACCTTATTGTTTGAAAAATCCTGCAGTTGCTATTTATTTTATTGGATATATACATATAGTCTGACATTTTATTTTTTTTAAATTGGGAATTGTTGAGTTGCTCATTTGTGTGTAGTTGTGGCACTACTGGTCAGTTTGGTGCCATAATTGGCCCTGAGCACATTCAAAACAAGTTTGGTACTACTGTTGCACCATTTAGTGGGGAAGGGTGTGAAAAATCAAGACAGATATTTGTGCTGGGAAAACCAAGGAGTCTGGTTCGATGAAATTTCCCCAGGTCAAGGAAGTACCTCTGTTATCTCAGTTTAATGTTCTGTATAGTTACACAAAGCCTTTAAGCACTTTCCTTGGACGGTGAGTAGATCTAACGTACATCAGATTGTCATGAGATTTGAGCCCTAATTTAGAGTTGCCAAGGTAAATAGTCACAGATACACCCAATAAATGTTATGTATATCAAAGTCATGAAGTAAATACCTTTTTAAAGAATGAGAAGTCTTTATAATCATATTTGCAGTCAATTTTATTTTCAGCCAATTATGGTTAGTATTTAAGTCCAATGGTACAACATAAACATTGTACAAATTATCATGGGCTGCTTGATTTTAGCAATTTTGAAATGTTATCTGCCTCTAAAAACTTATGATTAATTGTAAGTTTCATATCACATTCAGTTATAATAATTTAAATAAGCAGTTCCTCTACACATCGGTTACATTACATAGAATATTTATTCATCTTTTACTGCATTAAGTAATTCCTTTAAATATTTTACATTTACATAACCATATATGCCAAAAATTCTTTGAAGTGGATGTTAAATGAGTTTTATACCATTGTAAGCAGTAGAATCCCTAAAATATAAAGTTATTGTATGAAATACTCATAATTAAAAAGAATTAGCTACACCATGAAAGTAATTTCATGTTAATGGAGTGAAATCCTTCTGTGTGATATTAATGTATGAACATTTAAAGTATTCATGTGACATTTCTGTGTGCTATTTTAAGTGAGGCAATATTTAAACAAGTTAATTCTGTGTTAAAATTGTGGACAAAGGACTTTCGTACCAATGTGTTAAGTGTTAGGATTTAACCTCACTAAAAAATAATGTTTTTATAATAGCACTTCTGCAATGTGTTAACACTACTATTATAAATATATACTGGAAATGCTTAGAATGACACTAAATAAATATAAACATTTTAAAAATATAAATTTATATTTTTTGCTGCAATTTTGTATTCATCAATGTGAGGTCAGTGCTGGAATGATCTCCCACTTTGCGCACTCAGTATCAGCATCGAACACTCCAAAATGAAGCCTGGTGCAGAACAAATCCTCTCTTCCACCCCAATAACCTGCTATAACTCCTATCTCAGAAGAACATCCTTTATATCAACAGTATGAAATGTTCCACTTCTCACATCAGCTTATTTGAGTAAGATTTCCAATTTAATACCAATTATGCTTTTATGCTGAAATGCACTACTGATAGTAGCTGGGTTGAGGTTAACTGAACTCATTTGACTTTTGCACAGCTAACTTTTGTTCCATCAGTCTGACTGGATTCAAACCTAGTGTTGAAAGGGCAATGTGCTAATGCATTGCACTACTCAGTTTCTCCAATGCAGTCTATAATAACAAATTTGTCTCACATTAAATTAAGTATATATGTTTAGGCGATAATGTCAACACATGGTGGCACACAGTGTTGGAGCTTGGATTCATGCCGTTGAACCTCCATACTGCTGAGTTACAGATCTCAAAAATGTCATTTTGTGAAGGCATGAGGCCAGGTACATCCTTGGAAGACAGGGAAGGAGGGGAAATCGGAGAGATCATCACCAGACTGCTTTAAGCGTTGGGCTTGAGAGCTGCAAAGCTGCCTGACTCTGAATGTATCGCTTACCCAATACAATTGTCGTATGGCCAAGGGAGACAAGTAAAAGGGACAGAACATCACTTGAAAAAGCAAGGGAGTATGTACTCTCAGCAAATGTACGAGTTTCATCTTTATCACTTCAATACATTATATGTGAGTATGTACCCAGCAGAAAAACAATAATCAAACATTTAAATATTTTGTAACATTTATAAAATCTCATCCTTACATTCTAGAGTATAGAAAATCGATTCTTCTTTAGCTTAACAAGGACACTAAACTAGGTAAATTCATCGTCAGTGACTATAATCCACATTTATGTTAGTGAAATCTTCTTTACCCACACTCCAATTATTCATCATCCTGAGGTCATCCAAAACTCTGCTGCCGGTGTCCTAACTCGCACCAAGTTCTGTTCATCCTTCACCCCTGTGCTCGCAACCCCGGTTAAGCAACACTTCGATTTTTAAAATTCCCATTCTTGTTTTCAAATCCCTCCATGGCCTCGCCCCTCCCTGTCACTGTAATCTCCTCCTGCCCCACAACCCTCCGAGATATCTGCGCTCCTCTAATTCTGGCCTCTTGAGCCTCCCCGATATTAATCGCTCAACCATTTTTGGCCGTGCCTTCAGCTGCCAAGGCCCGAGCTTTGGAATTCCCTTCCTAAACCTGTCCGCCTCTTGCCCTCTCTTTCCTCTTTAAAACCTACCTCTTTGACCAAGCTTTTGGTCATCTGCCCTAATATTTCCTTATGTAGCTCAGTGTCAAATTTTGTTTTTTTAATGCTCCTGTGAAGTGCCTTGGGATATTTTGCTATGTTAGAGGCGCTATATAAATGCAAGTTGTTGTATTATCCACCAGTATTTTCCTGGGGCCAAAGCCTTGCGCAAGATGTTGCCCGATTGCACAGTCCACTAATGATTCTTTTGTTACTTGTATTTCATCTTTTCTTGGTAAAGAAAACAATTTTTGTTGTTGTTTGTATTGTATTGGGGGCTCTTGCTTATCGATCAATTTTCATTACCCATATGCTGATAATGGAGGTTCTTCCCTGTTGTATATTTTGTTTTCCTTTGTGGCAGTTTTACTATTTGACACTTGGCTGTATCTGAGAGAATGGGAGGATATTCTTCACAGCACTGCCAAGTGCCAATGCAGTAATTCTGAATAAAACATGGAGCTGCAAGCCTTAAACCTCATGATGCACGTAAGACCAGACTATTGCTGATACAGAACAACTGCTAAGCTCCCAAACTTTAGTTTACAATATTTGTATTCTTTATTTTTAGTATGATCTAGCAATTAGAATGCTGAGCCAAATGCTTATCTTTAGATCTATTGGGAATGGCTTTTTTGTGTTTGTATTTTGTGAAAGGGGGCGGGGAAGGTGAATTGTGCACTCATCAGGTATCATGCTGGGAGATGTCTATTGTGGAAACTGGAAAATTTATATATATTCTTTGCCTTTACTATTAATGTCAAATACTACTTGATCAGGTGCAGCATTGGCCAAATGTAAAGTAAAGCTTCCTCTACATGGTTGTGGTGATTTGAAGGTCAATCATCACAGCCCCAGGACATCGCTGCAGGAGTTCCTCAGGGCAGTGTCCTAGGCCCAACCATCTTCAGCTGCTTCATCAATGACCTTCCCTCCGACATAAGGGGATGTTCGCTGATGACTGTCCAGTGCCATTCACAACTCCTCAGATAATGAAGCAGTCCATGCCCGCATGCAACAAGACCTGGACGACGTTCAGGCTTGGGCTGATAAGTGGCAGGTAACATTCGTGCCACAGAAGTGCCAGGCAATGACTATCTCCAACAAGCGAGAGTCTAACCACCACCCCATGACATTCAATGGCATTACCATCACCGAATCCCCCACCATCAACATCCTGGGGGTCACCATTGACCAGAAACTTAACTGGACCAGCCACTTAAATACTGTAGCAACAAGAGCAGGTCAGAGGCTAGGTATTCTGTGACAAGTGCCTCACCTCCTGACTCCCCAAAGCCTTTCTACCATCTACAAGGCACAAGTAAGGAGTGTGATGGAATACTCTCCACTTGCCTGGATGAGTGCAACCCCAACAACTCTCAAGAAGCTCGACCCCATCCAGGAGAAAGCAGCCCACTTGATTGGCACCCCATCTACCACCTTAAACATTCACTTCCTACACCACCCGGCGTATCGTGGCTGCAGTGTGACCATCTACAAGATGCACTGCAGCTACTCGCCAAGGCTTCTTCGGTAGCACCTCCCAAACCTGTGACCTGTTCCACCTAGAAGGACAAGGGCAGTAGGCACATGGGAACACCACCACCTCCAAGTTCCCCTCCAAGTCACACACCATCCTGACTTAGAAGTACATTGCCGATCCTTCATCGTCGCTGTATCAAAATCCTGGAATTCCCTCCCTAACAGCACTGTGGGAGCACCTTCACCACATGGACTGCAGCGGTTCAAGAAGGTGGCTCACCCCCACCTTCTCAAGGGCAACTAGAGATGGGCAATAAATGCTGGCCCACATCCCATAAAGAAATAAAAAAAACCTCTGAGCCTGAACCTTAAACTTAAAGTATTAGTGTCACTTTTCTGTTTCCTGCACTATAATCCTGTCATCTCTCAATGACATTTGCAAATTGTTGATTCTTCAGTGTCCATGTCATTATGCATTACCGGCACCCGGCTACCGACCATAGAGCACATATACCAGAAACGCTGTTTACGGAGGTCACGGACCATCATCAAAGACCCTACCCACCCCAGCCACAGTCTGTTCGCCCTCCTGCCATCTGGGAGACGCTACAGATGCATTCGCACCCATACGACCAGATTTAGGAACAGCTTCTTTCCCAGGGCTGTCATCCTACTGAACTCCACAAATAAACTCTAAAGCCTGCACATCTGCCAATGCACTTTATTATGGTTATGTTTATGTTAATGTATTACAAGCCAAATGTATGTTGAATGTTTAAATGTCTTAATCTAAATGTACACTCTCGGGAGCCGCAAGCCTACATTTCGTTGTACTGCACTTGTGCACTAACAATGACAATAAAAGTTGATTTGATTTGAAGAATGAGCGGTTGTCCTGTTAGAAGTGTTTTCAAAGTAAAAGGTGAGCAGAATAAAATGGCCCCAGGAAGTTAACCATGCACATTAAGAAAAAATAAATGCTCTGGGGTAATCTCAAGGCTGCAATCTAGTTGCAAACCTCAAGATGACATTTATAAACAAACTGAACTAAGATCTTGCAGATTATGCCATCTGCGTTGGCTGATCAAGTTGCTACCCTGTTATTCATCCCAATGAGCCATCCCCAATGGAACAAGAACCCTTGAGATTTTTGAGCCCCTCAGTAACCATTAGAACATTGAAAAATGACATGATCATGGTTTGTGCTGGAGCTGCTATTCTTCTCGGGTGGCGATCAGGAAAATTGTGCAAGATTTGGGGCTGGATTTTCCAAGCCCCAAGGAGGCGGGACAGCCGGTAAATTCAGAGAAAGTGGGGCCGGATGGCAAACCCGCCCCCATGCCCTTTGCCAGGGGGCGGGAAGATGTGCAACTTCGGGTCCCGTCTCCTGGAGGCGGGAAAGGCATTTAATCCTTTTAACTGCCTGTTAACAGGCAGCAAAAAGGATTACTGCCATTTTACATTCACAAGTGAAGGCTTCCTGACCTCGGAGAACCTCGCCGAGTTGGAGGAGACATGGAGGCCTGTGACGGTCGGAGGCCCCTGGAAGTAAGGTGTAGAGGTGAGTGATGGGTGCAAGTGTGGAGTGGTAAGTATGCAAGGTGAGTGATAAGTTTTAAAAAGTGTTCACTTACCTTGTTTTCTTTCTACAGCCTTCAGCCGCGGTGGATCGGGAGAGCCGACATCTTCCTTGTCAATTTCACATACTGGCTGTTGGAATCTATGTACCAACAGCCATGTGAAATTTACACATTTGAAAGGTTTGATGAGTCCTGAACACAAGGACACCTCAAACTAAAGAGAATGTCAGTGTTTGACAGCTTCACAGAGCTGTCAATCGCTGACATTTCTTCTTTCAAGAAGTGTTGACGGATAGCACGTCTGACTTTGACGTACTCTGTCACTGACTTCTTCCCTAATTGGCCTGCTGAGCCCGCAGGGCGGGCTTAACACGCTCAATCAGGGGAAAATCCTTCTGGTTGGTCAGGCAAGGATGGAGGCGGGACATTGACACGACAAGCAGCTGTCCCGCCTCCAACTCGCCTCCATTCACAAAATCCAGCCCATGGAATTCTTGGAAATAACATTGCTTGGCAACATTGCCATTCCAATAGCGACAACGTGGCGCAAAACTGAATGGTACAGTAGTATTTACTACTGGCACATGGTGCTCCTTTTTGCTACCAGGATCATGGATCAAAGATCTGTTGTAGGTGATACAGAATGAAGCCCATTGAGCTTGCAGAGATTGCCCCATAACCTTCAGCCAATTCACTTTGAGGATGGGTTAGGAAGGGAGAAAAGAGTCAGGGTTAAGGGGGATCAATCAGCAGCTCTGGTGATTTTCCAGAGGCATTGATAGAATATTCTCCTCCACAGAGATATTTCCTCAATTGTGATAGTCTTGTATGGATTCCTTTGGACATATCTGTCTCCTCTTACACTGTATTTTGGTGTTAACATAACATAACAACTTCCTCCCTCCAACCAAAAGCAAAACCTATGGATGAGGCCAGGATTATGTGCCACATCTGTGCCTTCAAACGTATAAAACTGAAGTATACAAGGAAGTCACTTTACGATTAAATGATCAACGTGTGGGCAAATTTCCATAAAATTACCTGAGCGAATCGCATATTAACAATCAACCATAATCAATTGAAATCAGTGACATGAACAAACATACTGTATTCTACCCCATTTACATTCAAGAAGGTGCTCTCTATAGCTCAGTAAAATGGATCATTTGATTGTGCATCACTCATCTTTTAGCATTGTTTTTGGAACTACCCTTAATAGAATTAACTTTTTTTGAAACATTAAAAAGTTGGTCAGTAATACCAATACACAGGATATTCTGAGAGTGAATTAATTCCCTTTTTTTTACTCAATTATATGAAATTTGTCATTTTTGTTATACTACCATTTGGGTAGAACACAAGAACTAATGGTCCGGAATTTCTTGGAAGGGTGCGATATAGGACTTGCATTGTAAATCCCACCGATCTACCCATTGTTAACTTTTGCTGAAATTTCCTGGAAAAGTAATTTGAATACACCACAACGACCTTAATAGAAAATCCAGGTCCTCTGAAGCGGATTGAGCCAATAGCTTACCTCCTATACCAACCACATGGCACAAAAGCTCAGAACAGACTCCATATAACTCCGAGTGAGGCTTGGAATTGGGAGGTGAGTGACCTATCTGTTGTGAAATAATGTTATATCAATCAAAATTTGTTGATTTTAGTAAACAAAATTCCTGTAAAACAGTGTTTAAAAAGTAATTTCCAGTGTCTGCACATCCCCATTTCCACAGATATGTCATGATCTCCAGAGGAATCGACGATAAGGACTGTGAACTTCAAGGATGAGGACCGGCGAGCTCACCTCGATGCAGTGGAGCAGTGCCGAGATCGGCTACTGGAGATAGCAAGGGGGGATGATTTCCCACAAGGTCAACTAAGTGACATGGAAGGAAGTGGCAGTGACCCTGAACAGCCGTGCCAACAGCTGCTCTCTGACTGCCCTGGCCGCTGCCACTGTGCATTCCTCCAATGGGCCAGGGCTCAGGGGCATGCAGCTCGGGGTCCTCTGGTTCCACGGCCATCTTGCTTGGGAAGTTCAGGCTGAAGCATTCCTCCAATGCGAAAACGGTGCAATAGGCAGCAGACCACTACAATCTTTGCCACTCCACCCCCTCCCTTCACCCCACCAACCTGTCCAGGCACCTGAAGTGAGCTTTCAGCACCTCTGTGGTCCTTTCCACCATCTGGGTCGCTGTGTATGCACCGTTGTACCATTCCTGTGCTGCATTGTTAGTGATTCTGAATGGTGTCATCAGCCACGGCTTCAGGGGGTAGGTCTTGTCCTCCCCACCCCCAGGAACTATCTGCCTCCTATTCCATAGATGGTGGAGCGGCAACAATAATTCATAGATGGTGGAAGGACAAGGGACAAAGGCGTCGTGAGAGCTTCCCCGGTGCTCTGAGTTAACATGCAGGATCCTTTGTTGGGCATCACAGACCATTCCCACACTGAGCGAGTGGTGTCTCCTCCCATTGATAAAAAACGACAGGTTCCTCGAGCGGGGCCTTCAGCGGCACGTGGGTGCCCCCCCTGCACCCTGGGGAAGTCAGCAAGCATATAGAGTTTGTGATCACCCTGCAATGTTCCCTCTAATTTTTTTTGGACCCCGCGGCTCCTCTAACGGGCTGCCCGGCCCTTTCAAAATTCCGGGCATGTGCGGTTTTTCCCATTTACAAGCCGGTGAGCCGGCTGCACGGGTCCTCCAGAGCGCATGGAAAATGATCACCCAGCCCCTCTGCTCCGCTGCGTGCTGTATTTGATGTAGTCGAATGCCCTGCAGAAGAGGACATCTCTCACCCGTTGAATATGTGTCATCAGTCCTCTCTTCACTATTATGCTGCAAAATATAGTGGCACTAACAAGATAGCAATGAGGAATTGGGATGGTTATCTCTCTGAGGCAATATTTAAATGGATAACTTTTTTAATTAAGAGAAATTTGAGTCCAGTAGGATAAGTGTGCAGTATTATTAGAGACATGGAAGTGACACAGGAATTCTGTGCTGGGACTTAATTCTGTTGTCTGTCTGTAGCAACTCAAAAATGGAAAAAAAAATTGCAATGCTTTACAAATTTCAATGACATTGTTGTGCAGGTGTTACTGATGTGCCTCAATAATTCCGAGACTCGAAGTTAGCAGAACAAAAACAAGGCTTTTATTAACTTAGAAAGTAACACGTAAGAGAGAGAGATGTCTTCCTTCTGGAGACTGAGGCCAGACTGAAGCTAGCTTACAAACGGGGCCAGGTATGGGCGGATCCCTACACACAGCACATTCCAGTATACAATACAGCACATTCCAGTACACAATACAATGAGGTCTGGGGGAAGGGAAATGACACTGAAACCGATCTCAGTCACAGGCAGTGGTGAATGGAATATTTAATCACATTCACCCCTTCTATAGATTTAGTCTGTTCGGGGGTTTGATAGTCCTCTGCGACCGACGTGGCTGTTGCGGTGCCGCGGGTGTCGGCTGGGTGTCCCCGGTAGCCTCCTGGGTCTCTGCCGGGGGTGCCGCCAGGGTTGTTGGAGGGGTAGTTGGTGGGGGTGCCGTTGGTCGGTGTTCTTCCGGGGGTGATGAAAGAGTAGTGGGTGGGTAAGAGTTGCTGTGATCGTCGTTGCCGCTATTGCCGTGGTTGTTGTCGATGCCGGCTGGGGCGACGTCTTTTATGGACACGGTGTCCTCCCTTCCGTCGGCGTGCCGGACATATGCGTATTGGGGGTTGGCGTGGAGCAGGTGTACTGGCTCCACGAGAGGGTCCGTCTTGTGGCCCCTCACATGCCTTCGCACGAGTACCGGACCTGGGGTGGAGAGCCATGACGGCATGGATACGCCTGAGGTGGATTTCCGGGGAAAGACAAACATTCGTTCATGAGGCGTGGTATTAGTGGCCGTACACAATAGTGACCGTATCGAATGGAGCACATCCGAGAGGACTTCCTGCCAGCGGGAGATAGGGAGGCCCTTGGTCCTTAGAGCTAGAGTGACTGCTTTCCATACTGTCCCGTTCTCTCGCTCCACTTGGCCGTTACCCCGGGGGTTGTAGCTGGTGGTACGGCTCGTGGCGATCCCCTTGGACAGCATGTACTGGCGTAGCTCTTCACTCATGAAGGACGCCCCCCTATCCGTATGGATGTAGCTCGGCATACCGAACAGGCAGAACAGGCTGTTGAGGCATTTAATGACCGTGGCGCTGGTCATGTCTGGGCAGGGGAAGGCGAATGGGAACCGGGAGTATTCGTCCACAATGTTCAGGAAGTAAACATTGCGGTCGACGGACGGGAGGGGGCCCTTGAAATCTAAGCTGAGCCGCTCAAAGGGCTGTGTAGCTTTGATTAAGTGGGCTCTATCTGGGCGGTAGAACCGAGGCTTGCACTCAGCGCAAGTGCGGCAGTTCCTGGTCAGGGACCGAACTTCCTCAATCGAGTAGGGTAAGTTACGGGACTTTATGAAGTGGAACAGCCGCGTGACCCCTGGGTGGCAGAGGTCGTTGTGGAGGGTCTGTAGCCGATCCCCGGTGGCGCTGGCACACATCCCTCGTGAGAGGGCGTCAGGGGATTCGTTAAGGGCCCCTGGCCGGTAAATGATGTCGTACTCGAAGGTGGAGAGCTCGATCCGCCACCTGAGAATCTTATCATTTTTAATCTTCCCCCTCTGTTTATTATTGAACATAAACGCTACCGACCGCTGGTCGGTAAGTAGGGTGAAGCGTTTGCCGGCTAGGTAGTGGCGCCAGTGGCGTACTGCCTCCACGATGGCTTGGGCCTCCTTTTCCACGGAGGAGTGTCTGATCTCGGGCCCTTGGAGGGTCCTCGAAGAAAGCTACGGGCCGCCCCGCCTGGTTGAGGGTGGCCGCCAAGGCGAAGTTGGACGCATCACTTTCCACTTGAAATGGAGTGTTCTCGTCCACTGCCTGTTGCGTGGCCCGCTCAATATCCTGCTTAATGCTTTTGAAGGCGGCGTGGGCCTCAGCAGAGAGCGGGAAAGAGGATGCTTTCAAGAGGGGGCGGGCTTTGTCGGAGTAGTTGGGGACCCATTGGGAATAATAAGAAAATAACCCCAGGCACCTTTTCAGGGCTTTGGGAGTGTTGGGCAGGGGCAGCTCCCGTAGGGGGCGCAATCGGTCGGGGTCTGGCCCGATTTCCCCATTCTCCACCACGCTGCCTAGTATGCAGAGGCGCGTGGTGTTGTAAACGCACTTGTCCTCGTTGTAGGTGAGGTTGAGTTTTTGTGCGGTTTTCAGGAACCTCTTGAGGTTCGAGTCGTGATCCTGCTGGTTGTGACCGCAGATGGTGACGTTGTCGAGGTAGGGGAAGGTTGCCTACAAGTGGTGGTCATCGACCATGCGGTCCATCTCCCTCTGGAAGACCGAGACCCCATTCGTCACCCCAAAGGGGACTCTGAGGAATTGGTAGAGGCATCCGTTCACCTCGAAGGCGGTGTACGGGCGGTCCTCTGGTCTGATAGGGAGCTGGTGGTACGCTGACTTGAGGTCGATGGTGGAGAACACCCGGTATTGGGCGATTTGGTTCACCATTTCTGATATGCGGGGTAGCGGGTAGGCGTCTAGTAGGGTGTACCTGTTGATCGTTTGACTATAGTCGATCACCATCCGTTTCTTCTCGCTACCCCTTACCACTACCACTTGGGCGCGCCACGGGCTGTTGCTGCGTTCAATAATGCGCTCTTTCAGGAGCCTGTCTACCTCGGTCGCGATAAACCGCCTGTCCTCCCAGCTGTACCTCCTGCTTTTGGTCGCTATTGGCCGGCAGTTAGGGGTAAGGTTCGCGAATAGCGAAGGCGGCTTTACCTTCAGGGTAGCCAGACCGCACACTGTGAGGGGCGGCTGGGACCCACCGTACTTGAGCGTGATGCTTTGGTGGTTGCACTGGAAATCCAGGCCCAAGATCACGCTCGCACATAGGTTCTTCATGATTAATGCTTTAAAATTATCATATACAGTTCCGTTAACGCACAATTGTACCGTGCAGTAACCCAGAATGGTCGATGTCTGGGTTTTATCAGCCATAGAGATGGTACCCTGAGTAGGGACCACCTTTAGGGAGAGTTGTTGTGCCAGTTCTGGGTGGATAAAGCTCTCCGTGCTTCCACTGTCAATTAAGCATTTAACCCGGCACCCGTTTACCTCGATGTCCACCATTGATCTGGATAGCGGGTGCGGCCTGGTCTGGTCCACTGTGACCGATGCCACTGTAGGGCCCTGATCGATACAAGATGGCGTCCACGCTGTCTGCTCACAAGATGGCGGACCCCACGAGGTCGGGCAAGATGGCGTCCAAGATGGCCGCTCCCACGGCGCACACGCGGCGGTGGCGGGTTTTCCGGCGGTTGGTTTTCCGGTGGGGTTCCCTCTGCACACCTTCCCGAAGTGCCCCTTCTTACCGCACTTAAAGCAGGTGGTGCCTTTCGCCGGGCACAGGTTTCTGGTGTGCTTTGGCTGCCCGCAGAAGTAGCAGTTGGGTCCCTGACGCGTCGCGGCTGTCGTAGGGCTTCTGGGGGGAGAGCGGGGCCCAGCCGGTGTCGGGCTGTCGGGCGGGGAAGATGCCTTCCAAGATGGCGGCGCCCTCGGTGCACACGTGGCGGCGTGGACGGCGCGGGCTGAAGAGTAGGCATCCGAGTTTCTCTGGGCCACATCCAGGGATCGCGCGGTGTCCGCAGCCTGTTTCAGGTCCAACCCCGTTTTTTCCAGCAGTCTTTGCCGGATGTAAGTGGAGCTGAGGCCTGTGATGAAGGCATCGCGAACAAGCTCGTCAGTGTACACTGCGGCTTTTACATCTCGGCACTTGCAGTCTTTGCCAAGCATTTTCAGGGCGCTTAGGAACTCCTCCACCGATTCCCCAGGTCGCTGTGCGCGGGTAGCGAGCAGGTGCCTAGCATACACCTCATTCGTAGGCTGCTGGTAATGCACCTTTAAGATGTCGCAGGCGGCCAGGTACGTCTCGGCGTCTTGGATGAGGGGGTAAACCCGGTGGCTTACCCAATTCCGCAGAATTCCGAGTCTCATCCTCGCAGCGTCCGTAGCGTCTTTGACGGCTGCGGAATTGTCCAGGAAGAATTCCATACACTCAAACCAGTGTCCGAAGCGTGCTGATGTGTCCGGAGCATGTTGATCCAAATCCAGACGTTCGGGTTTCGGGAGTTGATCCATAGTGTTGAAAAATAAGTTAATAAAATTGATGTGCCTCAATAATTCCGAGACTCGAAGTTAGCAGAACAAAAACAAGGCTTTTATTAACTTAGAAAGTAACACGTAAGAGAGAGAGATGTCTTCCTTCTGGAGACTGAGGCCAGACTGAAGCTAGCTTACAAACGGGGCCAGGTATGGGCGGAGCCCTACACACAGCACATTCCAGTATACAATACAGCACATTCCAGTACACAATACAATGAGGTCTGGGGGAAGGGAAATGACACTGAAACCGATCTCAGTCACAGGCAGTGGTGAATGGAATATTTCATCACAGTTACTTTACGCTTCAGTGCATCATTTCAATTTTAGTTTGTGTGCTGCTGCAGCAAGCTCAAATTAACTCACCTTTATTGCTTCAAGTAGTTTTTTGTAAATGAAAATATTCCATCAAGCTTACAGTTGGTCAATATGTATTGAATAAATATAAAGTTACATCTGTTATGCCTAAGCAGAAGCAACAGAAATGGCTCATTATGCTGTATCTTCAATGTGCACAGTTCTACTATTGTTTGCACAGTCTGCTTTTGTCAGACAACTTTACAATAACTTGCAAAAGCAAAATATTGTAGATGCTGGAAAAATGAAATAACTTAGTAACTGCAATAATTTAGTTATTTAATTATAAGGAATATGAATCCCTCTCTCTTCTCACCAGACTCGGGAGCAGTAGCACAGTGGTTATGTTACTGGACGAGTAATCCAGAGGCCTGGATGAATGATCCAGGGACATGAGTTCAAATCCCATCATGGCAGCTGGGAAATTTAAATTCAGTTAATTAAATTAAACTGGAATAAAAAGCTAGTGTCAGTAATGGTGACCATGAAACTACCGGATTGTTGTAGAAACCCATCTGGTTCACTAATGTCCTTTTTTAGGGAAGGAAATCTACCACCCTTACCTGGTCTGGCCTATATGTGACTCCAGACCTACAGCAATGTAGTCGACTCTTAACTGCCCTCTGAAATGGCTGAGCAAGTCACTCAGTTGTACCAAACCGCTACAAAGAGCAGCGGTTCAAGAAGGGGGCTCACCACCACCTTATCATGGGCAATAAATGCTGGCCTTGCTGGTGATGCCCACATCCCATGAACGAATAAATAAAAAAAACTCTCTCGATTTTATTGACCCACATTTATGCTTAAGAGTTTCTACAGTTATATAAAAAGAAAAAGGGTGGCTAAAGTGAATGTTGGTCCCTTAGAGGACGAGACCGGGAAATTAGTAGTGGGGAACATGGGGATGGCAAATACTGAACAAATATTTTGTATCAGTCTTTACAGTAGAAGACACTAAAAATATCCCAACACTGGACAAACAGGGGGTTATAGGGGGGGAGGAGCTAAACACGATTAAAATCACTCAGGAGATGGTACTCGGTAAGATAATGGGACTTAAGGCGGATAAATCCCCTGGTCCTGATGGCTTGCATCCTAGGGTCTTGAGAGAAGTAGCGGTAGGGATTGCGGATGCATTGGTAATTTTCCAAAACTCCCTGGATTCAGGAAAGGTCCCAGCAGATTGGAAAACTGCTAATGTAATGCCCTTATTTAAAAAGGGAGGTAGACAAAAGGCTGGAAACTATAAATCAGTTAGCCTAACATCTGTGGTTGGTAAAATGTTGGAATCCATTATTAAGGAAGCAGTAACGGGACATTTGGATAAGCATAATTTAATCGGACAGAGTCAGCATGGTTTTATGAAGGGGAAGTCATGTTTGACAAATTTGCTCGAATTCTTTGAGGACGTAACAAACAGGGTGGATAAAGGGGAACCAGTGGATGTGGTGCATTTGGACTTCCAAAAGGCATTTGACAAGGTGCCACACAAGATTACTGCACAAGATTAAAAAATCACGGGATTGGGGGTAATATACTGGCATGGGTGGAAGATTGGCTATCTAACAGAAAACAGAGAGTGGAGATAAATGGTTCATTCTCGGGTTGGCAATCAGTAACTAGTGGTGTTCCGCAGGGGTCAGTGCTGGGACCCCAACTCTTTACAATCTATATTAACGATTTGGAGGAGAGGACCAAGTGCAACAAATCCAAGTTTGCCGACGATACAAAGATGGGAGGGAAAGCAGTGAGTGAGGAGGACATAAAAAACCTGCAAAAGGACATAGGCTAAGTGAGTGGGCAAAAATTTGGCAGATGGAATATAATGTTGGAAAGTGTGAGGTTATGCACTTTGGCAGAAAAAATCAAAGAGCAAGTTATTAACTAAATGGAAAGAAACTGCAAAGTGCTACAGTACAAAGGGATCTGGGGGTCCTGGTGCATGAAACACAGAAGGTTAGTATGCAGGTACAGCAGGTGATCAGGAAGGCCAATGGAATCTTGGCTTTTATTGCAAGGGGGATGGAGTATAAAAGCAGGGAAGCCTTGCTTCAGTTATACAGGGTACTGGTGAGGCCACACCTGGAATACTGCGTACAGTTTTGGTTTCCATATTTAAGAAAAGATATACTTCCTTCTCTGAACTGCCTCGAGAGCTTCACTCGGTTGATTCCGGAGATGAGGGGGTTGACTTATGAGGAAAGGTTGAGTAGGTTGGGCCTCTACTCATTGGAATTCAGAAGAATGAGAGGCGATCTTATCGAAACATATAACATATAACATAAGATTGTGAGGGGGCTTGATTGGGTGGATGCGGGGAGGATGTTTCCACTGATGGGTGAGACTAGAACTAGGGGGCATAATCTTAGAATAAGGGGCTGCCGTTTCAAAACTGAGATGAGAAACTTCTTCACTCAGAGGGTAGTAAATCTATGGAATTTGTTACCTCAGAGGGCTGTGGAAGCTGCAACATTAAATAAATTTAAAATGGAGATAGACAGTTTCCTAGCTGATAAGGGAATTAGGGGTTACGGGGAGCGGGTAGGTAAGTGGACGTGAGTCTAGGTTCGGATCAGCCATGATCCTATTGAATGGCGGAGCAGGCCCGAGGGGCCGTATGGCCTGCTCCTGCTTCTTATGTTCTTATGCTTGTGCCTAATAGGGAGTGGGTACCCTCGTCTCAATGCTCTGCCCTTCAGGCACCTAGGAGATATGCAACAGGATCCTAGCTTTGACTTACCCTCTGAATTTTCTCTTCCTGCAGCTTCAGGGCTGAGAACTTGAACACAGCAGAGTGGAGGGAATTGAACCTGCATTCCACCACCCTGAAGGTGTCACACATGGTGCTGTAACACATTGTGCCCCAGCATCGCTGGGACATCATGGTAACTTAAAACTGTCGGGTTCTCAAAATTCCCACATTCCCCAAAAGTTATGGATAAAGGGACCCTGTATGGACAAGTTATTAAAGAAGGTACCCAAAATGGCTTCTGAAACCTCGTGACCAAAACCGACAGGATTTCAAAAGCAAGGCCCTGCAAAAGGCAGGCCCTCTGTGAAAGACTTTGTAAAGCCAGACAGCTAGGTAAACACAGAATATGCATTCTTCACCTTGGAACAGATCAAGTCAGGATGGCCCTAATCTTGAGGCCATCAACTTCTCGCATAAATAATCGGTAACAGCTCACCGGTAGCTGCCAAGCCAGAAAACCCGATTTAAGTTTCATAAATAACAAACAGCCAGGATATCGAAGCCATTAAACAAGGAGACAACCACCCCAGAAGTCATTAAAGTAAATGACTGTAATCATTTTAGACAAGCCCGCCAAAAGTTAGACAAAGGACTGACCTGATTTGGCGCCCAGATAAGGGGTGAAGAACCAGGTATAATTGTAGGCCCACCGGTAGCTCTCGCTCTCTTGGCTCTTGCCTCCTGCCTCTCGCTCTTGCCTCATGCCTCGTTGCGGGCTCTCTTCTCCCTCCCCACGCCGCTCGACACCAAGGACACCCATTACCACACCGGGGGCCGAACGAGACCCGAATCGAAAATGCACAGGAAATACGGGGCCATGAACAGACGACATGAGAAGAGACAAGACGAGACGAGACAAATGGTAAAACCGGTAAAGGCAGAGAAGGGCAGCGGAAAGACGCGTTGGGGGACAAACGGCCTAGTTATAAGCTGACGTTTGATACATGGACAGTGAAATCAAGACAAACAGCCTAGTTACAAGCTGGCGTTTGATGACTAAGTTGGCGTTCGAAGCATGGATAGCAAGGTCAATTAAGAATAAGTTGGCGTTTGAAGCTTGGGTAGAAAAATCTGTAATGGTAACAACCGTCCAGCCGAGCCCCAACCGCAACAAAACCGTCGGCGACCGAACCGCCCGAAGAAGAAGACCCATCGTGACAAAGTACTCAATGAAGACGTTAACGGAGGAAAAGGAGGGTGCTTCGCACAAACAACTCTGTCGCCGCGCCCTGTGACCACGTGACAACGACGAACCCCAAAGGACGACAAGAGTGAACCTCAAAACCCACAACTAGTTTTCGAATTGGTGAGCATGAATTCCTGGCCCCTCGTAGCTTAATCTAGTTAAGTATTGGGGGTGGGATAAGGAGAAGGGGATTTTAATGTGTTTGTTCCCTCGATGTGCCGTGTGTTCCCCATTCCCATATAAGTTTAATTTTATATGCCTGTAATTATTTCAGTAATTCTCAGTAAGATTGTGTTGTATTGTGCCTTTCATAAAAATTTGCGGTTTCTTGCACCAAACCACTTATCTACTCGATTTTCTGTATCGCCGCCTGTACCCAAGTCCGGTGTCTAGAACCCAGGGGTGTGGGAGTGATTCGAACCGCTCAGACAGTCAGGGGCAGAGCTGACTGGGCACACGCCACCCCCTACAAAACAGATTTTTGCAAATAGTTTATATAACTCAGGATGTGAATAAACACAATTACTATATTTACATCTAAGCACTTTATTGCCAAACTTCTTTAGAACATAACATAAGAAATAGGAGCAGGAGTAGGCCATTCAGTAAGATCATGGCAGATCTTCTACCTCAACTCCACCTGCCCGCCCTATCCCCATATCCCTTGGTTCCCTTAGTATCCAAAAATCTATCGATCTCTGTCCTGAATATACTCAATGACTGAGCATCCACAGCCCTCTGGGGCAGAGAATTCCAAAGATTCACAACCCTCTGAGTGAAGAAATTTCTCCTAATCTCAGTCATAAAGATTTAAGATTATCATGGATGAGATAATTTCCTAATATTTTGGCTATTATGTGTTATTTGCTGTGAATTTTTACTTTTGAGTATATGGTAAATGTTTTGAGATGTTTTGAAATACAAAATTATTGAGTGTTAAAATAACGTGAAGAAAACGATCTTATTGGTAAACTTCAACACCTTTATCTGTATTGTTGATATGTCTTCTGCAGTTTGGATGTATATATATCAGTAGTACTCTGCACTATTGTAACCTTTTCTAGATCATTTGTTCCTGATCAACTGATACAGGTCAAAGTGACACTTCAAAAAATGTACAGCTCTACATCTTCATTCACTTACTATTCCTATTATTATATATAACAATATATACAAACTGTAATATTCCCTGTAGCAGCTAGTGAGGTAACTCCTGAGATTACTTCTGACCCTGTTGCATTGTACGGTAATGACGTGGTACATGTACAGAGGCTGGTCCTTTAGCCTGCTTTCCAGCATACTGGGGAGGGGGGGGGAGAACTGAAAGCAGAAAAGTGGAACATATCTTACTGTATATTATAAAGACTGATACACTTTCATAATCAGTGACACCATTTTAATTTCTCCAGGTTCTCTACCCAATAATGTGTGTTAACCAATTTATACATGTGTGGTAAATTGCAGAAAAACATCATTATAATAAGTAACATGCTATTCTAAGGTCACAGACTTATTCTTTAGGGAAAGTTCCCTTTTTTAGTATTTGGAGTATTATTATTCCGATTATTAATGCAAACATTTTTCAATATGAAATTCCCCATGTTTTTTGCAGAGAGCAATCTTTCATCACTTTGTTATTAGCATTGTTGCTAGAAACCTGACCAATCCTGATATAAGAAAGAAAGACTTGCATTTATATAGCACCTTTCATTACCTCAGAACATCCCACAGCCAATGAATTACTTTTTTGAAGTGCATTCACTGTTGTAGTGTAGGAAATACAACAGCCAGTTTGTGCACAGCAAGGTCGCACAAACAGCAATGAGATAATGACCAGATAATCTGCTTCACTGATGTTGGTTGAGGGATGACTATTGGCCAGGGCACCTGGGAGAACTCAAGAGTTCTGTGGTAAGTGGCTCACCTCCTGACTCCCAAAAGCCTCTCCACCACCTACAAGGCACAAGTCAGGAGTGTGATGGAATACTCTCCACTTGCCTGGATAGGTGCAGCTGCAGCAATACTCAAGAAGTTCGACACCATCCAGGACAAAGTAATCCTCTTGATTGGCACCCCATCCACCAGCATAAACATTCACTCCCTTCACTACCATGATTGCAGTATTTACTATCTACAGGATGCACTTTAGCAAGTTGCCAAGGCTTCTTCAGTAGCAACTCCCAAAGCTGTGATCTCTGCCACCTAGAAGGGCAAGGGCAGCAGGTACATGAAAACACCAATACCTCCAAATTCCCCAAGTCTTGATTTGGACATATATTGCTGTTCCTTCATTCTCGCTGGGTCAAAATCCTGGAACTCCTTACCTAACAGCATTTTTGGAGTACCTTCACCGCAAGGACTGCAGTGGCTCAAGAAGGTGACCCACTGTCACCTTCTCGAGCAACTAGCGAGGGGCAGTGAATGCTGGCTTTGCCAGCGATGCCCATATCTGAGAGTGAATAAAATAAAAGCATCTTGTCAAGAAAGAATTTGCATTTATATAAGCACTTTTCATTACCTCAAGCTGTTCCGAAACGCTTTACAGCCAATTAAGTACTTTTGAAGTGCAGTCACTGTTGTAATGTAAGAAATGCAGCAGCCAATTTGCACACAGCAAGCTCCCACAAACAGCAATTAAATAAATGACTAGATCATTCGCTTTAGGTGTTGGTTGAGGGATAATTATTAGCCAGGACACCTGGTGAACTCACCTACTCTTCTTTGGAAAGTGCTGAGGGAACTTCTACATCCACCTCAAAGAACAGAGCCTTAGTTTAAAGTCTCATCTTGAAAGACAGCACCTCCAACAGTGCAGCACTCCCTCAGTCCTGCACTGAAGTGTCAGCCCAGAGTATGTAGTCAAGTCTGGAGTGGGGCTTGAACGGCCTTCTGACTCAGTGGTGAGAGTGCTCCCATTGAGCCAAAGCTGACACTCAATCTCTAGATCTCTATCAGGTCATCTTTTACCGTCTCAGTTCTGTAAAAAGCCTCAACTTCTCCAGTCTCTCTCCATAAATGTAACCTGTAATTCTTGGTAATATCTTCAAGAATTTACCCTAATCCCAATGCACCTTTTCCATTGCTTTTACATCATTCCTATTATGGGATACCTAAAACTTTTCACATACTTGAGATGACATTCAGATCATGTTATGAAACATTCAAACTTTCCTAACACGGTCTATGTTGCCATTTATCTTCCTTGATTATTGTATTATAATCACTCCCATTATTCTCTCTGTATTGTATATAGGGCATAGAATTACCCTGTAATGAGTCACAAATTGTTGCATGGGAAACTTGGACTGGTGGCTTCATAAGCAAATGTTGTTGTAGTATATACTTACTGTAAAATACATTTACAGCTATTTATTTATTCTACTCTGAATTATATTTTAATATTTGTATTTTTTATTTTGTTAACTGTGTTGCTTTTCACTAATGGACCACTGCTTTAGGAAATTGTACATAAGAAATGAAAGAAAATTTGTGAACACTAATTACAATTCAAAATGATCCAATTTTCTGTTAGCACAGTAATAAAATTCAATGGACAGTATAACAAGGTTAAACAGTGGTGGAATATTTTTCCAGATTTGGTTGTTCCTTGCATAGAAGTGACGTTGCTTACAATTACAGTCTGCTGTAGATGGAGTGTAACATGATCTTGTTCAATGTGCTGCTGGGCTGAAGAAAGAAAGCATTTGTGGTCTTTTTAAATATAACTGTGGTTCTTGTGGTCTTGAGTAACTATTTCTTCGGCAGATGTACCCTTTTAAAGCACAAGCTTCTCAGAACTGACTGTAGGTTCTATGTTACTTAACAAAATGGATCCTGGGGCAATTAAATGGGTAATTAATTTGTGTGGTGTGGTAATGAGCCAGAAAAGTGTGAGGTTCACTGCTGGTCTGTTGTGAGTTTTGGATCTTAACTTGGACAATGGCAGTGGTTTGATTGTTGCAATGACTAACTTCTCTATGCATAGGAATGCTGATGGCTAAAAAGAGTCTGACGCACAAGTTGCAATTATAACCACACACCAGACAGCTGGATCTGGTCAATCTGGGGTGCCACTGTTAGTCTCTGTGTTCCAGAGCTTGGGAGCAGAAAAGCTAGCCAGTGTTCCCATGCATGATCACTGTGTGTTGAATGTGGGGTGAGGACCGGGCTGGATCATGCACTCTTCCCAACAGATAGGTAGGCAGTCAGTCTGCTTTGGTTAGAGGTGGGTTGGGAGCGGGTTTGGGGATTTTCCCAGCAGTCCTGCCTCCAGACCCGCCTCCTCAGGGCTGGTATAATCCAGCCCATAGTCTTACTTATTCCTCTCTTACTTTTAGCATGGTATTAGCAGAGGTGGCAGAGATCACAGCTATGGATTGTGGAATTTGTTATGTCCGATGGACACGCAAGTTGGTGTGGCAATGTAATGGCTGCTTTCATTTCAGACCCTCTGGGTATAACCTTGCAGTATAATAGCTGCAGTATAGTTACTCCCACCAGGGGGCTCTCTAGTGTTCAATTTAAAATATGCAAGTACCATACGTATCAGAACTGCTGAAGGACAAACCAATGAAGAGAGGGCACGAGCTGTGGGATTGTGTACCCTTATTTTTCTTAATGTCTTCTCTTTTAGGGAAGCGCTGTGCAGTATAAACTGCATGGTTCATGGACCAGTATACACCAACTTCTAGGAACATAGGAACAGAAATAACCCCTCGAGTCGGTTCCGCCGTTCAATGAGATCATGCCTGACCTGTGACCTAACTATATACCCACCTTTGCCCCATATCCCTTAATAACTTTGGTTAACAAAAATCTATCCATCTGAGGTTTAAAATTTAACAATTGACCCAGCAACTGCTGTTTGTGAGAGTTCCAAACTTCTACCACCCTTTTACGTGTAGAAGTGTTTCCTGACTTTACTCCTGAAGGACCTGGCTCTAACTTTTAGGCCATGTCCCCTAGTCCTAGACTCCCCAACCAGCGGAAATAGTTTCTCTGTATCTACCCCATCAGTTCCCCTTGAAAACTTCGATCAAAGCATTCCTTAACCGTCTAAATTCCAGTGAATACAACCCTAGCACAGCCTGGATTGTGGTTCCATGGCTCAATTATAAACAAAGTATAAACCCCACTCCGCAGCACAAGTTCAGTTGATACATTTTCAGGGAGGTACACAACAAACACAAGCTCCATAGAAAACTTACTAGTTCCACTAATCTCTCCCCACTGAATTACACAGGCCATTCTGACTGCCTTTGCCCCTGTAAGGGCCAGCTTGAGAAATTGCAGCTCACAGGAATCCTAATCATAGAATGGTTACAGCACAGAAGGAGGCCATTCGGCCCGTCGAGCCCGAGCCAGCTCTCCAAGAGCACTTCAGCTAGTCCCACTCCCCCGCCCTTTCCCCGTAGCCCTGTAAAAATCTTTTCCTTCAGGTGCTTATCCAATTCCCTTTTGAAAGCCATGATTGAATCTGCCTCCACCACCCTCTCAAGGCAGTGCATTCCAGATCCTAACCACTCGCTGCGTAAAAAAGTTTTTCCTCATGTCACCTTTGGTTCTTCTGCCAATCACCTTGAAGCTGTGTCCTCTGGTTCTCAACCCTTCTGCCAATGGGAACAGTGTCTCTCTATCTACTCTGTTTGGACCCCTCACGATTTTGAACTCTTCTATCAAATCTCCTCTCAACCTTCTCTGCTCTAAGGGGAACAACCCCAGCTTCTCCAGTCTATCCACGTAACTGAAGTCCCTCATCCCTGGAACCATTCTTGTGAACCTTTTCTGCACCCTCTCTGAAGCCTTCACATCCTTCCTAAACTGCAGTGACCAGAATTGGACACAATACTCCAGTTGAGGTTCATCATAATTCCTGGAGTGTTTACGGGATGGTTTCCTGGACCAACATGTCGAGGAACCAACCAGAGATCAGGCCATCTTAGACTGGGTATTATGTAACGAGAAAGGATTAATTAGCAATCTTGTTGTACGAGGCCCCTTGGGTCAGAGCGATCATAATATGATCGAATTCTTCATTAAGATGGAGAATGAAGTAGTTGACTCAGACTAGAGTCCTAAATATAAAAAAAGGAAACTACGATGATCTGAGGAGTGAGTTGGGTAGGATTGATTGGAGAATGTCACTCAAAGGGTTGATGGTGGATAGGCAATGGCAAACATTCAAAGACTGAATGGATGAACTACAGAATTTGTTCATCCCAGTTTGGCATAAAAATAAAACAAAAAAGGTGACTCAACCGTGGCTAACAAGGAAAATTAGGGATAGCATAAGATCCAAGGAGAGGACATATAAATTGGCCAGAAAAAGCAATAACCCTGAGGATTGGGAGCAGTTTAGGATTCAACAAAGGAGGACAAAGGGATTAATTAAGAAGGGGAAAATAGAATATGAGTGTAAGCTTTCAGGGAACGTAAAAACTGACTGTAAAAGCTTTTATAGATATGTGAAGAGAAAAAGATTGGTGAGGTCAAGCGTAGGTCCCTTGCAGTCAGAATCAGGGGAATTTATAATGGGGAACAAAGAAATGGCAGACCAACTAAATACATATTTTGGTTCTGTCTTCACAAAGGAGGACACAAATAACCTCCCAGAGATGTCGGGGAACATAGGGTCTGATGAAAGGGTGGAACTGAAAGAAATCAGTATTTGTAGGGAAATGGTGTTAGGAAAATTGATGGGACTGAAGGCCGATAAATCCCCAGGGCCTGATAATCTACATCCTAGGGTACTAAGGAAGTGGTCCTAGAAATAGTAGATGCATTGCTGGTCATCTTCCAGAACTCGATAGACTCGAACAGTACCCATGGATTGGAGGGTAGTTAATGTTACCCCACTATTCAAAAAAGGTGATAGAGAAAAAGCGGGGAATTATAGACTGGTAAGCCTGACATCGGTAGTGGGGAAAATGCTAGAGTCCATTATAAAAGATGTAATAGCAGAGCACTTGGAAAGCAGCGACAGGATCGGACAAAGTCAACATGGATTTACAAAAGGTAAATCGTGCTTGACTAATCTACTGGAATTTTTTGAGGATGTAACTGGTAAAATAGATAAGGGAGAACCAGTGGATGTGGTGTATTTGGACTTTCAGAAGGCTTTCGATAAGGTCCCGCATAAGAGATTAGCGTGCAAAATTAAGGCACATGGGATTGGGGGCAAGGTATTGACTTGGATAGAGAACTGGTTGGCGGATAGAAAGCAGAGAGTTGGAATAAACGGGTCATTTTCCGAGTGGCAGGCCGTGACTAGTGGGGTACTGCAAGGATCGGTCCTAGGACCCCAGCTGTTCACAATATACATTAATTATCTGGACGAGGGAATTGGATGTAATATCTCCAAATTTGCAGACGACACAAAGCTGGGTGGGAGCGTATGCTGTGAGGAGGATGTCGTGAAACTCCAGTACAATTTGGACAGGTTGGGTGATTGGGTAGAAACATGGCAAATGCACTATAATGTGGATAAATGTGAGGTTATCCACTTTGGTGGCAAAAACAGGAAGGCAGATTATTATTTGAATGGCAATAGATTGGGAGAAGGGGAAGTGCAAAGAGACCTGGGTGTTCTTGTGCACCAGTCGCTGAAGGTAAGCATGCAAGTGCAGCAGGCGGTTAAGAAGGCAAATGGTATGTTGGCCTTTGTAGCAAGAGGGTTCGAGTACAGAAACAAGGATGTCTTGCTGCAGTTGTACAAGGCCTTGGTGAGACCGCACCTTGAATATTGTATGCAGTTTTGGTCGCCTTATCTGAGGAAGGACGTTCTTGCCATGGAAGGAGTGCAGTGAAGATTCACCAGGCTGATACCTGGGATGGCAGGAATGACGTATGAGGAGAGATTGTGTCGATTGGGCTTATACTCACTGGAGTTTAGAAGATTGAGAGGGGTTCTCTTCGAAACCTATAAAATTCTGTCAGGCCTGGACAGACTAGATGCAGGAAGGATGTTTCCAATGGCTGGGGAGTCCAAAACCAGGGGTCATAGTCTAAGGATAAGGGGTAATGTGGCGACACGCCACCACTGGACATAATCCGCTCATGGCGGCACAGACAGTCTAAGCAGAAGCCCCCAGCCGGGGGCCCTTTCCTCCAGCAACTTGTTTCCCGCAGGGACAGGCTGCCGGGAGCACTTCCTGTCTGGGAAGTATTTAAGTGGATGCGCGGGCTTTTCTAGTTCCTGTTTGTCATGTGGTTGGAATAAAGTAGTTGTGTTTTCAATAGCTCTGGTCTCGACTCCCACGTTTGCCGCGGTATCTCAACACTAGTGACCCCGACGCTCAGGACGAATCCTAAGCTAGCATGGCGGATACAAACGCAGTCACGGTTAAATTACCAGACTTTTGGGAGAACCTCGCCGAAGCCTGGTTCGTTCAAGCTGAGTCCAGATTCCGGCTGAAAGGCATTACAGTCGACGCCACGAAGTACGACTACCTCGTCGCCTCGCTCACCTACGCTACAGTCCCCAAGGTTTGGGCAGCGCTGCAGAATCCACCAACAGAGGGCAAGTACGAACATCTGAAGGCTGCGCTACTTAAAAAATTTCAAACGTCCTCTTACCAGCGCCACTGCCAACTCCTGGACCTCCCCGGCCTTGGTGACGCTTCACCATCAGACCTGCTTTCCCACATGCTGTCCCTCTCAGACGACAAAAATCCCGGCGCCCTTTTTCGCACGCTTTTCATTCGGCAGCATCCGCCCGCTCATTGTGGAGTCTGACTCCACGGACCTGAATGATATAGCCAAAAAGGCCGACCGGCTGCTCTCTGCACAGGCCGCTCGCGACGTCGCGCCCGACCTCACGGCAACGACCACGCGGTCTTCCCGGGCCGCTAGGCCCGACCGCCCTACCACTCCGGGTCACTGCTACTACCACACCCGTTTTGGCACTAGGGCTCAACGCTGCACGCCACCGTGTTCCTTCAAACCACCCCCCCGCACTGGCCGCGGGGCAGAAGGAGCCCCTACTGTACGTCACTGACGACAGAACCAACCGCCGATTTCTGTGCGACACAGGGGCCCAGCACAGCATCACCCCCGCCTCCGCCCTCGAGATCCAACGCGGCACACGGGGTATCACACTGGCTGCAGCCAACGGCTCTGAAATCCGCACATATGGCACCCGCATGGTCACGCTCAACCTCGCGGGCCGCCGCTACCGCTGGGAGTTCCTCACAGCCAAGGTCCTCTGCCCACTCATCGGCGCCGACTTCCTACGCGCCCACGGCCTCCTTGTCGACATTCCGAGGCACCGCCTCGTCGACATCAACACTATGGCCCCCATCCCCGGCGCCTTTACCCCGGCCCATTCGGCCGGCCTGACGACCTACTGCCTCGCCAGAGCCACGGACGACTACTCGGCACTTCTAGCTGAGTTTCCCGCCCTCACTAACCCGACCTTTTCGGCCAAAGCCGCCAAGCACGGTGTGGAACACTATATCCCCACCACCGGCCCCCCAGTTTCTGCCCACGCCCGCAGACTCAACCCGGCCAAGCCGGAAATCGCGCGGGCCGAGTTCACCAACATGGAACAACTCGGCATCATCCGCCGCTCCAGCAGCCCTTGGGCCTCGCCCCTCCACATCGCCCCCAAGCCCGGCGGAGGCTGGCGCCCTTGCGGGGACTACCGCCGCCTCAACGACGCCACCACCCCCGATCGATACCCGGTGCCACACATCCAGGACTTCTCGGCCCGACTGGCCGGACGAACCGTCTTTTCCAAAGTCGACCTGGTGCGCGGTTACCACCAAGTCCCCGTACACCCCGTGGACATCCCCAAAACGGCCGTCATCACCCCATTCGGCCTGTTCGAGTTCCTGAGGATGCCCTTCGGCCTCAAGAATGCAGCACAGGCTTTCCAGCGCCTTATGGACTCAGTCCTCCGGGACCTGAACTTCCTATTCGTCTATCTAGACGACATTCTCGTGGCCAGCTCCTCCAAACAGGAACACCTCGAACACCTTCGCATCCTGTTCGGGCGCCTAGCCCAACACGGGCTCGTCCTCAGCCCGGCGAAGTGCCAATTCGGCCTAACCGAGATCGATTTTCTCTGTCACCACATCACCCCTGCTGGGGCCGTCCCCCTGCCCAACAAGGTGCAGGCCGTCCAGCAATTCCCCCGCCCCACAACCATCAAGGGCCTCCAGGAGTTCCTCGGGATGGTGAACTTCTACAACAGGTTCATCCCCAGAGCCGCAGCCCTCCTGAAGCCCCTATACGACTCCCTCCAAGGAAAATCCGGCAAGATGGACGTAGCCTGGACCACTGACACGGCAGCCGCCTTCGACGCCACCAAAAACGCGCTCGCCGACGCCACTCTGCTCGCGCACCCGAGGGCCGATGCCCGGGTCGCGCTTCCGACCACGCGGTCGGGGCCGTGTTCGAGCAGTGGGTCAATGGCGCATGGCAGCCACTTGCCTTCTACAGCCGCCAACTGCGCCCCCCGGAGGTCAAATACTCCACTTTCGACCGCGAGCTTCTCGCACTCCACCTGTCGGTCCGCCATTTCAGGTTCCTCCTGGAAGGCCGCCCCTTCACCGCGTATGTGGACCACAAGCCACTCACATACGCGATGGCCAAGCACACCGAACCCTGGTCCGCGAGGCAGCAACGCCAGATCGCGGCCGTCTCCGAGTTTACTACGGACATGCAGCACGTCTCCGGTAGAGACAACGTGGTCGCCGACTGCCTTTCCCGTCCCACCGTCTGTGCGAATCACCTCGCGGTCGACTACGCACAACTAGCAGCGGCCCAGCTCACGGACCCAGACCTCCTCTCGGCGGCTACCAGCCTGCCAGGGCTACGCCTAGCCAAGGTCGCACACGGGCCCGAAGCCACGGCAGTCACGTGCGACGTCTCACTCGGCCAACCCAGGCCGGTCGTCCCTGAGACCTGGCGCCGCCGCGTCTTCGACGCGCTCCACGGGCTCTCTCACCCGGGTTCCCGCGCATCCGTCAAACTCCTCTCCAAGCGCTTCGTCTGGCGCGGCCTCAGCAGAGATGTTCGGACTTGGGCCACCTCCTGCCTCGCCTGCCAACGGGCTAAGGTACAGCTGCACACCAAAGCACCCCTGGGAGACTTCGAGGTACCCAGCCGCCGCTTCGACTACGTACACGTCGACATCGTCGGTCCCCTGCCGCCATCGCAAGGCCAAACTTATCTCCTCACGATGGTCGACCGCTACACACGCTGGCCTGAGGCAGTGCCGCTGACCTCCACCACCACAGCCGACATCGCCAGGGCGTTCGTTAACACCTGGGTTGCGAGGTTCGGCATACCGGCCGACATAACCTCCGACAGAGGCGCCCAGTTCACCTCCGAACTCTGGACGGCCACAGCACTCAACCTCTGGGTGACGCTCCACCGCACCACGGCGTACCACCCGCAGGCCAACGGACTTTGTGAACGCTTCCACAGGTCACTCAAGGCCTCACTCCACGCCGGCCTGCAGGACAGTACCTGGACTGACCGCCTACCGTGGGTGCTACTCGGCCTACGCACCGCGGTCAAGGAAGACCTCCAGTCCTCAGCAGCAGAGTTAGTCTACGGACAACCGCTGCGCGTCCCAGGCGAATTCCTTCCGGAGCCTCCCAAGCCTTGGTCGGCCGAACAGCAGCGGCTCGACTCTTTCTCTTCCGCTCAGCAGTTCGCCCCACTTCCGGTCAACCGACACGGCAAACTCGCACCTCACGTCCCGCCAAATTTACAGCAGGCGCGCTTCGTCTTCGTGCGACACGACGCGCACCGCGGGCCCCTGCGACCCCCGTACGACGGTCCGTACGAGGTACTACAAACCGGGGACAAGGTCTTCAAGCTGCGACTTGGCGACAGGGTCGAGACAGTCTCCATCGACCGGCTCAAACCAGCACACACAGAACCAGGGGAACAGGTCCCCGTGGCCCAGCCTCCAACTAGAGGCCGTCCCCCCGGCAAGCCAGCACAGCCGGCGGCGAACCGCCCGACCCAACCAACCAGACCGGCGACCACTCGGAGCCGCTGCGGCAGAACCATTAGACCACCGTCACGACTCGTCCACTCCTCCTAAGCGGATTCTGGGGGGAGCTCTGTGGCGACACGCCACCACTGGACATAATCCGCTCATGGCGGCACAGACAGTCTAAGCAGAAGCCCCCAGCCGGGGGCCCTTTCCTCCAGCAACTTGTTTCCCGCAGGGACAGGCTGCCGGGAGCACTTCCTGTCTGGGAAGTATTTAAGTGGATGCGCGGGCTTTTCTAGTTCCTGTTTGTCATGTGGTTGGAATAAAGCAGTTGTGTTTTCAATAGCTCTGGTCTCGACTCCCATGTTTGCCGCGGTATCTCAACAGTAAGCCATTTATGACTGAAATGAGGAGGAATTTCTTCACCCAGAGAGTGGTGAACCTGTGGAATTCTCTACCACAGAGGGCGGTGGAGGCTAGTTCATTAAATATATTCAAGAAGGAGTTGGATATATTTCTTCAGGCTAAAGGGATCAAGGGGTATGGGGAGAAGGCAGGGACCGGGTACTAAATTTCGATGATCAGCCATGATCTCATTGAATGGTGGAGCAGGCTCGAAGGGCTGAATGGCCCACTCCTGCTCCTATCATCTATGTTTCCTTGCTTTTGTACTCTATGCCTCTATTTATGAAGCCCAGGATCCCGAATGCTTTTTTAACCGCTTTCTCAACCCGCCCTGCCACCTTCAACGATTTGTGCACATACTCCCCCAGATCTCTCTGTTCATGCACCCCCTTTAGAATTATACCCTTTAGTTTATATTGCCTCTCCTCATTCTTCCTGTCAAAATGTATCACTTCACACTTTTCTGCGTTATATTTCATCTGCCACATGTCCGCCCATTCCACCAGCCTGTGTATGTCATGTTGAAGTCTATCACTATCCTCCTCACTGTTCATTATACTTCCAAGTTTTGTGTCATCAGCAAATTTTGAAATTGTGCCCTGTACTCCCAAGTCCAAGTCATTAATATATATCAAGAAAAGCAGTGGTCCGAATACTGACCCCTGAGGAACGCCACTGTATACCTGCCTCCAGTCTGATAAACAACCACCTGCATAACATAGGGCAGATACTTTTAAGAATGTGCTTATTTGGGCCCTCATTCTTCTGAAAGATATTTTTGAAAGGAGTTTATTACTTGATCTTGCATATCAATAACCCTGGGAGGTTCTGCCTCTTCTAGACCAGCTGGAGTGACAAATATAGTAATGAGGTTATTGGGGTTGAATTTACTGTGGCCGTTTTTTGGATGGGTGGTGGGTGGGGCAACCATGCCACCCGAACCATGTCATCAGTCTGAGGCCCATCACCATTTTGATGGTCGTGCCTCATTTAGATGAAATTGGCGGGCTGCCCACTTGTTTCCACATGTGCCCAATTGGAGGGCAGGATTTCCAACAGGCCCGGCAGCCTTTTGAAGAGCGAATTTACCTTTCCAAGCAAAGTGTCATTCAACTCTGCAAAAATCTGTGCTCATGGGAGGTTTCTGCAGAACAATATGTTGTGGGCAAGAGCACTTTGATTCTCAAACACAGTGCTGGAGGTGCTAGTGGAGCAGGTGAGGGCCCTTTCCCCTCTTGGATGGCAGGAAGATGCCCCAACTGGTGCTGCAGCAGGCCTGGAGAGAGCTGGCAGACAATGTCAACACTCCCAGCAGCATGCCAGGACATGGCTTCAATGCTGCAAACCCTCAATGACCTGACCCGGAACTCGAGGGTAAAAATGATGTTTTCCTCTCCCTATTTCTCCACATTAGACCTGGTCGCAGCACTCCCCCCTCCCCCCCCCCCACCCCCCCCCCCCCCCCCCACCCAACTTCCACTGGCACTGCAAACATGTTGCTGCCCCCGCTCCACATGCTTCTCCTCCAATGTGGTTAACTCTTAACTGCCCTCTGAAATGGCCTAGAAAGCCACTCACTTGCACGAAACAGCTACAAAGAAGTATACTAAGACCTTCACCACAAGGACTGCAGGGGTTCAAGAAGGTGGCTCATCACCACCTTCTCAAGGGCAATTAGGGATGGGCAATAAATGCTGGCCTTGCCAGAGATGCCCACATCCCATAAACAAATTTTTAAAAAATCACAATGGGACACCGTACCAACTCTCCTTCTCATTCCAGTCACACTCCCCTGTTGCTGCTGCCCTCACAACAGGTACTAACAGCCTTCTGCTTGTACTTGCTAACAACTGCTAAGTATTTCATTCCTCTGCTGACTGCTTTCACATTGCACTTTGGCACCACTTTCATGCACGCAACCACCTCCCCATCCTGCTCCCAGCTTTCTGCTTCTGCCTCTCAGCATGACCCATATGAAGCTGTCTCACACATCTGCACAACCTTTTATAACAACCACACACTAACTCGCTCACTCGCTGTCTTTCTGCAGGAGAAGCTGGTTCACAATTGTGGGGGGGGGTGGTGGGCCAGTCTCCATCCAGGCCCTCAAGCAGATGGAGGGCGAAACCATTGGGCCAGAAATTAGGATCGGGTGCTTGCCGCGCGTGCAAGCCCCCGATGTGCACTCACCCTGCGCGCCGACATCTGAAGCCCGGGCCTGCTTGCATTTCCTGTCACTGGCCCGGTTCAGTTGTCGGCGCGATGTGCTTACCTGATCCAGTGGCGTAGTTAGTGCGATGTGCCGGCTGGGATCAGCTGAGCACTCTGCAGCCAATCAGGGGAGGGGAAACTCATTCATGAGTTTGATAGTAAAGACTGTCAAACTCATGAAAAGTACAGGCGCCCAAAAGACTAGTTTAACTTCAATTAAAATTTAAAAAAACATCCCAATAATTAAATAAACTATAAATAACTTTAAAAAACTATTTAAAACAATTAATAAAATTTTTGAAAAAAATAATTTTTTACGAAATCGGTTCTAAAAATAAACTTACCTTACTGTAAAGTCCTTACAAACAATGAATCTGTGGAAAAAATGTAATAATTTTAAATAATAGACCATTTACCTTCAAGAATCCACTCCTTACGCCTCCTTTTTTCATTTCTAAAAAGTTCAGGCCCTTGCACACGCGCAAACCTGTCAAAAAGAAGGAAGTTCAACGCGCGCGTGCAGAGTCCTGCACGCACGCGTTGGACCTCTTAACCCCTTGGTTCGATGGAGAGGAAAAGCCGGTTTCCCGCGCATGCTGAAATCCGGCACTTCCAACGGGCCCACGCGTGAGTACACCGTCCGTACACCCACGTTGGGACCGGAATTACTGGCCCATTGACATCGTTGGAGTAGGTAGACCAAGGAGCCTCCGTGCTGGTGAAGCTGGTAGCCACGCTCAGCAGGGTGTCTGCCTGTTAATTGTCTGATTTTTCTTCTCAAATCATAGTACATTCAGGCAGCATAGTGTTGCCCAATCATCATCTACTGCCTAGCCTTTCTATTCTATGGTAATCCTTGTCCCTCTCCCTTTTTTCTAGGTCCCTCATCTAGGACCTAAAGCCTGCATAACATAGGTCAGAGGACAAGTATCCTTACTAAGAAACACCGGCACTCGCTCCAACCCACCCAAGCACCAATGCAGAAATCGGCACCCCAGGTGGGATAGATAGTGAGCTAGAGGGATCTGCATGCGGTGACTCTCCGAGCACAAGTGAGCATGGGCAGGGGCTAATGGAAAGGACAACCCCAGGAGACGGCTCACTGGAGGTCAAGCTCGGTTCCTAGGTCTGCAGAGGAGGACCGCGATGCCGGCTTTAGTAGCCCAGTCTTCTGTGCACCTTCAATTGCATGAGGTATTGGAAATCCTTTCTAGGAGCTACTGCACCATGTCTGAGAGTACGGATGAATCTGGCACCAGCTTGTGTGGTGTTATGTCGCAAGGCACTCCACAGGCTACCATGGAGCGTGTGGCCACTCATATGGATGCTGCAGCCAGGCCCTCTGAAATAAAGTGTAGATTGCCTTTCAAAAGCTAGGCTTTATTAACCTTAAAAAACCAGCAAGTACATGTTGAGCACCCAGTCTCAACCAAACTGTAGAAAACTGAATTTAAGATGGCCACCACAGGTCACATGGAATCAACTAACCAATAAGTTTACAGCATATATCTCCAGGCAGGAAAACAGGCAACCAATTACAATGCTTCTTATAAAACAAGAATAATCACCACACCCTCACAGTAGGGCCTCGATATTTATGAGGACGCGGGGAGTGAGCCGGGGGAAGGTGCAGTGGCCAGGAAACCAGGAAGTACGAGTTTCCCAGAGGACCCGCGAATTTAACGGCAGGAACGAATTAAAATTTTTGGGCTCCATTTCCCGGCCGCAGCCAGCCCGCTTTGAGAGGCACCAGACCGCAGCTGGAGAGCGGGGAGGAGGAAGGAAGGGAAGGAGAGATCGTGGGTCGGAGGGAACATCGGAGGGGGGTCGTGTATTGATCGGTGGACTGGAGACACCAGAGAGGTGCGGAAACATCGGCGGGGTCGGAGGGGCGAAGACATCGGGAAGGGATGGCCAGACACGTCAGAGGGGCCGGAAACATCGAGCTGGTGGGGGTGGGGCGGAGGCGGCGGAATCACCTGAGGGGCCGGAGACATTGGCGGGGGTTGAGGTGGGGATGTGCCAGAAACATTAGAAGGCCAGAGCTGCCTGGTGGGGGTGGCGGAGACATTGGGGAGGGGCTCTGTGGATAGATCGGGGGTTCCGATCATGGGGGGAGGAGGGGTGTCGGCCGATCACGGGGGTCCGATCGCTGTTTGCTTGTTGGGCTTGGGGTTAGCAATCCTTCTCCTCCTGGCCCACAAGCAGTGTTGGAAAGGCATTTGCCTGATGGAGCCAGCCATTCTTGCCTCCGTTCAGCTGCCATTTTCCGAGGCTTGGGAAACCTAGCCCGCTGGCGTTAAATATGAATCATTGCTAAAATTTGAGGCACGCAACCTCCTTAAAATATTTAAATTTGGGACCTATTTCTGGAGCGCAGGATAGTCGCAGGCCCTCCAAGCCACCTCTGTTAAAACCGGAAGTGGATGCGTTGGAGGCAGGTTGGGGTTGGATTTAGTGTCTTTGTGAAATTTTAACTCCTCCCTCCCCACCCTTCCTGGGGGGAGGGTTAAAATTACACCCTAGCAGTCGATGTCACCAGCGCGTGCATAGTTGATCCAAACTCAAATCGGTGCCATTCAGGCTCTGGGCGTCACGATCTCTGGCTGGGGGAACACAAAGATAGGGGCTTCAATTGCACCACAGATCTCCTGCAGTCCAGTCTCCCACAGATCAGTGGGAGCGATGAACCGCAGCCCCAAGGAGATGGCAGTGGAACAATGGGAGTAGCACATATTAGATAATGAAGCAGTCCATGCCCCCATGCAACAAGACCCGGACGACGTTCAGGCTTGGGCTGATAAGTGGCAGGTAACATTCGCACCACAGAAGTGCCAGGCAATGACTACCTCCAACAAGTGAGAGTCTAACTACCATCCCTTGACATTCAATGGCATTACCATTGCCAAATCCCCCACCATCAACATCCTGGGGGGTCACCATTGACCAGAAACTTAACTGGACCAGCCACATAAATACTGTGGCAACAAGAGCAGGTCACTGGCTAGGTATTCTGCAGCGAGTGTCTCACCTCCTGACTCCCCAAAGCCTTTCTACCATCTACAAGGCACAAGTAAGGAGTGTGATGGAATACTCTCCACTTGCCTGGATGAGTGCAGCTCCAACAACTCTCAAGAAGCTCGACACCATCCTGGACAAAGCCGCCCGCTTGATTGGCACCCTATCTACCACCTTAAACATACATTCACTCCCTCCACCACCGGGGTACCGTGGCTGCAGTGTGTACCATCCACAAGATGCACTGCAGCAACTTGCCAAGGCTTCTTCGGCAGCACACCTCAAACCCGCCACCTCTTCCACCTAGAAGGACAAGGGCAGCAGGCGCATGGGAACACCACCACCTCCAAGTTTCCCTCCAAGTCACACACCATCCTGACTTAGAAGTATATCGCCGATCCTTCATCGTCGCTGAGTCAAAATCCTGGAACTCCCTACCTAACAGCACTGTGGGAATACCTTCACCACACGGACTGCAGCGGTTCAAGAAGGCAGCTCACCACCACCTTCTCAAGGGCAACTAGAGGTGGGCAATAAATGCTGGACTTTCCAGCAACACCCACATCCCATAAAAACGAATAACAAATAAAATAAAAAAAATATTGCTCTTTCTCGGGATGACAGCACATCAGTTCCCTCATCACTCCCTCTGCAAATGCCCACTCTGGTGCTAGAAAGCAAGCTGGACCAGACTACCCAGGCAGTTGCTGAGAGGCTGCAGCAGAGCCCTTTTAAGGCCCAGGGACTTAGAGGCTGCTGACCATGATCTTCTCAAGAGCCTTCATCTGAGCATCAGCAGCCTTCCAACACCCATACCAGGGGAGCATCTCAGGAATGGTAGAATAGGCAAGGAATCACTTAAGAAAAGCACTATGGGCGAACATGTGGATGAAAATATGGTATGGCTCTTTTAAAAAATCAGATCTTTTGGCTTTGCAACTTCGTCTTCAGTGGTTCCATAGTAGCTACTGATCCTGTAATGCCAGGTGTCCTGTGTATGAAAGTTGGCCAGAAGTTGGAAGTTCTTTATTGCAGGATAGAAGGACCGGTGGAGGTAATACTGAGGAGAGTTATTGTGGTGGGAAGGGGTGGGGTAGGAGTCGATCAGTTGAAGCTTTGGCCAATCACCTGCTAGTGAAGAGCTCTGGCTGCAGGCTGGTGCTGTTGCTCTCTCGCTTCTACTCCATGCTCACCATTGTCAGGGTCTCCCTCATCAGATTGTGGAAAGGCTTCTTGCTTCTCTGTGGGCTGTACTGCAGAAGGCCCCCCGACAGGTGCGGGCAATGAAAGCATTCTTTGAGCAGTCCAGTGGTGTGTTCCATGGGGGCTCGAATGGTCGCATATCTCTGGTTGAATCTCCATTCAACAGGTGATCATAGGTTATGCAGAGGTGCCATGAGCCAGCTGTAAAGAACATTTCACACCTAATCTAGAGCCGTCTTTTGTCTCCACTAGTCCTATCACCATCTCGTCTCGTTTTGAATACCTCTTAATGTCTCTTCTCTTTTGTTCTCTCCCAGCCTGGCCTCTTAATCTATTTCATTTCCTGTGCTTCTTTAATCTTGACAAAGGGTTCACCTGAAACGTTGACTCTATTTTCTCTCCACGGATGTTTCCTGGCCTGCTGAGTTTTTCCAGCATTTTCTATTATTTTGTAAAGAGGATAGGCCTTGTCTCTAAGTAGCCAGCCGCTGGGTCAGAGATTGGGGGGAAGGTGGATTGGTACATTTATCTATGCGTTGTGATAGGTGCCAGGAAACTGGGCACAGATCTGCATGATTCGGTGGCACTCACCAGCTGAACATTTATTGATGTTCATGAAGGCTGCTGGCTCATTGAGAGGTAGCTTGAGGGCTACATGGGTGCAGTCAATATCAACCTGAACTTGGAGGGGAAGCCTTGTATGGGAGCAAAAGCCTACAGCCCTTTCCTACACTAATGGCATCCATGGATAATGTTGTAAAATTGTTGACCTTAGCAAAAATGGCATCAGTCACCTGCTTGATGCAGGCATGGACTGCAGACATAGAAACATAGAAGATAGCAGGAGTAGGCCATTCGACCCCTCGAGACTGCTCCGCCATTCAATGTGATCATGGCTGATCATCCAAATTCAGTACCCTGTCCCTGCCTCCTCCCCATATCCCTTGATCCCTTTAGCCTTAAGAAATATATCCAACTCCTTCTTGAATATATTTAATGAACTGGCCTCCACCGCCCTCTGTGGTAGAGAATTCCACAGGTTCACCACTCTCTGGGTGAAGAAATTCCTCCTCATCTCTGTCCTAAATGGCTTACCCCTTATCCTTAGACTATGACCCCTGGTTCTGGACTCCCCGGCCATCGGAAACATCCTTCCTGCATCTAGTCTGTCCAGGCCTGACAGAATTTTATAGGTTTCGATGAGATCCCCTCTCAATCTTCTAAACTCCAGTGAGTATGAGCCCAGTCGACACAATCTCTCCTCATACGTCATTCCTGCCATCCCAGGTATCAGCCTGGTGAATCTTCGCTGCACTGCTTCCATGGCAAGAACGTCCTTCCTCAGATAAGGTGACCAAAACTGCACACAATACTCAAGGTGCAGTCTCACCAAGGCCCTGTACAATTGCAGCAAGACCTCCTTGTTCCTGTACTCGAACCCTCTTGCTACGAAGGCCAACATACCATTTGCCTTCTTAACCGCCTGCTGCACCTGCATGCTTACCTTCAGTGACTGGTGCACAAGAACACCCAGGTCTCTCTGCTCTTCCCCTTCTCCCAATCTATTGCCATTCAAATAATAATCTGCCTTCCTGTTTTTGCCACCAAAGTGGATAACCTCACATTTATCCACATTATAGTGCATTTGCCATGTTTCTGCCCAATCACCCAACCTGTCCAAATCGTACTGGAGTTTCACGACATCCTCCCACCCAACTTTGTGTCGTCTGCAAATTTGGAGATATTACATCCAATTCCCTCGTCCAGATCATTAATATATATTGTGAACAGCTGGGGTTCTTGGACCGATCCTTGCGGTACCCCACTAGTCACTGCCTGCCACTCGGAAAACAACCCGTTTATTCCAACTCTTTGCTTTCTATCCGCCAACCAGTTCTCTATCCAAGTCAATACCTTGCCCCCACATGTGCCTTAATTTTGCACGCTAATCTCTTATGCGGGACCTTATCGAAAGTCTTCTGAAAGTCCAAATACACCACATCCACTGGTTCTCCCTTATCTATTTTACCAGTTACATCCTCAAAAAATTCCAGTAGATTAGTCAAGCACGATTTACCTTTTGTAAATCCATGTTGACTTTGTCCGATCCTGTCACTGCTTTCCAAGTGCTCTGCTATTACATCTTTTATAATGGACTCTAGCATTTTCCCCACTACCGATGTCAGGCTTACCGGTCTATAATTCCCCGCTTTTTCTCTACCACCTTTTTTGAATAGTGGGGTAACATTAGCTACCCTCCAATCCATGGGTACTGTTCCAGAGTCTATCGAGTTCTGGAAGATGACCAGCAATGCATCTACTATTCCTAGGGCCACTTCCTTAAGTACCCTAGGATGTAGATTATCAGGCCCTGGGGATTTATCGGCCTTCAGTCCCATCAATTTTCCTAACACCATTTCCCTACAAATATTGATTTCTTTCAGTTCCACCCTTTCATCAGACCCTATGTTCCCCGGCATCTCTGGGAGGTTATTTGTGTCCTCCTTTGTGAAGACAGAACCAAAATATGTATTTAGTTGGTTGCCATTTCTTTGTTCCCCATTATAAATTCCCCTGATTCTGACTGCAAAGGACCTACGCTTGACTTCACCAATCTTTTTCTCTTCACATATCTATAAAAGCTTTTACAGTCAGTTTTTATGTTCCCTGCAAGCTTACACTCATATTCTATTTTCCCCTTCTTAATTAATCCCTTTGTCCTCCTTTGTTGAATCCTAAACTGCTCCCAATCCTCAGGATTATTGCTTTTTCTGGCCAATTTATATGTCCTCTCCTTGGGTCTTATGCTATCCCTAATTTCCCTTGTTAGCCACGGTTGAGTCACCTTTTTTGTTTTATTTTTATGCCAAACTGGGATGAACAAATTCTGTAGTTCATCCATTCGGTCTTTGAATGTTTGCCATTGCCTATCCACCGTCAACCCTTTGAGTGACATTCCCCAATCAATCCTACCCAACTCGCGCCTCAGACCATTGTAGTTTCCTTTATTTAAATTTAGGACCCTAGTTTCTGAGTCAACTACTTCATTCTCCATCTTAATGAAGAATTCGATCATATTATGATCGCTCCGACCCAGGGGGCCTCGTACAACAAGATTGCTAATTAATCCTTTCTTGTTACATAATACCCAGCCCAAGATGGCCTGATCTCTGGTTGGTACCTCAACATATTGGTCGAGGAAACCATCCCGTAAACACTCCAGGAATTCCTCCTCCACAGTATTGTTACTAATTTGGTTATCCCAATCTATATGTAGATTAAAGTCACCCATGATGACTGCTGTACCCTTATTGCACGCTTCTTTAATTTCCCTTTTAATGCCATCCCCAACCTCTGCATTACTGTTTGGAGGTCTATATACCACTCCCACTAACGTTTTCTGCCCCTTAGTATTTCTCAATTCTACCCATACAGATTCCACATCATCAGAGCTTATATCCTTCCTTACAATTGTGTTAATCCCTTCTTTAACCAGTAATGCTACCCCACCTCCCTTTCCTTTTTGCCTATCTTTCCTGAATATCAAATACCCCTGGATGTTGAGTTCCCAGCCTTGGCCATGCTTGAGCCACGTTTCCGTAATCCCAACCAAATCATTTTCATTTACCTCTACTTGCGCAGCCAATTCATCCACCTTATTACGAATGCTCCTCGCATTAAGACACAAAAAGCCTTCAGGCTTGTCTTTTTAATGCTCTTAGACCTATTAGAATTATTATTTACTGTGGCCACGTTTAATTTAAACCGTTGATTTCTCTGACTGCTGCTTTTGTTTTTCTCCTTCCTATCTTTTGCTTTTATCCTTGTTTCCCTTTCTTCTGTCTCCCTGCTCAGGTTCCCAACCCCCTGCCATTTTAGTTTAAACCCGCCCCAAGAGCACTAGCAAACACTCCCCCTAGGACATCGGTTCCAGCCCTGCCCAGGTGCAAATCGTCCGGTTTGAACTGGTCCCACCTCCCCCAGAACCAGTTCCAATATCCCAGGAACTTGAATCCCTCCCCGTTACACCATTCCTCTAGCCACATATTCATCTGAAATATTCTTCTATTTCTACTCTGACTAGCACGTCGCACTGGTAGCAATCCTGTGATTACTACCTTTGAGGCCCTATTTTTTAATTTACCTCCTAACTCCCTATATTCTGCTTTTAGGACCTCATCCCGCTTTTTACCTATATGCACCACAACAACTGGCTGTTCACCCTCCCCTTCCAAGATGTTCTGCAGCTGCTCGGAGACATCCTTGACCCTTGCACCAGGGAGGCGACACACCATCCTGGAGTCTCGTTTGCGGCCACAGAAATGCCTATCTATTCCCCTTCGAATAGAATCCCCTATTACTATAGCTCTACCGTTCTTTTTTCTCCCATCCTGTGCAGCAGAACCACCCCTGGTGCCAGGAAGTTGGCTGCTGCTGCTTTCCTCTGATAAGCCATCCCCCCTAACAGTACTCAGTGGTGTATCTGTTTGAGAGGAGGATGTCCACAGGGGACCCCTGCACTACCTGCCTGCGCCTAGTAGTCTGCCTGTTGGACACCCCTTCCCTTTCTGCCTGTCCAACCTCTACCTGCGGTGTGTCCAACTCCATAAATGTGCTATTCACGACGTCCCGAGAATCATGAACGCTCCAGTATGCATCCAATCGCAGCTCCAGTGACTCAATGCTGTCTGTCAGTAGCTGCAGCTAGATGCACTTCCTGCACACGTAGTTGTCAGGGACACAGGAAGTATCCTTGAGTTCCCACATATCGCAGGAGGAGCATACCACGTGGCCGGGCTGTCCTGCCATGATTACCCTTTGATTTAATTTAATTGCAATTAATTAATCAATCAATCACACTAATTACACTACAGTTAAATGGTTTACCAACAGTCCCCGCTACACCAGAGAGACCTTAGTAACTATAAACCACAGAGTTTAAGTTTAAAAAGAGAGAAATACTCACCAACCAATCACTTACCTGCTTTCTGGTGACGTCACACTTCAATTACTTTTTACTTTTCTCCCTTCCTCTGAGCTCGGAGACTGGAGACTGGTACACCTTACCTGGTCTCTGAGCTGTTTATCAACTCGCCACCGCTCCGCCTCGTTCCCTCGCAGGTCCGCCCGCCTGCTGCCGCTGCTCTACCTAACTAATGTAACTGAAGTCAACTGCTGCAGCCTGGAAAGAGCCTGAGGCAAGATGATTAAGGGTCGTAGTCACTTTGACTGCTACAGACAATGTATGGTGAACTGAAAGACTTGCATTTATATAGCGCCTTTCATGACCACCGGACATCCCAAAGCGCTTTACAGCAAATTGGGTACTTTTGAAGTGTAGTCACTGTTGTAATGTTGGAAACTAGGACTGTAGGTTGCAGGTCTTGTGACAGCCTTTCTGGAGAAATGTAGCATCCTGATGTATTGCTCCTGACAAAAGTAGAGGTAACTGACTCTAGGCCTATCGACCCTATGGGCAGGGTAAGGACATGTGCAAGTAGCGGTCTCTTCAGAGTCCCAACAGCAGCTCCTTGAGGTTCTTGGACCTACTACTCCTGTTGCTCCTCTTTCTCCAACTACAGTAGAGTGACTTGGATTATTCCCATCTTGAGCCCTAGTCTTCTTGAAGGTTTATAAGCAGAAGGAAAGTGAAAATCAGTAAATTCCAATGGAAAAACTTGTGACAAAATCCAGTGAGGTGAACTGCATACAGATACCAACGAGCTTGCAGGTGAGTGCCTCTTTAAAAAGCACTTCCAATTGCTGTTTCATTCCTGGCAATGGATAACTGCATCTTTCATGACTACATTAGATCAATAGTCATCCACAGCATTTTCCTTATTATAATAAATGAAAGAAAGAACTTCATAGCCAATGAAATAGTTTTGAGGTGCTGCAACGTAAGGAAATGGATATTCAATCTTTGACAACAGCAAGAATGTTTGTGATTGAATGTGATGGTTCTGAATGTACAATTTTAATTGATTTCATTGGAGGCACAGAGAGCCAAGGCTATTTAATGATGAAATATCATGTTTCATCAAATATTAGGCTATTACAGACCCTGAGCTTGGCTCTTAGGTATTACGAATACACATCAGTGGGGCAGTATGCTAGGTATCTGTGAATATGTTTTTGAGAGCTGGAAGCTGAGACAACTTCCTCTTTCCCACCCACTCCCAAGATGAGAGGGAAATTTCTTCAACATCAAAATAGGAGGGAGGGAGACAAGCTACCATTCTGCAATAGCCCACACGTCCTGTAAATAAGATCAAAATGGGAAAATTCCACAGAAGAGAGAAAAAAAAGATAATAGATACTGGCCACCGAAGTGAAAAAGGTTGGCCCTGAAAATGCGTGGGCCAGCCAACCTGACACTTGCATCAGGATCATGCCTATTGGTGCCTTCTGCTACTGACCCGGTCAAGAGTATGTGTGGTTAGCGGGAGGGCATTTAATTTGCAGGGGCAAATTTTAGGGGTGTGAAGAGAGTGTGCACTCAAACGATGTGTATTTCTCAGTAGCTTGGTTGAAACTCTTTAATATAGTGATAGGCTAGACATCTGGCTAATAATAATAATATGATGTAGTTACATGTAAATTGGGCCAGAAATTGGTGAACGGGGCTTGCCGCGTGTGCAAGCCCCGTATATGCACTTACCCCGCGCTACTGCCGATCAGCTCCAGGGACGCCTGGACTTGGTGTTTGAAAAAGAAGAATCCCGGGCAGCGTATGACGTCACGCCGCCCAGGAGTGCAGCCAGCGCGAAGCCAGGAGTGTGCAGTGCAAGTGAGACACACCCCTTGAGGTCTCAGTTTCACTGGACACGCCCCCAATGTTTCTGTCAAGCTGCTAAGCATTTTTACATGCAAAGCAGCAGTTTAAATAGGTTTTTGGAAGTTTTTTGAAGATTTTGGTAACTTTTATAAACTTTTTAAAATGTTTACATTATTTTGAGTAATCTGAAGTAGTTTTAAAGAGAATTAAAGCAATTTAAAGACTTTTAAAAGCCCTAAAAGAATTTTTTAAATTCCATTTATTTATTTAGCAATGTCGTCGTCATACGTGTCTTCACACTGTTCCCTTTGGGGAACTGTATGAAGTGGTGGAAGGATTTATGGCCATGATTAACGCTCATTCCGTGACCGTAACCATCTTTGAACCAGCCATTAGGGCGGTTAGTCCTATGGCGGGAGGGTTTTACGGGCTCCCACAAGCTATACAAGGAGGGGGGGCCACCCACACCCACGGACGCAAATATCCCACTGGATGTCAACCCAGAATTTAGAGCCGGAGCTCCGACTCCACTTGCCGGGACTGTCTGGAGCGGGGTTCGAAACCCTACCCTGATCTGACCCAGCGGCGGGGATCCTACCGCTATGACAAACGCCCAATCCGATTAGCAACGTGAAATGGCAGCATAGGGCTCCAGTCACGGGGAGGGAAAAGGCGCAGGAAACGTATGGGTGTCACCTTTTGTGCGGAGTGGGCCTTTTGCGTAGCAGTAAGCATCCCCGCCGCTGGGCCAGAAGGAGTAGGGTTTTGAACCCCACTCCAGACAGTCCCGGCAAGTGGAGTCGGAGCTCCAACTTTAAATTCTGGGTGGACATCCAGCGGGATACTTGCGTCCGTGGGTGTTGGTGGCCCCCCCCCCCCCGCCTCAGATGGGTTGTGGGAGCCCGTAAAACCCTCCCGCCATAGGACTAACCACCCTAATGGCTGGTTCAAAGATGGTTACGGTCACGGAATGAGCGTTAATCACGGCCATAAATCCTTCCACCACTTCATACAGTTCCCCAAAGGGAACAGTGTGAGGATACGTACGATGATGACCTCTTGCGCAATGCACCTCCTTGGACCCTCAGTCGCAGATGCGAGGGGGCAAGTCGTGCAATTGTTAAATTTTTCATTTTATTGACATGTAAAATGTTGGCCCAGTAATTCCCTTCCAAATGCGCGAGTACGGTCGGGGTACTTACGCATCTGGCCGGATGAAATGCTGGTTTTCAGCATGCACAGTGCATGTGGGGAAAACCGGCATTTCCTGTCCTCTGAACGAAGGGGTTCAGAGGCAGAACGCGTGCGACTGCACAGGCAGCGCGTGCGCAGTATAATTCGCCGCTTTCATTAATGCTTTCAGTGAGGTCAAGTCATTACAACTTACACATGAAAAAAGCATGGGTACAGTTGCTCCAGAGGCTGCGGAGGAAGATATTTATTATCGTGGAGCTTCTGAAAGTATGTATGTCTGTATATATTCCTTTGCGTGTTATGTATATATTCCTTTACTTATGTGTATGAATGTATTATTTAATTATAACTTTCAGAGAAAGTAACTTATTGGAAAATCATAATTAAAAACATACATTCATACACATTAGTAAAGGAATATAAAACATACATACATATACGTAAAGGAATATATGTGGACATACATACATAACTCATTCTCACATTCCATTCACACAGCCACAATTGCTCCTTCTACCTACTGTTCTGAAAACCCTTTTTTAAAAAAAAAAAAAAAAAAAAAATTTAAACTTTAAAACTTACTTAAAATTTCTTAAAATAACTTCCCTCCCTTTCCCAAACAAAAATATTGCATTTCAGAAGCTCCACGATAAAATATATCTTCCTCCGCAGCCAATGAACAACTTTACACTTGCTTTTTTCAAGTGTAACTTCTAAGGACTTACCCCCACTGAATCCATCATTGAAATCCACAAAGTTCACTGCGCAAGCGCTGCCTGTGCAGTCACACGCGCTGTGAATAGACCTCGGGTCTGGAAATGCCGGCGTTCCCCGCATGCGCTGTTCCTGCTGAACGCCGGCATTTCCAACGGCCAAATGCGTGAGTACCCCGATCGTACTCACGCTTCTGGCTGCGAATTTCTGGCCCATTGTCTTTCGGATGAGACGTTAAACCGAGGCCCCATCTTCTCTCTCGGGTGGATGTAAAAGATCCCATGGTTCTAGTCAAAGAAGAGTAGGGGAGTTCTCCTGGTGTCCTGGCCAATGTTTATCCACTTTAACAGATTATCTGGTCATTTATGCCATTACTGTTTGTGGGACCTTGTGCACAATTTGGCTGCCACAATTACCTGTGAGGGAATACGCCATATTTCAGAAAGATACACCATAATATGAACAGAATACTGATATTATTAATACATGATATACTGGGTTTAAAAGTCTGGAAAGCCTTGGAGACACAGACTGCAAACAGAATACAGGCTCCTGAGATAAAGATCAGTTGATAACAAAGTTGTAAACAAGCTTTGAAATGGGAATTAGTAAAAAATACTAAAAACAATGAAAGATTGAAGCAAACCATTGGCGCTTCCGAAAGGTCTACGGTTTGCAACCAACACAATGAGAAGACCCAGTTTAAAGTGTTAAGAACTAACACGTAAAACAGAAACACAAACATTAAAAGAACCATGTGCCTTTGAAAAGAATGACATTAATTAAAAGAAATACTCTGGTCAAAGTGTCTTTAATATATATACATAGTAAATATGATACCAACAAGCACACTTTGAAGATATGACTTTAATAGATGATACCAAGCAATGACATTGTGTTTGTATTAAACTTGGAGCAGCACGGAGTCACAGGGCAGGATTTTCATTGGGCCGTGGAGGCGGGATTGGAGGCGTGTGGGGGGGTTAAAATCGCAAAATCGGGGGGTACGAACCCATCCCACCCCCAACCCGCCTCCATGCCAGTTTCAAAGGAGGCGGATACCCGACCTGTGCTGGGACCCACCTCCCTGAGGCGGGAAGGGGATTAGTGCCAATTAACTGCCTGTTAACAGGTAGTTAACAGGCAGTTTTTAGCCTAATCCCTATTTTTATTCCTGAAGTGTGGGATTCTCGACGGCTCCAAACCACGCCAAGTTAGCGAGGCGGACTGTCGGGCTGAAGGACTTGGAGGGTTCGAGATGTCCGGTGTTCAGATGAGTGATGGGTACATGAGTGCAGAGGTAAGTGTGTTTGATCTGTGTAAAGTGTTTAAAGAAGTTCTACTAACCTATAAGAAATGTAAGCTATCTGTATTTTGAATTGTTAATGTTGCGACTGATTCAACAGCTGTTAACTGAATGTTGGCTCTTAAATAAAACTATATATTTTTAGAATTGTCTCAGAGTAATTCTGTATAAACTCACGAACCCAAATTCTGTACACTTTTTTGTAAGGCGTTGCAGAATTTTGGGGGGTATTCAGGACCCTCATAATATCCGGAAGGTTACAGTCTAGTTCAACTTATTAAAAGTACTATCTGGAGGACGGTAACATCTTCAGTCGTTCCTTTCCTTTAGGGAGAGATAGCCTGAACCTTTAGACCCATTTAAGCATCTTATGGAATTAGGCTATCTCTAGCTTTAGTTGAAGGTGAACGTCTGGGGAATTCACCTGATCTGGGGTAGCCCAAAAGGGCTAGGACTTGTAATTATCCCTTCATACCTACACTTCTACATTGACAGTGCTTCAAAAGTACTTCATTGGCTGTGAAGTGCCTTGAGATCCTTGGGTCATGAAAGGTGCGATAATAAATGCAAGTTCTATCTCCGCTGTTTCTGTAGCAGATCCAGATGAGGAGGTAGTGCCATTGTCACACTTCAGTATGTAGATGAGCTGTTATATTTTCATGCTTTGTCAGAGGTTTGAGCTGGCCTTTGGTACCCAGCTCGTGTTGTTTTCAATTTTATATTGTGTTCTGATTTCTATTTTACTGATCTTTTGAGGTGGTTAATGCATTTCGCTGTGCTTTTAATTATCATGCTTGACCGTATGATTTTGAAAGGCTTCTTTGTATTGCAAAACATTGTCTGTGTTTGGAATTCTATCACTAAAATAAACAGTTCAAGTTTGCTAAAATGGCCTACTGTATCATTTTTTAGATATAATTTGCACATTTACCATTAACAGTGCAATAAATCATATTCGCAAGAATGAAGTGGTTCATTTTACATGTATAGATACACAAAAGCACGGATTTTGACTCGCGGGCGGAAAGCTGGGGGGCAGCCGCCATGTTTCCCGTCTAGGAGTTTCCACAGGAGGCTCGGGCCTCATTAACAGTCTGCCGGCCAGCTGCCTGCCCAAAGCGTGGCGTAAAGAGGCAGCTGTCCGAATGTTGGCCGATGAAAATCGGGCAGCCCGGAGGCTTCCCATCGGCACTTGAGTGAGTCGCTGGGGGAGGTTCAGCTGGATTCAGCAGTTAGGACAGGGGGGTGGGGGGAGATCCTGGGGTGACATAAGCCCATATTTTCCTTGTGGGGCGGAGCATTCCTCCTACTTCTGGCCCCACAAAGAAAGGGTTTTTGCTGACTATTTGGGGCCTTCACTGCTTGGCAGGTCTCACTGGTAGGACTGACCACGACGGTTACACCAGCCAGTAGGCTGTTAAAATTGTCCTGGGTCCTCTCTGCGTTATTGGACCCCAATTACCGTATGTTAATGAGGCAACCGCCTGAGTCATTAAAACTACTGCCCAAGAAAAAAAGAATCGCTCAGTTTTAAATTCTGTTCCATCTATTTTCTGCCGGGCAGAGGGTGTTCAAATTTCCCCTCCCGCTAAAATGTCTATAGTGTAGCTATTGATGATTGGATGGCTTAAATTTCCACCAACGCTGTGATAGAATCTAGGGGAACTAATAATTTGACATTATCAGCTTGGGCTAATCTGAACAGAAAGCACTGCAAGACCATTTGAAGTGCTTTTTGATTTGCTAGTCTGAAAATTTCCGCCACGATCTTCTTGCATAAGAACATAAGAAATAGAAGCAGGAGTAGGCCATTCGGCCCCTCGAGCCTGCTCCGCCATTTGATAAGATCATGGCTGATCTGATCTTGGCCTCAACTCCACTTTCCTGCCCGCTCCCCATAACCCTTGACTCCCTTATCGTTCAAAAATCTATTTATCTCCACCTTAAATATATTCAATGACCCAGCCTCCACATCTCTCTGGGGTAGAGAATTCCAACGATTCACGACCCTCTGAGAGAAGAAATTCCTCCTCGTCTCCATTTTAAATGGGCGATCCCTTATTCTGAAACTATGCCTCCTAGTTCTAGATTCCCCCACTAGGGGAAACATGCTCTCTGCATCCACCCTGTCAAGCCCCCTCAGAATCTTATATGCTTCAATAAGATCACCTCTCATTCTTCTAAACTCCAATGAGTCTTGTTGAAGTGACTACTGTTGCGTTTGCAAGGATGACTCAATGACAGCATGTAGAAATCAACTCGTGTCGTTTTAATGGCCGACCCAACTAACTCTTACAGGCCAAGGCAATTGAGTACCTATCACCAATGTCAGACATAATACAACGATAACAGCACTATGAAACTTCATGTGCTAGAGTAACTCTAATGCAGCACTGTAACCCAGTGTGCAGACATAACATTTCCTCCTCCATCACAGACTTTCAAACATGAAATGTAGTGACAAAGTCCTGTAGGTGGCCAGGGCGAGAACGTGTACGAACAGGCTGAGGTGGGGGCTGGTGAAGAGCAGGCCGAGGTGGGGACTGGGGAGGAGCAAGCCGAGGTGGGGACTTGTGAGGTTGTGGCTGAGGCACAATATCTGCTTGAGGGTTGGCTGGCTGAGCCACGTGCATCCCGCCACTCTGGGGCTAAGGCTTGAGGGTTAGATCCGTGTAATCCTGCATCAGCGGGTGCTGGCACCTTCCGAAGGCGGCTGGCATGCCACCGAGAGCCGTCAGTGAGGCCGAAAGTGGCTGGTCCAAGTTGGCGGCTGATTTGGAGAGGGGAGGACCAGAATGAGGCCATCTTATTGTTGCGGTGAGGCCTGCAGACTCTGACCCAATCAGAGACTGAGATGTTGGGCGCCTTGGCCCTTTTCGACTGGTCGAAGCGGAGTTTCATCTTCTCCTGGTGACTGTGGCTTGAGCCTGTGGAGCAGGGCTCTGAGCTAGCGAGGGGCGGAGCCTGCCAAGGGGCAGCATAAGCTCACGGCCTAGCATGAGGGATGCGGGTGAGACCCCTGTAGTGGAATGCTGGGAGGCTCTGTAGTGCAGCAGTGTGTGGAGGAGGGCCTTGTCAAACGCACACCCCTGGGATAGGTGTGCTCTGAGGCCATTTTTCAGTGTCTGGTTAAAACGCTCCACTCCCCCATTTGACTCGGGGTGGTAGTATGTGACAGATGCCCTTGCTCTCAAGGTAGGAGGAGAGTTCCAAAGAGACCATTTGGGGGCCATTGTCTGTGGTGATGGCCCTTGGATGCCCCCAGCAGGAGAAGAGGGACTCAAGGATATCGATGATGATCTGAGAGGTGACGGAACCCACGGCAGTGACCTCTGGCCATTTTCAGTGCAGGTCATAGGTCACCACTAGGAACCATTGACGGTGAGGGACACCATGGATCTCCCCGCAGACGTCCAGCTGCAGGTGCTCCCAGGGCTGAGAGGGCCAGGCAAGGGGCTGCAGGGGTGGAGGAGCTTGGTGGCCAGTCTTGCCACTTACAAGGCAGGCTGCAGAGTCCTTGACCAGGGCCTCGATTTCCCTGTCGATACCCGGCCACCACACTAGGTCTCGGCATCGTTGTTTGAGCTTCACTATGCCCAAGTGGCCCTCGTGCGCCATGGATAAAACATGTGCACGAAGGGCACTTGGGACCACAGTGCAGAGCCCACGTGCAACACAGGAGTCATTCCAGCAGGAGAGCTCCTCTTTAACTCTGGAGTAGGCAGACAGTTCCTCAAGCACCTTGCAAGGCCAGCCATCTCTGATGAAGGTGCACAGCTGGGAGAGGGCCGAATCCTGTTCAGAGGCCTCTTTGAGCTCCTGGAGAGAGACTGTGGTTTGGAGAGGCGTGTGCAGCATCTGTATGATATCCTGTTCCACATGTTCAAAACCGACGAGTAGGACTGGGGCAGAGACCGTGCGGGAGAGCAGATCTGCAACAACTTTGTCACGTCCTGGCGTGAACTGGAGACTGAAATTGTATTGGCGGAGGCGGTCAGACCAGCGGTGTAGACGCAGTGGTCTGTGGCCCGTGCCGGATGTCGACAGCAGGGCAGTGAGAGCCTGATCGGTTCGCAGGGTGAAGGCACGGCCATACGTGTACAGGTGCCACCTCTCACATGCCCAGACGCATGCCAGCATCTCACGCTCGCCTACTGAGTACTTCTGTTCAGTGGGGCTAAGGGCTCAGGAGGCAAAGGTGATTGGTTTCTCTACTCCCTTCTGTATCTGCAATAACACTGCCCCCACAGCTGCAGCGGACGCGTCGCAGGTGACGAGGGTGGGGCTGGCGACGTCAAAGTGAGCCAACACTGGAGGCGACGTGAGCTGCGATTTGAGGAGACGTACAGCTTCCGTACAGGCTTATGACCACACCCAGGGCTCATCCTTTCGCAGGAGCTGGCGCAGTGGGGCTGTGGTGGCTGCGTACTGGGGCAAAAACTTCAGGTAGTACCCAGTCATGCCAAGGAAGGAGGCAACCTGTGCTGCAGAGCTGGGTTCTGGGATGCTGTGAAAGGCATCCACGTTTGACTGGAATGGGGATATGCCGACAACCGAAACCCCACAAACTCGATCTCTGAAACCGCAAAGACACACTTTTCGCTATTCAGTGTGAGCTTGTGTTTTGCTAGAGCCATGAAAACTCTGAAGGCGCTCGTCGTGAGTGGAGGTCGAGGGCCCATGCACGACGATGTCATCCAGGTAGATGGCCACCCCAGGAATGCCCGCGAGCACAGAGGACATCACCTTTTGGAAGCAGCTGGGTGCCGAGCTAAGTCCAAATGGCATCCTGGTGTACTGAAAGACACCAGCATGTGTCACAAAAGCAGTGAGGTCCCTGCTGCTGGGGTGGAGGGGAACCTGTAGATAGCCTTGTCGAAGGTCCAGTTTCGAGAACAGGATGGAGCCATAGAACTGCGCTGTGAGTTCCTCTGACGTGGGCAGTGGATATTTGTCAGGGATTACGGCCTTATTCACTACTCGAAGATCGACACAGATGCGTAGACCACCTGACTTTTTCTTTGGGACCACCAGGTTGGAGACCCATGGGGAGGCATCAACTGGTTCGATGATGCTAGCTTCCAGTAGCTGCTTTAGTTCAGCTGTGACCCCGTCACGGAGAGCAAGCGGGATGCGGCGCAGTGGCTGAATGACGGGTAACGGTGGAGTCAACCATGGGCTGGTGGGTGAAGGCAGTCAGGCAGCCCAGACCCTCAGAGTGCTGGCTATGTTTGGCGCCACGGTGAGGCGATGTGCAGAATCGCAGACCCGCCGGTGTCCAAGAGAGAAAAACCCAGGTCAGTGAAAAGATCCAGTCCCATCAGGTTAGCTCCTTGGCGTGCCACATGAAAACAAAAATCTGGCGCAACTTTTATTCCATAGTGTGCAGTGAGGTTGACTGAGCCCACTAGTTCAATTTTCGAACTACCATACCCACAGAGGGCAGTGGAGGGCGCAGAGTGGCAGGGAGCTGAAAAAATGTTTCAATGTGTCCACATTCAGCAGTGAGACACTGGCACCGGTATCCAACAACAGAGGGATGCACACATCATTCAGGTTAATTGTGCATGACTTGAAAGCCACTACTGGCCCAGAGCTCACGTTGTGAATTATAGTGCTTGAGGACTGAGAGTGTTCATTTGTAGCAACAGGGGCAGAGCGGCAGACATTTGCAGAGTGATTTTGTTTTCCACAATTGCGACAGGCTTCGCCGCGCGCGGGGCAATTCTGCGCTCTGGTAGCATGTGAACAAGATCCACAGTTTCCACACTGTTGCCGCGGTAGCGCGCGTTGCCGCAGTCGCGCGAGCATTACAGTGTCAGAGCTGTCGGGGCCGAGGGCGCTGTCACTGGGTGTGTGTGGCTGAGCCGTGTGTGAGAGTTCAGAGTGGAAGGGGGTGCTGGAGAAGCCGCTTACTGGATGTCTTGCTAGTTTCGCTGCACATTCGGCTGCAGACTCCACTTGAAAGGCAATGTTAACTGCCTGCGACAACAACAGATCGTCGGACTCGAGTAACAGTCTTTCACACACTCTCACGTTGTTGGTGTGCTCTATTAGTTGATCACGCACCATCTTGTCTTGTAGTGCACCGAGCTTGCACGAGCTAGCTAACCCCCTCAAATTAGCCACGTACTGATGCACAGACTCGCCGGGAAGTTGGTGACGCTGTCTAAAAATGAATCGCCGGAGTAGGGCGCTTTGGGGCAGAGAAGTGTGTGCTTAACACAGACAGAGCCACAGCCACATCATATGTTTGTATTGAGTCTGCTGTCCATCATGTCCCAAGAACATGCTGGCCCTCCGCTCCCAAGCAATGGGATAACAGTGCCTTTTTCCGTGCTGCACTCACATTTTCTAGTCCGAGAGCGATGAGGTAGGTTTCAAAGGACTGTAACCAGCGAACCCATGGGATCGGGGGCTCACCAGGTAGTGCAAGGAAGGGAGGAGGTGATGGAAGAGAGATTTCAGCCATCCTCATCGCCAAATGTTGCGTTTGCAAGGATGACTCAATGACAGCATGTAGAAATCAACTCGTGTCGTTTTAATGGCCGATCCAACTAACTCTTACAGGCCAAGGCAATCGAGTACCTAACATAATATAACGATAACAGCACTATCAAACTTCATGTGCTAGAGTAACTCTAATGCAGCACTGTAACCCAGTGTGCAGACATAACAACTACCTCAAGTTAATCGATTCCTATCTAGACTGAATTAAAATGAGCAAATAATGAAAAGCATAGGGAACTTAGGGAAAGAAAAAGATGCATCTTCCTAATTGTGTCTATTGACTACACTGACTATTGACTGAGTTCACTACAATACATATTTTATCACAATGACTAGAAAAATTAAAGATTCGCCAAGATATTGCAATGAACTAGGTGACTTGCAGTATTCAGACAGACTCTCAACTCTATTTACAAGTAGTAATTTTGAATCACGTCTTCTTCATCATAAGCTAGTGCCTTAACTCTGCTGATAAGGGACCTTTTAATCTGGATATTTTTTCATGTAACAATGCTGTTTGTATACACAAGGTTAACAGTGGGGTAAGTTTTCATATTTACTGCTTGGGCGGTAATCTGGTAGAATGGATCACCTAACTATTCTAGAACCGGCCTGATTTTTGGTCCGTTGATTTCAACTTGAAAATTAGCTGGGTTCTATAATGGGTGTGTAATTGCTCTGCCAAATTACTGCCCAAGTGGTGGTGATGAAAATCTCCCCCAATATTTTATTCACTTCATGTACTATCTACTGACTCGGTTGTTGTAGGAGGTTGGCTCTAGTGTAGTGTTTTGTATGATTGTGGCTGTGCCATTGCAATTAAATATTCTAAACAGTGTATCGAACTTGGACTCGTTTCAATGGAAAACCTGTCAAGGAAAAGGAGATCCCTTTCCCTGTGAAGAAAATATTTTGTCTATAGAGTATTGAAGATCATGATGAGAGAAGCAAGGGAGCAATTTAAGTCAATGAGTAAATTACTACTTCCTTAATTGTTTTTATTTTACAGGCTGAATTAAAAACAAAACGCGCAATACAATCAAATGGTCCACAATATATAAAATGAGCCAGGAAGGAGAGTGGAATGTGGCAGATTTTGGGCATAAATGGATCATTTGGGTGCAGCACCTAGAGCGGGGATGACCACATGGCCCATAAGAGGAACGTCTAACCCAACTAGGCCAGCAGTGAGTGATGAGGAGAAATACTAGTCAATCTAAGGTGTCAAAAGTCCCCTCAATGTTTCCTACATTACACTTCAAAGAGTACTTCACTGGCTGTAAAGCGCTTTGGGACGTTTGGTGGTTGTGAAAGGCACTACATAAATGCAAGTCTTTCATTTCTTTCCATAGAGAGACACTTGTGACATGCTATAGATGTAGCACCTCTCGGGTAAGAAAGGCACTACATCAGTAGAAATCACATCTTATGAAAATATTTATAAAGACCTTGGATGGAATGTATCATCCATTCAAGGAGTGGGATTTCCCTCCTTTTTGTCAGCCATATGTCAAATGCAGAGTGAGAGTTTGCCTTCCAATCCATTAATAAAACTATCCCAACAGCTCTTAGCTACATCAGGAAGATCCTTTTTTGCAAAGAAAAACAGGAGTTAACAGTGGAATAAACTATCTCGAGATTAGTGAAGCCCAGGAGCAAGCAGATCCACACAGTGATGTGAAATTAGAAGACTATTTTGTTCCTAAGTCTTGCAACACAAGAGCACTCCCACAGTCATTAATAATACAGATTTATGTCTATCTGTAATTAACGAGTTTAGATACAAAATGAAACTTTATCCAGCCAGTTATGAAATCTACCGTACAAGGCAAATATTGATTGACCTTACCAGCTGGCATTTGGAAACCAATGCCTGTACTATTAAGGATTGTCTTGGAAGAAGTCAAACTGTCCACAAAGTCATTAGTTATTGATTGCTATTGTATACATATGGAAATAAGGTAAAAAGTACGCAGCACTAAGTATTCTAGTGTTGATAAGGCACATGAGAAGTTGAACTGTATACAGAATAGGCAAAGAATTGTTACAAACTGGCAAGCCCCTCTATCCATCCTATATAATTTTCTAAGACATGGGCAAGAATTGTTAGAATGGTCATTGTTATTCTACAGGTTGCAGAAATGCCTACCACTGTGACCTTGAACATTCTTCAAGGCGCAAATTGGATTACAAAAAAAATATATAAATGATCTCATCTGACTACACACGATCATCGATTGTTGATGAGGCCTGAGAAAATAATTGTACAGATATTTCAATTGAGACATTTCAATGTCACTATCTTTCCTGTGGAACCTGGTAAGTGAGAGAATTTTCATATCATTTGTAATTAGTATTGCACACTCTTATTGTAAAAGATTTACAAGTGACACTTTGCATACCATTACTCAGTTGCATTAGGCACAATGGCACAGCAGGTTGGCTTTCTAATCAACCTGATCACCCACTAATGAGAGCCAGCAGGCCTTCTCCACGAAGCTCTGGGTTATTTGGTGTTTGGAACTCCCTCTTAGGCACAGAAAACCAAATCTTGGGGGAAGGTAGGGTTGGTACCTGAATTGAGATCCTTGATAGCCTTTTTGCTGTTCTCAAACTGACTTGCCAACAATTCCAAGTCTTCGTGATGTGCACTCCAACATTTGACAGCAAATTCAGAAAGAAAACTGCAAAAAGAACCAATGAAGAAAATTTTAATATGTGACTACTAACAATAACATGGATTCTGCAGTAAAACTAACGGTGAGGCTATCAGCGCTCACTGTAACTGAAGAGTAAATTGGACAGCAACTTCTGGCGTCTGCACATGCATAATTAAACAGGGAAATCAGGAAATTGCTGTCTGACTTGTTCTGCTATACCGCTATCTAACCGAGAGACTTGGCATTGAAACACAGAAGGCATGAATTTGCTGTACTTGTGTGATAGATACCCACTAAACTTGGCAGAAAAAGTTAGGGCATGTCCATTCCAGTGTAAGTAATTTTTTAATGGCATGGTAAGTCTTAATTACTGCCAAATAACCTCTCTGACACTGAAAGTTGACTTTTACAAGTGTGGCTCTCATTCCTTCAGATTTTAATTATTGTTGGAGATCTTAAAAAAAAAAAAAAAAAAAAAATGTAAAACATTTTCTAACTTTTTCTTTCTGTCTCTTTTACCTCTCTTAATCCAATCTTTCTTTTCCTCTCTTTATTTTGCTTTCTGTACATGATTTGGCATTGAATTAACTATTCTAACATGCACTTCCTGGTTCAGATTCTGTGTGCCTCAGTGAGGATTCTTTAATCTGATTTGGTTAAGGAGGCACACCATTGCCCTGTTCACACAGGTCCCAGATTACCTGTAGAGGGTGTTGCACTGAAATGGATTTCCAATCACCACGGGGGTGATTTTGCCCATGGGGAGCTTTTGGAGGCGGGTCTTCCACTTGTCGGGTTTCAGTCCCACCTCCAACAACTTCTGGCCAACCCACGCTATTTTCCCTTGATTGACCTTGTTAAGCCTGCCCAGTGGGCTTAGCAGGCCAATTAAGGGAAAGCCAGTTGCAGAGAATGTCAACATATGATGTTTCATCTGTCTCAAAATTTTGACAGATGAATTGTCATTGTTTGACAGCTCTGTGAAGCTGTCAAACAGTGATATTTGCTGTAGTTTGATGAGGTCTTGAATTCAAGACCTCATCAAACATCTTTCTTTTGCAGAAATTAGATGGTTGTTGCATTGGAGAATGCAACAGCCATCTGTCATCTCCAACGCGGAGGTGCGAGGCTGTCTGCATACACACTGACTGAAGCCTGCAGGAAGAAACAAAGGTAAGTACACTTTTACTAACACTTTGCACTTACCTCTCCACACTTGCACCCATCACTTATCTTCACAGCATACTTTTGCACCCCTCTGACCTCCACAGACCCAGTACTCGCCTTGCTGACCTGGTGGGTTTCGGAGCCTTCGGATTTGTGAGGGCAAAAAGGGGATAATTCATATTTTCTACCTGTTAACTACCTGTTAATAGGCTTTAATCCCTTCCCGCCTCTAAGGAGACTGAACCCGGCGCGGGACGGCAACCCGCTTCCTGGGAAGATGGCATGGAGGTGGGTTGGGGGCGGGTTGGGCACCTGCCCCCAAATTTTCCCATTTTCCCGGCAGTCCTGCCTCCATACCCGCCTCCCCAGGGCTGGCAAAATCATGCCCTAAAAGTTCCAGTGCAAAAGCCCATAGAACATCTGTGGGCAAGTGTAAGTCTAATGAATGGCTAATGCTGTTCGTTCACTGCTGACCGCAAATTCTGGGCCTATACTTTCTCATTTTTTGGTACTGTGGATATTTATGCACTTTTTTCAAATGCAAGGGAAAAAAAAAAATAACCTCATTGCAAAACTTTGCCGAGAAGTCCTTAGTTTTCTTTTAGCTTTCCTGATGTAAAGACTAGGGAAACTATGTGTATTGATGTCAACAATTTGTTATGTGTATATTACGTTTATTTGACAAAGGGTGTACTTATATCTTTATCAACTAGTTTAATAGACATAATGGGCCAGAAATTCGGGTCCCCACGGGTGAGTACGCGCTGGGTACTCACGTGTAGGGCCAACGAAAGTGCCGGTTTCGTGCATGCACTGGAAACCGGAACTTCTGTTCCCTTGAAGGAAGGGGTTCACAGGTCAAATGCGTGCGCCAGAGAGGCAGCGCGTACGCCTGGAACTTCCGTTTTTTTTACAGGTTTCTCCGGGAGGGTAAGTCTCCAGCAGCTGCACATTTAAAAAGCAGTCACAAGGCCTGCTTTTAACAAGTGGTGAATTAAGTAAAATTAAAACATTTTTTCCACAGGTTTGTTATTTTTAAATACTTTAAAGAAAGGTAAGTTTATTTTTAGCCCCGTTAGAAAATGTAATTTTTTTCAAAAATTTAAATTATTGTTTAAAATAGTTATTTTTGTAATTTATAGTTATTTTAAAAATGTGATTTAAAAAAAAAAAAAAAAAAAAAAAATTATTTAATGTTTTAGTTAAGTTTTGGGGCCGATCTCTATTCAGAGATTTGACAGGTCTTCCTGTCAAATTTATGAATGGAGATTCCCTGCTCCGATTGGCTCTCCATGGCCCACATGATCCCAGGGGATGCTTTGAACTAACTGCGACTCTGGGATACGCGAGCACTGCGCGCCGGCAGCTGGAGGAGGCCCAGGATCGGAATCCCACGCGGGCCCACAGCACAACAGCAGGCGCGCTAGGTAAGTGCAGGTCGGGGGCTTGCACCCGCGGGAAGCCTCCGACCCGAATTTCTGGGCCAATGGGGGTGAAATTCATTTTGGGTGGTGCAAAGGGGGCAATTCTCTTGAAAATCGGGTGCGGCGCAAAACAGGCTGCCGATTCGCTATCACCCATTGTGTACGACTGCCCAAGATGAATTTCACCCCCAATATTAGTTGTCACATCTGTGCTGGTGCCTTTGTTTAATCTCTTGTCAGTACTTCATTCCGATTCCAAATGTAGCTTGAAAATTTGAAGAAGGCAGGCTCTTACATTCCAAGATGAAATTTATTAAGTTCTGTAAGGTTCTTCCACAAGTGGTACCCATTCATCCCATTGCTTCTTTGGATCTGCATTCCATGCACCTCCCAAATCTCGCGACCTCTACCACCTAGGACAAGGGCAGCAGGCGCATGGGAACGCCATCACCTGCAAGTTCCTCTCCCAAGTTACAAACCATCCCGACTTGGAAATATATCGGCCGTTCCTTCATCGTCGCTGGGTCAAAATCCTGGAACTCCCCTAACAGCACTGTGGGAGTACCTTCACCACATGGGTTGCAGCGGTTCAAGAAGGCGGCTCACCACCATCTCCTTCTCGAGGGCAACTAGGGATGGGCAATGAATGCTGGCCTTGCCAGCGATGCCCACATCCCAGGAATGAATATGAAGAAAAATAATCAGTGGAATAAATAGCAGGCAGGTGATCCGCTCTGCTAGATTCCCACCTGTGCAATGAAGACCCCATTGTGCGTTGATATGTTTTGAGTTTTAGGCATACATGCTGCAAATACTAATGTTCCTTTAGTATCCATTGAAAATTCAGCTCAGCCCTCCTGCTGAAAGCATGCTTCTTTTGTGGTGTCAATGGAAGAAACACGGTCAAGAAATCATCAGGACAACTGTTCTGCTTGGCTTCCTGCCAGTTGCTGCACTATCCACAACTATCCACCAGAAGCGGCAGCAGGTGTTGATCACTGTCATCCGTCACCTTTCCCGGCTATGCTGGACAAGTAATGCCAGCATGTGACTGCGGTACAGCATTACTAAGGGCTGGTGGATGGCCCTTTTAAAATGTTAATTCTCCCTTCCAGGAGTGGGATCCATCACAGAACAATTGATTAATTCCGTGCCCTGTGAAAATGCACCAAAAAATTGCTTCTCTGGCCATACTGCCCCACAGGACGCCAGCCCCCACGCTGCTTCTGCAGGTATCTGAGGCCTGCAGTAACCGTTTCGTACTTCCACTCTGAGATGCGTCTCCCTGCACATGCAGGAAGTCTTCTGGCAGCCTGCCTGAGGGATGCTAATGAGGCTAACCCAGAGAAGTTACCTGAGGTCAGTGACGGGGAAGTCGCACTGATGCAGAGAGCCATCATGCTAATTTTGCCCTGGGTATCTGCCAAAGTGAAAATCCCACCTACTGTCTAGTTCATATCAAGTTTTATTAGATATATGGAAAATCTGACTTCTCATTTACAGTGTCTGGATTCACTAATGCCACTTTTGGAATTGTGGTGTTAACGTAAAAGTTGCATTAAAAACTTGGAAGGTACTTCCAGAGTCTCCGCATAAGTAGTCACAAGACTTCAGACTCTCCTCATTCTTTCTTTCAGAAAGCCCACTTGATCTGTGTTAATTAGATAGGGCACTGCCACCTCCAATCTATGAACAATAATTTTAGTCAATATTTTCCAACCCAGTTCTAGTATGATGTATGACAGTAACCAGCTGATGCAGTTTAAAAGATCACTACTCTGTTACTAAGAAACTGGTATTAAGGTCGTACTCGTTCATTGACTGAGGCTACTTGTCTTGTTCAACTGCTTTACTAAGAGCATGGAGCCAAATAGGTGACCGCACGAATCGCTGAATTTTTCTATAAATTTCTTTAAGGGGAAGGACATCTCTCTAGTAAAGTACAGGAAACTCTCTTTTAACCGGCACCTAAATAACCGGAAATCTCTGTTAACCGGCAAAATTCAGGAGTAGGTTCAGGTAAGTTTTACTTCATATTAGTGGCAGTTCCTGGATCTGTGGCTGTGTAACTGGGGTTCGTGCACTTGTTGCTAAGCAACAGGGACGCTTGGTCTGTGGCCAGAGTTCCTGCGCATGTTGCTAAGCAACAGGGAAGCCTGGATTTGTTGCTGTGTACGGAGCTCTCGTACCTTTTAAACTATACCTCTCTGTAATCTGGACTTTTTGATAAACCGGCACTGCGCCAGTCCCGTTGGTGCCGGATAATAGAGTTTCCTGTATTGTGTTCTCAGGAATCCTTCAAGTCATTCAGTATTTGCATTTCGATCTATGAAGCTTGATCACAGTCTTTAATATCCCAAGACGACTGTACTTTCCCCCAAATGTTAAACTATGTCTGAAATTCCAAAGAGACTCTGAATGGTTCCAGCCTGACCAGAAAAGTTGAGCTGAACCTCCCTATAATTGAAGCAGAATCTCCAGAAGGAAAACCAGAATCATGAATGACGGAGGGGAGAGGAGGCGCCATGCAGAAGAATGGAATACCCCCATCAATCAACCAGCCGATGATTCAGAATCCAGTCCGTTTGCCAGCTCTGCACTGATTTGCTGGGCAGCTGCCCAGAAATGCATGACACAAGTTAAATAAAAACAGCCTTGAGCACATTGTTCAAGCACAGATGAACACCATATGGAGAGGGCCCCAGTGTAGCAGCAATAGAATGTCAATGCTTTTAATGTGACACATTAGGTTATATCGCTTGGAGTTAAACAAGCTGTCAGTGGGGAACAGTAGAATCCACTACAATGTTACTTTAAAACAAATTACCACCTTTCATCCCATAAGAGATCCCTGTGAGTATCTTGTACCAGGATATTAATAACATCAATATTACATGTAAAATTATGTCACAGAAAATTAATACATGTTATTCAAAATTACTTCAACAGTGGACGATAACCTCTCCCCAAGTATAAGAGATCTCCATGTGTAACTAATGAAATACACTGCTAAAAGCTTATAAAAAGAATGACTGAAAATTAACTCGGTGGTGAGGATTAATATTACATAAAGTTAATAAATAAGAGAAGCAGCATTATAGGTTTGCTGTGGTTAAGTAGAGGCCCCATGAACAGATACAGAGAAGTTAGAAATTCTGTTAACTTTTCTTGTTTTTGCTCACAGTAAATTGGTATTTGAAAATAGATCTAACAAATGTTCCAAGTAACAGTTTGCTCCACAAACACTCCCCTTCAAAGCCAAGATTCTATTGTATTGAGAGGACTGATTTTTGCAATGAAAATTGTTGCAAAATAAAGAATGTGGAGAGGAAGTCAAACAATGTGAAACTTGAGCAGAAAAATGTGCCTCATCTGTCATAGGCTCCTTTGAACCGAGAGATGCATCCATAATTCATTATGAATCTTGATTCACATGTCCTCCGACTACACATCAGTAGTTCTGCATATCCCTCAATGTCCAGAACTGTAATGCCTTCCAGACTCTCCGTTGAATAAATCAACGATTTCTTCTTGATATGGAGTGAGTATTCGGGCGCGATCTTGCCAGCCCTGGGGAGGCGGGTTTGGAGGCGGGACTGCCGGGAAAATGGCAGAATCTGGGGGCGGGTACCCATCCCGCCCTCAACCCGCCTCCGTGCCATCTTCCCAGGCAGCGGGTAGCCGACCCGCGCCGGGTCCCGTCTCCTGGAGGCGGGAAGGAGATTACAGCCACTTAATTGCCTGTTAACAGGCAGTTAAGAGGATTATCCCCATTTTTCCAACAGAGGCGTGGGCCTCCCGATGTCGGGGAAACCCCGCCAGGGTCACCGAGGCGAGCAGTGGGTCTGTGGGGTTCAAAGGTGCGCTGTGAAGGTAAGTGATGGGTGCAAGTGTGGAGAGGTAAGTATGTGAGGTGAGTGGAAAGTGATAGAAAATGTTTACTTACTTTTGTTTCTTCCTGCAGGCTTCAACAGTTGGAGATGCGGAGAGTCTCACATCTCACCAGCAGAGATGACAGATGGCTGCTGCATTCTCCGATGCAACAACCATCTAATTTCTGCTCACAAGAGGTCTGATGAGTCTTGAATACAAGGACTCATCAAACTACAGAGAATGTCAGTGTTTGACAGCTTCACAGAGCTATCAAACGATGACAATTCATCTGTCAAAAATTTTTGACTGATGAAACGTCACACGCTGACGTTCTCTGTAACCGGCTTCCCCTTAATTGGCCTGCTAAGCCCACTGGGTGGGCTTAACAAGGTCAATCAAGGGAAAATAGTGTGGGTTGGCCCCAAGTCGATGGAGGCGGGACTGAAACCCGACAAGCAGCAGTCCTGCCTCCAACGCGCCCCCATTGACAAAATCACCACCTTCATGTCAAAGGGTCTATCACATGTTTCATGCTGTTCCATCCCCCAGTTTGCCTTAAAACAAAAGGGCAGTGGCGATTGCGATATAGCGATTTGACCGATCCAAATTCCTCCTTGCAGAATATTCTCCCTCTCTCATGGTGTTGCATATATTACATACATAATGTAATTTGAAAAACCCTAACTTGTCCCTTTCTTAAGATTTATCTTCATCTACATCAGTACTGTGCTTATGGCACATGCCTTTAACTACAACTCCAAATCCACATGTGTCCTGTGCTCCCACTTTGTAGCAGTAGTCATGACTTATCTTTGCATTCTTCCTTAAGTGCGCACTTTCTTCCGGATCTCCAGTGGTGTCCTCCAAATGGTGAGGACAGTGTATTTCCTGCTTATCGCATATTGTCATGCTTCCCGCCTTGTAATGTCACTGAAACTGACTTCCATTTCTCCATAACAAGGTTTTACTGGCCTATGTAGGGCCTTGTCATCAAACTAGATTCTCAGAATTTGGCATTCAGCCATTTTACACAAAAAACTGCGTGTTAAAAATGAACAAATTCTTCAACATTGATACCAGCTCATTGGCTCACCTGCTGCTTGAGAAGCGTTAAAGGATATTTATTGCAGGTGTGCTGTGATGCGATTTTAATTTTTCATTTCTGCAAATGAAATCACATTCTTGGGGATGGCTTATTTGAAAACGAGTTGTAATTTTGTTTTTGGGTCATATTTAAAATGAAAAATGGGCATTTTTCTCCTGTTTTTGATAAAAAGAGAAATGTTTAGCCCCAGGATGTTAAGAATTTAATAGCTTTGTTAGTTTTGGTTCGTTCAGCCAACAAAACAACTCTAATAGGTTGTCTTTGCAACAATTCTCAATTTTACACTGCAATTGGGTAATTGCATATATTTTTTTCTCAATCAATGCCACTTCTGTCTCGAGGCCTGCAATTTGTGATTTCCCCCCCCCCCCCGGAATCTACTTTTGTATCGATTTCTACCCATTTTAATTGAGGTAGTTGATTTATTCTGCTACCTTATCAATTGTAGATGAAAGAGAGCATTTCACTTCATCTGTAAATGTTTTGCTTGGACTGAAAAGATGCTTAAACATTTCTTGGCCTTGTGATCCACTTTAATGTTTTTTCAGTTTTGTTTCATTTTTAAAAAATCCTCGAATGCAAGAAATTTGTAACCCTCAATGATAGATAGAGCTGCAGGCAAGTATAATTTTTGAAACAAGCTGTTCAAAATAGATTTTAGTCCGATATATTGAAGTAATTGTAGACTGGATTAATTATAGAGAGTACCTTGCAGGCCTGCACCCCAATATTCTGCCTGTTGTGCGGCGAGTCAATTATTTAAAGTTGTAAAACTTAATAGGTAAAAGTCTAAATACATTCCAGCTGTGGTGCATAATGCGAGAGACAAATAAATCTAAATAACGATGCATTCAAGAAGTTGTATTTGCTTTTCTCACTAATTTTGCCAAAAGTAGATGACATGAATCAACTGAGCGGCCTGCGGGTGGCGCTGTCCAGGGAGAGTATAAATACTTGGGCACGGGCCCAGCTTGCGCAGAACATTCTTAACAGGAACTAGTGAAGGACACAACGAGACCTCCATGTTGTAAAACAGTTGATTAAAGCCTTGCTTAATGCTTGGACCAAGTGCCTAGTAGTTTTCTAATGTCAGTAGACATTAGGAAAAAGTTGTGGTATTTTGGTAGAAACTGCTAATGAACTATTCACCCAGGTTTGGGGATGCTTTGATAATTCTTTGTCCCTTTGGAAAAAATGAATGCAAAATGACATAGCTGCAGAGGATAATGGATTTGACTCCAGGGCAGGCCTCATGTTATTGAGCTTCATTAAGGTGAATATTTTGATGCATCAGCACAGCATTTGACAGAAGTGAAGAGCACGGAGGAGTTTTCTACCCGAGAGCGTGGGTACAGTGCTATTGCCACGTATCTTGTTACAGAGTTTGTGTTTTTTATTTCAAATAATTATTAGGGATTAGTCTATTTACACCCCTTTGAATCTTGAAAACTTTAATAAGCATTTTTTCTCTGTATAAAGATTTCCAGTTTCCTTAGTTTCGCTCCATAGTTGAAGTGTGTAATCTCTAGTGACAGTTTAGTTGCCCTCCTCTGTATCTACTGCTAAGCCAGAATGTCGTCACTAGTAAGATGAATGAACTTGTACATAGTTGTCTAGATAAGGCTAAACCAGTGCCCTGTACAAGCTCATTGTCAGTCTTGGGAATTATAGTATAGATTATACTGGGTCTGCCATTTCAATTATTAAGGAGGGCAGGGAGTAAACAGGATCCCAGATCCTCTTTGGAGAGTAGAAGACTGTTAATAGTAGGCACAGTAGGGACACAGGTACTCAGAGACGCACATGAATCAGAGACCAGGAATAGGCAAACACTGGGGAATGCAAGAGGAGGTAAAATAATAATAAGATGTATATACAACAGAAATAAGATGCTGCCACTTTAATTGATGATTTCAATTTTATTTTACTTTTTTTAAAATCGTCTAATGAAAGAAATTGTAACCCCAATCAAAGATGGAGCTGCAGGCAAGTATAATTTCAGAAATATGGTTAAATCTAGAGAATGGAAATGAATATAATGTTCAAGGATATAGAGTGTTTGGAAAAGACAAAATGAACAACGAAAGGTGGTGATGTAGTCCCATATGTCAGGGACACCTGGGAGGTAAAAGAAGATAATCCTATGGGAGTCGAAAGCTACAAAATGAACTATTTTGGTTAAGCATTTCTGATGCAAAAAAATCCATGCTAACACTAGGGCTATGTTGTCGACCATCAGGTCAGCATGGGAAGGAAAACAATAACTTTAAGAGGGCTAAATTTATTCAACAACACTTTAGTAGCGGCCAAATCAAAGACTTTTAAAGGTGCAGGAAACTCTCATTTAAACGGCACCTAAATATCCAGAATTCTCTATTAACCAGCAAAATTTTCGCTCTGAAAACAGCACCTCAATAACCGGTAATGCTGCCGAGGCCAAGTCTGAGCCTCCCGCGGTGGTCGAGTTAGTCAGTGGGGTAGTTCTCCAAACTGCCACTACTCGACTTCTTGGCGCTGTCGGGAGTTGGAACACCTCAATACCCCTGTAATAGGCGTCTGACTCTCCCGCGCTGCCGGTAGTCTCTTCTGATCCGCCATTTTACAGGGGTACTGTGTGTCTCCCACGCTGCTGGTAGACATTGCATTGCATTACCCTCAACTGGCAGTACTGTACTTAATCAAGCATCTTCCACCATCCATTTAACACAACATTTTCTGTAGGTGAGTACCCAATTACTGTGTACTGCACATTTCTTGATTTTTTAATTTTACTTGTTAAAAATAGCCTCGGTAGATAACTCTCCCCGTCATCCGGAAATTTTGCTAAACTGGCAACACGCCGGTCCTGTCGGTGCTGGATAAAAGAGTTTCCTGTATAATGCTGAGCACGCAGGATAAATGAACTTCCCAAATTAATAAGCTCAGACTGAGCAAACATGACCCTAAGTGGATTAACAAACAAATTAAAAGTGAGATAAAGCGGAAAATGGCCTGTACAAATGGCCTGGGGTGAAGAGGCAGAAGCATGTTAAAAGGGTGAGCAGAGTGGCGGAGAGAGACCTGGAAAAAGGCATAGCAGCTGAAGTTAAGCATAACAGTAAAATATTCTTTCAGTGCCACAACGCAAGGGGGCAGTCAGAGGAGGTGAAAACTGTAACAGTGCAAATGGGCTCGAAACTGAGGATGCGTACAAAATAGTAAATATTGTGAATAACCACTTCCTCCGAGTAATCACAGGAGGAGACATGAACAGCATGCCCTCCTCAAAGATATCCCGAGTAAGATCAATGCATCTCATCCTTGTTTTCAAATCTCTCCATGGCCTCACCCCTCCCTATCTCTGTAACCTCCTCCAGCCCTACAACCCCCCTGTGCGCCCTACAATTCTGGCCTCTTGTGCATCCCGACTCCCTTCGCCCCACCATTGGCGGCTGTCGGTCTAGACCTTAAGCCCTGGAATTCCCTCGCTTGAACCTCTTTGCCTCTCCACCTCTCTCTCTCTCTCTCGCTCTCTCCTTTTAAGATTCTCCTTAAAACCCACCTCTTTGCCCAAGTTTTTGGTCACCTGCCCTAATGCCTCTTTCGGCGCGGTGTCAATTTTCTTGTCCGATTACGCTCATGTGATCAATGCAGGTTGTTGTTGTTGACTTTGTTATAAATGAGATGGAGGTGCTCGACAGGCTAAATGGGCTCAAAAGAAATAAATTGCTGGGGATAGGTGATATTTGTCACGTGATAGTGAGAAAGAATAAGGAGCTTTGTGAGGCATTAATATCATTATGAAAGAGTGACTGGACACTAGAGTAGATTGGAAATAGGCTAATGTGGTGCCCATATTCAGTAAGAATGATAAAACGGGCACAGCAATTACAGACCTTACTTCCAATCCATGTTAAATAATTGAATCAATTAACAGGAGTAAACTGGAGGATTATATGCCTGGGGTAAGACAATTGACCGTCATTCTCTCCGTTTGAAATAGACTGAGCTGAGATTTTTTTAATACACACCTTAAATCCCTGGCCTATTGCCAAATAAACCCTTTGTCTACGCGACTTCAGCCTGTGGCTTTTTAAACCTGAGTGAAATCATTTTGTTTTAAGACACACAACTGTTAAACATAACTCATTCCAAATCCTTTCCACGAAGACAAAAAGCACCATCAAAATCCCAAATGTGACTGCCAACTTTGACTGACGTTAACAGGAGTTTGCAAAAGTTTGACAAATTTAACATCATAAACTTTTCTGGAACAGGATTAAAGATATCAATTTAACCAATTGTTGGTGGGTGAGAGGTCACGCTTTTTAACTTTCGGCCTACTGCTGAAGTCACCTGGAAAAGGAAAATAGTCCTTGCGGAAGTTGAAAGTGTCATCTGGTATTTTTTGCAAGGTTGTCTCACTATTTTCATGCTGCAGTATCTCATTGCTGCCACTGGGTGCCCTCAGTGAGCTGTACCATTAGTGTATCCTGTCTGATGATAGGAAATTGAACTTAAACATTTCAAATTACTGTACAGGTCCAATAACTTTATAACTTTATTTTCTGTAGATCCTGATCATCTGCCCCACTTCAAAATAAGTATTTTTCCTGATAGCAGATGTGTAGAATGTTTTAACCTCTGCTTCAGGTTAATATTCTTATACGATAGCAAAATACTGCGGATGCTGGAAATCCGAAATAACAACAGAAAACGCTGGAAAAACTCAGCAGGCCAGGGCAGCATCCACGGAGAGAGAAACAGAGTCAATGTTTCAGGTCGCTGGCCCTTCGTCAGAACTGGAAAAAAGCAGGAAATGGAAAGCAAGTTTAGGGGCTGGGAAAAGGGGGAGGGGGTGAAAGAACAAAAGGGAAGGTCAGTGATAGGATAGAAAGCAGGAGAGATTAAGCGACATTGAGAGACATTAAGAGATATTCAAGGCAAGAGGAGGTGGTAATGGGACAGGTTGAGGAACAAAGGATGGCTCTAGATGAGGTGTGAATTGCGCTGGCAGAATGAAGGACAGCTGCCATGTGGGAGGGAAGAAAAAAAGGGGGCCAAACAAAAAGTGTGGATAAAAGAAATATATATACACCGAGGTTATGATCTGAAATTGTTGAACTTGATGTTGAGTCCAGAGGGCTGTAAAGTGCCTAATTGAAAGATGAGGTGCTGTTTCTCGAGCTTACGCTGAGCTTCAGTGGAACAATGCAAGAGGCCGAGGACGGTGAGGTCCGAGTGGGAATAGGGCGGTGAATTAAAGTGACAGGCCAGCGGGAGCTCGGGGCCCCCCTTACGGACTGAACGGAGGTGTTCCGCAAAGCAGTCACCCAATCTGCATTTGGTCTCCCCAATGTAGAGGAGACCACATCGTGAGCAGCGAATACAGTATACTAAATTGCAAGAAGTACGAGTAAATTGCTGATTCACCTGGAAGGGGTGTTTGGGGCCCTGGACAGTGGGAAGGGGGGAGGTATAAGGGCATGTGTTGTATCTCCTGCGCTTGCACGGGAAGGTGCCGGGCGAAGGGGAAGGGATGCCGGGGGTGGTAGAGGAGTGGACTAGGGTGTCATGGAGGGAGTGGTCCCTATGGAATGCTGAAAGGGGAGGTGAGGGGAAGATACGTTTGGTGGTGGGATCACGCTGGAGGTGGCGGAAATGGCGGAGGATGATCCGTTGAATGTGGAGGCTGGTGGGGTGAAAACATAACATAAGGACATAAGAAGTAGGAGCAGGAGTAGGCCATACGGCCCCTCGGGCCTGCGCTGACATTCAATAAGATCATGGCTGATCCGAACCTAGACTCACGTCCACTTCCCCACCCGCTTCCCGTAACCCCTAATTCCCCTATCAGCTAGGAAACTGTCTATCTCCGTTTTAAATTTATTTAATGCCGCAGCTTCCACAGCTCTCTGAGGTAGCAAATTCCATAGATTTACTACCCTCTGAGTGAAGAAGTTTCTCCTCATCTCAGTTTTGAAAGGGCAGCCCCTTATTCTAAGATTATGCCCCCTAGTTCTGGTCTCACCCATCAGTGGAAACATCCTCCCCGCATCCACCTGATCAAGCCCCCTCAATCTTATATGTTTCGATAAGATCGCGCCTCATTCTTCTGAATTCCAATGAGTAGAGGCCCAATCTACTCAACCTTTCCTCATAAGTCAACCCCCTCATCTCCGGAATCAACCGAGTGAACCTTCTCTGAACTGCCTCGAGAGCAAGTATATTTTTTCTTAAATATGGAAACCAAAACTGTACGCAGTATTCCAGGTGTGGCCTCACCAGTACCCTGTATAACTGAAGCAAGAGTTCCCTGCTTTTATACTCCATCCCCCTTGCAATAAAAGCCAAGATTCCATTGGCCTTCCTGATCACCTGCTGTACCTGCATACTAACCTTCTGTGTTTCATACACCAGGACCCCCAGATCCCTTTGTACTGTAGCACTTTGCAGTTTCTCTCCATTTAGACAATAACTTGCTCTTTGATTTTTTCTGCCAAAGTGCATAACCTCACACCTTCCAACATTATATTGCATCTGCCAAATCTCTGCCCACTCACTTAGCCTGTCTATGTCCTTTTGCAGGTTTTTTATGTCCTCCTCACTCACTGCTTTCCCTCCCATCTTTGTATCGTCGGCAAACTTGGATTTGTTGCACTTGGTCCCCTCCTCCAAATCGTTAATATAGATTGTAAAGAGTTGGGGTCCCAGCACTGACCCCTGCGGAACACCACTAGTTACTGATTGCCAACCCGAGAATGAACCATTTATCTCCACTCTCTGTTTTCTGTTAGATAGCCAATCTTCCACCCATGCCAGTATATTACCCCCAATCCTGTGATTTTTTATCTTGTGCAGTCATCTTTTGTGTGGCACCTTGTCAAATGCCTTTTGGAAGTCCAAATACACCACATCCACTGGTTCCCCTTTATCCACCCTGTTTGTTACGTCCTCAAAGAATTCGAGCAAATTTGTCAAACATGACTTCCCCTTCATAAAACCATGCTGACTCTGTCCGATTAAATTATGCTTATCCAAATGTCCTGTTACTGCTTCCTTAATAATGGACTCCAACATTTTACCAGCCACAGATGTTAGGCTAACTGGTCTATAGTTTCCAGCCTTTTGTCTACCTCCCTTTTTAAATAAGGGCATTACATTAGCAGTTTTCCAATCTGCTGGGACCTTTCCTGAATCCAGGAGTTTTGGAAAATTATCACCAATGCATCTGCAATCCCTACCGTTACTTCTCTTAAGACCCTAGGATGTAAGCCATCCGGTCCAGAGGATTTATCCGTGTTAAGTCCCATTATCTTAGCGAGTACCAGCTCCTTAGTGATTTTAATCGTGTTTAGCTCCTCCCCACCCATAGCACCCTGTTTGTCCAGTGTTGGGATATTTTTAGTGTTCTCCACTGTAAAGACTGATACAAAATATTTGTTCAACGTTTTTGCCATCTCCATGTTCCCCACTACTAATTTCCCGGTCTCGTCCTCTAAGGGACCAACATTCACTTTAGCCACCCTTTTTCTTTTTATATAACTGTAGAAACTCTTGCTATCTGTTTTTATATTTTTTGCTAGTTTACTTTCATAATCTATCTTCCCTTTCTTAATTAATCTTTTAGTTATTTTTTGCTGGCTTTTAAATGCTTCCCAATCTTCCATCCTCCCACTAGATTTGGCTACTTTATATGCCCTTGTTTTCAGTCGGATACTGTCCTTTATTACTTTACTTAGCCACGGATGGCTGTCTTTTCTTTTACGCCCCTTTTTCCTCAGTGGAATATATTTTTCTTGAAAGTTGTGAAATATCTCCTTGAATGTACACCACTGCTCATGTACCTTAATCTATTTTCCCAGTCCACTTTAGTCAACTCTGCTCTCATACCTTCATAGTCTCCTTTATTTAAGCTCAGTACGCTGGTTTGAGATCCAACTCTCCCCCTCCAACTGAATTTGGAATTCAACCATGTTATGGTCACTCATTCCAAGGGGATCCTTTACGAGGACATTTTTTATTAATCCTGTCTCATTACACAGGACCAGATCTAAGATTGCTTGCCCCCTGGTTGGTTCAGTAACATACTGCTCAAGGAACCCGTCCCTAATGCACTCTATGAACTCTTCCTCAAGGCTGCCCTGCCCAATTTGATTTGTCCAGTCAATATGAAAGTTAAAATCTCCCATGATTATAGCTGTTCCCTTATTACAAGCCCCAACTATTTCCTGATTTATACTCTGACCAATAGAGTTGCAACTGTTAGGAGGCCTATAGACTACGTCCACTAGTGACTTTTTCCCCTTATTATTTGTTATCTCCACCCAAACTGTTTCACTATCCTGATCCTTTGACCCAATATCATTTCTCACTATTGCAGTGATTCCATCCTTTTATTAACATAGCCACCCCACCTCCCTTTCCTTCCTGTCTGTCCTTCCTAATAGTCAAATACCCCTGGATGTTTAGTTCCCAGACATGATCACCTTGCAGCCATGTTTCTGTAATGGCCACCAGATCATACCCATGTGTAGTTATTTGTACCGTCAACTCGTCTATTTTGTTACAAATGCTGCGTGCATTCAGATAAAGAACTTTTAAATGTTTTGTGACAATTTATTCCTGCTTTTACCCCCTTTACTACTTTACCTTTATCATTATATATTCTGTCCCTTCCTGACACGCTCTGGTTTTTAATTCCCCCACTGCTACCTTGCTCTATTGCCTTCTTCGCTGACATTTTCATTTTTCAAACTCTTGAAACCTCCCCCCCACTAATTAGTTTAAAGCCCTCTCTACAGCCCTAGTTATTCGATTCGCCAGGATTCTAGTCCCAGCACTGGCCAAGTGAAGTCCGTCCCAACGGAACAGCTCTCTCCTGTCCCAGTACTGGTGCCAGTGTCCCAAGAAGCAAAACCCATTTCTCCTACACCAGTCTTTGAGCCACGCATTTAACTCTGATTTTATTTACCCTAGCCAAATTTGCTCGTGGCTCAGGTAGTAATCCAGAGATTATTACCCTTGTGGTTCTGCTTTTTAATTTGGCCCCTAGCTGCTCATACTCCCTCAGCAGAACCTCTTTCCTTGTCCTATCTATGTCATTGGTACCAACATGGACCACGACAACTGGATCCTCCCCCTCCCACTCCAAGTTTCTCTCCAGCCCAGAGGAGATGTCCTTAACCTTGGCACTGGGCAGGCAACACAGCCTTCGGGACTCTCGTTCTCGGCTGCAAAGAACCCTATCTATCCCCCTAATGATACTATCCCCTACCACTACAACATTTCTTTTCACCCCCCCCCACTTGAATGGACCCTCATTCCACGGTGCTGTGGCCAGGTTGCTCATCCCCCTGCAGTCCCCATTCCCGTCCTCACAGTAAGAGCCTCGAACCTTTTGGACAAGAGCAAGGGCTGCGGCTCCTCCAACACTACCTCCTGGATCCCCGTACCTGCCTCACTCATAGTCACATCCTCCTGTCCCTGACCACGGACTACATCTGAATTAGTTAATCTAATTGGTATGACTACTTCCTGGAACACAGAGTCCAAATAACTCTCCCCCTCCCTGATGTGTCGCAGTGTTTGAAGCTCGGACTCCAGCTCATCAACACGGAGCCGGAGTTCCTCGAGCAGCCAACACTTACTGCAAATGTGATCACCGTGAGCATCAATGGTGTCCACCAGCTCCCACATATTGCAGCAGTAACACATCGCCTGCTCTCCCATTCTATGTAATTAATTAAATTTATTATTATTATTTTTAAATACCCTCTGCCCCGATTCTAGATGATGAATATCACACTTCTATTTAATTGAACTTACCAACTTATAAAGGTTTGAAAGGGAAGGAAAAGTACTCACCAACCAGCCAATCACCTACCAGCTTTCTGGTGACGTCCCACTTCGATTAATTTTTTACCTCTCTCCTTCCCTTTGAGTTCCGAGTTTGGAGACTGGTAGGCCTACCTGGGTCTCTGGAGCCTTTTATAGCCCTGCTGCTGCCGCTGAAATTCCCGCCGACGCACTGAGGACAAGGGGAACTCTATCGTGGTTCCAGGAGGGAGGGGCAGGGGTGAGGGCAGAAGTGCAGGAGATACAACGGTCACGGTCGAGGGCCGTGTCAACCACAGTAGAGGGGAATCCTTGGTTGAGGAAAAAGGAAGACATATCGGAAGCACTGTGGAAGGTGGCATCATCGGAGCAGATGCTGGCGGAGATGGAGAAACTGGGAGAATGGAATCGAGTCCTTGCAGGAGGCGGGGTGGGAGGAAGTGTCATCCAGGTAGCTGTGGGAGTCAGTGGGCTTGTAGTGAATGTTTGTCAATAACCTGTCCCCAGAGATGGAGACGGAGAAGTCGAAAAAAGGAAAGGGAAGAGTCAGCGATGGACCATGTGAAGGTGAGGGAAGGGTGGAAATTGGAAGCAAAGTGAATGAAATTTTCTAGTTCAGGGCGAGAGCAGGAGACGGCACTGATATAGTCATCAGTGTACTGGAAAAACAGGTGAGGGAGGGGACCCTAGTAGGACTGGAATAAAGAGTGTTCCACATATCCCACGAAAAGGCAGGCATAGCTAGGACCCATGCGGGTACCCATAGCAACACCTTTGATTTGGAGGAAATGAGTGGAGTCAAAGGAGAAGTTGTTCAATGTGAGAACAAGTTCAGCCAGGCGGAGGAGGGTGGTGGTGGATGTTCAAGGAAGAAGTGGAGCGCCCTCAGGCCATCCTAGTGGGGGATGGAGGTGTAGAGGGATTGTACATCCATAGTGAAAAGGAGGCGGTTGGGGCCGGGAAACAGGAAACTGTTAAAGTGGCGGAGGGCGTCGGAAGAGTCATGGATGTAGGTGGGAAGAGACTGGACAAGGGGAGAAAAAATAGAGTCGAGATAGGAAGAGATAACTTCCGTGTGGCAAGAACAGGCTGAAACGATGGGTCTACCAGGGCAGTCCTGTTTGTGGATCTTGGGAAGGAGGTAGAAGCGGGCTGTGCGGGGTTGGGGGACTATGAGGTTGGCGACTGTGGGGTGAAGATCTCCAGAGGAGATGAGGTCAGTGACAGTCTTGGAAATGGTGGCTTGATGTTCGGTAGTGGGGTCATATTTCAGGTGGAGGTAGGAGGAGGTGTCGGAGAGTTAGCGTTCAGCTTCTGCTAGGTAGAGGTCAGTTCGCCAAACAACAACAGCACCACCCTTGTCAGCGGGTTTAATGACAATGTCGGGGTTGGATCTGAGAGAATGGAGTGTGCAAGTTCAGAGGGAGGTAGGTTGGAGTGAGTGAGGGGAGCAGAGAAATGGAGACGGCCGATGTCACGGCGGCAGTTTGCAATGAAAAGATCTAGAGAGGTTAAGAGGCCAGAGGGAGGGGTCCAGGTAGAATGAAAATTCTGAAAGTGGGAGAAAGGGTCAGCCGTGTGGGGGGAAGACTCCTGGCCAAAGAATTGGACACAGAGGTGAAGGCCGTGGAAAAAGAGCTCAGTATCGTGCCTAGCTCAAAATTCATTGAGGTGGGGGCGTAAGGGGATGAAGCTCAGGCCTTTGCTGAGGACTGATCGTTCGGGGTCAGAGAGGGGAAGGTCAGAAGGGATAGTGAAACCGCGGCAGGGGGTGAGATTGGGGGAGGGGGGTCAGAGGAAAGTGAAGGGGAAGAAGGTTCCAGAGGGGCGTTGGTGTTCAAGAGTTGATGAAGCTTGCGATCCTTGACATCAGAAAGGAAGAAAAAAAAGTTTTTTGTTAAAGCGTCGGATGAGTCGAAGGATGAAATGGAACTGTGGACCTGGACAGCTTTGAGATAGAGTGCGTCGGTGCTGCTGAAGAGAGAGGTCGAGAGTGTTCATGTGGCGCCGCATGGCGTTGAGCGTGGATCTCAAGATGCGGCGAGAGCAGTAGTTCGAGGAATGATGAATGTCTTGGAGATATTTGTAATCCTGGGTGGATCTGAAACACGAAGGGTGGAAGTTTAGTTGGAATCCACGTGGAATAAGTCAGAACCGGATACCGTTGCTGAGGAAAGATATGTGGCTGTGAAACCGAGTCTTCGCCTCCGTGCCCACTTCTTTGGCCAGGAGTCTTCCCCCCGCACGGCTGATCCTTTCTCTCGCTTTCAGAATTCTTGTTCTACCTGGACCCCTCCCTCTGGCCTCTTACCCCCTCTAGATCTTTTCATTGCTAACTGCCGTTGTGACATCGGCCGTCTCCATTTCTCTGCTCCCCTCACTCACTCCAACCTACCTCCCTCTGAACTTGCAGCACTCCATTCTCAGATCCAACCCCGACATTGTCAATAAACCTGCTGATAAGGGTGGTGCTGTTGTTGTTTGGCAAACCGACCTCTACCTAGTAGAAGCTGAACGCCAACTCTCCAACACCTCCTCCTACCTCTGCCTGGACCATGACCCCACCACTGAACATCAAGCCACCGTTTCCAAGACTGTCACTGACCTCATCTCCTCTGGAGATCTTCCACCACATGGGCGCCAACCCCGCACAGCCCGCTTCTACCTCCTTCCCAAGATCCACAAACAGGACTGCCCTGGTAGACCCATCATTTCAGCCTGTTCTTGCCCCACCGAACTTATCTCTTCCGATCTCGACTCTATCTTTTCTCCCCTTGTCCAGTCTCTTCCCACCTACATCCGTGACTCTTCAGATGCCCTCCGCCACTTTAACAGTTTCCAGTTTCCTGGCCCCAACCGCCTCCTTTTCACCATGGACGTACAATCCCTCTACACCTCCATCCCCCACCAGGATGGCCTGGGGGCGCTCCGCTTCTTCCTTGAACAGAGGCCCAACCAGTCCCCATCCACCACCACCCTCCTCCACCTGGCTGAACTTGTTCTCACGTTGAACAACTTCTCCTTTGACTCCATTCATTTCCTCCAAATCAAAGGTGTTGCTATGGGTACCCGCATGGGTCCTAGCTATGCCTGCCTTTTCTTGGGATATGTGGAACACTCTTTATTGCAGTTCTACTTGGGTCCCCTTCCCTCACCTCTTTTTCCAGTACGTTGATGACTGTATCGGTGCCATCTCCTGCTCTCGCCCTGAACTAGACAATTTCATTCACTTTGCTTCCAATTTCCACCCTTCCCTCACCTTCTCATGGCCCATCTTCGACTCTTCCCTTCCCTTCCTTGAATTCTCCGTCTCCATCTCTGGGGATAAGTTATTGACAAACATTCACTACAAGCCCACTGACTCCCACAGCTACCTGGATGTCACTTCCTCCTACCCCACCTCCTGTAAGGACTTGATTCCATTCTCCCAGTTTCTCCGTCTCCGCCGCATCTGCTCTGACGATGCCACCTTCCATACCAGTGCTTCCGACATGTCTTCCTTTTTCCTCAACCGAGGATTCACCTCTACTGTGTTTGACACGGCCCTCGACCGTGTCCGTTCTACCTCCCACACTTCTGCCCTTACCCCTGCCCCTCCCTCCCGGAACCACGTTAGAGTTCCCCTTATCCTCACCTTTCACCCCACCAGCCTCCACATTCAATGGATCATCCTCCGCCATTTCCGCCACCGCCAGCGTGATCCAACCACCAAACGCATCTTCCCCTCACCTCCCCTTTCAGCATTCTGTAGGGACCACTCCCTCCACAACACCCTAGTCCACTCCTCTATCACCCCCAGCATCCCTTCCCCTTCGCCCAGCACCTTCCCGTGCAAGCGCAGGAGATGCAACACATGCCCTTATACCTCCCCCCTTCCCACTGTCCAGGGCCCCAAACACCCCTTCCAGGTGAAACAGCAATTTACTTGTACTTCTTGCAATCTAGTATACTGTATTCGCTGCTCACGATGTGGTCTCCTCTACATTGGGGAGACCAAACGCAGATTGGGTGACCGCTTTGTGGAACACCTCTGTTCAGTCTGTAAGGGGGACCCCGAGCTCCCGGTGGCCTGGAACTATTATTCACCGCTCTATTCCCACTCGGGCCTCACCGTCCTCGGCCTCTTGCATTGTTCCATGGAAGCTCAGCGTAAGCTCGAGGAACAGCACCTCATCTTTCAATTAGGCATTTTACAGCCCTCTGGACTCAACATTGAGTTCAACAATTTCAGATCATAACCTCGGCCCCTATCACATATTTTCTTTTTTTTTTATCCACACTTTTTGTTTGGCCCCCTTTTTTTTCCTCCCTCCCACGTGGCAGCAGTCCTTCATTCTGCCTGCGCAATTCACACTCCATCTAGAGCCATCCTTTGTTCCTTAATTGTCCCATTACCACCTCCTCTTGCCTTGAATATCTCTTAATGTCTCTCAATATCTCTCAATCTCTCCTGCTTTCTATCCTATCACTGACCTCCCCTTTTGTTCTTTCATCCCCTCCTCCTTTTCCCAGCCCCTAAACTTGCTTTCCATTTCCTGCTTTTTTCCAGTTCTGATGAAGGGTCATCGACCTGAAACGTTAACTCTGTTTCTCTCTCCACGGATGCTGCCTGGCCTGCTGAGTTTTTCCAGCGTTTTCTGTTAATATTCTTATACTATGGTCTGTGAATGGGGCCATTATGCATACCTTATGATAACCTTGGACTACCACCTTAAATGTGATTACTTACAGCACAATTACATAACGGAGTTATGCAGATCTGATTTTTTTATGGACTATTCAATTCAATTATTTTCTGTGGGGTTACAGATGTGCCAGTGAAGTCAAGCCAGAATTCTAGGATAAGGGACTGTATACTCTTGACAATTAAAGTTAATATTTATAAAATATTTAATGGATATTCGATTAAATTATTTTTCAGAATTATGGAAATGACAGTGAGTGTAGTATTGTACCAGAATTCAAGGATAAGGGCAGTATTGCTTAGTCAAGGCCAGTTTTCTAATATGGGCCAATCTTTACATACAGACAATTTCAGTCAATATTTATTGTACTGTTTAGTTAAACACAATACAAATGGAGGGAAGCTTTCAGCCCTTTCAATGTAGGCTGTGTGGTGTGACACCAAAGTGCAGTAGTTTCATTTGTGCATTGTCGGTGGTCATTATTCATTGTTTTTGTGACTGACTGATGTCCCTGACAGAAAGTTTGTTTGCCTCAGGCTACAACTATTGCCTGTTAGCATCGTGCAGAGCAGTATTATCAACATAGATCTAAGGTGTCTGTAGTTGGAGGAGCACAACGCACAACTAAGTCGTTTAAAAAAAAAAAAAAAACACGGTGGTGTGGGGGCAGGAAGGCAGTCTGATTGATGTTCTGAAATGGCACTTCTGGTCAATAGGGACTCAAAACTCCTAGGCCTAGAAATTCAGTGGGCTGCGCCACCCGTTAGCACCTTAAGAGGGCGCTTAGTGGGTTGGACACCACTGGCCACGCATCCCGCTAAATTTAGCGGTACGCTAATGGCGGCGCTAGCCGTTAATGCTGCGCCGCTACCGATGTCGTCATTGGTGTGCGCAGCGCCCCGATCGCGAAATTTAGTTGCGCCCCCTGCTTTAACACTGGTCGCTATTTGTGACCGGTTCAGAGGGGCCTACCTGCGGCGGTAGAGGCGCGGAGGTGCTGGGCGGCCATTTTTGTTGCTGGCCGCCTGCCAGCACCTCTCCGTTCCGCCGTCCCTGGCCTCCTGAGCACCCCCCCCCCCCCCCCCTGCGGATTGCCGGCTGTGTTCCAGGAGCCTGGCACTTCTCCTCAGTGCTGGGCTCTTTTGCTGGCACTCGCGATCCTCGATCGCGCTGCACAAGACCCCTCCCCTTTAAGAAGGGGAGGAAAGCCTGCAGTACCGCAGCGCGCCGTGCCGCAGCGTGTGGCGCTGCGGCACGTTGCGCAGCGATATTGAGTTGCAGCGCCCCAAGAGGGATGCGGGGCGCCTCCAGTAGCGCCGCACTTCCCTCTGGGGCGCGCAAAGTCAATTTCCGGCGGGCGGCCACGACTACTTCCGGGGTGCTACTTTTAGCGCCCTGGCGAGGCTGGCGCCCCAAACGGGGCGCCACTGAATTTCTAGACCCTAGTACCTGAATTATATCACAGTTGAATAACTTTTGTCACCTAACGCCACTTTAAAGACTATTGCCCCTCTATGGCACTCACTGGACTGAGCGTATATCTTGTATGAGCGACAGTGGGCAAGGGATGTGAAAATATTGATAACAGTTTTTCTTTCTGAATGGCTAAGTGCTATAACTGCCTTTCAACAGTTGCCACAGTCAGATCAACTATCTTTTTGGAGAACATTAAACAACAGTTGATAATTCTCTTTCTGAATTAAATATACTTTTTCGAAGTGCGATAATCTTTCAATTACAGTTCTTCGCATTTTGAAAAAAGCATCTGATCCCCAGAAGAGAGTTTAATGCACGACTTTGACAAAATATTACCTGACAGGTACGGGAGTTTTGTGAAAGCAAGTCTGTGCTGTTTAACTGAAATGTGAAATATGACCTCTTCTCTTTACTTCTTGTCGCCTCCTTTCTCAAAAACGTTTAATTTATGATCTGACTAGCTTCATCCTGTGTGGGTCAGATTTTCCTGGTATATTACAATTGAAGGTTTTTCAAAGTACTGCTTCTCCATCAATCACGGCAGCCTGTTTTATACTTGTCCAACACGGAAAAGAAAATCAAGTGGAGTGTAAAATGGGTTGGCAATTCACTATCGTCTGATTTCTGCAAACGTCCGAGACAAATTGCACCCCTTTTTCCAGATCTACCCAGTGTATTAGTCTCAGACTTGTGCTACATCAGTGGTAAAACATCAAAAACAGACCACGGATTTTTGCAAGTTGATTTTTTATTTAGTTACACGAAGAAGATGCATAAAATCATTTATCAGATGTAACAAGTGTACATGTAAATGGAACTGTAAGAGCAAAGTCCTTAAAAGGTTAAATACCCTTTTGAGGGACTTCTACAGTACTGAGAAAGCCGTATGAAAATAATAGTTTTTTGATGGCCTATATTGCTTTTAGAAGACTCATCCTCTCATCCCTTACGATCTTGGTGTCTCTTGGACATAGATCTTGGCCGCGGTTTTGTCGGCGCTCAGAGTGCGGGTTTGAAATGATTGACTGGGTTGGGAACCCGTTCTGAACCCGCCTCCATGTAAGTTTCCAAAGTGTCGGGTGTGCAATTTCAGAACAGACCCGCCACCAAGTGGCGTGGGAGGGATTTAAGATAGTTAAATGCTTGTTAAACACTTGTTAACTACTATTTTGCCAGCCTATTTGTATTTTCCCACTTTTTTAACAGGGTTCACGTCAGGTAGGTGTGTCGAGTTCTCTATGTCTCCCCATTGCTGTGAATAGGTGACAGCTGCAAAAGTGGTATTAAAGCTACCATTTCACAGCTGGTCACTTTCCAATGTCAGAAGCTTGAGCCTTCAGGACTTGGAAGACACTTTTGAGATTTATGCAGTTTGGAAGTGTTTGGAGTAAACTCTCTATCCACTGTCACCTCGTTGGAGCAAGCTCTCTAACCATTGACAGATCGCTTCTGTCATCTCAACTTCAGCTGCCATCTATTCCAGCAACATCGGTGCCCTTGAAAAAATCTCACCTTTGGTCCTCTGAATCCCTCCACGATCAGCCCCAGCACCAACATCAGCAGGCACACCAACATCACCAACAACAATACCAACCTTCTCCACAATCACCTGATGTTGCACAGGACACAGGGCGTCAACACATGACCACATTGCTGCCCGGGAGGCCAGCAATGGCATCACCATGGCCAGATTTACTTCACTTGACACTGTACACCCTGGCTGCCACATGATGCGCCAGGTTGACACCACCCTACACCAGCACCATAAAGTATCCCTACAATGTCCAAGCCATTCCTTTCACACTCATTACAATTGTTGGGCGGCGGCGGGGGGGGGGGATGGTGAGGGAGCTATGTCCCAACATTCACTGGAACTCACTAAGACACTTCCAAAGGTGAGCACAGACCTATCCAATGAGGTAAAGTGTTCAAAATATAGATTTCAATGTTTGACAACACATGAACAGAAACTTCACATGAACATTGGCTAAACCACCCAGGTGCCTACCCTTGTGTGTTGTTAGTTCATATGCTTGCAGTAGATTGAGATTAAGGTTGAGTGTGAGGGGTGGCTAGTGAGAGGAAGTAATAATGTAGATAGAGAAGGATGGGTGGAGGTGCAAGGTAAGTTGGTGTGAGTAAGGATGTGCAGGAGTAGGGTAGGGAAGGCAGAGTGATGGGGGATGTGATGAGAGGCACAGTCGCATGAGGTTGAGTGTGGCTTGGCAGTAACGTTTGTGATCTGCTCAGATCATTGAAAGGTTTGCGCCACTGCAGCCAGGTCCTCCTAACAACATCCCTGCTCGTGCCCTCCTACCCAATGTTCAACCAGGCTGCGTTGATCTCCTGGGGGGGCCTCTTCCGCCCATGGGAAGGGAAGAGAACCTCCCTGCGTGCTGTGACTCCCTCCATAGGCATATGGAAGGAGTCATGGGAGAGCCTGGGTACAGCCTTGCATCTTTGTGCAGTGCTTGTCAGTGTTTGCAGCACCTCAATGCTGTAGAACACTGACAGCAAGAACTGTCAAGATCAATTTGGACATGGCCCCTTTAAGGAAACCGGCTGATGACGTCATCAGACTCGCTTCCTATTAATTGGCTGGGAACCTCGCAGGGCAGGCTCAGCAAGCCCAATCAATGAAAAATCGCTTGGAGCGTGCGGACTGCAGTAGGCAGCGGGTTGGGACCGCGGCAGCGACCCCGGCCGCCCCGGACCCACCTCGGTCGGCGAAATCACGGCCCTTGTGCCTGAAGTGTATGTGAAACACAATGATGCTGAACTAACCTCTGAATTTAGAGAGGAACTGCAGTATTCCTTCCATTGTTTTATTTTAAGCTAGTCAATCCCCTTTAAAACAGGCTGATCCCATGGAACTTGGGGAAATACAACAACAATTTGCATTTATATAGCGCCTTTAACATAGGACGTCCCAAGGCGCTTCACAGGAGTGTTCTGAAGCAAATTTGACACTGAGCCACATAAGGAGATATTAGGACAGGTGACCAAAAGCTTGGTCAAAGAGGTAGGTTTAAAGGAACGTTTTAAAGGAGGGGAGAGGGTAGCGAGACGGAGAGGTTTAGGGAGGGAATTCCAGAGCTGTTGTAGGTGGCCGGCAGGGACGCCTGAGAAATGGATCGACTCAATATCGGGCGTAGAACAGGTGCAACGAGGTCCAATTTCTGCCCTTGGGTTCCTACAGTTGAGAGGAGTGGGGGGGTGGGGTGGGGTGGGGTGCATGTAGATGATTGGTTGATGTCTGAATGTGTGACCACCATACTACTTAGCATTTTCAGGTTAAAATTTCACTGACTAAATATAATTCTGTTTTTTGTTTTCTCCCAAAGAGTTTTTTTTGGAAAATAATATTGAATGATGAAAAATATATAATATAAAATAACAACAGAAGACGCTGGAAAAACTCAGCAGGTCAGGCAGCATCCGTGGAGAGAGAAACAGAGTTAACGTTTCAGGTCGAAGACCCTTCGTCAGAACTGGAAAAAGCTGGAGAAGTAACAGATATTAAGCAGGTGCAGACAGGAGGGGATGAAGGAATATACTGTGCTTTTGTAAGAGGCAGGAAAGATAAAATGTTGCAAATGGGAATGGCAAAATCATACAGCATGAAAAATGGGGGTAGGGGTTATAGTTGGAAATTGTTGAACTCAATGTTGAGGCCAGAAGGCTTTAAAGTGCCTTTTTCCAGTTCTGATGAAGGGTCCCAGACCTGAAACGTCTGTTTCTCTCTCCACGGATGCTGCCTGGCCTGCTGAGTTTTTCCAGCATTTTTCTGTTGTTGTTTCAGATTTCCAGCATCCGCAGTATTTTGCTATCGTGTTAGTGATGAAAAATATATATTGTGTGGGAGATCATTGAGGATTGAACTCATTTCTAGCAAGGAAGTGTCTGCATGCACCTGAGCTGTTAAGACTGCTGTGCTGAAAGCAGATAAGAGATTAATAGCACTGGGATTAACTGCTGGGCTTTAGTAGCAACCATCTGATTAACCCCTCTGTTGTGGATATTATACTGCCCGGGAACAATTGTAACATGAACAATCTTGGAGAATTACAAAACAGTAGATAATATGTCCCAAAATGCCATTTGCTTCTCTTATTATTGCCACAATAATTTATTTGTCTTTCAGTAAGTTACAGTTGTGTTAAAAGACTCCATGTGTCACCAAGCTTTTAAACAATTTAACATTACAGTCTACAGTTGATTCAATAAAAAGTATATAACGTCAGAAAACAATGGAAATGCACAGCAGGTTGATCAGCATCTGAAGGAGGAAAAAAAAATCAGGATTTTGATCTTTTGTGTCTTTCCAGCATTTTCTGTTTTTATTTAACATTTTCAACATTCCATTTTTTTAAAATCTCAGCCAAAAAAAAATCATACTCACTTTCTTAAAAAACAAAAACAAATTCCAAGAAAGCAAACATTCTACAGCTTTAAAACATTCTGAAAGTAATATTTCTTTTTTCAGGACTGTCACTAATTAACAGGCGACTAAGTCTTTGAACCTGGAAATATAACCAATATGAAAGTACATATGAGCAGAGGGATTGTGTGTTATGGGGGGTTAAAGATGAGCTTGCATATGTGTACAAAAAGAAAATGCCGCAGATGCTGGAAATCTGAAATAAAAACAGAAAATGCTGGAGGCACTCAGCAGGTCAGGCAGCATCTGTGAAGACAGAAACAGAGTAAACGTTTCAGGTCGACGACCCTTCGTCTGACGTCATTGACCTGAAACATTAACTCTGTTTCTCTCTTCACAGATGCTGCCTGACCTGCTGAGTATCTCCAGCATTTTCTGTTTTTATTGCATATGTGTAAATTGGTGTGGTGTATCCACAGTGAGCATCATTGAATTAAAAGGCAATGGTTGTACGTTCTTGTTTACATCCTTGTTTTCAAATCCCTCCACGGCCTCGCCCCTCTCTATCTCTGTAACCTCCTCCAGCCCTACAACACTCTGCGATCTCTGCGCTCCTCCAATTCTGGCCCCCTGCGCATGCCCGATTTTAATCACTCCGCCATTGGTGGCCGTGCCTTCAGCTGTCTAGGTCTTCAGTTGTGGAATTCCCTCCCTAAACCTCTCCGTCTCTCTACCTCTCTCCTCCTTTAGGACGCTCCTTAAAACCTACCCCTTTTGGTCATCTGCCCTAATATCTCCTTTTGTGGCTCGGTGTCAAGTTTTGTTTGATAACACTCCTGTGAAAAGCCTTGGGACATTTTACTATGTTAAAGATGCTATAATAATGTAAGTTGTTCGATTTAAAAAAAAAAAAAAAAAAACCATGGCCTGAAATTGAATCACACCCAAATTTGGCTGCTATTCGGCTGCAGGACATGCTGCACGTGCTAATGAGGCCACCAGCTGGATCAAGATAGATTGAGCCGTCGGCCTGATTTGCATGTTACTGGCTAGCTGTGGGCACCAGTCGTGGCCCCGGAGGCAGCTTGCTGGTCACGGGGGGGGGGGTGGGGGGAAGTGAGATCCGCTAGCTAGGATGTTGGCTGAGGGCCGAATGTATGTCAGGTGCAGGGAGGCAGTCAGGACTGGGGGGGGGTGGGGGTGGTGTGGGCAGCAGCCTGCAGTTTTAATGTGGAGCCAGGAGTAGCCATCCCGCTCCCCGTGGCTGCACTTACAGGAAAGTAAAACACATTTAACTTTCCTTTTGGGTGGCAGCCTCCAGCAGTCCCTTTTTAAGGACCAGTGGTTTGGCTGCTGTGCGCCTTCACATGCTGCGGCCAGTCACCAACCAGTTTCACAAAGGGGCATCAAATGATTGTCAGGCCCCCAATTTGCATAAACACTGGGCCCAATGCCAGTTTCAGGCAGGCACCTGGGACGACCGTAGGACACCCTAACCAATATGGTGGGCGACGCACTTCTGGTGCGGACTGAGCGCATGCACAGTGCCCACACTATTGGGTACTACTTTCACCCAAAAAACGGGTGCTCTGCAACCAAATTTCCAGTCCTATATCATTGCACCAATGTAAGTGAGAAGATGTTGGTAAGACAAAGTAATCAGCATTCTCAAGATGGTTTCCTGGCTCCTGTGACTTTGAGGGGCTAGGACTTTGGAGCCTCATCTGGAATTCATAAGAACATAAGAAATAGGAGCAGGAGAAGGCCATTCGGCCCCTGGAGGCTGCTCCGCCATTCAATAAGATCATGGCTGATCTGATCTTGGCCTTAACTCCACTTTTCTGCCCACTCCCCATAACCCTAGACTCCCCTGTAGTTCAAATGTCTGTCTATCTCAGCCTTGAATATATTCAATGACTCCGCCTCCACAGCTCTCTGGGGTAGGGAATTCCAAAGATTCACGACCCTCTAAGCGAAGAAATTCCTCCTCATCTCCGCCTTAAATGGGCGACCCCTTATTCTGAAACTATGCCCCCTAGTTCTAGATTCCCCCACAAGGGAAAACATCCTCTCAGCATCTACGCTGTCCCGCCCCCTCAGAATCTTATGTTTCAATAAGATCACCTCTCATTCTTCTAAACTAATAGGCAGTAACACCTCCTCCACACTGATCCTGAACACGGGAGCTCCCCAGGGTTGTGTGCTCAGCCCCCTTCTGTACTCCGTTTACTCACGATTGCATGGCCGCGCACAACTCCATCATCAAGTTTGCTGATGACACTACCGTTGTAGGCCTGATCACAGATGGCGACGAGACAGGCTACAGGGAGGAGGTAAGAACCCTAGCAGAATGGTACAAGTACAACAACCTCTCCCTCAACATCAGCAAAACAAAGGAGTTGATCGTGGATTACAGGAAGTGGCAGGGGGAGTGACACACCCCAATCTACATCGAAGGATCAGCAGCTTCAAATTCCTGGGTGTGTTCATTACGGAGGACTTAACGTGGTCCCATCACATCGATGTCGTAACCAAGAAGGCATGCCAACGCCTGTTCTTCCTCAGGAGACTAAAGAAATTTGGAATGGCCTCCCAGATTCTCACCAACTTCTACCGGTGCACCATCGAGAGTATCCTGTCTGGCTGCATCACTACCTGGTATGGCAACTGCACCACCACAGACCGCAAGGCTCTACAGATGGTGGTGAAAGCTGCACAACATACTACAGGAATTAAACTACCTGCTGTCCAGGATGTCTACCCTGAGAGGTGCCGGGGGAAGGCCCTGAGAATCACCCCAGCCACAACCTCTTCGCCCTACTCCTGTCCGGTAAGAGATACCGAAGCATATGGTCTCGTACCAGCAGGTTTCGAAACAGCTTCTACCCCCAGGCCATAAGACTCGTGAATGAATAATTTATTATTATTTATTTATTACTGTTGTTTTATTTATTATTACTGCATTTCTATTATTTTTATCATTGCTATGCCATATTTATTCCAATGTTGGGAGGACTCGTAAAAATCAACATTTCATTGTGCAGTACACACGTCTGCTGCATATATGACAAATAAAAAAATTGAATTGAATTGAACTCCAATGAGTATAGGCCCAATCTGCTCAACCTTTCCTCATAAGACAACCCCTTCATCCCAGGAATCAACCTAGTGAACCTTCTCTGAACTTCCTCCAATGCAAGTAAAGCTCTCCTTAAATTACGAGACCAAAACTGTACGCAGTACTCCAGGTGTGGTCTCACTGTACAGTTGTAGCAAGCACCAACGCCTGTACAGCAGTAGCAAGTGTATTCAAGGTGATGTTCCATCAGCGATGTCCTATAATAGTTTACCAGGGTGGAGAATTAACTTGAGGGTTTCCATGCTTGGAAGAAAATGATAATTTTTGGTAGAAAAGATATATTAAGTATTAAATCTTGACGGTCGTTTTCTGTAAAAGTTTTAATGTATTTTTTCACGGAACTACTAACTGATGAACAAAATGGTAAACAGTGTTTTCAATATCTATGGTTAAAACACACCATTATAAAAAACTTATTGGGACAAGGTCCTTATCCCACCCCCTTCCACAATTTGGAAGATTGGAATTATTTGGATTAAAAGGAGAACAGAATGTGTGATACAGGCTGCACAAGCTGCAGTTTGGAGGAGAAACTTGAAAAGTTATAGACCACAAGAGATAATAAGCTACTTTCCAGGATATTAAATAGGCTTCTTGAAATACTGAGCTCAAAGCAATTCAGAGTGACATGGTAGGGCCTATTTTACACTCGTTGGCAGTGTGAGGGGAGATTTTGGTGCAGCTTCTTTGGAATTGCCTGAATCTATATCCCTTCTGAGTCAAATCTTTGAATAGAAGCTAAGCCACTATAAAATAGCAAGCAAAAAATAGAAACAGCTGGAAACACAGAAACATAGAAGATAGGAGCAGGAGTAGGCCATTCGGCCCTTCGAGCCTGCTCCGCCATTCAATGAGATCATGGCTGATCATCCAAATTCAGTACCCTGTCCCTGCCTTCTCCCCATATCCCTTGATCCCTTTAGCCTTAAGAAATATACCCAACTCCTTCTTGAATATATTTAATGAATTGGCCTCCACCGCCCTCTGTGGCAGAGAATTCCACAGGTTCACCACTCTCTGGGTGAAGAAATTCCTCCTCATTTCAGTCCTAAATGGCCTACCCCTTATCCTTAGACTGTGACCCCTGGTTCTGGACTCCCCGGCCATCAGAAACAACCCTTTGAGTGACATTCCTCAATCAATCCTACCCAACTCGCTCCTCAGACCACCGTAGTTTCCTTTATTTAAATTGAGGACCCTAGTCTCTGAGTCAACTACTTCATTCTCCATCTTAATGAAGAATTCGATCATATTATGATCGCTCCGACCCAAGGGGCCTCGTACAACAAGATTGCTAATTAATCCTTTCTCGTTACATAATACCCAGTCTAAGATGGCCTGATCTCTGGTTGGTTCCTCGACATATTGGTCCAGGAAACCATCCCATAAACACTCCAGGAATTCCTCCTCCACAGTATTGTTACGAATTTGGTTAGCCCAATCTATATGTAGATTAAAGTCACCCATGATGACTGCTGTGCCCTTATTGCACGCTTCTTTAATTTCCCTTTTAATGCCATCCCCAACCTCTGCCTTACTGTTTGGATGTCTATATACCACTCCCACTAATGTTTTCTTCACCTTAGTATTTCTCAGTTCTACCCATACAGATTCCACATCATCAGAGCTAATATCCTTCATTACAATTGTGTTACTCCCTTCTTTAACCAGTAATGCTACCCCACCTCCCTTTCCTTTTTGCCTATCTTTCCTGAATATCGAATACCCCTGGATGTTGAGTTCCCAGTCTTGGCCATCCTTGAGCCACGTTTCTGTAATCGCAACCAAATCATATTCGTTTACCTCTATTTGCGCAGCCAATTCATCCACCTTATTACGAATGCTCCTCGCATTAAGAAACAAAGCCTTCAGGCTTGTTTTTTTAATGCTCTTAGAGCTCTGCAGGTCAGGCAACATCTGTGGAGAAACAGCAGTTAGTCACTTGATGTTTCGGGTCTAAGACCCTTTCTAAGGATTGGAAGGTGATAGACCTGATGTCTGCTGAATGTATCAGCAGTTCGAATGTATGGCAATATTAATGAATTTAAATTTTAAAGAACTGCACTGTGGACCATGAAAGATCCTTGTACAGACTAGCAACTAAATAATGCAGGAGACATGACTGAATTGATGGAAGTTTGTCTAAGATTCCCCGTCGTCGTTCGTCCTCTGATATCGAAGAAGACAGCCAGAATGTCATCTCATTTTTTTGCAGTTAAGTTCTTTGGTGAGCGATTAGACCTATTTTTGCTCCGAATGAGCGTCTGCAGATTGAACAGTTGATCCCGGATACACCAGGGTGCGAATCTTGATTTTCAAGCGAGACTTCCTCAGCTGGCGTTTACATTCAGCATCAGCAATTTGACGGGCCTCTTAATAGGAGCTTCTTCTTGGATGCTTTTTTTGCCATGCTTGCTTAGTGTGCGCAAGTTGTTCCCACTTATGGACGTCTATTTTGCACTGTTTCAGAGTAACTTTTAAGCAGTCTTTGCATCTCTTTTGCACAAAATCGCTCCCCAGTTGTCAATGCGTCACAAAAGATCTTCTTTGGGATTTGTTCATCAGACATTCGCACCACATGACCGGATCACGATAGCTGTGCCTCCATGATCAGAGCATCCATGCTTGGCATGTCAACTTTTTTAAGAACTTTGGGGTCAGGGATCTTGTCTTCCCATCTGATCTTTATCAGTCAAGAAAGGATCACTTAGGCTCGGTAATTTGTAGGAGGAATATAATATCAGGAAGGCACCTTTAAAAACTTGATGGCAACAGTTAGATGAAACGTTTCTGGTTCCATAGGACTCTCTTCTATTTTTCTGCCTCTTGGCAAGGAATAGGTAGTGTCATGTAAGGGACGATGTTACAAATGTTGGGGGGGAAAAATTGAGTCGCGCTAACTTCGCCAGGGCGCTAAAAACATTCCCCGCGGCCAAAATTCACCTCTTGGGGCGCTGCGAGTGAATATTGCGGCATGTCGCGCCGCGGTACTGCAGGCCTACCTCCCCTTTTTAAAGGGGAGGGGCCTTGTGCAGCCCGACCCGGGGCCCAGCTGGGCCACCAGGGATCGTAGTGCCAGTAAAAGACCCCGGCACTCAAGAGAAGGGCCGGGCTTACGGAGCGTAGCTGGCACTCTGCGGGGGGGCTGAAGAGGAGGCCGGGGACGGCAACGGGGGCAGGTGCTGGCAGGCGGCCAGCAACAAAAATGGCCACCCGGCACCTTCCCTTTAATTTGCGGCGCCCCGGCCGCAGATAGGCCCCCCTGACCCCTTGGACATAGCGTCCGGCGGTAAGTCGGGGGCGCTGCCGAAGATCACGAGCGGGGTGCAGCGCACGGCGATGACGTCATCGCCGGCGGCGCAGCGCCATGGGGCGCTGATGATTACCACTGCCGCTAACCTGCTGAATTTCGCGGGAGGCTTTGGTGGCGCGCGCCCAGGCGCTAGTTGCTTTGCGCCCCGTTAACGCCCTCTTAGCGCGCTAACGGGAGGCGCAAAGTAACCGAATTTTTAAGCCGTTAACTCCCAACATGGGTGCTCATATCAGGAAATCGGTAGTTGCTTTTTACCTGCTCTTTATATTTATATACTTCTACTGTGTGTATTGAGTGTGTCTATTGCACTTTAGAAAAATACCAGTCATGATAAAAACACAGGCTTATTGGTTCAGCTAATTACTAAGTTTAGACTGATTGTTTGTTTCTGACTTTGTTATTGTTGTTGTGAAGCTTGTTCCCATGTACTTATGTGTTTGTTAATTATATTTGTCTTGTAGTAATTATACACGGCCGTTCAATTGGAACTGATTAGTTAACATTAACAAGAATTCGAAATCACCAGGCTTGCCCAAATCGCAATTAATCAGGTTTTCTTGAAATGACCCAATCAACAGCTTCTACTCTGAAAGCTCAGTAATGATACTGTAATGATTATATGACTGAAAGCCGTAAACAGTTTTTAGTAAATGTAGGCTTTTCCCTTAACTAGTACAGGAAACTCTTTTTTAACCAGCACCTAAATAACCGGAAATCTCTGTTAACCGGCAAAATTCAGGAGTAGGTTCAGGTAAGTTTTACTTCATATTAGTGGCAGTTCCTGGCTCTGTGGCTGTGTAACTGGGGTTCGTGCACTTGTTGCTAAGCAACAGGGATGCTTGGTCTGTGGCCGGAGTTCCTGCACATGTTGCTAAGCAACAGGGAAGCCTGGATTTGTTGCTGTGTACGGAGCTCTCGTACCTTTTAAAACTATACTTCTCTGTAATCCGGACTTTTTGGTAAACCGGCACCACACTGGTGCCGGATAATAGAGTTTTCTGTAGACACCTTTCCTATTACTTATAACCGTTACAAAGAATTCAGCCCACTAGTAGAATTGGTAAAGTAGGTAGGAAAATAGAGTGCATTCTGGAGTTATCTCACATGGCTGTCCATCAACAGTTGCTGGATTTATAAGCTGTTCAAGGTTGGTGTTCACAGACAGCGAATCAAAAGCATAATAAATTATGTTAACAATATTTTATAAACACACTGGCACTGTGGAGTAAATCATGTAAGTCAGGAACGAGGTTTTCTGATTTTTGGCAGATTGCAATTATTTTTTGCTAGACGCTGTGAGGCAACATTTGTTAAACAAATTGTGAAATGGCAAATTTGAACAGTGCTAGATGTTAAAATTCATACACAAATGCATTCGAGATGTCAGGTAGTTTTAGTGAAAGTGTATAATATGCCCCTTATGAATTGTACAGCCAGTGGCCTGGATTCAATCAGAAATATTTTTCCACAACTAGAAATTAATCTGCATAGATTGCCTGGAAACAACGCATATAAAGCAACATATTGAATGATTCACATGGCATCTTCCTCACTTACTTCCTCCAGCAGAATTTCAGGGGCATTATGGAACAATTGGACATTATCTGGGCTTCTCAACCTCTTCCAGATATTCTTTTTCCAAAGAAGCTTGCTTCCTTGAAAACTGGCAAACCACCTGCCCCTTTAAGTTGCTGTAGCCCTTTAAATCCTCGAGCAACGCCAGACTTTGCATCCCTCAAGAGGTCAGCCCCTAATCACAGGCATTTTCAATGCAGGGAGCTGGCCTACGTGATGATAATTAAAATTAATAACCAGAAAGTTGGGAGGGCCACAAATTTGATGCACTGACTGTGGTGCGCATACTACTTGTGGAAACCCTTTGCAGCCCTGTAGGCAAACACAGCCACACTACACTGAGATCCAGCTAAGAACCAGGGTGTGCATAGAGCAAGCTTTCAGTGTGCTGAGGCATTTGGGGTCGATTTTAACCCTACTCGCTCAGCAGAAACCTGGTGGGTGGGCAGTTAAAAATCGCCCCTGGCTCTTACCCATCTGAAAGCCGCCACGATCGCAACATCTGCAATTTTAACCTGCTCTCCTGAGCAGGCAGGAAGGACACGCGCCAACAGGGTCCATCTGTGCATATGCATGTTGTGGCCCAGTGACATCATTGAGACCCGACTGTAATTTTAACTCAGGCTTAAGCAGGGAACTCACCTGGAGTTAAAATCAGGGCTGACCCTGACTCTTGAACCGCACAGGCAGAGCTTTAATATATTCTCAGAATGCCTAGGATTTCTCGGCTGACTCCAACAAAATTCTGTGGCAAGAGAATGTAGACCCTGCAGCATAAAATCAAGTGGTCTGCACTTATTTATGCCTTCAGGAAGGTTTGACAGCAGCAAGTTGTTTAAATTAAAAAAGAATATTAGTTTAGAGAATGAGACTTGCACTATAATTGAATGGTACCTGATGAGGAGGAGAGGGTATAGACAGGAGCTGCAGAGTAACAATTGAAACAAAGTCTGCAGCAGACAGAAGAGTGATGGGAAATCGGGATCTGGAACAGCCAGCCAGCCAAATTTTAGCCTGCCAGTCTGCCAACCAGCCCATCACAACACCCCACTAGTCACCAGTCAGCACCGCCACCAAGTAGTCAACCTTAAGTCAGCTACCCCCAGCAGAAAAGGAGGGCATAGGTTCCCCTTGCTATGGGAGCAGGGACAGTGGGAAGGAATGACAGGAGAGTTTGCAAGATTGGGAGAGGCAGCGGCAGAACTGAGGGGAGAGTATGCAGGAGCAGATGAGACGCCAGAATCGGAAATTGGAGGAACATGAGATACTGAAATCACAACACTTTCAAATTAATTAATTAAGGTGTTAAGAGTTGACTGTATTTCTTGCGCTTCTTCTGATTTTTGCGTTCCTTCTGCTTCTGATTCTATGCCCTTCTTTTCTGCTGGGGGCTAGCTGGCTTCAGAAGACCTGCAGGAGATGACAAATTCGGTGGAATTGTGGAGCAGTGGAGGCCCTGAATATTCCCCATTCAAAGTTGACTAAATTGTGATAGTGTGTTGCATCTTGCATAGCCTTGCCAGTGAGTGAGGCCTTACATTGGGGAGGCAGAAGGAGCAGCTTGAAGTCATGCAAGAGCAGGAGGAGCAAGAGGATGCTGAAAGATCCATCAGCACCAGGCAAGGCCCTGCAGCCTAGAAGCCAGGTGCAGAAGGGATATTTTCAGGGATTAGTAAAATAAGTATTAAGACTGCTTATTTACAATTTTCATGAGGCAGCATATGTCCTTTTTTTCATTCCTTATGCAAAGAGCTCCATATTATTTCCTTAGATAAATAGTTGAGTTTGATTTAATTTTCTTTTCAATAAAATTATAAACTTCAACTTACATTAAAAATGATGGCCTTGAAATAATGTGGGATAATCTGTATGAACATTGAACATATTTGTTTGTTTTCTCTCTTTGCTAATATAATGGGGGATATAATTTTAGATAAGAATATTAAACATTCTATTAGTCCAAAGCATCATTTCAAGGCTATTGTGGTTTTTATTGATATTTTCTATATATAGTAATTCTTAAGTGCATTTACTGTGTGTCGTGTCTAAGTGCATATGTTTTCTAAATTCATTATTTCCAGAGTTTTCCTAGTGTGCGATCCACTATCTGAGATTCTCCCTCGGTACTGCACTAAAGTGACAGCATAGATTACACGCTGAAGTCTCTGGAGTGGGTCTTGAACCCACGACTTTCTGAATTGGTGGTGAGTGCTACCTGTGATCCAAGGCTGACCCCTTACAGGAGTCATGAAGTCAAGTCAATATCATGGAAACAAAACTGTTAAAATTAGGTTCTGACCAAAGGACACATCCAAACATCAGCCTCTTTTTTCCTTTAAGTGATGATCAATTTGCTCTGCTTTTCAAACGTTTGCTGTTTATAAAGCCTTAATTTACAGTTGGTGATAATAGTGGACGAATGCTTCAGCCGCAGATGGGCTGGATGTAGGCGTTTAGTATACATGCGAAACCTGATATGTCTTCGGATGATGTCACTGAGGGACAGCATGTAGATAAGAAATAGGAGGGGGCCAAGGATAGATCTGTGGGGGACTCCAAAGCAACGTTCCCGCTAAGCTGCGTGGCCGTGCAGTTGTCTGGAGGTCCCAGGCAGGCCGATCACCGGCTTTTAAATGGGACATTTCGCGCATGCGCAAAATTTTAATGGGCCGTGCAGACCGTTAAAGGGACCGCGAAACCCCCCAAAAATTAGGGGGAACTTTGCTCCAGAGGTAACGGTGCAAGTGTGGGAAGAGACTCCATTGCAGGAGATTCTCTGGCTACGACTGGATAGATAATAGTGGAACCAGGCAAGGGCAGTCCAACTCCGCTTGACAATGGAAGAGAGGCGGATGGTGTGGTTAACCTTGTTAATAGCTGCAGACAGGTCGAGAAGGCTGAGGAGGGATAGAGCACCATGATCACAGTCACAGAGGATGTCATTTCTTCCTTTTGATTAGGGCCATTTCAGTGCTGTGACAGGGGTGGAAACCTGATCGGGGAGGTTCAAACATGGAATTGTGGAAAATATGGCAGACAGGCATGGGGCCAATGGACAGCAGCATTTTCTTGTACTCCACAACTGCAGACAATGCACTGTGTCTTTTGGAATTGCAGGCAACACATTGCCCAGCGCCACTCCTAGAGCTGCTCTGCAGCTGCGTTATGTGTATCTCTGAATGCTGCTCATCCTCCTGCCATTGCACCTTCTCTTCCTCATTCAAAAATAAGATCACAAGCTCATCTTGGATGAGCGAGGCCATTTGGCTCACCTTGAATCAAGTGCTGATCCCTCTTTTGTTGTGAAGAATGATTTTTTGATTTCTCTATCAGTCCTAAATTTGAATCCATGTCGTTTTCTCCTACACTGGCAATCCTCCTTGTGATTCTTCTCTGCACTGGCTCCAGCATGTTAGAAGCTCCCTCGCGCCTCAGTGACCAGTACTGTACGAGGGAGTCAAGGTTGTGGAGGTCAAGCAGGCCTGAGGACGTGGGGCTACCATGGCATTGCCACATTTAGCAGGTGCAATGGCCTGGGGATCTATGATGCTAAGCATCTATGCACCTTGAAGGGGGATAAGTTTGAGCATGTATGTACAGGGATCATCAGAAGCTGCTGACAAAAGTTACTGAGGTACTGTCAAGACGTGCAAAAACCTTTCCCACGCCTCCCTTAAACCTGGATTCATTCTCCCTCTCCCCCCCCATCCCTTTAGACCTGGATCACATTTTTCTTCTCCCACACCCACCCCCCACTCCAGACCAGGATCACATTTGTCCTCTGCACCCCCCTTTAGACCTGGATCATGTTCTGCCTCTCCTCTTCTGCCCCCCCGCCTCGCGTAGACCTGGGTCATGTTTTCCCTTCCCATTGCTCATGTTCGACCTGGATCAACCTCTTGGTTTTGGTTTAGTAAGATGAATTTCATTGAGCAGGAACCAGCTGCGAGAACGATGAGTTGACGTCACTGGAAGACCCTTTTGCACATGCGCAGGGAAAGACATCCGTGGAAGGCCCAGTGCAGTGGCATCTGTGAACAGGGAATGCAATAGCGAGGCTCAATCCCCACTGAGCCACGTAGACTGCAAACCAGGAAATAAAAAACAGGAAATATAAATTACACTTACATCATGTACAGGAAGCAAAATAAAGATTGGGACACACAGATGGGATTAAGGGAGAGAGATAAAGGGGACAAACAGAAAAATAAAATAAATATATTTTAATTTTTTTAAATCTGCAACATTAACTTTTTTCTGAGGTAATGAGACTCCACATTTGTAAAATTAATTTTTCAGGGCTGGAGTGGTTGTCCAGCAGTAATTATTACTACATTGATGGCGCTACACCCTGAAATGTAAATGAACAGATCATGACGTCAGTCGGCATGCAATGCCTGACTTGATGCCATATCTGCAAACTTCGACATTCTCGCTCTTAGGACCCTGTTTAACGCAGGGTCCTAAGCACGCTCAGAAAAGTGTGCATGAAGCCTGCAGAGAGGCTGTCAGCGCTTCTTAAAGGGACGCACACATCTTTCAGGTAAGTTTGGATTTAAGCCTGTGGAATTTTTAAAATATTTTATTGAAGTCGTGGCTTGGTGCAGTAGATGTTAAAAGTTTTAAAAGTGTGCAGGGAGTGCTGATGGATGCTTGCAAGGCTTCGGATGGTAATGGAAGGCCTCTAAGAAGACAGAAAATGCTGGAAATACTCAGCAGATCAGGCAGCATCCGTAGAGAGAGAGAAACAGAGTCAACGTTTCAGGTTGAGATGCTGCCTGACCTGAGTATTTCTAGCATTTTCTGCTTTTATTTCAGCTTTCCAGCATCCGCTCACAGAGGGAAGACGCAGAAGAGGGGGATGCGGAAGGAAGGATGCAACACATACAGCCCCTTTCTGGCTGGGATATTCGGGATGGAATCATTCGCCTGCAATAACAGTGACCACAACCCCAATTTCCCTTTCAACATCTCTCCCACACCTTACCTTCCCTCTGTTACTGACCATCACAGTGTCCTTCTGGTCACAATGCTGAAATAAAAGCCACCACAAAACAAACTTTTCAAATCCAACTTTCTACATCTATCCATCCAAAATAAGATCAATAAATCCACTCATCACCCTTGTGCATTCCCTTAGTGACTGTCTTGTGCCTGCTGTTGCCTATCCTAGTGATGTCACGCACTTCTACCCCAATGACTGCTGCATAGCTGGTGGAAGGTTGCTGACTGTCAGTGGGGGACACTGCAGATAGCCTTGCAGGACAACCTCGAGGAGCTGGTGGCTGAGGGTGTGAATTTTTCTTCTTTTTCTTCCTCTTCCACCTCCACCTCCACTGGCTGGGCTGGATTTCTTGGGTGTGTGAAATGTGGAAGGCACAAGGGTAGGGTTGTTGTGAGGGGAGGGTGGGAAAGCAAGAGGGGAAGTGGGATGAAAGAAGGAAGATAATGTATGAGGATACCTGCATCTTGTATTCTTTCAGCCCCCGTCGCTGGCCAAGGCCTCAGCCATATCCCTGCCATTAATGGCCAGCACCCCCTCCTCCAAGGGGGTGAGGTGTGTTACGTCCGTGTGTAATTGAGACACGGACTGCAGGAGTTGGTTATAACAGGTGTTTACTGAGTCGAGACAAAACTGGAACTACTGTACAAAGTTACTTCACAGGCTTATATACAGGGGTGGTCACTACTGGCACTGCAGTATACAGGGGCTGCAGAATATAGTTCCTTCTTCAAAGTACATACACTACAAGGTGAAGCTAGGAATGTGAGGTGTGCCTCGTGTTTGGTAGAGATTGTTGGTAGGTGAGTGATTGCGGGGGGTGGGGGGTGGGGTTTGTGCATTGAGCAGTGTGTGAGGCTAGTGGTGCAGTTGGTAGGAGACGGTCTTTGAAGATGCATTCACTGACCTTGACCACTGGTCTGAGGTCATGAAACTTCTTTGTGCACTGAAGCCAGGTTGTGGGGGGTGACACTGCTGGCAGTGGCAACTTCGGTGATGTACTCCCACATAGTTCTTTCTGGAGGACCTCCTGGCCCCTGTGGGTAGAGGACCTCTCCTGCAGTATTGACCCCCTGCACAAAGCTGGAGTGCTGCCTGAGTGCCCCTTCCCTGGCCTGTTGAGCCATTTGTGCTACTGCTGAAGCACTTTCAGCATTTTTTACGTGCAGAAGGCAGTGTAGCTTTAAGAGCTGAAGACTGCCTAGTTTGGAATGATTGTTGATTTTTTTTTTGCAGAAGGCAGTTGAGCTTTAAGGGCTCGAGATGGCTTTCTAAACTGACGGCCTTGCTTTAAGAGAATGCAGCCTCGCTCCAGCGACACGACATTGGGCCTTCTGCTGAGTGCACAGCGTGAAGCAGCATATTCGTCACTGGGATGTGCGCTAAACCATTCAAATCAGCAGGCAGCTCCAAAATAACATGCTGCCTGCGCGTTATAAACCTGGCGCCAGCCAATCTTGCCCCGTGGTGCCACCGCCCATTTTCGGGCCTTATTGAATTTCTAGGCCTTTGTATTAATGTTACTTATATTTTCAAAAAAAAACTAATTGAATTTTGAAGCCAACTAATTATCCATCTGTGTTTTTCTAATAGTTAGGAAAGGTAATTGCTAATTCCTTACACCTCTGAGATAGAGATCCTAATTGCTAACACCTATGGGATCGAGTGAGGGAGAGAAGTAGACAGCTTGATATAAAGATAGGCAGGCAATGTTTTTCTCATTTTAATTTTGAATTATTTTTTAAAAAAAAGCAAGTTACATTTTGAAAGCAAAACAAAACCTCTTAGAGGGAGACAAAAGGGAAGGGGTCCTCTGGCCTGTCACTATCTGCCCTTGGGAGAAGTAACTGGGAGTTGGGGGAGTGGATGTAGGGTTACGAGTGAGTGACAGTGAAGCAAGGGGAGTGTGAGGCTACAGTTGTTGAATGGTTAGTTGGAAGAGGCAGGGTTAGTCATGGGACTGAGGGGGTGGTTGGAGGGTGAAAGGGTAGGGGGACCGAAGAAGTGAAGGAAAGTATGAGTGATTGAGGGAGGGGATGGAAGGGGAGCCACTGAGGGCTCCACAACTCCAAATGCAGTCGTCAGCTGTTGGTGCCTCCCCTCCCACATCTCTCTGGCCATAGTCACTCACTTTCCTCTTTCAGCTGAATGTACTTTCTGAAGTTTATGAAAAAGAAAACCAAAGCTACAACAGTCGTTTCTGTAGTGTCCGCGTATCAATAACACACGGACTGCAGGAGAACAATAATAACAGGTGTTTACTGAACAGAGGGTATGCTGGAACTGAAAGTACAGAAGCCTGCTACGGCTTTATATGCAGGTGTGGTCACTGCCAGTACTACAGTATTAAATCAGTTCTCTCTTAAAGGTACATACACAACAACTCCTCCCCTTTTAGATAAACATTACATAACATTCATTTAACAATTAAATAATAACTAATTACAATTTTCTCTGTACTATATACATCAACTGAAGTAATCATTTATAAATTCAGTCTTTGAGGAGGCTTCCTGATCCTGACTGGATAGCGCCTTTCTCGAGTATCCTGTTCTTGCGGTGGAGTCGATTCTGGCTCATTGTCATTGGTTGGTTCGTCAGCTTCCAATACCACTGATTCTGAGGTAGACGCAATCTGTACTTCGGGTTCATCACCAGGTCGTGGTATGGGTTTGACTTGTTCCTGTGACTCTAGAATCTGGTCAGCATGGCGTCTCACGATGCTCTCTCCAACGTCCACTGTGTACATTAATGGTCCCTGCTGTGTGCATATCATTCCTGGCTGCCATTTTTCTGTTCGGTAGTCGCGGGCCAAGACTGGTTGCCCTATCTTGAAGCTCCTGGTTGGCTTCTCATTGATGTGCTGGAGTTGCTTATCCTCAACATCTCGTCTTATGTTTGGTTTGAGCAAATCCAGGCGACATCTTAGCCTTCGGTTGAAGAACATTATGGCTGGAGCTTGGTTGGTGACTGCATGTGTCGCATTCCGGTAAGCAAACAAGAAATTATCCACCTTGTGTTGTAGTGGTATGTCGTCGTTATACATCGCCTTTATTGCTTTTTTAAAGGTCTGAACAAACCTCTCAGCCAATCCATTTGTGGCTGGATGATATGGGGCAGATGTGTAATGTTTTACCCCATTATTCCTCAAAAACCTCCGGAAATCCTCGGACACAAACTGTGGTCCATTGTCGGAGCAAATCTGTTCTGGCAAGCCATTCCTGGCGAAGATGGTCCGTAGGACTGCAATAGTTTTCTCCGTGGTGGTGGAGGACATTTTGATGACCTCTGGCCATTTCGAATGTGCATCCACGGCGATTAAAAACATGGAGTCCATAAATGGACCAGCAAAATCAATGTGTACCCATTGCCATGGAGATGAGGGTCACTCCCATGGGTGTAGCGGGGCCTGTGGTGGAGCGTTTTGGACCTTCTGGCATCCTGTGCATCTCTTGGTCATATCCTCGATTTCTTTATCGATTCCCGGCCACCACACAAACGCCCTGGTTAGGCTCTTCATTTTTACCCCTCCCAGATGACCCTCATGAAGCTCATTGAGCACTCTATCCCTTAACTTGGGTGGAATTACCACTCGGGATCCACACATCAAGGTCCCCCGGCACACTGACAGCTGTTCTCTCCTTGGTGAGAATGCTGGCAACAGTGAGTCGCCATGTGCTGGCCATCCCTTCACCGTCAAATCATAGACCTGAGAGAGTGTCGGGTCATTTCGGGTTTCCTTCTCTATACTTGAGTTTGTAACAGGTAGACATTCGACTATGGTCGAATGGAATATCTCAACAGGGTCCACTGCAGGTGCTTCCTCCACCGTAGGCAACGGTAGGCACGACAGCCCATCAGCGTTTCCATGCTTTTTCGTACTCTGTCGTATTGATGTGCCCCTAGGAAAAGGGACCATCTTTGCAGCCGTTGCGCCGTCATCACCGGAACGCCCTCCTTTGGGCTAAAAATGGAGACCAGAGGCTGATGGTCAGTCAGTAGGGTGAATTTCTGCCCGTGCAGATAGTGATTGAACTTCTTCACCCCCCACACCAGGCTGAGGGCCTCCCTGTCAATCTGGGCGTAGTTATGCTTGGCTGAGGTTAACGAGCGCGACGCAAAGGCTATTGGCCTCTCTGACCGTCAAGGAATTTGTGTGACAGCACCACTCCAATGCCGTAGGGAGACGCATCACATGCCAACCGAATCGGTAGTGTTGGATTGTAGTGGGCCAATACTTCTTTTGAAGTGATTAGGCATTTACATTTCTGAAAGGCACGCTTACACTCATCACTCCATTTCCATGTTACTCCAGTTTGCAGCAGGGCATTCAGTGGGTCCAGAATTGTACATAAATTCGGCAAGAACTTATGGTAGTAGTTCACCAACCCGAGGAACGACCTCAGTTGCGACACATTTTCTGGTGCTGGAGCCTTGACTACTGCCTCAATCTTGTCTGGGGACTTATGTAACCCCTCCTCATCAATTATGTGGCCACAATATGAGATTTGTCTCCTGAAAAACTCGCATTTGGGGCGGTTGGCTCGTAGCCCATATTCCTGTAATCTAGTGAGCACCTGCTCCAGGTTGGCAAGGTGTTCATTGTCATTTTCACCCGTAACCAGGATGTCATCCAAATAACACTGGGTCCCCGGGATCCCTTGCAGGACTTGTTCCATTGCCCTCTGCCAAATAGCCGGGGCTGATGCTACCCCGAACACCAGTCGGTTGTACTGGTAAAGACTTTTGTTAGTGTTTATCGTGAGGTATTTCCTAGATGCTTCTTCCACCTCCATTTGTAGATACGCTTGGGCCAGATCAATCTTCGTAAAGCGCTTCCCTCCAGATAGTGAGGCGAAAATATCTTCTATCCGTGGAAGTGGATATTGTACTGTGTGCAGGACTGGGTTCACAGTTACCTTGAAGTCCCCACAGATGCAAACCTTCTTCGGCTCCCCAGGCGTGCTGCTCAATGATTTCTTCATGACAGGAACAATGGGTGTGGCCCACTCGCTCCAGTCCACCTTGGACAGCACACCCGAACGCTCCAGACTCTCCAGCTCTGCTTCAACGGCTAGGCGGATCGCGTACGGTACCGGTCTGGCTGTAAAAAATGTTGGGTTTGCGTTATCTTCGATTTTTATCATTGCCGTTACTCCTTTGAGTCCCAAGTCCTTGTTGGAACACCTCTTTCGCGTCAGTTAGAATTTTTGAGTCGTCCAGGTGTGACGTCGTCATCCTTTTTGTCAGCCACAGTTAGCGCCTGAATGGAATGCCAATCCAATTTTATTTTTCGGATCCATTCACGTCCCAATAATGGTGGTCCTCCATCTTATAGTATATATAGATACAGTTTCTGTGTTTCCTTGCCGTTGTATTTAACGGGCACCCTTATTTTTCCTCTGGGGTAGACTTTTTGCCCCGTGTATGTCTTCAATACAATGGACGTGTCCTTCAAGGGTATGTGTGAGAATAGCCGCTCATAGTCTCGTCGATTCATGACAGTTAGGGCTGATCCTGTGTCCAATTCCATCTTTACTGGGGACCCTGCTATCATGAGGGTGACCCAAATGGTTCGGTGATCCTCCTTTGCGATCACGTTGTGTAACTTTAGACAACTTAGTCTCCTGCTCCCGGAGTCATGAGCACTCCCCTGATCTTCTGAACTATTGTCTGTCTTTTTTTACTTTCTTGTACTTTTCCTTAGTAGTTCTTTTAGTGTTGGTTTTCTTTCCCGACCTGCAGACTCTTGCTATGTGTCCCACTTTCCCACATTGCCTGCATACTTTGTCCTTAAACCAGCAGTCCTTCTGATCATGGGTTGTTCTGCCACAGCGATAGCACTTTTCTGCTCCATATGCCATTTCGTTAGCGCTATATTCCTGTGGTTTCTGTTGTATTTCCGCAGCTCCCCGTGCTGCTGCTTCGTAGGATACTGCCACGCTGAAAGCCTGTTCTAGTGTCAGGTCCTTTTCCAAAAGTAGTCGTTTCTGGGTTCCTTCACTCTGGAGCCCGCAGACAAACTTATCCCTTAAGGTATCTGCCAGTCCTGCTCCGAACTGGCAGTGCTTCGATAACTTGCGTAGTTCTATAAGATAGTCAGCATTGCTCTCATCTTTGTGCTGGTTTCTTTTATGGAACTTGAATCTTTCTGCTATCAGCAGTGGTGTAGGGTTTAGATGTTCCTGTAAGATAGTGACAATCTCTTCAAAACTTTTCTCCATTGATTTAGCTGGGGTAATTAAATTCCGCAATAGGCCGTACGTTCTCGCGCCCATCAAATTTAATAATACCAACGCCTTCTTTCCATCAGCCACATCATTTGCCTTGCAGTACACTTCAATTCTTTCCACATACGTGGTCCAGTCTTCTATTTCGTTGTCGAAAGCAGTGATACTGCCACTCTTCGGCATCTTGAGTGGTTTAAAATGGCACCTCCCATGCTTTTCCTTCTTCCCCAATGGATTAAAATGGCGCCTCCCGCGCTTTTCCTTCTTCCCCAATGGAATAAAATGGTGCCTCCCGCGCTTTTCCTTCTTCCCCTTGCTGCCAACGCTGCTCCTAGTGTTCTAAAGGGTAATGGCGGCGCCCCGCGGCTTCGGCGCGTCTCTCTTTTCCTTCCCCTCATTTTATTTTCTCTATGCGGCCCGGTTCTTGAGCACCGACTGCGCCCTGTGCGCTCCACCCCCTCTCTCTCTCTCTTCCTCCCGACGACGCTGCACGGCCCCTTTGCAGAGCCGCTCGATCGAGCTCGAGCCCGCCACAGTCCGGAAGGATCAGCGCACTACCTGCTACCAGCACGATTTGCTGGAACACCTTGACTGGGGAGCCAAGCCCAGCTCTCCACAGCCTCCCCTGCGATTCTCTGAACTCCAATGGATCACTGGGCGGTTGCCCACGGTCGACGCCCGTTGCTCTGACTTCGACCTCCAAGAAGCTTCTTTTCAGGGATGGATCCCCGTGAGGTGATGCACTACTGCAGGTGAGTTCGAACCTGCTTGTCGCCAGTGTAGTGTCCGCGTATCAATAACACACGGACTGCAGGAGAACAATAATAACAGGTGTTTACTGAACAGAGGGTATGCTGGAACTGAAAGTACAGAAGCCTGCTACGGCTTTATATACAGGTGTGGTCACTGCCGGTACTACAGTATAAAATCAGTTCTCTCTTAAAGGTACATACACAACAGTTTATTTTCTCATTCAGCCAGGCATAGGCTGGGAGTAGTGGGGAGGGACCAGCGCTGAATTTTCGCCTCACTGGGGGAAATGTTGTCTCGGTGCAGGATGAAGAGCCCCGAAGACTTACATTTTAGCCTGATGGTCTTCTGCCATTTGCTCCACTTCCTTCAATATTGGGCCCGGATATTCCGATCCCTACGGGTGGTACGCGCTGTGTACACACCCGTAGGGACATCGGAAATGCTGGTTTCAGGCATGCACAGCGCATGCGCCAAAAACCGCCATTTCCGATCTGTCAAGAATGGTCTTGACAGACCCTCTGCCTGCCCTAGAGAAGGGCCTCTGCGGGCGGATAGTTCTGCTTTTTGGAGACCCTCCGCCCGCAGAAAACCCTTACAATTCTTATGCCTGGTAAAAGCAGGCGTAAGGTCTGCTGTTACCAAAGTAAGTTTATTTTTAGCCCCGTAAAAAACTTAAAAATTTAAATACTTAATTTATTGTAATTTCAAGTCATTTTAAAAATGTGATTTAAAAAAAAATATATATATTTAAAGTTTTACTGTTTTTTCATTGCTCTCCATTCATATATTTGACAGGTCTTCCTATCAAATGTATGAAGGGAGATTCCCTTCTGTGATTGGCTCCCCATGGCCCATGTGATCCCAGGGACGCTGCGAACTGCATGTGCCCCTGGGATACGTGGGCCCTGCCCATTTCAAGTTTGGTGAGGCCCAGGCGAGGAAGCGTGTGCATCCCGGGAGCCCTCGGGTAAGGGCGCAGATTTTTCCAGATCGCAGGTCTCCGCCCACGGGAGGCCTGCGATCGCAAAATACGGGCCATTGTGTTCTACTTTTGGCTGGTTTCCTAATAGAGTCCTGTCTGTCTTGTGACGCTGCCTTCTGAACCATATGCTTCAAGGTATTTGCAATTAAGATGTGGCCACTTAGTTCACTAACTGTATTTGCTGGTCTTCTATTCATTGCATCAAATGAGGGTTACACTCATTCCTGTGGGGGGTCTGAAACTCACTGCCTGAAAGGGTGGTAGAGGTAGAAAACCTCATCGCATTTAAAAAGTACTTGGATATGCACTTGAAACCTACAAGGCTATGGACCAAGAGCTGGAAAGTGGGATTAGGCTGGATAGTTCTTTTCTGACTGGCACAGACACGGTGGACCGAATGGCCTCCTCCTGTGCCATAAACTTCTCTGATTCTTCATACGCGCTTTTCACACACGTGCTGGCAATGACTTTTACTATACTCTAATTTTTTGTTTTGGTTAATGTTCTTCACTTTTCTGTAAGACACTTATCCATTTCTGTTTTTTATTAACATTTTGGTTTAATTTGGTCTTTCTAGTTTTAAACAGAATGTGAACTGAATTCTTCTGCATATTTAGGCCTGTCATGCAATGTTAGGTCATGTACTGTTATGCAGTAACAATGAAATGTTGCAACCACACATTGTTTTCAATATATAATAGATAGCTAGCTAGACGTGCCTTATACATGGAGCTATGAAGGATAATTTTCTGGCTTTACGCCAACTCGTCTGTCAGTAGTGCATATTGGACATGGGGGACATGCAGCATCATATTCCAACCCCTTGGTTAGAAAATGGTGTGCAGTGCATGCCTGAATTTCTGGAATATGCTTTCATCGGGCGAGGTTCCCCACCGGAAGTGCAAAGTCAGAAAACTATCCCGTAGATCCTGAATAAAGGATTTTGCAAGGATAGGCACGACGGAATGCTGTTGGAGGACTAAAACATAAAACAGCCCCATCAGCACTTGCATCCCAAACAGTGACATTCCAGCAAAGTCAGTGGAAGAAAGCCCCATAAATTGATATTCATTGCTGTGCCTAAAGTGCTTATTACCAACTTAAGTGAGGGATGACCTCGGGGACAGTAATAACCACAACGCCCTCCAAAATGATTGCTTGGAGACATTTTCACTGCTGCTGGTAGTTTTTACCTGCTAATTATGCCCATCATAATGTTAAGGTCAAAATCCAGCACTGTCTTGCAAATGTAAATTTCTAGAAAGGGAACTGTTAATAAGTACAAGTGTGAAATTGCAGTGTAAAATATCAATTATCAAAACATGCTGTCTAATTTACATATTATCCCTCAGTGCCTGATGGGATATAATAAAGCATTAAAAAAAAAATTGTATCATCTATTTCTAAGTAGCTCAAAATATTATTTAACTCAAATATTGTGTGGATATAATTGAATGTTAATTAGGCAATAGATGGCAGATTATTACTTGGGGAGGCAGGGGCGGTGGGCGCCAAGCTCTCATGACGTTGCCCACAAGAGCCCCAGGACATTTTAACTCCCGGGCCTCATTAATGTTTGAAGGATGGTCTACCTCCCAATCGCCTGCAGAACAGAGCAGCCCACCCCTGTGACCCGCGCAATTTTTTCCCAAGTTCCCCGCTGCTACTTAAAGTGGGGAAGTGCCTCTTAAAGCGAGGTTGCATCCCCTGGTTGCATTTTTCACACGTCTCTGGAAAACGGCTGGCCGCAGAGATGAGTCGAAGGGCTGCCCCCACCCCCTTTACCTGGAGGTCCGAGTGGAGGAAGTGAGAGACAGGAGGGGAAGTTCTTTTTCCCAGCACCCGCAGAAGCACCCCCAAGACCACTGTCAAGCAGACCCGGCCAAAGGTGGCTGCCGAGGTCAGTGCCAACAGCATCACCCCAGGACCTGGTTCAATTTACCCGTCTTTGATTCATTTGACTTGATACCCATACCTAATCAAAAATCTGTCGATCTCGGTCTTGAAGGAGGGAATTCCAATTTCCACTATCCTTTGTGAGGAAAAAATGCTTCCTGATTTCACTCCTAAATGGCTTAGCTCTAGTTTGACGATTGCGCCCCTTTTGTGCTGGGCTCACTCACTAGAGGAAATAGTTTCTCTGTATCTACCCAATCAGATCCTTTTATCATTTTAAACACCTCAATTAGATCACCCCTCAACCTTCTAAACTTAAGGGAATACAAGCCAAATTTATGCGATCTGTTGTCATAATTTAGCCTTTTAAAACCTGCTATAATTCTGCTGAATCTACGCTGTACCCCTGCCAAGGCCGATATTTCCTTCTGAGACGAGGTGCCCAAAACTCAACGCCGTACTCCAGATGGGGTCCGACCAAGACTCTACAACTGAAGGATAACTTCCTCTCCTTTTGTACTTCAGCCCCCTGAGATAAAAGCCAACATTCCATTAGACTTTTAATTTACTTTTTGCACTTGTGCTTTAACTTTTAGTAATTTGTGTACATGGACACCCAAATCTCTTTGATCCTCCAAAGCTCCTAGGGGAAAAATTGGGTTGCTTTGTGCCTTCCGTTGGGGCGCTAACAGGGCGCAAAGCACCTAGCGCCCAGGACGCTACCGTGGCGCTGCGCCTCCGGTGATGATGTCATCACTGTGCGCAGCACCCCGGCCGCAAACGGCTCACGGCCCCATACATACCGCCGGACGCTATGTCTGACCAGGTCAGGGTGCCGTATTTGCAGCCGGGGTGGCGTAAATTAAAGGGCAGGTGCCAGGTGGCCATTTTTTTTGGGCCGCCTGCCCCCTCTCGCCGCCTCCTGCGGGGTGCCGGCCACGATTGGTCAGCCCGGCACTCCTCTTGAGTGCCGGGCTCTTTTGCTGGCACCCCGCTCCCCGGTGGTCCAGCAGGGCCCCGGTGCGCGCTGCACTAGGCCCCTCCCCTTTAATCAGGGGCGGGAGGTCTGCAGTACCACAGCGCTACATGCTGATGCGCATGGTGCTGCTGCACGTAGCGCCGTGATATTCAGTGGGAGTGCCCCAAGAGGGAGGGGGGAGCGTTTCCAGTAGCGCCCTGACTCTTGCTTGGAGCGCTACCATTCAATCTCGGGCGCAGGGGTGTTAACTTTTTCAGAGTGCTAAAAGTAGGCCCCAGTGGTGTTATCGGACCAAAGGGGGCGCAAGCCAATTTTTCCCTCCATGTCTCTTGCATTGAGAAAATTTTCTGATTTGTCTTTCTTGGATCCAAAGTGGATGACCTAACACTTCCCCACATTGAACTCCATCTGCCACAGTGTTTCTGACTCACTTAATGGCCCAGAAATTCGAGTCTCTACGGGTGAGTACGCATGGGGTACTCACCCGTAAGCCCAATGGAAGAGCCGGTTTCCTGCATGCGCGGGAAACCGGCACTTCCGTTCCCCTGAAAGAAGGGGTTCAGAGTTCGAACGCGTGCACGGTAGAGGCTGCGCGTGCGCATCGAACTTAGTTTTTTTTTACAGGTTTTCCCGGGAAGGTAAGTCTGCAGAAGTTACACATTTAAAAAGCAGGCATAAGGCCTGCTTTTTACAAGGTAAGTGGTGAATTAATTAAAATTAAAACATTTTTTCCACAGGTTTATTATTTTTAAATACTTTAAAGCAAGGTAAGTTTATTTTTAGCACCATTAGAAAATAAAATTATTTTTTTCAGAAATTTAAATTATTGTTTAAAATAGTTATTTCATGTAATTTATAGTTTATTTAAAAAATGTGATGTTTTTATTAAATTTATTTGAAGATTTAGTGATTTTTGGGGCCCGTAGTTTTGATAGCTCTTCCTGTCAAACTTATGAATGGAGCATTCCCTGCTCCGATTGGCTCCCCATGGCCCACGTGATCCCAGGGGACGCATCGAACTAACTGCGCCCCTGGGATATGCAAGCACTGCGCGCCGGCAGCTGGAGCAGGCCCAGGATTGGAATTCCACGGGGGCCCACAGCTCAACGGCCGGTGCGCAAGTTAAGTGCAGGTCGGGGGCTTACACCCGCGGGAAGCCCCCGACCCGAATTTCTGGGCCATTATGTCTATGTCCCTTTTGTAACTTTCTGCTCCCATCTACACAACTTACCATAGTGCCATCTGCAAATTTGGATATACAACTCTCTCTATTCCTTCTTCCAAGTCATTGATATCTGTGGTAAAAATCTGAAGCCCCAGTACAGATCCCTGGGGATCACTTCTTGTCACGCCTCCTACCTCCCACCCAATTACCAACCCATATCACAACGTTCCCTCCAATTCTGTACACTTTTATTTTTGCTAATAATCTCTTGTGTGGAATCTTATCCAATGCCTTCTGGAAGTCCATATAGACAACATCCATGGACACTTCCTTGTCCACCATGTTAGTGACCTCCTCCAAAAAATTCAACTAGATTACAACAACAACTTGTATTTATATAGCACCTTTAACATAGTAAAGCATCCCAAGGCACTTCAAGAGTATTATAAGACAAAAAAAATTAGTGACATATGATCTACCCTGCAACAAAAGATCAGGTATTGAATTATGGATATATGGAGGTATTAGTGCACCCTAAAGTAAGGCGTGCTTCTTTTCAGCAGTTCATGTAACCGTTTCCAAGGATTGGCAAAGCAAAATTTGGTCCTCAATATATTCAATGTCTAAATTCATACTCCAGTATGGGTGAACAAATATCTAGTACTCAGATATCGAGAAAGATTAGGGGGAAAAATTCGGTTGATTAGTAACAGGGCGCAAAGCAACTAGCGCCTGGGTGTGGTGCCACTAACGCCTCCCGCGAAATTCAGCGGGAGGTTAGCGGCGGCAGTAACCGATAGCACCCCATGGCGCTGCCCTGGCCACGATCTTCGGTAGTGCCCCCGACTTACCACCAGACGCCATGTCCGACAGGGTCAGGGGGGCCTACCTACAGCCGGGGCGGTGCAAATTAAAGGGGAGGTGCCAGGCGGCCATTTTTGTTGCTGGCCGCCTGCCAGCACCTGCCCCCGTTGCTGTCCCTGGCCTTCTGTGCAGTACCCCTGTGGGGTGCCGGCACTCCGATCCCAGCTGGGCCCCGCAAGGTCCCTCCCTTTAATAAGGGGAGGAAGGCCTGCAGTACCGCAGTGTGACGTGTAGGGGGTTTTTGGTTTGGGGTTTGTGTCTGGCCAGTCAGTCGTGTCTGAGCTGCTCCAGCCCCGTGCGGTTCGAATCGCTTCCCCTTTGGTTCTGACCACTGGACTTATTTACAAGTAGCGATATAGACAAACGAGACCAGTGGTTTGGTGCAAAGAAAACCAATGTTTATTAAAAATAGAGAAACAATTACTATACAGAGAAAATCACTATGGATGCAACACAATTACACTTAATGGGGGAGGAGAAACGGACACATCGAGGGAAAATGACTAAAATGACACTTTAGCAATTCCCCTTAACTCCCACCCTTTACACCTATCTAGATTGTCTTGTAATGGGCCAGAAAGTTGATGCTCACCAGTCTAGGATGTTGAAATGCCTGCTCCGTGCCCTGTTGCCTGCCAATGTTTTAGGTTTTCACCGCCCCAAAGCAGAGATACCCCAGTAATTCAAACGTAACTGCGGGTGTCCTACTTCCCTGGATGGGCTCTTCGTCGATGATCCTCTCGCTGGGTTGATGATACAGCAGGGCACCGGAGGCAGAGAGAGAGAGAGAGAGAGGAAAAAAAACTTCCCGAGGGACTAGTTATACCCTTCCCGGTAGCCCTTATCTCCCGTCAGATCAGCTCATTTCTTTTGTCTAATCTGGAAGTGTTAAAACTCATACAAAAGGTACCGATCTGGGCCCGTCGACCTGGATGGTCGGTTAATCGGTTTTAAATGTCTCATCAGTGTTCCCCTTTGTCCAACGGGTTTCGTGCTGGGGCCATTCCAGTCTGAATACCCCGTTGATCGTTTGTAAACAGTGTCGATGTTCTCTAATGAAGGTCTGAAATGCAGCTAAGCTTGTCCCATTATATATTGAATAGGCTGTGCCTGCTCTTGATTGTTTGTGTAAACAACCTTGATGGGTTTTAATCAGAGGCCCGAATGCCACTGGGTTTGCTTCTCATACATAAATGCAGAAGATCTGTCTGCATTCGAGTTTCTGGAAAGTTCCTTCTCACAGTCATCGGAATCCAAGTTTGTGAGTCCAAACTGAAACTTACAGGCCTTGGCCATGAGGCTGACCACAGCCATCTTGTTGAGCCCTGGATTTTAAACTCAGTCCAACCAGGGTTTCTTTACTAAACCAAAAGTAAATTTTCGGGGGAGACATGAAATTTGCGAATCCTTTCAGTCGTGCCACATAGCGTGGCGCTGCGGCACGTAGCGCCGTGATATTCACTCGCAGCACTCCAAGAGGGAGGCGGCTGGCTTCCAGTAGCGCCCCGCCTCCCTCTTGGGGCGTGACCAGTGAATTTCAGGCATGGGGACACTAATTGTTTTTGTAGCGCCCCAAAGGGGACACTACCCAATTTTTCCCCCTAGTTCCTTTTTACAAGCATGTCCACTCATCTGCTGGGGAGCCAGAGGAAGTTATGAAGGCAGCATTTATTGTGGTAAGGAAAATCCTCTGTTGGTTTTTAGATGTAATGTGTATATTCTCATGAGTGTTTTTAATTTAAAAAAGGCACCTAGATGAAAGGTGGTTAATATGCAAAAAGGAAGTTGCTTTCACCAGAGGCTAAACAATAAGCGGCTTGTCTGCGTAATTAAAAAGCCTTATATCCCCATTGTGTTTGAAAGCCCTTTGATCTTTGTACATCTGTGAAAATTGAATTAAGAAGCGAGATACAGGGAAGCAGAAAAACATACTTTTGAGACAGGAAGACCGTGAGCGCAGCCAGGAAACTGAGAGCTTCCACTAAGATGAAGAAGGTAAAAATGCTTGAGGAAATTTAGAAAATCTCCTGTTAAAGTCAAATAAGATGTGGGAAAGCATGGTATGTCCCCTTTATTTTGTATCATTACATGAAGAATAGTTGTACCAATTGAACTAAGTGAATCTGATCCTAACTGTTGATCTGTACATTCAACTTTCTATGAAATAAAGGAGCTTAACGATTCGTATTAAGTCTCTCCTCATGCAGTGTTAACTTTGTCTGCCTTCGAAAAGATTGGAGAAGCACACCAGAACAAACACAGCAAAAGGCACAATATCCAGATTGTACGTCAAGGCAGATATCCCCTGGGCTACGCTGTTGCACAAGTACATATTGGGCAGTGTGACTCAACTTTGTGGTGTATGTAACCTGTTCCACCTTAAGAGGACTACCTTAAGAGATGTACCACTTTCTCTTGGCTGCTGTATACTGTAATACCGGCGGTGACCACACCGGTATATAAGTGTTGTGCAAGGATTTGCTGGGCAGTTCAGCCCTGACCTTCGAATAGTAAAGACCTGTTAAAAGTTATTCTTGTTGTCTGTGTCCAGTGATTGATCCTAAACCTAACTGGAACATACAGACTCAACAAACTTCAGCACATTAGGGGCGTGGAATCTGCTTACGGGCACAACTGATGCCCCTTAACCTATGAAGATATCTGCTGCGGACTAGAAATTTGTAATAGGAAGTTATGATTAAACTGTAAGATGGTCTGGTCAGATCATACCTTGAGTACTGTGTCCATTTCTAGTCATTGCGACACAGGTGAAATATTCAAGCATTGGAAGGAGTGCGGAGGAGCACCCCACGGTGCGTACCTTGTTTTAGAGGTTTTGACTTCTGATAGACTTGAGAAACTTAGAAGGGGGTACGGTGAAATTCAATTTGTGTTAGTGTGGAATGAGCGATAGCGAATTGTCAGCCCGTTTTACGCCCCACCTGATTTTCTTTTCCATTGAGTTTGGGCGGGTTGTAAAATGGGCTTCAGATTTCCTATCATCTCTAATCGCCCAAGTCTGATATCACCCCCATTACGTTTCGTCTGATCCTTTGGTCTGCTGAGTTCCTCCTGCCTATCTGTCTGCCTGTAATATTTTTTAATGAATCGCATTGTAAAGTTAACTCAGTGTAGCTCATGGTAGTTAAAACTTGTGTCTGGACATTGATACCAGCAGTAACCAGGAACATTGATACCAGCAGTAACCAGGAACATTGATACCAGCAGTAACCAGGAACATTGATACCAGCAGTAACCAGGAACATTGATACCAGCAGTAACCAGGAACATTGATACCAGCAGTAACCAGGGACATTGATACCAGCAGTAACCAGGAACATTGATACCAGCAGTAACCAGGAACATTGATACCAGCAGTAACCAGGAACATTGATACCAGCAGTAACCAGGAACATTGATACCAGCAGCAGTTTTTAGTAAATTGTTCTGTGTGATATAAAAAAAAGTAAGACTTGCATTTATATAGCACCTTTCACATCCTTAGGACGTCCCAAAGCGCTTTACAGCCAATGAAGTATTGTCACTGTTGTAATGGAAGAAATGTGGCAGCCAATTTGTGCACAGCAAGCTCCCACAAACAGCAATGTGATAATGACCAGGTAATCTGTTTTTTGTGATTTTGATTGAGGGAGATCAGGGATAACTCCCCTACTCTTCTTAGAAATTGTGCCATAGGATCTTTTACATCCACCTGAGAGAGCAGTCGGGGCCTCAGTTTAACAGCTCATCTGAAAGACGGCACCTCCAACAGTGCAGCACTCCCTCAGCACTGCACTGGAGTGTCAGCCTAGCTTTATGTGCTCAAGTCTCTGGAGTGGGACTTGAACCCACAACCTTCTGACATAGAAACATAGAAGATAGGAGCAGGAGTAGGCCATTTGGCCCCTCGAGCCTGCTCCGCCATTCAATGCGATCATGGCTGATCATCCAAATTTCAGTACCCTGTCCCTGCCTTCTCCCCATATCCCTTGATCCCTTTAGCCTTAAGAAATATATCCAACTCCTTCTTGAATATATTTAATGAATTGGCCTCTACTGCCTTCTGTGGTAGAGACCTTAGAGGCGAGAGTGCTACTGACTGAGCCACGCCTGACACTGAAAACTGCACGCTTTGGGACTTCCTGAGGTCATGAAAGGCGCTATATAAATGCAAGTCTTTTTTATATCACCCAGAACAATTTAAACAATTAAAAACTGCTGCAGGTAGCAATGTCCAGACACCAGTTTTAACCACCAGGCGTTACACTCGACACTACTGAAAAGTTAACTCAGTGTATCATCAGGTCTCAGCCTTTCTCTCTTTTGAAGAAGATGTAGAGAGCTGCTGGCAGTGTTCAGGAGGTTGGGCTGCTGAGTTTAACTGCTGTCTGTCACCCAATCTGCCCCTTGCTGGTAATAAAAGCAATTACAGTTTCAGAGGAATTTTTTTGTGTTTAAAAAGATCCCCGTAGAAAAAAAATCCTCTAATTTTTCATGAAATAATTTAAAATTTTTTTTTTTTTCCAGCTTTCTGCTCTTATCTCTTGCTCCATGCAATATTTCTGTTTGGAGCTCTCGTTTGCATTCCATCCCCCAACCCTGCATTTTTCTTCTCACTGGCCTTTCACTACCCCGTACCACACATTGACAAAAACAGCGTGTTCAATTTGAGTGAGACACATGGAATGTAGGGCTTCTAACTCAAATAGTGGCGTCGCAACAGAGCCTTTTTGTTAAGTCTGCTGTTGTAAAAGCAGATCCCATTTCCTTGGAAGGAAATATCACTGTTCTGCCATTTGATGAATCTCTCAAGTTCAGTGATAATGGTCACTGATGTGAAAACATTTAGTTACTCCATTGGTAATGCAGAGGTACTGGAAAGGTTACAAGCAGACTGCATTCTCCTCTGTTAGAAGATAAGGCTGTATATTAAACAGTAAATTACCCAATATACACTCAGTGATTGGATATCACCATCAATGTCTTTTATAAAAATGAAAGTTTTTCTAAAATTGGTATTAGCTTTAGTGGCTTTTTTTACTTTCGACTTTTATTTTCAAATGATTTTGTTTTAATCGTGGCATAGTTAGGATGCTGGTTTGAAGACGTTATTGAGGTTGACGGTTGAATTACCGTCAGCTGCGATACTGTTTCTGTGTTAATGACTGTATTGTAGGAATGTCTAGTTCCTCTCCAAAGACTGAGGTCCACTCAGGCGCTTAAGCAAAATGAAGTTTAATGGAAACTAACAGGTTTAAACAAGTAACTGCAGGAGAACATCGAGTGTAGGTCTATTCAGTTCGGAGGCTCCACGAGGACTGCTGGCTGGTCCCGTGGTTGACGTCATGACGCCATCACGTTCTTCCCGCCAGTGGGGGATCACGTGATGTACGGCGTGACGTCATCGCGTTTACCCGCGCTGTTAAAGTAATCGCGTGCTATACAAGTAAACAGTATAAATAAAGGTACAGGCTCAGGCTGTAGCTAACATGTTGTTAAAGGGAATTATATACAAACGGTCTGAGTCCTTTAGTGGCTCCGCCACATGCGCCCCCCCAGAATTGTCTTTAACAGCAAAAGTGAGACGGCGAGGAGGCCTGACAAGCCTGTCCGAGCGACTTCTGTAACCCTGAAGTGGGAGCTGATGGCCGGTGGTCGAGCTGTCGGTCGGTTGTGGTGGGTCTGGCACAGCGACTGTGGGCGGTCGGCCCCGTTTTGGCGTTTGAGCGATTTCGACTGGGCAGTCCAGGGCTAAGTGTGCCGGCTTCAGCCGGTCAACCGATATGTGGTCCGGTTTACCTCCGATATCGACCGAAAAGGTTTTGTCTCCCGGCTATATGACGCGGAAGGGACCAGTGTAAGGAGGCTTGAGTGGGTCCCGGTGAGCGTCGTGGTGGATAAACACCTACTCGGCGCTTTTCAGCTCAGTTGGGACGTGGGAGCTCTGTAAGCCGTGATGCAACGTAGGCACTGGAGCGAAACATCTGGCCGCTTCCTGGTGGCTGACGAGTTGCTGGGATGCGGACCATGGCTCTGTTGGAGACGGGAGGAAATCCCCATGTACTCGTAGTGGTTGGCCATATACGAGTTCTGCCAAGGACGATTGTAAATCTTCTTTGGGTGCCGTACGAAGACCCAAAAGGACCCAGGGAAGTCTGTCCACCCATCCTGCGCCTTGAAGACTGGCCCGCAGAGCGGCTTTGAGCAACCTGTGGAATCGCTCGCACAGGCTGTTTGCCTGTGGATGATAGGCGGTGGTGCAATGTAGTTTGGTGCCGAGCCTCTGAGCCACAGCGTTCCAGAGCTCGGAGGAAAACTGCGGTCCACGAGCGGAAGAGATGTCCGCCGGTACACCGAAACGAGCAACCCAAGAGGAGATGAAAGCTCTGGCCACGTCTGCCGAAGTGGTGGAAATCAAAGGAACTGCCTCCGGCCATCTAGTGGTGCGGTCTACCATTGTGAGGATGTGTGTAAAACCTTGAGAAGGTGGAAGCGGCCCCACGAGGTCCACATTCACGTGGTCGAATCGACGCTCCGGAACAACGAAGGTGGCCAATGGAGCTTTTACATGACGCTGTACCTTGGCATTTTGGCAGACCACGCAGGTGTTGGCCCAGTCGCGGACATCCAGGTGCATACCCTTCCAGACGAATTTTGACGACATCAGCCTTTGCGAGGCCTTCATGCCAGGGTGTGACAATCCGTGTATGGCATCGAACACTTTTCGGCGCCAGGCGACTGGAACTATAGGGCGGGGAACTCCCGTGGCGACGTCGCAAAGTAGCGTGGTTCCTGCGGCATGGAATTTGACGTCGGCCGCTTGGAAGCTAGAGGGGCTGGTTCTGTATGCTTGGACCTCCGGGTCTGAGGCTTGATCCGCAGCCATGAGGGCATGGTCGATTCCGAGTTGGACTGTGTGCACAGTCGCGTGGGAGAGGCAATCCGCCACCAGGTTGTCTTTGCCGGACAAATGCTGAATGTCCGTGGTGAATTCTGAAATGAACGTCAGGTGATGTTGTTGCCGAGCTAACCACGGTTCGGCGGTCTTGGCCATAGCGTACGTTAGTGGCTTGTGGTCCACATAAGCCGTGAATGGACGTCCCTCTAGTAAGAACCGGAAATGGCGGATGGCTAGAAAAAAGGCCAGCAATTCCCGGTCGAAAGTGCTGTACTTTCTTTCGTTTCACCGTAGTTGACGGCTGAAAAACGCAAGCGGTTGCCACGTCCCATTCACCCACTGTTCCTGCACTGCGCCGATTGCGTAGTCCAACGCGTCGGTGGTAAGGGCAATGGTGGCACCTGGAAGTGGGTGCGCGAGCATGGTTGCGTTGGCCAAGGCGCCTTTGCTGTCGACGAATGCCCGGTCCATCTCGGCCGTTCAGCTGATCGGATCCTTACCGGACTTGGCCTTGAGGGCCTCGTACAAGGGCTGCATAAGCAGAGCCGCCTTAGAGACAAACCGGTGATAGAAATTTACCATCCCGAGGAACTCCTGTAGGGCCTTGATGGTCTGCGGGCGCGGGAAAGATGTAACCGCCTCGACCTTCATCTGTAAGGGAATTGCGCCGTCTGCTGTGATGCGGTGGCCCAAGAAATCAATCCGCTGCAGGCCGAACTGGCACTTGGCTGGGTTGATAATCAAACTGTGTTGACTGAGGCGTGTGAAGAGGGTGCGCAAGTGGCAGAAGTGCTCCTCTTTGCTAGGGCTGGCGATGAGGGTGTCGTCGAGGTAGATGAAGAGGAATTTTAGGTCCCGAAGCACAGAGTCCATTAAGCGCTGGAAAGCCTGTGCAGCGTTCTTTAAGCCAAACGGCATCCGCAGAAATTCGAACAGGCCGAACGGGGTGATGACTGCGGTTTTCCCGCCAAATGGGCCGAGAAATCCTGGATATGTGGGATCAGGTACCGATCAGGAGTAGTGGCATCATTCAGGCGTCGGTAGTCGCCGCATGGCCGCCATCCACCGTCGGGTTTCGGAACAATGTGGAGAGGCGAAGACCAGGGACTATTCGACCAGCGAATAATCCCCAGCCGCTCCATCATGTCGAACTCCGCTTTCGCAGCCGCGAGCTTGCCGGGTTCGAGTCGTCGGGCCCGTGTGTAAACCGGGGGGCTGGTGGTGGTGATGTGGTGTTCTACACCATGTTTAGTAGCCGAGGAGGAGAAAGTGGGCCTGGTCAGATCTGGGAACTCTCCGAGGAGCCGAGTGAAGTCGTCTAGAGGTGGGAACACACAGAAGACAGTGTGTGGCATGGCGTTACCGCGGTGGCATGGGATGGAGTGGAACATGACCGCATTGATCAACCGGTGGTGCCTGACATCGACCAGGAGGCGTTGGCGCACAAAAAATCCGCCCCAAGGATGGCCTGCGTGACTTTGGCCGTGATGAATTCCCAGTGGAAACGCTGGCCGCCGAAACACATCTGGACCCGCCGCCTTCCGAAGGTCCGAACGGCCGCGCCATTAGCCGCCAGCCTGTATATCGAGATTTGACGCAGGTAGGATGCTACACTGTGCCCCGGTGTCGTAAAGGAAACGTCAACCAGATAGGGAGTCGGTGATGAAGAGAAGCTTCCCTGAATCTCCGATGGCCATCACAGCCGCGGGGCGCTCGTTAGACCCGGTCCTCTTTCACCAGGGTGTCTGTAGATGTTTTTTTTTTGTGCGAAAAACTGCAGGGAGGGCGGCAGCATCTTGCTTTCGCGCCAAAACGGGCGTGGTAAAAGCACAACCCCGCTGATTGAGGAGCTGGAGCAGCATCTGTGGGGGATGGGCGCCTCGTGGCCGCGCAGTGCTGTTGTGTCACCGCGAAGATCTTGTCCGCTTCAACAGCAAGCTCCGCGCAGTCTGTGACTTCGGACCTGGCTAGGGCCGCCTAAATTGCTCCGGGAGTAGGCTGAGTAATAGCTCCCTGAAGAGGAAGCATTCCGGCTCGGACCCGAGGAGCGTGAGCATCTGGCCCATGAGCTCGGACGGCTTGGAGTCCCCGAGGCCGGGCATAGCGAGCAGCCGGCGGGCGCGCTCCAACTTTGTGAGCCCGAAGACCTGCAGCAATCGCGCCTTTAAGGTGTCATACTTGCGATCAGTAGGCGGACTACCGAGTAGGCTGACGATCCGCGAGGCTGTGGCGCTGTCGAGGGCGGGGACCACGTAATAATAACGGGTCTGATCCGCAATGATGTCCCTGATGGCGAACTGGGCTTCAGCCTGGATGAACCACGTGGCTGGTTGTTGCTCCCAGAACTGCGGTAGCTTCAAGGTAACGACGTTAGTTTCCATGTTGATTATCTTCTTCAAAAACCATTCGCAAAAGTCGGGGTCACCAATGTAGGAATGTCTAGTTCCTCTCCAAAGACTGAGGTCCACTCAGGTGCTTAAACAAAATGAAGTTTAATGGAAACTTACAGGTTTAAACAAGTAACTGCAGGAGAACATCGAGTGTAGGTCTATTCAGTTCGGAGGCTTCACGAGGACTGCTGGCTGGTCCCGTGGTTGACGTCATGATGTCATCACGTTCTTCCCGCCAGTGGGGGATCACGTGATGTACGGCGTGACGTCATCACGTTTACCCGCGCTGTTAAAGTAATCACGCTCTATACAAGTAAACAGTATAAATAAAGGTACAGGCTCAGGCTGTAGCTAACATGTTGTTAAGGGGAATTATATACAAACGGTCTGAGTCCTTTAGTGGCTCCGCCACAGTATCACTTCAACTAAGTAAGCTAGTTCTTCATCGTACTTCCTTCAACTCCGTTCCTCAATTACATCATCGTCCACTATTTACTTGCATATACTTGCAATGTCCCCCTTCCTTCCTTGTGTCACTGTGAAGAAACTTTTATCTGTAGTTTGGGTTCAGCCTGTTTCCATCTGGCTTAGTTCTTCTATTTCAATGAATTCTGATTCTACTGTTTATCTCACAGGATGTAACACTACACCTGCTGTGTGTGGTTAAGAGATGGAGGCTCATGTGATGTGATTTGTCGGGGAAGTTACTATATCGCTCATAAGTGAAAATGTCATGTGTTATGGTCACCCTAAAGACTGTAAATAGAATCACATCACAGATACAACCGGAAAGTATTCTGATTATAATACGTATGGGTTTAATGCAAGATTCTAATTTTATAGGGTTTAGTAGTAGCAGTTCTTCACCTCCCGGAGCTTGAGTTTATATACAAACTGACTGATGGGGTGAAAGTCCACTTTATCTGTTAGCTGTAAGAGTGCTAAGTGAAATGAATTTGGGCAATATGAGCCAAGTTCCTGGTGGATTTGAACTAACAGCACATAGAATGTTAATTAGAACTAAATTATTGATTCCCGTCAGAGAACGTGGCTAGTATAGAAAATGGAAAAATTCAAGTGGTGCAATAGCAGGATGTTCTAATAAGATTGGTTTGCAGAGATTTTATTGCAGAATAGAGAGTGCTTTAGGCCGCGAAATTAGCACCTCAGCGCCATCAGTTAAGGCAGGTTTTGGGGAAAAAAAATGGTGGTCGCCTCGCTTCCACCCACTTCTGGCATAGCCTGCGCAGGTCGCCAGCTTCATGAAGGCAATAGCGTGGGTGGGATGGGCGTGTGTTGGCAGTATGCAGAGTAGGCAGGTTGTGACGTCAGTAGTGCTGATTTGACGCACTACCTGCCATTTTCGACATTGCCGTTCCAAAGCGTTCAGCTGCAAGAGGGGCCCCTCACCGGCGCTATTTAAAGGGATTCATCCAGCTTGCAGGTAAGTTGATTATTTCTCTTGCAGAGTTTATATGAATACTGGTTTGCTGGAAGACATTTCTAACATTGTTAAAGTTTGCAGGAGTGTTACTGGATGTTGGGAAGGCATTGCCTACTACTGGACATCTATGTCTATGTCTATCATATTTCTTAAGGCTAAAGGGATCAAGGGGTATGGGGAGAAAGCAGGGACCGGGTACTGAATTTGGATGATCAGCCATGATCACATTGAATGGCGGAGCAGGCTCGAGGGGCCGAATGGCCTACTCCTGCTCCTATCTTCTATGTCTATGGAAGGCCTCTGAGGACATCACTTGCTCCTAGTCATGGGGCCTCTACTTTAAATCCCCCTCACGCTGCAGCATGACAGGGAGATGGAGCAGAGGCAGGAAAGACAAGCCGCTCACAGAGGGAGGAGGAGGCTCCCAGCAAGAGGCCTTACCCACCTATGGTCTTCAGGGAGCACTTCTACCTGCACCTAAGCCAGGATGTTCAGTGTGTTCAGCTCCATTTCACCAAGTAGGTGGTCAGAGAACTCTGCCACCTCTTGGAACCAGACCTGCAGCCTCAGAGCAGGGCAACGACGGCGCTGCCAGTGGCCTTCAACATGACTGTGTGGCCCTGAAATTTTTCGCCAGCGGATCCTTCCAGGCTGGATCATGCGACGTAGTAAACACCTCAGTTCTCTGTCCACCGCTGCATCTGGGAGGTCACAGAGGCTCTGTACTCTAGGAGAAGGGACTTCATTGTCGTCTTCATTGCCAGGATATGGGGCTTCCCCATGGAGTAGGGCGCCATAGACTGCACACGCGTGGCTTTGCGGACGCTGCATATGAATGCTGCGATGTACCATAACTGCAAAGGCTGCCATTCACTTAATGTGCAGTTGGTGTGCGACCACGCCCCGCAGATCATGATGGTGAATGCCCGGTATCCTGGCAGCCTTCATCCTGCGCCAGTCCGCTGTGCCAGCAATCTTCCAGCCCGCACGTCGAACCCGAGAATGGCTTCTTGGAGACCAAGGCTATCCGCTCTACACATGGCTGATGACTCCCCTCTGCAACCCCACCACTTGTGGCCAGCAATCATATAATGACAGCCATGCTGCCATAAGGAACCTCATCAAGCAGACCATCGGGATGCTCAAGCAGCAGTTCTGCTGTCTTGACCGCTCGGGAGGAGCTCTCCTGTATTCACTGGAGAGGGTGTCCCAAAACGTGGTGGTCTGCTGCATCCTCCACAACTTGGCCATCATGAGGGCTCAGCCCTTGCCACCATGGGTTCTGTGACCACCTCAGGAGGAGGAGGAAGGGAGGAAGCAGCCTGCAAATCTCCATGAGCGCATCATCACACTCCAGTTCCCCTGAATGAAAGTCCAGGTCCCCATTGCTCAACACTTCCCCTCCTTACCATTCCTCTGTCACATAACATCACAACCTCCTCTTAGCCACAATGCTGAAATGAAAGCCACCACAAAACAAACATAACTTAAAAATGATTAATTCCAAAACTTCATTACAAAGTTAACTAATCACCTTTGTGCATTTCCTTAGTGTCAGTCTTTCATGTGCCTTTGCCTATTTAAATAAAAAAAATCGTTTATGGGATCAGGGCGTCACTGGCAATGCCAGCATTTATTGCTCATCCCTAATTGCCTTTGAGAAGGTGGTGGTGAGCCGCCGCCTTGAACCGCTGCAGTCCGTGTGGTGATGGTACTCCCACAGTGCTGTTAGTGAGGGAGTTCCAGGATTTTGACCCAGCGACGATGAAGGATCGACGATATACTTCTAAGTCAGGATGGTTTGTGACTTGGAGGGTAACTTGGAGGTGGTGGTGTTCCCATGTGCCTGCTGCCCTTGTCCTTCTAGGTGAAAGAGGTCGCGGGTTTGGGAGGTGCTGCCAAAGAAGCCTTGGCAAGTTGCTGCAGTGCATCTTGTAGATGGTACACCCTGCAGCCACGGTACGCCGGTGGTGGAGGGAGTGAATGTTTAAGATGGTGGATGGGGTGCCAATCAAGCGGGCTGCTTTGTCCTGGATGGTGTCGAGCTTCTTGAGTGTTGTTGGAGCTGCACTCATCCAGGCAAGAGTATTCTAGTGCTCCAACAAAGTGCTACCCCAGTGGCTGCAGCATGGCTGGTGGAAGGCTGCTGACTTTCCGTGGGGAACACTGCATAAGGTCTAGCAGGACGACCTCAAGCAGCTCTGAGCCTAGAAGGCTCAGCTGTGGACTGCACCACTTCGGCATGGGCGGCAGCAGTCTGGTCTGGCTGGCTGACAGGCAACTGCAATGGTACTGGCTAAGTGGCAGTGGTGGAAGTACAAATGATGTCATCCTGAGAGAGGACAGTAGGTTCGTGCTCCATGGAGCCACTGCCAGTCCCCTGGGGCGGCGCCTCAAAATTCCTAGCCATCTGTTGGAGGATAGCTTGCTGGACTGCAGTGAGACCCCGCAAGCCCTTTTCCACACTCGTAAACCCAACCACGATGGCAGCAGTCTGATCTTGCTTGGCAGCAAGCTGAGCTGAGCTTGCATGACAGAAGTCTGAGCTTCCACTGCAGCACTCAGACATTGAGCCGCTTCCACTTGTGCTGCAATAACAAAAACAACTTGTACTTATATAGCGCCTTTAACATAGTAAAACGTCCCAAGGTGCTTCACAGGAGTACTATAAGACAAAATTTGACACCGAGCCACATAAGGAGAAATTAGAGCAGATGACCAAAAGCTTGGTCAAAGAGGTAAGTTTTAAGGAGCATCTTAAAGGAGGAAAGAGAGGTAGCGAGGCAGAGAGGTTTAGGCAGGGAATTCCAGAGCTTAGGGCCTAGGCAACAGAAGGCACGGCCACCAATGGTTGAGCGATTATAATCAGGGATGCTCAAGAAGGCAGAATTAGAGAAGCACAGATATCTCGGTGGGGCTGGAGGAGATTACAGAGATAGGGAGGGGCGAGGCCATGGGGGGATTTGTAAACAAGGATGAGAATTTTCAAAATGAGGCGTTGCTTAACTGGGAGCCAATGTAGGTCAGCGAGCACAGGGTTGATGGGTGAATGAGACTTGCTGCGAGTTAGGACATGAGCAGCCGAATTTTGGATGACCTCAAGTTTACGTAGAGTAGAACGTGGAAGGCCAGCCAGGAGAGTATTGGAATAGCCAAGTCTAGAGGTAACAAAGGCATGGATGAGGGTTTCAGCAGCGGATGAGCTGAGGTGGGGGCGAAGACGGCCAATGTTACAGAGGTGGAAATAGGCGGTCTTAGTTATGACGCGGATATGTGGTCGGAAGCTCATTTCAGGGTCAAATATGACACCAAGGTTGTGAACAGTGTGGTTCAGCCTCAAACAGATGTTAGGGAGAGGGACGGAGTCAGTGGCTAGGGAACGGAGTTTGTGGCGGGGACCAAAAAAAATGGCTTCGGTCTTCCCAATATTTAATTGGACAAAATTTCTGCTCATCCAGGACTGGATGCCGGACAAGCAGTCTGACAATTTAGAGACTGGAGGGTTTGAGAGAAGTGAAGGTGAGGTAGAGCTGGGTGTCGTCAGCGTACATGTGGAAACATGCTGTGTTTTTGGATGATGTCGCCAAGTGGCAGCATGTAGATGAAAAATAGGAGGGGGCCAAGGATAGATCCTTGGGGGACACCAGAAGTAATTCTGTGGGAGCGGGAAGAGAAGCCATTGCCGGTTATTCTCTGGCTATGATTAGATAGATAAGAATGGAACCAGGCGAGTGCAGTCCCACCCAGCTGGATGATGGTGGAGAGGCATTGGAGAAGGATGGAGTGGTCAACTGTGTCGAAGGCTGCAATGGAAGCTGAGACATCACCCATCACACCCAGCATCATGGTTTCGTCCACAAGTGCTCTAATGGAGTTGCCCATCACTTCCATCCTGGAAATCATGGGCTCCATGCTCCGCGCAAAGCCCCATGCAATGTTGGAGCTGGACTCCTCCATGCACCTTGACAATGACAAGAGGCTCTCTGGCAGGCCAGCCATTGTACCAAGAATTTCTGTGTGCATGCCCATCACCCTTTTTCTGAAGGCGGCCCCATCGACGTCCTCATCTGAGTTCTCTGCAGAAGAACTCATGTTTGACCTCACCCTTCAGGGAGCATGCACCTATGCTACTTTTTCCCCATGGCCTGGTTGAAACCCACTCATGCCCAGTGACTCACCATATGCAGATCCGCCTCTATACTACCCTTTAAAGTTCGCGCAGTGCCATTTTCTGAGCTGGTGCCTGGGAGTGTCAGATTGAGTGATGTCTCTTCACCATCACTCTCTTCCTCTACTTCTTCCTGCACAGGCTGGACTGCTGGCAGTTCTTGGATACCTGAAAGGGGAAAGGCACAAGGGTCGGTTTGGTGAGGGAGGGGGGAAGCAACATGTGCATGCTTACTGACATGAATCTTGTCATTCATGTGGAAATGACTTATGAAATAATACTGGGTGGCCCGCTGGTGGCGCTGTCCAGGGATAGTATAAATACTCGGGCATGGGCCCAGCTTGCTCAGGACATTCTTTAACAGGAACTAGTGAAGGACACAACTAGATCTCCATGTTGAAAAACAGTTGATTAAAGCCTCGTTTAATACTCAGACCAAGTGCCTAGTAGTTTTCTTACGTCACTTACACCATCAGCAGCTTGTAAGTGAGAAGTAATTATGGGATGAGGGGGAGTGGGATGTGAGAAGAAGGATTAGGTATGAGCATACTGTCATCAGTGCTTTCAGCCTCGCCGATCGCCACGACCTCAGTGACAGCCCCTCCAATTATCTCCACAACTGTGTCCTCCAGCTGGGTCAGGTTCTGCAGCCGTGCTTGTCCCCCCGCTTGTTTGCACTTGCTTGCGTTGGTTGTGAGCCAACTTGGCCTGTAAGAGAAAGGGAAGTGTGTCAGTCAGTGTGGTGCAATGTGTTTGGGTGATGTGCCTGTCATGATTGAATAGTTGGCTGCGTGTGTGCAAGGTTTGAGATGTGGGTGTGCAGCTTGCAACAGTGGTAAGTATGTGAGGGTGCGGTGAAGCTATGATCGTGAGGTACGAGTCCTGATTGCTAGAGATTGTTGGTAGGTGAATGATGGGGTGTGGTGCATTGAGCAATGTGTGAGGCTAGTGGTGCAGTTGGTGGGATATGGCATTTGAAGATGCATTCACTCTTTTGACCACTTGTGTGAGGTTATTAAACTTCTGGCATTGGATCCATGTCCTGGGGGAAAGACTGGTGGCACTGACCGATTCAGCGATCGCCACCCTCTGCCTTCGAACAGTGTGTCTGGAAGCCCTCCTGGCCCCCTGCGGGTAGAGGACCTGTCTCCTCCAATAAACCCCCGGCACCAAGACCTCCAGTGCGGCATCAGAGAATCAAGGTGCCCTTTCTCCACCCTGTTGAGACATTGCTCACTTCCAGCTCCAGTCAGAATGAGGTACTTCTCTCACAAAGCACCTCCCCTTTAAGAAGTGCAGACAGTCTTTCACTCTGCAGGCAACCTTTAAATACAGAGCAGACTTCTCATGATATTGGTCCCCCTGTTGAGCGCTGAGCCAACCAGCAGTGCGCTTAGCGCTGGGCTCAGCGCTGCAATCGTGTTAATGAGCAGGCAGCGCGAATTTCATGTGCTGCCTGCATTACTTTCAACGGGCGCGGGCAGATCGTGCATCGCGATCCCTGTGCCCGTTTTCAAGCCTTATCCAATTGAGCCCCCTTAATCACCATCTTATGCACTCATTATACTGCAGCCAGCAATGCAACACTGATTGCTTTTGCACATCAATGATCATGGTACTACAGCCTGCGCACATTGTTGGAAGAGTGTAATAATAGAAAATAACCACTTGGATAGGCAGGCAGTTTCTGTTGTTGGCTCTGAATGATGGGACACCTGTGAATTTATTTCTAAATACTAGCAGGTCTTCTGTGGTGCTGCTCTCGGTGAGTCAGAGGCTAAAAAGGGAGGGCTGGAGTCTGGGTGTGGGGAAGGATGCACACTTGCACTGAAAGGATTTGGAAAGCAGTGCTCACAGGTAGGTTGTCATTCTGGCATGAGGGAGGGGTTGGGTTTTGAGGAGGAAACCCAACGGCTCCAATATGGAGCCGGAAGTAATGAGTTAAAGGTGGGGAGGAACTTACGAGAGGGAGGGTTGGAGGGATGGCTGCGGGTGGGAAAATACTGTGGCTAGGAGCAGCATTGATGCTCCTCTTGGCCCCACAAACATTAAAAAAAAATGAAAATTGGCCTTTTTCTGAGCAGCCTGCAGCAGTCCTAACTCGTGTGCAATGCTACAGGAGACTATCTAGTATATTAGTAAAAATCTTGCATTGGGTTTACACTTCTTGTTCACAAACCTTACTTCCAGTTGTTATAATTTTTGGTCATCCCTCTCTGTCAACTTTTCCCATTCAATTTTGCTATGTCAACCGTCCTGATTATACTCACAGCTCTAAACACTGAGTGGCTCTGTGGAGTGAGTTTCTGAAGTCTCTCTCCAAACTCTGTTGCTATCTTGTATATAAAAATACCTTTGGGGAAAAATTCAGTTGGCTAGCGCCTCCAGTTAGCATCTGGTCGAGGCGCTGATGCAGTAGCGCCGGGGCGAGGCGAATCCAGCGACGCACGGCAGTTCCGGCCCCCCCCCCCCCCCGTAGCGCTGCCGCTACGAGTTACCACCGGGTACCTCGGCGCCAGGCAGATCGTGATGTCAGTGAGCGTGCAACGCTCGCTGGATGCCCGATCTGCAAATTTCACTGTCGCCCCCTGCCTTAGCTCCTCGACCGAACAGTGACGGGGAGAGCTGGCGTCAAGCAGGTGGATGCTGGCTCCAGGGGCGCTACTTAAAGCGATCATGAGTAATGAGTCGCAGCTGTCCGGTTCGAGCTGTTTCACTGCTTCCTTGTCAGTTTGACATTGCGCAAGAGTTTTATCCAGTCATTTAAAAGTTGTTTAGTGCCAGGAGTGTTGTGGCTACTAACAATTAGTTACATTTATTCTCTCAACATATCAAAGTGCTACACTTGGTCACATTAATGGGGGCTATACTGGCAGTCAACCTGGCCCTCCAGGATCTACTGCAGAGGGAGCGGAGGCAGCGAGAAAGATTGGATCATGTGGCCAGATGAAGGAGAAGGGCCATGGGGGCTCTTAACAGGAGGCCTTACCCTCCAAGGGTATTCCGAGAGCACTTCTCCTACCTCCAATTAAGCAAGGAACTGTGTATTAGAAGGCTCCGCTTCAGCAAGGAAGTGGTCACAGAACTCTGCCATCTCCTGCAACCAGAACTCGAGCCTCACATCAGGACGACCATGGCTCTCTCAGTGGCAGTCAAGGTCACCATCGCCCTCAATTTCTTCACCAGCGGATCCTTCCAGGGAGCTATAGTTAACATCTCACAGTTCACCATCCATCGCTGCATCCTGGAGGTCACAGAGGCTCTCTACAGTAGGAGAAGGGACTACATTTCTTTCCCCATCAGCACAGGACGAACAGGATAGTGGGCTTTCCCATGGTGCAGGGCGCCATTGACTGCACCCACATGGCTTTGCGGGCACTGCATAACAATCCTGAGATCTTCTGTAACCGCAAAGGCTACCAGTCACGTAATGTGCAGTTGGTGTGCAACCACAGACAGTGAATCCTCAATGTGAATGCCCGCTATCCTGGCAGCAGCCACGATGCCTTCATCCTGTGCCAGACCGGTGTGCCAGCACTCTTCCAGCTACCACGTCAAGCTCGCGGCTGGCTGGTCTGACACAAGGGTCTCCACCTGGCTCATGACTCCTCTCTGCAACCCCAACACTCCTGGTCAGCACTCGTATAATGAGAGCGATGCCTTCACCAGGAACATCATCGAGCTGACCATTGGGATGCTCAAGCAACGGTTTCACTGCCTTGACCGCTCGGGAGGAGTCCTCCAGTACTCGGCTGAGCGGGTGTCCCATTTTGTGGTGGTCTGCTGCATGCTCCACAACTTGGCCATCATGAGGGCCCAGCCCTTGCCACCAGGGATTGCGGGACCATCTCAGGACGAGGAAGAGGGAGAGGAGGAGGAACACGAACGAGGGAGGAGGCAGCCGCTCAATCGGCCTCCAGAAGGGCGGTCTGTGACCGCCTCATCAGACTGTGGTTCCATTAAAATGAACCCCAGATCCCCGTTGCTCACCACATCCCCATCATTCCATCCCTGTCGCAGGCCATATCACAGCGCAAAGCTGAAATGAGAGACACCACAAAATTATCCAAACTGAATTAATAAATTTATCAGTAATCGGTGAACACCTATTTATAGCAACATTATTACCTATTCACCCTTGTGCAATCCCTTAGTGCCTGTCATTACTGTGCCTTTGCCTACTCTAGTGCTCCTACGAAGTGTTGGTCCAGTGGCTGCAGCACAGCTGGTGAAAGGCTGCTGAGTGTCCATGCGGGAGACTTCAGATGGCCTTGCAGGACGCCCTCAACCAGCTCTGGGCCTGGAAGGCTTGGCTGCAGACTGCATCACCTCAGCATGAGCGGCAGCAGTCTGGGCTGGCTGAGTGACAAAGGCAATGGCGGAGTGGCAGTGGTGGGAGCAGGAATGGTGTCATCCAGAGAGAGGACAGCAGGTTCCTGCTCCACTGACCCACTGCCACTTCCCCGGGGCAGCACCTCAGCATCCCTAGCAATCTGTTGGAGCACAGATTGCTGGTCTGCTGCAACACTGTGAAAGCCCTGGTTGACGGTGGTAGATCCAGCCATGATGGCAGCAGTCAGGGCTTGCGTTGCATCAAGCTGAGACTGCATGAGAGCAGTCTGAGATTGGATGCCACCAAGCATAGACTGCAGCACTAAGACGTTGCATTGCTTCTGCCTGTGCTGCAGTGGAAGCTGCTGGATCACCCATCACACATGGCATCAGGTCTGGGTCATCACGGTCTCTGTGGGAGTCTACCATCCTTTGCAGACTCAAAATGATGGGCTCCATGGTGTGCGCAGAGCTCTGTGCAATGTTGGAGGCGGACTCCTCCAAGCTCCTTACCATTGCCGAGAGGCTCTCTGGCACCCTTGCCATTGCACCTATCATCTCCGTGTGCATGCCCATCACCCTTCTTCTAAAGGCCGCCCCATCGAGGTCCTCATGTAAGTCCTGTGCAGCAGAACTCGCCCTCCGGGGAGCTGGCTCCTGAGCTACCCTTTCCCCCTGGCCTTGCTGCAGCCCGCGCATGCCCGGTGTATCATCCTGTGCAGATCCCGCTACTATACTAGCCTCTAAAGAATGCGTAGTGCCAGTATCTGAGCTGGTGCCTGTGGGTGAGACATTCAGTGATGCGCTGTCGTCTTCCTCCTCCTCTTCTCCCGCCTCGCTCTCTACGGTACCCTCAGGGACAGGCTGCTCAGGTGCTTGCTGATTATTTGAAAGCATAAAGGCACAAGAGTCGGGTTAAGGTGAGGGGAGGGGGGCAGGAAGAGAGAAATGCTTGCATACAGCATGATTAGCTGGAAAGTACGCAACGCTTGTGGGGTGAGGGGGAAATGGAATGTGAGAAGAAGGAGTAGGGATGAACATACCGTTGTTGTCCGCAAGGGGGTCAATGTCGCCGGTGGCCACAGCGTCTACCACCTGGCGCCCAATAATCTGCAGCACTCAGTGGTTGGGTGTTGGCTTGTCCCCTGCCTGTGCACTGTGTTTTGGGCAGTATGTGCAGACTATGGTTCAGATGGTGGTATGTAGCATTTGTTGAAGCATTGACTCACCCTGACCACCTGAGTGAGGTCGTTAAATTTCTTCCTGCACTGTGTGTGGGTCCTGGGGACCACAGTGCTGCATGAGAAGTGCTACGCCACCTCCCTTCACATGGTGCGGAAAACTTGTGGCGAGGGCCTTCTGCCACTTGCCGGGTAGAACACCGCCCTCCGTCTTTCCACTGCGAACACCAACGCCTCCAATGCATGGTTGCAGAATCTGCGGGCTCTCTCCCTGGGGCGTGGATCTGCCATCATTACGGCTGCTTGAGTCGTCCAACTCCTTCTCCTTGACCTGCTACTGCTGGCCGAGACAGCTGCACAGCCAGCAATGATGAGAATGAGGTTCTGCGGCATCAATGAACCTTCCTTTTAAGAACTGGAAAGAGCCTGTGGCAATAATGACTAGTGATTAGACTGCACCTGATATTGGTCAGCGCTTCGAGTTTAACGCCACTGAGCTAGGTCATTAGTGCTTGATTTAGCGCTCCAATCCTTTCTTTGTGCAATGTGACTGAATTTTGCGTGCAGTCTGAAGCATTAGCGCCTGACGCTAATTCTCAAACTTTTCAAAAGTCACCACCCATTCCTGGGCTATAATTAATTTCTACCCCCTTATTTTTAGTCAGTTGAACATGGGAAACACCATGAGCAATTCACTTGTTTATTAAACATTTTGTATTCAGGGTTAATTTCCTGTGCTTGCAGTAAAACCATGTCACACTCTCAGTCACGCTTAGGAGTTAAGTTTAAGCTGTAAGGTATGTATACGGTAGATATATTTATCATTATATTTACCTTTCAGTCCTCTTGAAGGTAGCTGGCAATATGGTGCTATACTTCATGAATGTGACCCTATCTCCTCCTGCTCTCTGATGCAGCTGTCTGCCTGTTCCCACCTCCCGTCATTTATTCTTGCCTACTTCTGTCTTTTGTTGCGACTGCAATGGGTCTTGACTTCCCATCCCCACCTTCCACACTCACCTTTACCACCTTAGCTGCTGCTCATCACCCTGTTTCGCCTGCTTTCTTGGCCTAAGCTGTGACTTCCGAGCACTCCCCCAGGCCTGTTCTCTTAGGCCTCAGCCAGAGTTTCCTGCCACCTGGATTGTTTCTTTGGGCCTGAACTGCTGTGCTTTTTGTAAATTGGCATGTACAGTAGATGAACTGAAAATAGCAAGAACTGATCAGAAAACTGCAGGTGAAAAAGGATTTGGGCAAAAATGGGTCAGCATAAGAACATAAGAAATAGGAGTAGGAGTAGGCCAATCGGCCCCTCGAGCCTGCTCCACCATTCAATAAGATCATGGCTGATCTGATCCTAACCTCAAATCTTCTATCACTCTGCATCCACCCGAACCCATGTGATCTCCCGGGAGAGGCGAAAAACCAGATAAAGACCCAATGGCCAATTTGGGAGAAAAAAATCTGGGAAATTCCTCTCCGACCCATCTAGGCGATCGAAATTCTTCCAGGAGATCACTCTGTCCCTATATTTTCTACAGTAGTTACCTTCTGTAAAGGCGATCTCCACCCCAGCCAGGAACAGGAATAAAACCATCTCCTGAAATCTAACACAGAATTAGAACACAGTAGGAGCAGAACAAGGCTACACGGCCCCTGGGTCCACTCCACTACCCACAGGGCCATCACCATTCCGAACCTAGACTCATGTCCAATTTCCTGCCCGCTCCCCATAACCCTTAATTCCCTTAACTTCTAGGAAACTATCTATTTCTGTTTTAAATTTATTTAATGATGTAGCTTCCACAGCTTTCTGGGGCAGCAAATTCCACAAACCTACCACCCTCTGAGTGAAGAAGTTTCTCCTCATCTCCGTTTTGAATGAGCAGCCCCTTATTTTAAGATTATGCCCCCTAGTTCTAGTTTCACCCATCATTGGGAACATCCTCACCGCATCCACCCGATCAAGCCCCTTCACAATCTTATATGTTTCAATAAGATCGCCTCTCATTCTTCTGAACTCCAATGAGTAGAGTCCCAATCTACTCAACCTCTCCTCATATGACCACCCCCTCATCCCCGGGATTAACCGAGTGAACCTTCTTTGTACTGACTCGAGAGCAAGTATGTCTTTTCTTAAGTATGGACACCAAAACTGTATGCAGTATTCCAGGTGCGGTCTCACCAATACCTTGTATAACTGCAGCAATACCTCCCTGTTTTTATATTCCATCCCCCTAGCAATAAAAGCCAACATTCTATTGGCCTTCTTAATCACTTGCTGCACCTGCATACTAACTTTTTGAGTTTCGTGCACCAGGACCCCCAGATCCCTTTGTACTTCAGTACTTTCCAGTTTCTTGCCATTAAGATAATAACTTGCTCTATGATTTTTCCTGCCAAAGTGCATAACCTCACACTTTCCAGTATTGTATTCCATCTGCCAAATCTCTGCCCACTTACTTAGCCTGTCTATGTCCCCTTGCAGGTTTTTTATGTCCTCCTCACTCACTACTTTCCGTCCCATCTTTGTATCATCTGCAAACTTTGATATGTTACACTCGGTCCCCTCCTCCAAATCGTTAATATAGATTGTAAAGAGTTGGGGACCCAGCACTGACCCCTGCGGAACACCACTAGTTACTGGTTGCCAATCTGAGAACGAACCATTTATCCCAACTCTCTGCTTTCTGTTAGAGAGCCAATCCTCCACCCACGCTAGAATATTACCCCCAATCCTGTGATTTTTTATCTTGAGCAATAATCTTTTGTGTGGCACCTTGTCAAATGCCTTTTGGAAGTCTAAATACACTACGTCCACTGGTTCCCCTTTATCCACCCTGTATGTTACTTCCTCAAAAAACTCAAGCAAATTTGTCAAACATGACTTCCCCTTCATGAAACCATGCTGAGTTTGTCCTATTAAATTATGTTTATCCAAATGTCCCGTTACTGTCTCCTTAATAATGGACTCTAACATTTTACCAACCACAGATGTTAGGCTAACAGGTCTATAGTTTCCAGCCTTCTGCCTACTACCCTTTTTAAATAAGGGTGTTACATTAGCAGTTTTCCAATCTGCCGGGACCTTTGCTGAGTCCAGTGAGTTTTGGAAAATTATTACCAATGCATCCACAATCCCTACCGCCACTTCCCTCAAGACCCTAGGATGCAAGCCATCAGGTCCAGGGGATTTATCCGCCTTGAGTCCCATTATTTTACCAAGTACCACTTCCTTAGTGATTTTAATCGTATTTAGTTCCTTCCCCCCCTAGAGCCCCCTGTTTGTCCAGTGTTGGGATATTCTTAGTGTCCTCTACTGTAAAGACTGATACAAAATAATTGTTCAGTGTTTTTGCCATCTCCATGTTTCCCACCATTAATTTCCCGGTCTCATCCTCTAAGGGACCAACATTTACTTTAGCCACCCTTTTTCTTTTTATATAACTATAGAAACTTTTACTGTCTGTTTTTATATTTTTTGCTAATTTACTTTCATAATCTATCTTCCCTTTCTTAATCAATCTTTTTGTTATTTTTTGCTGTCTTTTAAAGTTTTCCCAATCCTCTATCCTCCCACTAGATTTGGCTACCTTATATGCCCTTGTTTTTAGTCGGATACTATCCTTAATTACTTTACTTATGTATGTAAAAAGAAAAAGATTAATGAAGACAAATATAGGTCCCTTACAGTCAGAAACGGGAGAATTTATAACGGGGAACTAGAGTCTATTATAAAGGATGTGATAACAGGACACTTAGAAAATATCAATGGGATTAGACAAAGTCAACATGGATTTATGAAGGGGAAATCATGTTTGACAAACCTACTGGAGTTTTTTGAGGATGTAACTGGTAGAATAGATAAGGGAGAACCAGTGGATGTGGTGTATTTTGATTTTCAGAAGGTCTTTGATAAAGTCCCACATAAGAGGTTAGTGTGCAAAATTAAAGCACATGGGATTGGAGGTAATATACTGGCATGGATTGAAAATTGGTTAACAGACAAAACAGAGAGTAGGAATAATGGGTCTTTTTCGGGGTGGCAGGCAGTGACTAGTAGGGATCAGTGATTGGGACCCAGCTATTCACTATATATCAATGATTTGGATGAGGGAACCAAATGTAATATTTCCAAGTTTGCTGCTGACACGAAACTAGGTGGGATTATGAGTTGTGAGGAGGATGCAAAGAGGCTTCAAAGTGATTTAGACAAGTTGAGTGAGTGGGCAAATACATGGCAGATGCAGTATAATGTGGATAAATGTGAAGTAGGAAAAACAGAAAGGTAGAGTATTATTTAAATGGTGATAGATTGGGAAATGCTGATGTACAAAGGGACCTGGGTGTCCTTGTACACCAGTCACTGAAAGCAAACCTGCAGGTGCAGCAAGCAGTTAGGAAGGCAAATGGTATCTTGGCCTTCATTGCAAGAGGATTTGAGTACAGGAGCAAGGATGTCTTACTACAGTTGTTCAGGGCCTTGGTGAGACCACACCTGGAGTACTGTGTGCAGTTTTGGTCTCCTTACCTAAGAAAGGATATACTTGCCATAGAGGGAGTGAGGGCAGTGAAGGTTCACCAGACTGATTTCTGGGATGGCAGGACTGTCATATGAGGAGAGATTGGGTCGACTAGGCCTGTATTCACTAGAGTTTAGAAGAATGAGAGGGTATCTCATTTGAAAAGTAAAAAATTCTGACAGGGCTAGACAGACTGGCTGGGGGGTCTAGAACAAGGGGTCACAGTTTCAGGATATTTGGTAGGACATTTAGGACTGAGATGAGGAGAAATGTCTTCACTCAGAGGGTGGTGAACCTGTGGAATTCTCTACCACAGAAGGCTGTGGGGGCCAAGTCACTGAATATATTTAAGAAGGAGATAGATAGATTTCTAGACACAAAAGGCATTAAGGGGTATGGGGAGAGAGCGGGAATATGGTATTGAGATAGAGGATCAGCCATGATCATATTGAATGACGGAGCAGGCTCGAAGGGCCAAATGGCCTACTCCTGCTCCTATTTTTCTATGTTTCTATGTTTCTAGGTGGATATGTCAGGTGGCAGGAATAATTCTAGGTAAGTCAAGGCTGAGCGCAAATGAGTCAGGATGAGTCAAGTGGGTTGAATTGCAAGGAGTTTTGTGCAGTGCAGAAACAACTCCAGGCTGGTCATGTGGGCCAGACTACGAAAGACTTTGGTTGGGTCATGCCAAACTCCTAAAAGGAGTATGAGGAATGAACATTAGCAGTGATGGTGGGTGGAACCAAGATGAAGATTGACATGCATTACAGTCAGTTGAGAAGTCAAAGGACATTTGAAGAAGAAATGGGCAATAAAGTGCAATCCATTCATTAAAGCTCCATTCAAATACTCCAACTTGAGCCTCAGTCTCCTGACACAGGAGTAGGCCTCTCATTCACAACACCGCACAGGCAACTCTATAAGCAAAAATAAACATTTAATTCAGCAGCACCATGGGTTTCCCCATGGAAATATTTATCATCTTGTGTTTTTTGGAAGGAGAGAACCAATGGAGGAATGCCAGGCAGGTCAGGCTGTACAAGAAGTGCTCTACACTCCCCCACAGGTACCCCCCACACTAAAATCTACAAGCAGTGGCAAACATACCTTGATGTGTCAGAGCAGCAGCGTTTGCGGAGGCTCCAAATCACAAGGGAGACCATGAGCTGCAGGCAAAGTCCTTCACAGGCATGTTACTGTCAGTGGCTGTCAAAATTACAGCCATTCTTAACTTTTATGAAATAATAACAGAAAATGCTGGAAAAACTCAGCAGGCCAGGCAACATCCGTGGAGAGAAATTAGAGTCAACGATTCGGGTCAAAACCCTTTATCAGGACTAAAGAGGCACAGGGAATGAAATAGATTAAGAGGCCAGGCTGGGAGAGAACAAAAGAGAAGAGACATTAAGAGGTATTCAAAACAAGACGAGATGGTGATGGGACTAGTGGAGACAAAAGACGGCTCTAGATTAGGTGTGAAATGCGCTGGCAGAATGGGAGACAGCTGCCATGTGGGAGATAACTTTTATGATTCAGGTTCATTCCAGGCTATCAACCACATAAGGCAAACAGCATTAGATATATGTATAAAGCAAATGGCTGATGCCTAATTTCCTTGAGTATGCAACTTCATCTCTTTCCATACGGACAATTTACATGAACATGAGTGGGCAGTGCAATTTTATAGCATAGCAGAATTACTAAAGGGTCGGAGGTTATAGTTATAGTTTGCGTTGCTGTGGCCCTAAGTACTACTTTGTACAATGCCACCTTCTATTCAACTAGGCAACCCTACATTTTAAGGCAATTCACCTCCTCACCAATATTTGACCTACATGGGAACACCATCACCTCCACGTTCCCTTCCGAGTGCCACACCATCCCGACTTGGACATATATCACCGTTCCTTCATTGGCGCTGGGCCAATATCCTGGGACTCCCTTACCTAACAGCATTGTGGAAGTACTTTCACCACACGGACTGCAGCGGTTCAAGAAGGCGGCTCACCACCACCTTCTCAAGAGTTGGGCAATGAATGCTGGCCTTGCTAGTGATGCCCATATCCCAAGAATGAATTTTAAAACAATAGTCCCAGGGTGATTCCTGAGTGAGCAAGGCTATCTCTGCAGCCATGGCTCATGACACCGCTACAGAATTCACTGAACACGAGTATAATGAAATGCATGTATCCCTCAGTGTAACCAGAGAGCATATCACTGCCATGCTGAAGCATCACTTCAGGTGCCTGGATAGATATGAGGCCATCCTGCGATACTGCTTGGCTAAAGTTTAAAGGATTGTGGTACTTTACTACATGATATACAACTTTGCCCTGCAAAGAAGCATCATCATGGAAGCCCTTGAGGAGGAAGGTGCAGCAAATGATCCACTGAGCAGAGCAGGAACAGCTCGTGTGAGACACCCATTGCTGGCTGCTGTCGCCATTCATGAAACTCCCATATAAAAAACCTTCAGATCTATCCAAGAACCTTAACTTAGAAACAGTCCTATCTACATGCCTTATTCTACAGGGCTTGAAGTCATCCATGTAACTCTCAAATCTGTCATTCATGGCGCTTGAAATATACTTCCAAACCTTTGCAATAATTCCCTGCATGCATAACAGCTTAAGTACAACCAGAATGTAATAATCGAACACAAGCCCCCCGAGCTTATCAACAGTTCTCAGTTTCCGAAACCGCTAAAAGCACCCCGAGCTTTACTGAACCTGTTGCTTGATTTGCACTAGGATGCAATTATCCTGACTGCTTCTGCCTCAATTTAGCTATCAAGCAGGTCGTTGTGAGGGGATAGTGCCTTCCTGTCTCTAGCTGTTCTGGTACTTAGTCTGGACTTTCCCTATCCAACTCGGCTCTAATGCCACTTTATCCAATTAAACTCTTCGTTTATCTTAATGCTCATGTTTTACGGGCATCAAATCTGTCATTTAAAAAAAACTCTTTAGGATACAAGGGGTAAGAATCAACCAAGACTGAAATACTTTTCTAAATAATTGGTTTTATTGACATTCAGAAACAACAGTTTTCTAGTTAACGATGCTATGCTGAAGATCCGACATCAAACAGGCCCATATTCAAGGTTTCAAGTCCATTCTGTTAGTCTTCCTTAAAAACGGGTATACTTAAAAGCCCAAAATCCTTCACCTGTTTTATGGTTTTCTCTAGTCAAATACTAAACCTGCTCAAGCCAGGATAAATAGCCTGCCCGGTTCTGGACACATCTGTGGTAGAAGCACCGACGGCCTTGGTGCTTATGCTGTGGAAGACTCTGCTGAAGATATTTTTGGAGTTTCCACATACTCGATGGTGACCTGCAGTGTTGTGAAACGATCTGCAAAGATTGTAGTGGGGCCTGTCTCAGCTTCCTGAGGCACTCCGAGAGAAAGAAAAGCACAAAATAGGTTAGAATGGTGTCATTATGTGCAGCCTTCAGATATCGCTATTAATGAAGAGTGACATGGTAAAGCGCTTCCGTATATGCTTTATTGCAAGTAAGTGAATGAGAAAATATGATGTAAAGAAAGAGCAGTAGAAAGGTGGAAGAGTGGTGAGAAAGTGGAACTCGCTACCACAGGGAGTGGTTGAAGCGAATAGTATAGAAGCATTTAAGGGGAGGCTGGACAAGTATATGAGGGAGAAGGGAATAGAGGGTTATACTGATAGATTTAAATGAGAAACACCACCATGATTGCAACATCTGCAATTTTAACCTGCTCTCCTGAGCAGGCAACAAGGACCACCTTTACATATGCATGTTGCGGCCTGATGACATAATTGAGACACAACTGTAATTTTAACTCGGGCCTGAGCGAGGAATCCACCTGGAGTTGCAATCAGGGATACACGAGTGGTCAATCTATGGAACAGACTCACCACCTTCTTCTTCTTAGGCAGTCCCTCGGAACCGAGGATGACTTGCTTCCACATTAAAAATGAGTTCTCAGGTGACTGATGAGTCCGATGAGGGACCTACAGTCTCTGTCACAGGTAGGGCAGACGGTGGTTGAAGGGGCGGGTGGGTGGGGTGCTTGGGTTGATGTGCGCTGCTTGCGCTTGGCTTCTGCTTGCTCCTGGCGAAGAGACTCGAGGTGTTCGGCGCCTTCCCGGATGCTTCTCCTCCACTTTGTGCGGTCTTGGGCCAGGGATTCCCAGGTGTCGGTGGGGATGTTACACTTTTTCAAGGAGGCTTTGAGGGTGTCCTTGAAGCATTTCCTCTGCCCTCCTGGGGCACTCTTGCCGTGTTGGAGCTCCGAGTAGAGCACTTGTTTTGGGAGTCTCGTATCGGGCATGTGGGTGATGTGACCCATCCATCGAAGCTGATTGAGCGTGGTCAAAGCTTCGACGCTGGGGATGTTGGCCTGAGCGAGAACACTGACGGTGCGCCTATCCTGCCAATGGATTTGCAGGATCTTGCAGAGGCAGCGTTGGTAGTACCTCTCCAGTGCTTTGAGGTGCCTGCTGTACATGGTCCATGTCCCTGAGGCATACAGCAGGGCGGGTATCACTGCTGCTCTGTAGCCCATGAACTTAGTGCTGGGTTTGAGATCCTGGTCTTCAAACACTCTCTTCCTCAGGTGACCGAAGGCTGCACTGGCACACTGAAGGGGTGTTGGACTTCGTCATCGATGTTTTTTGACCGTAGGCTCCCGAGGTATGGAAAGTGGTCCACGTTGTCCAAGGCTTTGTCGTGGATTTTGATAATCGGGGGTCAGCACTGTGTGGCGGGGGCAGGTTGCTAGAGGACCTTTGTCTTACAGATGTTTAGTGTAAGGCCCATGCTCTCGTACGCTTCGGAAAAGGTGTTGATGAAGGTTTGGAGTTTGACCTCCGAGTGAGCGCAGACGCAAGCGCGTCTGCATACTGTAATTCGACGACAGAGGATGGGACGACCTTGGATCTGGACTGGAAGCAACGGAGGTTGAACAGTTTCCCGTTTGTTTTGTAAATTAGCTCCACTCCAGTGGGGAGCTTACTGAGGGTGAGATGGAGCATTGCAGCAAGGAAGATCGAGAAGAGCATTGGTACGATGACACAGCCTTGCTTGACCCCGGTCCGTACGTGAATTGGGTCTGTGGTGGAACCGTTGGTTAGGATCATGGCTTGCATGTTGTCCTGAAGCAGGCGGAGGATGGTGACAAACTTTTGAGGGCAGCCGAATTTGACGAGGACACTCTATAATCCCTCACATTGACAGTGTTGAAGGTCTTTGTGAGGTCAAAAAGGCCATGTACAGCGGTTGATGTTGTTCCCTACATTTCTCTTGTATTTGACACACGGTGAAGATCATGTCCATTGTGCCCCTTAGTGGGCGGAATCCGCATTGCGACTTTTGGAGGAGCTCTTCGGCCACTGGGAGAAGGCGATTGAGGAAGATTCTTACGATGACTTTCCCTGTGGCAGACAGCAGGGAAACTCCTCTGTAACTACCGCAATCGGACTTGTCACCTTTCTTGAAGATGGTCACAATTACGGCGTCTCTGAGATCCCCTGGCATGCTCTCCTCCATAAGAGAAATGAGTTCATGAATTCACACCAGTAGTGCTCCTCCGCCATACATTAGTGCCTCGGCAGGGATTTCATCTGATCCTGAGGTCTTGTTATTCTTCAGTTGTCGGATGGCCTTTTCAACCTCATGCCGGGCTGGGGTTGTGCTGAGATGGTGGTGGGTAGCATTCTGCCGGATGGAGTTGAGAACACTTGCATCGAAGACAGAGTCTCAGTTAAGGAGATCTTCAAAGCGCTCCTTCCAGCGGGCATTGACTGCCTCTCTGTCCTTGATGAGTAACTCTCCGTTCTTGGTCCGCAGTGGGGTAGGACCTTGGGTGCTTGGGCCATAGATGGTCTTGACTGCGCTAAAGAATCCACGCACGTCGTGGTTGTCGGCTAGCTGCTGGATCTCCTGCGCTTTCTGCACCCACCATCTGTTCTTTAGGTCGCGAGTATTTTGTTGGACCTCGGCCTTCAGGCGCCTGTAGAGCTGCTTTCTTGCTCTCGAGTTGAGTTGCTGTTTCCAGATCAGGAATGCCTTGCGCTTGCAGTTTATTAGCTCCTGGATCTCCTGGTCGTTCTCGTCGAACCAGTCTTGGTGTTTCCTGGTCGAATGACCGAGCGTCTCTTCACAGGTGCTGATTATGGAGGCCTTGAGTGTAGACCAGGCGCTGTGGACACTCTGGGCTCGATTTTCAGTGTGCCGTGGAGTCGGGATTGGAGGCGTGCGGGGGGTTAAACTCCTGAAATCGGGGGTCCCGCCCCCATCCCGCCTCCATGCCAGTTTCAAAGGAGGCGGGTACCCGCCCCGCACTGGGACCCGCCTCTCCGAGGCAGGAAGGGATTAGTGCCAATTAACTGCCTGCTAACAGGTAGTTAACAGGCAGTTTTTAGCCTAATCCCTATTTTGAAGCTTGAACTGTGGGATTCCCGACGGCTCCAAAGCACGCCAAGTTGGAGGAGTCGGATTGAAGGGCTTGGAGGGGTCGAGATGTCGGTGTTCAGGTGAGTGAGGTGTGCATGAGTGCAAACGTAAGTGTGTTTGGTGTGTCTAAAGTGATTAAAGAAGTGTAAATGACCTTTTCTTACCTTTTCAGCCTTCCTTCCTTTAGGTTCGGGGAGTCCCTCATCTCACCGGCACAGAAAGCAGAATGGCTGCGAACTGTCAAAAGTGACAGCCTGCAGCTTTCTGTGCAGGAGAGATTTCTAACCGAGTCTGTGGAGAAGTACTCATGTTAGAAGTAAGACTGTCAGTGTTTGACAGCTTCAAACAGCTGTGAAACGCTGATATTTCATCTGTCAAAACGTCTTGACAGATGAAATTTCAGTCTGTGACGTCACCTGTTGCCGGGTGGCCCTTAATTGGCCTGCTGAGCCCGCTGGGCGGGCTCAACAAAGTCAATCAAGTTAAAGTCGCGTGGATTGGCCGCATCTCGATGGAGGCGGGACTGCAACCCCGAAAGTTGTGGTCCCGCCTCCAACCCGACTCCTGAATGAAAATCCAGCCCTCTGTGCCTCTGCATCACTGGGAGTCATCAGGTTGGTTGTGAGGCGCAGGCTAAATAGGGCTTTCTTAACGGGGTCTTTGTGTGCTCTAAAGTTGATTTTCCCGTGGCATTGTTTCTGTTGCTGCCGCTGTTTTGGGGCTACATTGATGGAGATGACAGAGCGGATTAGGCGGTGGTCTGTCCAGCAGTTGGCTGCTCCTGTCATGGACGTCCTTGCGGTCCCTCGCTCGGATGATGATGTAGTCCAGCAGATGCCAGTGCTTGGAGCGAAGCTGCTGCCATGAAGCCTTGTACTTGTCTCTCTGACGGATAATAAGAGTTGCTAAGTCTCACTAGGGAAACAGTGGAAGTAGTTAGTATTGATTCATTCAAATGCAAATTAGATAGATTTCTTTCAGAAAATAACACTTTGGGATACAGTATATGAGTAATTTGAGACATGACACATGGTAAATGTAATATGATTGGGAGAAAAAAGTTGACTTTGGATTTATGGTTCTGAAAGCTTTCCACCACAGGGGTTTTCCTCATGTCATTTATAGGTCTGTTGGAGACTAATTGATAGAGATTGATTGCTATGATTAGTCAGCATCTCTTATTATCATTGTATCGTGCGATTATCAGATGGTAGAAGGTAAACTAAATGGACTGTGGTCTTTTTTAGTATGGCAATTCCTATGTTCCTATTTGTAGGGCATCCTCCTGGGGTTAGAGAATGAATGTAAAGGGCACTCCTCCCCCTCCTGTAAATGCACCCTCTCTGTTATAGGCTGCATTCTCCTCCAACCAACGTAGAAAAAGTGAGAACTTCCAACTGTCAAGATGCCTTGCAGTCGTCACGTGTCAGAATGAAGCCCATAGTGGGTGTGATGACATGTACTGTGCCTCGTTGTGTGTACTGGATACTGTAACCTCGTGTCCTCCTATACGTGTCTTCTATCATCCGGAGGGTGGATTGATAAGCAGTCTAATGAAACAAGGCTACTTGTAAACCCACAAGCTGGTTTATTTTACAGGCATCTTTCAGTGAAATTCAATCTAATCTCTTATTACGTCAAAAATAACATTATGCAAAATGAGTCCCTGATACAGGCCCAGTTGGTGTGGAAGCACTGAGGGGCTGAAAGACTGCTGAATGGGAAGATAGGGGTTGGAAACAGTCCAGGGCACACAGCCTGTTCTCCTTTTACCTCCTACTCTCTTTCACTCTCCTCCTCCACTTATTGCTTTATCTTGCTGTCTTTTACGTTGTGGTCTGGATAGCATTTGGGAAGAAGAGTTGAGCAGACAGATCTGGATGTCCTTGGGGGTTGGTGGGTTGGAAACATTTGTACTGGGAAGTCGAGTGAATAGGCAGGCTAAGAAACTGTTGGGGCAAAGAAACAGACAAACAGCTGGAACTGGGAAGTATTCACTGCATGGGTAGACAAATGAATAATAATTGGGGCAGATAGGCTGGGAAGCACTTGAGATGGGGGTTGTGTAAGCTGGCAGGCGGGGAAGCACATGGGCTGGATGGGCCGATGAACAATGGGCTGGAAAGCAGTTGTGGCAGATGAGAAAACATGCGAGGAGGAACTTATGACTACCTCCTCTGACTTATATTCCACTGTTTTGGCTATGTTATTCGACATCCCATTAGCTTTGTTGATTGCTGTCTGCATTGTTTAGACATATTTAGCGTCAAGTCTACTAAGACTCCTCGGTCTCCTTCACATTCATCCTTAGTTATTTCAATACTATTCATCGAATATGCTTATCGTCTATTTTTCCTTGTGTAACACTTGACATTTGTCTGCATTAAATTTCATCTCCCATTGTTATGTCCACTTGCATATTGTTAAATCCGTGTATCTTGAGGTTGTGTGTCCTTCAATAACTTGACAAGAGACTGCAGGGAACAATCAACAGGTGTTTACTGGATGAGGGTTACTCTAAAACTAACTCTACAGATCCCTACTCAGGGTTATATACAGGTGTGGTCACTGCCGGTACTACAGTATACAGGAGCTGTAAAAAGTAGTTCTCCCCTTTAAAGGTACATACACTACAATTCCTCCCCTTTTAGATTAACAGTACCATAACATTCATTTAACAATTAAATATCAGCTAATTACAATTAACACTTTTAACATGCAACATTAACTGAAAATAGTCTTTTTATAAATTCAGTCTTTGGGAGGCTTCCTGATCCTTTCTGGATAGCCCCTTTCCTGAGTGTCTTGCTCTTGGTGCGGAGGCGATTCTGGCCCCCTGTCGTCGGTTGGTTCATCAGCTTCCGATGCTACTGTTTCTGGGGTAGATGCTACCTGTATGTCGGGTTCATCACCAGGTACGCGAGACATGGGGTTGACTCGTTCCTGTGACCCTAGGATCTGGTCGACATGGCGTCTCACAATGTTCTCCCCAACATCCACTGTGTACATTAATGGCCCCTGCCGTGTGCATATCGTTCCTGGTTGCCATTTCTCTGTTTGGTAGTCACGGGCCAAGACTGGTTGCCCTACATTGAAGCTCCTTGTCGGCTTCTCATTGATGTGCTGGAATTGCTTATTCTCAACATCTCTTTTACATTTGGTCTGAGCAAATCCAGACGAGATCTCAACCTTCGGTTAAAGAACATCATGGCCGGGGTCTGGTTGGTGACTGCATGTGTCACATTTCTGTAGGCTAACAGGAAATTGTCCACCTTATGCTGCAGTGGAATGTCGTCATCGCACATGGCCCTTACTGCTTTTTTAAAGGTTTGTACGAACCTCTCAGCCAATCCATTTGTGGCTGGATGATACGGGGCGGATGTATAATGCCTTACCCCATTCCTTTTCATAAATCTTCGAAACTCTTCGGACACAAACTGTGGTCCGTTATCAGAGCAAATCTGCTCTGGCAAGCCGTTCCTGGCAAATATGGTCCGTAGGACTGCAATAGTTTTCTCCGTGGTGGTGGAGGACATTTTGATCACCTCGGGCCATTTCGAGTGCGCATCCACGGCTATTAAGAACATTGAGTCCATGAATGGACCAGCAAAATCAATATGCACCCGTTGCCATGGAGATGAGGGCCACTCCCATGGGTGTAGAGGGGCATGTGGTGGTGCATTCTGGACCTTCTGGCATCCTGGACAGCTCTTTGTCAGGTCCTCGATTTGCTGATCGATCCTCGGCCACCACACACAAGCCCTAGCAAGGCTTTTCATTTTCACCCCTCCCAGATGGCCTTCGTGAAGCTCATTGAGCACTCTCTCCCTTAACTTGGGTGGAATTACCACATCAAGGTCCCCTGGCATACTGACAGCTGTTCTCTTCTGGATGAGAATGCTGGCAACAGTGAGTCGCCATGTGTTGGCCATCCCTTCACCGTCAAGTCATATACCCGAGACAGTGTCGGGTCATTTCGGGTCTCCTTCTCTATATCAGCGTCAGTTACTGGCAAGCGTTCAATTATAGTCGAATAAAATATTTCGACGGGGTCCACTGCTGGTGCTTCCTCCGCAGTAGGCAGTGGCAGGCGTGATAGCCCATCAGCGTTTCCATGCTGTTTCGTGCCCTTATACTCGATTTCATATTGGTTCGCCCCTAGAAAAAGGGACCATCTTTGTAGCCGTTGCGCAGTCATCACCGGAACGCCCTTCTTTGGATTAAAGATGGAGACAAGTGGTTGGTGGTCAGTCAGCAAGGTGAACTTCTGCCCGTGCAGATAGTGGTTGAACATTTTCACTCCCCACACTAGGCTGAGGGCCTCCCTGTCAATCTGGGCGAAGTTACGCTCGGCTGAGGTTAGTGACCGAGACGCAAAGGCTGCTGGCCTCTCCGAGCCGTCCGGGAATTTGTGCGACAGCACCGCTCCAATGCCATAGGGTGATGCATCACACGCCAACCGAATTGGTAGTGCTGGGTTGAAATGAGCCAACACCTCTTTTGATGTGATCAATTCTTTGCACTTCTGGAAATCTCGTTTACATTCGTCATTCCACTTCCATGGTACCCCCGTTTGCAGTAGGGTGTTCAGTGGGTGTAGTACTGTAGACAAATTCGGCAAGAACTTGTGGTAGTAGTTCACCAGCCCGAGGAACGACCTCAGTTGTGGCACATTTTCCAGTGCTGGAGCCTTGACTACTGCCTCAATCTTTTCAGGGGACTTATGTAACCCCTCTTCATCAATAACGTGGCCACAATACGAGATCTGCTTCTGGAAAAACTCGCATTTGTGGCGATTAGCTCGGAGCCCATATTCCTTCAATCTAGTGAGCACCTGCTCCAGGTTGGCGAGGTGATCACTCATTTTCGCCCGTGACCAGGATGTCGTCCAAATAACACTGGGTCCCTGGAATCCCTTGCAGGACTTGATCCATTGCCCTTTGCCAAATAGCCGGAGCTGATGCTACCCCGAACACCAGCCGGTTGTATTGGTAGAGACCTTTGAGTGTTGATCGTGAGGTACTGTTTCAAGGCTTCTTCTACCTCCATTTGCAAGTACGCCTGGGCCAGATCAATCTTAGTGAAGCGTTTCCCTCCAGATAGCGAGGTGAAAATATCTTCAATCCGCAGAAGCGGATATTGTACAGTGTGAAGGACTGGGTTCACTGTCACCTTAAAGTCCCCACAGATGTGAACCTTCTTTGGTTCCCCAGGCGTATTACTCAACGACCTCTTCATTACAGGAATGATGGGTGTAGCCCACTCACTCCAGTCCACTTTGGACAGTACTCCTGAATGTTCCAAACCTTCCAGCTCTGCTTCGACGGCTGGGCGGATCGCATAAGGTACCGGTCTGGCCTTAAAAAAAAAAAAAAAAAAAAACTTTGGGCTTACATTTTCCTCTATTTTGATCATCGCTGTTATGCCTTTTAGTGTTCCGAGTCCCTCCTGGAACACTTGTGCGTTAGTTAGCATTTTTGACAGTCATCCAGGTGTGACGTCGTCATCCTTTTTGGCATCTACAGTCAGTGCTTGTATGGAATGCCAATCTAGCTGTATCTTCCGGATCCATTCACGTCCTAGTAGTGGTGGTCCTCCATCTGGCAATACATATAGGTCCATTTTTGGTGTTTCCTTGCTGTTATATATAACGTTCACCCTTATTTTTCCTTTGGGGTAGACTTTTTGCCCCGTGTACGTCTTCAAGACAATCTCTATCTCTCAAGGGTATATGTGAGAATAGCCGCTTGTAGTCCCTTCGGTTTATGACTGTTAGGGCTGATCCTGTGTCCAATTCCATTTTCACTTGGACTCCGGCTATCTTGAGCGTGACCCAGATAGTTTGGTGATCCTCCGTTTTGATCACATTATGTAGTTTCAGACAACCCAGCTCCTTGCTTCCAGAGTCTGTATCACTTTTCTGTTCGTCTGCACTACTCTCCGTCACCTTATGTACCTTCTTGTACTTCTCCTGTGGGGATTTCTTGCTGCTGGTTTTCTTTTCTGACCTACAGACTCTTGCTATGTCCTACTTTTCCACACTGTCTGCACACTTGGTCCTTGAACCAGCAATCCTTATGGTCATGTGTTGTTCTGCCGCAGCGATAGCACTTCACTGTTCCGTATGATATTTCATTTGTGTCATATTCTTGCGGTCTCCGTTGTATCTCTGCCGCGCCCCGTGCTGCTGCTTCATGTGATACTGCAATGCTGAAAGACTTTTCCAGCGTAAGGTCCTTTTCAGATAAAAGCCGTTTCTGGGTTCCTTCACTTTGAAGCCCACACACAAACTTGCCCCTTAAGGTATCTGCCAGTCCTGCTCCAAACTGGCAGTGTTTTGATAGTTTGCGCAGTTCTGTTAAATAATCAGCATTGCTTTCATCCTTATGCTTGTTCCGTTTGTGAAACTTGAATCTTTCTGCTATCAGCAGCGGTGTGGGGTTTAAATGTTCCTGTAGTATCGTTACTATGTCTTCAAAACTCTTTTCCATTGGCTTCGTTGGGGTTACTAGATTTCGTAATAAACCATACGTCTTTGCACCCATTAAATTTAACAATACCGACGCTTTCTTGTCATCTGACACCTCATTTGCCTTGCAGTACACCTCTATTCGTTCGACATATGTAGTCCAATCTTCGACTTCATTGTCAAATGCGGTGATACTGCCACTCTTCGGCATTTTGGGTGTGGTTTAAAATGGCGTCTCCCAATGGCTTAAAATGGCGTCTCCCGCGCTTTCCTTCCTCCCCCGCTGCTGCCAACGCTGCTCCCGGTGGTTCTCGTGGCAATGGCGGTGCCCTGTAGGTTTCGCGCGCTTCTCCTGCGCTGCTGCCAACGCCGCTCTCAGCGGTCCTCGTGGCAATGGCGGCGCCTCGAGGGTTTCTCCGCGTCTCTCGCTCCCTCTCTCCGACGCTGCTCGGCCCCTGAACACCGGCTGCGCCCTGTGCGCTCTGCCCTCTCTCTCTCCCCCGTCGACGCTGCTCGGCCCTTTGCTGTGCCGCTCGGTCGGCCTCTAGCCCGCCGCTGTCCGGGAAGGGTCTGCGCACTACCTGTTGCCAGCCCATTTCGCTGGACCACCTTGACTGGAAAGCCAAGCCTGGCTCTCGACAGCCTCCCCCGCAATTCTCGAGTCTCTGCTGGATGACTGGGCGGTTGCCCGTGGTCGACGCCCGAGTCTCTGGCCTTGACCTCCAATCCACTGATCTCCAGGAACGAATCCCCGGGAGGTGATGCAGAGTTGCAGATATGTTCGAACGTGCCTTGTCGCCAATGTTGCGTCCGTGTATAATAAGACACAGACTGCGGAGAACGGTACAACAGGTGTTTACTCAACGTGGCTCACACTGCAACTGATCTGTACAGATTACTACTCCGTGCTATATACAGGTGTGGTCAGTGCCCGTACTGCAGTATACATGAGCTGTAAAACATAGTTCCCCCCCTTAAAGGTATATACATTACACCAATCCTCAGGTTTGCTGCTTTTCTTGGGTAAATTATATGTCCTCTCCTTGGATCTAATGCTATCCCTAATTTCCCTTGTTAGCCATGGTTGAGTCACCTTTTTTGTTTTATTTTGATGCCAAACAGGGATGAACAAATTCTGTAGTTCATCCATGCAATCTTTAAATGTTTGCCATTGCCAATCCACCATCAACCCTTTAAGTATCATTCCCCAATCCATCCTAGCCAACTCGTGCCTCATACCATCCTAGTATCCTTTATTTAAATTCAGGACCCTAGTCTCTGAGTCAACTACTTCACTCTCCATCTTAATGAAGAATTCTATCATATTATGATCGCTCCTCCCCACGGGTCCTCACAGGACAAGATTGCTAATTAATCCTTTCTCATTACATAATACCCAGTCTAAGATGGCCTGATCTGTAGTTGATTCCTCGACATATTGGACCAGGAAACCATCCCGTATACACTCTAGGAATTCCTCCTCCACAGTATTAATTAGCAACATGCTCTCACAATTTGGCATTATCTCAAATAAGTTTATTGATACAGTGCACAAGTGATTACCTCTGCCATAAGGACACCCTATGGCAGTGTGATGTGCGGATTCAGTAATAATGATTGATGAAAGTATTGTTAGGTCAAGATAAAATCTGTTTAGCCTGATTTATAGTACAAGAACTCTCTTTCTGATCTGTAAACCCGTGGATAGTTCCCCTGATACCATCATCCAGATCCGATATCTTTATCCGAAAGATGAAGAACCGAGGCCGTAACACCAATCCCAGAGGGAATGCACTCGTAAAATAAATTTGGTGATGAGTAATTTTATGTCTGAGTGATCTGAACATTGACTAACAAAGGAATACACTAACATTGACTAACAAAGGAATACACTACAAAGTGGACTTTCAGTTTCAATAAACAATACCTACTGATGATGGGAATCAATAAAGTCCCCCATAAGTCTGATCCTTTGTCGGGCATACTGCTTACAGATCATACAGTGAGTAATGCTGTTAAAGCTGCTTTTACACTGCTGCTGTTATATTTTAGATTTTGGGAGACTGACATTACTGAGCTGACTCTCTGATTTTACATGAAATGTTGGGTCTAGAATTCTGCTGCACGGATTAGAGAGCCAGATTTGATCGTGCAAACTTGGGGAGTTGGTTCATTGATGACAATCTTCCAGAATCTGAACTAAAACAGCAGCAGTGAAAAAGCAGCTATTGTCCACTTCACTCAAATTATCAACTTCAAAATGGCTGTCGGCTGATGTGCTGGCAACTTGCACTCTCCTTCTGGTTCAGGTTTCATCTTGGCGATACATGAGTTACATTAAAGGCATAAGAAGCAATTGTAAATTGGTGACATTGTCATCTGACAGCCATTTTGAGGATCATAATTTGGATAGAGTGGGCTTAATGGCAGTACCATCTCTCTTCCAAAAGACAGTGTCAACTATCCACACGGAAACAGTGCCATCGTTACCTGGAGTATTGTGTACAGTTTTGGTTTCCTTACCTAAGGAAGGATATACTTGCCATAGAGGGAGTGCAACAAAGGTTCACCAGACTGGTTCCCGGGATGGGGGGATTGTCCTATGAGGAGAGATTGAGTAGACTCGGCCTATATTCTCTAGAGTTTAGAAGAATGAGAAGTGATCTCATTGAAACATACAAAATTCTTACAAGGCTTGACAGGGTAGATGCAAGGAGGATGTTTCCCCTGGCTGGGGAGTCTAGAACCAGGGGTTGCAGTCTCAAAATGAGGGGTTGGCCATTTAGGACTGAGGTGAGGAGAAATTTCTTCACTCAGAGGGTGGTGAATCTTTGGAATTCTCTACCCCAGAGGGCTGTGGAAGCTCAGTCGTTGAGTATATTCAAGACAAAGATCGATAGATTTTTGAATATTAAGGGAATTAAGGGATATGGGGATAGTTCAGGAAAATGGAGATGAGGTAGAAGATCAGCCATGATCTTATCGAATGGCGGAGCAGGCTCGAAGGGCCAAATGGCCTACTCCTGCTCCTATTTCTTACGTTACAGAAAATATTTTTTATTACTAAACAGAAATGTGCCAGTGAGTCAACAAATACAGAAATCTGGTGATCGACTAATAGAAATGGTGACCTCGCAGAACCTCAGAGGTTCCCATGTTCTTAGATCCAAATGTCTTGGGCCCGAGTTCGAAAAAACATGAAAAAGTGTTTGGCAAACTTTTTATTTGTAAACAAATACATGATTCAATCATACCAAAATACATCAAGTTATTTGCATGTGAAGTAATCATGTCACAAATGGCAGGTCCTCTAACTGCCCATGGGGGAAAAAAGTTACCAAACATCATGAAGACAGTGTCCCTTTAATAGTACCATCTCTACTGCTCTTGTTACTTAACTTTGGACAATAAATCATTATTAATACCCCCAAAGATGACACCACCTGCTTCCTTCATTACTTTGCTTGTCCTGCACCTTTAATAGGAACTGCTTGGCATTAAAAATTAAAACGTAAATCCCACAGCCTGCAACTGCATTACCATTGAAATTTCTATTACTAATTAAGGTGTAATCATTTTTGCAATCATGCCATTTTAATCTTCATCATAATATTTTTTGATGCCACACATTTTTAAGGCACAATTCATTTTTTTTCCAGTTGACAAAATATTTGTAATCTACACTATTACCGCAAGCTGTGAGGAGTAATAAAATCATCGATGCATACGTACAGGAATTGGAGCCGCTTGTAAATCTGGCTGATTTACTTTGAGAAGCTCTTCTGACCAGCCATCAGGGTTAAAGAACAGGATAATGGGATCATGATATGGATCCAAAGTCATTGACCTTAATGGAAGTAGACTTCGTCGACTCAGCATATTACAATTGATAAATGTTTCTGTTTCGAGACATCTGTTGAACTACGGGGCTCAGGATTCAGACGAATATGAATGTGACAGGTAAAAGTGCTGTGGCTAGCATGGTAGTTGGGTTCGATTTATTACTGGCATAATCTCCTGTTGCAGATTTTATTTGTTGAGCGGAGCAGCAAGGAGTAGGTAATAGGGAATTGAATTGTGGAATTTATTGGTTTAGCCGGCTTCTAATTACCAAACCTTTAACAAGAGTATTAGGCCTAGAAATTCACTACAGCCCCGTTTGGGGCACCAGCCTCGCCAGGGCGCTAAAAGTAGCGCCTCGGAAGCAGTCGCGGCTGCCCGCCGGAAATTCAGTTTGCGCGCCCCAGAGGGAAGTGCGGCGCTACTGGAGGCGCCCCGCATCCCTCTTGGAGCGCTGCAGCTGAATATCGCTGCACAACGTGCCGCAGTGCCACACGCTGCGGCATGGCGCGCTGCGGTACTGCAGGCCTTCCTCCCCTTAAAGGGGAGGGGCCTTGTGCAGCGAGATCGAGGATCGCGAGTGCCGGCAAAAGAGCCCGGCACTGAGGAGAAGTGCCGGGCTCTTGGAACACAGTCGGCACTCCATGGTGGGGGGGGGGGGTGGTGGTTCAGGAGGCTGGGGACGGCAGCGCGGAGAGGTGCTGGCAGGTGGCCAGCAAAAAAAATGGCCGCCCCGCACCTCTCCTTGAATTAGCGCCTCTACCGCCGCAGGTAGGGCCCCCTGAACCGGTCGCAAATAGCGCCCGGCATTAAAGCAGGGGGCGCATCTAAATATCGCGATCGGGGTGTTAGCGGGGCGCTGCGCACACCAATGACGTCATCGGTAGCGGCGCAGTGCTAACGGCTAGCGCCGCCATTAGCGGGAGGCATGGCCAGTGGCTTCCGACCCACTTAGCGCCCTCTTAAGGCGCTAACGGGTGGCTCAGCCCACTGAATTTCTAGGCCTTATAGTATATCCTAAGTTGGTTAAAATATAAATCTCAGTGTTTAGTTTCCAAACTTGATGCACCTTCAATTTTTTTTGTCTTAAGTATGTTTACTGTTGCTACTAGGTTAACAAATTGATTGCGACTGCTAAAGATTAAAAAAAAATAACAACACAATCACTCAAAGAAAATCAAACCATCATGTCAGCCGAAGTAATTCAATTTACAGACGTGGATGCCAGAATTGTAAACATGTTTTATTTTTTCTACTCCTTTGGGCTGATTCTTGCTGAAATGTTATGTCTTCTGCAGTCTGTTAAATCTATGATTGCAATAGAGACACAAAGCTCATTATTGATGTGAGTAGAAAGTTCATGTTCTGCAGGCCGACAAAATCCAAGCTTGATTGAGTGCAATTGGGTGTAACTGAGATGTAGCCACAAAGAAGGAGAAAGGAATTTAAATATATCTTCATCGCACGTACGGTATTGACCTTAGACATCAGTAGCAGGATTCCACACGGTGTTGGCACTACATACCTGGACTAATTAAAAAAAAAAAAAAAAAATACTTGTCAATACAGTGCAAGTTCTAATAACTGCAATCCAATTATTTGACTTCTGAATTTACCTGTGGACATTTTTGTGGGCTTAAGCAAGATGCCATCAATCCCCTGCTTGAAGTCGATCAACCTCACATTTTGAGGAAGACTAACTTCAGTTTATGTGACTTGCATTGTAGTTGTCTTTCATGGTTTGTCTCACACGTGTAATGGTGTGGAGATGCCGGTGTTGGACTGGGGTGAACAAATGTAAGAAGTCACACAACACCAGGTTATAGTCCAACAGCTTTATTTGAAATCACAAGTTTTCGGAGCGCTGCTCCTTCGTCAGGTGAAGTGGAGAGATGCATAAAGACACAGCTTATTTAGTCAGAGAATAATGCCAGATGATTACAGGTAATCTTTCTAACTGCCATTTATCACACCTCGGCATAGAGATAATCACAGCAATCAAAGGTGTGAATGGTGTCCAAACAGGTCAGTCAGGAAAACATTACATCAAAGAACAATGAGGTGGGGTCACAAGGGGTCAAATGTTGCAGATGCTGGGGTCTGTATGAAAAACAAAAAAAGACAAAAGACATTTTTTTTGCTGGAAATCACAGCAGGTCCGGCTGCATCTGCGTAGAGGGAACAAGCCAACGACGACGCGAGTCTGGATGACCCTACGTCAGGTGGGGTTACATGTAATGTGACATGAACCCAAGATCCCAGTTGAGGCCGTCCTCATGAGTGCGGAACTTGGCTATCAGTTTCTGCTCGACGATTTTGCGTTGTCGTGTGTCTTGAAGGCCGCCTTGGAGAATGCTTACCCGAAGATCGGAGGCTGAATGTCCTTGACTGCTGAAGTGTTCCCCGACTGGGAGGGAACACTCCTGCCTGGCGATTGTTGCGCGGTGTCCGTTCATCCGTTGTCGCAGTGTCTGCATGGTCTCGCCGATGTACCATGCTCTGGGGCATCCTTTCCTGCAACGTAGGAGGTAGACAACGTTGGCCGAGTCACATGAGTATGTACCATGTACCTGGTGGGTGGTGTCCTCACGTGTGATGATGGTATCTGTGTTGATGATCTGGCATGTCTTGCAGAGGTTGCCGTGACACGGTTGTGTGGTGTCGTGGTCACTGTTCTCTGAGAATTAACAATGTGGTAAATGTTTTACACTCGTCGACTAAAACACCAATTGATCTATTATTTGGGGTTGGGTGGGGTGGAGTGAGGGTGGGTTGGAGGCATTCCTCGAGGTCTGATCACGTGACATCTGATCATGTGACATCCAAGTGCCTGCAGCTTGCAAATATAACTGCATTTTCTTTATAAAGGTTGGGTCCCCTGTAGTTGAGTATCTTTGCTTGTGGTTTCATGCCAGCAAGAAGTTCCAAGAACCAGGAGGCCACCCATGAACATGTGAAGAAAGTACACAGGCACAAATCACAGGTGCAAACTGCGAATGCAAACTGCGAGCTCTACTTTTCTCCCAGTTTGCTAGCAGCTGTGCCTAGGAGATTAATCTTTCATTTCTGGAGACTCACAGACACTCCAGGAGGGTAGGCAACCCAATCCTAAACCTAATCCCTTCCCATTGTCCTGGGGTAGAGAGAGGGAACATGAGCCAGGGTTCCTGCTCCTGATCAGTACTCGCTGACCTGGGACAGAGAGAGGGAACATCAGTTAGGGTTGCTGGTCCTGTTCAATAACCAGTGACCGGAGATAGAGAGAACAGAGAGTAGGCCATTCAGCCCCTTGTGCTTGTTCCGCCATTCAGTTAGATCATGGCTGATCTGTATCTCAAGTCCTGCCTCCGTAACTCTCAGTTTTGAAAGTTTTAGCTTTTTGGGGGCGAGTTTTCCAGATTTCCACTACCCTTTGTGTGAAGAAGTGCTGCCTTACATTACCCCTGAATGGCCAAGCTCTAATTTTAAGGTTTTACCCCCTTGTACTGGACTCCCCCACCAGAGAAAATCATTTCTATCTACCCTATCATCTCCTTTGATCATCTGAAACACCTCAATTAGATCACCCCTTAGCCTTCTATATTCAAGGGAATGCAAGCCTAGTCTATGCAACCTGTCCTCATAATTTAGCCCTTTTAGCCCTCTATCATTCTGGTGAATCTGCGCTGCGCCCCCTTTTGGCCAATATATCCTTCCTGAGGAGCAGTGTCCAGAAATGAACACAGTGCTCCAGATGGGGCTTAACTAGAGCTCTGTACAGCTGTAACATCACTTCCACCCCTTTGTATTCCAGCCCTGTTGAAATAAAGGCCAACAATTCATTAACCTTTTTAATTATTTTTTGTACCTGTCCACTAGCTTTTAGTGATTTCTATACTTGGACCCCTAAATCTCTTTGCTCCTCCCAGTTGCTAGCTTCTCACCATTTAGAAAATACTCTGATCCACTTTGGACCTAAGAAAGATAGATGAACTCACACTTTTCTACAGTGAACTCCATCTGCCACAATTTTGCCCACTCACTTAATCTATCAGTGTCCCTTTGCAACTTTCTGCTCCCATCTACACTATTTACTGTGCCACCTAACTTGGTGTCATCAACAAACTTAGATATATGGCTCTCTCTTCCTTCATCCAAGTCATTTATAAATATAGTGAAAAGCTGAGGCCCCAGTACAGATCCCTGGGGGATACCACTAGTCAATTTGAGGACATACCCATTATCCCTACTTTCTGTCTCCTATCTCCTAACCAATTCCCTATCCAAGCCAAAAGTTTCCTCCAGTTCCATGCGCTAACATTTTTGTTAACAGTCTCTTATGTGGAACTTTGTTGAATGCCATCTGGAAGTCCATGTAATTAACATCCGTATACACATCCTTAGCTGCCACATTTGTTACCACCTCAAAAAATTCAACTAGGTTAGTTAGACATTGACATGAATCAGTCATTCATGAAAGAAAGACTTATGAAATAATACTGAGCGGCCTATGGGTGGCGCTGTCCAGGGAGAGTATAAATACTCTGGCACGGGCCCAGCTTGTGCAGGGCATTCTTAACAGGAACTAGTGAAGGACACAACTAGACCTCCATGTTGTAAAACAGTTGATTAAAGCTTTGTTTAACGCTTAGACCAAGTGCCTAGTATTTTTCTTACGTCAGACATGACTTGCCTTTTTACAAATCTATGCTGGCTCTCTCGGATTTGTCCAAATGCTCAGTCACTCTTTCCCTAATAACAGATTCTAGTAACTTCCCCACAACTGGTGTTAGCCTAATAGGCCTATAATTTCCTAATTTATCTCCCCTACCTTTTTTAAATAATGGAGTGATATTGGCAGTTTTTCAATCCACGGGGACAATTCCTGAATCAAGAGAGTTTTGGAAGATCGTGACTGACGCGCCAACAATTTCCTCACCAATATCTTTTTAATATCCTAGATTGTGAACCATCAGGTCCTGCAGATTTGTCTCTCTTTAATCTTGTTAGTTTTTTCCATTATCATTTTTTAAACTTATTGAATCTAGTTAGTTTCTCCTCTTGATTTATTTTTATTTTTCCTGCATCACTGGTACTTTATTTCTCATCCTCTACTGTGAAGACCAATACAAAGTAGCTATTTAGTAAGCCTGCCATTTCCTGATTTCCAATTACAATTCTAGAGATGGAACATCAGTCAGGGTTCCTGCTCCTCATCACTATCCAGTGATTCCTGTTGGAAACCATCAGTGGATGTCGGGCAAGGGCAGGATCAGGGTCAGTTGTTACAGCTTGCAAGGTGAATAGCCTGCTGAGCCGTTCACATAGATCATGAGCACCTGGGTAAGATACAGGGAAGTGGTGAAGAGCCAGGTGCGGAGGAGATAGAGGAGAAATGCAGGGCGAGTATTGTAGGGAAAGGGAGGGGTGAAGAGGAGAAAATGATTGGGGTGGTGGACATGAGAGGAGAAACCGAGAGAGGGGAAGAGAGACAACAATGGGGGAGGGTATCCAATAACAATAGTGATTGTATAACCCACTGATATTCGCCCTGTGCCTACAGCCAGAATCCTCTTGCACTGCATAAGGTGCAGTCAGGCTCCCCAGTCAATGCCACTATTAACAGGCCCATCTCTCTCTGTGTCTCTTTGGAATCTGGTTTGGACTCAGGTTCTGTGTGAAGGTGACAACTCTGAACTGGGAGTCTCAGTCAAAACCAATCTGTACTTAGACTTCACACGTTGGAGAGGAAAACCAAAACTATTCCCCCCCACAGACCCACAGTTTCCTCCTGCCTGAGCCCCAATCCTGCTGACCCCCAGTCTCCCTCCCTCCCCGCTCGAGCCTCTATTCTCCCGTCATCCATTTCCTGGTCTCCCTCACTCCCCCAGAGCCTCAGTATCCCTCTCTGAGCCCCAATCACCAACCCCCAGCCCCCTGTCACCCTCTCCCCCGGACCCTGAGCCCCCGTCACCCTCTCCCTCTCTTCCCCTGCACCTGAAGGCTTTGTGTCTTAATGCGAGAAGCATTCGTAATAAGGTGGATGAATTAGCTGCGCAAATAGATGTAAACGGATATGATATAATTGGGATTATGGAAACATGGCTCCAGGGTGACCAAGACTGGGAATTCAATATCCAGGAGTATTCAATATTCAGGAAGGACAGGAAAAAAGGAAAAGGAGATGGGGTAGCATTGCTGGTTAAAAAGGAGATTAACACAATTGTAAGGAAGGATATTAGCTCTGATGATGTGGAATCTGTATGGGCAGAGCTGAGAAATACCAAGGGGCAGAAAACGTTAGTGGGAGTTGTATACAGACCCCCAAACAGTAATGCTGAGGTTGGGGATGGAATTAAACGGGAAATTAGAGACGCGTGCAATAAGGGCACAGCAGTTATCATGGGTGACTTTAATCTACATATAGATTGGGCTAACCAAATTAGTAACAATACTGTGGAGGAGGAATTCCTAGAGTGTATACGGGATGGTTTCCTAGACCAATATGTCGAGGAACCAACTAGAGATCAGGCCATCTTAGACTGGGTATTATGTAATAAGAAAGGATTAATTAGCAATCTTGTTGTGCGAGGACCCTTGGGGAGGAGCGATCATAATATGATAGAATTCTTCATTAAAATGGAGAGTGAAGTAGTTGACTCAGAGACTAGGGTCCTGAATTTAAATAAAGGAAACTACGATGGTATGAGGCACAAGTTGGCTAGGATGGATTGGGGAACGTTACTTAAAGGGTTGATGGTGGATAGGCAATGGCAAACATTTAAAAATCGCATGGATGAACTACAGAATTTGTTCATCCCTGTTTGGCATAAAAATAAAACAAAAAAGGTGACTCAACCGTGGCTAACAAGGGAAATTAGGGATAGCATAAGCTCCAAGGAGAGGACATATAATTTGGCCAGAAAAAGCAGCAAACCTGAGGATTGGGAGCAGTTTAGGATTCAGCAAAGGAAGTCAAAGGGATTAATTAAGAGGGGAAAAATAGATTGAGAGTAAGCTTGCAGGGAACATAAAAACTGACTGTAAAAGCTTCTATAGATATGTGAAGAGAAAAAGATTGGTGAAGTCAAGCGTAGGTCCCCTGCAGTCAGAATCAGGGGAATTTATAATGGGGAACAAAGAAATGGCAGACCAATTAAATACATACTTTGGTTCTGTCTTCACAAAGGAGGACACAAATAACCTCCCAGAGATGTCGGGGAACATAGGGTCTGATGAGAGGGAGGAATTGAATGAAATCAGTATTTGTAGGGAAATGTTGTTAGGGAAATTGACGGGATTGAAGGCCGGTAAATCCCCAGAGCCTGATAATCTACATCCTAGGGTACTTAAGGAAGTGGCCCTAGAAATAGTAGATGCATTGCTGGTCACTTTCCTAAATTCTGTAGACTCTGGAACTGTTCCCATGGATTGGAGGATAGCTAATGTAACCCCACTATTTAAAAAAGGTCGTAGAGAGAAAACGGGGAATTATAGACCAGTAAGCCTGACATCGGTAGTGGGGAAAATGCTAGATTCCATTATAAAAGATATAATAGCAGAGCACTTGGAAAACAGTGACAGGATCGGACAAAGTCAACATGGATTTACAAAAGGTAAATCATGCTTGACTAATCTACTTGAGAGGTTGTAACTGGTAGAATAGATAAGGGAGAACCAGTGGATGTGGTGTATTTGAGTTTCAGAAGGATTTCGATAAGGTCCCGCATAAAAGATTAGCGTGCAAAGTTAAAGCACACGGGATTAGGGGTAAGGTACTGTCTTGGATAGAGAAGTGGTTGACAGACAAGAAGCAAAGAGTGGGAATAAACGGGTCCTTTTCAGAGTGGCAGGCAGTGACGAGTGGTGTACCGCAGGGATCGGTGCTAGGACCCCAGCTATTCACAATATATATCAATGATCTAGACAAGGGGACTAGATGTAATATCTTGAAGTTTGCAGATGACACAAAGCTGGGTGGGAATGTGTGCTGTGAGGAGGATGCAGAGAAACTCCAGTATGATTTGGACAGGCTGGGTGATTGGGTAGATGCATGGCAAATGCAGTATAATGTGGATAAATGCGAGGTTATCCACTTCGGTGGCAAAAACAGGAAGACAGATTATTATCTGAATGGCAATAGATTGGGAAAAGGGGAAGTGCAACGAGACCTGGGTGACCATGTGCACCAGTCACTGAAGGTAAGCATGCAGGTGCAGCAGGCTGTTAAGAAGGCAAATGGTATGTTGGTCTTCATAGCGAGAGGATTTGAGTACAGGAGCAAGGATGTCTTGCTGCAGTTGTACAGGGCCTTGGTGAGACCACACCTTGAGTATTGTGTGCAGTTTTGGTCACCTTACCTGAAGAAGGGTGTTCTTGCCATGGAGAGTGCAATGAAGATTCACCAGACTGATACCTGGGATGGCAGGAATGATGTATGAGGAGAGATTGGGTCGATTAGGCTTATATTCGCTAGAGTTTAGAAGAATGAGGGGGGATCTCATTGAAACATAAAATTCTAACAGGACTGGACAGACTAGATGCAGGAAGGATGTTCCCAATGGCGGGGGAGTCCAGAACCAGGGGTCATAGTCTAAGGATAAGGGGTAAGCCATTTAGGACTGAGAGGAGGAGGAATTTCTTCACCCAGACGGTGGTGAAGCTGTGGTATTCTCTACCACAGAAGGCAGTTGAGGCCAATTCATTAAATATATTCAAGAAGGAGTTCGATATATTTCTTATGGCTAAAGGGATCAAGGGATATGGGAAGAAAGTAGGGACAGTGTACTGAATTTTGATGATCAGCCATGATCTCATTAAATGGCGGAACAGTCTCGAGGGGCCGAATGGCCTACTCCTATCTGCTATGTTTCTATGAGCTCCAAACCCCAGCCAAAGCCCCACGCTTTATTCCCACTGACAGGCTTAATTCATTCAGTGCATTACAGCATTATTCTGAATGAACACCCTGGGCACCGATTGTACTCTGCGTGGGGGACTTCAATGTCTATCACCAAGAGTGGCTTGGTAGCACCACTACTGATCAAGCTGGCCAAGTCCTGAAGGACATAGCTGCCAGACTAGATGCAGAACAGATCTAGCAGCTCAAAACTGGGCATCCATGAGGTGCTGTGGGTCATCAGCAGCAGCAGAATTGTATTCCACTACAATCTGAATCCTCATGGCCCAGCATATCCCTCACTCTGCAATTACCATCAAGCCAGGGGACCAACCCTGGTTAAATGAGGAGTGCAGAAGAACATGCCAGGAGCAGCACCAGGCACACCTAAAAATGAGGTGCCAACCTGGGGAAGCTGCAACACAGGACTACATGCATGCTAAACAGCAGAAGCAGCTGGCTATATACAGAGCTTAGCGATTGCACAATCAACGGATCAGATTAAAGCTCTGCAGTCCTGCCACATTCAGTTGTGAATGGTGGTGGACAATTAAACAACTAATGGGAGGAGGAGGCTCATTGAATATCCCGATCCTCAATGATGGCGGAGCCCAGCACACGAGTGCAAAAGACAAGGCTGAAGTGTTTGCAACCACCTTCAGCCAGAAGTGCCGAGTGGATGATCCATATTGGCCTCCTCCTGAGGTCCCCACCATCACAGAAGCCAGTCTTCGGCCAATTCGATTAATTCCATGTGATATCGAGAAATGGCTGAGCGGATTGATACAGCGAAGGCATCAACCAACCTGGCTGTCGTGCTGAAGACTTGTGCTCCAGAACTAGCTGCGCCTCTAGCCAAGCTGTTCCAGTACAGCTACAACACTGGCATCTATCCGACAATGTGGAAAACTGCCAGGTATGTCCTGTCCACAAAAAGCAGGACAAATCCAATCTGGCCAATTACTGCCCCATCAGTCTACTCTCAATCAGCAGCAAAGTGATGGAAGGTGTTGTCAACAGTGCTATCAAGCAGCACTTACTCCCCAATAACCTGCTCACCGATGCTCATTTTTGATTCCACCAGGACCATGCTATGGCAGTACAGGTAGACTGCCCTTTATCCGAACTTCCGAAAACCGAAACCCTCTTAAAAAAAACCAAAGGTTTTTTCGTTCAGCGTAAGTCGTGCGCACGACATGACCAGAGTGGCGCACAACTTACGCTGAGCAGGGCACAGGGTCACTGAGTTCCCTCCTGGGTAGGCGATTGCAGGCCGAGCCGGGCAGTGTGAAGGAGGTATACCGGGAGAGTGAACCCAACAATACAGTGGCCCGTCCGACATTCTTTTATCCCCCCCCCGACCCCCCCCCCCCCACCCTTTCGGATAAGGGATAGTGTATCCTTTTTCCGCACTTCCGAAAACCGAAATCCTCTGAAAACCGAAAGTGTTTTCGTTCAGCGTAAGTCGTGTGCACGACCCCGACCCCCACCCCGACCCCCCCGCCGACCCCCCCCCCTTTCGGATAAGGGATAGTGTACCAGCCTTTATCCGCACTTCCGAAAACAGAAAACCACTGAAAACCGAAAGTGTTTTCGTTCAGTGTAAGTCGTGCGCATGACCCCGACCCCCCGCCGACCCCGACCCCCCCGCCGACCCCGACCCCCCCGCCGACCCCGACCCCCGACAAATTTCCCAGTCTTATAAAATACCTTCCGAAATTTTCCGAAAACCGAAACACGGCTGGTCCCGAGGTTTTCGGATAAAGGATAGTCTACCTGTATTTGAAGAAACGCATTCTTCCCTCAGTCAACATAATCAGCTATCTTTTGCCCTGCCAGTACACTTTACACCTAATCCCAGCCTATTACCATCTCGTCTAGCTTCTAATCTCTTTTACTTCTTTTGGTTCTTTTATTCTTTTGTCCGATCGCAGCCCTGCCTTTGATCTAGTTCCTTTTCTCTCCAGTTTTGAAGAAGGGTCAAACCCGAAACGTCAACTCAAATTTCTCTCCACGGATGTTGCCTGACCTGAGTTTTTCCAGCATTTTCTGTTGTTATTTCGGATTTCCAACATCTGCAGTGTTTTGCTATCATAAAAAATCGATTAACTGGCCACTCTTCTCATTGGCCCAGTAATTCCGGGCACAACACGTGAGTAAGGACGGGGTACTCACGCGTGTGCCCGGAGGAATTGCCGGTTTTCAGCATGCACAGCGCATGCGCTGAAAACCGGCATTTCCTGTCCTCTGACCCAAGGGGTTAAGAGGCAGAACGCGCGCGACTGCACAGGCAGCGCGTGCGCAGTGAAATTCCTTTTTTTTTTTCCAGAGTTGCGCGTGTGAAAAGGCCTCCGGTCTTTACGCATTGAAAAACCACACGTAAGTACTTAGTTTTTCAGGTAAGTGGTCTATTAATGCAATTGAGAATTTCTTTTCCCACAGGTTTGTTATTTTTAAAGAATTTACAGTAAGGTAAGTTTAGTTTTAGCCCCGATTTTTTTTATATAATTTTTTTTTTTCAAATTTTAAAATTATTGTTTAAAATAGTTTTTCAGAGTTCTTTATGGTTCATTTAAGTAGTGCAATGTTTTTTTTAAATTTTCTTTCAGGTTTAAGTAGTGTTTTGGGGCCAGGAGTTTTCATGAGTTTGACAGCTCTTACTGTCAAACTCATGAATGAACTTTTGCAACCTCCCATTGGTTGCCCTGTGCTCACGTGATCCCAGCCGGCTCATCGCACTAAGTACGCCGCTGGGTCACGCACGCACAGCACGGCAGGACCTCAAGCGGGCCAGTCAGAGGAAATGCAATGCGGGCCAGAATTAAAATGTCAGCACGCCGGGTAAGTGAACATTGGGGGCTTGCACGCGCGGCAAGCTCCCGATCCTAATTTCAGGGCCATTATCATCTGTAGGATCTTGTGTGTAAAGTGAGTGCTGAGTTTTGCTCACATAACAATAATTGCACTTTAAAGTAATTCAAGACCTTTGAGAGGCATGATAAGGCCCCATGTAAGTGCAAGTTCTTTCTTTTCTTTCAAACTTGGGACTCTGGGCCTTAGGGGGTTCTGTGAGGGGATACCTTAGGATTCCCAAGATCATCAGCTTGGTCTATGGTCAGTTAGCAGATTTCTGTACTCTTTTGTATTTCTTGTCTTATTAGCGTGATTGTCCTGTTGCTGTATTCTAATAAAGTTTTCAGTAATGATAGCAGTGTTTTCCTTTGGAGCTGACACCGTCTTTCACAACTTAGGACTGGGGAGGCGGGGCATCAATGTGTTAATGGTTGCAAGATCTCCTACCCATAGAAGTTTGAAATTGCTGCCCTATCTTTATAGGGTAGATTTATAAGGCAGCAGTCCTTACTAATAAGGAAAATGAATGTTGCAGTCTGTGACGATAAGTCATATTTATATGTTAAAGGAATGGTGTTGGGAAAACCATTCATGTCTGTTTGCAAATGCATTTTTCACATCATAAAAGCAACATGGCGTCAGAAAAACATAATTGTGTCACTGGCGAGTGCATTTTGACATACTGAGAATAAAGATGCCGTGAGTTTTTTTTAAGGATCTTTCGCTCCTGAGATGACCTTGATCCTCTATAAAATGCAGGATTCTCAGCAACCTGCTGACACAATTGGTCCACCATCTTCCTCTATGCAGCACGGGGTATCAGGAGTTAGGCTCTAAATTAAAAAGCAGGACCTCGAGGGTAATAATCTCTGGGTTATTGCCCAAGCCACATGCAAATTGGCATAGAAGCAGACAGATCAGACGAGTTAACACGTGGCTAAAGGGCTGGTGTGGGAAAGAGGGGTTCCTTTTCATAGTATACTGGCACCAGATCTGGGACAGGAAGGAGCTGTACCGATGGGACGGGCTCCACCTGAACCAGGATGGGACCCGTGTCCTTGGGAAAGGGTAAATAGGGAGGTGGCAAAGGCTTTAAACTAGTAAGGTGGGGGAAGGGATCAACAAGAAACGTAGCCAGCCTAAATATAAACAAAACGGGAAAAAGAGAGCATAGGAAAGAATAAAGTAAGGGAGGACATTGATGTCAAGGGAATAAATAGAATTATAGAACCGGAATCTAAAAAGATGATTAAACATAAAGTGAGAGGAAATCGAATCAAAATGAGTTAAACTGTCTGTACAGCAATGCACACAGTGTCTGTAATAAAACAGGGAAGCTGGAGGCAATCATGTGTTGCGAGGAACCAGACATAATAGGTATTACTGAGACATGGCTACAGAAAATCAGGACTGGGAATTAAACATTGCAGGGTAGACATATTTAGAAAAGATCGAGAGGGAAAAAAGGGAGGTGGAGTAGCTGTACTTATTAGGGATAACAAAATGGCAGAAGAAAAGAGTGATGCAGCTATCAGCAAGACAAAAATAGAATCCATATGGATAAACATAGAAACATAGAAGATAGGAGCAGGAGTAGGCCATTCGGCCCCTCGAGCCTGCTCCGCCATTCAATGCGATCATGGCTGATCATCCAATTTCAGTACCCGGTCCCTGCTTTCTCCCCATACCCCTGGATCCCTTTAGCCTTAAGAAATATATCCAACTCCTTCTTGAATATATTTAATGAATTGGCTTCTACTGCCTTCTGTGGTAGAGAATTCCACAGGTTCACCACTCTCAGTGAAGAAATTCCTCCTCATTTCTGTCCTAAATTGCCTACCCCTTATCCTTAGACTGTGACCCCTGGTTCTGGACTCCCCCACCATTGGGAACATCCTTCCTGCATCTAGTCTGTCCAGTCCTGTCAGAATTTTATAAGTTTCAATGAGATCCCCTCTCATTCTTCTAAACTCCAGCGAGCACAAGCCTAATCGACCCAATCTCTCCTCGTACGTCATCCTTGCCATCCCAGGTATCAGCCTGGTGAATCTTCGCTGAACTCCTTCCATGGCAAGAACATCCTTCCTCAGATAAGGTGACCAAAACTGCACACAATACTCAAGATGTGGTCTCACCAAGGCCCTGTACAACTGCAGCAAGACATCCTTGTTCCTATACTCAAACCTTCTCGCTACAAAGGCCAACATACCATTTGCCTTCTTAACCACCTGCTGCACCTGCATGCTTACTTTTAGCGACTGGTGCACAAGGACACCCAGGTCTCATTGTACTTCTCCTTCTCCCAATCTATTGTCATTCAGATAATAATCTGCCTTCCTGTTTTTGCCACCAAAGTGGATAACCTCACATTTATCCACGTTATATTGCATCTGCCATGCTTTTGCCCAATCACCCAACCTGTCCAAATCATCCTGGAGTTTCTTGGCATCCTCCTCACAGCACACACGCCCATCCAGTTTTGTGTCATCTGCAAATTTGGAGATATTACATCTAGTTCCCTTGTCTAGATCATTAATATATATTGTGAATAGCTGGGGTCCAAGGACCGATCCCTACGGTACCCCACTCGCAAAAAGACCCGTTTATTCCAACCCTTTGCTTTCTGTCTGCCAACCAGTTCTCTATCCAAGTCAATACCTTGCCCCCAATCCCATGTGCCTTAACTTTACATGCTAATCTCTTATGCGGGACCTTATCAAAAGCCTTCTGAAAGTCCAAATACACCATATCCACTGGTTCTCCCTTATCTATTTTACCAGTTACATCCTCAACAAATTCCAGTAGATTAGTCAAGCACAATTTACCTTTTGTAAATCCATGTTGACTTTGTCCAATCCTGTCACTGTTTTCCAAGTGCTCTGCTATTACATCTTTTAGAATGGACTCTAGCATTTTCCCCACTACCGATGTCAGGCTTACCAGTCTGTAATTCCCCGTTTTCTCTCTACCACCTTTTTTGAACAGTGGGGTAACATTAGCTACCCTCCAATCCATGGGTACTGTTCCAGATTCCATCGAATGTTGGAAGATGATCAGCAATGCATCTACTATTTCTAGGGCCACTTCCTTAAGTACCCTAGGATGTAGATTCTCAGGCCCTGGGGATTTATCGGCCTTCAATCCCATCAATTTCCCTAACACCATTTCCCTACAAATACTGATTTCTTTCAGTTCCTCCCTTTCATCAGGCCCTATGTTCCCCGACATCTCTGGGAGGTTATTTGTGTCCTCCTTTGTGAAGACAGAACCAAAATATGAATTTAATTGGTCAGACATTTCTTTGTTCCCCATTATAAATTCCCCATATTCTGATTGCAAGGGACCTACGCTTGACTTCACCAATCTTTTTCTCTTCACATATCTATAAAAGCTTTTGCAGTCAGCTTTTATGTTCCCTGCAAGCTTACACTCACATTCAATTTTCCCCTGCTTAATTAATCCCTTTTTCCTCCTTTGTTGAATCCTAAACTGCTCCCAATCCTCAGGTTTACTGCTTTTTCTGGCCAATTTATATGTCCTCTCCTTGGATCTTATGCTGTCCCTAATAGAGATAAAAGATAATAAAGGATCAATCACACTAATAGGCATAGTCTACAAATCACCTAATAGTGGAAGGGAGGTGGAGGAAGAAATAAGCAGACAAAATAGGAAAATGAGTAAAAAACATAGAATAATAATCATGGTGGACTTCAACTACCCCAATATTAATTGGACAGAAGAGGTACATAAAGGGGATACGGGAATAGAGTTCCTACAATGTGTACAGGACTCCTTTCTAACCCAATATGTAAAAAGCCCAACAAGGGAGGATTTGCGATTGGATCTAGTAATGGGGAATGAACCAGAGCAGATAAGAGAAGTAAAAGTAGGGGCACATCTAGGCAATAGTCTTTAAGATGATAATTGAGAAGGACATAAGTATAATGAAAACCAGGTTAATAGATTGGAGAAAAGGTGATTTTGAGGAGCTGAGAATAGAACTTGGGAAAATAAAATGGGCAACAATATTGGCAAACAGCTATGTAGAACAGCAATGGGAAACATTTAAAACGGTGTTCAGCAGAGTGCAGGAACAATATATTCCGCTGAAAGGAAAGAACAAACTAAACACTAATGAGTCTCCATGGATGAATAAAGCCATAAGGAAACAATTGATGGTAAGGAAAGAGGCATACATTAAGTACATGGACAGCAGGGGAGTGCATGATAAGGGAGAATACAAAGAGATTGGGAGAAAAGTCAAAAAACATTTAGAAAGGCAAAGAGGAACTATGAAATTAAATTATCAAGGAACATAAAACAATATTTTAGAGGCACATCAATAAAAAAAAAGGGAGATTGGGATGGGAATAGGGCCATTAATGGATAGACAGGATAATACCACAGGTAATGATAGAGAGATGGCAGAAATTTTAAATAATTATTTTGCTTCAGTATTTACCAGGGAGATAGAACAGGTGGACATGACATTGGATGACGAGATTAATAATGAGATAAGTGCATTTTAAATGAAAAGAGGGGATATATTAAATAAACTAATTAAAGTCAAAGAGGATAAAACCCCTGGTCCAGATGGATTGGATCCACGCATATTAAAATAATCTAGTGAAGAGATAGCAGAGGCATTACTACACATATTTAATAATTTATTAGAAAAAGGTGTAGTGCCAGAGGACTGGTGAATAGCTAATGTAATACCTATATTCAAGAAGGGGGATAGAACATGTCCCGGGAATTATAGTCCAGTCAGCTTAACATCGGTGGTAAGAAAAATATTGGACTCCCGACTAAAGGAAAAAACAGAAGAACATCTAGAAACCAAAAATATAATAAGGAATAGTCAGCATGGATTTCAAAAGGGAAAGTCTTGCTTGACCAACCTCATTGAATATTTTAAAGAGGTAACAGAGAGAGTAGACAAGGGTAATGCAGTAGATGTAATTTTTGTAGATTTTCAGAAGGCCTTCAATAATCTACCCCATAATAGACTGATCAACAAGGTCAGAGAATGTGGAGTCAGGGGACAAGTAGCAGAATGGATAGTTAGCTGGCTTCAAGACAGAAAGCAGAGAGTAGGGGTAAAAGGTAGCTATTCACAGTGGCAGGAGGTGGGTAGTGGTCTTCCACAAGGATCAGTGCTGGGACCAATGTTGTGCACAATTTACATTAACGATTTAGACTTTGGAATCAAAAACACAATTTCTAAATTTGCGGATGACACCAAATTGCGGGGATAGTCAATATTGAGGAGGACTGCAACAAATTAGAGGAGGACATTAATAAACTTGCAGAATGGGCATGTGAAGTTCAACACAGATAAATGTGAGGTGTTACATTTTGGTAGGAAGAATAGGGAGGTCACTTATTACTTGGAGGGTGCGAGTCTAGGTGGGGTAGAGGAACAAAGGGATCTCGGAGTATAAATACACAAATCACTAAAAGTTGTGCCACAGGTTAGCCAGGCCATAAAAAAAGCAAACCAGGCACTAGGGTTTATTTCTAGAGGGATAGAATTGAAAAGTAGGGAAGTTATGCTAAACCTGTATTGAACCTTGGTTAGACCACACCGAGTACTACGTACAGTTCTGGTCGCCATATTATAAAAAGGATATAGAGGCACTGGAGGGGGTGCAGAGAAGATTTACAAGGATGATACCAGAAATGCGAGGGTATACATATCGGGAAAGAATGAACAGGCTGGGTCTCTTTTCTCTTGAGAAAAGAAGGCTGAGGGGTGACCTAATAGAGGTCTTTATAATCATGAAAATTTTTGATCGAGTAGATACAGAGAGAATGTTTCCACTTGTGGGGAAGAGTAAAACTAGAGGCCATCAATATAAAACAGTCACCAAGAAATCCAATAGGGAATTCAGGAGAAACTTCTTTACCCAAAGAGTGGTGAGAATATGGAACTTGCTACCACAGGGAGTGGTTGAAGCGAATAGTATGGATGCATTTAAGGGGAGGCTAGACAAGCATATGAGGGAGAGGGGAATAGAGGGTTATGCTGATAGATTTAGATGAGGAAAGACGGGAGGAGGATCGAGTGGAACATAAACGCCGGCATGGACTGGTTGGGCCGAATAGCCTGTTTCTGTGCCATATATCCGATGTAATCCTATGTAAAATGGCTTGGGCTTCACGCTGGCACGAATGGGCGGGCGGAGCAGCCGCTCCACCAACTTCGTGCCTATTTTGGGTGTTACTTTAAAATTGTTCCCAGTACGCGCTTAACTTCTAAATGATGGGACCAGCCTTTCTGCCCAAATGTTTTTGTCCCATCTTTGTTGGTTTGCTAACAATTGAATTCTCGTCCTAATACCTTTTGGTAGCCGCCTCACCACATGATTACAGCGGTTCAAGAAGAAGGCCCACCATTACCTTCTCGGGCAACTAGGGATGGGCAACAAATCTAGCATTGCTCACATCCCGAGAACAAATAATTAAAAGAAATTAAAAGATTTCAAAAGCCCTCAAGAAACCAACTACTGTGTATTGTCCGCTTCCAAAAAGTTTGGAAAAGTTGGTAGTTGTCTGTGCTTTACTCAAACATTTAGGCCTCAATTTTCTGCTCGCTCAATTACAAGCCCGCCTGAATATGACATCAGATGGGGCTTGGGTGTGAATGGGGCGAACGAGGTGCCTTCCAATTTTATACCACTGGCCGCCTGCTTTTCAGGTGCAAAATGGGTGACTGAGTTGAGTTTCCCCCCAGTGTATCTGCTTCTCTGCATTTGCTGGTAACTATCGTCACAATATTAAATTTTTGAGATTCTTCTGGGGTTACTCTGAGTTACTGCAGCACAGGTTTCAGTATGCCTCCTCCCAAATCACATGTTTTGTGCGTTTGATGAGGCTGGTTGTTAAGTGGAGAGACAGTGCCAAGTGATTCAATTGGAGTCTGCTTTTGTAAAGTAAAATTTCATTGAATTATTGTCTTTAATCACACTCCAATGAGCAATTATTTTATTCACACATAATATATTTTTTTCACAATCCGTGTTTTAAAAATACTGCATAAATTGCACGAATTATTGATTTTAGTCATACTGCAATTAATATTATTAATTGCACTACTTTCATTTTTTATTCACTGCAATTAACATTTTTATTCCATTCCAGTGAATTCTTTATTTTAATCATGTTGCAGTTTGTGAGGGTGATCAGAGACAGACACTTTCCTACTGGTTCTGTGGTGAATGTTTCATAGAAACATAGAAGATTGGAGCAGGAGTAGGCCATTCGGCCCTTCGAGCCTGCTCCGCCATTCAATGAGATCATGGCTGATCATCCAAACCCTAGCACCCGGTCCCTACACCGACAGCCATCCCACCCAAGCCCTATCCCCGTAACCCCACGTATTTAATCCCCCCTAACACTAAGGGCCAATTTTTTTTTTATCATGGCCAATCAACCTAACCCGCATTATTGATCTGCGAGATTTGATGTTAAAGATTGGGATAAGATGGAAGTTCTTAATGCATTTAACGTGTCCTTTTGGGACCGGGCAACGTTGGTTATCAGCCCTCCTTAACCTGCAGGGACACAGCAACCATGAAGGGGACTTCAGATTAGAGGCACAGACATGGGCAGTGGTACCACTGCAAATGAACCCAGGACAGAGAGAATGCAGGAGCTTTGCTAACTGTCAGCTGCTAATAAAATTGCAAGTTGTAGTGTATGTACCTTTAAGAGAGAACTACTTTTACAGCTCCTGTATACTGTAGTACCGGCAGTGACCACACCTGTATATAAGCCTTGAGCATGCCTCTGTACCCCCAGTCTTGAGACTACCCTACTCCAGTAAATACCTGTTGATTGTTAAGTTACAGCATCCGTGTGGTTATTGAAAAACATCATACTCTCAGAATCACGGATCTAACACAAGTAATAATAACTAATAATAAATACAGATAGAAACAATATTACTATTGACTAATAATACACAGAACTGCATCACTAAGCCCTGGCCCCCAGTGCCTCCCTATCCCAGCCCCTGGCTCCAGCCCCCCTCTTCCTCTTAACCCAAACCTTGGCCTCCAGCCCCGACCAAATGTGACAAAACACACTGGCAGAGAAAGATGAGATCAATTCTCTGGCTGTCAGAGCCAGAGCCCATGATGTATGAGAAAAATTGAGAGATTACGAAACGTACCGAAAATGAAGAAAACAGAGAAATTCAGAGAGAGAGGGTGATGAAGAGAACAATTTTGATTTTGTGCATGGTGTAAAACGGGTGATAGCGAATTGGCATTTACGTTATCACAAAGTCAAAATTACCTCCAAGGCGTGTGAGAGGCTCACAGAAGAAAGGAAACAAAGACAAAGGCCACAAATTTGCCAGCGCTCAGAGGGCGGGTTAGGAGGCGGGTCAGAGGTTAAAGTCGTTATGATTGACGGCGGATTCCGAACCCGCATTTTCCCTCTCTGTGCATTTTAAGTTGTAGGCATTGCATAAGGGGGTGAGTATTGCATATCAAGATAGGGACGTGATTCTGAGAAAGAGAGGGATGGGTGAGGGTGCAAAAGATGTTAGTGAGTTGGGATGTGCAGGGGAAGGTTCCCAATGCAGTTTGATGGGGATGATAAGAGATGGAAGGCAGATTGAAGGTAAGTGTGATGTTATACTCACTTTAGGTGATCTCAACAGATCATCAAACCTTTTTCTACACTGAACCCATGTGCAGCTGCACACAGACCTTGAACTCACCACCTCAGCAATTTGCAGCCAAGCTGCCTTGGTTGCTGAGGAGGTCTCCTCCTTCTGTTTCCAGGGAAGAAGACGCCCTGACGTTCTCTAACTCCCTCCACAAGAGCATGGAGGGAGCCCTCATCGAACCTGGGTGCAGTCTTAGTTTGTTGCGCTGCCATTCCTGCAGCAGCCAGCACTTCTGAGAGAAAAAAGTTAATGCTTCTGCAAAGGGGACATGGCCACTTTAAATCTTCACTGAAACAACGCGTCATCAGATGCGAGCATCTGACATGCTCCAAGCAATTGCCTGGAGGGACCTGCACGTCGGCTGTAACGAGGCCAATCAAGGTAAAATTTCACTTGCGGGCGACGGCAACCGGGAGTGGAACCAGAAGCCCCCGACTCCGTTAGCAACATTGCGGCTAAAGGGAGTGAGGGTGAGAAAGAGAGTTAGAGAGAAGTCCAGAGGTACAAAGATGACAATGAAAGTGTGTGATAGGCATGCAGAGACTTGGAGAGAGGGAAAAAAGAAGTGGGCGGAGAAAGACAAAAGTGGGGAGTCAGAAAGAAGTAGAGAGTGGAAGACAAGTACAGAGAGTTACGGTGGGAAAGTACATTTATTTTTTCTAATTTTTGTCTGTTAGCAATGCCATGGGAGATTAGCTATATTTTATGATGGTTTTTTTTCATTCGTTCCTGGGATGTGGGCGTCGCGGGCAAGGCCAGCATTTATTGCCCATCTCTAGTTGCCCTTGAGAAGGTGGTGGTGAGCCACCTTCTTGAACCGCTGCAGTCCCTGAGGTGAAGGTGCTCCCACAGTGCTGTTAGATGGGGAGTTCCAGGATTTTGACCCAGCGACGATGAAGGAATGACGATATATTTCCAAGTCATATGGTGTGTGACTTGGAGGGGAACTTGGTGGTGATGGTGACCCCATGTGCCTGCTGCCCTTGTCCTTCTAGGTGGTAGAGGTTGCGGGTTTGGGAGGTGCTGCCGAAGAAGCCTTGGCATAATGCTCCCGTCATTATAAAACAGCATGTTCTCTGACTTACCTTGAGCAATGCCATTGGACATTTATGAGTATATTATACAAAATAAAGAACAGGGAAGCAGAGATAAAACAAAAATAATTGAATTTCATAGTTATTTTTGAAAATCTTTGAATGTGTTTTATAACCTCAAAATGCTTTGATTCAGAAACTGCATTATACCTCACCACCCATTAGCTTATGTAATGGAGTATATTACTTATCAGTAACATCCTTTTGCCCTGTTAGTTGGCCATACCTTAACACTGCTCCAATATTACTGTATAATGTTGTAAAATGTCCCCTCCTCATCATGTGATATGAAAACACAGGAAAAACTTGTTGGCCATAAAAGTAATGAAAGAAAGCAGTTCTGACAGTGGAACAACTTGAAAAAGGGAAAACAAACGAAACAGTATAACGTTATTTCAAAAAAGATATCTGGAGTGTATTCAACCTGCTCCAATTCTGGCCTCTTGCGCATCCCCAATTTTCATCACTCCACTATTGGCGGCAGCGCCTTAGGCCCTAAGCTCTGGAATTCCCCCCCTAAACCTCACCGCCTCTCTAACTCTCTCTCCTCCTTTAAGACGTTCCTTAAAACTCACCTCTTTGACCAAGCATTTGGTCACTTGTCCTGATATCTCATTATGTGGCTCTGTGTCAAATTTTGTTTGTTAACGCTCCTGTGAAGCACCTTGGGACATATTACTACGTTAAAGGTGCTATATAAATGCAAGTTGTTACTGTAATGGTCGAATTTCACTCACAGTTTGTGTCATCATGGGAGTGCCATAGTCTTCTAACACATTGCCAACCATCAGTAGTTTTTTTATATGTTGGAAAGTAATATCTTAACAATTGAATTATAGTATTTGGTTAAGATAGAAGTATTTCATATATTTAGTCTTCCCTTCTCCCTCTCCTTCCTTTTCTTCCTCTCTTTACTTCCCAGGGTGGGCTTGTAGCTCTTGCTGAAAATGTCAGCATAGTACTGCTCCAGGGCAGTTCTTTCCAACTTAAAGCTTCCAGTGTCCATCACATTGAACAGGTGGTCATTCACCATGCTCAAGGCCTGACTGACTGACTCCAGCTGCAATGTCTGAACTCAAGATCAAAGTACCACATAAGCATTTTCCTCTATCCCTGACACAAGCATCAGCCTCCTCTGTAAGCAAAATAAAATAATTATCCTGAACAATGCTTAGTTTTTTCAATTTAATGCCTTAAAATGTATGAAATGCTAGAAAAATCAAATATATTTTATTTTTGACAATTTTTTCACTGCTGCTTATGCCTCACAGTATTTATTTGTAAATTTTATGGCTGGCTGTCATGTGACAGGCATTGTCACAGTGGACTTGAATATCGCTGCTCTAGATTTTAAAATTCTCATCCTTGTTTTCAAATCTCTCCAACCCCACCCCCCATCTCTGTCATGTCCTCCAGCCCCAAAACCCTCCGAGATATCTGCACTCCTCTAATTCTGGCCTCTTGAGCATCCCCGATTTTAATTGCTCCACCATTGGTGGCCATGCCTTCAGCCCTAAGCTCTGAAATTCCCTCCCTAAACCTCTCCGCCTCTCTACCTCTCTTTCCTCCTTTAAGATGCTCCTTAAAACATACCTCTTTGATCAAGCTTTTGGTCACCTGCCCTAATATCTCCTTATGTGGCTTGGTGTCAAATTTTGTTTTATAATGTTTCTGTGAAGCACCTTGGAATGTTTTACTACATTAAAGGCGCTATATAAGTACAAGTTGTTATTGTTGTTCTAGAGAGGGAGCAGCGTGAAAGTTATAACTCTCATGATGCATATCTCTCATACACATAATTTGCCTTTAGGAACTACAAACTTCCAACTCCGCTACAGATCCTTTTCTACTTGCATGTCATGTAATGTGGTTTGTCATGGTGCATTATGTCAATTGTACTTCCACAGCATTAGGGTGTAAGTTACAACTCTTATACACACATAGGGCTGGATTTTGCTACGGGGGCGGGTTGGGGTCGTGTTCCCCACATTTCGTGTTTCCCACACGAATCCTGAACGATGTGGGAAATTGATGCAATTTTGATTTTATAGCCCAATTGATTCCCCACGTGTGGGGAACCCCTAGCCGGAGAGCTTTTCAGGTGGGAAGCTCGCCTCCGATGACATCATCACTGCTGCTTCATTTAAGGGCTTCCACAAGCCTTGCTCACTTCAGCAGACTGCCAAGCTTCTGGCCCTGGCAGCTGCTGCTACCATCATCAATCATGGCAACACATCGGAGTAAGGCATCCCCCAGATTTGACGAGGCAGCCCTCCAGGCATTGGTGGAGGGAGCGACAGAGAGCAGGGAGGTGCTATTCCCCTCCTCGGGGAGGAAGAAGCCACCCCAGCAAACCAAAGGCTGTGTGGCTGAGGGTGGCAGAGCAGGTGAACGCCAGCTCGAATACCAGCAGAACATGGATCCAGTGTCGGAAACGCTTCCATGACCTTCTGCGCACTGGAAAAGTGAGTATGATGTTCCCATCACTCTTAATCTGATCCCCATTGCCTTTCCTCACCAGCTCTCAGCTTTACCAATCTCTTCCTCCACATCCCACTTGACACTGACATCCATGCACCCTTTCCCACTTCCTCTCTCTCTATGGTCACATTCACCTAACTAATGGACTATGCAGCCCTCACACTCCCTATCACTGTCATGCTATGAAAACAACTTACATCACATAGGGAGGGCCCTTGGTCTTGCCATCTCACTCCATCTTTCTCTCCTTCTAAGCATCTATGCCATCGATTCTCTACATTCACTCCTTCATTCTCGCTCAAACTCCACTTGTCTCCCCCATTGCAGGAAAAGAGAGCTCACAACCGAAGAGAGCGAGCCAGGACAGGGGGAGGGGCAGCCTCCTTAGCCCAGCTGACCCCATGGGAGGAGGCGATCCTGGAGATCGTCGGCATCCAGGACGACACACAAGTGGGGGACGGAGAGACAGGTGCAGCAGAGCAAGCTGGTGACACAAGAGTTTTCCAACTCTCTCAATTGCATTGCATGACTCGCTGATAATGACTTAGAAGCTCTAGCAGATGGACCTCTGATCATCTGCAATAAGCACTGTGCAGGTAACCCTGGCCTCTCATCGCTGACACTTTCCTTTACTCCCCCACAGGACCATCGCAAGCTCCCGTCTCCAGGACGCAGGAGGAGGTTCAGCCTCCGCATCCAGACTCCTCAGAGGAAGCTGCAATCTCTGAGGGCGCAGCGTCAGCAGAAGGCAACGCACCCAGCACCAGCGCAGACACTTACACCTCGGTGGGACCTTCGGGACATAGAGTAGTGTTGTCACCTGGTGTATCACAGCTCACAAGTGAGCCTCAGCAGATGGTGGAGACAGGGACAGCAGTGGAGAGTCCTAGTCGGAGGGCGCAGCACTCTCCCAGCTCGGCTCAGCTGCATGTCGACCCTCTGCCTCTGGGTCCATCCACAGTATCAGCGGTGATGGCACTCCAGGAAAATATGCAGGAGTCTCTGGCAGGTTTTGTCTCCAGGGTTGCTGCGAGTGTGGAGCGAATGGAGGAGTCCGTCGCTAACATGAGCAGAGCCTTTGTGGAGTCATTGGCGCATCAACGCATTACCACGGAAAGGATGGCACCCTCCGTGGAAAGGCTGGCTACGGCCATGGAGGAGATAAGTCGCGCGAGTGTTGAAAACATGGTGAGTGTTCAGACTAGACTGACATCTCTGGAGGAGCGATGGGCAGCTATTGAACAGAGAAACCAGACCTTCATGCAGTCCCTCTGAGAAGGACTGCCAGTCCCGACATGGGTCCCCATGGCACCCCTGATGTGCAGCAAGGTGCTCTCTCGCCACTTGCAAGCGCTGAGGGGGACCTGACCCATGAGAGGGATGATGGTGGCAGAGAACAAGGAGGTGGGGGCTCCTCTCCAAGCGCTCAAACTTCCATGCCACTGACAAGTCCTCGGTCAGAGCCCCACCTGAGTCAGCACCCAAGTGAGATCGACGCCTCAACCCCTGCACAGCCGCAGGAGCAGCAGACTGTTGCGCAGCCCTTACAGGCTCGCAACCCCAGAGGACGCCCGCCAAAGGTGTCCAGACAGGAGCAGCAAGGAAGTGAGCAAGGGGCCTCCACATCTGCTGATGCCACTGGGGAACCACTACGTAGGAGCACGCGTAAGAGAAAGAAACTGCACAAATAGTCACAAGGGTAGTCACTTGGGTGGAATTTAATGTGTAATGGTTGAAAGCCATCAGAATAATGGTAATAAATCATCTGTTGGCTACTGCTGTAGTTGTGGCGTGTGTCATTTCGCGAATGGGACTTTCACTGAGGTCAGTATGGTGGTCACATCGCTAGAAGTCAGCTGGTTCCTGGCTATTGTCAGTGCTCAGGTAAAAGGATGCGAGGCAATAGCCCCTCATGGGCGAGGCTCAGCAAATCTGCCCAATATGAGCGCGTTCCTTGCATGCCGGCCACCAATGTTCTCGCGCACTGCTGCCGCTGGTTGATGAGCCTCTGCAAGATGTTCGTCTTCGCTCTCCTCCTCCCCCTCCTCCTCCTCCTCATCTGAGGAGGATATGTCAGGAGCCACTTGGTCCTCGGCCATCTGCAAGCCACGACGCTGTGCCATGTTGTGAAGCACACAGTAAACCACAACGATTCTGGAGACCCTGGCTGCTGAGTATTGCAGGGCTCCACCTGATCTATCCAGGCATCTGAAGCGCATCTTCAGCAGACCAATGGTCTGCTCGATCATGGCTCTGGTGGAAAGGTGGCTGGAGTTGTAGTTCTCCTCAGCTGCGTTGGCTGGCCTCCTCAGCGGCGTCAATAGCCACGTCCTCAAGGGATAGCCCTTGTCTCCAAGTAGCCATCCGTTAAGTTGGTGTGGCGGACTGAATAGCGGAGGCACAGTAGACTGGCGCAGTATGAAGGAGTCATGGCAACTGCCAGGGTACTTGGCACAAACATGCAAAATTTCCTTCTTGTGGTCACACACCAACTGAACGTTGAGGGAGTGGAAGCCCTTGCGGTTGACAAAAATACCAGGATTGCGATGGGGAGCCTTAAGGGCCACGTGTGCAATCAACGATGCCCTGCACCCTTGGAAAGCCTGCAAGATTAGCAAATCCAACCACTCTCGCCATGACACTTGCTCGATCCTTGGTGAAATGGATGTGATTGTGCGCGATGGCAAAGAGGGCATCGGTTACCCGCTTGATGCAGGTGTGTGCGGCCGCCTGGGAGATGCCGCTGATGTCTGCCGCTGATCCCTGGAATGAGCCTGAGGCAAAAAAGTTGAGTGCGATGGTGACTTTGACGGCCACTGATAAGGGGTGTCCAGCTGCTCCTCTGGGCTCCAGCTCTTGCTGCAGCATTGCGCAGATGTCAGCCACTATCTCTCGCGAAAGTCGGAGCCGCCTTTGGCACTGCTGCTCAGACATGTTGAGGTAGCTGACCCTGCGTCTGTAGACCCTGTTTGGGGGGTATCTCCTGCGCCGACGGCCTTCCATGCGCTGGCCCCTTCTGGCCTGTGCATCCTCAGGTGGGGCAGCAGCAGCTTGGCGCAACTGTTGTTGCTGCTGCTGTTGGGCGGCCTCATGTAATATCCAGAAGGGCAGGACAAAAATGGCTCCCATGCTTCTGGTAGATGCCTCAGTTGAGGAAGCGCTCAGTGAAGGTGGCGAGAGGGGTTTCCCAGGAGGTCACACTGGAGATGGTTGTCAGGCTGCAAACTTCCAGAGCTGTGGGTATGCCTTCTGAAAGATCCCCCAGACCTGAGAGAGCAAAGTTATGCCACCTGCAATTAAAGCCTGTTCAAATCTGCCATTTAATGGTTGAGCTGCAGCTGCTACTCCGCAAGCCAGTTGTGCTGCCGCCAGGTTTCAGATGTGTGTTTCCCACCAGGCGTGTTTCACGTGGGAAAACGATTAAACTTGCAACTGGTTAGGAAATTGGGATTATAGAGCCAATTGAGGGCTTGTTAAGGGCCTTAAGGGCCTATCCCGCCTCCTGGAGGCGGGACGGAGTCGGGACCAGCAGACACGAATTTAGGAAAATTGCGTGGAGGCGGGATGGAGGCGGGTTTGGGCCCGCACGCCAGTTTTGCGATTTTTATCCCCCACACGCCTCCAATCCCGCCTCCCCGGCCCTAGCAAAATCCAGCCCATAGTTTGTCAACCAGACCGGGAAATCCTCAGCATCCAAGGCAGAGGTAAATTTACAATTCTAGAACTGAAACAATTCTCAAGCCCTAGACCTAAGGTTGCCAACCCTGTATGATTGTTCTGAGGTCTCCAGCAATTGAAGATTAATCTCCAGGACATTGCTGCAAGCAACCCGGGAGAAAAATCCATAGGAGCTTCAAAAAGATTGTGCCATTTTTTCATTTTCTCTTTGAGCATTTTTGTTTATCAGTTATACAAATATAAAAGTTAAGGACATCAGAAGTCGAAGCAGGAGTAGGCCATTTTGCGCTTCGTGCCTGCTTTGCCATTCAATAAGATCATGGCTGATTTCCCTCAATTCCACTTTCCTGCACTATCCCCATATCTCTTGGCTCCCTTAGTATGTGAAAATCTATCGATCTCTGTCTTGAATATACTCAATGACTGAGCATCCACGGCCCACTGGGGTAGAGAATTCCAAAGGTTCACAACCTTTTGAGTGAAGAAATTTCTCCTCATCTCAGTCCTAAATGGCCGACCCCTTATTCTGAGACTGTGACCCCTGATTTTAGCCTCCCCAGCCAAGGGATACATTCTCCCTACATCTATTCTGTCAAGCTCCTTAAGAATTTTATACATTTCAATGAGATCACCTCTCGTTCTTCTAAACTCTAGGGAATGTAGTCCTAGTCTACTCAATCTCTCCTTTGGGAGAAGGGGAAGTGCAAAGAGACCTGGGTGTTCTTGTGCACCAGTCGCTGAAGGTAAGCATGCAGGTGCAGCAGGCGGTTAAGAAGGCAAATGGTATGTTGGCCTTTGTAGCAAGAGGGTTCGAGTACAAGAACAAGGATGTCTTGCTGCAGTTATACAGGGCCTTGGTGAGACCACACCTTGAGTATTGTGTGCAGTTTTGGTCGCCTTATCTGAGGAAGGACGTTCTTGCTATGGAAGGAGTGCAGCGAAGATTCACCAGGCTGATACCTGGGATGGCAGGAATGACTTATGAGGAGCGATTGTGTCGATTGGGCTTATACTCACTGGAGTTTAGAAGATTGAGAGGGGATCTCATCGAAACCTATAAAATTCTGTCAGGCCTGGACAGACTAGATGCAGGAAGGATGTTTCTGATGGCCAGGGAGTCCAGAACCAGGGGTCACAGTCTAAGGATAAGGGGTAAGCCATTGAGAACTGAAATGAGGAGGAATTTCTTCACCCAGAGAGTGGTGAACCTGTGGAATTCTCTGCCACAGAGGGCGGTGGAGGCCAGTTCATTAAGTATATTCAAGAAAGAGTTGGATACATTTCTTGAGGCTAAAGGGATCAAGGGATATGGGGAGAAGGCAGGGACAGGGTACTGAATTTGGATGATCAGCCATGATCTCATCGAATGGCGGAGCAGGCTTGAAGGGCCGAATGGCCTACTCCTGCTCCTATCTTCTATATGTTTCATAGGACAAGTTCCCATCCCAGGAATCAGTCTAGTGAACCTTCGTTGAACTCTCTCTAAGGCAAGTAAAACCTGGGGCAAAAAAGACTGTTTGACTATCATCCAATTGAGTCTTGATGAGTCTATTCACTTTCCAATTGGTGTGGGAAGATGGTGTGCCAAGAGGAGGGGCATGTTGGGTGACCAGTGGTGGGAGTGTGGGGGCTGGGCAGAGGAAAGTGGGGCATCATATAATGAAAGCTCCAGGAATACATCCATCCAGAGTTGGCAACCCATCCAGACCCCAGAAAGAAGTGTAGGCCTGTGCTAGAGAAAATTCTTATAGGTATATCTAACATTAATTTACTAGTTTCATGGGTAGATGTTGTGATTTTTTTCGGGGTTGTGTAATTTTCAATGTATTTGCTATATTACAAATATTATTTTTAGCTGTACACATTGATCTGAGCGAGGAAAGAAACGGTAACTGAAAACAGCATCAAGAATTTGATTAATTTGCTTGTGTTGTTTTATAGTTACTGGGTTCCGGTTTGTTGGTTCTGAAAAAAAAGTATTGAATCGATCAGTTTTATAGTTTTGATTTGGTTTTATGGTGGTTGCTCAATACTAATTAGTGGTGAATTGTTTTGATTGCTTCACATTTAGTTAATGGGATATTTCAGCCAATCAGTATCAGTAATTTTAGAGTTTTTTTTGCCCCATAGGGGCTTTTGAGCAAAAATGCCCTATGGACATTTGGTATATGGAAGACCTTTATATGCATAGAGAGAAATCATTTTTAATCTCTTCTAAAACATTTCAAAGATTGCAATATTTGTGGAAACGTGTAGTGGTTTTTGATCTATAATAAGCTATCTCAGATTCCTTTCATGCACTTCATTGTGGCCACTAATGCAGCATGTCATTGGAAAAGGTTTGTGGACAGGCCCAGTTGGCAAGGTTATGGTGTGTGACACAGAGAGACCTGTGCTTCCTATATTCCCCATTTCCATTGCCATTAGGGCAAGATGCCTTTACCTTTAGGGCTATCTTTATACCAGGCCTTCCTGGTTGAAGAGCAGAAGGAGGATAGAGGGACCAGAGGATAATCAGACTGCACAGGGGGCACCTGAGATGTGATCTAATAGAAGATAAATGATATCAAAAAGGCAAATCCAGAAATTTACTTCAAATTAAATGGTGAGGGAAAGACAAGGGGGGCCCTACATGTAAACTAATTAAAGACATATTTAACACTGATATCATGTTTCTTGGTCATGAAAGGCACCATATAAATGTAAGTCTTTCCTTCCCTTCCCTTCCCTTTCCTTACCTTTGTGGCTGCAGTGTAAACTGTCATTAGGGAAGATTGCATTGTCCCGGGGTCCTTAGTGCTGGAGGTGGCCACCTCTGTCCTTGCCAGAGCTGCTATATACTCTTGGGTATGTTCCAGTGCTGTCAATCCCTCCATGATGGTGCTGCACCAGCTGGCTGTGGATTCTTCCAGTACAGCAGACAGGTGCTGCAGATTTTGGGTGACTGTTTGCATTGCCTGAACAGGAGTATGATGCTCTGCCAACATCCTTCTTTTGTAAGCAGTTCTCATGAAATTGGGGACCCAAGTCTCCTCGGCCAAGACATTGATGTTTTATGTCCCTCCAGTCCAGGACATTTACATCCTTGTCTTCCATCCCTTTCCTCCTGTACACTTGTGCTTTGCACTGTGCTCACTATCTAGAGACCCCTGAATGCTTGCCTCACGGCTGGCATTGCAAGAGTGAGCATGACTAACGTGGTGGGGGGATGCAGTGCTGGCAGGCGGCAGCCAGATTGGCTTGGATCCTCTTCCTCAATAGCCTCAGCTTCAGCTGCTGCGAGTTGGCTACAGAAGGAAAGAGGGACAGAAAAGTATTCAGATAACAGTGGTTTCAACTATCAAGTAAAAGAAGACACTACAACATTGTGATCTTGCTGCAAGATGGAGAAGTATCATGTGCTAATGAACCTGCAGCTGCTATCTGACCTTCCTCAATATAGACTTTAGGCCGTGTTTTGCGACTCCTGTGGGTGCGTGCGAGGTGTATTCGTGCCCGTAGGGGCTGCGCAAGTTCTGGCTTTTCGCATGCGCTAAAACCCGGAACTTGCGATCTGTCAAGAATCCTCGAAGTTAAGGCCTGCTTTTACTAGCATAAGAGTTTTGAAAAATAGACAAATAAAATTTTATCACTCATTTATACATTAAAAACCCTGTCCAATAAGGTAAGTTTATTTTTAGCCCCATTAAAAATAAAAAAAAATTTCAAATTAAATTTTCATTTAAAATATTTAATTAAATGGCATTTTAATTAATTTTAAATACGTAATTAAAATATATATATATATTTCATGTATTTGTGTATTTTTTAAGTGATCCCCATTCATACTTACGACAGTTCTGTACGTACAGAACTCCCACAAGTATGAATGGGGATTCCCTTCTTTTATTGGTTGGGCCGGCCCACGTGATCCCAGGGTCGCTTGAGAACTGCCTGCGCCCCTGGGATACGTGAACCTCAGCCCGTGGGTACCCGGAGAGGCCCAGGATTGCGAATCTCTACCTCCCGGGCCACCAGGTAAATGCGTAGATTTTTTTACAGATCAGGAAGTCTCTGATTGCAAATTTTGGGCCAATGACTTCTCATTAAGGTTAAAGTTCAGAGAATGGCAGGACCAATTTCATTGTCTGTTTCTCCTTGGTATTTTGAACAGGCTTCTCCTAAAAGATAAAGGTAGAAAGTTTGAAAGGCCTGTTTGTTAGTATATATGCTGGACTACAGATACAGCATAGTAACTTAAGGACAAATGTTGTAGACATATTGAGGGTTGACAATTGGACTGTCACACCCAACCATGCAGGAGGCTGGTGAGAGATGGGCCTCTTTACAGGGGGTTTGATGGTCATTCGACTATATGAACAAAAAGCTAAATACTGCAGATGTTGAAAATCTGAAGTAAAAACAGAAAACGCTGAAGATACTCAACAGGTTAGGCAGAATCTGTCAATCGACATTTTGGGTATAGATGCTTCCTCAGAACTGAAAGATATTACAGATTATCAGCAGTTGTAAATGAAATAATCAAGAGAAAGGGAGGGACCTTAATTAAAGCTTCCATTTTCCCTCTGGCAGTAGGTGCTGGCAATGTAGGATGGGTGTGTTGGCGTTTCCGAGGATGGGGGAGCGAGCTGGTTGATGCGTGGAGTGAGGAGTCCCCTGTCAGAACACTGTGCTGGCAGGGCATTCATCGACAGTCAGGTCTGGGGGCGATCATGGATCGGAGTTGGAGGGTTCCAGATCGGGGCTGGGGAGGCCCAAAGACTCCTTACGGGACCAGGGGGGAAGCACTTCTGCTCCTCCTGGCCCACAAGGAGTTCAAACAGAGCCTGCAATCATTATTGGGAGCCTCGTATTGGGAAGCTTTGACCACGCTCAATCAGCTCCGATGGGCGGGTCACATTGTCCGCATGCCCAATACAAGACTCCCAAAACAAGCGCTCTACTCGGAACTCCGACACGGCAAGAGAGCCCCAGGTGGGCAGATAAACGCTTCAAGGCCACCCTCAAAGCCTCCTTGAAAAAGTGTAACATCCCCACCGACACCTGGGAATCCCTGGCCCAAGACTGCACAAAGTGGAGGAGAAGCATTCCGGAAGGCGTGGAACACCTTGAGTCTCTTCGCCGGGAGCAAGCGGAATCCAAGCGCAGGCAGCGCAAAGAGCGCACGTCAACCCAAGCACCCCACCCGCCCGTCCCTTCAACCACTGTCTGCCCCACCTGTGACAGAGACTGTAGGTCCCGCATTGGACTCATCAGTCACCTGAGAACTCATTTTTAATGTGGAAGCAAGTCATCCTTGGTTCCGAGGGACTGCCTAAGAAGAAGACGACCATCATTATGCATCCCATTGTCTCGTGCGCATATCACTTCTGCCATTTACCATCTCCTCTTCCCCATGTTGGCACTTTATAGGACATTTTACTTCTTTTCTTGTGTGTGCGGTTGTTGGGAATATGTTTTCCACCTCTCCCTTTCCCTTGTGTTCATCTGTAATATTTTTAAGTTCTGAAGAAGGGTCTATACCAAAAACTGATTTATGTTCTCCTTCAAGTGTGAGATTGATAGATTTTTCTTAGGTAAGGGTATATCAAGGGATATGGAACAAAGGCGGGTAAATGGAGTCGAGGTACAGATCGTCCATGATCTAATTGAATGGTGGAACAGGCTTGAAGGGCTGAATGGCCTACTCTGTTCCTATATTTCTCTTGACAGATTCTGCCGGACCTGCTGAGTATTATAGAATCATAGAAATTTACAGCACAGAAGGAGGCCATTCAGCCCATCTTGTCCGTGCCGGCCGACAAAGAGCTATCCAGCCTAATCACACTTTCCAGCACTTGGTCCATAGCTCTGTAGGTTACGGCACTTCAAGTGCATATCCAAGTACTTTTTAAATGTGATGAGGGTTTCTGCCTCCACCACCCTTTCAGACGGTGAGTTCCAGACCTCCCACCACCTTCTGGGTGAAAAAAATGTATCCTCGAATCCCCGCTAAACCTCTGACTAATTACTTTAAATCTATGCCCCCTGGTTATTGACCCCTCTGCTACAGGTCCTTCCTATCCACTGCATTTTATACACCTCAATTAGGTCTCCCCTTAGCCTCCTCTGTTCCAAAGAAAAACAACCCCAGCCTATCCACTTTTTCCTCCAGTGTATTCTGTTTATGTTCCATGGAGTCTGCCCAACCCATTTCAACTCCTGAGGAAAAGTACGGTAAAGACTTTTCCCCGCTCCAAGGGTAAATGGAGCAAAACATCAGTCTACCTGTCAAACTTTGCATTTTATATTATTCATCATTAAACCGTTCCCTGCCATGGCATAACATTTCCTAGATCGAAGTAGTTTGGGACCAATTGTGTTCTACACAGCATTTGGTATCACTATTTAATGCAGGAGCGATTGTAATCTCTGTGGCTTTTCCCTCCTCTGAACAGGCATTTTGGGGCCCAAGTTAACGTCGCTGGAGCAAGGCTGCCTTTCCTTAAAGCTAGGCTGTTCATTTTCAAGGCAGTCTCTAGCCCTTAAAGTTGAACTGCCTTCTGAAAAAAAAAAAATCATTCAAAACTAGACAGTCTGCAGCTCTTAAAGCTGAACTGCCTTCTGCACATAAAAAAATGCTCAAAGTGCTTCAGCACAAACACACATGGCTCAACCGGTCAGGGAAAGGGCACAAAGGATCTCGGACGCAGCTCTCAAGCTTTGTGCAGGGGATCAATACTGGAAGTGAGGTCCTCTACCCACAAGGGGCCAGGAGCAATGTTCCCTGTAAGCTGCGAGAAGTTCTGAAGAAGGGTTTCGACCTGAAACGTTGACTCTATTTCTCTCTCCATGGATGTTGCCTGGCCTGCTGAGTTTTTCCAGCATCTTCTGTTGTTATTAGGCATTTTATTGTGATGGGGTTGCCGTTGGGTCTGCACTCTTGTACTGAATCGAGCTTTTCCCATACAGTAGTCTTTTTGTAGTCCACATGCTCACTGCTGTAGTTAACTTGCAAAGTAATAGTCTCAGCAATTACATGTAGCAAATGCAAGAGGTGCAAACTTAATTTGTACTCCACTTTGAGGTACCTGAAATAATAATTTAAAAATCAGTATATGGCAGCTGGGCCTGTTAGGTGACTGAAATCAGGTTCTTTGTTGGTAATCCATATTTCTTGTTTCTTGCACTGTAATGATGCTGTCTGCCATCCACAATACATATCTGATCAGGGACAATGGTATTCTTTGTGAGATCTGTAAAGGCAGGATGTGAATAATTATTATTCCATCACAATTTACGATGCAGTACTGTGACAGTTTAAATATTAGTGACAAACAATAGGATTCAAAAATTTTCCAGATCTTAACAACTCAATTTATCTCAATTCATTCACGTGTCAGGTTTTGACTCAAAACTGACTGGCTTAAAGTTTCAAAATTGGATCAAACAGACTTCTTTATACATTGCAGGTTGTCCTAGGTTTGAATTACAAAAAAGAACATTCAAAATAATACAGCAGAGTGAGACAATTGAAATTTGAGGATTATTCCTATTCCTAAAAGGGGCAGTGACGGTTAGGAGCAGACCAGTGTGTATAGTTTGAAATAAACACAGCGGCCGGGAAATTCGATAACGCAAGAAAATGGGCGTGGGCACCGCCATAAGCGATATGCCTGCGCCCGTTCAAAAAGCACAGGCAGCACGTCAATTTGATACTGCCTGCTAATTTAAATGATTGTAGTGCACAGCCCAGCGACTGTTGCGCTGCTGACAGGCTGTGGCTGGGGCTCAAGTTAGCGTCCCTGGAGCAAGGCTGCCTTTCCTTAAAGCTAGGCTGTTCGTTTTCAAGGCAGTCTCTAGCCCTTAAAGTTGAACTGCCTTCTGGAAAAAAAAAAAAAAAAAATTTTTCAAAAACTAGACCGTCTGCAGGTCTTAAAGCTGAACTGCCTTCTGCATGTAAAAAATGCTCAAAGTGCTTCAGCACGAACACAAATGGCTCAACCGGCCAGGGAAAGGGCACCCAGGGTCTCGGACGCAGCTCTCGAGCTTTGTGCAGGTGGTCAACACTGGAAGTGAGGTCCTCTACCCACAAGGGGCCAGGAGCAATGTTCCCTGTAAGCTGCGCTTTCTTTTGCATAGACTGTTTATTTCAATGCGCGGTCCCTTTAAATTTCTGTGCATGCGTGGTATTTACACTGTAAAAGCCGGTGGGTGGTCTGCGTGGGACCTGTTGGATTACTGTGTGGCCGCGCATGGCACACCTTAGTGGGAACATTGGCCAGGAGGCCCTCCAGAAAGAAGGATGTGGGACCAGATCGCTGTGGCCGTCACTGCCAGCAGTGTCGCCCCCCCCAACCCCCCCAGGACCTGGCTCCAGTGCCCAAGGAAGTTTCCTCAGACGAATGGTCAAGGTCAGTGAATGTAACTTCAAAAGGCATCTCCTACTAACTGCACCACTAGCCTCACACACTGCTCAAAGCATGACCCCCCGCATCACTCACCTATCAACAGTCTCTACCAAACAGGAAGCACACCTCACATTCATAGCTTCATCTCATCCCCTTGGAGGAGACGGTGCTGGCCATTCTTGGCAAGGGCATGGCTGAGCCCTTGGCCAGTGGCGGGGCTGAAAGAATACAAGATGCTGGTATCCTCATACTTTATTTTCCTTCTTGTATCCCACTTCCCCCTCATCCCACAATATCTTCTGATGTACAAGCTGCACATGGTGTAAACGTGCACCTCTCACTTTCCCGTCCTCCCCTCACCACAACCTTACCCCAGTGCCTTCCTCGTTACAAGAAATGCAGCCTGCTTAGCCAATGGTTGGCCAAGAGGAGGGAGAGGAGAGTGAAGAAGAAGAAACATTGTGATTCGATTTCACACTCTCAGCTACCAGCTCCTCAAGGTTGTCCTGCAAGACCATCTGCAGTGTCCCCCACTGAAAGCCACAGAATAATAGAATCATAGAAATTTACTGCACAGAAGGAGGCCATTCTGCCCATCGTATTTGTGCTGGCTGAAAAAGAGCTATCCAGCCTAATCTCACTTTCCAGCTCTTGGTCCATAGCCTTGGAGGTTACAGCACTTCAAGTGTATATCCAAGTACATTTTAAATGTGATGAGGGTTTCTGCCTCTACCACCCTTTCAGGCAGTGAGTTCCAGACCCCCACCAGCTGAAAAAGGTTTTCCTCAACTCCCCTCTATTCCTTCTACCAATTACTTTAAATCTATGCCCCCTGGTTATTGACCTCTCTGCTAAGGGAAATAGGTCCTCCCTATCCACTCTATCTAGGCCCCTCATAATTTTATACACCTCAATTAGGTCTCCCCTCAGCCCCCTCTGTTCCCAAGGAAACAACCCCAGCCTATCCAATCTTTCCTCATAGCTAAAATTCTCCAGTCCTGGCAACATCTTCGTAAATCTCCTCTGTACCCCCTCTATTGCAATCACATCTTTCCTGTAATGTGGTGACCAGAACTGTACACCGTACTCCAGCTGTGGCCTAACTAAGTCAGCAGCCTCCCACCAGCCATGCTGCAGCCATGGGGTAGCACTGTGTAACTTCACTAAGATAGGCAAAGGCAGTCACAAGACACTCTCTAAGGGAATGAACATAAGAAATAGGAGCAGGATTACGCCATTTGGCCCTTCGAGCCTGCTCCGCCATTCATCACCACTTTCCTGAACTATCCCTATATCCATTGATTCCCTTAATATTCAAAAATCTATCGCTCTCTGTCTTGAATATACTCAACGACTCAGCCTCCACAGCCCTTTGGGGTAGAGAATTCCAAAGATTCACCACCCTCTGAATGAGGAAATTTCTCCTCATCTCAGTCCTAAATGACAGACCCCTTATTCTGAGACTGTGACCCCTGGTTCTAGACTCCCCAGCCAGGAGAAACATCCTCCCTGCATCTACCCTGTCAAGCCCTGTAAGAATTCTGTATGTTTCAATGAAATTACCTCTCATTCTTCTAAACTCTAGAGAATATAGGCCTCATAGGACAACCCCCCCATCCCAGGAACCAGTCTGGTGAACCTTCGTTGCACTCCTTCTATGGCAAGTATATCCTTCCTTAGGTAAGGAGACCAAAACTGTACACAGTAATCCAGGTGTGGCCTCACCTTAATTGCAGTAAGACATCTTTACTCTATACTTAAATCCTCTTGTAATAAAGACCAACATACCATTTGCTTTCCTAATTGCTTGTTGTACCTGCATGTTAACTTTCAGTGATTTGTGTACAAGGACACCCAGGTCCCTCTGAACACCAACATTTCCCAATCTCTTATTCAGAAAGTTAAGCATTAATATTTTATGATTGCATAAATTGTCATCTTATAGAGGGAGATCGCATACTAATGAGCCATCAATATTAGTATCAAATTAAGGAAAACCTGTAACCATAGGGCTGTCATCTAACAGACACAGTCTTGTTCACATTAAACTTTGTGGGTGCATTATTTAACTTTCAACAAACATGGCAATGTTATTATGTACAATAATCTGGATAGCAACATTTATTCTAATTTTTAACAGTTGTGGTAGAACTGAAGAGTTTAAATCTTACACAAGGCAACTGGTTTGTCGTTTTCATGATCCACAAGGGTGATGAGTTGATTTTTTTGATGCAATATATGAATAAAATTGGATTGGAAAGTTTGCTTTGTGGTGGCTTTTATTTCAGTATTCTGGCCAAGTGGACGCTGCGATGGTCAGTAACAGAGGGGAAGGTAAGGTGTGGGACAAATGTTGAAATGGGAATTGGGGTTGTGGTCACTGGTACTGCAGGCAGATGATTCAATCCCAGATATCCCAGCCAGAAAGGGGCTGTCTGGGTTGCCTCCTTCCTTCTGCTTCCTCCTCTTCTGCTTCTTTCTCTTCTGCTGCTGCTTCTTCCCTCTGCGAGCAGCTTGTCCCCTTTGCTGCCTCTGCTTCATCGCCATGTGATGTTGCAGCCCAAGGGGGTCTGCAACTAGAGCCCCCAGGACTGTGAGCAAGTGGACTTCTCAGAGGCCTTCCTTTAACATCCAAAGCCTTGCAATCATCCCTCAGCACTCCCTGCACACTTTAACAACTTTTTAACTGTATTGCACCAAGCCACTACTCCAATAAAATGGCCAAAAAAAGCCAAAAGCTAAAATCGAAACTTACCTGAAAGATGTGTGTGTCCATTAAGAAGCACTGGCAACCTCTCTGTAGTTCTACTGCACACGCGTTCTTCCATGCATGGTTTGGAGAGGGCGGTATCCAGAGCGGCGACGTCCAAAATCACAGTTGTACATCAATTGAGGCTTGGCACGCCAATTGACGTCACGATCTGCATACTTACATGTGGGCGGCGAGTGCAGGCTCCCCAAAATGGCAGCCACTGTGTTACATGGCAGAAGCGGGCGGAAATGAGGCAGCCGCCATTTTTTCAGCAGAACAGGCCTTAACGGCCGGCGCTAGACCTCCGAATTTCGCAGATAACCATTTTGGGGAAGAAAATGTTAAGTGGCATTTAAATATATATTTTTCATTCATTGTTACATTATTTAATTTTTGTGCTATTCTGTTTTTATTTTTTTGTACATTAAATTTACCTGCTTGTTAGTCTTTTACCTCCACCATTCAACTCTCCTTTGTGCTGTGTTGATGCTGAACAATCACAACCCCATCCCTAACTACTGAGTGATCTTTTAGGCTGCATTTACACATCAGCTTTAATAACAGTGCAAAGCAATTTTGCTTTACTCCTACAGCTATACTGTAAATGCAGCTTAAATCTGGAATCGAGGGCCAATCTGACAAGAGAGGGCGAAGTGGAGTGATGGAGCCTCACTTCTCTTTACTCCATAATCAGGTGGGTCTTAACACTGGGTTTATACGACATGGCCCTGAATTTTCACTGGGGCTCTCCTGATCTCCTATCGTAACTGTGATGAAATATTCCATTCACCACTGCCTGTGACTGAGATCGGTTTCAGTGTCATTTCCCTTCCCCCAGACCTCATTGTATTGTGTACTGGAATGTGCTGTATTGTATGCTGGAATGTGCTGTGTGTAGGGCTCCGCCCATACCTGGCCCCGTTTGTAAGCTAGCTTCAGTCTAGCCCCAATCTCCAGAAGGAAGACATCTCTCTCTCTTACGTGTTACTTTCTAAGTTAATAAAAGCCTTGTTTTTGTTCTGCTAACTTCGAGTCTCGGAATTATTGAGGCACATCAATTTTATTAACTTATTTTTCAACACTATGGATCAACTCCTGAAACCCGAATGTTTGGATTTGGATCAACATGCTCCGGACGCATCAGCACGCTTCGGACACTGGTTTGAGTGTATGGAATTCTTCCTGGACAATTCCGCAGCCATCAAAGATGCTACGGACGCTGCGAGGATGAGACTCGGAATTCTGCGGAATTGGGTAAGCCACCAGGTTTACCCCCTCATCCAAGACGCCGAGACGTACCTGGCCGCCTGCGACATCTTAAAGGTGCATTACCAGCAGCCTACGAATGAGGTGTATGCTAGGCACCTGCTCGCTACCCGCGCACAGCGACCTGGGGAATCGGTGGAGGAGTTCCTAAGCACCCTGAAAATGCTTGGCAAAGACTGCAAGTGCCGAGATGTAAAAGCCGCAGTGTACACTGACGAGCTTGTTCGCGATGCCTTCATCACAGGCCTCAGCTCCACTTACATCCGGCAAAGACTGCTGGAAAAAACGGGGTTGGACCTGAAACAGGCTGCGGACACCGCGCGATCCCTGGATGTGGCCCAGAGAAACTCGGACGCCTACTCTTCAGCCCGCGCCGTCCACGCCGCCACGTGTGCACCGAGGGCGCCGCCATCTTGGAAGGCATCTTCCCCGCCCGACACCGGCTGGGCCCCGCTCTCCCCCCAGAAGCCCTACGACAGCCGCGACGCGTCAGGGACCCAACTGCTACTTCTGCGGGCAGCCAAAGCACACCAGAAACCTGTGCCTGGCGAAAGGCACCACCTGCTTTAAGTGCGGTAAGAAGGGGCACTTCGGGAAGGTGTGCAGAGGGAACCCCACCGGAAAACCAACCGCCGGAAAACCCGCCACCGCCGCGTGTGCGCCGTGGGAGCGGCCATCTTGGACGCCATCTTGCCCGACCTTGTGGGGTCCGCCATCTTGTGAGCAGACAGCGTGGACGCCATCTTGTATCGATCAGGGCCCTACAGTGGCATCGGTCACAGTGGACCAGACCAGGCCGCACCCGCTATCCAGATCAATGGTGGACATCGAGGTAAACGGGTGCCGGGCTAAATGCTTAATTGACAGTGGAAGCACGGAGAGCTTTATCCACCCAGAACTGGCACAACAACTCTCCCTAAAGGTGGTCCCTACTCAGGGTACCATCTCTATGGCTGATAAAACCCAGACATCGACCATTCTGGGTTACTGCACGGTACAATTGTGCGTTAACGGAACTGTATATGATAATTTTGAAGTATTAATCATGAAGAACCTATGTGCGAGCGTGATCTTGGGCCTGGATTTCCAGTGCAACCACCAAAGCATCACGCTCCAGTACGGTGGGTCCCAGCCGCCCCTCACAGTGTGCGGTCTGGCTACCCTGAAGGTAAAGCCGCCTTCGCTATTCGCGAACCTTACCCCTAACTGCCGGCCAATAGCGACCAAAAGCAGGAGGTACAGCTGGGAGGACAGGCGGTTTATCGCGACCGAGGTGGACAGGCTCCTGAAAGAGCGCATTATTGAACGCAGCAACAGCCCGTGGCGCGCCCAAGTGGTAGTGGTAAGGAGTAGCGAGAAGAAACGGATGGTGATCAACTATAGTCAAACGATCAACAGGTACACCCTACTAGACGCCTACCCGCTACCCCGCATATCAGAAATGGTGAACCAAATCGGCCAATACCGGGGGTTCTCCACCCTGAAAAGGTGCCTGGGGTTATTTTCTTATTATTCCCAATGGGTCCCCAACTACTCCGACAAAGCCCGCCCCCTCTTGAAAGCATCCTCTTTCCCGCTCTCTGCTGAGGCCCACGCCGCCTTCAAAAGCATTAAGCAGGATATTGAGCGGGCCACGCTACAGGCAGTGGACGAGAACACTCCATTTCAAGTGGAAAGTGATGCGTCCGACTTCGCCTTGGCGGCCACCCTCAACCAGGCGGGGCGGCCCGTAGCTTTCTTCTCGAGGACCCTCCAAGGACCCGAGATCAGACACTCCTCCGTGGAAAAGGAGGCCCAAGCCATCGTGGAGGCAGTGCGCCACTGGCGCCACTACCTAGCCGGCAAACGCTTCACGCTACTTACCGACCAGCGGTCGGTAGCGTTTATGTTCAATAATAAACAGAGGGGGAAGATTAAAAATGATAAGATTCTTAGGTGGCGGATCGAGCTCTCCACCTTCGAGTACGACATCATTTACCGGCCAGGGGCCCTTAACGAATCCCCTGACGCCCTCTCATGAGGGATGTGTGCCAGCGCCACCGGGGATCGGCTACAGACCCTCCACAACGACCTCTGCCACCCAGGGGTCACGCGGCTGTTCCACTTCATAAAGTCCCGTAACTTACCCTACTCGATTGAGGAAGTTCGGTCCCTGACCAGGAACTGCCGCACTTGCGCTGAGTGCAAGCCTCGGTTCTACCGCCCAGATAGAGCCCACTTAATCAAAGCTACACGGCCCTTTGAGCGGCTCAGCTTAGATTTCAAGGGCCCCCTCCCGTCCGTCGACCGCAATGTTTACTTCCTGAACATTGTGGACGAATACTCCCGGTTCCCATTCGCCTTCCCCTGCCCAGACATGACCAGCGCCACGGTCATTAAATGCCTCAACAGCCTGTTCTGCCTGTTCGGTATGCCGAGCTACATCCATACGGATAGGGGGGCGTCCTTCATGAGTGAAGAGCTACGCCAGTACATGCTGTCAAAGGGGATCGCCACGAGCCGTACCACCAGCTACAACCCCCGGGGTAACGTCCAAGTGGAGCGAGAGAACGGGACAGTATGGAAAGCAGTCACTCTAGCTCTAAGGACCAAGGGCCTCCCTATCTCCCGCTGGCAGGAAGTCCTCTCGGATGTGCTCCATTCGATACGGTCGCTATTGTGTACGGCCACTAATACCACGCCTCATGAACGAATGTTTGTCTTTCCCCGGAAATCCACCTCGGGCGTATCCATGCCGTCATGGCTCTCCACCCCAGCTCCGGTACTCATGCGAAGGCATGTGAGGGGCCACAAGACGGACCCTCTCGTGGAGCCAGTACACCTGCTCCACGCCAACCCCCAATACGCATATGTCCGGCACGCCGACGGAAGGGAGGACACCGTGTCCATAAAAGACGTCGCCCCAGCCGGCATCGACAACAACCACGGCAATAGCGGCAACGATGATCACAGCAACTCTTACCCACCCACTACTCTTTCATCACCCCCGGAAGAACACCGACCAACGGCACCCCCACCAACTACCCCACCAACTACCCCTCCAACAACCCTGGCGGCACCCCCGGCAGAGACCCAGGAGGCTACCGGGGACACCCAGCCGACACCCGCGGCACCGCAACAGCCACGTCGGTTGCAGAGGACTATCAAACCCCCGAACAGACTAAATCTATAGAAGGGGTGAATGTGATGAAATATTCCATTCACCACTGCCTGTGACTGAGATCGGTTTCAGTGTCATTTCCCTTCCCCCAGACCTCATTGTATTGTGTACTGGAATGTGCTGTATTGTATACTGGAATGTGCTGTGTGTAGGGCTCCGCCCATACCTGGCCCCGTTTGTAAGCTAGCTTCAGTCTGGCCTCAGTCTCCAGAAGGAAGACATCTCTCTCTCTTACGTGTTACTTTCTAAGTTAATAAAAGCCTTGTTTTTGTTCTGCTAACTTCGAGTCTCGGAATTATTGAGGCACATCAGTAACCTTGGTGGTACTTCAGCACATCTTTTGGAGAAAGCATGAATTATCATTTTTAGCCATTTGCGCCATTTCTCTGGAGGCTCTGCTGGGGTGTGACATAAGAAAACTACTAGGCACTTCGTCTGAGTATTAAACAAGGCTTTAATCAACTGCTTTTCAACATGGAGATCTAGTTGTGTCCTTCACTAGTTCCTGTTAAAGAATGTCCTGAGCAAGCTGGGCCCAAGCCCGAGTACTTATACTCTCCCTGGACAGCGCCACCAGCAGGCCGCCCAATATTATTTCATAAGTCATTTCCACATGAATGACAAGATTCATGTCAGGGTGTGCTGTGTCTGTCGGGTGGAGTGCGCTCAGTTTTCCTGGTTTGGGCTATTTGCATGGTCTCCAAGGACCTTCTGCTCCCCGGCAGGACCTTGCATTGGGATCAGGGTGCAGAAACAGAAGCATAGCTGCAGACCCTGAGAAGTCTATAGCTGTGCTGCTGACAGGCAGGATTGGCGTCTTCTGACTGGTGCGAGGAAGCAGCAGGCTGAAGACCTCAAGGCCCAAAGATTGGGCTGCTGGGTGGAACTATTTACTCATCTTGCCTTCCTTCTGCCTTCTTTGATCTACAGGGTGCTCCCAGGACTCTGCAAATCCTTTTGTCGCCACATCTTGGCAACTCAATTTTTCTTTATAACATCTGTCAGGTTTTGACACAAAACTGGTTAAAATTATTTGCAGCACCCCTAATTTGAATGCCCCATGGTGCACACAAAGCGGAACGTGAAGCAGGAGGATCAGGAATATCCTCTCCCGCCTCATCTGTATCAGGGCCTTGGGTTTGCATCTACTGCAGGCGGTGGCTCAGCCCTGCCCACACAGGAAACCCCCGGAAATTCTGGGACAATACTGTGGGGATGGAGCAGTGGGTCTTCATTCCCATTTCCTCTTTGCTGCATCTGGCAACTGAGCTTTTCCCAGGAATAAGAAAGGGGAAAATCTGCCCATACAAGTTTAGTATCAATGCTGGATTAACAGCAAGGCACAGCTGAAACAATTGTATCCAGGACAGTTGCCTGACAAATCTGAGCATGATGGCTGCTGGAAGCACAACACACCTTGGAGTTGGAGAGATTGGACTTGGGTCCCAATGAGTAAGACAACGATGCATCATAGAAGCAATTTGGCTTGACCAGCAGAGACCAGAATTTGAACATATTTCTTTGAATTGGAATTCAATTCTTTGCGCTTGCCCATCTAAACCCATTGTTTAATTTCTTTCCTTCTCTGGCTGTCCAGGGCTACAGTTTTAGCCCATTTTCTTGTTCGTCCCTACCTGCTGTACATTTTCAAACTATGATAATTCACTCAGAATAACCAGATAGTTTATCAGGAGACTGAGCTGCTTCAACGTTATTTGGTGTTAATATGATATAGGCTAGCAACTTTATTATAGGGTAGGTAAGGCAGAAAGTTCAACATTTGAGTTATTGTGAATCCAGCTTTCTAGCATTGAAGCTACCAAACCTGCACACATTACAAGGTCAAGTTGCTTCTCCGACTATTTTTAATTAGTAGTTTTTGTACTTGGAGAGAAAGAAAGACTTGTTCCATGACAAGTTATTATATAATTACATCTCAAAGTACTTTAGTTGATTCTTTTTTGGAATGATTGTTGTTATGTAGGCAGACGCAGCAGCCATTCTGAGCCTGTGACAGCTCACGCACTGCAATCAGGTGAACAAAGAGCAATGAGATAAATGATCCGTTATTCAATTTTGTTGTTCTTTTAGTTAAGGTGGGGGGAATATTGATTCGGAGAACTTCCTGCTGTTCTAAAATTGCCGTGGGATTTTTAACATCCACATAAACAGACAGGCAGGGCCTCACCTTATCGGAAGGAAAGCACCATTAACAATGTTACACTCTCTCAGTACTGCATTTAATTATCACCCTAAATGAGGAGATCAAATTCTAATTTGCGGTTGAACCCACAACCTTCTGACTCGGACACCTGTGAGTGCTGCCGATTGAACTGAACTGACCCTTTAGGAATGAATGGCCCTGAGTTTCTCTATGTTTCTACTGCTATTTGTAAAGATGGTACATAGGAACAGGAATAGGCCATTCAGCCCCTCGAGCATGTTCCGTCATTCAATTAGATCATGGCTGATCTGTATCAAATAATGAATAGGAATTACTTTCTGATAAGAAAACTTTTACAAAGAAAGGAAACTACCTCTGTGGATGACAGTTAACAGAAGCAACAGCTAAAACATCTGCACATCCATGCATCCCAGCTATATCAGAGGACAGGAGTGAACAGTTTGTTTTGAGCTTAGATATATGTTCATGATATTTCTGATTCAGACTACAGTAACTTTGAAGATAAAAACAGAAAGGAAGAACTTGCATTTATATGGCACCTTTCACAACCTCAGGGCGTTCCAAAGCACTTTGCAGCCAATGCAGTACTTATGAAGTGTAGTCACTGCTGTAATGTAGGAAACTCGGCAGCCAATATGTGCACAGCATAGTCCCACAAACAGCAATGAAATAAATGACTAGGTAATCTGTTTTAGTGATGTTGATTGTGGGATAGGTGTTGGCCAGGACATCAGGGAGAACACCCTTACTCTTCTTCAAATAGTGCCATGGGATCTTTTACATCCACCTGAGAGGGCAGACTTTGTTTAATATCTCATCCAAACGATGGCATCTCTGACAGTGCAGTTCTCCTTCAGTGCTACACTGAAGCGTCAGTCCAGATTTTGTGCTCAAGTCTCTGGAGTGGGACTATGAACCCATAACCTTCTGACTCAGAGGTGAGAGTGCTACCCACTGAGTCAAGGCTGACACCTTGTGGATATACATAACGGCCCAGAAATTCGGGTCGGGGGCTTCCTGCGGGTGCAAGCCCCCGACCTGCACTTACCTAGCGCGCCGGCCGTTGAGCTGTGGGCCCATGTGGGATTCCGATCCTGGGCCTGCTCCAACTGCTGGCGCGCAGTGCTTGTGTATCCCAGGGGCGCAGTTAGTTCGATGCGTCCCCTGGGATCACGTGGGCCATGGAGAGCCAATGGTAGCAGGGAATGCTTCATTCATAAGTTTGACAGGAAGGGCTGTCAAACCTATAAATACTATAAGCCCCAAAACATCACTAAAACTTCAAATACATTTTTAAAAAATCAAATTTTTAAAATAACTATAAATTAAACAATAATTTAAATTTTTGAAAAAATTAATTACATTTTCTAACGGGGCTAAAAATAAACTTACCTTTCTTTAAAGTATTTAAAAATAATAAACCTGTGGAAAAAATGTTTTAATTTTAATTTACTTTGTTAAAAGCTTACCTTGTTAAAAGCAGGCCTTGTGACTGCTTTTTAAAAGTGTAACTGCTGGAGACTTACCCTCCCGGAAAAACCTGCAAAAAAACGTAAGTTCGATGCGCACGCGCTGCCTCTCCGGCGCACGCGTTCCACCTCTCAACCCCTTCTTTCAGGGGAACGGAAGTGCCGGTTTCCCGCGCATGCGCAGCGCATGCACAAAACCGACACTTTCGTTGAGCCTACGCGTGAGTACCCCGTGCGTACTCACCCGTGGAGACCCGAATTTCTGGGCCAATATGTTGAGAAAATACTGGAAGTGCACAGCAGGCTGATCAGCATCTGAAAGCCAAAGATAAATGAGCATTTCAGTAATAAGGGAACCCTTTATCAGAACTTGCTTGGTCAAACTGGAGAACCCACTACCTTGAAGATTTCAGACTCAACATTATGAATTGTATGAATAAATGGGTAGAAATTGAAACAGCTATTAGTGGGACAGCAGTTTTCTTGTGTCAGTTAAAAACTTTGATCATCAGCACATTTTGCAATGTCTTCATCATCCTAATATAATCTCACTTGTTTGACAAACTGGAAATAATAGACAAAATCAAAGATAGCAGGCGGCATCAGTTCTAGATTCCCGTGACCGCAATAACTTTGAAACCATGTAATCAATCATTGCCAATGCTTATATGTAACATTTTCATTTTTTTACTTGACCTATTGAAACTGTTTAGTTGATCATTGTGAAATTCTGCGTCTGGAAATGTGCTGCACAAATCTCACTTTCCTTTTAAAAATGGGAGTGATTGTATAAAATCCAAGCCAGTCTCTAAAGTGACTTCTTTTCTTCTGACTGCAGTAACTCAGAAGCTGTTTAGTTTCTGATCGAATTTGACACAATTGCTGATCAGCAAAAACAGGTACGTCCCAATCATTAATCTAAGACGTTTGACAATGACAGCTGATTCTTGCAGAATGTTTGCACGATAGGGTATTTCGGGGGCACCCACCTAGGTTTTATTGTAATCAGCTTTTATTTGCATTAACTGAAAATATTAAGCTCTGCTGAGTCAGTAGGGAGGCTCTTGTCCAAACTGGAAGCTGTGCCCAGCACATTTTTGCCCTCTGTGCATTAAGGTCTCGCCAACATGGAGTGTATAAATAGCAAAATACTGCAGATGTTGGAAATCCGAAATAACAACAGAAAATGCTGGAAAAACTCAGCAGGTCAGGCAACATCCATGGAGAGAAATTTGAGTTGACGTTTCAGGTCGACCCCTTCTTCAATTAGTTCAACAATTTCAGATCATAACCTCGGCCCCTATTACATTTTTTCTTGTAATTTTTCCACTCCTTTCCCCCCCCCCCTTTCCTTTTGTTTCTCTCTTACACCTGGCAGCTATCTCTTGCCCTGCCAGTACACTTCACACCTAATCTCAGCCTATTACCATCTCGTCTAGCTTCGAATGCCTTTCATTGTCTCTTTTACTTCTTTTGTTTCTTTCAATTCTTTTGTCCGATCGTAGCCCCGCCTTCGATCTATTTTCTTTTCTTTTCCAGTTTTGAAGAAGGGTTCGACCCGAAACGGCAACTCAAATTTCTCTCCATGGATGTTGCCTGACCTGCTGAGTTTTTCCAGCATTTTCTGTTGTTATTATGGAGTGTATAAAACCTGTGTAGTTTTGTGCTGTGCCTCATGTAATACTGTGCTACTCGGATAAGACTGACTCCATTTCCGAGAGGCGGTATGGTGGTTCCGCAACCTGCGGTGCCAAACAGTGGTTAGCTATAGGCCTGGTCCTTCGCTTCCTCGAGTTGCTAATCCTCACCCATGTCGTTGTTAGGAGTGGAGACTGGGCACTCCCTCACAAGGAAGGAGGAAGGGAATTGGAGTCATCACCAGGCCACTCTCGCAAAGCTCCTGGCAGCTGGCTCAAGGGTGACATTAGCAGGAGGTACCAGAAGGCTGCCAACGTTTATGGAACCATAACCGAGCAAGAGTTAGTGCCTGGCAGTGAAAAGGGGAAGAAAATTGGAAAGGAAATTTTATGCATTTAAGGGGAATTTAGATAAACACATGAGGGAGAAAGGAATCGAAGGATATGTTGATGGGGTGAGATGAAGAAGGGCAGAAGGAGGCTCGTGTGGAGCATAAACCTCAGCATGGGCCTGTTGGGCCGAATGGCCTGTTTCTGTGCTGTAAATACTATGTAATTCTATGTAAAAGAAGAAACCGGTGCCTTGCACATCATTCCCTTTCCCGCCCATATATTCGATCTGGGACTCATTTGTAACAGTGTAAAGATGAATTCCTGATAAAAGATTTTTTTTTCTTGGCTATTAGTGCTTGCTGTTAATGGGAATTTAATGTTGATGCGTAATTATACAGGCCCACTCTCACCTAGCACCAATGGGAGGAGTTTGCACAGCGCTCATTGGTACCTGAACATTGCACCACAGAAAATGTTGGATATTCTCTGCAGGTTATCGACCTGAAACGTGAACTCTGTTTCTCTCGCCACAGATGCTGCCTGATCTGAGTATTTCCAGCGTCTGTTGTTATCTCAGATTTCCAACATCCACAGTACAGGAAACTCTTTTTTATCCGGGACCGGCGTGGTGCCGGCTGATCAAAAAGTCCGGATTACAGAGAGGTATACTTAGCAAGGTACGAGAGCCCCGTACACGGCCACAGGTGCAGGAGCCCCGGTTACACGGCGCTTGTGCAGGAGCCCCGGTTACACGGCCACAGATCCAGGAGTCCCTGTTGCACGGCCACAGGTGCAGGAACCCCGGTTACACAGCCACAGATCCAGGAACCCTGGTTACACGGCCACTAATATATGGTAAATCTTACCTGAACCTACTCCTGAATTTTGCCGGTTAAGAGAGATTTCCGGATATTTAGGTGCCGGTTAAAAGAGAGTTTCCTGTATTTTGCTTTTGTATTGCATCATAGGACCCTGATTGGCACGCCTTAATGAGGCGACTGCCTGAAACAGGTGGGTGCTGTGGTTGCCCATTTCCAGGGCTGGCTGGAGATGGTCACAGGCGCATCGGGAGCAGGAACGGGACAATTTGTGGAGTGCTACCACCTGTTTCCACCCTGTGGGACCAGTGAAAATCGGACCCATTGAGCCAGTAATAGTCTTCCACTTTGAAATAACAACAGAAAATGCTGGAAATACACAGCAGGCCAGGCAGCATCCGTGGAGAGAGAAACAGGGTTAACGTTTCAGGTCTGGGACCCTTCATCAGAACTGGAAAAAGCTGGAAATGTAACAGATATTAAGCAGGTGCAGAGACAGGGGGCGGGGGGGGGGGGGGGCGGTGGGGGTGGTGGGGTTTAGGAGGGGAGGAAGGAATTGAAAGAACATGCTGTGAAAATGTTGCAAATGGGAATGGCAAAATCATACAGCATGAAAAATGGGGGCAGGGATTATTATCTGAAATTGTTGAACTCTATGTTGAGTCTGGCAGGCTGTAAAGTGCCCAATCGAAAGATGAGGTGCTGTTCCTCGAGCTTACGTTGAGCTTCATTAGAACAATGTATTAGGCCAAGGACAGAGAGATCAGAGTGGGAGTGAAGTGGAGAATTAAAGTGACAGGCGACCGGAAGCTCAGGGTCACCCTTACGGACTGAACGGAGGTGTTCCGCAAAGCGGTCGCCCAATCTGCGTTTGGTCTCCCCAATGTAGAGGAGACCGCATCGTGAGCAACGAATACAATATACTAGATTGTGAGAAGTACAAGTAAATCGCTGTTTCATCTGGAAGGGGTGTTTAGGGCCCTGGACAGTGGGAAGGGAGGAGGTAAAAGGGCATGTGTTGCATCTCCTGCACTAGCATGGGAAGGTGCCAGGTGAAGGAGAAGGGCTGTTGGGGGTGATTGAGGAGTGGACCAGGGTGTCGCGGAGGGAGCGGTCCCTTCGGAATGCTGAAAGGGGAGGTGAGGGGAAGATGTGTTTGGTGGTGGGATCACGTTGGAGGTGGCGGAAATGGCGGAGAATGATCCGTTGAATGTGGAGGCTGGTGGGGTGAAAGGTGAGGACAAGGGGAACCCTATCATGGTTCTGGGAGGGAGGGGAAGGGGTGAGAGCAGAAGTGCAGGAAATAGAACGGACACGGTCAAGGGCCGTGTCAACCACAGTAGAGGGGAATCCTCGGTTGATGAAAAAGGAAGACATGTCGGAAGCACTGGTATGGAAGGTGGCATCGTCAGAACAGACGCGACGGAGAAACTGGGAGAATGGAATAGAGTCCTTACAGGAAGCAGGGTGGGAGGAAGTGTAGTCCAGGTAGCTGTGGGAGTCGGTGGGCTTGTAGTGGATGTTAGTCGAAAGCCGATCGACAGAAATGGAGATGGAGAAGTCAAGGAAGGGAAGGGAAGAGTCGGAGATGGACCATGTGAAGGTGAGGGAAGGGTGGAAATTGGAAGTAAAGTGAATGAACTTATCTAGTTCAGGGCGAGAGCAGGAAACGGCACCAAACAGTCAGCGATGTACCGGAAAAAGAGGTGAGGGAGGGGACCTGAGTAGGACTGGAACAAAGAATGTTCCACATATCCCATGAACAGGCAGGCATAGCTAGGGCCCATGCGGGTTCCCATAGCAACACCTTTAATTTGGAGGAAGTGAGTGGAGTCAAAGGAGAAGTTGTTCAATGTGAGAACAAGTTCAGCCAGGCAGAGGAGGGTGGTGGTGGATGGGGACTGGTTGGGCCTCTGTTCAAGGAAGAAACGGAGCGCCCGAAGGTCATGCAACTTCCGTGGAGAGAAAAACAGAGTTCATGTCTCAGGTCGACATGCTGCCTGACCAACTGAGTATTTCTAGCATTTTAGGCTGTCATTTCACATTTGCAGCATCCACTTGCAGCGGGAAGAGGAAGACGCAGAAGAGGAGGAATCAGACGGAAGGATGCATCCCAGACAGCCCCATTGTGGCTGGGATATCCGGGATGGAATCATCCGCCTGCGGTCCCACTGGCTGGGCAAGCTGCATTTCTTGGGTGTGTGAAATGAGGAAGGCACACGGGTGGAGTTGTGTTGACGCGAGGGCGGGAAAGCAAGAGGTGCATGCCAGAATGAGGATAACATATGAGGATACTAGCATCTTGTATCCTTTCAACCCTGTCGCTGGCCAAAGGCTCAACTATGCCCCTACCAAGAATGGCCTGCACCGTCTCCTCCAAGGGAGTGAGGTGAGGCTAGAAATGGGAGATGTGCCTCATCATTGGTGCAGATTTGTTGGTAGATGAGTAACTGGGGGTCGTGCACTGAGCAGTGTGTGAGGCTAGTGGTGCAGTTGGTAGGAGATGGCTTTTGAAGATGCATTCACTGACCTTGACCAGTGGTTTGAGGTCATGAAGCTTCTTTGGGCACTGGAGCCAGGTGGTGGGGCGACACTGCTGGCAGTGACGGCCTTGGTAATGCACTCCCACATTGTTCTTTCTGGAGGGTCTCCTGGCCCCTGTGGGTAGAGGGCCACTCTTGCAGTGTTGACCCCTGCACAAAGCTGGAGTGCTGCGTGTCAGGTCCTTGGTGCCCCTTCCCTGGCTTGCCGAGCCATTTGTGTTGGTGCTGAGGCAGTTTTCCCATTTGTTGAAGTTAGGAAGGTAATTCAACTTTAACAGCTGAATATTCACATTTGGAACTTCTTTTAAATGTTGAATATTTTTTAAAAGGCAGAAAGGGCTGACAAATGTATTAATTCACTGCATTTTATTTTGTATTGCTTCAGTGTGCATGGCCCCTTTAATTCTCAGACCTCCTCATTGCCCACAATCCCTTGCAAGCTCCACAGCTTCACTCACAGAGGCTGTGGGAAGCTGCAATGCCGGACCTGGACAGAAACTTCGTCCCAGATCCCTCCAGCAACGCCACCAGGGCGGCATTGCACGGAAGGTGAGCGCTGCGCCACCTATCTCCTTGCCCCCAGACCAATTTCACTCGCTTAACATTGCAACCATTTCCAGTGGCCGTTAACTGCAGTTCCAACTTTGCTGGTGAACGCACATTTTTCCCCCAAAACCTTTTTTTGAAATTCTTCTGAAACACAGTGCAATTTCCCAGGTTAGGTGAGGGAAATCAGCCAAGGTTCCAGATTTGCGATAGCTTTTACATGATCCTTGCTGGATGTGTGTGGACTTTGGGTAAAGATGGGATCAGGCTCATCCGTAGTGCCCCCAACCCTCCCACAGTCAAATAGCCTACCAGTACTCACTGTCAAGAGGAACAATATATATGTACTAGCTGGAGTGCCCGGCGGTGCCGAGGCTTTTTTGAGGGCATGTTGTTGTTGGAAGAGAGAAAGAGAGCGACTGGGGGGAAGAGAGAGAGCGACTGGGGGGAAGAGAGAGAGCGACTGGGGGGAAGAGAGAGAGAGCGACTGGGGGGAAGAGAGAGAGAGCGACTGGGGGGGAAGAGAGAGAGAGCGACTGGGGGGAAGAGAGAGAGAGCGACTGTGGGGAAGAGAGAGAGCGACTGTGGGGAAGAGAGAGAGAGCGACTGTGGGGAAGAGAGAGAGAGCGAGCGACTGGGGGGAGGTGGGGTAAGGGTAGGGGGGAAGTGGGGGTAGGGGGGAAGTGGGGGGGGAGGGGGCGAAGGGGGTGGGGGGGAAGGGTGGGGGAAGGAGGGGGGGAGAGAAAGGGAGGGGGGAGCCAGCAGACCCTCTCCCCTCTGCCGGCGATGGCTCCGTGCTGCCCCACGCACTGACATGGCCCAGCCGAGCGCAGCGCCCTGGTCAGCCCAATCCCCGCCCGCCCCCCGCCCTCCCGAGCCCCACCCCACGCCCTCCCGAGCCCTGGCTTCAAGACCGCCGATTGTGGCTGGGCCTGCGCTGGAGCCAAGCCCCGGGAACGGGCGTGAGCTGGCTTGAGGCTGTGAGAGAGGGCCGGCCGGGGTAACCCTTCCACCCCCCCCTTCCCGCTCTCCCTAGCACTGGCCTCCCTAGCACCGGCCTCCCGAGCCCCGCCATCCCGAGCCCAGCCATCCCGAGCACTGGCCCCCCGCCCGAGCCGCGGGGGGAAGGAGAGAGAGAGCCGCCGCTCCTCCGGTCGATGTGTTGCGGGCCGACCCCTGATGAGCGCCCGATCAGCTGAGCCCGAGCCCCGCGGTGACTGCAACTCACCTCCCGCTAGGCTCCCTCCCGCCCCGCCAGCCTTTACCAAAATGGCGGCGATGGCTACGCTCGGCCCAGTCCCGCGCCGCCAGCATTTACAAAGATGGTGGCGATCGCGGGGTGGACCCAGCGGGAGGGGCGGTGCCTAGCTCGGGCGTGGCTGGGCAACAGAGGCCCAGGCTTCCAGGCCTGCAAAAACGGTGAAAGGTAGGAAAATTATAGAGGTTAGAGAGAAGATTTACAAATTAATTAACTTTTTTTAAAAACAATTTGCGTTTTAAAAGCAACTTTTTTTTTGCTGGAAATCTAGATTTGAAAAGAAACACACAGAAAGTGGGAAAAAAAAATAAACTTACGAATGAAGATGGCTGACACCTCAGTTCAGAATGATAAGGCCCGCCCCCACACGCACCGATTGGTCAACCGTCAGGTCACTGAACTGTAGGATTGGTCAATCGTCATGTCACTCAACTCTAGGATGGCCCGCCCGCACACGCAATGAACCCGCCCCCACTCGATGCTTAATGAGTGGATAATGAGCGGAATTTTGAATGTTTTTTGGATACCGTCGGCACAATTTTTGTCCGACCAAAAAGTAAATACACCTATGAGAGTCTCCTAATGATAAGCTTTCTTTTGATATAACATATGTGTAGGTACGCGCTATAACTTTTGATTGTATAGCCGGACAGAAAGAGAGACAGACAGACAGACAGAGAGACATACTGTTTTTTATATATATATATACTAGCTGAAGTGCCCTGCGGTGCCGAGGCTTTTTTGAGGGCATGTTGTTGTTGGAAGAGAGAGAGAGAGCAACTGGGGGGTAGGGGGAGGGGGAAGAGAGAGAGCGACTGGGGGGAAGGGGGGTAGGGGGAGGGGGAAGAGAGAGAGCGACGGGGGGTGGGGGGGCTGGAGGGGGTGTGTGGGAAGGGTGTGGGGGGGAAGGGTGGTGGAAGGAGGGGGGAGGGGGAAGGGAGAAACGGGGGGGAGAAAGGGAGGGGGGAGCCAGCAGACCCTCTCCCCTCTGCCGGCGATGGCTCCGCAGAGCTCCGTGCCGCCCCACGCACTGACATGGCCCAGCCGAGCGCAGCGCCCCGGTTAGCCCGAGCCCCACCCCCGCCCTCCCGAGCCCTGCCCCCTGCCCTCCCGAGCCCCGCCCCACGCCCTCCCGAGCCCCGCCCCACGCCTTCCCGAGCCCCGCCCCACGCCCTCCCGAGCCCCGCCCCACGCCCTCCCGAGCCCCGGCTTCAAGACCGCCGATTGCGGCTGGGCCTGCGCTGGAGCCAAGCCCCAGGAACGGGCGTGAGCCGGCTTGAGGCTGAGAGAGAGGGCCGGCCGGGGTAACCCTTCCGCCCCCTTCCCGCTCTCCCGAGCCCCGCCCTCCCGAGTCCCGCCCTCCCGAGCACTGGCCCCCCGCCCGAGCACTGGCCCCCCGCCCGAGCCACGGGGGGGGGGGAAAAGGAGAGAGAGCCGCCGTTCCTCCAGTCGATGTGTTGCGGGCCGACCCCTGATGAGCGCCCGATCAGCTGAGCCTGAGCCCCGCGGTGACCGCAACTCGCCTCTCGCTAGGCTCCCTCCCGCCCCGCCAGCCTTTACCAAAATGGCGGCGATGGCTACGCTTGGCCCAGTCCCGCGCTGCCAGCCTTTACAAAGATGGCAGCGATCGCGGGGTGGACCCAGCGGGAGGGGCGGTGCCTAGCTTGGGCGTGGCTGGGCAACAGAGGCCCAGGCTTCCAGGCCTGCAAAAACGGTGAAAGGTAGGAAAATTATAGAGGTTAGAGAAAAGATTTACAAATTAATTAACTTTTTTTAAAAACAATTTGTGTTTTAAAAGCAACTTTTTTTTTTGCTGGAAATCTAGATTTGAAAAGAAACACGCAGAAAGTGGGAAAAAATAAATAAACTTACGAATGAAGATGGCTGACACTCACCTCAGTTCAGAATGATAAGGCCCGCCCACACACGCACCGATTGGTCAACCGTCAGGTCACTGAACTGTAGGATTGGTCAATGGTCACGTCACTCAACTCTAGGATGGCCCGCCCGCGCACGCAATGAACCCGCCCCCACTCGATGCTAATGAGCGGATAATGAGCGGAATTTTGAACGTTTTTTGGATACCGTTGGCACAATTTTTGTCCGACCAAAAAGTAAGTATGCCTATGAGAGTCCCCTAATAAGCTTTCTTTTGATATAACATATGTGTAGGTATGCTCTATAACTTTTGATTGTATAGCCGGACAGAGACAGACAGACAGACAGACAGACAGAGAGACATACTCTTTTATATGTATATATATATATATATATATAGATATAGATGATTCTTCAGCTGAGGTAGAATTTGTGCATGGGAAATTTTTAAGCAAATTTCTTCAACAGTTGAGTACTCACAGATGGTAACCATTTAGCCTGTTCGTATACAGTGGTTTATATTGTTTGAGACACCGGGATGGATTTTCCTCTGCTATCCGACTGAAATCAGGTAGGATTGTGGTAGAAAAGGAGGCAAAATTTGGCAGCGAGGTCTATTGCTGCCTTATCACCGTGATCTCAATTTCCTTCCTCCTGCCCTTGCCATGACCACCATTGGCAAAGACCTATGGGGTGATATAGGGTTTGACGTAATAAAACTCACTATGCACTTGGTTTGAGCATAAAGCAAGGCTTTAATCAACTTGTTTCAGAACATGGAGGCCTAGTTGTACTTCACTAGTTCCTTGTCTTACAAAATGTCCCTGGCAAGCTGGGGCCGACGCCAGAGTATTTATACTCCTTGGACGGCGCCACCAGCTGGCCGTCCAGCATTATTTCACGAGTAGTTTCTTGATGAATGACGAGATTTATAACAGGGTTCCTGATCCATTTCCCTCTTGTTCATCCCTGTTTCCACTGATCCCTGGGACTGCTAGGTAGGGCCTGGCGGTTGGCTCAAGGTAGGGACAGGAATGGCCTCATATGTGACAAATTGAGGGAGAGGAGCAAGTACAGGCCTGTTCTACCTTCAGTTAAGCCCCAGGACTTACCTGTTTGAAGGCCTTAGTCTCAGCTGAAGCCTTCTGTGGGAGAAGCATTGAAGCCTTCAGAGCCTTCATTCTCTTTAATTTGGCACCTACCTCTTCTGGTGCTGCAGTGGCAGTCTCGCTGCAGCACTGCTTGGATATTCCTGTCGGCTACTGGTGGGATCCCCCCTTGCTGGTAGGAATCCATGAATATCGAATGACCTTAGACCCAAAAAGCTGGAACGGGGTCATGGTGGTGGTGTCGGGGCAACGGGTAGAAGTCCTACCTGACCCTATTAGGGCAAAATCAGAAAAATTCCAACCCATTATCTTCATTTTTGGCACGTAATGCACTGACATTAATCATTTTAAATTATGCCTTTATGAAAAGGATCATGACAAAAATGATGCATGGCTTTTACATTTCCTCTGACAAAACCATACGTTTTCAAACTCGGATCCCTGGACCCTTGAGAATTTTGAAGGGAAAACTAGAGAGAAAGAAGAAGCATGGAAAAGACCGATAGGAGGGGAGATTTGGAAACACAGAGATTGAGAAGAGGAGAGACGGGGAGTTGGAGAGGAGGGGAAGGTAGAAAGGAGGAAGGGTGGAGAGGAGGGAAGAAAGAGAGAGTAAACTTTTTAGTGCCATCCTCTCCTTCAATAATTCAACAGTGGTTCCTGTATATTTCCTATGATGTCAAAATTGTACCAATTTCATACCCCGTTCTCTCAGAGGTGAGTGAGGAGTGTTGGACTGCTTTTTTGTTCCTTTTGTGTCATTACTTTAAATGCCAGATTACACAACACACTCAGTTGTAGCAATGCAGGATCAGTCTTTATTGAAACCTCATACTTCACAAAACCAGTATGAGCTGAGACATCATACTGTCCACAACCAGTATGAGCTGAAATGAGACATCATACTCCACGATTCCAGTATGAGCTGTTATAACATAGACTCACTCGCAATCTTATAGCATTCTTTACCTTTGATCACTACATCCCATGCATACCACCAAAAAATTATAGTATATTAAAGATACATACAAATGCCAAAAGAGTAATAACAAGATGTAAACAAACATGCACTTAACTCTTCTAATTTTTTTGTCACCATGACCAGAAGTAACCTGACTGTCTTAATAAACTCGTCTCATTCCCATAAACACAAGTGACCAAGCTGATGTTTTCCTGACCATTACAGATATGGCTGAGTGACTCTTACACATTTTACTATCCTACTTTTCTGTGAAGAAATCCTTGCTTTAGGCCACTTTACACAATTTGCAATACATGCTCAGCAGAAAGCTGTTTTAACTCATCGTGTGCTGATCCCACTGACTGCCCAGAAAGAACATCAAGGTATTCGGGTGGTGTGAACCCTCGTTCCCACAAGGAGCAGTAATTTGCTCAGTAGCGCTAATCTGTGTACACATACATTTCTTTCGAACGGCTTGTATTACCATGTAGACCAGAGGTTGCAGACTAAAGCAACTAATATCTTTATTTACAAATGAATAGCAATATTTATTTGTAAATGTGGACAGAGGCGGGCAACCAACCTGCTCCCAGGAGGCGGATTGGTCATTTAAATATTATAATGAGGCTGCGTGCCTCAGATTTAACCTATCTTCCTGGTTTAACCCTGGCTGGCCGCATTTCCCGAGGCTCGGGAAACCCGACGGCTAAAGGGAGGTGAGGACTGCTGCATTAAAGAGGCAAGTGTCTTTCTAGCACTGTTTATGGGCCAGGAGGAGCAGAAGTGCTTCCCCCTAGCCTCCTAAGCTGACCACCTTCCCTCCCAGGATTGGACTCCCCTCCCCACACTATCACTAACCCAGCAGCAGGCTCTCACCGGTTCCTGGGCTGCGGCCTCCTCCTGCATTTTATAGTGTTCCCCACCCAACAGGGAGCCAAGCCGGTCAATCAGGCTTGCTTTCGGGTGGGGTACCTGCTGGAACAAAAAGACGCATGCCGCCACAGCGGCGGGCAGACAAAGACTTCCGAGGGCCTGAGCAAAACTCCTCCCTCCTCCCCCACTTACAAAATCCGCTCTACTGCAGGGCCAATGCTAACTCAAGAAAACAAATCAAGTTGATTGTTTGACAAACACAATGTGCTCTTTCTGTAAAGGGAAGAGTGAAATAAAAGAGTGGCGGCGGGAAACTCGGTGAAGCGGCGAGGCTTTAAAGAGGTGGCAGAGACCAGGTAGGCCTTAGAGCGGCAGCGGGAATCTCGGTGGAGTGGCGAGGCTTTAAAGAGGCGGCAGAGACCAGGTAGGCCTCAGAGCGGCAGCGGCGGACCTGAGGGGAGCGAGGCGGCGGCAGTGATAAAAACCAGCGGCGAGGCTCAGGTAGGCTTACCAATCTCCAATCTCAGAGAGAGGGAGAGAAATAAAAAGTAATCAAAGTGTGACATTTCTCTCTTTTTTAAACTTTAACTCTGTGGTTTATACTTTCTAAGCTCTCTGTGGTGTAGCGGGGGCTGTTTGTAAACCAGGGCTCTTAAATATATCATTTAACTGTAGTGTAATTGGTGGGATTGATTTGATTTAATTTATTTTGAATTAATTAAAGGATAAGTCATGGCAGGACAGCCCGGCCCCGTGGTATGCTCCTCCTGCGCTATGTGGGAACTCAGGGACACTTCCTGTGTCCCTGACAACCATGTGTGCAGGAAGTGTATCCAGCTGCAGCTACTAGCAGACCGCATTGCGGCACTGGAGCTGCGATTGGATACATACTGGACCATTCGCGATGCTGAGTACGTCGTGGATATCATGTTTGAACAGTTGGTCACACCGCAGGCAAAGGTTGCACAGGCAGAAAGGGAATCGGTGACCAACAGGCAGAGTAGTAGGTGCAGGCAGGTAGTGCAGGGGTCCCCTGTGGCCATCCCCCTCTCAAACAGATATACCACTTTGGATACTGATGGGGTGGATGGCTTAGCAGGGGAAGGTAGCAGAAGCCAACTTCCTGGCACCAGGGGTGGTTCTGCTGCACAGGACAGGAGGAAAAAGGGTGGGAGAGCTATAGTGATAGGGGATTCTATTGTAAGGGGAATAGATAGGCATTTCTGCGGCCGCAAACAAGACTCCAGGATGGTGTGTTGCCTCCCTGGTGCAAGGGTCAAGGATGTCTCAGAGCGGCTGGAGAACATTTTGGAAAGGGAGGGTGAACAGCCAGTTGTCGTGGTGCATATAGGTACCAACGATATAGGTCCTAAAAGCTGAATATAGGGAGTTAGGAGGTAAATTAAAAATAGGACCTCAAAGGTAGTAATCTCAGGATTGCTACCAGTGCCACATGCTAGTCAGAGTAGAAATAGAAGGATATTTCAGATGAATACGTGGCTAGAGGAATGGTGCAAGGGGGAGGGATTCAAATTCCTGGGACATTGGAACCGGTTCTGGGGGAGGTGGGACCAGTACAAACTGGACGGTTTGCACCTGGGCAGGGCTGGGACCGATGTCCTAGGGGGAGTGTTTGCTAGTGCTCTGGGGGAGGGTTTAAACTAAAATGGCAGGGGGTTGGGAACCTGAGCGGGGAGGCAGAGGAAAGGGAAACAAGGATAAAAGCAAAAGACAGGAAGGAGAAAAACAAAAGTGGCAGACAGAGAAATCAAGGGTTTAAATCAAACATCGCCACAGTAAATAATAATTCTAAAAGATCTAAGAGTGTTAAAAAAACAAGCCTGAAGGCTTTGTGTCTTAATGCGAGGAGCATTTGTAATAAGGTGGATGAATTGGCTGCGCAAATAGAGGTAAACGAATATGATATGATTGGGATTATGGAAACATGGCCCCAGGGTGGCCAAGGTTGGGAACTCAACATCCAGGGACATTCAATATTCAGGAAAGATAGGCAAAAAGGAAAAGGAGGTGGGGTAGCATTGCTGGTTAAAGAGGGGAGTAACACAATTGTAAGGAAGGATATTAGCTCTGATGATGTGGAATCTGTATGGGTAGAAGTGAGAAATACCAAGGGGCAGAAAACATTAGTGGGAGTGGTATATAGACCTCCAAACAGTAATGCGGAGGTCGGGATGGCATTAAAAGGGAAATTAGAGAAGCGTGCAACAAGGGCACAGCAGTTATCATGGGTGACTTTAATCTACATATAGATTGGGATAACCAAATTAGTAACAATACTGTGGAGGAGGAATTCCTGGAGTGTATACGGGATGGTTTTCTGGACCAATATGTCGAGGAACCAACTCGAGATCAGGCCATCTTAGACTGGGTATTATGTAATGAGAAAGGATTAATTAGCAATCTTGTTGTGCGAGGCCCCTTGGGTCAGAGCGATCATAATATGATCGAATTCTTCATTTAGATGGAGAGTGAAGTAGTTGACTCAGAGACTAGGGTCTTGAATTTAAATAAAGGAAACTACGATGGTATGAGGCGGGAGTTGGGTAGGATTGATTGGGGAATGTCACTCAAAGGGTTGACGGTGGATAGACGATGGCAAACATTCAAAGATCGCATGGATGAACTACAGAATTTGTTCATCCCAGTTTGGCATAAAAATAGAAGAAAAAAGGTGACTCAACCATGGCTAACAAGGGAAATTAGAGATAGCATAAGATCCAAGGAGAGGACATATAAATTGGCCAGAAAAAGCAGTAAACCTGAGGATTGGGAGCAGTTTAGGATTCAACAAAGGAGGACAAATAGATTAATTAAGCAGGGGAAAATAGAGTATGAGAGTAAGCTTGCAGGGAACATAAAAACTGACTGTAAAAGCTTCTATAGATATGTGAAGAGAAAAAGATTGGTGAAGTCAAGCGTAGGCCCCTTGCAGTCAGAATCAGGGGAATTTATAATGGGGAACAAAGAAATGGCAGACCAATTAAATACATACTTGGTTCTGTCTTCACAAAGGAGGACACAAATAACCTCCCAGAGATGTCGGGGAACATGGGGCCTAATGAAAGGGAGGAACTGATAGAAATCAGTATTTGTAGGGAAATGGTGTTAGAGAAATTGACGGGATTGAAGGCTGATAAATCCCCAGGGCCTGATAATCTACATCCTAGGGTACTTAAGGAAGTGGCCTTAGAAATAGTGGATGCATTGCTGGTCATCTTCCAAAATTCGATAGACTCTGGAACAGTACCCATGGATTGGAGGGTAGCTAATGTTACCTCACTGTTCAAAAAAGGTGGTAGAGAGAAAACGGGGAATTACAGACCGGTAAGCCTGACATCGGAAGTGAGGAAAATGCTAGAGTCCATTATAAAAGATGTAATAGCAGAGCACTTGGAAAACAGTGACCGGATCGGACAAAGTCAACATGGATTTACCAAAGGTAAATCATGCTTGACTAATCTACTGGAATTTTTTGAGGATGTAACTGGTAAAATAGATAAGGGAGAACCAGTGGATGTGATGTATTAGGACTTTCAAAAGGCTTTTGATAAGGTCCCGCATAAGAGATTAGCGTGTAAAGTTAAGGCACATGGGATTTGGGGCAAGGTATTGACTTGGATAGAGAACTGGTTGGCAGACAGAAAGCAAAGAGTTGGAATAAATGGGTCTTTTTCCGAGTGGCAGGCAGTGACTAGTGGGGTACCGCAGGGATCGGTCCTTGGACCCCAGCTATTCACAATATATATTAATGATCTGGATGAGGGAACTAGATATAATATCTCCAAGTTTGCAGACAACACAAAGCTGGGTGGGCGTGTGTGCTGTGAGGAGGATGCCTAGAAACTCCAGGATGATTTGGACAGGTTGGGTGATTGGGCAGAAGCATGGCAGATGCAATATAACGTGGATAAATGCGAGGTTATCCACATTGGTGTCAAAAGCAAGAAGGCAGATTATTACCTGAATGGCAATAGATTGGGAGAAGGGGAAGTGCAACGAGACCTGACATCCTTGTGGACCAGTCGCTGAAGGTAAGCATGCAGGTGCAGCAGGCGGTTAAGAAGGCAAATGGTATGTTGGCTTTCGTAGCGAGAGGGTTTGAGTACAGGAACAAGGATATCTTGCTGCAGTTGTACAGGGCCTTGGTGAGACCGCACCTTGAGTATTGTGTGCAGTTTTGGTCGCCTTATCTGAGGAAGGATGTTCTTGCCATGGAAGGAGTGCAGCGAAGATTCACCAGGCTGATACCTGGGATGGCAGGAATGACATATGAGGAGAGATTGGGTCGATTGGGCTTGTACTCGCTGGAGTTTAGAAGAATGAGAGGGAATTTCATGGAAACTTATAAAATTCTAACAGGACTGGACAGACTAGATGCAGGAAGGATGTTCCCAATGGTCAGGGAGTCCAGAACCAGTGGTCACAGTCTAAGGATAAGGGGTAAGCCATTTAGGACAGAGATGAGGAGGAATTTCTTCACCCAGAGAGTGGTGAACCTGTGAAATTCTCTACCACAGAAGGCAGTAGAGACCAATTCATTAAATATATTCAAGAAGGAGTTGGATATATTTCTTAAGGCTAAAGAGATCAAGGGATATGGGGAAGCAGGGACAGGGTACTGAATCTGAATTTGAATGATCAGCCATGATCTGATTGAATGGCGGAGCAGGCTCAAATGGCTGAATGGCCTACTCCTGCTCCTATCTTCTATGTTTCTATGAAATATTTGAGCATGGACAGGCTGAGCTACAACAATGAGTGGAATTTTCACCATTGGGTGTTAAACTGGGAGAGCAGATCTCATTCATTTTATAGAAGCCACCTGATTTGCCTGTCAAATGTTTTGTCTTATAACACTCCTGTGAAGTGCCTTGGGATGTTTTACTACGTTAAGTGCGCTATGTAAATTCAAGTTGTTGTTGTTGTTCCATTGATTCGAATGGAAATGAGAATCGGGCGGGTTCCATAATGGGCGTATGATCCGTTCCGCCAGTTTACTGCTCAAGTGCTGAAGGTGAAAATTACCCTCTATGCCTCCCTCCCCTCACCTGTAACCACGCCGCTATTTCACCGACTGCCTATACCACAGGCATGATGAGCTTGCTATCTCAGTGCCTCTGCTGCTCATTTGGAATGACTCAGGCTGGATCGGTAGATTGGGTATTGGAATAATTCCAGCAAAATGCAAGTGTTGGAAAAAAATTGTTTCTCAGCACAAAGCCTCACTGCTTTTTCATTTTCAAAAGCATCCACTGTGCCTTTGCTTCTTTTCTGTATATTCTACTCTACATACACTCTGAGTCTCTTTCAGCTCACTCAATACCACTTAGATTCAAATTGTTCAACTGTCATTAGGAAAGAAATAGATTTAATTTTTTCAAAGCAGTTTTTAAAAACCTTTAACCCAAGGTTGTTATCAAATCTAACATTCCACCATTTTTTGCCATGTTTGCTGCACTTCCGTTATGTTCCCAAAATGCCGATATTCTACAATCCGCTGAAAAATTATTTTAGTATAAGAGAATATAAGACACCTGCAGTGTTATAAATGATGCAAATCTGCTCATTTCTTGGCCTGAAATGCATTACGCAGGGAAGTGCTGAGTGGAAGTGAGGCTTGTGAAGATGAAGGGTCATCTTTACTGGGTTGCCGTTATGCTAGACCTAGTAGCTGGTGATGGAGAACGGGGGGCAGTGTGTTGAGAGCTAACTATTTGTCCAGTCTCTTGGCAGTGGAGGTGAGTGGCCTGGAAGAACCACTGAAGGAAATATGGCAAAAGAATACCCTGATGTTGTGTGCCCTTCACTGACCCTCAGATAACATAAAAAAAACTGCTGAGCTTTAAAGGTTACTTTTTTTTTTAAAAAGGAAAATTGCTGTGCAAGAAAAAAATAGATGAATTCTTTTCTAAGCACTGTAACATTTTGTAAAATTGTCTTTCATGCCTGAGAAATTTTAATGCATAAATGATTTATTTCCAGACAGATGTATGATTAGCTCAAGATTGGCTATGATAGCGCTGAATATTTGCTTCAACAGCTTTTAGTACTGTCTTTAACTGACACCTCGTGGTGGAATACCGATTTCAGCAGCAGTGCCAGCAGGGAGACATATTTACACTGCCCGCTTGCATCGCTGGCAGAAGGCAAAGCTGCACAGATACGCACAAAGAACTCATCTACAGCTCCTGCCACAGGTCAGCTTTCATCAATCGGGAGCAGCTGATGCGAAAATCAGCCCTTGGCAGTCAGGAGAGATTGAAAGACAACTTGCTGTACATTAAATAAAAATGAAAATAAAAAGCCTGCGCCACACCAGTAGGGGTGATACTACCACTGATGCAAACTGAAAGGGAGGGGCACTCTGACACTCACCCCTTTGGGCGCCAGCATCAAAGGTGCTTAAATGGGTATCTTTTTAATACTGCGCTTAGATGATATTTTGTTTTCTTGGGAGAGATGACTTTCCTAATGCGATTCAGCAAACTCTGCGAGTCCATGGATACCCATGGTACATCACTGGATATACTTATGTGATCCCACAGCCCCAGTGAAACCAATTATAATTAAACTGTAACAAAATATCAAATTAATTACCTGGGCTATGCCAGTAGAGACAAAAGCATTTGGAAAGATTTGGTCTAAAGAAACGAGAAGCTACTTTGGGCTCTGAATAAATTGCAGTTTACTGTTTTATTTTCTCCTAACGAGCACACAATGACAAGATAATTATTCAGATCAGTGTGCATAGAAAGTCTTTTTTAGTCATTACTTTATGGTAAGTGTAGAAGTTTCCACCATGTAAAGTGTACTGTTGTTTCAGGACAGCCATTAAATCTGTTGCTTGATACATATTCAAATGTGTAGCAATCATTTTATTTGGACTTTTCTTTGGCTTCCAACCAAACATGACTCCACAATAGAAGAGATAAATTTCCACTGATGAGTCAATTAATGAGATAATAACCAGCTAATTTATTTTTGATAGTCTTGGTTGAGGGAAAATTATTGGCCCGGACACATAGAAACATAGAAGATAGGAGCAGGAGTAGGCCATTCGGCCCCTCGAGCCTGCTCCACCATTCAATGAGATGATGGCTGATCATCCAAATTCAGTACCCTGTCCCTGCCTTCTCCCCATATCCCTTGATCCCTTTAGCCTTAAGAAATATATCCAACTCCTTCTTGAATATATTTAATGAATTGGCCTCAACTGCCTTCTGTGGTAGAGGATTCCACAGGTTCACCACTCTCTGGCTGAAGAAATTCCTCCTCGTCTCTGTCCTAAATGGCTTACCCCTTATCCTTAGACTGTGACCCCTGGTTCTGGACTCCCTGACCATCGGGAACATCCTTCCTGCATCTAGTCTGTCCAGTCCTGTTAGAATTTTATGAGTTTCAATGAGATCCCCTCATTCTTCTAAACTCCAACGAGTATAAGCCCAATCGACCCAATCTCTCCTCATACATCATTCCTGCCATCCCAGGTATCAGCCTGGTGAATCTTCGCTGCACTCCTTCCATGGCAAGAACATCCTTCCTCAGATAAGGCGACCAAAACTGCACACAATACTCAAGGTGCGGTCTCATCAAGGCCCTGTACAACTGCAGCAAGACATCCTTGTTCTTGTACTCAAACCCTCTCGCTACGAAGGCCAACATACCATTTGCCTTCTTAACCGCCTGCTGCACCTGCATGCTTACCTTCAGCGACTGGTGCACAAGGACACCCAGGTCTCGTTGCACTTCCCCTTCTCCCAATCTATTGCCATTCAGATAATCTGCCTTCCTGTTTTTGACACCAAAGTGGATAACCTCACATTTTTCCACGTTATATTGCATCCGCCATGCTTCTGCCCAATCACCCAACCTGTCCAAATCATATTGGAGTTTCTCAGCATCCTCCTCACAGCACACACGCCCACACTGGAAGAACTTCTCTGCTCCTCATTGCATAGTTCCTTGGGATCTTGGGATCATCCACTTCAGAGGCCAAACGGGACATCAGTTTAACGTCGCCACCAAAAGACAGCACCTCTGACAGTGCAGCGCTCCTCGGTACTGCACTGAAGTGTCAGCCTAGATTAGGTGGTGTGGGGCTTCAAAGGCGAGAGTGCTACCACTGATCCAAGGCTGGCATCCAAATTGATCTCAGGAGACATGTACAGCTGGTATCCATGCAGCAAACCCGCCTAAACTGTTACTTATGCCACGTGGAATGAGGTACCACTGGCACTGAGTATCAATTCTCTCACCCCCAGGACTGCACACGAGTGCTGCAAAAAGTTCAATGACCTGACTAGGACAGGTAAAAAGAAAGAAAGACTTGCAGTTATATAGCGCCTTCCTTTCACAACCTCAGGACGTCCCAAAGCACTTTACAGCCAATGAAGTACTTTTGAAGTGTAGTCACTGTTGTAATGTAGGAAACGTGGCAGCCAAATCCCACAAACAGCAAGGTGATAATGACCAGATAATCTGTTTTTTAGTGATGTTGATTGAGGGATAAATATTGGCCAGGACACTGGGGATAAATCCTTTGCTCTTCTTCAGAATAGTGCCATGGGATCTATAACGTCCAACAGAGAGGGCAGACGAAGCCTCAGTTTAATGTCTCATCCGAAAGATCACACCTCCGACAGTGCAGCACTCCCTCAGTACTGCACTGGAGTGTCAGCCCGGATTTTTTGTACTCAAGTCTCTGGAGTGGGACTTGACCCCATGACTTTCTGACTCGGAGTTGAGTGAGTGCTACCAACTGAGCCATGGTTGACACGGTAACACACTAGCCAATCTCCCTGCTTCTCCTTGGACCCCTTGGCACCAGCATACTCTTCACCCTCTAAAAGTAACAGTTGTACAATTAACCCTTCACAATACACTCTGCTTAAAGGAAGCACTAATGAGATCTTACAGTATGATTATCCGCCCATCCTAACAGCAATTACTCACATGTAATATCCTAAAACACCTTCTGCTACTCACAAGGGTAATACTAACACATCTCTTACTTCTGCTCTACCATGCCACTTTGCACAAAGTCCTCAGTTGCTAGTCTTCACCTAATTCACTCATTTTTATTGCAGGATAAAATCATGCACCATGTCTGCGAAAGGGAGGCCGTCGGAAGGGGTATTCCAACCTGAAGCTCATGGGGAGGCACCTTGCTCATGATGTGGGAGATGGTGAAGTTGGGGCTATTGCTGGTTCCAGGTTAGTGACTGAACAAGCACACCCTTTTCACCCCTGTGAAGTGCCTACAACCACGTGCTTCCATGCCCATTTCTGTCACCTTAATCGCAAAGGGGTGATACTCACCCTTTCATCAGTTGGACTGTCCTTTTCTTCAGATCCAGCACAGCAACAAGAAGAGGAAGATGATGGTGATGAGGAGGAACCGCAGGGCATAAATTACTTTCTCATCGATTATGACGATGATGAGAAGGAGGAACAAGATGATGAGGATCAGGCAGCGTGGGAGTCATGGTACATGATCCTGCCCCATGTTCCTCTCCCCCAGTGCCCTCAATGTCACCCAGTGCATTCACTTGTATTCTCATTCCCATGCACCAGCTCAGATACTTTCACCTGAGGGAAATTAGATAGTTTTAGTGAGGATGTGGCATTGGCTGATTCACGGAGAATGAGCAGGGGTGGGAACTGTGTGAGGATGTGCCACCTTCCCAGCAGAGGTTGAGAAGAAGACTGACCTTGGCTTCAGAGTTGTGGAAGCTATAACTCATAGAAACTGGAATAAACAAAATGATGTTCAAGGAACATTGTACCCATGAACCATGACCAGGTTCTGAGGTCAGTCTCTGAGCATGTACAGCAACTGACAGGTGTGGCTCTTGAGTTTACAGCTCTCATTTGCAGCTACATCAGGGAAGCTTCTTCTTTGTTGAAGGCACCAATGGAGCTTGTGGTAGCAAGGTTGCAGGTTACTGTCTGTCAGGGCCTTTAGAATCTGAGAGCTGCCATTAGACCTGCCAGCCCACTGAACAGGGAAGTATGGGAGTCTTCCTGCTGGTTAGCGCCATGTTGTGCTGTGTGAGTTCAGCAGGTGACGAGTGAATTGCTAGGGATTTCGAAAATTGAAAACAGGTGCACAGGATCCTAATTTAAAAAAAATGATTCTGCCCATTAGTTGTTCCTGACCTGCCGCCAGTGCATCTACCTTCATCAGTATGGTGGTGCACTTACAGCCAGAAATAAGCGCGCTCTTTCTGCCCGCCATATTGGGAGCATAGTAGGCCATTTAGTGCCCGAAAAACAGGCACTGCACAGCTGAATTTCTAGGCCCTAGTTTCCTTACTCTATAGATATAGAAGCTGGCCTGCCTCATGGCAGATAATTCATCATCAACATAAATGGCTACAGTTTCCCTGAAATATTTATTACTGTCCTTTTAAGCATGCTGGGTAATTTTTAATCATTGTTGCTAGGGTGTAAAAATCAGTTTGCCTAAGAATCTTGAAATTCTTGAGTGATTGGATCAGAGTAAGTTTTAATGAATTACAAAAGTCCTGTATTAGCTATAGTAAGGTAGATACTTGTGCATATATAGATTACTTGTGACTAAATATTTTTCTTACAGGGGGCAGTATTGAACCTTACTTCAATTCTACTTCATCACACACATGTTCAGCATTGTAAAAAGTGATGCAAAATCATTACTCGCCTTAATTTAACCTGCTCAGCCCTTTGCTTATGGGTTTAATTGTTGATTTACTATTTGAGTGGTAAAGCCTGTGATTAACTTACTGTGCAAGTGGCAATAATGTCAAAATGATATTGAACTTCCAAGAAGAACAACTCTGCACTTGCAGTAGCCCCATTTGAGGGATGCTAATGACCAGTTTAAATGTTAATTATGTATCATGTTATCTTATGTAGAGGATGCGATGGTTAAGGGGAATAATCTCTGCATCCTCACTCAGTTCCACCCTCCTCCACAAACTCTTGGTGCTGATGATGTTTTGTTCAGTGCCAGTTGGATTATACAATGCTGCGATGTGGAAAGCAATCTGTCACAGGTGGGCAACGCTTGTTCGTTTGCCTCAACGTGGAACCTTAACATAATGCCTCGTGGGTTGAAAATCATTTACCAATTGGGACCTGCCAGCAAGACTTACTGCTTATTTTTTGCCACTGATTCTTGTTAAAGGGGCAACATCTTAATGAAAACGTGCATGGCAATCCTTGTTTAGAAACACACAATGCATATCTTGTTAAAAGTGCATTGCTGTGCTACTTGTGTGTGCCATCACGATGAAAGGATTAGATGAATCGCCCCTCATCATATCATCTGCTCATGATGTGCAAATGATGAAATGTTAAAATATTTTTTTTAAATGATGATTGTTCAATACAGCATTGTCTGGAGGTATACCCCTCATTCAAAAGTAACAAAACTAAATAAAACATGCTTGGAGAATATTCCCCTCAGGGCTTTGTGTAATGAACCTGTAAACCCTTTTATAAAGAGCAGGTTCACGAGCTTGTTAGATGTAATATAGAGGAAATCTTCCCTTACTGTTCAAGTGAGCAATTACGACATTGTTTATTTATTTGCCTTTTTGTAACATTCAGTCACCTGAGGAGACCTATTTTACAGATGATAATATAAACAACTCATTAGAGGTAAAATAGTTTGCACTTTCTCCACATCAACTAGTAGGTTAATGCAGAAAGTCATCTAGGAGTCAGCGACCGCTTTAAGTGATTGTTAATCTCTCTCACAGTTACTATATATCTGCAGTGAGGGCAACAGTCTCCTTTAGTAATACATCGTCAATTGCTCAAAACAGATCATGTATCACTATAAGTATGCCAAAGTATTGAATTCAAATAAAATATTAAAATATACTGCTAATTATTACACAAAGAGCAAACTAGAAAGAGCTTGCCTGCACACTGTAGTTAAGATCAGAAGAGCAGGAGCAAGATACAAATTGAATAAAAGCTTTTACTGGAAGCAACTTTAATATTCAGCAGCTGATATTTCCTTGAGGAGATTTGAATGAGAATATGAAACAAAGTACAGAGCGCACATCTCATTTGCGAATGTATTATTGTGTCCAGTTGTGACTTTCAAGCTGCATTTGCACTTTGATTCACACTGATGTTAAAGTTGCAGTGTAAATCCTGAGCTGTTTTAGTGAAATGTAGAATCATTTCTGAAACACTGCAAAATGTGATTAATTGTTCAAAAAATACTATTTACAAATCTCTTAAGACTCTGAGAAGAACTGTCAGATACAGAACCCACAATAGATTGCGGAAGGGAACTACCACAGCTTGAACATAAAAAGATGATTCACAAGTGATCACCTAACAACCTCAGTGTACACCTTCAGGGTGAGAGAAAGCTAATTTACGGTCAGCTATTTGCTGATAACTCCATGTAGAATACTGCTGCTTGCAGTTTTCCAGAATGTAACACCTGGACCAGCTTGGGTGCAGAACTGATCATCATGGGGTCTAAGTTTAACATTATTACTATCTTACTTTCGTATGACGGGATGTCTAGCTTGGCTATCCATTCGATGGCCTCCTGAGATGCCGAGTGGAGAAATGAGGTGCCTTCCGCAGCAGATTTTAGTGGGCAGGTTGATGTGATGTGTTCCATGGTCTGGGACTCATGGCCACCGTCGCACTTCGGGTCGTCCCTCATCTTCCACTTGTGGAGCAGTTGGCCGCAGCGTCCGCGCCCTGTTTGGATTGGGTTAAGCGCCGCCCACTGTCTTCGAGGGAGGTCGAAGCCAGGGACCTCTGCTGTTGGGTCAGTGATGAGGTGTTGGTTCTTTGTGTTGCGTGCGTCCCACGATCCCGTCCATCTGGATAGTGGGTTGATACTAGTTGCATGAAATAACAACAGAAAATGCTGGAAAAACTTAGCAGGCCAGGCAACATCCATGGAGAGAGAAATAGAGTCAACGTTTCAGGTCGAAACCCTTCGTCAAGACTTCGTCTAGTTGCATGAATATTGGCTGCTGTTTCCCAGAATGGCTGGCGCGATTTTAAGCGCTTTCGCGGTGGGTTTTTCAAGTCTTCGTGAATGGGAGGGCCGGTGTTGCTCATGATTTTTTTCATCTCACGGAGCACGGTGACATTGCGGCGAATGGCAGGTGGGGCAATGTGGGACAGCACTGGGAGCCACTCAGTTGGAATGGACTTGAGCGTCCCTGACACCGTCCTCATGGCGGCGTTTAGCTGCACGTCCACTATCTTTGTGTGGCAGCTGCAGGACCATGAGGCAGAGCAGTATTCTGCAGCAGAGTAGACTAAGGCCACTGTTGTGGTGCAAAGTGTTCTGGCTGTGCTCCCCCATGACGTTCCAGCCAATTTCCAGACAAGGTTCACCCTGGTTTTTACTTTTTAACATCATTGCGCCTGTTTTATGTGCCTAAAATGGGCGCAACGATAATCAATTTAACAGGGCAGAGGCCTGTGCCTGATCTGCATGTTTGGGCCCCTGCTAACTTGGTTGGGGCCTTTTTTTAGGTGGCCCTGGCAACTGCCTGAAATGAGCACAGGCCTCATTTCAATATTGAAATGAGGCTCCTACGCTAATTTCAGATCCAGATTTTTAAATTGGTTTGCCCTAGTCAGAACTAGGCAACTTTAATGCTTGTGTAAATGGGGGATCTCCATTTGTAAAGTATTTACAGAACACAAACAGGCCATTTGGCCCAACAGGTCCATGCCGGTATTTATGCTGCCCACGAGCCTCCTCCCACCCCTCTTTATCGAACCCCATCAATATATTCTTCCATTCCTTTCTCCCTCATGTGCTTATCTAGTTTCTCCTTGAATGCATCTATGCTAGTCGCCTCAACTACTCCCTGTGGGTAGCATGTTCCACATTCTAACCAATCTGGGTAAAGTTTCTCCTGAATTCCCGATTGGATTTATTAGTGACTATCTTATATTTATGGCCCCTAGCTCTTGTCTCGCCTACAAGTGGAAACATCTTGTCTATGTCTACCCTATCACTGACTCGCAATTCTGGGTCTTGAGCAGCCTAACAATTGGTCCTTAAGGGGACCACTGGAGGCCGCTAAAAAAAGGCCCAAAAACCTTGAAGATTTGGGTATTTTGTAGAGTTTGAAGGAGCAGGTGCGCGTCCCTTGGCTCCCCAAAACAACTGTGGGAAACTGCTGGCCCGCCCTTGCCCCTGTCCCAATTGTGTCTCACCCCCTTTTCCAGACTTAACTTTGGGCTTCAGCAGCGAGCTGATTCTCAGGTGCCTGATTGGCGCCTGCAGTTTGCCTGATTTATTGTGACAAGACCTGAGGACAAATTTTCTCAGGTTTCTCTGTGCCAGAGCTGCTGATGCATGCCATCGGAATTGTGCCTGATAAGGTAAGAACATAAAAAATAGGAGCAGGAATAGGCCACTTGGCCCCTAGAGCCTGCTCCACCACTCAATAAGATCATGGCTGATCTTGGGCTCAAAGCCACTTCCCTGCCCACTCCCCATAACCCTTCACTCCCTTATCTTGCAAAAATCTGTCTATCTCCACCTTAAATGTATTTAATGACCCAGCCTCCACGGCTCTCTGCGGTAGAGAATTCCACAGATTTACGACCCTCTGAGAAAAGAAATTCCTCCTCATCTTAGTTCTAAAAGGGCGACCCTTTATTCTGAAACTGTGCCTGAGTTCTAGATTTCCCCACAAGGGGAAAAATCCTCTCTGCATCTACCTTGTCGAGCCCCCTCAGTATCTTGTAGGTTTCAATAAGATCACCTCTCATTCTTCTAAATTCCAATGAGTATAGGCCCAGCCTGCTCAACCTTTCCTCATAAGTCAACCCCCTCATCTCTGGAATTAACCTAGTGAATCGTCTCTGAACTGCCTCCAATGCAAGTATATCCTTCCTTAAATAAGGAGACCAAAACTGTACGCAGTACTCAAGGTGTGGTCTCACGAATACCCTGTACAGTTGTAGCAGGACTTCCCTGCTTTTATACTCCAACCCCCTTGAAATAAAGGCCAACATTCCATTTGCCTTTTTGATTACTTGCTGTACCTGCATGCTAACTTTTTGTGTTTCATGCACAAGGACCCCAGGTCCCTCTGAACTGCAGCATTTTGTAATCTCTCTCCATTTAAATAATAAATTGCTTTTTTATTTTTCCTGCCAAAGTGGATAGCCTCGCACTTTCCCACATTATACTCCATCTGCCAGATGTTTGCCCACTCACTTAGCCTGTCTATATCCCTTTGCAGGTTCTTTGAGTCCTCTGCACAACTTGCTTTCCCACCCATCTTTGTATCATCCGCAAACTTGGCTACATTACACTCAGTCCCTTCATCCAAGCCATTAATGTAGATTGTAAATAGTTGAGGCCCCAGCACCGATCCCTGTGGCAACCGGAAAATGACCCATTTATCCCGACTCTCTGCTTTCTGTTAGTTAGCCAATTCTCTATCCATGATAATATATTACCCCCAAATGTGTGAGCTCTTATCTTATGCAGTAACCTTTTATGTGGCACCTTATCGAATGCCATCTGGAAATCCAAATACACCACATCCACTGGCTCACCCTGCTCGTTACATCCTCAAAGAACTACAGCAAATTTGTTAAAACATGATTTCCCTTTCATAAAACCATGCTGACTCTGCTTGACTGCATTATGATTTTCCAAATGCCCTGCTACTGCTTCCTTAATGAAGGACTCCAGCATTTTCCCAACGACAGATGTTAGGCTAACTGGTCTATAGCTTCCTGCTTTCTGTCTCCCTCCTTTCTTAAATAGGGGTGTTACATTTGCAGTTTTCCAATCTGCTGGGACCTCTCCAGAGTCCAGGGAATTTTGGTATATTGCAACCAATGCATCCACTTCTTTTAAGACCCTGGGATGCAGGCCATCTGGTGCAGGGGGACTTGTCGTCTTTTAGTCCCATTATTTTACCAAGTACTATTTCCTTAGTGATAGTGATTGTCTTTAGTTCCCCCCTCCCTGTGGCCCCTTGATTATCCATTATTGGGATGTTGTTAGTGTCTTCTACTGTGAGGACAGATACAAAATATTTTTTCAGTCTCTGCCATTTCCCCGTTCCCCATTATTAATTCCCCAGTCTCATCCTCTAAGGGACCAACGTTTAATTTAGCTACTCTCTTCCTTTTTATATACCTGTAGAAGCTCTTACTATCTGTTTTAATATTTCTTGCCAGTTTATTCTCATAATTCATTTTCTCTTTTTTTAGTCATCCTTTGCTGGTTTTTAAAAATTTCCCAATCCTCTGGTCTCCCATCAATCTTGGCTTTGGACTCTAAGGAATCTCGCCAACATGCGCACACACTCACAGATACTCACACACTCACTCACACTCAACCGGAGCAAAGTATGGTTCAACCTGATAACTGAACAAAATTGTACTTGCATTGATGTTAATTATACATTGAGCATTCTTCTGAATTCTGCTTAGCAATAAAACAATACATAACAATGTTAAACATGTATATTCCAGCCAATAAATAGTGAATACGCCACTTCTGTCCATATAGTGTTTCAGTCTATGAAAGTTTGACAGATGTTAGCCACATCTCTTGAGAATCTGGCTCAGTTGACAGCTCAGTTCATTTTACTGGTATAAGTCAACCCCCGCAGTTCCAGCTTATCAGCTTCCTGTAAAATCTCACAGTCAAATATGATGGAGGATTGGGCTGAAAGCTCAGTAGATTTCTTTATAATAGTAAGTGCTTTGCACTTTCTGGTCGCAAACATTACTTTCCACCTCTTATCCCTCTGGTACTCGGCATTGAAATCCTGCTACAAGTCTGACAGGCTGTCTACTGAGCAAGATGTTGCAGCAGCATACAAGGTGATGTTATCCACAAAAATTGTCAGGTTCCAGTAATGGATCACTTCACAGATGTCAAATATATAATAAAGAGGGTCGACTCCATGATACTTCCTTGAGAAAAACAAGCTTTGATGTTGCACACTGCAGATGTTGAACCCTTTATGCCAATTGGAATAGAATACTTTGATAAATGAGTTATCCCGCTAAGCATATTGGCCACCAAAACCGTATGATGTCACAGAACAGTTTGAGATAGGAACTGGTGTCTGCCAAGGATTCATCGTGCCACCAAGGGGTAGAAATTGATTTGCTCACCCATTAAATTGGTTCTCTTGCATCATCAGGACGCGACCGGCATGCTGGAGGCACTAGTCGTGCCCCAAGAGGCAGGGCGCCGGTCCTGATGCGGATGAAGTTCGGCTATCGGGGTTGCCGGCACCAAGCCTCGGTAAGTCCATGGCGGGAGGAGATTGAGAGGGAGGCCACTGGTTGCCAGCAATGGCCTGCAATTTCTATTCTTTTTTACTGACCTTTTTTTGCAGCAGCCCCTTTAGGGACACCAATTTGGCTTCTTCAAGGCCCGAGAAAACTGACGGCAGTATGAACGGTGCATGCTGCAGTCAGATGCGATCCAACTTAGCAAAGAGGCCTGAAACAAGGCGTTAGGCCCTCCATTTTTATGGGCAATGGACCTAACGCTTGTTTCAGTCAGGTACCCTGGAGGATTAAGGGTCACCCTAACCAATATGGCGACCGACTCACTTCCTGTGCATTTTGGTTGCGTGCGATTGGCAACAAAATTGGTAGGATGTGGAGCTATTTTGCACCCAAAAAGCGGGCGAAGCGAGGGTCAATTTGGCTCCCCATGCCTCTTTAACCTCTATAGTGAAATGATTGTGTGAGACACCACTTAGAACACTGACCGAGCAACAGAATCAGGAGTTAGCTTCAGAGGAAGAAAAGTTCATAATCTTTGATAGTGCAGGTGATTCGTCAGATTCACAGTAATGAAGCAGAAATTTTACAGTTACTGCAGACCTGACAATGATTCCTCTGAATACCTAGGTGTTGTTACTGGCGAACAAAGGCAACAGTGTCAAGTTGTATATAGGAGTTGACAGGTCCGCTAACACTGAAAACAGGGTGATTCATTCATTTTAAAATCAAAGGTTAATAGGTAGCCACCCAGCACCCAGCTGCACATATATTGAAATAAGAGAACAAAACCACAATTGTATGGTCGACATGGACAAACAGTCTGTAAGTATGACATTTCTATATAATGGAAAATAATGAAATCCCACAAGGAATGATAAAGTACCATAGCTTGGATGATGATGTCTACATATTGAGCCTGTTTGAATATGGAGACCAATTGAATAGTTGATGATTTGGAAGTACGGTAATAAGGCTGGATTTCTCTCCCAATGGCAGGTTAGTGACAGAGCAGGAATACCACCTGCCAATGTGAATCCATGAGCATCAGTCACCTTGAGTGGAGTCCAATTTCTATCGGACTCGAGGTCGCCCGAATTCCAGTCAGAATGACGGAACTGAAGACCCTTTGTGGGACCCTGTAAGGGCCACAGTGGCTGGGTGTCACAAATCGCTACAACTCTGCAGTTTCCTGACATGATTCTGTCAGCGTCCTGAGATAAAATGATCATCATATGCAATTGTCTGACTAATGTGGCAAAGATTACCTGCTGCTGCCTGGAAGGATCCAGATGCAAAGAAATTCATGGCGATGGTGATCATGACTGGCACAAACAATACTGCTCTCCTGGTGAAAGTAGGCAGCAGGTCTTCAGTTACCAGTTAATGTATTTCTCTTAACAACCGCCAACGACAAACACAACCTCCTGTGATAAAAACAGAAAATGCTGGAGATACTCAGCAGGTCAGGCAGCATCTGTGGAGAGAGAAACAGAGTTAACGTTTCAGGTCGATGACCTTTTGTCAGAACTCCTGTGATGATGACAGTCAGAATTGTCTAAGTAAGACGTTCTTGGTTTTTAGGCCGTTGTGAGTGGCTATGAGCACATTGGGAAGAGATGCTTTCCATGATGTGTGGCACTAAGACCTTTCAATCTAGCCTAATTCTCCTCCTCTTCATAGCATAAGAAAAGAGGTTTAGTCCCAAGTGCAAAGCACTACTTTGAACAGAGCTGAGGGAAACGTGCTGACTTAACTCCCGGTATTACAGCGATCAATATGCAAGCAACGTAACACCATGGCCCTGATATTTATGGGTAGGCGAGGAGGGAGTGGGATGTGCTGGGGGTGGAGCAGGCAGGAAACCCTGAAGTGCGGGTTTCCGGAGTTCATACCGAATTTAACGGCAAGACCTGATTTAAATTTTTGGACTCCATTTCCCAGTCGCAGTCAGTCAGATTGAGAGGCTGGCTGCCTGGCGGGCGGGAAGGCCCGTGGCACCAGGCCGCTGCTGGGGAACGGAGAGGAGGGATGGAGAGATCGTGGGTCGGGTGTGGGGGAGGGTGGGTTTGGTGTGGGGGGGGGGGTTGGGTCGGCACATCAGTTGTTACTGATGAACAAAGGAAACAGTGTCAAGTTGTATTATTCTTGAGAGATTGGTCGGGGGGTGGGTGGTCATCGAGTGCGGGGGGGGCGGGGTCCGGAGAGATTGGTTGGGGGCTTGGAAAAATCAGTTGGGGGGACATCAGGGAGGGGGTGGGGGCGGAGAGATTGTTTGGGGGAGGTCGGGGGGTGACATCGGGAGTGGGCACAGAGAGATTGGTCAGGTGCTGGTGAGGTGGGTGGGGGGGGGGGTTGCGGGGATTAACAGGTTTGGCTTAAGGGTTCCAGAGGGAAGCAATCCTGCTTCGCCTGGCCCACAAGCAGTGCTGGAAAGGCACTTGCCTGTTGGAGCCAGCCATTCTCACCTCCTCTCAGCTGCCATTTCCCGAGGCGGGGGAAACCTGGCCCGCGGGTATTAAATCTGAATCATAGCTAAAATCTGAGGCACGCAACCTCGTTCCAAGATTTAAATTGGGGACCTGCCTCCGGAGAGCAGGTTGCTGCCCGCCCCCAAACAGCCTTCCTTGAAACCGAAAGTTGGCGTGTTGGAGTCAGGTTGGGGTCGAGTATCCCATTTTTGAAATTTTCACCCGCCTCTTCCCGCCCCCCCTCCCCGCCCCACTCGTCCTGGAAGGTTAAAATTACCCCCACCTTTCAGTAGCAGTGTACAAAATGGACTATTCAATTGATATCTGCCTCAAGAACAACAACTTAGCGCCTTTAATGTTGTAAAACGTCCCACGGTAGTTTCCTGCAGCACCTACCACTACTTATATAGTGGTGCTAGTTATTTGGGGTGTGTTTGGGGCAGAAGGAGGAAATGGGTTAGAGGGCATAGCTACACCCCTTAATCCCATTTACATGAGGTGGATTGGAATCTCAGTGCTTTTGTGGGAGGATGTTTCACGTGCTGATTCTTTTTGTGGTGGTAGCCTTTAAGAACCCATTTTATTCTGTTTGCCACCCCAAATCTGCCCCACAGTGGCTGGTAATTTGGAGGAAAATCCAGGCTGTAGTCTCAAAATATAGCTGAAAACATCTCTGTAGAACGCTTAAACACCAGGACCTGGCAGATACAACAAGGTACATTGAGCAACCAGAAGCCCCCATACTTTATGCATTTGGTGTCCTCAAATGACACTTCATAAGCTTAGATTGTTTCAGCAATTCTCTCTCAAGTAGATCACCTAAAGTGTGTCAAACGTTTTCTTTGCTGTGCACTCCATAATATAGCTGTTTATCAATATCGAGATGTTGGAGGAGAGGATGCAAACTATGGTCATGGAGAACATCAACCTCCAGCAGTTTGCAAGAAGTTGAGATGCCATAGCAGCGGCAAGGACCATGCTGGTGAATATAAAAGCGATTCTTCAAACACTGAAGAAAAACAATTTCAACATGTAAATTTGAATGCAGTACCAACAGAAACATGACAGCAGTAATGCTTGTTGTGATAATTATAAAGGAGTGTGGCATCTTGTTAATAAGTTTTTACGCCTCAACTACAGCAATTTGTGCAATTGCAAAATAGGTTGTGCATGATGCACCCTGTCGTTATATTTGATCTGTCTATCCATGCTGCCTGTGCACTCCTTTTCAATGTATATTCAGTTGGACCTTTTCTATGATCTAGTTTGTTACCGGAAGGGACTCTGCTGGGGGAGAATGTGGATTCAGCCAAAGCCCACTGAGGCTGATTGAAGGGGAATGATATTGGCTGTTTCTACCTTGGGAAGGAAGGCTTTCTGTTGTCACACTGGAGCACAAATGACTTCCTTTACTGCTTCAAATATATATAGTGCGGAGGATTTGATACCACTGGGATGGCAGGAATGACGTATGAGGAGAGATTGGGTCGATTGGGCTTATATTCGCTGGAGTTTAGAAGAATGAGAGGGGATCTCATTGAAACTTATAAAATTCTAACAGGACTAGACAGACTAGATGCAGGAAGGATGTTCCCGATGGCGGGGGAGTCCAGAACCAGGGGTCACAGTCTAAGGATAAGGGGTAAGCATTTAGGACAAAGATGAGGAGGAATTTCTTCACCCAGAGAGTGGTGAACCTGTGGAATTCTCTACCACAAAAGGCAGTTGAGGCCAATTCATTAAATATATTCAAGAAGGAGTTAGATATATTTCTTAAGGCTAAAGGGATCATGAGATATGGGGAGAAAGCAGGGACAGGGTACTGAATTTGGATGATCAGCCATGATCTCATTAAATGGCGGAGCAGGCTCGAGGGGCTGAATGGCCTACTCCTCCTATCTTCTATGTTTTAGTACACAGTTGGTCAGGAACTCCCTATCCCGCCTAAGCCCTTCCAGATCAAACTGTAGAAGGTTTTCCAGAGCAGCCAAATTGCAATTGATCTAGCTGAGACCAATATAGATGGCAATCTGAATATATGCTAATTCTTTACACACCCATCCCAACTGTAGAAGTGTTTTGTCAACTAAACCAACAGTGACAATATATAGTAAACCAGCCCCCATATTGGTTTAAAACAATCCACATAACGTACTTAATCACTGTCAAGCAGGATTCCAGTGGATACTGCAAGCCATGAATATAGAACTTTGCAAAGTTTTGTATGCCTGCCTGCACTGATCATTACATGTTAATCGAATGGTTCTTTCAGGTTTTGATGCAATGAACATCGTGAGGTCTTTAATTGCGAATTCTACATTCTGTTGGTGTAACATATTAATGGGCCAGAATTTGCGGTTGTAATTATGGCAAAATGTCAGCGCTCACCCTCATTACTGTGCAAAACTGACAGCAACTTCTAGGTGTCTGCTCATGCGCAGTTAAACTGCGGAAATATGGACGTTGCTGTCAGTGATACCCTGCTCCTCCACAGGGTGCACTGTTGCAGCCTTCGCAGATGCAATCAACACAGAATCAGTGATTTGACGTGAACTTAAACTTTTTACGCACTATTCTCACTATAAAAACCATTGAAAAATTAAGCCTTGTTGAATGAAGTGTAACTGAGTTTTTAACAGCATACTATGTCATAATTACTGCTGAACAACCTCTCTGGCCCTGAAAAACTAATTTTATAAGTGTGGCGTGTCATTCCATGATAAAAATTCAAAATTAATTTTATTTATTTTTAAGTTTGTTTATGATATTTCAGCTTCCACCTTAATCCCATGTGTATGTCCCAATCTTTATTTCTTTCTGTAAAATGATTAAAAAGTGAATGATAACCTGTGCGTTTTACTTCCTGGTTTGCTGTCTGTGAGAATTCTTCAATCTGATTGGCTACTCAGCCTGCTTGATGACTTTACTGTTGCTGGTCATCACAGATCCCCTATAGATGGCACCAGATTGAAAGTCAGGTCAGAATAGGGGTACTCGATGCCACAAAGCCCATTAGATCTTTGTGGCCAGCTTTCTTCGAGGTCCACAGTGAGCTGCACACATACTCCAGACTATTATTTTCCCTGTAGAGAGGAGCAAGGAACTTGTTTGCACTTTGTCCTCATCCTGTATGTTCCTCCAAAACATTTAGAAAAGAAAGCCAAGCAGGTATTTCCTCCAACAATAGGGCCACTTCCCAGCACTGATGAGTGTAGTGCACTGCGGGGATAACTCTGAATTGTGCTTGTGATGGTGCTATAGCGATATTAGTGCTAATGGAAATGCTGATGATCCGTCCTCATATGAAATTTCTATTAGAATTAAATAATTGTAACATCGGACACCTGCTTGAAATAAAAGATGCTTAAACCTGGGATAAGTATTAAGGATGAAAAATGTGTTTTAAAATGCCCATGCTTATTAAATTATGTTTGCTTTGTATTGAATTCAGTGATTTCAAATTAAACATATTGAAAAGACACTTACCAAAAACCTTCAATCACAATGGAATAAACACATCTATTAGGTGTTTGCTAGCTTTTTCACGGCACTGTAGAAATTTACAGTGCAGTAGGAGGGCATTCAGCCCATTGTGTCTGTACTGTCCCTTTGCTGGAACTATCCAAGTCTAATTAGATTGCCTTGCTTTCTCCCCATAGCCCTGTATGTTTTTTCTGATGCGTGATCCTACTCCATTGGTTGTACAAGCAACACGAGCAATAATTGAATAACCTCCTCCAATGCCTTGTGTTATGCCTTGGTTGGTGGATTGGCAGTTGTTTCAAAAATTTCCGTCCTTTTCTTGGGCACCTTGAGAATCATGTTCTGTTCTATAAAACTTTTATGGTGTCCTCGTTTTAAGTTTTTCATTCTGATTAATTTTGGCCCAATGATACTATTGCATGATATAGGAGTCAAAAGCCTAATTTCTGATTGGCAGTATTTTTGCTTTTTGCCCTAATTTCTGGTTGCTAGATAAATTAGGACAATTGAGAAATTCATGCTCAGATTCATGGGTGTAATTTATCATCAGCGATAAATTACTCTCTCTCAATGTAGATCAATGGTAAACATACTATTTATCTATATTCCGTGTTCAACATGCCCATCAGGGCAATTCTACTGACCTTCTGCACATTGAGATAATAAATGTCGGGAAGTTTTTCATTACTTTATTTTTTCTGAAGCATTAGTTTGAGACATCATCAAAGATGCCATCTCTCCTTGTCCTACCTATGCCAAATTTGCATAGTATGAATGCTATGAATTAGTGTTGGTGGGCTGAGGTTACTGTGCACACACTGAAAGTGTTATTCCCAGAAGCCAATTGTGGATTATCACTAACGAGCTAAATTTGCACTGATAAGGTCACAGTCATTAATCATCACTCATCAGATTACCATTAAATCATCTCATGCTACGCTTTTGCATTCCTGGATGATAGAATGTTGATTTATGATGCACTCCTTTTACATCTGCCTTCACTGTATATGTGTTTTGGGTTGTTGGTCCTGGATTAGGGAACAACGGCTCCTTTGTACAGGATTTGTTGTCTATGGTTTCTGTTTCTGATTTGGGTGCTGATTTTGGTGTCAAAGTATTCTTTTATACACTCTGTGACTAAGACCTTGTTAATCATTGAAGTTACTGAAGGTATTCCAGATTTGGACCTGTTGCTATTTGTTTTCTTACACTTATTGTCATGAAGCAAATGCTATTCTTTCACTTTTGCCCTTTTATGTTAGTGATTTTCAAAGGTTACAGCGTGCAGCAACGGATACACCAGCCTCAGAGTGCCAATTTGTTGTGCTCGAAGGGAGCACGGGTCAGAGAATCAGTGTGACCAGATTATAGTCCTACCTCCAACCTGTATTGCCTTCACAGGCAGCTTCCAGCTGGGATTGTGGCGTTGATGAATTTACTATTACAAGTACACCACCAGACTTCATGTTATGATTGCAGATCCCTTGGGAAACTCCCATCAGCTCCCCTTTGTCCTTTGGACCTTAATTTTAATTTATATTTGAAAGTTTCCTCAAATTATTAATTTTGAGGTGTATGTGTGTGTGGTGTATTGTGAGTCTTTTACATTGCAGGTTATCTGTGTATGTTGTAGAAAGGGTTTTTTTTGGTGTGGGGTTTATGTCTGGCCAGTCAGGTGGAACTGAGCTGCTCCAGGCCCCGTGGAGAGATTGAATAGTTTGGGCTTGTACTCACTGGAGTTTAGAAGATTGAGAGGGGATCTCATCGAAACATATAAAATTATGGCAGGCCTGGACAGGCTGAATTCAGAGAGAATGTTTCCAATGGCAGGGGAGCACAGAACCAGGGGCCACAGTCTAAAAATAGCGGGCAAATCATTTAAAACAGAGATGAGGAAGAATTTCTTCACTCAAAGAGTGGTGAGCCTGTGGAATTCCCTGCCACAGAGGGCTGTGAAGGCTAATTCAATAAATATTTTCAAGAGAGAATTGGATATATTTCTGAAGGCTAAGGGGATTAAGGGTTACGGAGAAAAGGCGGGGACGGGGTACTGAACTGGTAAGATCAGCTAAGATCTCAGACGAAGATCAGCCATGATCTCATTGAATGGCGGAGCAGGCTCGAAGGGCCGAATGGCCTACTCCTGTTCCTATCTCTATGTTTCTATGTTTCTATGAATCGCTTCCCTTTCTGGTTCTGACCGCCGGACTTATTTCAGTAGCGATATAGACAAAATGAGACTCGTGGTTGGGTGCAAAGAAGACCAACGTTTATTGAAAATAAAGAATAAATTGCTATACAGTGAAAATAATTATGAATACAGCACACTTGCACACTTTTACCTAACGGGGAGGAGAGAAAACGGACACATCGAGGGAAAATTGACTAAAAATGACAATTTAACAAAATTCCCCTTTAATTCCCACTCCTTATACCTATCTAGGTTGCCTTGTAATGGGCCAGAAAGTTTATGCTAACCAGTAAACGCCTGCTCCGTGCCCCTGCGGCCTGCCTTGAATTCTTCACCGCCCCGAAGTAGAGATACCCCAGTAATCCAAAAATAACTGCTGGTATTCCACTTCTTTGGGCGGGCTGCTGAGCTGTTCCTCTTGTAAGCAGGGCACTGGAGGCGAGGCGGTAGAGAGAGAAAGAATGGCTTCCTGAGGGGCTATTTTTATACCCCATTAGGAGCTCTTATTTTCACGGCCAAATCTGGATGTATCTGGGCTACACAAAAGGGACCGATCTGTCCCCATTGACCGTAATGGGTTTGAATGTGTTTCCCATTTGTTTAACTGGTTTGTGCTCAGTTTAAAATGTCCCACTAATTTCTCAAGTGCTGGACAAACAAATCCTTAAGTGTTCAGTAAACAGTCCTTTGTCCTGCAGTTACATTCCAACCGCAATTGATTGACAGCTTCAAGTGCTTAAGCCCTTGAGCCAACACTGTTGAGAGCCTGTAAACAAACAATCCTTTGTTCCATGTTGAACTTCCTAAACCGCAGTTGATTGACAGTTTAAGTACCTCAAGTACTTCAGCCAGTGATGGGAGATGTTCAGACAGGCTGTCTTTCTCCTTTGTCACGAGGCCTGACAGCCATCTTTGATGCCCTGGGTTTTTAAGGTACATTCCAACCAGGTTTTCTTTAATCAAATAATCTTCGGGGGCTGTCGAAACTTTCCAAAATTTTGCGAACCTTACAATGTGCCTTTTGTCTTTCTAACTTGAGGTTAGATTTTCTGAAGACTTTTCATTCATTATGTATTGTTCATAGATTCTTTTGAGTTGTTATCCATTGTGCTGGTAGAATGTAATTGGTTTTATGAAGTGGATTTTTGGTTGTGTGTGTGTGTAGAATACTTCCATTCACCGACTGTAGGCACTAATCCCAAGAGAATATGTGCAAAAGAACTCATTACTTAATCCCGAACCATCAACCAACAAAATGCATACAGTAAAACCAGACCTCAGAGTTAAACATCATTAATTAAAAAAAACTGAATCATGTGTAATCCTTAGTGTACTGAGAAAATTTCAGGTAATATATTTTATGTTTTAGCTGTTTAAATCTCAGCAGCTATTTTAAGTTGTATGGGACCAAAACTCTGAATTTGGAGGAAAAATGGTGTAGTTCCAGCAGAGGGGGCTGGAATGTAGGGTATGAGTCAGGTACACCAGAGTTACACCCATTGTAAAATAAGCACAAAATTCCAGTGGAACAGAGTGCTGACAGAAGATGTACCATCCCCCATGACCGCAAATGACAGGGCTGTGAAGGCAACATTTGCTGTTCTAACAATTCCATAATTTACAGCAGAATTGCACCTGACTTAACCCTGTGGAAAAGAGGGTTCTTGGTTGCACTGTAGTATCATGAGCCTTTTTGGGAACAAGGAAATTCTCGCCTCAGTACTTCTGAGTCCCTTGATAACTCTTCAGAAGGCTACATCACCACTGCATGTGCCTGGGTAATCTAGACTTGAATCCTGACACCAACATAGCGAGGTAAATAGCGAGGAGGGAAACCTCAGGCTACAGGATGATATAGACGGGTTGGTTAGATGGGCAGAACAGTGGCAAATGGAATTTAACCCTGAAAAGTGTGAGGTGATACATTTTGGGAGGACTAACAAGGCAAGGGAATACACAATGAATGGTAGCACCCTAGGAAGGGCAGAGGATCCGGGGGACCTTGGTGTGCATGTACATAGATCCCTGAAGGCAGCGGGACAGGTAGATAAGGTGGTTAAAAAGGCATATGGGATACTTGCCTTCATTAGCTGAGGCATAGAATATAAGAGCAGGGAGGTTATGATGGAGCTGTACAAAACACTGGTTCGGCCACAACTGGAATACTGTGTGCAGTTCTGGTTGCCACACTATAGGAAGGATGTGATTGCATTGGAGAGGGTACAGAGGAGATTCACCAGGATGTTACCTGGGCTTGAGAGCTTCAGCTATGAAGAGAGACTGGACAGGCTGGTGTTGTTTTCCTCAGAGCAAAGAAGGCTGAGGGGGGACCTGATTGAGGTGTACAAAATTATGAGGGCATAGATAGGGTAGATAGAAAGGAACTTTTCCCCTTAGTAGAGGGGTCAATAACTAGGGGGCATAGTTTCAAGGTAAGGGGCAGGAAGTTTAGAGGGGATTTGAGGGAAAACTTTTTCACCCAGAGGGTGGTTGGAATCTGGAATTCACTGCCTGAAAGGGTGGTAGAGGCAGGAACCCTCACAACATTCAAGAAGCATTTAGATGAGCACTTGAAACGCCATAGCATACAAGGCTACGGACCAAGTGCTGGAAAATGAGATTAGAATAGACAGGGCTTGATGGTCGGCGCAGACACGATATGCTGAAGGGCCTCTTTGCTGTATAACTCTATGGCCTAGAAATTCGGTGGCCAAGCTCGCCTGGGCGCTGGAATTACCGCTCCGGGCGGAGCCGCTTGCGCCATCCCGATATTCAGTTTCAGCGCCCTAAACGGATGTGGGGCGCTGCTCGAGGCGCCCCGCGTCCCTCTTGGGGCGCTGAAACTGAATATCGCAGCGCAACGTGCTGCAGCGCCACACGCTGCGGCACGGCGCGCTGCGGTACTGCAGGCCTTCCTCCCCTTCTTAAAGGGGAGGGGCCTGCACCAGCTCGATCTCCGATTGCGAGTGCCGGCAAAAGAGCCCGGTGCCGGGCTCTTGGGACACAGCTGGCACTGCCCGGGGTGGGGGGGGATCAGGAGGCCGGGGAGGGCGGCGCAAGGAGGTGCTGGCAGGCGGCCAGTGAAAAAAATGACCGCCCCGCACCTCCCCTTTAATTTGCGCCACTACCGCCACAGGTAGGCCCCCCTGAACCGGTCGCGAATTGCGTCCAGTGCCACGGGGGGGGGGGGCGATCCAATATTGCGTTCGGGGTGGTAGCAGGGCGCTGCGCACACCGATGACGTCATCGGTGGTGGCGCAGCGCTACAGGCTAACGCCGCCATTAGCGCCCCGCTAAATTTCGCGGGAGGCGTGACCAGTGGCGCTAAAGCCACTGAGTGCCCTCTTTAGGCGCTAACTGGTGGCGCAGCCCACCGAATTTCTAGGCCTATGACTCTAACAAGAGCAGACATCTGAGGGGGCTGGCTGAAAAAAAACAGAGCTGTCATCAGCAGAAAGGATGGTATCGTGAATTTTAGTCACAACACTTGTGTTGTGCCCACTGATCAGCAGGAGGGCAGACCTGATGGTATCATTTAGATCCTGCAGAACCAGAAGCAATGAAAAAAGAACTTGCATTTATATAGCATCCTCCCACATTCTTAGGGCATCCCAAAACACCCTGCAATGGCAACTCCACGCTCTTAGAAGCTGGTTTCCATTGTTCGCTTCAAGTCGTCCCTCAAGGCCTGAAGGTCAGTGATCAAAGCATCACTGGATGGATGCAGATGTTCATGGTGCCACCACTTACTCCAGGTAGCACTGCGCTGTGTTGAATTCTTCATGGATACTGGTGCTGTGGATGGCATTGGAATTTGCTTTAACCCCTGCCATCTGTTTCATGCCCTCTGAGGTAGGCCTCAGTACCTCCATGTGAATGTAATGCTCATCCAGCACTCTTTTTACAGCAGGACCCTAGAGATTGAGACCAGGGGTTGCCATCTGCGGAGCCTAAGCGCCCCACTGTCAGATCCCATTTTCATCTGGCGACTTGAAACGAATGAATGAAGCAGTCTCTCCCGCTCCGTATTTCTGTCTGAATGACATCCAGGTCAGAGTCTGCCCTTCTTTTGGCTCTTGCTGCTATCTTTGTGACTTGGGTTGCCTGCTTTCTCCAGTGCTGCCATCACCCTTCGAAGCAACAGCAGGTTTAATATCCTGAAGCACCAGACCTCCGCCTCTCCTCTAGGTATTTTCTGCTCACCCCCTTCCAGTGTATTTGAGGCATTGCCAGCTGTAATTAGACAGCCTGCTTGCCTTTCTATATTTGGTTATTTGACCTTGCAATTTATGGCATGGTCAGCACCATGAACCTTATGGGCAGCGGGATTTCGGCCTGCCTCACTTCCGACAATGCCATGGCGACATTGGACTTTTCGGCCCTATGTCTTTCAGTAATGCAGATTTCCACATGCAAGACATTGTAAGCAATGTAGAAAAAGAACTTGCATTTATATAGCATCCTCTCACATTCTTAGGGTATCCCAAAACGACCTGTAACCAATGGCTTACTTTTGAAGTACAAACACTGAGTGTGCAAATGTGGCTACTAATTTCCTCACAGCAAGGTACCGACTGAAAATGAGGGAATGCCTAGATAATCTGGCCTAGAAATTCAGTTTGCACAGTTTTGGGGCGCTAAAGTCGGGCGTTCGGTAAATTTAGCGCCCGCCGGAAACTGCAGGCAACCGCGCCGAAATTCAGTGGTTTTGGCCAAGAGTTTTGGCGAGCGCTGAAACCGGCGTTGCAATGCTCGGTTCCGGCGCTAAACCGGCGCTGCGGCCTGATAACGCCGATGCCGGGCGCAGCGCAGGTGCGGTCATGTGTTGCTTGACAGCAGACACCCTGACGCCGGCCTGCTCTTAAAGGGGGAAGGGTCAACTTTGACTGCTGCCACGCCCTGCACACTGGAGCCCTGCTGCTAGGCCTCAACAGTGTTGGTGGGACAAAATAGCGCCAGAACAGATGGAGATGGCCCGTGAAAGAGCCCAGCGCTTCTCAGACCATGCACTGAGGGTGCTGATTGATGCTGTCCAGGAGAGAAGACCCATCTTGTGCCCGGACAATGGCAGAAAGGCTCCCAGGAGAGAGTTCAGGAAAGCCTGGAGGAGCATCGGACGCAGGGTCTCCTCAAACTCAGATGTGCCCAGGACTGCGGACCAGTGCCGCAAAAAGTTCAATGACCTCTGTCGGCTGGTGAAGGTGAGTACCCTTTCCACTGTCCTCCTCATCCTTGCATGTGAGCCTCACACTATGGGCAAAGGGACCTCAAAGGCATAATGGGCAGCCCTCCTCACGCAGCAATGCCACTGGCATGATCATCAGCAGCACTTTCTGCACTGACCACACTGGCCAGGCTATTCCACCATGGGAGGCAGTACACACAGCAACAGGGCACCACACTGTACTTAGAGTCCGTCCTTTCTCTTGCAGGCCAAGCTGGCAAGAAATGCGCGCAGCCGGCTGGAGACCGGTGGTGGACGGCCCCACTACCAGGCTCTAAGTGCTCTGGAGGAGAGCGTCGCTGGACTCCTGCGTCCCCGGGTGACTGGCCCTGTAGCCATCGGGGATGCCGACCCTGTGCTGGAAGCCACTGGTAAGGAGATGACCGCTTGCAGCTCTCTCGTTGCCCTAGTGCTTCCGATCTAAAACCTTTCCCACTGACGGACAAATGCGCACAATGCCACCGCTCAGGCGTCCCTCGCTGACGCCCTGTCCTCACTTTAAAGCTACTCTTGTGCCTTCCTGCTTTCAGCTGCTGAGGAGGAGGTGGTCTCTGAGGCGCCGGGTGCCAGGCCCTTGGAGGAGGAGGACGTCCAGGACGAGGAGGAAGCCGGGCCATCGGGCGAGCCCTCAGCCGTGCCAGGGGATGGCAATGAAGGGGGGACGTCTGGCATGCAGGAGAGCCAGGGGGAGGTGTTGCAGGGGAGGGCAGATCCTGCTTGCAGTGGGGTCCAGGCAGGCGGCAGGGGTCGGCCAGCTCGGCCGGCTTCTCCCCAGCTGCAGAGTCCCCTCTCCAGTCCGGAGAGTGGCCTCGGCCAGGAGGTGCGCCTCCTGCAAAAGATCTCGGTGGCGTCTGACCGGCGCCACCATGAGTTCATGGGGGTTGTGCAGCAGATGCCGCACGCCATCGAGTCCCTGGCTCAGAGTGTGGCAGCATTCGGCCAATCACAGGCCAGGGGGGTGGAGCAACCGGCCGCAGCGCACGCCAGGGGGGTCGAACTACTCGCGGCACTGCAGGAGGAGAGTCGCCAGAGAGGTGGTTCCCTCGAAACACTGTCACAGCAGCTGGAGGCACATACCCGGGCAGTGCCGTCACTGACTTCTGCCACACTCGCTTTGACGCAGAGGCGTCGCACCCGCACCCGCCGCCCTGCTGCAACACAGCGGCCTGGCCTCCAGCACATAGCTGCGCCAGCTGAACTGCCAGGCCGGACGACTGCCACTGTGTCTGCTGAGCCTCGCGCACCTGGCAGCAGCCAGCTTGCCCCCCTTGGAGCATCCGACACTGCCACTCCCCCAGCCAGGGTGCGAGGAGCTGCTGCTGCCACTGATGCTGGCCAGCCACAGCCGAACCAGTCAGCAGCCGGCCCCTCCCGGGACGTGCGTCGTGTTGGCCGACCCCCAAGGCCATCTGTCGCGACGCATGGGGGCCCTCATGAGCCTTCCCCCAGCCTTGAGGCCGCCACAGGGCCCACGTTGAGGCGGAGCAGTAGGCCGGGCAGGGGCCGGGGAAGGCTCTCTAAGGACTCGCCCTCTCGGCACAGCCGCTAGAGTGTGGTCTCTGCGGCATTGTATATATGGGGGGGATTGTGTTTTGGGGCCTGATTTTTGTGGATGGCCGAAATTGAAGGCATTTTGTGTTTTTATGGGGGTCTTTCTGTTGGCGAGGGGGGCCCTTTTTTTGTTACGGCCAATGTTGAAGGCCATGTGGATGGCCAACTTTTGTTAGTCCTCCCCAGGTTGGGGGAGTGACATATGTTTGTGACTGTTTTTTGGGTGTGTTCTGTGTTTTTGAGTTTCATGTGGGAAGGGGCCTCAGTTTGTTAAATAAAGGTTTTTATTTATTCAGCTTGTCCAGGTGTCATGTTTCAAGTGTTTGCTGCGTTAACCGGCTGACGGCTTCCGGAGCGGCTGCCTTCAGGTGCGCTCATTCCCACAGGCCATTCCCTCACAGCGGGCCTAGAAGTGTCGAGCAATAAGCCCCCGGCGTACGGCCCTTGGGCCTTCTGGCCCCCTCCTGGCCTGCTCCTCCTCCTCCTCCCCCTCCTCCTCCTGATGGTCCTCCTGCTCGTCCTCCTCAGGTGGTGGTGCAATGTCAGGTGGCAGTGCCTGCGTCCGGCGGATAGCCAGGTTGTGCAGCATGCAGCACACGACGACGAACTGGGACACTCTATCCGGCGAATACTGTAGAGAGCCGCCGGAGCGATCCAGGCAGCGGAAGCGTTGCTTGAGGACGCCTATGGTTTGCTCTATGACGTTCCTTGTTGCTTGATGGCTTTCGTTGTATGAGTCCTCCGCTGGGGTCCTGGGCGCGCGGAGCGGGGTTATGAGCCATGTGCACAAAGGGTAGCCCTTGTCCCCGATAAGCCATCCCCTTGGTGGAGGCTGTGCCTGGAACATGTCAGCCACAGTAGTCTGGCGCAGGATAAAAGCATCGTGGCTGCTTCCTGGGAAGCGGGCATTTACAGCTAGGATGCGCTGCCTGTGGTCACACACCAGCTGCACATTGAGGGAATGGTAGCCCTTGCGGTTGCGGTAAACCTCGGGATTGTCTATAGGTGCCCGCATAGCCACATGCGTGCAGTCAATGGCGCCCTGCACCATGGGGAAGCCCGCGATCCTGCCAAATCCCACTGCACGCTGCTGCTGCCTCTGTTGGGTCATGGGGAAGGAGATGAACTGGTGTCTCCTCGCGAACAGTGCATCGGTGACCTGCCGGATGCAGCGATGTACGGCGAACTGGGAGATGTTCGCGATGTCCCCAGCAGCGGCTTGGAACGAGCCGCTTGCATAAAAGCTGAGAGCCACCGTGACCTTCACTTCCACCGAGAGAGACGTCCTGGACATGAGCTGTGGCTGCAAATCTGCGTGAAGCAGCTGGCAGATCTCTCCAACCACCTCCCTTCTGAAGCGCAGCCTCTTTACACAAAGTGCCGCAGACATGGTGACATAGGACACCTGCTGCCGGTATTGCCTGGGTGCGTAAGGCCTACGTTGGCGATGCCTGATGGCCCTTCTGTGTCTACGCATGGCTGCCCGTCTCTCACAGCGTCTGCGAGCCCTCCGCACATAATGCTGCAACTCAATGTTGGCCCCCCCATGCAGCCCCCATAATCAAGGTCGCAACAATGAAATCAGCAAGAGTCAAATGTCAAAGCACTGGCCAGAAGCCAGAAAGACCTCTCCTATCTTGTCCCAAATCTGGAATCTCTGTCCCTTGGTCTCTGTGTAGAAATCCAAAGCAGTGAAGTCATTGCAGCAAAATGGCTGGGCTTTATAGGTCAGTGGAGGTGCCCTTTAATTTGCGCTCCCCGAGGTCCACAGGGCCTCTGCAACGTTCCATTTTACAATTCCTAATAGCGCCACGCCCACATTGGGCGGGCGCCACTCAATTTCCGGGTTGGGGCGCTAAAACAGCGTTGCGCGAGGATATGACGTCATAAGCTGCGCGCGCACCCGAGCGGGCGCTAACACTTTGCGCCGGCGCTAAATCTCAAATGAATTTGGGCGTCGGCGCAGATCGGTCTGCATTCCGGCGCTAAGGCTTTATCGACGGAAATATAGCCCTTTTTTGGCGTTAGCGCCTGGCGCAGCCAACTGAATTTCTAGGCCTCTGTCTTTGGTGATGACAGTTGAATATTAGCCAGGATACAAGGAGCACTCTCTACACGTCCTTAAAGAATACCATGGCATCTTTTAACTTCACCAGAGCAGGCAATGGAGGAGCCAGTTTAACATCTCAGTCTGGATTTTCTTCTGAAATAGCGCTCATTTTAGGGCCGATTTAGGGTGGTAAACAGAGCAAAGTATATTCTTAAAGGCTACAGCCTCAAATTTGCCACAAAAAACGGCACCTGCCCTCACCTCCCAAAACACTGCCACTTCACTTTCAGGTCTGTCGCAAGCCCGTTCCGCCATATTTAAATGAGATCAAGGAAACGTGGCAAACCCCTCCATCCCATTTCCCTCCGTCTCTATTCCCAAACCCACCCCCAAATAATTCTGACCACTATATCAAGTGGTGCAAGAGCTACTGCAAGGTATCCCTGACACAGATACTATATTGAGGGGAGCATTTAGTGTGCTACTACTGGAGGTTGATGTTTATTTGTCTGTATACTGAACATTTTAGTACTTTGGGGGTTGAGTCAGGACTTCTCCTGCTAATTTTACTCAGCTCTGCTAAAAATCCTGCCTTATAGTTCGGACATCGAGTTGTCAATGGGACTACATTCATTTTGAGGACACTGTGACAGAGACTTGAACAAGTATGTGCTGATTGAGAGTCGGCATGGATTTGTGAAAGGTAGGTCATGTCTAACTAATCTGTTTAAATTTTTTGAGGTCACTAACATGGTGGATGGGGAAGTGTCTATGGATGTTGTCTGTATGGACTTCCAGAAGTCATTTAATAAAGTTCCGCACAAGAGATTACTAGCAAAAATAAAAGTACAGTACATGGAGTTGGAGGTAATCTTGTGACATGGGTTGGTAATTGGTTGGATTATCAGGATGTGGTAAGTCATGTTCCCCAGACATCTATACTGGGGCCTCAGCATTTCACTAATATATATTATATATACTTGCATGCAGGAACAGAGAGTTGGATATCCAAGTTTGTAGTTGACACTAATTTAGCAAGTTGTGTAAATGGAGCAGGACATTACAAAGGGACATAGACAGATTAAGTGAGTGGACACAACTGTGGTAGATGATCTTCAATGTGGGGAGGTGTGATGCTGTCCACTTTGAATTCAAGAAAGATAAATCAGAACATTTTCTTAAATGTGAGAGACTAGGAACGGTGGAGGAACAAAGGGACATCACTAACAGCTAGTGCACAGGTACAAAAAATAATGAAAAAGGCCATTTATCTCAAGGAGTTTGGAATACAAAGGGAGGAAGTTATGCTTCAGTTGTACAGAGCCTCGGACAGACCCCATTCAGAGTACTGTGTTCAGTTTTGGGCTCTGTACTTCAGGAAGGATATAGTGGTCTTGGAGGCGGTACCTCTCTAAATGTACCTCCCCCTCTTTACAGCATCTTCTCTTAGGCAGTCCCTCAGAACTGAGGATGACTTGCTTCCACATTAAAAATGAGTTCTCAGGTGACTGATGAGTCCAATGCGAGACCTACAGTCTCTGTCACAGGTGGGGCAGACGGTGGTTGAAGGGGCAGATGGGTGGGGTGCTTGGGTTGACGTGTGCTCCTTGCGCTGCTTGCGCTTGGCTTCCACTGGCTCCCGGCGAAGAGACTCGAGGTGTTCGGCGCCTTCCCGGATGCTTCTCCTTCACTTTGTGCGGTCTTGGGCCAGGGATTCCCAGATGTCGGTGGGGATGTTGCACTTTTTCCAGGAGGCTTTGAGGGTGTTCTTGAAGCGTTTCCTCTGCCCACCTGAGGCTCTCTTGCCGTGTCGGAGCTCCGAGTAGAGCGTTTGTTTTGAGAGTCTCGTATCGGGCATGCGGACGATGTGACCCATCCATCGGAGCTGATCGAGCGTGGTCACAGCTTCGATGCTGGGGATGTTGGCCTGAGCGAGAACACTGATGTCGGTGCACCTATCCTGCCAATGGAATTGCAGGATCTTGCAGAGGCAGCGTTGGTGGTACCTCTCCAGTGCTTTGAGGTGCCTGCTGTACATGCTCCATGTCTCTGAGGCATACAGGAAGGCGGGTATCACTACTGCTCTGTAGACCATGAGCTTGGTGCCGGGTTTGAGGTCCTTGTCTTCAAACACTCTCTTCCTCAGATGACCGAAGACTCCACTATGGAGAAACAATGGGGAATCCTTCACTCCAATAGGGCATTCTAACATATCCTTCATATAAAGGCATGTGGAAAAGAACTACTGCAACCATCGGTTGTAATCTGGGAGATTTCAAATTCATGTAGGCCTAGAAATTGAGTTTTGGCTTAGCCAGGGCTTTAGCGCCGGAAGTTAGTGCCGGCGCTAAGTCCCCCTGCGCACGCCAAAAATTCAGCAGGGCCGCGCCCAAACGGCTGCCGGCGCTACTGAAGGGTCTTTGCGGCGGTAAATCGGCGCTAACTGCCGTTTCGCGCCGCAATTCCGGCGCTGCGGCACCCGATGCGGTGCGGCAGGCTCGGGAAGTGCAGGCCTCCTCCTTCCCTTAAGGAGGAGCTGCCTGCACCCGGCCGCGGCCCGCGAAAATCTTTTTAAAAATGAGCCCGGCACCTCGGACAAGTGCCGGGCTTGCTTCTGTTCCAGGGGGGGGGGGGGGGAAGTCCGGGGAGGGAGCTGCGGCCAGGCGGCCGGCGGGAAAGCGGCCGGCCGCCGCGGGGCCTTTAATGCGCCGGCGCAAAGACTTGTAAGACTCTGTTGCCAGAGTCTTAGTTGCGGCTGTCACGGGCGAGGCGGCCGCAACTGAATTTCGGCGCTGGGGCCCGTCGGCATGGCAACCGGGACGCTGCGCACACCGATGACGCCATCGGTGCCGGCGCAGCGCTACCGGTCTACCGCGGCGGAAGGGCCCCAGGCAATTTCGGCGCCGGCGCCAAATGCAGCGCTAGGCCCTCTAGCGCCGCAAAATCGGCGCTAAGGGCACTCAATTTCTAGGCCGTAGTGTCTGTTGTGTCACTGTCTTGCATATACAGTTTAAATCTGAGAAAATGGAAAACTTTGTACACACAACCATGATCAATTAGAGAAATTAGGCATTGGAAGATCTCCTTTGCATAATTAAACTTACTTGCATTTGCTGTGAGTATGGGTTCACCAAAAGCATAAAGCTGACTTTTGATTATACTAGTATGTGTGGGGGTATCATTGGCAGAGAAAGGTCAAAATGCCATTGATAATTGTTGATGAATGCATGCTCACTCGCACAATTATTTTTAAACAAAAGGTCAATGGAAAAGGGACAAAATGAAACAGTGGCAGAAATTGGATAGTGAGAGGCGCACCTAAAGAATGATTCAAGATACCTTAATGATCAGTAGTACAGAGCACTGACGTTCAATGATTACTGGAATCATCAGACCCAGCAGACAGTGGAAATAATGTAACTAATGCATTCAATATTTGAATAGTGCTACGTGCCAACAGCAAACATGACACAGACATGTGTAGGCTGTCATTTGATTAAAAAATGTTCTATTTCCAGCACCATCACCTTAATGAGTTCAATAAATAAGACAAAATGAAGCTGCTTTTCTCTTCATCATTTTTGGCGAGTTCATGCTGATTTGAAATTGCTGTTGAAATGGAAGTTGTTTGTTTGCTCCGCAGAAATGCGTGACATTTGCAGAATCAAGTGAAATAATAATTCACAACAAGATGAAAATATTATTGCGAAATCCTAATTTAAATGTGCCAGGCAGTTAAAATACGATCCAAATTGGATCTTGTGTTCTTTACAAAGTGCCACTCTGGATTACTTACAATATTTATCTGTGCTGTGCATGTGAAGATGTTAAAAGCTGCTATGATAACATCCCTGCAAATGTTTGCACCGCAGCCCACTGTGAGTGTGAACTCTACCTCGCACTTCGAATCTCAGTCACTTAAATGTTGCTTTAATTGACGAGACTTAAAAGAAACAACTTGCATTGATATAGCGCTTTTCATGACCTCAGGTTGTCTCAAAGTGCATTAGAGCCGATGAAGTATTTTTTGAAGTGTAGTCACCATTGTAATGTAGGAAACGCAGCAGCCAATTTGTGCACAGCAAGCCCCCGCAAACAACAATGTGATCACAAAAGCGAAATACTGCGAATGCTGGGAATCTGAAATAAAAACAGAAAATGCTGGAAATACTCAGCAGGTCAGGCAGCATCTGTGGAGAGAGAAACAGAGTTAACGTTTCAGGCCGATGACCTTTCGTCAGAAAACAATGTGATCATCTGTTTTAGTGATGTTGGTTGAGGGAGAAATATTGGCCAGGACACCGGGGAGAACTCCCCTGTTCTTCGAAATAATGCCACGGGATCTTTTACGTCCACCTGAGAGGGCAGACGTCTCATCCGAAAGCTTCCACACTGTACGACTGTGCTCCTGATGTGGAGTCTCAGTCAATGGGAACGCAGATCAGAGTACTGGGTGTGGCAGTCAGCACACCTGATTTATAGTGCTCCCATTTTTCTAATTTATACTCTCGTAGAACAATAGACCACACCAGCAGAGGGGACTCGCAATTTCAGGTCTGAAATCTTGACGGCTTCATGTATTTAGCTGGCATGTGAGGAGCCCATGTCATGTGTGTAATGCAGAGAAACACTGCAAAGACTTCTGCATGACATTACACCAAGAAGACGATGGTCTTGAAAATTATTCCGTGAGCTTCTAACATGTATACACTTAAAGCATGCATTTGAAATTCTTCATGCTATTATATTATTTTATTGAATGGGTTAATGCAACTGAAGAATTATTTCAGGGCCAATGTCTCTTTAAACAGAGTGCTATTCAAAATTGATGTACAGGAAACTCTTTGGTATCCGGCACCGATGGGACCGGTGTGTTGCCGCTTTATCAAAATTTCCGGATGACGGAGAGGGTTATCTACCGAGGCTATTTTTAACAAAGAAAAATAAAAAAAATCAAGAAATGTGCAGTATACAGTAATTGGGTACTCACCTACAGAATGTTGTGTTAAATGGATGGTGGAAGAAGCTTGATTAAGTACAGTACTGCCAGTTGAGGGTAATCCATAACTCTTTAATTACTTAACAGTAAAACAAAACTTATAAACGACTGTACAGTACAGTATAAAGTACTGTGCTTGACTGTACACTTATTCCAAGTCAACTGGTTCATCAGGAATATCCATGTCAGCTGGGTCACCAGGATCATGCACTTCAACAGATTCTTCAGGCACTTCCACTGCTTCAGCTCTTTTGGAAGCTTTCCTAAACATGTCCCGGATGTCTGCTTGCTTAGTGGATTTTTGCCGCCTTTGTAGAAAGGTGGAATGCAGAATATGGAGGTGCATAACTTCTTGGGCAGAATAGCAAGAATGGCTTTCAGCAAATTTGAGTAATAAAACAAAATCTTCTGCAGCTTTAGCCCAAGAAATCTTCTTCTCTTCAGAAATCTCATCCTCTTCACTTTCCATCTCACTTTCCTTTTCTTTCTTTGGATTCAAAACATTCTCCATTATTTCATCATCACTTAGCATATGCACAACAGCAACTTCTCTATCTGCATCAATCCACTGCTCAATATCACTTTCACTGAGGTGACGTAGAGAGTTTGCTAGGCCTACATTTTTCACCATGCCAGCCATTTCCATTACTGTAGTCCTCTTGGGACGAACATTGAACCCATGAAATTCCTCCTCTGAAGAAGAACCTTCAGCAAACAGTACAGAAGGCCACAATTTGCGCCAGGCTTGTCTCAAAGTGTGACCTTTCACCAAGTTCCAGGAACATGCAACATTAAAGATGGCATCTTTAAGATTGTATTCCTTCTGAAATGTGTGAATATTGTCATCTTGGCTTATCAGTTTACGTAGGAATTCTTTCTTGTAACAACACTTGAGATTTTGGATAACGCCCTGGTCCATGGGTTGTATGAGAGAAGTTACATTTGGTGGCAAATAAATGGTGAAAATATTTCCTGAAACCAACTCGGATTCATGCGGATGGGCTCTACAATTATCAAGCAATAAAATGCATTTGCTATCTTCAGGTTTCCCTATTCTACGGAAATGTTCCCTCACAGATGGAACAAAAATATGATGGAACCAATTCGAAAAGATTTCCTTATCCATCCAAGCATTTCTTTGAGCTTTGTACTCAACAGGTAAGTGCCTCACATTTTTAAATGCATGGGGATTTTTAGACTTCCCAATGACGAGAAGTTTAACCCGGTGTGATCCAGCAGCATTCGCACATGTTAGCACGGTTACACGATCTTTATTTTTCTTGTAACCTGAAGCATTAGCTTCACAAGCCCCAGCAAACATTGATTCTGGCAAAAACCTCCAAAATAAGCCAGTTTCATTGGCATTATATAGCTGTGCTGGCGACAAATCATGTTGCTGAACAATCCGATTGAAATAATCGCAGTATTCTTCTGCGGCGTCGTGATCAGCTGATTTCTTCTCCCCAGAAACATCGAGTCGTCGTATCCCGTGCCGTACCTTGAAGCACGTTAGCTATCCCTCAGAGAAAGCACACTTGTCAGTGAGCTCCATCTTTGCGTAGAAATCCTTCGCTTTTTCGATTAGCATGGGTCCGGAAATCGGAACACCCTCTGAACGCTTAAGAGAAAACCACTCATAAAGCATGGTATCCAGCTCTTCAAGCTTAGGCTTACGAAGAGTATGCCATTTCTCTACGCTCTTAGATGTCTCCGAGCTTGAATAAAACTTGAGCAGCTTATCCTTCTGCGATTTGATGTCGTAGATTGTTGACGAACCAATTTTGAATTCATTCATAATGTTGATACGCTTCTCTCCCCTTTCTAGTCGTTGGCATATCTCGATTTTATGTTTTAAAGTTAACACCACTCTCTTCCTTTTGCTTGGACCAACTTTTGGGATTTCCATAATGCAATGCAATGACTACCAGCAGCATGGGAGACACACAGTACCCCTGTAAAATGGCAGATCAGAAGAGACTACCGGCAGCGCGGGAGAGTCAGACTCCTTTTTGAGGTGCTCCGACCTCCGACAGCACCAAGAAGCCGAGTAGTGGCAGTTTGGAGAACTAACCCCATTGACTAACTCGGCCACCGTGGGAGACTCGGACTCGGACTCGCCAACATTGCCGGTTATTGAGGTGTTGTTTTCGGAGCGAGAATTTTGCCGGTTAATAGAGAATTCCAGATATTTAGGTGCCGTTTAAATGAGAGTTTCCTGCACTAGCATTTTCCCCATTTTTCTGCCATGGAACTGTTGGTAAATTAAATCCTTTTTAATGGCTTAAAATGCATTTAATTTTTATTTTTGGGGGTACTCGGCTATTCTATTGGGCGATGCGAGGTCTGAAAAACCATGGCTGGAATTTTGTTTGGGGAGGTGGGTTGGGGGCGGGGGGAGTCCGAGGTGGGCGGGAAACCCGGGAGGCTGGGTTTCCCGCAGGCCCTGCCGATTTTACACATGGCATCACACGCTCTGCCCATGTGTCCCTTAATGGGGTCCTAACTACTACATCATTAGGACCTAGATTTGCATGGGAAACTTGGGAAAATCGGCCCCAAGGTCCATAGTGAGGCTGCTACCTTGATTGAAAAGAGTGAAAGAATGAGGTAAATCAGGAAGTACAGTGGTGGTTGGGTAATGTCAAGCTTTAAAAATTTGAGTCTGTAGGAGGGAAAGTAGAGGAGAGGAGGGGATAAGGAGGTCCACAGTTTTGAGGTCTTGAAAAAGAATGGTTGAATACAGAGACAGTGTATAAAGTCCTGATTTTAACACAGTAAGGGTGAATTAAGGAGGAAGAATCTAATGACTAATTCTTGATTTCACTCAGCTTCTGTTCTACTCTTTACAGCCATAATTGACACTTTTCCAGCTTAGAGGAGCAAGTGAAAAAAATCAGAGGAGCACTGAGCACAATCGTATTGATAAGATAGAGAGAAAGTAAGGTTGCAATGGAGACAGAGAATGGAGGTTAGAGCTAAGAAAAGAATCATCTAGCAGACAGCTAGATTTTCCTTATATTCTGTTAATGAATATTGGGAACAGATTTCAGGTCTTGGATACACTTGGGCTTCATAGAGAATTAAGATTCGTTGAGGAGAAAAGTGTTTGGCCTGAAAAAGGTAACAAACATTTTGGAGGCAACTTGAATGATTGAGTAAATAGGGGATCTCCATTTGAGATTGGAAGAGTGAAATCAAGATAGATATTACTGAATGACTTTCATTACATAAAGGATACTCAATGTGGAACACCACATAGAGAATTTATTCTGCCAATGATAAAAGCCAGATAACTCATATTTAAGTTATTAAGAGCTTCCTTGCGAACAGAATTAATTCAGTCTTCTGCTGTTTGTCACTGAATAATGTTTTGAATCAGGAGAATATCACTTTCTTTTTAAAGGAGCACCATTTTCATGAGAAGTATTTGCAAATAAATAGAAAACAGTTTGGCAAATACACAGCATAATCACATAAGACATACATCATTGTGCCACTTGATTAAATGACACACAACCCTTCTGTTTCTCGAATAGAAAAGTTTGCCCAATGCTTTGTCATAGAAACATAGAAACATAGAAGATAGGAGCAGGAGTAGGCCATTTGGCCCCTTGAGCCTGCTCCGTCATTCAAAGCGACCATGGCTGATCATCCAAATTCAGTACCCTGTCCCTGCTTTCTCCCCATATCCCTTGATCCCCTTAGCCTTAAGAAATATATCTAACTCCTTCTTGAATATATTTAATGAATTGGCCTCAACTGTCTTCTGTGGTAGAGAATTCCACAGGTTCAGCACTCTTTGGGTGAAGAAATTCCTTCTCATCTCAGTCCTAAATGGCTTACCCCTTATCCTTTGACTGTGACCCCTCGTTCTGGACTCCCCCGCCATCGGGAACAGCCTTCCTGCATCTAGTCTGTCTAGTCCTGTTAGAATTTTGTAAGTTTCAATGAGATCCCCTCTCATTCTTCTAAACTCCAGTGAATATAAGCCTAATCGACCCAATCTCTCTTCATACGTCATTCCTGCCATCCCAGGTATCAGTCTGGTGAATCTTCGCTGCACTCCCTCCATGGCAAGAACATCCTTCCTCAGATAAGGCGACCAAAACTGCACACAATACTCAAGGTGTGGTCTCACCAAGGCCCTGTACAACAGCAGCAAGACATCCTTGCTCCTGTACTCAAATCCTCTCGGTAAGAAGGCCAGCATACCATTTCCCTTCTTAACCGCCTGCTGCACCTGCATGCTTACCTTCAGCGACTGGTGCACAAGGACATCCAGGTCTCGTTGCACTTCCCCTTTTCCCAATCTATTGCTGTTCAGATAATAATCTGCCTTCCTGTTTTTGCCACCAAAGTGGATAACCTCGCATTTATCCACATTATACTGCATCTGCCATGCATCTGCCCAATAGCCCAACCTGTCCAAATCGTACTGGAGTTTCTCTGCATCCTCCTCACAGCACACACACCCACCCAGTTTGTGTCGTCTGCAAACTTGGAGATATTACATCTAGTTCCCTCGTCTAGATCATTAATATATATTGTGAATAACTGGGATCCTAGCACCGATCCCTGCGGTACCCCACTAATCACTGCCTGCCACTCGGAAAAAGACCCATTTATTCCAACTCTTTGCTTCCTGTCTGCCAACCAGTTTTCTATCGAAGTCAGTACCTTACCCCCAATCCCATGTGCTTTAACTTTGCTCAAATGCAACAACAATAACTTGCATTTATATAGCAGTTTTAACGTGGCAAAATGTCCCGAGGCATTTCACAGGAGTGTAATCAGACAAAAATTGACACCGAGCCAACGAAGGAGACTTTAGGACTAGGTGACTGATCATTTGTTCAAAGAGGTAGGTTTTAAGCACCGTTTTAATGGAGGGAAAAGAAAGAAATACTTGCATTTATATAGTGCCTTTCACGACCTCAGGACGTCCCAAAGCTAATTAAGTACTTTTGAAGTGTAGTCACTGTTGCAATGTAGGAAATGTGGCAGCCAATTTGCACACAGCAAGGTTCCACAAGCAATTGTAAGATAATGACCAGATAATCTGTTTTTTAGTATTGTTGGTAAAGGGATAAATACTGTCCAGGACACTGAGGAGAACTCCCTGCTCTTCTTCAAAATAGTGCCATGGGATCTTTTACATCCTCCTTATCAAAAAGACAGCACCTCCGACAGGAGCAAGGCTATGGAGGGATTTCAACACAAGGATTAGGATTTTAAATTTGAGGGATTGGTGGACCAGGAGCCAATGTAGGTCAAGGAGCACAGGGGTGATGGGTGACCGCGACTTGGTGCGAGTTAGGATACAGGCAGCAGAGTTTTGGATGAGCTAAGTTTACGGAGGGTGAAAGATGAGAGGCCGTCCAGGAGAGCTTTGGAATAGTTGAGTCTGGAGGTAATAAAAGTATGGATGAGGATTTCAGCAACAGATGTGCTGAGGCAAGGGTGGAGAGAGGCAAGATTAGGAAAGTGGAAGTAGGTGATCTTTGTGATGCAGAGGTTATGGGATTGAAAGCTCCACTCAGGGTAAAATAGGATGGCGAGGTTGCGAACAGTCTGGTTAGGGAGGGGGATGGAATCAATGGCTAGGGAAGGGAGTTTGTGCAACACTTAGTAAGTTTTTGCACCATTCCTCTGACAACTCTTTTAACAGAGCTGTTAACCCATTTAAAATCAACAGCATCCAGCAAAAGTGATGTCATCAAGCTGGCTAAGCAGCCAATCACATTGAAGAATACTCACAGACGGCAAACCAGGAAGTAAAATGCACAGATTATAATTTACTTATAATTCATTTTACAGAGAGCGAAATGAATATTGGGACATACACATAGGATTAAGATAGAAGTTGAAATATCAAAAACACACGTTAAACAAAATTATATTAAAAACTTGTAATTCTTAATCATATTAATGGCAAAAATTTGACATTCCACAAATATAAAATTGGTTTTTCAGGGCCAAAATGATTGTTCAGCAGTCAATACACCATTTAAAACCTAGTTAATCTCTTTCAACAAGGCTTAACGTTTATGGGGTTTTTTAACAGCAATATTCCATTGTTTAAGGGGAAGTTCTCGTCCGTTCAAGTGATCTGAATTGATTGCCAGCTCTGGAGAATGCCACAGCGCAACCTGTGGTGGAGCAGGGAATGACTGACCACAACTTGTGGATTTCTGCGTTTATCTGCGCATGTGCTAAATCCTGAAGTTGCTGTCAGTTTCAGAGGGGTAATGACAGCAAACACTGGCAGTTTCGCCGTCATTACCACTGCAAAATCCGGGCCTATAATATTTAAGACTAAAAGCAAGGGAATTCACCTACTGTCCTGGCCAACCTTTATCTCACAATCAACATAATTAAAAATCAAATTATTTCAACATTTGTATACTTCATAAAATACTTCATTGTCTGTGAAATGCTTTGGGACATCCTGAGGTCATGAAAGGTTCTATATAAATACAAATTCTCTCTTAGAAATTCTCTCTTAGCATTTTTAGTGTATATGTATATTTAGCATACATTTGTATGACTTTAGTCTGCCCACTATTTTACGAGAGATGTTAACCTCTTTATTTTGAATTAGTTAACACTTCTGCTAAAGAAGTTAACGGAGGTGCTCATTCAATAAAATCGCCAACACTAGTTTTTAGACTTTAAATTCACTAACCCATCTCAGCACTGTAGGGGGTTTCTCTTGCTCGTTCTGGTCTCCTGCCAGGCTTCGTGCAATAATTACCCTTGAGTGGTTCGACCCACTCCCCCTACGGTTCTAGACCTTGGACTTAGATGCAGAAAACAGCAGTGCAGAGAAAGGACTCAATAGACCAGGTTGAATAGCACGAAATGGATGCTTTTATTTTTAAACAGTTTGAAGCATTACAAAATACATGTCATAGGCACAGATTAAAGTAATTACAATCATGCACAAATTTATGAATTTGACTCTATGGAAATGGGGAACACACGGCACATCGTAAAAGGGAAAACACATTACGATTACCCTTAACTCCCTCCCCTATACCTAAACTAAGTTTCGACCTGGGGAACTTGGGATCATGCTCACCACTCTCAAAATCGCAAAAAAGGGGGTTCACAGCCTTTTGGCACCGCTTTCCGTCGTCACGTGGATTTGGAAACTTCTGGCGCAGTCGATATTCTCTCTCTCTCTCTCGAGGCGGCGGGGTAGACACAGCCTCGATGAGCGCTCGTCAAGGTTGAAGATCAGCTACAAGCAGTTGAAGAACTGCATACAAATGGGAGAATCTGAAGGTCTCTGGCCGAATGGTATGCCGAGGACCTTCCTCGCTCCCGCCTGGCTCGGTGGCTTTCCAGAGGGTTTCTTCTCCTTCGGCCTGGGTCGTCGATGATCTCCCGACCCCAGTACCCGGGCCACCCTCGTCGCCTTCTCGTCGTGGCCGAGCCTTGTCTGGCTGAACACCGACCACGTTGTCTTTTCACCGAAATTGTCCATCCGAAGCGTTTTTAAAAAGACGAAGTGTCTTCATCGATTCCGAAGCTACCGAGGTAGAAGAGGCGCCGATCCTGGCACCGTCCGTCCTTCGTTCGTCCGTTCGTTCCGTCTATCACTCCAATAACGTCGATCGTGTTTCCTCCGATCGTTCCTTGTAACTTTTGATGGAGTTTCAATCCATAGTTATACCCTTTTGGGACAGTCTTATCTCCCGCCAAATCATAGTCCTGTCTTTGTATTAATTTTGGCGGGCAGAAATCTCTGCAGGGGCGCTTTGTCTTGTAACGGGAGCCGGTGATAACTTAACTGGCCTTCCTGGCCGATAATGTCTTTTTAAGTCTTTTACATTGTCACCGCGACTCGGTTCCCATATTGATCGGTCCGGAGATTTTTCTTGATGGCTGTTAAACGGTTTCTCCTTTGTACAATAAATGGGTATAAGTGTTTTTGCATTGTCCGCCCATATCTTGATGGGCCCCATCCTGTACTTAGAATCCATTGAATATGTATGCTGTTTCCGTGAGTTTCGGTTCCCAGATACTGGCTTTCGTGGGCTTACTGTCTTCAATCCACAAGCCTGTCTGGCTTGCAGTAACAGAAATAAAATGGTCCAGAAAACTGATCACGAGGCCCGGCAGCCATTTTGTATGCCCTTTTATCAAAGGTTTTTCTGTGCAAGCTTACTTTGGTCAATAAACAGTCTTATTTTATCCGGTTTTCTTGCGTGATTATTGCTGAAAATTTCGAATCTTACAGCACCCCAATAAGATGCATTGTAGCAATCAGTCACAGAGCTTCGATGAAGTTGTAACTTCATATAAAACCCAAGAACATAAACAACCTTTTTGTACTTTGCAATATATTTCCCCCCTTCCTCGTTGGGAAAGTTCCAAGTACTGAGCAGCCATTGTCACTGTTGAGCCAGCTGATGGGATTCGGTGGTGTGACTCACCTCCAGTTTCCTTTCTTTCTCTAAGAGGGACAACCTGGCCTCCACATGACACTCTCCAGGTAGAATTGGCTGAGAGCAGAAGCTCAGTGCCTGTGAATGGCGAGCATAGCCCCACAATCTTCTGCTTGAAGCTCTAACATACTGCATCACAGGTCCACCCTGAAATACTTTTCTAACTTAACGTACGGTAAGGAATTGAAGCAGTGCCATTTGTCTCCAGCTCTGTGACACTCTGTTTATAGTTCCTTTTATTTGTGTACGATGTGTCTGTAAATTTAGATTTTCATTATTCCCTATAAAAAATTCAGGTGGGGAGGATTGATGCCAAACACAATGTGCACACAATGCATATTTTATTCATCACTTGTCAGATATGAAAAAAAAAACGATAGGATTGCATTGGCACATACAGGCTTGTGAAAATCCAATTGTATAAAATAAGTTTGTTGGGGTCTATAATCTATTTGCTAATGCAGTACCAGCCAAGCATGTACAGATAACCAACACTAAACTTGGCCAGTAATGAATTCGGAAATGAATAATAATTCCTGTGTAGATGCAGGAAAGTAAGCCGTGCCAATCTCAATTCTCGGCAGAAGATGAGCTTGTTGCTGAAAGCTTCAGTAGGTGTCAGCTGAGCCCATCCACCACTGCAAAAATGTTGGTTATTTGAAGCTGCAGGGCATCCCTTCACAAAATGATTAATCTTCACAGGCTGGAGACAGAGTTAATTATCAAAGCTCAACTGTGTAAAGCACAAGGGGGAAGCACTTGATACTAAAAGCACTTCCCAGTTGGAACAGCGAAAGAAAAGCAAAGGGCGAGTCACCTGGGACACTCTTGCGCATCTTTGTAGCAGAACAGAATTAGCAAAAAAAACCTGGGAGCAGTTTACCTTCTTGTCTTTTTGGACAGGAATGACACATTAGACATGGCGGCACAGAAGCAAATATAACTTAAAAATAACCGGGCGAATGTCATGGTGACACAGTAGATTAGAGCAATATTATGTGATGTGATGGTATTGTGGGGCAGAGGTTTAAATAGCCAGGCTGTTAAGCACTTGATCTCAATCATGCTGCTACCGGGCAGGTGACAAGTGGAAATCAAGCATCTCTATGGGTGGGGGGGGAGGAGTGGGAGGAAAGGAAAATCAGAAGACGAGTCATTCTTTAGGTACTCTTTCACGCTCAGAGCGGCATTAGTAGAAACTTGAGAGCAGGTTGGCGGTCTGCCCTATCAGCAATAAGATGTGTGTAGCTTAGGAAACCAGGCAGACTGGGGTGAAAAGGAAGAAAAGATGATTGCCACAGTACTCTCCACTGTAAATTTCTTTGAAGGAATAACGGCTAATCAATTCAGCTTTTAAATGTGGGAATGAAAACCTTTTTTACTGTTGCTATCAATTTGCTAACATAATTACTTTCCTTCAGTGTGATCTCTTTATCCAACTAAAAAGCGGCAATCATTTTGTAATAAAAGCTGTTTGAAAAACAAGCCATCTTTTACAGTTACTGCAATTTTTAAAAAAGATTTTGATCACAGTCTTTCAAAATGGATGATGCAAACACTTAACGTCTGACTGTTTAAGATGAAAGACAGCTGAACAGTAAATGACATGCAGACTTACATACATAAATGTTACAGGAAAACAAAGAAAATACAAAGTGACATTCTGCCAGAAGAACAATGACATGTGTCAGAGTTTGAAAGACCTCAAAACAGTAATATAATGTTAATAAAAAGGTTGATCACTACCCAATTAGAGCTAATGATTTGACAGTATAACTATTGGCCTTTTCATGCCTCATAATATGGAGCAAGTTTAGTGTCATCGCGAAGTGATTTCAACTTTACTCTGATGCTAAATTGGCAGTCGAAGTCTGGAGTCAGGGCTTGACTTTACTGGAGCTAAGGCGAGTGTGACTCCCGGAGGGGATAGTCTTACACCCTGTCAGTTATGTGGAGAGACTGGAGAAGCTGGGATTGTTCTCCTTGAAGCAGAAAAGGTTAAGGGGAGATTTAAGAGAGGTGTTCAAAAACTATGAAAGGTTTGGATAGAGTAAATAAGGAGAAACTGTTTCCAGTGGCAGAAGGGCCAGTAACCAGAAGACACAGATTTAAGATAATTGGCAAAAGAACCAGAGGCGAGATGAGCAGAATTTTATTTTACGCATCAAGTTGTTATGACCTGGACTGCACTTCCTGAAAGAGTGGTAGAGGCAGATGCAATGATAACTTTCAAAAGAGAATTGGATAAATACTTGAAGGGGAAAAATTTACATTTCTATGGGGAAAGGGCTATTCTTATTTATCCAGTCATAGCTAGAGAATCACCTGCAATGGCTTCTCTTCCCGCTCTCGCACCGTTACCTCTGGAGTTCCCCCAAGGATCTATCATTGGCCCATTCCTAGTTCTCATCTACATGCTGCCCCTCGGTGACATCATCCGAAAACATGACGTCAGGTTCCACATGTACATTGACGACACCCAGCTCTACCTCACCGCCACCTCTCTCAACCCCTTCACTGTCACTGATTTGTCACACTGCTTGTCCGACATCCAATACTGGATGAGCAAAAGATTTCCTCCAACTAAATATTGGGAAGACGGAAGCCATTGTCTTAGGTCTGTACCACAAACTCCGTTCTCTCGTCACCGACTCCATCCCCCTCCCCGGCAACTGTCTGAAACTGAACAAGACTGTTCGCAATCTTAGTGTCATATTTGACACCGAGATGAGCTTCCGACCACATATCCACTCCATTACCAAAAGCGCCTACTTCCACCTACGTAACATCACCTGACTCCGTCCTTACCTCAGCTCATCTGCTGCTGAAACCCTCATCCATGCCTTTGTTACATCTAGATCTGACTATTCCAACGCACGCCTGGCTGGCCTCCCATTCTTCCACCCTCCATAAACTTGAGCTGATCCAAAACTCTGCTGCTCGTATCCTAACTCACACCAAGTCCTGTTCACCCATCACCCCTGCGCTTGCTGATCTACATTGGTTCCTGGTCTGGCAATGACTCAATTTTAAAATTCTCATCCTTGTTTTCAAATCCTTCCATGGCCTCACCCCTCCCTTTCTCTGTAGCCTCCTCCAGCCCTACGGGCCTACGAGATCTTTGTGCTACTTCAATTCTAGCCTCTTGCGCATCCCCTATTATAATCGCTCCACTGTTGGTGGCCGTGCCTTCAGCTGCCTAAGCCCTAAGCTCTGGAATTCCCTCCCTAAACCTCTCTGCCTCTTTACCTCTCTCCTCCTTTAAGACACTCCTTAAAACCTACCTCTTAAGCTTTTGGTCACCTGTCCTAATATCTCTTCATGTGGCTCGGTGTCAAATTTTGTTTTATAATGCTCCTGTTAAGTGCGTTGGGACATTTCACTATGTTAAAGGTGCTATATAAATGCAAGTTGCTGTTGTTGCCCTTTGGAACCCTCTCCTCAAATCTCTCCACTTTGCCACTTCCTTCCTTGCTTTCAAAAGTTTCCATAAACCCGTTTTAGTGACAATGCCTGTAGCTTTTAGATATTTTTCTTGACATGAGCAGTGTATCAGAAGTGTGGGTAGTTGTGAGGTAGAAAGAATTACAGAAAATAATGGTCATCCAGTATGATTTGGACAGGTTGGGTGATTGGGCAGAAGCATGGCAGATGCAGTGTAATGTGGATAAGTGCGAGGTTATCCACTTTGGTGGCAAAAACAGGAAGGCAGATTATTATCTGAACGGCAATAGATTGGGAGAAAGGGAAGTGCAACGAGACCTGGGTGTCCTTGTGCACCAGTCGCTGAAGGTAAGCATGCAGGTGCAGCAGGCGGTTAAGAAGACTAATGGTATGTTGGCCTTTGTAGCGAGAGGGTTCGAGTACAGGAACAAGGATGTCTTGCTGCAGTTGTACAGGGCCTTGGTGAGACCACATCTTGAGTATTGTGTGCAGTTTTGGTCGCCTTATCTGAGGAAGGATGTTCTTGCCATGGAAGGAGTGCAGCGAAGATTCACCAGACTGATACCTGGGATGACAGGAATGACGTATGAGGAGAGATTGGGTCGATTGGGCTTATACTCGCTGGAGTTTAGAAGAATGAGAAGGGATCTCATTGAAACTTATAAAATTCTAACAGGACTAGACAGACTAGATGCAGGAAGGATGTTCCCGACGGCCAGGGAGTCCAGAACCAGGGGTCACAGTCTAAGGATAAGGGGTAAGCCATTTAGGACAGAGATGAGGAGGAATTTCTTCATCCAGAGAGTGGTGAACCTGCAGAATTCTCTACCACAGAAGGCAGTGGAGGCCAACTCATTAAATATATTCAAGAAGGAGTTAGATATATTTCTTAAGGCTAAAGGGATCAAGGGATATGGGGCGAAGGCAGGGACAGGGTACTGAATTTGGATGATCAGCCATGATCTCATTGAATGGCGGAGCAGGCTCGTGGGGCCGAATGGCCTACTCCTGCTCCTATCTTCTATGTTTCTATGTTTCTATCTTTTGATATTGTTACGTGATCCAATCATAATTCTAATCCATGTGTAGAACTTCAATATAATAAAAACACTTCCCATTTGTTCCTATTAATTCCTGATCGAAGTATAAAGGGGGAAAAAATTGGGTTGATTTGCGCCTCTCATTAGCGCCCCGGGAGGTGCTAATGAGGGGCGCAAATCCCCTAGCGCCTGGGTGCAGCGCCGCTAACGCCTCCCGCGAAATTCAGTGGGAGGTTAGTGGCGGCGGTAGCCGGTAGCACCCCGTGGCACTGCACTGTCGGCAATCACGTCATCGGCGTGCGCGGTGCCCCGCTTACGCCCCCTGACCTATCGCCGGACGATATGTCCGACAGGATCGGGGGCGTTTTGGCAGTGGTAGTTAAAGGGGCAGGTGTCGGGCAGCCATTTTTATTTTGGCTGACTGCCAGCACCTGCCCCCTTTCCCTTTTTTTTGCGGGGTGTCGGCCGCGATCGCTCAGCCTGGCACTCCTCTTCAGTATGGGCTGTTTTCACGGCACCCTGCTCCCTGGTGGTCCAACAGAACCCCGGTGCACACAGCGCTAGGCCCCTCCCCTTTAATCAGGGGAGGGAAGTCTGCAATGACATGGCGCTGTTGCACATAGTGCTGCGAAATTCAGTAGTAGCGTCCCAAGAAGGAGATGGAGTGCTTCCAGTAGCGCTCCAGCTCCTGCATGGGACGCTACTACTGAATTTCCGGCGGAGGGGCGCTAACCTTTTAGCGACGTTAGCGTCCCAAAAGGGGTGCCACCCAATTTTCCCCCCAAAATATTTTTCAATTATCCAGCAATTCTTATCACATTGCATATATTCCACATTTGGTGTCAGCTGGAGATAGCAGCAGATTTTAGAAGGGTGATTATTTTTATGTAAAATATCAGCATCTAAGTTGATGTTTGAATTAATCATTACAACATATGGAGGGGGTGGGGGGGAGGGAATATTTCCTGTCAATAATTTTGCTAAAAAAAAGTCAGTGTGAGTTCAAAACAGGAATTTTGCTAATATTGTGCACTGGAGGAATCCACCCCATGGACTGCTGTGTAAAGATTTGTATGTTTCATTATTTCTATCTGCACTTTATTGAAATTCAAGGATCAGGATCATTTTTTTTGCAAACTAGTTAAGTTTTTATGAGCATTTATCTGAATTTTAAATGAATTCATTTCACATAAAAAGTGGTATTATCTTGGGTAATGATGCATTGCATCTTTAATAAATAAGAGTGAGTAGTTAAAATGTAGTTAATTGCATGTAGTGGGAAGTATGGTATGGGAACAGCTTGCAGTGCTGCATGAGGTAATGTTGATATAAAGTAATGTAATTAATTACCTTGATTAGGAATTTAGTACACAATAAAATTCAAGTACTTTTACTAATCTTGCGATATACCGAATGGCACCAGATGGCGCACATATAACTGAGGAGGGTTGGAGTTATTAGTGCTTCTGTTTCCTATAACGCCTTTTATTTTTTTAATGTTTTTTCATTCTAAAGGCGGATTGAATGAAAATACTACTTTCCAGTTTTACATGTTGAGGCAGCAATAACGTGTTGAAAAATTCCACATTTTGTTCCCACCAGAATTAGCTATTCTGCTCTGCTTGCAAGAGATTTTCAAGAACAAAAACACATCCATACAGCCATGGCATTGGGCAGGATAACTGGTTGGGAGTCTTCAGTGTAAGGCATTGTCTCATTTCCCCCCAAACATTCAGGCCCTAAATTTACATGGGCCACCATCCAAGCAGCGACTCTGGGATTGTGCCCAGTGCTGACCCCAACAGAGTATGGGGGTCAGTGGGCGTGGTGAGTGTCCCCGATGCTAGAGGCATATCTCAGGTGCCCAATATCTCATTTGAGACGGAAAATTCTTCCAGAACCTCTAAGTTCCGGTGTCATCCTTTTACACCCTCTCTAGTGCCTCCGTATCCTTTTTATAATATGGAGACCAGAACTGTGCACAGTACTCCAAGTGTGGCCCAACGCACTCATAGCCAGTTCTACCCTTCATAATCTTGAGCTCATCCAAAACTCTGCTGCCCGTGTCCTAACTTGAAGAGAGATTGGGTCGATTGGGCTTATACTCGCTGGAGTTTAGAAGAATGAGAGGGGATCTCATTGAAACTTATAAAATTCTGGCAGGACTGGACACACTAGAAGCAGGAAGGATGTTCCCGATGGTCGGGGAGTCCAGAACCAGGGGTCACAGTCTAAAAATAAGGGGTAAGCCATTTAGGACAGAAATGAGGAGGAATTTCTTCACCCAGAGAGTGGTGAACCTGTGGAATTCTCTACCACAGAAGGCAGTAGAGGCCAATTCATTAAATATATTCAAGAAGGAGTTGGATATATTTCTTAAGGCTAAAGGGATCAAGGGGTATGGGGAGAAAGCAGGGACAGGGTACTGAATTTGAATGATCAGCCATGATCGCATTGAATGGCGGAGCAGGCTCGAGGGGCCGAATGGCCTACTCCTGCTCCTATCTTCTATGTTTCTATGTAACTCAGAGCAAATCCCGGTCACCCATCACCCCTGTGCTCGCTGACCTACTTTGACTCCCGGTTAAGCAATGCCTCGATTTTAAAATTCTCATCCTTGCTTTCAAATCCCTCCATGGCCTTGCTCCTTCCTATCTCTGTAATCTCCTCCAGCCCGACAACCCTCCGAGAAATCTGCGCTCCTCCAATTATGGCCTCTTGAGCATCCCCGATTTTAATTGATCCACCAATGGTGGCTGTGCCTTCAACTGCCAAGGCCCTAAGCTCTGGAATTACCTCCCTTTACCTCTCCGCCTCTCTTCCCCCTTTCCTCCTTTAAGACTCTCCTCAAAACCTACCTCATCTGCCCTAATATCTCCTTATGTGGCTCAGTGTCAAATTTTGTTTGATAACGCTGCTGTGAAGTGCCGTTGGATGTTTTACTATGTTAAAGGCGCTATATAAATGCAAGTTGCTGTTGTTGTGGTCTAACCAAGGTTCTATACAAGTTTAACGCAACTACTCTGCTTTTCAATTCTATCCCTTTAGAAATGAACCCCAGTGCTTTGTATGTTTTTTTTATGGCCTTATTAACCTGCGCCATTACTTTTAGTGATTTGTGGATCTGTATATTTGGGGAAGTTGTTTGAATCTGTTATTAGGGGCAGAATGACTGAGCATTTGGACAAATATGAGCTAATCAGAGAGAGCCAGCATGGATTTGTATTGGGTAACCCATGTCTAATGAACCCATGTCTAGTTGAATTTTTTGAGGAGATAACTAAGGTGGTAGATCAGGGAGTGTCTGTGGATGTTATTTATATGGACTGCCAGAAGGCATTCGACAAGATTTCACATAAGAGTCTGTTAACAAAAATGTGAGTTCATTGCTTTGACATCTCAGAAGGCTAAGACTATACTTCCAGATGAAGGCGAGGCAAACAGTTCATCCATACCAGCTCATAAGGGCAAGGTTGTATATGTTCTGGAAATAGAGCCAACTGCAAGCTTGTATACTTGGGAGGGGGTAGGTGCGGGTCGCGGGAAGAAGTGTCTAGTCATGTTGCTCCAGCCATAGTGTAGGGCAGGCTTGCTGGACCAGCTGGTCTTCTGCCTGTCAATTTTGTATGTTCGTATGTATATTCGTAATCTATTCAATGGACTAGGGGGGCTAAATTCGAATGTGATTACCCTGCGCCTGTTGAGTCTGATGCAGGCCGTATGTAAACTTTGTGCTGCCTGTTAATTTAAATGATAGTGGTGAGCAGCCCAGCGTTGAATGCAAAGCCTCAGCGGGAGCCCAAGTTCGTGCAAGGCTAGCACCACTTAAAGCTAGCCTCTATTATTTAAAGCCAGCCTGCACCTCTTAAAGAGGTGTATTCTGGCTGGAGCAGGTGCTGTAAGTGGCTGGGGAAGACATTCTGAGCAGGAAGATGATGTACTAATGGCATAACAGGGGAGAGAGCAGGCTCCAAGATTTTCCACCGCAGCACTGAAGGCCTTGGTACAGGAGGTGGACAGGAGGAGAGAGGTACTTTATTCATCGGGGGTTAGGAGGCCCTCCAGACAAACTGTGAGAAGGCAATGGGAGCAGATAGCTGTTGCGATCAATGCCAGCAGTGTAGCCCCGAGGACCTGGATGCAGTGCCACAAGAAGTTTAATGACCTGACATCGGTGGTCAAGGTCAGTGAATTCATCTTCAAATGCCATATCCTTACAACTGAACCATTTGGCTCAGACATTATTCAATTCACCACCCTTCCTTCACTCACCTACCAACAATCTCTATTAATCACGACTCACACCTCACATTCATAGCTTCACCTCACCCTCACACACTTAGCACTGCTGCAAAACACACACCCACATTTCACAGCTTCCACACACTGCCAGCTATTCAACCATGACAGGCACATCACCTAAACACATTGACAACACTCACTGACACACTTCCCTCTCTTTTGCAGGACAAAGTGGCTCATAACTGTTATGTTCATTAATAACTAGACATTCTTATTATGAACACAGCTAGCTTCTAGCTAGTTATTTATTCAGTACACGTTCTCTAGGTACAGTATCTGTAGAGATGCAGCATGTGTGCTCCTGTGTGCAGGCTGCCATCTTGACTGTTGCCTTGTGGGTAGCCTAGTGCCTCATGGGTAATGTAGCCTTAATATATATACAGCTGGGTAGTGTAGTCTTATACATAGAGCTATATACAGCTCTACGGCTCCACCTAGTGTCCACTATAGAATGACATGTTATTGATCACTACATCCCCCTTTCTTTGAGGTTTAACAAAATCAATATCAATCAACTTTCAAGAAAACAATAAAGATAATATCAGTAACACTTTTGTTAGTGCTCTATAAACATAAACATTTTCAAAACAGTCAACACATTTTCAAAGCTTTACATTGTACTCAAAGATTAAGTCTATCAGGCTTTTTTACTTCACGTGAGGCTTTTTTACTTCACGTGTGGATCTTCTCAACACGGGTAAGTCTGATGTGTCTTCATGAGATTGTTCTGGCGGTGAATGACAAGATGCAGTTGCGGCATTGTCATCAATCTGCTCTTGTATAGATCGAGGTCTCCTTGCAATCTTTGCTTGGAGAGGGTTTCAGTGTTTCCTTCACTCTTCATGCCATAACTCTCAATGTAGTCAATGCACTCTCGAAAAACTGCTGGCAGCTGGATCCCATCATACAGCATAGTCCTCTCAGCAGCCTCGGCTAATGGAACACCAAAGATTGGCCTGAGGGAAGAAGGAGTATCCACCGGAACTGCTTCCTGCTCTGGTGCAGGCTTCTTCTTTTTCTTTTTCTCTTTCCACTGCTTAACAACATCTGCTGCGGTTATATCTTTGGACTTTTTCTCCTTGTGTTTTTCCTCTTTGTGCTTTTCTTCCTTTGGCTTCTCTTTGACCTTAAAGTCTTTTTCTTTCTTCTTGGAGAAACTAGGCTTTTTGAAGACATGGATACCCTTTGGCCTTTTCATCCTTGATGGGCTCTCTGCTTCATCACCTGAGTCATCTGGTCTGCTTATGGCACAGTTTATACGGTAGACTCTCTTGACCAGTTCTAAGTCTTCACAAGCTTTGTCACCTAGTATCGAATCAAGTCTTTCAGCCACAACAGAAAACATGAGATGATGCACTTTGTCTTTGACTGTCACTTTAAGTCTGCATACACCTAAGCTATCTATTTTCTGTCCATGGTGTGGAGATGCCGGAGTTGGACTGGGGTGGACAAATGTAAAAAGTCACACAACACCAGGTTATAGTCCAACAGCTTTATTTGAAATCACAAGCTTTCGGAGCGCTGCTCCTTCTTCAGGTGACATTTCTCCACTTCACCTGAAGAAGGAGCAGCGCTCCGAAAGCTTGTGATTTCAAATAAAGCTGTTGGACTATAACCTGGTGTTGTGTGACTTTTTATATTTTCTGTCCATTATAGTCCTTCAGTAGTACTGACTTTTTCTGTATTTTGGGCTTTTCTTTCATATTTTTTATGTCACTCATACTGATTAAGTTTGCTTTTGCCCCAGTGTCCAGTTTCAATGTAACTAATGCTCCATTTATCTGCAGTGGGATCATCCATTTGTCCTCTTTTACTGCATTAACTTTATGTTCAGCATTGTCTATTTCTGAGGGCTGCACATTTTCTGTATCTTTTTTGATATCGTCACATGACACCATTCCTACAAAAAATGTCTCACTTAAATCAGTGTCCTCAATCACATTAACTCGTTGCTCTTTTGTCGTTTTTACTTTTGAAAAGCATTGTTTGGCAAAGTGATTCTTTCCATTACATTTTGTGCACATTTTTCCAAACGCTGGGCATTGTCTTAACTGGTGTTTGTAACCACAGCGTTTACAATTAAAAATTTCATCCTCCGATTGCTTTTCATTTCTGTTCTGTCCACGTTTCTTCCCCTTGTAGGACACAGCACTGACAGCAGCATTATCACTCATTACAATCGCATCATTATTGATTTCACTGAAAGTCTTCGTGTGCTTTCGAGCTAGCTCGCTGGCTTGGCATATTTTCACCGCATTTTCCAAATTTAGTTCGGTTTCTCTCAACAGACATTCCCTGACTTTTTTATCATGAATACCAAACACAATCTGGTCACGAATCATGGATGCTTTGAGCTCAGAGAAATTACATGTCTGTGCTTTCAGTTTCAGATCAGTTATAAAGCTATCAAAAGTCTCATTTTGTTGCTGTGTCCGAGAACGGAAGATGTATCTTTCATACGTCTCATTCTTTTTGGGAGAGCAATGTGCATCAAATTTTTTTAGCACATCTTCTAATTTTTCTCCGTTCTCCACTGGATTAAATACAAATGTATTAAATACCTCTATCGCCTGTGGGCCTGCAACCGTAAGCAGCAACGCTATCTTCCTTGCATCTGGCTTCGTACCGAATCCGATGGCTGCAATGTAGAGTGCGAATTGTTGTTTAAAAATCCGCCAATTGTAGTCGATATTTCCCTCGAGATTCAAACGCTCTGGTGGCTTCAAATTCTCCATGTCGCTTTTCACAATTTTGAGCAGATCTTCAGCACCCTGGTACCATGTTATGTTCATTAATAACTAGACATTCTTATTATGAACACAGCTAGCTTCTAGCTAGTTATTTATTCAGTACACGTTCTCTAGGTACAGTATCTGTAGAGATGCAGCATGTGTGCTCCTGTGTGCAGGCTGCCATCTTGACTGTTGCCTTGTGGGTAGCCTAATGCCTCATGGGTAATGTAGTCTTAATATATATACAGCTGGGTAGTGTATACTTATACATACAGCTATATACAGCTCTACGCAGCTCTACGGCTCCACCTAGTGTCCACTATAGAATGACATGTTATTGATCACTACAATAACCAGAGGCAGCAGGGGCTACCTGCAGGGCCTAGCCCCCATGGAAGAAATGCTGCTGGAGATTATTGAAGCAGCCATTGCTGAGCCCGTGGCCAGCGGCGGGGCTGAAACAGTCGAAGATGACGGTATCCTCATAACTAATCCTCCTTCTCACATCCCACTTCTGCCTCATCCTACAATCTCTTCTGATTTATTAACTCAAGATGGTGTAAGCAAGCACCTTTTGCTTTCCCTGCCTCCCTCACCACAACCCTACCCTTGTGCCTTTCTCCTTTCAGGCACCCAAGAGCTGCAACCTGGCCAGGCAGTGGTGGAGGAGCAAGATCTGGAACAGGAAGAAGGCAGTGATGCTGAAGACACAGCACTTGATTTCACACTCGCAGCCACCAGCTCAGATACTGACACACTGCGTACTTTAGAGGATAGGTTAGACACGGGATTTGCACGTGGCGAGACACCGGGCATGAATGGCCTGCAGCCAGGGCAGGGTCAAGGGTAGCTCAGGTGCCAGCTCCCTGGAGGGCGAGGTCGCACACGGGTTCTGCTGCACAGGACTCAGACGAGGACTTCGATGGGGTGGCCTACAGAAGAAGGCTGATGGGTATGCACAATGAAAGGCTTGGTTCAGTGGCAGGTCTGCCAGAAAGCCTGAGTGCATTGTCAAGGAGCATGGAGGAGTCTGGCACCAACCTTGCGCAGGGCTTTGCGCAGAGCTTGGAGCCTATCCTTTGCAGCATGGAAGTGATGGCCAACTTCATTAGCACATTTGTGGACCGAACCATAATGCAACGTCTGATGGCCAATGTCTCAGCTTCCATTGCAGCACAATGTCTGAGTGGTGCAATGGAAGCTCAGATTTCTGTCATGCAAGCTCAGCTTGATGCTAAGCTAGCTCAGACTGCTGCCATCATGGCTGCAGTTACCAATGTTAAAAGGGGCTTGCAGGGTGTCACAGCAGTCCTGCAATCTGTCCGGACTGCTGAGGAGCCACCCCGGGTGAGTGGCAGTGGTTCCGTGGAGCACAAACTTGCTGTCCTCTCTCAGGATGATAGCATTCGTCCTCCCATCACTGCCACTCCACCAGTGCCCTTGTTTTTGCCTGTCAGCCAGCCAGCCCAGGCTGCTGCCGCCCATGCCGAGATGGTACGATCCGAAGCCGGGCCTTCTAGGCCCAGAGCTGCTCGAGGTCGTCCTCCAAGGCCATCTTCAGTTTCCCTCACTAAAAGTCAGCAGCCTTCTGCCAGCCATGTAGCAGCCACTGGAGCAACAGAGGGAAGGGAAGGTGTGGGACTATTGTTGAATGGAGAATTGAGGTTGTGTTCACTGGTACCGCAGTCGGATGAGTCGATCGTGGACCGCCCAGCCAGAAAGGGGCTGTGTTGGTTGCCTCCTCCCTTCCTCCTCCTCTTCCCCCTCCTCCTGCTCCCTCTACGAGTAGCTTGTCCTCCTCTGTGCTGCCTGATGTGCCTCAATGAATCCGAGACTCAACGTTAACGGAGCAAAGCAAGGCTTTTATTAACTCAGAAAGTAATACACAGTGGAGAAGTGTCTCTCATCCAGAGATCTGCTGTACTGCCTGTGAGACACGCTGGGGCCTGCTTAAGTAGGGGCCAGGTATGGGCGGAGCCCTACACACAATACAATACAGGTAAGGAAATGAAACTGAAACTAAACTCCCCTGCTTGTCACAGTCACAGGCACAATCAAACACAGAGAATACAGAGTGCCTGATGAATGGCATATTTCATCACATTCACCCCTTATACAGATTTAGTCTGTTCGGGGGTTTGATAGTCCTCTGTGACCGACGTAGCTGTTGTGGTGCCGCGGGTGTTGGCTGGGTGTCCCAGGTGGCCTCCTGGGTCTCTGCCGGGGGCGCCGCCAGGGTTGTTGAAGGGGTAGTTGGTGGGGGCACCGTTGGTCGATGTTCTTCCGGGGGTGATGAAAGGATAGTGGGTGGGTAAGAGTTGCTGTGATCGTTGTTGCTGTTGTTGTCATGGTTGTTGTCGTTACCGGCTGGGGCGACGTCTTTTATGGACACGGTGTCCTCCCTTCCGTCGGCGTGCCGGACATACGCGTATTGGGGGTTGGCGTGGAGTAGGTGCACTGACTCCACGAGAGGGTCCGTCTTGTGGCCCCTCACATGCCTTCGTACAAATACCGGACCTGGGGTGGAGAGCCATGACGGCATGGATACGCCTGAGGTGGATTTCCGGGGAAAGACAAACATTCGTTCATGAGGCATGGCATTGGTGGCAGTACACAATAGCGACCGTATCGAATGGAGCACATCTGGGAGGACTTCCTGCCAGCGGGAGATAGGGAGGCCCTTGGTCCTTAGAGCTAGAGTGACTGCTTTCCATACTGTCCCGTTCTCTCGCTCCACCTGGCCGTTACCCTGGGGGTTGTAGCTGGTGGTACAGCTCGTGGCGATCCCCCTGGACAGCATGTACTGGCGTAGCTCTTCACTCATGAAGGACGCCCCCCTATCCGTATGGATGTAGCTCGGCATACCGAACAGGCAGAACAGGCTGTTGAGGCGTTTCATGACCGTGGCGCTGGTCATGTCTGGGCAGGGGAAGGCGAATGGGAAACGGGAGTATTCGTCCACAATGTTCAGGAAGTAAACATTGCGGTCGACTGATGGGAGGGGGCCCTTGAAATCTAAGCTGAGCCACTCAAAGGGCCGTGTAGCTTTGATTAAGTGGGCTCTATCTGGGCGGTAGAACCGAGGCTTGCACTCAGCGCAAGTGCGGCAGTTCCTGGTCAGAGACCGAACTTCCTCAATCGAGTAGGGTAAGTTGCGGGACTTTATGAAGTGGAACAGCCGTGTGACCCCTGGGTGGCAGAGGTCGTTGTGGAGGGTCTGTAGCCGATCCCCGGTGGCGCTGGCACACATCCCTCGTGAGAGGGCGTCGGGGGATTCGTTAAGGGCCCCTGGCCGGTAAATGATGTCATACTCGAAGGTGGAGAGCTCGATCTGCCACCTGAGAATCTTATCATTTTTAATCTTCCCCTTCTGTTTATTATTAAACATAAACGCTACCGACCGCTGGTCGGTAAGTAGGGTGAAGCGTTTGCCGGCTAGGTAGTGGCGCCAGTGGTGCACTGCCTCCACGATGGCTTGGGCCTCCTTTTCCACGGAGGAGTGTCTGATCTCGGGCCCTTGGAGGGTCCTCGAGAAGAAAGCTACGGGCCGCCCCGCCTGGTTGAGGGTGGCCGCCAAGGCAAAGTCAGACGCATCACTTTCCACTTGAAAGGGAGTGTTCTCGTCCACTGCCTGTAGCGTGGCCTGTTCAATATCCCGCTTAATGCTTTTGAAGGCGGCGTGGGCCTCAGCAGAGAGCGGAAAAGAGGATGCTTTCAAGAGGGGGCAGGCTTTGCCGGAGTAGTTGGGGACCCATTGGGCATAATAAGAAAATAACCCCAGGCACCTTTTCAGGGCTTTGGGAGTGTTGGGCAGGGGCAGCTCCCGTAGGGGGTGCAATCGGTCGGGGTCTGGTCCGATTTCCCCATTCTCCACCACGCTGCCTAGTATGCAGAGGCGCGTGGTGTTGAAAACGCACTTGTCCTCGTTGTAAGTGAGGTTGAGTTTTTGTGCGGTTTTCAGGAACCTCTCGAGGTTCGAGTCGTGATCCTGCTGGTTGTGACCGCAGATGGTGACGTTGTCGAGGTAGGGGAAGGTTGCCTGCAAGTGGTGGTCATCAACCATGCGGTCCATCTCCCTCTGGCAGACCGAGACCTCATTCGTCACCCCAAAGGGGACTCTGAGGAATTGGTAGAGGCGTCCGTTCGCCTCGAAGGCGGTGTACGGGCGGTCCTCTGGTCTGATAGGGAGCTGGTGGTACGCTGACTTGAGATCGATGGTGGAGAACACCCGGTATTGGGCAATTTGGTTCACCATCTCGGATATGCGGGGTAGCGGGTAGGCGTCTAGTTGGGTGTACATGTTGATCGTTTGGCTATAGTCGATCACCATCCGTTTCTTCTCGCTACCCCTCACCACCACCACTTGGGCACGCCACGGGCTGTTGCTGCGCTCAATAATGCGCTCCCTCAGCAGCCTGTCCACCTCGGTCACGATAAACTGCCTGTCCTCCCAGCTGTACCTCCTGCTTTTGGTCGCTATTGGCCGGCAGTTGGGAGTAAGGTTCGCGAATAGCGAAGGCGGCTTTACCTTCAGGGTAGCCAGACCGCACACTGTGAGGGGCAGCTGGGACCCACCGTAATTGAGCGTGATGCTTTGGTGGTGGCACTGGAAATCCAGGCCCAAGATCACGCTCGCACATAGACTCTTCATGATTAGTAATTTAAAATTATCGTATACAGTTCCGTTAACGGACAATTGTACCGCGCAGTAACCCATAATGGTCGATGTCTGGGTTTTATCAGCCATAGAGATGGTGCCCCGAGCACGGACCACCGTTAGAGAGAGTTGTTGTGCTAGTTCAGGGTGGATAAAACTCTCCGTGCTTCCACTGTCAATTAAACATTTAACCCCGCACCCGTTTACCTCGATGTCCACCATTGATTTGGATAGCGGGTGCGGTCTGGCCTGGTCCACTGTGACCGATGCCACTGTAGGGCCCTGATCGAGACAAGATGGCGTCCACGCTGTCTGCTCACAAGATGGCGGACCCCACGAGGTCGGGCAAGATGGCGTCCAAGATGGCCGCTCCCATGGCACACACGCGGCGGTGGCGGGTTTTCCAGCGGGGTTCCCTCTGCACACCTTCCCGAAGTGCCCCTTCTTACCGCACTTAAAGCAGGTGGTGCCTTTCGCCGGGCACAGGTTTCTGGTGTGCTTCGGCTGCCCACAGAAGTAGCAGTTGGGGCCCCGACGCGTCGCGGCTGTCGTAGGGCTTCTGGGGGGAGAGCGGGGCCCCGACGGTGTTGGGCTGCCGGGCGGGGAAGATGCCTTCCAAGATGGCGGCGCCCTTGGTGCACATGTGGCGGCGTGGGCGGTGCGGGCTGAAGAGTAGGCGCCCGAGTTTCTCTGGGCCACATCCAGGGATCGCGCTGTGTCCACAGCCTGTTTCAGGTCCAATCCTGTTTTTTCCAGTAGTCTCTGCCGGATGTAAGTGGAGCTGAGGCCTGTGATAAAGGCATCACGAACAAGCTCGTCAGTGTACACTGCGGCTTTTACATCTTGGCACTTGCAGTCTTTGCCAAGCGTTTTCAGGGTGACTAGGAACTCATCCAGCGATTCCCCAGGTCGCTGTGTGCGAGTAGCGAGCAGATGCCTAGCGTACACATCGTTCGTAGGCTGCTGGTAATGCGCCTTTAGGATGTCGCAGGCGGCCGGGTACGTGTCGGCGTCTTGGATGAGGGGGTAAACCCGGTGGCTTACCCAATTCCGCAGGATTCTGAGTTTCATACTTTCAGCGTCCGTAGCGTCTGTGATGGCTGCGGAATTGTCCAGGAAGAATTCCATACACTTAAACCAGTGTCCGAATCGTGCCGATGCGTCCGAAGCATGCGGGTCCAAATCCAAACGTTCGGGTTTCAAGAGTTGATCCATTGCGTTGAAAATTGAGTTAATAAAATTGATGTGCCTCAATGAATCCGAGACTCAACGTTAACGGAGCAAAGCAAGGCTTTTATTAACTCAGAAAGTAATACACAGTGGAGAAGTGTCTCTCATCCAGAGATCTGCTGTACTGCTGTGAGACACGCTGGGGCCTGCTTAAGTAGGGGCCAGGTATGGGCGGAGCCCTACACACAATACAATACAGGTAAGGAAATGAAACTGAAACTAAACTCCCCTGCTTGTCACAGTCACAGGCACAATCAAGCACAGAGAATACAGAGTGCCTGATGAATGGCATATTTCATCACACTGCCTCTGCTCATTCTCCCTGTCATGCTGCAGGCCAAGGGCGATACAAACTACTGCACCCATGTCTGGGAGCAACTGGTCTGAGTAGAATCCTTGAACTAACCTGCTACACCACTCCCTGGAGATTTCAGCAACTTTAAATAAGATAACCATCCACCAAACACTTCTATAAACTCACCAAGAGCCAGTAGAAATCAATCAGCAACTAACCTGAAAGCTGTTGCTGATCCCTTTAAATAGCACTGGTTGGAGGGGGGTCCTGCCTGCTGCTGAATGCGTGTTCAGCTGTGCCTCTTTAAGAGAGAGCATTAGCTGGACTGTTGAGGTTGAAAATGGCAGCGCTGGCATCAAATCGGCATTACACACTGACTGATGTCACAATCTGCCTACTCTGCATACTTCCCGCGTACGTTCCCAGCGCCCGTGCTAGCTACCTCACCAAAATGCCGTCCGATGCCGCCCGTACTAGAGGTGTTCGCACGTGGTGCGGACGCCATTTTGGATACAGTGCCGAAAAACCGGGCGCCATGGAGCCATAATTTTTCGGCCTAGGTATCTAAATCGGTAAACTTGTCAGCTGTCTTATGAGGCTAATACTAAATTTCATCATTTATAACAATTTCAGACACTCTCAACTGTAAGTTTATAATCAGCGAGCAGCTGTAACTGAATTACTGTGACATCATTGAACTGCCCTTGAAACCTTTGTTATTTAGTTTGTTAATCAACCCTATCTATTCATTCTTTGTATACTCAATTTTCAAGTGCCACAAACTATGATTCTAAGGTTAACCAATTATTGATTCATGACTTTGTTGTCTGACTTCTTCTTTGATAATTGGCAAAAAAGGGTTAATTCATTCACTCAGTAGCTTGCACAGATTCTAACAGGAGGTTGATAGTGTAAATGCTAATTTAATCTGAACTGGTTGCTGTAAGACACTATGGAGAGCCAACCTTGGGCATTATTTACCCCGAGGCATAAACTGGGTTGTAAACCCAGACGGTTCCTCGACAAGGAGTTAAAGTGAAGTGTTAAGGATTTGTCTGGTACCCTTGATGAATATTCTTGTCATGATACATATCCTATTGTTCTTACACTTCTCATCTTCTACATGCACAGTTGCAAAGAATTACAATCAGCATTCTTTTCTTTTCCTTATCCATTTCTGTTGATCTTTGAGTATTTTTAATTGGAACACTACTTTGAATGGACTTCTGGGAAGAGTAGAGAAGACAAAAACCTAAGAAGTGTCTAAGAAATAGTTGGATTCTGAGATTGTGATGGGGGGTATCAGTAGGTCCTTTCTGGATGGATGAGCAGGGATGGCTGAAGTAGCCTTCTTCATCTGTATCTATATGGTGATTTTATAAAATCTGTGGATTCAATACATTGTGGGTACTGTAGCCTACATTGGAATTTATGAACTGCTGTTAATACTGCCCAAAGCAACCTTAACACCCAGACTACTATTTCTGCATGATTATAAAATTACCAATGGCCCAAATATAGGTCCCATGGTAATTATTATGTGCAACAATTCTTTGTCTTTGTCTAAGTCCTTGGAGGCTTCTGTATTTGTTTCATTAAAAAATGCACATTTATATTTCCTGCCACGTTTATTATTTGCTAAAGTTACTATCTGCTCACAGTCATTCATTCTAAATGTGTTAATTCCCTACAGACCTTCAGAGAGCAGTGTATGTTCAATTGCTCACCCATCCATGATTTATTTTCCTTCAAACAAAAAGTGTTCGGGAACTTTTGTGCTTGTTAAAGTGAGACGTGTCAATACTGAAGATTGAAACAGTTTCCTTATTTTACACCCACAGCCACCAATAAACAGCTTGATGTCTGACATTTCCATTTGCCATGTCAACCATCCTCATGGCCTGCCTGAGTTAGACTGACAATTTAGTGCCAATTAGTGGACTCACACCCACTAGGGACTGAGCTGAGACTGTGCAAACTCATTGGGCCTCAAATTCCTGGTTGTGGAGGGGCGGAACTTGAATCCGCCGGGTTTATGCAACATTGGAAATCCCGATCTAGGAGGTGAGTGGAGGTGCCCCCCCGCCATCTCCCCCCGATCCTGGCAGCAGCTTGGGAGCATAGCTGGGGGCATTTCCGGACTACTCCAGGAATTCTACCCAGCACACCATCTCACAGGCACAGCAGGACTTAGGCTCCCAGATTGCTGGAGGGATCAATTACTTTACTGCTCCAACTTTGACCTCACATCAGTGCGGGTGCCTATGCCTGCACACCTGTAGGCTGCTCGCCCTGACTATGTAAATGTTCCTGTCCCACCGATTTGGGACAGGGTCAACAGCTTGGACAGATGCCTCACTCGACCACACTTCCAGCAGCAAAGCAGGAACCCAGCAATTTCAGGCCTATTATACATAAGAACCTCATGTTCAGCAGCAGAAACAGGAAACTCCCATTCCATCAGCTTGGGCAAGATTTGAACCGTGGTGGCATTGGGGAAAGGGTGGCATCTAACCCACTGCACCACTTCTTACATTCTAGACAACATTAAAAAGAGTTTATTTTATGTTTGTAAAGGATATTCAGTTTATAGGTGTTGAGCATAGACTTTATCCCACAAGTAGGGGGGAAGCAAATATCTTAACTGATATACATCTTGTTACACACACCAAGAAGAAGAAACATCGTCACTTGATTTCACACTCCCAGCCATCAGCTCCTCAAGGTCGACCTGCAAGGCCATTTGCAGTGTTCCCCATTGAAAGTCAGCAGCCTTCCACCAGCCATGCTGCAGCCTCTGGGATAGCACTGCGTGACATCACTAGGATTGACAAAGGCAAACCAGTCACTAAGGGAATGCATAAGGGTGATGAGTTCATTTCTTGATGTCATATTGGATGGATAGATGTATAAAGTTGGATTGGAAAGTTTACTTTGTGGTGGCTTTTATTTCAGCATTGTGGCCAAGAGGACGCTGTGATGGTCAGTAACAGAGGGGAAGGTAAGGTGTGGGACAAATGTTGAAAGGGGAATTGAGGTTGTGGTTACTGGTACTGCAGGTGGATGATTCCATCCCGGATATCCCGGCCAGAAAGGGGCTGTCTGGGTTGCCTCCTTCCTTCTGCTTCCTCCTCTTCTGCTTCCTCCTCTTCACTTTCTCCTCTTCTGTGTCTTTCTCTTCTGCGTCTTCCTCTTCTTCTTCCCTCTGCGAGCGGATGCTGTAAATCTGAAATAAAAGCATAAAATGCTGGAAATACTCAGCAGCTCAGGCAGCATCTTGAACTCTGTTTCTCTCTCCACGGATACCGTTTGACTTGCTGAGTATTTCCAGCATTTTCTGTCTTCTCGGAGGCCTTCCTTTACCATCTGAGGCCTTCCAAGCATCCAGCAACACTCCCTGCTGGATAAAACTTTTAATATGTATTGCGCTAGGTCACTACTGCAATAAAATATAAAAAATCCAGTCCAAACGCTTAAATGCAAACTTACCTGGAAGATGTGTGTGTCTGTTTAAGAAGTGCTGACAGTGTCGCTGTCAGTCTGCTGCACGCTCGCTTTTCAGAGTGAGCTTAGGACCCAGCGCTAAACTCTGCGCTAAGGTCGAAGTTTGCAGAGTGTCACGTTAAGTCGGCGTTGCATGCTGGCTGATGTCACACTCTCCCCATTGGCATCTCCTGGGCCAGCTCTGCTGTTGGCAGTGTTAAGACCCCCACCAAAATGGCAGCTGTCAAGTCCCGTGCCAGAGAATATATTGCAATTTTTCTGTTAATTTCAGCAAAAACTCTATAGGGCTTGAATTTCATCGGGCCGTTGAGGTGGGATTGGAGGCGTGTGGGGGGCTAAAATCACGAAATTGGGCGGCATGAACCCATCCCGCCCCCAACCTGCCTCCATGCCCGTTTCCCAGGAGGCGGGTACCCGACCTGTGCTGGGAGCCGCCTCCCCGAGGCGGGAAGGGGATTAGTGTCAATTAACTGCCTGTTAATAGGCAGTTTTTAGCCTAATCCCTATTTTTATCCCTGAAGTGTGGGCTGCCCCACGGCTCCAAACCACGCCAAGTTAGCGAGGCGGACCGTCGGGCTGAAGGACTGGGAGGGTTCGAGATGTCCGGTGTTCAGGTGAGTGATGGGTGCATGAGTGCAGAGGTAAGTATGTTTGGTGTGTGTAAAGTGTTTAAATAAGTTTTACTTACCTTTACAGGGTTCCTTCCTTCAGGTCTCGGGAGTCCCTCATCTCACCGGCATAGAAAGCAGAATGGCCGCGATCTGTCAAAAGTTGCAGCCTCTGCTTTCTGTTCTGGAGAGATCTCTAAATCAGCCTGAGAGGAAGGAATTAACTTGGAGTACAGATTGTCAGTGTTTGACAGCTTCAAAGAGCTGTCAAACGCTGATATTTCATCTGTCAAAAGCTCTTGACAGATGAAATGTCAATCTGTGATGTCACCTGTTGCCGGGTGGTCCTTAATTGGCCTGCTGAGCCTGCTGGGCGGGCTCAACAAGGTCAATCAAGGGAAAATTGCGTGGGTTGGCCACAACTCGATGGAGGCGGGACTACAACCCCAAAAGTGGGAGTCCCGCCTCCTACTCGCCTCCATTGATAAAATCCAGCCCTATACATTAAAAAAAAAAAAATCCTGACCATTGAACTCAATTTTACGTGGGCAAGTGGCATATGTGAGATTGTGGTGGAATCACCAGAAGATTACAGACAATTGTATATAATTCTTTTTACAGCAATGTAGTACAGCTGGGGGCTGCACCTTTAATGTATCTGTTAACTGTACTAGGGCTTTTTTCCTGTACTCCGCATGATGACGTCATGCCGTCCGTCACGTGATCTCTCAACGGCGGGAAGAACGTGATGACGTCATGACATCAGAGCTCGGAACCTTCTAGCAGTAGAGCTCAGAACCTTCTAGCAGTTGAGCTCGGAACCTGCTAGCAGTTGAGCTCGGAACCTGCTAGGAGTTGAGCTCGGAACCTTCTAGCAGTTTCCAGAAAGGCTTTCAAGCAGACCAGACCTATTTGCATTGTATCTTACAGTTTCCTGTACAACTTCGTTTGCTCATTAAATTTTATTGTTTTTGATTTTCTGAGTCGATCTCAATTCTTCGGCTAGGAACCCCAGTTCCTACAAGATCACATTTTTATTGATTTTGGGTTGAAATCTTGTTTTTTAAAAATATTTATAACAAATGCATTTATTAGCTGTCAGAAGAATTTCTTATGAGCCCATGAGCACATCTGCTCCTAATGTGGCGCAGCACATTTTAAACCCACGTACTTGAATAATTGTACCTAGGAAGTTTTGTTTCTGAACACAACTTTTATTTATCTTGTTTTTTTTGTACTTGTGGTATGAACTACCTTGATGTCTTGAATTTGTAGTTATTGTTCATGAGTTCAAATGCTTGACATTGACACTTTTTTTTGAACCAGCACTTTTGCTCGTCATTTTTCTAATAGCACATATGACTTTCAAACTGACATTTTGCAGTAGAAGCACTAATACTGCAAGACTCAAATGTTTTGAACCATTTATAGTGTGTTCCATAGTCCCTTAAGAATAAACCGTGAATGTAACAACAAGTAAGTACATGTTCCCTTAAGATTATGTCACCTGTGGTGCACAGAATTCTGCCTATTTTCATACAGTAGGTCATTTCTTCATTAGCGTAAACAGGTTTCTTTATAGTCAAGTCTGTTCCAGCTTTCCTTGGGGATGCCAATTAAGAACACTTATGAATTTTTAAAATAATCATTCACATCAGTACGTTGACAGGTATACAAGCCTAACTGTGATACATTATTTATCATGGACTTGTGCTGTGAATGGGAAATTATGCAGGTTGCTTATTACTTATTGTAGGTGTCAATTTTTTTTTTAATTGCTTGAAAATGAATAAAATGTTTAGCTCTTTAAGAAATGCCAACAAACTCTGTTCTACTTTTTGATCATCTCTGAAACTTTGCATAATTTATTGTGAACAGCTGCTGCAATGCTTTCCGTCCCTTTCATTTGATTAAGGACCTTTTAGTGGTTTGGTGGCAGAATTGGCTATTTATGTTACTTTGTTATACACTTAACAACGCAACACAGTTTATTTATAAATGCTAGAGAAAACCGTACAGTAAGAGCAGAACATGTGCAACAATCAATTCTTTTATACAGCAGTCAGGAAGGAATTGCGCCGTTATAAAAGGTCTGCAATCAGATTATTATTTTCCCTGCCAGTTTGACTGCTAGATGCACATTTCTAATGAGCCCGTCAGAAACCTCTTACCAGCACCAGTACTAACTGTGGAATTGGCCAGAAGTGCCTTTGGCCTAGAAATTCAGTTGGGCGCGCCAGCCGTTAGCGCCTTAGGGGGAGTAGATCTCGAGCGCTAGGCGCTTATCGCCCGGGCGCAGCGCGATCTGCGCCTCTCCCCAACTTCAGGACACATTTAGCGCCGGCGCAAAGTCTTAGCGCGCGCCCTGCTGCGCGCGCAGATCATGACGTCATTTAATAGTGCAACGCCCTTTGTGCGCCCCAAACCGGAACTTCACTCGCGCCGGCCCATTGTGCGCCGGGCGTCCCGAGCGACTGTGAAGTGGAACGGTACACAGGCCAGCCGGGCCGGGGGGAGCGCTAATTAAAGGGCACTTACCCAGCAGTATAAAGGCCAGCCATTTTGCAGCATTCACTCTTGTGCAACGGTTTTTTGGACAGAGACCAAGGAGGAGAGTTTACTGGTTTGGACCAACACTTGGACAGGTATTTTTGGCTCAGGCCAGAGCTTACCAATTATCTTTGCCTTCATTCAGAGCTCAGTGTTTGCCAGCATATAATGGGGGCTGCATTGGGTGGCAACGCTGAATTTCAGCCTTATGCCAGAAGGGCTTACAGACGCCGTGAGAGAGTGGCAGCCCTGGCTAGACGCAGAGGGGGCAACAGGCGTCGCCAACTGAGGCCTTACCCACACAGGGTATACCGCCAGCAGACCTCCTATCTGACCATGTCTGCTGCGATGTGTGTTAGGAGGCTGCGATTCCGAAGGGAGGTGGTTGCAGACATCTGCCGGCTGCTTCAGAGAGATCTGCAGCCACAGCTGATGCGCAGGACGTCTCTGTCGGTGGCAGTGAAGGTGACGGTGGCTCTCAACTTCTATGCCTCCGGCTCCTTCCAATCCGCTACTGGGGACATCGCTAACATCTCCCAGTTCGCCGTGCATTGCTGCATCCGCCAGGTGACCGAAGCCCTTTTCAGAAGGAGACATCAATTCATCTCCTTCCCCATGACCCTGGACAAGCAGCAGCAGCGTGCAGTGGGGTTTGCAAGAATAGCGGGCTTCCCCATGGTGCAGGGCGCCATTGACTGCATGCATGTGGCTTTGCGGGCACCTCTTGAGCATGCCGAGGAGTACCGCAACCGGACGGGCTACCATTCCCTCAATGTACAGCTGGTGTGTGACCACAGGCAGCGCATCCTAGCTGTCAATGCCCGCTTTCCAGGCAGCAGCCACGATGCCTTTATCCTGCGACAGACAACTGTGGCTGACATGTTCCAGGCACAGCCTCCCCCAAGAGGATGGCTTATCGGGGACAAAGGCTATCCTTTGTGTACCTGGCTCATGACCCCGCTCCGCGCGCCCACGACCCCTGCTGAAGAGGCATACAACGAGAGCCATCAAGCGACGAGGAACCTCATAGAACAAACAATCGGCGTGCTCAAGCAACGGTTCCGCTGTCTCGACCGCTCCGGGGGAGCCCTCCAGTATTCACAGGATCAAGTCTCCCAATTCGTCGTCGTTTGCTGCATGCTGCACAACCTGGCTATCCGCAGGACTCAGGCACTGCCACCTCACGTTGGACCACCACCTCAGGAGGAGGAGCAGGAGGAGCATGAGGATGACGAGGACGAGGAGTACCAGCCCAGGAGGGACGCACAAGGTCCAAGGGCCGCCTGTCGTCGGCTTATTGAACGTCACTTCTAGGCCCCCTGTCAGGGAATGGCTTGCGCCAATGATAGAACATGATTGCAGCCGCTCCGCAAGCCCTCAGCCGGTTAAGGCAACAAACACTTCAAAGATCAAACATGGACAATGTGAATAAATAAAATGCTTTATTGTACAAACTCTGGGCCCTTCCCACATGAAAACCAAAAACAGATGAAACCCCCAAAAAACACTCAAACACATTACTCGCTCCCACAACCTGGGGAGGATTAACAAAATAGGGCAACTGAAATGGCCGTCATTCTCGGCCTTCGTCCAAAACAAACATCACATCATCGGCCTTCAAAAAACAAACATCCAATTCTCGGCCTCAAGAAACAAACACAAATGGCCACACATTCGACTATTTGGCCCGCTAGGGCGATGCCTTGGCCATCTTTGGGTGGCCCCTGCCTGCCCTGCTGCTCCGCCTCAAAGTAAGGCCATTGGCTGCTGCAAGGCTGGGGCAGGCTCCTGAGGGGCACATGTCGTGATGGCAGATGCCCTTGGGGGTCGGCCTAGTCGAGGTCTGGCTGTCGAGCGGCCGGCTGTTGATTGCTGCAGCTGTGGCTGGCCAGCATCAGTCGCTGCAGCAGCTCCTGGCAGCTCCACTGGGGGAGTGGCAGTGGCGGCTGGAGGAATGGCGGCAAGCTGGCGGATGGCAGGCGCTCGCTGGTCACCTGAGACACTGGCACTCGCCCGGGCCAGCACTGCAGCATGCGCACCAATCTGCCGAGGGACAGGCCGATGTGCTACTGCAGCGCGCCGGGTGCCCTGGCGATGCCTGGCTGACACAGCGAGTGTGGCAGCAGTGAGTGCCCGTGTTGACCTGTTCACTGACCGCAGCAGAGCAGCCAGTGACTGGACGGCACCACTAATCACCTGCCAGTCGCTGACAGATCTGCCCGGTATTCCGCCCAACTGGTGGCCTCTAAGGGCCCGAACTCGGCCACACTCCGAGAGAGGGAATCGATGGACTCAGGCAACCGTGCCACTGCCGCCATGAGCTCCGTGTGCCGGCGCTCCGAGTCCACGGACAAGTCTTCGAGGCATTCCATCTCCTCGGCGAAGAGCATCTCCTGACTGGAGGCCGGACTCTCCCTCTGGGGAGAAGGCCGCCGAGCTGGCCAACCCTTCCTGCGTTGCTGGAGGCCACTGGGCCCAGCAATTGGACTCCCCTCCGACGCATCCCCCCTCTGGGGAGAAGGCCGCCGAGCTTCCACCCCCCTCCCGCCTTTCTGCAGCACGCAGGTCCCAGGAGCTCCCCTCCCCTTCGACACTTCCGCCACGCTGCCCTCCAGGGAAGACATGTCCCCTACATTGGCCTGGGTGGCCGCGGCTGAGGGTTCCCCTGATGGGCCGCCTTCCTCTTGCTCCTCCTCCTGCTCCTCCTCGGAGGGTCTGTCACTGGCAAGTTGAGGGACCTCCTCTTGACCATCTGAAAGCAGGAAGGCACAAGAGTAGCTTTAGAGTGAGGAGAGGGCGTCAGTGCGGGATGCATGAGTGGTGGCATTCAGCGCATTGGTCGGACAGTGGCAAAGGATGTAGATCTGATGCGCAAGTGGGACGAGAGAGGTGCAAAAGGTGATGTCCTTACCATTGCTGCCCAGAACAGGGTCGGCATCTCCACATGCAACGGGCCCAATCACCCGGCCACCCATGAGGCGCTCCACGCGATGTTGCAGGTTGGTGAGTGGCTGGATATGGGGTCATCCTCCCCCGGTCGCAGTCCGGCTCTTGCGATTATTCGCCAGCTTGGCCTGCAAGAGAAAGGACGGCCTCTAAGTACAGTGTGTCGCCGTGATCTTGTGTGCACTGCCTCCCATGGTGGAATAGCCTGGCCAGTGTGTCGCCATGATCTGGTGTGCACTGCTTCCCATGGTGGAATAGCCTGGCCAGTGTGTCGCCATGATCTGGTGTGCACTGCCTCCCATGGTGGAATAGCCTGGCCAGTGTGTCGCCATGATCCGGTGTGCAATGCCTCCCATGGTGGAATAGCTTGGCCAGTGTGTTAAGTGCAGAATGTGCAATTGATGCTCATGCCTGTCCCATAGCTGCTGGATGAAGGCTGGCCATTAGAGCTTTCAGGTCCCTTTGCCCATAATGTGAGGTGCACATGCAAGGATGAGGAGGTCATTGGAAAGGGTACTCACCCTGACAATGCGTGTGAGGTCATTTAACTTTTTGCGGCATTGGGCACCGGTCCTGGGGACGTCGCTGTTGGCTGACAGCTTGCTGGCGACATGCCTCCAGGCTCTCCTGTAGATGCGGACCGTCGCCTTCTTGCCATTGTCCGGGTACAAAACATGGCGCCTCTTCTCCACAGCAGCAAGCAGCACACTCAGATCACGCTCTGAGAAGCGCTGCGCACGTTCACGGGCCTTCTCCATGTCTTCAGGCGCTATTTGGGTCCAGCAGCAGTGTTCAGGCCTAGCTGGAGGGCTCCACTATCCAGGGCGTGGCAGCAGACACAGTCGACCCTTCCCCCTTAAGAGCTGGCCGGCGCCAGGGTGTCTGCTGTCAATCACGAGATGGCCGCACCTGCGCTGCGCCCGGCCTCGGCGCTATCGATCACCACTTCCGGCTTAGCGCCCAAAGAGAGGCGTCCAGCAGCAGTTTTAGTGCTCGCCCGAACTAGTAGGGCGAAGCTAATGAATATCGGAGAAGTGACCTAGATTTGGCGGCGGCCGCAAACTTTAGCGGACGCCCCACTTTAGCGCCCCAAAAGTGGCGTCAATGAATTTCTAGGCCTTTATATTTTAAGAAATCATTTACATTTGCCACAGATAATCTGGTAGAATTAGCTGTGTAGCCTTGAGTTCTCAGTATAGAGCTTGTAACTGTGACAGAATCGGTACCTATACCTGTGCTCTTATTAATGCACTACCTACAAATCTCAGTTGGACTACTGTGTTTGGCAGAGGGGAAGAAAGGGGCACTGGTAGAGTCAGTCCCACCTGGAGAAACCCAACTCCTCTGGCCAATTCCACAGTTAGTACTGGTGCTGTTAAGGGCTTCTGATGGGCTCATTAGAAATTTGTCTCTGGCAGGGAAAAGCTGTATTGATTGCAACCGTTCAGAGGCTCACTACTGAGATTATCCAGCTGAGCTAAGGGAGTGATGTAATAGGGGACATATAGACCAGAAAGTAGGCAGGGTGGAAATAAAGAAAGCACTTTACTACTGTGTACAATTAGGTCATATTTTTAAATCAATAATTCTGATTCCTTCAGCAGTATCTCTGAATTTATGAATAAAGGCACCTCAGACAGATTGAGGATACCCTCATGTGATCTTTTCCAGGAATGAATTAATCTCTTTCTGCACATTATTCATTGTGAGCCTTTTATATTAAAGGTAACAGAACAATTTTGAATGAGAGAAGACTAACCTGTTTAATTCCAGAACTGACATTTATAGATTCAGTATTGTGAAACTGTATTTCTTTCAGTGACAGGGACTTGAGAGCAATAACACAGCCTTTGGGTGACATCCATGCAACTAAGCATCATTAAAGTTATAAATTTACCTTCTGCAATATACTTTAATTGAGCTTTCAGAAAATTACATTTTTCATTTTATAATCTCACTCTTAATTTTTTACCTGTCCATTTTTCTTCCCTCCTCTCCTGAAGGTATTGACTCCATGCTGGAGTTTTGTTCCATGGGCATGAGTCACCCTCCAATACCTCATCCAAATGGCTATTCTCGGTGTCTTGACAGTGAATGCTGGCACCTGTACTACAGCGGCACAATAGTCACGTCCGATCCTGTCCTCACCCAACACCAGCACATCTGTCCTCCACTATGCAGCGGTCGGAGAGTAGCAGTCAAATGAAGGAACCCTGTCTAATTCCCCCTCCACAACATGGGCAGTGAGACTGATTGTTTTACCCCTACCAATGCTCTGACTGAGACCAACTATCTCAGCACAGAGCTGGAATCAAACCAGGGATCTTCCTGGTCTAAGTGACTCAGCAACACACTGGATAAACTTTTAAAGCAATGAGTATCCCAGTTTTTTAAATTTCTACATGTATTTGTTTTGTACTTCCAGTTATCCACCCCAAATCAACAATATTGACTACTACAACCATATAGGTTCAGATTCCATGGGGGTGAAATTCCCATGGAGGGCTGTTTGGGGCGCTAAGTAACTAATGTTTGGAAAGTTAACGCCAGGCGCTAACCTTTTCAAACATTAGTTAAATTCCCATTTTTTCTTCCAAGAGGGAAGTGGAGTGCTAAATCAATCACTCCACTTTCCTCTTGGCGCGCAAGAGGTGGGGAATGTCCCGATCCGGGGCGAAGTGCTCAGCAGCGCCACAAGTGGCCAAGCGTGGCGCTGCCGCGTTGCAGGGGCGCTTCCCTGCATTAAAGAGAAGGGACCCCATGCTGCGAGCTCTGCAGGTTCATTTTTAGATATGGGGGCCACCGGGGAGTGGGAGTGCCGCGCGATCAGCCCGGAGTGCTGGGCTGACCGATCGCGGCACGGACATGCGACCGGTGGCCAAAAATAAATGTGTTAAAAATTCGGCAGAATTTTTTTGGTCGGCCGCCCACCGTGCCTTTAAGTTGTGCTCCGCGAGCAGCCGTGCTCAGTGTTCGCGGCCCCTGCAGCAGTCAGTAACATCGCCCAGCGCTGTTGCGGGGCGCGATTGCAAACTTTTTTTTCGGGGTGCTACCGGGGCACTGCGCCTGGAGATGGCGTCATGATCTCTGGGTGGAGAAGATTGGGGTGCTACCCAGTAGCGCCGCTGCTTACCTCCCATGGAATTTTGCGGGAGGCGCGGTTTTCGCCTGGGGGGGACGCAAAGATGTTCGCGCCACATTAGTGCCTCTCACCGGAGGCGCAAACGAGGGGAATTTCGCCACCCATATGTACACTGATGACACCAAGCTCAATGTCTCCTCTACCTCAGTCACTCCCTCCACTGCCTTTGTGTTCTCAGACTGCTTGATCAACATCCAGTCTTGGATCAACCGCAATTACCTCCAGTTAAACATCTTCTTCGGCCGCTGCAACAAACTCCATACACTGGCCACCAATTCCATTCTCCTCCCCGGCTACTGTCTCAGGTTGAACCAGACTGTTCGTAACCTTTGTTTTCTATTTGATTCTGAGCTGAGCTTCCAACCCCATATACGCTCCATCACCAAGATCACCTACTTCCTGCAGAGCATCAACCGCCTCCAGCCCTACCTCAGCCCATCGGCTGCTGAAACCCTCATCCATGCCTTTGTCACCTCCAGACTCGACTATTCCAATATTCTCCTGGCCGGCCTCCCATTTTTCACCCTCCATGAACTTCGGCTCATCTAAACCTCTGCTGCCTGCATTCTAACCCAGACCAGGTTCTGTTCACCCATCACTCTTGTGCTCACTGACCTAAATTGGCTTCTGGATTTGGCCATCCAGGTGCACAAAAACCACTGCACAGGTACAAAAAGTAATGAAAAGGCTAATAGAGTGTTGCCGCTTATCTCAAGAGGGTTGGAATACAAAAGTGAAGAAGTGGCATAGTGGTTAGCGGCGGCACGGTGGCCTCACAGCGCCAGGGACCCGGGTTCAAATCCGGCCTCGGGTGACTGTCTGCGTGGAGTTTGCACATTCTCCCCGTGTTTGCGTGGGTTTTCTCCGGGTGCTCCGGTTTCCTCCCACAGTCCAAAGATGTGCGGGTTAGGTTGATTGGCCATGATAAAAAAAAATTGGCCCTTACTGTTAGGGGGGATTAAATACGTGGGGTTACGGGGATAGGGCTTGGGTGGGATGGTTGTCGGTGTAGGGGCCGGGTGCTAGGGTTTGGATGATCAGCCATGATCTCGTTGAATGGCGGAGCAGGCTCGAAGGGCCAAATGGCCTACTCCTGCTCCTATCTTCTATGTTTCTATGATGCATCAATTGTACGGACCCGATCTGGATTACTGCATTGAGTTTAGGGCACCGCACCTCAGGAAAGATAAGTTGGTGTTGGAGGGGGTGCAGTGCAGATTCACCAGAATGATACCGGTCTTAAAGGGATAAATTATGAGGAAAGGTTGCGTAAACTTGGTTTGTATTCCCTTGAGTTTAGAAGCTTGAGGGGTTATCTAAAATGATAAAGGGATTCGGCAGGGTAGATATAGAGAAACTATTTCCTCTGGTGGGGGAATCCAGAACAGGGGGCATAATTTTAGAGTAGAGCTAGGCAAAGGGCAGTGGGAATTTGGAACTCTCTCCCCCAAAGGCTGTGGATGCTGGGTCAATTGGAATTTTCAAGACTGAGATTGATGGATTTTTGTTAGGTAAAAGTTTAAAGGGATATGGAATAAAGGCGGATAAATGGAGTTGAGGTCCAGGTCAGCCATGAGCCAATAGAATGGCAGAACAAGCTTAAGGGGTTGGATGGCTTACTGCTGTTCCTCATGTTTCTAACTTAATCTTTTGCTTAAAGATTGAAGATTTATTTTATGTTCATATTTTAATTGAAATTGCTAAAACAAAATGTAAACATAAGGGTATAAGAATATAAACAGAAAATGCTGGAAATACTCAGCAGGCCAGGCAGCATCTGTGGAGAGAGAAACAGAGTTAATTATGTTTCAGGTCGACGACCTTTCATCAGAGCTGGAAAAAGTTAGAGATGTAACAGATTTTAAACAAGTACAGAGGCAGGGAAAGGGGGGCGGGAGGGGAAGGGGAGAAAAGAACAACAGATAAGGTCTGTGATAGGTGGAAGGAAGGCCGGAGTGATTTAAATGGCAAAAGGGATGATAGTACAAGGCAAAAGGGGTGGTAAAGAAACAAAAGATGGGTTCAGAGGAGCTGTAAATGGCAACTGCAGAATCATTACCAGCACCTGCTGTCCGAAAAAATGGGAGCAGATGTTATGGTCTGAAATAGTTGAACTCGATGTTGAGTCCAGAAGGCTGTAAAGTGCCTAATCGAAAGATGAGGTGCTGTTCCTCAAGCTTCCATTGAGCTTCATTGGAACAGTGTAGGAGGCCGAGGATGGAGAGGTCAGAGTGGAAGTGGGACAGAGAATTAAAATGGCAAGTGACCAGAAGCTCAAGTTTATGCTTGTGGACTGAATGGAGGTGTTCAGCAAAGCGATCACCAAATCTGTGTTTGGTGTCCTCAGTGTAGAGCAGGCCGCATTGTGACCCGATCATAACCACTGCTCCAATTTTTTTCGGTCAATTTAAAAAATACGCAATGTTGCCTAGCTGTTTTACAAAATGTCTGTATTGATACAGAGTTATTCCTCAAAAAGAGTGACCTTTGATGCCAACCCCTTCTCCTTCTTAGGCAGTCCCTCGGAACTGAGGATGACTTGCTTCCACATTAAAAATGAGTTCGCAGGTGACTGATGAGTCCAATGCGGGACCTACAGTCTCTGTCACAGGTGGGGGCAGACGGTGGTTGAAGGGCGGGTGGGTGGGGTGCTTGGGTTGACGTGCGCTCCTTGCGCTGCCTGCGCTTGGCTTCCGCTTGCTCCCGGCGAGGAGACTCGAGGTGTTCGGCGCCTTCCCGGATGCTTCTCCTCCACTTTGTGCGGTCGTGGGCCAGGGATTCCCAGGTGTCGGTGGGGATGCCAACCCCATGTATAGTGGAGCAACAATAAGGGAAGCTTTTACTGCCCATACTTGTTGCTCACATTGATGGATTTCCCATCCTTACATGATATGGAAAGTGGTCTTAACGTTCTGAATAGTTTAGTAGATTGGACATAGAAGAAACCTACCCCATCTATTTCCATGTTATGAAAGTGACCCTCAAATCTCAACCAGTGAGAATTATAAAAGGCCTTGATTGAAGATTAAGCAAGAACATTATTTTATCCTTCTAAATTTGCATGCAGCATTAATCTATAACTAGCAATTGCTGTTCTCTGAGCCTTCCGGGCAAAGTGACTGCCACTAAAATTTCTGTTTTCCAGGTTACAAATGTCAATAAGCGTTGGCAGCTTTAAAGGAGGGCACAATCTCTGGAAAAAACAGTGCTCTTCTGAAAATAAAGTCCCAAGAGCATGCTGAAGGAATTGATTTTACATGAAAAGGAAACATGTTTCTTAATGGATGCAAGACACCAGAGAATGGGAATGTAGTGAATCCCCGCCAGCATCTGTTAGAAGCAAGTGAAATCACTGCTAAATATATTCTGTTGAATCTTAGTTTAAAATTTGAGTTAAAAAGACGTAAAGGTAAGCCACAATGCGACTGGGTGTGCAAATAATGACCTCACTAGGGTATTTCAAACACCCCTTACATTTAAGGATATAGGATTAGATTTGCTTCCAATTTACAATTTTGTGGTGGAACAAAATGGGGCATTAATGCATAATTTCTCAAAAGCATTTTTCTAAAACAGCACTAAATTTTTCCTGGAAAAAATTGCTAGGCCTCTTTGATGCCCTCCAGGAGCTTACTTTGGCATACTTAAACATGGTCAAGTGGATGTGCCTAAGTTCCTCAACCCATTTTCTTCAAACCAGCCCTAAATAATTACCAGCGCTTTATACATGGCATTGGGAGCACCAGTAAGTTTGCTCTGAGGTAGATACCATTGAGAGGAGGCCGTGTTGTTTGCTACAACTGAAGGTTTGTGTTACTTTGCCTGCATATTAATTTCTATACTTTCTATATTTCAAGGTTCTGTCAGGACTTTTGCTGCTACTTTTAGTCAGCTCTGTAAAATGTACAGCTTTGGACTTGGGACATGGAATTCCCAATGGCCATCCCTCTATTCCTTTGTTATGAGAGAAGCCTCCTAGAATGAGGTACCACAGAAGACCTTTATTCCCTATGTACAGATATCTTCTTAGGCAGTCCCTCAGAACCGAGGATGAGTTGCTTCCACATTAAAAATGAGTTCTCAGGTGACTGATGAATCCAATGCGGGACCTACAGTCTCTGTCACAGGTGGGGCAGATGGTGGTTGAAGGGGTGGGTGGGTGGGTGGAGTGCTTGGGTTGATGTGCGCTCCTTGCGCTTGGCTTCCGCTTGCTCCCAGCGAAGAGACTCGAGGTGTTCGGTGCCTTCCCGGATGCTTCTCCTCCACTTTGTGCGGTCTTGGATCAGGGATTCCCAGGTGTCAGTGCGGATGTTGCACTTTTTCAAGGAGGCTTTGAGAGTGTCCTTGAAGCGTCTCCTCGGCCTACCTGGGGCTCTCTTGCCGTGCCGGAGCTCCGAGTAGAGCGCTTGTTTTGGGAGTCTTGTATCGGGCATGTGACCCGTCCATCGGAGCTGATCGAGCGTGGTCAAAGCTTCGATGCTGGGGATGTTGGCCTGAGCGAGAACACTGACGTTGGTGTGCCTATCCTGCCAATGGATTTGCAGGATCTTGCGGAGGCAGATATGTACTCACCAGGGTTTACAGACCATGGGGGAATAATTCAGTATTGCCCCATTTGGGGCGCCATTATCGGTCGTGTGCAAAGTTTAGCGCCTGGCACTAATTATCACCTCCGACGGCAAACTTGGCTTTTATCGCCCCTGGAGGTGATTGGAGCGCTAAATCAGGCGCTTCACACTTGTCTTAAAGTGCAAAGGCCGAGCAGCGAGGCGCTACCTCAGAGCGCTGGCGAAGGAAGGAAGGGCAAATCAAAATGAACCTGCAAAGTGCTGCTTAGTACCCAAAGCCCCTTCACACAGCGTTGAATCTCTGCAGAAGTCTCTCTCTCTCTCAGAATGCGTGGTGCAAAAATGTCACCAACAAAAAAAGGCAGGAAGCGGTCACCTTTAAATAGCACGCCCCCAGTTCCTTTCTGACTGCAAAACGCTCCCCTCAACCTGTCGTTGCTAGCGGCAGGCGGTAAGACAGGGGGGCGCCACTCAATATTGGGTCCGGGGCGCTACCGGGGCGTTGCGCACTTGACTGACGTCATGATCTGCCGGCACAGGAGATCGTGGCAGTAGTGTTTAGCGCCGCCGCAAAATGTCTAGTTAATTTTGCGAGCGCCGCAAATATCTCCGTGCCCTGGTGCTAGTTGCTTTGTGCCCCATTAGCGCCCTCTTAAGGCCCAAACAACTGAATTTTTCCCCCCATGGGTCTTCCTGAGATGTTCCTGAACGATAGTGTCTCAGAAGGTTTTGCTTCCCCCTGGAGGCAATTGGGGAAATGTCAACTACTGGCTGATGACCTGCAGCCCATTTCTACCAGGATAATAACATTGTCTGTACCCATCAAGGTTACCACTGCCTTGAATTTCTTTGGAACTGGATCCTTCCAGACAGCATCTGGTGATCTTCGCTACATTAGCCAGGCAGCAGCTCAGCACTACGTCAAGAAGGTTACTGATCATTGCTCCCTAATCATTGCTCTTTTGAAGACTGGGACCGTAAGACCTGGGTCCTTATTATCCACAGACAAGAGTGGTTATTCCAGCCCCACCTCCATGGAGTAATATTTTCTACCCACCCCCCACTTCTGCTTCCAGGTGCTCATTTTCATTTGTGTTCAGTGCTTCACCTGGAGACAACCCCTCTGACTCACTAACTACTCCTCCCAAGCACATGTTTCTGGGCTGGTGCTGGACTGATGGAGCTGGTGATGAAGTGGCAACACTTGAGGCTTTGGACATGTTAGCAGACTCTGCTCTGAGAGTGCATCAGAATGGCAATGCTTTGTTTATGATGTGAAACATGAAAGAACTTGTTTAGTTGCACTGACATTGACATTGTCCCTTGAAGAATAGTGCAAAGGAATTTCAAGACTTTTAGAAAACACAAAAAGTTGCTACTATCTTTGATGAGCATTTCCCAGCTTTTACCAACCTTCTGTTGCTAACTCACCTCCAATCCTGCTCTCGTAGTCTCTCCTGTTGCCTAGAAATTCCAGTGCCTCCTGTTCATATTAACTCAGGGTTTTCACTGCTGATACTCCTCCCCTTTTTGCATTCCCTGGTTTTGCTTATGTGAGATTTTTCCTTGGCGGGGCAGAAGAGAATGTGGAAGGCCATGTGAATGGTGTGGACACTTCCTGTATATGACTGCACGGATCCCATGATGATGAGTGGTGGAGGTGTGTTGTCCCTTTAAATGAAGTGTCCTTGAAGATGAGCAGAAGCCCATGTGGTAGCCAATGTGAGTTGCCAGAGTCATTTTGAGTATGCATGAGTGTTTTGAGAAGATATCCTTTGCATGGGCTTTTATGACATCCAGGTGATGAGAGACGGAGAAGTGAGTGGAGACTCTATGGGTTGAAATTCATCTTTAGCGTTAGCACATATTGGGCAATAGCGATTTGGCCGCTTATTTTCCACACCGCTCAATTTTCCCTACTCTTGAGAGGTGATTGAACCTCTTCCTACCTTGAGTGGCGGAGGTTACACTGAGAGCTTCTGCTGTTCCCTGCATACAGCCTTAACAACCCTCTTTTGGAGGGTGGGGGGTGGCTTGCTATACCCTCTGTGCCCAAGAGTCTCACCCCTGTGGTCCTGACTTCAGCCAGCAACATCTCTACAGCTGCATCAGAAAACTTAGCAGCCCTTCCTCACACTCAAGGGCAGTTTGGGGCGGGGGAGGGATGTCAACCAGGTATGCATGGCAGACAGCGATCTTAGAAGGAAGTGCTTGATTTGGCAGACCAAGGTGAGGTGGTAAATTAATAGTCAAACACTATAATGTGTGACTGACTCCAAGAGCACCTCCCAGTTAGTCATTCTATTGATTTTTCACTGCTGAGAGTCACAAACTGAAGGAGACAGCAGAACAAGTATTGAGACAGCCTACAATTAAAATAGATAAATAAATAAATAAATAAATAAATATACCCTGTTGTTTTAGCCAATGTATCTTATCTATTGATTGGTGTCCCAAAGAATAACCATCTATTTCTATAAAGCCAGACTCCTTGAGCGCTGCAATGCAACTAAACTTTACATCAAGCAAAGCTTGAAGTTTGTATTACAAATTCCTACATTGTAGTCATCTCCAATCTAATTTAAAATGCTTGTGCATAAAAAAATTGAAAGCACCTGACAAAAATAAGTGGGTAACAAATGATTATTAGACTCCAGTGACCTTTAGTACTCATAATCTGCTAATTACTCAGTGCTCTGCTTTTAACGCGTGCATTTAATGTATGTCATGGGTGAGTCATTCCTTGAGAACCTGGTTACTGCCGATATAAAGTGGCTGTTTGGTGTTTAGTGCCGAATCGTTACCAGGCGGTAGTGCTGCTGAGCTTGTTAATGCCGCCATAATTGCTATTTAAATCCAGTTGGCACAATATTGTGATGAGTCATTTTGCACGTATTGAGAATGCTGATTTAGAACTGGTACCTGCAGCAGCCTCTGCTAATTGCTTTTAATTACAGCAGATCGGCAAGACGAGTGAGTAAATACTTTGACTGTGTCGAGGACACAATAGAGAAAGATTTCATCTTCTGCGCTCCTGGCACGGAGCTGGGCGTGTTGGACGTGCACATTGGGAATTAATGAATGGGAAAACATGCAAGTAGCAAATTGGGCATGTGCCAGAATTGGGCATGTGCCAGAATTGGGCATGTGCCAGAATTGCCAACATCTGCTTCCATCATTGTCAAATTCTGCATCGGGAGCGCTAAAATGAAAACGTTGCAATTCTTTTATGGCAATTGGCTGAAGAGTGGGTAAAGGAACAGCGGAAGGCAGCCAGTGGAGTGGCACAGAAGGCCTACGTTCAGTTCCTGTCACTTTGAGTGTGCTGCCCCACACAGAACTACTCTGGAAATGTTGGAAATGCTGCACCTCAGGAGACCAAGGGCAAACCAAGAGGCCGTGACTGACTTGCACCACCTGCTGAATGAAGACTTGCAGATGCTATCACATATATCAGTACAGTCCTGAAATTTTATGTCTTGGGTTATTGCAAGCAAGCACTGGTGGCATGTGTATTGTCAGCCAACATGTTGTCCACACATCCATCACTGAGTTGACAGGTGCGTTATGCTGCAGTGCCAACAATGTTACTCAGTGGAACAATAACAGTACAGGCTAGCACTTTTCAATTGCACTGCTGACCTCCCAAAAGTATAAGGAGTCACTGACTGCATCTAAAATACTTTTAGGGCCCATGTGTACAATGCATTACAAGGGTTTTACTCGATCAATGCGCAGCAAGTACACAACCCACCTACCAATGCCTAATTCCCAGGGAGGTCACATGACATCTTTTTAAGGCAATCCACAATGCCACTATTATTTGTATGGAAGAAAGATGGGAAGTTGGGCTGCTAGGAAGAATTTGATTACTCACTACAATCTGAGCTGATGACGTCTTTGCATCAGCCATGGATAGTAGAAGAACAAAGGTATAGTGAGACTCATGCAGTGACCAGCACTATCACTGAACAGGTATTTAGGATTTGTAACAGTACATCAGATGTTTGAATTACTCAGCATAACAACAACTTGCATTTATATAATGCCATGAATGTAATAAAACAGGAGCGTTAGCAAACAAAATTTGACATCGAGCCACATAAGGAGATATGAAGATAGGTGTCTCTTGGTCAAAGAGGTAGTGTAATGTATATACCTTTTAAGGGGGGAACTATCTATTACAGCTCATGTATACTGCAGTACCGGCAGTGACCACACCTGTATATAGCACTGAGTAGTAATCTGTACAGATCAGTTCCAGTGTGAGCACGTTGAGTAAACACCTGTTGTACCATTCTCCTGCAGTCTGTGTCTTATTATACACAGACACAACATTGGCGACAAGGCAAGTTCGAACCTACCTGCAACTCTGCATCACCTCCCGGGGATTTGTTCCTGGAGATCAGTGGATTGGAGGTCAAGGCCAGAGACTCGGGCGTCGACCACGGGCAACCGCCCAGTCATCCAGCAGAGACTCGAGAATTGCGGGGGAAGCTGTCGAGAGCCAGGCTTGGCTTTCCAGTTGAGGTGGTCCAGCGAAACGGGCTGGCAACAGGTAGTGCGCAGACCCTTCCCGGACAGCGGCAGGCTAGAGCCCGACCGAGCGGCACAGCAAAGGGCCGAGCAGTGTCGACGGGGGAGAGAGAGAGAGGGCAGAGCGCACAGGGCGCAGCCGGTGTTCAGGGGCCGAGCAGCGTCGAAGAGAGGGAGAGAGAGACGCGCAGAAACCCGCGAGGCGCCGCCATTGCCACGAGGACCGCCGAGAGCGGCGTTGGCAGCAGCGCAGGAGAAGCGCGCGAAACCTACAGGGTGCCGCCATTGCCATGAGAACCGCCGGGAGCGGCGTTGGCAGCAGCGGGGGAGGAAGGAAAGCGTGGGAGACGCCATTTTAAGCCATTGGGAGACGCCATTTTAAACCACACCCAAAATGCCGAAGAGTGGCAGTATCACCGCATTTGACAATGAAGTCGAAGATTGGACTACATATGTCGAACGAATAGAGGTATACTGCAAGGCAAATGAGGTGTCAGATGACAAGAAAGCGTCGGTATTGTTAAATTTAATGGGTGCAAAGACGTATGGTTTATTACGAAATCTAGTAACCCCAACGAAGCCAATGGAAAAGAGTTTTGAAGACATAGTAACGATACTACAGGAACATTTAAACCCCACACCGCTGCTGATAGCAGAAAGATTCAAGTTTCACAAATGGAACCAGCATAAGGATGAAAGCAATGCTGATTATTTAACAGAACTGCGCAAACTATCGAAACACTGCCAGTTTGGAGCGGGACTGGCAGATACCTTAAGGGACAAGTTTGTGTGTGGTCTTCAAAGTGAAGGAAACCAGAAATGGCTTTTATCTGAAAAGGACCTTACGCTGGAAAAGGCTTTCAGCATTGCGGTATCATATGAAGCAGCAGCACGGGGCGCTGCAGAGATACAACAGAGACCGCAAGAATATGGCACAAACGAAATGTCATATAGAACAGAGAAGTGCTATCGCTGCGGCAGAACAACACACGACCAGAATGATTGCTGGTTCAAAGACAAAGTGTGCAGACAGTGTGGAAAAGTAGGACACATAGCACGAGTCTGCAGGTTGGGAAAGAAAGCCAGCAATAAGAAACCTACCAAAGAAAAGTACAGGAAGGTACATAAGATGATGGAGAATAGTTCAGATGAACAAAAGAGTGATAACAACTCCGAAAGCAGGGAACTGAGTTGTCTGAAACTACATAATGGGATCACAACGGAGGATCACCGAACCATTTGGGTCACTCTCAAGATAGCAGGAATCCAGGTAAAGATGGAATTGGACACAGGATCAGCCCTAACAGTCATAAACCGACGGGACTACGAGCGGCTATTCTCACACATACCCTTGAGAGATACAAAAATTATTTTGAAGACGTACACGGGGCAAAAAGTCTACCCCAAAGGAAAAATAAGGGTGACTGTTCTATATAACGGTAAGGAAACACCAAAACTAGACCTGTATGTATTGCAAGATGGAGGACCACCATTACTGGGACGTGAATGGATCCGGAAAATACAAATGGATTGGCATTCCATACAGGCACTGACTGTGGCTGACAAAAAGGATGACGACGTCACACCTTGGCGACTGTCAAAGATCCTAACTGACGCGAAAGAAGTATTCCAGCAAGGGCTCGGAACACTAAAAGGCATGACAGCGACGATTAAAATTGAAGAAAACGTAAGCCCAAAATTTTTTAAGACCATACCGGTACCTTATGCGATCCGCCCAGCCGTCGAAGCAGAGCTGGAGAGTCTGGAACGTTCAGGTGTACTGTCCAAGGTAGATTGGAGCGAGTGGGCTACACCCATCGTCCCTGTGATGAAAAAGTCATTGAGCAGCACGCCTGGGGAACCAAGGAAGGTTCGCATCTGTGGGGACTTTAAGGTAACAGTGAACCTGGTCCTTCACACCGTACAATATCCACTTCCGCGGATTGAAGATATTTTCGCCTCGCTATCTGGAGGGAAACGCTTCACTAAGATTGATCTGGCCCAGGTGTATCTGCAAATGGAGGTAGAAGAAGCATCAAAAAAATACCTCACAATCAACACCCATAAAGGTCTCTACCAATACAATCGGCTGGTATCCGGGGTAGCATCAGCTCCGGCTATTTGGCAGAGGGCAATGGAACAAGTCCTGCAAGGGATCCCAGGGACCCAGTGTTATTTGGATGACATCCTGGTCACGGGCGAAAATGACAGTGATCACCTTGCCAACCTGGAGCAGGTGCTCACTTGATTGCAGGAATATGGGCTCCGAGCTAACCGCCCCAAATGCGAGTTTTTTAGGAAACAGATCTCGTATTGTGGCCATGTTATCGATAAAGAGGGGTTACATAAGTCCCCAGAGAAGATTGAGGCTGTAGTCAAGGCTCCAGCACCGGAAAATGTGTCACAACTGAGGTCGTTCCTCGGGCTGGTAAACTACTACCATAAGTTCTTGCCAAAGTTGTCTACAATACTACACCCACTGAACACCCTACTGCAAACTGGGGTGCCATGGAAGTGGAGTGACGAATGTAGACGAGCTTTCCAGAAGAGCAAAACGCTAATCACATCGAAAGAGGTATTGGCCCATTACAACCTGGCATTATCAATTCGGTTGGCATGTGATGCGTCACCCTACGGCATTGGAGCGGTGCTGTCGCACAAATTCTCGGACGGCTCAGAGGCCAATAGCCTTTGCGTCACGATCACTAACCTCAGCCGAGCGTAACTACACCCAGATTGACAGGGAGGCCCTCAGCCTAGTGTGGGGAGTGATAAAGTTCAATCACTATCTGCATGAGCAGAAATTCACCTTGCTGACTGATCACCAGCGTCTTGTCTCCATTTTTAATCTGAAGAAGGGCGTTCCGGTGATGACTGCGCAACGACTACAAAGATGGTCACTTTTTCTAGGGGCGCACCACTATGAGATTGAATATAAGGGCACGAAACAGCATGGAAATGCTGATGGGCTGTCACGCCTGCCACTGCCTACTGCGGAGGAAGCACCAGCAGTGGATCCTGTTGAAATATTCCATTCGACTATAGTTGAATACCTACCGGTAACTAACGCTTGTATCGAAAAGGAAACCCGAAATGACCCGACACTGTCTCGGGTATATGATTTGACGGTGAAGGGATGGCCAGCACATGGCGACTCACTGTTGCCAGCATTCTCGACAAGGAGAGAACAGCTGTCAGTGTGCCGGGGGACCTTGATGTGTGGATCCCGAGTGGTAATTCCACCCAAGTTAAGGGATAGAGTGCTCAATGAGCTTCATGAGGGTCATCTGGGAGGGGTAAAAATGAAAAGCCTAGCCAGGGCTTATGTGTGGTGGCCGGGAATTGATAAACAAATCGAGGACCTGACCAAGAGCTGCTCAGGATGCCAGAAAGTCCAAAATGCACCACCACAGGCCCCTCTACACCCATGGGAGTGGCCCTCATCTCCATGGCAACGGGTGCATATTGATTTTGCTGGTCCATTCATGGGCTCAATGTTTTTAATAGCCGTGGATGCGCACTCGAAATGGCCTGAGGTCATCAAAATGTCCTCCACCACCACGGTGTAGGGGGGCATCTATTACCTGGTTTATGGTAACATACCTGGCCAGCAGCCTTTTTGCCTGCTGCACTGTAAACCAATTTTAACAGCGGTTCCGAATCGCTACCCCACCTTTCAGTTCTGACTGGAGGACTTACAATTAATGATGTTAAAGCAGACAATTGGTTTGGATATGAGCAAAGTCAAAATTTATTAAACTAAAGAACCATAATCAAATATAAACTGTAACACACGAACACAGTAAATGCAGTAAAAGTATATAACAAGGGGGTACAGACGGCAAAAACGAGGGATACAATGGTTACAATGTTATTTAAACAATCTTAGCAATTCCCTTAAATCACCACCCCAAACTCCTTGCTAGGTTGTCTTGTTGAGGAGTCAGAACGCTCTGCTCACCTGTAGTCCAGCGAAGTAAAAAGAGGGCAGATAGCTTCTCAGCAGCTATCTTTATACCTGTGTGCTGCTGCCGTTCTGTCTGGAAAAATTCCCGCCTAAAGTTCCAGTACACAAACAAAAGGACTGTGATTGGTTGCTGAATTGCTTGTTTAAACATAGCCAGCCATAATTGGCCTTGGGTCAAGTGGGCAAATCCTGACCTCCCTGGTTTGATTGACAGGTCTTTCATGCTCCTGCCGTTCTGTCTGGCCAGTACACAAAAAAGGACTGTGATTGGCTGCTGAATCATAGCCAGCCATAATCGGCCTTGGGTCAAGTGGGCAACTCCTGACCTCCCTGGTTTGATTGACAGGTCTTTCATGCTCCTGCCGTTCTGTCTGGCCAGTACACAAAAAAAGGACTGTGATTGGTTGCTGAATCATAGCCAGCCATAACAACCTGTCTCTGTGGCCTCGGGTCAAGTGGGCAACTCCTGACCTCCCTGGTTTGATTGACAGGTCTTTCACACAAACACATTACAAGCTGTAAACCTCTGTGTTTGACCGGGCTCAAAAGCACAAGCCTTAATCAAGATGTTCCTTCTCAATGTGTGTGAATACTTCCACGAATTTCCTCGACTCCGTTGTAGTCCAGCCCAGCAGTCTTTCGTGGCTCTGAGCATGCTTCAAAACATTGATCTGACCCAGAGGCAATTCAAAAACACATAAATCTTCATCCACGATGTGGACCAATGTTTCTCTTGTTTTCAGGGGAATTTTGCGAAACTCCTACAACGGAGAAAACTATTGCAGTCCTACGGACCATTTTTGCCAGGAATGGCTTGCCAGAACAGATTTGCTCTGACAACGGACCACAGTTTGTGTCTGAAGAGTTCCGGAGGTTCTTGAAAAAGAATGGGGTAAGGCATTACACATCCGCCCCGTATCATCCAGCCACAAATGGATTGGCTGAGAGGTTCGTACAAACCTTTAAGAAGGCAATAAAGGCTATGTACAATGACAACATTCCACTGCAGCACAAGGTGGACAATTTCCTGTTCGCCTACCGGAATGCGACACATGCAGTCACCAACCAGGCCCCAGCCATGATGTTCTTTAACCGAAGGTTAAGATCTCGCCTGGATTTGCTCAGACCAAACGTACGAAGAGATGTTGAGAGTAAGCAATTCCAGCACATCCATGAGAAGCCAACAAGGAGCTTCAATGTAGGGCAACCAGTCTTGGCCCGCGACTACCGAACAGAAAAATGGCAGCCAGGAATGATATGCACACGGCAGGGCCCACTAATGTACACAGTGGACGTTGGGGAGAGCATCGTGAGACGCCATGCTGACCAGATCCTAGAGTCACAGGAACAAGTCAACCCATGCCTCGCCCATACGTACCTGGTGATGAACCCAACGTACAGGTCGCATCTACCCCAGAAACAGTAGCATCGGAAGCTGATGAACCAACCGACGACAGGGGGCCAGAATCGCCTCCGCACCAAGAGCAAGACACTCGGGAATGTTAGATCCGTGGTTCAGTGGATAAATAATTACACGGATGCTGTACATAAACAAATAACAGGTCTTTACTGGAGGAGGGTAATCTCTAGACTGGGGTACAGAGGCATGCGCACAGCTTATATACCGGTGTGGTCACTGCCGGTACTACAGTATACAGGAACTGTAAAAAGTAGTTCTGACTTAAAGCACATACACTACAATTCCTCCCTTTTTAGATTAATAATACCCCCTTAATATTCAAATAACAATTACATTTTTACATGTACATTCAATAACAAAAGTCCATTTATAGATTCAGTCTTTGGGGCGGCTTCCTGACCCTTTCGGGATAGCGCCTTTCCGGAGGTTCTTGTTCTTGGTGCAGAGGCGATTCTGACCCCCTTTCATCGGGTAGTTCATCGGATTCCACTGCTACTGGGCCTGAAGTAGATGCTACCGGTATGTCGGGTTCATCCCCAGGTACTCGAGACATGGGGTTGACGCATTCCTGTGATGCTAAGATCTGATCGACATGGCGTCTCACAATGTTCTCCCCGACATCCACTGTGTACATTAATGGCCCCTGCCTTGTACATATCGTTCCGGGTTGCCACTTCTCTGTTCGATAGTCCCGGGCCAAGACTGGTTGCCCTACATTGAAGCTCCTTGTCGGCTTCTCGTTGATGTGCTGGAATTGTTTGTCCTCAACATTTCTTCGCACATTTGGTCTGAGCAAGTCCAGACGAGATCTCAACCTTCGGTTAAAGAACATCATGGCCGGGGTCTGGTTGGTAACTGCATGTGTCGCGTTTCGGAAGGCTAATAAGAAATTGTCCATCTTATGCTGTCGTGGAATTTCCTCGTCGCACATGACCTTTATCGCCTTCTTAAAGGTTTGTACGAACCTCTCAGCCAATCCATTGGTGGCTGGATGATACGGGGCGGATGTGTAATGCCTTACTCCATTCCTTTTAATGAATTTTTGGAACTCGTCAGACACAAACTGTGGTCCATTATCAGAGCAGATCTGCTCTGGCAAACCGTTTCTGGCAAATATGGTCCATAGGACTGCAATCGTTTTCTCTGTAGTGGTTGAAGACATCTTTATCACCTCATGCCACTTTGAATGAGCATCCACTGCTATTAAGAACATTGAGTCCATGAATGGACCAGCGAAATCAATGTGCACCCGTTGCCATGGAGAGGAGGGCCACTCCCATGGGTGTAGAGGGGCATGTGGTGGTGCATTTTGGACCTTCTGGCATCCTAAGCAGCTCTTAGTTAGGTCTTCGATTTGTTGATCGATTCCCAGCCACCACACATAAGTCCTAGCTAGGCTTTTCATTTTCACACCCCCCAGATGACCTTCATGTAGCTCATTTAGCACTCTCTCCCTTAACTTGGGTGGAATCACCACTCTGGATCCACACATCACTGTCCCCTGGCATACTGACAGCTGTTCTCTTCTGGATGAGAATGCTGGCAACAGTGAGTCGCCATGTGTGGGCCATCCCCTCACCGTCAATTCATATACCCGTGACAGCGTCGGATCATTGCGGGTCTCCTTCTCTATATCCGCGTTTGTTACTGGCAATCGTTCAATTATCGACGAATAAAATATCTCGATAGGGTCCACTGCTGGTGCTTCCTCCACAGTAGGCAGTGGCAGGTGCGATAGCCCATCAGCGTTCCCATGCTGTCTCGTGCCTTTATATTCTATTTCATATTGATTCGCCCCTAGAAACAGGGACCATCTTTGTAACCACTGTGCAGTCATTACTGGCACGCCCTTCTTAGGATTAAAGATGGAGACAAGTGGTTGGTGGTCAGTCAGCAAGGTGAACTTCTGTCCATGCAGATAGTGGTTGAATTTTTTTACTCCCCATACTAGGCTGAGGGCCTCCCTGTCAATCTGGGCATAGTTGCGCTCGGCTGATGTTAGTGTCCGAGACGCAAAGGCTACTGGCCTCTCCAACCCGTCTGGGAATTTGTGCGACAGCACCGCTCCAATGCCGTAGGGTGATGCATCACATGCCAAACGAATTGGTAGTGCTGGGTTGAAATGGGCCAACACCTCTTTTGATGTGATCAATTCTTTACACTTCTGAAAAGCTCATCTACGTTCGTCATCTCACTTCCATGGTACCCCTGTTTGCAGTAGGGAGTTCAGCGGGTGTAATACCGTAGACAAATTTGGTAAGAACTTGTGGTAATAGTTTACCAGCCTGAGGAACTACCTCAGTTGTGACACATTTTCCGGTGCTGGAGCCTTGACTACTGCCTCTATCTTGTCAGGGGACTTATGTAACCCCTCTTCATCGATGACGTGGCCGCAATATGAGATCTGTTTCTGGAAAAACTCGCACTTGCGGCGATTAGCTCATAGCCCATATTCCTTTAATCTGGCGAGCACCTTCTCCAAGTTAGCGAGGTGATCACCGTCATTTTCGCCCGTGACCAAGATGTCGTCCAAATAACACTGGGTCCCTGGAATCCCTTGCAGGACCTGATCCATTGCCCTTTGCCAGATAGCCGGAGACGAGGCTACTCCAAACACCAGCCAGTTGTATTGATAGAGACCTTTATGGGTGTTGATCTTAAGGTAATGTTTCGAAGCTTCTTCTACCTCCATTTGCAAGTACGCCTGGGCTAGATCAATTTTGGTGAAGCGTTTACCACCAGATAGCGAGGCAAAAATATCCTCAATTCGTGGAAGCGGATATTGCACTGTGTGAAGGACTGGGTTCACTGTCACCTTAAAATCCCCACAGATGCGGACCTTCTTTGGTTCCCCAGGCGTATTACTCAACGACCTCTTCATTACAGGAATGATGGGTGTAGCCCACTCGCTCCAGTCCACTTTGGACAGTACTCCTGAACATTCCAACCCTTCCAGCTCTGCTTCAACCACTGGTCTGATCGCATAAGGCACTGGTCTGGCCTTCAGAAACTTTGGGCTTGCATTATCCTCTATTTTAATTGTTGCTGTTATTCCTTTTAGTGTTCCTAGTCCCTCCTGGAACACTTCTTTTGCATCAGTTAGCATTTTTGACAGTCGTCCAGGTGTGATGTCGTCATCCTTTTTGGCCTCCACCTTCAGTGCCTGTATGGAATGCCAATCTAAATGTATCTTCCAGATCCATTCACGTCCTAGCAGTGGTGGTCCTCCATTTGGCAATACATATATATCCATTTTAGGTATTTCCTGACCTTTATATGTCACTTTCACCCTTATTTTTCCTTTTGGGGTAGACTTTTTGCCCCGTATACGTCTTCAAGACAATCTCTGTAGCTTTCAAGGGTATGTGTGAAAATAGCTGCTTGTAGTCTCTTTGATTTATGACTGTTAGAGCTGACCCTGTGTCCAATTCCATTTCCACTTGGACTCCGTCTATCTTGAGTGTAACCCAGATAGTCTGGTGATCCTCCATTTCGGTTACATTATGTAGTTTCAGACAACCCAGCTCCTTGCTTCCAGAGTCTGTGTCACTTTTCTGTTCGTCTGAACCACTGTCCATCACCTGGTGTACCTTTTTGTACTTCTCCTGTTGAGATTTCTTGCTGTTGGTTTTCTTCCCAGACCTGCAGACTCTTGCTATGTGTCCTGCTTTCCCACACTGTCTGCACACTTGGTCCTTGAACCAACAATCTTTCTGGTCATGTGTTGTTCTGCCGCAGCGATAGCACTTCCCTGTTCCATAGGTCATTTCGTTGGTGCCATATTCTTGCGGTCTCCGTTGTATCTCTGCAGCGCCCCTTGCGGCTGCTTCGTGTGATACTGCCATACTGAAAGCTTTGTCCAGCGTAAGGTCCTTTTCTGATAGAAGCCGTTTCTGGGTTCCTTCACTTTGTAGCCCACACACAAACTTGTCCCTTAACATGTCTGCTAGTCCCGCTCCAAACTGGCAGTATTTCGATAGCTTGCGCAGTTCCGTTAGGTACTCAGCATTGCTTTCATCTTTGTGTTGGTTCCTTTTATGGAACTTAAATCGTTCTGATATCAGCAGCGGTGTGGGGTTTAAGTGGTCCTGTAGGATTTCTACTATGCTTTCAAAATTCTTGTTTACCGGCTTCTCAGGGGTTATTAGATTTCGCAGTAACCCATAAGGTTTTGCACCCATGGAATTTAACAGAACCAGTGCTTTATTAGCATCTGGCACTTCATTCGCCCTGCAGTACACCTCAATACGTTCCACATATGTCGCCCAATCTTCGACTTCATTGTCGAACGTAGAGATACTGCCACTCTTCGGCATCCTTGGTTATGCATTAACTATCACCAATGGCGCCTCCCGCGCTTCCCCTTCTTCTCCGCTGGCACAAAATGGCGTCTCCCGTGCTTTCCTTCCTTCTCGCGCTCACCCGTCTTCTCCGCTGCGGCTTCGCAAAATGGCGCCTCCCGCGCTCTCCCTGCTTCTCCGCGGCTCAATGGCATCTCCCGCGCTCTCCCTGCTTCTCCGCGGCTCAATGGCATCTCCCCTTGCTTCGCCCCGCGGACCCTGATCGGCCTGTGATCCCTGGCTGTGCTCTGTGCGTTCTTCTCTTGATATTTGTCGACGCCGCTCAGTCTAGAACCCGGCTGTTTCTTACCCTCTCTCTCTCCGGTTTGCAGTATTTTTCGTCAACACCACTCGGTGCTCAACCCCCGGATGCGCCCTGCTCTCTTCACCCTCATTCTTACCCCGTCGACGCTGCCCGGCTCTCTCTCTCTGCCGTCGGTCGGCTCCAGCCTCCGCTGCTCGGGAAGGGTCTGCTCTGGACCTGTCGTCGGTCTCTTACTGCTCGTTGTGGCTGGGGAACCAAGCCCGGCTCTCCACAGCCTCCCCAGCAAAGTTGGATCTCTGCCTGACTGCTGGGCGGTTGCTCGCGGTCGATGCCCGTGTTCCTGGACTCGACTATTTAAAAATTTTTTTTTATGTTGCAGGTAGATTCGCATCAACACTCATTGCCACTGTTAGATCCGTGGTTCAGTGGATAAATAATTACACGGATGCTGTACATAAACAAATAACAGGTCTTTACTGGAGGAGGGTAATCTCTAGACTGGGGTACAGAGGCATGCACACAGCTTATATACCAGTGTGGTCACTGCCGGTACTACAGTATACAGGAGCTGTAAAAAGTAGTTCTGACTTAAAGCACATACACTACAGGGAAAGGCGCTGTCCAGAAAGGATCAGGAAGCCTCCCCAAAGACTGAATATATAAATAGACTATTTTCAGCTAATGTTGCATGTTAAAAGTGTTAATTGTAATTAGTTTGATATTTAATTGTTAAATGAGTGTTATGGTACTGTTAATCTAAAAGGGGAGGAATTGTAATGTATATACCTTTAAGGGGGGAACTATCTTTTACAGCTCATGTATACTGCAGTACCGGCAGTGACCACACCTGTATATAGTACTGAGTAGTAATCTGTACAGATCAGTTCCAGTGTGAGCACGTTGAGTAAACACCTGTTGTACCATTCTCCTGCAGTCTGTGTCTTATTATACACAGGCACAACAGGTAGGTTTTAGAAAGCGCCTTTAAAGGAGAGAGAGGTAGAGAGGTGGCGAGGTTTAGGGCAGGAATTCCAGAGCTTAAGGCCTAGGTAGTTGAAGGCATGGCTTCCAGTGGTGGAGCGATGAAAGTCGGGGATGCGCAAGAGGCCAGAATTGGAGGATCGCAGAGATCTCGGAGGGTTGTAAGACTGGAGGAGGTTACAGGCATAGGGAGAGGCGAAGCCACAGCAGAAACCTTGCAGAGCCACCATTTCTAACCTACTGCTTGTTACATTAATGCATGATGTTTGGAAAACATCCTCCTTTTAAAAACAGGTCCCATGCCATCAGTTCTCCAGACTCATCAGCTGAAGGGACGTAAACTGTCCCTCTGGGCAGTAGATTCCTGTTCCTCCTCTGCTACCATCATCTGCTCATTTGTGCTCTATGTCTCACATTGTGCACTCCCCTCTAAGTCAGTCTGTAAATCCCTCCGGATCGATTCACTGAGATGGTGCTTGGGAGGACATAACTAAGTGACAGCAGGTGCTGTGAAGTGCTGGTGTGCCTGGTGGCAGTGAGGTCTGTTTCAGCTTCTTCTGACAAACTCCGAGAAAAGGAAGAAAGGTTACAACAATGTTCTCAGGAGAAGCCTACAGGTAATTCAGTGGCAGAGTGACACGGTAAAGTGCTTCAGTATATGTTTTGTTCCAGTGAGTGAATGAGAGAATAGGATGAGTAGAAAAAAGCAACAGAAGTTTAACAGGAACCCTGAGCTGAGGGCAATCTTTCTACTTTATGATCTTCAGAATCTGTAGGTAATGGATGTTTTTGATGAAGGGTGCTATCATGCATGGGCTTCCTCTGAGACACTTTCTATTTTATGACTCTATCCCTCATTTCCATAAAAAAATGAAGAGGGCAAATGTCAGGAAGTTGACTCAATGAAATAATCTCTCTGATATTGATCAGGTTGAGTGACTGTTACTCAGTTGGAGAATATTACATGACATAAACATTATGCTACTTGCCATGAGCTCCAGTGGTTTTCACTCCCTCTCTGGTCTCCCTGCCGATGATTTCCAAGATGGTCGCTAATACAAATTTGGGCCTGCCGTCTATATCTACTCAGGTTCAATGCTGTCAGTTGTTCCCTTGAGGGGTCTGGTTGCCTACTTCTTCTGGTTGTTGGCTTCTGCTGCTTTCTAAGGATAAGGGGTAAGCCATTTAGGACAGAGATGAGGAGGAATTTCTTCACCCAGAGAGTGGTGAACCTGTGGAATTCTCTGCCACAGAAGGCAGTAGAGGCCAATTCATTAAATATATTCAAGAAGGAGTTAGCTATATTTCTTAAGGCTAAAGGGATCAAGGGATATAGGGAGAAGGCAGGGACAGGGTACTGAATTTGGATGATCAGCCATAATCTCATTGAATGGCGGAGCAGGCTTGAGGGGCCGAATGGCCTACTCCTGCTCCTATCTTCTATGTTTCTATGTTTATGGTTCAGTTCTGGACTGGATCTGTGTGTCTTATGCACATGTACTTCAATCTCTCCAAACTGAAGCAAGACTATTCAATTTAGTTTGCAAGCTGCTTTAATTCCACAGCTGGCAAAACATACAGAGCACTGAATCTGATGAGAGACACTCGGTACAGTCAGTCTAACTTCTGTTCATATACTATTATGAAAATAAACACACAAACGCTATCTCAGTGCTCAGTGGTAGCACTCTTTCTTGAGTCAGAAGGTTGTGGTTTCAAGTCCCACTCCAGAGAATTGAGCACATAATCTAAGCTGACACATCGGTGTAGTGCTGCAGGTGCTATCTTTCAGATGAGATATCAAACCAAGGCCCTGTCTGCCCTCTCAGGTGGATTAAAAGGTCCCATGCATTATTTGAAGAAAAACAGCAGAAGTGCTATGGTCAACATTTATATTTCCACCAACATCACTAAATCAGATTGGCTGCTCATTTATCTCATTGTTGTTTTGTGGGACCTTGCTGCGCACATATTGGCTACATTACAATAGTGACTACACTTCAAAAAGTTACTCATTGGCTCTGAAATGTTGAGGGCTGTCGTGACATCATGAAAGATGCTATATAAATGCAAGTTCTTTCTTTCCAACTTATTCATTTACTTAAGAATGACATCTCTTCCTGTTCATAGTTCTTCCCATTCATATAAATCAGCCAATTTTTAATGGAGAAATATTGAAGGATGACAAGTTTGACTTTCCTTTATGTCCATTTATGTTATGTATTTTGCTATTCATAATTTACCCTTTGTGTGGATGTGCTCCCAAGTCTGATTTGTCACATACAATTGGCTCAGTCCACAACTTCTTCCCGTGCCTGGTGAATCAGATACTTCATTGATATCAACGGGCTGAATTTTAATGGGGAAGGCGGGTTGATGGGGCACTTAGGCGGTCGGGAAATGCAGCGGCCAGCTAAGAATGGGAGGGGTGGGGTGGGGGAACAAGGAGTATCAGCGGCCAACTAAGGATTGGGGGCGGGGTCAGCGAGGAGGATTGACAGCCGGGAGCAACGGATGGTGGGTGCGGAGAGGAGCGGGGGCCGGGAGCAGCGGAGGGTGGGTGCGGAGAGGAGTGGGGGCTGGAGCAGCGGAGGGTGGGTGCGGAGAGGAGCGGGAGCAGCGGAGGGTGGGTGTGGAGAGGAGTGGGGGCCGGGAGCCGCGGAGGGTGAGTGCGGAGAGGAGCGAGGGCCGGGAGCAGCGGAGGGTGGGTGCGGAGAGCAGCAGGGGCCGGGAGCAGCAGAGGGTGGGTGCGGAGAGGAGCGGGGGCTGGGAGCAGCGGAGGGTGGGTGCAGAGAGGAGCGGGGGCCGGGAGCAGCGGAGGGTGGGTGCGGAGAGGAGCGGGGGCCGGGAGCAGTGGAGGGTGGGTGCGGAGAGGAGCGGGGGCCGGGAGCAGCAGAGGGTGGGTGCGGAGAGGAGCAGGGGCCGGGAGCAGCAGAGGGTGGGTGCGGAGAGGAGCGGGGGTCGGGAGCAGTGGAGGGTGGGTGCGGAGAGGAGCGGGGGCCGGGAGCAGCGGAGGGTGGGTGCGGAGAGGAGCGGGGGCCGGGAGCAGCGGCGGGTGGGTGCGGAGAGGAGCGGGGGCTGGGAGCAGCGGAGGGTGGATGCGGAGAGGAGCGGGGGTCGGGAGCAGTGGAGGGTGGGTGCGGAGAGGAGCGGGGGCCGGGAGCAGCACGTGAGAGGGGGTCCGGAGGAGCGGGGGCCGGGAGCAGCGGCGGGTGGGTGCGGAGAGGAGCGGGGGTCGGGAGCAGCGGAGGGTGGGTGCGGAGAGGAGCGGGGGCCGGGAGCAGCGGCGGGTGGGTGCGGAGAGGAGCGGGGGCTGGGAGCAGCGGAGGGTGGATGCGGAGAGGAGCGGGGGCCGGGAGCAGCGGCGGGTGGGTGCGGAGAGGAGCGGGGGCCGGGAGCAGCGGCGGGTGGGTGCGGAGAGGAGCGGGGGCCGGGAGCAGCACGTGAGAGGGGGTCCGGAGGAGCATGGGGGAACAGCACGGTGAGGTGGGATTGTAGGCCTGGGGCGGGGGGGATTGGAGGCCTGTGGGGTGGGTGATCAGAGGCCTGGGGGTGGGGAGGACTGAGGGGGGTAAAATCGGAGGCTTGGTGGAGGGGGTCTCCGATCACGTGGGGTGGGTTAGGCAGGGACCCTGTTTCCAGGAGGTAAATGTAAAGGCACTTACCGCCTAGATCCAGCAGTCCTCGCCTTGCTGCAGCTGGATGATTTCACAAGGTCTGCTAAACTCGACCACCTAAAGTTAAATTCAAAATGGAGGTTAAAGCAGAGGCTTCCAGCCTCAGTATAATATTTAAATAGACGGCCCGTCTCCTAGCAGTGGATCGGCTGCCCGGCCCCCATCCCGCCTCCATTAAAACCAAAAGTGGGCGGGTTTGTTGTGTCTCCTTGTGTTCTTATACTATATATATATTACAGACACTTTTAGTTCATTTTAGTTAGTGCTTTTACTTAGCTGTATTCTTGCTTTTGTTACAGTGCTGCCGCATGGTGTGGAGTGATACAAGATGTCCGACGCTGCACTGTGCACTGCCCGTGCACAGTATGCCACATAGCAATATAACTACACCATACCAAAGTAGTTCCATACCAAAGTAGTTCCATTTAACGATGTGATACTATAACAATGTAACAGGGTTGGAGGTGGATTCAGGCCAGGATTCAGATTTATAACACTTTAACTACCCCCACTCCCCCAGCCCGCCTGTGTTTTCAGGTTAAAATACTCCCCCATGTGTTTCCTGATTCCCTGCATCACAACTTCAAGTGCCATATTGGTAATTCCTTTGTACTCTTAAAATCCTTTTCCACAATGAAGTTAGTCACGTCCTATTTCAAAACGAAAAGTGGCTGTTTAGCACTTTAAAAAGGTGATGCATAGGATTATTACAGATTGCATTTCATTGGCTCCTCGTTTGTGTACTAATTACAGCACACATGGTCTCATGCTGTGAATTGAGATGTGTGCTGAAACAGCGTAACACAATCACACAATTAACCCTTTATAACTGCAACTTCTGAGATATTGAGGGGCATTTTCATTCTTCCCACCTGGCGGAAACCGGGGTTGGGAGGGTGGCGGGTGCTGTTAAAATGGAGCGGGAGACTTGCACGGTAGCCTCCAGCCCTCCCCTTCGCACACCATTGACATCCCTGGAACCCATGTCCCCGCACTTACCTTGGGTCCGTCCGGCGGCCTCTGAGACACTCGACTTTAACGGCTAGGGAACCACTTCCCGCCGACCTCCTGGCCGTTTTGGTCGGGAAGTTGGCTGTCGGATTATTAATGAGGCCTGGCCATTAAAATCAGCCGGGTCTCCCTCTGTCGCTCCCGGCCGAGCCAGCTGCCCGCTGACCCCTTTCCCACCCGGGAGATAAAATTCGCCTCATTGTTTCTTCCTTTTTATCTGGTGGTGGTATGGCTTACAGAAAGGACTTTGAAACTCCTGAATTTGAGTTACCACCCTTAAGTCTGTCTGGCTGGAAGAGAGAGATTCATGGGAGAAATGCGATTTTAAACTAGTTCTGAAGTTGTTGAAATATTAGCCAAAATGACCTTGGAGTGATTGCTATTTATTTCTGTGCCCTGTAGCACTGCAAGGAAAAACTTGAAAAGTCATGTCCTTCAGTTTATCAAACTATTCTTAATACTATAGTACAGTACACAAGTACAGCAATTATTTTTAAGTCATACTTAACAATAAATCCTATTATTTCTGAGGGCATAACTTGGCCATTATTCTCTACACCTGCCATATTAGAGATTTTTATGTGCATGTGGATTTACATACCATGAACTTATAAGACTCTGATGCCATTACATGCAGTTTCAATACTCAAAAATATTAAAAGACAGTACTTGCAAGTTATTCTTGTGTCCTTGAGTGCTCACACAAGCATGCTGGTATCTGAAAACTACAGGGAATTATCAGTGACCCTATAGTTCAGAAAATGCATACATTTTATAGAATTTATTTTCAACGCACACCATTCTACTTAAGTATTTGACTGAAGAAATAGAGCAGAATTGTATTGTTGCTAGAAAGTCAATGTTAACACCAAGGCTAATAGTAATTTATTTCTTTATTTTACCAGTTTAATATATAGGTTGCCTTTTTACATAACCATCTCACCCCATGGTGCTACCACCATTGAAGTACAGGACTGCCAGAGGCAACTAGTTTCGCACACATTATACCAATAATTAAAGAGGCTTTTCCCCTCAATTAGTGACGTGCATAAAAAATAAAAAGTTGTCCTAAACCCACTGGCCAGTGCCTCTCTAGAGAGCTCCAGGTTGCTGGGAAGTGCACAGGAGATGCCAGAGTGACTAGGCAGCTGATTTTCCTTCTACCTCTGTGAGGAAGCACCAGGACTCTGCCAGTGTCATGATTGCACAACTGAAATCAGAAAATGCATTGTAAGGGTATAAGATGTGAACTCAAGCTAAGTGCAATGTCCGGTCCTAACTGTCAAACATAAGAAATAAGAGCAGGAGTAGGCCATACGGCCCCTCGAGCCTGCTCCGCCATTGAATACGATCATGGCTGATCATCGATCTCAACTCCACTTTCCCGCCTGATCTCCATGTCCCTTGATTCCCCTAGAGTCCAAAAATCTATCTATCTCAGCCTTGAATATACTCAAAGACTCAGCATTCACAGCCCTCTGGGGCAGAGAATTCCAAAGATTCACAACCCTCTGAGTGAAGAAATTCCTCCTCATCTCAGTCTTAAATGGCCTACCCCTTATCCTGAGACGCCAGCCAGGGGAAACAACCTCTCAGCATCTACCCTGTCAATCCCCTTCAGAATCTTGTATGTTCCAATGAGATCACCTCTCATTCTTCTAAACTCCAGAGAGTAAAGGCCCGTTCTACACAATCTCTCATCATAGGACAGCCCTCTCATCCCAGGAATCAATCTAGTGAGCCTTCGTTGCACCGCCTCCAAGGCAAGTATATCCTTCCTTAGATAAGGAGACCAAAACTGTGGTCTCACCAAGGCCTTGTACAATTGTAGCAAGACTTCCTTACTCTGATCCTCCAACCCCCTTGCAATAAAGGCCAACATGCCATTTGCCTTCCTTATTGCTTGCTGTACCTGCATGCTAGCTTTCTGTGTTTCTTGCACGAAGACACCCTAATCTCCCTGAACACCAACATTTGAAAGTTTCTCACCATTTAAAAAATATTCTGTTTTTCTATTCTTCCTACCAAAGTGAATAACCTCACATTTCCCTACATTATACTCCATCTGCCACCTTACTGCCCACTCACTTAGTCTATCTATATCGCTTTGCAGACTCTTTGGGCTGGATTTTGCCAACTCTGGGGAGGCGGGTTTGGAGGCGGGACTGCCGGGAAAATGGCAGAATTCGGGGGCGGGTGCTCAACCCGCCCCCAACCCGCCTCCAAGCCATCTTGCAAAAAGGCGGGTAGCCGACCCGCGCTGGGGCGGGAAGGGGATTAATGCCAATTAACTGCCTGATAACAGGTAGTTAACAGGCAGTTTTTTAGCTAATCCCTATTTTGAGCCCTTAAGTGTGGGCTTCCCTTTGGCTCCGAACCTCGTCAGGGTCAGTGAGGCGGGCCGTCGGTCTGCGGGGGTCAGAGGGGCCGAGATGTCCGGTGTGCAGGTAAGTAATGGGTGCATGTGTGCAGAGGTAAGTGTGTGAGGTGAGTGTAAAGTGTTTTAATAAGTTTTACTTACCTTTACTTCTTCCTGCAGGCTTCCTCCCTTCAGGTCTCAGGAGTCCCTCAGCTCACCGGCACAGAAAGCAGAATGGCCGCTGAACTGTCAAAAGCTGCAGCCTTCTGCTTTCTGGTCAGGAAGGCTTTCTAATTGAGTCTTGAGTAAAGACACAACTTAGAAGACAGATTGTCAGTGTTTGACAGCTTCACAGAGCTGTCAAACGATGACATTTCATCTGTCAAAAGCTGGGCGGGCTTAACAAGGTCTATCAAGGGAAAATAGCGTGGGTTGGCCACAAGTCGATGGAGGCGGGACTAAAACCTAACAAGTGGGAGTCCCGCCTCCAAAAGCTCCCCATTGACAAAATCCAGCCCTTTGTGTTCTCCTCACAGCTTACTGTCCTAACTTGCTTTGTATCAGCAGCAAACTTGGATACATTACACTCTGTCCCTTCATCTAGGTCATTAATATAGATTGTAAATAGCTGAGGCCCCAACACTGATCCTTGTGGCACCCCACTAGTTACAGCATGCCAACCTGAAAAAGAAATGTTTATCCCTACTCTCTGTTTTCTGTCCATTAACCAATCCTCTGTCCATGCTACTATATTACCCCCAACCCATGAGCCCTTATCTTGTATGTGGCACCTTATCGAATGCCTTTTGAAAATCCAAATATACTACATCCACTGGTTCCCCTTTCTCTACCCTGCTAGTTACATCATCAGAAAACTCTAATAAATTTGTCAAACACGATTTCCCTTTCATAAAACAATGTTGACTGCCTAATCATGTTATGATTTTCTAAGTGACTTGATACCATTTCCTTAACAATGGATTCCAGCATTTTCCCGATGACTGATGTCAGGCTAACTGGCCTGTAGGTCTTTGTTTTACATACAAACATACGAATTAGGAGCAGGAGTCGGCCACTCAGTCCCTCGAGCCTGCTCCGCCATTCAATAAGATCCTGGCTGATCCGATTACTCCTCATTCCCGGCTACCCCCGATAACCTTTCACCCCCTTGCTTATCAAGAATCTATCTACCACTGCCTTAAAAATATTCAAAGACTCTGCTTCCACCGCCCTCTGAGAAAGAGAGTTCCAAAGACTCACGACCCTCTGAGAAAAAAATTGTCCTTATCTCTGTCTTAAATGGGCGACCCCTTATTTTTAAACAGTGACCTCTAGTTCTAGATTCTCCCACAAGAGGAAACATTCTCTCCACATCCACCCTGTCTAGACCCCTCAGGATGTTAGAAACATAGGAGATAGGAGCAAGAGTAGGTCATTCGGCCCTTCGAGCCTGCTCCGCCATTCAATGAGATCATGGCTGATCATCCAAATTCAGTACCCTGTCCCTGCCTTCTCCCCATATCCCTTGGTCCCTTTAGCCTCAAGAAATATATCCAACTCTTTCTTGAATATATTTAATGAACTGGCCTCCACCGCCCTCTGTGGCAGAGAATTCCACAGGTTCACCACTCTCTGGGTGAAGAAATTCCTCCTCATTTCAGTCCTAAATGGCTGTGGTCCTTATCCTTGTTCCTTACACCTGGTTCTGGACTCCCCGGCCATCAGAAACATCCTTTCTGCATCTAGTCTGTCCAGGCCTGACAGAATTTTATAAGTTTCGATGAGATCCCCTCTCAATCTTCTAAACTCCAGTGAGTATAAGCCCAATTGACACAATCTCTCCTCGTGCGTCATTCCTGCCATCCCAGGTATCAGCCTGGTGAATCTTCGCTGCACTCCCTCCATGGCAAGAACGTCCTTTCTCAGGTAAGGTGACCAAAACTGCACACAATACTCAAGGTGCGGTCTCACCAAGGCCCTGTACAACTGCAGCAAGACATCCTTGTTCTTGTACTCGAACCCTCTCGCTACGAAGGCCAACATACCATTTGCCTTCTTAACCGCCTGCTGCACCTGCATGCTTACCTTCAGCGACTGGTGCACAAGAACACCAAGGTCTCTTTGCACTTCCCCTTCTCCCAATCTATTGCCATTCAAATAATAATCTGCCTTCCTGTTTTTGCCACCAAAGTGGATAACCTCACATTTATCCACATTATAGTGCATTTGCCATGTTTCTGCCCAATCACCCAACCTGTCCAAATCGTACTGGAGTTTCACGACATCCTCCTCACAGCATACCCTCCCACCCAGCTTTGTGTCGTCTGCAAATTTGGAGATATTACATCCAATCCCCTTGTCCAGATCATTAATATATATTGTGAACAGCTGGGGTCCTAGGACCGATCCTTGCGGTACCCCACTAGTCACTGCCTGCCACTCGGAAAACGACCCGTTTATTCCAACTCTTTGCTGCGGGTGGAGGCGGAGCAGCGTGGCAGAGAGACTACAAGAGGCCCCAGAGGCTCAGGTAGGCCTCAGTGCGGCATCGGCAGCGGGTGGAGGCGGAGCAGCGCGGCAGAACGACTACAAGAGGCCGCAGAGGCTCAGGTAGGCCTCAGTGCGGCATCGGCAGTGGGTGGAGGCGGAGCAGCACGGCAGAACGACTACAAGAGGCCCCAGAGGCTCAGGTAGGCGTACCAATCTCCAATCTCAGGCAAGGAGAGAGGTAAAAAGTATTCAAGGTGTGACGTCACCACAAAACAGGTAGGTGATTGGTTGGAGTATTTCTCTCGTTTTAAAACTTTAAGTCTGTGGTTTATAGTTTTTAAGGTTGCTGTGGCGTACCAAGGCCTTTCTGGTGCAGAGTGACTGTTGGTAAACCATTTAACTGGTGTAACTAGAGGGATTGATTTAATTTAAATCCAATTAATTAAAGGGGATACTAGCATCTAAAATCGGGCAGAGGGTGTCCATAACTAACAATAAAAAAATTAATTAATTACATAGAATGGAGCAGGTGATGTGTTACTGTTGCGAGATGTGGGAGCCGGTGAACCCCATTGAGGCTCACGGTGATTACGCCTGTGACAAGTGTCTGCTGCTACAGGAACTCCAGCTCCGTGTTGATGAGCTGGAGTCTGAGCTTCAGACACTGCGACACATCAGGGAGGGGGAGAAGTACCTGGACTCTGTGTATCAGGAGGTGGTAACACCTATGAAGTTAAGTAATTCAGATGTAGCCCATGGTCAGGGACAGGACGGTGTGACTACGAGTGAGGCAGGTATGGGGATCCAGGAGGTAGAGCTGGAGGAGCCGCAGCCCTTGCTCTTGACCAACAGGTTCGAGGTTCTTACTCCCTGTGGGGACAGGAGCAGGGACTGCAGGGAGGATGAGCAACCTGGCCACAGCACCGTGGAACGGGGGGCCATTCAAGAGGGGGGAGTAAATAGAAATGTTGTAGTGGTAGGGGATAGTATTATTAGGGGGATAGATAGAGTTCTCTGCAGCCGAGAGCGAGAGTCCCGAAGGCTGTGTTGCCTACCCGGTGCCAGGGTTAAGGACATCTCCTCTGGGCTGGAAAGAAACTTGCAGTGGGAGGGGGTGGATCCAGTTGTCGTGGTCCATGTTGGTACAAACGACGTAGATAGGACTAGGAAGCCGGTTCTGTTAAAGGAGTATGAGCAGCTAGGGGTCAAATTAAAAAACAGAACCTCAAGGGTAATAATCTCTGGATTATTACCTGAGCCACGAGCGAATTCGGCTAGGACAAATAAAATTAGAGAGTTAAATGCGTGGCTCAAAGTCTGGTGTGGGAGAAATGGGTTTTGCTTCCTGGGACACTGGCACCAGTATTGGGGCAGGAGGGAGCTGTTCCATTGGGATGGGCTTCACTTGGCCAGTGCTGGGACTAGAGTCCTGGTGGATCATATAACTAGGGCTGTAGAGAGGGCTTTAAACTAACTAGTGTGGGGGGAGGTTCCTAGAGAGCAAATAATAAAAATGACAACAGAGAAGGTCATAGACTTAGGTAGCAGTGGGGAAATTAAAAACCAGAGTGTGTCAGGAAGGGGCAGAAGGTATGGAGTAAAAGGTAAAGTAATAAAAAGGGCAAAAGCAGGAACTAAGTGTCACAAAACATATTTGAAAGTTCTCTATCTGAATGCACGTAGCATTCGTAACAAAATAGACGAGTTAATGGCACAAATAACTACATATGGGTATGATCTTGTGGCCATTACAGAAACATGGCTGCAGGGTGACAATGCCTGGGAATTAAACATACCAGGTTATTTAACGATCAGGAAGGACAGGCAGGAAGGAAGGGGAGGTGGGGTGGCTATGTTAATAAAGGAAGGAATCACTGTAATACAGAGAAATGATATTGGGTCAAAAGATCAGGATAATGAAACAGTTTGGGTGGAGGTAAGGAATAATAAGGGGAAAAAACACAAGTGGGCGTAGTCTATAGGCCTCCGAACAGTTGCAATTCTATTGGACGGAGTATCAATCAGGAAATAGTTGAGGCTTGTAATAAGGGAGCATCTATAATTATGGGGGATTTTAACTATCATATTAATTGGACAAATCAAATTGGGCAGGGCTGCCTTGAGGATGAGTTAATTGAGTGTATTAGGGATGGGTTTCTTGAGCAGCATGTAACTGAACCGACCAGGGGGCAAGCAACCTTAGATCTGGTCCTGTGTAACGAGACAGGATTAATTAAAAATGTCCTAGTAAAGGATCCCCTTGGAATGAGTGACATGGTTGAATTCCATATTCAATTAGAGGGTGAGAAGGTTGGATCTCAAACAAGCGTGCTAAGCTTGAATAAAGGAGACTATGAAGGTATGAGAGCGGAATTGAGTAGAGTGGATTGGGAAAATAGATTAAAGGGTAAGACGATACATGATCAGTGGTGTACATTTAAGGAGTTATTTTACAACTTCCAAAAAATATATATTCCACTGAGAAGAAAAGGGTGTAAAAGAAAAGACAGCCATCCGTGGCTAAGTAAAGAAATTAAGGATAGTATTCGACTAAAAACAAGGGCATATAAGGTAGCCAAATCTAGTGGGAGGATAGAGGATTGGGAAAACTTTAAAAGACAGCAAAAAATAACAAAAAGATTGATTAAGAAAGGGAAGATAGATTATGAAAGTAAATTAGCAAAAAATATAAAAACAGATAGTAAGAGTTTTT